>NW_027094096.1:19456797-22347111 GCF_029207755.1 Chamaea fasciata | reverse complement strand
AAATAAATTCTCTCTATACGAAATATTAAATTTTCCATGGTAGGTCAAATCAATTAAGGTGTTAAAGTCAATCCTTTATTTAATTGGCTTCAGACTGGGAGCAGATCCCCAAGAGATGCTGGCATTTCAGCTCTGGAGAAGTGGCCACGGAATTGCTCTCTCCCATGGGGATGATGAGGAGGAAAAAAACTGAGAAATCAAATTCCTGAGCTCAGGCGTTTCCCAGGAGCACAAAAATCCTCCCCCAGGAGATCAAAAAAGGACCAAACCTGTTCTCACGTTATAAACACAACTTCCTGAACTTGGGCTAAAATAACCCGCGTGGGAAAAAACCAACTCTTCAAGTGTAATATTAATTAATATTTAATGAATTCTTCTGTGATCACGTGGGCAGTTCCTTTGGTTTTCCAGGAGTGGGTCCACACAGGAGCAGCGTGCAGGAACATGGAACAAAGCTTCAGGGATGTTTTAAGATCGCAATTTAATCGCTGATTGACTTTGGAAAATTAAATGTAACCCCGGGAAGAGCCTGGAGCAGGGCAGAGGGGACTTCTGGTCACTCCCGGGCCTGGAATGAAACATTATTGTCGTTTCTTTTTCTTTTTTTTTTTCTTTTTCTTTTTCTTTTTCTTTTTCTTTTTCTTTTTCTTTTTCTTTTTCTTTTCCTTTTCCTTTTCCTTTTCCTTTTCCTTTTCCTTTTCCTTTTCCTTTTCCTTTTCCTTTTCCTTTTTTCTTTTCCTTTTCCTTTTCCTTTTTCTTTTCCTTTTCCTTTTCCTTTTCCTTTTCCTTTTTCTTTTCCTTTTTCTTTTTCTTTTTCTTTTTTTTGTTTTTTTTTTTGGTTTTTTTGCCTTGAGATTGGCAGGAAAACCGGAGCACGGAGCCCTTTGCTGCTTCGTCAGAGAGAAAAAGTTGAAAAAAATCAAATTAAACCAGAAAAAGGGAAATTTTTCTATGAGAAAAACTCAAATTAAACCATAAAATGGGAAATTTTTTTTCTATTAGAAAAAAAAAAACCAGAAAATTTCTATTCCTTGTCCCAGTGGGAGTGTGACAATCGCAGGGGAGGGGCTGGAAAATCAGGAATTTGGGGTTGGCTCTCTGCGGGTGTTGGTTACTCCGCTGTTACTACAGCTTTACACACAGCTCCAGCATCAGCCCAACCATGCCCCCTTGTGTTAATTCCCTCTGCTCGGAGCCCCCAGCAGCGGCTGGAAGGAATTAAAGGGATTTTCTGTGTGTTCGTGTTCGTCTGTGTGGATATAAATATTTATGGGCTGCTGGTGTATCAGGAGCAGGTGAAGTGATTCCGCTCTGTGCTTTAAAATGGGGGGGAAAAAAAAAAAAGTTAAATTTGATTCCCCTCTGCCACTTTGTGTTAAAATTCAGAATAAAGCCTTTAAATTTGATTCCACTTTGCCATGAGGTGCTTTAAAATCTAGAATGAAGATTTAGAATGAATTTGATTCTGCTCTGCCACTTTTTGGGCTTTAAAATTTCGAATAAAAATTCAGAATAAAGACATTCGATTTGATTTCGCTTTGTCACGTGGTGCTTTAAAATTTTAAAAATAAGGACATTAAATTTTATTTCGCCTTGCCACAGGGTACCTTAAAATTTTGAATAAAAATTCGGAATAAACACATTAAATTTGATTTCACTCTGCCATGTTGTCCTTTAGAAATTTAGAGTAAAGACTTGAAATTTGATTTCACCGTGCCACGTGGTGCTTTAAAATTTAGAATGGAAATTTAGAATAAACACATTCAATTTGATTTCACCTTGCCACATGGTGCTTAAAAATTTATGATCAAAATTTCGAATAAAGTCTTTAAATTTGATTTCACCTTGCCACGTGGTGCTTAAAAATTTATGATCAAAATTTCGAATAAAGTCTTTAAATTTGATTTCACCTTGCCACGTGGTGCTTTAAAATTTGGAATAAAAATTTCGAATAAAGACACTAAATTTGATTTCGCTCTGCCACTTCCTGCTTTAAAATTTGGAATAAAAATTTCAAATAAAGACACTAAATTTGATTTCACCTCGCCACGTGGTGCTTTAAAATTTGGAATAAAAATTTCGAATAAAGACACTAAATTTGATTTCACCTTGCCACGTGGTGCTTTAAAATTTGGAATAAAAATTTCGAATAAAGACACTAAATTTGATTTCACCTCGCCACGTGGTGCTCTAAAACGCAGAATAAAGACAAGAGATGTGATGCTAGCTCCACGCCAGCCCCAACTCCAATTAACGCCAATGCATCAATTAACACCAGTGCATTAATTAATTAACCCCCTGCTCTCGCCCCGCAGTCTGCGGCAGAGTACGTGAAGTCCCGGCTGCCCGAGGTGCTGAAGCAGCACCTGCAGGACTACGAGAAGGACAAGGAGAACAGTGTCCTGTCCTACCAGAGCATCCTGGAGCAGCAGATCCTCTCCATCGACAGGGAGATGCTGGAGAAGCTCACTGTGTCCTATGATGAGGCAGGTAGGGATGGCTTTCCATGAAATTCACGTTTTACTGCCCCCAAAAAATGGTTCCTTTCCAGTCTTGGCCCAAACAGCTGGGGCAGGTTGGGCTTTTGTCCTCGTCCTTGGGAAAGGTTTGTTCTTCCTGAAGTCAGGCTGGTGTGGGAAGTGTTCCTCGTGAGGGATGGGATGCCAAGGAGCTGACAGGACACTACTGCTACTACTTCTTCTTTCTTCTTCTTTTTTCTTCTTCCTTCTTTCTCCTTCTTCTTTCTTCTCTCTCCTTCTTCTTTCTTCTTTTTCTTTCTTCTCCTTCTCCTTCTTTCTTCTTCTTTTTCTTCTCCTCCTTCTTTCTTCTTCTTCTCCTTCTCCTTTTTCTTCTTCTCCTTCTTTCTTCTCCTTCTTTCTTCTCCTCCTTCTTTCTCCTTCTCCTTCTCCTTTTTCTTCTTCTTCTCCTTCTTTCTTCTTCTTCTCCTTCTTACCTCCTTCTCCTTCTTTCTTCTCCTTTTTCTTCTTCCCTTTCTCCTTCTCCTTCTTCTCCTTCTTTCTCCTTCCCCTCCTTCCCCTTCTCCTCCTCCTCCCAGCACTTTGTTGATTGCTCTCCCTTGTCTCTGCATTGGCCCTGGCACCACCTGGTTTTTTGCCCTTTTCCCCTTCACAAATAACAGATTTTTGGGTTTTCCCAGCTGAGAGTGGGCTGGGCAGGCACAAAACCTGACTTTAAACGTGACACCAGGCCATGGGCAGCCAAACCCAGGCCATTTTGGAGGCTTTTTGATGATGAACTCACAGTTTTCAGATCTGACATTTACCTTTACCTTCTCGTAGGATTTTCTTTTCAAGCAGTTAGAACTGCCTTGCAGCTTTTAGATCCTTCTGCAAAATACACCTCGCACAAGGAGCTTGGCTGGTGGGTTCTCAAAGGCCAGCAGAGGTAAAATGAGGGTGCAGAATATTTCCTTCACCCCACATGG
Source organism: Chamaea fasciata (assembly GCF_029207755.1). Taxonomy (NCBI): domain Eukaryota; kingdom Metazoa; phylum Chordata; class Aves; order Passeriformes; family Sylviidae; genus Chamaea; species Chamaea fasciata. The sequence goes on along the minus strand of NW_027094096.1, from coordinate 22,343,666 downwards.
CCTGCTTTTAATGACCCATAAAAAAATAAGCTTCAAAAGTCATTGGCTTTCTGTCACCTCTGTTGAGCTTTTCTCACACAGAATTTCCCACTCCAACAAATCCTGTAATTTGTTGGGGTTTTTTTTTTTTCCTCCTTTGGTCAATCCAGCTCCTCTCCACTTCTTTTCATTGATAGGAATTTGTTAGGGAGGAGAAAAATGCAGGGAAATTACTGATTCCTGGCAGAAGGCAAAGCAAAGCTTTTTTCCTTGATGGAAATCTCCGTGTTTGTACCGCGAAAGTAAAGATTAAAACCGCTCAAAACACGCATTTGGGGATTTATCTCATCCAGCAAAAATCATGTCGGAAATGAGAAGCTCCGTAATAACTGGTTTAGAAAATTGCCAGCAGCACAGCTGTGAGCGAAACCCCAAAATTCCAGCTTGCCAAGCAGGTGGAGGCACCTCCAGAGATGAAAACACAGCAGCGGAGCCCCCTCATCCTCCTAATTGTGTCCCTTCTTTATGAGAAAGGCAGAAACGGCTCTGCCTGCCCTTGAAGTGAGAGCTGGTTGTGAGCAAAGCCCAGAAATTCGGCAGTTAAATATCATTACAGCAGCTGCTGATGATCCTGCCTGCTCCAGCCCTTGGTTGGTGGCATTCTCCCTTTTTTTTTGGGGGCCTTTTTTTTTCTTTTCCCCCACAGCAAAATCAACTCAATGAGGAACTCGAGCTGCTGAGAAACAATCCTTCAGATTTGGCAAAACAGAAGTGGTGGCGACGAAAAGGGGTGAAAATGCAATTTTGTCTGGCAGGGATGGGATCACTCAAACCCATCCTGGAGCTTTGTCAGGGGTTCCATCTCCGGAATGATGATGAGCAGGTGGAATCCCAGCAGGTGTCAGCCAGGGAAGCTGGACAAGGAGATGTTTGAGGGGTTTATGGGGTCAGTCCGTGGGGTGTGGAGCTTAGGGAAGCACTCCCACACCTTTTCCAGCCAGGAAACCTTTCCCATCCCTCTTGGAAGGAGCATTTTGCAGCCCTAGGTAACTCCTTTCTCCCCAGGGATGTTTCCCAAAGTGGGTCGAGTTCAGCTGCATCCATTTGCCCGAATAAAGCTCAAAAGGTCTGGATCTGGGTGTTAATTTTGTTCGTTTTAATTAACACCACGATTTGGGGTGTCAATCTGGCCCTTGTGGCACCATCCAATATCAGTAAAGTGCAGCCTTGATGGACTCCACATCCCAGTGGGAATCTTTCCCTCTTTTCTTGGGAATCTTTCCCTTTAGGAAATCAATCCCTCCGAGCTACAAACAAAATGGGTTTGTCTGGAAATAGTCAAATGCTGGCAAGATTTTTTTTTGTGAGGTTTGAGTAAGGAAGCTTTAAAAAATGAAAGGAGGCCAAAAGTGACAGATGGGGACAAATCCTCTCCTAATCTCTAAATCCTTTAGTTTAAAAAGTGGCATTCTTGACTAGCTAAGGCTGAGGCAATTTTGTGCAAGAATATTTCCTCCCAACAAAGCTTTGCTGGCTCTTAATCCCATTCCTTGGATTTACAGCATCCCTAAACATCTGAGATGGTCAGTTGCCTGATCTGTGGCGAATTTTGGTTATTTAAAGGCGTTTTGGCATTTATTTCCAGCGTGCCAGGGAATTCCAGCCTGCTGGGAAGTTCTGGAGGTGGTTTTGTCCTGTGGGAAATGGGTTTTTTCCCCTCAATGGATGGCCCTTCTTCCCCAGGAGTCCTGGAGAAATTCAGTTTCATTACTTAAAAAAAAAAGAGATGGAATTCATTTTTCCCTGCTGTCAAGCAGTCCTGGGAGATGTTTATTGATTGATATTTAGGGATTGCATCCAGAGCCAGGTGTCAGCCCCAGAATGGGATTTTTTTTTACCTGATATTTGCTGGTTTGGGGTGAGGGGGGAAAGATGGAAAGGGGATGGAAAGTGGGGAATATTCCTCCCATTTCAGCCCCTCTGCCCCTGTTAATGTCACCTCAGTGCTCGGAGGGTCACAGCTTGGACTCCCCCATCTTCGGACTCCTTCCCAGCTCAACAGTCCTGGGATCCTGGGAATACAAGAACCTTTTCCTGCCGCTCAGGAGCACCTCTTTGCACCCTTTATTTGGTTTTGATTTTTACCCCCCCACCCCTGGTGTCGTGCAGGCACCACGTGTCTGATCGCGCTGCTGTCCGACAAGGAGCTGACCGTGGCCAACGTGGGCGACTCCCGGGGCGTGCTGTGTGACAAGGACGGCAACGCCATCCCCCTGTCCCACGACCACAAACCCTACCAGCTCAAGGAGAGGAAGAGGATCAAGAGGGCTGGTGAGTTGTTGGGAGGTTCGCCTTCTGGTTGGCACTAAAATTGAGGTTTCGCCCGTGAGAGGGTGGGAAGTGCCCGGCCGAGGCGGCAGCAGATCAAATCTCCTGTTTTCCACCCAAAATTCCAGTGGGATGTCACAGAATGGGCTGGCAGCAGATCAAATCTCCTGTTTTCCACCCAAAATTCCAATGGGATGTCACAGGGCAGAGGTGGCAGTAGATGATCCACCCCTCACCCATCTGGTTGGGGTAGGGAGAGCAACAGCCCAGTGACCATCCCTTGGGATCTCCACATGGATCACCAGGAGCATCCCAGGAGCTTCAGCCCCTGCCCAAAGCCTGGCATGGAGAGGCCTGAGGGAGGTTTAGCACTAAAATCAGCAGAGCATGAATCTCCTTCATCCAAGCTGGTTTTTATTCCCATATAAGGAGCACGAACATGGAAATGGTGGCAGGAGTAGAGGGAAAGAAACCTTCCCACAATAAATCTTCCTTGTTTGCATCACTTTAGCCACCTCCTGGGCTGGAAGTTACACTGGGATCATCAGGTTTAACAGCCAGTTCTCCTTGGATTTGTCATTTTAGAATCTATTTCTGGTTTGGCTCCCACAGCAGCAGCAAATTCTTTGGTGGAGAAAAGAAGTTCCTCTGGTTTATGTTAACCCTCCACTGAGCATTGCCCCAGCCACGCAGGGCCTGTCTACCCTCCAAAATGGGAATAAACGAGTTTTTCCATGAATATAAAACATTCCAAAGCCCTCAGGTTATCCCTGTGCTCCCATCAGCACGAACACCTGGGGGGGTTTTTTTTGCCCTCACTGTTTTCTTCTGCAAAACCCCGAGGGGTTTCCTGAGGAACTGTGTGGAGCAGGAATTCCTGTGCTCTTCCAGAAGCTGGGGGTTTCCCTGGGGGAGAGCAGAGCCTGGGGGAAGGCAGAGCCATTCCTGGGGGACGGTAAATCAAAGCCATTCCTGGTCCATCGTTGCCATCCAGCTCTTCCCCTCAGCGCTCCGAGATCTCCCAGAGGCACTTCCCACACTGTGAGCTCTGTATCCCTCAGGATGAGCCTTTGGGAGGGTCCGGAGGAGTCAAAGAGCTGTCTGGACGTTCCAAAGAGCTGCTTTTTGTCGCTCTTTCTCCCCAGGTGGGTTCATCAGCTTCAACGGCTCGTGGCGCGTTCAGGGCATCCTGGCCATGTCGCGCTCGCTGGGCGATTACCCGCTGAAGAACCTGAACGTGGTGATCCCCGACCCCGACATCCTGAGCTTTGACCTGGACAAACTGCAGCCAGAGTTCATGATCCTGGCCTCGGACGGGCTGTGGGACGCCTTCAGCAACGAGGAGGCCGTGAGGTTCATCAAGGAGCGCCTGGACGAGCCGCACTTCGGCGCCAAGAGCATCGTGCTGCAGTCCTTCTACCGGGGCTGCCCCGACAACATCACGGTCATGGTGGTCAAGTTCAGGAATAGCAGCAAAGCCGAGGAGCAGCAGTGAGGGACGGGAGGGAGCCCCCGGAGCCCGCTCAGGACTCACAACTTTGGATGTGTAGCTCTAGAAACGCCGTGCGGGCTCTCCCGGGGAGGAGCGCATCCCTCCGGGCGCTGCTCTTGGCTTGACGGAAGGAGCAATACTACAGCGACAACAACAAAAAAATCCATGCTGAGCGACCAGAATCCGGTTTGTCCCCGTGTCCCCGCCTCCTGTGGCCTCGCTGCTCCTTAGGAACCGACTGGCGCCGCCCGTTTGTCACTTTTCTTTCCGGATCCCGTGTAGGTTTTGGGTTTGATCGCTCCCGTCGGGTGTGCTGGGCTCGGGGGCACGGCGGGGTCGGGGCAGTGCTGTCGCTTTTCCCTCGGGGCTGTCACTGCTCAGAACCTGCTCTGGTGCTCCTCGTCCCTGAAAAGCTGCGGCGAGAAGGGTTTGTGATTTGAGGAGGAAGAGGAGCCAACTCTCAGCCTGCTGCCACTGCTGGCTCTCGCTTTTTGTTTAACCTCTCCCCGAAAATCGACCCCTGCCAAGCATGTGAGTAGGTAGAGCTCCTGGATTACCACGTTTATTCAGGCTGTGCATTACTCTAGGACAGTTTCTTCTAGGCCATATCGTATCCAAACCGACCAGTGGCGAACTTCAGCAAAATCCTGGGAGTGCTGAAGCTCCAGGATGGGAACGGAGCTCAGCTGTGGTGGCAGAATGTCTGTCCTGTCAGCATCACCCTGACCTTATTTCTGTGGCGTGGACTCGGAAAGCGATGTGAGAGAAAATGGAATTTCACTGCTGACTGTCGGGAACCTCGTCCAGGCCGTTCCTCAGAGCTCCCCGGCTGGAAGTCAAGCCTGTGGAAGGCTTCCTTGTACCACTGCAGGTGGATTTGTGGCGTAAATCCCTGGGCAGACCCCTCTGGAACCGGCTTTTGGGATGGCCTGCAAACGCCAGGCAGCATCAATGCACTGTAGAGATGAAAGGTTGTGTTAAATCTAGGTTTAAAAAGTTCTGTTTAGATCTAACTTTCAGTATTTAATTGTGTTTTGGGATGTGTGACTGCTGTTAAGTTGGAACGAGGCCAGTTGGAGTTTGCTGCGGCTCTGGTACCGGCTGTGTCGTGGCAGAGGGACGGGGCAGGATTTGGGATGGCTCCTTTCTCCTTGTCCTGCCTTACAGAAATCCTGGGGATCTGCCCCACAGCGTGGTCCTGGACAATCTGCTCGAGCTCAGGGTGCTGGAGGCTGCCTGTGTGTGGGGCTGGAGGTGGCTCAGGGGTGGGATGGATCACCTGGCATTGCCTTTTCCTTGGGGAAATCCAACATTCCTCATTTCCCAGCTGCCTGGCACCCACTGCTCCCCTGCGGGGCTTTGGGCTGAGGCTGAGCTGGGCTGGGGAGGTGCTGAGGGGGTCGGGGTCTCTCAAGGCAAAAATCGAACAGCACAAATTTCTGCTCCGGAAGGAATCCCCATCTTTGTCTTTCCGTTTGTGTCCCCGGGTCGCCTCTCCCCCAACAAACTGCCCTCCTTTAATTGCTTTGGGGATCATCTCAGCCATTAATTGGCTCTGGCGGTATTTCCAGGGCTGTGCGAAAACGCGTCTGGGGCTGAAGTGCAGCCTGGCTGTTGAGCTAACAGGAAACGGTGATAATGGCTTCAGTAATTCCAGCGGGAAAAGGTGGAGTGAGAGATCAGCGCGCTGGGAAATGCAGCCCTGGGGTGAGGAGGGTTCCATGGGAATGCTGATCCTGGGCTGGAGCAGCTCCAGGCAGAGCTCAGCGCGGGGAGTTTGCCTTCCCCGTCTCCTTCACTGGAGATGTTCCCGTTGTGCCTTTCCTTTGGAGGGCACCGCTGCCCTGGGAAAAGGGGAATTGCAGCCCTAAAGGAGAGGGATGCCTGTGTCCGGAGACATCCCCACTAACCCACCCCAGGCCCTGCAGAAGCTGCAGTGATGGGCATGCCCAGAAAACCGGGAGAGATCACAGCTCTGGGATGGCTGCACAGAGCACCCCAAGGTCAGTGAGCATTCCTGAGGGATCCATGACCTCTGGAGCACAGCTGGCTGCCCCTCCAGCCCTGGGCCAGGAATTCCCAGCCAGGAGAGAGCAGTGGGAGAGCAGCTCACGCCGGGAGTGAGCCAAGCTCACAGGATTTAGGCAAACACAGCAGGGCTGGAGTGGTTTGCAGCTTTGCCTGGACCATTCCAGGATCATTCCCTGGCATTCCAGCCCCTCCAGGCAGCTCCCAGGCAGCCCTGGGTCAAACCTCCAAGTGGCTGCCGCTGCAGCAAGAGCAGGTTCAGCACCCTCAGTCTCCTGTCCCCCGTCCCTGGCAGCCCAAGCCGTCCATGCCAATGATCTCTGCTCAGCCTGGGGATTTTTTTGCTTTGATTACTTCATAAAAAAAGGAGCTTCAGCTGCTTCAGGTTTGAAGAGGAAGGACCGATGGAGGTGAGAGAGGCTCTGTGTGGTCTCCCACGTCCACGTGCAGTGCCTGCCTGTGCTCCCAGCTGGAAGGTTGGGAAGTTTCTCCCTCCAAATGGAAGCGTTTCCAACTTTCCAGTCGTGCTGATTTGTGCCAAACTCCGTCGTGACCCAGCTGGAGGCTGACCAGGTGAACTCCTCGTACGTTTTGCTTATGCAACCTGACCAAGCCAGGGTTCTCCCACTGCCTTAACGCTCCATCCTCCATCTGGGAAGGGTTGCCAGGTGCTGGGGGCAGGAATATCCTGGGGCAGGAGGGCTCCGGCACTGCCGCTCTCCTCTCCAAAAGCAGGGAGCTGCCTTTGGCACGGCTGGGAGCTCCTCCTGCCTGCTCATCCAGGGAGCTTGGGTGGCTTCATCCCCTTGGGGACATCTGGAGCCTCCCAAAGAGCATCTTCCCGGTGGCCTGAGGTGACAAAATGTTCCTGGAAGGACTCAGCTGAGGGAATTGGGGCTGTTCCCAGGGATATCCCAGCTCACTCACCTGGGATATCCTGAGGATTCTGTCAGCCATCCCTCAGACTGCACTGGGATGGTTCCCAGAATTCCTGGCAGGGCTGGGACTGTCCCAGGCTGTCCCTCTGGTGGCCCCGTGGCTCCTTCTCCTGCCCTGACATTCCCACAAACCCCACAGCAAGCCCCCCCAGGATAAAGGCTTTAACCTCCCGCCGCTGCTGTTGTTGCAGGGTTAAACCATTTCCAGAGGTGAAATGAAAAATCCTGTGAAGATTTTAGAAGTGCTGCCTCAGCTTGAGCAGTGTTGGCTGCAGAAACACCAATGCCACAGCCTAAAAAATAAAAATAAAATTTAAAAAAAGGGAATTTTGTGTCTCTGGATACGGGACAACCCTGCTTTAAATAATATGGATTTACTGCTAATGTAGCTGGTACTTGTTTTACACAGAGAAGCATTTAGTCAGTGATTATACCACAGAAAAAAAACCACCTCAGCAGCCTTTCATCCCCCAAAGCAGGATTTCAGGCCTCTGCACGAAATTCCAAGTGGGAATGTTCTGCTGGAATCTGGCCACTGCAGAGCCCAGAGCTGCTGCCCCTTGTGCCCAAGAGATTCATAAACGGCCTTTCTAAAACTCAAAAAGATCTGCACAGTTAAGAGTGAGCTGAAGTTTCGTTACTTTGGGATTTTTTGCAGTGCTGACTGGACAAGGCTTAGGGGAGCAGGTGGATAAAAATGGATTTTCCTGAGGTGACTTAAAATTCCAGGGCTCAGCTGTGTCCAGCTCTGGAGGATAATCTGGCTGCTCTGGAAAACAAAACCTTGGTGGGTGCAGCTGAAGCTTTTCCTGAACCACAAACGAGAGGTTTGAGGGCAGTCCTGGAGGGAAAAACTGATGGATTTCATGGATTTGGGCAGCTCCTGTGTCTGCTCTGCTCAGTCCTAAGGAAGTTGGAATCAGGTGGTTTTTAAGGTCCCTCCCAACCCAAACCAGTCTGGGATAATTCTGGGAATTAATTATCTGAGCAATAGGGAACTAAAGCACTTTTTTTCCAAGCATTTTTAATGGCCAATCCTGCTTTTTTTTTTGAAGCCTGGGGAGTGGCACCCGTGGACACAGGCAGCTTCTCCATTTTCCAGCCTGCTCTGACACCAATCATCCATAAATGTGAGGCAGAATTTAGGGAAACATCCCAAACATCCAGTTAAAGTGACCACAGGGAATGCTGCCCCTGCATCTCCGGTGTGATTTATTGGGAATCTGTTTGTTCCAGGATGCACACAAAGCATTGCAGCATTTTAACTCCTCGGAAATAACCTCCAGACTGGGAATTTCACCTTGGAACCCGCTTTTGCTCCCCCCACTCAGCAGCAACTTCCAAACATCTTTGCCCAATGAATAATAATATCAACAATTATTATTATTATTATTTATTTTCAGGTCAGGAAACCCCCACAGTTTTCCTATCAGAATCACAAATATTTGCAATTCTGATTTAATACAGCTGCATGAGGAAAAAAAAAAACAAAAAACGGAAGATTTGGAAAACCTTTAGCCTGTGTTTTACACTTTAGGTACAATATTCTAGGCAGATGCAATAAAATTTGGGCCTCCCCCTATTTCAATGCCCAGATTCTTCCATATTTTTAAGGGTTTTCATCTTTTGCCAGACTGCTCACACAAAAAAAAACTTCCCTAAGAATGGCTTTGAGCAGAAACAGGAGCTCAGTTAGGAATTTTACAGGCTTTTAAGCAATAATAAAGTCAGAACTGGCCCTGTAAGTGACAATTCACTTCAGGTGGCACGAAGAGATGGCTGTGTATAACCCTAGGCCTTGGAACCCGTGAGCAGTGTCAGCCTTTGGGGCTCAAAACCCCCCAGATTCCTGCAGGTGACAGGAGAATTTCTGGCCATCCTCAGCTCCCCAGGGCTCTCATTCCTCCCTCACTCTCGGCTTTATCCATTTCCTGAAGGCAGCGGAGTCATCCTCACGTCTTACTTTGGAAAGAGCAATACAAGCTGTGCTGTTGTGATCGGTGTTCTTGTGGTCAATAATTTATTTCTGAGCATTTCACGTGGCGGGCTTGGAGCAAAAACGGACGGGTTTGGGGGTTGAGGTGTATGAACGATCACAGAACGAGGCAGTTCTCCCAGCTCAGAGAACAATCACATCCCAGCTCCTAAACCCACGGCACAGCTGGAATTTCACCTGGATCTAGGAATACAAGCCCATCCTTCCCTCAGTTATGCAATACTGTATTTTCCCAAAAAACAACAACAAAAAAGGCCTTTATTTTTTAAAAGCTTTGACCTCACCATCAGAACACTTGACATCTGAGATCCTTGTCTGGAGAAGTGTTATCCCCAAGAATGTTTTTATCCCTAAAAAACACCCACAAAGCCCATCCTGAAAATCCCAGCCCGGCTCCGGGGGAAGTTGTGGAGCAGAGCAAAACCCAGCCCTGCCCACAAAGCCCAGGGTGCTGCAGGTCCTGCTGAGCCCTCAGCTCTTCTCCTGGAGGTCCTGCTGAGCCCTCAGCTCTTCTCCTGGAGGTCCTGCTGAGCCCTCAGCTCTTCTCCTGGAGGTCCTGCTGAGCCCTCAGCTCTTCTCCTGGAGATCCTGCTGAGCCCTCAGCTCTTCTCCTGGAGATCTGCTGAGCCCTCAGCTCTTCTCCTGGAGATCCTGCTGAGCCCTCAGCTCTCCTCCTGGAGGTCCTGCTGAGCCCTCAGCTCTTCTCCTGGAGATCCTGCTGAGCCCTCAGCTCTTCTCCTGGAGGTCCTGCTGAGCCCTCAGCTCTTCTCCTGGAGGTCTGGGCAGCCCCTGGGCTTCGTCTCTGAGAGACAACAGGGCTGTGAGGTTGTTCCAGCCCAAGGGGAAGCCCCGGGAGCGTGGCCAGGACGTCTCCGTCGTCTCTCCCCCCGTGTCGTGGATGTGTCCAGGTTAATTCTGTCCATGCAGTTGCAAACTCTGTATCGTTGTCCATTAGAAGTGTAAACTACTGAAAACTGGGCCTTGCTGATATGAATAAAGTGATTAAAAACCAGGTCTTTACACACAGGGCGGAGTTGGGTTTTCTTTAAAAAAGCATCGACGGGGGAGTTTCTTCCTTTATTGCGTTTTAAAATTGGGACAAAAAAAACCCCACCTCATTTAGAAACAAGACGTAAATCACGACGGAAATGATTTTTCATCTTCCCCACAGGGTTCCAAAACTCCTGGCATGTATCACACACACACACACACACACACACACACAGGGGTGGGGGATTGATGAGCCCAGTGTTTTTGGGTTTTGGGATGTCCAAATTGCTCTTGAGCTCCACTTCATCTCCCTGGTCTGGGAACACCAAAAGCAGAGGCACCAAAGCCATTCCATGTAATATGGACACACAAAGTGCAGCACATTTCCAGCATTTCCCAGCAGCTCCTGCAGATCCCACAGGATCCCCAGGCTGGGAAAATACTCCTGGAGGTGACACATTTAAATCCTAAGGTGTGACACTCTCAGGAGGGTTCCACAGGGGAAAAAAAAAAAAAAAAAGGTTGGGTTGGGTTAAAATTCCTGCTGGGCAGAGAACAAATAATAAATGGAGAGTGGCAATAAAACAATAAAAAACCAATCCAGGCAGGAAGCTGGGAATCGTCCTCAAAGCTGCTTTCTTGGCATGATCATCTTTCCTCGGTGGCGTTTTGTACATTCCCAGAAGATTCCCGGGGGAAATCCCAGGGTTGCTCCGAGCACATGGAAAAGGCAGCAGAGGCAGAGGGGACAGAGCATTCCAAGGTACCCTCTGGGTGTGGGATACACACATGGAAAAGTGCTTTGGGAATCCCTGTTTTTATTGAAAAGTCTTGGAATGCCCTGGAGAAACGCAGCCCCGGCAGTCAGGGTCATCTCCAGAGGCGGCTCGTATACCAGACCGAGGTTTCTAAATAAACCCGCCGTCAAAGGCACGTTTTTGAAGTGTCAGATGACAAATCCTGCCAAAACTGGACCAGTTCACTTGCTGTGAGGCCGTGAACCGCAATCAAATGCCTGTACTTACACACATCAAAGCTGATTTTAGAGAGAAAGAACTGCTCTGCACCTTCTGGAACAGTGATGTTGACTTGGAGTATATTTAAGCAAATCCCCACATAAACATCCTCAAATTTCAGGGGTTTGACGTGGCCCATCATCTCATAAGCCCTCAGAGCCAGCTTTCCATCCAGGATGTATCCCAGCCCGCTGCAGTAGGGAGGGTAGAACTTGAAGGGATATTCCTCGTAGGAGATGAACCGTTTTTTGTTCAGGCCTCTGTAGGCGAAGTTCTCGACGAGGGGGTACCCGGTGAAAACGTTCTCCGAGGAGTTCAGCTGCAGCAGGAGCTTCACCAGGTTGGGAGTGTTGATGAAGACGTCCACGTCGGTCTTCATGAAGAACCTGGCGCTGGAGCAGAACTCGGAGAGCCACTGGAAGGCCATGATGGTCTTCAGGGTGAGGTTGTCGTAGGTGTCCATGAAGTCCTGGCGGATGATGTCGCCGTAGAGGACGCTCTCGTCCTCCACCGACAGCGCGGCCGCCCCGTCCTCCCCGCCCGTGTCCTGCCCCAGCAGGAACAGCGTGAGGACGCGCTGGCCCCACCAGGAATCCCGGGAGCCCCAGGAGATCCTGATGGCCTGCCTGGCCTTCACGTCCCCGGGGCTGGAAGCCACCAGGATGACCAGGAAAGGGTCGGCGTCGGCGCAGCTGCGGCGCTCGCGCAGCGTGAACGGGCGCTGCTGCCGGTACACGGGCTCGTACTCGTAGAAGTAGAGCAGGTTCAGGTCCTGCAGGCCAGCCTCGGAGGAGAGGGTGATGTACCACATGGTCACCAGGGAAAACACCAGCAGCAAAAGGAAGACCCATCTCAAGGGTCTCCTGTACCAGGCGCTGAGCGGCGCCGGCGTCATGGTCGGGATCTGCTGGTGCCCCTCAGAATCCGTCGCACGGGTCCCGGAGCAGCATCCTGACTGAAAAGGAAAGGGAAAAGTGGCATCAGAGGGCTGTTGGTCTAACATCACCTTCTCCTTGTGCTGGCTGAAGCGCCAGCTGGAGTTGTGCTGTAATATCAGCCAGTCCAAGCATTCCTGATCCAGCTGTCACTCCCCTCATCCCATGGATGGCAGCGGGACACGGAGCCACTGCCCCAGCAGGGTTTGCTGAGCTGGGTTTGCATTGAAAGCTCGTGGAAATCCCCCCTGCACAGACCTGATCCCCAGCCAGGATCCCACTCCAAGATCCCAGGGATCTCGGCACCACGTCTCTGACCCGACTCCACCTCAAGGACAGAACACGGTGCACAAAATCCAACAAATGCTCCAGGAAGTGGATGCTCAGAGGCCGCCGAGTTTTGTTGCTGCTGCTAAGGACAGGAAGTCTGACTGGTGTGAGCTGGAGCACGTGGGACAAGAAAGCAGAAGGACGAGCAAATGTTTCACCTTCATTCAAGGCTCGAGCAGCTGCTTGTTCTGAGGGGGGAGGGGGGAAGGTAAAAATCAACTTCCTCAAACCAAGCGATGTGCTGAAGCCGTTTTTGGCCAAAATCATGACCATTTTTACCATCCGCCAGGTGATTTTTTGGATTTGAGGCACACAGATCCACAGCAGGGCCTTCCAAAGCCCCGTGGAATCCGTGCTGAAGCCGCTGTTCCAGTGTCAGGATTAGAGATTCCAGTGGATGAATCCTCACAAAACTCAGTGTAACACCAGACCCCCAGGCCTGTATTTCCTTAAAACCACACGTGCTCCAGCATCTATTTTAGACATCTTTAAGCCAAAATAATTCCAGTGCCTAACTGTGGGAATTCCAAGTGGTTTCTGATGTTTGCAGTAATAATATTTATCCTGCACGAGCACACACAGAGACACAATCAGGATGATTGAAGGTTTGATTTTACAGCACAATTAATTACTCTCTATCTTCAAAAACATCACCACAGGGCTCATAAATGTTTTATGTTTGACAAATGAATCCAACCCCCAGAACAGCACTCTGGAATCTGGGGGAATTTGGTTTTCCAGAGCCCACCTGCCTCATGTTTCTGTGTAGGATCTGATTTTAAATTAATCATCCTTTAAAGGAAGCATTTGGAGAACGTTTCACCAACAATACCTCAAAATGAATTTTAAAAAAAAAAATTATATAAAGCATTTAAATAGAAGAATTTTGGACTGATTCCTCTCAAAATCAGTAATTAACTCACAGGAATCTTTTCATGCATCAACCTGACTTTCAGTGGACAGTAGGAAAATACATACTGGAAGAAAATAAGTTATGTATCAGTGCCCATTTTTTGATATTAGATCAATAACATTTATTTTTGATGATTAAAGCGTGTCAGTGAAAACCGATCTGTTTGATCAGTTCTTGGCTGTCTAATGGAAAAAAAAAATTTCAAATGCTTTGATTCTTTAGAGGAAGAAAAGCCTGATTTCATGAACTTGTGAACAATAAAACCGGAGACAAATCCTGATCTGCTCCATAAGGAAAATTCTGGGGAAATAAACACCAGTTCAAGTCCTTCAGCAAACCCCAGCCACACAGGGAAATAAATAAATCCCCTCCTTCTCCTATTTCAAGTGCTCAAAGCAAAGTGAGGAAGTTTCTTCTCCTGCTCAGTCACGGCGCAGGTGCAGCCCCTTCCAGCTCCTCCTCCACTTCCAGACTTTTTGCTGGAAGTTTTTTTTTTCCCCTTCCACTTGTGGACGGCAGCTCCTTCCAGGGCACTGCTTTCACTTTCCCCCAAGCTGAGACTGTACCAACAGATAAAACAGGCGAACTTTGAAATAAATGTGAGGGAACGAAAGGCTCAGAATGCTCCACAGGGATTTCGATCCACCTCCCACACAGGTAGGGGATTGTGGAGTGTGGACGTGCTTGGCAGGAAAAAGGTGGGAAGTTTTCATTTTCATTAAAGATTGCTAATTATAATAACCAAGAGTCCGAGATAATGATTTTTAAAATACCGTAAAAAACAGGCGGATAGGAGAATAAATCCTTTTTAAAGCTACCCGCAGAAATAATTTGGAACTATTTCTGGACGGAGCCTGGAGCAGCCTGCCCTGTGAGAGGTGTCCCTGCACACGAGATAATATTTAATGTCCTTCCAGCCCAAACCAGCCGCCGATGGGACGTTTTTAACCTTAAAACCGATCGAAACTAGAGGCAACTTTACAAGATCCCGGGCCGCGATGCTCTAACCCAACAAAACTTGAAGCTTTTTCTTGAAAAAGGCCCTTTACCAGCGACTCGCCCTCACTGGAGGCTGCCCGAGCCATCCATCCCCGCCGTCCTTTTCCCGGCGCGGGGATGGGCCGGGCGGAGCCGGCCGAGCAGGAGGGGATGGAGGGACGGATGCATGGATGGATGGATGGCTGCGAGGGAAGGGATGGCTGCCAGGGGATGTGCCGCCCTCGGCCGAAGCCGCGGACCCACTCCGAGCCATTTCTCGTGTTCCTGTTCCAGCCCCGCAGCCTAGCAGCGCTCGGGGCTGGCTGGCTTCCCTCCGCCCGCACCTCGCCCCGCCCTGGGCCGCGTCCCCGCTCTCCGTTCCCATCCCTAGCCCCACGCCATCCCCCGTGCCCACCCCGTTCCCCATCCCCGCTGCCGTTACCGTGTCCCCGGGGCCGGCGGCGGCGGGAAGGAGCCGCCTCCTCTTCCGCCTCGCCGGGCGCCCGCAGCCGGCGGCCGCCGCTCCTCCCGGCGGCTCCGCGGCTTCCCTCGGGCAGCCGGCCAGGGCAAAGGCCGGGCAGGGACGGCGGAACCTCCTCCCCTTCCTGCCTCGGCCGCTTCGAGGTGCTCCCGGTGAGGATTCGCCGCCTCGTTAGTCCATCCATCACACCTGGGAACTGGAATGTCCCGCCTGCGCGGCTTGGCGGCGTGCAGGGTTTGTGCCAGGCTGTTCGCTTTAGGAGAGGGTCACTGTGCGGGGCTGGTGCTAAATCAGCTCTGCCGGGTTTGTGGCTCCGGCTCTGCAGGTGAGCCGAAAGGCAAACTGGACACAGACGGGATGGTCCCGGGCTGGCAGAGCGAACACGGCTCTGGGAATCCTCACTGGGAGCGGCTCTGGGAATCCTCATTGGGTGCAGATCTGGGAATCCTCACTGGGAGCGGCTCTGGGAATCCTCATTGGGTGCAGATCTGGGAATCCTCACTGGGAGCGGCTCTGGGAATCCTCACTGGGAGCGGCTCTGGGAATCCTCATTGGGTGCAGATCTGGGAATCCTCACTGGGAGCGGCTCTGGGAATCCTCATTGGGTGCAGATCTGGGAATCCTCACTGGGAGCGGCTCTGGGAATCCTCACTGGGAGCAGATCTGGGAATCCTCACTGGGTGCAGCTCTGGGAATCCTCACTGGGAGCAGATCTGGGAATCCTCAATGGGAGCAGATCTGGGAATCCTCACTGGGGGCAGCTCTGGGAATCCTCACTGGGAGCAGATCTGGGAATCCTCACTGGGGGCAGATCTGGGAATCCTCACTGGGAGCAGATCTGGGAATCCTCAATGGGAGCAGATCTGGGAATCCTCACTGGGAGCAGCTCTGGGAATCCTCACTGGAAGCATATCTGGGAATCCTCACTGGGGGCAGATCTGGGAATCCTCACTGGGAGCAATTTTGGGAATCCTTACCTGGAGCAGCTCTGGGAATCCTTACCTGGAGCAGATCTGGGAATCCTCACTGGGAGCAATTTTGGGAATCCTTACCTGGAGCAGCTCTGGGAATCCTTACCTGGAGCAGATCTGGGAATCCTCACTGGGGGCAGATCTGGGAATCCTCACTGGGAGCAATTTTGGGAATCCTTACCTGGAGCAGCTCTGGGAATCCTTACCTGGAGCAGATCTGGGAATCCTCACTGGGAGCAGCTCTGGAAATCCTCACTGGGGGCAGATCTGGGAATCTTCACTGGGAGCAGATCTGGGGATCCTCACTGGGAGCAGCTCTGGATCCCAAGATCTGGCTTTGGACTCTGGCACAGTCAGAGTGAAGAAACCTGCAGAGGCCCACACAAATTACCTTGTTAAAAGTCAGGCTCTGCTCGATCCCTGCTTTGAAGTGATGGCTGATGGAGGAAGTAACAGTTGTGATCATAAACACCCAATAGCACACAGAGAGCAGAGAGAGCTGTGAGTGAGCTTCAAATCACAACTCAAGATATCCATAATTTACTGGAATTGCATCAGGGAGTTCCGATCCCCTTGGTGCATTAACCCCGTGTTTTGCAGTTTGCTGCCTCCCCATCTTGCAATTCATTCACACCCATTTATTTACAAATGCAAACACTTTCTTCCCTGGTTTAGCACATCCTGACCCGCTCCTGAAAAAGCCCTACACATAATCCATCCATGTTATCAACTATTAAAAACACAGAGCAGTGAGTGCGTCACTGTCATCTCTTGTTGCCCCCAATTAGTCCCGGTCTAACCCTTTCAGCCTCAAGAGAAACCAGATTATAACTTGTCTGTCAGGGCTGAGGCGGATTTTACGCAACCAATGTCGTAATTATCGAAAAGATTGCTCTATCAGTCAGCAGCTTGTTTGACCACAAGACCTTTGCATCTTTTTGCTGATCCTGGACTTTCTGAAGCAAAGAGAAATGGTTTCCTGGGTGTAAGGGCAACTCCCGCAGTACTCAGGATGTGTCAGAGCAGCCCGGCGTGCAGCCACTATCAGAAAAATGAGCAGTCAATAGGAATTCATTAATAGCTGACTACATTTTCTATCTCCTCTTGTTTTATTCTGCTACTTGGAATGGTGGCCAGAAAAAAAATGATCAAGGCTCTGTTATTTCTTCACTTCTGGACCTTTTCCTGGAGGAAACCTTCATTGGGCAACCACGGAGTAGAGTGAAATGAAGGTAACAGGAATTTTTAATTTGAGGCAGCGGGATCACAGTGGTGACCGGACCATAAGGTCTGTATTTAGTCTCCACCCTGTGGGGTGCAGTTAAACTCATTCGCACACAACCTAAACAAACTCCCTGAGTTTACAGCCCCGGCAGGAGGAGTCCCTGAGGCAGCTGCTTAGAGCAGAGCCCGGTTTTAGTGGAGTTCTCTTAGGGCTTGATTGAGTCCATGGGCTGGAACTCACATTAGAGACTACTTAAGATCAGCCTGTGGGAGATGAGATGCACCGAGAAATCAGCTCCCTGCTCATTTCGTGGCTTGCTGAGAGTATGGACGAACCTTAAATCTTCAATCTCCCCTCCTCGCTGCTTGTGTCCATATCTCATTTTTTTTCCCAGATGGCTGTGGATGCTCAGTGGAGAGGAGACAGGATTTGCCCACGGATCAGGCTGCAGGTGCTGGGAACGTGGCTGTTCAAACAGCCTGTAACCTTTGTGCCTGTGCCACTGGGGCCGTTGTTACTCATCCCAGTCCCACCCACAGGCTTGGCAGGGAGCTCTGCACCTTCCGAAGCCTCCTGGCTCTTTATCAGGTCGATAAAAGCAGCGTGTGTTTGCACAGAGGCTGGACTGCTCCAGAGCTCGCAGCTGCCTCTTCTCCCTCACTGGCTGTGCTCCACCTCAGGAGGGGGAAAGGCGGCCACACAGACTGGCCCCAGGGAAGAGGGGGAATATCCCTGGAACTGAGAATTCCCCGGGATAAATGGGCCTCCAGAACGCCAAGGCCTCCTCAGTGAAGAGAGCCAACATCCTGATGCTGGGGCTGGATTCCGCGGGGAAATCCACGCTGCTCTACAAGTTCAGGTACAAAGACGCTTTTCTAACCATGCCAACCATTGGCTTTAATGTGGACATGATGGACGCAGGGAAAGATTTTACACTGACGTTTTGGGATGTTGGAGGACAGAAGAAAATGAGAGAGCTCTGGAGCAATTTCCTGGAAGATGTGGACGGGCTGCTGTACGTGGTGGACAGCTCTGACAAGCACCGGCTGGAGGAATCCAGGAGGGAATTCGAGCTCATTTTAAAGAGTGACCCCATGAAAAACGTCCCGGTGGTGGTGCTGGCCAACAAGCAGGACCTGCCCGGAGCTCTGAACGCCGAGGAGATCACCAGGAGGTTCAGGATGAAGAAGTACTGCAGCGACAGGAACTGGTACGTGCAGCCCTGCTGTGCCATCACGGGACAAGGACTGGCAGAAGCTTTCCAGAGAGTGGCCACGTTCGCCAGGCAGTACAGCAAGTCAAAGGAGACCTTCACCACCCTCAAGGAACTCAACGCCTGTCAAGGATTTCTGTCATCCACTTCTGGTGACTCTTAACATATTTTGTCGGACAGATTAAACCTGGAAATGCTGGATTCTGAAGAACTTTTATACACAGAATCCTTTCAAGGATTTCTATCATCCACTTCTGGTGACCCTCAACATATTTTGTTGGACAGACTAAATATGAAAATACTGGATTCTGAAGAACTTTTATACATAAATATTTATAAAGGACTTCGACAATATTAAATTCTACTGTTATATCTGCAGATGCTTGATATACCTCACAGGACATCTCATACCTGAGATAGGACTCTGTAGCATTTTCTTCTTATTTTTTTATTTACTTGGGGTTATTCAAGTTGGATGATGAGAAAGGGGCAGTCGAGCACATGGAAATAAAATAGGTGAGCGGTGTTTAAGTGGCTTAAGTCAAATGAAGATTCGAATCTATTTTTTTTTCAAGATGTAAACCAGCCAAGTCATTTGGTCAGCAGCGATCAAACGCTGTTCTGTACTAGATGCTCCATGGATGTGTTTCTCATTTGAAAACAGAGTGGGGTGAGGGCTTCAGCTCTTAGTTGTGTACAAGGGAATTTGGCTGTTCCCGCATTCTAGGAACAGTTCCTGCAGGGAGGTTGTGAGGAGCAGGATGAGCTCCTCACCCAGCCCCAGACAGAGCCTGGCTCCAGTGCTGTCCCCAAGGTGCAGCTGTGACGTCCCATTGTCCCAGATATCCACGTGCTGCTTGTTCCTTATTATTACAGCTTCTCCTTGTTCCTGCACTGCACTGCCCTCCTTACAGGAGGCTGAGATCACTCAGGGAAGAGCTGAATCCCACTGGTTTTGTGGTGACTTCCCAGTCCTGGACTCTGGAAAACTCATGGCAGGGGTCCTCTTGTGCTCCTGGATTTTTTTTTTTTGTTTCAAGATTACATTAAGGAAGTAGGTGGGAAATGGGAAGTTTACATTTCATTCTTACTAACAAACAGACAGGAATGTCAAGTTATAAAAGGGTGAAGCAGCAATAAAATCACCCAGACATACCCTGTTGTCTCATGCACGGGTTATTCAGAGACCAAAAAATCATCAGATGGATTTGCTGAAATAGTAAACCAAGGGAAGTTTCTCAATAGAAGTTGTTATTAATACTGAGACTAATTAGCAGGGGCTAAATCCTGACTCATGCTGAGACTCTTGCTAAAAGCAGAGCAAGTGTCTGGATTTCTCATTGCCTTGCTCTGATGATTTGGGCTCAATAGAAAATATCAAATTCTGTCCCTAAAAAGATCTTTAAAAGTCATTAACGTTGGTTTTCCAAGGCAAACAATTCAATGTTTAAACATGTGATATTTGATATCGATACATTTATAAAGGTTTGCATGTGTCTGGTATAGGGTGAATTCTCTTAATCTAATCACGTGTCTGTTATAAAGCAGAATTTAGTTCTGTGGCCTCAGGACTTCCTCAGGGAGAAACAACCCTGAGAGATTTAATGAGGGTGCACCAGGGTCTCTAATTAGCCAAGAAGCAAGTTCTGAAGGGAGAAATAAAGTCGTAAAATAGACCAGCTCATGCAGCTGAAAATGAGAATCAGCTCTCAGGCACACAGGCCCTTCTGCAGGTTATCAAATTACACTAAATGACACTCACATCAGCTTGAAGAAGCGTTTTACATTATGCTTCGAAGGAAAGGAATAAACTCAATTCCGTTCACTTCATAGAATATCAAGTATTTAAAAATTGCATTTTCTAAGAGCTTGATTTCCCAGAGAAGTGAAGGCAGGCCTGTCATATCTGCCCGAGGAGACCCCAGCCTTTTGGAATCATTTTAAAGGTTTAAAATTAATCAGCCAAGCTGGCTTGGAGACGCAGGAGGAATTCTCAGAGGAATTAGACGCCTGAAAGTTTAATTTAAAAACTCAGTGAGACAGAGAGAAGTGACCACACCGGTGCCCCCTTAAAGGCAAGGCTGATAAGGTACAAAAGACTGATCCCCACGGAGATAAATGTTCCATGAGAGACGAGGGACATCAATCCAGAGCCAGGCCTTAATGAGTTCCTCTGCTCCAGGGTTTTTCCATTGGGCTTGGATCAGCAGAGCACTCAGGAGCTTCCTCAGGATGAGAGAGAGATGGAATGCACTGCTTCAAACCACCTGGAGCCAAGAACACTCAGCAGATTTTGGGAAGGTGTTTGGGAAGTTGCCCGGGCAGGAAGGTTGCAGAGGAAGGGAATTGTGGCTCAGCTCACTCACACCAGGGCACTGTGTGCTCCCAGGGGAAGCCTGGGAATTGTTGGATATCTGATCCCATCACCCGTTCCCTGGTAAAATCAATACCCAGGGACTTCCAAAGGTCTTTTCCAGCTCCATCCTGCTTAGAGTTCAAAGTGCTTGGCTGAACACCATGAGCAGAATTGTCCTTGGTGTTCCAGGAATTTTACTGCTGCTAAAATCCAACCCACAGCCCCGGGATCATAAATTCCTGGATACGTTTGGCTGATTTTTTTATTTAGAATTTTTACAGATTACTCATTAAAAGACTTTTAGGATTTTTGAAGGTTTTGGGATGCTTTGAGATGGTGAGAAATGAGAATCTGAAGAGCCCTGAGGCAGTGGAGCAGAAGTCTGGGAGCTGAAAGCTTTTCATGGGATGAACGGCCTTGAAGAGTCGGGGTCAGATGTTTGTTGGGGTCAGCTGTTTATTTTGCTTCAAATCTGGGGATTTTTTTCCTCAGCTCACCCTGCTGTTTTGCATGTTTTAATTGCTATGTTCTGGAAGTCTTGTGCAGAAGCACTGCAGGTGTTTTGTAGCTAAAGGGCTCAAACCCTTCAGTGTCTGCTCATATTCCTGAAAGAGTTTGCTGTCCCTGTTCCTTTGTGCTGACAGAAGAGTCAACATGAAAAAATGAGTGGAACAAAAAAAAGAGAAGGATCTGAAGCCCAAGGCCTGCAGGACCCTGTGTCCTCCCAAGGAGATGTGTTTGGACGGGACCATTTAAAAGCTGACAGACCCAGAGCATGGGGACCTGTCCTGTTGACCATTCCTTGATAAAATCCCTGTGGTGTAAAGTCCCATTGAGGGTTCTGAGTTTAGGAATAACTCATGGAGCTCATTGAACGTGGATCCAGT
Organism: Chamaea fasciata; assembly: GCF_029207755.1. Taxonomy (NCBI): domain Eukaryota; kingdom Metazoa; phylum Chordata; class Aves; order Passeriformes; family Sylviidae; genus Chamaea; species Chamaea fasciata. Next base: position 22,322,610 of record NW_027094096.1, on the reverse strand, counting down.
GGGGAGAAATGGGGGTGAAATAAATGCCATTTTAAGGGAAGGTGTGGAGCAGCAGAAGAAACCATTGCAAGTTTGGATAGCAGCACTGCCTCCTGCTTTGCCTGGGACACAACTGGCCAATAATTTAGAATCCAGGAGAAGTGTAGCGTCTAAGGAATGCAGGACAAGGCTTTTCCAATACCAGATACCTGGTGTTACCCAAAATGTCTCTGTGCCATCTCGTTTCGGACAAGGAAAGACTTTCCTGTGCCAAACAAGTTCCAAGTGCTGCAAAGGAGACAGCACCACTTGGAAGTGCAGTGTGCACATTAAACAGGGTTTTTTTTCCCCATGTGAACGGGTCATGCTGTGTTCTGTGCTGCTGCATCAGGCTTCCTCCACTTTCATTAGCTCAGGTATCCTGTTTGCATTCTGGACATCCATCTCCTCACATCCCACAGCCTGGATTAGCCAACTCGCTGTCGTTTGGGATGTAAATTCTGGAGGGTGGAGGCCCTCAGCACACGCCATTTGCAAATGGAAATTCATGGCCAGTAAGGAGTGCAGACACATTCTGAGGGGAGGAGATTTTAGCAAACTGAGCATTCCTTGTGTTTCAGTTTCCCTGTGCTCGCTGTTGCTGTGCTGCTCCTGCTCATCCTCGCTGTGTTGGTGGCGCTTGGACCAAGACCTGGCCCCTCTGTGTCCCCTCCCAGCAGAGCTTTCCCCCTGTCCCTGTCCCTCCCCAGGAGCCCCAGTGGCAGTGCCAGCTCCCCTGCTCTCCTTATCACATTTCCCCAGGGGTTTTTGGGTTTGCTCTCAGCCACTCCTCAGGTTGGGAGCGACCCAAAGACATTTACAGCCCCATTTCATTGTTTTCTGTCAGGTCCTTCCTCAAAGCTCTCCTTTCCCACGATGTGTGCAAACCTCCTGACAATGCTTTATGAGCCGTGGCTTTTGATGAGTATTTTTTATTATTTCCTTGTTCTCCCCGTATTTGTCATCTGCTCCCTTTTAGTCTTACAAGGTGCTTTCGTTGGTGCAAAGATCATCTTTTTGTCCTGTTTTTTTACCTTTTTTTTTTAAAACCTTTTGTTGACTCGTTTTTACTTCGTTTTACCCTTTTTATTTACCTGGCCAATGAGACGTTTCTAGGCCTTGTATTACCCTCATTCTGGCAAAATACCTGCAAAAATGAAGTAATTTTGGGAGTTTAAGAAACCACCTGGCTCTGAAACCTGAGCCACGCATATTGTTTGGTTTCAGCAATTATGGCTGGGAACAGCAGCAACGATTTTATCGATCCAGACAAAGGCAAATCTCCTGTGAAATTCGGTTTGGCTGTTAAAGGGTAACTGTGCCCTGGTCAATAATTTTCAGTTACTTTATCTAAAGCACACACGTTTATCACTGAAGAATTTGAGTCTCTCAGCCTTTCTTTTAAGAAGTCAGGGAAGTTTTATTTCTTACAGGGCCGTCCCAGCTTGCTGTGAAAATCCTTTGTGTTATTTGGATGGAACAGAAAACATAAAGGAGTTCTGCAAACAGATTAATTAATAAATGATAAATTAACGTTTGGCTCCTCGTGGGGTGGCTCAGGGCTAGATGCCTTTTCCCAGCACAAGGGAATGATTTTGTGTTGAATTCTCACGGATTTTCCTTTGTTGAGGATTAACAATAAAGGTTTAATTTACCCAAAATGTCTATAGGTGGTCACACAATTCTTACGTGCCCATCAGTATTTACACAGCTTGAATTCCCTGAAAAGGTGAAAAGAAATAAAGAATTAGAGAAGAAGAATTTAAGGAGTTGATCAGGAGGGGCGGAGGGGGAAGATAAACGACAGCAAACGAAAGTAACGGCCGTGAAAAAGGGAAGTGAAAAGTAAAATAAGTGAGAAAATTCTCAGGCCAAAGTACTGAGTGTTGTAGATACACAAAGCAATAGAAAGCAGAAAAAAAATTAATAAAAATATATTTTCTTTCCCAGCCATTAACTTTGCACTCTGGTGCAAAAGCTGAGGCAGCTCTTCTTTTAAAATCAACATTTCATGGGTGCAAACCCTCCTGGTGCTCACGGGGGGAACTTCCCTGTGCTCTCCCTGAACGTTCAATGCTGAAGGCAGCGGTTTCATAGATAAAATAATATCCGGCCCCAAAGATGATGCAGCTTTGGAGAAAATACTCTGCAAAAACCGTCTCCTCACACTAACTCGAAACAATATTATTCCTGAGTATGAATAGTTAAAACTATTTAACATATTAAGGTCAAACATCGTGGAAATTAATTCTAGTTTCAAATAACTCTTCCATTTAACTCACACGGGAGAATTTAAAACTTCTGAGCTGTCACCTACACTGAGCCTTTCCTTTTTGAAGCTTCAGCTTTTCCACTGAGTCATTTGGACCATTGATTATTTAAAATCCCCATTTATTGCCCACGCTGACGGGTAAATTTGTTACAGGCTTTGCTTCCTCGTGTGCTGCTGAAAAGCCCCCGTCAGGCACGAAGGCAAACCCGAGGCAAACACCAGAAAATTGAGTAACTTCATTAAAACGTGCTCGTATAAAATGTGTTTCCTCGCTGAGACATCTTGTGGTGCGTGAGGCTTCCTGCAGCTCCGTCAAAACGAAACCGTCGGGTCGCAAATTCAAACGGAGACCGGAGGAGCTCGAGAACTCTCTGAGAGGCTTAAACCACACAGCTATAAAATGGCATTTTTTAAAACAAAATCTGCCCCATTACAGCGCTGGTGGGTTTATTTTCAGATATTGTTTTTCATTTGTTAAATAGAACTAGAAATTGCTGCTCTTTAGGTCAAGGCCACATTCGTTTTCATCGTGCATTATTAAGATGAAGTTTCACTTTGTGGCACGGAAAAGATTCCTAACAGTGAGCGATGTCCAAACTGCCCAAACGAGCAGATTCCTAAACTGGAATTCCCATTTTTTTGTGATTCAGAAGAGCCCTGGCTACCAGTTCATAACTAAAGTGAGATTTGAATATAGAGAGGAAAATGAGCATTCAAAGAAAGGCTTGATCTCGGTGATCTGACAGAGGCACAGATTCCTGAAGCTGCCGAAATGCTGCGCGATTCAGGAAAATGATGTGCCCGTTATTTCCCCCCCACACAAAAGAAAAGCTGAACAGAAATATTATCATTTATCAGACAGCAGAAAATCAGGGAGATCTCAGTCCTGAGCCTTGGGAGAATGGGCCTCGTTAGTGCTGCTGCTCAGAGCACTCATTTTCTCCATTACAGCGGAACAAAGAGAGATGCAAACTTGGAGTATTTTCATTTCTCTGCTCAATACCGAGCCCTGAGCCTTTCAAAATTCCTTATTCAGTCATGCATTCGAGTTTCTTTTCAAAACGAGCCTGAGACACAGCACCGACAATAGCAATCTGCATCTGGACATTTACATTTTTGTTGCATCTTGGATTTGATGCTGTTTTATGAGCTAAACTCTGCTCCTTATAAGTGTTAACAGCCAGAAATAAGAGTTTAAATCTGAGATGCTCCCAAAAATGTCTCTGTTTTCATGATGCTACCAGTGTTTCTGAGTACAAAATGAAACACGTCACCTAACACCTCACACCATTTAATTATCTGAGCGTGTTGTGTAGATTAATTTTTCAAATACAGCTCCAGTGATCAACCTTCCTTTTGGAAATCCGAGGAATTAAGGATGGAAAAGCAACTTCCCTTCCTGCAGTCAAGTGGAACAGGGTCCAGAATACTGGAGTTCCCAGGCCTGCCAGCAGATGAGAAGTTTTCCTTTCCTTTGAGAAATATTCTGGGACTGACCCCAAACCAGCAGAGACAGAAGGAATTTTTGTCACTGTCCCACCATCAGCGGTGCTACAAGGATTTATTTTAACATGGAAAAACCATGACCTTGGGTCTTCCAGGGCACCTTGACACGGCTCATTTCAGTGACCATTTCTTCACTTTTGATCTCAAAGGAATTTTTTTCCCCTTTCCTTTAATAGGAAATTGTGCTGGAAAGGCAAAGCAGCTGGGACACCAGCAGGGAAGTGCAGCTCCACAATCTGCTGATGAGGATTGATTCCTCTTCTTCTTCTTGGGCTATTTGCAGCTGATGGATTTTTGGGATCTACTCCAGCTCTGGTACCAAGGCACATTTTTGCCAATGGTCACGTCATGACCTATTAATTTGTCTGCTAAAGCTCTGATTTAGCGCATTAAAAACGGAACATTTACAGGCTGAACTGTAGCAAAGGTCCCAATGTAAATTAAAGGCAACCCCCCCAGTCGAACGCGGTACGAAATAAAAAGTGATTTAAAGCAGAGTGGCTGAGCTCAGAGCAGGCTGTGCCCTTGCAGAGGCAGCTCTGGAGCTCTGCTCATGCGTTTGAAGCTGCCTGGCTCCTGCTCGGTGTCATGTGGGAGCCCTGGGCTGATTTCCTGATCACAGGAGCAGATGTTGGGCTGATGTGAATCAGCCAAGGGCCACTGGAGCCAGGGGAACTCCCCCCAGTCTGCGCCTTCCTCTGCTGCAGCCTCTCCTCTGGAAAACACAGAATATTGGGAGTTATCACAGGACTAATCCCACGGTGGCTTCCAAAACAATAAAAATAAAAGCATCTAGAGGCCTTTAACTAGGAAAGAAGTCCTCATCAGAGGGTGTTACACATTCAGAGAGGCCTCGCGGGAGGAGATCCCCGAGGCAGCTGCAGAGTTCAGGCTGTGAGGACACAGTGGGAATGAGGGAGAGATCCCAAACTAAATCAGCGCCATCAGCAGGCCCTTAACATCCCAGAGGGCCCAGAGCAGCTCCAGGGGCTCCAGTGTCCCACACAGCTGGATTAAAGGGTTAGAAATGGAAAGGCCTTGGATCCTGTCATATTGGGAACATTTGAAGCTGATTTTCCTGTTCAAGCCTGTGCAGTCCATCTCTTTAAGAAAGTGATTTTTAAAAGTGAGTTTTTAAGTATCACCCTGACCGAAGAGTGTTTTTCTCAAAGTGTAAATATTTCCTTTTTTTCTAAATAGAAACAAAAGCAATATACAGTGTAGCCAGTGGTTCTAAATGAGCAAACCCGTGGGGAAACATGCACAGGAACTCTACAGCTTTGGAATGACAATGTTCCCTCCACAGGGGAGCAAGCCCTGAGTGAGTGTGAGCACAGCCTCGAGGCAGCAGAGCCGCTCCAGTGTCCGTGGGCCAAATCTTTGATTCCTGCTCTCATCCAAAGCACTCCAGCCAACTCCCAACAAAAAATCCCCTTCAGACGTGGCTGTTGCAAAAGTCTGGGTTTGCACACCAGCGGAAAGATTATTATAAAATAGCCTTGCCAGCAGTGGGCTGCTTCTTTGTTAATACCAGCTATTCCGTTTGGATAAACCCCGGGATTAATGGGCGTTTTTCTGTGTGCAACACAAATCTTTGCAGCTTTACATAACAGTTTGTTTCTTATAGGAGGGAGATAGGGCTGTGAAAAGCAGGAGTTTCTTTCACCTAAGTGTACATTTGGTAAATATCTTCTCTGTATTTTGGACTAATATATTCGAAAAAGCATACAGATCAATTCACATTATTACTCAAAAGAGGTGTTTAAGATGAGCCGAGATTTAAACACTTTCTAATTGCGTAATGAGGCACAAAATTCACAAATTGCGAGTTGTAAACAAAATGTAAACTCTTTGTAAAACAAATCTATCTGTTGCTTGAAGGATAGGAAGGTGAGCAGAGCCTAATTCCCACCTTTATATTTGCATTATTATTTTCCAAGCTGAAAAATATGCAAAAAAAAAAAAAAATCAAAGAAGCAGAGCTTTTTTCTGTAGCATCACATGAAGTCTGAACAGCATCACACCATGAGAATTTGTGGTTTATGCATAATTTATTACATTGTAGGCACCTAGTAAAAAAAACTCATTTAGAATCAAAATATCCAATTGTTTGGGTTGGTGTTCTTTTGTTTTTTTAAAGACAGCCCAGTGACACTGGATCAAGGATCCAGAGGGGAACAGGTCTATCCTTCAAAACTGGTCTTCTGAGTGTTTTTGCACTGTGGACCTGAGGTAAAACCAAACAAAAACAGTGTGGTAGTTGTTCCTCTGAGAGCCGAGCAGCTTAACTAGATTACAGTCACACAAAATGCACTTGATTCACCTCTGATTATGCCTACGATGAAGTCACAATACAAATTATTCTTTGGATGATACCAGATCAAAAGACCACCGAAGGATTGTCTTCCTTCATAATTTAGCAAGAGCAAAGAATGTTTTGGGTATTATTATATGGAGTTCCACAGAAAGGAAACGGGGAGTTAGAGCCGGTGGTGCAGGAGTGCGACCTTCAGACAGGTCTGGATTTGGAGGAAGATTCTCCAGGGTGATTCTCAGTTATTTTCAAGTGGTTACTCATAAAGGAGCAAAGCTGTTGCTCAGCCCTTTGACTCGGTCAGTCTTTTTCCAAGGGCAGCAGAGGGATGATTTCCCTGCGAGGTCAGTGGCGCTGCTTTGGGCACTGAGTCAGGCCAGCATGTGCTGCCTTTCCAGTGCCACCCTTCCCAGAGCACACCAAGTGCTCACTCACTGCTGAGGGAGGTGACACTGCGAGGTGGCAGAGGTGGGATGAGCATGTCTGGGCTAACAAAGGCACGTGGTGGAATAAAAGGGTTTTCTTGCCTTTCAGAAAATTCCAGGCTGGGTCTTACACGCCAGGCATTTTTTACCATCATATTCTCACTGGTTCTGAACACTGGGCAGGGATGGAACACGTAGTGCCAGAGTCCAATTTCATTATTCATCGTAGAATTTGTGCCTAATATCTAATCTAAACCTACGCCCTTTCAGTTTAAAGGCATTCCCTGCGTCCTGTCTGTCCATCCTGTGTTCAAAGTCCCTCTCCAGCTCTCCTGGAACCCCTTTAGGCACTAGAAGGGGCTCTGAGGTGTCCCCAGAGCCATCTCTTCTCTAGGCTGAGCAATCCTAAACCTCTCAGCCTGTAAATGAAACAGAGCACTAACTAAAGATACTTTTTAAAATTTCATCTCTATGTAAACTTCTACAGCATTACTACATGGAAAATATGCTTTGCATTTTAAAAAGTAAATAGCTGTATCAAGAAAATGTCATTTTTGTCCATCCAGCCTGGGATGTGAAAGGGCTGCTGTCTCTACAGCAGGTTGGGACAAAATGCTTTACATCCTGTTAGACAAGGCATGCTGATACGGAATATCACCAGCAGTAATTAATGGAATGCCACCAGCACTAATTAGCCCCGACTAATTTACCTGCCTCATATTGCCGTGACATCGCTGCTACATTTACGCAACAGATGGGGCTGTGGTGACTCAGCCCGTCAGTTTGGGGGATTTTTTTTTTTTTTTTTTTTGGAGAACTATCTAGAGCCAAGCCTCATCCTCTGGGAAGTGTCCAGAGATAAAACACACAGTTGCTCATAGTCTGAAAAATCATTGTGTTTTCCCAAGTTCTCTTTCCTGATACTCCTCAGTCTCTGAGGGACTTGGTGACTTCATTTTCACTCTCGGGAAGCTGCATCTCCTGTCGTAACTTTGACTTTTCTCAACAAGTATCATGGAAAATTACAGTGAGCTCTGGAAGACTTCACAGAGTTCATTTCGAATCATTAAAAATGAGTGGAGGCTACATGCAGGATCAGGGAATCAGGGAGACATATATATAGATATAGATATATAGATATAGATATATATAGATAGATATATAGATATATAGATATACAGATAGATATATATATACACACACTTAGCCCCTAGAGAATTCTTCTAGTTATGGCACAAAGGCATTAATTTCCAGGGAAAATTTCAGAACAAAATTACCATCCTCTCTGCTGTGCAAGTGGATCTCTCTATTGCTTTCAATACTGTTTATCCTATTTCAATAAAAATTTAAAAGTTTCTGGAGCAGCTTTTTTTTTTTTTTTTTTCCCTCTAAAATTCTGGAAGACCGGGAGGAAGAGGGATTATTCTTAGCGAATGCAAAGTGTAGTTAGGGGAAAGATTAAAGCGTTAATTTTCGGCTCCGCGATGCAAATAATTGCAAAATGTAACGAAGGGAAAGGATTAAACTTAATTTTCGACTCCACGATGGAGACAAATGCAGACTTTCGTGAGGGGAAAGGTTAAACTCTTAACTTTCGGCTGCATGAGGGGACTGAATGTAAAGTGTAGTGAGGAGAGATATTAAAGCGTTAACTTGCGGCTCCGTGAGGGGACTGAATGCAGAGCGCGGTGAGGAGATAGCTTAAAGCGTCAACTTCCGGCTCCGTGACGGGAGTGAACGCCAAGCGCAGCAAGCGGAAGGATTAAACTGTTAACCGTCGGCTCCGTAAGGGGAGCGAAGGGAAAGTCTAACGAGGGGGGAAAGGATTAAAATGTTAACTTTCGCCTCCAAAGCCGAGCACGGAAGGGATCAAACCGGGCCGGCAGCGGCGCAGGCGCGGGCAGCGCCGGGCCCGCCTCCTCCCCTCAGCCCGCCACCACCCAAGATGGCGGCGGCGCTGAGGCGGCCCCTCCTTCCCTCCCCCGTCCACGCGCTGCGTCACCGCTCCCGCCCTCTCCCCGGCCGCCGCCATTGGGCGCGGGGCGCGCGGGGCGCAGCCAATGGGCGGCGGCGCCCAGAGCGAGGCTGCCCCCGTTTCCCCCTCCCTGGGCCCGTCCCTTCCCCCGCTCGGCGGCACCGGCGCGTTGGGGCCGCCGGCACCGGCCCGGGCCCCGCTCCGACCCGCCCCGCTCCGGGCGCCGCTCCCGCCTCCGCACCGCGCCCGGCCCCGCCGCCCCGGCCCCGCAGCGGCGCTCCCCGCCGAGCCCCGGCCTTTCCCGGCTCAGCCCAGGCCCAGAGCGGGCCCGCCGGGCCCCCGGCGCGCACGGGCCCGGGCGGAGGCGTGAGGGGCCGCGCTCCTCCCCGGCCGCCCCCCCGCCATGGCCGACAACGAGAAGCTGGACAACCAGCGCCTCAAGAACTTCAAGAACAAAGGCCGAGACCTGGAGGTGAGCGCGGCGGGGGCCCTCGGGCCGCGGGGAGGGAGGGAGGGAGGGCGGGCAGGCCGGGGAAGGAGCCGCCGAGGCCGCGCTGAGAGCGCCGGGCGCGGCCGGGCCTGTGCGCGCCGCTCCGGGGGCTCCGGCGCTCCGGGGGCTCCGGCGCTCCCCGCGCCCGGCCGCGGCTCCTCCCGGGCCGGCTGAGCCCCGTGCCCGGTGGGTTCGCCGGGATTCCTGCGGGAACAACCTCCGCGAGCAGCCCCCAAAGGCCTGAGTCAGGATTAGGGCCCGCTTTGCGTGTCTCCGGTATTCCCAGTTAAACAAAATTACCGCCCTGACCTTCATAGCGAGATTATTTTTTATTTAAACACTTTTTTTCTCTCTCTCTCTCTTGTTAATTTTTTTTTTTAATATGTATTTCTGTTTTCTGCTCAGATAGTTGAAAAGCCAGAGTCCCTGAACTTTTCGGTGGTTCGGTTATTTAAACTGCGAAGGAGCTTCCCAAACACCCCAGGATACATTATTGGGGGTTTCCTGAGGAAATGGGCAGATTTTAAAACTAAGTATCAATCCTCACCTTTAAATCCTCGGCCGGGAGCGCTGCTTGGAGCTTAAAAACCAATTGTCTGTACAGGGTTTTGGACAAAAATTTTGGCGTTTCCTGGCTGTTTTTCACTAGCCTCGAAGTGTCCTTTGTGTTTCCCATAATATTGCAGTTTTTTATATGAAAACATGACAACGTTTCCCAAGTTAAAACTCCTCGATGTCCCCGTGTTAATTAAAACATCAGCCAAGTTTCCCCGGAGTCTGTAACCACCTGGATTTTTAACCTGTCCAATTAAAACAGTTTCTTATTCGCTCACGTCCAAACTTTTGGCAAAAAAAAAATATTGTGGCAATGACGAATTGCTCTGTTTGCCGCCGGGGTTGTGAGGTCGGCCCGTCACCCTTTGCTATTAATCTGCTTCTGTATACATTTTGTTACCACCGAAGGGACAATTATAGGAAGCATCTTAAGGAATGCCCACGGAACGTGCTGTTACAGTGAAAAAAAAGGGGATTTATGAGAAGACCCCGGCTGGAATTCGGGTGTTCGGTGCAGAATTTTGAGGGAAAAGGGCAGGATTGGGGAAGGCTCAAGCCGAACGCACTCAGCTAACACCACGTGTGAGCGTGTCAGAAGGCAGGGCAGCTCTCCCATCACCTTTTTTATGATTTGCTGCATCATTAGATGCCTTTTTTGACACAATCCAAACCCACTGCCGGGCCGTGTTAAATCGTAGGGAGTGACATTTATCCTGCAAATCCTGGAGCACACGCCTGCTCCCTAAAATAACCACGGAGCTGGGCTGTTTTTCATACAATAGCTCAGGCTCCTGGCCGCTCATTTACTGTTCAGCATCACCCTGGGCATCAGCCACGGGGAATTGCTGCTGCTCCTGGGGCAGGAAACCTCCAAAATCCAACTGTTTGGGCAGAATTTGGTGTGTTTATTTCGCAGAGGAAACCCAACATTCGATCTTTATCTCCTTCACTCCTCCCCCTTTTTCTTTTTTTTTTTTTTATCTCTGCTTTTGGCCCCGGGTTGTTTTGACAAAAACGTCTTCCTTTTTTTTTTTTTTTTTTTTTTAATTTTTCCACGATAGTTTACCCTTAGAAAAATAAGAATTCACCATAATTCTGGTGAATGGCAAATGAAAGAGGTTTTTGGAGCTTCTGAAAGGTTTTTGCCATGTTGTGAATTGCAAACTTCCTAAAAATGTTCTCTCTTAATTGCACGTGCTCAGCCCAGTCCATGGACAGTCCCAGTGCCAGCAGCTCCTGTCACACCTCGTCCTTTGCCAGCTTTTACATATCCACAGGAAATCCTTGCATTTCTCACCAAAATTAGGGCATTTCCTGCATTTTACCCCTTAAAGTTCCAAACATTCCTTCACCTTTTTGGAGACTTCAGTTAAAGTTGGATTTTTTAAAAATTTTTTTCTCCCCACTATGCTTCTAAAAATACAAATTCTAGCCTGTAAAAAGAAAAAAAAGCAAAGCCCAACACAGTCACCTGTTTTACATAAAGTGTTTTAACAAAATTCCTTCATCTGCTGGAGCCTTGGGTAAACATTTCCTGCACGGGCACGATGTGAAGAATTGCTGCCCTGTGTTTGGGGATGACACGTTGCTGGTGACACTGGCAAAAAAGGCACCAGAAATCTCCGAGAATTCCTTGTCCTTTCCCTGATTTCTGCTCCTGCTCAGAGGAATTCATGTTGTAATAAAGTTTTTAATGGTGGGAGAGCAGCAATTTGGAGCTGAGGGGGGATTGAAGATCTCTGCTCAGTGCTTGCGACGGTTTTTTTAGCCAATATCTTTTTTTTAGGGTCTTCAAGATTTATTAAATTATGCAAATACTTTCCCATAGGGTGACTTTTTTTCATCTTGTGTCTTCAGTGAGGAACAGGTTTTTCTTTTTTCTTTTTTTTTTTTTTCCCTTGGATGAGGAAGGTTGAGCTGGTTTTTTATTGTTTATTGTGGGCTTGGCTGTGCTGACACCCATCCACCCTTTGTTTTTCATGGTAATACCGCAGATTTTAGAATTAAATCCCAAATCTTTACTGCACCACGGCCAGAGAAGTGCAAATTGTTCATTTGGAGTTTTATGAACAATTTGAGTTGAAATAATACCTTTTTAGTCCCGTATTTAGGGAAGTTTGCAGAGTTTTGGGGTGTTTTATTGGCTTCAGCTTCTTTCACCTGGTGATTCAACATTTCCTTTTCTCTTGGTGAGCACTGAAATCTGACTGACATTTAAGGTTTGGTGGTGGTTTTTTTTTTTAATTGAATAAAAAATCATTATCCTGTATTTTATTTCTTTGGAAATCCTGGAAGAATCTGCTGAATCTTTTCTCACCTGTGCTGCTGAGCAGGAGATTAAAGATTGCTTGAACACTTCCAGCACAGGAGAGGTGTTAAATTGAGATTGCTGCTCTGCAATTGATGGGAAATGATGATAATTCCCTGATGCAGAGCACTTCAAAACTAATTTTGGAGCAGCCATTGCCTCAAGATGCTTCAAGATCAGTCATGTCAGGATTTTAAAGAGTTGCCAGCATCATTCACTGGACTTTAAAAACACCAAGGAAAGGTGGTGGTGTGAAATATATTGAATTTTGCAGGTGTTTTGAAGCTTTTTCAAGCCCTTTCCTGGATCCCACACAAAATAGTCTGCTTGGGATTAAATATGGGAGAACTGCAGGAGAGCAGGAATTTCACTGAGTGAGATAAAAATAGGTTCCTTTAAGCTGACTTGGAGTTCTGTGGTGAAGCTCATCCATCTTGTCACTTCCAAATGATACTGAGATATTTGTTTGGAGGCATTTGCTCTGCTTTTCTCCAGGAAAAAAAAATGGGGCTGGTGGCACATGGAATGTCAGATTGATTTTTATTTTTTTGGAACTAATTTTCATTCTGAAAGGGGGAAGAGTTGCTGAGATGTGATTTCTGGAGGTATCTTGGCTTGGCTTTGTGATCCCAAAACGTTTTGATCAGTGATCTTGAGAGAAGATTTCATTGCTCCAGCTTGGATTTGTACAGGAGGGGAATGATGGATGGAGGAGGGCCTGAATCATGGGACAGAACTGAGGAAAAACAATCTGTTTTCACATGTGGGGTGTTTTTTTGTTTTTATTTGCAATCCCAGACCACGCTGGTGCTGGTAACAACTTCCTGGGGAGGAAGGAAGGATGGCACAACCAACTCCTGTTTTATTTACAGTCACTGTTGCCTTTGCAATCCCCCAGCAGCAACAATGTGCCTTTGGAAAACCATTCCCTGGGATGAGAGGAGCAGCCAAAGTTCTGCAGTTCCCCCTGGGCTGTCACAGCGTCCTGCTGGAGGTGTAGAAATGGAGTCAAATATTTCATAACAGCGAAAAAACCACCCACAGGCTGAGCTCCTGATCCCTCAGGGGCAGGGTCCCATTCCAGGTGGATTTAGGGAAGGGCTGGTGGATCCCAAGTGCTCGGAATGTTGCTGGTGGTGATGTGAAACCCCCCCAGGAGTGTGTGAGGGTCCTGCAGGCAGCACCACCACGGGATTTTCACGCTGAGCTGGAGGGCTCAGTCATGACTAAGGGGCAGAAATAGCCCCCGTGAGAAATCTGCAGCTAAATATAATTGTAAAAAAGGAGGATGGAGAGGGGTGGCCATCACAGGCCGACAGAAATAGATCAGATCAGTTGATTTCTTTTTTTTTTTTTCATGTAGCAATTCACAAGCAGGATCCAGTGACTGAAAGAGCCACGTGAATTTCCTGCCAGAGTGGTGCTGCATGTTTTTCTCCTGGAGCCCTTCCCAGGGCCGGGCTGAACTCTGCTGTCAAACCTTTCTGTGAGAGCTGATTCATAGAGCTCGCAGGGAATCATTCCCCTCCATCCCTCACGGATGGAGGCAGCACAAATTGATCCTCACTCTGCTTGGCATTTGACTTTCTCCAGGCTGGGATGAAGGTGGGAAATCCCAGAGCAGAGCTGACCTCAGTTCTCATCTCTTGTGCTTGTCCTCCTCCTCACAGGATGGGCAGTGCCAGGTTGACCTGTAACTCTTCTGTCAACAAAGTGTTTGCACAGAGAGTGATTTTAGTGGTGCCAGGGTTTGAGAAATTGTGCTTAGGAGTGACTTCACTGGTGGCTTGTCTTTCACGTGAGGCTTTTGTCATTCCAAGGTGTGCAGGCAGGAATTCAGGCAGCTTCTGGCAGGTTGGACAAAATTCTTCTTGTCCCAGCAGAGGATCTTTTAAAGTCTCATCACCTGCAGACAGGGATTTTTCAAGTAAAGAATTTTCTAAATGTCACATCTGAAGCTTTTTTGTTGTTGTTGTTGTTGTAATATTTGTTTTAGTCCCGCCCAATTCTTCCTAGGTCAGCTTTGCTGTGAGCAGCAATGTCATCCCTGGGGTCTGGGAAGAGCCATCCCTCTCCCAGGGCAAATTTTGGGTGGGAATGCTTTGGGAAGGTGTTAAAAGTCTTGTGAGATCATCAGGGGTGTGGTACAATTCTGCAGTCTTGACTATCAGAGCCTTTCCTCCCATTATTTTCATCCTGGATATGCCAGAATAGAAGAGTTTGGAGAAACTCCAGTGAGCAGGAGCCTGGAGTACGTAAATCAGGTGTAAAGTTGGAGCATCTTTCCAAAGCCTGGAAATGCCGGGTGGGATCCAGTGGATGAGAGCAGGAATCTGTCTTTGGGGGAAATTTGGATTTTCCCCTCAGACCATGCCAAGTTCTCCCTCCAAAGCAGCAGGGAATCGTCCCTTCTTTCCCACTTTTTTTCCTTTCTGAAATGTTTTTCTTGTAGCTCCTTCCTTTGAGGAGCTGCAGTGTCATGCTCAGCTGAAATTTGATTTTTTTTTTTGATAAAAATAATGATGCTTTGAAAGTGAGGTTTTAACGTTCAGCTCTCCTTGCTGTTCAGGAGGTTCCTTTTCCTTCTGTCCTGTGCTCAGGGACTTCCAGTTTTCCATAAAAATGGAATTGTTGGGAATTTTGCTGTCCTCATTCCCTGTAGAGTTCCAAGTGTAGAATAAAATCCCTCCAGACTGATTTATTTCTCTGTTTTCACTGCAGTAGCACAAGCAGCAATAAACCAAATTATGTGTATTTACAATTGATTTTTTTCCTGAATACTGTCAATGGCAGCTGTGGAGAAAATGACCCAAAAAATTGCTCTTAGAATGTCAAAGGTTTTGATTTATAAATAATGATTCTGGAACTCAGCTTTGCTTACAGGGTCTCTTAAACTGAGCTTGTTTATAAAGTTATTTTACTGTTGCATTGCCGTGGTCTTTTTAATGCTTTTGGTGCTGTTTTATTTCCATTTTAAAAGACATTGTTTTTTTCCTAATTCATTTCTTTCCTCAACATGAAGATTTAGGAGAGTGTTCTACTGTGAAATAACAGAAATATTGTAGTTATTTCCATTTCCTGTAGGATCTCTGCTTTTATAATGAAAATTAAACCCTGTGTGTGTGTAAAAGTTTTGTTTAAAGTGCATGAACTGAAGTAGTTACACAAGAACTTTTTAAATTGATCTAAATTCAGATTATGACTTTTTTTTATTGATCTTGATTCTTTGCAGACTATGAGAAGACAAAGAAATGAAGTTGTTGTGGAGTTGAGAAAGGTGCGATGACCCGAATTAGTATTCTTTTATTTTCTATTATTCTTTTATTTTCTATTATCATTCTTACCAAGTGGGATTTGACTTTGTTATTACTCCAGTAAAATATGAGAGTGTTTGTTAAAGACTCAAAAGTTCTGAAGTTGTGGGAATTCCATAACCTTGGTCCTGAAAACCTGGAGTTTATTTGTGTCCTAATTAAGGGAATCATTCTTGCACTTCCAAAGGTTTTAAAGACTTATAAAAGTTTGGTTTTTTCCTTTGCAAATCAGCTGTTCCTGCTCATCTGCAGGCAGAAAGTTTTTCCTTATTAGTGTGGAAGAGTGTGAAGGTAAAACTGGAATTGTTGGGAAAGAGGGATCACAGCTGGAATTATTTTGCTTCTGAGCTGGACAGAAAACTTCTGGGAATTGCTGTGTCCTGTCAGAAATGATGACAAATAAATTGGAGTATTGATGGATTTGTGCACATCAGACTTCCAGCACAAGTTGGGTGCAGGATTTTTTAAGGAGGAATTCCCAAAATGTTCTTCTCTGTGCAGTTTTTTTGGAAAACTGAATTGTCAGTGATGGTGTGTTTATGATTTTTGGAAACAGAAGCTTCTCTTGCCTTCTTAAATCCAAGTTTTAAAGGTATTCCATCATTTTTCTCTTTCAGAACAAAAGAGATGAGCATCTCCTAAAGAGAAGGAATGTTCCCCATGAAGATATCTGTGAAGATTCTGATATAGATGGGGACTTTAGAGTGGTAAGACTTAACTCACAATAGTTTCTTCTCTTTGCACACTTAAAAGACATTTGGGATTTCTGACTGCTTTTTGTTTCTGTTTTGTAGCAAAACACTTCTTTGGAGGCAATAGTACAGGTAAAAACAATTAAACTGTTTGAATATTCCTTGTGGCATGATGATAGATGTGTGAAAAATCTGATTTTTTCTCATTTTAGAATGCTTCAAGTGACAACCAGGGTATTCAGTTAAGTGCTGTGCAGGCAGCAAGGTAAGAACACACTTTGCTCAAATTTATTCTGATTTTATTCTTGTTTTATCATGCCCTTATGGTCAGAAAATGTGTTCTAGCTTAATTGAAATTGTATTAATTGATTTTTAAAAGGAGAATAGAACTTGAAAGAAATCAGACTACCCAGACCTTTTAAGCAGTGTGGATTTTCTTTACATGTAAATACCTGGATTTATTTGGTGCAAACCTGGTGCTTCTCACAGAATGAAACACTTTAGAGGACTGTAAAACCTTTGGCTTGAAGTGCAGAAAGAGCTGAGTGTCTCCTTTGCTGGGTGGAGAAGGAAGAAGCTGCAGGAATTAGAACTGAATAAATCTGGTCTTTTCTTATCCTGACTCTGATTAAACTTCCAAAGGGGAGAAAACATGGAGCGAAATGGCACAAATGGATGTAATGGCTTTGCTTTCCCAGTGGTTCAATAATTTGGTAATTAGAAAAAAAAGAATCCACTTTGGGGGATTATTGTAACTTAAAGAGGAGGAAAGAAATCAATCCTTTGGGTCTTTGGGAGGAGGAGAGAAACACTTGGAAAGGAATTGGGTTGTTGGGGCTCCACTGGAGGTTCCCAAACTCCGCCTCAGGAAGCCTTTACTGACCTGCTCCAGTGTGAGCACTGCTCCCTTTCTGAGGGGAAACCTGGATTAAACAGCTCCCTGCTCCTTCCCAGGCAGGATTTGTCTGTAATTTGGATCTTATTTCCCATTTCCCCGCACAGGAAGCTGCTGTCCAGTGACCGAAACCCACCCATCGATGACCTAATAAAATCAGGAATATTACCTATCCTAGTGCACTGTCTTGAAAGAGATGACAAGTGAGTACTGCCAAAACTCAAATCATTGCACCAATTCTTGCACTGTAGCTGACTTGCTCTAACCTGAATAATCATCCCTGTGGTTTTTCCCTTTCTCTGCAGTCCTTCCTTACAGTTTGAAGCTGCGTGGGCTTTGACAAACATTGCCTCTGGAACCTCGGAACAAACCCAGGCTGTAGTTCAATCCAGTGAGTCCTGCTTCCATCCACATCTGGGATTTAATTGGGATTAATTAGCTCCCTGAAGGAGCTGCTGCCAGGTGTTCACCTCACACACCTGGTTTGGGCTTCGTTTTCTCAACCCACTGAGGTTTCCTAACAGCTGGAAGCTCAAAGTATCTCAGCAGAGTTGATATCTGCTGGTTTTCAGTTTTCAAACTTTTAAAAAAGAACCCACCAGAAGTCACCAAAAACCTTGAAGTAAAACCAAACAACCCCTCTGAAATACTAATATTCCTCCCCTGATGTGAAGAGGGAAGAATATTCATGGGCCAGAGGGTGCCTGAAACTGAACTCGTCCAAAATCAAGTTGAATTACAAAACATATCCTTCCTATTTTGAGGCATCAGAAAGATGGGCTGGAATTGTTGTTGGAATCTGAGCTGCCAGGCAAAGCAAACTTTGTTCTAAGCAGAGCTTTTTTGGGCAGGGTTTTTAATTGAGTGAACAAACCAGAGCTTCCTGAAGAAACAAAGTTACTCTGAAATGAGTTTTTCCGAAAGTTTAAGAGAAAAAAAAATCACGCAGAACTTATGTTGGCTGCTGGATCAGTTGCTTTTACTTCTGCAAACTCAGAGCCTGTGAGCTGACTTCTGCAAACTCAGTGTTAAGAGCCTGTGAGCTGTGATGTAATTTGGTTTTCACCCTTCTAGAATGTGCTTTTGGTAATATTTTTCTTTTTCTCCTTCCTCTTCCTTTCCCAGTTATAACCTGAGTTTTCTTTGGGAAATCTAATTAATAGATTATCTATCCCACCCTGATCTAGCACACTTTAAATCTAATTTATCAATGGATTAAGAACATTTTCAGTGATTTCTGTGTGTCTGTATTGCACTGTCAGTCAATTTAATAGCTGTGACATCTGAAATGATGATTTATTTCAATTAATAATTTTTCCATAAGAATTCATTAACCTGCTTGCTGGACAAATTTTTTCTCCTTGCATACAGACACTAAATAAATATCTCTCTTTAGCAGGAAATAAGAATCCTGCTGATTGGATGTTTCTCTAGTAAACACATGGTTTACATTAAGAAAAAAATCTAAGTAAAAAATTCCAAATTTTTTGAAATGAATGAAGTTAATGGGTTCCTTAGACTGAGCTCTTATGTAAGGAAGCACCTCAGTGCTGGAAGGGGAACAAAAAAGGATCAATTATGTAAATGGGGATTTCTTTTCTTCCCACTCCATCCCTGCTTATTCTCAAATTGCTTCATTCAAGTGGCTGAGTTTGGTCTCTGTTGTTCCTTTGCACTTGGGGCTGGTGCAGAACTTAGCAGAGAATTTCTGAATTCAAGGAATGGAACTAAATTTGGATCCTGCCAAGCTTCAGTAAACTTGAGACTTGCAAACAAATTAAATGTCAGGGGTTTTAATATTCTCGGGTGCAGGCTCTATGCAGCAAAGGAAGAATTATTGCAGAGCTTTATTTTAGTATCACCTGGGAAATTAGTGAAGCTTTGAGCAGTTCTTAACAGGAGAAAAATGCCTGATGTGAGAGTTCATTCTGGGAGTTATTTTTTTAACCATTTCCCTGGGTTGTTGGGGGTTTTTATTGTTTTTTTTTGTATTTTTTCAGATGCTGTGCCGCTTTTCCTGAGACTGCTGCATTCACCTCATCAAAATGTCTGTGAGCAAGCAGTGTGGGCTTTAGGAAATATCATAGGTGGGTGCTCCTGGGGATGTTTATTATTATTGTTATTGTTATTGTTATTGTTATTATTGTTATTCCTGCCACCACCAGCTTCTGGGGATGTTTTATTATTGTTTGGAGAATTTGTCAAGGAGTCTTGAGGAATTTGTTGGGTTCTGGCTGTTCTTGGTGCTCTGGTGTTGTCTGCCACCCCTTTCCCTTACCCACCAGCAGAAATCTGGAAATCTGTTAAAATCTCTTAAGTGGTGGGATGTGTTCTGGTAAAACCTGTCACTAGTGGGATGTTTTCTGGGAAAAATCTCTAAAGGATGGGGTGTTTTCTGGTAAAATTTGGAAAGGATGGGGTGTTTTTTGGTAAAATCTCTAAATGGTGGGATGTTTTCTGGGAAAATTTGGAAAGGATGGGATGTTTTCTGGGAAGACCTCTGAATGGTGGGATGTTTTCTGGGAAAATTTGGAAAGGATGGGATGTTTTCTGGGAAGACCTCTGAATGGTGGGATGTTTTCTGGTAAAATTTGGAGTGCTGGTCTGTTTTCTGTTAAAATCTGTCAATAGTGGGATGTTTTTTGTTAAAATCTGGAAATGGTGGGCTGTTTTCTGGGCAAATCTCTAAATGATGGGTGAAATTTGGAAAGAATGGGATGTTTTCTGGTAAAATCTGGAAATGATGGGCTGTTTTTTGTTCAAATCTGGAAATGATGGGATGTTTTCTGGTAAAAACTGGAAATGATGGGCTGTTTTTTGTTCAAATCTCTAAAGGATGAGATGTTTTCTGTTACAAACCCACTGCTTGTCCCCCACAGGTGATGGACCCCAGTGTAGAGATTAT
The DNA here is from genome assembly GCF_029207755.1 of Chamaea fasciata. Classification (NCBI taxonomy): domain Eukaryota; kingdom Metazoa; phylum Chordata; class Aves; order Passeriformes; family Sylviidae; genus Chamaea; species Chamaea fasciata. The sequence goes on along the minus strand of NW_027094096.1, from coordinate 22,302,941 downwards.
GTCATTAGCCTTGGAGTGGTGAAGCCACTGCTGTCCTTCATCAGCCCCTCCATCCCCATCACCTTCCTCAGGAACGTCACCTGGGTCATGGTCAACCTGTGCCGCCACAAAGACCCCCCTCCACCCATGGAGACCATCCAGGAGGTGATGGGGGCTGGCCTTGCTTTCCAGCTGGGGGTGGATGAGTTAAAAACAACCCTCAGGTGATGTAAAAATAACCCTCGGGTGTTTGTTTCCCCCCTCAGATCCTGCCAGCGCTCTGTGTTCTCATTCACCACACGGATGTAAATGTGAGTGACCCCTCTTAAAGCCACTTCCTGCTGTAGATTTTTAGCTGAAATATAAAATCAAATTAAAAATTATGATGCCCCCTTTAAATGGAATAAATTTCTTTGGGTGTCTATGAACAGCTTATTTTAAAATATTGATGTTATTTCTAGATAGTGATGTTTTTTCCCTGGTGTTTCTGTCATTGCAAGTGTTTATTTGCATGTACTTTCCTTGCGCTTACAACTGAGAGCGCATTTGATTTTTATTTCTGTGAGCATTCATTCATTCATTCATTCACAGAGAAATACAGGACGTTTTTAGCTTAGCACTTCAATTTGTAATGACAATCAGCGTGGATGAAAGAAAAATCAGTGTCTGCTGCACATGTCAGGGTTAGATGTAACTTCTGAGGTGTTAAATACTGTTTTTTAAAAGTGAAGTAAAGGAGCAAAACTTTATTGAAATTATGGATTAAGTCAGCTTTTTGTCTGAACACCAATCAGAATTTCAGATTATTTCTTTGCTTCCTAAAGAAGTTGTAGCCGAGTTGATGGCAACAGTGCTCTGCAAAAAATAAGTCTGTATTTTTGCTATTCCTATAGTAATTATGTGATTTAATTTCTTGTTTTTGAGGAGGTGAAATGAAATCTATTTGAATTTTTGAAATGCGTGTATTGGTGAGCGGGTCAAGAGCTGGAGCAACCCTCACTCAATAATTTTCCAGGCTGTCACTTGAAATGCTCACAGTTCCTGCTGTTCAAACTGCCTTTTCTGCCTGTGAATGCACACACACACATTAGTTCAAATGAATTTTAGATGTACCCCTAAACGTCTGTTATTCTGGAGCTCTCTCTGTGCTCTTGACAGAGCTGTTGTGTTTTTTCCTGTCAGATTTTGGTAGACACAGTCTGGGCTCTCTCCTATCTCACGGATGCTGGCAATGAGCAGATCCAGATGGTGATAGACTCTGGAATTGTCCCTCACTTGGTTCCTCTCCTCAGCCACCAGGAAGTCAAAGTCCAGGTGAGTTGGGATCACATGGAGCAAGTTCTACAACAGAAAATTCTTTTTTATAGCTCACATTGAAATTTTAAAAACATTATTTTTTTCCTGAGCGCTGCAGCATTTGCATAAAACCTTTTTTTTTTGTTTGTTTTGCATAAAACCTTTTTTTTTTCTTTGCAGAAAACCTTTTTCTTCTTTTGTGCAGAAAAAAAAAAAAAAACAGGTTGTTTTGAAAGGAAATGTTTTGTTTTCAGACAGCTGCACTGAGAGCCGTGGGGAACATCGTCACTGGCACCGATGAGCAGACACAGGTTGTCCTCAACTGTGAAGCTCTCTCACATTTCCCAGCACTTCTGACACATCCCAAAGAAAAAATTAATAAGGTGAGCAACAAACCAGGGGGTTTTACCTGATAATTGACTCCTTCCAGCAGTTTGTGGCAAATTTCAGCAAATACTGATTTTTTTTTTTTTAAATTTCTGGAAATCAATATCCATAGGGGAAATCTCTTAGGAGCTGCAGAGTGGTGCTTGACAGGAATGTCAATGTTTGCAGGAAATCAAAGCTTGCTCTTAGAATTCTGGCTGTTGACTTCAAACTTGGGAGTTCTCAGCACGTGAAATGTCACCTTCATTAAAACTGACTCTCTTGGAAGTGATGACAAGGAGATAATTGGGTGTGTTTGGATGGAGTGTGAGTGAGAAAGGGAATCAATCCCAGACTGGGGTGGGGGTAGTGTGTGTGCGGGGGTGTGAGGGGGCTCTCCTGGGGGCACTGATGGCAGTGCTGAGCCAGGAGTGCATCTGAGGCGTGTTGGGCACCTCGGGGGCCCCTCTGCAACACTGCCAGTGATTAAAGCCCCAAAAAAAGCTCACCAGGAGAGCCCCAGGCTGCCCAAATCTCTCCCAGGGTCACCTGTGGTCCTGTGATCTGATCTCAGAGAGTCAGGCAGTTGAAGGATGGACATTGCTGAAGTTCATTTTGAGAGAAATTCTCAGCTGAAAAGTTCAGGGAGGTTGAGAAGGGAATGGAACGGTGGAGAATTTCTAGGAAGGGAGAAATCTATCTGCTGCAGGATTTGAAAAGGTCGATACCTTGAAATACTTCAAATTATATATATTTAAAAGTGTTACTTCTTGATTGAAGTTTAGATTCCCAGTCTAAAAGGGAGGTGAGGGCTCTGAATTTAATCTGGTTGCTGGGGAAAAGATCTGTTCTTGCTTTGCTTGGGAGGAGAGTCCTGGGTTTTCCTTTTTAAAGGAAATTTAAAAAGGAAATTTTTATTTAAAAAAAAATAATTTTTTTCCTTTTAATTTGAAGTATTTGGTTGAAGCTGGTAACAGTGAAAGACTGAGGAGTCTTGTGGAGTCTCCTCAGGTGAGATTGTCCCTTTGGTTCGTCTTAGCAAGAGTTCAGCTCTGCACAATCCAGCTGATTGAGTGTTTGGCTGTGTTCAAGGCTGCCCAGTTGCAGATGTAAAAATTCTATAAAACCCTTCTGTGAATTAATTCCTGATTTTCTTGTTTTGTTTATTTTGCAGGAAGCAGTGTGGTTCCTATCTAACATCACTGCAGGAAACCAGCAGCAAGTCCAGGCAGTAATAGATGCAAACCTTGTTCCAATGATAATCCATCTTCTAGATAAGGTCAGATCCCAAGGATTGGTGCTGGGGCTTCAAATCCTTTCCAGCTTTTGGGTAAAAAGTGATTTCCCAAAGCACTCTGCTCCCCCAAGGATCTGCTGTGGCAGAAGGAAGGAACAGCTGAAAGCATTAATACTGGGAATTATTGAAGGGAAAAGACAACTAACACAGAGCTGGTCACAGCCAGCTCTGGGAATTGCCAATTTATTGATCTGTGAGGAAAAGATTGGAGACTTCTCCATGGGATTCCAGCCCTGAGCTGCTGGAGCAGCTGATGGTGCAGTGCTTTTATCTCAGCTCACACTGTGAGGATGTGACAGGTTGCTGAGGGCTGGCAGAGTGCAGTGCCGCCAACAAAGCTCCCTTCCCCTGGAAAATCAATTGCAAACCCTCTTTATAGGAAAGGGATGGACACACAGACTCCAGCAGGACGGGATTGATTTGTTACTCTCACAGAAAGCTGCTACAGTGACACCACGGAGAGGGGACTGTAACAAGTGCAGCTTTGGTGGGAATCCTGCCTGACCTAAAGCCCGGAATGACTCTTCCTGTCTCTGGTTGTGCTTTCAGGGGGATTTTGGGACTCAGAAAGAAGCTGCTTGGGCAATAAGCAACTTAACAATCAGTGGGAGAAAAGACCAGGTGAGTCCAGCTTGGAGAAAACTTGCATTTCCTGGCTGGGGAAGTGCTGGGCTTACGAAAGCCTCTGTTCCTTCACTGCTGTGTGACCTTTCCCTTCTCCACATGGGATTTAAGGTGACCTTCCCTGGATTCTGGAGTGACTGAGGTCAGGAGCATCCCTGGGGTTTGGTTGGAAGCTCTGTTGGGATGAGTGACTTCACTTCTCAAACATTCCACATTTCTTCTTACCTTCTTTCCCAAACCATGAGGATGTGATAATTAAAAGGACATGTGATAATGAGAAGGACATTAACCAAGGAGTAAGGAGTACACAAGTCTCTTGTAAGCCCAGAGTATGACGTTTTGGCAGGGTTGGGATGGTGCTGTCACTCTTCAGGGATGAGACTGAAACTCCTTACCTGACACTGCAAAATTCGCAGTATTTGCTCCTGGGGTGTTGTAAATCTCAGATCTGTTTGTGCTTTAATACCCAAATGTTTTTTGGATATTCAGGAGGGGATTCCTGAAGTGGCCACTGCAGGATGCTCTGAGCTGGGTGGGTGGCTGGGAGTACTGGGACTTGCTGGGATGTGTTTGCCTGTGCTGCTGTCACATTCCTGCTGTAACTGTTGCCTTTTCCCCCCTCAGGTGGCTTACTTAATCCAGCAAAATGTAATCCCTCCCTTTTGCAATTTGCTGACAGTAAAAGATGCACAAGTTGTGCAAGTGGTTCTGGATGGACTAAGTAATATATTAAAAATGGCTGAAGAGGAAGCAGAAACCATAGCCAACCTTATAGAAGAGTGTGGAGGTAGGAAGAGCAAAATTTGAGTGATTTTTCCAGGGATTGCTGCTTTGGCATCCTGCTGATACTTGGTTTATTGTTGGCACAGATATTTTAAGCAAAACGCTTTTTAAAGCACCCTTTTCATGCCTCTCGGGTGACTATCCACAGCTTTTCCTAAGTTCATGATCAAATAAAAAGTGGAGGAGCAGGAAAATGGCAGGAAAGTTCATTAGGTGCTAATTTTGTAACACTCTGCATATTAGACAAATTAGTCTAATTATCAGAAATCAAATGAGTCAGTGTGTGGGTGATGTGCTTACCTTAATCATGCACAAGTCGTGTCCAGGTGAACTTGGAAAAAATAATTCTACATACAATGATTGTAAAACAACTTGGATTTCCTCGTGGCTTTGAGACTTTCTCCACATTGGTTGTGGTTTAAGTTGAGTGAAGCTTTTCAGGGGTGAAAGAACAGTGATACTAAATTTGGGCACGGGTAAAAACCTGTGGGATTTGTTAACATGGAGTAGAATAATGTTTAACATACCAAATCTTGAAGGAGGGCAGAAAGATCAAGTGATGGGTGATGGCTGGGAGGAGAAAAGAGGTGTTTGTGCCAAAACTCTGCCTCAGAGAGATTTCTGTGTACCGAACATCTGTGTTTCTGTGTATGAAATACAGATCAAAATGCCAGGTGGGTACAAGAGCATCTCATTCCTGACCAGATTATTCACAACTCTATTCCCAGATGTGTTTTTAATTCCTTTGTTGGAAGTTGTTTGGCCTGAGTTTGATGTTCTGACATCTCTCGTGTGTTTCTTGCAGGCCTGGAGAAAATTGAACAGCTACAAAACCATGAAAATGAAGACATCTACAAACTGGCTTATGAGATCATTGATCAGTTCTTCTCTTCAGATGATGTGAGTGTGCAGTTCCCTGCAGGGTGCTCCTTGTTTTCATTTCTAAATCTGCCTCCGGAGAAAGGCGGCAGCCCCAGGGCTGCTCTGAGACACCTGTTGGGCTCAGGGAGCAACAAGCCCTTGTTTGAACCTATTGCATCTCCTGCCATTGCTGATGATGAAGCATCTAAAGAAGATCTGATGCCTAATTTAAGCCTCATCTCTTCTAGGGATTAAAAATCCCAGGCTGGGAATAGTTCCTTTAACTCTCAGCCCCTGCCTGAGCTTGACATTTCCCATTTGATAAGCTCCCTGCTGACTCCAGGGCTGAGGCTGCTGCTTAAGAAACAAAGCAGTTGGAATATTTGAATAATTCCAGGGTGGAATGTGCTGATCGGGAGAGTTGTTTCCATTTCAAACCTGGAACAGAAACCAAGGGCAGGGTTGATTTGTGTGCTGGTGGCAGAGAGGGGCAGTGCAGCCCTGCCAGGCTGTGCCATGCGGGGTTTGCTGCTGGCCTGAGGAACTGCAGGAATGCTGGAGTTCAGCTGCATTCCCGGCTTCTTTTCATGCACTTGGAAGATTGTTTTGTGCTGGAGTTCCACTTGGATGTGAACGATAAGATCCAAGTCTTGGTCAGAAACTTAACTTTGGCTTGGAATTTAATCCAATGTCACTTTGGGCTTAGTCCTTCCTTGCCTTGGTCTTCTCCTAAGGACTGAGACAGTTCCCGAGACTGCCAGAGGGTTTTCCAGGAGAGAAAATGGTGTAAGCGAGAGGGTTTGGGATGCCACGTCAGCATTCCCTGACAGATACAAGCTACAACATTTGGGTTTAAATCTCTCCATTTTAGTTCTCTCACTAAATTAGGGGAGGGATAGCAGGACTGGGTGAAGGAGGAGCTGCTTTTGGGATTGTCCAGCTCCTTGTCCAGCTTTTGTTGTGTCCCTGCTCTCATGATGTTCCCATTTCTTCCAGATTGATGAAGATCCAAGCCTTGTTCCGGAAGCGATCCAAGGCGGAACGTTTGGTTTCAATTCATCTGCCAACGTACCAGCAGAAGGGTTCCAGTTTTAGAGTGGTATTTTGGAAGTTTAGGTCCAATGCAGCACTGAATAAAACAAACAAAAAAAAAGGTTTGATCCATCAATCTTGGCTCATGGGATCCGCTGCTGCATTAAATCGGGAAAGTAAACGTGAAGATTTCATTTGGAATCACAGAAAAGCCCAAATGAAGTCAAGATGGCGAGTGGGTGCGAGTGAGAATGAGTGGCAAAATGTAACGACAAACTTCACACTGAATGCTTCTTTAGATTGTTCAAAGAAAAAAAAAAACAAAAAAATAAGGGCTACAGGTCACAGATCTTCAGTGCCTGAGAAGGAACACCGACCTCCCAGAGAGCAGCGTGGGGGGAACGCAGTACTCTCATCATCAGCCTCGTAAAGCATCAGAGAACAGGATGCCCACACACCGCAGGGAGAGCAGCCAGGCCTTGCTCTGGAGCCCCACCAGTGTGAATGGCAGCGTGGAGTGAGTGTCTGGCCCGGGGGCAGGCCGGGGCCGTGCCGGGCCGGGCCGGGTGTGCGCTGTGAGAGTGGCTGTGCTGTGTCTGTGAGCGCATGAGCTTGAGTCGCCTCCGGGGCTGAGAAACCTGAAACCATCCTAAACGACTTCTCAAGTGTCGACTTACACTGGACACACCGAGACCGGTTTAGCAGCAGACTCTGGTTTACTCCTGCAGCCTGTGTTTTTTCTCTCTTTTTTTTTTTTTTATTTTATTTTAATTTTTTTTTCCCCTCTTTTTTTCTTTCAGGTTTGTTTTTTTTTTTCCCTTCATTTCTTTCTCCCGTTAACGGCTTCTTTAGTTGTTCGTAAAAGTCAAGAATTTCAGGAAGGCTTCCCTGTGCATTTGCACCAGATGAATGTTTGATGTTATGAAAAAAGCTTTTCCATATCATCAAAACTAATTTGTAGATTTTTTGCATGGGAAAAAAAAAAAAAAAAAACCAAACATAGAAAAAAAATCCATTTCCCTTCGAACTAGACTGTGTTGCAGTACACAAGTTGCCATAATAGTTAGAAAGCAGTAAAATGTGGTAATAAAACCTCATCCTTTTCATTTTCAAAGATAACATGAAGACCTTTGCATGTGGTAATCTCCAGCATAGTTCATTTTTAGATTTCGTTGAGTCCTGTAACCAAAAATGTTTCTGTTGTGGTAGGATACCGTGCTGTGTTTCAATGTTACTTGTTTTCAAACTTTGTTTTCTATGAAAATGATATGGAAACGTCGAAAAAAAAAATGAAATTTGGTGCATATGTACTGCTGAATAAAGAGCGAGAAAAAAAAAAAAGAGGTGTGAATAGATGTACAAGTCATGGTTTGAACACCTTTAATATGCCTAATCCAATTGTTTTAGACTCTTTTTATCTTAGATGTAGGCAGCCATGAACAATCTATTTTGAGCCACTTTAGAGAGAAAAAAAAAAAAAACAAAAACAAACAAACAAACAAAAAAAACTTTGTATTTTTAAAACTTGCACGAAAAGGCTGCAAGTGTTTTTATAATTGGAGGAATGCCTCGGTTCCGAGGTGGTGCACACTAAATTCAAGGCGATGTTACAAATTTGTACCAAGTGAAAACTCTTGATAAGGTGGCTCATTGTAGGAAATGCTGTGCCTTCCCCTTTGAGCACAAGTGTTGCATGAACAACAAGTTTGCTATAAATAAAACCATCCCAGGTTAGCCACCATTAGCATCTATATCTACCTTGTGGTTTTTTTTCAAATCAGCTGGTAATTCTGAAACACTGTAGAATGGAGAAAAGATTATTTTGTGATCATAACTTCTTTGTTGGACTAGAGTATTTTTGCAGCATTCCTTGTCATCAGAAACATGGTTTAAAAGTTTAAAACTAGAAGCAGCGGAAAAACTAGCTTGTGAATTTATCCAAGTAGAGTGCAGGCTAGGCTGTCTTGGGGAAAATAAACATTAAAACTTGCAACTCTGCTGCTCTGGCTGTTTTCTTTCTAGAATATTCTCTCTTTTTTAGGTTTTTTTTTCAGCATAAAACACGGAGGTGATTTGAAGAAAGCGACTTTTAAAGGTTCTGGGCTTGAGGTGTTTTTACCTGTTAAACGTTGGTGTGTTGCATGGGAGTTCTTTTGCTCTAAATGTTTAAAAATTACCAATTTTACTTCCATTTAACCTAATTCCCTCTGTCTATTCACTCAATAATTCAGGGCTGTTTTCATGGGTGCAGGGGATCCGTGGAGGAGGGAAATGAAATCCTTTTTATGGAAGTTGCAAAGTCCTAAGGAAAATCCTGACCAGTAAATTATAATTTTCACCTTTCTGGAGGGATGTTGCACAGAAAATTGCTGCTTCACAAACCTTTCTTGTTGGGGTAAGAGGAGAACAGGTATTTGTGGCAGCTTCTGTTTTTCTAAAATCAAAGTTAACACCAAAATCCTGGTTTTAATACTGAAAAAAATACGTATTTAATGCTGAAAAATGTCTTTTTGGGCATAATGCAACCCCAGAAAATTCCCTTGAGCTGCTGCAACTTTTTTTCCTTTTTTTTTTTTTTTTTTTTTTTTTTTTTTTTTTTGGGGGGGGGGGTGGATTTGGGTGGGTTTTTAACAGGGAAATTCTCTTCCCCTGCTTCACAGCACCTCCTGTCACTGTTACTTCACCCAAATGTGGGAATGTGGAATATTCCGGCCCCCACAGGGTGGCACCACCGGAGCTGCTTCCTGCGATGCCTTTTCTCCCAAAATCTGCATTTTTTTTTGAGGTGATGCCGTTGGTTACATCGTTGGGGAAAAGGGGATTTGTTCGGGAATCTCGGGATACAAAGCAGAAAAAAATTGGGAATTGGCTGATCACTGAGTTTGGATGTTGGATCCATATTTTTATCTATTAAAATATCCCGTATTTTGGAATAAAAAAAAAAAATCTCTTTTCGTCTGAGTTTAGGATAGCAAACAGAAAAAGATTTAAAATATTAAAAGGCCAAAAATTAATCCACGAATCAGCCGTGCCAGGTGGGAATTTTTCTTTTAAAGTTAAAAAAAAAGAAAAATCAAACAGCTAGCCTGGAATTTTAGGATCTGGGAAGAAGAATAAGCTGAGTGGAAAGGGGTTTCTTGAGAGAAGTTATTTTTTTTTCTGCTGGAAGTGGAATTATCCTTGGATTACAGAGCCCTGGACAGACCTCACCCAACCTTCCTTCCCAGGAAATTGTGAATTTCTGCTTTGGGAGTGGGACAGGCTGGTCAAAATCCCAATTTCTGCCCAGAACAGTCAAATAATGAACAATTTAAAAGCATTTCAAGGGAAAGGAAACCCTGGCAGAGCCACTCCATAACTTTAGGATGTCTTCAGATTAAATCTCCGCCACTTTTTGCCACTTTTAACCATAAATGTTTCCTCAGCTCTGCGTGTCACCAAATTCCTGGCGGGAAAAGCTGCTCCCGAGGCTGGAAACAATTAGAGGAATTCTGCATCTGGAGCAAATATTGGTGAGAGGAAACTTAGTAGCTGCAAACGTGTCAAGTTTACAAACTCTCTCCGGGTAAGTTGTCGCTACTGCTCCAGTGAAACACAAAGAAATCATTGGGAAAATTAATATTTGCTGCATTATCCGCAGGAAAAGTGGCCGGGAGCTTCATTTCCATCAAATAATTCCCCTTTTTGCTGGTCAATCCATTATAAATCCCGTATTTATCCTGCTGCCCCAGAACTGAGGAAGGCTTTTCCTTAAGTTGTCATTAAAATGTCCATTTTAATCCTAAATTCTTTCACTTCTGAATTTCTACTAAGCACTAAAGGCTGCGCTTACTAGAAAAGGATCAATTTAGGGAAACTTGAAATGCCAACTACTGGTGAATGTGTTCCAGAAGTTTTGTGATTTGATGGAAAGGCGCAGATGGGGGTTAGAATTCCATCAGCAATACATGGATTTAATCACAGATTTAATTCCTGGAATGGCAGTTTGCACTTGGAATGCTGCTTCATCTCGAATTTCTTAATTTAAGTACATAAAATAGATGAAAACCAACAAATGCTCCTACTCTCAGTTTTGTGAATTATTGCCAAATCTCCCTTATTTTCTGCTCCTGTAGTTTTCCCTGTAGGAGTTTCCGGATGTGATGGGTAATTTGTGATTAGAGCTTGAGGGGTTTTATTATTTGAAACGTAAATCTAGCTGTTCCCCAGATATTTGTATAATATTCTCTACGCAGTAGTTTTTAAAGGACTTTTAAGGTAAGTTTTGAGCGATGGCGCATTATGATTTACATCACAACGTGAAATGAGTTTCATTTCTCTTTCAAATTCACTTTGTAACAGCTGAGAGTAACTTCGGTGAGCTGTAAATTAATAGAGAATAACGTGGGATATGAGAAAAGCCTTCACTGGCTGGCTTCTCTGGGCCTGCCCACCCTCCCAGGGGGGATTCCTGCCCAAAATCCTGCCCTGGGCAGTGGGAGCCATTCCCCGTGTCCTTAAAAACCCTCTCAGCTGTCTTCGGCACACAAATGAGCTTCAAAGAAAAGAGGAAATTTCAATTTCCGCGCTCAGCAGCTGCCACAAGGCGCGGTTCTGTGTCACCAGGTTCCGTGGCTCCCGTTTTCCACCTTCAGGGGCGATTTTTCCGTGGGTTGTGGACAGGAATGGGGTGGAGGCGCTGGATGTAGAGCGGGGATGAGGCTCCCGCTCCTCCCTCCCTCCCTCCCTCCCTCCCTTCCTCCCTCCCTCCCTCCTCCCTCCCTCCCTTTCCTTCCTCCCTTACATCCCTCCCTCCCTTCCCTCAGTTCTCTCTCTGCTCTCCCCGGGCTCCATCCCCGCCCTCAGCTCCGCCTCTTCCCGCTCCCGCCATTGGCATCCGAGCGGCCCTTCCCGGGCGGGGCGGGGAGAGCGGCTCCATCCCCGGCAGCGGCTCCATCACCCGGTGGAGGGACAGGGAGCGGCTCCATCGCTGAACGGAGGGGCCGGGAGCGGCTCCATCGCCCGGCGGAGGGACAGGGAGCGGCTCCATCGCCCGGCCGAGCTCCCCGGGAGCGGCTCCATCGCCCGGCCGAGCTCCCCGGGAGCGGCTCCATCGCCCGGCCGAGCTCCCCGGAGGGCCCGGCCCGGTGCTCGCCGCCCTCCCGGGACCCCGCGGGGTCCGGGGCCGCGTGAGCGCCGCTTTTATCGTGTTTCAGCTTGTTGCTGTCGCTGCGGCTCGGCAGGTTCGGGTGTGGATCCCTTTTCCCTCGTGCAGGGACGGCGCCCAGCGATCGCCGGTGTCCGGGAGCTGCAGGGGACGGGTGAAGGCGTGCTCCTCTCTCTGGCCCCACAATAAATTACAGGTAAATGCTCCTGACCAGAAGCTTTGACAGAGTTATAAGGGATGGAGAGTTAGTCTTGGTAACGGAATCGAAAGATAGAGGGTGATAGAGAATCGTAAAATACCCTGAGGGTATGGCAAGGGACCCACAATTATCACCAAACTCCTGGCCCTGGGTTCTGCTTCCTGAAAGTTTGGGGTTAGAATTACCAGCACAGGTTCCTATTGTAAACGTCTTCATTGAAGTGATGCCTGTACCGGCCCTGAAAAATCCCTGAGACTGAGGCAGAGTGAGAACGTTGAGGGGAAATCGCTGTGATTTCTTACAAGCCGAGGCTGGCGCTGAATTCTTTCTGCCATTAAAGAGCAGAGAAGATCCCTGGCCGTGTGCCGGAGTGTTACATCCTTCGGGGCAGAGCAGGAGCGGCAGGAGCCTGGCAGCTCCCGTTCCTGGGGAGCCTTTGCCCTTGGAATGGGCTGGCACAGCCCTTGTCCAATGCCCAATTCCCCTTTTTAATCCCCCTAAAGCAGTTATTTATCTCCCTAAACACCGATGGCTGTGTGGATGCTGTGGCAGATGAAGCCAGCGTTTCCCAGCTTCCTGCTGCTTTTTTGGTTTTGTTTTGGTATTTTGGTTTTTTTTTTTTTTTTTTCCCCCTGGAAAACTTTTTTGTACTTTGCTGAACTCCGCGGTGTCTCCTCTGTCCTTTCCCTTGTGTTCCCAGCCTGTTTCCAATCTGTTCAATCCACTCTGCGGGTGGAAATCGATCAGTAAATGAGCGTTTCCTCCGTGCTGCTGCCAGCGTCGGGTGAAACTGAATTTCAGGGTTTCCACCTTTTTTCTTTGTCTGGAGCAAAGTAAGAAAACGCTGGGTGCCCATAGCAAACCTGAGCATTGCGGATGTTGTTGGGACATGAAAGAATAAATAAACAGAATAAACAGCGGCAGTGCTGTTCCCTCGTGGGGAGCCCGGGGTGCCCAGAGCCGAACCTGCTGCGGACTCCGGCCCAAATTCACATTGGGAGGTGCCTGGAAAACTCTGGGGAAATGGGAATGAAACCCTGGGGCGGGACAGCTCCGTGTGCTGGGAGGGACGTTCCTCCTGCAGCTCTGGGGACATTCCTGACACAGCCAAGAGATGTTTTTGTCAAGGTTTTCCTTTGCTTTTTCCTTGGCAGTTAGATTTGTTTCCTCTCGCCCTTTCCGTAGCTCAGGTAGGTTGGGTGTGTGTTCTTTGGGAAGGAAATTCCCCTCCCACAACAGCCGTGGCTGCTGATCCTGAGCTTTTCCTCTCTTTCCTTCCTCTTCTTCTCCTTCAAAGCTGGAACTCCTGCTGCCGTAACTAAAACATCACAGTGGATCCTTTGGCCTCATTTCACCTCGATTTCAGCGCAGGGCTGCCCTCCCTGACCAAGCCCAGCCTGGCTAAGGCAGTGAGATAAGCCAGGCTTATTTCTGTGCCAGCAGCACAGGCTGCTGTGCTCAGAGCTGATTTAACTCCCCGAGAACAGGGTCTGCTTCAGCTCCTGCCTTCCCTCAGCCTGAGCCCAGCTCACACCTCAGGTTAGACCCTAAACTGATGGGGTTTGATCCGAAATGCTCTGACAGTTCCTTTCTGCAGTGCAGCAAAGTCCACGGAGCTGACTGGAACTCAGGAAGGGGGCAGGAAAGTGTGGCACAAAGAGAAGGAAGTTTGGTACCAATTTCCCCTTTTTTTAGCAGAAAGAAAATCAGAATTACCATAATTTATTAGGAAAACAGTGTTACTGTTCCTTGGGATTTTGCAGTGTGATTGATTTCACTCAGCTGGGAAAGAGAGCAAAGCAACGTTGCAGAGAATGGAAAGTGAAAGTTGATTTTTTTAGTTTTGTGCTTAAAGTAACCCAGGAGTAATTCCTGCTGTGGTGGCGTCTGTGAGGGCTGCTCAGTTGGACTTTCTGTGCCAGAGCCTTTGAGAGAGCTGCTAAATGTGACTGTTTAATGCGCTTACAACTATTTTATGTTACAAAAGAAACACTTGAAACTAATGCAGGAGAGAAAAAAAAAATCTGTACTTCTGTTCACATTGAAAACGTTACTCCTGGTGGGAGAAAATTTCCATAGCTCTGAGCTTATTTAGAAATTCTGGTTCTGGCTTTTACCACTGTTTTCCACTATATCTGGTGGCAGATCGCTGCTTTTCCCGGATTTTTAAGGGTTGGATATGGATGATACGGATACGGTTGGGTGAATGCTCTGAAATTTGCTGAGCTCATTGAGCCGTTGCTCACTTCCATTATTTTTTTTCCTCCCCCATTGCTTTGGTGGGGAATTCCCGGTGAGGAAACGCTGAGGCTCCGGGAGCAGAGATGAGCGAGGCTTGGTTGTGTGTTCCTGCAGGCCATGGAGCGGCTGGAGGAGGAGCTGACCTGTGCCATCTGCTGCGAGATCTTCTCGGAGCCGCGGGTGCTGCCGTGCTCGCACACGTTCTGCGGGCCGTGCGTGCAGCGGCTGCTGCGCTCCCCGCGGGCCGGGCGCTCCCCGGGCTGCCCCAGCTGCCGGGCCCCGCTGGCCGTGCCCGCCGCCGGCCCCGAGGCGCTGCCCGTCAACTTCGCGCTCAAAGCCGTCATCGACAAATGCCGGCGGGAGGAGGAGGAGGCGGCGGCGGCCGGGGCCGGGGCCGGGGCCGGGGCCGAGGCGGGGACGTGCCGGGCGCACCCCCGGCAGCCGCTGAACGTTTACTGCCTGCAGGACCGGCGGCTGGTGTGCGGCCAGTGCCTGACCATCGGCAAACACCGCGGGCACAGCATCGATGACCTGCAGAGCGCCTACAGGAAGGGCAGGGAGGCTTCGGGCCGGCTCCTGGAGGAGCTGCGGGAGCAGTCCCGCTCCAGGGTGTGCGCAGAGAGGCTGCAGCAGGAGAAGGCTCGCTGCCAGGACGCCGTGCAGAGCGACAGGGAGGTTGTGCTGAGGTATTTTAAGAGACTCGGCGATGCCTTGGAGCGGCAGAAGGAAGCTCTGCTGAGCGCGCTGGATGAACTGGACAGCAGCATCTCGGAGAAATTCGATCCCCTCATCGAGGAGGTGGAGAAAGTGAAGTTGGAAGAGAGTGAGTTAAAGGAGCTGTATTCAGCTGTCCAGGAGGAGGAGTCCCCGCTGCTTTTCCTGGAGAAGCTGGACGGGCTGCAGCTGAGGCTCCAGGCTCTCAGAAAGAAGAAACTCCCAGAGCCTGAACCTGTGGAGATCCATCCGAGGATGGAGAAGGTGCTGCAGGACACGTGGTCCAAAGCTGAGCTCAGGGGGGTGCACAGGATCCACCCTCCAAAGCTCCACCTGGCTCCCAGGAGCCAAGGCTTGGGAGAGCAGCTCCCAGCTGCACTCTGGCGTCTTGTTACTGAAATCCAGGCTGCTCTTGCTGAGCCAAACGTTCTTCTCTCGATCCTGATCATGCTTTTGGTGGTGTTGCTCAGGGATCTCTTAGCTGGTACCATCCCGCCTCCTCTGGTGCAGCTCTGGAAATTCCTGCAGTGGATTTCTCCAGATTTCTGCACCTCCCTGCAGGACAGAGTGCAAGAGCTGTGCTTCACTTCTGCCCTGCCTCTGCAGTTGTGCAGGAGAATTTTTCCTGACTACTTCGATTAGATTGAAAACACCTAGTGCAGCAATCCAGCAGGATTTTCAATTTCTATTTAAAAGCTGGACTGTTAAAGCTCTGCCCTTGTTCTGTTTCCTTGTCCTTCCTTTGCTCTATTGCATGGGATCTCCTCTGAACTAACGTTCTGATCCACTTAAGGTGAGGAGAGGCGTTGCCTTGATCCACAACTTTGGAATTTGGTCCCTAACATGCTCCTGGAATTCTTTGCCAAAGATCAGGTGCATGTCTGAGCTTCTGCTGCGATTCTTGGCCATTTTGCATTGCAGTAAATTCCACTGCTTCCTTCAGCTGGTGTCTGTGTCTTTGGTGCTGCCCCTGCCCCCTGGTAAATCCCATGCACTCTCTTTTTCATCACTTTACATCTCCCTTTCCTTCATTTTTACATGACATTCCAAAAGCGGAATTTCTTGAGGCTGGGTTTATATTAACGAGATGAAATTTTTACAAAATTTATTCAAAATTTACAAAACAAAGTTTACAATATAAAATGAGATCAGACAAAAATAAACAGCAGCCACGGAAGTTGCTTCCTGCCTATTTTTGGGCTACACTGCATGCAGGGAGGCCAAGTTCCTCCAGTCCTTTCACAGCCAGGATTTTGGGGTTGGTGGCCACGCTTTTGGTGGTGTTTTGGGTTTTATAAATCCCAATTAATCTGTCTGCAATCTCAAACATGTTGTTCCGCAGGGAGATGATGATGAACTGGGCGTTTTTGGTTTGTTCCTGGAAGAGAAGTGATTTGTGTTAGTGCCTGGCGTTCCCAAAATCCCCCCCTGTCCTGGGTGTGGCACACAAAGCCAAGATTAAACCTGCAGCTGCAGGCAACTTCCAAGTGGTTCCCCAGACTGAAATAGCTGCTGCTCCTAATCTTTGCCACCTGCTTCCAAAAGTGCTATTAATAATAACCCTGAATATTCCACTTTCTTCGAGTTTAATTACCTGAACTGGAGCCGTGAAAGTGGTTTGCTTTGATTAAATACGGTGAGGGCAGAAGTTTTAAAGGCATGAAAAAAAAATTAATTACAACTAATTAAGATATAGATCAAAGCCACTGCTGGGAATGACATGGGAGTTATAAATCCAAGGAACCTGGGGAAATGATGAGTTTGGATCCATCAGTAACAGCTGAGGTTGTGTATTCTGATAACAGCTGATGGTTTTGGGGGGAAATCTGTGTGTGTTCCAGAGGGAGCAGTGAAACTGCAGCATCCCAGAGTTTCCATCTGTAACTGTGTGACACTTTGTCCCTTCTGGAGGAGGAGGGACCATCCCAGGAGGAACTTACATGGATGTAAAGTTGAGGCCAGGAGGAACTTACATAGATGTAAAATGCCACGATGGAGACGTTCTTGAAGTCGAGGGCGGCGTCGATCTCGTCCATGAAGTACAGAGGGGTGGGTTTGTAGTGGTGGAGGGCAAACACCAGGGCCAGGGAGCTCAGGGTCTTCTCTCCTCCTGACAGATTGAAGATTTTCTTCCAGCTTTTCTTGGGAGGCCGGACACTGGAACAGAGCAAGAGTTGGGTCTGTCAGGAATTTTAATTCCCAATTTCTCCAGGAGAAAGAAATTTATCTGAGAGCTAGAATGTTGTGGTTCCTGTCACTGTTGGCCCATGCTGAGCCTGTCTTGGTTCACTGATGCTCAGTGAACATTTAGTTTAACAACAGGTTGAAAAAAGGAACTATGATGATTAAAACTGAATAGAATATGAAGTGTTTTGAAAACCTGAACATGATTCCCTCCGAGAAGGGATCCAGACTGTCCACAAGCTCCAGCTCAGCATCCCCTCCCAGCGTGAGCATCTGGTAGTTCTCCTTCAGCTTGTTGGTGATGACATTAAACCCTGCCATGAATTCATTCAGCCGCTGTTTCCTGAGCTCTTCAAAGGCCTCTCTGAATTTGTCCCTCTCGCTGGTGATGTTGTCCAGTTCTCCCACGTGCTTCAGGTACAGCTCTTCCTGCAGGGAAAAAACATCCAAACCCATGGGCACTTAGAGCAGCTGCCTCCTCAGTTTAAACCACTTCTCCTACCATTTGAACGTTCCTTTTCCCCAGCTTGGCTAACAGCCCTGAAACAAAACCCCCAAATCTGGCTCTCTTTTTCCATCTCTGCTGCGCTGAGGGAAAACAAAAAAACCAAACCCGTGTCAAAATAAAAAAAATATTTCATCTGTGGAATGGCTCACTATTACTGATGTGAGGGGGGAAAAATCCGGGTGTTTTGTGTCTGTCTTGGCTGTGAAGACTTGACTATTAAATAAACATTCCCAGGAGAATAAGAATATAGATAGATAGATATAGATAAGAATTAATAAACAGCTGAGTCTGAACCCGAACACTGTCTCTCAAGCATTTAATCCTGGTTCTAACAGAAAAGATAACTAACCCACAAATCATGGAAATATTTAGGTTGGAAAAAACTTGAGGATCACCCAGGAACTTGTTGCCAGCTGACAATGACAGCATGGAAGCTCCTGGAAACAAGTTTCAAAGAGTTGGTAACAACAGGAACAGGTGGATTCCAGGCTCCCAAAAGGAAGGAGGAGGAAGAGGGAACGGGCTGGGCTGTCCCCGGGGATGGCAGCAGCATCCCTGCAGCTTTACCTTGTTCCTGTACTCAGCGATGGCAGCCAGGTTGGGGCGGAGCTGGTGGCGCTGTGCCTCCAGCAGCGCGATTCTCTTGCTGAGCACGTCGGGTTCCTGCAGCGCCTCCAGCTCCTCCTCGCTCAGAGCCCGCAGCTCCTCCCGGGCCTGGCCCTCGATGGGGTGCAGGGACAACGTGGAGATCTGCAATGCAAAACAAAGGGGGTGGAGAGCACTAATTAATATGTGGAGCACTTTAGATTCTGTTTGTCAAATGAGGTTTTGCTGGGTTAGGACGGGGAAGCTTCAAATCGCCAAACGCTCCAAGGTTCTTCCCACAAGTCCCTTGAAAATGGGATGTGAAAGAGAGAATAAATATCCCCTTATCCTATTATCCTGTTCCTGCATATACAACAACGAGCTGTGATCTGAAGTGGAATTTTCTCCCAAATCCTCTGTTTTCTAAGGGGATGAGCTCATCCTGAGAGATCGGCAGAGCAGCTGTGGCTGCCCCTGCATCCCTGGGACAGTGGAAGGTGTCCCTGAGGGTGGATCTGGGTGAGCTTTAAGGTCCTTCCCAAGCCAAACCATTCCACAATTCCCTGACTGAAATTTTCGGAACTAAAGCATTTCCTACCTCTTTTTGCCAGTATTTAATCTTTCCCTGATGGGTGGAGATGTGGCTGTCAATTTGTTCAATTTTCAGCTTGATGCTCAGAGCTTCACTCTGAAGGGCATGTTCAGCATCCCGAATAGTTTTCACCTCCTGGAGTAAATTCTTCTGCTCCTCCTGCACTGCTGGCAGAGCTCCCTGAATAGAAAAATGGCAAATGCCCCCAAAAAGGGCATTAATCAATCACCTACAAACTGCTGCCCATTCTTTGGGTGGAAAGTCTGTTTTCACTTCATTTACTCATGGCGATTGATGGAAACAAATAAATATTCTTGGATTTATAACTGATCCCTGAATTCTAGAATGACTGAGAAAATGCGGCAGTTTGTATTTTCATTCCAGATCTGGATCAAATGGGTCCTACACTCATTTTTAGCTAATTAGAGAAAGACATCAAATCTTAGATTTATTTGAAAGCATTTCAAGCTGTCCTGGTTTTTCCCTCTCTCACAGAAATCTAGACAGGAAACTAAAAATGGAAAAATGTTGTGTTTAAGCAACTTTTAAACCCAGCAATTTCTTTTGGGGAGACCTGGTGTAAGTTTTTTTCCTAAACTGGCTCAGGATAAATTTCCAGGTGAGTATAAAAATCAAACCACGGTTGCTCTGCAGAGAGAGTGGGATGTCAGTGGGATCCAGGGAGGATTGAACTCCTCTCTCCCTGATTTCCCTGGAGCCCAGAGTGGTGCCAGGACTCACCTCAGCCTGCTTGCAGTCGTTCATCACCTCGGCGGCTTTGTCCTCCAGCGTTGTCAGCTCTGCTGTCAAGTCCTTCATTTCCTTCTCGTTTTCTTCCATCTCCTTCTCGGTGCGCCTCAGAGCCTCCTCGGATTTCTTCAGGTTCCTGCCCAGGGACAGGGAGGGATCTCTGTGCACCTCACACGAGGCAAAGAGCACAGGAAATAACCCAGGAGCACAAAACCTCACTGACAGCAGGGAGCAAGTGCTGCTTTAGGCACCGACTCCCACACTCCAGAGGGATCCAAGGAAAACAAAGTTGTCTTCCTCAGCAGCCAGACCTCATGAAATGACTTCGTTTCTTCTTTCTGAGGTTGGAAGCTCTGTGGATTGGTGAGCTCCAATAAAAAATAGATCTCATTTTATGTCCTGACAGACCTCCTCATAAAATCAGTCCCTTCAGGTTTGAACTGCTCCTGCACATCCAATCAAGTGCTATTTTGGACTTTATCCTGAATGTAACAGTTTAGGCAATATTAGAGAAATA
Source organism: Chamaea fasciata (assembly GCF_029207755.1). Taxonomy (NCBI): domain Eukaryota; kingdom Metazoa; phylum Chordata; class Aves; order Passeriformes; family Sylviidae; genus Chamaea; species Chamaea fasciata. Next base: position 22,283,267 of record NW_027094096.1, on the reverse strand, counting down.
ATTCAGGCAAACGCTAGAGAAATGCTGATTAAATATGACTTTTAAACCATTAGAAACTACAAAATCTGACTTCCCTTTCCCTCCCTGAGCCCCACTGAGCACAGACACCGAGTGAGCGCAGCTCCAGCCTGGAGCTCTCTGTGCTGTACCTCTCTGCAGTCCTGCCTGCCACCTGGGCCTTGGTGATGGCTGAGGAACAGTCATCCATTTCCTTGTCAAGCTGGTCAATTTTGTCCTGCTGAGCCTTCAGTTTCTGGTTGTGGGTGTCCATGATGAGCTGGTGCAGCCGTTTCACCTCCTCCTCCATCTTCCTGGCCTTCTCAGCCACACACTCATAATCTGGCCATGGAAAAGGGAGTTAAAGGCACTGCCAGCCCTGGGGCTGCTCAGGGACATCAGCCCTGAAGGGATTCCACATGGAACCTCTGCTCTGTTCCTCCATTGAGAAGTGCACAGATTCTCTGTGCTGTGACAAGTGGAACTGTGACAGACAGTTATGACTTAACTGAGACAAACTCAGTGAGTTTGACTGGGACAAACATCTAAATCCTGCCAATTCTTTCTGCCACTGCTCTACCAAAGCCCTCCTGCCATAAAAACCACTCCATGTGGATTAGTAAATGTACACAGAGTGCTTAAATATATGAGGTGGGGCATTAGAAGTTCCTCCGAGCTCATTCTTTGCATTTAATTAATAGGAAGATGCTTAAAAGTTGGATTTTAAGAACTGCTCACCAGCATTTCCCAGGAGTTGGTGTGACTGTGTAGTTCCTGCCCCTGCTGAACAGCATCACTGCACAAAAGGGATGTGTTCCCACAAGGAACACATACAGGGATTTATTTTAGACTCATGGCAGAGCCTGTTTAGAGCCTGGCAAAAGCCTTCACTTCACTTTCATATCATTACCTCCTCATTAACAATTCTAATTAAACTAAGTTGCCCTATGAATGTGTGATACAACCACAAAAATCTAAGCAAAGAAACAAAATACTGAAATTCATGTTAACTTTAGCTTGACTGAAATATGAACTTGGACAATTACAAAGAAAAGGGGTTTTACTCTCTGATCTCTAGGAGCACATTAAAAAACGGGGTCTCAAACCAAGACAGGGAACTGAAGCACAAACCCAAACCCCGTTCCTTCCCCTATTGCTGAAAGAGATTACTACAACTTTTATCTCTAATCCTCTCTCCACAAAATGTACCTTTTTTATAACCATCAAGGGCTTTTTCCATCTCCTTCTGTTTGGTTTTGTCTGGAGCAGCAGCAGCCACGTTGACTTCGAGTTCTTTGATTTGCTTTTTGAGATCCATTTCTTGTTCAGAAAATCCCTGCAGAGAACACAAGACTGGGCTGGAATCTTGTCCTTGACACCAGCCAGGCCTGTGTGGGGCTGAGCTGGGAGGAGCTCAGGAATCCTCACCTGCATGCTGGCTGTGTATTTCTCCGAGGTGTTCCTCATTTCCCGAATGTCCTGCTGCAGTTTCCTTATGGCTTCCTCAAGCTGGGATTTCTCCTCCTCACACTGCACAGCTCTCTTGGAATCCCTCTGCAGCTGGGATTCCATTTTGCAGATCTGCACAGAATGAGAGGATTATTTACTGACGTCACCACGACAAAACCAAGCCAGGGCTCATCCCTGTGCTCAACAGCTCCTAAAACACAGGAGGAAGTGGAGTAAGAACTTGAACTTGGGGAGTCTGAGTGCTGGGAACATCAGCTGTCAGCGAGGAACAAGAGGAACAGCTCCAGATTAAAACCTGAATGGAATTCAGAAGGAAAAGCAAACTGTATCCTGCTCTGCCAAGAAGGTGTCCAAGCTATCAAAGGGAGCACTGTGAATTCAGTAATGGGCTGGGCTGTGAACAAACACAGAATCCCGGAATCCCTGAGGCTGGAAAAGCCCTCCAGGACCACAGAGGCCTGTGCCTGGTCACCACCTTGTCCCCAGCCCAGAGCACTGAGTGTCACCTCCAGGGATGGGGACTCCAAACCTCCCTGGGCAGCCCCTGCCAATGACAACCCTTTTATCCCTGATGCACTTCCAAGCATTGTAACCACTGCTAACATTGGGAATTTTGGCTTTGCAGCCCTTTGTGATCAATTATCTTCCACCCCAGACTGCTCCTGCTCATGCTGCTTTGAAAGGCACAAGTGTGTCAGAACTGCCCAAATGAAGGAATTCTGCTGGAATTCCATTTCCATGATGTACTCACCTCTTCTTCTGAGACATCCATCACAACTGAGGAGCCCATTCTGCCCTTCACGACTCTTCCTCCCCCACCAGTCATGGTTCCTACAGAAAAAGGGACGAGGTCAGAGAACTCCTTGAGCTTTGGTATCAGCCCCAAAGTGCTTCCAATGGAGCTGCAGTACCTGACATCTCGATGATCTGTCCTTGCAGGGTTACCACCCTCCACCTCTTCTCCTTTTGGAATGCTATTCTGGTGGCTTCTTCCAGGTTTTTGGCCACCAGAGTGTCCCTGAGGGCGAAGTAGAAGGCCAGGCGAACCTTGGGGTCCTCCACCTTCACCAGGTCAAAGAGCCTCGGGGCGTTCTCAGGAGTTGGGATTTTCTGCGTTTTCTTTTCCCACACGGCCATCTACATCCACAAAGGAAACCAAGGAATGAATCTTGGGGATCACACTGAGGTCGTTCTATTATTCTGTGGGATGTTAAGGCTTTAAAACCAATGTAATTAGGCTGCAATTAACAGATTCGTTTGCCCACCTTGTCCAGGGCTATAAAGGTGGCGACTCCAATGCCTCCAGCCTTCAGGAAGTTCACACAGGCCTGAGCAGTGTCAATGGTGTCCACAACAATGTGATCCAAGGCTCCACAGGACGAGGAAATGGCCACGTCGTACTTGTCATCAATGGCTCCCAGGTCTCCCTGAGGGTTCAGGGACGAGGGGCAAACACTGATTAATCGGCACCTGAGCTGCTCTTTGAGCTCTGTCCCAGTAAACCCATGAATGTGCTTTTTAAAATCTGAATAAACTGATTTTTCTGAAGCACAGATAATTCTCCTTGGACAAAAAACTGCACAATACAGAACCAGCACTTTCACAATTACACTGCTGTGCAAAAGGGATGGAAAACTCAGCTCTGAATTTTCACAGCTTTAAACCAACGACGCTTGGAAAGAACTGAAAAATATTTGATTTTACAGCATGTCCACAGGATTTACAGCTCTGCTCTCCAAATTCCCTAATGCCAGGGAAGTGAGGCATCCCTCTCCAAATTCCTAATGCCAGGGAAGTGAGGTATCCCTCTCCAAATTCCTAATGCCAGGGAAGTGAGGTATCCCTCTCCAAATTCCCTAATGCCAGGGAAGTGAGGCATCCCTCTCCAAATTCCCTAATGCCAGGGAAATGAGGCATCCCTCTCCAAATTCCCTAATGCCAGGGAAGTGAGGCATCCCTCTCCAAATTCCTAATGCCAGGGAAGTGAGGCATCCCTCTCCAAATTCCTAATGCCAGGGAAGTGAGGCATCCCTCTCCAAATTCCCTAATGCCAGGGAAGTGAGGTATCCCTCTCCAAATTCCTAATGCCAGGGAAGTGAGGTATCCCACACTTTGTCACAGGTACACCACTCAGCTCCTCTAAAGTTCAAACTAAAATTGTAACAGCCTTCTAAAGCTTACCAGCCTTCCATAGAGCCCAGGAATATTCCCACATTTCTTCTGCTGGAGCAGAGCCTCGAGCACTTTTCCTCGGCTGCGACTTTGCGCTAAAGAACTTTTGGCTTCTTCGACTTTTCGGCGCAGGTTCCTCACGAGATCCTTGGCCCCCGATTCTTCCCTTCCCAGCTTCTCCAGAGCATTCTCTTTCTGGGGGTTCAAAGACATTGGCTCAGCCTCCCAAAATTTCCTGGATTCAGGGAGTCTTCAATGCATGGTTTTGTTCTTTGGGGAATGATTGAGGAGCAAGAAATGGGATTTGAAGAATGGTTTGGGCGGGGAGGGATATTAAAACCCCCCAGTGTCACCCCAGCCATGGCAGGGACATCTCCCACTGTCCCAGGCTGCTCCAAGCCCTGTCCAGCCTGGCCTTGGGCACCCTCAGGGATCCAGGGGCAGCCACAGCTGCTCTGGGAAGCTGTTCCAGGGCCTCAGCACCCTGAAGAAAGTTTGGGATTGCAGCCACATCTCAGTGTGAAATCAAATCCATTCCCTTGCAGGGATTTGTAGGATTTAAGTCAACACTGGCTTAACAAAGTAAGTTTGAAATCCAGTATTTGCTCCACCAGCAAAGTGAGTATCAGAAAAGAGCTTTTCAATGTTGTTTCAGAGAGATGGGTCATGGTTTATTTTCACCACCATAAATGCCAAAGGGAAGAGTGGGCCTTTGGTCTGTGTGACTCCAGACAAAATGGGAAAGCCAAGTCTCACCTCCCTGAGCTGCTGCTCAGCCTGGGGCAGTTTCCCAGCAATGTCTCTGAGGGCAGCTTTCCTTTCCTTCAGGGTGTTGGAGGTGCTCCCCAGGGCCTCCTGAGCCTGGTTGAGGCGGGCCACAGCAGAGTTGTACCTGCTCAGGTAGAGCTCCAGCTCCGACTGCGCAATCTCCATCTTGGAGCGGGCCTCGGTCACCTCCTTGCTGAACTCCATCAGCTCCTTCTCCTTGCCCTGCAGAGACACCCAGGGACAGCTCAGCCCCTCAGCTGGCCAAAGGGAACAGGGATGGGATGGGCTTTGCCAGCCCTGGCAGCACGAAACACTTCTGTTCTCTGGGAGAAGCAGCATTTCTTTGTTAATTACCATTAATGGCTTAACAAGTTATCACAGAGCATTTCCATCCATTGTATTGTTTTCTGAAAGGTGGGAGGAGCTAAATTACAGCTCAAATCCATGGAGAATCCACATCTCCAAGGACAGAAAATCACCCTGCAAATTTACAGGATGAATTTTCAGCCTCCAGCTACTGAACATCACCAGCACCAATAACCAAATGTTAAACAGTTGTCCATTAATTCACTGTGTGGGAAAGGCTGGGAACAGATCATTCCAGAATATCTTTATTGATTTAAGCAACAGCATTGGCTTAAATGTTCTGGTGGCAGAAAATCAGAGTGTATTATTTATATTAAATCTATGAAGGAGCTACTTGATGATGCCTGAGCACTCAAAAAGCAGCCAAGGGTTTAGCTGTAATTATTCATTTCAGATTAATTTCCCACCGAGGCTCCTCTGAACTACCACAAGGGACAGTGGAATTGTCAATAAATAGCATTTTACAAGTGCCTGCTGCTGGTTTCTTTGAGAAGAGTGAAGTCCAAACCTCTTTCTCCTTCTGAATCTCCTTGGTCTCGTCCTGCAGGCTGGCCAGGACCTGCCTGAGCTTGGCCTCCTCCTTGTCCTTGGCCTTGGCCAGCAGCTCCTTCTTGGCCGTGGCATCCTCCATGGCTTTGGTGCTCGTGGAGGGGACGTTCCTCAGCTCCTCCACCTGCACCAGGAAAGGACCTTGAGCTCCTCTCCCGCTGGGACAGCAATTCCTGAATCCCTCCTCCAGCCAAAGGATCCCAACAGCTCTCAGTGACCAAGTGTGGATGACCCAGATCCACCCACGGAGTCATCACTGCACTAAGCGATCAGCAAACAAAACCTCTGACTTAAAAAGATTTAATGACTTAAAATATCTGATTAAAACAATTTAAACCCCATTTTTCCACTTTCTTTGTGTCCTTCCCATTTTCTCCCACAATGAGTTGCACTTTTCCAAGGCAATCCAGCTGATCCATCCCCCCCTACCTTCTCCTTGTCCTTTTGAAACTGCTTCTCCAGTTTTTTAGCCTTGCTCTTGGCATGTTTGAGTTTCTCCCTCACTTTCACATCCTGCAAATCCAACCGAGTGAATTTTTCTTTATTTTCCTCGATGAACTTTGTGATTTTATTGTATTTCCTGAAGGAAGAAAAGAAAAAAAGAATGATTTCATACAGTAGAAAAATAAGGTTTCTTAAGATTGGTTTAATAAGTCAACATGAAGAATTTGAACCAATATAACTCGGGTTTTGTGATAAACAACATCCAATATTCACTATATTCCCAGTATTTTCCCTGGGAAAATGATGTTCCATCAGAAAAAGATCAACTACCCAAGCAATAGTAAACATATTTTCAGAAATTTTCGGGTTTTTTTCTTGAAAGGATTGAGAATTCCCATCTCCTCCCAGTAATTCCCTGAGGATGAGCAGGTCAATAGTGCAGCTGGATTGGGGACCAGCACCCAGGCAAAGCAATTTTGAGAAACGATTTATGCACAAATGGGAAAAAAATCCCAAATCCATGTCCCTAAGCATTAGGGTTGTAAATCTGAAAGATATTTTTAAATGTTTTTTGTACAGTCGATATAAAGTAATATTTAAAATCCATTAAAAAGATCAGACATTTTCTTCTTGTAATTGTGAATCTTACCCAGAACCAAATCAAACCAATGTGAATTTTCTGTCATTTATTTTTGTGCATTTAATTTATTTTTGTGCATTAATTTAAATGCTTCTTTGTGTATTTAGATGTACCAGAAGTGACTCTGCTCATCAGATAATTTAATTTTTTGCTGGGCAACATGTAAAACGTGGTACTACACATCCCTGAAGTACTCACTTCTCAAGTTCTTTCAAAGCTTTATTCTTGGTTTTTGTTTCCTCTGCAAGTTTGCTGCTTTTCTCATTAATACTTTTAGTTTCTTCATTAATTTTCTCTTTCTGCATTTCCAGGTCGTTTATTCGTTTCTTTAGGTCATGGCTGGGGAAAGAAAACAACAATAAATCCTCCCTTTCCTCCAGCTTCACAATAAATCTCTAGTTCCAATTCTCAGTGTAACAGGATTTTGTAAAGCATCAAAAAATAACAACAATTTGGAGTTAGAAGTGGAAAATATTTTGAATTAGAGATGCTGAAGCAAAGTTTAAGAGCAGCCCCACAATGTTAGAGCCAACCCCAAACCTGGGAATTACTTACATGTAATATTGACAGATGTGATTCTTTTCCTTAAATATTTGGTTTTCCAAGCAAAGGAACTCAATGGCTTTATTCTTGTCCTCTTCCAAGGCATCCTTTTCTTTCTCCACTATTTTAACTCGATTTAACTGGAGAAAAGAGAGGGGCAGAGCTGAGGCAGGGTCAGCACTACAGGAGAGAACCATGAGGAGAAAATTCCAAGCCCTTTGTAGGACATGAATCCCTCTGGAAAAACTGTATCAGGAATTACCTCTGCAAGGCAATTTTATGGTGATTTCCTTTATCTCAACCTTCTGACTGACCATTTTAGATTTAATTCCTCCAACTACAGGTGTTGTTTAAAACAAGTCTGCCACAGGATTTACCACGGCCACCTCAAGGACCTCTAAAACTTTTAGAGCTTTTTTAGCCCTTTTAGCACTGAGTGCACCAATAAAAGGTCACAAAAGGAGGCTGGGCAGCAGGAATTGTGTGTTGGGGATTGTTATAAATGCATATTATATAGTTGGCTTTTTGCAAATATTAACATGACTACTATAATTGTACTGTATTCTGTTTTATTAATAAGAGTTTAGAAGGGTAATGAATGTGTATTTTCTGATTATACCAGAAGGTTAAAACTGAGGGTTTTTTAACCTCTTCTTTGTAACATCTAAACCACCAAGCCAAAAGTTATGGGGGGTGAGGGGGGGGTCACCTCGTGACCCTTCATAAAAAACTGTTAAACTTTCTGTTTTTCTTATCCAAATGAAAAGAACCAGAAAACCTCAAAAAAAAAAAAAATTCATACCTATGTTACCAGACAGAGTGGAACCACCCACAAAATAAATCTATTAGATAAGATGATTAGGGATAATTAGATAAAAGAATGTTTGATTAACATCTATTGAAGATTCAAGACAGAAGTCCTAAAAGGGCGAGGGGGCTAGGGGCAGACCTTGTGCCGAGCCCCCTCGGCCGAAAGGCTTCGTTTATTCTGTCTCCTCGTTGATCTATTTTTTTTTATTAAACTGATGTATGTTCTTAGAAGAGAGCGAGGCTGGTTTTTCCGAGGGGGCGCGGGCTCACCGTCTCCCCGCGGCGCTCGTTGAGCAGCTCCACCCTGCGGCACAGGGCGTGGATGGGCTCCTTGAGGCGCGCCGAGCCGATCAGATCCTCCAGGTACTCCAGCATGCCCTCGTCGTGCTCAGCCTGCCCCTTGGGCTTCATCATGGCAATCTGCTCCACCTCCCCCTTGGGAAACAAAAGTGGGGTCACTCTTTTCTTAATGTGTTTTGGTTTTTTCTAAGATGGGGAAAGCATTCCGGAAAAAATCTATGGAATTCTCATCCATCCGATGTGATAGAAAAAGAATAGAAGAAGGCAAAGATCAAAATTATTTCCAAGTGGAATATCACAGAATCATTAAAAGATTTCCAAGATCAAGTCCCACCTTTACGTTTATTTGGGATAACAGTGATCAGAATGAAGGGAAATTTCCTCTCCGTTTCTCAGTTTCCTCCACCCTTCAGATCTGACTGTTCCTTCATTCTCTAAAGGTTCAAACTGTGTTTCCCCAAGCTAAAAAAGGGAGAAGAGAATAAAGCAGGCCCTTGGCAAGAGAGTTTAATCAGGATTGAAGTCTCTGAAAGGTCTCTTTAGAAACAGAAAGTCCATCAAATCCTGGCTGATGGATGAACTGGAATTGTAATTCATTTAACTGAGGCTTCCTTGGTGGAGAAAGAAAAGGATTCTTGAGGTATGAGGGTTCCTTTGCGTCATTTCCCTTTATGGACTGCATTCATTTTAAGTGATTTAGGTGGTATTAAATCCAATAATTTGAATTTGCAAAAATAAAGATTCAGCAAGGATTAAACAGAGCCAGTGACAAGGACAGTTTGTGGTATTGCAGCAGGTCTGACAAGACAAAAAATCCCAACACAGCTCTTATTTTTATTTCTTGCACATCTCAAAAAGCAAAACAATCAGACTGTGAATAACTGGATTTTATAAAACCCCAATTACCCATTTGCTGCCCTGCCATAAAAGTGTGGGTTCTCTCCCCCAAAACTGCCTGTCAGCTCCTGGGGGAGGAAACTCTGCAACCTCCTCAGTTATTCTGGCCTTGTCAGAAGGATTTCTCCTTCTTGCATTAAAGCATTTCCTCTGTTTACATCCACGAGAAAACAATCACAGGAAAGATTTAACTCAGTGCTGATCAGCACTGAGGAGTTTTTACACTGGCTTTGCAGCCCTAACGTTCAGTGTTGTAAATCACTATCCCACCTTGGATTTCACAGGGAAAAATAGCAATTATGGGCAAGCAAAAAATGAACCCAGTTTTTGTTATTTGGCTGAATATAATTAACCACCTCTAAGAAAGATGATGATGCAGTTGTGGGGTTTCTCTGTAGCTTACTAATGTGAGTTCTTGAGTTATTTTCTTATTGAGGGTAAAAATAAGCATATTTATAAGTTATTAATTAAATAATAAGAATATTAGGTATTATTTAATACTTATACTATTGATATGTTAATATATTAAAAAATCTGTTTAGATCAGCCCAGATTTTAGAAATAAAAGGGTTCCAGAAAAAAATTAAACGATTTTTTTTCCACAAAAGAAATGAAAGGTTTCCTTAAATTGATAAAGGAGAGTGAAAAGGTTGTACCTGTTCCTCTTGACAACAATTAACACAGCAAACAGATTTTCCAATTGCTAAAACTCAATTTAAGTGTTTCCTAATTAATTACCAGCGCTCATTACTTAATCCATTCCATGAATTACGAATTTAAATGCCCCAAAACTCTTTTGGGTTCTGTGAATTTTGCAGCAGCCCGACAGTGTGAAAGTGAAACCAAGGCGGGGCAGGCAGACATTTGTTGAGCAATGAGGGGAAAAGGAGCTCGGGCAGCTCCTCAGAGCTGTCACCCCCAGCTCTGCCAAGGCTGCCACCAGAACCTCCGGAATTCTGCAATTCCTTCCCCTGGGTTGTATCCCTGTGCCTCAGGGATTCAGGACAGGGAGCAAAGTGGAAAATCAACAAGGAAATGGAGGCTCTCTCAGACAATCAAAATGGAGTCAACACCCGGCCATGGGTGATGCCAACAAGGAACCAAAGGTCCACACAAGGGAAAAAATTCCTGGAATAAACCAGCCTTGGATCTGTCCTGGAGAAGCTCCAGGGTGGCTGAACTGTGACCTTTCAGTGCCTGAAGGAGCTGCAGGAAAGATGGAGAGACTGTTTACAAGGGCTGGAGGGACAGGACACAGGGAATGGCCCCCAGTGCCAGAGGGCAGGGCTGGACGGGAGTTTGGGAGGGTGGGGAGGGGCTGGGATGGAATTCCCAGAGAAGCTGTGGCTGCCTCTGGATCCCTGGAAGTGCCCCGACCAAGCTGGACAGGGCTTGGAGCAGTCTGGGGTAGCCAAGGGATCCCCGTCATGGCAGGGATGGGAGTTAAGGTCCCTTCCCACCCAAACCATCCTGGGATTCCACGTTTCCATACCCACCAGACTTTGGGATGGTTCTACGCTCAGCTCTAAAACCAATTCCACCTCCTGCAGCGTGTGGAGCCTTCCACATCCATGCAGATCCACTGGGATGCAGACCCAGCACGAGCTGGGAGGGGCCAACCCCAGCACCAATTCCCCCAGAATTCCTCAGGGAACAACCACTGGGAATCCTAGAGCAGCACCTCAGCTGGGGAAACATTTCCGAACAACCAGCTGAGCCCTGGGGCAAATCAGGACAAAGCTGCTTGGAGAGCAGGCTGTACAACAAGGGAAGAGCCCTCCTCAGCTGGAAGTGGCTCCTTGAGGAATAAATTCCTGCAGTTTGGAACCTGCCTTTCTTTGCACAGCTGAGATGTTTAAGGCACTTCCTCAATTTAATTTTCTGTTGTACCTAAGTAAAGAGGAAAAGTTTAAAAGAAGTGTCAGGACTGGCAACCCCAGCAGCAGGTTAAAATTCTGATTTTGCCCACGAGCAGTGTTGTCTCTAAAAGCAGGGGAGCAGCTGATGCTCCCAGCACAGCTCTAACCTGAGTTTATCCAACGTCCTCTGGCACATCTGGATTGGAATTTAAAACTAGGTTGTCTTAACGGCCTGATAAGGGGAAAGTCTGACCTACTCCTGAGGCTTTTCCTGCAACTGTGGTCTAGGAACAAGATCCAGTGGGGGACTGGGATTGTGGGGCAGCTTTGGGATCCAGCCACCACATCCCATCCTAAAATTCTGCTCTGCAAGAAACAGGGATGGCAGAAAGAGTCTGGCACTGAAAAATGACTGACAGCAACCTGAGAACTCTTCATGAAGAACAAATAACACTGTTTGGGTTGGAAGGGGACTTTAGGGACACTTTTAACTGTCCCAGGGTGTCTTGGACACTTCCAGGGATCCAGGGGCAGCCACAGCTCTCCTCTGGGAATTCCAGCCCAGCCCCTCCCAGCCAAGAATTCCTTCCCAAAATCCCATCCATCCCTGCCCTTGGACAGGAGGAGGTTGTTTTTCTGGAGAACCCAGGAAGGCGATTGTTTTTCTTCATTACTGTTTCCTCTTTTCACCCCTGAATACCTTGAGCACCTTGAACACCCTGAGTTTTGTCTAAACTGACACTGCAGCATTCCCAGAGCTCTTTGGCAATATCCCACAGAATAATTACGGCGCCAAGGAGACAAAAACAGTTTTCCAGCATTTTGGATTCTCAGTTTCTGCTGTCTTAAGCTCAGCTTTAAAAAGCTGAGAACCTTGGGAGAGCTCAGAATTCGGTAGGTGGGAATGCCCCGTGCTCTGGGAAGTTTGGGTGGTTTTGGAGGGGAATTTTGGGGTGCACTTGTGCTGCTTTAGGTTTTGGGGTTTTTTCTTCTCCACCACTAATCAGAGGTGGAACAATGTGACATCTGACTGAAGCGAAAATCACAGTTGTGCTCAGCAGAAACGGCTTTAGAGAAAATATTTCCTGGAAAATGTAACACTTTGGATCAGGAAAACCTTCCCTGGTTGGGGACAGGTCAGAACATATAAATTTGTTTTCAAATCCTATTAAACCACCAGAAAATTGAATGTATGACAACTGTGACTATGATATTTGGTGGTTTTAAATAATATTTAGTATTTTTTAGACAATTTTTTAAAATTCAGAATAATATTTTAGCAGTTTCACTGTTGCAGAAGTACATTTTTATAATAGAAAAGCTTTTAAGGGTTTTTAAATGCCCATAAAAGGAAGTTTTTCTTATTGAGACCAAAATCTTTGAGTCTCAGCAAACTTTAATTTATTCCAATTTATAACAATTCCAATTATCCTCTAACTTAATATTTAACAATCATAATACCTTAATATTGGAACTTCACAACAGGCACAATTTGCTTTCTAAATCAAATGATGACATAAATTAGTTTCCATTTTTCTGGTGTTACATAATTGAAATGGAATTCATACCTGAATGCAGTGATTAGGACGTAATTTAATTTAGCCAGCCTCACAAGATTAAGGGATATTTGGGATGAAATAGCACTATAAATGCATGGGGAATTAAAATTTAATGTAAAACCACCTTAAGTCACACTTTTGTGGAGGATTAGAGCAGCCAGTTATTTGTTTGTCCAAAAACCCATTTTAATTCTAATTACACCCCAATTTCAATTATTTTCTGAACTTTTTACCAAGGAATTGGAGACAAAAGTGACCCAGCACAGGGTAAAACTTCTCTTAATTAAAGTCAAGTTATATTGGACTCTATTCTCCAGAGCACAGCAATGTTTCAGTTCTCTCCAACACTGAAGGAAATGGAAATGAAGAGATTTTGCAAGGAGCTGAAAACTCCTCAGCATCACAAAGAGCAAAGCCAGAGTGACGCGGAATGAAAATCCCATTAAAACATCTGGAATGTTTATTATATAGCTGTTTCTTCTAGAGATTGAAAAGAGAAGAAATAAAATCCAAGCCTAATTCCTGTTTTTCCTTTGGTTCTCTCTTGTTCAGAACCAGCACCGAGTTCCTGCTCCAATTCCACCTGACACAACCTGAAACTGCAGCAAAAGCCAAAAGGGAGGAAAATTTACAGCAAAAGCAGCCTGGGTGTTGTGGGATTTTATTTTCGCTCTACATTTTTATTTCCTGGCTGGTTTGGGCCATCAATTTCTTGATAAAAAGGCACCAAAAGTGTATTTTTCTCTTCAAAAAGCCTTTAAAGGCAGCAAAATGAGACAAGTGTCTCCCTTTGCCTGTCTGCAGCTTCACTGATTCCACCCTCTCTCCCAAATTTCAATTTTTAAATTTATATTTTATGTGCTCACACTTGGCTTTGGGGTTTTTTTTTCCCCCAGTTTACCACAATGGTAACTCTCATTTTTAAGCAGGAGTACAGGAATGAATGGTAAAAATAAATCCTAAAATCCTGTATCTTCAATTTCTTTTGTTATTTTATCCCACCTCACAAAGCTTTGTCCATGAATTCTAATTCTGCATCCATGGATGCTGGAATATTTATGGAGAGAGCAAATCTCGTTATTCTCCTGCTGTAAAACAGCTTTTGAGATTTTTTTTTCCCCTGTAATTCCATGTTATTGTTGCTATTATTTAATGCTTGCACTCCCTATATCTCATTTATACCCTTTAATTTTACCACATGGTGAATACAGAGGAGGAGAAAAAAAAAAAGCACCAAACAATTCTTTCCTTTCCAGGAAAACTCAGTGGGAAATCAAATCAAATAAAAACAAAATAAATGTCCATATAAAAATCTACAATCACTGGCCAGAGAGATGAGGAAAATCTCGGATTGAGCCTTTCTACAACATTCAGTTGTTTGCACAAAACTCCAATTCTGGAAATAAATTTAGAAGTTTTCAGGACAGTGCTGTGTTTAATATAAGAGCACAAATTCAGAGACACTTTGGAATTTTAAGGCAGGAATTAGCAAACCCAATTTTGTTTGCTTTGTTATTGGTGCGTTGTAAAGAAATGATTTAATTATCACTTATTTTCTCCCCCTATTTTTCCATGTTTTTCTGCAGGATGTCCTACAGGAACAAGCCTCTCTTCACCCCCCATGCTGGCAGCACAGAATTTTTTATAATTCCATTTATAATCCCATTTATAACCTCATCTCCAGTGTCCCATCAGGCCTCAACTATTGGGAATTTCTGGTTTCTCTCCCTGATTTCCTCCCCACTCCCCTGGAAGTGACTCCCACGTTGTTTCCACACAGGAGAAGGTGAAAAACCTGAATTTCCTTCCTGCCAACCTCATCTTGCCACAGGATAAAACTGAGCTCCCAATCAGCTACAAAATACACCAAATAAAATCCCTGCACTAAGATGACAGGAGGATATTTTAATTCATTTATCGAATATATTCAAATTAAATACCACTGTAATTAGCACAAAACTGATTTAAACCAATTCTAATTTGCTTGTGAGATTCTGAAATAAATTCAGATCAATTTAGAAGGATGAATTCTGCATTATTTCTGTGCAAAGGGGCTGCCTGGGGGGATTTTTCACCCTTTTTGGTGACTCTGCTTCTCACTTTGCCCATCCCACACCCCAAATATTCCCCTCCTGCACTTCCAAACCTGACATTTCCTCCAGTGCTCCCTGATTTTTTTTCTCCTCATTCCTTAGAGGAAAACAGGCAGGAGGAAGAGGCTGAGGTTTGTTTTTCTTTTTTTTTAACCTTTCAGAGGATTCCCTGCAGAGAAGAGCACAAATACTTACTCTGAGTTTGTCAGCCTGGCCAGAGCAGGGCACCAAGGCTTTCAGTGAAAGCCACATTATTTTATTTGTTGCTCTTTACACCTCTCCAAGCTCCTGGGAAGGTGTGGAAGACAGAAAAGTAGCAGCAAGGTGCCAATTTTTCCCCCCAAATTCTCTTTAAGTGACAAAATGCATTTTTTCCCCTGTTGCAGTTTCAGGTTGTGGCAAGCTCATTCAAAATGCAAAATATTTGTGATAATTTTAAATAATAATAATAATGCAAAATAATTGTCTATTGCTGAAGTATTAAAAAAAAGCACAGGGCAATTGATGAAAAACATGCACTGTGGAGTGCTGGAGTTCAGGATGCCAGGAGTGACAAACTCCTCCTGCTCTGGGCTGGCAACATCCCACTGAAACCAGCAGATTTTTGAACCCAGATTTATTTCAATTTGTAAGTTCAGGCACAGAATCTGTAATTTTTCCTCAAACTACTCTCACATTTTCTGTTTTCCCACAGGTAGGTTTGGTTGGTTTTTTTTTTCTGTGCTGTTGTTCAGCAGCAGTTTGATTTGACTATTTTCAGTTTGAAACACTTAAGATCAAAACTCAGCTTTCCAATCTGACCCTAAAAAGCACCAAAATCAGCAGAAAAACCACTGCAAAACGGGGTGAAAGGGGGAAAAAAGCAAGCAAAAAAAAAAAAAAAAAAAAAAACCCAAAAAAACCTGAAGCAGTCTTCTAAAAAAGCAAATATTTTCCATTGAGTAATGGCAATTATGTGAGCAAGATAAAATCAAAGCTCTCAAGGTGTTGTTACTACATGTAGGACATGTTCTCCTACAACATTTTCTTTAGTAGTGACAGCAAATGTCCTGTCACACACCCAAAGCAGCAGTTAATTACCCTTAATTAATATTTGCCCCCCAAAATCTAGAGTGCAAATGAAATGTTTTAATGGCACCCTATTGATACAGTTAAAAATCAGGGATTTCTAATTTATTTTAAATGAAAAATAGTTGGTTAAACTTAATTAAATTCTTAGTTTTGCTGTAAAAAAAAAAAAGAGAAAAAGCCAAATAAACGTGTTACTTATCCCTTCAATTTTAAATAATTTGGAAAACATTGGGGGGGGGGGGAAATGCAATCTTTGTGATAAAAATCCACAGCCTTAGATGGTTTTATTTCTTTAAAACTGTAAATTTTAGATGGTTTTATTTCTTTGTAACTGTAAATTTTAGGATTTGGGGGTTGAAGCTTTGCTGTCATTCTGTGGAAAACGTTTGCTACATTTCCCAAGTGGAAATGCTGAATTTTGGACAGTCAGATCAGTGGATTTCAGTTTAACAAGGCAAAGATTTCACTTTTTTAAAAGGCTAAAAAAAAAAAAAGCAGAAAAGCTCAGGGCAGTGTCTGAGACAAAGCCTGGTGGGATGAAACAGAGACATGATGGTGGGAAAACTCTGGCTTAGGGTTAATATTTGTTCTTCTTCCCCTTATTTCCCTTTGTAGGGTGGAAAGGCTGAAATTGCAGCTTTTAGGAAAAAAAAAAGGGATGCTCCCCTCACTGAAACAATTTGTGTGAGAAGAAAATAAATCCCATCTGGGGAGGAAAAAAATATAAAATAAATTAGGAGATCATTATTCTTTTCCCAATGTTCTCTAACTCTGAGCTTTGAGTATCTCTGCCCCATCCTGCTTCACCTTTCACTTCACATTTCTCCCTTCTGGAAATTTTGGCAAAATGAGATTTCAGAACAGTATTTTTTTTTAAAAAAAAAAAAGGATGCATTTACTCCAAGTTGTTTTCTTGGAGGTGTTTCTCCCTCAATCTTGAAGCAGAAAAGACAGGAATAAAGTGCTGGAGGAAAGAATTAATTGGCATGGAGACTTGCAAACAGAGAGATCCTCTTTTGGTGGGTGTAGCTGTAAGAAAAAGGACTGCACAGAGAGCCTGGAGGAAGTCAAGCGAGCACAGCCACCCAGCTACAAGGTTTTTAAATATTTGGGTTGTTTCTTTTTTTTTTTTTAGAGGGGAACTGGAAGCTCCTTTGACAGAACCAGGCCTAAAATAAACTCTGGTAAAACATTTCAGACCTTGGGAAGTTCCCACTGATCACTGATTTCTAGGCCAGAGGAGATTTGGGACTTGTTAGTAATTACAGGTAATGGCAGAAATAGTTATTTAATGGAATTATTATTTAAATACTTGTTGCTTAATTTACATTTTAATTGCCTGCCACATAGCAAATTTCTCATTATTTAAAAATTAGAAGAAAAATTAATGTTGTTCCCTTCAGCCTGATTTTAAAACAGCAAACAGATGCAAGGAAGTCTCAGTCTCTGGAGGTCAAACATGAATATAAATGATATTCTAGTGATAATTTGTGATTATTTCTTACAGCATGGACTGTAATTGGTTATAAGTCTGCTATTTCTAGAGCTGGTCAACACCAAACAATTCAGGGGATTTTTCCTGCACTTATTTCATGCACACTTCATTTCTCCACACTCATTTCTCAGTACAACCGTGTCTCTATGAGAGCTGCAGACAACGAGTAAATTAAACAATTCAACAATTCAGATTGAGATGAATTTTGGATGGAGGTGAGAGGAAAGCAGCCCAGAGTTGCTGAGTCTCTGCCACGCTGAAGCAGCACAAGAATATTGGGGTTGAAGTTTCTGTTACACACCAATATTTACATGCTGCTAGGGCGGGACAGGCAGGAGCGATTCCCTATTGGAAACCAGCACAGGAGCAAAAATCCCTGCTGAAAACAGGGACAGGCACACATCCTGCAGCCAGGAGTGATTCCCTGCTGGAAAAGGGAACACAGGAACACAAATCCTGCAGTCAGGAACACAATTCCCTCCCGGAAAAAGGGACAAGAACACAATTCCCTCCTGGAAAAAGGGACAAGAGCACCATTTCCCCCTGGAAAAAGGGCCAGGAACACAAATCCTGCAGTCAGGAACACAATTCCTTCCTGGAAAAAGGCACAGGAGCACAAATCCTGCAGTCAGGAATAATTCCCTCCTGGAAAAAGGCACAGGAGCACAAATCCTGCAGTCAGGAATAATTCCCTCCTGGAAAAAGGCACAGGAGCACAAATCCTGCAGTCAGGAATAATTCCCTCCTGGAAAAAGGCACAGGAGCACAAATCCTGCAGTCAGGAATAATTCCCTCCTGGAAAAAGGCACAGGAGCACAAATCCTGCAGTCAGGAGCTCAATACCCTCCCAGAAAAAGGGCCAGGAGCACAATTCCCTCCTGGAAAAAGGGCCAGCAGGATCCCCCCAACTGCTTCTGGGCCTTCAATTCCTACAGCAGCAAATGATGATTGGCACCTTGAGCAGAGCATGCAAACCATGATGTGCTGCTACAGCACTTCAAGGCCTCCAACACTTCCAAGCTGCATTTTGTAAGAGTTTGAACTGGAAATACAACTCTGAAATCAGATTTATTCACACACCAACCTGTAAAATTAAGAACCTGTTATGATCCAGATCAATGCCATGGCTTCTGAGGAGCAGCCCAACATCTCTGAATGTCTTTTTCTTGCCATTGATGTAGTAGGAGGAGGAATTGTCTTTGCAGGCAGTTCTGGAGACACAGAATTTGCTGTCAGGAATGACTTCATAATCATCTCCTTCCTGCTTGGAGGGAACACAAAGGCAGAGAAACAATCACTGGAGCTGTGGATTTACCTCCTATTTCACAATGAAGCAGATAAGTTTCATCATGAGATGTTTTTAGCGTGGACTCCGAGTTGTACAAGTGGGAGCTGGCTTAAAATTGCATCTCTCAAAAAAAAAAATAGAGAGGAAAAGCAACAACAAAAAAAATCCTTTGAGAAGTGGATAAAAAATATCCTGAATTGTGTTCATCTGATGCCTTTCCCACCTCTAAAATCAGCCAGTGCTGTGAGAAATGAGAATTAATTCCCTTTGCAGTGGCCCTCTGCATTTCCAGCACCAAAGAGAAACTGCACCACCAGATAAAAAAACAGCCAAACATTAAAGATGTGGCAAAAGTGACACCAGCAGCTTCAAAAAAGAGCTTCCATTTACCTCCCAGAGCAGCAGCCAAAATCAAGCTGCTATCAGCCTTGAGTTAAACTCAAAACTCAGCCAGATTAACCCCCAAGAGCTCTTAAACTGTTCTCTGGTTTTAAATCAAACTCAATTTCTGGATGTTCACACAAAGTAAAACAAACAAAAAAAAATTAAAATTAAATAGATGATTTTTAGAATTTTGGTTATTAAAAATAGAAAAATAAAAAAAAATGGCTTTTCAAACAGTTTCTAAAAAAGGCTGGAAGTGCTGCCACTTTGTGAAGCCCATTTTTGGAATTTCAATGTACACTTCCCACTTTTTTGGTTGGCCTTAAATTTAAAAGTTTGGATGTGAGCACGAAAAAGAAATTTAAATTAAGAGAAATATTTTTTTCGTACTGCAATTGCAATGAAGCAACAAAAAAGTGCTAAACTTTTTATCAATGCACAAAGCAGCAAGCAAAAGAAATATTTTTTTAAATTTTCCAACTCTATTTCCTTCAAACAAAATATCAGCTTCAAAAAATTTTAGTGGTAAAATGTGGTGTCCAGAATTTTTGCTGAAAAATCTGTTACAAAATTGCAGGCAGGTCTACAGTACATGAAGTGTAAATAAGTTTCAGATTCATGATATATTTTTCTTAATTTAGATAACCTCAAGTAATTCCTAACTGGTTTGAAAAGGTTTGCTTAAATAGGTTTTATTTCTTAATACATTTGTTTGTGTTGTACATTTAAGAATCTCTAATATGTCCAAACATAGAGTTATAAATTTTTATTAAATTCTTTTAATTGCAGAAATAAATTGACTTGAGGTAAACGAGATTTACAAAATAAAACGAGTTCTTCTTAAAATGATGATTAAAATTTTCTAAAGTGTTTTCAAACTGAAATCTACCCCACATTAATCCTGCAGCAAAGAAAAGAATCCTTACTAAGATCTGAAGATTCAAGTAATTCTAAGATTTCACTACTCAGCAGAGGATTTTTTAAAAAATAATTAATGCTGATGGTTAAACGAATCACACAAAAAGAAGCAAATATCCCAACGTTTTTCAGCTCCTTAAAGGATAAAAAAAGCTGGAGACTCATCCCTACCTTGTCAATGATTTTTTGGAAGTGAACCTCCACAGAGCAGCTCTGGATGTCCCTGTGCTGGTCTGAGTTGTGGATGAGCACGGAGAGTTTCTTGGAGCGGATTTTCTGGGCTCGGTAGCCGAACACAAAGAGCAGGGAATCGATGATGTTGGATTTACCACTGCCGTTGGGGCCGATGATGCAGGAGAAACGCTGCACAGACAGGGGGAAAATCATCCTCAGAGGGAAATAAATCCTGCTCATCACCCACTTCTGGCACAGTTAGTCCTCCTCAGCTCTCCCAGCTGCTTCACCCAAAGCCCTGCACAAGTAAAGTTTCATGCTCGGCCACATAAGTCTCTCGTGGGCACTAAAAAAAATCTTCTCTTTCTTCAAACACAGCCCTAAAAAGTTCTCCAGCAAACGAAATCAAGAGAGCAAAGAGAGCTTTGCTAAGCTGTGCTGACAAATTTAAATTGCACAGCGTTGGGAAGCTGCACTTCACTGTTTTCTCTGCTTCATTTAGGATATTACTATCAAAATATTTCTAAACTTTAAATATTTTTTCAGTTATTTTTGAGGACAGCTTAGATGAAAATGCAGGAAGCAATAATATCACCCAGTGAAGATTTACCTACAGTTTAAAAGCACTGAAGGAAAAAAAGAAAGATACCTTGTGAAAAGGTCCCAGAGTTTGCTCCCCTGCATAGGATTTGAAGTTGTGGTTCACAATGTGAGTGATCATGAGGCGAGGAGCACCAGGTTCACTGGTCATGGCTGGAGGTGGGGGAGGAGGGATGCTACCCAAAATCTCTTCTAAACTTCGATTATCCACCACCTCCTCTGAGCCTGCTAAAACCCAGCCAAAGAAATGGAAAGAAAAAAACAAACAAACAAAAAAAAATAAAAAAATAATCTGTGAGTTGTCAATGATTTGACACCTTTGAAAAAGCAAACATCACTTCTGTCTGAACCAAACTACATTTCGGCCTGCAATCATTAATATGAGCTCGGTGGAATTAAAATTCCTCTTTCCACAAACAAAATGGTTTTTTTTAAGAGCTACTTAAGATGTCCCATGGCTGGGTTTGTCCTTTCATTATGTAACTCTTCTCCCGACACAATTTTAGCAGGCCCCCCGCAATTCCAGCAGCTCCAACCATCCCAATAAATCTGCAAACGTGAAGCAGGCAAAGCCTTGCTAGTGAGTGAGTGCAAAGGCACATTTCAGAGTCGCTGGGCAGGATTTGGGGAGCTCTGCAAGCTGCAGTGACAGCACGGCTGCTCTGCAAAGACAGGAAGTTTGTTACGAAAACAAACTGGCCCCCTGGATATCAGCAGAGCAGCTTTTCCCCAGGCACCAACGGGCAGCAGGTTTTTTGTCACCAATTTCCATCTATTTGTCAAATACCTGCCTTGAACAACTGCACATCTGGCTCCCCTAAAAAGTCACCCAGCTGCTGTTGGGTTTGCAGCTTTCCTGCAAAAGCTCAACTCGAGAAAATACACTGCTTCATGAAAAAGAAAGTCAAATCATTTCAAGAGTTAAGTAAATAAACTTGACATTTATTCCATTCCAAGAAATCCCGTACCATTGGCTGCCTATAAATTTGAAAAACCCTGCTGTTGTAGCACAATTTCAAGTACAATGTTCCAGATCAGAGCTCCGACATCGGCTTCATTAGGAGAAATCTACAAACTGCTTTTGCACTTGTGCTGGGCCAAACCCTTTAACTCTTTGCGAGCTCTTCTGACCACTTTAAAAAGCAGTTTGAAATTGCCAAGGGGGTTTCAGCGTTGCTTTGTAAAGGGGAAAAGAGCAAATCCCATCGGGAAGAGTTGGGAAATTCAAGCTGGGGCTAAGGAGGCTCAGTTAGCACCAGCCCAGACCTACCTTGGGGAGGTTCTTTGTCATTCTCCCTGCTGGTGCCTTCGTTCTCCACTTCCATGTCCATGGAGGACTCCTCCAAGGGCTGCCTGCCCTTCCCGCGGGCTGCAGTGGAGGTTTTGGTGCTCCTGGTTGGCTGCTCCCCTTCCATGCCGAGCAATCAAACCACCGAAGGGCTCGATCTCCTTTGCTACACAAACGAGAGAAGCCCGCGATCTCAGCCCCGCCAGGAATTCACCTCCACCTCTGCCCACAGCCTGGGCTCATTTACAAACGTCAGGCTGGAGGGATTGAGAAGACACAAAAATCCGAACTTGAAACAAAATATCGAGGTGAGCTTCGTGACCATGTATTTTAGATGTGTTTTAAGATACATCACCGCCAAAAGGAGGGGCTGAGGCTAATCTGTATTAACCTGCTGCCAGCTCGTGGGGACGCGTTCAGGGCAGTGACTTTGCTCCCCTGAAAGCCACCGTGGTGCTGGGGGCAAAAGAGTTAAACACACACCGAATAACAAGCCCAGGAGCCACATGTCTCTGCTCTCCTACAAGAACTCGTTATGTTTCAGACCTGACACTCGTTTTACTTTCAATAATCCGTGCTAAATATCTGTATGGCTACAGAGAGATTGATAAACAAAAGCCCTGCGTGATTAGAGCAAAGACTCGACTCTTAAATATTTTAAATCGACACACTCCGCTCACAAAATCCAACACAACACCTCCGGCCAGCACTCGGCGTTTCAGAGAGAAAGCAAAAAAACCGAAATACCTTCATCTAGCTGGGATGTTAAAGCGATCCGAGCAAGGAGGAGCATTACAAAAGCCATCAGCTGGCACTCGAGCACAGCTCCCCAAACGGGGGAAGAGAAAGCACCCGAGGAGGAGAAAAGACGAGCGAGGAGCGAAACTCTCCCCCCGCCAAGAGTTGAAATCGCAGCAAGTGGCGAAGTGAGCTCGCAGAAAAAAACAGACATGAGAAAGTTTACTTCTCACAAGATAAAAAAAAACTGACGTGGTTAGAAAGTCATCTTACAATTGGTGCCAATCATTTGACGTTTTCAGACCTACCCCCAGCCCACACTCTCATGAGAGTCCTTCATTCGGGACAATGGGGGAGGGGGGAAAGGAGAGACAGAACTCATTTTCAGGCCATTGCAGTCTATGCCCCCGTTCACAACTGTTCAGCAATGGCTGTCGCGGACAATTACAGCCTCTCGAAGCACATTTATTTATTTTCCCCCCCCCCCCCAAAGCCGCTCCACTCCAAGAGAATTGTGCAATATAGACCTATTTACCTTCCCAACCCTTCTCCCCCTCTCCTCGGACACTTCACCAGAACGAACAAGCCGAACTACTTGACCTCAGCTTTTAAATCGCGATAAATCAGCTGCCACATAGCCTCGAACCAATTTAACAAATTCGTGCCCAGCCCCTCCCCCGAGCCAGCTCCAAGGTGTTTGGTAAAAGCATCTCTCCTGCCAAGCGCCGTTTTCCTCACGGGGACGGCGAAAAAAAAAAAAAAAGAGAGTCGGAGACGGGCAGAAAAAACTTCCTTATTAACAGCCGATTAAATCCGATGGCGACAAGCCCTGTCAGGGACAAATCTGGGGCTTTTTTAAAGCCTAAGGAGCCAGACTGCACCCTTGTCACGCTCTTTCCAAGTCACAGAATCCCGGAATATTCGCAGTTCAAAAGGACCCACGGGGACTATCGAGTCCATTACCGTTCAGGGCTTTCTTGGGATTTTTTCTCTCATCCTTCAAGCATCAAAGCAACAGGCAGAGCCGGGGCTGGAAGGGTCCAAATCGGGTCTCTCCGCTACCCAGACACGGCTCTGAACTTCCCCGTCCTGCGAGCCGGGGCTCCCTCAGGGCACAGCGGGAGCCCTTGGGCTGCACAGCCCCTCAGGGACCGGCTCCTCAAGCCCTGCTCCGACAGCGGCCGGGCCGGAGCCTCAGCGGGGCAGCCCGGCCCAGGGAAAGCCGCCGCCGCCGCCGCTTCTGCTCCCTCCGGCCGACGAGGGAAGCGGGGGAATGAGGCGCGGGGCAGAACCCGCCCGTTCCCTCAGCGCCTCCTGCCATGCCCTCGGCACCCCCCGCCATGCCCCCTCAGCGCCTCCTGTCTCTCCCCTCAGCACCTTCCCTTCAACACGCCTTGTCTCCCCTTTAGCACCTTCCCCTCGAAGTCCTTATCTCCGCTTCGGCATCGCTTGTCTTCCCTCAACTCCCCCAGCATCTCTTTTTTCCCCCCCACCTCAGCACCCCCCTGAGGGCACCTCCACCCCACCGCTCGGCGGCGAACCCACCATCGCTCCATCCCGCCGAGCTCGTACCTGCTGGTCCCGGCGGCTCCGTGCCCCGGCGAGGCGGCGGCAGCGCGGGCAGCTCGGGCTGCCGTAAAAAGCTCGGCCGCTTTCCACACTCGAAAATGGCGCCGAAACGGCGAACTCGAACCGAAATTCGTTAGAAAAGCGCGGGGCAGGCTGGGACGGGCGGGGCCGGGCCCGCGGGTTTGAACGGCCCCGCCGCTCCCGCCCGCCATCTTGTGTTCGTTACGGCGGGGAAGGGAAGGGAAGGGAGGGGAGGGCGGCCCGAAAGCGGCCGGGAGCGGCTTTTTCTGGGCGCGGGCGGAGGGACGGCAGGCTTTAGGGCGTGAGGGCCACGCTGTAACGCAGCCCCGCGGCCGCGCCGCCCGGGAAAAGGGGTTCGTTTGAAATTTAGAAGTAGGTCACTGGGCGGCGCTTGGTTGCTGGGCGACGCGCGCTGGTTCAAAAATAATAATAAAAAAAATTATTTAAAAAAAAAAAATTACGCGTGGGAAAAAAAAAATTAAAAAATAGTGACAGCGCGGCGATTTTGAAGCGGGTTTAATTAATTAACGGGCGGCGCCGTGGCGCCTTGGGGGGGCCGGGGGGGAGCCGTGAGGTGGCGGAGGAGGAGGAGGAGGATGCGGTCTCGCGAGAAGTCGCCATAGAGACGGCGGCGCTTGGCGGCGGGGGGAGCGGGAGCCGCCGCCGCTGCTGAGGCGATCGGAGCGGGAGAGGGAGGCGGGATCGTCCCGGGGATCCGCCGGGAGCGGGATCGTGCCGGGATCCGCCGCGAGCGGGCTCCGGCCGCCGCTCTGCGCGCTCCCTCCCGCTGGCGGCGCAGGTAAAGGCGCGCCGGGGAGGCGGCGGCCGCCGTCGCCCTCCCCTCGGCTGAGTCACGGCCGCGGTGGGCGAGAGGCTCGGGAGCCGTGACCCCCGGCCGGGCGTGGGACGGGCGGATGGAGGGGAGGGAGAGCTCCGGGGGACAGCTGAGGGCAGGGCGGGGAGCCCCGAGCCCCGGCTGCTGGCGGCCCTCGGGGGGGCGGGTGGATAATCTCTCTCTTGGAAAGCTGCGAACGGAGGGGAAAGCGGGTGTTGGCGCGGGCGGGGAGGCTGCCCCGAGGCTTTGGTGTCTCCTCCGTGCCCCCCATTCCGGCGGCGGCTTTTCCCTCTCATCATCCAGCAGTGGCATTCCTCCCCGCTCGTCCTGCCGCTGTTTTCCTTTCCTGCTCTGCCCCCGTCCTTCCTTTTTCCAGTTTTCCTTCCCGGTGCTCCCCCATCCTTCCCTCTGGCATTCCTTCCCTGCTCCCCCCATGCCGCTCCTGCTCCTCATCTCCTGGCCAGCAGCTCCGGATGGGAAAAGGAGGAGGCGTGAAGCGCTTTTGGCTTCTCCGAGTCGGGATAATTCCTGGTTTTAATTCCTGGTTTTTTTCATTCCTGGTTATTGCCACATCTCTCCTAAAACTCCAGCGGAGCCGCTGCTGCGTTCCTTGGGATGTAGGGAATACGTGGGCTGGGGGTGATGGATGTACCTGTGGCTGGCCCAGGGTGGGCGTTCAGAGCGATTAAAATGAATTTAAAATGATAATAAAGTTCTGGGCTTTGCAAGGAAAACACCAGGTTTTCCCTTCCTGGCTGTGTGTCAGCACAAGGGATCTCCAGCGCTCCAACCTCTGATGTTTCAGGCTGGATCTTAAAGGTCTTTTCCAACTTTAGTTATTCAAGGATTCAACTCTTCAAAGCATCAGTTTTTTCTTCAAGTTGTCCATATTCAGTTGGATAATGTGAAAACAGAATTCTCTTTAAACTCAGGTATTTCTTGGTGCTTATTTTTCCCCAGTAGTGATGCAGTATCATTTCAGAACTCTTAATTTTAGTGTTTTCCTTTTTAGTTTTGGCTGCTTGTCTATGCATACGTATTATGTTAATTATACATATTTATGTATTTGTTTTCTTTTATTACAGTTATAACACGTGGTTTTAATGGTTTTAATGCTCTGGCTGACCAACTGAGATGAGACTGAAGACTTCCCTTTTGAAGGAGCCAAAACATATCCTTTGTCACAGAAAAAAAGAAAACAGAAAACCCATGGAACATCGTGTTCATTCTGAACAGACTCTTCCAGAAAATATTTTTTTTATTGTTGAAGTTACAGTAAAATATTAGTAAATTGCAGATGGCCTTTTTTTTTTTTTTCCCTTGTTTTTCCTTTGTTCCCCTTGCCATTGAGTGCAGCCTTTCAGGACAATGTTTTAAGAGATACTGAACACTTAAATATGATGTGGTGTTAATAACCCAACGCCTTGGAATGATGGTTGGATGTTTTGCACTTGTATTTTGCATTAAGACCATTAACCCAACATTTTAAGCCACGTTTTGCTAACTTCGCATCACGATAAAAACTTTATTTTTCCCATGAAAATTTGCTTTATTTTTGGCTGAATTTTTTTTCCCCCCAGCTCTTCTTGGCACGTAAGAGCAAAAAAAAAAAAATATATATAAAACATTCCACTCAATCTGACCAAAATAATCATCTGAAGAGCTGAGATGGGGTATTTGGTTGGTTGTAACAGTTTGAACTGTTCAGATTCCTTAATGGAATGAAACATAAGGACTTGGTGAGCTGTGTGGGATGGACAACAGCTGATGAGCTCTTCTCCTGCAGTGATGACCACCAGATCCTCAAGTGGAACCCTGTGACCAGCGAGGCCACCCGAGTGCTGAAGCTCCCAGATGATGTTTATCCCTTAGATCTGCACTGGTTTCCCAGAGGGATTGGTGCCAAGAGGCAATCCCAGGCTGAGAGCTTTGTTCTCACCAGCTCTGATGGTAATTCCAATGATTTGGGAAAATTTAAATTATTTCTTGTTTCATACCCAAGCAATCCCAGGCTGAGAGTTTTGTTCTCACCAGCACTGATGGTAATTTCAATGATTTGGGAAAATTTAAATTATTTCTTGTTTCATACTCATGAATATAAGGCATTCTTCGGGGAGCTAGAAGTTTTGAGGATTGCTTGAGATGTTTTTTTTCCCCTTCTCTCCAAAAAGATTTTGCACTCAGCCAGATTTTTCTTCCTGCATGAATTTTCCTGCACCAGCTTTTTCCTGCCCTCTGTGATAAGGATTCCTGGAAACTTGCTGGGTCCAATGGAAAAGGAGCAAAATGTCTTTGCAGGGTTGCATTAGTTCCTAGTTGAACTGCAGATGTTTGAAATCAGAGCAAATGTAAATTTAGCCCCCTTGGGTTTTCCTCTGAAATGCATCTCTTGGGGGATGTTGTCCTTTTATTTCCTCCTGACATTGGTCTTGTTGCTATTTTTTAACAAAAATGAGAGAATGTGTTTGGCTTTACCCTTCAAATTAAGCACAAATCATAACTGATTGGACTTTTTTTTTTTTCCATTTTTAATGATAATTTTATATTCGGGCAGCACTTAAGAGTCCAAAATATTTTATATTCTGTGTTTGGTTGGGCTAGGAATCTCTCACTGGAAATTCCTTCAGAACTGGGGAGTCATTTTCAGGTTGAGAACAGTTCTGGTTTCAGAAGTTAATAAAAATAACGCACCAGAGATTAAATTGAATCACTTCTACCTACTACAGGCATTTGACTAAAGTTTTCTCCTTTTTTTTTTTTGTCGTAAGTTGTAATTTGAAAGTCTCAGTTCCCTCAGCTGAAGGAGAGAAATCCATAGAAATGGAGAAACCTTCCCATGGAAAAAGGATTTGCCTGTCAGCAATGTAAATTCCCCTCCTGGAAAAGCAAAGAAATTGCAGGAGTAAAGCTGATAGCCATGAAAACTAGATCTCTCCTGTTCTGCAGTAGGATTGGGACACAGTTTGAAGTGAAGATCCCTTTTTTTTCCAGAGGAATTCTGGAAAGTTGATCCTGCTTTTTACGTGTAACCATGTTCTTCCCTGCTCAGCTACAATTTCCTCTGTTTCCCTCTTTGGAAGGGGCCTTGTGAGAGAAGTAGGAGCTTGTGGAGTGGGAGAGGATGCCAAAGATTGGGAAAATAGTCGAGTTTTCCCTGGATATCAGGATTTTATCTGATACTTTCCCCATTTTCCTGGTATTTTGACTTCCCCAAAGCCTTCAGTTCCTTCCCAGCTGCTTGTGCTTCCACTGGAATTTCATTTGTCTCTTATGAGTTGAGGAATTGCTTACAGGAATACAGAAATATTCAGGGATTCTGGATTAGATCAGTGGGAGCTGTTTCAATGTACAAAATCCCATGGAATTCTTTATATCCTGAAAAAAAAAAGTGATGCTGAGTCCTGCAGGTGATGGCATGGGAATATTCCTGGTCCTGGGAGATTTGGGCTTAAGGATTCTCCAATGAAAAAAGGTCCTGGCTACAGATGGAGCAAAGACAAAGCATGGAAAAAAGTGCAGAAAAGAAAAGATTTAGTTCTCAGAAAAATTAAAGTTGTTTTTAATGTTAAAGCAACTTGGAGAAAATAACATTGGATTCCTCTAACTGCAGTTATTGCTTACACATGAAACATGAAAACTCAGACCTGAGAGAAGTTCTGTGTAATGAGTGATCCATTAATGAGATAAATTCTATTTTGTAGTTATAAAATAATGGGATGCATTAATTAAGAACACCTTGGAGGTGTTGGTCTGTGAAAGATGTCCCTGCCCATTGGGATTTCCCTCACAATCCAGACCAGTCTGGGATTCCATGATATTTTAAATGATTTGTAAATCAGGTGACTGATTTATCCAAACCATAGATTTTTTTTTTTTTTTTAATCAATGTTAAAAAGTCTTTTTCCTTGGAAATCTTGCATTTGGCTGGATGATTGTGCCAAAAGTTGTGGTCACTCAACTTGCAGTGCTTCAGTCTGGCAGCTTAGATCGAATAATGCTGAAAATAATTGGATTTTAAAGCAGCTCATTTCAGTTACTGGACTGCTCCCTTTTCCAAGCTCTCCATTGCCTGCTCTTTGCTCCACTTTAAATCTGATCTTCCTGGATTTCAGCAGCATCCCTTATTTGGGAAGAAAAGAAAAAGAAAAACTTCCCGATGCTTCTGTTGAAATCATGACAAGCTTTGGGGCTTGGCTGCTGTGGAATTCCATCCCAGCTCCAGCATGGAGGCAGGAATAATCCTGATCTGAGCTGGGAAAAACAACTGGATGTTTTCTTTGCCTTGTTGCTTTCTTGGTTTGTGTGTTTGTGTTTGTGTTTTCCACAGAAGGTACCAGCACTGCTGTAATAATGCACAAAGTAATAATTAATGTGATATAATTAATAATTTACTATAGAATTAATTCTTTGTAATTATGTAAATTATATACACTGTGTGTTTTGGGTTTTGTTTTGGTTTTTTTTAAGGGAAATTCCACTTGATTTCCAAGCTAGGAAGAGTGGAGAAAAGTGTAGAAGCACATTGTGGAGCTGTCCTTGCAGGAAGGTGGAATTATGAGGGAACAGCCCTGGTTACAGGTGAGCATCTCTTGATTAATAAAGTGCTTTGAAAACTAAAATAATAATCTACTCTTCTTTTTATCTTAATTATCACAGAGGTTGTTATCACCTTGTTTATTAGCAGTGCATTTTGCACTATTCAATTAATGCTATTTTAGCTTTGTGTTGTCCATTTTGAATTACTAGATCTAGTAAAGATATTTCTCTTTTTTCATTTAAGTCCTCCAACCTACTAGAAAGTGAAGGTTTTAATATCAGAGTGCTGAGGTGGTTTTGTGGCTCTTCTGAACTTCAGAAAGGAGAATATTTGATTTCTTTTTTTTTTCCCTATATGTTACAAGAAAACGTTGTTGAGTTGGTACATTTATATCCCTGCACATTTTTGGGGTTATTTTTAGCCAAAAAGACTCATTGATCTTGAATATTTCTGTGCTTTATTCCTCAATTGTCAGTAATAATTAATTCATTTATATTAATGCTAGGGGAGTGAGCCCACAATTTCATTTCTACACCATTTTTTTTGTCTTAAATTTTTTGTTAACCAGTTGCTTTTGGCCTTTTTTGTCCCAAATTCCCTCTTGGTGTTGAGGGGAACTGCTGGAATTGCCTGTGCTGGGCTCCTTGCTGGGGTTCCTGGTGGTGTCAGCCTCCTGCTGATGGAGCACAGCTGATTCCTCTGGACAAACTCCAGCTC
Organism: Chamaea fasciata; assembly: GCF_029207755.1. Taxonomy (NCBI): domain Eukaryota; kingdom Metazoa; phylum Chordata; class Aves; order Passeriformes; family Sylviidae; genus Chamaea; species Chamaea fasciata. The sequence goes on along the minus strand of NW_027094096.1, from coordinate 22,253,165 downwards.
AGGCCACAAGAACCGAAGATAATTTTGGATCTGCTCCTTTCCAGACTCTGAAATGCTGCTTCAAGGAACTCTGTCTGGCCTGTTCCTCTGAAATCCCAGAGGGATGGAAAGATTGTTCCTTTTAAAGACAGCTTTGCCTCAGGAACTTCTCCGAAGACAAAGTCAAACTAGTCTTTTGAATCCCTTTTTTTTTGTTGTTTTTTTTTATGAGACTGCATGACACTGACACTTTTTTTGGGAGTGTGGGAATTCATCACCACTTCCAGTTTATTCTGAGGAGATCAACTCCTCTCCTACCACAGCTGTACTTGGGGGAAGAGGAAATAAATCATTGCTACTGCACCACTTGAAATCTTTTTATGGTTATGTTTCAAATGTGCACACAAATAAGATTTTTAGTTTTGAGTTGGGGTTTTTTTTTTTTCATTTTTTTAAACATTTAAAACAACACTGGCCAGCTATAAAAACCTGAAATGTGGTAAATAAATTATATTTGAAAGGAAGAATCCAATTAATTTCACCTTTTTCCTCATTAATTGGATCTGGGAGGCCTAAATTGAAGGAGCAGAGCATTTTAAAGATGACACCACACCGGGAATTGTATGCTGTCAAAACAGCCCTAACTGTGCTGTTAATTAATTTAACAATTAATTCTTCAATAAATAAACTGAGTTATTTGGTGACACACAGTGTTGTGGTAGAAAATTGAAGCCATCCCAACAGAGTTATCTTCCACCATTTGTCAGCTGTGAAATCTCCAGTTTAATCCATCAAATCTGCCCTGGGCCTCCTCAGACTCCTTTAAGCAGCTTCTGGGCCACTGAAGGAATCAGAGCTACACTATTTGGGACACTTCAATAATGATGGATTGGATTTTCCCTTCCTAGGAGCAGCTTCAGAAAAGAATTCAGGGGTTTTCAGGGAAGGAAAACACCTTAATCGTAACAAAAAAAACCCAAAAACCATCTTAAGTATTTCTCCTTCATCTACTTCCTATTGCATGTTTGGAAGACGAAACAAGGAATTGACCTGCTAGAAAAGCTGGATTTATTTTAACTCAGGTGTTCCCTGAGTAAATACAAATCCATTTTTTAGTGTGATTAGTGCATGGCATTTGCTGATCTCTGTGCTCACTTGCAGTTGGGGAGGATGGCCAAGTGAAAATCTGGTCTAAGAGTGGGATGTTGAGATCCACTTTGGCTCAGCAAGGTGAGTTCATTTGCTCAAAGCTCCAGCAGAACTTCTTCCTTTGGGTTATCCTGAAACACATTGAAATAACAGACCCTAAATGTGGCACTGATGCTTTGTTCAAGGGTGTTAATTAAAATTAAATGTAAGTCAGAGCTGCGTTTCAATAAAATTTCTCAAAAAACCATTTTGTTTTTCAAATTAAAAGTAATGCAATATTTTTGGGCCGTAGTCTCAGTCCCACCCCGAGGATTTGGTGCCATTTCAGTGAAGATCCTCAGCTAAATTTTGTTTTTCAGACTTTTCATAGATGGAGCCCATGTGACCCTGTGACATTTTTTGAAGAAACCACACACACACACCTGGGCTCGGGGTAAATGTCAGGCCCTTATCTCTGCCTGAAACAAATGATCTGAATTCTTTCAACCTGGGGGGGGGGGAGGCATTTTAACCACAGCACTGAGTGTAAAATGCATTGCTGTGCTTTTAAGGAAGTTCACATGCCCCTGCAATGTTTGTCAGGTGGGAGGATAAACCAACTGAACTAGAATTTTAAAAAAAAATTCAAATTGAAGCTCATATTCTTGAGTATATCTCAGTTGATGCTGTCATTTTTTTTTGTGCGTTATTTTGCTTATTTGAGGTTTGAGAAAGCATATCCATTAAATTCTATGCTGTAAAATTTTCATCTTTTCATGGTTTTTCTGCAAGTTTCTGGCGCAGTACAAAAGCACAGTTGAGTCCCCCACGGAACAAGTGTCACCTCCTATTTGTGTATTCAATTTAAAATCTTCTGAGGCCCTGAAATCCTTGAAATTGAGAGTCAGAATCCCACAGTCCCTGTTTTAAGTGTGGCCATACCTGGGATCAGCACAGGACTCTGCAGGAATGCTGAATTTCAGGGAGGTGCATCGTGTTCAACTGATTTTTCCTTTCCTTTATTATAATAAGAACTGGAAAAAAAAGAAAAAAAGATCCCATTGCCACCATTCCTTTGCCTCATTCCCCTCTTTGTGGTAGAAATAACTTCTCAGGCTCATATTCTGGGGCGATGATCCACGTGCCTGTTCTGTCTTTGGCCTTTATTCCTGCTTCAAATTCTTCTTTTTGTTCATTCTCCTTACACTTCAATGTTGTATTTGGGATCCATTTTGATGAGGAAACTTTTCTCCATGGATTTGCCTCAAGATTATCATGGAATCCTGGAATGATTTGGGGTTGGAAGGACCTTAAAGCTCATCCCCTGTCACCTCCCACTATCCCAAACCTGATCTTGGACATTTCCAGGGATCCAGGGGCAGCCACATCTTTTCTGGGAATTCCATCCCAGCTCTCCCAGGGAGGAATTTATCCCTGATATCTATATTCTTCAAGATCTAAAATCATTTCAGTTATTTTTTCTCTTCCTATGACAATCCAAAATCCCCCACAAACTCTTGGAATTACCAAGTGGGATAAGCTGGATCTTTCTTCCTCAAATGCCAATTTTCTGCCTTTTTTCCACTCCTTTTCTCCCAGAACATTCCTGTTTATCCCTGCAGGATTTTATCCCTCTGGGTTTTCCAGGGTGTTGGCAACGTTTTCCCAACCCAGCCCTTGTTAAGTGCAGAAGGAAATGAGTTAACTCAGCTCCTGCTGTTAAGCCCTGGAAATTGTGGTTTAAGTCCTCAGCCATCATAAAAAAAAAAAAAAAAAAAAAAGAAACATTTGGTTTAAATAGGGAAAAAAAAAAAGCCTCTTCTGATTGTCAGATCAGCATTAGGACAGGACAAAAAAAAAATTAAAAAGGAGTTTATTTAGAATTTCTGCTCCAGCTGGTGACAGAATTTATGGCGTTTTCACCAGGAATTGCCAGGAGGAAAACCAGCCAGAGGCACATTTATTTAATATACGTTGTGTTTCTGGGGCTTGTCTGCTCTCGTGGTTGACAAGTTCAAAAAAAAAAATCTGCCATAATTCTGGATTTTTTAAGGCATAAAACCCCCTAAAAGAAAATCTGTAAAATCCAGAAACCTTCAAGAGCAACGACACCAGGTCTCAGTTCAGAGGGTGAATATTTGGGAGCTGAAATCCAGTTTAACCAGAATAAAATCAGCTTTTTTGCACAGAGAGAAGTGGGGATAATACTGGATGCTTTTAGGGCAGTTGTGGCTCAGTTCTCTAAGTCTCATCAAAATATTCCCGTACAAAAATATTCCTGAGTCATTTTTGGAAATAGAATTGAATATGCCAAAATTTGTCACTGAGAATTTTTCCCCTGTGAGAGCATTTTTAAGCCTTTTGGGGTTTTTTTTTATTACCATAAAGTCACATTAAAAATTGTTTATTTGAACAATTTAAATTCAGTTGCTCAGTTTAATACTTAGAGATGCTTTTTACTTCACTTTCTTTGTTTTATTTCAAGGAATCAAGTTGCAAAATCCTTTGATTTTTACTTCAGAGGAGACAAATCCTGTCAAATAATATGGAAAATATTTGCATAGTTGGCAAGTCTGACTTTTTTAAATTCTTTTTTTTTTTTCCCCCTTGGATGTTTTTCCATCTAATTTTTGCTTTATTCTGTTTTCAAAAAAATAAAAAAATCTAATTTGAAAACTGGAACATGATTTTTTTAAATGGAGCAGTCAGCTTTTTTTTCCCAGATACAAAATTCTGGGGGGTTTCAGTCTAAGAAAATTTCAGTAAATTGGGAAAAATCTGTCAAGCCTGTGGGCCAGTTTTATTTATTGCCATTTCTTTTGGAAGTTCTTTGTGAATGGGATGTTTGTGCAGCAAAACAACACTCTGTGTTAATTATGGTGCCCCAAAATCTAAAAAAAGAATCATTTGGATGCAACACAAAACTTTTTCCTCCCACATTTGTGTTCAGCCTCATCATCTGGGGTGAAAAGATTTTTTTTTTCTGGTGTCTCTTGGTGAGTATTATTTTGATTTTGGAGTGGCAGACAATTGTATCAGTGGGTAAAATCTGAATATAAATACAAAATGCAGCTTATTTCCTGTTGCTTCTCTGAACTTTTCTGGATTTAAAACTGTTCGCTTGTAAGAGTTTTAGAAATTGGTAACGTGGTAAATTGCAATAGAGAAAGAGAGAGAAATGTTTAATGCATGTTTATATAATTCTATATAATTTATACTGTATTATCTGCATAGATATTTAGGTCATAGAAATCTAATACATTTTATTGCAGTAATTGGGTGTTCTATTTTATGTACTTAAATATCTATATTTCTATATATTATATATAATTATATATTTTATATGTAATTATATTTTTTATTTCTTTGTATACTATATATAATTATATCTTTTATTTCTTTATATATGATATATAATTATATCTTTTATTTCTTATGCACTGTTGTATCTTCTCATCAATATTATTTACTATTATTATTATTATTATATTAAAAATACAATATTAAAAGGAGTGTAGGAATTCCTGCAGGATTTGTTCAGCCAAAGCCCAGGAATGTTTTCCATGGTTTTTTCCGTGGTTTTTTCCCCTGTTTTCCATGCCCACAGGAACACCAGTGTACTCAGTGTCCTGGGCACCTGACTCTGACAAAGTTCTCTACACCTCAGGAAAGCAGCTGATCATTAAACCCCTCCAGCCAAATGCTAAAGTTTTGCAGGTACCATCAATAATCTGATTAATTAATAAGATTTCTTTGCATAAATAAAGATACAGAAGCCTTTCCCTTTGCTCTTGTTAAGAGGCAGTTGTTGAAAACAGGATTTTCAAGCAGACTTTGGTGCTTTGATTCTGCCTTTTTCAGGTTTATTTAATTCATTTTTCTGTTAAATCATAAAATCCTTAAGGTTGGTAAAAAAACCTTCGAGGTCATCAAGTCCAAGGAGTGATAAATATTAAAAATAGGAGTTGTCAGCATTGTTGCATCTGTGAAATTGATTTTTTTTTTCCATTTCAGTGGAAAGCCCACGATGGGCTGATTTTAAAAACTGACTGGAATTCCGTGAATGATCTGATTCTTTCTGCAGGGGAAGACTGTAGATATAAGGTGAGTTCTTCTTCAATTTTAAAACTACATGACAAAAAAATTCATTAGACATCCTGAAATTTTTGAATTTTACCCTGGAAGCCCAAAATGAAATGAGAAATCTTCCACTTCTCAAGAAAAAATTGTATTAATTACAAATACACCTCACTCTGTGTAGTAACATAAAATTACAGATATTTTTAAAATACAACAGGATAAAAATTGGTAAAATGGGAGTGAAACAAAAAGAAAAATATGTACAAATAAAAAAGTGGTTATTTGATATAAGCTGACATATCAAATTAGAGGAGGTAAAGCTGCTGATTTTCTACTACAGGAACATTAGTGAATCTCTCATTAAATTTTTACATATATGAATATATTTTATATATAATATAAGACAATATAATTCAATATTATATTATATTATATTATATTATATTATATTATATTATATTATATTATATTATATTATATTATATTATATTATATTATATTATATTATATTATATTATATTATATTATATTATATTATATTATATTATATTATATTATATATATCCATATAATCTGCATCCAAAATACAAAGCACGTTTTCTGTACCTTCCCTTAAATAAAAACTGATTTTTAAATGTATCATGTGTTGGTTCTGTCATTTAATTGTGTAATGGCTGCGATAGAAGATAGACAATCAAGAAATTTGAATTATTAAATTGTTTTGTGGACTGGCTTCCTGGTATTCTGTTGATTTCCATTTAAAAAATCTCTTTTTTTTTTTTTGGAAATTTGCAGAGGGGCCTCATGAGTGCAAACAGAAGAAACTTTGTGGTTCTTTTATAGACTTGGGGTCAATTTACAGGAAATAAAACTCAGGGGTGCAAAATATTTTCTGCAGAATATTTTATTCCAGAATTAGGTGACATTTGCCACGGCAAAAAGCAAAGTCTGTTGCATTAAATAAACCAATTCTAATTAAATAATAATAATATATGTGTGTGTGTATATATATATATATAGTTACACATAATTAATTAATTGGGCAATTATTTCTAGAATTTCTATAATGTCGTGAGGGAAAATTATACTTCTGACATAATAGAAGTATAACAAGTGTATATATGAAATAAATGTGAGGTATAATACAGATGGTTTTCCCAGTTACACTAAATCATGTGGGAAAATTACACTTCTGGAATAATAAAAAATGCAAAAAATAGAAAAAAGTGATCTATAGTACAGGGGATTTTTAAAGTTACAATGAAAACATGAGGGAAAATTACACTTCTGGAGGAACAAAAATACAAAAAAATATATCTATAAACCGAAATTGAACTGTAATACAGGTGATATTTCAAATGACGCTAAAACACGGGGGGAAATTTTATTTCTGGAATAATAAAACCACACCCAGGACGTGCTGCCACGGGTGGAAATTTGATTTTTGCTGCAGGTTTGGGACAGTTTTGGCCGTGCCCTGTACAGTTCCCAGCCCCACGAGTGTCCCATCACTTCCCTTGCCTGGGCTCTGGATGGGGAATTCTTTGCTGTGGGATCTTTCAACACTTTACGTCTCTGTGATAAAACTGGGGTGAGTAAAACTCCTCAGATTTCTTTTTTATGTATATAAAAAAAACATAAAGTATCATAAAAATATAAAATTCCAGAGTAAAACTCTAAATTTCCTGATAATACAGGAAATACTCCTCAGGGTATCAGTGTGCAAGTGGGTATTTTATTAGTAAAAACTACTTGGGATTGCCAGCACTTTTTTTTGCTGAGCAGAGTATTTTATTTTTATTTATATTTTGCCTTTGGGGACATGAAATTTTTTGCCTGGAGACCACACAGTTCACGAGCATCTCTTGTGATCATAACTTATCCTAAATTGCAATTTTTAACCATTAAATGGAGTGTATAACAGTAACCTGATAGAAAAGGAAGGGGGAGAACCATGTCCTGCACATTTATTATTAAATCTTTTTTTTTTCCCTTGGAGGTTTATTCCTGAATCATTATTTTTAGAGTTGTTTTTTTTTTTGCAACTCGGTCTCCAATTAAAATGAATTTAATGCAATTTCACCTCCCTTCCTTGGTTCTCTTGAGTTAGCACAGCTTGACCTCGTTGTCTCTGTGAGTTTCCTGTGGTTCTGCACATTTCTGCTCAGATTTTTTTTGCTGCAAACCTTGAAATTTTTGGGGGGGACTTTTATTGTCTTGTTTTCTTGTTGTGTTGATTGCTCTTTTTGGGAAAAAAAAAATTGCTGTGGTGTTTTGGGTGTGCTCAGTCAAATCCTGGTTCACCTCACCATGAATTTGGAGTGTGTGTTTCAAATATTTTCAGTTCATGAAGAGGAACCTTTAAAGATTCAGGATAAAATCTGAGGTTTCCTATAGTGATTCTGATCCCACTGGTTTTCACTGCCAGTGTAGAAACAGAATTTAATTACAAGTTTGTAAGTAAAATTTAATGACAATTATCTTGAGGGAAAGGTACTCAAATGTTTTCTTCTGTCAAGTGTCAATTTGCTGATTTTAAAATGTTTTATTTTGATATCCAGAGAGCTGTAATTTCATTTCCTGTAAAAACATGCAGGCTAAAAAGGAATGTTTTAATGAGCATTTCATACTGGACAGGTTATTGGGAATTTTAATGGAGACAGGCTTATTTCTGGTATAAAATCAAGATTATTTTACCTGGTTTATCACTCAGCTCTTAAGCAAAAATGAACAGTAGCTGCTGTCAGATGCTCTGTGTGTTTAGCAGGTTTTATTCTCTCCAAATTCAGGATTTTGAAGGGAAATCATGAGATTGAATGTAAATATTGCTGGAATTGAGGGAGAAGAGGGAATGATTCCCATCCCAGCCAAGGGCTGGAATTTGAAGAGAACCAGAGCTGCCTTTTCCTGCTCAGCACAGACACTTCTCTTGTGTCTGATGGAATGGAAGATCGCTCCCCAGGGAGCCCTCAGGACAATAAATATTTATCATTAACTCTTCCCCAGCATGTGTGTTCACTTTGGGGCAGAATTGAATTCAATTCTTGCACTCAATGCTCTTTTTTTCTCTTTTTTTTTCCCCCCCCCCCCTACCTCCCTGTCACGTTCAGGCAGCTTCGTGGTAAAGAACAAACTTACAAATTGAACAGTAACATTTTAAATTAAAAAGACAAGAAATGATGTATTGATGTGTGAAATAAATTAATATAGCTACAGGCAAGTTGTGTTCTTGGAAGTGTGGAGGGATCAGTGATAAAAAACCATTAAAAGTGAAACACTGGTCAAATAAATCATTTTAAGTAGCAAATAGGGGCATCCAATTTATATTTAAAGAATGCTGAATGTATTTATACATCTTCTCTTAAATATATTTATACATCTCCTCTTAAATATATTTATACGTCCTCTCTTAGTGACTGACTCACCCTGAATGGGACTGACCAGTTTGATTTAATGCTTTTGTTTATTTTCCAAACTGCTTGTGCTCCTCTTGTTTAACATTTGTTTTCTGCTGATGTTTGTCTGTATATTGATGTTTATTTGGCTGTTAAATCCTGCCCTCTGCTTCACTCCTGTCTTCAACACTGGGCTGAGAAAATCCTATGTAATAAAAGCAATTATTTCCATGAACCCGTAAATTTTTTAATTCTTTTGAACATTCTTCAGACTTTTCCTTGTGTTTACAGAGTGAATTTTGACCATTTTACGGCACTGGCAGTTTGCATATTTGACCGATCCTCTTATATTTTTATATTCTCTCAAATTTTACTAGAAATTCTATTTGAAGGATGGAATATTGCCTGATGCCTTTGGAAAATAGAGGGGAACATTCTGCAGGCTTTTGCTCTATTGTGCAATCAGAAAAGGGAAGCTCAAGCTGCTGCTTTTTCTGGATTTATTTGATAAAATGAAACTTTGAGAACTCCTGGGCTTGTTCTTGAGAGAATTCAGTGGAGAAATGAATGATGGCACAGGAAAAGGAGAACCCCAAATATTGCAATAATGTCAGACCAACATTCATTCCTGGAGTCACTGTCAGACTTTTCCTAAAAATATTTGAAAAAATCCATGTATTTAGGAATTTCACAGCAGTTTTAAAAGTTGTTTCAATTTCCTAATGAAGAGCTCAAATGATTTTCTTTCTGATAACACTTTATGGCCACGATAAACGCCCCAGACATCTGCAGGGAGCATGAATCACTGGAGTGCTCTGCCTTACACAGAGCCTTCGAAACAGCTGGAAAAGAAAGCTTGGAAATGGCTTTTTCTGTTGTTTTTTGGTTGTTTTTTTTTTTTTTTTAATGTAGGTTATGATCTGGAAATATTTGAATGATTTTCAATGGCCTGAAGGAAAAAAAAAAAAAGTTTATTAAAAGAAGGAATTTTGGGAACGGACGCCGTCAGAGCTGCAGTGGCTCTCTGCTTTCCATGGAAAAGCAGCTCCAAAAAAACATTCCTGGAGCTCCTTAAAGTGGTTTTTAATTCTGGCTTGATGTGCTTTGATTCCTTCTGGGTGGATCCTGGATCCAAGGGAAATGACCTCGGAAACAGGCGGGTCTGCCTGGGAGGATCCCAGGGCTCGGCTTGAAACGGCTCCTTCAAAGTGTTCCCAGACAGATTCCAGCTGGGAAAAACATCTGGAATGGAGCTGCCAGGGCTGGAGGCAGCCTTTAATTATTTGGGTTAATTATTGGGGAGGGTTTGGGGCTGAGTTCAGCCTGGCCAGGCAGAGGAGCACTCGTGGGCTGGTCAAAAATCGGAATTTCGGAATTCGGAATTTGAAATTTCCCAATTCAAAAATGGGGATTTCCTTCCTTGGAATTCAAAACTGGAAATTTTCCTTCCCTTGCACAGCCAGAGGATGATGGGGAAGGTGAAGCCTTAAAATCAGGGCTTGAAAATGGAAATTCAGGCAGTGGCAGCATCACCTTTTACTCACCCTGGGGTGTAAAAAAAAAAAGAGCTTGAATTCCTCTCACAGTTCCCAAAGCAGGAGCACCACTGGGCTTGGATTCCATTCACCCCATGGGATTTCCTTCCCACTGAACCTTTTAGGGTTTATTTTACTGGAATTTTTGTGATTTCCTTCCACCCAAATCACACAAAGACACTGATTTCTGATTTGGGGGATTTCCTTCCACCTAAATCATAGGAAGACTGTGTGTGAAGGACTAATTTGTAGAGATTTATGCTCTGCAAAAGAAATCAGAACATGAGATGTGTTAGAAGCATCAGGGGAGGATTTTCTTCCAGCTGTGCCCCTTTTGGGATAATTTCATGTGTCCAAAAGTCAATGCAATATTTACATGAATCTTCAATCACATGATTTTTGTTATTGATTTGCTCTGTGAGATTTCAAATATATTTGAATATTCAGGTAGCTCTTCAATTGCTACCTTAAAAAAAGAAATTCTATTCCATAAAGAGGAAATAATTGAGATTTGCTGCTTGTTTTAAGATCTGCTTTAATATCTTCCTCAAATTCCCTGAAAAGGTTATTTGATTTTTAAATTTGTCATCCATTTTCAGGGAAACATCTGTTTGGAGATTCAGGATGATTTGTGTTTCTGATATGCCGGAAATTGAAAAAAAAAAAAAAGCGTCTTGGTCTGAAAATTCTAATTTTTGACAAGAATTTATTAATAAGGATCTAAACTCCAGAGGAGTCTCGTGGATAAGGCTGAGGCAATGAAGAATTAAGGTCTTTGCTGGAGGAAATCTTGAATTAATCCTTCACTTGGACAGTAACAGAGTGGAGGAAGTGTAATTATTTCTTAAGCACCTTAATTTTATGTAGTGATTGCCTGGATTTATGAATGAGAATAAATTATGAGTAGGAAACTGGTACCTGATATACTTGAAGCATTATGACTTTATTAATTTCTGCTTTACCTGATCCTTTTCCTTCTTTTTTATTTTCCCAAAGTCTGACTTCAACATCCAATCCCAATGCAGCAACAAAATCATTTATTGAAAAATCCCAACCCTGCAAACCTGTTCATGATGATAAATAACTCCTAAAAAGCACAGAATAACTTAAATTATTATTGTTCTTTTCTCTTTTTGTTCCAGTGGTCTTATGCCCTGGAGAAGCCCAACACTGGCAGCATTTTTGCCATGTCCTGGTCCATGGATGGCACCCAGCTGGCCGGAGCCTGTGGGAATGGCCAGGTCATCTTTGCCCACGTGCTGGAACAGCACTGGGAGTGGAAAAACTTGGAAATCACCTTAATTAAGAGAAGAACCATGAAGGTAAAATCACCTCAGAGCCTCGGGCTGATCACAGAGCTGGTTTTCATGCAAAATGGGAATCTTGAATTGGATATTTGTGTTTCCAGACGTTGACTCACAGCGTTCGTTCTCTGGGATTTAGAATAAAGATTTCCATCCTTCCACGTTTCCCAAATTACACATTTGGGCTTTTCAGCAGCAAATTCCTAAACAGACCCTTAAATGCTTTGGGTTTTGTTTTTTTTTTCTTTTTCTTTTCGTGTTGGGTTTGGAATTGGGAAGAGCTGGAGCAGCAGCAGGGCTGGATTTGGGGTTGGGGCCGTGGGTGGGATGTTGTGAGTCAGTGTCTGAGAACACACCAATCGACTCAAAATTCCCAAGTTTTTTCCCCTCATTCCCAGACATCGACTCGTACCAGCTGGACTTGGGAACAAACTCCATGGGATTTGAATTCTCTTTTTCAAGATGCGAAGAGTCAGGAAGTGTAGCTGACCCTGACTCGTCTTTCATTTTCGTTGTTTTACAGTGATTTTATTCCTATATATTATGTAGGAAAATCCTACAGAAAACCTTGGAGATGGAATTTTTTCCTGAGTGTTACAATGGGAAAGTCAATCAGTGATGCTGTGGTGGGCACAGCAATTAACATATCCTTGGGAATGGTTTCTAGACTCTTGGAATAATTGAGGTCAGACCTTGTTTTGCAGTTGGTGGATAATGGAGAACATCAGAAGGAAGTTACCACCCTCAGAACGGTGACATCTTCTAAAAAAAAACCCCAAAACACCCCCAAAAATAGGATACTTTGTTGTTTAAGGTTCCCCCCTTGGATTTTTAGCTCCCTAAAATCTCTGAGCTGAAAAATCTGTGTTGATTTGAGGCAAATTCTGATTTTCTTGAGCAAATTTTAAGCAAAATAACCACAACCTGCTCCCCCAGCTCGTGCCCTGAATTTCCCGTGCCTCCAAGTGTGGAATCACTCAAATTCCAGAGCTCTGCAACGTCTTCATCCCATTCCTGGATATTGCTGGATTGTTTGGATGAACTGTTTATTTTCATAACACTGACATTTATTTAAATAACAACAAAATAAACGTGGACCTGTTTATTTCAAACAACCAACAACTGAACAATCTGAAAACGGGAATTTTCAGACTTCCTCCTCAAAATATTTTCTCCGTAGGAATATTTCTTTAATAAAATTTTAATTTAATCTCTGTTGTTTAATTGCATGTGCCTTTGCTCAGGTGCACAACGTCCTCAACGACGCCGTGGATTTGTTGGAATTCCGGGACAGGGTCATCAAAGCTTCCCTGAATTATGGATATTTGGTGGTCTCCACTTCCCTGCAGTGTTACGTGTTTTCGTGAGTAAAGCTAATTTCTCTTCCTCTGATTGTTTGGGAAAACAAAAAAAAAAAAAAAAAAAGGCAGAAACTCGATTGGAAGCACAAGAATGAATTTAATTGTTAATTAATTGAAATATTCGGTGGAAGATCTGCTCAGTGGACATTAATGCAGATCACTGTAAAAGAGTCAGAAGTATTTTTAAAGTATCTTTTAAATAAAATAATCCATATAAATATAATTTTGCTGGATTTTAGGGCTCCTGAGGCAGCTGCTGCTGATGTGAAGGGATGAAACCATGAAGGCAAAAATGTTATTCCATCATATTTTGTGTTTATCAGCGTTCCTTAGTTCCCTAAATGCTTGAAGTTAGAAAACATCCTTTTAGGAATATTTGAGGATGAAAAATGTGTGTTTTACTTACTGAATCCAGCTTTGTGTTTGAAATACGTGGGAATTAGTGATTTTAATGCTGGGTTTTTTTTATATTTGCAGGACGAAGAACTGGAACACTCCATTGATCTTTGACCTGAAGGAAGGAACTGTGAGTTTGATTCTCCAAGCAGAAAGGTACCTGACTTCTTAAAATGCTCATTCTGACCATAAGAAAAACTATTCAATAAAGAAATAAATTTATTTGTTTCTTGTCTATAGTATAAATTATTTGTTTATTTATTAATAAATGTATTTATTGGATTTCTAATAAATGTATTTATTATGTGCATATATATATAATGAACAAAATAAGCTTAAATTGAAGTATCAGAAATAAACAAAAATTAGCCAGATAAAATCAGAAATATTTCACATAATAAATATTTCTTCTGGAAAAAAAAGATAATACATTAAAACCAAACTTCTCCATACAAAACTTCCGGAATATCTTGAAAATTTAAAGCTTAGGAGTGATGGAAACTGGAAGAAAGTTGCAGGATGTTAAACAATGACTTTCCCGTTGTTGAAAATATCATTTTTATATTATTTAGTGATTTACTTCTTTGTTATTGGGTGGGGTTTTTTGGGGTTTTTTTTTTTTTTTAGGCATTTTCTTCTTGTGGATGGTGGAGGACTTTATTTATATTCCTATGAAGGCAGATTAATTTCCTCTCCAAAATATCCAGGCATGCGAACAGACATTTTAAATGCCAAGACAGTGTCCCTGAGCAATGACACCCTGGCAGTGAAGGACAAAGCTGATGAGAAGGGTAAATTCTGCTTGATTTAGGATAAAAATACATATATTTTTTCTAAAAAATGAATTCAAGTTACGGGTCTTGCTTAGAATTAATTTAAAAACATCAAGAGAATGGTTTGCTGCTGAATTTCCAGTTCATCCATGGAATGTTTACAGAAAATACTTGAATGAGTTTTTACTCCCTGATGGGATTTTTCAATTTTCTCTCTTTCTAAACAGTCCCATTCATTAAATTGTGGGATAAGATTGAGTCAATCTGATCTTGGAAATGGGGATTTATTTAAATAGTGGGTGCGAATTTTATCACAATTTGGTGTCACTTCTGTAAACCCCCATTTGAGACAGGAAATGAAAAATAGGGATAGGAAATGAAAATTCAGATTTTGTACGATTTTATTATCACCATGTGTGAAAATCACTGGTAAAGCTCACACAAAATATTTTGTCCACCTAAATAACACTCTAAAAATCATGGAATCACTGGAGGAATCCATTAAGAACTTCTGGGTTTAATTATTAATAAGCTATATAATTATATATTATTATATGTAGTGAACCATATCATGTATTATTATATTCTAGATATAAATACATTAATAAATTATATAATATATAATTATTTTCCTTCAGTTATCTACATATTTGAAGCTTTATCTGGGAAGCCACTGGGTGATGGAAAACCTCTGACCCACAAGGTAAAGTGAAGGCTTTAATGATTTTATTTTACTCAGAAATTAAGAATCACTAATGGTTTTTCCTCAATAATGGGACTCAAAACCCATTAAAGGTTTTAAAATCTTAATAGAAAGGAGCTTTTCAGCTGACTTTTAATGCTCTGTGTTGTCTTCAGAATTGTTTTATTCCTCATGAAATTCAGTTTATAAAATCACAGAATCGTGGGATGGGTTGGGTTGAATCTCTTTGAATGTTGAAATATAAAATCTCCAAAATAAAAAAAAATCAGAGATTCTCTCTTTTATCTTTTCAGACAGAGATTGTGGAGATTGCTTTGGACCAGAAGGGACTGACAAGTGAGAGAAAAATTGCTTTTATTGATAAGAACAGAGATCTTTTCATCACCTCAGTGAAAAGGTTTGGGAAAGAGCAGAAGATTGTCAAGATAGGTGAGAAAAATTCAAATTGATGTTTGGGAAGATGCTGGGAGGGAAATTAATTTTTTATTTAATACAAGAGACAATGTTTTGCTTAATTAATAGTGAAATTGAATTCTAAAAAAAAATATGGCTTTTGTATGATAGAGGTAGAAACAATTTTAGTAAATTTTATTTAATTTCTGATGATTCTTCTATCAGTTCCATGCAAAGCAGCTTTTAAAATGTTACAAATTTGGGCTTAAAACCTTAGAAAAGCAGCCAGAAATGCTGAGTAACCACCCTGTTAGAACTCCCCTTATTTTGAAATTTCTCCTCGAAATGTCTTGTTTGTTTCTTTATCTCTTTGTTTATTTATTATCATTATTTATTGTGTGTAAATGAAGGGACAATGGTGCAAAGCCTGGCCTGGAATGACGCCTCCAACATCCTCTGTGGCATTCAGGATTCCAGGTTCACAGTCTGGTATTATCCCAACACAGTCTATGTGGATAAAGATCTTCTCCCAAAAACCCTCTATGAAAAAGATGCCAGGTGAGAAGGCCTTTTCTTAATCCAAATATCATTTATTTTCATTATTTCCCTCCTTTCTTAACAAATTGTGGTCAGGAGAAGTGAAAGCTGGCCTTGTGACTTTTAAAATTCTCCTGGTTCTTGATTGGGAAATGAAAAAAAAAAAGGCTTTTATAAGGAAAATTATAAAGTTTAGGGTTGAAATGGTGATGCAGGGTTTGAAAGCAGAGCAGCAGCTTGAGGTAAAAGCAAAATTTGAATTCTTTCTCATAAGACATTACCTCAGGTTTTGTCAAAAACAAGCAGGAAAGATCTGTTTCCCTGGCGGCGAAAATTGAAAGTAACAAAATACCGGGTGACAAAAAAACTGATCTCAAACTCTTCCCTGCAAAAACCAATGAGGAGTATGAGTTTCTTTTCTCTTTCTCCACGCAGTGAATTCAGCAAGAACCCCCAGATTGTGAGCTTTGTGGGCAATCAGATCACCATCAGGAGAGCCGACGGCTCCCTCGTGCACCTGCACATCTCCCCTTACCCCGCCATCCTCCACGACTACGTCAGCACCTCCAGGTGGGAGGACGGGGTCAGGCTCTGCCGGTTTGTCAAGGTAAAGTGGATTTTTTGGGGGATTATTCACTTGCCATTGCATAGGATATTAATGGTTTTGAGTGTTCTTTAGTAGTGAGCTCTCCATATCCAATGCTACTGTTCATTTCCAACCTGCTTTGTCGCTCGTGGTTTTTTTTTTTTTTTGGCTGTTCGTGGGAAATGATGTGGTTTCCTTAATTCCATCACTTCCATGATAAATAATAATTCTTATTTTTAGGCACAACAGACTCCAGCTGGATTGAGCACAGGTGTTCAAAGAATTCAGTTCTAAACTTCAATCTGCAGGTCTGGGCCTTGATGTAACCAATTCAAAGTGACATTCCCACAGTTACCTGTGTAATTTCCATATTTTATTTCACTTCTTTTTTTTTTTTTTTTCCTTTTTGCATTGCTTTCTTTTGTATTTATTTAGACAACAGCAACAGATGAGGTGAGTGTGGTAGTTTTTAAAACAGCAAAATCCCTTCAAACCTTCCTTCCCATTTATTCCTAGAAAAGTTCAACACTTTTGTCATGACTTTAAATATGTATTTCAGACATTTCTGTGATCAGTTATTACATGAATGCGCACCTAGATAATTTGGGTTGCATAATTAGAATTAATTGTAACAGAATCTTTATTTGCAGTGTCCCATGTCACCTGATTTAAGCATCCAAGTCAGGATATTTTGATTTTGGCAGCCCAGACAGAGAGCAAAAAGAAAATATGGGAATGTGTTTTGAGCACCCTCAGTGCAGGTGTTAATTGTGATTTCTGTCAAGAGTGATCCTTCTAAAAACCTTCACAGTGCAAAGTCTTTATTTCCAGATTTGTTGTGGAACACACTCAACAAAAACATTAAAACCACCTTAATTCCTGGGCTAGCAAGTCCAAAATTACATTTCCCCTGTCTGAATGGAGTTTTAGATGTGGTAGCTTAAACTGTGTTAAAATATGGTTTATTGGTGTGTGTTTGTCATAGTGTTGTCACTTGAAAATCCATCAAAATCTCATTTAGGATTTTCCTGGATTCTGACTTCACGAGGTTTCCTCAAGCTTGTGCAAAATACCCAAAATACTCAAAGAAACAATAAAAGTAATAAAAAATATAAAAAGGTATAATATTATTATTACCATGAAGTTTTTCTAATTCCTAGTTCAGAGAAATCATTAATGATTTCCTAATAACAGACGTGGACCACAGTGCCATAAATGACACGCAGAGAAATGTAACATCCCACATCATTGTCAGGCCTGGTGTAGCAGCTTTGAGGAGTCACTTGCAGCAGGACAATAAACATTTGAAGGTTCCCAAGTTGTTTTTATTTTGAATTTCAGGATCAGACCCTCTGGGCTTGTTTGGCTGCCATGGCAGTGGCCAACAAGGACATGAGCACAGCTGAAATCGCCTACGCAGCCATCGGCGAGGTGAGAACATGCAGTTAGAAAATTGGGAATTAAATCCCAATTGAAGGGATGCAAAACCAAAGTGACTGATTAATATCCTCCTGAGCAGATTGACAAAGTGCAGTACATCAATTCCATCAAGGATCTGCCATCCAAGGAATCCAGGCTGGCTCACATGCTGCTGTTCAGTGGGAACACCCAGGAGGCTGAAACCCTCCTGCTTCAGTCAGGCCTGGTGTACCAAGCTATCCAAGTCAACATTAATCTTTACAACTGGGAAAGGTAGGGGTGGCTTTTTTTTCCCCATTAAAATATGTTTTCCTAATTATTTCCATCAGTTGTTTTATTGCTGACTCATTTTTTTATCTTTTAATCACTCACAACTTCAAACAGAAAAATGAATTAAGTCATTGCCTGATGATAACCAGAAAAAAACCAGCATTTCGTTGTCGTGTTTAGAAAATACAAATATTTGGTGATAAAAGCCCAAAACATTCCTGGAAGCATTTTGAAATAACATTTTGCTTTCTCATCAGTGCTAGCGCAGAGGAGCCCTCAGTGATGCCCCAGACTGGCTGGGGAATTTGGGCTGCTTGAAAATGTCTTGTTGCTAAAAATAAAACTGTGGCCACTCAGACTCCCAGCATTGTGTAGGTGGAGAAAATGTGAATTGAGGCTGAGAAAACAAAGGAGGAATTTCTCCTTTAAACAAAACCCCCACGTTTTCTGACAGAATCCTCTGAGTTGTTTACTCCTGATTTCTCTGCTGTTGTATTCAGGCAAAAGGTTGATTTTTCCCCACCAATCTGTAATTCTGTTTTGTTAGGAAGCTGTGTCAGGGGAGGTTTAAGCTTAGGAAAAGAATATTCTTTTATTTTATCATCTAAAAACTCCCTGTATATCCAGTACCAGCATTCTTAAGCCATTGAAAAGAAACCAAGTGTGAGTAATGAATTAAATTAATCTAGTGTCTGATCTTTTCCATCTATAAATTATTTATAAATATTACATAGAATGTATCATCAATGTGTATAATGAGTGTCCAGAACCTCTTTCTGCCTAGAAAAAAGTTATTAAACATTATTATTCTTGTGCTAAACTCTGAAATGTTCTGCATTTCCTTGAAAGAAACAACCTGCTGGGGTCAAATTAATGATGTGATGGGGTTGTCAGTGGGAATAATTGTTGGGTATTTTTCATCACTGACTACTTTTAACCTCCTGATCCTAATGTGGGATTGGATTTGGGATCTCTGCTCTCACCCTCAGAGCTTCTGCAAGACCTTGGTGATTGTGGTGATGCCAGAGCAATTCCCAATCCCTTTCCTGCTTTATTCCAGAGCCCTGGACCTGGCAGTGAAGCACAGGACGCACGTGGACACGGTCCTGGCTTACAGACAGAAATTCTTGGAAGATTTTGGGAAGAAGGAAACCAACCAAAGGTTTTTGCAATATGCACAAGGTGTAAGTGTCCCTCAGGGCTTTCCCTGCTGCTTCACACCGTGACAGATCTGGGAGGGTTGGGATGGGTCTGCACCTCTGCTGTCCTTCTGTGCTTCAATTGTGAACATAAGTGTGGAATTTTTTACAGTTTTTGGCCAGGAATAGCTGGGCATTTTGGGGTTTGAAGATTATATATATTTAATATCTGGTAAAGATCACGCAAGTGGAGGCACAGTTGTTTTCTAGAAACAGGGAGCTAAACTTCACTGTGGTTCAGTGAGTCTCTCAGATAGTTCCATCATTTCTGTGGCATTTTATGGATAGGAACAGTAACAAACCTTGAAGGAATCTGGATATTTATAAACTGCAAACCATTCTGGTAAATACAATAACCAGTTCAAAATACTTTTATTGGAAACCCTCTGCATCATCAGTAAGTTAAGTTATTAGTATTTCACAGATCCTGAGGGCACATCCTGAAGTTCTGATGCTGGATCTTGGATTCCACTGGAATATTTCCACACATTTCCCTCAGGAGAGGCACAATTCCACTGAGCAGCCCTTGAGTCCTTCCTGCTTTTCCCCTCTTTATTCCTCAGCATTCTGAGGGAGAAATGATCAAAAAAGACCTTTCCTTTGTGTGAAATCCTTTTATCCACTGCAGCTGATGGATCAGGGAACACCTGAGCTGGGAATTTTCATTGGGCACTTGGAATAAAGCTGGATTTCTAATGGAAGTCATTAGCTTTTAGCACTTTTAAAGATCCTCATTTCCCCAAACAAAAGTCAGCCCCTAATGAACCATTCCACAGTAGTTTACCTGGAAAATACAGAAAAATAAAGCACAGATTCCAAGCTTTTTTATCCTGCAGCTTTTCCAGCTGCTGTGCGGGAAGTGTGTGTTCTGTAAAACCCATTACAGAGCAAAAATCACATAAATTCCGTGGAGATAATCCTGATTTTCTTCAAATCCTGGAGAAAGCTGAAGATTCCATAAGGATTCCTAAAAAATTCCACCTTGGCAGTGACAAGGTGTGAGCAGGGTGATTTTTCAGCTTGCTCAATCTTGACGTTTGGGTCTCACTTAGGAGATTTCTGGAAGGAAAAAGTCCTTTTCTTCATCCAGTTGCTGGAGGTCTTTGCTGGATCTGAGAGTAGGATGGATCCACTAATGGGAATTTTCAGCTGGAATTAAATTCTTCATGCAACCTATCAGACTCACAAAGCAAAATCAGGAAGAACTGGATAAGAAAAGCCAGATTTTGTGCTCTGCTGTTGCTTCTCAGGGATAAAAAAGGGTCTCAGCTTCCCTCTCACAACCTAAAACCTCTTCAGGCTTAAATAAGGAGTTTTTTCCTCTCTTTTCTGCAGCAGGCAGGATCTAAAATTGTGCTTATTTTATATATCAGCTCCTTAATACCTTACACCTATCCTGAGAATCCTGGAGCCAGTCCATGCCTCTAGAACTGAGGTGTTATTATCATATTTTCACCTGAGAATGTGGGTATTTCACCTCCCCTCTTAGAGAATCTCCCCTGTTATTCCATTACTTAATTACAGCAAAAAAAAATTCCCTGTGCAGCCCTGAAAATCCTTCTCCCATGCCACCTTTGACAGTGTTAATTCTCCAGCAATAAGCTGCACTGCTCAGTGACATTTTTGGATGTGTTTTATGGCCATCAAATGCACCGTGATTCTTTTTTTTTTTTCCTTGTCAAGCATTTTTTTTGGGGGGGAAGAAACAACTTTTCTACCCACATTTGTGCTGTGAGGTTTCACTGACACAGAACACAGCCAGAAAATGCCAATTCTCTGCAGCTGGAGAAATGCCAAGGTTCAAACTAAACCATTTATTGATGCAGAAGGGCAGTTCCAAGCAGGAATCTGATTTCTGTTGGGGCAGATAACTGGTTTCATATCCTCTCATCTTCCTTGGAGGAGGCATCACTCCTAAATTAATGATGCAGGGCTGAATTTTCAGTAACAGGACACTGATGTCATGATCCTGAATTAGAAGCAGGTTATTTTTGTGTTTTATTGCCAGGCACAATGAGATTTATTAAAATATCTCAGCCTTGGTTTGTTTTAAAGGTGGAAGCTCAGTCAGAACTCAGCTGTGCCTTCACATCTTTCATAAGTTTGGCTGCTCAACACTTAATAATTGTGTTTTTAAATTTAATAACTCACCTGTCTCTCTCTGATGTTGAGCTCTGTGTGTTTAATTTTTCTCTCCTTACAGCTGGAAGTGGATTGGAATAAAATCAAAGCCAAGATAGAGATGGAGATTGCTAAAGAAAGAGAACGGGCAGCAGCCAGTCCTGCAGTGAGGACCAGCGTGACTGTGCAGCAATAATTCACTTTTTGGGCACCTTCAAAGTGCTGCTACAATATTTCATTTTGAGCTGGATTTATTTATATTCTGGTGCCAGTGATGGCTTCATATAGGAGAAAAAAAAAAAAAAAGGGAATTAACTGTTCCTCTCTTAGTGGTTTTAAATTTTCATTGCCATTAATATCCTTTAACTGGGGTTATCTCTACTGAAATCACAATTTAAGCCCCAAGTTCAGCAGTTTGGTTATTTCTGCAGCCTCAGGGACCTCTCCAGGCTTGGTTCAATTGCCCTAAAAACAAATTTAGCAAAATGGGAGTGCAGAAAATGCAACAAAAAAAAGGAGCTTGAGCCTCTAAAGTACAAATATTTCCCTCACAGTTGTGGGAATACGTATTTGTTAGGACATACCAGAGGGTTCTTTAATAGATGATTTCAGATGATTTCAGCAACTCAGGTTTGTCACTGAGCAAAACATTCAGCAGTAAAAAGATTTTTTTTTTTTTTTAATACTTTGGAATGTGCTTTCAGGGTTGTTGCCAGTAACAAACAGCATTTGTAGCATCTGACGTGTAAAATTAACAAGAGTATTTAAAATAAGAGGATATTTCATGTATTTTTTTCTGCCCAAAGCACTTGATTTGTAAATACTTTTTTTTAAAATTTATGTTATTTCATCAAGATACACTTCTCTTTGTTTCACGCCCAAAACTCGATGCATTCTCTTCGTGTTATGAACACATTACCAGCTTATTCATCATTGGCAAGGTTTATTATGTATCTTTCAAATGTTGCCAGCAAAATGGTAAATATCTGTACATACAGGAAATTTGTAAATCGTTGTGTGACCCTTTCTTGCACAGCTCAGAAATTTCTGAATGAAACCAAATAAAAGTGGAGGTTTTTATTGGATCTGAGAGCTGAAAAAAAAAAAAAAAGAATATTTGGGGTGTTTTAATTACATTTGGAGGGGATGGGAGAGGTGTTTGATTCCATTTTTTTTTTATCACACACATCCAGTCCTGGTGCTAAATGGAAAACAAAGCAAAATATTTTGGAAAAGCACTTTTATTCCTTGTTTTCACCAGGTTCGAAATACAGTTATGAGCCTGGGTATGAAATCTAAATTTCAAGATATTCTCAGGAGAAAATGTTCCTTTATGGCTTTTCTGGCACTGTGGCAGGGATTTTAGGGATTGTAATTCCAATTCTGGTTTTTTCTTGGGGTTTGCAAAGTTTTGCATTGTATTTTTACCTGTTTTCAGGTTTTTTCAGCATTAAATAAAAACAAATAGCAGGATACAGATGTTTCAGGTACGTTTTGGTTACATTATTGCCCAGGAAAAGAAATTATTTTAAAACCCTCTCTCAAAAAAAAAAACCCCAAACCTCTTATTTAATTACTGACTGCTTGATTTAAACCATTATAAGCCAATTTAAGAAACAGATTAATTACCATGATTAAAATTCAGTTGCTTAGGTGCTGCTGTTATGAATCAGTAATCAAAAATAACCCAAATTTTGCCATTGCAGGGTGGGAGTTGAGTTCATTCACTTCATTTAACCTTGGCCACAGTAAATCCTCCCTGATTGTAAAAGGAGAGGTTGAAAAATACATCTTTAGGTGGAAAATAAAGTCCTCAAGTGAAGTAAAATCAAAAGCTCCAGGTGGGTGTTTAAAAACCTCCTGCATATTTATAATAGTTCAGAGAAAAAAAAAAAAAAAAAAAAATCTTTTGTTTTCTGGCTTTTAAGGCAATAAAACTTTGAGACCTGGATTTGTCTGTGGGATTTTTACCCTTTGGGACTGGGGCAAGGAGGAAGGTTTGAATCATCGGACATGAAGATTTGATTTTACAGATTATGTGGAACCATTTCCTGCAGAACAACCGTGGTGGTTGTTGCCTTATTCACTTCAGAATAGTCCAAATTAGAAATGAGCAAGAATGGAAAAGCTTGAAGCTTTCTGAAATTTATTTCTGAAAATTTTTAATAGATATTTATAGAAATATAAAGTTTGTATCACTCACAGATGGGGGAGGAAGTTGGAGAGAAGCAATTTACTGTTTTTTATATTATAGATATGGGGGTTTTGTATTGTTTTTTACATGTTTTTTATTAAACATAGAAATTTTAAGACCTCCATTTCTTTCTTTTCATGATAACAGAGATGAGATTTTACTCTTCAGGGGATGGGGAAGAGCCAGGGAGAAAAAAAAAGATTTTTATGAATTGATCACATGTGAGAATCTCTATTTACAGAGTTTATTTTTGTTGATCCCAATTGGAAATAGAAAATTTCCAATACTGGAGTTTAAGCTTTTAATTTTAATTCAGGTGCCTTTGCCCTCCTGTAAGAGTTTGGGGAAATAGGATAGTCTGGTACCTTCAGGGAAAGAGAGGGATGAGTCTGCACAGAGCTTGGTTGTACAAAACCCCCAAATATTTAATTATTTCTGTGTTTTTCATGAAGACTCGGCAAGAATTATCTCACTTTGTATAAAGAAATGACTGTGATAGTTGGCGGCCTGCAGTTTTGAAAAGCTCTGATCTGTATTTTAAATAAACCTGCAGGTTTTTCTTTGCCATTAGAGACACCTCCACAAGAGAGAAAGGGAAGTGGCTGCTGCTCCTGCCCTGAGCACATCCTCACTTCCGAGGGCTGAAGTCGTGCTAGGAAAGGAAAAAACAAAAGGTATTTAATGGAAGTTTTGGGCACCGACCAGATCCATTGTCGGGAGAGCTGGGCTGAGCTCGGGGGATGCTGCAGGAAGAATTCAGGAGTAAATAAATGAGGGGGGATGCTGCAGGAAGAATCGAGGAGTAAATGAGGCACTCCCAGCTCCTCCAGGGGTGGTGGCACTGAGGGTGGAGGAGGTTTCTGCCTTTCCCTGGGGTTTGGTGTTCGTCTTGTTCACAGATTTCCCAGCTGTGGGCAGGAGCTCTGTCGTTTATTTCCCTCAGTGCAGGAGAGTCCCAGGTCCCCGCAGCGAGCAGGAGGTGCTGATAATTTATTTGCAGGTTTTGCAGAGGTTCCCTCCTTCTCCTGCTGCCCAGGCCAGGTCTGGCTGTCCCAAAAAACCTCCCTCTGGCACCCGTGGGGGTGAGCATCCCCCAATCGTGTCCACACAGCCAAGTCCCACAGCCGAGAATCCCAAAATCCCCGAGGAACACGAGCCCGGGTGAGGGGATTGCACCGAGCTGCAGCCGGCTTCTCCCGTCACTCCATGGCCTTGCGCTGGAGCTGATGTCCCCAAGGAAGTCATCTTCCTCATGGAATTCCTTCCACGTCCCTGTGGGGCTGTCCCAGTGGGTCCAGGCAGCGGGTCCCACCCCTCCACGGTCCTCAGGAATCCCCGATGTCCCTTTGCAGAGCCCGGTGTGCAGCAGCTCACACCCTGCGGCGTGCAGCATTCCCGGGAAACCCCAGTGTCCCACCAGAGAACGCTTCCCGGCTTCGCATCCCTCCTAGCACACCTGGGGCCGTCCGCTGTGTCTCCCGAGGGTCCGGAGGAGGATGATGATGATGATGATGATGATGATGATGATGATGATGATGATGATGATGATGAGGGTGATGCCATTCCCGCCGGTCCCTCAGTGCGGTGCCCGCGGGGCTCAGCGGGCCGGCCCGGGGGGGCTCAGCCCCGCATCCCCGCGGCCGCGCCCCGTTCGGCGGGCGGGCAGCGCTGCGCTTCCTCATAGCTGGGCAGGTGCTTCACCTCCTCGTAGCTGGGCAGGTGCGGCAGCTCCATGCCCAGCCCCGCTCCCGGCGGGCCGGCGGTGTCCCCGGTGCCGGGAGCCGCGGGCGGAGCGCGGCGGGGCGGGGGTCGCGGCCGGCGGGGCTCGGGGCAGGCGCGGCGGCGGAGCGCGCAGCCCGCGGCCACCAGCGCCAGCAGCACCAGCAGCGCCGCCAGCCTCCGCGCCAGCCACCGCGCCCGCGGAACCCACGGGGGACCCGCCAGCGGCCCCGAACCGGCGGCGACCCCCGCGCCGAGGCAGCCGTCCCGGCCGCACGGCCCCGGGCCCCGGCCGCCCGCCATCCCCGCTGCGCCGCTCGCCGCCCGCAGCGCCGCGCTTTATCCGCGCCCGGCGGCCTTTGAGCCGCATGAAATATTGATGGGGCCGTTTGGCGGCCGTTCACGGCCTAATGGGGCCGGGGAACGCGGCCAGGAGCGGCCTCAGCCGCGGGGTCAGCGGAGGGATGGCCCCGCCACCGAGTCACAGAGGAGCGTGCTCCAAGCTCAGCGCTGGAACCTGCCGGGGGTGATCTGTGCGTGGGGACAGGGCAGCGGTGCCCGGGAGAGGCGAGGAACCAAGGGACCAGCAGGAGCCGAGGATGTGGGGATGAGAGGAGAGGAGAGAGTGAACCTGAGGTTCAGGGATGAGCAGGAGTCAAGTGATGAGTGGTACCCAAGGATGGGAGAGTGAACCTGAGGATGCAGGGATGAGCAGCAGCCGAGGATGTGGGGATCAGTGGTACCCAAGGTTGGGAGAGTGAACCTGAGGATGCAGGGATGAGCAGCAGCCAAGGATGTGGGGATCAGTGGTACCCAAGGATGGGAGAGTGAACCTGAGGATGCAGGGATGAGCAGCAGCCAAGGATGTGGGGATCAGTGGTACCCAAGGATGGGAGAGTGAACCTGAGGATGCAGGGATGAGCAGCAGCCGAGGATGTGGGGATCAGTGGTACCCAAGGTTGGGAGAGTGAACCTGAGGATGCAGGGATGAGCAGCAGCCAAGGACTCAGGGGCTGTGTGGCAGCCAAGGGTGTGGGGATGAGCACTAGCTGAGCAGGTGGGATAAACCCAAAGGTGCAGGGGTGAGCAGTACCCAAGGATATCAGGGTAAATGATATCTGAGCCCTGAGCTCGGGTTTATGTACCCTCACCTCTGAACTCAAGGTGCAGAGCCCAGCACGGATTTTGCAGCTGAAAAATGGGACCAGCAGCAGTGTCAGAGCAGGCACTGACAGACTGGGGCCTGGCACCTGTGCAGGCACAGTGAGACCTTCTTCTTTTTTCATGGGTTTTATTCCTGCCATTAAGGTTTCACAGGTCCCTGTGTCACCCAGTGATGTCCCAACCCACTCCCACGAGCACAGCCCCTCATCTGTGTGGCTTGCTGATTGCCTTCAGCTTAATTGCAGAACTCCAGCCAAAGGGAGAGCAGAGGGAGCTCTCATCATGGAAAAACTAACATCAAACATGGCAAAAGCTGACCAGACCTTTCCTGCTTGGTTTCCTCTTCGGTGACCCTGCCAAATCTGATAGGCAGCTGCTGACCCACCTACGGGAGCGCCGCGTGGGGTAAATTTGTTTCCTTTGTCCTGTTTGCTCGCCTGGTGATGATTTCACTGCTGATAGCTGCAAGCCATCCCCCCTGCTGTCAGCCCCCAGTTTTTGGGTAATTGTATTCCTGACATATTTTGGACAAAAACGAGGGGAAAATTCTCAGCTGTGATACGGAGTTCGAGGAAGGAGGTGATGGTGCTGCTGGGGCTTCTGGCAAACAAGGAGAAACTGCTGTTTCTTTCTGAATTTCAGGGGTTTATTCTGCATCTGTTCCCTCATTTTGGGGACATTCCTCCCTGCAGAAAGGGACAGGAGCTGGCAGAGGAGGGCAGGAGGTGCCAGCAGTGGGTGCAGCCCCAGCTGCTTTAGGAGCTGCCATCATCACACGGGGGTGACTAGGAGGACCCTTTCCTTTGGGGGCTCATCCCAGGATTTGGGATGCTCTGCAGCAGCTCCAGCAGCAGCTCCAGGGGCCACATTCCCTCCAGAGCTGCCCATAACTGAGGTGATGTTTCGAAGGCAAACTGGGAGCAAACAGCAGGCGTCTGTGCAACCTGCCCGGCCGTTAATAGAGCTCAGCCTTTTAACAGCATTTCTGAGCAGCTGGGACTCCCTCAGAACTCCATGAAATATTAAAGCCTCTTGATAGCTCGTTAAAGCCAACGTTTCGGCTGGGCCTGTGTGCTGTGAGCCAGCCTTTGGTGCTCAGCCTGCAGCAGGGGCTTGGGAACACCTCCTGTCCCAGGAAGGAAGGACACGGAGACGAGGACAAGGAAAATCGTGGCTGGAGTGAACAGGGCACAAGAAGGAATAAGAATTCCAATCCTGGTTTGCAGCTGTGCTCTGCAGCAGCCCCAGCTCCCTCAGCCCCACGCCTGGCTTGGAAAAAACTCAGGAATACAGGCTCAGGAGGAATCAGGGCCAGAGGATTCATCCTGGGGTGCCTGTGGATGTAGGGGCTGCATCCTCTGTGGGTTCGGGGGATTTGGGGAGGTGCAGCTGGCTCAGCTGCTACATTTTGGAAATCTGTGGGGAGTGGGAGTGTGGGACTGTGGTGGCAGGCAGGGATCTTTGATTCCAGCAGGATTCCACAGGCAGGGACACTTTCCACTAGAGCAGGTTGCTCCCAGCTCCACCCAGCCTGGAATTTCTCTGCCTCCCAAGCAACAGCAGAGTTCTGAGGGAGGACCAGGAGCTGCTCAGCAGGAATAAACTCATCATTAGTGGCCACATCCTGCCTTCCCCCATCCCAAAATCCGTAAGAAACTCATTTTGAGACTCCCTGGAGTCAGGTAAAATCCGGAGCCGCCGCACAGTTTCTGGGAAGGAGCTTTCAAGTTGATTTTCTCCAGTTTTGCAGGGGATGGACAACTATTGATCCTGCAAATGACCCCTGCAGAAATCCATCGATCCCCTTTGGAGCAGCAGATCGTTAAGGCTCGACTTGCAGACCTTCCAGGTGGAGCCAAAGTGCTGACACAGCAGAATGCCCATTGCACGGTGTCACTGTCCCTGGGAACTTTTGGCATTTGGGGAGCTCCAAACTCCTCCCCCGCGGGAACCTGCTCCACCAAATGCTCTTTGCACAAGTGATGCTTCACATCTGAGTTTTCCTTTGGTGTGTTTTTCCCTCAAATATGGGGAAAACTACTCGGGGAAAAAACCATCATGATGACCTGAGGTTTGTTTTTTTTTAGGGGGGGGGGGGGAAGAGTCTGAAAGCCTCACGTGTTTGGTGGCTGGAAAAAATCCCATGGATTGATGGAGGGAAGCACAGCTTTGGATGTGGATAGGAACGAGTTCAGCACTCCCAGCTTCAATGATATTTTACTCTCTGATAGATCCAAACCTTGTGATAATTGAGGCTTTCGTAGGGATTATGGAGCAAATCTCTGCTGCACTGGAGGTTGGACAGAAAATTCTGTGGCTGCCACATCCCTGGAAGTGTCCAAGGCCAGGTTGGAGCAGCCTGGGACAGTGGGAGATGTCTCTGCCAGTGACAGGGGTGGAAGGGGATGAGCTTTAAGGTCCCTTCCCACTCAAACCATTCCAGGATTCCACGATAATCAAACACAGCCTGGTGGGAACCTCCTCCAAGGCCAAAATAATTCTTCAATCATTCTTAATAGGACAAAATACTCCTGAATATTCCTGTGAGAACTCCCAGAGGAGCTCCTAAGGAAGCCTCAGGAGCTCGGAGCAGGGCTCAGGAAAGCTCTGAAGTGCTGGAATCAAACTCCAAAGCTGAGCTCCAGTGCCTCCCCTTTCTCAAGCACATCTGTAACTGCAATGAGGCCCAAAACCCGAGGAGATGACTCTGCAAATGTGAAAAAACTCCACCAGCCATTACCTCACAGCTCAGAAATCTCCTCTGCCAGCAAATATTTGCTGTTGGACTGTTTAAAACCCAGGGAAAGTGAGAGAGGGAGGCTGAAACCCTCCTGGACAACTCTGATTCCTTCCCAGGCTGGTGACAAGTTTGGGTGTCCTCCAGAAATGAAATGTGTTTTCTGTAATAAATCAGTCAAATCGAAGAAATAAATAAAATTTAATCATTGCTATCGATTCTGTATTTGTTTCTGTATTTTTTTTGTGTAAAACGTTTATTTATTGAAGATAACTTTCTTTCCTCCAGTGAATGAAAGGTGGAAATATCAGGGCAATGATATTGATGTCAATGGGTTTTCAGGCTTCCACCTTGCACGTGACACTGAAAATAGTCTTCTTTATTCCTTCTGCTACCCAGAAGCATTAGAAAGATTGGCTTGGGCTGGTTTTCCCTTTGCAACAATTCCTGATAATTAGGATTTTAATCCCTTGCCTCCGTGGAAAGGCAATGCAATGACTTTGGCGGAGGCTTTTAGAGTGACAAATGATGAGCAGCTCTTCCTATCGGGGACGATCTGCTGCTTTTCCTTCGAACCAAATGATCTTAAGTCCTAAAAGTGATTCCAGGACGAAGGCTCCATCCCGCATGGAATCCCTCTGGGCTCCAGGCAGGAGCTGAGTTGCCACACAGGGCTGGGTGGGAGCAGCTGAAACATCCTCAAATGCACCAGAGGAACAATTTGTCACAGTTGGAAGGATCCTTGTGTCGGTCTGGAATAACCAAAACCTTTTTTTTTTTTTTTTCATTTTGAAATTCTTCGTGTTTTCCAGGGAGCAACGTTTTTCCTCGTTAGTCACAGCAGCTCTCCAGAGGCTGCCGCGATCCAAGCGTGGATTTCTGCCGTGATTTCATCCCGCTGCTATTTACAACCAACTCAGCCCAAAAAAAAAAAAAAAAAAAAAAAAAGGCTTAACCTCTTCCTATTATTTGTGGTTAAATATAGCAGCGGGTTCTTTCCCATCCCCGCCGCTCTCCCACACGAAGGGCATGAGTCAGGAGCAGCGATTCCCAGCGGGATGATCCCGCCCCGCCTGCCCCGGGGCATCCCGAGGTGAAAGGATTTGTGTGACACAGCCCGGGATGCTCTGCCGGCTCCAGGAATTCCAGGAGGGATCGTCCCGGCTGCATTCCAGCTGCCATTCCGCCAGGAATTCCAGGTAATCCCGGTTTTCCTGGCTGGTTTCCGTGTCATTCCACCAGGAATTCCAGGTAATCTCAGTTTTCCTGGCTGCTTCCCTGTCATTCTACCGGGAATTCCAGGTAATCCCAGTTTTTCCTGGCTAGTTCTCTGCCATTCCACCAGGAATTCCAGCTAATATCAGTTTTCTTGGCTGCTTCCCTGCCATTCCACCAGGAATTCCAGGTAATCCCAGTTTTTGTGAGGTCAGAAGAGTGGGGCAACGCCCCAGGGCAGGGAGTGAGCACCAAATCCTTTCCCATTTCCTTCTCGTTCTCCCTTTCCTTCTGAAGAGATTCTATTGTTACCAAACCAAACATTTCCCACCCCAGTTTGCACACAGGAGCCCGAATTCCCTGGATTCCCTGTGCAGTCAGAGAGTTTTCCTGGGGGAAAATCCAACCCCCCCAGCTGAGGCTGCTCAGAGCATCCCCCGGGCACAAGGCTGTTAAAAAATAGGGGGGGAAAGGGAGAAAATTCAAAAAAACAAAAGGAGAAAACCCTTCCAGCTGTTTTTTCCAGGAGTGAGGCAGGCACAGGTCTGTGTGTTCCACAGGGAAGCATCCTCCAGGAGGGCTGATGAGGATGCCGAGGGGGCAGGAGAGGTTTTGACCCTGCTATTTTTACTCTCCTTGAACAACCGTGCCAGCCTTGGAGGAGGCGGCGTGGAAAACAGGGAAAAGCTCTGCAATGGCCCCTCCTGGTTCCATCCCAAGCCTTGGGGGTCCTGCTGGTCCCTTTTTTGGGCAGCACAAAGTGGTGGGATGGCTGGAGAAGGTCAAACATTCCCCGCTGGAAAATGAGGTGGGTGGCTCCTGTGGAGCCCCAAGAGCAGATTTGCCGTGTCCAGCCCCGGTTTCCTGCGCAGCCCGGCGTTCAGTTGCTTCACTCAGTGACATTTCAATCCTGAAAATCGGGAGGGAAATCAGGGAAGCGCTTGCTGGTGAGACGCTGTGCTCTGAGGGGGTGGCTCTGAAGGTCAGGGGGGCTCAGGGGATGCTGAGCTCAGGCACGGCGGGGAGAAAGGGCTGCAGAGCTGGGCTGGGGGTGGGTGATGGCCTCGGAGCCTCCTGTTCCACACAAATCAACCAAAACACCGAAAAATAGAAAACAATAAATAACCTGCAGTGACTCCGAGGCCACGAGTCTGAGCTCTGATCCACCAGAGCATCCTTCTCCCTCCCTGTGCCACTCAACGAGTTGCGACAAAATATTTGGTGGCTCCTGCAATTCCTGTCACCTTTCGGGGCTCCGGGTTGACACGACCTGCAGCAGAACGGGGTAAAAGCAGTGAATATCCAGCAAAAAAAATAACGTGAGTTAGGCTGTCCCCCCCTTTTCTGTGCTGCAGGAGCTGCAGTGACACAATTTTGGCTCCTCCATCCAGCCCAAAGGGGATGTTGGATGTTTGGAGTTATTCCTTGGAGGAACAACCCACACTGGTGATCAGGGATGTGTTTGTGCAGCTAAAATTGGGGATTTTGTTGTGGCTGGGACGTATCCCCTCCCATGGGGGTCCCTGGATGTCATTTGGAGGGGAAATGTTGATTTTCTGTCCGTCACTTTTGCAACCCACATGGTCGGCTGAATGTATATAAATAGTAAAAGATGTATTTAGCATTATATATATAAATTATATAGTGTAAAATCTACATTTTACTGAGCAGCCTAACGAGTATCTGAGGCTACAACTCCACTTCTCCTTTCATTTTCACCTTCCCCCCGTGCTCTTGACCTCGCTGTACCCCCAAACACCAAAAACAGCAACAAAATTCACAGCTTCTCTTGGCCACCTCTGCCAGCGGCTCCTGACCCTCACAGGGAGGAATTTCTTCCCAAAATCTTATCTAACCCTCCCCTTTGGCAGTTTAAATCTGCTGTAATGGGGAAAAGAAAGAGTTGGGAGTGAAAGAAAAACTGCATTTGCAACAGGCACCTCTCCCTGCATTATCCCGTCCCGTGCTGGGAACTGTCTGAGGGATGAAGCAGGAGAGCAGAGGGAGTTCCTGAGCCCACGGGGAATTTTGGGTGGGATTACAAACAATTCCCCAAATTTACAGCCACCAACTCCTCCATAATCAAACAGCCCCATTAACCGACTTTCTCACTTTTTTTTCACTCTCTGATTCTATTATTATTTATTTTATTCTCATACCATTACTTCTTGATTTGATGTTATTGTATGTGATTTTTGATTTCTGACGGCGACATAATATTATTACGGGTGACATTATTTATTCCTGCATCCTAGGAGCCGGGATGGGCCGGGCGGAATCCCGGGAGAGCAGCGCGGGGCTGGGGAGCTGTTGCCATCTGCAGGCGACTCCGGAACAAATCCCTGTGTGCTGGAGCCCTGGAGACTGAGAATTTCGGGCTTTCTGTGCTAAAAAAAACCCACCACATTTGACTTGAGGCCGTGGAAAAGGCTCCCAAAATTGAGTGACAGCACTGGGGTTGTGGGTGTGGGGTTTGAATAGAAGTGTGGGAGATCACAGGGTGCAAAACTTAGATTTAGGGTTTTAGTACAGAGTAATATATATAAAGCAAGATGGAGCGTTTAGGGTGTTGTCTTTCTTCTTCATCTTCTTCTTCATGGTTTTGGGTGGTTTTTTTCTTTATGGGTGAATTAGAAAAATCATCCACAGGTATGTTGGTTTCATATCTTCTTTTCTTCGTGTTAGAGCCGGGATTAATGCACGGGATGGAGTTCTTGTGTTCGGACTCAGGTGTTTATTAATTCTTATCTATAGCACAGTCTCACGAGTTGTGAGTTCCAGCTAACGAGGTGAAAATGGCTCCAACTCTTCCCAAGGGTATTTAAGCACTAATTACCCAATAACGAGATGACACCTGTAGTATTTATACTTTGGACCCAATAACTGCCCACCCGTGGCCCACAATGCTGACCTTTTCACCCAATTAGAAAAAGACACCCAAACCCTTGAAGAAGGAGGTGAAGAAGAAGGACTTAGACAGCGCCCTAAATCCTCCATCTCGCCCCAATGTATATTACTCTGTATTGAAACCCCAAATCTAATTTTTCCACCCTGTGAGATCACACACTTCTATTCAAACCCCACACCCACAAGCCCAGTGCTGTCACTCAGTTTTGGGAGCCTGTTCCACGGCCTCAGGTCAAACGTGGCGCATCCCTGAGGGTCAGCACCTTTGAGCACAGAAAGCCTGAAATTCTCAGCCTCCAGGCTTCCAACAATCTCGTCTATTTGCAAGGTCATCCCTTGAAAACTTGTTTGTATTATTTCTATTATTTCTAATCCATTTCCCGCGGGGTTTTCAGGGCGCACAATCGCAGCCCTCATTCCCAGGCTGGCACAGGAATTCCTGCAGGACTCGGTCAATGGCTGCTCTTTCAGCGCATTCACGCAGCTCCCTTTGCCCCGATCCCTGAACACTCCCCTGTTGTGCTGGGATGCTGCAGGGCCAGCTGCGCCCAGAAACTACAACCAGACACTCAGCCAGCTTGCCTTCAAAAATGGAAACCCCTGCAAGAGCTGGACAATCCATCCCAGCACTGCAAACCCTTCTCACCCTCGTGAGAAGAGAGAAAAAAAAAAAATAGCCGGGACCAGAAAAGTGGGAGATTCTGGGAGGTGACAACAAATTTTTTGTGCCTCTTCCTTATTTTCTGTTGAGTGAGCTGGTAAATGTATCGATTGCTCAAATAGTACCCAAAAAGTGAATGGATCGCCTGCTGTAAATAGCAAAAAAAAATAAAAATAGTAGTAATAATAATAATAGTAATAATAATAGCAATAGTACTAATAATAGTAATGATAATAATAGAAGAAAGGGAAGAAGATTAACAGAAGAAGGAGAAGGAGGAGGAAAAGAAGAAGAAGAAGATTCAAAGAAAAAGAGGAAGAAGAAGGAGGAAAAGAGGAAAAAGAAGAGGAAGAAAGAAGAAGAGGAAGAAAGAGAAGGAGGAAAAGCAAAAGGAAAGAAGTGTCATGAACTTCTGTCCTGAAAAACCTCCAGAAAACCCAGCTCCAATCTGCCAGGGAAGAAAGAAGATGTCTCTCCTCAGCTCCTTAGATACTCCTGCTACCCTCCACATATTTGCTTCAGTCCCGGATTTCTATGATTTATCCCCATTTTTAAAACTGGGATGAATGTGGGGCTCAGGGGATGGACCTGTAGAAAACAGAGGGGTTGTGGGAGGCTGAAATTGCTCTGGGGGCCTCCAGAGCCTGGTTTTTAGGTGGTAAACGTCTGGCACCCTGAAGCCTCTGCCTTGGCTAGGTCCTGGCAGCAGGAATTCCCCTGGGAGCTGCCTGCAAGGACCTGTCCCGGGGTGCCACCAGCAGCTGCGGTTTCCTTTTCCACACAAAGGCCTGGTTTATAAAGTGCCAACAAAGCTGTGCCTCAGGTCTGTCCCCATCCTTGGGAAGAAAAAAAAAAAAAAAAAAAAAAGCTGATTTATGCTCTGGGAAACTGAATCCCAGCACCACGAGACTCCCAGTTTAACTGGGAAGGGTTTGTTGATGTAAACTGGGGCAGTTTTTGGCTGGGGGTGAATCAGCCCCTGAGAGGAAAACTGGAAATCGGAGAGGTTTGAGCTGCTGCGGCTCCACAAACAGCGGGGCTGGGGCTGCCCCCGGGGAGGCTGCGGCTCCTCGGTGCCCTGACACTTCCCGGGATATTTATTGTCCATCCTCGGGCCTGGGGGCCTCTGGAAAAGCTGGAAAACGACGGCTCTAAGCAGCATCCCAGGGATGAAGGAGCTGGGAATGACAAAAGGCACCAGCCCCACCTTCCCCTCCCTCCTCCTTTCCCTCCTGCCATCGCTTTCCTTTCTTTATTTACTCTGCTTTGTGGGGGATTATTTACACTCCCAACTGTCGTCGTGCCATGAACTTTTCCCGCTTCCTTCTGTTTGTTCCAGGCTGGATTTGCCTGGACGAGTCGATAACAGGGGATTTCCTTCCCCGGTACTTCCCAACCCGACCCCTTAAGTCACTTTTCCAGGGTCTCCCATTAAAAGTTGGATGGTTTCGTCAAGTTTCCGTCGGTTTTACATCCTCCCTTTGCTCATTCCTGTGAGCTCCGTGCTTGGAGTTTCCCGGGAATGTGGATTTTTCCAGAACTCTTTGGTGTCCTGGGGCTCCAGAGGGCTGGGATTTGGGGCGAGGGGCAGAACTCCCAATGCAGGATATTTCCAGGAGCACCCAAAAGGCGCCTGGAGCAGCGTTCTGAGCCCGTGTTTGCTCAAGTACTTCGGTTTATTTATGGAGATTATTTTCGTTTCTGCTCCAGGCCCTGGGCAGACACACAAAAAGGGTCACCCCAGAGCCCACCCGCACCCCAAAGCTGCTCTGGGATGGGCACAGGGAGGGAGGAATGATGCTGAGACATGGATTGGGGCTGGATCAGCTCTTGGAATAAGAGAAATGCCCTTAAACCACACGTCTGAACCCCCCTCTTTCCAAGGGGCACAAACGCAGGTGATTTCGGCTGTTTCCAGCCCGGGAGGAGCCGGGGAGGGCTCTGAGGGGTTTTCCTTGGCTGGAGCTCCGGAATTCCCCACACGCGGGGTTTGCAGGTTCGCTGCAGGGCGGGGACAGGTGCCTGCTAGGGCTCCAAATGCTTCTGCTTACGAGGCTTTAATTCCCTTTTTATTCCTTTTTTTTTTTTAAATAAATAAATAAACAAAAATGTCTGAATGTGCCGCAGGTCTGGGCTGGGTTGTTTTTTGGTTTTTTTTCCCCCTTCTTTTATTTTAACTTTTTCCCTCTAAGCAGCTCTGCCGGCAGGAGGCAGATCCTGACGTGTCCCAGGCCAGGTTGGACAGGGCTCGGAGCAACCCGATCCATGGAAATTGTCCCTCCTCCCCTGGAAGCAGGTGAGCTTTAAGGTCCCTTCCCACCCAAACCATTCTGGGACTTTAAAAAGGAATATTAACTCTATATTTATGAATTATTCCGGCTAGATCCGCACCTACACCGAGGTGATGGACACGCACAGCACCGGAGTTCTGAGGGGGGCGAGCAGGAGCTCCAGAGGGTGTCCGGGGGTGGTTGGGGGTGTCCTGGGGGTGTCCGGGGGTTTTTGGGGGGTGTCCGAAGAATAGAGTAAGAGAAATATTAGGGGTATCCGGGAGTGTCCGGGGGGTGTTTGGGGGTGTCCTGAGGGTGTCCGGGGGTGTTTTGGGGTGTTCTGGGGTGTCCGGGGGCTGTTTGGGGGTGTCCGGGAGTGTCCGGGGGTGTCCTGGGGGTGTTTGGGGGTGTCCTGGGGTGTCCGGGTGGTGTTTGGGGGTGTCCTGAGGGTGACCTGAGGTGTCCGGAGGTGTTCGGGGGTGTCCGGGTGGTGTTTGGAGGTGTCCTGAGGGTGACCTGAGGTGTCCGGAGGTGTTCGGGGGTGGCAGGGGCGTGTCCAGGGGTGTTTGGGGCGTGTCCAGGGGGCCGTGCCCCCGGAGGTCCCGCCCCCCACGCGCGGAGGACGCGGCCGTTCCCGCGCGGTGCCGCCGAGCGGAACCTCCGCGATGTCCGGCCCGGCCCCGGAGCCCGACAGGTGAGCGGGGATGGGGTCCCTGCCGTGCCCTCGTCCCCCGGCATCCCCCCGCGGCCTCCTCGCCGCTCCCCGGGGCTGCGCGGCGTCCCCCGCCACCCTCCACCCTCGCCGCTGTTGTCCCTTCCCGCTGTCCCCGTGCACCCTCCCGATGTCCCCCTGCACCCTTCCAGCGTCCCCCAGCCCGTCCCGCAGTCCCCCTGCGCCCCCAGCCCCGCCCCTCGCATCCTCCCATCCCCCACTCCCCCTGCATCCCCGGCGTCCTCCCGCTCCTCCATCCCCTCCCGACCCCCTCGTTCCTGGCCACCGAGCCCGGAGGGTCCCTCCGGTCCCCAAACTCGCCTTTCCACGTCACTTCGGGTACCCGAGCGCGGCCGTGCACCTGCACCGGGGGCTCCGAGCGCCGCCGGCCGCGCCGCCGCTGCAGAACAAAGCGCGGCTCCCGCTCCGCCCCTCCGCACCCCCGGGCTCCCTCCGCACCCCCGGGCTCCCCTCCACCTCCCCTCCGCCTCCCCCGGAGCCCCCCGAGCCCCCGGTACTTCCGTGACCCCGGGCAGAGCTCGTCTTTATCTTCCCCTGTTTTATCGCGCCCCTTTCCCCGCGCGGCTCCTCCCCGCCGCAATTAATGGTTACAGTTATTAATGCACAGCGCTCCGAGCCTCTGCGGGCGGGTTTTTTTGTTTCTCTGGGGTTTTTTTCTTCTCTCTTCCCCCCCCGTTTCTGCGCTGTTTGCCAGCGCGGGAGGAGGGAAATGCAGCTGGAGGGGCTCGAGGGAAGCGATCCCAAATTAGCAAGCCAGCACTTGGTGGAAGGGTTGAAGGGTTGCACAAACATCGCTTGGCTCAGGTGCCGGCCCTGGAGAGCATCCAGGCTTCGTCCAAATCCTCCAGATAAATCCACTTTTTTTCCCTCTCTCTCTCTCTCTCCTTTTTTTTTTTTTTTTTTTTTTTTTTTTTTTTTTTTTTTCTGCGAAGATACAGTTTGGAAGAGCAAATTGTTGTGTAATTTCTCGTGGGGGGAAAAGCTTTTCTCAAGCATTTCTTCCTGCCCTTGACCCAGAAACTTTTGCAGCCCCTTGTGCTGTGCTTTGCCAGGACTCCCCCAGCTGGCATCGATTCCCTGAGCTCCTCAGGAATCCTCACTCATTTGGGATGTTCCTGCCTCTTTGATTTCTTTATTTTTATAAGATTTACTTCTTTCTTTTTTCGATTTTCTGGCAGAGTGCTCCAGCGTGACCCCAAGGCTCTGGTCCCCGAGGTGATGCCCCCTCATTCCAGCCCAAATCAGCCCCCAAATCATCCCCCTGAGTTGAGCAACTCCCACATCCCAGCTTCTCCATCCCCAGCATCTCTGGGATTGCACTAGGACCTTCACCACCTCCAGAAAAAAAAAACCAAAGGGCTGGATGAGTTTTTTTTTCCCCTCCCTGCTCTTCCAGCTGTCCCTTGGCAGGGTGGAGGTTGTGGAATATTTCCCGGTGCCACCACCGTGCTGGATGTCACCTGCTGGTTTATGGTGCCTGCACCCAGGGCCATTCCCTTCCTCAGGGCAGCTTTTCTCTGCTGGATCTGCCTGGCAGATGTCGTGGAGCTCCTGGAAAAGGTTTTCCAAACAGGATTTTTATCTGCGAATGATACACACAGTATCATATCCCTTTCCCAGGAGGGGATGGAGGCTGGAGCTTGGGGTGAATTTGCCCCAGCTGGCTCTGCTGGAGTGCAAAGTTTATCTTGAGTTTTTCTGCCTTCCTGGAGATTGGTTGGATCGCTCCCAAATCCAACGGGCACCTGGCATGGGATCCTGGAGCTTGGCAAGAGGGGCTGGAACCAGGAATTGTGCCAGTGGGAATTGTGTCCAGCAGAGCCAGGTGTCCCCAAAAAGGGCCAGGAGAGAGCCCGGGCAGGGGTGATGCTGCAGGGGATGAATATTCCATCCCCAGCTCCCAGATTGCTGAGGTTGGGAGCCATGCCAGGGCTGGAGCTGGGAATGCTGCCCCTGTGCAGGCGTGGGAAAGGGCTGCCAGAGGTTTCATGTGTGTCTGCTCTTGTCTTCCAGCGGAGCCGAGTCCCTCTCCTCGGATGAAAAAGGTACAGGGATTTGGGGAAGTGCCCATCCTTGGGAATGGGAAGTCTAAAACTGGCTTTAAAAACCAGGTGAAAAGATGCAGGGATTTGGGGAAATGCCCGTCCTTGGGAATGGGAATAAGAATTCTATAAGTGGCTTTAAAAGCCTCGGTGTAAACCCTTCGTTTATGGATTACTTTGGTTTTTCAAATCCCTGTTCTTTTGTTATTTATTCCCTTTCTCTGGGTACAAAATGGGCAAGAGAAGAGTTAAATCCTGCTCAGCTTTTTATTCCCCGCTGTTCTCTTGCAGAGGTGACACCCAATGGCATGGAGGGATCAGGATCGGGATCGGGATCGGCCGAGGAGCAGCCGGAGGGTGAGCGCGCCATGGCGGAGGGATTCCCTCACTCATGGCATGGTCCTGCATCCCAGATTTCCCCCAGCCACATCCCAAAGCACATCCCACATCCCTTTCCAGTGCTGGTTTCTCTTTGAATGACATTTGTAAGAATAATTGAATTAATTGAAGCCACGTTTGGTGCATCCCGCTTGGTGGGACACAGCTCCCGCCAAGGCTGCTCCCACCTGCCACGGAAAACCATAATTTATCTGGGATGTGCCATGGGTGAAGCTCCAAAATGATCCCAGGTTGTAGAAAACATGAGAATTCAATATTCTGAACACCCTTCAGGTGGGACTGTGTGACCCCAGAGTCTCCTCTGGTGCTGGGATTTGATGCTCTGATGTTTTGCTCTGCCTCAGTATTGCTTTTTTTTCTGTTCCATTATCTAACCTGCTGCCTGGCCTGATGGATCCAAACCTCTGGACGGATCCCTGGCCTCACATTCCACCTGTCCCTATTTTTTTAGGAGAAGCCAGTTCCGAAAGCAGCTCCAGCAGCAGCTCAGAAGAGGAGTCAGGTGAGCAGAACATGGTGATTTATTTACCTGTCATCCCTTTGTTAAAACTGATGTTCAGTTCAAACCAGCTGATGCTCTTAGGAAGAGTCTCACAGTTATTAGGGAATGCTAACTCTGATTGCTTTCCCAATAAAATTTTTGGGAGGCAGTGATTTCCTATCAGTGATCAAAGGGCAGCACCTCGTGCTGCTTTCACCTCGCAGACACAACAGCCCAGACACGACACCCACGGGGTGTTTTTACACCACAGCAGTTGTCCAGACACCAAGAGGCCATAAATTTCCTCAAAAGTTGGCAACAGAACCGGCCAAACAGGATGGACAGGAAAAGAATGAAAGGAAATGTTTGCTCTCGGTGGTTTTGCTCTTCCATGGGTTTTGCTGGCAGCAGTTTATTCTGTTTTTATGTAATGCTGCGAATTAAACAGTTCCAGTGGTTTTTCCCTGCAGATGCAGAGGGGTGGGGGTGGAGGGAGGCTGGCTGAGTGTGGGTTTGTTGTCCCTGTTATCCCTTGCTCAGCAGGAAGAAGGCAGTTGGGATAAACAATGCCCCAGGAGTGATGTGGGATGGCAGGAAGGATCTCTTTGGGGAAAAGGAACTGCTGGAGAGCATCCCTAGGAAATGAGGGGTGGAGTTTGCACGTGCAGGGAGTGTTCCTGCTGTTTGCCAGGCTGCTTGGCCTTCCCTGCCTCTCCCAGCCCAGCAGGAGATTGGACTTCCAGGATAGCTCTGGGACAGCCTCCAGGATCCTTTTTTTCCTTGGAGGGAGGTGGGATGGGGAAGCAGCTGATCCTGGCAGCTCTGCCACTCCCCTGCTCCCAAATCCACCCCTCAGGACACAACCTTTGGGCTGAAGTGTCGGCTCTGCTGGAATTCCGTCCTGTTGGATGCAGCCAGGAGAATGCAGGCAATTTAAATCATTTTAGGGACAGACACACTGCAGACAATGTGGTGGTTGCTCCTTGGGAAAGCTGTTCCCAGTTTCCACGCCTTGGCACCGTGAGGCTCATCCCGGGATAAATCTCTTTTTTAACCCCCCGGGAAAATTCCCAGGAGTTTGGGCAATTAAGGAGCCTTTGGCAAATTTGTATCCTGATTGTTCAGCTGCACCCCCCGGCTGTGCCAAGCCTGCAGGGGCTCTCAGGAGTGTTCTCCTTTGGATTTGGTGAATTTAAGCCAATGAAATTGGGTTGTCTCGGGTGAATGTGGGAGCAGAAACTCTCTGGACATTGAGATATTTACTCCAAGCTCCTTTTTCCTAGATGAAGAACAGGAGGAGAAGGAATCCCCACCTTACTGCAATGAGTCAGGTAGGAACAGATCTCCTGAGGGTTTTTTTTTTTTAAATTCCTGGCTGTTTAATTACTTGGCTTTTCATGAGCTCATCTTCCTCTTTTCCCCTTAGGAGGGAGCTGCTTGCCACCCTGTCAGCACTGCAGGAATGATAATGTAGGTTTGTGAGGAAAAAAAAAAAAACCAGCCACTTATTTTGCATGAGATCATTTGCAAACTGCAATTCTACAGTTCTCTCCTCACCTTTTTAAAGACAATTTTTTTGTTAAATCTATTTCCAGGACCAGAAGGAGCAAGTGACCCCCAGGAGACTTGCTGGAGGACAGTTTATGTATGAATTTTTTTTTAATGTGATGGGTTTGAGTGGACATTGTTCTCATCAAGGTGCTTCGGTTTTCGGTTGGAGTGGGCAAACAGCTCATTTGCTGCACAAATCCATTTGGATTTATACTGGGAGGTGCACCCAAATCCTTTAAAAATCACAGTTCAGAGCCTGTGCTGCCTCCAGATCCTGGTCCAAGAGAGCTCTTGGCAGGGTTTTTCAGGATGCTGCCACAACGACCAGCAGGCCCATTCTTCTGGGCTTATTTCAGCCTGGGTGCACACGAGGCATCTCCCCCGCCTCACCCTCCCCTTCAGCACTGCATTTTCCATGGATGCAGCGCTGTTCTCCCTCTCTGCGCCTTGCAGTGGGCGCTGTGGATGTCAGTGCTATCCATGGGAAGCCTTGGCTCTGACACTGAGCCCTGCATGTGAGAGCAGCTCCTGGCGCGGGAAGCTTGATGCAAAGTGCTCATTTCCAGCTGTTTTGCATAGGCTGGGTGGGCCCTCAGCAGTTTTTAACAGCCCAGTGCCAGCTCAAATCTAGCCTGGAGCACGTTGTGCCCCTGTGCTGGGGAGATAAAGCGGGAGGGAGTCTCTCTGTCACCCCTGGTACCTTTGGCCGAGTGCCACGTTTCTGGATGTCTCTTGCAGGGTGCAGCTGGATGCAGAGGGCTCCTACCAGTGCAGTGTCACTGGGCTGATTTTCGAGGTGACGGGCACTGCCAGGATCACCTACTCCCTGTTATCCTGGAGCAAATACGCCCGGCTGGTGGAGAAGCCCTGGATCGTGGGCGGGCCCCTGTTCGACGTGCGCTGCTCGGCGCCCGCCGCGCTCGGCTCCATCCAGTTCCCCCACTGCCTCTGCCTGGGGGGTGAGCCTGGGGCCGGGGGTGAGAGGGACCCCTGGGGGTGTTCTGGGAGCTCTGAGCCCTGTGGGAACCCTGAAGATCCCCTCAGGGAAACTGCCAGGCTTTGCCCTGGGAGGATTTACCACAGAGTTCCCTGCCTAGGCTGAAAGAGAAGACTGCCTTCGGGGTGCCTTGCAGAAGTGCTGCCCATCTAGCCTGGATTGCTTCCTTCGTTGGTCACTTAACCGTGCCCTCCCCAGCTGTTCATCCCTCAGACCCCTCTGTTGGCCTTGCCCTTTGCACTGCCCCTGTGCCCGCAGGTCTTTGGCTAGCGGCCCCGTCTTTAACCCCTGAGCACCCCATGGGTTGGGTCTTCTGTCCCTGATCCCTCCAGCATGCTGGAATTAACCCTGCTGGATAATATCATACAGGAGGCCCCTTCCTGTCCTCCTCTGGGGCCTCCGTGTGCGCATGGCCCTGACACGGCTGCTCCCGTGGCCTGCTCCGGGCGGCTTCTGAAGGAAACCCTTGGGGAAGGCAGCGGCGTTTCCCACTCCCGCCACAACGCTCCGTGTCCCCGCAGGTGACGGCGCCGCCGTGGCCTTCAAGGTGCTGCACATCAAGGGCGGCGGCGCGGCCATGGAGCCCTCGGCCGAGTTCTCGGCCTCGCACGTCAAGTGGGTGGTGAGCTCCTTGTCCCCCGTGGGCCCCCTGATCCACAGCCCCCAGCCCCTGCAGTACCACGGGGCTGTCATCCTCTACAAGGCCATCGACGAGCACCCCTCCCTGTCCTTCTGGGTCTACCTGGCCACCAACAACGACTCCTTCATCAGGGTACGGCCCCGGCGGGGAGCTGGGCGTGGGGAGGGTGGGCTGAGGGACCCTGGCTTGGGAAGGGACCTGAAATCCCTTCTGATTCTAAAGCCTTAGGGGGGTTGACCTGAAACAGAGACTGGAGAGAGCTAGAGGATCAAGTAGAGGTTTATTGAAAGGCCTCCAGGATGCACCTTGGGCAGGACAGGAGCCTGGCCAGGGCTACAGCCAAGCTGGACCCAAAATGGTCATAAAATGGTCACAGAATGGACAAGCAGTCATGAGGTCTCACATTTTTATAAGTTTTGGTCCATTTGCATTTTGGGGTTTAATTGTCCAATCCCAGCTCCAGGCTGTGAGGTCCCATCCTTCTTGTTCCTCCCTCCAGCCCACCCTTGTTTGTGCTTTTGGGCCTGAACATTGTCCTTGGTGTGCAGCAGGAGAAGGATTTGTTTTGTGTCCCTGCTGTGTGCAGAGCTGAGTGACACTGACTGTGAGCTCAGAGCTGCACCCCTGGGCAGCACAGGATCTGAAACACATGGAATTTAAACTTAAGGCATCAATTTCATCCCTGCCATGGCAGGGACACCTTTTGTGTCCTAGGCTGCTCCAAGCCTCAATGTCCAGCCTGGCCTTGGACACTGCCAGGGATCCAGGGGCAGCCACAGCTTCTCTGGGAATTCCATCCCAGCCCCTCTCCACCCTCCCAGGGAAAAATTCCATCCCAGTATCCCATTTAAACCTACAATCTTTGAATCTGAAGCCTCTCCCCCTTTTTTTTCTGTCGCTCCATCCCTTGTAAATTCTCTCTCTCAAAGCTTCAAAGGACAAAAAAACCTTCCATTTTATTCAGGTTGTGAACTCTCTTATCCCATTTCGCCCCCGTGGCAGAACAGCTGGAGAGGTTTAGTGGTGCTTTTTGAGCGTGGTGGTTATTCCACAGCTTTCTGGGAAGTTTGTGGAACAGATTGTGGCTGTTGTGTAAAGCTGGGGCCAGAGAACAGCCCAAGGAACCACCTGAGCACAGGTTTTGAATGTTAATTCCCTTTTTGAAATCAGTAACATTGAAATATTGAGCCTGGAATGGTGTGTTTAAATTTTAGGATATCTCAAAGGCTGTAAAGCACTCCAAAAGGAAATTTGTTCAAATTGAAAAGCCCCCCGTGTGCCAGAAATTACTGCAGGAAGGAAAGAAGTACAGACTGATCTGTGAGCCAGAAGCTGAAATCACTCCTGAGGTGAGTCCCTTACACAGCCCTCACTTCCTGCACTGCAGCTTCCCTGGAAATAGGGCACAAACAGGAACCTTTTGCCTCTAGGAGCCCTAAAATTTGGGGATGAAATCCTGATGCTAAAGTCAACGGCAAAACTCTGGGGAAACTGTATTTGGTTCAGATCTCTCCCAACAGCCTTCTGTTTGGTTTATTTGAGGTGAATATTTATATTTGTTTTATATTTCTGTTGCGTAGGAGATTGAGTTTGTTGACGGATCACTGTTGAAACTGAAGAGTTACTTTGAGGTGTATCTGGAGAAGCCTGATGACTTCACCCTGTCCCTGGTGGAGCAGGACTCGGATGAGACCGTCTGGAAAGCCAAACTCCGAGAGAGTGAGTCCCTGGGAATGCTCTGGGGTGGGAGGACCTGAGACATCATCCAGTTCCACCCACAGGGACACCTTCCATGTCCCAGGTGCTCCAAGCCTTGTCCAGCCTGGCCTTGGGCACTGCCAGGGATCCAGGGGCAGCCACAGCTGCTCTGGGAATTCCATCCCAGCCCCTCATCACCCCCACAGCCAGGAATTCCTTCCCAAAATCCCATCTAACCCTGCTCTCTGTCCATTTGAAGCCATTCCCTGTGTCCTGTCCCTCCATCCCTTCCCCAAAGTCTCTCTCCATTCCTGCAGCTCCTCCAGGCCACCCTGAGCTCACCCCAAATCTTCTCCTCTCCAGGCTGGACAATCCCAACTCTCCCAGCAGAGCTGCTCCATCCC
This sequence comes from Chamaea fasciata, assembly GCF_029207755.1. Classification (NCBI taxonomy): domain Eukaryota; kingdom Metazoa; phylum Chordata; class Aves; order Passeriformes; family Sylviidae; genus Chamaea; species Chamaea fasciata. The sequence continues at coordinate 22,208,174 of NW_027094096.1, read as the reverse complement.
TCTGCTCATGGAATTGTTTCATTTGGAACTTAAAAGACCATCTAGTTCCAACCCTCCTGCAAATTACTCCATGTTCTAATACATTATTCCACAGATTATCCATGGAATTGTATCATATAATATAAAATTGCATGTTATTATTCCATGTTCTAATATATTATTCCATGCTATAATATATTATTCCACTTATTATCCGTGCAATTGTAAATTATATGAAATTGCATGTTTTTATATTATTATTCCATGCTATAATATATTATTCCATATATTATCCATGGAATTGCATAATATAATATAAAATTGCACGCTTTGGCATTATAACTTGCAATTTCTCTTGCCTCTTTGGGCCTGCTGCAGCACGTTGGATTAAAGGGGAAAAAAAATCTCATTCTGTCAAACCCGAGGGGTTGGAATCCACCCAAGGGCTTTGCTTTGTGCCTGGGAATTCCTCCCTCACGTGTTCCCCCTCTGACCTTCCCCAGGGGATTGGATCCATTATGACCAGAACAAGAACGAGCAGAAGAGGAGCTCAGCCAGTGAGTGACTGCAGATGACCCGGGGTGGGGCCCCTGTTCCTTGTGCCCCTCCCTGGCTCTGGGGACAGCAGTGACAGCACCTCTGTCCCTGCCCAGGTGTGAAGAAGAGGAAGCCAGCCCTCAGCATCCTGGAGGAAGAGGGGCTGCAGAGCAAAAAGCAGAAAACTGGCGGCACTGCAGGTGGGAAAGAACCTGCCTGGGGTTGGTTTTGTGTCCTGTGCTTGGAACCCGGCTGCCTTTTCCAAGGATTTTTCCCTGTGGAGTGGTTCGGGCTTGGGGAAGGAAAGGTGTCTGGTGGGAAAGGAGCTGGGGGCGAGGGCTGGGCATGAGCCAGGGGCTGGAGCAGCTCAGGGAGCTGGGGAAGGGGCTGAGCCTGGAGAAAAGGAGGATCAGGGGGACTTTGTGGCTCTGCACAACTCCTGACAGGAGGGTTTAGCCAGGGGTGGGATTTGGGATTTTATCCCAGGGAGCAGGGACAGGAGGAGAAGGGAACGGCCTCAGGGGGAGGCTCAGGGTGGATTTGGGGGAAAACCCAATGTTTTCCAGATGGAATGGGAGCCAAAAGCTTGTCGGACAAAGAGCTGATGATGATCGCCAAGCAGCTGGACCGGCGCTGGCGGGAAATCGCCATCGAGTGCCTGCAGATGGAGATGAAGGACATCGAGGACATCAGGGCCATGGAGGAGGAGGTGAACATGCAGAAATTCCTGGTGCTGAGGAAGTGGAGAGACAGGGAGCAGGGCAATGGAACTGCAGAGGCTCTGCAGAGCAGCCTGGGGGAAAAAGCCACCTACGAGATCCTGCAGACGCTGCAAGGTACCGTCAGCTCCTGGGCACTGAGCCCGTCCCTGTTCCAGCTGGGTTTGGGGGCTTCCATCAGGGAATTCGCAGATCCCTTTGTTACGGAGGGCAAAATTGTCTCACTTCCACCTTCAGCAGCTGACTTCGTGTTTTGGGGTGTTTTCATCCTTCCCTTCAGGGGCTGATACAAAACGAAGAATAGTTTTGCTCTGGTGTCCAAAGCAGTTCTTGGGATTCCCTGGAAGTCCTAAGAGGGGATGTTTGGGTCTTTATTTCAGGAATGGTTAATTAATGGTTAATTAATTAAGTAATCACCTTCCCTGATGGCTTTGTGGTTCCATTCCACGTGAGGCTGGATTTCCCAAGGGAGCTCCCCCTCCTTTTCATGGAGTTCTTATGTTGCGTTCACCTTCTGCAAATCCAAGTTATTCAAGGGGCTGGGAATTATCCCTGCCCGTGGCAGGGGTTGGAATGAAATGACTTTTAAGGCCCTTTCCAACCCAGACCATTCCATAATTTTATGAACTCAGCCAGCCAAAGAGAATTGTCCTCAAAAATCACGTGGATTGTTTTGTTTTGTTTTGTTTTGCAACAGCAAAACTCGGTTCTTTCTTAATTCCTAAATTTAGGACAAAAGGAAATGGCCTCAGGTTGTGCCAGGGGAGGTTTGGATTGGAAATTGGAAAGCTCTCCCTGACAGACTCTGTGCCACAGCCTTGTGCTGCCTCAGGGGTGGAGGTTTAACACATTGATTTTTCAACTTAGAGAATTTGAATTTAAAAATCTTTCCGTTTGAGCCTTGCAGGAACTTCCGGAGATCCCATGATCCAGGTGTGTTTTTTCCCTTCCCTCAGGTTTCTCTGCTCAGAGCTGAGGCAGCTGGAAGGAGGAGGAGGAAGAGGAGGTGGGAGCTTCCTCACCCAACCATTCTGCTCCCCTGGGATCCTGCTGGGACTCAGGAATGTTCGTGGCATCACCGCTGGCTGGGAAGTTGAGGCAGGATCCTCCGGAGAAACGTGAATGGAATTTCTGGGTGGATAGAAGCCACTTCCCAGACTTTCAGGAGAGGTGGATCCCGGATTTCCAGGCTTCACCCACAGGGAAAAGCCTCTCTGGAGAGACACAAACACTGGAAAAAAACAAACCACGTTATCTTTTTCATCAGCTGGAAAAGATTTTTTATTTCCATCAGGGAAAAAAACAGGGAGAAGAATTCCCCTGGAAACTTTTCACCCCCTTCCAAAAAACCCACTGAACTGCCAGAATCGTGAGGTGCTTTGGATTTCTCATGGATCAGGGAAGAATAATCCTAACCTTGCACCAGATTCCTTTCCAGAATCGCTGTATACTTGGAATTATTGTATAGCTCCTGTACATCCAGTCCTTGGTAAGCTGTGGTTCTGCTTCCTGAAATTCCCAAAGTTGGGAACACCACTATGAACTCCAGGCAGCTCGGAATTTCCCCATGGAATTTCTTCCCCCCTCTTTTCTGTATAGCTTGTCTCCATTTTTTTAAAAATGTTGTTTAATACTTTTTTTTGTATGAGAAACTTTTTATACTTCTTTTTTTAAACTTGATTTATTCAAATTTGAATAGAATTTAGGTGCTTAAAAATGTGAGGAGCCGAAATCCCTGTGCTGCAGGATTGGAAAAAAAAAAAAAAAATTTGGGAAGAATGGAATTTGCAGAAGAGAGGAGTGACCAGATCCAGGAATGTCTTGTTTTTAAGGCCGTGGGATACTTGGGATCATCTTCCTCTGTGTATGTTTGGGAAAGGAGAACATACTTTTTAAAAAAATAAGGATTAAACAGGATAAAATTCCATCATTTCCATGTGAATTTTGATGTTTGTTTTAGTTGGAGGAAGTGTTGGGAAGTTGTTGATGTCCTGGGAAGAGGAGGAGGATGGAAGTTGTTCCTCAGCCTCTGGAGGTGCCACCAAAGGCACCCAAGGGGGTTTTTGGGATGGAAATCCCAAAATTTCCCATTCCATTTCACCCTTGCCAGGGGCAGGGACACCTTCCCTATCCCAGGTTTTTTCCAAGAGGGAAACTTGGATTTTAAACCACACCAATTCCAGGCAGGTGCCTTCCCATGCCAGCCATATCCAAAGTATTTCCAAGGATCCATGTTGGATCACAAAGGACAAGAACATCTCCATGATTTTGAAGGAAACTTTGATTTTATTAGGCAATAAATAGAATAAATAGGGAATATCATAAATAAATCACGGACCAGAATGGAATCAGGGAATAGAATGGAACATGGAAGGAATATCATCATAAATAAATCAGGGACTATAATCATAAATAAAGCAAGGAGTATTGTCATCAATCATGAAATAGAATGGAATCTCAGATAAAGCAAAGAGTATCATCACAAAGTGGGGAATAGAATGGAATATCATAAATAAATCAAGGAATATAATCATGAATAAACCCAGGATTATTGTCATAGATCAAAGAATCTCAAATCAAGGAATTCCATCACAAAGCAGGGAAGAGAATGGAATATCACCATAAATAAAGCAGGGAACGGAATGGAACATCATCCTATGTAAATCATGGAATAGAATTTCCTGAGTTGGAGGGGATTCCTAAGAACAGGGATCATCATAAATTAGCTCTCAATTCCAGAGAAATCAGCAGGATAAATACAGGATAAATCAAGAGTTAGGAACATTCTGGTGTTCGGATGCAGCTGAAATTCCAAAACCCCGGGAGTTTCAACACGGATTAAAAGGCACAAATCCCTAAAAAACAAGTTGTGGGAGTTCCACCGAGTGCCAATCCCGCTGTTTTCCCTCCGGGATCTGCTGGGATTCCGGGGATTCAGAGGGAGCTGAGGAAGTTGAGCATCCTGCTGATGGTGACGCTGCGGATGCGGAAAGCCAGGAGGGCCCCGCAGAGCCGCAGCCGCGCCGGGAACGGCGTCCTGCCCAAGCCCACGGGTGATCCCACTGATGATCCCACGGGTGATCCCACTGATGATCCCACTGATGATCCCATTGATCCCGATTCCGCCTCCGGATCCTTCCTGGTGCAGTTCTCCAGGGCCTGCCCAGGAATGGTTTATTAGGAATGGTTTCAACCAAAACAAAAAATTTCCTTGGATTTTTCTCCCCCCCCGGCCCCTGCTCAGGGGTGAACGGCAAGACCGGGATGTAAAGATGAGTGGAGGGGAAGAATTCGGGATGTTTGATTTATCGTGGATAGAGTGAGGGAAGAATTTGGGATATTTAATTTATCACTAATACAGTAAGGGAAAAAATGGGATATTTAATCTATCATTAATAGAGTAAGGGAAAAACTGGCAATATTTAATTTCTCACGAATAGAGCAAGGAAAGAATTTGGGATGTTTGATTTATCATTAATATAGAAAGGGGAAAATTGGCAATATTTAATTTAGCATGAATAGAGTGAAGGAAGAATTTGGGATATTTAATTTGTCATTATTAGAGTGAGGGAAAAATTGGGGATATTTAATTTATCACGAACAGAGTGAAGGAAGAATCTGGGATATTTAATTTATTGTCAATCGAACGAGGGAAGAATTTAGGATATTTTATCATTAATAGACTGAGGGAAGAAATGGAGATATTTAATTTATTGTGAACAGAGTGAGGGAAGAATTGCAAATATTTATCATTAATAGAATGAGGGAAGAATTTGGGATATTTGACTTATCATTAATAGAAAATAGAGGGGAAAATTGGGGTATTTATCGTTAATAGAGTAAGGAAAAAATTGGAAATATTTAATTTGTCATTAATAAGGTACATTTTGAAGTACTTAGTGGCATCAAGAATAGACTGAGAATTGAAATATTTATCACGAATAGGGAAATTTTGGAAATATTTAATTATTGCATTAATAGACCGCAGGTAAAGTAGTTAATGCTTTATGAATGTATTTATTAATGCTATCATTAATGAGGTAAATATTGAAATATTTTGTGTATTGTGAATAGACTGGAGGCAAATTTTGAAATATTTCTCAGGAATAGCTTGAGGGTAAAACTTGAAATATATAATTTAATTAATGAGGTAAATTTATAAATATTTAATGGTTGCCTAAATAGACTGAGGGTAAAATTTGAAAGAATTATATCATTAATAAGGTAAATTTTCCAATATTTAATGATGGCATTAAAAGACTCAGGATGAGATCTGAAGTATTTCATGGCAGCATTTACAGGGTGCATTTTGAAATATTTATTTTACTCTGAATAGCCTGAGGGTAAAACTGGAAATATTTAATTGATCATTAATAAGGTAAATTCTGAAATATTCCACGATTGCATTGATAGACTGAGGCTGAAATTTGCTTTCTCAACCTTTAATCCATCCTGTGCCACATCCACTGCACTGGGTTTGTTAAATTTCAACAGCTGGAGGAGAAATGGAATTTTTTTCCTTCCCTATTTCCTGAATTTTGGAGGAATTTGGGGCAGGAATCCTCACCTCCATCAAAGCATCCAGAGCCACCAGCAGCTGGGGATCCTCCAGGCTCCTCAGGTGTGGTCTGTAGGCTCTCAGATCCTCAGAGATGCCTTGCAAACATTTTCCCTGGGAAAAAAAAAAAATGTTTTAAAAATAGGGAATTGTCAGGAAATGTGGGAATTGCTGCTGGTTTAAAACCCACAAGGAGAAAAAGAAGGAATTTTTTGGGGGGGATATTTCCATTTACCTCATCAAAAGTTGATCTTTCCAGGACTGGGCAGTTTCCAGGCTGCGAATTAAAGAAGAAATAAGATTTGGGATTTAATGGGGAACGTGGGTTATATACATTCCATGCAACTACGAGGTAAACCTGCGTTTTTTCTCTCTAATTTCTGTCTGTTTTACCCCTGGATCCTCAGCCGTGCAGGCTCTGATGGTGTTCATTTGGTCCTCAGTGATGTCCTTCACATCCACCTCCTCAAAGGTGCAATTAAATCTCAGGACGCCACGTTCCTGCGGGGGGAAAAGGAATAAAAAAGGCTCCTTGGCGTATTCATGGTGCAATTTAGATCTTTTTATGCATTTCTCTGTAAATACACACAATAATTTGATGTATTTTAACTGCCTGTGCTTAGATGGATCCCAGGCGTGAGGCTCTGTGAGGACCGTGGTTAAATGTGAAATACAGGAACGAGATTGGGAATAATCCCAGGTTTTGCACGGATTTGTTTTAGATTTTCTTGGGAATAGTTCTGCCTCCGTGGCTTTAAATTCCTGTCAGATGTGGAATTTGGGGAGAACTTCATGGCAGGAGAGTTTCAAATGGAAGTGATCTCTTAGAAAAGCAGCGAATGCGGTGTGGGGAACAGCTCCTGTTTGGTGCTGGGGCTTTTTTTTGGGGGGGGGTTCTCTGCCATGAAGGGTGTAAAAATAGCAGGGAAACTTAGCCCCAAAAAAAAGGGAAAAGGAGGAAACCTGAGCAAAGCCCTGTCCTGTGAGGCTGATCAGGGCAGGAGGAGAGCACAGAGCAGGGAGGGAGGTGCGGAGGGAGGCTCCAGGGAGTGTCACCCTCCTGGGGACACCACTGACACCCTGGGGACATCCCTGGCACCTTAGGGACCAAAACTGCTCCAGCAATTCCTGGTTCGGTGTCACCACTGCCCCATCCCTGGGTGCCATCCCTGCCCCATCCCCGCTGCCCCGCATCCTCCCCGTCCCGTCCCGTTCCCCGCAGACCTTCAGGCGGTGCAGGGAGGCGTTGGTGGCCTCCAGCAGGTCCCAGGAGCGGTTGAGGCACTGGGCCAGGGGGTGGCTGTGGCGGGGCAGGGTGGGCGGTGTCCGGGCAGCGCCGGGCGGTGTCCGGGCAGCGCTGGGCAGTGTCCGGGCAGCGCTGGGCAGTGTCCGGGCAGCGCTGGGCAGTGCCCGGGCCGGGGGCAGCAGCAGCAGCAGCGCCAGGCACAGCAATGCCCGCCCGGCCCCGCCAGGCGGCGCTGCCCGCCCGCTCCCGCTCTCATTCCCGCTGTTCTTCCCGGTGCCGTTCCCGGTGTTCCTGGAGCCGCTCCCGCTGCTGTTCCCGCTGCTGCCGCTCCGCTCCATCTCGCTGCCGTCGGTCCGAGCCGGGACAGCTCTTATAGGGCCGCGGGCCGAGCGGGATTTCCCCCCGGGCTTCTCCGCCTCCCCCCGCGCTCATCCCGAGAGCGGCGGCGCCGGGAATCCCGCCCGGGGCTCGCTGGGGCCGGGGCTGCTGCGGGCTGGGCACAGCTGGAGCTCCTTCCCTTCCTCGGGCTCTGCGCGGAGAGGAAAACGGGATCGCGTCGGATAAACTTCCGTGGAATGGCAAAGTCGTGGAATGGTTTGGGTTGGAAGGGACCTTGAAGATCTTCTCAATGGCAGCGACACCTTCCACTATCCCGGGGATGCAGGGGCAGCCACAGCCCTCGCAGCCAGGAATTCCATCCCAACATCCCGCCTAAACCTCCTCCTCCCTCAGCCTGGAGCGGTTCCCTCTCTGTTCTGTCGCTCCAACCCTTGTAAATCGTCTCATTCCAGCTTCTTCCGTGTCTATTCTTCATCCCGCTTTCTTCTCAAGGAAAAAGTGGCAGAACGAGAGGGAACAGCTTCAGCTTTCACCAGAGGACGTTCGTGGTAGATATCAGGGAAAATTCCTTCATGGAAAAGGTTGGCAGGGGTAGAGTCCCCATCCCTGGGGGATTTAAATCCCTGTGGAGGTGACACCTGGGGACAGGGCTCAGGGGTGGCCTTGGCAGCGCTGGGGACGCTTGGTCTGGATGAACTTTGAGATATTTTCCAGCCCAAACCATTCCACGATCCTCTGGTTCCCTAACGACAAAATCTCACTAAGGAACGTCAGTGGAAACCTCTCCGCATGTTTGCTTTTGCTGAAACGTTCGGAATAATCGACAAACATTTCGATATCGGCTCCTCATTTCAATATGCCTCGTGGCCATTCTCAGCTGCACCGAAAGGCTGCAGAAAACTTTCCCGTGCTTTGGGACTGCCGTGAAGTCACCGGGATTTTTGCTGTCAAATTGGGAGGGAGCAGGATGAATCAAGAGTTTTATATTGCATTTTCAGATTCTTTATATTTTCGCTGTTTCCTATAAGAAGCCTGTGGCGTGTCCTGAGACTTCGTTTTGCTCCAACCCCAGCAGTGCATCATTTATCCAATTTCTCTCTGTTGTTTCCCACTTCTGCGCCGTCATTTTCACTTTGGGCTGTGGTTTCCAGCTCGTGTAGGAGCCAAAAGTGAAAGAGATTTTGGGATGTGCTGCAGGGGTGTTCCTGAAAGGCACCACTTTGGCTTTCCAGGTTTCTCAGCCCTTGCTCCCAGCAGGACACGAGGTTTCCCAGCAGGGTCAGCACCGGGGTGGGATTTGGGTTTGATTTGCTGCTAAATTGGAATATATCCTAATTGTATCCTATAGATCTGTGCTGTAATTCTTCCCTGGATCCCTGGAAGTGTCCCAGGCCAGGCTGGATGGGTTTGGAGCACCCTGGGGTGGTGGAAGATATCCCTGTCCATGGCCGGGGGTGGAATGGGATGGGATTTAAGGTCCATTCCAACCCAAACCATTCCGGGATTCCGGGATTTTAATTCTGGTGAGTGGAATCCATCTTCTCCTCCTTCATCTTCTGCTTGACCAGGCTTAGCCTGAATGAAAAAAATCTTGGTAATTAATATTTCTATTAATCATATTAGAGCAAACTGATGTGTTTTATACATTAGAATATGTTTAAACAGGATAATTCCTCCTTGAGCAGCTTGGGGCCAGTGCAGTCCCGGAGGAAGGGGAAGCATCCCTGAAATGGAGCGGGAAGAATTAAAAAACCCGTGGGTTGTGATGTTCCTTTGTGTTCATTTCACGGAGTCATAAAATCGTGGATTTTTTTAGGTTGAAAGGGATGTTAAAGCTCATCCAGTTCCACCTTCCATTATTCCAGGTTCCTTCAAGCCCCATCCAGCCTGGCCTTGGACAGTTCCGGGGATCCAGGGGCAGCCACAGCTTCTCTGGGCACCCTGTGCCAGGGCCTCCCCTAAATAGTAAACAGAATTAATATATTAAATATACTAAATGTATTAAATATATTTAGTATATTTAATATAATATCGATAATATAAATAAGAATATAATAATATAGGTAATAAATATAATATCTATCTATATATAAAACTGTTAAGTTACAGAAGTGTTAGCAGCTGTAGGATTTTCCACAAGAAAATGTAATTCCACTGCCCGCATTTCCTCCAGAAATTGCTTTTGTTGGAATTATCTTCCGGAGGAAAAAAAAAAAACAAGGATCATTCCGTGTCTCTATGAAATTAGATTTGATCTGATGCAGTCAAAGCTGGGGGGAATCCCTGCTCCGGGCTCTGCCCTCACCCAAATCAATACCCAAAAATCCTGCTTGAGAAAGAAAGGGAGAACAGAAATCAGAAAGAAACCCGGTGAGAAAAGCCCCAAAGCCCAAGGCCTGGCCTCAGTTTGGTTTTGAGGCCCCGAGAGTTGGGTGATGAGAAATGGGATCAGCTCAAGCCTCTCTCTTCTGGAAGAGCGGGAGGTTCCTGGAAATGTCCCGGCTTTTTGTTTCTCTCTCGGCTTCTCTCCCCTCCAATAAATAGAAATAGAATTTTTTTTTTTGGGAGGGGGGCTTCATTTTGGGCCAAGGGAAGTGAAGTGGTTTCCAGGTAAGGACCGTGGACGTCAGCCTGTGCTTTGAGGGAAATGAGGGTTTGGGGATGTTTCCTAGCAGCTGTGGGACGTTGTTTCTCCTGGAATTTAAAATCAGGTGGATTTTCCTCCTTACAAACCCTTTGGGAAGGTCGTGGAGTCACTTGTGACATCCTCGGTGGGGAGGGTTTGCTCCTTTGTAGGGCAGCCCTGTTGCCTGGCATTGTAATTAGCAAGGATTTTATGTCTCTAATTAAGCAATAGTTGCAGAGAAATATAAATTAAAGCTCAGGGTGATTAAATCCCACCCAGGCCGAGGGTCAGCTGTAGGCAGAGATCACTGCTCCATTAAAAAAAAAAAAAGGGAAAACACTGCATGGAATGGGATTTCTGGATGCAATAAATAAGAGAAATTTGATCCTGTGTGCCACTCGCAGAACTTGTGGAATGTTGAATCAGTTTTTTTGCTTCTGGATTGTTTTTTGGGGGAAGACCCAAGGTCAGATTTCTCACCAGAAGAGCTTCACTGGCAGAAGTTGTTTCTGATTTGGGTGGGGAACCGATGGCTCCATCAAATAGGGGGAAAAAGGAATCAGGAGAAACTTTCCTAGTGTTTTTGTGGCTGCTGGTTCTGATTCCTCGTGGAATTCCCTGAAATCCCTAATCCCAACCCTCTGCTTTTGCTGGTATTTCATCAGGGCGTGATTAAATGGTGTTTCTGAAGCTTCCTTGGGGTGCTGGAACCTCTCAAATCCTGGCTCAGTCACCTGCATCTCTTGGCTCTTTTCCAGTCGCCACCAGAATTCCTGAGGTTTTCCCCAGGATCCGCTGGCAGGTTCCTGGCTCTTGGACTCCTGGCAGCTCTGGGACCACCCAGCCTTGGGATCCCCAAATCCAGAGGTTGTCATTTGCAGGCTCCAAAGCCTCAATCCCCTTTCCAGGGTAAGGGATTCATCGTGGGAGAGGGATGAATCCACTGGGACCCACAGGATCAGGGTTGGGATTCCCTAAAAAATCTCACAGGGTGAATTTTGGGCAGGGAATTTCTCCCACTGAGCTGGGAGGAGCAGATATCAGGGAGGAATTCTTCCCTGGGAGGTCCCAGCCCAGAGAAATTGTGGCTTCCCAGAGAACTTTAGGATTCCCCATCCCTGGAAGTGTCCCAGGCCAGGCTGGATGGGCCTTGGAGCAGCCTGGGATGGTGGAAGGTGGAACTGGATGATCTTGGGGGTCCCTCCCAACCCAAAAAACCCCCAAACCATTCCGTGGTTTTATGATTCTGTGCAATAAACACGAAGGAACCTCTCAGCCCAGCCCACAGATTCGGAATTATTCCCATTCCCTAGGGGCCCATGGAACGGGGATTTAAGGTCCCAACCCATCCCAGGATTTTCTGCCTCCGTGTGGGTCCTGTCAACCCTGTGGGCTTTGTTTTTAATCTCCACAGAGTTAATGGCCATAAACCCCCCCAGGAAGCACCAGCAGGAGCCGCAGGGGGTAGGTGCATCCCGCTGGAATTTCGGGAATCCCGTGAGCTCACCCTCCCTGCCCCCAGGCCCTGAAAACACCCCGGGGTGAGGAAGGAGGTGATGCCAGCTGTGCCCGTGGTTTCGTGGCACTTTCAGGGCGCTCTTTCTCTCTCACTTTCAGTTTTCACCCCTGACAGGATTTCTCAGCTCTGGGTGCTTTTTCTGCTCCTTTTTTTTTTTTTTTCCTGCCCCTCGTCCATCCCTGTCACCTCCTGGCTGTGGCTGCTGCGCTGGGATGGGGAGAAAAGCAGGAATCTTGTCCTTGATGGGTTTGGATTTGCCCTTTCACCTCACACTGGCTCTGCACGTGGAGAAAAGAAAGGAATCTGATACTGGATGAGCAGGAGCTGATCAGGGAGATTTGTTTCTTAGCATTTCTTTGATGTAACAGAATTTTCCAAGTGGCAAGTGATGTAATTCTCCATTCTAGCCCGAGGAAGCTGTGCCAGGCCAGCACAGAGGAGCTGGCACAAAGCTGAGGAGCTTGGGGACACCTGACAGCTGCTGGGGTGCCAGAGGATCCCCTGAGTTTCAATCCCAAGGACATGGATTTGGCAGGAGTGATTCCCAGGAATGCTGTGCCCAGGATTTCCTGCAGGCCGGGCGCTCTCCTGGCAGGAATTCACCCTGCAGGCCCAAAACTCAAAAGGTTAAAAACTATTTTTATGGTTTTGCTGTGCCTTGGTGAGGAGAAGGTGGTGATGAGTGCGGTCCCAGTGAAGTGAGGAGCTGACCTGAAGGAGACGAGAGCTCCCAGAGTTTTGTGGGAAAGGTGGGGAAGGTGGGAATGATGGGGAAGGGACCAGCCCTTCCCATGAAAACAATAAACGGGAAAGCTCCAGGAGAAGCCAGAGAGGCACATTTGGCCAGGGGGAATGGATCCCCACTGCCAGAGGGCAGGGATGGGTGGGAATTCGGGAAGAAATCCTTCCCTGGGAGGGTGGGGAGGGGCTGGGCTGGAATTCCCAGAGCACCGGTGGCTGCCCCCGGATCCCTGGCAGTGCCCAAGGCCAGGCTGGAGCAGCCTGGCACAGTGGGAGGTTTCCCTTGCCGTGGGAACGGGGGGGGAGATTTCCCTTCCAACCCGAAGCATTCCATGGTTTTGGGATGATTCCTGGAGGCCAGGCCGGGCTGGGAGCCCAGGGAGGTCTGGGTTGGGTGACGTGGCTCCCACAGAGGGCACAGGAATATCCTTCCCATGCGGGGGACATCCAGGGCTCCCTCTCCTTCCAGAGGCAGCTGCTGCCTGAGGAGGAGCTGGCAGAGGCCGGGAGAACCCTCCTGCCCTCGTGGCTTCCCGTGCGGGAATAAACTCCGGATCGTTTCACGCCAGCGGCGCCGAAAACGAGAAGGGGTTTCGCTCCGACTCCCGTGAGCCGCCGAGCGCTCGGTGCCCTTTCCCCGCGCTGGAGCTGGGTGTGAGCCACAAATGAAACACAAACCTCAAACATCAGCGAACCCAAACCCCCGGGAGAAATCCCATCTTTTGTTTGCTTGTTTCTTGCCACACCCAGAGGCTTCGGTGCCTCAGGGTGACATCCAGCTCTGGGGTTTTGCGGGAAAGCCAAAGAATTCCCGAGTGGGCTGAGCCGATCCTGAGAGCCCAGGAGGGATTGCACGGCTCTGGTGCCAGCCGCCAAGTTCTCCTGCAGGGCCCATGGACACCGGGGTTGTGTCCCTGCTCTGCCCGGATTCCTAGGTGCAGGATGAGGGGGGTGCCTTCCCCACTCCCAAAAAATCCCTCCCCGTGTGGTTTGGGAGCTGCAGAGCCGCTCTCCAGCTCTTCTCCTTGCTTTGGCCGTCAGTCCCCTGAGCCAGGAGTGCTTATTCCAGCCAAATTCCCTGAGCGTCCAGTGGGATTTCTCCAAATCGGTGTCTGGGGGTGGCAGCCCTTTGTCCGCGGGGAGAACACCTGGGGAAATTCCTTCTCCTGCCTGGAAGCAGAGCCGAGCTGAGCTGCCTGGAACAGCTCCAGAGATCCACGTAAAACCACAATTCCCGTTTTCCAGATGGATCAGGACGCTTCACTCTCCATTTAAGGCGAGTTTCTTCCCCAGATGTGCTTCCCTTGGGGAGCTGAGGGCTCCATCAGCAATCCCAGCCTGGCCTCAGCCACTGAAATCCGCGGAGCAGGAGGGGCTGGCATGGCTCAGAACCTGTGGAACCCCCAAAAATCGGGATAAACCCTTTTGCACCCATCCTTTTTGGGTTTTGGTTTTTAGTTTTCTTTTTCTCCTCCACAGCCAAGAGACTTTAAACAGCATTTTCCAGCTGGAAAGGAGCTGACGGTGGATCTGAGGGAAGAGGGAAGGGCTGATCCCACCAAGGGACCGGGAAAAGCAGATTTCTGCCGTTTTCAACCCAAATTCCTTGGAAAACTCCCCGCTGGAGGATTCCCTGCGCTCGGGCGCGCAGGGTGTGAGCAGCAGAGGAGGAGGAGAGCCCTGCACACGAGGCTTTCCTTGGCTTTATGGTAAGAGGGAAGAGAAACTCCGTGGGTGTGGGATGTGCGGGGAAGGGAGGGACGTCAGCTCCAGCCCACGGAGCCTCCCCCGGCCTGAAGGGTGGATTTTCCTCGGAGAGGGAAAATCTGGGAGCCGTTCACCTTCCCTGTGAAGCAGCAGGGATGTCCTGGAGCAGGCTGGGGACAGGAGGGACACGGAGGGAGCGTGCCCCCATCCCAAAATGTCTCATCTGAGCCTCTTTCGTTATCCTAATTTCATCAGTGGAGGGTGAAAAAGAAGAGGAAAAGGCTGGGTGAGTGGTTTTTACGGGATTATGGAATGGTTCGGGTTGGCAGGGACGTTAAAAATCATCTCATCCCACCCCTGCCTTAGCAGGGACACCTTCCACTGCCCCAGGCTGCTCCAAGCCCTGGCCTGGGACATTTTCCAGGGATGGAACAACCACAATTTCCCATTTTTTTTTTTTCCCACGCTCCCGCTCCATGGTGGTGCCTCTGTCCAGGGAGATGCTGCTCAGCACACCCAGGAGCTGCTGCAGAGGGAGAGCCAAAAAAAACAAAAAAAAAGAAAGAAAAAAAAGGGCAGAAAAGCCCAAAAAAGGGGAACTCAAACCGCAGGGCTTCCCTGCCAGGAAGCAGCCACCTCATAAAGCTCACCCCAGTTCCCGAGGGTGGGGGATCCACCTCAGCAGGACCTCGGCTCCGGCAGGAGGAGGATTTGGGGGGTTATTTCTCATTTAATGCAGCATTTCAGGCTCTTCGAGCACGGGTGGGTTGAGGACGAGACTTGAAAAATAGGAATGTTGTGGCTTTTTGATCAGCTGGGAAACAATTCCCAGCCTGGCATGCTGTAGGAGGTGGTTGACGCTTTTTTTTGGGAATCCAGAACCCGCCCAGGAGGATGCAGGAGGCTCCAAGAGCCAAGAATAAAACCCCCAACCCCGAAATCTTGCTCAGAAACCACAGCAGATCCTCGTCTTTTAGAAATATCCTTTAATCCATCAATTCCAGCACTGCCATCATCCACAGCACCCCTCGGGACACACACAGAGCCAAGGAGACCCAGAACAGGAGATTTTTTTATATATATATATATATTTTTTTTTTCCTTGAAAAACCCAATTCCCCCCAGGACAGGAGGGGGGAAAAAAAAAAAAAAAAAACAGCGGTGGGTGAGTGGAATGACAAAATCTCTCCAGCAAGTCAAAGGCACTTAGCAAGGGAACGGAATTCCAGCCTTTCCAGGCTGCCACATCCCGGTGCTCCAGATGCCAGGGGGAGCTCTGGCATTCCCCAGGAGCACCCAGGGGCTTTCTTGCTTTGTTTCTCTATTTATTTATTTTCTTTTTCCTTAAAGCTGAGAGCAAATTCAGTGTTCGGGGTTTTTCTTGCTTTAAATACAGCAGGAGGCAGCTCCTCCGTGGAGAGGTTTGTGGGGTCAGACACTGCAAATTTGGGGGAGGGGGGGGGTTCGAGGGAAAATATTTCACCTTTAGAGGGAAAATTTCAAGCCAGCAGCTCTCCCCCTGTGCAGGCAGCCACCCAAGAGCTGCAGGGAAACCCACACCCCAACATTTCTCTGCATTTTCTGCATAGATTCCAAAATCAGGAAGAAAAGGGTTGGTTGGTTTTTGGGTTTTTTTTTCCTGGGTCGCAGGTGAGGGCTGCTAATCCATCCACCCTGCTCCCTAAATGAAACCAACCCCCATCCCAAACCCCTCCGAGGGCTGCTTCCAACCCTGCCCTTTCTGCAAAGAAAGAAAGGAGGGGGGGGAAAAAAAGTCATTTAATTTAAAAAAAAAAAAAAAAGCTTTAATAAAAGCCATTCCTGGCAGGGGATGAAATTTTACTGCAGCTGAGGCTTTTTGCAAACACCCTGAATAAGTCATCAGGCAGAGCCTTGGCTGGGATGGATTTGCCCCCGAGGAAACGAGAATTAAAAGGTAAAAAAGCTGCTGGGAGCACCAGGCTGGGACTTAGGAAGAGCTTCCAGCTTTAAATCCAATAAAAGAGGGATGGAGACGAATTTATTTTGTCCCAGTGTCCCCTCTCCTACAGAGAGCTCTGAGCCTCTCCTAAAGGCAGAGTAAGGAATTTCCTATTTAATCCTTTTAATTTGCTGCTCATTTTAAAACACAGATTATTCTTTTGATTTCTAAAATTTCATTTCAAAGTTCAGCCCAGACAACAAAATATAAGAAAACCCACCCGGGGCGCGTGTGCGTGTGTCTGCTGCTTCCAACCAGCACAAATTCAGGGCTCAGTGTTACAGAGGCCCACGTGAAACAGAATTAGGAAATTACAAATAAATCACTCCACAAAAACCCTTTTCTCCTTCTCAGTTTCATGTGGTCGGCAAGGCCAAAAAAAAAAAAAAAAGTAAAAATAATAATAATAAAAAAGGCTCTTTCTGGGGATGATAAATTGACACAATTAGCTGGAGGATCCACCAGCAAACTGGCAACAAACAGGCGTGTCATAGGAAACAATGGTGGTAATTTTTATTTTACAGCTTTATACAGAAAACTTCCAACTCTCCGTGTTAATGGCACACCCAAAAAAAACGACCCTCAGGTGGTCAACATTCCCCCCGAAAACGCTGAGAGCTGAGTCAAATGTACAGATTACTGAAAGCTACGACGTCACTACGAGGCAGGCATGGAGTTTTGTTTGTTTGTTTGTTTTTGTTGACTTGTATAGCACCGTCAAGAAACAGGTTCTTTATTTGAAAACTACAGTGAGGAATAAAAAAGTAGTCAATGGTAAAATATCGTCCGACCAACCCCCCACCCCACCCCGCCAAAAAAAAAAAAAAAAATCTCTAAACGACCAAAAAATAAAGTTAAGCCACCCTTCTCTTCTCGCCCATGATTTATAATGTTATAAGTACTGTACAATTCTCTTTGTTTCTGTCGTAATAATAATAATAATATTATTATTATTAATAAAACGCCTGATATTTAGTGGCACGAGTAAAAAAAAAAAATATTAAAATAAATTAAGAAGCGGAGGCAGATCAGCAGACAGGAAAAGCTTCAGACACGGTCAATGAGCAACACTGGGATTGTGGAATTCCCTGGAGAGGACAGAGGCAGGATGAGGGAGGATTCACTTGGCTGGCATCTTCTCCGCCATGTGCTTCTGCTGGCTCTCGGCGTGTCTGGGGACAGGAAGGGGCTGTTATTCCCTGTGCCAAGGAAAAAATGGGAAATCCAACCCACCTGCTCCAGCAACCAGCCGGGAATTGTCTTTTCCCATGGAAAACCACAGAGGATTTTTGGATTTCTTCCTGGCAGGAGGGGGGCAGAAAGGCCAGGGAAGCTTCTTTGGGGTTTCCCTGAACCCTGGAGTGCTTTGGGGCACCCGAGATTTTTCCCTCCCTTCCCACCTTTACCCCCAAATACCAGAGGGATGATGGGGACAGCCAGTGCCCCCAGCGTTCCCAAAAAATGCCATTTATGAAAGGGCCAGGACCCTGGGGAGGAAGGAAAGCACTGCCCAGAAGAAGGGAGGAGAACCCAGGAGATGCGGCGGCACTGGGGCAGCTCCAGCTGCCATCCCAAACTTCCCCCTCACCACTTAATCTGCTTTTTTTTTCCCGCCCCTCAATACTTCAGTTTGGAATCACAGCCCTGGTGTGCTGACACCACCCTTCCTTTCCAGCTCCTTTCATTCCCAATCTTTACACTTCTGACTGGAACATTCCGAATATTTCGGAACATTTCCTATTTCGGAAGCCCATCCCTAATTATCCCAATTTGAGCCTTGCTGCCAGGGCGTGGAGCCCTTTAAGGGGAGCTGTCCATACCCTGCAAGGCTTTTTTTGTTTTATCAGTTATTAAATATTAATATTCCAAAGTTTTCCCCCTGCCTTTGTCCAGCCCTCCTGATGGCCTTGGACATCCAGAGAACTCCTGGATCCTCACAGGAAACAATTCCTCCCCAATATCCTGGATGGAAATTTGGGATTTTTTTAGTCCCAAAACCCCTGCTGGAGGAAAACCCCTCTCCCCACGGCAAACTGGGGGCTGAGAGGGGAGAGAAACCCCTGCCGCACCTGGTGAGGTCCTCGATGTCCACCAGCATGGCATCCTGCTCCGTGTGCAGCTCGTCCCGGATCAGCAGCAGCTGCACCAGCTCCTCGTTCAAGCCTGACCCAGGGAGAAATGCCCTGAGTTTGGGATGTCCTGGGGGACCCCAGGATGGGGTTTCCCCCTTCCCCCCCCAAAGTGCCACATCCACAGGGCTGTGAAATCCCTGCAGGGATGGGGACTCCGCCGCTGCCCTGAGCTTTCCGTAACGAATATATAAAGATTCTTTCCATGAAGAATAATTATTCTTTATCTTTTTTAAAAAAAAAAGAATATTTATCCTTTATATCTTTGAAACTTTTAATATTTATGCTTTCCATGAAGAATATGTATTCTTTATTAATATTTCTCCCGGAAAACGGTTCTCAATTAAAGGAGGAAGACCCCAGAATAACTAATAATTAATTAATAGTAATTAATAATCACCACTTACTTTCTATCTGTGAGTGAAGGTCATTGACTATCACCTGTAGCTGCCCAATGGTCATGTCCCTTAGGTCAGTGGGTTTTAAACTCCTCTTCATCAGGCATTCACTTATATGAGGCATGTGTGGCAGCTGGAAAGGAATATTCGGTGTTTTACTCCTTTCTTCCAAGGTTTTACCGGTTCCTTCCAATATTTTCCTGGTTTCTTCCAATTATTTCTAGTTCTGAGCGGTTTGTCCCCTCAGTTTTTCATCCCCCCTCCCCGGCAAACAGGCAGCACCGACTGCACCACACGGAGCTCAGCCACCACCGCAGCACCGAGCCTACGGCTCGCGGTGCACCAGGATCAGGAAACGACGGGAACATTTGATGGGATTGGGGCTCAGGGTGCCGGTGACACCCTGGTGACAGCCCTGGCCCGAGGCAGGAGTGCTCCAGGGTGGGAAGAGCTCCAGCTCAGAGGTGCAGCCTCTCATTCCCTGCTCCCAGAGCTGCTGCCAGCTGCCGCAGCCAAGCCCCCCGTCCCTGTCCCGTCCACGCCTGTCACAGCGGCAGAGGTGTGAGTGTCCCAGGGCCGCGCTCAGCCCTGGCCTCACCCCTCACTCACCAGATCCGCTACCGGAGATTTCTTCCTGTTCTGCTTCTCCACCTCCACCTGCATCTTGGCCATGGGCTTGGCCATAGCCAGGGCCATCTTGGCTTCAGCCTGGAGCTTCTTCTGCCTGCTGAGGAAATCCATGTCATCCAGGGACTCCGACTCCTCCTCCGTGGTGTCTCTGTCCGAGTAGG
This sequence comes from Chamaea fasciata, assembly GCF_029207755.1. Taxonomy (NCBI): domain Eukaryota; kingdom Metazoa; phylum Chordata; class Aves; order Passeriformes; family Sylviidae; genus Chamaea; species Chamaea fasciata. The sequence goes on along the minus strand of NW_027094096.1, from coordinate 22,188,904 downwards.
ACGAGCTCTGCTTGCTCTGGGGAAGCACAGAAGCCACAGCAAAGTTTGACCTATTTTTGTGCTTCTTTTTTTTTTTTTTTTTCCCTACAGAAACCGTGAAGGGCACGGATTTATTTTTTTATCTTAATCTATGGGATTATCTTTAAAAATCAGAGTGACTCCCAGCTCGGCCTCCTTGGCTTTAAAGGGAATGAGGAGAAGATCAGGAGGTGTTGAAAGGTTCAAGTGGAGGCTGTGGTGTTATATCCAAAAAGGAATGCTGGATCCACACAGAAAAACAGAGGGAAGCTGCTGGGAGCTGACACCACTTCCTATCCATTCCCTGAGCCAAAAAGGAAAGAAGGAAGGGAGGAAAGAAGGAAGGGAGGGAGGGAGGAAGGAAGGTTCACACAAAGGCATCAGCTCCGCAGCATCCAGGGTGGTTTCTTATCTGTCCCTCAGCATCTCGCACTTTGCAGAGGGCTGAAAATGCTGCCGGGGGGTTTCGAGCTGCCATTTGAACAGGATCAGCTTCCTGAGGGACGGATTCCCTGCGGCTGCCCTGCTGCAGGCCGCGAGCCCAGACCCACCATGGGTGACAAGGGCGTGTCCAGGCTGGTCTCCGTCTTGCTGTCATCGCCGTCGCTGTCCTTGTCGCTGCCGCTGTCGTTGACAAAGCAGATCTGCAGGTTCATCCCGCTCTGTAGCCTGGGGGAGGACAGGGACAGGTGACACTGCTGTCCCCTGCGGCTGGCAGTGCCGCCAGCAGGGTCACCAGTTCATCGGGGGACCAGCTCAGGGTGACACTGGGAACTCGGTGTCACACCAAGGCAGGGCTTCTACCACCCTCTGCTGATAAACTGCAGGATTGCCCCACACCGCAGGGATTTGGGGGGTTTATAAACTGCAGGATTGCCCCACACCGCAGGGATTTGGGGTTTTGATAAACTGCAGGATTGCCCCACACCGCAGGGATTTGGGGGGTTTATAAACTGCAGGATTGCCCCACACCGCAGGGATTTGGGGTTTTGATAAACTGCAGGATTGCCCCACACCGCGGGGATTTGGGGGTTTATAAACTGCAGGATTGCCCCACACCGCGGGGATTTGGGGGTTTATAAACTGCAGGATTACCCCACACCGCAGGGATTTGGGATTTTATGAACTGCAGGATTGCCCCCACACCGCAGGGATTTGGGGTTTTGATAAACTGCAGGATTGCCCCCACACTGCGGGGATTTGGGGGTTTTATAAACTGCAGGATTGCCCCCACACCGCAGGGATTTGGGGGTTTTATGAACTGCAGGATTGCCCCCACACCGCAGGGATTTGGGGGTTTATAAACTGCAGGATTGCCCCACACCGCAGGGATTTGGGGTTTTGATAAACTGCAGGATTGCCCCACACCGCGGGGATTTGGGGGTTTTATAAACTGCAGGATTGCCCCCACACCGCAGGGATTTGGGGGTTTTATAAACTGCAGGATTGCCCCACACCGCAGGGATTTGGGGGTTTATAAACTGCAGGATTGCCCCACACCGCGGGGATTTGGGGTTTTTATAAACTGCAGGATTGCCCCCACACCGCAGGGATTTGGGGGTTTATAAACTGCAGGATTGCCCCACACCGCGGGGATTTGGGGTTTTTATGAACTGCAGGATTGCCCCCACACCGCAGGGATTTGGGGGTTTATGAACTGCAGGATTGCCCCACACCGCAGGGATTTGGGGGTTTATGAACTGCAGGATTGCCCCACACCGCGGGGATTTGGGGTTTTTATGAACTGCAGGATTGCCCCCACACCGCAGGGATTTGGGGGTTTATAAACTGCAGGATTGCCCCCACACCGCAGGGATTTGGGGTTTTATAAACTGCAGGATTGCCCCACACCGCAGGGATTTGGGGTTTTTATGAACTGCAGGATTGCCCCCACACCGCAGGGATTTGGGGGTTTATAAACTGCAGGATTGCCCCCACACCGCGGGGATTTGGGGTTTTATGAACTGCAGGATTGCCCCCACACCGCAGGGATTTGGGGGTTTTATGAACTGCAGGATTGCCCCACACCACAGGGATTTGGGGTTTTGATAAACTGCAGGATTGCCCCCACACCACAGGAATTTGGGGGTTTATAAACTGCAGGATTGCCCCCACACCGCAGGGATTTGGGGTTTTATAAACTGCAGGATTGCCCCCACACCGCAGGGATTTGGGGGTTTTATGAACTGCAGGATTGCCTCCACACCACAGGGATTTGGGGTTTTGATAAACTGCAGGATTGCCCCCACACCACAGGAATTTGGGGGTTTATAAACTGCAGGATTGCCCCCACACCGCAGGGATTTGGGGTTTTATAAACTGCAGGATTGCCCCCACACCGCAGGGATTTGGGGGTTTTATGAACTGCAGGATTGCCTCCACACCACAGGGATTTGGGGTTTTGATAAACTGCAGGATTGCCCCCACACCACAGGAATTTGGGGTTTTATAAACTGCAGGATTGCCCCCACACCGCAGGGATTTGGGGTTTTATAAACTGCAGGATTGCCCCCACACCGCAGGGATTTGGGGGTTTATAAACTGCAGGATTGCCCCACACCACAGGGATTTGGGGGGTTTATGAACTGCAGGATTGCCCCCACACCGCAGGGATTTGGGGTTTTGATAAACTGCAGGATTGCCCCCACACCGCAGGGATTTGGGGTTTTTATAAACTGCAGGATTGCCCCCACACTGCAGGGATTTGGGGTTATTTTTTTATAAACTACAGGGATTTTGGGTTGTTTTTTTATAAACTACAGGGATTTTGGGTTTTTTTTTATAAACTGCAGGGATTTTGGGTTCTTTTTTTTATAAACTGCAGAAAGAAGAGAACAGCCCTGGTGAGAGATCCCAACCCATCCCCACTTTCTGGAGGTGGAGAACCCCCCCCCCCAAATCCTTTTAATCCTCATTCCCAACGTGATGGGAGCTTGTATTGCTCCTTAGGAACAGCAAACTCCCATTTTCCATTTATCTCTGTCGAGTTTATCAGTTACTATTACCACAAAATAAACAGGATTATTAATTGTTTATTAATGAATAAGTGAAGGTGGTGAGATCCTGGCAAGGAAGCTGTGGCTGCTCCATCCCTGGAATTGTCCCAGGCCAGGTTGGACAGGGTTTGGAGCAACCTGGGATAGTGGGAGGTGTCCCTGCCCATGGATAAGGAATTGGATGAGCTTTAAGATCCCTTCCAAGCCAAGCGTTCCCCGATCCTACTCTGTAATTCCACACAAAACCACGGGAATAACGTCCTGCGATTGTTCCTGGAGGTCCTGGAGCAGGGAATACTTCTCCAGGATTATAAATATTAATGAGCACCAGATCCTTCAGGCACAGCTGGCAATTTCTGGGGGGCACAGCTGCCAAACCCTGATGAGCTGCGTTAATTAGAGCCCTGCTCTAATTACCAGACAGCAGCTCCTGGTTCAGCTGTAACTACACGCAGCGAAGCTGTTTTCCCTTTCAAATGATCCGCAGCTCAATTTAATTCCACAACTGTCCCTCTCCCCTGGAACAGCAGGATCCCCCCTGGGTTTCTGCCTCCCTAAGCCTCCTTTCTTCTCCCAATCCATGGCAACAGGTAGAGCTTCACTCCCAGCACGGGAGGTGTTCAATGCTTCCCCAGTGCCCTGGGTTCCACCCAGCTGAACATAAACAGGATTTTCTGGAGTGTATTTGATGCCAAAACATTCAAAATCCGGGAGAGGAATCCATGTGCAGCCCCAGGGATGGAGCCATGTCCAGAAGCAGGGCTCGTGGATGTGGAGGGGAGGCAGGAAGCCACATTAAAGCTTCTTTTGTCCATCCCCTGGTGCCTCCTGAGCATTAATCACTCTTCCAAATCATTAATCACAACTCCGGAATCGTGGAGGCTGGAATTCCCAAACGGTTTGGGTTGGAAGGGACCTTAAAGCTCATCCAGGGCCACCGCAGCCATGGCAGGGACACCTCCCCCTGCCCCAGGGTGCTGCAAACCTGGCCTTGGGCACTGCCAGGGATCCAGGGGCAGCCACAGCTCCTCCGGGCACCCTGTTCCAAATCCTAAACGGAAACCTGAAGGAAACCTAACCCAGAAAACGTTCCTCTCATTTCCTTTATCCCCTCAACATCCACACGCCGTTGTCCCCGGCCTCAAAGGAGTATTTCCCCACATCATTTGCAGTATTGACATAACACACGAGTATTGCACTGGGATGTTGTCCTAACCACAGAACATTCAGGAATGGGGTTGAAAGCAAAGTGTGAGGGGTGGGAGATCTCCATCCCACTGGAGATGTGTCCCGGTTTCCAGGCTGCCCTGAGGCTCCGGGCTCTGGCTTACCGGGAGGACAGGCTGGGCTTGCCGCTCTTGCTGCAGCTCGTGTAGAGCCCGGGGCCATCGTCGAAGAAACTGCCCAGGGCCAACTTCTGCCTGATGGACTCCCGCTCATTCTTCTGCGCCTGCAGGGAGGGGACAGCACGGCATCAGCCTCGGGGAAGGGACACTGGGGAGGATGAGCTCTGGGAAGGGACAGGAAGGGATGGAGATCTGGGAAGGGATGGGAAGGGATGGAGATCTGGGAAGGGACAGGAAGGGACGAAGATCTGAGAAGGGACAGGAAGGGACGGAGATCTGAGAAGGGACGGGAAGGGACGGAGATCTGGGAAGGGACAGGAAGGAATGGAGAGTTGGGAAGGGACACATGAAAGGATGAGGCTCTGGGAAGGGACAAGGAGGAATGAAGATCTGGGAAGGGACAGGAAGGAATAAAGTTCTGGGAAGGGACAGGGCACGGGAAGGGGGCTTGTCCCACCAGCCCCACCACCAAGCTCAGCACATCCAACATCTCCCGAGCTTTGCACACTTGGGTCAAGCACAGAGCACACCCCACAGGGAATCCCCAGCGTGGCATCTCTCTCCACGTGGGATCAGCCTGGTTTGGCTTGGAAAGGACCTTAAAGGTCATCTGATTCCAACCCAAAGTCGCCGACAGATATATCCCGACATATTCCCCGATATCTGTATCTAAACCCACACACAGCCACCCCCAGCGGCATCTTCCACTTCCCTGAGCAGCTTCCAAGGCCACAACAATCCCTCTCCTGCCAGCCTGCTCAGCGATGGATTTGGAACCATTGTCATCAAATCATCCCTGGGTTTAAAAATGTCTTTTTATATAAAAACATAAATATAAGCACAAACAGAAATAGAAATAGAAGTATGGGAGTTCTAAAACAGCAATCATCAAAGCGATTTGCAATGAATCCCTGATCAATAACTGGGTAATCAACGTGCAATAGATGCAGATCTCAGATCTGGATCCAAAACCTCCCCCGGTGTCTGTCACTAAGGGGTCACGCGCCGACGCTGACAACAAATTCCGGAAGTTATTGATGGAAGGAGCGCTTGGAAAGCCTCAAACATTGAATTATAAAATAACACTCAATACCCAACCCAGAAAACACAACAAAAGGAAAACGGAGCAGGCAAGGCTGGGCTGCTTCCATGCGGTTAATTCGTGGAATTGTGCTTCCCATACCCCACCTCAGGGAAAAAACAAAGCACCTTTTTGTACAAGGAAGCGTGACGAAATGCAAATTGCTCACCTAAAATAGCTAATGATTTAATTCCAGCTCCAGTGCTGATCACACACATTATTACCCTGCCCATTAAATTGTCAACCCCTTACCAAAATACTGCATTTATGACCTAACTCCTTTTATTTCAAACCCCTCAAATAATGAAAATGAACCCCAGGACACCAAGTGGTGCCGAGTTCTCGGGCTGAGCTCCAGGTTTCTGAAGTTTTACCCAGATTATTGTGTTTTTAGGTTTCAATAATCAAATGGAGACAAATTTAGAATTAAAAATAGCCAGCCAGAGCAGGGAAGGAGAAAAAAAAAAAAGCAAAAATGAGTGAAAATCATTTTTTAATGAACTGGAAGCAGAAGGTGCCCATCTCAGGGTGCCCTTGGCTGTGCCACTGCACCAATATTCCACCAAGTCCTGGAAATTTCCCCTCGCCCAGCTCAGATGATCCTCTCCCACATCTCCCCGTCTAAATTTCATTCTCCTTGTGCTCCAACCCAAATCCACCTCCACTCCAGCTGGGACCTCTCCCTCCCTCCTCCGAGCATCCCCACCTCCTCCGTGGGCACCAAAAGCTGCTCTTTTTCCATTAAAACCCAGGCAGAGTTGGACATTTTCTCTCATTTTTGACAGATCTGTCTCTCGAGATCTCTTTTAATTTTGCTGTTTCCCACCGCTCCCAGGCTGACATCTGCACATTTAATCAACGTGCAATTTGTTTTCTCCACCAGGTCGTTACTGAGGATTCTCACTAACTCTGCTCCCAGGACTAAGCTGGGAATATCCCATTTTCCAAGCCAGTATAACAACCATAAAAAAAAATCCAGAGTCCTATTTGTTATTATAAAATGGGGAGCAGTTACCAAGAAATAAAATATACCTGGGGGAACTGGGCTTTGGATAAATGACCTGACAGCTGCACTCAAAATCCAGAGCTGGGTATGGAAAAAATATAAATGGAGAAGGGAAACAGATCTATCTAAATCTAAATCTAAATCTAAATCTAAATCTAAATCTAAATATAAATATAAATATAAATATAAATATAAATGGAGAAGGTTTTGACTATCAAATATTCTGACTTGGTACAGAAGGAGCAATGGGTCAAATCCTCAAAATGCAAAGGTAATTCCAAGGAAAACATAACCCCGTGGTGCTTAATGTTTATTTTGGCACCACCGAGTCAAAAAAAAAAAAGTGTTTCTGCTCCGTGCAGAGCTGAGGACAATTCAGCTCTCACGATGCTTTTGAACAAAAAGCTGCTTTTGATTTTTAAGGGGAAAACAAAACAATCTGGGGTGGATGTTTTCCTTCTTCCCCTCGACCTTCCCTCTCGGAAGGGCAGCAGCCACCTGTGCTGGGGCCCAGGAACGAGAACACAGTGTCAGCCTTGGCTGCTCCAGGGAAAAGGGCAGCATGTCACCGAATCCTGGAATGGGCTGGGCTGGAAGGGACATTAAATCCCATCCAGGGACAGCTCCCATTATCCTGGGCTGCTCCAAGTCCTGTCCAACCCGGCCCTGGGCACTTCCAGAGATCCAGGGGCAGCCACAGCTTCTCTGGGAATTCCAGCTCAATATCCCATCCAGCCCTGTCCTTTGGCAGTGGGAAGCCATTCCCTGCGTCCTACCCCTCCAGGCCTTGTCCCCAGTCCCTCTCCAGCTCTCCTGGAGCCCCTTCAGGCCCTGCCAGGGGCTCTGAGGTGTCCCTGGAGCTTCTCCTCTCCAGGTGAGCACCCCCAGCTCTCCCAGCCTGGAGCAGCTCCGTGCTCCCCTCTGGCCTCTCTCCAGCAGCTCCAGGTGCTGCTGGAGCCCCAGCTCTGCAGGAGGGGGCTCAGCAGAAGGGGACAACCCCTTCCCACCCATCCTCCAGCACCAAACACCCCAGGGACACCGGGACACCCAGCAGGAGCACTGGGACACCGGGCCAGGCCACCAGGGCTATTTTTGCCAGGCTCTGTCATTCCCAGCTCCACACCAGGACTATATTTAAAGTCCCAGAGACCACGGGCAGCGTCTCATTTTATCTCTGCACGGCACAGGGCCTATTCTGGGATTTACAAACAACGCAGAAAATGTGGGGTTTAGCTCCTTTTTTTTTCTTCCCGGGGTAAAAGCAAACCCGAGTCAAACTTTTTCGAGCCACGTCACGAAACGCTTCAAAACCCCGGGGGCTTTCCAGGTGGGAGAAGGCCTTTGGAAACTCCCCCCGCTCTTTTATCACCAGGAGATAAGGAAACTAGCAGGGAGCAAGCTTTGCCCTTCGCCAGCACTTCAAAATCCCGTGGATTCTCCCTGCTCCAGCCCCCCGGCTCCCACCGGGCGTGGGCGGGATCTGGGCAGCATTCCCGCCCGGTGGCACACAAAGGCTCCTTTCTGTCCCTTTTATTTTTTTTTGCGTCCCCTTTACCTTTTTATAGCTGCCCTCCGCGGGCGGCGGGGCTGCTTTCCTGATGATGTCACCCATTCCATCATCCCTCTCCCGGCTCATCATCATCATCCTCCTCCTCGCTGCCGGCTCCCGGCGCGGCCGCTGGATCGCTCCCGATCCCGGCGGGACATCTCAGTCCTTCCCTGCCTGCCCAACCATGGGATGAAGGGTTCGCTCCAAAGCGGTGCTTTCCCAGGCCGGGATGATTTTTTCCCAGCACCTCCGGAGCACCTTGGTTTTCCCAAATAAAGTCAGGGAGCCGCAGGGAGAGGAGGCTCGGCGGGGCTGGGTGAGCCGCGTCCTTCCCCAGCCGCTGCCAGCGCCGGATAAAAATAACCCCCGAGGCTCCAGCGGCTCCACAAGGGCAGGAAAAAATCCCGGTGTCTGATGTCAAAATCCCAGCCTGGCAGCGCTGCCGGCCCGGGAGCAAGGGGCTTGCTCCTTCCTGGGGTTGTTGGCCGGGGAGGTTATCCCAGGGAATTCCTGGGGGTCCCCATCCAGCACAGGAGCGGCAGCAATTGGGAACCACCCGATGGAATTTTTACTCCACCAGCAAGCAGTTGTTCCCTGGCTAAATCGGCTCCTCCAGGTGCAAAAATTCCTACATTTCTTGGAATTAAGGATCAGAGGCACCCAGCCTAACCCTGCTTCCCATCCTGCGGGTGGGGAGAGCCTGGGGATCCCCCAAAAATCCCACCCCTGCCTCCTGGGGGGACTCACAGCCTGCAAAACCGGAGCTTCCAGCTCCTGCCTCCAGCATTCCTGCCTGGAGATCCTTCCCAAGGCCACCCGTGACCTCCTCCCACAGGAATCCCGCTCTGTCCCTGCTGAGATCCCATCCCAGAGGGAAAGGTCGGCCTGGATCAGCTGCAGGGAGAGGCAGAGCTCATGCTCAGGGCAGCAATTCCCAAAAGGAATCCTCAGGAAAGTGGAACTATGCCCCAGTTTCTCCCCAAATCCTGGCACAGCAGCGAGAAAAATCCTGATTTTCGGTGCAACACAACTAGAGAGAAATCATTTTAATTGCCCTGTGATGTTTAATGAGATATCCAAGCCACGCCAACATCATCCCACCCCAAAAGCAAATTCCAGGTCAATTCCCAGCTCTAACAACACCCAAGTGAAGCATCCCGGCACGAATCTACTCCGAATTTCCAGGGCAAAACCAGCAGTAATAAATGTTTAATTCCATTCTCGTCCCTGGATGGTGCTTTGCAGCTGTAAATCCCAAAGGAAACAAAGTCGTTCTCTGGACATTTCCTTATTTTTAGTTCCCCTCCGCCACTGACTCGTCGTGTCTTTCCTGCTGTTGCTAAATCCACTTCCTCTCCCAGGCCAGGATGGATCCTGGCACAATAAATCCCGAATAAATAAATAAATCCCAGCCCCGGTGGAAGGATGTGGCGGCTGGGGATCTGTCACGAGTCCCCTCCTGATTTGTGCCACTCCTGCATCACCCTGTGCTCATCCATGGGCAATGTCCCCATGTCCCACCCCTGCTAAGTGACACCAAAGCCACCCCTAAGGGCAGGAAGTGACACGACCCTAAAACCAGAAATCTAAACGAAGCCGTTCCACCCGTGTCAGCTTTTAGGATGTTTTGTTCCCTGTCCCAGCCTTCAGACCAGCTCCCCTCTGCCCTGCCCTCCTGGGATGCTCCAGGACATTCCCCGAGCTGACCCCACAGAGCTCCCGGGAAAACCCAGCGCCCAGGAGCTATTCCAGGCCACGGGAAAATCCCAAAGCTGGCTGAGAAGCACAGCTGGGACACATACCTCCCTGCTGGAAAAGGCCGATTTCCACCTGGGGTATCAGAAGGGAAATGAATTTGGGGATTCTCTCAGCACAGGGCCCAAACCCCTTTGGTGTTCAGCCCTGACCCACCTTTGTTCCTCCGCTTGGAAAATTCCCCCAAAAAAGCCTCCAGTGGCTGAGGAATGCAGATCCCACTCCCTCAGGCCATGCAGGAGCTGGGGGAGAGCCCCATTTCCATTTTCCAGCAGTAAGGGAAAGCTGAGAGCAGCAAAACCTGGGGCAGGTCAGCTGGGGGGATCCCTGGGATGGGAGCACACGGAGCCAGCACTGCCAGCAACGCCCTGGGAGCGTTGGAATCATCCCTGAGTGAGGCGAGGAAATGGGGCACAGCCACTTTGGGGTGTTTGGAACACGGCTCAGAAGGACAAGAAAGCAGCAAAATTCCCCTTTTCCTGAGCACAAAAGCATTGCTGGAGTCAGTGAAATCCCCCTCAGGGGGAGGAATTCCCCCTTCCTGCTGGGATCAGCCCCCAAACACCGCTGGGAGGAGAGGAACCCCCCGAATTCCCAGCAGAGTTCAAGGAAAGCCCTCGGAGCTGCCAACATCATGGGCACGGAGCACTCAGGGGACCGAGGTAAATTCCAGGATCTGGGAATCTCAAGCCGCCAGAACTATCAGGGAGAGGTTCTTTACAAGAGGGTGGTGTGACAGGACAAGGGGGAAAAGGTTTTAAAGTGGAAGAGAGCAGGGATGGATAGGATACGGGGCAGGAATTCCTCCCTGGGAGGGTGGGGAGGCTCTGGGATGGAATTCCCAGAGAAGTTGTGGCTGCCCCTGGATCCCTGGAAGTGTCCCAGGCCAGCCTGGATGGGACTTGGAGGAACCCGGGCTAGTGGGAGGTGTCCCTGCCCATCAGGACGGGGTTTTAAGGCCCCTTTCAATCCAAACTATCCCGTCATTCTGTGATCCCATTCCACAAAACCTCGATTTTATTGCAAGAGTTGGAATAACCCTCTCCCACCAGCCCTTTCCAAGCACAAACTTGCAAGTGCACAAAATTTCGGGATGAGCCGGGCATCCCTCTGGCGATGCTTCCCTGAGCTTTGGCACACTCCAAGTGCTTTTCCAGCACTTTTTTTTTTTTTGGGATCTCTGGGTGAACGAGGCCTCAGAGCTCCCTGACAAAGGCTGTGTTTGATTGTCACGGCTGGGGGACGTGGGGCAGTGGCACGGAGCCTCCTCAGCTGTGCCAGCCTGAGCACCCTCCACGGGCAAGAGGCCAGGCCAGCAGATCCCCAGCCTCTCCACACTGGATTTTCATGGAATTCTGAGGTTTTCCCCAAAAGCCTGTCCCTTGGGGTTACATTTGGCCACCAGAATTCGCACTCACTGTAAAGAAAAAGGTGATGTCAGCTGATTTCTGGAGCCTCCAAACCAAAGAAACCTCATGAAATCTCCAATTCCTTTAATTCCTTTAACGAGCCACTTCACATTTCAAAACCTTGTGGATTTTATGGATGAATCCTGTGGTTCACTGGGATCCCAGGAGGGGTGTGTGGGGGGGGGGGGGGGCATCCAGCCTGGCCTGGTTCATCCCTGGGGCTCCCAGCCTGATCCAAAGTGGCACCAGCACCTTCCCAACGCACAGGAACACCCGACACAGGCTTTGCCAACAAACCCCTCCCAAAAAACCACCCAGTCGAAGTCAATCCCAACACCTGCACACATCCCAGAAAAACCCCGCGGATCCAAGCAGGCTCCGCCACACCCCCCTCCCTGCCTCACCTCACAGATGATTTCTGAGCCAACAAAACCTCTTTTCTCCTCAGCATCTCTTCTCCTTTTTTAGTTTTCCTCGCACGTGCGGAGCCTGGAACCACGGCCAGAGCGACCCCGGTGCCAGCAGATAGCTCAGCCCCCGGCTGCTGCCAGCACACGCGGCCAAATCCTGTTCCCAGGGGAACTGGGAGGCTCCTGCCTCGGCCACTGGGTGCCCCCGAATTCTCTGCTTTTCATCACAGATTTAAAAATCCACCACTCACCCGCATCGCCCGCTTGCATAGCAATGGTAAAAAATATGGATTAAGCCAGGAAGAGGCCGAGGAGCCTCCACAGATCTGTCAGGCCCTGCTGAAAATACAGATTTACGAAGCAAACTGAGCGCCCGGCAGAGGCTGAGGGCCAGCCAAGCCCAGCTGAAGCACGCAGCAGAATAAAACCTTTATTTCTGGGCTCAAGCCTGGATTTGCATGCTGGATTTTTATTCCGTGTGGCTTCAGAAAGCATCACTCAGTGGGAACCGGCCAAGGTTTCCCCGGTCAGGCTGCAGGTGGAATTATGGAGGCCTAAATAAAACGTTTGATACAAGGGAACGAATGGGAATAAATAAGAAAAATAAGAAAGTAATGTATGGAAAGAAAGATACAGAAATATTCTGTACAGAAAGAAAATAAAAAAGAAAAGGAGAATAGTTAAGAGAGAAAATCCATGGCAGCACCCAGCCTGATCCCAGGAGGCATCCGTGGAAAAGATGGCAGATGCTGGAGCCCCCAGACCGTGGAAAATCCAGCCTAAATTCAAGGAATTCACCTGACTCAGCCACATCCAAAGCCCAGGAGAGCCCGGGGCCCCCTGCACTGCCCAGCCCATTTCTGCGGGAATCAGGGATTAAGGCAAGGAAAGGAACACGACAGGAACATCCTCCTGTCCCTCTGCCCCATTCCCAGCTCCCTCCCTGCCATGGATTTGGTGCCCCAGCCGTGACCTGGGCACGTCAAGAGGTTTTTTTTCGGCTGGAATCCTTCAAAACAAACCCATTTCCAAGTTTTCCCAAGCGCTGACTCGTTCCTCTCTTTGATTTATTTTTAGTTTCTTTAACCAGCTCCAAAAATAAAAACCAAGAAAAGGGGTGCGAGGAGGGAGCAGAGCAGATGAAACACGGCCACCCCCTCCCCCGGGCAGGCACCGAAATCCCATCATTGCTGGCTTCCAGCGTGATCCCAAAGCCCGGGATTGCCATCCACAAAAGGATTAAAACTCGCCCTTTGGCTCAGTGGGGTCGGGAGGGGGTTGGGGTTGTTCTTAATCTCTGGAAGGTTTGGAAACAGACCTAAATTGAAAAGACGTTTCCCTGGATTTTTTTTTTTTTTTCCCTAGGATCTGCGTGGTTTCTGGCTGGTTTCCTTGGAATATTTACGGGTTTGGAGGAGAGAGGAACCAATCCATAAACAAGCAGGCAAAGGCGGCAGCGTTGTCGCAGTAACACCCAGGGATTTTGGCCAGGCCTGTGCCGCAGCTCGGCATCATCATCACCATCATCATCACCATCACCATCATCATCATCATCATCCCACCCCCCCGGAGCCGCTTCCAGCCGGGAAACAATGGCCAACCTTTAACCCGTGCGTTCCTGAGTATGCTGGGAAAACATCCGCTGCTCCCAAACAATGGCACCATTTATCCCGGCTGTCCAGAGCAACAGGCTCCGAGCTGCAGCGAAATCAAAGGGCTGGGGGAGGGGGGGGGGGGGAACCCACCAAAAACCCAAAAAAATAAAAAAAAAAAAAATTAAAAAATCCACCCCAGGATATTTTTTTCCAAAGAGGTTCAAAATGGAAACTCACTTCCAAGAGTGGCTAGACTGGATATATTCCGTGAAAAATCTTTTCAGCTCCTCTCTTGTTTCGCGTCTTTTTTGCCCTCCGCGAGGGAATTTTGCATCTGAGATATTTTTTGTTGTTGTTGTTGGAAAACACGGCCTGAAGTTGGAATTAAACACGGGGATGGAGGAGAAACAAGGACGGGGCGCTGGCCCGGGCAAGGCCCTGCTCGCTGAGGGTCCAGCTCTGGGAATGTTTTGGGAATGGGGGTTTTCCAAAAAAAACCCCACCCTCAGTGCGCGTCGGCAAAGGCATTTCTCAGCATCGCCGTGCCCGAGGGACAGATGTCGGCGCATTTAATAATCGGCCGGTGCCATCGAGCCCCTGAATGTGCCATCGAGCCCTCAGTTAAACCATCGAGCCCCTAATTGTGCCACGGAGCCCCTAAATGAGCCATCCAGCCCCTAATCGTGCCATCAAAGCCCTAATCGAGCCATCGAGCCCCTAATTGTGCCATCGAGGCTCTAATTGTGCCTTGGAGCCTCTAAATGTATCATCGAGCCCCTAAATGTGCCATCGAGCCCTCAGTTAAACCATCGAGCCCCTAATTGTGCCACGGAGCCCCTAAGTGAGCCATCGAGCCCCCAATTAAACCATCGAGCCCCTAATTGTGCCACGGAGCCCCTAAATGAGCCACCGAGCCCCCGGCGAGCCGCTTCCCGTGCAGGTGCACCCACAGCACCCATCCTATATCCAGAGGGAAATGAAGCCACAAACGCAGCCCACCCCAGCTCCCGATTTCCCCACTAAAATAACCCCGATGTTCCCCAGACACGGGGGGACCCCCAGGGATGGGGATGCAGGCCCACAAACACCCCCATCCCCTGCGGAACCGGGAGCGGACCGCAGCCCGTGAATCACCGCCCTGCGCTCGCACAAACGTGGGAAGCGCAGGAAATCGTCTGAAAAACACATCCCCGCTCTGCGGCAGCTCCGGGCCCGCGATCCCGCGCCTCTCTGCCTTCCAGGGAGCGGTTTTATCCCGGCAGGAAGGCGGCGGGATGCGGGCAGCGGGGCCCGGGCAGGCGGCGGGATGCGGGCAGAGCATCCCCGGCCCCGCTGCGCCTCCGAGCATCACATGGCGAGCACAAAAGCCCCGGGGCTGCTCTGCCCGCCGAGCCCTGGGGTGCTCGGTACAAAACCCGGGATGCTCGGTACAAACCCCGGGGTGCTCGGTGCGAACCCCGGGGTGCTCGGTGCGAACCCCGGGGTGCTCGGTACAAACCCCGGGATGCTCGGTGCGAACCCCGGGATGCTCGGTACAAACCCCGGGATGCTCGGTGCGAACCCCGGGATGCTCGGTACAAACCCCGGGGTGCTCGGTGCGAATCCCGGGGTGCTCGGTACAAACCCCGGGGTGCTCGGTGCGAATCCCGGGGTGCTCGGTACAAACCCCGGGATGCTCGGTGCGAACCCCGGGGTGCTCGGTACAAACCCCGGGGTGCTCGGTGCGAATCCCGGGGTGCTCGGTACAAACCCCGGGATGCTCGGTGCGAACCCCGGGGTGCTCGGTGCGAATCCCGGGATGCTCGGTGCGAACCCCGGGGTGCTCGGTACAAACCCCGGGATGCTCGGTACAAACCCCGGGATGCTCGGTGCGAACCCCGGGATGCTCGGTACAAACCCCGGGATGCTCGGTACAAACCCCGGGATGCTCGGTGCGAACCCCGGGATGCTCGGTACAAACCCCGGGATGCTCGGTGCGAACCCCGGGATGCTCGGTACAAACCCCGGGATGCTCGGTGCGAACCCCGGGATGCTCGGTGCGAACCCGAGGCGGCGGCCCCGCGCTGCCGCAGCCCCAGGGGTGGCACAGAGCGGCGCTGGCCCCGGCCGGGGCTGGCTCGGGGGCTGCCCCGGAGCTGCCCGGGGCTGGTGGCCAGGCCGCGCTCGCCCCTTTACCTGGTAGGAGCAGTTTTCCTGGTGAACCATCTCGGTGCATCATCCGCCGCTGCCGCCCCGCCGGCAGCGCCCGCAGCCGCCGCGGCCCCGGCGGGGGAGGAGGAGGAGGAGGAGGATGGGGAGAAGGCAGCAGGAGCAGCAGGAGGAGGAGGAGGCAGCCCGGGAAGATGGATGCGGCCGCGCTGCTCCGCCTGCGCAGCGGCGGCCCCGGGAGCGCGGGGGGGCCGGGCCGGGCCGGGGCCGCCTCCGCCCGCTCCGCTCCGGGCGGGGCCGCTGCCGCCCTGCTCCTCTCCAGGAGGGGGAACAAATCCCTCAAACCGCCCCCCAGGACACGGGGAGGCTCCCCCGGCCCCGGCGATGCTGCGGCAGCCGAAGGTCCAAGCCCCCCCCGAGCCCCCCGGGACCGGCCTGGCGGGGGATGGAGCGCGGCCCCGAGACACCCCGAAAACCAGCCAGCCCCGAAAGGCGAGCTCCAGACACCTTCCTTGTGCCTGCTGCCTCGGGAATGCCGCGCGGGAATTTCTGGGAGAGGCTGTGCCCTACATTCCCGGTTATTTTTACCTCCTGCAGGCGGCAGGGAGGGAGCGGAGCTCGGCCCCAGCGCCCACCTGGCCCCGGTGGTTTGGGGCACGGAAAGCCGGGGGACACGGGGAAAAGGCCCAGCTTGGATATCAGGGGAAATTCCCGCACTGAAGGGTGGGTTAAGCACGGGAAGGAGCTGCCCAGGGCAGCGGTGGAGTCACATCCCTGGAAAGGTTCAAAACCCGAGCGGATGGGGCACTTGGGAATGTGGTTCTGGGTGATTTTGGAGGGTTTTCCCAACCACGACACGAACCCCGAGAGCCTCATTTACAAGAGTAAAAGCACCCTCCGCGGCTGGAGGGTGAGGACACACCAAATGTCATTGTCAATCCTTGTTTTGTTTGGACACAGCTCATCCAAGGGACGCTAAAACACCCAGAGAGAGAGGACGGCGGGCTCACATCACGCCCTGGGCACTCCCAGGCAGGGAACAGCAGAAATTCCATGCCCTCTTCCCTCCTTTCCTTCAGCAAACTGGGATTTATCCTGCTCCTGGGCCCAGCTGTTCAGGGATTCATTCACATGACTGAAATCCGCGAACACTTGCTCAGGGCAGCTCGGATTTGATTCCCCCACACCAGATGTGCCTCTGGAAAAAAATAAAAGGCTTTTGTGGGATCATCACCCTGCCCCAGCTTTCCCGCCTTCCCACCAGCACAGACAGGCTGGAGCAGCTGTGGGAGGATGGATGGAGAGTCCCTGGAGTCCCTGTGCAGCTGGGGCACGGATGGAGAGAACCCCCAGATCCTCCTCCCCAGTGCTCTCTCTCCCCTGGAGCAGCAGACTTTAAAAAAAAAAAACCAAAAAAACACGCTTCATTTAAAAAGAAAAAAAAATTAATATATTCTGCATAAATTTTTAAGAGAGGGTGAAGTCATCCTTGGTTTTTCCTGGATCTGAAGAGAATCCCATTCAAGCAGACATCAAAATAAAAATCCATCCAAACAAACCATCCCCACTCGGCAGTTCGCTGCACAACCTTGGCTTTGTTGGGAGAAGGATCTGTGGCAAGCGAGCAGCGACTCAAATTCCATTTATTCTGTGCATCACAAGGAAAACTCCCAATCCCTCCCCTCATTCCCACCCAAAGCTTGGTGCCCAGCTCCCCATTTCTGGGGCTGGAGTGGATGGATCCCCCCCCCTCCCCAGGAATCAACAGCTTTTCCCTTTGGGAAAATGATCCCAGAGGGAGCCACGTTCACCTGCTGCACCAGAGCCACCTGTTCCCACACGGAGCCAGCCCCGGAGGTGGGAAAGGCCAGGAATTACCCTCGACCTCTGGATTTGCTCCTCTGCCCCAGCTCCATTTGCACTCCCCGGCAGGAAGGAGGTGGGCAGGCAGGTAGCGATTAAAGCTGAGAGGGATTAAAGGCAGGGAAAGGCTCCCGGCTCTTTTCCAGCTGGGTCAGCGGGGGGAAGCGATGCTCTTGGGTGAAGGATGAGCACAGGCTGCAGCTTTCCATGGAGCCACAATCCAGTGGGGAGCTCCTGGGAGCCCTACCAGCCTCTTCCCAGCTGGGAAAAGAAATCCAGGGGGTGCCTGCCCTGCCTGGTTTGCGTTTCTTAATGAGGCACCCCCTAATTTAAGGGGTCTGATACCGCTTGTGAGACGATCCAGATGAGTTTTCCCAAAGATTTCCCCAAAACCAGCTTGGGACAAGGAACGTGTGGCTGGGAAAACCCTGGAGAACATCTCCACAGGGTCTGACACAACACTGGGGTGAAACCTTTCCCTTCAAACCCTTCCAGGACTGGTCCAGGAGGATCGGGAAGGCGCTGCTCTGGGGGTGAGGTGGGCACCAGGAATGAGCCAGGCCTGATTCCTGCACGTCCACAGGGCCTCAGGACACAGGGAATTCAGGGAATTCAATCCCAAGGCACAGGCAGCACATCCCTGCCCACGGACACGCAGGGAAAAGAAACCCCAGCTTTACCAGACACTCCAACTCGTCCAGTGAAACAACAGAAATTCCATCATTGTTCCTCCTCAGAAGGACGAAACACCTGGCATCCCCAATTCTGGGCCAAAAGAGAGAATTTCTGCTTCCGGGCTTGTGTTTTTAGGATTTTTTCCCCCCCCATTCTTAAACTCACGGGAGCCCCCTGGCACATCCCAAGCCTTGTCCCCCTCCGGCGGCGCTGAGGTGGCCAAGGCAGGGCAGGGAATTCCCAAGTTTTCTGCTTTCCCTGGCTGCCCGAACTCCAAGGAAACCATTAACAGGGCGGAGGGAGGAGCACAGGGAGGTTATCGGCTCTCCCATCCTCGTTCCCGCTGGGAAAAACACTCCTTCAAAGGGATAAAGGCGGGCAGGGAAGGCGATCCCTCCCATTCCCAGTGCTGGGAGCCGTGCGAGGGAGGGAAGGGGAAGGATCCCGGATTATTACTCACACAGCAAAGCCACATCCAGCCCTTTTCCCGGCGTTTTTGGGGCATTTCCCACTGTCCCACACATTTATTTTTACACGCTCGTGTCGTGCTCTGCGCTGCAAAAGGCTTCATCCACAAACCTTGGGAACGGGAAAAAAAAAAAAAAAAAAAAAAAGCAGGAGCAGCAGCAAGGCAGCCCAGACATGGAATTATTCCCGCTGGAAACGCCAGGAATGTTTTCCTGCCCACAGGCATTCCCAGAGGGGCCTTATCAGGTGGGAAGGTTTGTTTTCCAGGCTGGTGTTGCCCAACCCACCCGGCTCCATTCGTGGTTTAGTTTGGTTTGGTGGCTTGTTGTTTTTTTTTTTTTTTCAAATCCCAAAATAAATACGCAGCTGGATTGTGGAGCAGGTGAAAATCAGGGAGGAGTTCAAGAGCTGGGAATGTTTTATCTCAGTTTTCAGAGAACTGCAGGACCGTGGAATGGTTTACTTCGGGAGGAATTTAAAGCCCATCCGGCCCCACCCCTGCCATGGGCAGGGACAACTCCACTGTCCCGGATTGCTCCAAGCCCTGTCCAGCCTGGCCTGGGACACTGCCAGGGATGGTCAATCCTTGGGAAAATCCATTCCAGGGCCTCACCATCCTCACAGGGAAGAATTCCTTCCCAAGATCCCATTTAACCTCTGGCAGTGGGAAGCCATTCCCTGTGTCCTGTCCCTCCAGCCCTTGTCCCCAGCCCCTCTCCAGCTCTCCTGGAGCCCCTTTAGGCCCTGGCAGGGGCTCTGAGGTTTCCCTGGAGTTTTCCCTTCTCCAGGTGAACATTCCCAGCTCTCCCAGCCTGGCTCCAGCCCTTGGAGCAGCTCCATGGAATCCTCTGGGATGATGGAAACAGGAATTAGATCCAGCATCCCGGGATTTCAGCTCTATTTGCTGATGATTTCCTGGGACTGAGGGATTTAGCTCCTCTTTAAGCCCAGCTAAAGCTTTCCCTGGGTTTAAATCCAGCAAGAAAAATAAAAGAAGAAGAAGGAAAAAAAAAAGGGATTATTTTTAATCAGTTAATACTCGACATCTGCTTGGGAAGGGGAGTGTTTGTTTGGATTACACCCATGGATAATGCTCTGCACTGTTCTGGTTTTGTTGGAGCGAGATGATGCCCAGGGGTTTTCGCTCATTTTGCTCCAGGTGGGAATAAACCTCCAACAGGTTAAGGACCCAAAGTCCTCCCTTTTTCCATGCCTTTTTTTTACTTCCCTGGAATTTTCTGGAGCCCCTTACAAGCAGCACCTTCACAGGCCTCACCTGAAGCACCAGAAATGGATTTGGAATAAAAAACCACACAACCAGACCAAGATTCTCCCTTTCCAAAAAGCCTGGAGCAGAAGGATCCAGCAATTCCCTGATTCCTCCCATGTCAAACACTTCACGGGGAATTGCAGGGACTCATTTAAGCCACCCAAGTATTTATAACTCTCCAGTGATATAAAAGTCACCCAACATATGGAAAACAAGCGGATTTTTCTTTTTTTTTTTTTTTTTTTTCCCCATGGAAGCCATCCAGGAAGGCTCAATGGCACCACACAGACTTCATTTCATTTCATTTCATTTCATTTCATTTTCAGTTGGACAATTTCTAAAGCTGGATCAGGAGGGCTTCAAAGGGAATTTTGAGGAGCTCTGATGGTGAAGTCTGAGCCCACCAAGGATTCACTGCTGGGAATGGAGAAGGGAAGGATCCAGGGAAACCTTGCAGGGCCTAAAGGGGCTCCAGGAGAGCTGGAGAGGGGCTGGGGACAAGCGCTGGAGGGACAGGACACAGGGAATGGCTTCCCACTGCCAGAGGTTAAATGGGATCTTGGGAAGGAATTCTTCCCTGTGAGGATGGTGAGGCCCTGGAATGGATTTTCCCAAGGATTGACCATCCCTGGCAGTGTCCCAGGCCAGGCTGGACAGGGCTTGGAGCAGCCTGGGATGGTTGGAGGTGTCCCCATGGCAGGGATTGGGACTGGAAAACCTTGAAATTCCTTCCCGGGCAAACCATCCCGTCTCCATCAATTTATCTCCAGCACTTCAGGAGTGTGGGGAGACAGCAGAGAAAAGCTCCAGCTGCCTCCTTGCAATTTGATTTATTTCTATTGTTAGGAATCAAGAGTTCTCCGGGAAATGCAGCATTCCCAGCGTGCAGAATCTATGGAGAACAGCAGCTTTTCAGCAGGAAAAATCAGTTTCCATCTGAGCATCAATAAATTCCCATATTCCTCGCTCTGCAGCAAGATCTGGGAGAGGATTTGTAGCAAATCCCATCAGCTCCAAACGATTTTCCCCCAGTTTTGGCTGGCATACACAGACCTGACATTCCCAGGAAACAGAGGGATCGGCCTGGGTGGGATATGCCAAATCAAACCTCACTCAGCTCAGGGCAGGGCCAGCTGTTCCCAGAGAATTCCCCGTCCCTGAGGATGACAGAGTGTCCCTGGCTGGAGCAGCTGTGGCCCAGCTCCTCCCTGTGCCAGGAGCAGCCTGGCACT
The DNA here is from genome assembly GCF_029207755.1 of Chamaea fasciata. Classification (NCBI taxonomy): domain Eukaryota; kingdom Metazoa; phylum Chordata; class Aves; order Passeriformes; family Sylviidae; genus Chamaea; species Chamaea fasciata. Next base: position 22,168,083 of record NW_027094096.1, on the reverse strand, counting down.
GCCGGCCGGGACATCCGCACCCGGCACGGAATTCCCAAATCTCTGCCTCCAAATCCCGTTTCCTGCTCCAAGCTGGGCTGGGCTGAGGGATGCTGGCAGCAGCAGGATGCACCCATCCACTCCCAATCCCACCTGGGAAAGATTCCCAAAGTTTCAGGTCCGTATTGATCCAGAATAAAGCAAAATCATTTCAAGCGACACCCTCGTCTGATCTCCGATAACAAATTTGGGAGGAGTTTTTATCAGCCCTGCTCAGATCCATGGGCAGCACATCCAGCCAGATTTTCCTTGTCCCTCCTCTCCCCATTTATTTGGTTCATTTTAATTTTTCCAATAAAAACTTGCTATATTTGAAAAGAGATTTGAAACATACAAAGTTGCCCCCTCCAGCCCCGTCAAAACGGCAGCAGGGAGAGGAATTAATGGATTTTTCCGAGAGGGGAAAAATGGCCCAGCAAGGGATTTTCCCTGAGGATGAAGGACAGGGTGAAGCAGGAATTATTTGGGAACCTTGCTGGATTGGGAGCACAAACAGGAATTCCACGTCCCTGACTCAACACTTCAGTTACTGGTCTGGAATATATTTCTGGATGGAATACAAAGCCCTTAGAACTGTGGCAAAATCCCTGAAATTGCAGGCTGAGGGAAGCCTCAGCTGATTTAAATGCAGGGGATTGATTAATTAATTAATTAATTACTCCTCGAGTGTGGTGTGTCCAGTGTGCTGCATTTACCCAGCCACAAAAAATCCAGTTATTAATTATAAATAAAGCACTGAGCCAGAGGGCAAAAATCTGGCAATTTGAGGATGGGATTATCCCACTGCCATCACTTCCAGCCCATCCATCCTTTTTTTCTATTCCCTTTGTGCTTCCTGGTGGGAACAGCTGAGAGGCCTGATTTCTTCATGGCTTTATTTTGCGATTTTAATTGCAAAAGGGGTGGCAAAAAACCCGGGGCTGGGACTCGCAGGCCGAAAAAAAAAAATAAACACAGCACATTCCACAAAGTGCACGTGGAATGAGAAATTGTCTTCTTCAACAGAGCCAGACACCAAAACCAGGAGTATCCCGAGCCAAACAGGTGACAGCAGCGGCCTTTAAATGCCTCCTCAAAGAAGGAGTGACTTTGCAGGGACAAATCTTCCTCTGAGTCACGGTCGGGACAAAAATAGAAGGGGATTTTTGCCTCAGCTCCAAAGGCTGATGCCCAAAACTCCAAAGTTTCTCTGGGCAGAAATCCACTCTTTTTGAGGGGCCTCCTTAAAATACGTCCCCCAAACCCGAGAGGTTTCAAACCCTGCAGGGATTTTGGGGAGGACGGACTTTGATTTTTTTGTGGCTGGATAAATGCAGGTGGCCACACCGCACTCAGGGTTAATTAATTAATTAACGAATCCCCTGGATTGAAATCAGCTCGGTTCCCTCTGCCTGCAGTTCCAGGGATTTTGCCACAATTCAAAAGGGTTTCGTGTTCCATCCAGAAATGGCTTTTGGCCCCAGACCGGGAACTTAATGGTTGCCAAGAGGAGGAGGTGGGATTTCTGTACCTGCTCCCACCCCGGTGACATTTCCACAGAATCCCTGCTCTCCCAGCCTGATTAAAGCCCTGCTCTTGCTCCAGGATCATTTTCAGTCCCCAGCCTTTAAAAAGTGGAGGAAAAGATGATTTTTGGAGTTTGTCTCCTCGCCCCAGGGTCACTGGGAGAAAGGAAAAAAAAAAAAAGGAATCCTCTTGTCTGCAGCTGCCTGGGTCACACAAAGGTGATTCTTCTTCCCTGGGTGTCACTGCCAGCTCCAAAAACAATTCCCTCAGGGACGAGAAACCCCAGCCCTGCCTGCTCTGGACAAGCACTGAGGTGCAGAGTGAGTGTTTTAAATCAGACAGGGCAGGCGGAGCGAGCAGGAGGCTGGAAAAAGCTAAAAATACCAGGATAAGCAAGGGTGGATCCCAGCTGAGCCTCATTAGTCATGGAGCGAGGGAGCTGCTGGTGGCACAGCAGCACCATATAAGAGCAAGAAAACAACTCTGGTCTCTTAAATCTCCTTTTTTTTTTTTCCCTCTCCCTCTCCTGTTCCACCTCAGGCTTTTTTTTTTTTTTTTCCCCCCCCTTTGCTCTGGCAGCCTGCAGCTTTTCCTGCTCCTTTAGTTTTCCTGGAATCTTTCCACAGGCTGGAGATCCCGGGTGGTTCGTTTGGAGGTGTCTGCTGGGATGGGGCCAGATTTCACAGACAGGCACGGGACGGGTTATTAGAGGTTGGATTTGGGGTTTTTCTTTCTTTTTTCTTTTTTTTTTTTCCCCATTTACACCATCAGGTCGAGCCTTTGAGTCAAGCCATGGGGACAGGTGTGAAATGTGGGAAACCCTGCTCCATGTGATTTACGGACAGCCTGGATTGGTATTTCCTGGGAACAGGGATGATTCCTGCAGCCTCTGAGCAGGGAGAAGGGCTGCCGGAGCTCTGAGCACCTTGTTTGAGTCACTGAAATATTATTAATATATGGAAATGTCGGCCAATTTGATCACTTGAGGATGGATCCAAAGGAATTCCAGGAGAACAGGGGGTCAAGGCCGTAGCCAAGGATCTCAGGAGCATGTCCTGATTTTCACCTGCTCTGCCCTTCCCAGTAACAGACCCTTGGAAAAGGTCCTGGAGGTGTTTTTCCAGCAGGATGTTTCCCTTCCCAACAGCTCCCAGGTCAGCCCCAAGCTGGGAGCCCTCCTCTCAGGAAAAGCCTCTTGGATCTTTGCAAGGCTCAGCTAAAAGTTGCCTTTAAACCAAGAAATGAGAGATGAGACAGCAGCAGGAGAAAGGAAAGGCCGGCTGGAACGTGCCAGGAAAAATGCTAAAAGCTGGGATATTATGCATTCATGCAAATGCAGAGAATTCCAGATGGGGGGAAAAAAAAAATGATCCCCACAATTATTTTTCTTCTGAACTCCTAAGAACAATTGCTCATCAAACACCTGCCAGGCCAAGGAGCCGGAGGAGAGGACGACCCTGGTACAGGAACGTTGCTCTTTCCCCAAATCCCTCTTCAATAAATCCAATGGAGGGATTACACGGAAATAAAACAAAAAAAAAAAAGTTGGGATTCAATTTTTAATAACTCGCTAAAAGCATTTGGATTCCCCACGGGCCACGCAGCTTTTGTGTGCATAAAGCATCCAGCACTTTATAATAAGAGTTCTCTTTCCTTTTTTTACCATTGCCTCTACCAGAGAGAGGATTAAACCTCAGCCTGGCACTCGTCTTCCCTGGGAAATCCTATTTCCTCTCGGATTTCCAGAGGAACCAGCAGGAAGAAATGGCCCCGGGGTGTGATTTTCCTCATTAAAGGAGATCTATGGATCACCAGATGGGGGCTATAAATAAGATCTCCCACTCTGGTGACGCACAAACGGCTCGGCAGGGAAAGATGAGGGTGCCCCAAAATGATCTGAGGGCCTTGGAAAAAGCTGGAAAAGCTCCAGGGAAAGAGGGATTATGGAGCACCTCGTGTGAAAGGATAATTGGAAGAGGGAAAAATCGTTTTCCGCCGAATCCATGGGAGCTCTGCTGGAGCAGGATTGATTTCAGAGCCAGAGCTGGGAGAGAGACTTTCTCTTTTTTTTTAATCTTTTTAGTTCTAACTGACGAAATTCCAGCACAACAGCAGAATTATTCGAGATTGAAGAGCCTGAACACACCAAATTCTGGTTCTCCTCAGCCCCCCTCAGCAGCGTCCCTGAATTCCACAGGAATTCCTGGATCACCGTGTCCAGCCTTGGAAAATATGGAACTGAGCAGGTGATGGGATTATTTTCAACAGCTTCATTTTTATAAAATTCAATTAATACCCACTGTGAGACACGGGGAGAAGCTGGGAAATCGCATTTCCTCCCCGTGGGGATTACCGCCGACTTTGGTGAATTACACCGGGATTTCGTATGTCCTTTCAAGAGGCTTTCTCCTCCAAAAAAGTCCGTTTTTTTCCCCCTAAATCCAATGGTCCCTTAAAGCTCCTTTGGGCTGCGGCACCTCCTGAGGAGATGGGGACACAAATTCGTGTCACTGATATTGATTGTCCTGATTTTTTTTTTTTTTTTGCTGTTGGGAGTAGGAATAACGCCGCTTCGAGCGATTTCTTCCCAGTTTCCACACAAGCTTTATAAAACAATCAAGTGCTGCACCTGCTTTTCCAACCAGCTCAATGCAAACCACCTTAAATCCAGGCAGAGAGGAAGAAGGAAACAAATCACAATTCCTGCTGTTCTTATCACTGCTAAGGCAACCCTGCTGCTCACAGAAACAAACTCTCTGGGGGGTGTGGGGGGTGTCTGGAGCGTTATTTGGAACATTTAAACAAAGCTTTAAATATTTAAACGATATTTAAATCATTTAGAATAATTAGAACATCCCTGAGGCCCCTGGAATTTTGGAGGCAGGACAGTCCCGGTTTTTCCAGGGCTCCTCAGCAGATCTTCAACGTGGTTGGGGTTGCACTGAATAAATCCCTTTTTTTTTTTTCCTGGTTTTTAAATATCCTCTGGCTACAATTTCTCCCTCCACGTGCACCTGGATTTTCCCCAATCCCAGGTGTTCCAGGCACCCCATCCCACAGGCAGAGCACATCCATCCTCTCCATCTGTATGGAAAATCAGGGGTTTTGCACAGCACAGGGCAGTTGTGGGAATTAAACCTCCCCCTGCCTCGCATTTATCCCACTTAATAAGCCAGGAATATTTGCCTAAGTACATAATTATTATCCTGGGAAATCAAAATTCCTGCTGCCTGCTGCTATTCCAACCTGAGACACTTGGGTTCAAGTGGGAATTTGAAGAATTAGGGGAGGGATGCAAAGCTCCAGAATCTCCCTTTTTTAAAAAACAAAAACCCCACTGTTCGGAGATATTCCAAATTTTGCTTGGCATAAAGGCTCACCCCTCTCCTTGGAAATCCTTTGGATTTCTTACTCGTGATTCCCAAACACCAAAAACGGTCACTTATAATAAAATTTACCGGTTTTGCAGAGCCAGATCACAACCGTGATCCCGTAGCGTCGCATTAAAGGGAGAGTCACTGCTGCCTGCACCACAGTTAGCGCTAAAAAAATTCCAACTTTTCCAGCTTTTCCACATCCCACGGGGAACATTCACTCACCGACCAACTGGACTCCATCACCTGGAGGAATTCACGTGATGGCAGCACTGGGAGAAAGGAGAACCATCCCTCCAGGCGGAACCCACAGGCTGCTCCCCCTTGTGCTTGGCAATTCCTTCAAGGAAAGGCTCAGGGATGGGAAGCAAGTTTTTCCTCAAGTTTTCCCTCAGGGTTTTTAACCCTGGGAGTTTTGCCTGGCTCGGTTTGAGAAGCACCAAAGGCCCATCCCTCCAATCTACGGAATTCCCAGACCAAGCAGCCTGATGGTTTTTTTTTTCCCCAAGGGAATGGCTCTGCTCGCTCGGGCAGGATCAGGAATCTCCCAGCCAACCTTTGAGCTGGGTGGGAAGTGGCCAAAGTCCAGATCCACCAGCAGCAGCTGCGTCGTTCCTGCAGCTCATCCCACCCCCAGGACACTGGAACGAGGCAGAATTACAGCTTTTTCCACGCTCCAAAGGTTTGTTTTCCACGCCAAAGCCTCACAACAACAAATAAATTGGCCCTGGAGAACCTCCCTGAACGTGGATTTCCCTTCTCCAGGTGCCCGGGGAGGAGTTTGGTGCTCGGATCCAGCAGGGACAGGAGGTGTCAGGGGGACAGGGAAGGTCTGGCTGAGCAGTGACAGAAATGCAATTTCCTGCAAGCCCCGAGGCAGATTTTGGGAAGCAGAAATTCCTACATTGACAGCTCCTGGCCGGAACAATTCCTTCCAGGCATTAATCGTGCTCCCAACACTCCCACCCCAGACATCCTCACATCCCTGGGGAGGAGGGAACTCACACTTCAGGCCGGCTCAATGAAGCAATTAATGCTTATTTTAAGTGAGAACCACCCCACTGACAACCTCCAAGCCAATATTTGCTCCCTGAATGCTCCGAGGTGGATCCAGGCTTTACACCAAAGGTCTGGGCCTGATCCCAGCCCTCATTCCCAAAAATCCTGCTCCACCAACACTCCCACGTGGCTTGAACAAGAACCTGTTGGCTCCGTTTCTCTCCTCCCTCTCGCCAGGCTGGTCCGCACATTTTTCCTTCCATTTCGATCCACGAAAATCAGATCCCTGCCCATGGCCGGTTATGAAATGATTTCAAGGTTGTAGCCCGTGCTTCATTAGCTTCAAATGTTCAGAGAGACCCAGGCAAGGACGAGGTGTTCACATGGTCCACGCGGAATTCTGGAATATCCTGGGTTAACCCTGAAGTCTTCTCCCGGAATCGCTAAGGTGGAAAAGCCCTCTGAGACCATCCAATCCAAGAATTAATCCACCACCACGGTCTTCACGGATAAACCACGTCCCCAGGAGCCACTCCCACGCTTTTTGAACACTTCCAAGAGGTTTCCAGCATTTTCCAAAGGCAGACCTGAGGCTTTTCCACCCTCTCCAAGGTGAGTTCAGGACTCTGGATGTTCTTTGCTGCCTTTCAGGGTCGCCCCGTGGGCAGCTCCAAGGGAAGCAGGAGCACCATGCCCACCTCCAGAGGCTCAGGACAGCCTGGAGGACCAGAGCAGCTGGAAGGACACAGGTTTAACTTCCCAAAACGCTGGAAATGCAGGAGTCCAAGTGTCTGGAGAGATGTGCGATTCCTCGGATTCACCTCCACAGGGATGGGATAACGGCATCCATCCATCTCACAGCACAGGCAGGAACATTCCAGATGTGAAAAGATAAAATAGGGACCCAAGCACATCCTTCTCCATGCAGAAAGCTCCGGCAGAAGTCCTGGAAGCTGTAGGGACGAGCTTTTAGCAGCACTGCCTGCCCTAAGCCTTGTGGGCAGCAAAATTCCTCCCGCAATTCCAGCCCTCCCTGGGCAGCCTGGCACGGCCCAGCCTGCCTGAGCCACTTCCCCTCCAGCCAGCGTTTCCTTAATTGACTCCAGAACCTGCAGATATTCCTCCCAGCCAATCCATCCTATTGATTGCAATTATCCTCCGAGAGGCAAAGGGAGGGATATTAAAGCCATTAAGGCAGATTTGGATTTGATTGGAGCCATTAGCGGAGCCTCACCGCTTCCCCGGCACCTCCACAGGGACACAAAGCATCCCATGGCACATTTGGGACCACTCTGGTTGCAGCCAGGAGTTGAGGAAAGGAGGAAAAAGGAGAAAAAAATAATAAATAAATTGGGAGGGAGTGGCTTCCTGCAGCTGGGTGAGGAGATTGAGCCAAGCATCTCCACAGCGAAGCTTCCAAGCAGCAAGTGCCTTCAGGAAAGAGGTTTCTCCTCTTAGGTGGAGGCCAGAAAACTCAAGAGTCACCTGACACAGCCCAGCAGGCTTGGAGGGACTTCTGCCACTCAATCCGGCCCCCCAAAAAAGTCATTTCACCCTTTCTGGGGGGAGAGAGACAGGAATATTCTCCATTTCTAGACAGCATTTGCCCACCTGGGACCCTCCCAGAGGGAGCTGGGGGCATTCCAGCCAGCCCTCACCCCCGGAACAGCCTGCCCATGGACATGGAACATCCAGGATCCAAAAATTAATCGCCCACCACATCCATGGCCACCCCAACCCGCTGGGCCTCTGCTTGTCTCAGCAGCGGGGCTGCCAGTGCCAAGCAGAAGTTGCCAAATCCTTCCCAAATTTCCTGGTAGGAGCTTCTCAGGCACCGTCACCTTTGTCTGCACCCTGAGGGAGCAGCCCTGGCCCTCACATCCTGTCTGCGCCGTGTAATCCCACCTGGAAGCTGAACAACAGCCTTTTCCATGGCATTAACATCATTCACGTTCCCTTTTCCAGCCTTTCCAGCGACTCAGGGCACATGTCTGCTCTGCGGATGTCACCAGAGGTCCCTCATCATTGAAACCTTTCATTTAGTCCAGCTGCAGCATCCCCAACCCAGCCCAGATCCTCCCGGCTGGGAAAACCTCCTAAAAACATGGTAGAGCTTCCGTGGGAGAGGGAATTTCCTTCTCCTGTGAGTCCAGCATGGTCCACACCCCTGAGCACAGTCAGGGTGGGACGGCCAGGGCACAGCACAGCCCTGGGGATCAGCAGAGATCCCTGGATCCGGGCTGGGATGCTCAGCCAGGGCCAGGGAGGAGGGATGGAGCAGGCAGGGATGCAATGGAGAGGAGCAGAGCCCCAGGGAGCAGCAAAGCTGAGGCCACACCAGCCCCTGATGGGTCACCCCTGTCCCCCTGGGGTGACCCCTGCCCTGCCTTCACTTGGGGCATGAGAAACCCCCGGAAAATCAGGGCCTGACGGCTGAAAAATCTGAATAAATCACCCTAATAAAACCACCTCAATGAAACATGTCTCCCAGATTCCTGGGAGCAGCAAGCAGCCGAGGAAACACCTCCACTCCAAGCTGCTTTCACATCCCACCCTGATTCCCCACCCCAGCCAAGGCTTTTCCCACCGAAATCCCCCTTTTCCCGAGGAATCCTGCAAGCAATCCAGTGCATTTCCCTGCATTTGCTCCCCGGCTGCCTCCTCCCCATGATCCCCGTGTTTACAAACACTCGGGCTTCCAGCGGGGCAAGGCGAGGGTTTGTTATAAACACTGAACCGCAGGGAAAGGTCAAGGGCAGGGAAAACAAAAATAAAAAGAGGGATTTGCACTTGGGTCTGGTTCAGTTCTGGGGACACGCAGCTGGTGGGACACGCTGGGAGGGACAGGGGGTGTCCTGGGGACATCAAACATCCCTTCCCAGCCAGCCAGGAGGGGAAATGTCCCTCCGCAGCAGCCCTTTGATCCAGGTGGGAAGTGGGAGGAGCAAACTGGAACATTTCCTCCTCCTCCTCCTCCTCATCCCTGGGAGCCAAGGGAAGGGGAATCCCGGAGCAAAGGTGCCTCCAGGACAGCTGCGGAGTGCAGAAAGTCTCCCCAGGGCCACAAACACCGGGAAAATCCCAACTGCAGAGTGGCAGCCTCCAGATCCTGGCAGTGAGGAGTCCTGGAGCTCAGTCCCACCCATGGGAGATGCTCTCCATGCCCAAATCTGGCTGTCCAGCCAGCCCCGGATCTGCACAGCACAAACTCCAACACGGGACAAGTCAGGGCGTGAGGCAGCCCCAATTCCTTCCAGAGCCTCCCTGCCTGGAGGAGGGAATGGCAGGAAGGAGGAGGAAAATCCTGACAGGGGTAGAATTCCTTAGGTGACAGCTCACCTGGTTAAACTCATGCCTGGAGGCAAAGAGTTTCCAGCAGCGCCAGCAGAGCCGATCAGATAATGCTGGAGAAATCAGCTCTCAAACCACAAAAAATGAGGAGTGGTTTTTTTCTTTTTGGTGTTTTTTCTTTTTCCTTTTTTTTCAGGCTGAGTTCCTGCACAAATGACTGTAATTAAAGCTGTTACCTGTCAGTTCCTCAAGGCACTGAGGCTCCAGTGTTCAGGCTTTGGGGAAAAAAAAAACCAAACCATCCCTGCATGGCAGCAGTCCCACTCATCCCTCAGCTTACTCATCCTGCCCAGCACCCACCCAGATTTGTCACCAATTAGTTGTAATTCAAGGATCCAGGGGGAAATCCCCACCTCCCCGAGCGAGGTGACTTCACAGGAAGTTAGGGCACGGAATGCCTTTTAAACAACAAAAAGAAAAATCATGGAAAGAAAAAAAAAAAAAAAAGAAAAAAGATCATGTGCGCCAGAGGCGAGGCCAGGGGGGTACGGCTGGGGAGGCACACAGGCGTTCCTCAGCCATCCAAAGGCTCCTGCAGAGCTTCCAGGAGAGCTTTCGGTGGATTCCTTTGGAATTCATACATTATGGAAGAGCCTCAGCCCTGCCGTGTCACCGGCGCGTCTGCAGCGCTTGTTCCTCTCACATCACTGCGGCTCAGAAGTTCTGTGCGATTCCCAAACCGCCCTGGATAAAACGGGATGGGGCCGCGATTCCCGGGGGGTTTGTGTAAAAACAGCAGCGGGGGCTTCATCCTGACTGACCCCGGGGCCTTGGGAAGGTTCTTTCCCGCGGGGAAGGAGAGCACACAGCCTGGGAAAAGCTGATATTCCTCGGCCTCTCCAAGGGGAGCCGACTCGGAGCCAGCCGGGTGGTGGCACCCGGACACCAGCCCCCGCCACAGCCCTGGAGCTGCAGGGAACCAGCCCCACCAGTGCCCAAGGATGCTCCGGAGAAAGTTGCAGAATCGTGGAATGGTTTGGGATGGAAGGGACCTTCAGACTCATCTCATTCCCTGCCATGGGCAGGGCACCTTCTACTATCCCAGGTGCATCCAAGCCCCGTCCAATCCGGCCCTGGACACTGCCAGGGACAGTCACAGCTTCTCTGGCAATTTCAGCCCAGCTGCTCTCCACCCTCTTTGGGCAGGAACAATTCCTGCCCAAAATCCAATCTAAATCTACCACCGTGCAGTTCAAAGCCATTCCCTGTGTCCTGTCCCTCCATGCCTTGTCCCCAGTCCCTCTCCAGCTCACCTGGAGCCCCTTCAGGCCCTGCCAGGGGCTCTGAGGTGTCCCTGGAGCCTTCTCCTCTCCAGGTGAGCACCCCCAGCTCTCCCAGCCTGGCTCCAGAGCAGAGGCGCTCCAGCCCTTGGAGCATCTCCGTGGCCTCCTCTGGCTTCTCTCCAACACCTCCACATCCTCCAGGCGGATCCGGCAGTCCCGGCAGCATCCCCTCCGCGCGAGATCCCACCACCCCAAACCAACACCCCGCTCCCCCCGCCCCCAGCAGCGCTCCCCACTCACCGAGGCGGGGCTGGCCCGCGCCTTTCGCTCCTGCTCCCGGCACTGCAGCCCGGCCAGGTGCCTCTCCAGGGCTGCCCAGTCCATGGCCGGGGGCTGCGGGTCCCGGGGGGGCCGCGGGTCCCGGGGGGGCCGCGCCCCTGCGCTCCTCCTCCTCCCTCCGGGCCCCGCGTTCGCTCCGCGCCGCCGCTGCGCGGGGTCCGAGCGGGGCGGGGGCCGCGGGCGGGGGCAGCGCCGGGCAGCGCCGGCCGCGGGGCCGCAACGGCGCCCATGGGCGGCCGGGCAGGGCGGCGGGGACGGCGGGGAGCCCCCGTCCTCCTCCTCCTCCTCCTCCTCTTCCTCCTCCTCCGAATCGTCCAGCGCCGCCAGGTCCAGGCTGCTGGGGGACGGCGAGGACTTGCCCTCCGAGCACGGCGTGGCTTTGCTGGAGTTGGATTCCGAGCTGGAGCGGCTGCTGCCGGCGTCGCTGCCTAAATCCATGCCATCCTCCCGGGAATCCTGCCGGAGAGAAGCGGAGGGCAGCCCGCGGCAGGGATGCCCGGAGCCGTGGCTGCCCGCCGGGCACGGGAAACGCCGGCCCGGGGCCGCCCCCGCGCTCCGGAGCTGCCGCCGGCCCCGGGCGGAGCGGGCGGGGGCGGAGCGGGGCCGGGCTCCGGCTCCGCCGCTCGGGAGCTGCGGGAAACGCCGGCTGGCGGCGAGGAGACACCGCTCCGACGGGCACTAAACCGCCTGTTCTGGTGTTTCATGGAATTATTCTCTTTTCTCTCTCTCTCTCTCTCTCTCTTTTTTTTTTTTTTTTTTTTTTTTTTTTATTTATTTAATTTATTTTTTTTTAATTGTGACTAGGATGTTAGCTGATGGCGTTGTGAGAGCTGTTGTAACAGAGGTTTTTTTGGTTATCAAAAAAATGATTGTTATTCTTTATTTCCGCAGTTCTTAGGTCGGGACGGTCCCAAGTGATCCCCGAGCATCAATCCAGGCTGGTTAGAGAGTGGATCAGATCAGGCCGGAGGGAAAAGGTTTGGGGGTGTGGGTGGAAGAGAAGCTGATCCTGAGCCGGCCCCAGGCACTGACAGTGCCGAAATCCCCCCTGTGCTGGGTGATCCCACAGCGTGGGCAGCGGGGATGGGGGATTCTGCCTCGCTCAGGTGAGACCCCACCTGCAGAGGCGTGCCAGGGCTGGGGGCCAGCACAGGGGGGACCTGGAGCTGCTGGACAGAGCCCAGAGGAGGCCCCTGGAGCCAGGCTGGGAGAGCTGGGGGTGCTCACCTGGAGAGGAGAAGCTCCAGGGACACCTCAGAGCCCCTGGCAGGGCCTGAAGGGGCTCCAGGAGAGCTGGAGAGGGGCTGGGGACAAGGCATGGAGGGACAGGACACAGGGAGTGGCTTTAAACTGCCGGAGGGCAGGGAGAGGTGGGATATTAGGAAGGAATTCCTGGCTGGGAGGGTGGGGAGGAGCTGGGATGGAATTCCCAGAGAAGCTGTGGCTGTCCCTGGATCCCTGGCAGTGCCCAAGGCCAGGCTGGACAGGGCTTGGAGCACCCTGGGACAGTGGAAGGTGTCCTTGCCCATGGCAAGGGGTGGCACTGGGCGGGCTTTGAGGTCCCTTCCAACCCAAACCATTCCATGATTTTCTGGCTGGAGGTGGCATCATCCCCCCCCAGTGGATGTGGGGCCGTGGGTGACTCTGCAGGGAGCCACATCCTCCCTCCCACGGCCCGAGGGACCGCAGGGAACCCGCCACAACCCCCTGCTTCCACCCTCTCCCTTCCTTTCCTTCCTTAAAAGTAATTTAAAGTAACTCGTTAAGAGTCACCTATAAATAACTCTGCTAAAAAAAACTAATCTAGTTTCTGCATTCTGGGTCACCGGAGCCAAGTTTAACACGCAAATGTTCCCATTCCCAAATCCAAGGCAAGGAGACCTTTTAAGGTGCTGTGTCTGCAACGGGGAGCATCAATCACATGGATTAGGAGCTTCGCCACAGGGTTTGGGAGAGCACCCAGCTGCCCTCTGATCCCTGCAATCCCAACCCTCCAGAGGGGGAGAGTTCAGGGCCAGGGGAGAACCTGAAACTCTTAATCAGAGTGAGATTGGAACGCTGCGTCGGGTTAGGAGCTGATTTTGTGGCGGGATTTTGTGTGAGAAACGTCCTTGGGGTCACCCAGCGACAATCAAAATATCGCTGTGCTATCAACTCTGTCTCCACCACAAATCCAAAATGGGATTGAACTCTGCCCCAAAAGCACCACGGAGGGGTTACAAATGCCCTGGGGAGGGAAAGGGAAAGGGAAAGGGAAAGGGAAAGGGAAAGGGAAAGGGAAAGGGAAAGGGAAAGGGAAAGGGAAGTTCCTGTACCAGGTCTGACTCCACATCCCCCTCCTGGGCAGCAGCCACCGTGGAGGGGCATCCCAGCATCCAAACCCCACCAACATCAGATGGGAAAAACAACAGGAACAGGGCACGGACTGGGCCTGAAAGGTTTTAGTGTCCTGGAGTCATCCCCTCTTCTCCCTGTGGGCTGGGAATCAGACTCATGGAAAGGTTTGAGCTGGAAAGGAACTTAAAACTCATCTTGTCCCTGACAACTTCCACGGTCTTAGGCTGCTCCAAACTGGCCTTGGACACTTCCAGGGATCCAAGGGCAGCCACGGCTTCTCTGGGAATTCCATCCCAGCCCCTCCCCACTCTCCCAGGGAATAGTTCCTTCCCGATCTCCCTGTGGCAGTGGGAAGCCATTCCCCCTTGCTCTGCCACTACATTCCCTGGTTCGACATCCCTCTCCAGCTTTTCTGCAGGAGACTCTGACTCCCAGGCACGGCTTCAGAGGGATAAAGGGGCTGGGACACACAGGGAATGTCACAGGGTTTATTTGGGATTAACCTTTCCCTTGAGGTGTCTCCTCCAGGTGCTCTCCAGCTGCTCAGCCTGGATTATCCCAGTTTTCTCCCCTGACCCCCGGGAGCAGCTGAATCCCTCCCTCTCCCCATCTGATCCCTGCTTCCCTCCCAGGCTGCCTGGTGGCTGAAACTCCACAAAAATCAGGCGCTGCAAAGTGCAGTTTTAAAAATAATCCCCAGCAAATGGCAGGAAGGAGCAAAATCCCGGAGATGAATTCCATGGGGAAAAGGTTTCACCGCAGGGTTAGGAGGGGGTGGCATTTGACACAGTTTGGGTGCTGCAATTCTTTATTTGGGGCGGCTTTAACGTCACCACCAGCCTCAAAAGGAATTTTTTTTTTTTTTCCGCTGAGCAAAGGAGGAGCTGCCTGTGGAAAGTTTGATTTACAGGATCTTCACTGGGGAAGTTTCTTCCCTTCAACGCCGCTGATAATGTTTTGTGAGGACAAGAACGCTTCCCTCTCCCTGAATTCCCCAGTGTGGACATCTGGAGTGCCATGAAAGGAATGGCAGGCACTTCCCATTCCCAGTTTTCCTGTTTTAGTGGGATCAAGCTGTTTCAGCCTTCATTCAAGTCATGCTTTAAGGTGCCAGTCCTTGCAAATCCCTCCCCGCTGCCCTGTCCTCAGACAAATTTATTTTCTTACAAGGTTTAACACACCATCCACGTGATTTTTCCAAGTTTCCCTTTTTTTTTTTTTTTTTTTTTTTTTCTTCTGCAGACAGATCCGATCATTTTTAACCCTCCCCACTTCTAATTATACACAGGGACCATATTTCTGCTGGACCCTGCTCTTGCTATTCCAAACACAAATGGCATTTCTCTCTTTCACAAACCCTTTCCCAGCACCGTGGAAAACTTGGGATTTGTAGGGATTTTCAAGGGTGTGAACACAAACCCTTGGAGATGAAAGAATCTGTTTTACAGCTCTCTTATTCAGTGCAAAGGAGGTTTAACACAAACAAGCTTTGTGGGGTTGATTCTGAGGCAGAAATATATCCCATAAAATAAGATTCCTATTCTTTTCCTGGTGCTGGTTCAAGAGGCAGTTTGCTGATTATCATCAGCTATCAAATTGATTCGACTTTTCTATTTTGGCGCTGCTGTAACCCCATTCTAGAATGGGTTTCTTGTGTTCTCTCTCCTGCCAAATTGCAGAAGTTTTTGGGTCAGGGAAGGAGGAGAGCAGGGAAGTCACAACCACCCTTAAAACCCCACAAATCCCTAAATATGGGTTCATTTCTGCCAGCTGGGTCTTTATCCCAACACCCTCATGTCCACCCAGAGCTCCCAAATTGTGTTTTTACTTTAAAAACTGGAGTTTTGGGGTTTTTTTTCTTGAACTGACTCCCACCCAGAGCTGAGCATTGTCCCTACCCAGGTGGGATTTGCCAGGGAAATGATGCTGGGGTAAAAATAGGCCCAGGATAAAGCAGGAAGTTTCCTCTGAGCACAAAGAATTTCCCTTTCCTGAAAGGAAAAGGGCTGCACCGAGATCAGGGCACATTTCCTTTTCCTGCTGCACCCCCTCTGTGAGTATTCCTGGGGTTTTGTTGATTCCATGGGCAGGAAGAAAGCTCTCAGAGTTCACCTGGGATGGTGGAAGGTGCCCCTGCCCAGGGGATTGGAACTGGATGAGCTGTAAGGTCCTTTCCAACCCAAACCATTCTGGAATTCCGTGATCTGATGATCCTGGGCTAAATATTCAGGCAGAGGGGAATATTCTACAGCTTATCCATAGAGAAAATTTATCTCCTCTCCACAAATGCCCAAAACATCCTGCAGTACCTGTGCACTCTGATTATCCCAATCCCTGCCTTTGGGATTAGGAGCGCTGGGATGCTGCAGGTTTTCCAGCCCTGTGCATCCCTGAGATTCCAGCAACAAACCAGACACCACCCCTGAAACACCGACTTAAGGGATATTAATTTACAAATAGACACGGTGGGGACTCACCTGCAGCTCCCTGGGGTGCAGGGATAGGATCCACGCAGCTGCATTCCCCTCTGGAATGCTGCATCCCCCCCGGGGAAGCTGCAGGGCACAGGGCTGCCATGGCACAGCATTCCTGGCCGCGGGCAAAAGCCTCGTGGGCATCGTTCTTGTACCTGCTAGGATTTGCAGGTTTAACTCTTTAAACTTGGCTAATTCAGTTTAGCCAATTAATCCTTTGCTTGATTTAGAGGGGGGATGAGGGGGAGGGGAATCACAGCAGGGCTCTGCGTGATGGCACGGCCACCAAAGCTCTTCTGGTGGCACAGGAGGGGACAGAGGTGCAGGACAGGGATGGGAGCAGCATCCCAAAACTAATTCCTCTCAGGCCACGCTCAGTATTTTGGGCTCTGGCACCCCCCAGTTCTCCAAACTGGGATTTGATGTCTGCTCCACCTCTGCCAGGGCTTCCCTGACTCCCAGAAGTTTCCCCCACATCCTAAAACACCCACAAAACCCACGTTGTCCCCTTTCCTTTGGGAAAATTGGAGGATGAAGGAGCTGCTCCTGCCCAGACTGGTTTTCCTCTAATTTATTCTCTCTGGGGTGAATCATCAAATCACGGAGCGGGTTGGAAAGGACCTTAAAGCTCATCCCATGCCCTATCCATGGGCAGGGGCACTTTCCCCTACCCCAGATTGCTCCCAGCCCTTTCCAACCTGTCCTGAAACAATTCCAGGGCTGGAGCTGCTTCCCCTGTGCCCGTCCCAAACACAGGAGGGCCGGCAAAACCCTCGGAGTAAACAAAAGGGATCTCCTTATCTCTCCAACAGCCTCTGGAATTCCGTGTAATCATCAAGGCCGGGGTGGGGGGGGGGGGAAATGTCCTTTAATAAAGTGCTTCGGAAGGCACGTGGGGAAGGAATGCGAGCGGGGAAATAGCTGGAATATTTCAAATGCATGAATCCGCAGAGCCCTGCTGAATCTTAATATTTATGTTGCCTCCTCTAAATGCATTAACTCCCGAATTCCAGCGTGTGCGCGGCAGCTTTTTGCAGCATTTCTCCCCCGAAATCCCTCCCGATCCTTTGGGCGGAGAGGAATCGGCCCCTAAAGGAAGTCTCAGCTTAATTAAGGAGTGTGTTAATCACCTTAGGGGCCTCTGGTTGTCACTGGGTGGGGCCGGTGTACAAGAGAAGCAGGGAGGAGCGTGCTCAGCTCCAGCAGAATCCAGGAGGGTTCATCCCACCTGCCTGAGGCCGGGAATGTTGGGAGCAAAAACCAGCATTCAGGAATTTCTCCCAAGTTTTTGTGGCATCCCGGACGATCCAGCTGGCTGCCTGACTTAGGGCTGAGGACTGTAAATTTTCAGGGACTGTAAATATTTTACTTTTTTTTTTTTTTTTTTTTTTTTTTTTTTTTTTTTTTTTTTTTTTTTTTTTTGGTCCAGATCAGTTGAAGGAGAGGCACAGAAAACGGTTTGGGAAAATCAAGTTTGGATACTCCTCCCGCAATCCGCAATGTCATGTTGCTCACCAAGATCCCCCTCGCTGCCAGCACCGTCTGAGCCCAGCTCAGGGGTTGAGTCAGGTTACAGATAATTAATTAATCCCAGCCTAAAGCAGCCAAAGCCTGGACACAGAGCCAACCAGGAGAGAGGGGAAGGTGCAATTCCGGCTGCAAAAGGAATTCCTGCTTCAAAGGGTGGGGTCGAATCCCAGCAATCCGCTCCGTTCCCAGTGAATTTTGAGGCAACAGCTGTTGCAGATTCCCGGTTCCCTTCAAGGCCAATCCTCCTTTGCTGTTCCTGCACCTCCAGGATCCCGTTCCCAGAGGGATGAGGTTCAGCTCTGCTCCAGGGCGTTCTGCAGCTTTGCCTTTCCCTGATGATTCCTGGGATCCTTCCAAGGAGCCATCGGAGCAGCACAGCTCAATCATGGGGCACAGAGCAAACTGTTCTGGGTTTAACTTTCGGTTCGTATTCTAAATCTCGGGCCTAAACTCCCTGCTCTGCTTTCTCCTCCCCAGTTTTCCTCTCATTTCTTTGCCGGAGGCGGGGCTGGGTGTGTGGGATGGTCCCTGGGTTGCCCACGGAGTTCCCTGGATGTGGGTGTGAGTTCCCTTGGCTCCCCTCCTGCTTTGGGGGGTGAAAAGGTTGGATTTGATGGGCTGGGAGGGCTTTTCCCTTATTGATTCTGGGATTCCTTTTCCTTAATGATTCTGGGATTCCTTTTGGTGAATGATTCTGGGAAACTTTTTTGGTTAATGATTCTGGGAAACTTTTTTGGTTAATGATTCTGGGATTCCTCTTTGTTAATGATTCTGGGATTCCCAGAGCTGCTTTGGGGAAGGCATCACTGAGAGCCCTGACCCATTCCTGGTGGCCTCCTGGAGCATGTCCCTGCAGTTATCCCCCAAACCTGGGCTGCATCCATGGGGCAGCCCCAAAGCCGCAAAATCATGGAATTATTTAGGTTGGAAAAGGTCTCCAAGATCATCCAGGCTGGGCCTGATCCCTGCCTTGTCCCCAGCGCAGAGCACTGAGCGCCACGTCCTGGAATTCCTTGGACACCTCCAGGGGTAGGGGCTCCAAACCTCCCTGGGCAGCCCCTTCCAGTCTTTAACAACCTTCCCACGAGGAAATTCCTGCTGATTTCCTCCCCTGGGCCAGCCTGAGGCCATTCCCTCTCCTCCTGTCCCTGTTCCCTGGGATAAGACCCCAAATCCACCCTCCAGCTGTCCCCTCCTGTCAGGGAGTTGTGCAGAGCCACAAGGTCCCCCCTGGCCCCGCTTCTCTCCAGGCTGATTCCCTTTCCCAGCTGCTCCTCCCAGGATTTGCTCTCTGAGGAAGCCGGAGGAGCAGCGCAGGAGCCCAGGGAGGCAGCAAAGGGTGGCAGAAGTGCAGCTGCACGGGCACAGATTCCTTTCAGGCACTCCAGAATTGCTCTCCAAACTAGACCACTGTGGAACAGCCACCTGGGAGGGGGGAACTGCTGAGGGAAAGCAAGCTGAAATCCCTTGGGATTCAGACTGCACACAGGGAAAGACCGGGAAAGGCATCCCTGTTATCACCCCAAACACCCTGCACCATCCAAAGGCTCTTGCCTGGCTTTTCCCTGCTTGGTTTTCCCAAATCCGTGGATTTGGGAAAATAAAATCACCGGAGATTCCTCATGTGCCACATCAGGAATGTGGTCACGCGGCCCAGGGAAGTATTTTTATACTCATTTATATTAAAAAAGAAGAAGAAGAAATACAACTTAAAAAAAAAAACAAACCCACCCCAAACTCCTTTATGACACACAAATCCAGGGAAAATAAAATCTGTGACTGCAGCAAATGGAGCAGTGAGGAACGAGCTCTGCTCCCTGATGAGGAATTGTCCTTCACCCACGACAGATGCAGCTCTTGATATTTGTTTTCTGCATAAATCTACATTTTAGGCTGAAAGCAACTGCTCAGGCTTTGTCTTGCTCTGTTCCATCTCTCACTGCTCTTTTCAGCTCAGTGCCTCCCACAAACAGCTCCACTTTGGGCTTTTCCAGCCCCAAACCCCAACCTTTGGAGAGACCTGAGAGACTTTGGCCACGGAATAACTCTGCTGCAGGCCTGGTGGAGTTCAGGATGCTCCCTTTTTCCATGGTTATCAATTCCTGCCAGCAGGGACGGTCCATCCCAGCCCCGGGTGATGGGCAGAGCCCTCAGGGCTTGCAGCACCCAGGGGAACAAGGAGGGAGCAGCTGGAGGGGGAATTGTGCCTGCAGGATCAGAGCTGGAGACAGGAATTGCTGCAGGACACGGAGCTTGTGCTGCAACTTCCGAGAATCCAGGAGTGGGTTGGGTTGGAGGGACCTTAAATCCCATCCAGTGCCACCCCTGCCATGGGCAGGGCCACCTCCCACTGTCCCAGGGTGGGACAAACAGGCCTGGGACACTTCTATTCCTGCTCCAGGCACTGCTGGAATGGGAATTGCTGGTGCTGTCAGGCTGTGGCCCCCTTGGAGCTGCAGGCAGAGCGGTGTCACTGTCGCTGCTCCCCAGTGTCACGTGGACACAACGGGACCGGGCTTTAGGATCACGACGTGGCACATCCAGGGTTACTCCTGGATTAGGGAGAGTTTCCAGGTCTTTAGGCTTTCCCTGTGAGAGGGATGACAGACTTGTCTTTACTAACAAACCCGTGGGTCCCAGGGTTTTGGGAATGGCCTCGTGCCGCCGGATTTCCCCCTGGAATGGGAAGTCGAGGAAACAGAAAGTGGATAATCCTCTTAGCGGGGCTGGTGAGGCTGTGCCAGGCCCCAATTAACACCAGAGGGTTTGTTATTAATTACGGGAATGAGGGGAAATTGAGGATGTTAGTGCTGGGAGAAAGGAGTTGGCCCCAAATAACTCCCGGGGAGGGAAAATGGAATGCCAGGAGAGCAGCACTGGATCAGGGACGGAGGACGGAGGCCTCTGGCCACTCTGGTGGTGACAACAAATTCCCAGACCTGGCACACTCCTGCAATCCCAGAGCTGCTTTTCCCTGGAGCCAGTAGGTCTGGGAATATCCCTTTTCCCTCAGAGGGTGCTGGAGTTCAACTTTGCCCCCCCAAACCAAATCCCTCCCCATCCAGAGTGTCCAACCCTCCACAAAACCCAGCCCGAGCAGGAATTTAAAATCCAGCCAAGATGAGTCTGAAATCCAGGGAATTTCAGGGAAATGAGCCAAATACACATTGTCCCAACCTGTGAGGAACAGGGCAGAGGATTGGGGAGGGTTCCTGGGGTGGACACCCCGTTTCCCAGGCTCTGTGTCCCCAATTCCCATCCCTCCGGATGGATTGTGTCCATGAGAGGCAGCACATCCATGGAGCAGCTCCTTCCCTCCCAGGGATGGGAAACCACGGCTGGAGAAGCCCCTGGAAACAGGGATGATCCCAAGGGATTCAGGGAGGGATCCCGGATCCAGGGGGTGCTGCAGACCCCAGAATTCCTGGCCACCAACTCCTGCCTGTCTCTGCCTCCTCCCAGAACATCCATCCCTGAGGGGAAGATGCTGAGTCACATTCCCAACATCCCAAATTCCCGTGAAATCCACAGCTCTCACGCCCCCAGCTTAAAACCCCTCCTGGAGTAATTCCCTAGAAAATCCCCAGCCCCACAAACTCCCTTTTAGGTCACTCCAAGGAATTTGCCACCTGCCCTTGCTGTCCTCTTTGAGAAACAAAAACTTAAAATTCACCAAATAAATCAAATTAAAGTTAAAAATAATGACCTGAGATCCATTAGGATCCCTCCCAAGGATCCAAGATTTGCTGGTGGAGCTGTTGCTCCTGCAGAAGAATAAAATCCATGGATATTTTTGGCTGCTGAGCTCGGAATGGAGCCTGGGGTGCATTTGGGGATGTGGAGAACCAGCCAAGACTTATTATTATTATTATTATTATTATTATTATTATTATTATTATTATTATTATTATTACTTGCTGTGTGTCCCCGAATAACAATAAATTTCTGTGACGTTTTTATCTGAAATTCTAAGCCTCCAGGGTCTCAATGTATTTCTTAATAAATAAATGAATGTGTAAACAAATAGTGTCCAAATAAACATCTTCATAAATAAATAAATATCTTAATAAATAAATAAATAAACGTCTTTAAAAACAGATAAATGTCCAAATAAATAAATGAATGTCTTAATAATCAGTGTCTTTGTGAGCTGCTGAGGTGGGTCCGGGCTGGGCTGGCCTCCAAAATCAGAACCCCTGGAGTTCTTCCCTGTCCTCCAGCTCCTTCCCCGGTGCCTATAAAATCCTCCTCAATTCCAACCAGGTTCAGGAGGGGGTTTTTTGGGAATTATTTAAAGGATCTGTCCCCCAGACTGTTCCTCCCAGAGGGGCCTGAGGTAAAACCGAGCAGGAGAGCAGAGCTCAGGCTGCCAACAGCCCATTTCCAGGGTACTCACATTCATCTTCCGCTCCCGGCTCCTTTCAGGGCATTTTGGGACAAATCCCAGGGATTGGGATGTCGGGATCCCGAGTCTCGCTACGGCTGCACTTCCCCCTTCCCGCTGCCCATTCCTCCGGGATTCGCCCGTGGAGTTGAAAAATCCACTTTGAATTCCTCTGGCATCCGCGATTCCAGCTGAACTCTGTGTCCCGAGCCGACGGAGGCGCTTCCAAAAGAATCTCCCCAAATCCAGCCGGGTCCTTGGAGTCGCCTTAACCCTCGGGACGGAGGCAGATCTCTTCCCGAGGAAAGCAGAATGCTGCTCTCTCCCAAAAAAAAAAAAAAAAAAAAAAAAAAATAATCCTCCCCTTCACAAGCCTCGACCTTGCCAGGGAAATCCTGTCTGCCTTGAATTATTCATCCCTCTTCCCGTGCTGCTCCAGCAGACAATTCCAGGCATTAATATGCCATGACTTTTCATCCTTTCGGGGTTATTTTCCCCTCCTCTGCTTCCAAACTCACGCCATCCTGGAGGTATTCATCAGCATTCCTGGGATTTCCCAGATCAAATCGGCGTCTCCAGCCTCTCGCAAGCCCTTCCCGGTGGGAATTAGCAGAGGAAAAACTCCGGGAACAGGGATAGCAGGGCTGGATCCAGCCGGAGCTCCTGCTTTTGGCAGCACCTCCCAGTCTGCCTGGGCATGGAATGCACGGGAGGCTTCCAGCTCTGCAAGGAAAAACCGTGCTGGGAATTCCAGGAAAAAAAACCCGTGGGATTATCCTTTTTAAGGAATTCTGGTGGTGTTGAGGGTGGTGGCCAGGCCGGGCTCTGCTCCCCGTGGTGTCTGCTGGGTTGCATCCCAGTGGCTCCCGATGGGATTTGTCCCCGGAATTTCTCTGTTTGTGGCAATCCCAGAGCTGCTCCGAACTCTGGAAAGGGTTTAAAGCGTCCAGAGGATCCTCTTTCCTTCCTCGTGGAGACCAGTTGGAGTCTGGGGTGCCTGAAGCTGCTCCACGGTGGTCAAACCCCAAAATCCGCTCTTTCCCCTGGAAAACCCCTTTCCGTTGGAAGTGGGATGAGCTCATCACTAACTTCCCTCTGTTCAAAGCAGGGCTGGAAAAGTTGGAATTCCTGTCCTGTTAGCTGAACTAAACGACATTCCAGCAGCAGGGAACTCTCGCCAATGAATTCCCAGCCTCAATTCCTCGCGTTTTTCATCCCTTGGATTCTTTTCCATGTTTAAGGTGGGCTTGTGGCTACCTTGCGCTGTGTCTGAGAGGAGAAGGGTGAAGGGTATCCCGAGCCATCCCAGCATGGAATTCCCAGCCTCCTGCAGCACCAGTTTATCCAAAATAGGAACAGACCAATTCCAACAAAATCCCCTTTTCAACAGATTTTGGAAAGAAAGGAATATTGGAAATACTTTCCCTATGAACAGGAAGCTGCAGTTTGGGATGGGCTGTCCTTGGCTGGAGCAGGAGCCAGCTCTGGGATTAGGAACTCCCAGAATTTAGCGGGATTCGAAAAATCCCCGATTTCACCTGGGGAAAAAAAAAAAATTTCCCTAAATCCAGAATTGCTGGGAGCTGCATCCTGATCCACCTGGAGGGATTTCACTGCGAGGAGCTTTTTTAGGAACAGTCGGGAACGAAATTAACCCAAACGAGGCAATAAACATCGTGTCTGAGAACCGGTTATGGGTAACGGAAAAGAAAAACAAAAAACCAACCAAAAAACAACCACAGAACAAAAATAATAAATAAAAAGCAAAGTATAAAGGAGTTACCCGACTAAAGAGGGCTAGAAAAGACAGAGCAAGGGGGAGAAGGGTTGGAGGGAGCGAGAGGAGCCAGAGGGAAGAGAGGGCGATGGCAGCGGCGGTGGGGCGGTGACCCCGGGAACGGGGATGGCTCCTGCGCTGAGGGGACACCGCGACAGCCGGGCCGGGTCCGGGCACCGCTCGGGCTCCGAGAGCGGCAGGGCTGGGCGCTGCTGGCTCCGGCAGGGAGCAGGGATGGAGCAGGGACACGGGGAGGCAGGAGAAGCGTGGGGGAGGAAGGATGGCCGTGAGGGAGGCAGGATGGCCGTGAGGGAGGAAGGAGAGCCGTGAGGGAGGAAGGATGGCCGTGAGGGAGGAAGGATGGCCGTGAGGGAGGAAAGATGGCTGTGAGGGAGGAAGGATGGCCGTGAGGGAGGAAAGATGGCTGTGAGGGAGGAAGGATGGCCGTGAGGGAGGAAGGATGGCTGTGAGGGAGGAAGGATGGCCGTGAGGGAGGAAGGATGGCCGTGAGGAAGGTAGGAGAGCTGTGAGGGAGGAAGGATGGCTGTGAGGGAGGAAGGATGGCCGTGAGGGCGGAAGGATGGCTGTGAGGGAGGAAGGATGGCCGTGAGGGAGGAAGGATGGCCGTGAGGAAGGTAGGAGAGCTGTGAGGGAGGAAGGATGGCTGTGAGGGAGGAAGGATGGCTGTGAGGGAGGAAGGATGGCTGTGAGGGAGGAAGGAGAGCCGTGAGGGAGGAAGGAGGGCCGTGAGGGAGGAAGGAGAGCTGTGAGGGAGGCAGGAGGGCCGTGAGGGAGGAAGGATGGCTGTGAGGGAGGAAGGATGGCCGTGAGGGAGGAAGGATGGCCGTGAGGGAGGTAGGAGAGCTGTGAGGGAGGAAGGATGGCTGTGAGGGAGGAAGGATGGCCGTGAGGGAGGTAGGAGAGCTGTGAGGGAGGAAGGATGGCTGTGAGGGAGGAAGGAGGGCCGTGAGGGACGAAGGAGAGTCATGAGGGAGAGCCTGAGCCCGCCAGGGCGGCAGAGCCGAAAGGTGGCCAAAACACCAGTTGAGGCCAGGGCAAAAGGGACAAAACACGGGCCGGGGCCAGGGCAGAAAGCATAACTCAGCTGCACCCCCAAAAAGACAAAAGCATAAGCTTCAAAAGCCCCAGAGTCAAAAAAGCAAAAGGCACAAGACTCACAAACCCTCGCTCACACAGCCAGTTCAGAAAGGCCCGGAGGTTTGCGATGCATTTAGTTTTTCTGCCCCTGGCCCCTTCCCATCTGATTGCAGTGTCCCTGCAGGGGACAGTGTCCCCGGTGTCCCCTGGGCATGACACCTGTCCCTGGCGGGACATGACCTGGCTGCACAGGGTCCCCACAGACAAGGCCTTCCTCCATCTTCTCCTCGGTGCCTGCTGGACATGGCACCCGTGCAGCCCCTTCCCCACAGGCCTCTCACAGCCAGGGTTGGAAAAATAATAATAATAATAAAAAAGTAAGTAGGCTCCTCACAAGGGGATTAAAGGGGACTGTGGGAGCGGGAATTTGTGTTTTGTCCCTAAAAATCTGCTTCTCTTCTCTCAGATCTTGCCCCTCCTTTAGCCAGGACCAGTTTGTTCCTGGCTCTCCCAGAATTAATTAATTAATGAACTGTTCATCATGTGCTACAACTCCAGGCACAGACAATTCCTTGGGTCCCTTAATCCCCCCTTTCCAATACAGGATTAGGATTTTCCCTAATGGGTTTCTGCTAATTCCTTATGAGATCGGAGCACAAACAAACACAACCCTGATTCCACCTTCCTCTTCCCATTCCCATCCTGTGAACACATTCCTTGGAAAAGGACAGGGAAAGGGGGAATGGCTTCACAATGCCAGAGGGTTGGATGGGATGTTGGGAAGGAATTTCTCCCTGTGAGGGTGGAATGGATTTTCCCAAGGATGGAAGTGTCCAGGGTCAGGTTGGAGCACCCTGGGATAGTGAGAGGTGTCATAGAAAATTTAGAGATCATCCAAGAAAAAAAAAGGGGAATGTTTCTAGCAGTGAGAAGATTGCAGGAAGCTCAAAAATGGGGATTCATTTCCAAGCACCAATCCTTGAAATCTGTCCATGAACTTCTCCTTTCCACAGGCTCTGTGGATGGTGGGAAAAGGCAGGAAAAATCCCCCTTTTTTCTTAGTCAAACCACAAATAAAGCAATCCCAGACCAATATTCCAACCCTTAGTTCCATTCTGCCTTTTAAATTCCCACTTGTCATAATTCACTTTTTCACAGTAAAGCTTGGAAATCTCACCCCATCAGGAGTTATTCCCTTAAATAACCTGTCCTGACTTTAAAAATTCCCTTTCTTAATGGACTAAAAGGAGCTGGGAAGGTTTCCGCAGCAGCTGTTGGGATGTTCTGCATCTTTACAGGAAATCCAGGCTGACACTTGGAGCTGGAGAATCCCAGGAGATGTGTCCCCAGTGCCCTCTTCGAGCTTTTCTTTAGGTAAATTTTTATTTTTTCATGGATCAGCTCAGCTGGAAAATGGACTCAAAGTACTCCCTGCAAGTCTCCCCCAGGAAAAAAAAATTTAAAAAAATATTTATTTTCCATCTTTTTTCTCATTGCAGTTCCTCAGGGATGTGTTAATCCTCAGGGGATTCCTCCCAGGAAGAGTCACAAGACAAACAATTCCTTCAAAGTTTAAAGGGAAAAAAAAAAAAGGTGAGGAATGTTCAAGAGAGAAATTTTCATTTTCAAGGATTAAATTATGCCTGACTGAAATAAAAACAAGGAAAATAAATCCCAGAAGGAAAGGGAATAAATCCCAGAATTTGGCATTCTAGGTCCATCTGCTGTTGGAAATCTGGAAAGATCATCAATACCTCCAGCAGGGGCAGATTGGGGGAAACCCTCCTGAGCAAAGCTGGAGTGAAAAACACCCAGAGAGAGTGGAAGAAAGTGCAAAAAATGGGGTGAAAATTATTAAAAAAGGAAAAAAAAACCCCAAAAAACCCAAAAAAATCAATGGGGGTGGTGGCACAGAAGGCAAAAATTGGAGGGAAAAGCCCCAAAATTGAGATTAAAGGGAAGAAATTGAGCAGACAGGGGGGAAAAAAAAATAGCTTAGAAAAGGTCCACGTTGGAGCACAGTGACAGGAAAAATACAGCGAAAAGGGGAAAAATGCACCAAAAAGTTGAAGAAAAATACTGCAAAAAGCGGAAAAGGTACAGCAAAAAGGGGGGAAACAGACCAAGAAGTTAAAAGAACACAACTTGAAGTTAAAAGCCGAATTTATATCCCACCTGAGCAATGGTGGAGCCTGAGCAGGGGCAGCAGGACCAGCCTCATTCCCTTCCCCTGAATCCCTGCTTGGAATAAAAGAGATTCCAGAGCAAGGGAGACCGTTAATTATTAATTAGCAGGTGAGAATTAAAATTGGGACGAAAGCTTGGATAATTTAAAATAAACCTAAAGCAGAGCTGAGCTGCAGAGGGGGAAGGAGAGCTCTGGAAAAGCTGGGAAGAGCCGCTCCAGAGGGATAAATAATTCACAGGGCTTTTCATTTATTCAGCTTTCTTTACTTTCTTAATGTTCCAGAGAGGGAAGGAGGGAGGGAGGGGTGGGGATGAGTGGCTCAGGCAGGAGAGGAGAGCCCAGCAATCCCTCTCCTGCAATTCCAGCATTCCAGGACACATTTCCATCCCTATTTTACACTGAAAGTGGGATTTTATATCCGTTTATATCCATGAGGTGGCTGAAATCAGCCCTCGTTAATTAATTAATTCCCGGAGCCACAGGGCTGTGCCTTTCCTGGTGTCTCCGGGATATTCCCAACCTCCAGCTCCTCATTTATTGCCCATCCTGTATTTATTTCTCAGGCTCCCTAATCAGGAGGAAACAAGTGATTAGTGCTGATGGGAGGCTAATCAAGAGATTATCAGCGAGGACAATAAAATCAGGCAGGCAAAATCCGGTCCGCGTTTTCCCTCCAACCAGGCAATTCCATTATGGATTCCAGGAGAAATCCGGTCCGTGTTTTCCCTCCAACCAGGTGATTCCATTATGGATTCTGGGCATGATCTGGTCCAGGTTTTCCCTCCAAACAGATGAGTCCATTCTGGACTCTCTGTAAAATCTGGTCCTGGTTTTCCCTCCAACTGGGCAATTCCATTACGGATTCTGGGTAAAATCCAGTCCGGGTTTTTTTCTCTAGTGGGCAACTCCATTCCAAACTCTTGGAGAAATCTGATCTGGGTTTTCCCTCCAGCAGGCAACTCTAGTCTGGACTCTGGCCAAAATCTGGTCCGGGTTTTCCCTCCAACCAGATGACTCCATTCCGGACTAATGGATAAATCCCATCCGGGTTTTCCATCCAACTGGGCAAGTCCATTCCGAATTCCGGGCAAAATCCGGTCCCAGTTTTTCTTCCAACCGACTCCATTCCATACTCCGGGAGAAATCCAAAATCCCCTCCGGGTTTTCCGGCACGCTGGATGACTCCATTCCGTACTCCGGGAGAAAGCTGGGACACAAATCCCTCCTGGAAATGCAAATTCCGGCTGGGACTACAAAAAAAATGGATTCTGGGCTCCGGCAAAGGGATAAATTTGGGTCGGGAGGGGCTCAGGTGAGCTCAGAAAAGTGGAGTCAGCTTGAGTTCCATGAATTAATTTGCATTTTTGCGGTGACATCACTTGGCAGCAGTGACACAGCAAAATTAGGGATTTCTTCATGGATTTGGGAGAACTCTTCACTTCCTGAAGTGTGGTTTTATGGATGGGAATGATGGAGCTGAACCCTGGAGCAACGGGAAGGTTTGGAATCCACCCCAGCTGGAATTTTCCCACTGGTAGGAAGAAAACCAGCAGCAGGAGTTGCTCAGGGACCACAGGTGCCATGGAGCCATTCCCAAAGCAGGAATTGGTTGTGGAAAAGAAATCATCCCTGAGAAACCATCTCCAAAGCACATTTCCTGCAGGATTTCCTGCAGGCTCTCCCAGCAGCACCCCAAAATTCCCTTTGCTCTGTGCCAGAGGGGCAGCTCTGATCCCAAATTCTGCTCCCTAAGGACAAATCCAGCTGGGAAGAAGCGATTCCTGGCTTTGAAAATGAGATATTTTTTTGAGCACCAATAATTCCTTTGTGTCATTCTCTGCATTTCGGGTCGGGGAATTGAAGGCCTGAGTGAAACTGGTGGAGACCAGAACCAAAAAGATTCCCCCAGCTTTGATCTGAGGCCAACCCTCAGCATTAAAACTGCAAATTGATCCCAAAAGTTCTTAAATGGAGTGACACTTTTAAAAATTTTAAATTATTTTTCATTTTTTTAAATTAAATTTTTTAAAATTTTTGATTCAAATTTTAAATATTGTTTCGAAATTTCTTTTTAATTTTTAACTTTTTTTTAAAACTCTGTTTTATTTTCCACCACGTAAACATTGCTAACCCCTGGTGACAGGAACGAATCTCTCCATGGACACTTCCAGGGTGCTGCAATCCCACACCTGGACACTGCTGGGTTGGGATAAATAAAAATCAAGGATTTCAGGGCTTCTCTCATCCCATCGCTCCCAGCTCAGGAACAACACCACCAGGATTAATTCCCCTCCCAGGAAACAGAGTTTAAAAAAATCCAGTGGCAGCACAAACTCTGGCCAGGATCTCCTGGATCCCAAAAGATGAGGTGGCAGCAGCAGAGAATTTAATGAAGAATAAAGAACTTTTCAGAGCAGCATTGCTGAATGATTTTTTTTATCACTGGAGAGGGGGAAAAAAAAAGATCCAAATTTTCCTTGCTGGTTTCTATTTCTCCAACTCCTGACAGCCAAAACAGTGAGGGCCACAGAAACTTTCCCAATGAGATCTGGCAGATTTGTGGGAAAATAAATTTATTTGAGTTCCACACTTTTTGCTTGATGCTATCCCTGGGAAGAGGATTTGCAGCTGGATTTGCAGCTTCCCAGTGTCAATCTTTTCTAGGAATTGTTAATAAAAGTCAGATGTCCTGGGGGCAGAGGGAGGGGGTTGTTGTTTAATGTTTCAAATCTAGACTCGTGTAATAATCCCTCATTAATTCCATCAGCTCCCCGGCAGACAGCTGAAGGGGGAAGGATTTAAAGGAAGATCCTGGCAAAGTGATTTACCACCCAACCTCCATCCCAGTGAAATCACGACCCTGGGAAGAAAATTCCTCTGAAAATTAAAGGTAAATGCCAATGGAAATGGCTTAACCTTTCATTTAAATATTTTCACTCTTCCCCCTCCCCTTGTTTTTTTGTTTGATCAACCTCTTTTTGTTTGTCTTTTTTTTAAAAAAAAAAGTGGATCCAGGTATTCATATTTTGTAGGATATTTTAAAAATTCCATCTTCTTTAAATTCTCTCATTCCTTTGGAAGTGAAGCAGAGCTGAGCATTACAGGCATTCATTAATGTTTCTACTTCAGCTTTTATTGTTCATTATGGACAAAAGCCACTGCAGGAAATTGTTGTGTCCCCCACCTCTGGTTTTTAACTTTCTCTTTGGGATTCCTGTTGGGAATGGAGGAATTGAGAAGGAATGCAGGAATCTGGATCAGGTGGTTATAAACTCATTTATTAAATAAATCTGTGATAAGAGGTAAGAACATCACAGCAAATAAATATCTGCCCACGAAGGTTAAACTTCAGGCTGTCTCATTTGGAGAAAATCATTGTTTCCTTAAAATAAGCAACTCATTAGAGTGGGAAATAGCAGGAATAATTCCTGAAAGAGGCTCCATAGCTCTCCTGAGACTGATCTTTATTGGCAGCCAGGGGAGCATGGCCCCCTAATGGGACAGTTTAAATGCATAACAGCTCCAATAAACTCCTTAAAAGGTGTCTTCACATTCCTTATGTTGATTCTCCCAGAAAATCCTGGATACCTCAGAGGCCTTTAAAGCAGGAGGAAATATTGTCCTGCCTGCCTCGGGGTGAGCCATAACCACTTCTCCCCTTACAGGCAGGATGGATTGTGTGGAAGGCAAAACTCAAATTCCCCTTTCCTTGTTTTAAACAAACCTAAAAAAAACCCCTGAAAACTGATTCTGTGACCACGTCAGCTCCCCCAAAATAAAGCAACAGCAACCTGCAGTGGTGGGGAAAGAATGCAAACTTTGGGACAGCATCTATGAGAGGAAAAGGCGTGGATTTCATACTTTGGGAGAAAATCCCTCGGGAGCAGCTCCTCTTTGTCTGGTTGTTTGAAGGGTCACCCAAAATTGAACAATTTGGGTGAACACCAGAAGATTTCGATTTCTCCTGATCAGATTGTCCAAACCCAATTCAGTTTTTCCTGACCCAATGGTCCAAATTTCCCTGAGGGTGTAACTGATCTAATTACAAGTTAATTAGGCTCTGTTTTTTACATATTTAATATTTTCCCAGTTTTTGTGTTGAGGTAACAATTATTTGAGATTTAACAGCACCTCCAAGTCTTTGATCACTCCCAATCTTTCCCCGCTGGGATTTTTGCTCCTTACAAATTTGGGCTCTCAGAAAGCCGTGCCTGAAACGCCCAATTTTCTCCCGGAAAATTAAAAAGTAGGTCCTGCCTTTGCTCAGGAGCAAGACTCGAGGTAAATGAACTCTCACTTTGGGTTTTGATGGATGTTTAATGAAGCCAGCATTGTTCAGCTGGAAATCTTGGAGCTATTTTTCATCCCCAAGCCTCTCCTGAGCCGCGCCTTTGACAGGTTATTAAGATTTTAGTGTCACTGTGGAAACATTTTTCCAGGCATCTCAGCTGTGATCAGGAGGGGTTCACTGCTCCTTTTCCATCTGCTGATCTCCCAAACCAGCTAAATTTAAAAATCCACCTTTTTTTTTTTTTTCTTTGGAAATATTTAATAAGCAACATCCTAATGGCCAAGCAGGACTTTCCCGTGGTTTAATTGAGGTGCTGAAGGGGCGGAAGTTGAGTTATCAGTCAGTGGGAAGAGTCAGGCTGCTCTGATAAATCCCCAAATTATGGAGGCAGGGAGAGACTGATCCCACAGCATCCCTGTGCCAAGGGATCCAGGAGTTGGGATAGCAGATGGATGCTGGATATTTGTGTTTTGCATGTGTCCATCCAGGGTTTATGGAGCAGGAAAACATTTGGATCATGCAATTAAAAGTTACTTCATATATGGAAATATTTTTATTGGGATACAGCTGCGTTTCCCATTTACATCAAGGTGAATTCCCAAAACCTCTGGTAATTTCTGTGTTTTAAGTGAAATTCCACAGGAATTAAATTTCTCTCCAGCACTGTTTTAACCAAGGAAATTAACGACACTTTGGGAGACCTTCCCCATCCCTGGGAGTGTCCAAGGCCAGGCTGGACAGGGCTTGGAGCACCAAGGGATGGGATTTAAGGTCCCTTCCCACCTAAATCATCCCGGGATTCTGGGAAAACACAGGAGGAGCAAAAAATCCAACACATTAAGAATTCACTTTCAGACATCTGAGTTTCTGACATGGATCTATCCAGAATATGCAGCCCTGCAGCCAAGCCAGTGCTGAAATTCCAAACACAGCTCATTCCCATTGGTTTGGCTGCTCCACGACTGGAGAAGACACTAAAATAAATAATAAAATGAGGAAAACACACCATAAACCAATGGCCCACTCAAGTTCCTGCTCAGCCCTAATTAAATGGGAAAACCCCAACATCAGGTTATGCTAAAATGACTTTTGATTCAGCTTCAAAAAAAAATTTGACTTAATTAGAGTTTATACTTGCACATTAAAAACAAAAAACTCTCTTGGAAGTGCCCCAGTTTGGGACTAAACCCAGATTTACCTGAATTAAACCTGATTTGTTCTGTCACACTCTAAGCAAGACCCTTCTCCAACCTCCCCTCTCTTTATGCTCCTGTTGCTTCCATAAAACATCTCCTGAAGCTCATGTATCCCAGAAGAAATTCCATGAGTTTTTAGGACCTTTTCCAGCCTTGGCATCCAACCCTTCCAGCAGACAAAGTTCCACTGTGTGGCAAAGGCAGGAAACAAAGGACAGTGGTGCTGCAAAAAGCCAAATAAAGCCCTTCAGTGCTGCTGGAAAATGCGTCCATTGACAGCCAGGAGCTCTGCAATTCCTTTTCCATGGAGAGAGGAGCCGGTGACAGCCTCTCATTTCTTTGCCATGATTATCTCATGGTGGGCACAGCCTTTAAGAAATAATTCATTTTTTGTGTGTGTGTCAAAGAGCAGGGTTTGAAATAAAAGCGTGGAAGAGATAAATCCCCCCAAAACAAGGACAGCTGAAAGGACACTGCCACAGAAAGTCCGAGTTTATGCTCTGAGGGAAATTAAGTGGGAATGTTTGGAATTAAAATATCTCCTCGCTGGGAAAAAAAAAAAAAAAAAAGGTGAATATTCTTAATTTTCTGGATCATTAAACTCCTCCTGGAAAATGAGGGAAGGAACTCTGGGATTTTTTTACAGCATCGAGGGTTTGGGGATTTCTGATGATGTGATGAGTCAGGCTCAGATTTGCAGAGAATCACTGCCCTCCTAAAGATTTCTCTAAGAGGGAGCAAGAATCCTTAGGGAAAGGTCACAATCAAGGCACAGAATTGTCCAATTCCCTTTCTTTTGGGATAAGGAGCAGCAAAGGATCTGTTGCATTAGCAGGGAATGAAGGAGTTCCTGCAGATGGACTTAAATGTATCAGGATTAAAGGCATGGAATGGGAACTGGGACATGGGAAAGCCAGGCTGGGATTTGTAGGTGCCGATTGCAGGCTCCTCTGAGCCTCAGTGTTATCCTAGAGGAGATTTAGGACTCAGTCCAAGGTTTGGGGCTTTTTGTTTCCCCAGAAACGGGAAGGGACAGACAAAGGTCCAGCCCTGCCCTACAGCCACCCATGGAACTCCACCCCACAAAGCGAATTTAGAATTATTTTGGAAGAAAACCCAGGAACTATTTGACTGTCATGAAGAAATATCAAAATGGGCCCCAAGCAGGCAGGAAGGCACAGCAGGATTGCCAGTCTTGGGAGAGACACCACGGCCATCATTTCATGGAATTCCAGAGCCCTTGAGCTTGGAAGAGACTCCCAAGATCAATTCCAACCAGCCATCAACCCATGTTTCCCACTAAATAATGTTCTCAAGTCCCACATCTACACATTTTTAGAACATTTCCAGGGATGGTGAATCCATGAACCCACCACTTGCCTGGGCAGCCTGTTTCAATTTCTCTACATCCCAAAAACCAACAGCTCTGGACTAAAAATACTGAATTCTCCACGGCACCTCCATATTCCCTTTCCATTTCCTTCGAGGTAGGAAAACTGTTCCTGAAATTCGGCTTCAAGATTTCTTATTTAAGTTTGCATCCCAATTTTGCGAAATTAAACACGGGCGACATCCCCGGCATTGTGGGAAGCACAGCAGGTTTTTACAGGAGAGGGGGAAACAGCACTGCAGTGTTCGTAAATACCATGGATTCAGCATGGGAAATATTATGACATCTTCATCTAATTTACATAATTTACATAAAAATAAAATTACAGGGGAATATTCAATTCCTGCATGCAAAACCTTCTCTTTTCCTTTCCCTCCCTGAATGAGATTCTCCCTTTTGCTCCTCTGTGGATTTTATCCAATATCTGGCATTTCTGGACACTGACATAATCCAATCTAACAATAATTTGATTTTCTTCCGAGCTCCTCAGAGCACCAAAGCGATTTTATTATTCTAAAGATGCTTTGAAAGCGTCTTTATTGAAGGCCCATAAATGTCTGTAAAGACATCTCGGTGCCAACGGATCGAGAACACTCCTGAAATTCCTTGTTATGCCTTGTACCTGAAAAATCCATTTGGAACAGCTTCTCCTGTATTGAATTCCTGTCTGGAGCAGCTGATTTAGGCAGCTGATAGAGGATGGCAAGTGGCCCATTCATTGCGTTATCATTTTATACACTCTGTCCATAAAACCCCCAGGAGAAGGATGGACTGTCTGTCCGTGAGAAATAATCCACTGGCTGAGGTTTATTGGAACAGCGATGGAATTTTAAATACCTTGGAAAAGCCAAAGCCTGGCTGCTGACGTGACTGGAGCAGCGTTTCCCAAGCTCGGAATGAGAGGAATTAATGCAATTAAAGCAGAGCCTTAATTAGGAAGTGAAAACAAGGGGTTAGTTGGAAAAACAAGAGCTCCTAAATTTTCAATTTAGGACCACGTGGGGAATTCGTTATCGGAGCAGCAGGAAAATGTCAAATGTAATAAAGCACAGGAATATTCCAGAGTTCACCTCTGCCTCTGGTGTTCCCAGGTGGGAACTGCTCATCTTCCAGCATTTTCCTGCCCTGGCCAACGGGAGGAAAAATATTTCATTCAAAGAAGGGCAAAATAAGGTCAAGATTTCAGAGGTCACCAGTGAAGGAAAGTTTAAAGCACAGCCCAAGGGATGAGGACACAAGTGGGGTGTGAGGTGATCCTGGCACTGCTAAACAAAATCTTACTGGAGAGAAGAGCCTGGGAAATGGGAAACCCCTCCAAAATTCACTTACATGGATAGGACAGAAGAATTTGGGGGAATTTTGGGGCTCATAAAGGCTGACACTTTAAAGGAAAGGGAGAAAGAGCAGCAGAAGTTAAAAAAGGGAGAACCAAGTGATGCAATCAAATCATGGAAATAACGAACAATCCAGAATAAACCCCAGATCCACTGCTGGGCTTAGATCTCTTAGAGACCTTTGCTGAAGGACGGCTTTGCCAAAAATTATTGGTGTGAGAGATGGGGTTGGGAGACAATCTGAAGACCTGAATAACTCCAGCATGGGAATCTCCATTAACACAAGATTTAATGAGGTTTTAAGTCAGGGTTTAATCAGATTTTGTTGAGGACCTGGATAACTCCAATGTGGGAATGTCCATGAAAACTGGATTTAGGGAGGTGTTTGTTGAGGAGCAAAGCTGCCCCACCTTCCTCCCAAATGCATCACCCGTGGTTGGGTTCAGCTCCAGGATGGGCAGAGCAGGTGGGACACGAACACCCACCACCAGGGCACCTCTCTGCTGCTCTCTTTGGGTTCTTTGTTAAAATTAAAACGGCTTTCTTTTGTACCCCCAGTGAGAAATTTTCACTCCTTTGAAGCAATTCCCAAAGAAAATACGGCTTTTTCCTTAAATGCTTCCCTAAAATGTCATGTACGTCTTCCTAACGACCTTCAGCTGACCCCAAGAACTCATTTCACAGGTGGAAAATTGCCTCCAAAAATGGACTTACTGAAACAGAGTCAGAATCTCCCGAAACCCAGAATAATGATTATTATTTGCTTAAATTCCGAGCGGTGAAATAGCTCGAATCATATTTATTCCCACAAAAAATGTACTTTTCCGGTGTATTTACTCTGAAAATTCATTTTACGAGCAGGAATCAATACTGTGCCCTTTGGGAGGAGATAATCTGGATATATTTGGGAAGATCCACTGTTCTGTAATAGACCCCATTAAAGTGCTGCTGCCACGTTTCAGTGGTGATAGAGCCACTAAAATAATTTAATGGCTCAGGATGGGGCAATTTCCATTGGATTTTCCCTCCATCCCAGTAAGTTTCTATGAAATATATTTTGCACACCTAATTCCTCCTGGTCTAATCATGGACTTTATGGTCCATTACTTAAATTTCTTACATTTTCCCCTCTTTTTCGGTCTCATGAAAATATAATTCATTCCAGGCAGTGAAGACGATTCCTTGTGGGAAACCTGTGGTTGGAAATCTCCCAGTCTCAAAGAATTCCATGTTGGAGACACCCCACCATTCCCACTCTTTCCTTCCCATTCCAAATCCATTCCCATTTCCTGCACTGCTCCAATATTTGACTCTGGACTGAGCTGTTTGATCTCTGCACTTGAGAAGGGGGACTACAAAAGGCCCCATAATTTTGGATTTGCCAAATCCCGGAATTCCAAATAATTCCTGGGAATTATTGGTGTGCCTTCTTCATCCATGCCCAGCTCTCAAGTCACCAACCCCCAAAGCTGTGATCCCAGAGGGTCTCATTGGAAACTCTACATATTTTAGGACATTTTAGCTGCACATCCTAAACAGCAGGAAAAGGTGGGATCTTTCCTAGCCTAAAGAAATCGGGGCATTGTCATCATTCCCAAAGAATTGCAAATGCCATCAGCAAAGCTCACTGCTCACAGAGTAGAGAATCATGGAATGGTTTGGGTTGGAAGGGACCTCAAAGATCATCCAGTCCCACAGGCTGCTCCAAGCCCTGTCCAACCTGGCCTTGGGCACTTCCAGGATTCCAGGGGCAGCCACAGCTTCTCTGGGAATTCCATCCCATCTCCTCCCCACCCTCCCAGAGAATAATTCCTTCCCAATATCCCATCCATCCCTGCCCTCTGGAAGTTCTTCAGACAAAGGAAATTGTGGATTTTCAGTGTGTTGTCACAGGGCTGGAGAGGAACCCCCCAAGAACTTTCTGTGATGGTGCAAACCTGCTCTGCAACCCTGCTGCTTAATTAAGCATTGAAGTCTTCATTAATATTATTTTCCTTTGGGGGGCTGGCTTTAGAAAAGGCAAGCAGTGGAATTTCCCTGTTGTGGGAATAAATGAGATATTGTAGATAGAATTATCTTAGAAAGCATTTATAAAGGATTCAGTCACATTTCCTGAAGTGGGACATAAATAAAACTATTTTTGAGACCTCTCATCGATACCCACCAGAGTCATCACAATGTGAACCTTCACAGAGCTAAACTCACCCCAGAACCCAAAAAAACTGTTCTCAAGTGTCACAAGCAGCCGAATATCCCCAAAGAAACATCATCAGAAATGTCTTATCAGGGGTTTTATCATCAACCGAGATCATTTCTGGATTGATTTTGCTGCTGCTAAACCGCGAGGACTCAAACTGACATCGATAATCGCATCAATACCCAACCCTCAATACACACAACATAAAAAACAAGGAATTATTGGTGTTCTGCTCCCACCAGCAGAAAGGATCAAGAGGGTCCTTTTGTATGCCAGCAGTTAATATCTCATGGGATAATGTTTGTAAGGGAGATAAACTCGGATAATCATTGGGGATGATTATGTGCACAGATCAACACAAACTCAACAACTATTTCTCCATGAGAAACCCATTTAAAAGACAAATTCCACGTTAGGCCACAGCACCGTGAATTCCCTGCTCACATTTAGAACCAAGATTACCCAAAGACAATGGGAGGGATTGAAAACAGCATTTTTTTTCCATGTTCCCTTCATTCCAAGTGTTATCTGACAGCCACATCAGCATTAATGTTCCTCCCCAGCCCATCAAATATTTGATTTCTAATTAAGGCCTTTTCATCTCAGTTGGATTTGTCTCCCTCATCTTAAATTATGTTTCCATCCACGCCGCTCGAGAGCCGGGATTTGCATTTTTACATTATATAGAAATCACATTGTAAATATTTATCAGATGGCTCCCTCCCTGCTGCTCGTGGATTTGGGAATTCAGGCTCACAGGAAAGAGGGAATGTTCCCCATATTAACACCCCACTGCTTGTTAGGATTTCACTGCCTCCTGTACATTGATTTTCCCCTCTCCCTCAACTTCCCATCGCTCCTGCAGCTGCAAAACCCACCTGGGAATGTCACAGACACCAGTGGAGAAATGGGATTCTCCTGGGAGACCCAGGAACAAACAAGGGCTGCAGAAAGATTTTGTTCTATTTTAGAACCAAACCTCAATAAATCACTGAGGAGAGTCCCAGCTTTGAAGGTACCGCACGGGGCAGGGAGGACAAACAAATGGGTTTGGGGCAGAGAAGTTTAATCCCAGCTTTTTTCCCCCCTGGATATTTCTGTGGCATCAACCGATGGAGAAAGAGTGGGGCAATAACCATTCCTGTTTGGAAAAGCAGGTTTTGTATGGCTACACCTCTAAAAAAAAGCATTTCTTGGTAGAAAGTTGCCTGTTGGAGCACTTGGAAAATGGGAATTTTACGGAATCAGTTCGTGCCATTCTCATGAGCAACCCAATGATTTTTTAGGAGAGGACAAGAGGTGCTCTGCCAGGGTGGGAGGTCAGGAGTGATGGGCTTGGGGTAAGATCCGCGTTAAAGGGCAGCGAGCCCCGAGTCCCGGCCGGGGAGCGGGAGAACCGCGCCGCTGTCCGCGGTGCTGAACGCCCGAGCCCCGCCACCCATGCCGGGAACTCTGCTCCTCTCCCGGGCAGGTGGGAGCAGGGTAACACATCCTCCTGGACACCGAATGATTCCTGAGACCCCGCCACCCATGCCGGGAACTCTGCTCCTCTCCCGGGCAGGTGGGAGCAGGGTAACACATCCTCCTGGACACCGAATGATTCCTGAGACCCCGCCACCCATGCCGGGAACTCTGCTCCTCTCCCGGGCAGGTGGGAGCAGGGTAACACATCCTCCTGGACACCGAATGATTCCTGAGACCCCGCCTGGAATGCTGCACCCAGATCTGGTGTCCCCACAGTAGGAAGGACGTGGAAGTGTTGGAGCAAGCCCAGAACAGGGCATGAAGTTGTTGAGAGGACTGGAGATTTCCCTATGGAGACAGGCTGGAAAAGTTGGAGTTTTTCAGCCTGGAGAAGAGGAAGTTTTGTGCAGAGCTCAGCGCTCCTCCCAGAATCTGAATGGGGACACGAGGATGTGGAGAGACTTCATTGGAAACTGCAGTGACAGAACAAGGGAATGGATTCAAGCTGAAGGAGTGGAAATTTAGATGGGATATTGGGAGGGAATTCCTGGCCGGGAGGGTGGGGAGGCCCTGGCACAGGGTGCCCAGAGAAGCTGTGGCTGCCCCATGACCCCTGGAATTGTCCAAGGCCAGGGCTTGGAGCAGCCTGGGACACTGGAAGGTGTCCCTGCCCATGGCAGGGAATGAGATGATCTTTAAAGCCCCTTCCATCCCAAACCAATCAGTGATTTTGGAGGAAAAAAGCAGAAGCCCACCCAGGATTGGAAGTTTTGGCACTTTTCCACACAGTAACAAAAATTCAAACATTTACAAGCAAGAACATCATTTCAAATCTGTTATGCGTCTGTCTTCTAATTTCTTTTTAGCAGAAATTAACACGCAAAAGGAAAAAAAAGGAAGTGAGGACAACCTGCGTGCTCCTCATACCATAACCTGATCAGTGATCAATGACACATCTTTTCCAACAGTTAAAAAACTCTTTGTACTGCACCCACACACAAACCTTGCTTTGCTACAAAGCAGCAGCCAAACAAGAGTTCTCCATTTCCCGTCTCATCCCTCGAGCTCTGACATTCCGCCCGTTCCCTCAGTCCTCTCCATGGCAAGGCTCCCCACAAATACAGAACTCCCAGATGCTCTTACTGAACTCCCAGACATCCCAAAATCTCGTTTTCTGAACGGGATTAGTGCTGGGGAAGCTCCGGAGCACCCGGGAGCGTCCCTGCGCAGGGTACGAGGGACCTCTGGTGGAAGCAGATTCCAGCGGCAGATCCAGGTTTATATCCTAATTTATTCCTCTAAGTAAAGGAACCAAACCCCTTTAATCCATGAAACATCAGTGTCCAACCCAATATTCCAACCCACTTTATCCTTCTGCTCTCCAGCTCCCAGCTAAAAATAAACCCTCAGGAATATTTTATTAAATTCTGTCAAGCACCGTGTTCCAAAATAAACCTGTTGGAAACCTAAAAGTCCCAATTCAGAGACAGTCACAGAGCTGTTTGTATTCCAAAAATGAGGTCTGTGTTTGGGGTTTATTTAGGGAGACCTTAAAAAGAGAAATGCAGCCTCCAGCTGCTGATCAAGGCGGAATATTTATTCCAAAATCAAATTTAATTTTGATTCCCCTAAATCAACTTCTCCAAGTCTCTCTTAGCAAATATAAAACTCAACCAACAAAACAACCCCAAAAAATCAACCAAGAAACCACATTTCTTTGCATGAAAAGCATCACAGTTTGAGGGGGTTTTTGGGAACACAATATCCTAGACACACAGGACACAAAACCACTTGGAACAATCTTTTTTCCAGCGAAAACACCTCCGAAATCTGCTGAAACCCAGGTCTGATTTCCACAGTCTCACATCCTGATGAGCCAACAAGAGGGACCTCTGCCTGGAGCTCATTTGAGACACCGAAAATTCCCTTTTTAACCCATTAACAACCCGGTGACCCCACAGCTGAGCTTTCACTTATCCCAAACCCCAAGAGGAAGCCAACAAAGGGAAAAGGAGGAATTCCAGGTGGACTCACGGGGGTGCTGCTGTCGGAGAAGGTGTTCATGCTGATGGACCTGCTCATCTTGCCCGAGGCCGGCGACCTTGGTGACGTTGGGGACGTTGTTGGGGACGTTGTTGGGGATGTTGGGGATGGGCTGTGCTTGTCCCGTAACTCCGGGGATGGAGACAGGTCCTGGCGCTGCAGGTGCTCACGCCATGCTCGCTGGATGCTGAGGGAATAAAGGATTTCAGTCCACATCCCTGGCTCTAAACACTGGGACCGGGGGTTCCTGCATTTTGTGTTCCTATCTGGAGAAGGATCACGTGGAGCTGCCTCTGTAGGGTTTGTATCAGGCACTGCTGGGATAATTTAGGATATTTATTAGGGAGAACCAGGGAATTCTGGAGTGGTTCAGGTTGGAAAGGACCTTGTAGATCAATTTGGTCACTTTGGGGCCTTCTCTTTTTTTCCAGGCTGAACAATCCCAATGTTCTCAGCTCCACATTCTTAAAAATAGAGAACTTAATTAATTTGCTAATTGGAAGCTCTTTTATCCAGCTACACAGAAACCCAGGATGGATCCAGTGTGGATCCTGCAGCTCAGGAATTAGACACCCTCAGCTGCATTCCAAGGCAGACCCAGGGCTTTTCCTTACTCACATTTTCACTTTGGATTCCAAGGGCTGGAGGTTGATAGGATATTCCTGGATATTATTTTCTTCATCCATGGTGAGCTGATGGCTACAGAAAAGAAAAGGAAATGAGTTTAACGTGTTCTAGCCTGACATTCCTGCAATCCTCTGGATGAATTCCATAATCTGGACAGGAACAAACAAGAGCTGCTGATCAGAAGGTGTTGCTGTCCTTGGAGGAAGTTATCTGGATCTCTGTGTCCAGCTCCCAACAAAAAAAAAAAAAAAAAAAAAAAAAAAAAAA
This sequence comes from Chamaea fasciata, assembly GCF_029207755.1. Classification (NCBI taxonomy): domain Eukaryota; kingdom Metazoa; phylum Chordata; class Aves; order Passeriformes; family Sylviidae; genus Chamaea; species Chamaea fasciata. The sequence goes on along the minus strand of NW_027094096.1, from coordinate 22,126,655 downwards.
AAAAAAAAAAAAAAGGGAATTTGGATCCAGTTTCCCAGTGGGAACCTGCCTGAATCCCTGTTTTAAATCTCCCAGCTGCCACAGCTCCAGGGACAGGCACAGCCAGCAAAAAAGCTGCTGGAAATTAAAAAAAAAAAAAAAACCAAAACCAAAACCAAAACAAAAAAAACACCCCGGCAAATCTAACAGATATTCCTGCTAAATTAACTTCCATCCCCATGGCCACACTGGGAAAAAAAAAAAAAAAACAACCTGGAGAGGGAAATGGAAAGGAACAATGGGAATGCTGGCAGCAAATGAGTTACAGCAGCAAAAGCCACAGGGGGGAGCGAAGAACAAATTCTTTGTAATAAATGACGGCCGAGGAGTTGCTGCTGGGAGCTGGTGGCTTGAGGAAAGCAGTTTGAAAATGCTGGAACATCCAAATCCAGCAGCTGGGAGCACTGCCTTGGATGGGAGCAGCAGCATGGATTGAATGGCAGCTCCTGGCAGGGAAATTTGGGAGATCAGATCCCAACCTGTGGAGTTATTTTGAGACTTTACTGGGCGCTTAGCGATATCGTTGTCAGAAATTATCCTCTTGTAGATAAAAATAGGGATTGTTTATGGGAGAAAGGCAAAATTTGGGATATTGTCTGTGACAAAGATGATCCCTCAACAAAGGTTTCACGCCTTGGAAAATCCATGTCACTTTCTCATGGGGGGGGATATTTTGGAAAAGGCACATTTACCTTTGGAGTGAGTCTTTGCCATCATTGACCTGTTCCAGGGTGTGCTGGAGCCTCCTGAGTTCTTCCTGCAAGAACAGAGAGAGAGAAAAAAAAAATCATTATTTTTATGGAAAGCCCTTGGAGATTCCCTCCCAGCCTCAAGACAAACCAAGTTTTGTGCCAACCCCCAAAAACCCCAATCCCTCAGGTGCCATCTGTGAGATTTCAAACTTAGAAATCCATAATAATGACAAAGAAACCGATATTTTATTGATAATCCAGCACAAGTTTGAAAGGAAATATCAGAGCTACAAAACCAATACACAGAGTAAAAGAGACACATTTTCTTTCCCATCTTGGATGTCTTTGATTCCGGAGATGGTTTTGGGAAGAGCAAGCAGCTCCTGCTCCCTTTGTTCTGCAATCAAAACCTAATCAGGCTCTTCATTAAGAGATTTCCAGGCTGCCCCAGTTCCTGTTCCAGCAGCAGAGGTGGCCCCAGTTTAATGTGGCAGATGTGGAGCTGGGAATCCCCACATCCGTGGTAATTCCCAGGAAAAACCCATCCCTGGCGTTCAGCACGGACGTTTGGCTTTAAATAATGGAACTTTTTTGAGTCCCAGCTCAGTTCAGAGATAACCACACCACCTTTCCTTCTCCCACATTTTCCCTCTGGCAGTTTTTCCAGCCTCCTCCAGAGCTGGGCACAGTAACTCAGAATGTGAAAACAATGTGCAGTTGACTTTATCCATAGCTCAGGGTGCCAAAAGCTGCCTGACTTCCATAAATCACTCCTGGTGTTTGACATAATTTTCCATTAACCCGGGGTGAAGACCCGACAGAGAACAAAAAAAAAGCAAAAGCCAAAATTGGCTGTGACGTTTTTTGACTCTTCTGGATTAAACATCACAGGGCAGTGCCTCTAAAAGCCGGGATCAAAGGCGGCTCTGGAAGGGGCGCAGCGAAATCTGCATGACTGGGAAGAGGAGGAGACAGGAAATCGATCCTAATTTCACTTGGGCGTCATTAGCTGCGGAATATCGATCGGGGCTCCTCGCAGGGCGATTTATGGAGCTGCCCGTGGTGCTGAGCCCGTGGAAAAGGGCTTGGAGGCTGCGGGGACACTGAGGGGACAGGGACAGCCACCCCCAGCTCCACATCCTACACGGAGTGACCCGGGATCTCCAGGGAATTAAACTGGAAGGGATCCACACTGCTGTTGGAACACGGATTAGTTACGGCGTCTCTCTGACTACAGACAAAACAAATAAAGTTTGAGACTTCCTGGGCTTTTCCTTTCCCTCCTTCCGCTGGATACAGACGTGGGCAGGGATCGGGCAGCTCCAGACATAGAGACAGCGAGGGGGAAAAAATCCAGGAAAGCTTGAGGAGCACATTCAGAGCAACCTGAAGTGTCTTTTCCTAGTCCTGAACGTGCTCATTCCGTTTGTCCATTAATTATTTTTCAGCCTGAGCATGTCCACCATCCTGGGGTTTGTTAATTTTATAGGGTTTTTTTCATTTTTTTAATTGCTTTAATTGCACTACACACTTGGGTCTGGATTATTTTGGAGAGGAATACCAGGAGATTGGAATGCAGACAAGGTGAATTCCGGTACGGCAGGGAGGGGAAGGCGGAGGGAAATCTCACATGACAGATCCATTTCTGAATTCCCAGGGGAGGGGTTTTCCCCAGAAAAAAATCAGGAAGATCTTTTTGTAGCTCCTGAGCCTGTTCATTTTAGTGACAACAACAGAGGAGTGTTTGAAAACGGAAAGGAAATCTATTAATCCAATTTTCAGCTTTCCAGCACGGGGGAATGTCTTATTCCCACAAAAGAGGGATGAACTCCTTTGGGAATCAGAATGTTCCTGTAAAAAATAACAATCCCACCTATGAAAAAAAAAATTATTTCTACGTTCTTTTCTTCCTGGGATTTTAGGAGGAAACCTGAGGAGTCTGGAGGGTGGAGGAGGCTTTGTGGCCCTGCACAACTCCCTGAGAGGAGGGACAGCCGGGCTGGGATTGGGCTCTGCTCCCAGGGAACAGGGACAGGAGGAGAGGGAACATCCCAGGCTGGGCCAGGGGCGGCTCAGGGTGGACAGCAGCAGGAATTTTTTCATGGAAAGGGTGCTCAGGCCTTGAAAGTGCCCAGGGAGGTTTGGAGTGCCCATCCCAGGAGGTGTCCAAGGAATTCCTGGAGGTGACACTCAGTGCCAAGGCGGGGATCGGACACTGGTTGAACCCTGGAGGGCATTTCCAGCCTGGGTGATCCCGGGATTCTGGCCATGGGAAGAAAATCCCATGGGTGCCGAGCAGGGAAATCTCCGCTCCCGGCCGCCGCCGCCGGCCCCGGAGATGTTTTTAATTGCGGGCAGTTGCTCCGCAACAGCATCCCGTGTGCGGCAGCGCCGCTCCTCGCCTGGAGCGCGGAAACACCGGGATGGCTCCGCACAGACACCGGGATGGCTCCTCGGGAACAAACACCTGGATGGCTCCTCACAAACAAACATCAGGATGTCTCCTCAGGAACATCGGGGTGGCTCCTCACAAATCGGGGCGAGGCCAGGAAACAGCGACAGCAGCGAGCCATGCGTGCTCCTCCTCAAAGTACGCCTCTCTGGTGCCGAGCAGCAGGAAAAGCCATGGGAACTCAGCTGCAGGTGGAACTCATCTCTCCTCCTCCTCCTTCCCACCAAACCAGTCTGGAATTCCATGGCGTGAGACTGCCCCCAGTGTCCATGGGATGTGGAGATGCTGCTCATGTTGGAGGCTGGTGGGGCATAGAACTCCAAGGAAGCCTTGGGGCACACACTGAAGTTCATCCCAATCCTGGGTCTGTCTTCCCAATCCTGGGTCCGTTTTCCCAATCTTGGATCTCTTTGCCCCATCCTGGGTCTGTTTTACCAATCCTGGATCTCTTTTCCCAGTCCTGGATCGGTTTTTCCAGTCCTGAATCTCTTTTCTCAGCATGGATCTGTTCATCCCAATCCTGGATCTGTTCATCCCGATCTTGGGTCTGTTCATCCCCATCCTGGATCTGTTTTCCCAGTCCTGGATCTCTTTTCCCAATCCCATTTAACACAACCAAACCTAAGCAGGTTTCAAGTGGCAGCTGAAGCAGAAGGGTTTTGACCTGGGATCTCAAATCCCATCTCATTCCATCACCTGCCGTGAGCAGGGACACTTCCACAGACTGGGATTCTCCTGCTAATCTGACACAGGGCTTGGGATGCGCAGGACCCTTAAAACCAACCCAGAGCTGAAATGACACTTTTCCCTTGGAGGTCATACTCCAAAGTCAAAGCAGAACCACGGCATCATTCCTGAGGTTTCTCAGCTCCTCAGCTATCCCATTCCCATTCCCATTCCCATTCCCATTCCCATTCCCATTCCCATTCCCATTCCCATTCCCATTCCCATTCCCACAGCTGCCTCAGGTGCTGTGGGAAGTGCTGGGCATTGAGCACAGAGCAGGTTCTGGATGTTTAACAGAATCCCCCAGCACCCAGCAGAGCTTTGGGATAAAAAAAGGGCATCCCAGGAAAAGCTGAAATGCAAACAAACAACAACAACAACAAAAAAATCACGGGAAGCCCTGAGATGGAAACTGGTCACATCCAATCTGGGAAAGCAAAGAGCTGCACTTGGTATGAATAATTCACAGACAGCCTCAGACAAATGATCTCAGGTCTAGAAGGAAATGGGAAAACCTCTGGAGGCTGCAACTCTTTTTATTCCTGCCTGGTTCCCGCTGAATGCTGTTTTCTCTGGGGTTGTTTTTTACTCTTTAAAAAACCCCCACGTATCTATGGATATCTAAACAGTTATCCTGGATGTTCAGAGAACACAGCAGACCCCAGGGAAATCCTTTCATTTTTATATTCATCACTGGCTGGTAAATTATTCATTAACAGGGATCACGCAATGGGGGGAAGAATTAAAAATTGGCAAATTAGTTTTCATTTGTTGACGTTAATTATTTAGCGTTCTTCCCTTTTATTAGAGAAAACACAGAGGGGGATTAGTCTTGTTCTGGCACTCTGAGTTTGCTCCCCAGACTGCTCCCAAATTAGCATTGCTGTGGCTACTTCTGTGGAAAATCCATGGGAATGTCATCCCAGCGCTGAGATGTCGGGGCAGAGCTGGATTCCTGAATTCCACATAAACCTCCGGATATTTTTCAACAGCACTTTGGGAAAAAAATAGGCAGGTGGGGCTTTATTTCCAGCTGTCATCCCAACCACGGCATTAATGGAGGTGCCATTAATTCATCTCCCTGAGCTCAGCCACAAACACCCAACGTTCCCACCAACCTCATTCTAATAAAGAAATATCCTGATATTTAACAGGCAGTGGAAATGAAATCGTCTCTGGAGCAGTTTGGATTTTGCCCTGAGGAACGAGAGGCGGGAGAAGTCAATCAGAATTGCTGGAGACGGACTAAAACTGAGCTTTGCTTCCCAAATCTCCAGCTCTCCTTAATCCTGCTCCTGAGCTCACAGGACCTGCCAGGGGAACTCGTTCAATGCCTCATCCAATTTTTCTTCCCTCTAATTTCAGTGGCTGCTCCATCCCGAAAAGCTGGGAAAGCTTCGATTCCTCCCAGCTTTTCTACACAACTCCCAGCCCCAACTCTGATTTTTCTGCATTGCTCTCCAAGTGAAACCTGCCACACTCATTTATATAAAGATGTATAAAATAATAATAAAATAACGATTAAAACCCCACCTGACTTTGTGGGAGCATCCATTGTGACCAAAATCTATATATTTAGAGTTTTTAAACAAGTTGCTGAGAGATAAAACTGCTCCTGGTGCTGCTCAGCCGAGAGCAAAGAGCAAATAATCCCAGCTGAGCCTTTCCAGGGGAGTTTGATTCTTCAGTCACAGAGCCAAAATCCTGGTTTTCTGCAGCAGCTGCTCCTGCTCCTGCATTTCTTTGCTGTGAAGGTGATGCCAGGACCTGCAGCATCCTCGGTAAATTCAGTCAGATGAATTAAACACTCTTGGCTTGATTGGGTTGTTAATTCTGCCCTCCCTGGCTGAGGCTTTTGCTGCATCTTTACAGAGGGAAGGGGCCTTTCCCCAGACTCAGTTTCCTGCAGACACACATCCCTAGGAGAGTTTCAAAGACACATCCACCAGGACAGGAAATTAAAGGTCTCAACTCCCAGACATCTCAAGATCAGATCAAAAAACCAAATCAAATCCCAGCGTTCGCAAACAATACCTGGGATAATGGAAGGAGGAGGCCCTGGCCACGGGAAGGGGGCGGAATTACATCAGCTTTGTTGCCCTTCCAGGACCTTTCTCCCCGCTAAACCAAAATGCTGCATAATTATTCAGAGTGAAAGAACCCCCAAAGGTGACGAGGAGCCCCCCTTCCCTCACTGTCTGCTCTCCCTGCAGTCCCTGCCAGGAAGGAGCCTCCGCTTTGGGTTTCCGAGAGCAAAACTGAATTCAAACGTCACAAAAAGTAACAACAAACCCCTTCCTTTGAAAGGTCTCCATCCAAGGGGCAGGGAGGACAGAAACTCAATTCCCCAGAGCTTTGAACTTTCCTGCCATCCAAAAAGCAAGGCAGAGCCCCTGGGCTCCCCCATGGCAGCGTCTCGCTGATTAAATCTCTTCTTTCCCAGCTGCCTTTTGAACACCTTTAATTCTCAAAGTTCACAGTGACACCAAAGACCTTTCACAGCCGAGCCTGAGAGTGAAACGTCCCTTTCTTTTTCTTTTCTTTTTTTTTCTTTTTCCAGGTTTAATGCTACAGGAATGTCAGGGACACCACTGAAACAACACAGAGCCTCTGCCGAGCTGCACCGAGGTCACAGGAGTGAACTTCATCGACTGGAGAGCAGCAGAAAAGGTCAAACGGGCACAAGGAGTCACATTCCTGTGGGTTCTGTGTGTGGAGGGGTGAGGGGGGGAGCTGGAAGGAAACGTTCTGGAAATGTTACGTTGGAGACGCTGCTGAAATGCTGTGCTTGGACCTCTGGCAGCTGCAGCATTCGCAGGAGGGATCTGTCACAATCTGGCTTGCTAAAAAAATACAACTATTGGGGCTGGGTGTTCTCCTGCTGCCTTTGCCAGGGGGTGCTGGAGCTGGTAAAGGTCAAATCACGGCTCCCACAGGAAAGGCTTCCCAGGGAGATCAGCTCTGGCTGTGGGAAGGGAAGGGAAGGGAAGGGAAGGGAAGGGAAGGGAAGGGAAGGGAAGGGAAGGGAAGGGAAGGGAAGGGAAGGGAAGGGAAGGGAAGGGAAGGGAAGGGAAGGGAAGGGAAGGGAAGGGAAGGGAAGGGAAGGGAAGGGAAGGGAAGGGAAGGGAAGGGAAGGGAAGGGAAGGGAAGGGAAGGGAAGGGAAGGGAAGGGAAGGGAAGGGAAGGGAAGGGAAGGGAAGGGAAGGGAAGGGAAGGGAAGGGAAGGGAAGGGAAGGGAAGGGAAGGGAAGGGAAGGGAAGGGAAGGGAAGGTGGGTGGTGCTTTGTGATCTCTGCGAGCCAGGCAAAGCTCAGTGTTGGAAATGATGCGGGGATGCTCTGGCTGCTGGGGTGTTTGGGTGTGTTCCTGTCACGGGAGGGAATTCCATCCCTTCCATCCCTGTGCTGGGCTCTCCAGTGGGACACGCAGCTGGGATGGGGGAATTGGAAGTCCACAGTTCTCCATCCCATGTAAAGCATTTAAACCACCATAAAACATGAGCCCTAAATTTAGGGATTAAGCCCAGGAGTATCAGCTGGATCCCTGGTTCAGTGACCACTTCCTCATTGAAAAATCCATTTTTTTGGACAGAAGAAACCAACAAAAAACACCAAAGCACCAGGACTGTAAAGCTGTGCCATCCCTGAGGAACTCCTGAGGGCCAAACTCTCCTGCTGGAGAATCCCAGGATGGTTTGGGTTGGAAGGCATCTTAAATCCCATCCCATTCCACCCAGGACAACTTCCACTGTCCCAGGCTGCTCCAAGCCCCATCCAAGCTGGCCTTGGACACTTCCAGGGATCTGGGGCAGCAACAGCTCCTCTGGGAATTCCATCCCAGCCCCTCCCCACCCTCCCAGGGAGGAATTCCTTCCCAATATCCCATCTCCATGGAAAGAGAAAAAACACTCCCAGCTCAGTTATGAGGACGGCGAGCAAAAATAAACCAGCACCGAAGAGTTTCCTCCTTCATCACACAAATAACCAGGAATGCACAGGGCTGTGTGATGCTTGTTAAACAGGATCTCGTGCCTCTGGTGGGAATACAATTCCATGGCAGCAGTTTGTCCTGGGAAGTCAGCTCGGTGGGGTTACAGCGTGCCAAGTTGAAATGGGAACCATTTGTTTTGTGTCTGCATTGCAGCAGGAGCTGGCAGGGGTTTTATGGAGCGTCCCTGACAGCCTCCAAGTGTTATTTTTCCAAATTAACGCCGTGCCTGTGGAGTTAATGGGAGTGCAGGCAGCCAGGGGTCTCTCCACAGCCCTGGCAGCGTGCTCAGGATCCTTTGCAGGAGCAGAGAGTGAAATGTGATGCAGATTTCTGGAATTACTGCTCTGCCTCGTGTCACCAGACACAGCCCGTGCTGCTCTCATGACGAAGGAGACGGCGCTGCTGCTGCTGCTCCCCCAGACTGAGGGCACCAGGAGGCCCAGAGGACACAAACCCCCACGGGAAGGGGGCTTGGAAAGCCAGGAGGTTTTGGATTTGTGAGGGTGTGGAGAACTCTCTGCCTTCCCAGGGAGTTCCACAAGTCCTTGACCCCCACCAACATTGATTTCTGATTTTGGCTCTGCAGAGTTTTACCTGAGGACATCCTGGGGGCACAAGGAAAGGCAAGTCCTGCTCAAAAAGGGAGTGATCACCCCAAAAATTCACCCAGGAGGTGATGGAAGCCCAAGGTGGACATTCCTCCTGCCACAGGAGGCTTTGGGACAGAAGGAGGCACACAAGTCCGCTCTGGTGGATAATAAAGAATCCTGGAATATCCTCAGCTGGAAGGGACCACCAGGATCATCCAGCCTTGCACAGACACCCCAACAATCCCACCCTGTGCGTCCCTGGGAGTGTTGTCCCAATGCTCCTGGAGCTCGGGCAGGTTTGGGAATGTTCCCATTCCTTGTTCAGTGCCCACCACCCCTCAGGGGAAGAACCTTTCCCTGAGATCCAGCACTGGAGAGGCAGCAAATCCTGCAGCCTTTAACCTCTCCAAGTCCCATTTCTTACAGAAATATTCCAGGTTGGATGGCTCCAGGACTTATCCTGTGCCCCAGAATTTCCAGGCCACGTCTCTTCTCTCAGCCCCACCCTTTCACAGATCCCTGAATCAGTGAAAGGGATCCCTGGATCCCTTGCTGATCCCTGCCCACCTCCAGCTCTGGATGTACCACCCTTCCCTTGTCCCATCCTTGCCCTTCTAACCTGCATCTTATCCATCTTGACAAGGAATTTTTCCAGCTCTGAAGCAGCCTTAAACAATTACTCCATCCCTACCACATTAATCTGGTTCCTACAGAACAGCAGCTTTGCCACTGGACTGGAGCAGGGGAATCAATTTTCTGGGAGCAGCTTGTCTTTATTCCATCAGCTCTTCCTTCCCAGTGATCCCTCGTCCCTTGCCTTGCCCCGACAGATTTTTGCACGCAGAATTTTTTCCAGATGGCAGATCCGGCGCAGACAGCAATCTGCATAATTTAAAATCTGCTGCCTGGCATGAATTACAGCCCAACACACTGTGGGGTTTGATTTCCAGGGCTGGGCAGTGCCCAGGAATTGCAGGTGACTCTGGAAAACCCTGCCTGAGCCATGGCACGGGGAAGAGCTGAAACCTGAAATATTTCCTCATGGAAATAATGATTCCCAGGGGAATGTGCTCCAAACAGCACCACTGCAGTGAACTCCACCAGCTGCTCTGGAGTGAGAAGGTCAAGGAGAGCTCCTGGTGGCAAAATTGGATTTTCCCACAAGGACAAACACAACTCTGGGGCTGTTCCAAGAAGGTTGAAGCAATCCATGGCCAATTAATCTCTTTTTCCCCAACTGAAGCCGGGCTGAGAGCTGGAATCGCCTCTTTGGGATTCACAGCGCACACGTTGATCCCAAACATGCCTGGTCACTTGGGATGCAACCCCTCCTGCCAAAAATAAATTAATTATTCACCTTCCAGAGGCTCCAGCTTATACCAAACACAAGTTTCTGTCCCAAAACACAGCCAGGAAGAGACGGAAGCACCGGGAGCAGAAACGCGCTGGCAAACACGGAACGCAAACAGATCCTTCCACCAGAGAACCCCACAAGAGGAGCCTGAATCCCCAAATAATCCCACTAAAACACACGTTCCCCAGATCCTGCCTTGCCTCCATCCGTTTGGTGGCACCGTGGGGCCATTCCCACCCCTGGCACGGGTCCTGCGCTGAGCCTGGCCAACACTGAACATCCCTTTGTCCACTTGGCACCGGGGAGGGACCCGAGGGACCCAAACCCCTCGGGCTGCAGCCCTCCGGGGTGCTGAAAACAGCAACAAACTGCAACAGTGCTGCTTTTAATCTGTCAGCACCCCAAGAAATGTCTCCAAACATTTGTGTGTCTTACGTCTCAATTAATGCCTTTTCATTTCTGCACCAAGTGTTTGTGGCCTGCTCTGCCCGTTAGAGGAGAGAATTAATTTTTCATTCATTTTGCCACTGCTTTGGGCTCCCTGAGCCCCGTTTCCACCGTCAGAACTCGTGTTTAGGAATGCCAGATGCTAAATTCCTTAATTCCGTTATTTGTGGGGTTGTGACGGGCCCCACAAGTCTGAGGCCACTTCATGCCCAGGCAGGGAATGCCTGCACCCCCTCATGATGGAATTCCACACTATTAAGGCCGTATTTTCAATTAAAATTTGCCTTGGAATATTCAGAGGCTGCTCCCAGTGCAATTCCATCCCCCCCGCCTGGTTTGTTCTGTCCTGATGGTGAATTCCCGTCAACTTTCTGCCAGGAAAAAATTCCCAGGTGCTCCTCAGTGGGAATCACGTCCATCACCCTCTGCTCCACTTTTAATTACAACCCTCAGGATCCTTCCTTCAAATCCTAGACCCGAGGAGGAAGGAGCTTTTCCTTTGCACAACATCCATGAAATCCCCTGCTCCAGTGACATCCCTCTGCTGCTGTTTCCTGGACTAAGGGAGAGATTCCCCTCCTTTCCCTTTTCCCATGAAAGATGAGTTTGCCCAAAGTCACAATCCCTTTAAAACCAGTTGCGTTTCGTGCCCACACTGAATTATCAGGATCGTTTTCCATCAGCAACTGCGCTTGTAAACGGATAATTCAGGTTTGTTTTGCCTGGGATATAGTTGCAGTTTGAACGCTGGTTTAATTTTAATTACACGCAATTTGGGTCTGAATTTTTAGGCGCAGGCAGATCCTGTTTTCAGCAGAATTTTGGGATGAGGAGTTGGACACAAATCAGCTGCTGAAACGCTGACCTCAAATAATCCTGAGCGGGGCTTACAAAGACACCTCCCCCCATTTAGGCTGAGCCTAAACCCCCACCAGCATTCCCAGATTCCTTTGGCATCTCTCCCTTTGCAATTTTCCATCAGGATTCCAATCAATGACCACCACCACAACATCCCTGCCCGATGGAAAATTCCCTTCAGGCACTGCTGGCCTCATTGAGATCCTCCAGGGAGACAAGGAAAGGGATGGGATAAAAGCTTGGGATGTTTTGTGGGGAGGGAAAACAATGCAGGAGATGATTTCAAATCACCTGGCAGTTCAGGCACCTGGAGAAACGGAAGGCTCCACACTCCTCATTCAGTTATTAGCACGTAAAAACCACTTTAAATACTTGATAATTGAAGGAACTTAAAGGATTAACAGGGAATCAATTAATAAAAGACCCTCGTCTGTGTCTTTCTGAAAGCAGCCACTCCACATTGTTTCAAAAGGCGCCAAGTTGAACATTCTCCAACTGCTTTTTAATAAATGTAAATAATATTCCAAAGCAGGGACGAAATGCCAGCAGTCGAGGGGTGGCTGAGCCATCCATGGCATGTAAATGAATCCCCTGCCTGGATATCAGGGATGTGGATGTGCAGCCTTCAGGAATCAAATGAGCAAAACTTGCACAGCTCGAAAAGAGCTTCCCAGAGCTCCCCCCCCCAAAAAAATCCCTTTTATTATTCATGTGGGAAAAGCAGAGGGGGAAGAGTTGCAGGTGATCTCCAGGATTCAGTGAAACCTGACAGAAAATGCTGGATTTTGGTGAAATTGAGGGCAGATGAATTAGTCATGAACAAGGGAAATGCTAAAAAAACACTGGAGGATGTAATTGGATTTACACACAAAGCTAATGGCAGCGTTCCTGCAGCTGGGAAAATCCAACAGGACTGCCTGGGAAATCATCTCCCATTCCTAAGGGATGGAAGTTCCTCTCTATTCTGTTCCCAACATTTCAGCCTGGATTGTCCGGAGGGGTTCAGTGGCCCAGTTCAGTGTCAGATTGGGTCTCAAATTCCCATTTCTCCACAGTTTTCCTGTTTCCACTCCCTTTAAATGAGGGACTGTCCTACTCCAATCTCCAGGTCTCACAGAGAAAGAGAATCCCTGAGAATTCCTTTTGCTCCTGGATATTTTCCCAGCTCTGTTTTTTCCTCAAAACCACTCTTTAGACCCTTCCAAGGCTCTGACCTTTCTGAATGGAAACATCCCCACAGCAAGATCCTGCTGAAAACTGGGGATGAGCAGAGCTGTCCAAATTCCAGCTAAACCCTGGACTGAGATCCCGTTTCAGGAGACATTTCCATGTTTTCTCTGGATCATTTTACTCTCTGTAGTTATTCTCTCTATTTACTCTCTGTATTCACATCCTGTAGTTGCTCATCCATCCTGTTGGAGAGGAGTGAGTTGGAATTCAGGTCCCAGCCCCTGTTCTCAGGGCACAGCACAGAAATCTGGGATAACACCTGGAGGTGTCTTTCCACTTCCCCTGCCCACCTGAATCCAGGATGCTGCAATCAGCTTTTCCAGCTGTAGCAAATATGGAATATCGGCTTCGCTGTGTTTTCCCAGCAGTTTTCCCTGATTTCCCAGCTGGAATCAGGACACTGACAGACACGGGTGTTTAAAATAGCTACATGCCCCCGGAAACAGGAAAACTTCCCCTTCAGAGAGCTCATCCCAGCCAGGTCTGTCATTTATTCCTGTGTTCTCTTTGGCACCCAGGGAAACTGCTGGAAGGACAAACATTCCCTGGCATTTGATCTCTTCCCTGTATTTCAGGTCTGTACGAGCTTTTGCACACAAAGCCAGGCTTTAGCCCTTGGGCACAGAAAGAGTCTCCCTGGTTTTATTGGGATTCCAGGAATCCCCAAAGTGCCAGAGCAGGGACCCGCAGGAGCCTCAGGACAGAAAATCCGAGTTTTAAAGAGATTTAGAGCAGGGAAAGGACTCCAATCCTGTCTGTGCCTTGGAAAACTCAGGGAAAGCAGGGGACAAAAGTATTGGACACAATTCCAGAGGTTTGACAGTGCTGCATTGGGAGCATGAAGTGAATCCCAGCACCTACAGCTCATGGAAATTCTTCCGGATTTATTTGACTTAAAAGACTCCTCTAGAGCTTCCCCAGCCTTTTGGGAAGCTGAAAAACTTGAACCAGCAAAGGCAACCCAAATATATTCGGCTCCAGGTAAGTGAGACATTCCTAATGCAGCCTTTTTTTTTTTTTTTTTTTTTTACCCTGTGCAATTTAACAAATGAGTTTCCAGTGTGTGACAAGTTATCCTGGAAAACAGAGAATCTGGGATTAATCCCAGCACGGGAGACGTGAGAATTCAGTATTTGCTGATTTCCAGCAATCCCAAACGTGTTCAGCTTCCTCCTCCTCCCGTGAGGAATGGGATGTGCGGGATGGATCCTCACCCGAGGCTCGGCTCCCAATTCCCTTGGAATTCCTGAGGAGCCGTTCCCAACTCCCTGCCTTGCCTCTGAGCGACTCTCCCTGTTTAATTTCCACCCTGTGGTGTTTGTCACAGTCACTCCCATCCATCACATCCCCGTGGATTGCCTTGGAATGAGGTTTGGAAAAGCCTCGTGGGATGTCTGTGCCCAGGGCAGAGGGGATGGAGTTTGGGATGGAAGGAACCACCCTGTGGAAGTTGCTCCTGAGGGAATCTCTGCTCCAACGTGCTGGGAGAAGAGCCTGGCTGCCCAATGCAGCCAGCCCTGCTACAACTACTCCGGCAGGAACCCCCAAAATAATCAATCAATCAACCAAACAATCAATCCATCCTGCAGCGAGGAATTATCTCAGCGCTCTGCCCACTGCCGGAGCCCGGATTGGTCCCGCAGCATTCCCGGGATGACTTCATCGGGATCCAGCCCTGAGCTTTTCCATGTTGACAAACAGCTGAACTGCCGCCTCCAGGAGCCCTGCGTGGATCCTCGGGCTGTTCCAGGGTTTGGATCGCCAGGAGCTGAAATCCCGGAGGAATTCCCAGGCTCAGAGCCGCGGGCTGTTCCCCCCCGCAGGAAGCACAGCCGCGTTTTTCCCCCCCCCCTCCCCCAGTAATTGCACATCCAAAAGAGAAAAGGCGGAGAAATCCTGGGAAATTCTGCTACAGCAGCCCGGCCCTGAGAATCCCTGAGAATCCCTGAGATTCCCTGAGATTCCTCAGGCATCTTTTCCAAGCGCTGTGTAGAATCGTTATCACCCGGAGATGCTTCCCCCCGTTCCCGAGCACAGAGCCCAGCCCTAATAAATCCTTATAAATTCCCCTAATAAACTTACAGCGCGTCAGGAATGGCATCGCCTTTGCTCCAGCCTCCTCCTCCCAAGGTAAAAGTGCCGGCGCATCCCGGATTCCTTAAGGAAATCTGCCTGCGAGTCACATCCACGTCCCGCTGGGCATCATCCCACACCCCCGCCATCCCTTCCTTCCCTGGATTATTCCCGAGGGAGCTGCTCCATCCCGGAGCTGCATCGGAGGGAGCTCGGGGCGTTCCTTGAGGAATGAAATCCCTTACCAGCCGCATGGTGAAGTTTCCCAGGAAAAGGAGGCAGGAATGCGGCTCCTCCCGGCGCTGCCTCCCGTGGAAGAGCCGGAGACAGGGAAGCTGCCAGCCTCGGAGTTGAGCTCGCTCGAAAGGCTCCAGAAAAACCTCAAAGAGAGACGCGGCGGGGGGGGGGGGGGGGGGGGGGGGGGGGAGGAAAGAATAAAAAATGGGAAGAGCCAGAGCGGGAGCGAGCAGCGCACAGGCAGCGAGATGAAAAACTTGTGGCACGGCTCCAGCGCAGGGATGGATCCGCTGTCATTCCCAGCCATCCGCACCAGGGAACGAGGCGAAACTCGGATTTACGGGCCGGCCCCGATCGCTGCAAGGAGCCTTTTATAGGGAATCCAGCCAGGAGCGACGCTGGGTCCGAAGGGGAACGGCGGGGTGGGCGCCAGCAGCACACACAGAAACACATCAATCCCATAGTCTACTTGATATTCTCTGTTTTCTGGACTTTACTGGATGCATTTTATATATTCTATTTTCTATTTTCTAGATTTTATTTTAGGTATTTCATTTTATACATCCTATATTCTATATTCTGCATTCTACTTTATATATTCTGTTTTCTAGATTTTATTTTATGCATTTCGTTTTCTAGATTCTATATTCTGCATTCCATATTTTCTATCTTCTATTTCTTATCTTTTATCTTACAGATTCTATAGTCCATTTTCTATTTTCTGTTTTATAGTTTATATAAATAAACCCAGGTGCCAGCGCAAACTCCAAGCAGCTCTTTCCATCAGCTCCTCCATGGGCATTTTTCTTAGACACAATTCCAATCCCCAACCTGCCTCCAGGTGGCTTCGCTGGCGTTTGTGGCGCTCTTCAGGCACATCAGCAAATTCCTTAAGGGGTTTTTCCCTAACATTGCCAAAAATCCATTTCTCCAGAGGTAATCCCAAGGATTTTAAGCTCTGGAGCAGGACGGTCCCTGTGGAGCAGGATGGACCCTCTGGAAGTAGGTGCTCCAGTCAGCCCACGATGCTCCTCGACATTCCCAGCTCCCGGTGACATCCCACCCCTGTTCTCCAGGGCTCACCTGCAGCTCCTCCTGAGCCACACCCAGGCCGTATCTGTCCCCTATCAAAGCAAAGGGGGTTTAAGCCAGTCCTTGTGCGTCCTAAGCCAGGCCTAAGCCCCTCAGGCTCCACAGGAGGACGTGCTGTGGGTGCTGGGCCACGACTCCCTCCCCAAACCAAGCCCAAATGCTGAGATGTTCGAGGCTGTTGACTAAAACTGGGCCTGACAAGGGCTCTGCCACTAAATCCCGATCTTCTGACTAAAGCCACGGCAAAGCCGGCCCCTACAAACAGCACACGAATCATTTATGGACATCAGCTCCAGGGTTTGAAGCCCTCCACTCCTGGGATGCCAATGGAAAGGAAGAGCCGAGCTGGTTCCCTCTGCTCCAAGCTGCCCTCCCCGGGGAGCTCATTAGCGTGGAAACACCTGCTGGAGATTTCCATCAATCTCTGTTTGGGATTCCCACTCCTGGATGACTCCCACGGCCTCCCCCAAATCTCAAGGAATGGACTCCCAGGGATTTGAGAATGAAATTCTTGAACTGCCTCGGTCAAATATTGGCCTGAGCTGGAGTTGTCTCATCCTGCCCACGCTCCAGATGGATTTATCCAAGAGAAAATGAAATCCTGGATGTGGCTTCTCGCAGGGGATCTGGAGAAACCTCCAATTCCTTGTAAAATGAAGCCTTAAAAAAGCAGTTTTCCGGTAGCCACGAGGATGGGAAAACAACATTCCTGCTTTCAGAAGGGGGATGAAAGGAAAATGCAGGGAACTGCAGACCAGGGAGCCTCACCTGGGTGTGGAGATGGGATTGACATGGGATATTGGGAAGGAATTCCTGGCTGGGAGGGTGGGGAGGGGCTGGGCTGGAATTCCCAGAGAAGCTGTGGCTGGAAGTGTCCAGGGCCGGGTTGGATGGAGCTTGGATCAGCCTGGGATGGTGGAAATTCCCAGTGGTGGAATGGGATGGGATTTAAGGTTCCTTCCAACCCAAACCATTCCATGTCTCTGTGATAAGATGGGGATCCCATCTCTGAGTTTTCCATGGGATTGAGGGGTCTGGGGAATCCATACAAACCCACATTTCCTGATAGGAAAGGCAGAGATCCCATCCCAACATCCCAACACACACCACTTCCAGGCCTTGGATTCCTGGTCGGGATGGAAATGGAGAATTCCCCAACTCATGCACCAGATAAAAACACTTGTGAACTGGAAGAAAATTCTTATTAATTATTATTTTATTATCTTTTAAAATCTCCAATTTACTTTGAAATTACACCATTTCAAGAATTGTAAATAATTAAATTATTTACATGGAAACACTTGGAAAACACTGGATTTATCCATGGAAACACCTCGAGATGACTTTGGATGCACCCTGGGAACTTCATTTTGGTGCTGGGAAATTCCCCCTTCGCTCCTACCTGGTTAATTAATAAAACCCAACGTCCCCTCAAAAAGAACTTTCTCCAATATAAATCCCCTGGAATTCCTGGGAAATGGCCTTGGCTGAGGTTTGCTCCGCGTGGGAGCTGGGCCTGAGGGATGTGCATGGAAAGATTTCCAATGCAAAGCCAGGAATGACTGATTCAAGTGGGATCTGCAGAATTTGGGGCCCTTAATGAGTTGTTGGAGAAAATTAATTTCCATGTGTAACGTATTCAGAGACTACGAGGAAATGTGGGAATTTAATTAATCACAGCATTAAAAAAAAAAAAAAAGGATTGGATATAATTTTAAATAAATATTTCTTAATTATTCTTCTAATTCCGTGGCTAATTTGGAGGCATTTCCCTGGATACTGCTCCTGGTTCAGGCTGCAAAATATTTCACAAATTCCATAGTTTTTGAAATGATGATGGATTTTCCAGGGCTCTGTTCTAAAGCCCAAAAATTTCAGGCACAAACCCTGCTCCCAGTCCAGAGCACAGCAAAGCACATCTTTCCTGGGAAAAGCAGCGGGAATTATGCAGATTCCCATTAATTTCTCCTTAAACTGGCTGCTGTCATCCCCTCCTTCCCCTTAATTATCCCTAATTAATTGCCCTGCCCGACACCCCTTGTGTCTGTTCATCGCCTTCCCAATTTTATTGTGGATTTTGCTCCGTTTAAAGCTCCCCAGTGTTTGTTTTTGGTTGTTTTTTTTTTTTTTTCCCCCATTCCAGAGCAAGAACCAGCAGCTCCTGCAGCGAATTCTGGATTTTAGGTCCTTGAACGTCTCCAAAATGTTTATTCTGAGTGTCCCTGTGCTGCGCAAGACGAGCGGAACTCCTGGAAAATCCGTTTTTCTCTCCAGGGAGCTGCCCTTGCTCCCTTAAAACCCAATCCCGACTCCCACAGAGCTTAAATCAAATCCAGGCATTGCATCCATCAGCCTGAGGGAGGAATGAATGGAAAAAACTCCCAAATCCCATCCTGCTTCCTACGGACACCACTTAAGCTGTTTCAAATGCCCTTTCCAGCCTTTTTCCTCCAGGAGCAGAGGGATTACAGGAGCTGAAACTCCCAAGATTTCCGAGGGAACGTGAGGGATTATTTGGAGCTGAATGTTCGTGGTTCATTCATAAAATATTTGGGGGGTTTTGGTGCTGTTGGGAGAAAAATCCCTGGGGAAAACTGAATGTATCCATTGGCTCCAGTGCTTTACGAAAACCAAGGGAATTTTGAGCCAGAGTTCATCCAGAAAGATTCATCATCGTATTTAAACATGAAATCTTCATGCTGCAGAGCAAATAGTAAAAAAATAAATTTAAAAAAAATCATTATTTTTACTCCTGCTCAGCCCTCGGGATGCAAATCCAGCGGGAAGTGCCCTTCCCGTTGTTCCTGCTGCTCCTCATGGGCTTGCTCCAGTTAATTACGGGCTTTAATTAGTCCTGAGCGGTGCCTGGGGAAGAAGATAAACGGTCCCTCCTGATTTACAGCATCTCAGAGATTGCATCAGTCTCAACAAAGGGAAATCGGGAATTCTCCCTGAGCGATGAGCCTGGCTGGGATCTGGGGGAATTCCCCCAAAATCACCCCGGGACAGGAGCTCTGCTGCCAGCACGGGACTCGGGGCATGGAAATTCCCAAAAAAGAAGGAGCGGGAGGGATTTTCCTGCTTTCCTGGAGCGCTTCCCATGGCAGAGCTGGGATCCTGCATTTGATCCTCGTGGATCCCTTCCAGCTCAGGACATTCCATCGGTCTGGGATGCTCAGCAGCACTTTCACCCCCAAATCCCAGTCACAGCCCCAGCCCTCCACCTTTATCCTGAAATGCTGATTTTGGCCTTCCCAGGCCCCACAAAAATCAAGTTCTGGGCGGCAGGAGCATTCCTGCGTTCCCGCACAGGATTTTTGTCCTCTGTGCTCAGCTCTGGAGGGATTTTTGGTGCCATCGTGGCTTTTATCAAACCCCACAAGCGCTGAATCCAGCTGGAATTCGGCCTCAGTAACCCAGGCTTGGCCGGGCAGGCTGCTGGGGAAAGGATAAAACGGTTCTCAGGATGAAAACAACACCAAACATCATCCGAAACCAGCCAGGGCTCCATCGAGGAGCAGAGAAAATCCCATCCCGGAGCTGGGAAAGGGCAGACTCCTCCCTGGGAGCACTGGAGCCGGTGGAAAGTCAGGAATTCCGTGGATAATGTGCCAGCTGTTCGTTTCCAGCAGGGCTGAACTGCGGGCCTGGTGCTGCTGGCTGCGGGGATGTGGATTTGGAGGAGCAGAGCTGGACACGAGGGAGACAAAACCCAACCTGAGAGAGCCCAGGCCTGAGCCCAAACCTGCCTCACCCCGGCGCTGGAGGCAGCACTTTTCACATCCCCACTTTCCAGGGATGCTGGGAACGCGCACGCAGCTCTGCCCCATTCCTGGCGCTCGGCTCCTCCTCTCCTTCTCCTCCCAGCCCGATTTGTGCCCAGGTTTAGGAGCAGCAATTAACACCCAGGCACGATGGAGGAGGGAGCAGGATTCCCACTGCAGGGAGATGTTTGTTATTTCTTCCTCTTTCAGCCTTGTTAGATTAATCCGTTTGAAATTACCACATGCTGCCAGGCACAATTAGTGTAATTTATGGGGATCATTCCGGTGCTTTCTTTCCCTCGGATGTGAGGTGGGGGTTATTTATCCAGGGCTCCCAGGAAGCTGCTGCTGCTGCTGGAGCAGCATCTTCTCCAGAGGGAACTGCCTCCAGCCTTCAGGCCACACTGATTCCTTTTTTTTTTTTTTTCTCCCATCAGAGAGGAATCATAGAATCGTGGAATGATTTTTCCCCATTTCCCCACCATTTTTTCCTATTTCCCTCCTTTCTTCCCCATTTTTTCAGTTTTCCCTATTTTTTCCCCATTTCCACCCCATTTCTCTCTATTTTTTTTTTCCCCCTCCCCATTTAGGAGATGCAAAGAAGGGATCTTAGAGCTCATCCCATTCTGTTAAATTCTGTTAAATTCTCCTAAATTCTAATGGGATCTTAGAGCCCATCCCATGCTCCAGGGGGCTCTGGGCACCTCCTTCCCACCCCAATAAAATCAGGGGCTGGGAACCTCTCAACAGCCACTTTCAATAACAGCACCTTAAATAATATCACTTTAAACAACATCACTTCAAATAACATCCCCTTAAATAACAGGACTTCAAGAATATCACTTTAAATAACAGCACCTTAAATAATATCACCTCAAAAAATATCACTTCCAAAAAAAAATCACCTTAAAAAAATCTCCTTAAATAATATCACTTCAAAAAATATCACCTTGAATAATATCACCTCGAAAAACCAAATCACCTCAAAAAAAATCACCTCAAAAAACCAATCACCTCAAAAAAAAATCCCCTTAAATAACATCACTTCAAAACACATCACTTCAAAAATATCACCTTCATTAAATAACTTCAAATAATATCGCCATAAATATCACCTTAAGTAACGCCACTTTAACCGATATCACTTTAAATAATCTCTTTTTTTTTTTTTTTTTTTTAAAGATCACTTTAAATCACATTTTCCTGCCCTTTGAGAAAGGGCCCTTTTTGCTTTTCCCGGTGCCAGGGATGAGCAGCCAAAGTGCTGATGCAGGAGAAGGAGCCCGAGGCCGCTTCGAACCCTCGGCATCCCCACGGACCCTCCCTCCCCAAATGCCTCCACAAAACCCTTCTGAACTGAAGGGGTTAATCAGCAGCTCCCAGGAGGAAAAAAAAAAAAAAAGAAAAAAAATTTAAAAATCAAGTTTTTAATAGAGGAAGGAAAAAAAAAAGGGGGGGGGAGGCTCTTTGGAGTAAAACAAATGATTGTCTAAGAAAGGCTGGCCCCGGGACAGGGAGACAAGGGAGCTTTTGATGCCACAATCCTGCACCGAGATGAATTCAGGGCTCAGCTTTTACCCCAACTAGAAATCTCCCTCAGCAAGTCAGGAAATAGAGTCTCGTCGCCTCCAAGAGCAGCCTGAATTCCAGCTTTTCTCTGGGAGTTTTCAACTCTGGAGCCGAGGAGCAACCTGACAAAACGATCTCGGTGCTGCTTTCAGCAAATCCCTGTTATGTGAACGCCGTGCTTTTGAATTTTAGACCAGCTAGGAGCAAATAATACCAGGAGATTCCGGCTTTTCTGCCTTTTCCAGAGCTCTGCATCTCCTCCCCTTTCATGAGCAGAGGGGAAACTCTGGAGTCACCAGGAGCAGTCTCCCAACAGGGAAAAAACCAGCCAGGAGATGAAATAAACCTTCTCCAGGCGGTTCCACAGGGCTCCAGGAGCTTTTCCAAGCTCTGATGGTGCTGCTGAGGGCCCTCCACGGCCCTTGGGAATGGGAACATTTCATTTTATTCCGTGGATAACCAGGTTATCCAGCACAGCCCAGCGCTCCAGGGACATCCCACAAACCATCTGCATTTGCTGCACGTTGAGGTTTTTTGGTGAAATGACCAAAAACCAGGAGAAACTAAAATCCCAGCAGTGCAGAGCCACAGGATGGAATCCCTCACACTCCGCAGGCCCTCAGACTTCCACGGAAATCCAGATTTCCGCTTTCAACTCGTTTTTTCCCCTCTGGAATATCTGACCACAACCCATCTCCAATATTTTTGACACTGGGCAGGTTAAGGCCTCGTGTTTACACTGAAATGACCAAAACCCAGGAGAACCCAAAATCCCTGCAGTGCAGAACCACAGGATGAAATCCCTCACACTCCTCAGGCCCTCAGATTTCCATGGAAATCCAAATTTCTGCTGTCAGCTCCTGCTTTTTCCCCCTGGGCTATTTGACCCAGGCAGCACAGCCCATATCCCACATTCCCGACACACGCTGTTATTTTAAACACACTTCCAATAAACTCCCCGAGTTGATACAGTTGGAGGCCCGCAAATAAACGAGCTCGTTAAACACCAGCGGCACTTAGCAGCATCTCTGGTGGCCAATCCCAGCTCGGGCAGGGCTGGAATTTATAACTTTGATCCCCATTTAATCTGCTCATAACCATCAATCTGGGATTTTTATTGCCCCGTTCTGCAGCCTGAGCAGAAAAGCTGCTCCAATTAGGGCCCCCCCCCCCTCCCTGAGTGACTCTGGCAAATAAATACCGACTTTAATATCCCACATCACAATTCCCTGGGATCCATTTTGTTGTTTAAGCTCTCCTGGAGCTCGGGAAGAGGTTTGGGATGAAAAAACAGCCCCAAAGGGCCGGGGAGCAGGAGGTGCTGGGGGACAGCGCAGATGTCACCGGGGGTTGTGGAGTGACATCCCATAACTCACCCTTCAGGATGATGGGAGATCCCATTGAGCTGCAGTTGGCTCCAGCTCCTGGCTCAGCAGGGAGATGGGGATGCCTGGGAATGATGCATGGAGCAGGGGAGGCTGCCAGGAAAAAGAAATCAGAGGGAGCTCATTAATAGCTAATGATGCCGAGCTGCCATTAATCCAGCCCCGATCCAAGGAGAAACAGGGATAATGATTTTCCTCTGGGTCCAAGCCCGGCTCAGAGCTGGAATCTGCAGGTGCCTCTCCGCCAGGTTCTCCTGGGGAAGAGCGTTTCCCACTGAAGGTGGAGCGGAATTGGGGGTGATCATCCCACTCCAAGGTGGAGAACTCAAAGACTTCCCCGGTTCTCTCCCCACATTCCTGCCAGGGCCATGGGAGTGGCAGCAGCCAGGACATGGGAATCTGCCTGTCCCAGTCTTGAACAGGATTTTCCTGGGGTTCTGCTGCTCCGAAGGAAATCTAAACCCACATTTTATTGGCCAAGGATTCACTAAATAGAGAGGGGATGATCTGTAGGGGGAAAAACTCCTTCTGTCTTCACTCATCACTTCTGTTTCCCTGGAAAGACAAATGAATCCTGGAATATCCTGAGCTGGAAAGGATCCACAGGGATCAGCAAAGTCCAGCTCCAGGCCCTGCACAGACATCCCAACATTCCCACCCTGTGCTTAAAACATTGTCCAAATATTCCTGGAGCTCTGGAAGCTCTGGGGCCGTGCTCATTCCCTGGGGAGCCTGGGAAAGAGGGGAACAAGGAATATTTCCCCATCAGGAAAGGCCGAAATGAGCTTTTATGTCATGTTTTCACACCAACCCTCACAGGAATTCCAGAGAATTCCGACCAAATGGGAAGTTTAGTGGAGTCCCCATCCCTGGAATTGTTCAAAAACCAGGGAAATGACATTAGAGGATGTGGTTTAGTGGAGCTGCTGAGCTGAGAGTTGGACTGGATGACTTAAAAAACCTTCTCCAGCTTTAACAAGCCTGTAATTCCACGGTTCTGTAAAACTCTCCCAACCCCCTGGGATCCTGGGAGCACCAGGTTCCATCCATCCCCATCCATGGATCCGTGTGAATGATCCCCCTGGGCACACCCAAGCCCGGGGAGCTTTGCCTCCCTGAAAAAACACCTTGGTTCCAAGCCAGGAGAAGAGATGGAGGCACCCAAATTCCTGGTTTTTATCCCTGCAGCTCCAGGAATGATCTGAGTTCCTCATTCCTGCAGCTCCTCTAAGGGAATTTCTCCAGGGAAGTCTCTCCATAGAAAAAAGCTCGGACAGGGATCAGCAATTCTGGAAGTGCTGCATGAAATCCAAACTGTGTTTTCTACCTCAGGAGAGAAAAATGCAGACGGATCCCCCAAAAAAGCCCCACTTTGGGAATGTGACCCATTCCTGGCAGTGCTGGGGGAGCAGGGCTTGTGCTCCTGCCTGGAATGAGCTCCTGAAGCCATTTGGTTCATTGGGAGGCCAACCGCTAACTCCGTTAGGCAATATTCCAGTGATGGATATCAAGAGGATGTGCGGGGCAATCAGCCTTTGTTCCTGAGGCACTAATTGGGTTAAGCTGATGAACAAAGCCCACAGAGCAGCAGCCTGGGCACAGGGAGAGCAGGAAATGCAGGAGGAAAGGAGAAGGGGAAAAAAATGGAGACTGTGGATTGTGCTCTTCACCTGATCCGCTACACTATAAAATAACCCCCCAAATCCGTATCTCAAAATATCAAATAATATCGGAAATCCACGTAAATCTCACCTGCAGACATTCCGGGAATGAAGTCGGGGTTGTAAGCTGAAGTTTGGGGTTGAAGGAAATTCCCATCAGGATTTAGGGACACCTGAGATGCCCCTGTGGGTTTGCCCCAGGCCTAAAGGAACATTTCGCTCCCCTTTATTTGCTCTTCCATCCCCATTCCAAGCAGGGATGTTCCAGCTGCCCCGGGGCTCAGTTCCTGCTGTGCCCACACACAGAGCTCTGGAAACACAAAACGTTGTTTTTAAACAACTCCATTAATTAAAGGCTAATGTTGATTGGGATCATTTGAGGAGCAGCCCCGTGTTTACACTCCCACAGCTGTAAAGTCAAAATCCCAGGAAGAGCAGCTTGGGGAAACAGAGCAGGAATTTTTTCCTTCCTTCTGTTCCCTGGGAGGCCCCACCTTGGCTTGAAGGACAGACAGAGATTCCAGCCCCAAATCCCAAAGAGATGAGGAATTTTTCTTCCAAAGGTCAGGTCCAGCTGGATCAAGGCTCAGCCACCAGGAACTCCCCAAGCCCACTCAGTCACTCACGGAAGAGCCACAGAATCCCGGGATCACTGAGGTTGGAAAAGCTCTCCAAGATCATTGATCCCATCAGTGCCTGATCCCCACAGCCCAGAGCTCTGGGGACATATCCAGGAATTCCTTGGACACCTCCGGGGATGGAGACTCCAGACCTCCCTGGGCAGCCCCTGCCAAGGCCCGACCTCCCTTTCCATGGAGAAATTCCTGCTGATTCCACCCTGAACTCCCCCTGTAAAACCTACTGGAGAACACCAAGCCTTCACCCACCTCGGGAATAAATTCAAAGAGGAGTCGATTGAAGGCACTGAGGTGCTTTTCCCAAAGACTGGACTCTGTTCCATGGGATCACAGACTGGTTTGGGCTGGAAGGACCTTCAAAATCACCTTCCACCACGCCAGGGTGCTCCAAACCCCAATGTCCAGCCCGGCCTTGGACACTGCCAGGGATGGACACCCCAGGATGGACACCCCGTGCCAGGACCAAGGCCGTGCACATCAGGCACCCAAACAAGCCCCAGCAGCTGCAGCCTCGGCGGTTTTAATCCCAACCATCCAACATTCCCGAGCCGGCAGCGCGGCAGTGCTGACCTCTAGTGAGAGGTCCCTGGAAAAGGGAGGATTTCTTGGGATAAAGTTCCCTTCCCAAAGCCTCCGAAGGCAGCACCAGAACCCTTAACAACCAAAAAGCACGGGTGACAGTGTCCAAGGAAAGGTTTTATTTCAAAAACACCCCAAATTCACAAGGAAAGCGTCCAATCAAAGCCTCAGGGCTGGTCCCGAGGAGCCCAGAAAGGACCAGGACAGCTCAGGGGGACAGGGAGCTCCCAAACTGCTCCTTTGGGTCCCCTCATTGTCCTCCAGAATCCAGAACTTTCACCCAAAATGTCCCTCGGGAAGATGAGAAATTTCCAGGCACGTCAAAGAAATCTCCACTGCACAAAAATCTCTTTTAAAACCAAGCTTTGAGACTGGGAGTTCTGCTTAGATTGAAACGATGAAATTCAGGATATTCTACATCAAATGCAGCTTTTTGATTCTAACGGACTCCTCTCCCTGCAGCCAAACAAACGTCAAAGGCTCCTGAGCTTTTTGTGGCACACCAGGATTCCCTGGAGCCATCCCAGGAACATTTCCTGGAGTATCCCAGGAATATTCCCCATTCCTGGGGCTCCACAAACCTCCTGCCCCTCCTGCAAGCTCAGCTCGGGTCAGAGATAATTGATCCAATTACCTCCAGGAGTAATTAAAGCAAAGCAAAGCACACTCTGCAGGAGCCCTGGGAAGTCCCTGTTCAGCAAGGAGCTTCCCACTGAAATGATGGGAAAATGATGAATTCCAGCATGGAATTCAAGGCTTTTCCCTCTGGAAGCAAAATTCAGTCCTTGCATTAACTCTTTTTATTGGTTTTAGTTACCACGTCTTAAAAAATAAATCGGTTTTCACATTGTTCAGGCTTGGAGAGGTTATTGCTGTTCCTGAGCTGGGATAAATTCCTGAGGCTGAGCACTTTTTGTACTTCTGGAACTGGAGATTCCTCTGCAATATTTCCTGGGGAGCTTCTCCTCACCTTTTCCTCCCCCAGAAAAACGAAGCAGAGCAAGGAAGGTGTCCAAGGAGAGGCTGGAGAAGCCCCACCTCCCTCCAGGCTCATCCCAGCACTTTCCTGATGGAATTTTCCCATTTCACAGCCAGAGATCAAGCCCTGGCCCCTGACTCAGCTACTCACGGAGTAATTAGAGCCAAGAGGCTGGAGCAGGTACTCAGAGGTTCCACCAGAGCCACCATCCCCCATCAGGATCCTCTGGATTGTCCAGGAAGGAGGAGTTTTTAGGCAATATTGGAAATCTAGGATCTAGGCTTGCAGCAAAGCACGGAGCATCTGCTGGCGCTGGGCTCTGCGTCCCAGGAAATTCAGTGGATTCCTGCTTCTCCACAGGGCCAAGCTGCTATTTCAACACACTTCTGTGGGCCAGGGTTGAGAAACAGGAGGAGTAATGAGCTGGGAGCTGCAAAAAAGTAAAATTCAAGACATTCCTCAGCTTCTGAAATGGGCCAACCTTCGAATCCTTTCCTTCATTACATTTTTAATTATTGGGAGGTTTCTTCCTGAGAACATATCCCAAGGATTTCACTCAGAGGTGGAGTTGCTGGCTGGTAAAACCGCCAAATCCTTTAAATAAACCCCTCAGCATTCTGGTTTTTAATCAGTGATACCTGAGCTCCAAGTTTGGACAGGTATTTATTCCTTAAACTAAAGGCGTCAGTTTTTGGCAGCAATTTGGCCAAATCATCGTCCTTCTGTCTTCTGAGCCTCTCCTGCTCTTCTGCTCTGCAAAAGAAAAGCGGCAAAAGATGGTTTGCCCTGAGGGAAAAGCCTGCCAAAGCAGGGAACTGCTGTTATTTGAGTGTTAGTTCCTATTTTAATGTTGTTGTTGTTGTTTTAACACCTAGGAAACGCTTTGGGGCAGCAGGTGAACGACCCTGAGAGGCGCAGGGCTCAGTAACTCAGTGTAAAGAAAGAGAGAGGCTGATTTCTGCAGGTTCCTTTTATTTCACTCCAAGATTTCAGTAGAAAGAGAAACCTTTTGGTTTTTCCCCAGATTACAAGGTGCTCAGGGAGCTTCTGGAACAACCTTTTTTTTTTTTTTTTTTTTTTTTTTTTAATCTATGAAACAAACTTTCATCCCTTTAAAGGAACATTCCAGTACAAAGAGAACGGAGAAGGCAATAAAAGACTGCTCAGCAGCCTCACAATTCAGAAATCTCCTACAAAAAAAAAAAGTCCATTTGAGCACCTGGGGCTCATTTTCCATTGTGTTGAAAGGAAACAAACCCAAAAGCTGTGGAGACATTTAAAAAGTGGTTTTTGCATTAAGACAGTGACAGAAGCAGCAGCAGCAGCAGCGAGCTGTTGTGAGCTCTGGGCGAGAACAATAAAATCACTTTTTGCTCAGAAAGCTCCACCCTGGGAGCTGCAGGTGTCTGAGCCAGGCCCTCACCCCACCAAAACCCAGGAATTTTGGCATGGATAGAACAGAGCAGGAGCTGAGGCAGTGCTGGGAAGCCCAGGGGGGTGAATGGATCCTGCAGAGAGCTCCAGAGACACCCAAACTCTGCTTCCAGCAGCTGGGGAGGGGCTGCAGCTCCCACCTCGGCTTTGCTACTCAACTTTCCTTTCTGAAAGAAACAGGGGGACAACAATTACTGCAGACACGGGCCTGGGGCACCCCAAATAATCCCACTGGATCCCTGGAATTTTTCTGGGTAATAAACGTGGGGCTGGGGCACCCCAAATCCCAGAGGATCCCCGGAATTGTTACAGGTAACAAACACAGGGGATGGGACATCCCAAATCCCACAGGATCCCTACAGGAATCTTTATAAAAATGTTAAATTAAGAATAATTAACCATATTTTAATTGGATAATTATCCATATTTTAATTATTAAATAAAAATAAAAATAACAAACAAATTATTAAATAATATTTATCCATATTTTAATTGGATGTCCCTGCCCATGGCAGGGTTGGGAACTGGATGAGTTTTAAGGTCTCTCCCAACCCAAATCACTCCATGAACAGCCAAAATTCCCTTATTCCAGCCATCCCTGCCACCTCAGGCGCTCCATCTCCTTTTAAAGGAAGCGAATCCCATTGTATTGAAAAGTCTTGCCCCACTTTCTTCTTAAAAATAAACCCCCTGACTGTCACCAGGAGCATTTGGGACAGATCTGAGCCCCAACTCTCCCATCAGGGCTGTGATTTACACTCCAACCACCCCATTTCCCACCACATTCCAGTTGTGAGGCCACTGAAATCCAGGGAAACACAGAGGAAAAGGCCACCTGGATAATGAACCTCAAATATTGACTCACAGGAGGCAGGGATGTGAAATCCTAAACCAGACTGGTTCTAAAATAAATCCAATAGAAATGAGACTGGAGAAATGATCCCCTGAATCCCCCCAGGACAAACTGACATTTCCTGGCTCTGTACTCACTCAGCAGCAGCTGCTTTTTGCAGTTTTGCCCTTTTCTTGGCAGACCAGTTGAGATCACCACCTGTAACAGCAGCAATGGGCACTGTGAGACCTTGAAAACTGGGATTTTGGGGGCTTTGGGATCAAAAATTCCCCCCAGGGAGTTCTCAGAGCACTGAGCAATCAGAAGAATGATTTTACAGGAGCAGGAACTGAGGTGAGGAGAAGCTGCAGAGACTCACCTGTGAGGTGATTGACAAAGTACAGCATGACCACAGCTATCAGGGACACTGCAGGAGGGAAGAGACAGTTTTAGTGACAACAGATGACCAAGTTTCACCCACAACCAAGATTTTCAGGGTGGTTGTAACTCAGAGGAGTTTTCTGGTGATTCAGGAAGGATTTTAATTTTAAACTTCTAACTGACACTTTTAAAGCAATATTTGTCTACTCTCACTCCGTTTTTTAAACACTGAAACTCTTCACGCTTCAAGGAAACCCCAAGCACTTCACTGGCTGTGGGTTCATCCCAACACTGCCCCCTCTAGAAGAGGAATTATTTCAGTTTTCCAGAGAATATGGAGCCCCAAATCCCCAAGAAACCTCCTGAAGCCATTCCCAGAGGGTCCAGACTCACAGCAGACACAGGCACTGAAGAAGACCTCGAGGAACAGGTATCCCCTGGTGTCCAGGATCATGCCAGCTGCAATGGCAATCACTGCCAGGCCCAGGTTCTGGATGGACTGCATGCTGGGACAGAGCAGGAACAGCACTGAGGGCTTTTCCCAGGACAATGGATCCTGATTTCCTCAGGAAAAGCTCCTCTGGAGCTCAGGAGAGGTGCACGTCCCCCATTTGCCGGGACATGGCAAAGTCAGGGCTCAGTTTTGCAGAAGTTGTTGTGCCCCCCAAAGCCACTGTCCCAAAGCAGCCTGGAATTCCCCACGAATTCCCCAGGGATTTCCCAGGAATTCTCCAGGAATTTCCTCAGGGATTCCTGCTCTAAACCTGGAGGAGATGGGAACCAGGAATGGGTTGGATCCTCTTGCAGGGACCCAAGCTCATCCCAAGCTCCTTCCATTGGAATTCCAGCCCAGCCAGAGGGGGGGAAAAAAAAAACAACACTGTAAAGGACAAAACCTCCCTGCACCACATCCTGATTAACCAGAATATACAGAATCCTGGAATGGTTTGGGTGGAAGATCATTTAATTCCCACCCCAGCCGTGGCAGGGACATCTCCCACTGTCCCAGGGGCTCCAAGCCCCAGTGTCCAGCCTGGCCTGGGACACTCCAGGGATCTGCTCTGGGCACTGCCAGGGTCTCCCCAGCCTCCCAAAATCCCACAAATCCCATCCTCTGGCAGTGGGAAGCCATTCCCTGTGTCCTGTCCCTCCATCCCCTACCCCAGGTCCCTGTGAGCCCTCCTGCAGGCTCCTTTCATTGGAATTCCATCCCAAAATCCCATCCCTCCCGTGCTCTGACATTCCCTGTCCTCGTCCCCACTCCCTCCCCAGGTGACCCCGGAGTTTCTCCTGTCCAGGCTAAGCAATCCCAGCTCTCCCTGCCCGTGCTGGAGCTGCTGGATTTGCACAAAAACCCTCCCAGGAAATACTCACAAGCCATAGGCAGTTCCCAGCTGGTGCTCAGGGACAACAAAGGCCACCATGGGCCACAGGGCACAGGCCAGCAGGGAATAGGCCACCCCCAGCAGGCTCTGGGGACATGGGGACAAACAGACAGGGTCACAGCACAGCTAAAACCCCAATAAATCAATGCACTGCCCTGCCCTCTCTCCCAAAAACAGCTCAGCAAACACTTTGTGCCATCAAAGTCTAAATAAATACCCACATTCAGAACTTCTCCTGGGAATGGAGAAGTTCTTCTTCCCTGAAATCAACTCGGTTCATTTGAATTAAAGAGCCTGAGTGAACAGCCAGAGCTGCACCTCCCTAGGAAACCACTAGAAAATTAAAATTCAATTGAAAATTTTTGATCCCTGCCCCCACCGATGAGCAGCATAATCCTCAGCTCCAAACAAATAGTTCAGGAAATCTGCCCTGAGTAATGCAGGTTTTCACTGAGGCTCAATCCAGCACATCTGAGGCAGTTTGAGCAATAATAATAAACCTGAGAAATAAATTGAAAGAACAATTTTTAGGAGAAAAATGAGCAGTTGGAGTAGTAGTAATAAACTTCAGAAATCAACTAAGAGAACACTGTTCAGGAGAAAAACGAGTAGTTTGAATGACAGTGATAAACTTCAGAGATTAATTAAAAGAACAATGTTTAGGAGTCAAATGAGCACCTGGCACAGGAATTTAGTCATGGAGCGAGGAAACTTTTCCACCTCCTAACACACAGAATAACTCAGCACCAACCCCATGGCTCGTTTGACATTTATGACAGAAATATTTGATATTTACGACAGAAACATTTGCTATTTGGCATCTGTTTGGGTCTGAAGGGCAG
Source organism: Chamaea fasciata (assembly GCF_029207755.1). NCBI lineage: Eukaryota > Metazoa > Chordata > Aves > Passeriformes > Sylviidae > Chamaea > Chamaea fasciata. The sequence goes on along the minus strand of NW_027094096.1, from coordinate 22,095,427 downwards.
CACCCCAGCTCACCATGGCAATCCAGGGGTTCCAGAAGGTGAAGGCCAGCAGGATGTGTGAGGCCAGCGTGCTGAGCACAGCACACAGCACCCAGATGATGTTCTTGCCGACTTTATCCACCAGCAGGCCAAACACCGGGGACATGGGGGCTGAGATGATGTACACGATACTGCACGACAGCGAAATTAAAGGTTGGGCACCCCCAGAGATCTCTGGTAACTCTGAGGCCAGAAGAAATCAACATTCCCACAAGAAAAAAAAAAAAAATCCCAATAATTTTGAATTCCGAAAACATTTGAGGATGTGAGAGTGCTCAGCATCCAAGGAAACAGGGACAGGTGACAAGGAATCAACATTCCCCCTCAAAAAAGTCCCAATAATTTACAATTCCCAAAGGGTTTGGAAGTGCTCAGCATCCAAGGAAACAGTGAACGACCCAGAGGCCAGCAAGTGTTGTTTTTGTGGGGTTTTTGTTGCTTTGCACATCACAGATTCATCCTCAAACCACCAAAACTGAGTTCCTTTAGTGTTGTTAGTAAATAAACTGTTTTTTTCACTCAGAAAAGAATCACTAAATACTAAAATAAAACCCTTCAGAGTTTGGTGGGGGTTTTTTTGTTTGTTTGTTTGTTTTTTCTTTCCAGTGTGAACATCTGGAAACATTTTTTTATTTTTTTTAAATTAAAAAAAACCACATCCACATTTCCCAGTTATTCCTTGGGTCATGTGAAATTATTTCTCCATTTAAATGCAGCTCACAGGAGATCCCAAATCTCTTCCCACCTGCCCCAAAAATTCATCCTAAAACCTGGCAGTGTTCCTTATTAAATCCAGGAATTAAACCAAGAGAATTAATTAATTAATTAAACCAAGATACCTGTTAATTGCACTGGCTTCTTGAGGGGAAAATCTGAATTTTTCAATAAAGAAAACTCTGAGGGAAGGAATAAAAAAAAAACCTGTTTAGGAAAATGCAAACTTGAAGGATGGGCAATCAAAATTAGGTTAGACAAAGATATGAGAATCCCATCTATAAAAAAGTTAAATAGAGGTTTGATATGAATATCCCAGATTGTAATTTATAATTAATTTAGGAGCTTTTTATCAGACTCCACAGATTTTAGTTTAAGGATCACTCAAATTATACTTTGGGGGAAAGATAAAAAATCAATCACCAACATTTAATCCAAATAATGAGATCTTGGGTTGTAAATATGGAAAGAATCTCACAGGACACCAAATCCCACCCCACACTTTAAACCTGTGTCCAGTTTTAAGCAGGAAATCAAACATTCCCGGTGCTCTGACCAGCTCAGAGTGGCAATCCCCACAAAGCTCAGCTGATAAATGTCAAGTTTTGAAGGATTTTTGGCTCAATTTTGGGAACTGCTGGAGAAGGGAGAGGCACTCACTTGCCCAGGCCAATGAAAGGGAAAACTGCAGCGTAGTAACAGACACAGATGACAAAGATGAGCCACAGGGACAGGGAGAAATCCTTCACATCTGTCAGCTTGATCACTTCTCCTGCAGGGACAGCCAGGATCAATAAATCTGGGATTCTCCCCACTGGAAAATGCCCAGGTGACCCCAAATCCCTCCCAAATCCCAGCCCTGCCTGGAGGATAAAGGTTCCTCCCATCCCCAACCAGTCTGGGGCTCCAATTTAGGTGATTTTTAGTTTATTTGTTGGTTTGTTTATTCTCCCACGTGGAAAACTCAACCCAGCACACACTGACAGGGAAGAGCTCCATTGGTTTTGCATCCCTACTAAAGGAAATCACAGAAAACTCACAGGAAATCCAAGGAAACACAGAACCAGTGGCAATGGCACAAATAAGTGTTCATTTATTTCCAGTGATTATTTTTTATAAATAAAGCAGGTGACAGTGCCAGTTGAGCTGCTGTTTAAACCCAAAATCCCATTTCTACCAGTGAAGATGGGCTAAAAAACCCATTTCTAACTGTGAAGATGTTGAGCAGCAGGCACTGAATGAGCAGAAATGCAAACCCGGATGGGTTTGTCCCAGCACTCACCTGTTTTCCCCTGCTCCTTACAGAGCAGCTTCTCTGCTCTCCTGTCCAGGTAAGCCAGGATTAAAGCACAGCTCAGTGAGAACAGACAAGTGACTCCACCTGAAAAGGCAACAACAGCACGTGGGCAGTGAGAGCTGCAGCAGAAATTTGGTTTTTCAGCCCAGTTGGTGCAGTTTTTGTTGGACAGCTCAAGGCACATCATTTTACCATCAGCTTTAAGGCTCAAGAGCTGCACAACTCAAAGGTTCAGGGGTAAAAGTGCAGCCCTGGAGCACCAACACTGAAATGAATTTATTTTATTTCAAACATCAGCTCCAGTCCCCCTCAGCACAGCCAAGCTGCTCATCTGCCCCTTGCAGGAACAGGAACAAAGCCTGGCCTTACTCCCAACACCAAAACCTCCATGCCCGTGGCTCTGAGGGAAAGGGACACACCCCAAAATTGTTTAAAATTTCACTTCTACAATCTAGATAACCACAGGCAAGCTTTGACACTCCTCAGAAAAAAAAAAATTCAAGCCTGTCCTTTGCTCAGAGGATGTGAAATATTTCACCTCCACAAGACACAAACTTAAATTTGGCAACCCCAAAAACGCCAGAGGCATTTCAGAAGCTGCAGTAACCTGAGAGAAAAGGAGAATATGACAGAAAATGTGCTGGGATTGCTCTTCCTAAGCTCAAACAGATTTGTCCTGCTTTTAAGTGGTTAATAAATGCCCTTAAATGATTAATAAATGCTTTTAGGTGATTAACAAATGATGAACACACAGGCAGGTGACACTGACCTATGAGCAGAGCCAGGCCGAGGGTGCTGGGCCCAGCATGACCCAGGAGATCCTGAACTCTGGAGTAGATCCATCCCATAATATTCATGTTCACCGTGCTCCCCTGGGCACAAGAGAGCCACGGTGAAGAACTCAGCATTTCCCAGCTCCAGGGATTCCCCAGGAACAGCAGGCAGGAGGGTTTTATTTTTCAAAGGTGAACCCAGGGAGCTTAAAGCAATGATACAAATGATTCCCCGGCTGGGTTGGAAACAAATTAATTATTATAACAAGGAGATAACAAGGATATAATTAATAATTGCAACCAGGATATAATTAATCACTGCAACAAGGATATAACATCACAAATTGAACTTCTGTACAAGTCTGGAAGGGATTTCACTTATGAGAAGGGAATAAACCCACAGGAAGGAGCTCATAAAAGGGGCAGAATTTGATAGATTAGGTCAGACAGGATTCCCAGCTGACAGGCACCAGGAAAAAGCACCTTTTCCCCTCATTTCTCCCCCAGAGAAGGATCCAATCCCAAAGCTGCCACCAGTTAAGTATTGGTGAACATCCTGAGAGCACAGCTCCACCAGGGAAACAGCTGCAGTGGTTAAAAACACCCAAAAAGAGCCCTAAAAAACCCCAAAAACCACCCAAAGAAGAGGAGCACAGCTGCCCTCTCCATTCCCAGTGGTGCAAACTCACAATCCTGGCCATGCTGAGCTGCAATCCAAACACCAGGTTGAGCTCCTTGCCCTTGAACCAGCTCACTGCATACGTGTTCTGGGCCACTGCCAGGGACTCCCCACCAATCCTGGAAAACAAAACAGCCCAAATGCAGCAGGCAGAGCAGGAAGAGCAGGACTGCAGAGAAATCTGGCTGTGTGCAGGCAGATTTAATGCAGGTTTGTGTATACAGGGCAGCAGAAATCAAAGATCGAAAAATGGATTGAGGAATAATTGGTGGATCCATGTTTTTTGATTCAGCAGCACCTGCAAAACCCTGGGTTTGGTTTTCTAACTAAGGAAAAGGAGATCTTGCATTCCTCAGCTTCAGAGCTCTCAGAATCCACCAATTTTTGGCTCCAAGAGGCAGCACTTCTCTCTAGGAGAGTTTTCTGGGGTTTTTGTAGTTTTTTTACACGGCCTTACCTCAAAGGGCACCAGCGTGCCCCTGCCAGACTCACCCAAAAATGAACCTGCCCACTTCCATCAGCCAGAAGGTGTTGAAGAGTGCTCCCAGGGCAAAAACCACCTGCAAACAGCAGCCAGGGGAATGATAACTGTGCATTTCAGGCATGGAACAAAGCAGAAGTGTCTGAAAACAGGAACAAAAGGGCTCTCCCCTTCCCAGAAATGCTCCTCACCCAGCTCCTGCCCTGTCTGGGGTTTCTCCCTCTGCTGCTCATCCCCTCCAGCCTGGCCTCAGACAATTCCACGCCAAACACATCAAAATGGGGATCCTCCCCAGCATTTCAGTCCCATTCCAAGGTTTCCCTTTCCCAGCACAACCCCAATTCTCCCATTCCAGGTGTGAGCTAAAGGGAAACACAAACTGCAGCCCCAGCTCATTCCCCTGCACTCACCTGCCCCACACACACAAAGATGCTGAATATCACAGTGCCCAACCTGGGAAGGAGATAAAAGAAAATCACTTCATGCATAACCAGAATCCTTTCTTTCTTTCCCCTCTACAGACACTATTTTAGATCTGCAGCAGGGAGACAAGGGGAGGTGGATGAGAAATTAGAAGGTCTCTGGAATGAATTGTGCAGCTCAGCAATTCCCACAGAAAACAGGCAGCACAAGGTGGTGAGCTTTTGAAACAAACGTATTTAAGTTATGAAGGAAAGGAAGCTCGTTTATTTCATTAAATAATGCTAAACTGAGTGGGGGAAAACTACAGAAAAGGTTTGTTACGAGCTTGAAAAACTTTGTGATATAAAGCTGCACATATTACAAACTTCAGGTGCAGTTTTAGCTCCTCATTCTTCACCCATGGGGGACACAAACACTGCGCTCACCTGATCCCAAACACTCTGTCTATGAGGAACCCCCCGAAGAAGCAGAGCACCACGTTGGGCCAGGAGTACCAGGCATAGAGGGCCATGAACTGGGCCGTGTTCACCTTCATGTCCTGGAATTAAAACAGACATCAGTCCTGAGCTAACTTGCAGGGACACAGAGCGAGTATTTCCACTATCCCAAAGGGCCTTGGGCACTTCCAGGGGTGCAGGGGCAGCCACAGCTTCTCTGGGCACCTCGTGCCAGGGCCTACCCACCCTCCCAGCCAGGAATTCCTTCCCAAAATCCCATCTCTCCTAGTGGGAAGCCTTCCCCCCCCCGTCCCGTTAGCCCACACCCACGGAAAGAATCACTCCTCCTGTTTTTTTAAACCCCCACCCCGAGAGCGACTCACCCGCTGAACCTGCGTTTGCAGAGCGGCCGGGTTGTCGTAGCAGAAGTAGCTGCCTGCGGGGAGAAGGGGACGGCTCAGGGCTCGGCGCCGGCTCCCACACCCGCCCCACCTCACACGGCCCCCACACGGATCCCCCGCGCCCCGCCCGCACCGAAGCCCAGGAAGCACATGAGGGTCAGCACGAGCAGGCGGTGCGGGAGGCGGCGGGGATCGCAGGCGGCGGGCAGGGCGCGGGGAGAGCCCGGGGAGCCGCCGCCGCCATCGCCGCCCTCAGCGCCGAGCAGCGCCCGCTGCTCCTCGTCCGCCATCGCGCCCGCCTCACGTGACCCCGGCACGTGACCCGCCGGCACGTGACCACGGCACGTGACCCCCCCGTTGCCACGGCAACGCCGGCCTGAGGGCGGGGGGGGGGAAACTCTGGGAAATAGGAATGGGAAATAAATATTAAAAACACGTCAATGTCAGTGTAAGCGTGAATGTCAGTGCTGGGACAATTAACCCGCAAACGCCACGGGTTTATGTGCGAAAAGGAGACAGAGGAGTGCTTTTACTTTATAAATGATAATAAATAATAAAAGAATAAAGGGAGAGGCCATGGGGCATTTCCCCTGAGGTCTGTCAAATTTTGGAGGACGCAGCCTCCTGTTTATCCCAATTTCCTGGCCCCGTTTCCCTCTCTTCCCCCGTTGCCTGAGGTACTTGAGAGTTACGTACTTCCCAGAGTGCCCAATACCCAAAATTCCTCCTTAACGTACAGCCCCCTTTTAACTTGGAATTCTTATGGAATTTCTGGGGTTTCCCCATTGTTTCTTTCATCTTTCAACATCCATTTTCATTTACCAGCAAACCCACCGTTTGTTTGTGAGGGCAAACGTCTTCTTTTCCATTCATCAATCAGTGGGATCCTTCCCATTGTTTCTTTTCTCTCTCAGTGCTGGTTTTATCCACCAGCAGACCCAGAGTTTGTTTGTAAAGACAAACCTGTCAATCCTCCCAGAAGTGTCAATGTAAAGATAAATGTCAATCTTTAGAAAGGTGATGAGTGTATTTTCTGATTGGGACATAGTGTGAATAACAGAAAAATTCATTTTTTTCTTTGTGACATCTGAGACTGACCAAGCCAACAATTATGAGGGAGAGGTCGTCACCCTACATAAAAGCTGCTGGATTTCTAGTTTCTCTATCAAAATAAAACCAGCCAAAACCCATGTTACCAAACACAAGAAAAACGCCCACAAACAAATCGATCAAATAAGATAGTTCAGAAAACTTAAAACAAGCAAACAAAAAGTTTTAATATCTATTGAATATGTCAAACAGCAATCCTTAAAAACACACCCATTGAAAAGAGAAGGGCGTTGCTTTCTGGTGAGGCACCCCAGCTGAAACCTTTGCTCGTATGTCTCCTAATTGTCTGTCTTTAATTTTTATTCAACTCAGAAACATTTGAAAAGAGAGTGGAGCTCGTTTTTCACACAGTGGAAATGAATTCCCTCCTGTCCTGGCAGTCCCTGATGAACACTCCCACTCCGGTTTCCCTGTAGATCCTTCAAACACTGCAAGTTTTCTCTTCTCCAAAGTCATTTTGTTCTTGAGCTCTTTGCTCCAAAAGGTTCTTGCCATATTATTCAAACCCTTGAAAAAGCTACTTTTTTTTTTTAACTGTGAAAAGCTGCAGTCTGCTATCAAATTTCATCGCCTTACACCAAAAACGACCTGAATCCTGTGTGCACATCAATTGCTTTCTGATTAAAAGATGTTCTTCTTAAATAAAATGTGCTTTTAACGAGGCAAGACCACTTGGGATTGAAGCCAGAGGATTTATTTACCTCTTCAAGGTGTAGAAAGCAAAGGGCTGAGTTTTACCTGAGATGTTGAACAACACGTTCACTTTCCAGCGACTCTGGCATGAATTTGAGAAGGAACCACAGAAAAAGAAAAAAGAGTCAAAACAACTTCTCACAACACGCAGGTATCATGTTGGGAATCAGCTGCAAACTCCTCTTGGACATAAAACGCTTCATTTCCCTTGATCCGTATCTTTTCAGAGATCTGTCAGAAGAGAACTGTGTTATTAAATGGATCACGTTCAACTGCTCTGAAGTGGTTTCGATTCCTGGAAACCCGAGCATCTCCGTTTGCTACAGCTGCTGTGAAAAACACGGGCTCGAATGACAGGGCTTGGTTAGGAAAGGAGTTGTGCAACAAATTGGGAAGTTTCAGGGACCAGCTCAGGGATTTCAGTGACAAACTCGAGGGGTTTTGTACAAAACTCGAGGGTTTCTGTGACAAAGTTGAGGATTGCAGTGACAAACTCGAGGATTTCTATTGCGAACTCCAAGATTTCTATGACAAACTCGAGGATTTTTATGACAAACTCCAGGATCTCTATGACAAACTCGAGGATTTCTATGACAAACTCGAGGATTTCAGTGACAAACTCGAGGATTTCAGTGACAAACTCGAGGATTTCTGTGACAAACTCGAGGATTTCTGTGACAAACCCCAAGGTTTCAGTGCCACTTGAGGGAGCTCAAAGATAATTGACCTCGCAGAGCCACCTGGAGTTTCCTAATTCCAGGGAAACAATTTCTGTCCACAGATAAAACGGATAACTTTGGAAAGCTAAAGCTAAACCGAGCCTGGGGTTGTCTTTTTCTTGTTCTGTGTAACACCAGGCTCTTAATCAGAGAGTAAGAAATGACAGCCATGTATCCGGAATATTTACCAGGAGAAAAGGATGGTTTTCCATTTGCTGATTCCCAAGATTTGCCTTTCTCCCCTGTCACCTTCACCTTGGCTGTGACCTTGCTGTGCCCGTGATGTTCCTGTGAGTTCAGGCACATGCATTGCAGGGGAGTGTTTATGTGCCAAATAAACACAGTGGATCGCTCTTAAACTCAGCTTTAGGATGTTTGTTACAGATGGAGTTGCTGCCTTTCTGTAAATCAGAGCACTTAAAGTGCCATATGATCCCACAAAAGCTGTGTTTAGCAGCAGTAAATGCAGGAAAAGCTGTGTACAGGATTTTAGAGGGGCCATAAAATCCTGCCCTCCTTGCAGTGCAGGTGCAGGCAGCGCTGAGGGCAGTAAAAACTCCCAGGAGACAAGGATGAGTCTCAGGGTTCAGCTCCTCAGAGTTATTGCTGTCTTTGGGAAGGTGCTTCAAAACTGCAGCCAAGCAGGAGCTGTATTTCACGTGATTAAATTGACTCCACCATCAGTACCCCCTTATCCAGTTTCTGGAGGAAAAATCTCACATTTTCCCCTCAGAGGATGAAGGATCTGTCCCACACAGGCATGCAAACAGTTCTGAATCACTCCGTGTGCTGAGGAATGGGTTATTATAAACCTCTCTGTGTCACTCGAATGTTATTGGGCGTTTATGCACCATCCCAAGACAAGTCTGATGTCTTCAGAGTGCTGGGAAGAGGCTGAGGGAGCTTTTCTGCCCCATAAATCTCAGTGAGAGCAAAGATCCTGGCCTGAGGAAGCTCCTGTGCCAAAGCAAACAGCTCCTGCCTCTGCTGAGTCACACCAGCACGGTGGGTTTATGGCTCCTTGTCCCACACTGTGAAATATTCCTCATCCTCCCCAAAATTCACAGCTTTTCCCAAGGGCAGCTGGTGCCAGGCTCCTTCTCCAGCAGCCAGCTCAGGGAATGGAGTGAAAAACACCCCCTGGGAGAGTGCAGGAGCACCAATAATGATGTGCAGCTTCTCAGCTGAGCCAGGACTTCCAGGAGGAATTTTTTTTTTTTTTTTTTTTTTTTTTTTTTTTTTTTGGATGTTCCAGGTCAGGTTGGACAGGGCTTGGAGCAGCCTAGTGCACTGGAAGGTGTGGGGAATGGTTTGAAGGTCCCTTCCCACCCAAACCAGTCTGGGGTTCTGTGATCCTGGGAATTCAGAGCTTTGGGCTCTGGGGACCAGAATTGAATTTCTAGGTAACACCTGAACTTGGCTCCATGCACAAACTTTCCCGTTGTGCCTGTTTTCCTCAGCATACACAAACTCCTGGAGGATCTTCCAGGTTATTTGGTGGAAATCCTGAATAACTGCAGCTGCCTGAGAGCCACTGAAGCAAAGCATTTCCTGGGTAGTTCACCTTTGAAAAGATGCATTCTGAAAAGATTTAAACTCCTTAAAACTCTGCTGTTTCTTCCAGCGGGATGGACATGAAGGATTTCTTCGCTAAGGGCTGGAATTGCAGGAGGAAGCTTTGATCCTGAATCAGATGCTGGAGGTTGGTGTCACCCAGGCTGGGAGTGAAGGAAGTTCCCAGCCTGGGCAAGGGCTCTGCTTCCCTTCTCTGGCTGAGGGCCGAGGAGAGCTGGTTGTCACCAGGGCTCCTCATCCTCTGGGAGCACAGAATGGATGGGACAGGGAACTGCTCCCCACGTGGCAGGGCTGACACAGAAACCATCCTGTTCCCAAATCCAGGGCTGTGGGACAGCCCAGCAGCTCCTCACTGCAGGCTCCTGCTGTCCCCTCTGAGCTCTGTGTTCTCTCCCTCAGTTCTTTATCCCAAGGGCAGAGCTCCAGGCAGGCTCCTGCTTCTCCCCCGCCCAGGGCTGAGCGTTTTCTGCACATCCAGCAGTTCCTCCTCAGGCATTTCCTCTGCCCTCCAGTGCCTGAACTTTGCTGGAGACTTTCCAAGACCTGGCTGAGGTGGGGTGGGTTTCTTTCTTTCTCTCTGCTGCAGCCTGGAGAATTTCCCAAGCAGACAACTTGATTCAGTGCTCCCCTTGTTTCCTGAACTTGAATTCCTTTGCTGATACACCTGATCCCTCACTTTTAGATTAATTCCTCCCCTCTGTGGAATTCCTTCTCAGCAGCTCTGCCAGGCCTCGGATCTGAGGAAATTCAATTAAATTCTACCCCTGTAGCTGACATGGTTATGTTAAATATTCTCATTGGGTTGAGATGGTTTAAAATAAAACCCAAAATGAAAAGTCACAATTATTCCAATTATCCTGAGTCATCTCCACGTATCCAGGTTTATCTCAGAGCATGAGGCTTTGCTTCATAACCCAAGAAAGTGATACCATGGGGGAAAAAATGACAAAAAGCTCTAATTTGGATGAAAAGAGAAAAGGGTGGGAAAGGGGGAGCACAACCATTTCCTTATAGGCAAAGAATTGGAAACAAGCTGGAAGAGGGGAGGAAAAAACCATTTCACAAACTGATAATTCAAATTAGAGGACAAGAAATTCTGCCTAGGTATGCATTAAAGTAAGGAGCTGGAGAGGGAGGTGAAATGCAATTTTTTTATTTCCTTCAAAGAGTGAATGAGAAATTATTTTGCACAGCAGAAACAAAAACCCCCACTAGTGATCTAATTGTGAAAATAAATATATTGTTTCCTTTAGAAGCATCTTGCTCAACACTCGATTTCAGAGTTTCACTCACAGATTACAATTCTTTGCATTTTGATGTCCCTGAGCTCCCCACCTTGTGGTTTCCAAGTGCAAACAATTTCCTCAGTGTTATTCATGGCCTGAGAGAAGGAAACGAGTGTGTTCACCTTGCTGTTCCCCACAAATGCCAAGTGAGTAAAACACAAATCCTCAGATACAGGTGAGTATCTGAGATATTCCCCTGGCCTTTCCTGGCACCACAACCAGCTCATCCCCACTCAGGAAATGTGAAGGGAATTATTCCCAGCCCAGAGTTTCAAGGAAAGATTCAGCCCAGCTTCCTTGGCTTGGAAAATTTGGTCATTTCTTAGGGGACCTCCAGGACTCACCTTCTTCCCCCGAGGCAGGAAAAATGGTGCTGTGCTTTCACCTGAGTCACAGCTGGGCCTGGGCTCCACATGCTCCTTGAGAAGGAGGAAAAAGAACAGGATTCATTGACAAGAACCTGGTTTGAGCAGAAGGAAATGAGTAAAGCAAGTTCTCAGATTGTTTTAGTGGAAATTGTGAGAACCTTTCCCTCACAACTTGGTTTCTTTCTATTTTTAGTTCTTCCATTTGGGCAAATCCTGAATTCCACCCACCCCTGACCACCAGCACGAGGAATGGATCCCAGAGACTTGGGAAGGCCACAAGGGATTTTACCTCTCCCTGCTTCCACTGGGAACAACATTCCCAAAGATATTAACATGTAAATGACTGTGATTGCACATAGGAACCAGTTTCCCCTTGGATGGGGAAGGAAATCCCACCAGGCTGACCTGGCCATGCACATCTCCTGTGGAATCTGCTTGGGTTACACCCAGAGGAGCTGAAACCCTTTGGAACCACCAGTTCTTTGTCCTTTTAGAATCATCCCAGAATCCCTAAAGTTGGAAAAGACCTCCAGGAGCATCAGCCCAGCTGTTAACCCAGCACATCCACAGGATTGTGAAACACTTTCAGGGCTGGGGACTTGTCTTGATTTAGGAAGACAGGTATCTGCTAGGTAAAATTACAATCAGAGGCTCTTTGGCAAAGATTTGGGAAATAGGAATAGCAGTTCTTTACTAGTATGTAATACAAAGCAAACAAACACAAAAAAAAAAACTCTCCCCCCCCCCCCACCAAACAACTACAGCATTAATGACAAACGACAACAGTACCAAGAACCTTGAGGGCTTTGTTTCACAAAACCCAGGGCAGTTTGGTTTCGGTGTCCCTGCAGGATCCTCAGAGCACCAAGCTGGAACAGTGGAAAAGTCCCGGGCTGCTAGCTGGGATGGCAGGGTGTTTCGGCAGGCAGGGGCAGGATGTCCCGGCAGCGCAGGGGGTGCAGGGTCACGCTGCAGCAAGAGGAGCAGCGCCGAAGAAGCTCGAAGGCGAGGCAGAAAGCGGCCCAGCTTCCGCGAGTGGCAGAGAAAAACTCAGGATTCAGGTCGAACCGGTGATAGTAGATTTCCCAGGACTGGATCCCTTTGGCCACAGTGAAACTCCTCCAGCCAGCAACAGCCGTTCTCCGCTCGGCGTGCTTTGCCGCGGCTGAGCTCCTCGAGGAGCGGCAGACACGCGTCTCCCCGAACGCCGGAAGCAGAAAAGCACGCAGCTGCCTCAAGCTTTGTCTTTTACCTGCTTTATCTCCCCCTTCCACCTTTTGTCCACCTCTTTGATTCAGTTAAGTACACTCAAGTATCCAACACTTGGTCTCCTTGGTAACTTGTGGGGAAAAAATTCTTTAGAGAAAGAAGGAACAAACCTAACCCCCAACAACACTATTTCTCAAGTTATCCATAACTATAAAACACGTGCTGCAATCAAGCAAGCCAAGCAAGTAAAGCCCTTATGGTATAGTAAGCAGTAGTCCAAATATAAATATAAAAAACCTAACAAATTAACTACATCACCCTTCCCCAAACCCGCCAGGGCAGGCGCTATGTACTAACCATAGGAAAAGCCACCACTACATAGTTAAAAACCTACCCTCTGCCTCATGCTACTGTCCAAAACACCATCCTGAGCCTAAAAAAACAAGTCCTGTGAAAACACAGCACCCCTGAAAAAATCAAATCAAACAATAAATCCCATTTCAAAAATTGTCTTATAAGCACCTAAGCTAAAAAACATAGCATTAAGTAAGTATACCATATTCCTTATCATGCACCAGCGGTCGAAAAAATTAAACAGTGCAATAACCTGCTTAAAACTACCTTAAAAGCACTAAGTAAAAAAACTTTCAAAAACTAAAATATTAATTTAGCAAAAGCCACATAGCTAGTAAACACTCGAAGTTCCACCAAGCGAGCAAATCCTGCCCAATCTAAGCTCGTGCAAACAACAGCAAAAAATAAAGTTCCAATAGTACACATGAAAAGTATACTGAAAAAAAACAATTAAATTAATCCTGCCTCCAGCAAAGACAATCCCATCCGTGAAATTGTCTTCGCTCAGAAACCAAGTTGCGCCTGGTAAATAATGCAAAAAAATAAAAAAACCCAATGCATACCTCAAAAAAACCTTGTTTTAAAGTAAACTACCCATGACAATGTGACTGTATCCATATTTGCATGTATATATATATATTACCAGTTTAAACTCAATATAATATGTTAGTATAAAAAAAAATTCAGAGTAGATAATGTTGAGAGTTAGGTTTGTTCCTTCTTTCTCTAAAGAATTTTTCCCCATAAGTTACCAGAGAGACCAAATGTTAAATACTTAAAATACTTAGCCGAAACAAAAAAATAAACAAAGTAAAAAAAATAAAAAACGCAAGTAAAAAACAAAGCTTAAAGCAGCTAGAGGCTGTCCTTTCCCCCCCCCCCCCCAACATTCAAAAAGAAAAAGAAAAAGAAAAAAAAGGCTAAACTGTTGCTAACTGAAAAAGTTTCAATGTAAGCCAAAAAAATCCAGTCCTCAAAAATCTACTCTGGCCAGTTCAGCCGGAATCCGGAGCCTTCTCTGCCACCCGCAGGAGTTAAGCCAGCCCTGCCCCGCCTTCGGCTTCTTCAGCGCTGCTCCTCTTGCTGCAGAGTGACCCTGCGGCCCCGCGCTGCCGGGACACCCTGCCATCCCAGCTACCAGCCCGAAACTTTCCACTCTTTCAGCTTGCTGCTCTAAAAATCCTGCAAGAACACCAAAACCAAACTGCCCTAAGTTTTGTAAAACAAAGCCCTCAAAGTTCTTAATACTGTTTTTCTTTTGTTATTAATACTGTAGTTATTTGAAGGGGGGGTTTTGTTTACTTAGTAATACATACTAATAAAAAACTGCTATTCCTATTTCCCAAATCTTTGCCTAAAAACCTCTAATTGTAAATATAAAATAATAATAAAAAAAAAAAGTTTACACTCTCTATTCCAAAAAACCTCCAAATTTTACCTAACAAATACCTGTCTTCCCAAAACAAAACAAGTTGCCATGCTCATCCATAAGGATAAAGTGATTAATCCAGCCTTTGCCAACTCAGCTGAGTGGAAGGGGGAAGAGGAGGAGAGGATCAGCAGTGACCCAAAAAGAGAAATTAAAGAAGAATTGGTCATTTTGGATCGAGCATTCTTTTGGAGATCTTAGCTGCCCAAGGGTTTGCCTGCACTGAGCTGGGTTTGAAGTGAAGGTCTGACTTTGGTTGAAGACAATGATCAGCTGAGAGAAGGGAGGCCGTGCCAGCTTCTGCGGCAGGCCCCGTGCCCTTCCCGCTGCGGCTGCGTCGGCAGCCCTGGGGGCTCCTTCTGCCGCCCTGAGCCCGCAGAGCAGGGCAGCGGTTGCCGATGGCTCGAGCCATCAAATCATTCAAGGTCCTGTCGGGCTCTCTTAGACACTTGGGCCGAGGGATTCCTTCCGACCTGGGCCACTTTGGGTGGAGCGGGGGCAGGGCCGGGGCAGGTGGCAGGGTGTGCGTGGGCCCTTTGTGACACGGTGCAGCAGCGTGGTCACCATGGCAGGGAAAGGCACAGGGTGTCCGAGGAGCCTTTGTGACACGCGGTGACATAGGTGCTGGCAACAACGCAGCCACGCCACAGTGCTCGGAGCACGCGACGGGAGAGGACGCGCCAGAGCGGTGCTGTGAGGAGTTCCCACACAGCCCGCTCGTTTGTGCCCGACCCGGAGCCTTTCCGAAGCGCTGCTCCTGCAGCTGACCTCACGGCCAGGCTGCGGGACTTGGTGACTCGGAGCTTTCCCGAGGCATCTCCCAACCCTGCGGTCGGTGCCCTCGCGGCCAGACCGCAGCATTTGGTGACCTGAAGCACCGCGAGGAGTCTCCTGTCGTTGTGGCAGGAGCCCTCAAGACCAGTGTGCAGGACTTGCTGTCCTGCAGCCTTCCTGAGGCTTCTTTGTCGCAGGTGCCTTCAAGGCACAGCTGCACGACTTGTTGCCTCTGTGCTTTTTCTTTTTTCCTCAGTGACATCTGTCTGAAGGTGCCCTCGAGGACAGACGCTGACATGGCAGGCAGATTTCGAGACCTCTTCACACTTCGCTGGAGGAGAAGAAACACAAGCCCTGGAGATGCTCCAGCACAACACCCTCAAGAGCTGCAGCAGTTCCAGCCACAGCAGGATGGTGAGTGGCAGAGCTGGGCCACAGGGCTGATGGCTGCGGACAGCTTGGCCCCATCCCATCCCCATTCCCATTCCGCCCACTGACAGGATGGAAGAGGGGCCGAGGCTGCCCCTGCAGCAGCTGTGCTCCATCCCCTGGGGCATCCCGGGGCTGTCCCTGCCTGGGGAGAGCAGGGCTGGCTTCTCTGGCCTCTCCTGCAACCCCTCAGCTCTGGCTGCGCTCGCTCTTTGCCAGATACAACCATGGAGCAGACACAGGAGAAGAAACCCACCCATGGCCTCTTCTGCAGATCACTGAAGGTACGTGCAGCCATCCCCACCTGGGCTGGGCCTGCTGTCACTGCTCGGCCGAGCTCCGCGCTTGGAGCACTCCATGGAACGTGTCTCTCTTCCCTGTCCTTTGCTCTCCTGCAGATGCTCCGGAGGCTCGTGCCCGTTCGGCGTAGGACAACCAGAAGCCGTGCAACAGCTGAGCCTGACCGCAGGCTGACTGAGCTCCAGGCAGAGCCCAGTGTCAGCCCAGATTTGGCTCAGCCCTCTGATGCTGCAATCAACGATGCAGCAAATATGGACGTGGCAGTGACTGAGGCCATGGCCTTCAGAGACACCGACACGGGAGAGACTCGGGGCATGGCAAATACTGATGCCATGCCCACTCCCACTGAGAGTAATGCTCCCACTATGGAGCTTATCGAAGAGCCTGCTACTCCTCCTCAGCAGCAGGTAAGCAGCTTGGGCCCAGGGCTGTAGGCCTCCCAGGATCAGGAGCCCCCCTCAGGCCACAGCTGCTGGGCCAGCTCAGTCTTTGAGGCCAGCAGAGTGTGGCGGGAGGGGAAGCACTTCTTGGGGGAAGCTGCTCCCTTGGACAGCGCTCCAGGTCTTCCCCATGTCTCCTCCAGGTGCCAGCCTTGGTGAAGAACCTTCACCAGAAACTGGCGGCCCATGCTGTTATGGATGCCAGCCTGCGCATTAACTTTCTGAAGCTGGCTGAAGAGCAACCTGCTGACGTTGTGCTGACCCTCCTGCGCTGTGCCCCAACGTGTGACAGGTATGGGGCCCACTTGCCTTGAGAGCTCAGGGCTCAGCAGCCTTTAGGGCCCATTGCCCTGCAGAGCCTGTCCAATGGGCTCTGCCAGACAGGCGGAGCGGTCCAGGACCCTTGGGCCCCTCTGTTCCACCAGCCTGCTGCCATGCTCCCTCCCTGCCCCTCAGGGCACCAGGGCTCTGTCACCTGGGCCCCCACAGCTGCACAGGGCATGCTACTGTGACTGAGACGGCCCTGACACAGAGCTCCAATCCCACAGAGCTGCTGCAACCATGTGGAGAGCCATAGGCTCGTTGCCTCTGACACTGGAGAAGGTGCTGCCAACACTGATCAGCGTGATGGAGGATTGGCCTGTGCACAGAACGTTCTCCTCCGACGGGGACAACGAGGACGTTTTTGCCCTGGCGGTGAGTTTCTGGAACCGGCCTCTGCTCGCTCCCCGGTCGCCTCTCCATCAGCTCTCCGTCCTCTCCCTGCCTCAGGCACTGGCTTAGGGCAGGCTCAGGGGGCTCCAGGCCCGTCGCTCCCCCTGCGTCTCCCCTCGGGCCCTGCCACACGGACATCTTAGCACTGAGCTCTGTCTCGGGCTGCTTCTTTTGCAGGCAACTCTGGGGCTCTGGGTGATTGTCCACGAGCCCAAAAGCCGCGAGGTGCTGCTCCTTTATTCAGTCCACCTGTTTGTTGCTCTCCTCTTCCACATTGTCATCACCACACAAGAGATGCCAGTGGAAGTTGCTAACTTCTGGAAAGCGTGCCAGGAGGAACAGAGCCTTCCCAGCAACCCCAACAGGTGCCAGTCCTCCTGTCTTTTCAATGTCCTTGTGGCCGGCGCCAGCGCTCGCCGTGTGACCTGGGTTTTGCTCTGCACACAGGTTTGCAGTGCAGGCCATGAAGGCTCTGTTCAGCCAAATGGGGTGTGACACAGAGCTGATCACCATAGAGAGCAAGCATGGCTGGGCATGCCTGTTCTCTGCTGACACCCAGCACTATGCCGTGGGTCTGCTGGCCAGGTGAGAACCCCTTCTCTCCCACATTTGTCCCCTGTGCCCCACACAGTCCCTGTGCTCATGGCCTCGAGGGCCTCGTCACCGAGGGGCGGCCAAGCCGACTGGAAAAGGCTGGCAGAGGAGGGTGCCCAGAAGGGGCCGCCTCCCAAAGCGCCCACATCCCCCTCCAGAGATACTGGGGAAAGACCGGACCTGTGAGTTAGACCTCCTGGGAGAAGACTGTCCCCCCCACCTCAGGCTCTTGCTGCCTTTTTCCCCCTGACAGGGAGATGTGCCGTCGCTTGGGCCACATGTGTTCCCGCATCGCCTTCTACCTACTCCAGCCACGAGGGAGGGAGGACCCACGCTGGGATCTGCCCTCCCTGGCATTCCTTGTGGAGGTGAGCCAACGCTGCCTCGCTGAGCTGCCTCCCAGCCCTCTGCCCTCTCGTAGCTGCAGCTGCCTGGGCCAGTGCCCGAGCCCTGTGCTGCTGGTTGGGCCCAGCCCTGTGTGGTTCTGGGCTCCTGCTCTTCGGGTTGCCTGTCACTGCCCTGTGCCTTTCAGGTCCTCAAGTGCCTGGAGCTGAGGGAATGCGCAGGCCGTGTCCTGGAGGAGATGTCAAGGCACCTGCGGGGCACGTGCAGGCAGAGACGTCGCCTGGCGCTCAAAGGACTTGTGTCGCTCAGCGAGGAGCCCTCGATGGTGAGAAGGGGACAGCGGCTGAAGCTGCGCTGGGGAAAGCAGCCCCTTGGGCTGTCTGGGCTTCAGGAGCTGAGGCAGCTGCTCCCAGCTCTCCTGCTCCAGCTGCTCCAGTGCTTCGGGACAGGCCTTTGGCCTCTGGGTCCTGCAGCAGCAGGGTGGGCTTGCAGAGCCAGGGCGGTGTTGGCGCTGCGGCTGTCGGTGGCTTCCCAGCACAGCCTTGTGTTCCATACAGGCCAGAGGTGTACGCAGCCTGCTTCCAAGCCTCCTGGAGCAGCTTGGTGATGCCGATGGAGAGGTGGTCGCCATGTCCCTCTCTGCAGTCAGGAATGTGCTCCAGAAGAAAGACACCGTCATAGGCAGGACCACTGCCCTGAAGCTAGCCAAACTGCTCCTGCCGCTCCTCGGAAACGTAAGGCTCTGTGTGCCACGGGCACTAGCCGCTGCCCAGAAACTTTGTGCCCTGGGGATTTTTAGGCTTTTGCCCGGCTGGGCTGGAGAAATTGGTGCTGAGGCCTCTTCCGCTTCCTTTCCTTCAGGACAACAGCCACGTGCAGCTGCTCTCCATTCACCTTTTCCAAAAGGTGATGGGCTCAGTGGTGGATGAGGGCAAAGAGCCGCTGAAGCCAATTGTGAGCCAGAGCCTGCTGCCACTCTTCTTGCACTGCCACGAGGTGAACGAGCGCGTGGCCAAGGTGAGGCGTTGTGTGATGCCGGTGCATCCCTGACAGGGGGCTCGGCTGCCTCCTGCCCGGGCACCTCTCCCGCTCGCAGCCTCCTGCTGGCCCCGGCGCAGGGACGCAGGGCCCGTGCCCTGGGCTGGGCTGCGCTGCCAGCTCCCGTCTCTGCTGCTCTCCAGGCCTCTCGGGAAACGCTGCATTGTGCCGCCGGCTTCCTGAAGAGAAGCGACCTCGAGCACGTGCTAAAGACGGAGCAGCTGATCAACTTCGCCGAGTGCGTGGTAAGGACGGCCTCTGGAGAAGCCCCCTGAGGGCGGGGCTCGGTGTGCGGGGCTGGCAGCCGTGGCCCCTGCCCAGCGCCGCACGCAGGGGCTCCGGCCTGCGCCCCACACGCCGCTCCCTTCCGTGGGGCCGCGCGGGCTCTTCTCCAGGCTCCCGTGCCCCGAGTCGGGCGCCGACGGAGCGCCGGCCCAGCGGGGCCGCGGGGCGGGGCGGCACCGCGGCTCCCCGGGCAGCGCCCGGCCCGCCGCCCCCTCCGGAGCCCGGCGCCCGCTGGCCGGGCCTCGGGGCTGTGCGGGCAGCGCAGGCCGGGGCTGGGCGCCGGGAGCGCCCGGCCGAGGGGCTGAGCCCGCGCCAACCCTTCCCTCCCTCTTGCCGTTCTCTCCAGCTGGCAGACGACAGGAGCCGAGCGGCCGAGCACCTGCGCTGGGCCCTGCCCTACCTGGAGCACCCACAGGAGCCCCTGCGAGAGGCGGCCACCAAGCTCATCGGTGAGCCACGAGCCCGGGCTCCCTCCAGCCCCAGTCCCGGCCCCAGCCCCGGCCCCAGCCCCCGTCCCGGCAGCGGCATCCGCCCCCGGCGCCGTGGAGCCGCGCCTGCCCTCGGGGCTGCTGCCGCCCTCTGCGGCCGTGCCCTGGGGCGGCAGCAGGCGGCAAGGGCCCGGGCCGAGCCCTGCCGGGGCAGGAGGCCGTGTGGCCACAGGGCTGGCAGCGCCGCTAGCAGGGCGCCGGGGCGCTGGGGCCGTGACACGCTCTGTGTTCCCAGGGATCGCCGGGCTGCACCTGAGGAGGCAGAAGGAAGAGCTCCAGGCCCTCAGCGAGGGTGAGTGAGGGCAGCGGGTTCTCAGCGGGGCTGCCGGGGGCAGCCGCAATGCCTGGGCAGGGGGCTGCAATCCCTGTCCCGGCTGCGGAGGGCCTGGCTCCCTGTGCGGATAAGGGCTGGCGTGCGCAGAACACGGAGAGATTTCGGGGACGCGGGCGGGGCGATTCGTGTTCAGCACCTTGCGGCGAATCCCGTTGGCCCCTCTCTCCTCTCTTGTGGTGGCCACGGCAGGAGCTGGCTCGGATGGCCCTTGGCAGGAGGGTCTCCTTGGACTCCCGCACATCCGGGCTCTGACCGGGGCTCTGTGCCTGTCTCTTCCAGCTCTTCAGGCCCTGAGAGACGACGACAGCCCCTCCCGGATAAGCCTCTTTGTCCAGCTGATGTTCGAGGAGCGAATTGCAGACCTGCGGTCATCTGCTGGCTCCGAAGAACCGGTGGCCTTAGAAGACCTTCAGGGGCCACAGACGATGAGACCGCCTGGAGACAGAGGAGACGGAGCTCCAGGCACAGCTGATGATTGACGCAGCTGATGCCTGTGGGAAGCTCCCGTGCCTTCAACCCTCTCCCTGCCTTGCTACACCATCCGTCCCTTTTCCCTCCACCCTTCCTCCCTTTGGACAGCTCCATGTCTTCAGCCCTCAGACCATGTCCCTCCCCTTTTTTCCCTTCCAGCTCATCCCTTTGCCTTGCCTTCCACTAATAAACAGTTTGGCCTGTTCACTTTAGCTGCGTCTCTGTGGAACTGAAGCAATGTAAATCCAGAGCCCCGGGACACACGGGCCCCTCCTGCCTCTCTCTTCTGTGCCGAGTTTTGTGCACGGACACAGAGGAACGAGGGCACATCAGGCTGGAAAGGTCCCTGTGCTGAAGGTCCAGTTCCACAGCACTGTGGAGTTCAAGGTCTTGCTGAGCACCCTGACGCTCCTGGATTTTAGAAGAGCCAACTCGAGTGTGCCCTGAACCCAGCTGTGAGGGATTCCAAGGCAAGAGTCCACAGCGGGCAAAGGAGCTTGCAATGCTGGAAGTTTTCAAGAACAGCTTCCTGAAAGCACAGCAGTGCTCCATCCCTACGCAGGATCAGGGAGGCGGCAGATTTTCAGGGAGTCCCACCCAGCAGAAAATGCCTGAGAGGGGCTGTGGATGGTGTCCAGCAGCTCCTCGTGGCCCAGCAACCTTCCCCAAACACCGAGCGCTTCCAGGAAACGGGAAAGAAACACACATCCCATGGGCCTGGGAAGAGGGCCTGGCTGAATCTCTGCTCCTCACACACATCTTCAGGGAAGGAGGAAAAATAAACGGGCTCCAAACAGGATAAATGGCTCCCTGGGGGGCTTGGCTGGGGGTTTATCCTACAGCCACAGCATCCCAGTCCCAATGGATGCAGGGCCTGGCTCAATCCCAGTTTGGGGCTGGAAGAAAAGCACCAACAATCAGCTTTGCTGAGGCAGCAGCCTGTGGTGGAGCTGTGAGAAAACCTTGGTGCTGTTGAAATGTTTTCCTCGTTGCTTTTGTGCGCTCTGCAAACAGATTTGGCAAGCAGGCATTGTTACCCCGGGATCCTCCTCCAGGATTTATTGGGGGTGTTTAATACCTGCCACAACCACCCTGCATTTCCCTGAGCTGGCACTAAATGCTGGCCCTGAAGTGACAATTTATGGTTGGGTCTGTTGTCTCAGGATAAACCACAAAGCCAACAGTGGTTGTAAAAGTGCCACTCCCAAAGCGTCCCACTCCCAAAGAGTCCCGTTCCCAAACTGTCCCAAAATGTCCCATTCCCTGTGTCCCAAAGTGTCCCATTCCCAGTGTCCCATTCCCACAGTATCCCAAAGAGTCCCATTCCTAAAGAGTCCCATTCCCAGTGTCCCATTCCCACAGTGTCCCATTCCCAAAGTGTCCCCACTCCCAAAATGTCCCAAAATGTCCCAAAATGTCCCATTCCCTGTGTCCCAAAGTGTCCCATTCCCAGTGTCCCATTCCCAAAGAGTCCCATTCCCATAATGTCCCATTTCCAAAGTGTCCCCACTCTCAAAATGTCCCAAAGTGTCCTATTCCCAGGGTCCCATTCCCAAGGAGTCCCATTCCCAAAGAGTCCCATTCCCAGTGTCCCACTCCCAGTGTCCCACTCCCAAAGTGTCCCATTCCCAGTGTCCCCTTCCCAGTGTCCCACTCCCAGTGTCCCATTCCCAGTGTCCCACTCCCAGGGCCTGGGGAAGCTCCTGCTGGTCGTTCCCAACACCTCCCAGCTGAGGGACAAGGAAGAAAACCCAGGGATAAAATGTCTGCAACTCCTGTTCTGATAACAGCTGGGAAGGTGCTTTAGCGCCCAGGCACTGCTGCCTCCAATCCAGGTTATCTTTGGGTTGGAATCATGGAATTTGGGATGGAAGGACCTTCAAGCCCCACCCTGCCACGGGCAGGGACACCTCCCACTGTCCCAGGGGCTCCAGCCTGGCCTTGGACACTCCCAGGAATCCAGGGGCAGCCACAGCTGCTCTGGGAATTCCAGCCCAGCCCTCCCCACCCTCCCAGGGAGGAATTCCTTCCCAAGATCCCATCTAAATCTCTCCTCCCGTAGTTTAAAGCCATTCCCCCTTGTCCTGGCACCCCAGGTCCTTGTCCAAGGTCCCTCTGCAGCTCTTTCAGGCTCCCTTGTGGTCTTGGAAGGCCCCAATGAAATCTCCCCAGGTCTTTCTCTTCTCCAGGCTGGACAGTCCCAACCCCCGGTCTGAGCAAAGTCTCCTGCAGCCAGCTGCAGAAAAAACGCAAAAATATCCAACAACTTCTCCAATTCTGCCTTTTTAGTTAATGGAACAGACTGATGAGGGAAAACCCAAATTGCTTTATCCGTAAGGCTGAGCTGAACCAGCTCCTCCTAAACTCCTGCCCCTTCCTTGCTTTGGAAACACAGCAAATGGAAAGATGGAAACAGATGGAAACACAGCAAAAACAGAAGAAGGAAGGCTTAATTTGGTTTGATTTTTGGTATTGACCTTCTACCCCCTCACATTTCTTTTAGCACACATCCCATTTCTGTTGCCTTCTCCAGCTCACTGAAACCTTCTGTGACTGCAGTGATGGCCCCTCCTGAGCCAGGCTTCTCTTGCCCTGGGGCAGAATTGTTTTCTGTTCCGTTCATGGTGAGCAATGAGATCTTTCCTGCCAAAAAAACCTGGGTGAGTTCAGCCCAGGTGCTGTGACTCTTCCCCTGGCACTGCCAGGCATTTCCTCTCCCAGCCACATGAAATATTAACATCCCTCCCCTCCCTTTTCAGAGTCTTGTGAAGAAATGGCAATTTATCCCTAAATCAAATTTACTCTGCTGCCCCTCAAACCCTGCAGCCACCACAACAATCATGGAAAGCTGAGCATTAGACTTAAGAAGGCTGGGAAAAGGAATTGATTACAAAGAAATCTCTGACCTTTGGAGCTGTTCAGATCAGTGTAACTCCCCCAGCAGCACCTTCTGAATGCACCAGGGAGGTGGATCTCGGATGTCTCCTTGTGCCACTGGAATACAGGAGTTTTCCAGGTTGATAACAATTCCCTCAGGGAAGAGGCTCGTGGATGCCGAGGCTGGAGCAGAGCCAGAGGATTTGCCAGGGGAAGGAAAAGGGCTCGGTGGTGATGGGAGCGTTTCCCATGATTGTGCTGTAAATACCCTCAGCACTCACTCCCCTCCCATTGTTCTCCTCTGGAATCAAGGGCCGGCAGGATCAGGGGAAAAAAGGAAACCAAAATGTCGATACGGGTTGGAGCTTTCTGCAGGGAAACTCTGCAATGGCTAACACACACAAAAAGGGGAAAGTTCTCCCTTAAATACTCAAATTAAAAATCCTTCCAGAGGGAAAGGTGGGTGATATCAGGGATTCAGGCACAACATCACTTCAATCATGGGTTACACTATATATATAGATGTATTTATTTATTTATAATTTATGTAGATGTGGCACTGTGGTGTTGGCAAACACATCACCAATCTAAAGAGATCTATACTTAATAAATAATTATAGCAGCAGGCTCTTAACTGGCAGCAAATTATTTCATCTGGGATAATTTCATTCATATCATCCATACAAATAGTTCAGCACATTCTAGAACCTGGAAGAATAAAATTCCACAATTCTGAAGGGATTTTTGTTTTGGAAAAAAAAACAAATTACCAAACCCATCCTGGATATGGTTTTATATCCTAAGCCAAACCCAAATATTATAACCCAAATCCCTCCCTGGGAGGGTGGTGAGGGCTGGGCTGGAATTCCCAGAGCAGCTGTGGCTGCCCCTGGATTCCTGGAAGTGTCCCAGGCCAGGCTGGAGCAGCCTGGGACAGTGGGAGGTGTCCCTGCCCGTGGCAGGGCTTGGGAATGAGAGATTTAAGGTCCCTTCCAACCCATCCAGCCTGGAATTCCATGGTTCTGTGAACATTTGAAGGTACCGAATCCTCATTTGCCTCCACCCACCATGCCACCGACGCCACACAGAGCAAATAGACTGCCCTCATCACACAGCGCACCTGTATTAAAAACCCAAATCGCCCATAAAATTTAAAAATAATTACAAACTGACCAGAAAAAAACCCAACAAACTTTAGTCTCACAGACAAAGAAAAGCAAGAACAAGTGACACAAGCTAAAAAAGCTCCTCCGTACAACCAACTGCCGGCGAAAAAAACACGCTACGCCCTTTTCACTGACGGTTCCTGTCGCATCGTAAAAATGAACCGCAAGTAGAAAGCAGCCGTATAAAACCCCACACAACAAGTTGCAAAAGCCACTGAAAGAAAAAAAAAAATCAAGTCAACTTGCTAAACTCAAAGCTGTCCAATTAACCCTTGACATTGCTAAAAAAATAAGTAGCCAAAGCTCTACCTCTACACTAATTCGTAAATAGTAGCCAATGCTCTGTAGAGTTGGCTGAAAAAGTAGAAAAAGGCCAACTTGCAACGTAAAAAAAAAAAACAATCTAGGCTGTTGATGAATAAAAAACCATTGCCACTCGCGTAAAAAAACTACCTGTAAAAATCCGCCACGTAAATCCCCATGTTCCCAAGAATCTAGCTAATAAAAAACACCAAAATAATAAGCAAGTCAATCAAGCTGCCAAAATAAAAGTATCTAAAATAAATTTAAATCAGCAACACACAAAAAAAAGTTGTTCTTAGCTCAATAAGCCCATAATGCCTCCAATCATCCAAGCAAAAATGCCACCTCTAAGTGAGCCCAAAACCAAGAAGTAAATTTAACCAGAGACAGTATTTCTCAAGTTATCCATAACTATAAAACACGTGCTGCAATCAAGCAAGCCAAGCAAGTAAAGCCCTTATGGTATAGTAAGCAGTAGTCCAAATATAAATATAAAAAACCTAACAAATTAACTACATCACCCTTCCCCAAACCCGCCAGGGCAGGCGCTATGTACTAATCATAGGAAAAGCCACCACTACATAGTTAAAAACCTACCCTCTGCCTCATGCTACTGTCCAAAACACCATCCTGAGCCTAAAAAAACAAGTCCTGTGAAAACACAGCACCCCTGAAAAAATCAAATCAAACAATAAAACCCATTTCAAAAATTGTCTTATAAGCACCTAAGCTAAAAAACACAGCATTAAGTAAGTATACCATATTCCTTATCATGCACCAGCGGTCGAAAAAATTAAACAGTGCAATAACCTGCTTAAAACTACCTTAAAAGCACTAAGTAAAAAAACTTTCAAAAACTAAAATATTAATTTAGCAAAAGCCACATAGCTAGTAAACACTCGAAGTTCCACCAAGCGAGCAAATCCTGCCCAATCTAAGCTCGTGCAAACAACAGCAAAAAATAAAGTTCCAATAGTACACATGAAAAGTATACTGAAAAAAAACAATTAAATTAATCCTGCCTCCAGCAAAGACAATCCCATCCGTGAAATTGTCTTCGCTCAGAAACCAAGTTGCGCCTGGTAAATAATGCAAAAAAATAAAAAAACCCAATGCATACCTCAAAAAAACCTTGTTTTAAAGTAAACTACCCATGACAATGTGACTGTATCCATATTTGCATGTATATATATATATTACCAGTTTAAACTCAATATAATATGTTAGTATAAAAAAAAATTCAAAGTAGATAATGTTGAGAGTTAGGTTTGTTCCTTCTTTCTCTAAAGAATTTTTCCCCATAAGTTACCAGAGAGACCAAATGTTAAATACTTAAAATACTTAGCCGAAACAAAAAAAAATAAACAAAGTAAAAAAAATAAAAAACGCAAGTAAAAAACAAAGCTTAAAGCAGCTAGAGGCTGTCCTTCCCCCCCCCCCCCCCCGACGTTCAAAAAGAAAAAGAAAAAAAAGGCTAAACTGTTGCTAACTGAAAAAGTTTCAGTGTAAGCCAAAAAAATCCAGTCCTCAAAAATCTACTCCGGCCAGTTCAGCCAGAATCCGGAGCCATCTCTGCCACCCGCAGGAGTTAAGCCAGCCCTGCCCCGCCTTCGGCTTCTTCAGCGCTGCTCCTCTTGCTGCAGAGTGACCCTGCGGCCCCGCGCTGCCGGGACACCCTGCCATCCCAGCTACCAGCCCGAAACTCTCCACTCTTTCAGCTTGCTGCTCTAAAAATCCTGCAAGAACACCAAAACCAAACTGCCCTAAGTTTTGTAAAACAAAGCCCTCAAAGTTCTTAATACTGTTTTTCTTTTGTTATTAATACTGTAGTTATTTGAAGGGGGGGTTTTGTTTACTTAGTAATACATACTAATAAAAAACTGCTATTCTTATTTCCCAAATATTTGCCTAAAAACCTCTAATTGTAAATATAAAATAATAATAAAAAAAGAAGTTTACACTCTCCATTCCAAAAAACCTCCAAATTTTACCTAACAAATACCTGTCTTCCCAAAACAAAACAAGTTGCCATGCTCATCCATAAGGATAAAGTGATTAATCCAGCCTTTGCCAACTCAGCTGAGTGGAAGGGGGAAGAGGAGGAGAGGATCAGCAGTGACCCAAAAAGAGAAATTAAAGAAGAATTGGTCATTTTGGATCGAGCATTCTTTTGGAGATCTTAGCTGCCCAAGGGTTTGCCTGCACTGAGCTGGGTTTGAAGTGAAGGTCTGACTTTGGTTGAAGACAATTATCAGCTGAGAGAAGGGAGGCCGTGCCAGCTTCTGCGGCAGGCCCCGTGCCCTTCCCGCTGCGGCTGCGTCGGCAGCCCTGGGGGCTCCTTCTGCCGCCCTGAGCCCGCAGAGCAGGGCAGCGGTTGCCGATGGCTCGAGCCATCAAATCATTCAAGGTCCTGTCGGGCTCTCTTAGACACTTGGGCCGAGGGATTCCTTCCGACCTGGGCCACTTTGGGTGGAGCGGGGGCAGGGCCGGGGCAGGTGGCAGGGTGTGCGTGGGCCCTTTGTGACACGGTGCAGCAGCGTGGTCACCATGGCAGGGAAAGGCACAGGGTGTCCGAGGAGCCTTTGTGACACGCGGTGACATAGGTGCTGGCAACAACGCAGCCACGCCACAGTGCTCGGAGCACGCGACGGGAGAGGACGCGCCAGAGCGGTGCTGTGAGGAGTTCCCACACAGCCCGCTCGTTTGTGCCCGACCCGGAGCCTTTCCGAAGCGCTGCTCCTGCAGCTGACCTCGCGGCCAGGCTGCGGGACTTGGTGACTCGGAGCTTTCCCGAGGCATCTCCCAACCCTGCGGTCGGTGCCCTCGCGGCCAGACCGCAGCATTTGGTGACCTGAAGCACCGCGAGGAGTCTCCTGTCGTTGTGGCAGGAGCCCTCAAGACCAGTGTGCAGGACTTGCTGTCCTGCAGCCTTCCTGAGGCTTCTTTGTCGCAGGTGCCTTCAAGGCACAGCTGCACGACTTGTTGCCTCTGTGCTTTTTCTTTTTTCCTCAGCGACATCTGTCTGAAGGTGCCCTCGAGGACAGACGCTGACATGGCAGGCAGATTTCGAGACCTCTTCACACTTCGCTGGAGGAGAAGAAACACAAGCCCTGGAGATGCTCCAGCACAACACCCTCAAGAACTGCAGCAGTTCCAGCCACAGCAGGATGGTGAGTGGCAGAGCCGGGCCACAGGGCTGATGGCTGCGGACAGCTTGGCCCCATCCCATCCCCATTCCCATTCCGCCCACTGACAGGATGGAAGAGGGGCCGAGGCTGCCCCTGCAGCAGCTGTGCTCCATCCCCTGGGGCATCCCGGGGCTGTCCCTGCCTGGGGAGAGCAGGGCTGGCTTCTCTGGCCTCTCCTGCAACCCCTCAGCTCTGGCTGCGCTCGCTCTTTGCCAGATACAACCATGGAGCAGACACAGGAGAAGAAACCCACCCATGGCCTCTTCTGCAGATCACTGAAGGTACGTGCAGCCATCCCCACCTGGGCTGGGCCTGCTGTCACTGCTCGGCCGAGCTCCGCGCTTGGAGCACTCCATGGAACGTGTCTCTCTTCCCTGTCCTTTGCTCTCCTGCAGATGCTCCGGAGGCTCGTGCCCGTTCGGCGTAGGACAACCAGAAGCCGTGCAACAGCTGAGCCTGACCGCAGGCTGACTGAGCTCCAGGCAGAGCCCAGTGTCAGCCCAGATTTGGCTCAGCCCTCTGATGCTGCAATCAACGATGCAGCAAATATGGACGTGGCAGTGACTGAGGCCATGGCCTTCAGAGACACCGACACGGGAGAGACTCGGGGCATGGCAAATACTGATGCCATGCCCACTCCCACTGAGAGTAATGCTCCCACTATGGAGCTTATCGAAGAGCCTGCTACTCCTCCTCAGCAGCAGGTAAGCGGCTTGGGCCCAGGGCTGTAGGCCTCCCAGGATCAGGAGCCCCCCTCAGGCCACAGCTGCTGGGCCAGCTCAGTCTTTGAGGCCAGCAGAGTGTGGCGGGAGGGGAAGCACTTCTTGGGGGAAGCTGCTCCCTTGGACAGCGCTCCAGGTCTTCCCCATGTCTCCTCCAGGTGCCAGCCTTGGTGAAGAACCTTCACCAGAAACTGGCGGCCCATGCTGTTATGGATGCCAGCCTGCGCATTAACTTTCTGAAGCTGGCTGAAGAGCAACCTGCTGACGTTGTGCTGACCCTCCTGCGCTGTGCCCCAACGTGTGACAGGTATGGGGCCCACTTGCCTTGAGAGCTCAGGGCTCAGCAGCCTTTAGGGCCCATTGCCCTGCAGAGCCTGTCCAATGGGCTCTGCCAGACAGGCGGAGCGGTCCAGGACCCTTGGGCCCCTCTGTTCCACCAGCCTGCTGCCATGCTCCCTCCCTGCCCCTCAGGGCACCAGGGCTCTGTCACCTGGGCCCCCACAGCTGCACAGGGCATGCTACTGTGACTGAGACGGCCCTGACACAGAGCTCCAATCCCACAGAGCTGCTGCAACCATGTGGAGAGCCATAGGCTCGTTGCCTCTGACACTGGAGAAGGTGCTGCCAACACTGATCAGCGTGATGGAGGATTGGCCTGTGCACAGAACGTTCTCCTCCGACGGGGACAACGAGGACGTTTTTGCCCTGGCAGTGAGTTTCTGGAACCGGCCTCTGCTCGCTCCCCGGTCGCCTCTCCATCAGCTCTCCGTCCTCTCCCTGCCTCAGGCACTGGCTTAGGGCAGGCTCAGGGGGCTCCAGGCCCGTCGCTCCCCCTGCGTCTCCCCTCGGGCCCTGCCACACGGACATCTTAGCACTGAGCTCTGTCTCGGGCTGCTTCTTTTGCAGGCAACTCTGGGGCTCTGGGTGATTGTCCACGAGCCCAAAAGCCGCGAGGTGCTGCTCCTTTATTCAGTCCACCTGTTTGTTGCTCTCCTCTTCCACATTGTCATCACCACACAAGAGATGCCAGTGGAAGTTGCTAACTTCTGGAAAGCGTGCCAGGAGGAACAGAGCCTTCCCAGCAACCCCAACAGGTGCCAGTCCTCCTGTCTTTTCAATGTCCTTGTGGCCGGCGCCAGCGCTCGCCGTGTGACCTGGGTTTTGCTCTGCACACAGGTTTGCAGTGCAGGCCATGAAGGCTCTGTTCAGCCAAATGGGGTGTGACACAGAGCTGATCACCATAGAGAGCAAGCATGGCTGGGCATGCCTGTTCTCTGCTGACACCCAGCACTATGCCGTGGGTCTGCTGGCCAGGTGAGAACCCCTTCTCTCCCACATTTGTCCCCTGTGCCCCACACAGTCCCTGTGCTCATGGCCTCGAGGGCCTCGTCACCGAGGGGCGGCCAAGCCAACTGGAAAAGGCTGGCAGAGGAGGGTGCCCAGAAGGGGCCGCCTCCCAAAGCGCCCACATCCCCCTCCAGAGATACTGGGGAAAGACCGGACCTGTGAGTTAGACCTCCTGGGAGAAGACTGTCCCCCCCACCTCAGGCTCTTGCTGCCTTTTTCCCCCTGACAGGGAGATGTGCCGTCGCTTGGGCCACATGTGTTCCCGCATCGCCTTCTACCTACTCCAGCCACGAGGGAGGGAGGACCCACGCTGGGATCTGCCCTCCCTGGCATTCCTTGTGGAGGTGAGCCAACGCTGCCTCGCTGAGCTGCCTCCCAGCCCTCTGCCCTCTCGTAGCTGCAGCTGCCTGGGCCAGTGCCCGAGCCCTGTGCTGCTGGCTGGGCCCGGCCCTGTGTGGTTCTGGGCTCCTGCTCTTCGGGTTGCCTGTCACTGCCCTGTGCCTTTCAGGTCCTCAAGTGCCTGGAGCTGAGGGAATGCGCAGGCCGTGTCCTGGAGGAGATGTCAAGGCACCTGCGGGGCACGTGCAGGCAGAGACGTCGCCTGGCGCTCAAAGGACTTGTGTCGCTCAGCGAGGAGCCCTCGATGGTGAGAAGGGGACAGCGGCTGAAGCTGCGCTGGGGAAAGCAGCCCCTTGGGCTGGCTGGGCTTCAGGAGCTGAGGCAGCTGCTCCCAGCTCTCCTGCCTCCTGCTCCAGTGCTTCGGGACAGGCCTTTGGCCTCTGGGTCCTGCAGCAGCAGGGTGGGCTTGCAGAGCCAGGGCGGTGTTGGCGCTGCAGCTGTCGGTGGCTTCCCAGCACATCCTTGTGTTCCATACAGGCCAGAGGTGTACGCAGCCTGCTTCCAAGCCTCCTGGAGCAGCTTGGTGATGCCGATGGAGAGGTGGTCGCCATGTCCCTCTCTGCAGTCAGGAATGTGCTCCAGAAGAAAGACACCGTCATAGGCAGGACCACTGCCCTGAAGCTAGCCAAACTGCTCCTGCCGCTCCTCGGAAACGTAAGGCTCTGTGTGCCACGGGCACTAGCCGCTGCCCAGAAACTTTGTGCCCTGGGGATTTTTAGGCTTTTGCCCGGCTGGGCTGGAGAAATTGGCGCTGAGGCCTCTTCCGCTTCCTTTCCTTCAGGACAACAGCCACGTGCAGCTGCTCTCCATTCACCTTTTCCAAAAGGTGATGGGCTCAGTAGTGGATGAGGGCAAAGAGCCGCTGAAGCCAATTGTGAGCCAGAGCCTGCTGCCACTCTTCTTGCACTGCCACGAGGTGAACGAGCGCGTGGCCAAGGTGAGGCGTTGTGTGATGCCGGTGCATCCCTGACAGGGGGCTCGGCTGCCTCCTGCCCGGGCACCTCTCCCGCTCGCAGCCTCCTGCTGGCCCCGGCGCAGGGACGCAGGGCCCGTGCCCTGGGCTGGGCTGCGCTGCCATCTCCAGTCTCTGCTGCTCTCCAGGCCTCTCGGGAAACGCTGCATTGTGCCGCCGGCTTCCTGAAGAGAAGCGACCTCGAGCACGTGCTAAAGACGGAGCAGCTGATCAACTTCGCCGGGCGTGTGGTAAGGACGGCCTCTGGAGAAGCCCCCTGACGGCGGGGCTCGGTGTGCGGGGCTGGCAGCCGTGGCCCCTGCCCAGCGCCGCACGCAGGGGCTCCGGCCTGCGCCCCACACGCCGCTCCCTTCCGTGGGGCCGCGCGGGCTCTTCTCCAGGCTCCCGTGCCCCGAGTCGGGCGCCGACGGAGCGCCGGCCCAGCGGGGCCGCGGGGCGGGGCGGCACCGCGGCTCCCCGGGCAGCGCCCGGCCCGCCGCCCCCTCCGGAGCCCGGCGCCCGCTGGCCGGGCCTCGGGGCTGTGCGGGCAGCGCAGGCCGGGGCTGGGCGCCGGGAGCGCCCGGCCGAGGGGCTGAGCCCGCGCCAACCCTTCCCTCCCTCTTGCCGTTCTCTCCAGCTGGCAGACGACAGGAGCCGAGCGGCCGAGCACCTGCGCTGGGCCCTGCCCTACCTGGAGCACCCACAGGAGCCCCTGCGAGAGGCGGCCACCAAGCTCATCGGTGAGCCACGAGCCCGGGCTCCCTCCAGCCCCAGTCCCGGCCCCAGCCCCAGCCCCAGCCCCCGTCCCGGCAGCGGCATCCGCGCCCGGCGCCGTGGAGCCGCGCCTGCCCTCGGGGCTGCTGCCGCCCTCTGCGGCCGTGCCCTGGGGCGGCAGCAGGCGGCAAGGGCCCGGGCCGAGCCCTGCCGGGGCAGGAGGCCGTGTGGCCACAGGGCTGGCAGCGCCGCTAGCAGGGCGCCGGGGCGCTGGGGCCGTGACACGCTCTGTGTTCCCAGGGATCGCCGGGCTGCACCTGAGGAGGCGGAAGGAAGAGCTCCAGGCCCTCAGCGAGGGTGAGTGAGGGCAGCGGGTTCTCAGCGGGGCTGCCGGGGGCAGCCGCAATGCCTGGGCAGGGGGCTGCAATCCCTGTCCCGGCTGCGGAGGGCCTGGCTCCCTGTGCGGATAAGGGCTGGCGTGCGCAGAACACGGAGAGATTTCGGGGACGCGGGCGGGGCGATTCGTGTTCAGCACCTTGCGGCGAATCCCGTTGGCCCCCCTCTCCTCTCTTGTGGTGGCCACGGCAGGAGCTGGCTCGGATGGCCCTTGGCAGGAGGGTCTCCTTGGACTCCCGCACATCCGGGCTCTGACCGGGGCTCTGTGCCTGTCTCTTCCAGCTCTTCAGGCCCTGAGAGACGACGACAGCCCCTCCCGGATAAGCCTCTTTGTCCAGCTGATGTTCGAGGAGCGAATTGCAGACCTGCGGTCATCTGCTGGCTCCGAAGAACCGGTGGCCTTAGAAGACCTTCAGGGGCCACAGACGATGAGACCGCCTGGAGACAGAGGAGACGGAGCTCCAGGCACAGCTGATGATTGACGCAGCTGATGCCTGTGGGAAGCTCCCGTGCCTTCAACCCTCTCCCTGCCTTGCTACACCATCCGTCCCTTTTCCCTCCACCCTTCCTCCCTTTGGACAGCTCCATGTCTTCAGCCCTCAGACCATGTCCCTCCCCTTTTTTCCCTTCCAGCTCATCCCTTTGCCTTGCCTTCCACTAATAAACAGTTTGGCCTGTTCACTTTAGCTGCGTCTCTGTGGAACTGAAGCAATGTAAATCCAGAGCCCCGGGACACACGGGCCCCTCCTGCCTCTCTCTTCTGTGCCGAGTTTTGTGCACGGACACAGAGGAACGAGGGCACATCAGGCTGGAAAGGTCCCTGTGCTGAAGGTCCAGTTCCACAGCACTGTGGAGTTCAAGGTCTTGCTGAGCACCCTGACGCTCCTGGATTTTAGAAGAGCCAACTCGAGTGTGCCCTGAACCCAGCTGTGAGGGATTCCAAGGCAAGAGTCCACAGCGGGCAAAGGAGCTTGCAATGCTGGAAGTTTTCAAGAACAGCTTCCTGAAAGCACAGCAGTGCTCCATCCCTACGCAGGATCAGGGAGGCGGCAGATTTTCAGGGAGTCCCACCCAGCAGAAAATGCCTGAGAGGGGCTGTGGATGGTGTCCAGCAGCTCCTCGTGGCCCAGCAACCTTCCCCAAACACCGAGCGCTTCCAGGAAACGGGAAAGAAACACACATCCCATGGGCCTGGGAAGAGGGCCTGGCTGAATCTCTGCTCCTCACACACATCTTCAGGGAAGGAGGAAAAATAAACGGGCTCCAAACAGGATAAATGGCTCCCTGGGGGGCTTGGCTGGGGGTTTATCCTACAGCCACAGCATCCCAGTCCCAATGGATGCAGGGCCTGGCTCAATCCCAGTTTGGGGCTGGAAGAAAAGCACCAACAATCAGCTTTGCTGAGGCAGCAGCCTGTGGTGGAGCTGTGAGAAAACCTTGGTGCTGTTGAAATGTTTTCCTCGTTGCTTTTGTGCGCTCTGCAAACAGATTTGGCAAGCAGGCATTGTTACCCCGGGATCCTCCTCCAGGATTTATTGGGGGTGTTTAATACCTGCCACAACCACCCTGCATTTCCCTGAGCTGGCACTAAATGCTGGCCCTGAAGTGACAATTTATGGTTGGGTCTGTTGTCTCAGGATAAACCACAAAGCCAACAGTGGTTGTAAAAGTGCCACTCCCAAAGCGTCCCACTCCCAAAGAGTCCCGTTCCCAAACTGTCCCAAAATGTCCCATTCCCTGTGTCCCAAAGTGTCCCATTCCCAGTGTCCCATTCCCACAGTATCCCAAAGAGTCCCATTCCTAAAGAGTCCCATTCCCAGTGTCCCATTCCCACAGTGTCCCATTCCCAAAGTGTCCCCACTCCCAAAATGTCCCAAAATGTCCCAAAATGTCCCATTCCCTGTGTCCCAAAGTGTCCCATTCCCAGTGTCCCATTCCCAAAGAGTCCCATTCCCATAATGTCCCATTTCCAAAGTGTCCCCACTCTCAAAATGTCCCAAAGTGTCCTATTCCCAGGGTCCCATTCCCAAGGAGTCCCATTCCCAAAGAGTCCCATTCCCAGTGTCCCACTCCCAGTGTCCCACTCCCAAAGTGTCCCATTCCCAGTGTCCCCTTCCCAGTGTCCCACTCCCAGTGTCCCATTCCCAGTGTCCCACTCCCAGGGCCTGGGGAAGCTCCTGCTGGTCGTTCCCAACACCTCCCAGCTGAGGGACAAGGAAGAAAACCCAGGGATAAAATGTCTGCAACTCCTGTTCTGATAACAGCTGGGAAGGTGCTTTAGCGCCCAGGCACTGCTGCCTCCAATCCAGGTTATCTTTGGGTTGGAATCATGGAATTTGGGATGGAAGGGACCTTCAAGCCCCACCCTGCCACGGGCAGGGACACCTCCCACTGTCCCAGGGGCTCCAGCCTGGCCTTGGACACTCCCAGGAATCCAGGGGCAGCCACAGCTGCTCTGGGAATTCCAGCCCAGCCCTCCCCACCCTCCCAGGGAGGAATTCCTTCCCAAGATCCCATCTAAATCTCTCCTCCCGTAGTTTAAAGCCATTCCCCCTTGTCCTGGCACCCCAGGTCCTTGTCCAAGGTCCCTCTGCAGCTCTTTCAGGCTCCCTTGTGGTCTTGGAAGGCCCCAATGAAATCTCCCCAGGTCTTTCTCTTCTCCAGGCTGGACAGTCCCAACCCCCGGTCTGAGCAAAGTCTCCTGCAGCCAGCTGCAGAAAAAACGCAAAAATATCCAACAACTTCTCCAATTCTGCCTTTTTAGTTAATGGAACAGACTGATGAGGGAAAACCCAAATTGCTTTATCCGTAAGGCTGAGCTGAACCAGCCCCTCCTAAACTCCTGCCCCTTCCTTGCTTTGGAAACACAGCAAATGGAAAGATGGAAACAGATGGAAACACAGCAAAAACAGAAGAAGGAAGGCTTAATTTGGTTTGATTTTTGGTATTGACCTTCTACCCCCTCACATTTCTTTTAGCACACATCCCATTTCTGTTGCCTTCTCCAGCTCACTGAAACCTTCTGTGACTGCAGTGATGGCCCCTCCTGAGCCAGGCTTCTCTTGCCCTGGGGCAGAATTGTTTTCTGTTCCGTTCATGGTGAGCAATGAGATCTTTCCTGCCAAAAAAACCTGGGTGAGTTCAGCCCAGGTGCTGTGACTCTTCCCCTGGCACTGCCAGGCATTTCCTCTCCCAGCCACATGAAATATTAACATCCCTCCCCTCCCTTTTCAGAGTCTTGTGAAGAAATGGCAATTTATCCCTAAATCAAATTTACTCTGCTGCCCCTCAAACCCTGCAACCACCACAACAATCATGGAAAGCTGAGCATTAGACTTAAGAAGGCTGGGAAAAGGAATTGATTACAAAGAAATCTCTGACCTTTGGAGCTGTTCAGATCAGTGTAACTCCCCCAGCAGCACCTTCTGAATGCACCAGGGAGGTGGATCTCGGATGTCTCCTTGTGCCACTGGAATACAGGAGTTTTCCAGGTTGATAACAATTCCCTCAGGGAAGAGGCTCGTGGATGCCGAGGCTGGAGCAGAGCCAGAGGATTTGCCAGGGGAAGGAAAAGGGCTCGGTGGTGATGGGAGCGTTTCCCATGATTGTGCTGTAAATACCCTCAGCACTCACTCCCCTCCCATTGTTCTCCTCTGGAATCAAGGGCCGGCAGGATCAGGGGAAAAAAGGAAACCAAAATGTCAATACGGGTTGGAGCTTTCTGCAGGGAAATTCTGCAATGGCTAACACACACAAAAAGGGGAAAGTTCTCCCTTAAATACTCAAATTAAAAATCCTTCCAGAGGGAAAGGTGGGTGATATCAGGGATTCAGGCACAACATCACTTCAATCATGGGTTACACTATATATATAGATGTATTTATTTATTTATAATTTATGTAGATGTGGCACTGTGGTGTTGGCAAACACATCACCAATCTAAAGAGATCTATACTTAATAAATAATTATAGCAGCAGGCTCTTAACTGGCAGCAAATTATTTCATCTGGGATAATTTCATTCATATCATCCATACAAATAGTTCAGCACATTCTAGAACCTGGAAGAATAAAATTCCACAATTCTGAAGGGATTTTTGTTTTGGAAAAAAAAACAAATTACCAAACCCATCCTGGATATGGTTTTATATCCTAAGCCAAACCCAAATATTATAACCCAAATCCCTCCCTGGGAGGGTGGTGAGGGCTGGGCTGGAATTCCCAGAGCAGCTGTGGCTGCCCCTGGATTCCTGGAAGTGTCCCAGGCCAGGCTGGAGCAGCCTGGGACAGTGGGAGGTGTCCCTGCCCGTGGCAGGGCTTGGGAATGAGAGATTTAAGGTCCCTTCCAACCCATCCAGCCTGGAATTCCATGGTTCTGTGAACATTTGAAGGTACCGAATCCTCATTTGCCTCCACCCACCATGCCACCGACGCCACACAGAGCAAATAGACTGCCCTCATCACACAGCGCGCCTGTATTAAAAACCCAAATCGCCCATAAATTTTAAAAATAATTACAAACTGACCAGAAAAAAACCCAACAAACTTTAGTCTCACAGACAAAGAAAAGCAAGAACAAGTGACACAAGCTAAAAAAGCTCCTCCGTACAACCAACTGCCGGCGAAAAAAACACGCTATGCCCTTTTCACTGACGGTTCCTATCGCATCGTAAAAATGAACCGCAAGTAGAAAGCAGCCGTATAAAACCCCACACAACAAGTTGCAAAAGCCACTGAAAGAAAAAAAAAAATCAAGTCAACTTGCTAAACTCAAAGCTGTCCAATTAACCCTTGACATTGCTAAAAAAATAAGTAGCCAAAGCTCTACCTCTACACTAATTCGTAAATAGTAGCCAATGCTCTGTAGAGTTGGCTGAAAAAGTAGAAAAAGGCCAACTTGCAACGTAAAAAAAAAAACAATCTAGGCTGTTGATGAATAAAAAAACATTGCCACTCGCGTAAAAAAACTACCTGTAAAAATCCGCCACGTAAATCCCCATGTTCCCAAGAATCTAGCTAATAAAAAACACCAAAATAATAAGCAAGTCAATCAAGCTGCCAAAATAAAAGTATCTAAAATAAATTTAAATCAGCAACACACACAAAAAAGTTGTTCTTAGCTCAATAAGCCCATAATGCCTCAAATCATCCAAGCAAAAATGCCACCTCTAAGTGAGCCCAAAACCAAGAAGTAAATTTAACCATAGACACTATTTCTCAAGTTATCCATAACTATAAAACACGTGCTGCAATCAAGCAAGCCAAGCAAGTAAAGCCCTTATGGTATAGTAAGCAGTAGTCCAAATATAAATATAAAAAACCTAACAAATTAACTACATCACCCTTCCCCAAACCCGCCAGGGCAGGCGCTATGTACTAATCATAGGAAAAGCCACCACTACATAGTTAAAAACCTACCCTCTGCCTCATGCTACTGTCCAAAACACCATCCTGAGCCTAAAAAAACAAATCCTGTGAAAACACAGCACCCCTGAAAAAATCAAATCAAACAATAAATCCCATTTCAAAAATTGTCTTATAAGCACCTAAGCTAAAAAACATAGCATTAAGTAAGTATACCATATTCCTTATCATGCACCAGCGGTCGAAAAAATTAAACAGTGCAATAACCTGCTTAAAACTACCTTAAAAGCACTAAGTAAAAAAACTTTCAAAAACTAAAATATTAATTTAGCAAAAGCCACATAGCTAGTAAACACTCGAAGTTCCACCAAGCGAGCAAATCCTGCCCAATCTAAGCTCGTGCAAACAACAGCAAAAAATAAAGTTCCAATAGTACACATGAAAAGTATACTGAAAAAAAACAATTAAATTAATCCTGCCTCCAGCAAAGACAATCCCATCCGTGAAATTGTCTTCGCTCAGAAACCAAGTTGCGCCTGGTAAATAATGCAAAAAAATAAAAAAACCCAATGCATACCTCAAAAAAACCTTGTTTTAAAGTAAACTACCCATGACAATGTGACTGTATCCATATTTGCATGTATATATATATATTACCAGTTTAAACTCAATATAATATGTTAGTATAAAAAAAATTCAAAGTAGATAATGTTGAGAGTTAGGTTTGTTCCTTCTTTCTCTAAAGAATTTTTCCCCATAAGTTACCAGAGTGACCAAATGTTAAATACTTAAAATACTTAGCCGAAACAAAAAAATAAACAAAGTAAAAAAAATAAAAAACGCAAGTAAAAAACAAAGCTTAAAGCAGCTAGAGGCTGTCCTTCCCCCCCCCCCCCCCCCCCCCGACGTTCAAAAAGAAAAAGAAAAAAAAGGCTAAACTGTTGCTAACTGAAAAAGTTTCAATGTAAGCCAAAAAAATCCAGTCCTCAAAAATCTACTCTGGCCAGTTCAGCCGGAATCCGGAGCCTTCTCTGCCACCCGCAGGAGTTAAGCCAGCCCTGCCCCGCCTTCGGCTTCTTCAGCGCTGCTCCTCTTGCTGCAGAGTGACCCTGCGGCCCCGCGCTGCCGGGACACCCTGCCATCCCAGCTACCAGCCCGAAACTTTCCACTCTTTCAGCTTGCTGCTCTAAAAATCCTGCAAGAACACCAAAACCAAACTGCCCTAAGTTTTGTAAAACAAAGCCCTCAAAGTTCTTAATACTGTTTTTCTTTTGTTATTAATACTGTAGTTATTTGAAGGGGGGGTTTTGTTTACTTAGTAATACATACTAATAAAAAACTGCTATTCCTATTTCCCAAATCTTTGCCTAAAAACCTCTAATTCTAAATATAAAATAATAATAAAAAAAAAAAGTTTACACTCTCTATTCCAAAAAACCTCCAAATTTTACCTAACAAATACCTGTCTTCCCAAAACAAAACAAGTTGCCATGCTCATCCATAAGGATAAAGTGATTAATCCAGCCTTTGCCAACTCAGCTGAGTGGAAGGGGGAAGAGGAGGAGAGGATCAGCAGTGACCCAAAAAGAGAAATTAAAGAAGAATTGGTCATTTTGGATCGAGCATTCTTTTGGAGATCTTAGCTGCCCAAGGGTTTGCCTGCACTGAGCTGGGTTTGAAGTGAAGGTCTGACTTTGGTTGAAGACATTATCAGCTGAGAGAAGGGAGGCCGTGCCAGCTTCTGCGGCAGGCCCCGTGCCCTTCCCGCTGCGGCTGCGTCGGCAGCCCTGGGGGCTCCTTCTGCCGCCCTGAGCCCGCAGAGCAGGGCAGCGGTTGCCGATGGCTCGAGCCATCAAATCATTCAAGGTCCTGTCGGGCTCTCTTAGACACTTGGGCCGAGGGATTCCTTCCGACCTGGGCCACTTTGGGTGGAGCGGGGGCAGGGCCGGGGCAGGTGGCAGGGTGTGCGTGGGCCCTTTGTGACACGGTGCAGCAGCGTGGTCACCGTGGCAGGGAAAGGCACAGGGTGTCCGAGGAGCCTTTGTGACACGCGGTGACATAGGTGCTGGCAACAACGCAGCCACGCCACAGTGCTCGGAGCACGCGACGGGAGAGGACGCGCCAGAGCGGTGCTGTGAGGAGTTCCCACACAGCCCGCTCGTTTGTGCCCGACCCGGAGCCTTTCCGAAGCGCTGCTCCTGCAGCTGACCTCGCGGCCAGGCTGCGGGACTTGGTGACTCGGAGCTTTCCCGAGGCATCTCCCAACCCTGCGGTCGGTGCCCTCGCGGCCAGACCGCAGCATTTGGTGACCTGAAGCACCGCGAGGAGTCTCCTGTCGTTGTGGCAGGAGCCCTCAAGACCAGTGTGCAGGACTTGCTGTCCTGCAGCCTTCCTGAGGCTTCTTTGTCGCAGGTGCCTTCAAGGCACAGCTGCACGACTTGTTGCCTCTGTGCTT
Organism: Chamaea fasciata; assembly: GCF_029207755.1. Classification (NCBI taxonomy): domain Eukaryota; kingdom Metazoa; phylum Chordata; class Aves; order Passeriformes; family Sylviidae; genus Chamaea; species Chamaea fasciata. The sequence continues at coordinate 22,055,346 of NW_027094096.1, read as the reverse complement.
TTTCTTTTTTCCTCAGCGACATCTGTCTGAAGGTGCCCTCGAGGACAGACGCTGACATGGCAGGCAGATTTCGAGACCTCTTCACACTTCGCTGGAGGAGAAGAAACACAAGCCCTGGAGATGCTCCAGCACAACACCCTCAAGAGCTGCAGCAGTTCCAGCCACAGCAGGATGGTGAGTGGCAGAGCCGGGCCACAGGGCTGATGGCTGCGGACAGCTTGGCCCCATCCCATCCCCATTCCCATTCCGCCCACTGACAGGATGGAAGAGGGGCCGAGGCTGCCCCTGCAGCAGCTGTGCTCCATCCCCTGGGGCATCCCGGGGCTGTCCCTGCCTGGGGAGAGCAGGGCTGGCTTCTCTGGCCTCTCCTGCAACCCCTCAGCTCTGGCTGCGCTCGCTCTTTGCCAGATACAACCATGGAGCAGACACAGGAGAAGAAACCCACCCATGGCCTCTTCTGCAGATCACTGAAGGTACGTGCAGCCATCCCCACCTGGGCTGGGCCTGCTGTCACTGCTCGGCCGAGCTCCGCGCTTGGAGCACTCCATGGAACGTGTCTCTCTTCCCTGTCCTTTGCTCTCCTGCAGATGCTCCGGAGGCTCGTGCCCGTTCGGCGTAGGACAACCAGAAGCCGTGCAACAGCTGAGCCTGACCGCAGGCTGACTGAGCTCCAGGCAGAGCCCAGTGTCAGCCCAGATTTGGCTCAGCCCTCTGATGCTGCAATCAACGATGCAGCAAATATGGACGTGGCAGTGACTGAGGCCATGGCCTTCAGAGACACCGACACGGGAGAGACTCGGGGCATGGCAAATACTGATGCCATGCCCACTCCCACTGAGAGTAATGCTCCCACTATGGAGCTTATCGAAGAGCCTGCTACTCCTCCTCAGCAGCAGGTAAGCAGCTTGGGCCCAGGGCTGTAGGCCTGCCAGGATCAGGAGCCCCCCTCAGGCCACAGCTGCTGGGCCAGCTCAGTCTTTGAGGCCAGCAGAGTGTGGCGGGAGGGGAAGCACTTCTTGGGGGAAGCTGCTCCCTTGGACAGCGCTCCAGGTCTTCCCCATGTCTCCTCCAGGTGCCAGCCTTGGTGAAGAACCTTCACCAGAAACTGGCGGCCCATGCTGTTATGGATGCCAGCCTGCGCATTAACTTTCTGAAGCTGGCTGAAGAGCAACCTGCTGACGTTGTGCTGACCCTCCTGCGCTGTGCCCCAACGTGTGACAGGTATGGGGCCCACTTGCCTTGAGAGCTCAGGGCTCAGCAGCCTTTAGGGCCCATTGCCCTGCAGAGCCTGTCCAATGGGCTCTGCCAGACAGGCGGAGCGGTCCAGGACCCTTGGGCCCCTCTGTTCCACCAGCCTGCTGCCATGCTCCCTCCCTGCCCCTCAGGGCACCAGGGCTCTGTCACCTGGGCCCCCACAGCTGCACAGGGCATGCTACTGTGACTGAGACGGCCCTGACACAGAGCTCCAATCCCACAGAGCTGCTGCAAGCATGTGGAGAGCCATAGGCTCGTTGCCTCTGACACTGGAGAAGGTGCTGCCAACACTGATCAGCGTGATGGAGGATTGGCCTGTGCACAGAACGTTCTCCTCCGACGGGGACAACGAGGACGTTTTTGCCCTGGCGGTGAGTTTCTGGAACCGGCCTCTGCTCGCTCCCCGGTCGCCTCTCCATCAGCTCTCCGTCCTCTCCCTGCCTCAGGCACTGGCTTAGGGCAGGCTCAGGGGGCTCCAGGCCCGTCGCTCCCCCTGCGTCTCCCCTCGGGCCCTGCCACACGGACATCTTAGCACTGAGCTCTGTCTCGGGCTGCTTCTTTTGCAGGCAACTCTGGGGCTGTGGGTGATTGTCCACGAGCCCAAAAGCCGCGAGGTGCTGCTCCTTTATTCAGTCCACCTGTTTGTTGCTCTCCTCTTCCACATTGTCATCACCACACAAGAGATGCCAGTGGAAGTTGCTAACTTCTGGAAAGCGTGCCAGGAGGAACACGGCCTTCCCAGCAACCCCAACAGGTGCCAGTCCTCCTGTCTTTTCAATGTCCTTGTGGCCGGCGCCAGCGCTCGCCGTGTGACCTGGGTTTTGCTCTGCACACAGGTTTGCAGTGCAGGCCATGAAGGCTCTGTTCAGCCAAATGGGGTGTGACACAGAGCTGATCACCATAGAGAGCAAGCATGGCTGGGCATGCCTGTTCTCTGCTGACACCCAGCACTATGCCGTGGGTCTGCTGGCCAGGTGAGAACCCCTTCTCTCCCACATTTGTCCCCTGTGCCCCACACAGTCCCTGTGCTCATGGCCTCGAGGGCCTCGTCACCGAGGGACGGCCAAGCCGACTGGAAAAGGCTGGCAGAGGAGGGTGCCCAGAAGGGGCCGCCTCCCAAAGCGCCCACATCCCCCTCCAGAGATACTGGGGAAAGACCGGACCTGTGAGTTAGACCTCCTGGGAGAAGACTGTCCCCCCCACCTCAGGCTCTTGCTGCCTTTTTCCCCCTGACAGGGAGATGTGCCGTCGCTTGGGCCACATGTGTTCCCGCATCGCCTTCTACCTACTCCAGCCACGAGGGAGGGAGGACCCACGCTGGGATCTGCCCTCCCTGGCATTCCTTGTGGAGGTGAGCCAACGCTGCCTCGCTGAGCTGCCTCCCAGCCCTCTGCCCTCTCGTAGCTGCAGCTGCCTGGGCCAGTGCCCGAGCCCTGTGCTGCTGGCTGGGCCCGGCCCTGTGTGGTTCTGGGCTCCTGCTCTTCGGGTTGCCTGTCACTGCCCTGTGCCTTTCAGGTCCTCAAGTGCCTGGAGCTGAGGGAATGCGCAGGCCGTGTCCTGGAGGAGATGTCAAGGCACCTGCGGGGCACGTGCAGGCAGAGACGTCGCCTGGCGCTCAAAGGACTTGTGTCGCTCAGCGAGGAGCCCTCGATGGTGAGAAGGGGACAGCGGCTGAAGCTGCGCTGGGGAAAGCAGCCCCTTGGGCTGGCTGGGCTTCAGGAGCTGAGGCAGCTGCTCCCAGCTCTCCTGCCTCCTGCTCCAGCTGCTCCAGTGCTTCGGGACAGGCCTTTGGCCTCTGGGTCCTGCAGCAGCAGGGTGGGCTTGCAGAGCCAGGGCGGTGTTGGCGCCGCGGCTGTCGGTGGCTTCCCAGCACAGCCTTGTGTTCCATACAGGCCAGAGGTGTACGCAGCCTGCTTCCAAGCCTCCTGGAGCAGCTTGGTGATGCCGATGGAGAGGTGGTCGCCATGTCCCTCTCTGCAGTCAGGAATGTGCTCCAGAAGAAAGACACCGTCATAGGCAGGACCACTGCCCTGAAGCTAGCCAAACTGCTCCTGCCGCTCCTCGGAAACGTAAGGCTCTGTGTGCCACGGGCACTAGCCGCTGCCCAGAAACTTTGTGCCCTGGGGATTTTTAGGCTTTTGCCCGGCTGGGCTGGAGAAATTGGCGCTGAGGCCTCTTCCGCTTCCTTTCCTTCAGGACAACAGCCACGTGCAGCTGCTCTCCATTCACCTTTTCCAAAAGGTGATGGGCTCAGTAGTGGATGAGGGCAAAGAGCCGCTGAAGCCAATTGTGAGCCAGAGCCTGCTGCCACTCTTCTTGCACTGCCACGAGGTGAACGAGCGCGTGGCCAAGGTGAGGCGTTGTGTGATGCCGGTGCATCCCTGACAGGGGGCTCGGCTGCCTCCTGCCCGGGCACCTCTCCCGCTCGCAGCCTCCTGCTGGCCCCGGCGCAGGGACGCAGGGCCCGTGCCCTGGGCTGGGCTGCGCTGCCAGCTCCCGTCTCTGCTGCTCTCCAGGCCTCTCGGGAAACGCTGCATTGTGCCGCCGGCTTCCTGAAGAGAAGCGACCTCGAGCACGTGCTAAAGACGGAGCAGCTGATCAACTTCGCCGGGCGTGTGGTAAGGACGGCCTCTGGAGAAGCCCCCTGACGGCGGGGCTCGGCGTGCGGGGCTGGCAGCCGTGGCCCCTGCCCAGCGCCGCACGCAGGGGCTCCGGCCTGCGCCCCACACGCCGCTCCCTTCCGTGGGGCCGCGCGGGCTCTTCTCCAGGCTCCCGTGCCCCGAGTCGGGCGCCGACGGAGCGCCGGCCCAGCGGGGCCGCGGGGCGGGGCGGCACCGCGGCTCCCCGGGCAGCGCCCGGCCCGCCGCCCCCTCCGGAGCCCGGCGCCCGCTGGCCGGGCCTCGGGGCTGTGCGGGCAGCGCAGGCCGGGGCTGGGCGCCAGGAGCGCCCGGCCGAGGGGCTGAGCCCGCGCCAACCCTTCCCTCCCTCTTGCCGTTCTCTCCAGCTGGCAGACGACAGGAGCCGAGCGGCCGAACACCTGCGCTGGGCCCTGCCCTACCTGGAGCACCCACAGGAGCCCCTGCGAGAGGCGGCCACCAAGCTCATCGGTGAGCCACGAGCCCGGGCTCCCTCCCAGCCCCAGCCCCAGCCCCAGCCCCAGCCCCAGCCCCCGTCCCGGCAGCGGCATCCGCGCCCGGCGCCGTGGAGCCGCGCCTGCCCTCGGGGCTGCTGCCGCCCTCTGCGGCCGTGCCCTGGGGCGGCAGGATGCGGCAAGGGCCCGGGCCGAGCCCTGCCGGGGCAGGAGGCCGTGTGGCCACAGGGCTGGCAGCGCCGCTGGCAGGGCGCCGGGGCGCTGGGGCCGTGACAGGCTCTGTGTTCCCAGGGATCGCCGGGCTGCACCTGAGGAGGCAGAAGGAAGAGCTCCAGGCCCTCAGCGAGGGTGAGTGAGGGCAGCGGGTTCTCAGCGGGGCTGCCGGGGGCAGCCGCAATGCCTGGGCAGGGGGCTGCAATCCCTGTCCCGGCTGCGGAGGGCCTGGCTCCCTGTGCGGACAAGGGCTGGCGTGCGCAGAACACGGAGAGATTTCGGGGACGCGGGCGGGGCGATTCGTGTTCAGCACCTTGCGGCGAATCCCGTTGGCCCCTCTCTCCTCTCTTGTGGTGGCCACGGCAGGAGCTGGCTCGGATGGCCCTTGGCAGGAGGGTCTCCTTGGACTCCCGCACATCCGGGCTCTGACCGGGGCTCTGTGCCTGTCTCTTCCAGCTCTTCAGGCCCTGAGAGACGACGACAGCCCCTCCCGGATAAGCCTCTTTGTCCAGCTGATGTTCGAGGAGCGAATTGCAGACCTGCGGTCATCTGCTGGCTCAGAAGAACCGGTGGCCTTAGAAGACCTTCAGGGGCCACAGACGATGAGACCGCCTGGAGACAGAGAAGACGGAGCTCCAGGCACAGCTGATGATTGACGCAGCTGATGCCTGTGGGAAGCTCCCGTGCCTCCAACCCTCTCCCTGCCTTGCTACACCATCCGTCCCTTTTCCCTCCACCCTTCCTCCCTTTGGACAGCTCCATGTCTTCAGCCCTCAGACCATGTCCCTCCCCTTTTTTCCCTCCCAGCTCATCCCTTTGCCTTGCCTTCCACTAATAAACAGTTTGGCCTGTTCACTTTAGCTGCGTCTCTGTGGAACTGAAGCAATGCAAATCCAGAGCCCCGGGACACACGGGCCCCTCCTGCCTCTCTCTTCTGTGCCGAGTTTTGTGCACGGACACAGAGGAACGAGGGCACATCAGGCTGGAAAGGTCCCTGTGCTGAAGGTCCAGTTCCACAGCACTGTGGAGTTCAAGGTCTTGCTGAGCACCCTGACGCTCCTGGATTTTAGAAGAGCCAACTCGAGTGTGCCCTGAACCCAGCTGTGAGGGATTCCATGGCAAGAGTCCACAGTGGGCAAAGGAGCTTGCAATGCTGGAAGTTTTCAAGAACAGCTTCCTGAAAGCACAGCAGTGCTCCATCCCTACGCAGGATCAGGGAGGCGGCAGATTTTCAGGGAGTCCCACCCAGCAGAAAATGCCTGAGAGGGGCTGTGGATGGTGTCCAGCAGCTCCTCGTGGCCCAGCAACCTTCCCCAAACACCGAGCGCTTCCAGGAAACGGGAAAGAAACACACATCCCATGGGCCTGGGAAGAGGGCCTGGCTGAATCTCTGCTCCTCACACACATCTTCAGGGAAGGAGGAAAAATAAACGGGCTCCAAACAGGATAAATGGCTCCCTGGGGGGCTTGGCTGGGGGTTTATCCTACAGCCACAGCATCCCAGTCCCAATGGATGCAGGGCCTGGCTCAATCCCAGTTTGGGGCTGGAAGAAAAGCACCAACAATCAGCTTTGCTGAGGCAGCAGCCTGTGGTGGAGCTGTGAGAAAACCTTGGTGCTGTTGAAATGTTTTCCTCGTTGCTTTTGTGCGCTCTGCAAACAGATTTGGCAAGCAGGCATTGTTACCCCGGGATCCTCCTCCAGGATTTATTGGGGGTGTTTAATACCTGCCACAACCACCCTGCATTTCCCTGAGCTGGCACTAAATGCTGGCCCTGAAGTGACAATTTATGGTTGGGTCTGTTGTCTCAGGATAAACCACAAAGCCAACAGTGGTTGTAAAAGTGCCACTCCCAAAGCGTCCCACTCCCAAAGAGTCCCGTTCCCAAACTGTCCCAAAATGTCCCATTCCCTGTGTCCCAAAGTGTCCCATTCCCAGTGTCCCATTCCCACAGTATCCCAAAGAGTCCCATTCCTAAAGAGTCCCATTCCCAGTGTCCCATTCCCACAGTGTCCCATTCCCAAAGTGTCCCCACTCCCAAAATGTCCCAAAATGTCCCAAAATGTCCCATTCCCTGTGTCCCAAAGTGTCCCATTCCCAGTGTCCCATTCCCAAAGAGTCCCATTCCCATAATGTCCCATTTCCAAAGTGTCCCCACTCTCAAAATGTCCCAAAGTGTCCTATTCCCAGGGTCCCATTCCCAAGGAGTCCCATTCCCAGTGAGTCCCATTCCCAGTGTCCCACTCCCAGTGTCCCACTCCCAAAGTGTCCCATTCCCAGTGTCCCCTTCCCAGTGTCCCACTCCCAGTGTCCCATTCCCAGTGTCCCACTCCCAGGGCCTGGGGAAGCTCCTGCTGGTCGTTCCCAACACCTCCCAGCTGAGGGACAAGGAAGAAAACCCAGGGATAAAATGTCTGCAACTCCTGTTCTGATAACAGCTGGGAAGGTGCTTTAGCGCCCAGGCACTGCTGCCTCCAATCCAGGTTATCTTTGGGTTGGAATCATGGAATTTGGGATGGAAGGACCTTCAAGCCCCACCCTGCCACGGGCAGGGACACCTCCCACTGTCCCAGGGGCTCCAGCCTGGCCTTGGACACTCCCAGGAATCCAGGGGCAGCCACAGCTGCTCTGGGAATTCCAGCCCAGCCCTCCCCACCCTCCCAGGGAGGAATTCCTTCCCAAGATCCCATCTAAATCTCTCCTCCCGTAGTTTAAAGCCATTCCCCCTTGTCCTGGCACCCCAGGTCCTTGTCCAAGGTCCCTCTGCAGCTCTTTCAGGCTCCCTTGTGGTCTTGGAAGGCCCCAATGAAATCTCCCCAGGTCTTTCTCTTCTCCAGGCTGGACAGTCCCAACCCCCGGTCTGAGCAAAGTCTCCTGCAGCCAGCTGCAGAAAAAACGCAAAAATATCCAACAACTTCTCCAATTCTGCCTTTTTAGTTAATGGAACAGACTGATGAGGGAAAACCCAAATTGCTTTATCTGTAAGGCTGAGCTGAACCAGCCCCTCCTAAACTCCTGCCCCTTCCTTGCTTTGGAAACACAGCAAATGGAAAGATGGAAACAGATGGAAACACAGCAAAAACAGAAGAAGGAAGGCTTAATTTGGTTTGATTTTTGGTATTGACCTTCTACCCCCTCACATTTCTTTTAGCACACATCCCATTTCTGTTGCCTTCTCCAGCTCACTGAAACCTTCTGTGACTGCAGTGATGGCCCCTCCTGAGCCAGGCTTCTCTTGCCCTGGGGCAGAATTGTTTTCTGTTCCGTTCATGGTGAGCAATGAGATCTTTCCTGCCAAAAAAACCTGGGTGAGTTCAGCCCAGGTGCTGTGACTCTTCCCCTGGCAATGCCAGGCATTTCCTCTCCCAGCCACATGAAATATTAACATCCCTCCCCTCCCTTTTCAGAGTCTTGTGAAGAAATGGCAATTTATCCCTAAATCAAATTTACTCTGCTGCCCCTCAAACCCTGCAACCACCACAACAATCATGGAAAGCTGAGCATTAGACTTAAGAAGGCTGGGAAAAGGAATTGATTACAAAGAAATCTCTGACCTTTGGAGCTGTTCAGATCAGTGTAACTCCCCCAGCAGCACCTTCTGAATGCACCAGGGAGGTGGATCTCGGATGTCTCCTTGTGCCACTGGAATACAGGAGTTTTCCAGGTTGATAACAATTCCCTCAGGGAAGAGGCTCGTGGATGCCGAGGCTGGAGCAGAGCCAGAGGATTTGCCAGGGGAAGGAAAAGGGCTCGGTGGTGATGGGAGCGTTTCCCATGATTGTGCTGTAAATACCCTCAGCACTCACTCCCCTCCCATTGTTCTCCTCTGGAATCAAGGGCCGGCAGGATCAGGGGAAAAAAGGAAACCAAAATGTCGATACGGGTTGGAGCTTTCTGCAGGGAAACTCTGCAATGGCTAACACACACAAAAAGGGGAAAGTTCTCCCTTAAATACTCAAATTAAAAATCCTTCCAGAGGGAAAGGTGGGTGATATCAGGGATTCAGGCACAACATCACTTCAATCATGGGTTACACTATATATATAGATGTATTTATTTATTTATAATTTATGTAGATGTGGCACTGTGGTGTTGGCAAACACATCACCAATCTAAAGAGATCTATACTTAATAAATAATTATAGCAGCAGGCTCTTAACTGGCAGCAAATTATTTCATCTGGGATAATTTCATTCATATCATCCATACAAATAGTTCAGCACATTCTAGAACCTGGAAGAATAAAATTCCACAATTCTGAAGGGATTTTTGTTTTGGAAAAAAAAACAAATTACCAAACCCATCCTGGATATGGTTTTATATCCTAAGCCAAACCCAAATATTATAACCCAAATCCCTCCCTGGGAGGGTGGTGAGGGCTGGGCTGGAATTCCCAGAGCAGCTGTGGCTGCCCCTGGATTCCTGGAAGTGTCCCAGGCCAGGCTGGAGCAGCCTGGGACAGTGGGAGGTGTCCCTGCCCGTGGCAGGGCTTGGGAATGAGAGATTTAAGGTCCCTTCCAACCCATCCAGCCTGGAATTCCATGGTTCTGTGAACATTTGAAGGTACCGAATCCTCATTTGCCTCCACCCACCATGCCACCGACGCCACACAGAGCAAATAGACTGCCCTCATCACACAGCGCGCCTGTATTAAAAACCCAAATCGCCCATAAAATTTAAAAATAATTACAAACTGACCAGAAAAAAACCCAACAAACTTTAGTCTCACAGACAAAGAAAAGCAAGAACAAGTGACACAAGCTAAAAAAGCTCCTCCGTACAACCAACTGCCGGCGAAAAAAACACGCTACGCCCTTTTCACTGACGGTTCCTGTCGCATCGTAAAAATGAACCGCAAGTAGAAAGCAGCCGTATAAAACCCCACACAACAAGTTGCAAAAGCCACTGAAAGAAAAAAAAAAATCAAGTCAACTTGCTAAACTCAAAGCTGTCCAATTAACCCTTGACATTGCTAAAAAAATAAGTAGCCAAAGCTCTACCTCTACACTAATTCGTAAATAGTAGCCAATGCTCTGTAGAGTTGGCTGAAAAAGTAGAAAAAGGCCAACTTGCAACGTAAAAAAAAAAAACAATCTAGGCTGTTGATGAATAAAAAAACATTGCCACTCGCGTAAAAAAAACTACCTGTAAAAATCCGCCACGTAAATCCCCATGTTCCCAAGAATCTAGCTAATAAAAACCACCAAAATAATAAGCAAGTCAATCAAGCTGCCAAAATAAAAGTATCTAAAATAAATTTAAATCAGCAACACACAAAAAAAAGTTGTTCTTAGCTCAATAAGCCCATAATGCCTCCAATCATCCAAGCAAAAATGCCACCTCTAAGTGAGCCCAAAACCAAGAAGTAAATTTAACCAGAGACAGTATTTCTCAAGTTATCCATAACTATAAAACACGTGCTGCAATCAAGCAAGCCAAGCAAGTAAAGCCCTTATGGTATAGTAAGCAGTAGTCCAAATATAAATATAAAAAACCTAACAAATTAACTACATCACCCTTCCCCAAACCCGCCAGGGCAGGCGCTATGTACTAATCATAGGAAAAGCCACCACTACATAGTTAAAAACCTACCCTCTGCCTCATGCTACTGTCCAAAACACCATCCTGAGCCTAAAAAAACAAGTCCTGTGAAAACACAGCACCCCTGAAAAAATCAAATCAAACAATAAAACCCATTTCAAAAATTGTCTTATAAGCACCTAAGCTAAAAAACACAGCATTAAGTAAGTATACCATATTCCTTATCATGCACCAGCGGTCGAAAAAATTAAACAGTGCAATAACCTGCTTAAAACTACCTTAAAAGCACTAAGTAAAACAACTTTCAAAAACTAAAATATTAATTTAGCAAAAGCCACATAGCTAGTAAACACTCGAAGTTCCACTAACCGAGCAAATCCTGCCCAATCTAAGCTCGTGCAAACAACAGCAAAAAATAAAGTTCCAATAGTACACATGAAAAGTATACTGAAAAAAAACAATTAAATTAATCCTGCCTCCAGCAAAGACAATCCCATCCGTGAAATTGTCTTCGCTCAGAAACCAAGTTGCGCCTGGTAAATAATGCAAAAAAATAAAAAACCCCAATGCATACCTCAAAAAAACCTTGTTTTAAAGTAAACTACCCATGACAATGTGACTGTATCCATATTTGCATGTATATATATATATATTACCAGTTTAAACTCAATATAATATGTTAGTATAAAAAAAAATTCAGAGTAGATAATGTTGAGAGTTAGGTTTGTTCCTTCTTTCTCTAAAGAATTTTTCCCCATAAGTTACCAGAGAGACCAAATGTTAAATACTTAAAATACTTAGCCGAAACAAAAAAACAAACAAAGTAAAAAAAATAAAAAACGCAAGTAAAAAACAAAGCTTAAAGCAGCTAGAGGCTGTCCTTCCCCCCCCCCCCCCCCCCCCCCCGACGTTCAAAAAGAAAAAGAAAAAAAAGGCTAAACTGTTGCTAACTGAAAAAGTTTCAGTGTAGCCAAAAAAATCCAGTCCTCAAAAATCTACTCTGGCCAGTTCAGCCGGAATCCGGAGCCTTCTCTGCCACCCGCAGGAGTTAAGCCAGCCCTGCCCCGCCTTCGGCTTCTTCAGCGCTGCTCCTCTTGCTGCAGAGTGACCCTGCGGCCCCGCGCTGCCGGGACACCCTGCCATCCCAGCTACCAGCCCGAAACTTTCCACTCTTTCAGCTTGCTGCTCTAAAAATCCTGCAAGAACACCGAAAACAAACTGCCCTAAGTTTTGTAAAACAAAGCCCTCAAAGTTCTTAATACTGTTTTTCTTTTGTTATTAATACTGTAGTTATTTGAAGGGGGGGTTTTGTTTACTTAGTAATACATACTAATAAAAAACTGCTATTCCTATTTCCCAAATCTTTGCCTAAAAACCTCTAATTCTAAATATAAAATAATAATAAAAAAAAAAAGTTTACACTCTCCGTTCCAAAAAACCTCCAAATTTTACCTAACAAATACCTGTCTTCCCAAAACAAAACAAGTTGCCATGCTCATCCATAAGGATAAAGTGATTAATCCAGCCTTTGCCAACTCAGCTGAGTGGAAGGGGGAAGAGGAGGAGAGGATCAGCAGTGACCCAAAAAGAGAAATTAAAGAGGAATTGGTCATTTTGGATCGAGCAGCCTTTTGGAGATCTTAGCTGCCCAAGGGTTTGCCTGCACTGAGCTGGGTTTGAAGTGAAGGTCTGACTTTGGTTGAAGACAATGATCAGCTGAGAGAAGGGAGGCCGTGCCAGCTTCTGCGGCAGGCCCCGTGCCCTTCCCGCTGCGGCTGCGTCGGCAGCCCTGGGGGCTCCTTCTGCCGCCCTGAGCCCGCAGAGCAGGGCAGCGGTTGCCGATGGCTCGAGCCATCAAATCATTCAAGGTCCTGTCGGGCTCTCTTAGACACTTGGGCCGAGGGATTCCTTCCGACCTGGGCCACTTTGGGTGGAGCGGGGGCAGGGCCGGGGCAGGTGGCAGGGTGTGCGTGGGCCCTTTGTGACACGGTGCAGCAGCGTGGTCACCATGGCAGGGAAAGGCACAGGGTGTCCGAGGAGCCTTTGTGACACGCGGTGACATAGGTGCTGGCAACAACGCAGCCACGCCACAGTGCTCGGAGCACGCGACGGGAGAGGACGCGCCAGAGCGGTGCTGTGAGGAGTTCCCACACAGCCCGCTCGTTTGTGCCCGACCCGGAGCCTTTCCGAAGCGCTGCTCCTGCAGCTGACCTCGCGGCCAGGCTGCGGGACTTGGTGACTCGGAGCTTTCCCGAGGCATCTCCCAACCCTGCGGTCGGTGCCCTCGCGGCCAGACCGCAGCATTTGGTGACCTGAAGCACCGCGAGGAGTCTCCTGTCGTTGTGGCAGGAGCCCTCAAGACCAGTGTGCAGGACTTGCTGTCCTGCAGCCTTCCTGAGGCTTCTTTGTCGCAGGTGCCTTCAAGGCACAGCTGCACGACTTGTTGCCTCTGTGCTTTTTCTTTTTTCCTCAGCGACATCTGTCTGAAGGTGCCCTCGAGGACAGACGCTGACATGGCAGGCAGATTTCGAGACCTCTTCACACTTCGCTGGAGGAGAAGAAACACAAGCCCTGGAGATGCTCCAGCACAACACCCTCAAGAGCTGCAGCAGTTCCAGCCACAGCAGGATGGTGAGTGGCAGAGCCGGGCCACAGGGCTGATGGCTGCGGACAGCTTGGCCCCATCCCATCCCCATTCCCATTCCGCCCACTGACAGGATGGAAGAGGGGCCGAGGCTGCCCCTGCAGCAGCTGTGCTCCATCCCCTGGGGCATCCCGGGGCTGTCCCTGCCTGGGGAGAGCAGGGCTGGCTTCTCTGGCCTCTCCTGCAACCCCTCAGCTCTGGCTGCGCTCGCTCTTTGCCAGATACAACCATGGAGCAGACACAGGAGAAGAAACCCACCCATGGCCTCTTCTGCAGATCACTGAAGGTACGTGCAGCCATCCCCACCTGGGCTGGGCCTGCTGTCACTGCTCGGCCGAGCTCCGCGCTTGGAGCACTCCATGGAACGTGTCTCTCTTCCCTGTCCTTTGCTCTCCTGCAGATGCTCCGGAGGCTCGTGCCCGTTCGGCGTAGGACAACCAGAAGCCGTGCAACAGCTGAGCCTGACCGCAGGCTGACTGAGCTCCAGGCAGAGCCCAGTGTCAGCCCAGATTTGGCTCAGCCCTCTGATGCGGCAATCAACGATGCAGCAAATATGGACGTGGCAGTGACTGAGGCCATGGCCTTCAGAGACACCGACACGGGAGAGACTCGGGGCATGGCAAATACTGATGCCATGCCCACTCCCACTGAGAGTAATGCTCCCACTATGGAGCTTATCGAAGAGCCTGCTACTCCTCCTCAGCAGCAGGTAAGCAGCTTGGGCCCAGGGCTGTAGGCCTCCCAGGATCAGGAGCCCCCCTCAGGCCACAGCTGCTGGGCCAGCTCAGTCTTTGAGGCCAGCAGAGTGTGGCGGGAGGGGAAGCACTTCTTGGGGGAAGCTGCTCCCTTGGACAGCGCTCCAGGTCTTCCCCATGTCTCCTCCAGGTGCCAGCCTTGGTGAAGAACCTTCACCAGAAACTGGCGGCCCATGCTGTTATGGATGCCAGCCTGCGCATTAACTTTCTGAAGCTGGCTGAAGAGCAACCTGCGGACGTTGTGCTGACCCTCCTGCGCTGTGCCCCAACGTGTGACAGGTATGGGGCCCACTTGCCTTGAGAGCTCAGGGCTCAGCAGCCTTTAGGGCCCATTGCCCTGCAGAGCCTGTCCAATGGGCTCTGCCAGACAGGCGGAGCGGTCCAGGACCCTTGGGCCCCTCTGTTCCACCAGCCTGCTGCCATGCTCCCTCCCTGCCCCTCAGGGCACCAGGGCTCTGTCACCTGGGCCCCCACAGCTGCACAGGGCATGCTACTGTGACTGAGACGGCCCTGACACAGAGCTCCAATCCCACAGAGCTGCTGCAAGCATGTGGAGAGCCATAGGCTCGTTGCCTCTGACACTGGAGAAGGTGCTGCCAACACTGATCAGCGTGATGGAGGATTGGCCTGTGCACAGAACGTTCTCCTCCGACGGGGACAACGAGGACGTTTTTGCCCTGGCAGTGAGTTTCTGGAACCGGCCTCTGCTCGCTCCCCGGTCGCCTCTCCATCAGCTCTCCGTCCTCTCCCTGCCTCAGGCACTGGCTTAGGGCAGGCTCAGGGGGCTCCAGGCCCGTCGCTCCCCCTGCGTCTCCCCTCGGGCCCTGCCACACGGACATCTTAGCACTGAGCTCTGTCTCGGGCTGCTTCTTTTGCAGGCAACTCTGGGGCTGTGGGTGATTGTCCACGAGCCCAAAAGCCGCGAGGTGCTGCTCCTTTATTCAGTCCACCTGTTTGTTGCTCTCCTCTTCCACATTGTCATCACCACACAAGAGATGCCAGTGGAAGTTGCTAACTTCTGGAAAGCGTGCCAGGAGGAACAGAGCCTTCCCAGCAACCCCAACAGGTGCCAGTCCTCCTGTCTTTTCAATGTCCTTGTGGCCGGCGCCAGCGCTCGCCGTGTGACCTGGGTTTTGCTCTGCACACAGGTTTGCAGTGCAGGCCATGAAGGCTCTGTTCAGCCAAATGGGGTGTGACACAGAGCTGATCACCATAGAGAGCAAGCATGGCTGGGCATGCCTGTTCTCTGCTGACACCCAGCACTATGCCGTGGGTCTGCTGGCCAGGTGAGAACCCCTTCTCTCCCACATTTGTCCCCTGTGCCCCACACAGTCCCTGTGCTCATGGCCTCGAGGGCCTCGTCACCGAGGGGCGGCCAAGCCGACTGGAAAAGGCTGGCAGAGGAGGGTGCCCAGAAGGGGCCGCCTCCCAAAGCGCCCACATCCCCCTCCAGAGATACTGGGGAAAGACCGGACCTGTGAGTTAGACCTCCTGGGAGAAGACTGTCCCCCCCACCTCAGGCTCTTGCTGCCTTTTTCCCCCTGACAGGGAGATGTGCCGTCGCTTGGGCCACATGTGTTCCCGCATCGCCTTCTACCTACTCCAGCCACGAGGGAGGGAGGACCCACGCTGGGATCTGCCCTCCCTGGCATTCCTTGTGGAGGTGAGCCAACGCTGCCTCGCTGAGCTGCCTCCCAGCCCTCTGCCCTCTCGTAGCTGCAGCTGCCTGGGCCAGTGCCCGAGCCCTGTGCTGCTGGCTGGGCCCGGCCCTGTGTGGTTCTGGGCTCCTGCTCTTCGGGTTGCCTGTCACTGCCCTGTGCCTTTCAGGTCCTCAAGTGCCTGGAGCTGAGGGAATGCGCAGGCCGTGTCCTGGAGGAGATGTCAAGGCACCTGCGGGGCACGTGCAGGCAGAGACGTCGCCTGGCGCTCAAAGGACTTGTGTCGCTCAGCGAGGAGCCCTCGATGGTGAGAAGGGGACAGCGGCTGAAGCTGCGCTGGGGAAAGCAGCCCCTTGGGCTGGCTGGGCTTCAGGAGCTGAGGCAGCTGCTCCCAGCTCTCCTGCCTCCTGCTCCAGTGCTTCGGGACAGGCCTTTGGCCTCTGGGTCCTGCAGCAGCAGGGTGGGCTTGCAGAGCCAGGGCGGTGTTGGCGCTGCGGCTGTCGGTGGCTTCCCAGCACAGCCTTGTGTTCCATACAGGCCAGAGGTGTACGCAGCCTGCTTCCAAGCCTCCTGGAGCAGCTTGGTGATGCCGATGGAGAGGTGGTCGCCATGTCCCTCTCTGCAGTCAGGAATGTGCTCCAGAAGAAAGACACCGTCATAGGCAGGACCACTGCCCTGAAGCTAGCCAAACTGCTCCTGCCGCTCCTCGGAAACGTAAGGCTCTGTGTGCCACGGGCACTAGCCGCTGCCCAGAAACTTTGTGCCCTGGGGATTTTTAGGCTTTTGCCCGGCTGGGCTGGAGAAATTGGCGCTGAGGCCTCTTCCGCTTCCTTTCCTTCAGGACAACAGCCACGTGCAGCTGCTCTCCATTCACCTTTTCCAAAAGGTGATGGGCTCAGTAGTGGATGAGGGCAAAGAGCCGCTGAAGCCAATTGTGAGCCAGAGCCTGCTGCCACTCTTCTTGCACTGCCACGAGGTGAACGAGCGCGTGGCCAAGGTGAGGCGTTGTGTGATGCCGGTGCATCCCTGACAGGGGGCTCGGCTGCCTCCTGCCCGGGCACCTCTCCCGCTCGCAGCCTCCTGCTGGCCCCGGCGCAGGGACGCAGGGCCCGTGCCCTGGGCTGGGCTGCGCTGCCATCTCCCGTCTCTGCTGCTCTCCAGGCCTCTCGGGAAACGCTGCATTGTGCCGCCGGCTTCCTGAAGAGAAGCGACCTCGAGCACGTGCTAAAGACGGAGCAGCTGATCAACTTCGCCGGGCGTGTGGTAAGGACGGCCTCTGGAGAAGCCCCCTGACGGCGGGGCTCGGTGTGCGGGGCTGGCAGCCGTGGCCCCTGCCCAGCGCCGCACGCAGGGGCTCCGGCCTGCGCCCCACACGCCGCTCCCTTCCGTGGGGCCGCGCGGGCTCTTCTCCAGGCTCCCGTGCCCCGAGTCGGGCGCCGACGGAGCGCCGGCCCAGCGGGGCCGCGGGGCGGGGCGGCACCGCGGCTCCCCGGGCAGCGCCCGGCCCGCCGCCCCCTCCGGAGCCCGGCGCCCGCTGGCCGGGCCTCGGGGCTGTGCGGGCAGCGCAGGCCGGGGCTGGGCGCCGGGAGCGCCCGGCCGAGGGGCTGAGCCCGCGCCAACCCTTCCCTCCCTCTTGCCGTTCTCTCCAGCTGGCAGACGACAGGAGCCGAGCGGCCGAACACCTGCGCCTGGCCCTGCCCTACCTGGAGCACCCACAGGAGCCCCTGCGAGAGGCGGCCACCAAGCTCATCGGTGAGCCACGAGCCCGGGCTCCCTCCAGCCCCAGCCCCAGCCCCAGCCCCAGCCCCCGTCCCGGCAGCGGCATCCGCGCCCGGCGCCGTGGAGCCGCGCCTGCCCTCGGGGCTGCTGCCGCCCTCTGCGGCCGTGCCCTGGGGCGGCAGCAGGCGGCAAGGGCCCGGGCCGAGCCCTGCCGGGGCAGGAGGCCATGTGGCCACAGGGCTGGCAGCGCCGCTGGCAGGGCGCCGGGGCGCTGGGGCCGTGACACGCTCTGTGTTCCCAGGGATCGCCGGGCTGCACCTGAGGAGGCGGAAGGAAGAGCTCCAGGCCCTCAGCGAGGGTGAGTGAGGGCAGCGGGTTCTCAGCGGGGCTGCCGGGGGGAGCCGCAATGCCTGGGCAGGGGGCTGCAATCCCTGTCCCGGCTGCGGAGGGCCTGGCTCCCTATGCGGACAAGGGCTGGCGTGCGCAGAACACGGAGAGATTTCGGGGACGCGGGCGGGGCGATTCGTGTTCAGCACCTTGCGGCGAATCCCGTTGGCCCCTCTCTCCTCTCTTGTGGTGGCCACGGCAGGAGCTGGCTCGGATGGCCCTTGGCAGGAGGGTCTCCTTGGACTCCCGCACATCCGGGCTCTGACCGGGGCTCTGTGCCTGTCTCTTCCAGCTCTTCAGGCCCTGAGAGACGACGACAGCCCCTCCCGGATAAGCCTCTTTGTCCAGCTGATGTTCGAGGAGCGAATTGCAGACCTGCGGTCATCTGCTGGCTCAGAAGAACCGGTGGCCTTAGAAGACCTTCAGGGGCCACAGACGATGAGACCGCCTGGAGACAGAGGAGACGGAGCTCCAGGCACAGCTGATGATTGACGCAGCTGATGCCTGTGGGAAGCTCCCGTGCCTTCAACCCTCTCCCTGCCTTGCTACACCATCCGTCCCTTTTCCCTCCACCCTTCCTCCCTTTGGAGAGCTCCATGTCTTCCGCCCTCAGACCATGTCCCTCCCCTTTTTTCCCTCCCAGCTCATCCCTTTGCCTTGCCTTCCACTAATAAACAGTTTGGCCTGTTCACTTTAGCTGCGTCTCTGTGGAACTGAAGCAATGTAAATCCAGAGCCCCGGGACACACGGGCCCCTCCTGCCTCTCTCTTCTGTGCCGAGTTTTGTGCACGGACACAGAGGAACGAGGGCACATCAGGCTGGAAAGGTCCCTGTGCTGAAGGTCCAGTTCCACAGCACTGTGGAGTTCAAGGTCTTGCTGAGCACCCTGACGCTCCTGGATTTTAGAAGAGCCAACTCGAGTGTGCCCTGAACCCAGCTGTGAGGGATTCCATGGCAAGAGTCCACAGTGGGCAAAGGAGCTTGCAATGCTGGAAGTTTTCAAGAACAGCTTCCTGAAAGCACAGCAGTGCTCCATCCCTACGCAGGATCAGGGAGGCGGCAGATTTTCAGGGAGTCCCACCCAGCAGAAAATGCCTGAGAGGGGCTGTGGATGGTGTCCAGCAGCTCCTCGTGGCCCAGCAACCTTCCCCAAACACCGAGCGCTTCCAGGAAACGGGAAAGAAACACACATCCCATGGGCCTGGGAAGAGGGCCTGGCTGAATCTCTGCTCCTCACACACATCTTCAGGGAAGGAGGAAAAATAAACGGGCTCCAAACAGGATAAATGGCTCCCTGGGGGCTTGGCTGGGGGTTTATCCTACAGCCACAGCATCCCAGTCCCAATGGATGCAGGGCCTGGCTCAATCCCAGTTTGGGGCTGGAAGAAAAGCACCAACAATCAGCTTTGCTGAGGCAGCAGCCTGTGGTGGAGCTGTGAGAAAACCTTGGTGCTGTTGAAATGTTTTCCTCGTTGCTTTTGTGCGCTCTGCAAACAGATTTGGCAAGCAGGCATTGTTACCCCGGGATCCTCCTCCAGGATTTATTGGGGGTGTTTAATACCTGCCACAACCACCCTGCATTTCCCTGAGCTGGCACTAAATGCTGGCCCTGAAGTGACAATTTATGGTTGGGTCTGTTGTCTCAGGATAAACCACAAAGCCAACAGTGGTTGTAAAAGTGCCACTCCCAAAGCGTCCCACTCCCAAAGAGTCCCGTTCCCAAACTGTCCCAAAATGTCCCATTCCCTGTGTCCCAAAGTGTCCCATTCCCAGTGTCCCATTCCCACAGTATCCCAAAGAGTCCCATTCCTAAAGAGTCCCATTCCCAGTGTCCCATTCCCACAGTGTCCCATTCCCAAAGTGTCCCCACTCCCAAAATGTCCCAAAATGTCCCAAAATGTCCCATTCCCTGTGTCCCAAAGTGTCCCATTCCCAGTGTCCCATTCCCAAAGAGTCCCATTCCCATAATGTCCCATTTCCAAAGTGTCCCCACTCTCAAAATGTCCCAAAGTGTCCTATTCCCAGGGTCCCATTCCCAAGGAGTCCCATTCCCAAAGAGTCCCATTCCCAGTGTCCCACTCCCAGTGTCCCACTCCCAAAGTGTCCCATTCCCAGTGTCCCCTTCCCAGTGTCCCACTCCCAGTGTCCCATTCCCAGTGTCCCACTCCCAGGGCCTGGGGAAGCTCCTGCTGGTCGTTCCCAACACCTCCCAGCTGAGGGACAAGGAAGAAAACCCAGGGATAAAATGTCTGCAACTCCTGTTCTGATAACAGCTGGGAAGGTGCTTTAGCGCCCAGGCACTGCTGCCTCCAATCCAGGTTATCTTTGGGTTGGAATCATGGAATTTGGGATGGAAGGACCTTCAAGCCCCACCCTGCCACGGGCAGGGACACCTCCCACTGTCCCAGGGGCTCCAGCCTGGCCTTGGACACTCCCAGGAATCCAGGGGCAGCCACAGCTGCTCTGGGAATTCCAGCCCAGCCCTCCCCACCCTCCCAGGGAGGAATTCCTTCCCAAGATCCCATCTAAATCTCTCCTCCCGTAGTTTAAAGCCATTCCCCCTTGTCCTGGCACCCCAGGTCCTTGTCCAAGGTCCCTCTGCAGCTCTTTCAGGCTCCCTTGTGGTCTTGGAAGGCCCCAATGAAATCTCCCCAGGTCTTTCTCTTCTCCAGGCTGGACAGCCCCAACCCCCGGTCTGAGCAAAGTCTCCTGCAGCCAGCTGCAGAAAAAACGCAAAAATATCCAACAACTTCTCCAATTCTGCCTTTTTAGTTAATGGAACAGACTGATGAGGGAAAACCCAAATAGCTTTATCCGTAAGGCTGAGCTGAACCAGCCCCTCCTAAACTCCTGCCCCTTCCTTGCTTTGGAAACACAGCAAATGGAAAGATGGAAACAGATGGAAACACAGCAAAAACAGAAGAAGGAAGGCTTAATTTGGTTTGATTTTTGGTATTGACCTTCTACCCCCTCACATTTCTTTTAGCACACATCCCATTTCTGTTGCCTTCTCCAGCTCACTGAAACCTTCTGTGACTGCAGTGATGGCCCCTCCTGAGCCAGGCTTCTCTTGCCCTGGGGCAGAATTGTTTTCTGTTCCGTTCATGGTGAGCAATGAGATCTTTCCTGCCAAAAAAACCTGGGTGAGTTCAGCCCAGGTGCTGTGACTCTTCCCCTGGCACTGCCAGGCATTTCCTCTCCCAGCCACATGAAATATTAACATCCCTCCCCTCCCTTTTCAGAGTCTTGTGAAGAAATGGCAATTTATCCCTAAATCAAATTTACTCTGCTGCCCCTCAAACCCTGCAACCACCACAACAATCATGGAAAGCTGAGCATTAGACTTAAGAAGGCTGGGAAAAGGAATTGATTACAAAGAAATCTCTGACCTTTGGAGCTGTTCAGATCAGTGTAACTCCCCCAGCAGCACCTTCTGAATGCACCAGGGAGGTGGATCTCGGATGTCTCCTTGTGCCACTGGAATACAGGAGTTTTCCAGGTTGATAACAATTCCCTCAGGGAAGAGGCTCGTGGATGCCGAGGCTGGAGCAGAGCCAGAGGATTTGCCAGGGGAAGGAAAAGGGCTCGGTGGTGATGGGAGCGTTTCCCATGATTGTGCTGTAAATACCCTCAGCACTCACTCCCCTCCCATTGTTCTCCTCTGGAATCAAGGGCCGGCAGGATCAGGGGAAAAAAGGAAACCAAAATGTCGATACGGGTTGGAGCTTTCTGCAGGGAAACTCTGCAATGGCTAACACACACAAAAAGGGGAAAGTTCTCCCTTAAATACTCAAATTAAAAATCCTTCCAGAGGGAAAGGTGGGTGATATCAGGGATTCAGGCACAACATCACTTCAATCATGGGTTACACTATATATATAGATGTATTTATTTATTTATAATTTATGTAGATGTGGCACTGTGGTGTTGGCAAACACATCACCAATCTAAAGAGATCTATACTTAATAAATAATTATAGCAGCAGGCTCTTAACTGGCAGCAAATTATTTCATCTGGGATAATTTCATTCATATCATCCATACAAATAGTTCAGCACATTCTAGAACCTGGAAGAATAAAATTCCACAATTCTGAAGGGATTTTTGTTTTGGAAAAAAAAACAAATTACCAAACCCATCCTGGATATGGTTTTATATCCTAAGCCAAACCCAAATATTATAACCCAAATCCCTCCCTGGGAGGGTGGTGAGGGCTGGGCTGGAATTCCCAGAGCAGCTGTGGCTGCCCCTGGATTCCTGGAAGTGTCCCAGGCCAGGCTGGAGCAGCCTGGGACAGTGGGAGGTGTCCCTGCCCGTGGCAGGGCTTGGGAATGAGAGATTTAAGGTCCCTTCCAACCCATCCAGCCTGGAATTCCATGGTTCTGTGAACATTTGAAGGTACCGAATCCTCATTTGCCTCCACCCACCATGCCACCGACGCCACACAGAGCAAATAGACTGCCCTCATCACACAGCGCGCCTGTATTAAAAACCCAAATCGCCCATAAATTTTAAAAATAATTACAAACTGACCAGAAAAAAACCCAACAAACTTTAGTCTCACAGACAAAGAAAAGCAAGAACAAGTGACACAAGCTAAAAAAGCTCCTCCGTACAACCAACTGCCGGCGAAAAAAACACGCTACGCCCTTTTCACTGACGGTTCCTGTCGCATCGTAAAAATGAACCGCAAGTAGAAAGCAGCCGTATAAAACCCCACACAACAAGTTGCAAAAGCCACTGAAAGAAAAAAAAAAATCAAGTCAACTTGCTAAACTCAAAGCTGTCCAATTAACCCTTGACATTGCTAAAAAAATAAGTAGCCAAAGCTCTACCTCTACACTAATTCGTAAATAGTAGCCAATGCTCTGTAGAGTTGGCTGAAAAAGTAGAAAAAGGCCAACTTGCAACGTAAAAAAAAACAATCTAGGCTGTTGATGAATAAAAAAACATTGCCACTCGCGTAAAAAAACTACCTGTAAAAATCCGCCACGTAAATCCCCATGTTCCCAAGAATCTAGCAAATAAAAAACACCAAAATAATAAGCAAGTCAATCAAGCTGCCAAAATAAAAGTATCAAAAATAAATTTAAATCAGCAACACACAAAAAAAAGTTGTTCTTAGCTCAATAAGCCCATAATGCCTCAAATCATCCAAGCAAAAATGCCACCTCTAAGTGAGCCCAAAACCAAGAAGTAAATTTAACCATAGACACTATTTCTCAAGTTATCCATAACTATAAAACACGTGCTGCAATCAAGCAAGCCAAGCAAGTAAAGCCCTTATGGTATAGTAAGCAGTAGTCCAAATATAAATATAAAAAACCTAACAAATTAACTACATCACCCTTCCCCAAACCCGCCAGGGCAGGCGCTATGTACTAATCATAGGAAAAGCCACCACTACATAGTTAAAAACCTACCCTGTGCCTCATGCTACTGTCCAAAACACCATCCTGAGCCTAAAAAAACAAGTCCTGTGAAAACAGCACCCCTGAAAAAATCAAATCAAACAATAAATCCCATTTCAAAAATTGTCTTATAAGCACCTAAGCTAAAAAACATAGCATTAAGTAAGTATACCATATTCCTTATCATGCACCAGCGGTCGAAAAAATTAAACAGTGCAATAACCTGCTTAAAACTACCTTAAAAGCACTAAGTAAAAAAACTTTCAAAAACTAAAATATTAATTTAGCAAAAGCCACATAGCTAGTAAACACTCGAAGTTCCACCAAGCGAGCAAATCCTGCCCAATCTAAGCTCGTGCAAACAACAGCAAAAAATAAAGTTCCAATAGTACACATGAAAAGTATACTGAAAAAAAACAATTAAATTAATCCTGCCTCCAGCAAAGACAATCCCATCCGTGAAATTGTCTTCGCTCAGAAACCAAGTTGCGCCTGGTAAATAATGCAAAAAAATAAAAAAACCCAATGCATACCTCAAAAAAACCTTGTTTTAAAGTAAACTACCCATGACAATGTGACTGTATCCATATTTGCATGTATATATATATATTACCAGTTTAAACTCAATATAATATGTTAGTATCAAAAAAATTCAAAGTAGATAATGTTGAGAGTTAGGTTTGTTCCTTCTTTCTCTAAAGAATTTTTCCCCATAAGTTACCAGAGAGACCAAATGTTAAATACTTAAAATACTTAGCCGAAACAAAAAAACAAACAAAGTAAAAAAAATAAAAAACGCAAGTAAAAAACAAAGCTTAAAGCAGCTAGAGGCTGTCCTTCCCCCCCCCCCCCCCCCCCCCCCCGACGTTCAAAAAGAAAAAGAAAAAAAAGGCTAAACTGTTGCTAACTGAAAAAGTTTCAGTGTAAGCCAAAAAAATCCAGTCCTCAAAAATCTACTCTGGCCAGTTCAGCCGGAATCCGGAGCCATCTCTGCCACCCGCAGGAGTTAAGCCAGCCCTGCCCCGCCTTCGGCTTCTTCAGCGCTGCTCCTCTTGCTGCAGAGTGACCCTGCGGCCCCGCGCTGCCGGGACACCCTGCCATCCCAGCTACCAGCCCGAAACTTTCCACTCTTTCAGCTTGCTGCTCTAAAAATCCTGCAAGAACACCAAAAGCAAACTGCCCTAAGTTTTGTAAAACAAAGCCCTCAAAGTTCTTAATACTGTTTTTCTTTTGTTATTAATACTGTAGTTATTTGAAGGGGGGGTTTTGTTTACTTAGTAATACATACTAATAAAAAACTGCTATTCCTATTTCCCAAATCTTTGCCTAAAAACCTCTAATTGTAAATATAAAAAAATAATAAAAAAAAAAGTTTACACTCTCCATTCCAAAAAACCTCCAAATTTTACCTAACAAATACCTGTCTTCCCAAAACAAAACAAGTTGCCATGCTCATCCATAAGGATAAAGTGATTAATCCAGCCTTTGCCAACTCAGCTGAGTGGAAGGGGGAAGAGGAGGAGAGGATCAGCAGTGACCCAAAAAGAGAAATTAAAGAAGAATTGGTCATTTTGGATCGAGCATTCTTTTGGAGATCTTAGCTGCCCAAGGGTTTGCCTGCACTGAGCTGGGTTTGAAGTGAAGGTCTGACTTTGGTTGAAGACAATGATCAGCTGAGAGAAGGGAGGCCGTGCCAGCTTCTGCGGCAGGCCCCGTGCCCTTCCCGCTGCGGCTGCGTCGGCAGCCCTGGGGGCTCCTTCTGCCGCCCTGAGCCCGCAGAGCAGGGCAGCGGTTGCCGATGGCTCGAGCCATCAAATCATTCAAGGTCCTGTCGGGCTCTCTTAGACACTTGGGCCGAGGGATTCCTTCCGACCTGGGCCACTTTGGGTGGAGCGGGGGCAGGGCCGGGGCAGGTGGCAGGGTGTGCGTGGGCCCTTTGTGACACGGTGCAGCAGCGTGGTCACCATGGCAGGGAAAGGCACAGGGTGTCCGAGGAGCCTTTGTGACACGCGGTGACATAGGTGCTGGCAACAACGCAGCCACGCCACAGTGCTCGGAGCACGCGACGGGAGAGGACGCGCCAGAGCGGTGCTGTGAGGAGTTCCCACACAGCCCGCTCGTTTGTGCCCGACCCGGAGCCTTTCCGAAGCGCTGCTCCTGCAGCTGACCTCGCGGCCAGGCTGCGGGACTTGGTGACTCGGAGCTTTCCCGAGGCATCTCCCAACCCTGCGGTCGGTGCCCTCGCGGCCAGACCGCAGCATTTGGTGACCTGAAGCACCGCGAGGAGTCTCCTGTCGTTGTGGCAGGAGCCCTCAAGACCAGTGTGCAGGACTTGCTGTCCTGCAGCCTTCCTGAGGCTTCTTTGTCGCAGGTGCCTTCAAGGCACAGCTGCACGACTTGTTGCCTCTGTGCTTTTTCTTTTTTCCTCAGCGACATCTGTCTGAAGGTGCCCTCGAGGACAGACGCTGACATGGCAGGCAGATTTCGAGACCTCTTCACACTTCGCTGGAGGAGAAGAAACACAAGCCCTGGAGATGCTCCAGCACAACACCCTCAAGAGCTGCAGCAGTTCCAGCCACAGCAGGATGGTGAGTGGCAGAGCCGGGCCACAGGGCTGATGGCTGCGGACAGCTTGGCCCCATCCCATCCCCATTCCCATTCCGCCCACTGACAGGATGGAAGAGGGGCCGAGGCTGCCCCTGCAGCAGCTGTGCTCCATCCCCTGGGGCATCCCGGGGCTGTCCCTGCCTGGGGAGAGCAGGGCTGGCTTCTCTGGCCTCTCCTGCAACCCCTCAGCTCTGGCTGCGCTCGCTCTTTGCCAGATACAACCATGGAGCAGACACAGGAGAAGAAACCCACCCATGGCCTCTTCTGCAGATCACTGAAGGTACGTGCAGCCATCCCCACCTGGGCTGGGCCTGCTGTCACTGCTCGGCCGAGCTCCGCGCTTGGAGCACTCCATGGAACGTGTCTCTCTTCCCTGTCCTTTGCTCTCCTGCAGATGCTCCGGAGGCTCGTGCCCGTTCGGCGTAGGACAACCAGAAGCCGTGCAACAGCTGAGCCTGACCGCAGGCTGACTGAGCTCCAGGCAGAGCCCAGTGTCAGCCCAGATTTGGCTCAGCCCTCTGATGCTGCAATCAACGATGCAGCAAATATGGACGTGGCAGTGACTGAGGCCATGGCCTTCAGAGACACCGACACGGGAGAGACTCGGGGCATGGCAAATACTGATGCCATGCCCACTCCCACTGAGAGTAATGCTCCCACTATGGAGCTTATCGAAGAGCCTGCTACTCCTCCTCAGCAGCAGGTACGCAGCTTGGGCCCAGGGCTGTAGGCCTCCCAGGATCAGGAGCCCCCCTCAGGCCACAGCTGCTGGGCCAGCTCAGTCTTTGAGGCCAGCAGAGTGTGGCGGGAGGGGAAGCACTTCTTGGGGGAAGCTGCTCCCTTGGACAGCGCTCCAGGTCTTCCCCATGTCTCCTCCAGGTGCCAGCCTTGGTGAAGAACCTTCACCAGAAACTGGCGGCCCATGCTGTTATGGATGCCAGCCTGCGCATTAACTTTCTGAAGCTGGCTGAAGAGCAACCTGCTGACGTTGTGCTGACCCTCCTGCGCTGTGCCCCAACGTGTGACAGGTATGGGGCCCACTTGCCTTGAGAGCTCAGGGCTCAGCAGCCTTTAGGGCCCATTGCCCTGCAGAGCCTGTCCAATGGGCTCTGCCAGACAGGCGGAGCGGTCCAGGACCCTTGGGCCCCTCTGTTCCACCAGCCTGCTGCCATGCTCCCTCCCTGCCCCTCAGGGCACCAGGGCTCTGTCACCTGGGCCCCCACAGCTGCACAGGGCATGCTACTGTGACTGAGACGGCCCTGACACAGAGCTCCAATCCCACAGAGCTGCTGCAACCATGTGGAGAGCCATAGGCTCGTTGCCTCTGACACTGGAGAAGGTGCTGCCAACACTGATCAGCGTGATGGAGGATTGGCCTGTGCACAGAACGTTCTCCTCCGACGGGGACAACGAGGACGTTTTTGCCCTGGCGGTGAGTTTCTGGAACCGGCCTCTGCTCGCTCCCCGGTCGCCTCTCCATCAGCTCTCCGTCCTCTCCCTGCCTCAGGCACTGGCTTAGGGCAGGCTCAGGGGGCTCCAGGCCCGTCGCTCCCCCTGCGTCTCCCCTCGGGCCCTGCCACACGGACATCTTAGCACTGAGCTCTGTCTCGGGCTGCTTCTTTTGCAGGCAACTCTGGGGCTGTGGGTGATTGTCCACGAGCCCAAAAGCCGCGAGGTGCTGCTCCTTTATTCAGTCCACCTGTTTGTTGCTCTCCTCTTCCACATTGTCATCACCACACAAGAGATGCCAGTGGAAGTTGCTAACTTCTGGAAAGCGTGCCAGGAGGAACAGAGCCTTCCCAGCAACCCCAACAGGTGCCAGTCCTCCTGTCTTTTCAATGTCCTTGTGGCCGGCGCCAGCGCTCGCCGTGTGACCTGGGTTTTGCTCTGCACACAGGTTTGCAGTGCAGGCCATGAAGGCTCTGTTCAGCCAAATGGGGTGTGACACAGAGCTGATCACCATAGAGAGCAAGCATGGCTGGGCATGCCTGTTCTCTGCTGACACCCAGCACTATGCCGTGGGTCTGCTGGCCAGGTGAGAACCCCTTCTCTCCCACATTTGTCCCCTGTGCCCCACACAGTCCCTGTGCTCATGGCCTCGAGGGCCTCGTCACCGAGGGGCGGCCAAGCCGACTGGAAAAGGCTGGCAGAGGAGGGTGCCCAGAAGGGGCCGCCTCCCAAAGCGCCCACATCCCCCTCCAGAGATACTGGGGAAAGACCGGACCTGTGAGTTAGACCTCCTGGGAGAAGACTGTCCCCCCCACCTCAGGCTCTTGCTGCCTTTTTCCCCCTGACAGGGAGATGTGCCGTCGCTTGGGCCACATGTGTTCCCGCATCGCCTTCTACCTACTCCAGCCACGAGGGAGGGAGGACCCACGCTGGGATCTGCCCTCCCTGGCATTCCTTGTGGAGGTGAGCCAACGCTGCCTCGCTGAGCTGCCTCCCAGCCCTCTGCCCTCTCGTAGCTGCAGCTGCCTGGGCCAGTGCCCGAGCCCTGTGCTGCTGGCTGGGCCCGGCCCTGTGTGGTTCTGGGCTCCTGCTCTTCGGGTTGCCTGTCACTGCCCTGTGCCTTTCAGGTCCTCAAGTGCCTGGAGCTGAGGGAATGCGCAGGCCGTGTCCTGGAGGAGATGTCAAGGCACCTGCGGGGCACGTGCAGGCAGAGACGTCGCCTGGCGCTCAAAGGACTTGTGTCGCTCAGCGAGGAGCCCTCGATGGTGAGAAGGGGACAGCGGCTGAAGCTGCGCTGGGGAAAGCAGCCCCTTGGGCTGGCTGGGCTTCAGGAGCTGAGGCAGCTGCTCCCAGCTCTCCTGCCTCCTGCTCCAGCTGCTCCAGTGCTTCGGGACAGGCCTATGGCCTCTGGGTCCTGCAGCAGCAGGGTGGGCTTGCAGAGCCAGGGCGGCGTTGGCGCTGCGGCTGTCGGTGGCTTCCCAGCACAGCCTTGTGTTCCATACAGGCCAGAGGTGTACGCAGCCTGCTTCCAAGCCTCCTGGAGCAGCTTGGTGATGCCGATGGAGAGGTGGTCGCCATGTCCCTCTCTGCAGTCAGGAATGTGCTCCAGAAGAAAGACACCGTCATAGGCAGGACCACTGCCCTGAAGCTAGCCAAACTGCTCCTGCCGCTCCTCGGAAACGTAAGGCTCTGTGTGCCACGGGCACTAGCCGCTGCCCAGAAACTTTGTGCCCTGGGGATTTTTAGGCTTTTGCCCGGCTGGGCTGGAGAAATTGGCGCTGAGGCCTCTTCCGCTTCCTTTCCTTCAGGACAACAGCCACGTGCAGCTGCTCTCCATTCACCTTTTCCAAAAGGTGATGGGCTCAGTAGTGGATGAGGGCAAAGAGCCGCTGAAGCCAATTGTGAGCCAGAGCCTGCTGCCACTCTTCTTGCACTGCCACGAGGTGAACGAGCGCGTGGCCAAGGTGAGGCGTTGTGTGATGCCGGTGCATCCCTGACAGGGGGCTCGGCTGCCTCCTGCCCGGGCACCTCTCCCGCTCGCAGCCTCCTGCTGGCCCCGGCGCAGGGACGCAGGGCCCGTGCCCTGGGCTGGGCTGCGCTGCCATCTCCCGTCTCTGCTGCTCTCCAGGCCTCTCGGGAAACGCTGCATTGTGCCGCCGGCTTCCTGAAGAGAAGCGACCTCGAGCACGTGCTAAAGACGGAGCAGCTGATCAACTTCGCCGGGCGTGTGGTAAGGACGGCCTCTGGAGAAGCCCCCTGACGGCGGGGCTCGGTGTGCGGGGCTGGCAGCCGTGGCCCCTGCCCAGCGCCGCACGCAGGGGCTCCGGCCTGCGCCCCACACGCCGCTCCCTTCCGTGGGGCCGCGCGGGCTCTTCTCCAGGCTCCCGTGCCCCGAGTCGGGCGCCGACGGAGCGCCGGCCCAGCGGGGCCGCGGGGCGGGGCGGCACCGCGGCTCCCCGGGCAGCGCCCGGCCCGCCGCCCCCTCCGGAGCCCGGCGCCCGCTGGCCGGGCCTCGGGGCTGTGCGGGCAGCGCAGGCCGGGGCTGGGCGCCGGGAGCGCCCGGCCGAGGGGCTGAGCCCGCGCCAACCCTTCCCTCCCTCTTGCCGTTCTCTCCAGCTGGCAGACGACAGGAGCCGAGCGGCCGAGCACCTGCGCTGGGCCCTGCCCTACCTGGAGCACCCACAGGAGCCCCTGCGAGAGGCGGCCACCAAGCTCATCGGTGAGCCACGAGCCCGGGCTCCCTCCAGCCCCAGCCCCAGCCCCAGCCCCCGTCCCGGCAGCGGCATCCGCGCCCGGCGCCGTGGAGCCGCGCCTGCCCTCGGGGCTGCTGCCGCCCTCTGCGGCCGTGCCCTGGGGCGGCAGGATGCGGCAAGGGCCCGGGCCGAGCCCTGCCGGGGCAGGAGGCCGTGTGGCCACAGGGCTGGCAGCGCCGCTGGCAGGGCGCCGGGGCGCTGGGGCCGTGACACGCTCTGTGTTCCCAGGGATCGCCGGGCTGCACCTGAGGAGGCGGAAGGAAGAGCTCCAGGCCCTCAGCGAGGGTGAGTGAGGGCAGCGGGTTCTCAGCGGGGCTGCCGGGGGCAGCCGCAATGCCTGGGCAGGGGGCTGCAATCCCTGTCCCGGCTGCGGAGGGCCTGGCTCCCTGTGCGGACAAGGGCTGGCGTGCGCAGAACACGGAGAGATTTCGGGGACGCGGGCGGGGCGATTCGTGTTCAGCACCTTGCGGCGAATCCCGTTGGCCCCTCTCTCCTCTCTTGTGGTGGCCACGGCAGGAGCTGGCTCGGATGGCCCTTGGCAGGAGGGTCTCCTTGGACTCCCGCACATCCGGGCTCTGACCGTGGCTCTGTGCCTGTCTCTTCCAGCTCTTCAGGCCCTGAGAGATGACGACAGCCCCTCCCGGATAAGCCTCTTTGTCCAGCTGATGTTCGAGGAGCGAATTGCAGACCTGCGGTCATCTGCTGGCTCCGAAGAACCGGTGGCCTTAGAAGACCTTCAGGGGCCACAGACGATGAGACCGCCTGGAGACAGAGGAGACGGAGCTCCAGGCACAGCTGATGATTGACGCAGCTGATGCCTGTGGGAAGCTCCCGTGCCTTCAACCCTCTCCCTGCCTTGCTACACCATCCGTCCCTTTTCCCTCCACCCTTCCTCCCTTTTGACAGCTCCATGTCTTCAGCCCTCAGACCATGTCCCTGCCCTTTTTTCCCTCCCAGCTCATCCCTTTGCCTTGCCTTCCACTAATAAACAGTTTGGCCTGTTCACTTTAGCTGCGTCTCTGTGGAACTGAAGCAATGTAAATCCAGAGCCCCGGGACACACGGGCCCCTCCTGCCTCTCTCTTCTGTGCCGAGTTTTGTGCACGGACACAGAGGAACGAGGGCACATCAGGCTGGAAAGGTCCCTGTGCTGAAGGTCCAGTTCCACAGCACTGTGGAGTTCAAGGTCTTGCTGAGCACCCTGACGCTCCTGGATTTTAGAAGAGCCAACTCGAGTGTGCCCTGAACCCAGCTGTGAGGGATTCCATGGCAAGAGTCCACAGCGGGCAAAGGAGCTTGCAATGCTGGAAGTTTTCAAGAAATCGCCCATAAATTTTAAAAATAATTACAAACTGACCAGAAAAAAACCCAACAAACTTTAGTCTCACAGACAAAGAAAAGCAAGAACAAGTGACACAAGCTAAAAAAGCTCCTCCGTACAACCAACTGCCGGCAAAAAAACCACGCTACGCCCTTTTCACTGACGGTTCCTGTCGCATCGTAAAAATGAACCGCAAGTAGAAAGCAGCCGTATAAAACCCCACACGACAAGTTGCAAAAGCCACTGAAAGAAAAAAAAAATCAAGTCAACTTGCTAAACTCAAAGCTGTCCAATTAACCCTTGACATTGCTAAAAAAATAAGTAGCCAAAGCTCTACCTCTACACTAATTCGTAAATAGTAGCCAATGCTCTGTAGAGTTGGCTGAAAAAGTAGAAAAAGGCCAACTTGCAACGTAAAAAAAAAAAATCTAGGCTGTTGATGAATAAAAAAATATTGCCACTCGCGTAAAAAAACTACCTGTAAAAATCCGCCACGTAAATCCCCATGTTCCCAAGAATCTAGCTAATAAAAAACACCAAAATAATACGCAAGTCAATCAAGCTGCCAAAATAAAAGTATCTAAAATAAATTTAAATCAGCAACACACAAAAAAAAGTTGTTCTTAGCTCAATAAGCCCATAATGCCTCCAATCATCCAAGCAAAAATGCCACCTCTAAGTGAGCCCAAAACCAAGAAGTAAATTTAACCATAGACACTATTTCTCAAGTTATCCATAACTATAAAACACGTGCTGCAATCAAGCAAGCCAAGCAAGTAAAGCCCTTATGGTATAGTAAGCAGTAGTCCAAATATAAATATAAAAAACCTAACAAATTAACTACATCACCCTTCCCCAAACCCGCCAGGGCAGGCGCTATGTACTAATCATAGGAAAAGCAATCACTACATAGTTAAAAACCTACCCTCTGCCTCATGCTACTGTCCAAAACACCATCCTGAGCCTAAAAAAACAAGTCCTGTGAAAACACAGCACCCCTGAAAAAATCAAATCAAACAATAAAACCCATTTCAAAAATTGTCTTATAAGCACCTAAGCTAAAAAACATAGCATTAAGTAAGTATACCATATTCCTTATCATGCACCAGCGGTCGAAAAAATTAAACAGTGCAATAACCTGCTTAAAACTACCTTAAAAGCACTAAGTAAAAAAACTTTCAAAAACTAAAATATTAATTTAGCAAAAGCCACATAGCTAGTAAACACTCGAAGTTCCACCAAGCGAGCAAATCCTGCCCAATCTAAGCTCGTGCAAACAACAGCAAAAAATAAAGTTCCAATAGTACACATGAAAAGTATACTGAAAAAAAACAATTAAATTAATCCTGCCTCCAGCAAAGACAATCCCATCCGTGAAATTGTCTTCGCTCAGAAACCAAGTTGCGCCTGGTAAATAATGCAAAAAAATAAAAAAACCCAATGCATACCTCAAAAAAACCTTGTTTTAAAGTAAACTACCCATGACAATGTGACTGTATCCATATTTGCATGTATATATATATATTACCAGTTTAAACTCAATATAATATGTTAGTATCAAAAAAATTCAAAGTAGATAATGTTGAGAGTTAGGTTTGTTCCTTCTTTCTCTAAAGAATTTTTCCCCATAAGTTACCAGAGAGACCAAATGTTAAATACTTAAAATACTTAGCCGAAACAAAAAAATAAACAAAGTAAAAAAAATAAAAAACGCAAGTAAAAAACAAAGCTTAAAGCAGCTAGAGGCTGTCCTTTCCCCCCCCCCCCAACATTCAAAAAGAAAAAGAAAAAGAAAAAAAAGGCTAAACTGTTGCTAACTGAAAAAGTTTCAGTGTAGCCAAAAAAATCCAGTCCTCAAAAATCTACTCTGGCCAGTTCAGCCGGAATCCGGAGCCTTCTCTGCCACCCGCAGGAGTTAAGCCAGCCCTGCCCCGCCTTCGGCTTCTTCAGCGCTGCTCCTCTTGCTGCAGAGTGACCCTGCGGCCCCGCGCTGCCGGGACACCCTGCCATCCCAGCTACCAGCCCGAAACTTTCCACTCTTTCAGCTTGCTGCTCTAAAAATCCTGCAAGAACACCAAAACCAAACTGCCCTAAGTTTTGTAAAACAAAGCCCTCAAAGTTCTTAATACTGTTTTTCTTTTGTTATTAATACTGTAGTTATTTGAAGGGGGGGTTTTGTTTACTTAGTAATACATACTAATAAAAAACTGCTATTCCTGTTTCCCAAATCTTTGCCTAAAAACCTCTAATTCTAAATATAAAATAATAATAAAAAAAAAAGTTTACACTCTCCGTTCCAAAAAACCTCCAAATTTTACCTAACAAATACCTGTCTTCCCAAAACAAAACAAGTTGCCATGCTCATCCATAAGGATAAAGTGATTAATCCAGCCTTTGCCAACTCAGCTGAGTGGAAGGGGGAAGAGGAGGAGAGGATCAGCAGTGACCCAAAAAGAGAAATTAAAGAAGAATTGGTCATTTTGGATCGAGCATTCTTTTGGAGATCTTAGCTGCCCAAGGGTTTGCCTGCACTGAGCTGGGTTTGAAGTGAAGGTCTGACTTTGGTTGAAGACAATTATCAGCTGAGAGAAGGGAGGCCGTGCCAGCTTCTGCGGCAGGCCCCGTGCCCTTCCCGCTGCGGCTGCGTCGGCAGCCCTGGGGGCTCCTTCTGCCGCCCTGAGCCCGCAGAGCAGGGCAGCGGTTGCCGATGGCTCGAGCCATCAAATCATTCAAGGTCCTGTCGGGCTCTCTTAGACACTTGGGCCGAGGGATTCCTTCCGACCTGGGCCACTTTGGGTGGAGCGGGGGCAGGGCCGGGGCAGGTGGCAGGGTGTGCGTGGGCCCTTTGTGACACGGTGCAGCAGCGTGGTCACCATGGCAGGGAAAGGCACAGGGTGTCCGAGGAGCCTTTGTGACACGCGGTGACATAGGTGCTGGCAACAACGCAGCCACGCCACAGTGCTCGGAGCACGCGACGGGAGAGGACGCGCCAGAGCGGTGCTGTGAGGAGTTCCCACACAGCCCGCTCGTTTGTGCCCGACCCGGAGCCTTTCCGAAGCGCTGCTCCTGCAGCTGACCTCGCGGCCAGGCTGCGGGACTTGGTGACTCGGAGCTTTCCCGAGGCATCTCCCAACCCTGCGGTCGGTGCCCTCGCGGCCAGACCGCAGCATTTGGTGACCTGAAGCACTGCGAGGAGTCTCCTGTCGTTGTGGCAGGAGCCCTCAAGACCAGTGTGCAGGACTTGCTGTCCTGCAGCCTTCCTGAGGCTTCTTTGTCGCAGGTGCCTTCAAGGCACAGCTGCACGACTTGTTGCCTCTGTGCTTTTTCTTTTTTCCTCAGCGACATCTGTCTGAAGGTGCCCTCGAGGACAGACGCTGACATGGCAGGCAGATTTCGAGACCTCTTCACACTTCGCTGGAGGAGAAGAAACACAAGCCCTGGAGATGCTCCAGCACAACACCCTCAAGAGCTGCAGCAGTTCCAGCCACAGCAGGATGGTGAGTGGCAGAGCCGGGCCACAGGGCTGATGGCTGCGGACAGCTTGGCCCCATCCCATCCCCATTCCCATTCCGCCCACTGACAGGATGGAAGAGGGGCCGAGGCTGCCCCTGCAGCAGCTGTGCTCCATCCCCTGGGGCATCCCGGGGCTGTCCCTGCCTGGGGAGAGCAGGGCTGGCTTCTCTGGCCTCTCCTGCAACCCCTCAGCTCTGGCTGCGCT
Source organism: Chamaea fasciata (assembly GCF_029207755.1). Lineage (NCBI taxonomy): Eukaryota > Metazoa > Chordata > Aves > Passeriformes > Sylviidae > Chamaea > Chamaea fasciata. The sequence continues at coordinate 22,020,826 of NW_027094096.1, read as the reverse complement.
CGCTCTTTGCCAGATACAACCATGGAGCAGACACAGGAGAAGAAACCCACCCATGGCCTCTTCTGCAGATCACTGAAGGTACGTGCAGCCATCCCCACCTGGGCTGGGCCTGCTGTCACTGCTCGGCCGAGCTCCGCGCTTGGAGCACTCCATGGAACGTGTCTCTCTTCCCTGTCCTTTGCTCTCCTGCAGATGCTCCGGAGGCTCGTGCCCGTTCGGCGTAGGACAACCAGAAGCCGTGCAACAGCTGAGCCTGACCGCAGGCTGACTGAGCTCCAGGCAGAGCCCAGTGTCAGCCCAGATTTGGCTCAGCCCTCTGATGCTGCAATCAACGATGCAGCAAATATGGACGTGGCAGTGACTGAGGCCATGGCCTTCAGAGACACCGACACGGGAGAGACTCGGGGCATGGCAAATACTGATGCCATGCCCACTCCCACTGAGAGTAATGCTCCCACTATGGAGCTTATCGAAGAGCCTGCTACTCCTCCTCAGCAGCAGGTAAGCAGCTTGGGCCCAGGGCTGTAGGCCTCCCAGGATCAGGAGCCCCCCTCAGGCCACAGCTGCTGGGCCAGCTCAGTCTTTGAGGCCAGCAGAGTGTGGCGGGAGGGGAAGCACTTCTTGGGGGAAGCTGCTCCCTTGGACAGCGCTCCAGGTCTTCCCCATGTCTCCTCCAGGTGCCAGCCTTGGTGAAGAACCTTCACCAGAAACTGGCGGCCCATGCTGTTATGGATGCCAGCCTGCGCATTAACTTTCTGAAGCTGGCTGAAGAGCAACCTGCTGACGTTGTGCTGACCCTCCTGCGCTGTGCCCCTACGTGTGACAGGTATGGGGCCCACTTGCCTTGAGAGCTCAGGGCTCAGCAGCCTTTAGGGCCCATTGCCCTGCAGAGCCTGTCCAATGGGCTCTGCCAGACAGGCGGAGCGGTCCAGGACCCTTGGGCCCCTCTGTTCCACCAGCCTGCTGCCATGCTCCCTCCCTGCCCCTCAGGGCACCAGGGCTCTGTCACCTGGGCCCCCACAGCTGCACAGGGCATGCTACTGTGACTGAGACGGCCCTGACACAGAGCTCCAATCCCACAGAGCTGCTGCAACCATGTGGAGAGCCATAGGCTCGTTGCCTCTGACACTGGAGAAGGTGCTGCCAACACTGATCAGCGTGATGGAGGATTGGCCTGTGCACAGAACGTTCTCCTCCGACGGGGACAACGAGGACGTTTTTGCCCTGGCAGTGAGTTTCTGGAACCGGCCTCTGCTCGCTCCCCGGTCGCCTCTCCATCAGCTCTCCGTCCTCTCCCTGCCTCAGGCACTGGCTTAGGGCAGGCTCAGGGGGCTCCAGGCCCGTCGCTCCCCCTGCGTCTCCCCTCGGGCCCTGCCACACGGACATCTTAGCACTGAGCTCTGTCTCGGGCTGCTTCTTTTGCAGGCAACTCTGGGGCTGTGGGTGATTGTCCACGAGCCCAAAAGCCGCGAGGTGCTGCTCCTTTATTCAGTCCACCTGTTTGTTGCTCTCCTCTTCCACATTGTCATCACCACACAAGAGATGCCAGTGGAAGTTGCTAACTTCTGGAAAGCGTGCCAGGAGGAACAGAGCCTTCCCAGCAACCCCAACAGGTGCCAGTCCTCCTGTCTTTTCAATGTCCTTGTGGCCGGCGCCAGCGCTCGCCGTGTGACCTGGGTTTTGCTCTGCACACAGGTTTGCAGTGCAGGCCATGAAGGCTCTGTTCAGCCAAATGGGGTGTGACACAGAGCTGATCACCATAGAGAGCAAGCATGGCTGGGCATGCCTGTTCTCTGCTGACACCCAGCACTATGCCGTGGGTCTGCTGGCCAGGTGAGAACCCCTTCTCTCCCACATTTGTCCCCTGTGCCCCACACAGTCCCTGTGCTCATGGCCTCGAGGGCCTCGTCACCGAGGGGCGGCCAAGCCGACTGGAAAAGGCTGGCAGAGGAGGGTGCCCAGAAGGGGCCGCCTCCCAAAGCGCCCACATCCCCCTCCAGAGATACTGGGGAAAGACCGGACCTGTGAGTTAGACCTCCTGGGAGAAGACTGTCCCCCCCACCTCAGGCTCTTGCTGCCTTTTTCCCCCTGACAGGGAGATGTGCCGTCGCTTGGGCCACATGTGTTCCCGCATCGCCTTCTACCTACTCCAGCCACGAGGGAGGGAGGACCCACGCTGGGATCTGCCCTCCCTGGCATTCCTTGTGGAGGTGAGCCAACGCTGCCTCGCTGAGCTGCCTCCCAGCCCTCTGCCCTCTCGTAGCTGCAGCTGCCTGGGCCAGTGCCCGAGCCCTGTGCTGCTGGCTGGGCCCGGCCCTGTGTGGTTCTGGGCTCCTGCTCTTCGGGTTGCCTGTCACTGCCCTGTGCCTTTCAGGTCCTCAAGTGCCTGGAGCTGAGGGAATGCGCAGGCCGTGTCCTGGAGGAGATGTCAAGGCACCTGCGGGGCACGTGCAGGCAGAGACGTCGCCTGGCGCTCAAAGGACTTGTGTCGCTCAGCGAGGAGCCCTCGATGGTGAGAAGGGGACAGCGGCTGAAGCTGCGCTGGGGAAAGCAGCCCCTTGGGCTGGCTGGGCTTCAGGAGCTGAGGCAGCTGCTCCCAGCTCTCCTGCCTCCTGCTCCAGCTGCTCCAGTGCTTCGGGACAGGCCTTTGGCCTCTGGGTCCTGCAGCAGCAGGGTGGGCTTGCAGAGCCAGGGCGGTGTTGGCGCTGCGGCTGTCGGTGGCTTCCCAGCACAGCCTTGTGTTCCATACAGGCCAGAGGTGTACGCAGCCTGCTTCCAAGCCTCCTGGAGCAGCTTGGTGATGCCGATGGAGAGGTGGTCGCCATGTCCCTCTCTGCAGTCAGGAATGTGCTCCAGAAGAAAGACACCGTCATAGGCAGGACCACTGCCCTGAAGCTAGCCAAACTGCTCCTGCCGCTCCTCGGAAACGTAAGGCTCTGTGTGCCACGGGCACTAGCCGCTGCCCAGAAACTTTGTGCCCTGGGGATTTTTAGGCTTTTGCCCGGCTGGGCTGGAGAAATTGGCGCTGAGGCCTCTTCCGCTTCCTTTCCTTCAGGACAACAGCCACGTGCAGCTGCTCTCCATTCACCTTTTCCAAAAGGTGATGGGCTCAGTAGTGGATGAGGGCAAAGAGCCGCTGAAGCCAATTGTGAGCCAGAGCCTGCTGCCACTCTTCTTGCACTGCCACGAGGTGAACGAGCGCGTGGCCAAGGTGAGGCGTTGTGTGATGCCGGTGCATCCCTGACAGGGGGCTCGGCTGCCTCCTGCCCGGGCACCTCTCCCGCTCGCAGCCTCCTGCTGGCCCCGGCGCAGGGACGCAGGGCCCGTGCCCTGGGCTGGGCTGCGCTGCCATCTCCCGTCTCTGCTGCTCTCCAGGCCTCTCGGGAAACGCTGCATTGTGCCGCCGGCTTCCTGAAGAGAAGCGACCTCGAGCACGTGCTAAAGACGGAGCAGCTGATCAACTTCGCCGGGCGTGTGGTAAGGACGGCCTCTGGAGAAGCCCCCTGACGGCGGGGCTCGGCGTGCGGGGCTGGCAGCCGTGGCCCCTGCCCAGCGCCGCACGCAGGGGCTCCGGCCTGCGCCCCACACGCCGCTCCCTTCCGTGGGGCCGTGCGGGCTCTTCTCCAGGCTCCCGTGCCCCGAGTCGGGCGCCGACGGAGCGCCGGCCCAGCGGGGCCGCGGGGCGGGGCGGCACCGCGGCTCCCCGGGCAGCGCCCGGCCCGCCGCCCCCTCCGGAGCCCGGCGCCCGCTGGCCGGGCCTCGGGGCTGTGCGGGCAGCGCAGGCCGGGGCTGGGCGCCGGGAGCGCCCGGCCGAGGGGCTGAGCCCGCGCCAACCCTTCCCTCCCTCCTGCCGTTCTCTCCAGCTGGCAGACGACAGGAGCCGAGCGGCCGAACACCTGCGCTGGGCCCTGCCCTACCTGGAGCACCCACAGGAGCCCCTGCGAGAGGCGGCCACCAAGCTCATCGGTGAGCCACGAGCCCGGGCTCCCTCCAGCCCCAGCCCCGGCCCCAGCCCCAGCCCCAGCCCCCGTCCCGGCAGCGGCATCCGCGCCCGGCGCCGTGGAGCCGCGCCTGCCCTCGGGGCTGCTGCCGCCCTCTGCGGCCGTGCCCTGGGGCGGCAGCAGGCGGCAAGGGCCCGGGCCGAGCCCTGCCGGGGCAGGAGGCCGTGTGGCCACAGGGCTGGCAGCGCCGCTGGCAGGGCGCCGGGGCGCTGGGGCCGTGACACGCTCTGTGTTCCCAGGGATCGCCGGGCTGCACCTGAGGAGGCAGAAGGAAGAGCTCCAGGCCCTCAGCGAGGGTGAGTGAGGGCAGCGGGTTCTCAGCGGGGCTGCCGGGGGGAGCCGCAATGCCTGGGCAGGGGGCTGCAATCCCTGTCCCGGCTGTGGAGGGCCTGGCTCCCTGTGCGGACAAGGGCTGGCGTGCGCAGAACACGGAGAGATTTCGGGGACGCGGGCGGGGCGATTCGTGTTCAGCACCTTGCGGCGAATCCCGTTGGCCCCTCTCTCCTCTCTTGTGGTGGCCACGGCAGGAGCTGGCTCGGATGGCCCTTGGCAGGAGGGTCTCCTTGGACTCCCGCACATCCGGGCTCTGACCGGGGCTCTGTGCCTGTCTCTTCCAGCTCTTCAGGCCCTGAGAGACGACGACAGCCCCTCCCGGATAAGCCTCTTTGTCCAGCTGATGTTCGAGGAGCGAATTGCAGACCTGCGGTCATCTGCTGGCTCCGAAGAACCGGTGGCCTTAGAAGACCTTCAGGGGCCACAGACGATGAGACCGCCTGGAGACAGAGGAGACGGAGCTCCAGGCACAGCTGATGATTGACGCAGCTGATGCCTGTGGGAAGCTCCCGTGCCTTCAACCCTCTCCCTGCCTTGCTACACCATCCGTCCCTTTTCCCTCCACCCTTCCTCCCTTTTGACAGCTCCATGTCTTCAGCCCTCAGACCATGTCCCTCCCCTTTTTTCCCTCCCAGCTCATCCCTTTGCCTTGCCTTCCACTAATAAACAGTTTGGCCTGTTCACTTTAGCTGCGTCTCTGTGGAACTGAAGCAATGTAAATCCAGAGCCCCGGGACACACGGGCCCCTCCTGCCTCTCTCTTCTGTGCCGAGTTTTGTGCACGGACACAGAGGAACGAGGGCACATCAGGCTGGAAAGGTCCCTGTGCTGAAGGTCCAGTTCCACAGCACTGTGGAGTTCAAGGTCTTGCTGAGCACCCTGACGCTCCTGGATTTTAGAAGAGCCAACTCGAGTGTGCCCTGAACCCAGCTGTGAGGGATTCCATGGCAAGAGTCCACAGTGGGCAAAGGAGCTTGCAATGCTGGAAGTTTTCAAGAACAGCTTCCTGTAAGCACAGCAGTGCTCCATCCCTACGCAGGATCAGGAAGGCGGCAGAACCAGAGACCATCCGGGCTTAGCAGGGAGCCTGGGATGTGCCTGAGAGCACACGAAGCAGCAGCACGGCGGCCGAGACTCGGACGCGGGTCCGTGTCAGTGTCCAGAGTGCTGCCCGGCAGTGCCAGAATCACCATTTAGACATTTAGACATAAAATTTTTCCCATTTTCATTTGCTGTTTCTCATAAAAACTCTCAATCTATAGGAAAACCACTAAACCTGAGTGCCCATCCCAGGATTTCTGATCCATTTTTCCAGCAGAAGCCAGGGAATTGTGAGCACGATGTGGTCACTCCCTCTCTGGGATGGGGTTGGTGATGTGGTGAGGGAGCTCTGCCAGAGCACACAAACTCCCTCCCTTTTCCCAAGGATGAAAGTGGAAGAGTTTTCTCCCTGTAGCCCCTCCAAGTGGAATTCCAGCTGCTGGGAATGCCTGTGCCCCTCTCCTGCTCTTCACAAACTGTTCCTGGAGCTGGAAATGTTTGGAAGTCCTTTGGGCAGCTGGATCAAAGGCAGGCTGAGCTCTCAGCCCTCCCTGTCCCTTGGAGTTTTGTCAGGATAAACACTGACCAGGCACTCCAATGCTCATGGAAAGCACCACACTGCCCACGGTGAACTTTGTAAAAACTCTTATTTCACCAGATTTTTTTAAATCCAAATGTTGGACTCCCCCATGCTCCTGCTGGTGGAGAAATAAACACAGTGGTGCTGATACATTTGGTGAGGAAACAAGGGCATGTTTGTCAAAACGCCGTGACTAATCCTGGGGAAAGAGATCGTTTTCTCAGAAGTTCTGGGCTGGGAACACACAGTGATGCAGGGCAGAACAAAGGAGGAGTTATTGCTAATCACAACCAAGAAAACGAGATTATTGTGAGATAATTCACTGACCAATGAGAGATGAAACCAAACCATTCCTCAGTAGGGAAATGGGATTTTAGAGACATTAATTGCTTCAAGAACTGGACATAGCTGCTCCGATGTTTTAATTCCATGTCCATCTAATACTCAGATTAAAATGTAATCCTAGTTCATTTTTAAGCCCCAGGAGAGGTGCCTACAATAACCAAATACGAACTTTGCAATACAAACAAATCACAACGTGGATTTTGATTTGTTCTTTGAAATAACTGTAGGGGTTCCTGGAGGGTGACCTGCCTTTCCTGCTGTCAGGGTGCTCACTCTGCTTCAATCACCTGGTTAGTGGAAATCCTGTAGGAGAGGAAAATTAAAAACCTGTAAAATTGTCACACATTTTATAGGGTGAGCTGAAAATTGGGAAGTAGAATCCCAGAATCATTAAGGCTGGAAAAGATCTCCAGCATCATCGAGTTCAATGAATAATTCCATGAGTAATTTATGTATCTACTGACATAAATGCAGGCTATAAGTGTTTAAACTTTGAGCAAACCTTTAAAAAGCCTACATACAAAATTCATAAGTGGAGATAAAACCCTGCATTTAAGTTAATCTCCCTGCAACACAAATTAACAATAAATTCCACTTGTTTTCCACTCTAAATAACATCCATACTCAAGGAAGGTCTCAATGAGGAATACTTTATTTTATATATTTCTTATATAGTAAATATATAAAAATATGATATATATATTTATTCTCTTAGATCTCATTTTGTCCAAGAGATGTTTAAAGTGATGAAATAAACAATGTCAGGATCCCCTCTGAGGTGTGCCCAGAGCAGTGACAGTTCAGGACTGTCCCCACAGGGGTTTCTGTCCCTTTTGGGTTTTGATGAAAGGAACCTCAGAGCTCAGCAACCCCAGCTCCTGGAAAAGGGCACTGGAGAGGGGACAGAGAGGGGACAGTGAGAGGACAGAGAGGGGACAGAGGGGATAGAAGGGGGACAGAGAGGGGATAAAGAAAGGGGATAGAGAGGGGACAGAGGAGGGACAGAGAGGGGACACAGAGGGGATAAAGAGAGGGGATAGAAAGGGGACAGAGAGGGGATAGAAAGGGGGCAAAGAGAGGACAGAGAGGAGGATCCAGTGAGCAGGACATGGCAAATCCCTTCCTCTCTGAGGGGCCACTGTCACCTTGCAGAGAGGGTCGGCTGCTGAGACAATGCTGAGGAATTTCGGTGGGAACCCCTCTCCTGTTCTCACCTCATTTCAAACATCCTGGAGCCATCAGCCCCTCGTTGTGCAAATATTTAATGCCTTCTCCAAACATTGTGCAAGCAAGCACCTCCCAAGTTATTGTGCTGTTGCAAGGCTCGTTTTCACAGGGACAAGCACTGAATCTTTCCAGAATCACTGTCAAAAAGTCAGAATTACGAGGGGGGTTTTTGTTGCTATCAGGTAAGTAAATGTTAGCCTCAAACAAGTCAAAGTTTTGTGGGGTGAAGGGGTTGTGCAGATTCCATGGTCTGCCAGGAATTCCATTTCAACGGTGCTTTACAGGCTCCGTTTCACATTCCCATCTTTTAGGGATCTGCCCAAACATCTCTAAAGAGGCAGAACTGCTGCAAGAGCTGTCCAACCAACCAAAGATCGCAGCTGAGCTCCCCTGTGACAGCCAGCGAGCACTCCAAAAAACAAATACTCCCCTCAGCAGCTCAGCTCCAAAGGGCTGCTTTAATTAGTGTTTGTTTTTAAACAGGCCCGAGCATGATCCCACGAGCATTTGTTACAGTTTCCCGAGGCAGCCCGGTGATTTCAGGTCATTGACGGGGATTATTGACTGCCCATGTTTATTCCTGGCTCTGGGTGATGGGATCTCACTGGGCATGGAGGGGGTTGGTTTGTCCGGAGAGGTTTCTCTGTTCCAGAGCAGCTCCAGAATTCCAAAGAAGTGATCCAGAAGAGGTTTGTCAAATGTTCTGTGTCTCTCTCCAAGGTCAGGATCGCAGTGATCACCTGCAGTGATTAACTCCCTGTTTATAATCCCTGTCCTTTCACTGGGGTCAGGGCATGGCAGATTTGTTCTAATTTCCTTGCAAAACAACATTTGGGGAAGTGCAAGAAAGGAGGATCCTGGAAATGCTGACGTGCTGGGGAGTTTCTGGGCTTCTCTGTTTCACTGCGTTCACAAGGGGTTTTGTTTTTTGCTCTGTGTGGGAATGTCTGACACAGCAAAAGTATTGATTTGATACAGTAAAACTAGCAAATTAAAAGAAATGGGGCATTAAAGGTGACTTTACACCATCAGCCTTCAGGGAGCAGAGGTGCTGATGGATAATTCACTGGGAAAGTGGGAACAGCAGCTGGGAGAGCTCTGAAACTTCCTGGTGCCATTTCAATAGTCCAAGACCTTGGCACACGTTTTAAACCCAACATAAAAACACACCAAATAATGGAAACAGCATCAGTGAGCTTGGTTTTGGTCAGAAGATGTTACCAGACCTTCCTGGCTGATTTCAATATTGTCCCTTAATAGTGCTGGGGTGACCTAATTGTGGCCTTCCAGGACCTGAAAGGAGCTACAAGAGTCATGGAGAGAGACAATTTGCAAGGGCCTGGAGTGACATAACTGCTGCTGACACAAAATACAAATATTTCTTTGATAAAAACACCCCTATGCATGATTTAAAAAATAATCAGAAGCCTTCAAACCCAAATTTTTCTGGAAAAAAATGAACCACACTAAAGCAATACTCATGTTTTATTCCTGTAGGTAAGGTCATCCCAGCAATGCATTAAAAGGTGACCTATTCTTGATTTAGCCAGCAAAATATCTGGAGGCTAATTAAAATTAATCCAAATAATTTGGGATTAATTATTGAGACTGAATCTCAAATCAGTTAAAAACAAGTAACAGAACTTGTTCTCAACTACAGCAAGATGAGGAAGTTAAAACTGGAAAAGTTGCACAACCAAATGAACTGAATTTTGTCCAAATTCACTGTATTAAATTACAGTCAGCTGGTAATGACTGTGAGCCAGTGAGGCCTGGTGTACACAGGGGATAAAGAAATCCCCTCCAAATATGAAACAAATTAGGAATAATTGGCCTCTAAACAAGCACTTGATGTATAAAAAAGGAAAATGCAAACCTCAGGATGCTTTTTAGAGCCACTGCCTCGTTTCCAGTTCCAAAGGGTCCGTGTCAGCTGTGACAAAAGTGTGATGCACAAAACCACCTTGGGAAGCTTCCCAAAATGTCCTGGTTCCTGAAGGGAAGAGAGAGAGAGGCTCTGTGAGCTGGAGCTGACACCAGCACTAGCCTCTTTGGGGTTGGAGCAAATTACTGTGGGATGAGAGGAACAAAAACACTGTAAAAGACAAAACCTCCCTGAACCACATTCTTAATTAACTTAGAATTAACTTCATTAACCAGAATACACAGAATCATGCAATGGTTTGGGTTGGAAAGGAACTTAAAGCCCATCCAGCCCCACTCCAGCCATGGCAGGGACAACTTCCACTGGCCCAGGTTGCTCCAAGCCCTGTCCAGCCTGGCCTTGGGCACTGCCAGGGATCCAGGGGCAGCCACAGCTGCTCTGGGCACCCTGTGCCAGGGTCTGCCCACCCTCCCAGCCAGGAATTCCCTCCCAATCTCCCATCCAGCCCTGCTCTCTGTCCATGTGAAGCCATTCCCTGTGTCCTGTCCCTCCACCCCTTGTCAGTAGTCCCCCTCGATCCTTCTTGCAGCCCCTTCAGATGAGGCCACAATGAGGTCACCCCAAAGCTCCTCCAGGCTGAGCAATCCCAATTCTCCAGCCTTTCCTCCCAGCAGAGCCGCTCCATCCCTCTGATCATCCTCGGGACTTACTCCATCCCTTCGGGTCAGGTCATTCACTTCAGCTCTGACAAACTTGCAGAATTTTCATTTCAACCTCACCAAAGAGCCTGAAGCCACCTTGTCTCTTGGAGGATGCACTTCCAGCTTTTAAGGGTGCCAAACCCTCAGAGTTTAAAATAAATACATTTCCTAAGTGTTGTGGAAGCACAAAACCTTGTGCTTGTACATAGTTACAAACATCCCCCAGCCTTGACCTGGACCTGCTCAGCATCTGAGCTTTTGTTTTTCCCGAGTCAAATTGTTTTATAAATTCACATCAACAGCAAATTACAGCAGCGCGGAGAGTAGGAAACCGCCCCGGGATCGTTCCTGCTTTGTCACAGGGGTTCAGTGCCCTTGTCACACCGACTCCGGGTCACTCACAGCCGCCAGCTCACCCTCGGGAGGAAGGAAACTGCTCTGTCACTGGGACAGCAGGAAAAGGAGGAGAACGCCAGGGGAAAGGAAGTGCAGCCCAAGTCAGGGATGGGGGCAGCGTCCCGGGGCTCGCGTCTGAGCCGGGCAGGCTTTTCGTGACTAACCCACATTTAGAGGCTTTTTCCTCTATTTAAAAAACTCCCTCACAATAAAGGCACCGAGGCTGTGAGTGTGAACCCCCTGCGCGGGATGGGTTTAACTCCTTCCCTGAGCAGCGTGAGCGGGAGAAGCCTCACCCATCCCACCGCACCCTGCCCGACATCCTGCAGCGGAGCTTTGCCCAGCCCTGCTCCACCTCTCCGCTCGCTTCTCCATGGATCTGCGTTTCCTGCGCTCCCACGGCATCCTCGGGCTCATCCCACAGCCCGGTGCCGCCGGCAGGGCAGGGAGGGGACACAGGACACGGCTGGCACTGCTCAAATCCCCCCAGGGCCAGCCCAGGGCGCTCAGCCTGTGGGTTTCGGTTTGAAGGGGACACCAGCGCTGTCACCGCAGCGAGGACAAGCCAGGAAATCGTGATTTCTTCCAGAAAAATATTGAGAGACAAACATGGCACGGGTCCCAATAAGGAAAAGAATGATATCGCAGCTAACCTTGATACCAGGTTACCCACTTCCACTAGTCCAGGTTGCTCCAAGCCCCCTCCAGCCTGGCCTGTGTGAAACGTGATGCATGTAAAGATACAAACTGTTAATTACACAATCTATTTCAGGAGGGAAAATCGTCGTCAACAAATTCAGGAAAATTAGCTGGGCGGTATAAAAAAGTGTACTAAAGAATGATATTATGCCTTTACTGTAATAGTTCTTTCCCTCGCTTTGGAAAGCCTCAGAAATACTGAATTTCCAGTTCTGTGAAAAAGCGTTCCAGTAATAAAGAGAGACTTTAAGCTCCACAGGAGACAGTTTGAGTACTTAAGCAGAGTTTTGATTGAGTTTTGATTTACTTCTCTGAGGTCCCAGCCCAGAAACCTGCCCCAATCCTCGTGCAGAGCACAAAAATAGATTCCCAGCTGCACATACAAACCCCTGTCTGCTCAGATGGTAACGGAGCAGGTCATTAAAAATCAGCTTTTTTAACACAGGAAGTGCTGCAGCCTTCTACGTTTTACCACATTCAGTCTCTCCAAAAGAGATGCTTGCAGGAGGAGCAAGGCAACAAGGCCACTTGTATCCCAAACATCATTTTAAGGGAATCTGGCTGCATGCTCTGTTGATTTTCATCATGTTACCAAGACATGACTATACTGGTTCCAAAAACTTCACTGAGTGAGATTTATTCCAGAGATGAATGCTTCTTGAATGCATTACGTTTGGAATATTTCAACTGTGTCCCAGGCAAAGCGTGTCATGGTCTGAGCAAGGCTCTGGGGTTTGGGGAGGTGTTGAGTTGTGGTAACGCTGAGAAGAAGCTAACTGCATTTTTTCCAAGCATTACCTGTGTTTGCTCTGATCTTTGTGAGGATTACACATCTGGCTCCCTTCAGACAAATCCTGTGACCCTCAGTGTCGCTGGTTCCCCTCAGAACTCCATGTCCTGCTCAGGTTCCAGCATCTTTCCAGTCCCCCTGGCTCCCAGCCCTCCTCGAGTACCCCCAAGTCCTCCTCATCTCCTCTCAGAACCCCTGCCACCCTTGAGTCCCCTCTGGCTTCTCTAAGGACCCTGGCACCCCTCAAATCCCTCTGACCCCCCCAGAACCCCTGGTCCCCCTCAAGCCCCTCTGGCTCCCCTTAAAATCCCTGGTTCCCTTTGAAGCCCTCCCTGGCTGCCCTCCAAGTCCTCATTCCCCCTCAAATCCTCCTGGTTCCTCTCAGAACCCCTTGGTCCCCATCGAGTGGTCCAGGCTGCCTTCAGTACCTGACACCCCTCAAATCCTCCCCTCAGAAACCTCAGTCCCCCTCAAATCCCCCCTGGCTCCCCTCAGAAACCTCAGTCCCCCTCAAATCTCCCTGGTTCCCCTCAGTACCTGACACCCCTCAAACCCCCTGGCTCCCCTCAGTACCCGGCTCCCTCTCAATGTCCCCCCAGCATCTTCAAGCCTCCGGGTCCCCATAACGTCCCGGCTCCCCTCAAGGCCCCGGCTCCCCTGAGCCCCCCCGGCCGGTGGAGGCTGTGGGATGGGAGGGCTGAGCGAAGGGGAGTCGCCGCCGGGCCGGTCCCAGCGGCGGGCGCCGGCAGCGGTCGGAGGGCGGGCGGGAGCAGCGGGCCGGGCTCCGCTATTTGTACGGGAGCGGGGCCGAGCCCGCCGCAGTGCCCGCCGCTGCCCGCACCATGCCGGGCCTCCGCGCCTCCCCGCCCGCCTTCCTGCTGCTCGTGGCGCTGCTTTTCCCCCGCGGCAGCCCCGCGGCGCCGGGCGCCGGGCAGGGGCTGGAGGGCGGCAGCCGCTCGGCCGCGGCGGCGGCGAGGGTGGCCCTGCACTACCGCAACTTCCAGGCGGGATCCCTCGGCGGGCTCAGGGCGCTCGGGCAGGTCCGCAAGGCTACGCTGAAGGTAAGCGGGGAGCCGGCGGCGTGGAAAGGGAAACGCTGGAGAAGTGTAATTAATAGTAATTATTACATTAGGGTTGTTGTGTGTAAGTGAGCTTAGCGCGTTCCCACGCAGGGCGCCGGGCGCCTTCACACATCCCTCAAGAGCTGCTGCCCCTTCCTCGGGGACACCCGGGGACAGCAGCACCGGTGTCCCGTCTCCCCTTCCTCGGGGACACCCGGGGACAGCAGCACCGGTGTCCCGTCTCCTCTTCCTCGGGGACACCCGGGGACAGCAGCACCGGTGTCCCGTCTCCTCTTCCTCAGGGATACCCGGGCCTCCTCAGGGACCGCTGTCCCTCGTGGGACCCCGGGCTCTCCTCAGGAGTTGCTGTCCCGCGGTCTCTCCCTCGTACCGCGAGCTTCATCTATATGAGATACAGTTCTCATCACAAAATACACCTTAATCTTCCAAAAATCACCTCGAATTGGGGTGACAGAATGGGACAGGAGTCCCAGAGAGGAGCAGCTATGGGGACAGAGCCTTCCCGTCCCGGGATGCTCGAGGTACGGCTCTTCTCCTCCTCCAGGTTTGGGGTTTTCTTTTTTTACAGCTTATTCGGTTTCTGAAAGTACAGGATCAGGCAAAAACTTGTGGGGAATGTTTGTCCCGGGCTGTAGATCCTGGAAGGAATGCACCACCTTCCTGGAGAGCTGAGGGATGGGATTTAAATCCAGCCCTGTGCTCCGGCTGCTGGGCCGCTCCTGAGAGCAAGGGCTGCTTGTTCTGGGTTCCCAGAAAAACAAATTCTGGATCCTGAATTCTGCTGGGCAGCTCCTGAGAGCAAGGGCTGCTTGTTCTGGGTTCCCAGAAAAACAAATTCTGGATTCTGCTGGGCAGCTCCTGAGAGGTTGCTCTGGGTTCCCAGTCTGTGGAGCCAAAGGCAGCCCTGGATTCCACTGGATCCTTTCCAGGATCTAGAGATCTTCCACCACTCATTCTCCTGTGCAACTCCTAAAACTGAGTAAGAGGGTGAAGTGTTAAATCTCCCCTTTCAAAAAAAGGGGAGATTCCAAACCAAGCAGAAATACCTGGGATGAATTAATTATTGCAGCCTTTGTAGGATAGAGATCACTGGGTGATTTTTAATTTTTTCCTTTAAATTCCTTAAATTTCCTTTCCTGAGATTGCTGCAAACACCTCTGACAGGAATTCACTGTGTTATTTTACACTCTCCAAAAGTACACACACTCCTGTATTTCCTGGGCACTTTGCATATGTCTACACATAAATATTTCCATGTATAAACACCTGTGCCTGGCTGAAGAATAAGTGAATATTTGTGGGGAGAGAAAGGGGGTTTTCCACCCTCTGTCAGCCACCTGCCTCCTGATACAGGAAGGAAAATAATTGGCTCATTATAGAGAAGTGAAATTGCTCTTTATTTCCTCACAGTGCTGGGGGCTGTAGGAGCTCGCTGGAACCACTGTCTGCAGTTTATTTCCCTTTTTTTATTTTCTTTCTTAATATTTTTTTTCACACTCTGTGAAAACAAGAGGAGAAATGCACTAAAAGTGGGCACTTCCTTCTTTCCTGTCCTCCCCTGGAAAAAAAATGAAAAGAATTTCCTGGAAGGAATTTGCTGTATTAGATGAAGGCAAGAGGCAGAAATGTTGGGATTGGGGTGGGGTTTTTTTTTTCAGGTTTGTCTGGTTTTTAATTATTTTTCAAAGTGGGCTAATTTCCTCTTGGTTCCTCTGTTACTGGACCTCATAAAATCAGGATAATTTATTAGTGGAATTTAATAATGAGCATTGTAATTTAATACTACCTTTACTAGCCCACGAGCTGGTGAAGCTGATAATTTGAAACAGGACTGGGAACTCTCTCAGATGGGAAAGATCTTTCAAGTTCAGGTAAAATGAGACTTTCTTTCCTGGCAACAAAATGCCAAACCAAACCTGGAATAATCCTTGCCTTGCTGTTGGATGCAGATGATTTTTGTTGTCCCTTCTTTTCTCCTGAGTGAGGAATTTGCAGGAAACAGCAGCTCCTGGAGGGGTTGTCCTGCACTTTAAAATAACAGTTTTGATGATGAAGCATTAGTTTGTGCCAGCTGAAGATCCCAGAATTTAAAGGGGAAACTTTTGGGAGCGGTTTCCCATCCCAAGCTGCCCTGGAAATTCTAATTTAGGAGCAGGGAGGTGAAGGGGAAAGGGAGAAGCCAGGTAACCTCGTGCAACATTTGCTTAAATTAGACTAAAAAATCCAGTTTTCAAATGTCCAGGTGGACATTTCACCTGGACACAAACACTGCAACACCACAGCTCTGCTCCCTGGTATTAAAGTCAATTAAAAATGTTCTATTCATTTCCAGCAGTCAGAGGTGGGAGAGGCAGAATCCATGGCAGGGGCACAGCTCTGGCTCCTTTTTCCAACCTCTCCCTGCTCAGTGATCCAGGGGAAAACTGATCCCAGGGGAAAAATCCTGCTGGGAAAACAGGGGGGGAGAGATGGGAACCTCCTCTGGATGTGGGGAGAGAGGGATCCTTCCTTTCCGTGCCTGTGGAGAGTGCAAACTGATTGGAAATGGACTGGAAATGGATTGGAAATTGATTGGAAATGGATTGGAAACAGATTCCTTGGGGTCCTGCAGTGAAGCTGCTCTGAAATTGCTGTTTTGGCCTTCCAGGGACCAAAAATCTGTCAGGAAAGTTGCAGCAATTTGCAGCCCAGAAGTAAAAGAATCCCGTGACCCAGATATCGAGTGGAAAAAATGAATTACTCACTTGTTTTCTTCTTGTTTTGGACACTTTTATCTTTGGCTGCTTCCCTGGGGGTTGCCAGACATCCCTGAGCTCTGCTCAGCTCACACTCTGGGATTGGGTAAATGGCATTTTGGGGATGAGAGGGGGGAAAAATCGTGGAAAGAAAAGTTTTCCTTCGGGACTACAAAGACTTTTGTACAATCATTTCATGCCAAATGGAGCTTCTCTCTTCTCCCTGGTGAGCTCAGGAAGCCTCGGGTGTTCACAGCAGACTAAATATTTGTTTTAGCTGTGGAGCATCACTTGAAAGCTGTCTAGGCAGCAGTAGTAGGGTGGTAGTAGTAGTAGTAGTACCTACTAGCAGTGCTGTGGGGGAGTTGTTGGAACTCAGAAGGGAATCTCTGCATCAAAACCCCCAGAAACTCAGAATTCTGGGCTCCTTGAAAAGTCCTGCTGATTATTGCAGCTTCTCTCACCTGCAGGATCTACAGGAGTAATCCTGGGTCACTGAAAAAAACCCCAAATTTAACCAGACCAGGGGTGTTGTAAACCATCAAACACCTGATGGGTGGCTTTACAACAGTTAGAATCTTGGACTTAAGTGTGGTTATTGCACGAGATGAGACCCTTCTGAACTTCAGTGCAATCACTCTTTGGTGATCCTTTGGTTTCAGAAAAGTCAGTTTTCACCACTCTGCCCATGTCCCATTGTCACTCGGGGGACAATATTTGAGGCAATTCACTAAAAGGGCAGAAGGGGAGAAGGAGGATGCAGAGAAGAAAGAAATTATCAAAAAGTCTGAGCTCATCCTCTCCGTTTCCTGCACCTCCTTCATGGTGAGATTTGGCTCCACACTGGACTTGGCTCATCCTAAAGCTCCAGGAGGGGATTTTATAAAAACTGAGTGACTGAAGCAATTTTTACCTGCATTTTCCAGCTCCGTGGAGGTACCACAGGCAGGTGCTGAGCTGAGGCTCTGCTGTGGGTGTGAAACTCCACTCACCTTGTTCCAGGAATCATTTCCTGGGAACAGGAGAGCTCAGGGTTAGATAAATAACACACAAAGGTTTGCTTTGGGTCCTGCAAACAGCCAGAATTGTGTTTTAACACCAAGGAAGACGTAAAACCAGTGATGTTGCACTCAAACCCAGGGAATTTCAGAGCTCCTTGCAGCATGTGAGGCTTTAATTCCACTGCTGGCTCCATCTCCTCTCTTCCAGAACATCCCAGAGTCTGGCCACAAGTATTACCTGCAGTTCAGCACTGAGGACTACTGGAGTGGGGTGAGTTCCTGCTCTTCCTCCTCCCCCTGGGCATTAAATCAACTCCAGCAGCTCCAGAACCGGGGACATTGGTGTCCTAAATGGATCTGCCACAAAGGAAGGGCCTTTCTGCTCCTCCCTGCCCGTCTTTGCTCCAGGGCTCACCTGAGTGATCACCAGTGCTCCCTGCTCTCCTTTCGGGGTGTCCACACCCCAAACTGGCGATCAGGACTTGACAGCTCCATGTTTTCCCCAGTTCCACCCCCTCCATTCACTCTGTCCCTGTGTCAGCAGCATTCCACTGCCCTCTCCCTTCACACACATTTTGTGGCATTCAGATGGTTTTCAGAACTTACTGGGAAGCCTCAGATTGTTTTTGTTTCAAGGCTGGCACAGTGCAAATCCCTGTTATCAATTAATGTTGAGCTCTCACAAACATATTTCCAAGATGACTTAGAGCATTGTCATGCCCTGAAAGCAGGACAAGCATTAATTAAAACCTTCTGTTAAATCCCTTTAGCCTTGTGGTTTTAACCTCTTTCCTGGAAAAAAAAAAAAAAAAAAAGAAAAAAAAAAAAAAAAAAAAAAAAAGAAAAAAAAGAAAATCCTCCTTGACACTTTGCTAACCCCTGAACAGCTTCTTACAAAGAGTGAGTTGCTGGTAAATAAAATCTGGATTAAAAATAACAGCTTGAAGCTCTCCCTTTGACAGGAAGATGCTGGGAACTGCCTGGCTACAGTGCTGTACCCAAAGAAAAAGGCCCCTCCTGTTGTCAGCATCAAGTGCTCCCACACCAAAGACCAGAAGGAAATCCAGGAAGAGGACAACAGACTTTACCAAAGGATCAGGCACCAAAGCAAACCAATAACTGGAAGCAACATTCCAGGTATGTCCCTCCAAATACTCCCCTGTATTTCATTTTATCTCAAAGGACACAAGCATTTGAAAAGGAGATCCCTCCCCCCACTTCCCCAGGGCTTTTTGGGAGAACAGATCCCCTCTGGATTTACCACTGGCACTCAGCACCACCCTCTCAGGGTGGTTGGGGTTTAAAAGCAGCTCCACAGCACTTTTAAATCCAGTCAGTGCAGACTGTCCTCCAGGAATGAGTGCCCAAACCCACACAGCTCCCCAGCTCTGGCTGGGAGGTCACTGAGGATGACCAACACGATTTTTCCATCCTGGAAAAATCCCATCTTCTCTCCCAGCTAGGTAAGGGCTCCCATTATTGGGAATCTTTGGGTTTCTCACCTCATCCCTCTCTTGGCATTGTCAGCTCTGCCACACTTTATACTTCCTGGAACTGCAGCTTTAGCATCATCCTCCTCCCTCCTCCCTGTGACACATCAGAGGGAAGGGCCCCGTCCAGGAATGGTGCTGTGCCAGGCAGAACTGCTCTGAGCTTCATCATTTTCTGCTGCCCAGGCAGAGTTAAAATTCTTTTCTGTTTGTCCTTGCCTTGCAGACAGCTATGGCAACATTGAGCCTGCCCTGGAGCCAGTGTGGGCTCTGGCTGTGGCCGGCAGCAGCTCCATCATGTGGGAAAAGTCCACTGAGACCTTGGGATACTTCCTGGCCCAAGTGAAGTCCGTGAGGCAGTGGGTGAGTGGGGCAGGAGGGATGGGGACAGCACAGAGCCCTGCTCTGAGGAGGATTCCCCAAGTCCCAGGGCCTGCTCCTCACCAGCAGCTCCCTCTGCACCAGCAAGCACTTTGTCCAGTTTTTGTGGGAAAATTCTCCTTAGCTGGATCTGCAGGAGCTGCAGTTCCTGAGCCCCACAGCAAAGCCCAGAGCCCTCTGTCCTGGCTGGGGAGCAGCTGCAGCCCCTGCAGCACATCCAGCAGCACTTCCAGAGCCCTCAGCCCCCTGGATCCAGGGCCAGGAGGCAGGTTTGGCTCCTCAGCTGTTCAGCATCCCTCTGAAGGAGATGTTCATACAATTCTCAGATTTAATTGAGGGTTAAATTCAATTGATTAGCACCTGGTTTCAGGGCAGACAGGCTGCAGAGCAAACCAGCTCTTGGTGCCTTCAAACATTCCCTGCAGGAAATGCTCCTAATTCCATCTTTCCATGATCAAAGCTCATCTCACTCCAGCCAGCAGCCACTGCTCACCTCCTTCCCCCCTCCTCACCTCCAGTAAACTACAGCAGACATTAAATTTTAACACTATAAACCTGTGTTCATGATAATTCTTCTCTTTTTCACACTTGCCCAGATCAGGAAAGATGATTTCACCGAGTTCGACTTCACCGTGCTGCTGCATGAAATCCCAACCCAGGTAAGGAAGCGCAGGTGAACAGCCCCTCCTGTCAGCAGGGGATGATAAAACCATCCGCCAGGATGATAAAATCTGTGTTTCAACTTCAATCCCTCCTGCAGGAAATCGTTTCCTGTCACATGCGCCTGACGTGGCGCCCTGGGCACCCCCTGAAGGTGAAACATTTCTGTGCTTCCGAGAGCCACGCCGTGGAGGAGGGGTCTGGGGCAGAGTCTGGATCCGCTGCTGCCCCTGCAGCTGGAAAAGGAGCACAGTTTTAAGTGGAATCTTCACTTTTATGGGTCCAATCAGCAAATGCTTGTGCTGACAGACCTGGAGCCGGGCAGTGGATGGGAGCAGTTTCACTGATTTGTTCTGTGCCAAAATTAATTCCTGTCACTTCTTCAACTGAGAGATTCAAGTTCTGCAGCTCTGCCTGAACCCTCTGCTACTCCGTATATACACAGATGAACGCACAGCAGTTGATTTGTTGTCACTAATTAACTGTTACCTAAGAGTCTATAAACAAAATTAATATATTTGGATAAAGATGGTGAGCGAAGTGTTAAATCTGTCACTAAGAGAGATTTGCCTACTAATTCTTTGTCACGTTTTGGGCTGGAATCATGCTGATTTTTAACTCTCATCTCCAATAAACCAAATGCCATCACTCAGGGTCGAGGCTGGGTTTTCTTTCTGCTGCTGTTGGAGCCCAAATTTCCACCTTCTCTGTGACCTCCAACCCAAACTCACCTGCAGAGCCAGGAAGGCTCCTTGGGGATGAATTCCCAGCTTTGGGAGCAGCTCCTGTGTTATGCCTGCCACCATGAAGTCATGGCTTTGTCCTTTGCCACCACATTCTCCAGCTGGGTTCCCACTGTCCCACCTCACTGGGATTGTGCCAAACTGTCCCAAAGTCACCTTTTGGCCAGGTTTGGGGCAGGATAAATTAAATCCTTCCCAAGAACACCACCTTCCTGAGGAACAGAGGCTCTGGGGTGGCTGTTCTGTTAAACTTGGGGTGGTTTTCACAATCCTTGAGCTGGAATTGGGAACAACAATCCAAGGGTTTCACACAACAGCTTTCCCTGGATGTTTTTTTTTAGGCTGGGTGATGTCAGCTTCCCAAATTCCAGCGTTTTACACAAGTAAATGTGATTTCCTGACTGAAGCTTTATCCCTCAGCACCCAATAAACTCAGGGAAGCAGCATTCCACACCCTCCTGCCGAATGGGAGAGCATTTCTCATCATCAGAAGTGTGAAATCAGGGAGTGAAATTCCAACATTCCTTAAAGAAGTTGAAAATAAATGAATATTTTTTTTGAATATGGCCAAGAAAATAGGATGGATTTGGCACTTTGGGGCTCTGCTTTTGTCTCCTTACCTTGTTTTTGCCACTGGCACCTCCTAGGCACCAGGGTGGTGGAACAGGCTGCTCACAAACCCACGGCACTTCAGGAACTCCAGAGGAACTTCTGGATAAGTGGCAAAGCTGTTGGAATTCTAAGGCAAAAAAAAGTCTCCCCCCGATGCTTTTAGGCCAAGGTTTCAGCCTAAAACCTCAAATCATACAGCAAAATTCTTGGGGTTTGTTTCTTTTCCAGGTTTGTGGAAAACCAGCATGTCTGGCACAACTCATCAGTCAGGAATTCACAGCACAACTGGTCTAAACAGAATATAAACCCCAGAAACATAAACCCCATAAATATAAATATAAATCCCATCAATAGAAATAAACCTCAGAAATAAAAATATAAACTCCAGAAATACAAATATAAACCCCAGAAATACAAATAAGATCACACCCACCCTGTTGTCCTGTGTTCACACTGCTTATATCAGACAGCTCCAAATTTTGGGAAGAGTGCTACATTTGCTTCTTTTAGGAAACTTCCAAATGTCTGAGAACCTACAGGGCTTTTCTGGGAATGAACTCCAGCTGAGCATTCCCAAAAACAAAGCCGTGGCTGTGGGGGAATCATGGATTTGTCCCATGGACACCCCACATCTCACCCTCAGCAGCTCCAGGCCCTGGCAGATCCTTCCCCAAGGTTTATTTAAATCATTTTCCAGCCTTTCCATGAGAAGCAGTCCTGGCTGCTCCAGTTGTTTCTGTCTGGGAAGCAGCAGCCCCAGAGCTGTGCCAGGAATGTCACTGGGTTTGGACTGGAACTTCCCTCCCTGTTTACTGGAATCTGCAAAAACACTTTTCAGCTGAGGAGGGCAGGAAGGAGGAAAGAAAATTCAACGTGGACGGTCTGGGAATAATTTAAAATACAGAATGATGGGAATATCTTCTCACCTAACCCCTTTGTTTTGTCTCTGCTTTGAGTCAGCAAAGTGATCCCTGAGCTGAACATCAGCTGCAACTCAGCCTCTGGAGTGTGAGATTCTGGGAAAAGGGATCTCTGGTTTGGATTTCTAACCCCCTCTGGATGGTGAGATTCTGGGAAAAGGGATCTTTGGTTAGGATTTCTAACCAAGAGCCAGAAGCCAAGCCCATACATGAATCCACACCCCAAGCCCATTAAATCCACATTCCCAAGCCACACAGTAATTCCATGTTGTTCCCGGCTTTGGGAAGAGGCAGCTCCTCCCAAAATCCTTGGCAACTGAGCTCCATCCTTGTGCCACCAGTGACAGTGGATTTGGTGACAAGCACTGACAGATGGCTTTGCCCAGTGGGTTGATATTTTGGAGGATCCTGTGCCATTTCCAAAGGGTTTGGAGGGGAAAATTCCATCTGTTCCCCAGAGGGAAGTGATGTCCCACTCCCCATGCCCATCCAGCAGCTCTCACCTCAGTTTCCTGCTTTGATATTTCCAAATAAAGATGATTCAAGTAAAAAATAAAATTATTTTAATAGCTGTGAATTAAGACAAATCTCAAGCAAATCATCAGCCACGACTGACATCTATTTGTTCAGAGCATTTACACGTGAGCAATCCCTGGTGCTGCTGACAACACCGCAGAGGGAAAAGGTTTTATGATAAAATTCCAAGTCCAAATCCCACTGGAGCCCTCCTTACCCAGCCTGGGCTCCTTCCATGGCTTGGAGAAGTGAGCTGTTGGGAGAAGACTGGGACAAACCGTTCATGGACTCCAGAGGAATCCCATCAGCTCTTGGCTTTGCCCTTTTTGGCAGGAAGTCTCCCCGTTGCTTCCAGGTATTTGTTGACGATTTCCTCCTGAGTGCTGGCTGAACAGGGGTGGTATTTGCAGTATTCCATGGTGTATTCCCCTTTTCCCTACAGGGTTGGGACAGGAAAGTGAGGAGGGGACACGTGCCGCCCTGCTGTGAAGGAACACCCAGGGATCCTCGACAATCCCACCCTAAAAAAACAACAACTCCCCAGGCAAGGAAGGATTGTTTGGACAGGAATTCCACATCTCGGGTTTGATTTAATCTCATTCCCTTCTGCAGCTGCCGTGGACAGGATGGTCCAATGAGCCCAAATTGACAGAATCCAACAGGTTTTAGCAAAAAGGACCAGGAAGACTCACCTCTGTGCAGGACCTCAGCTCAGTGGCATATCCAAACATGTCGTTCAGTGGCACCTAAAATCCAAACGTATTTGGTGGCAGTGAGTTTTTTTCCATCACTTTTGGGCTGTCAGCTAATTAATCCCAATGATGACAAAAAGCATCACTGCTGTCTGTAAACAGCTCTGATTTAATGGGCTGCTGTTGTAAAGTACCTGTTATTTTAATTTATTTATTAATTAAAGGGTGTTTTTAGCAGGAAACCTCAAAAATCTGAGAGTTTGAGGAACTGGAATATCCTAAATTCAGTGATGAGTCAACCAGCAAGGTCTGAGGTATCTCCAGACATCCCTCCAAGGATAATTTGGGAAGCAGGAGGCCCACAGGGTGTGGCTGTCCTGGAAACAGGAAAATACCCAGCGACCCTTTCCAATCATTTTCAGGAGGGAGAGAAAAGCAGGAACGCTGAAACGGGAGTCAACCCACAACTGCATCCACATAAACTGAGGAAAAAGCAGAACCAAACCCAGGGAAAGGGAAGTGAGGAGCACACTGACCTCAGCATAGAGAGTGAAGTATCCCTCGGAGCCGTCCTGGCCCGTGATGACGCCGTGGCGCCGGTTGATCCCGGCGATCACCGCGCCCTGGAATTCCACGGGAGCCACCACCTCCACGGCCATGACGGGCTCCAGAATGCGCACGGTGGCGTTCTCCATGGCTGGGGACAGGGGATAGAGAACCCAGGGTCAAAGGTGAGCCTGGTGTAAGGCAGGCTGCTCCTTTGTGTATTCTACAACCAAAAAATTGCGTGTTCTTCAACCAAAAATGCGTGTTCTACAACCAAAAATGCGTGTTCTACAACCAAAAATGCATGTTCTTCAACCAAAAACGTGTGTTCTTCAACCAAAAATGCGTGTTCTCCAACCAAAAACGTGCGTTCTATGGAATAAAGAATCCAATGTCAAAGGTGAGCCTGGTGTAAGGCAGGCTGCTCCCTTGTGTATTCTACAACCAAAAATGTGCGTTCTGTGGAATAAGGAATCCAATGTCAAAGGTGGACCTGGTGTAGGGCAGGTGTTTTCTTTATCTCCTGTATAACCCATTCCTCATAACTCCGGGGGATATCTGGTGTGCATGGGCCATCGAGGCTCACTGCAGGGCTGATGGATGACTGAGTGGGTGGGTGGATGGAATGGAGGGACACCAGCCATCAGAGCCCACCCGAGGAGGAGGCAGTACCTTGTTTGAGGGCCCCCTCTCCTGCCCTGATGAAGGAGATCTCGTTGGAGTCCACCATGTGGTGGGCGCCGTCCTCCAGCACGAAGCGCACGCCGGAGATGCGGTGTCCCGACAGCAGCCCCTTCTCACAGGCCTCCCGGAACCCCTGGGGAGGACACCCCAGAGTCACCACCAGGACCTGCAGCCCCCGGCACCTCAGTTGGATTTTACAAATAAAAACCACAGAATAAGGAAAAACGGCCGCAGGATTTGCCTTTTTAAGGGATTCCGTGGCCAAACCCCAAAAGAATGCTCGGTGTGGAAAGAGCTTTTCCCTGGAGAACAAGATTCCTTTAAGACTATGGTTTTTTTTTTTTAGGATTTGGCAAAAATTTTTTTAGTGCTGCATCGTGGAAAAATGAAGAAATAACTGTAGGTTATTACACGAATTCCAAGACGTTGGTGGGTTAATTAAAGCTGCGTGTGATAAATTACACAGCGAGGCAATCACAGAGGAGATAAAGAAACAGAATTTGGGAATTGAGGCGGGAAATGCAGCTTAATTACAGTTCCCTCCATAACTGACCTCAGAGAAGTCACAGAAGAAGTTACATATTTTGGGGTTGGGAGGAGAATTGTGGGGCCACAACCAGAAGCAGAAGAGGCCAGGAAAAAGCAGCTTGAGCAGGAAGCTCTCACGAGGGAAAGAGAGCCAGCACACACCACCAAAGGAAACAGCAGCTCCTGAATTAACTGGAAACCCCAGGAATGCAAGACATGGAGTAAAACCACACAGCTGTGATCCTGCTGCCACTGGAGCAATGGGAAAAGCCTCCTCTGGTGGGGCGAGGCGGGCACAGCAAATGTGGGTGGTACCGCAGGAAAACAGCAGGAATCAGGATTGTCTGTATCAGAGAAAGGTCTGTACCTTTTCCACAGCAGGCACAAACTGCTTGGGAATGTTTGTGCCAATGGTTCTGTCCTCAAATTCCAGTTTGGTGAAGTCCTCTGGCTCCAGGGGCTCCAGCACTCCGATCACTTTGCCGTACTGGCCTGCTCCTCCCGACTGCTTCTTGTGGGTGAACTCAAACCTAAAGCCCAGCAATGCCCCAGACACCACATCACTCATGACACAAAGCACAGCTTCCTGCGGGAAAACATTCCCATTCCGCATTTCAGACAATCACAGCCTGGTTGGGGTTGGAAGGGAATTTAAATTTAAAATCCCACGGGCAGGGACACATTCTGCTGTCTGAGGCTGCTCACAGCGCCATGCGACCTGGACACTTCCAGGGATGGGGCGGCCACAAATTCTCTGGAAAACCCATTCCACGGCTTCCCCACCGTCCGGGGGAAGGATTTATTCCCGATATCCCACTTAACGCTGTTTCAAACGCTGGAGGGATCCCGCCGCTCGGAGCCCGCCCCGGCCCCGCCCGCTCCGGGCGCTTCCTGCGGGGGGAGGAGGAGGAGGAGGAGGAGGAGGAGGAGGAGGAGGAAGCGGCTCCGGGGCCATGGAGCTGCCTCCGAGCCACTTCCCGGCTGCCCGGGCCGCGGCCGTGGCCCTGGGCTACCTGTGGTACCTGCGGGGCGGCCCCGGGCGGGGGCTGGAGCTGCGGGAGCTGCGGAGAGCCCGGCGCCAGGTGAGCGGGGGGGACCGGGAATCGGGACCGGGAATCGGGACCGGGAATCGGGACCGGCTTCTTCCCACGGTGCGGGCAGAGCACAGGGACACAGCACAGGAGAGGTGGAGTGTCCCCCACCTGGGGACATCCCAAAGCCGCCCGGGCGCGTCCCGGTGTCGCCCGCTCCAGGTGACCCCGCCCGGGCTGGAGGATGGCCAAAGGTCCTTTCCAGCCGCTCTGGGGTTGTGTCACCGGCTGTGCCCCTTTGGGGGTCCTGGCAGGAGCTCGGTGTCACCACGGGTGTGTCAGCGATGTGAACACACAGCCCGTGTGTCACGGCGTCAGGAGGAACCTCCCAGGGAGGAGGAGGAGGAGGAAGGTGCTGGGTGTTCCTGTGGGTGCCAGGACACAGCTCAGCCCTGCCCTGGGTCTGCAGGCACACAGCAAATCCCCTCCCAAAACAAGCAAACCCCAGCTGGTCCCTTCTCTATGGCCAGAAAAATACAGGGCACGGTGCAGTTCAGAATAAGCTGTAAAATGGAATTAATAGAAGGAAGGGCTGAAGGCTTTTTTAGGGGAGTATTTATAACCAAGCAGCAAATTCTTGGAGAGAATCACAAAGGAGCCCAAAATTGGTAATTCAGGGGCATTCAAAGGTGGAAATGAGGGTGGAGAGGCCCTGGCACAGAGTGCTCATCCCTGGAAGTGTCCCAGGCCAGGTTAGATGGCACTTGGAGCAGCCTGGGGTAGTAGAAGATGTCCCTGCCCATGGCTGGGGTGGCACTGGATGGGATTTAAGGTCCCTTCCAACCCAAACCATCCTGGGATTCTCTGATTTTGTCCAGGACGTAGCCATTCAACCCTTGCCAAAATAAATGCTAGTAGTATTTTCCCTTTTTTATAGGACATCGATGATGTTGGGCACAAATACTACCTGGAGCTGGAGCTGGAAGATGTCCTGGACAAAGTGAGTCAGACTGCTTTAATTACACACTCTGTGGACACAGCACTTAAAAGATTTTGAATCATGCTCCTGATTTTTCAATCAGGCCCCCAGAAAGGCTGAATTTTAACCAAAAAGGAACCCACTGACCACGTGGTACCTTCCACTAGACCACCAGCCAATGCTGCAGGGATGACAAGGACATCTCAGGGTCACTCAGCTGAACAGCACAAGGGACATTCTGCTCCCCCACCACTTGCAGAAAGCAAACCCCACCCTTAAACATTCACAGAAACGCCAGGAATTTCACCTTGTCTTAAATAATCAGAAATCTCTGTGGACCAGGCTCACAGAAAACAGCAGCCACATAAAAATTCCGTTTTCAGAAGTGCAAATCACCCTGGTCATACACGTGTTCAATCAGGTAACGATGCACCTCATTAACTCTGCAACAGGGCAGGACTGTGAACTGCACTGCCGAGGTTCTCTATCCCCTGGGCAGCAAAACCTCTGCTCCAGATGTGCAGGTCACAGTGCAAGGAGAGCTCAGGAGCACAGAGGAGACAGATCAGGAGTTCTACAATCGGATCAGGAGCCTGGAAAAGGAGCTTGAGGCTGAGGACATCCCAGGTACAACCCAGGGCTGGCAGAGGGCTCAGCCCTTCACCCTCCTTCTTCCCTTTCTCTTTCTGGGGGTCTGCAGTCACATTTCTTCCTGATTCTGAGTGTTCTGGAGACCCAGCTGGCACTGTCACCTCTTCCTGCTCTCTCTGGGGGTGTCCTGGCACAGCACATCCAACTCCCCAAATGTACAACCCCAAATGCTGCTCTCACCTCTGTGAGGGCAGCCCCTGCCTTCCAGACTGGAATTTACAGGAAGAGAAAAAAGTGGAGGAGAACACCATGGCAGTGTCCCAGGCCAGGCTGGATGGAGCTTGGAGCAGCCTGGGACACTGGGAGGTGTCCCTGTCCCTGCCCTGGTGGCACTGGATGGGATTTAGGATCCCTTCCAACCCAAACCGTTCCAGGATTGTGTGAACTCTGTGGTGATGGAGCAGCTCCTCCAAACCCTGTGGAAGGTTGTGGGACAGGAGGGGCTTTGGCAAAGCCCTGGCTGAGGTGATAATGTTCTGTTAATGGCTCTCGTTAACATCCAGTGTTTGTTTTGGTTCCAGACAGCCACGGGAACGTTCCCCCGGAGCTGGAGCCCATCCACCTGCTGGCCTGGGTGGCCTCTGGCTTCCTGATCTGGCAGAATTCCACTGAAAACACCAAGTTCCACCTGGCCCAAGTTAAACACGTGAAGCAAGTGGTGAGTTTCCAGCAGGAACAGCATCCCAGACAGGGCTGGAGGGACCTGAAATCCCATCCCGTTCCCTCCCTGCATGGACAGGGACACTTTCCACAGCCCAGGGTACTCCAAACCCATCCAACCTGGCCTTGGCTCTCCCTGCAAAGTATTCAAGCAGCTGTGGCAAGGAAAATATAAATTACATTAACAGAATTCTGTAGATCCTCCCAGTTTTGCTGTGTTCTATCAGAGAAAAATCGATTCTCGGTTATAAATATCCCTAAACTTGATTATCAGCCTTTAAAACCCTGATCATCAGCTTTAAATTCCAGGCAGTTTTCCACAGGAGCCAGGAAAAAGCTGCAGGATTTAGTATTTAGAAAACTGAAAGCTCCAGAAGTTTTGCCCCTCTGAACAGCCAGTGAATTCCCAGGAAGTTCTGGGTCTGCAGGAAAGACAGGAATTCCTTGTGGGAGCCGGATTTGGCAATGTTTTGCTCCCCCTGATGGCATTTTAGAGAATTCATTTTAGCTGCTGCAGGGCTGTGCACCAGCAAGAGTTGAAAGATTTTCAACCCCTCTCTAACCAATTTAAAGATAAAGGAGACAAATAACTATTAACTAACCCAGCTGCCATCTCTCCTGGGTAATTTTGTCCCCTTTTCCCTGAAAAACAAAGGAAAAGTCTATTCCAAAGGCCAGGGTTTATTTTGTCAGCCAGAATCCCTGACTGTCACTCACTGTAAGGCCTCTGGAGTGTCCTTATCCTCCTGACAGTTTTATTTGGGATTGTTTTGGGTTAAACTGACACCTTCTAGAATGACGTGTTCCCATCCCAGAGAATTCCTGACAGACCTGGTCTCTGTAGGGCAGGAATTTGCAGTTTAAAGCTTTACCTTCAGTGTCTCCAGTGCAGTTTTGGAGAACGCAGAAATTCAAAGCAGGAGCTTTTAATTTTGTTACAGTGCCTGAGCTCCTCCACCTGCTTCCTTTGTGATCAGGAGCTGCCAGTTTTAGCCGAAATCCATCAGGGAATTTTTGTGATAACCACAGAGAACTGAACCACTTTTTCTGAGGTGGGAGAATCCCCCAAATCCACCCCTTTTCATCCTGTCTTTCCAGAAAAGAAGCGATGAAGACCTTCAGTTTGACTATATGCTTCTACTCCATGAAATGGTGTCCCAGGTAAATAATTTTATTCCTAAAAAAACCCCTTTGGGGGTGTTTTAAGACTGCAGCTGTGTGAGCTCCAGCTCAGGCACAGATCTGATCCTGCAGGGTGAGCTCGGGGTCCCCATCCCTGCCTGGCTCAGCATTCCAGCAACAACAGCAGCAGCAAATTCCAGCTGCTTTGGGGCTTTCCTGGGAATGGCTGAGGTTCAAAACTGGTCCCTCACAGCTCTCTCTTGGGAGATCCCAGTGCCAGGGTGGGCAGGGATAAAGGGAAGGGGCAGCTGGAGCAGCCTGGATTCCGGCTGGGCTGTGGATGCCTCTGTGGCCCAGGAGAGACCTCAGCAATCCCAGTGATTCCCAGCAGAACAGCACTGACATCCTGCGCTACTCTCCACCAAAACATTTTGGGATCTGAGCAGGTGTTTTCATAGGAAAACCACAGAAAAGTGGGAAGAGAAGCTCTTGACTGTAACAACCCAGGGATCTCCCTGCCAGTTCCAGCTCTGCTGCTCCTTGCCCCCCCCCTGCACTCCCACCATTCCCTTGGGCTGAATTTTAAGTTTTCCACGGATAAAGCTACCGGCTGGTTTTAAGTTTTCCACGAAGAGAGCTCCTGGCTGGTTTTAAGTTGAAGTTTTTCCACGGATAAAGCTGCTGGGTGGCTGGAGGAGGGGAGCAGGGGTGCTGACTGTGCTGTGTGTGCCCCACAGGAGGTGCTGCCCTGGCAGGTGACCGTGCTGTGGCACCCCCGGCGCGGGGCCCGCGTGTCCCAGAGCCCCGGGAACACCTGAACACATCCCCTGGGATGATCCAGAGCCCCCACAACCTGGAGGAGGCACTGAAGGTGATCACCAACCATGCTACAAGACATTAAATCACACTTTCCTGGGCGTTTCTAATCCCTGAATTCCAAAGGAACTTTCTCTGTTCCTTCAGCACAGCAATTCCCGGCAGGAATACTCACGGCACAGGGGCACAGATGTTCTCCCTGAAGGCAACTTTGGGCTTCCCCATGGTGCAAGGACAACCATATTCCCTCTCCATTCTCTGCAGGAAAAAAAAAAAACACCCCACAGTGATCAGGGTTATTCCACTGGGAATTATTTAATGATTTCATCAGAATTCATCACTTTTTGGTTGGGGGTTGCATTGATTTTTTGGGGCTTTCTGTTATTCTTTTTTAATTAACAAATTATTCCCAATCGACTTCTTTAAGACCTGCAGCTTCAGATGCAGGAAAAGGAAACAGCATTAATTAAGCTATTAAAATTCAAGTTTTTCAAGGCAAAAATCACTTTTTTCTTCATTCTGTCAATATTGAAGATACATCTTTTGTGGTAAGATTAAGATACAGACATCAGCTGGAATGAAACAAATCCCTGTAACCACTCCTTTCTCCCTGCACCAGCTTTTATTAGGGAATGGTTTATTAAAAACCAGAGAAATGGGATTTTTCTGAAGAAATTAATTATAATTAGGTATTATTAATTATAATGAACTTAATTCTAATTAGATATAATTAATTATTATTATTATATAATTTTAATATATATCATTAATTACATTATATAAGCAAAGGCTGCTGGAGCAAAGTGTACTGTTTATTACATTTTTTACAGATTTGAACCAAATCCTAAAAATATTTCAGGCAAAATTTCCTTTTGGAAATTTAGAATAAAGGTTCCTTTTTTTTTTCCTTCAGAACGGAACCACTGGAGAGAAAGAACCTCCAAAAGTTGACTTAAAAAGTTCAACCTGTCCCTGAGCAGCTGGAAGGCACAGGGAGGAGGAAGAGGAGGTGGGAAAAGCAGAGTCCACGGGATGTGCTTCCCAAATTACCTGGGCATAGATTTCCAGGTGCAGCTCCCCCATCCCAGAGACAATGGTCTCCTTGCTCTCCTCATCGAAGTGGACCCTGAAGGTGGGATCCTCCCTGGTGAAGCGGCCCAGGCCTTTGGAGAATTTATCCAGGTCGTTCTGAAACACAAGCCAAGGTTTATTCAACACCCAGCAGTCATTCCCAGAAAAAAAGCCTCAAGTTTTCCCACCCCACTGCTGAGCAGTTCTGCTCTTTGGGGTTATTTTATGGAAGGTTTAGAACTCTTTGACTGAAGCGTTCATTATTTATTTCCAGTTCATGTTTCTGGGTGAGTGACAGCATCCAGCATCCAGCTCAGCCCTGGGTTATCGCCCAAGGGATAAAATGTTGGATATTTGGGATAAAACACTTTCAGACTGTGCCATAAAACCACAAAGCAGCAGAGGGAGGGAGCTCAGGGAGTTCCAAAGGCTCCTACCTTGTTGGAAGGCTTCATAGCCACAGAAATGACAGGATCAGGGACGTGGATGGATTCCTGTGTGGCCAAGGAAAAAGGAGATGATGTCAAATCACAGCCAAATCCTGGGGACTGCCAGTGCCTGAGGGCAGCCAGGACAAGGGGGGCTCACCATGGAGATGTCAGTGCTGGTTTTGTCCGTGAACGTGTCCCCGCTGGCACAGTCGATCCCGAACAGGGCACAGATGTCTCCAGCATAAACTTCACTGACATCCTGAGGGGAGGAAAACCTCTGCTCAGACAGCACTGGGATAAGAGAAGCTGCCCCTGGAGCCCTGGAAGTGTCCAAGGCCAGGCTGGATCACCCTGGGATAGTGGAAGGTGTCCCTGCCCTTGTGGCTGGATGATCCTTAAGGTCCCTTCCAGGACTGACTCTGCCTTTCCCTCACATCCAAACTCCACCTGGGTTACAGCAGATCCATAAACGCTGTGTTTTAAAGCTTGACACTGAGCTCCTTAAAAAAATCCAGTGTGGGCAAAACCCCCTGCAAATCTCCCTCTTTATTCAAAGGACAGAAGCGAGGGCTCAGCTGGGATTAATTCAGGATCAAACAAGAAGCAAAGTCGTTCAGAAGCAAACACCATCCTGTGCTTCAGGCAGTGCTCACCCATCCAGGGCTATCCAGCGGCTCAGGCAGTGCTGACCTGTCGGGGCACTGAGAATTTCAGGCTTTCTGTGCTGACTGACCCCCAAGAAAACACATTTTGCATTGGATCTGAGGCCGTGGAAAAGGTTCCCAAAACTGAGTGACAGCACTGGGACTGTGGGTGTGGAGTTTGAATAGAAGTGTGTGATAGCACAGGGTTGGAAACTTAGAGTATTTGGTTTTAGAATATAGTAATATTGATATAAAGCATGATGGAGGGTTTAGGGCAGAGGCTGAGTCCTTTTTCACCCTCTTCTTTATGGGTCTGGGTGGGATTTGGTAATTGGATAGAGAAGTCCTCATTGCTGGCCACAGGTGGTTGGTTGTTGGGTTAAAAGTAAAAATAATTTAGGTGTCATTTCTCAATTAGACAGTTTGTTCTTAAAAGGCCTTGAAGGGAGAAAGATAGGAGCCATTTTTTTACTTTGTTAGCTACAAGTGCTGTAGAACTCACAGCTTGTGAGACAAAAATTAATAAACATCTGAGTCCAAACACAAAATACCATCTCGAGCATTTAATCCCAACTCTGCCAAAAAGAAGATTAAAAAAGCAACCCTGACCCATGCAGGGTTATCCAGGGGCTCAGGCAGTGCAGGCCCACCCAGGATTATCCAGCCCATCCCTAGGGATGCACACTCACCTCCATGTTGTCCGAGTGCATCCTCACGAGTCTCTGCACCCTGACCTTCTTCCCCGTGCGGGTGTTGTAGATGTAATCTGATTTCTTTAGCATGCCCTGGTACACCCTGACGTAGGTCAGCTGCCCAAACCTGCCAGCCTGCAAGCACAAACCAGCAAAATCAGCCCTGCTCGTTCTGGCAATCAGCAGCAATTCCAAGCAGCAGCTGCATTGACTAAATGTGCTGTGAGTTTCCACGCTAAAAATGGAAGTTTTTTAACAGCTTTCACTTGGCTCTGCAATGAAATTTGGAATTTCAGAAAACCTTTTCTGAACCAATTTTTCACTCCCAAGCCTTCCCAACAGAGACACACGTTACCAGGGAATCTGGCCAGCCATTTTTCATATTCCATACAAATCCTGAGGTGCTGCTCTCTAATCAAACAGCTTGTTTGCTTAAATCTCTGCACTTTTTCCTCTCTGACTTTCTCATCTCTGCACTTTTTCCCCTCCGACTCTCTCACGTCCCATTGTTTCCAAACGCAGGATTTTGCCCTGAAAATATTTCAGTTAAGCCAACAAACCCCCCCCCCCCAAACGTTCAAGTTTTAGCTAAGAAAACCAGGAAATACTTGAGGTCCAGAACCCACCCTGAAGATCCAAACTGGCAGCATTTATGGATTTTGTGCTTGAAGCCTTTTTTTTAAAAAAAAAAGGAAGTTAAATTTCAGTTGAAGTTAAATGTAAGCTGGTTTTCAGTATGAAGTGATTTACAAGTCTGCTGTGGGGAAGTTTTGGTAGCACCAGCTGGACTTGTGGGAAGCGGCAGAGTGAGACTCACCTCCAGTTTGAAGGCAAGGCCGATAAAAGGCTGGGAGTCGTCACGAGCAGAGTTCAACAGGAACTTGGTTTGGTCCTGAGAATCCCTTAAAAACAGGGATGAGAGGGAGCTGAGGTTAGCAACCAACATGGGAGTCTCCTCTAAACATTTACAGGCTCTGCTGTTGGGGTTCACACATCTGGGTGGGCTCTGCTCCCAGGGAACAGGGACAGGAGGAGAGGGAAGGAGGTTCAGGTTGGAATCAGGAGGAATTTCCCCATGGAAAGGGTGCTCAGGCTTTGGAGGGGGCTGCCCAGGGAGGTTTGGAGTGCCCATCCCTGGAGGGGTCCAAGGAACTCCTGGATGTGGCACTCAGTGCTCTGGGCTGGGTGACAGAGGGAGGATTCGATGATCCTGGAGCCCTTTTCCAGCCTCAGGGATTCTGGGATTCATGTCCGTAAGAATTAAACACTATTTACACACTTGGGATGTGCTCCCTCCTCTAGGCAGGCCTGGCTTTAGGGGCTGCCATCAATTCTAAAGAATTATCTGACAATCACTGTCCAAATTTAACATTGATTGTGGTAAAATCCCAGTACAGGGAGTAACCCTCGAAGGAGAGAGGAGCTTTGGGACTTTGTGCCAAATTCTGGTGGCATTGCTTGATCCCAATGCTAAAGGATGGTGGATCTTGTTAGGAATGTTTCCTGCTTTGAAATTATTCCATGAGATCCCAGACTGGTTTGGGAGGGAAGGGAGCCTTAAAGCCCACTCAGTGCCATGGGCAGGGACACTCTCCAGCCCTGCCCCTGGACACTCCAGCTGCTGCTGGATGCACTCACCCCTGGTTGAGGAGAGCGTAGTTCTCCACCTCAGAAGGATTGGGGAGGTATTCCAGGACAGCATCCAGCAGTGGCTGCACCCCTTTGTTCTTCAAAGCGCTTCCCACGAGGACAGGGGTGAAGGATTTCTGCAGCGTTGCCCTTCGGATTGCCAGCTGAAAAACGTCCCCGTGAATTCCTCCAGCAGCACGGCCCAGTTCCCTGGTTTTCCTGGAGCAAAGGGCTGCTCCCACAGTCCCCTGGACACCCCCCAACGCAAGGCCTTCCCATAAAACCTGCTCTCCAAAATTCCTTCCAATGCAAAGCAAAACCAGATTGGGAATGTGTGGGCCTGAGAGATTTTGAGCCTACTAGCAGCTGCTAACTTTTTCTCCAGGAAGAATTTCTCAAGGAAGTTTCTTCTCAAAACAATCTCGGCAAACAATGCTCCTTTCTCAAAACAATCTTTCTACAAGTGGTGTGTTACTGTTTCTCTGGTTAACCAACAGAATTAAAGAGGTGTCGTTCCTATTCACCAATCATGTTAAGTCTGCATCAGAACACCTTATAAAAAGCAGTGAAAATTTAAAAAAATAAATCCTTCTTTTCCCATGCTCTTTGCCTTCTGAATTTATTTAAAGTCTTTCTTTCGTGTCCTACAGCGACAGGAATGGGGACGGTTCCCTGGGGGGGAGCAGGAGCTCAGCTGAGGTGACACAATTCCAGCCAACAGAATTCCTGAGGAATGAGGGGGCCAGGGGCACAGGTGGGGGCCCAGGCAGCACAAGGAAGGTACCTTTAGCTGTGCAGCTGTGGGAATCTTCTCCTCCAGGAAGAGCTCCCCCAGGAGCTCGTCGGCGTTGGCCACGCACTCGATGAGCTCCCGGCGCCGCTCCGCAGCCTCGGCCCGCAGCTCGGCCGGGATCTCCTCCAGCCTCAGGCTCTGCCTGCACACACAGGGATGGATCCCGGGAATTCCACAGGCAGCAGCCTGAGAACCCTGACTGATTCCCAGGGATTCCACAGGGAGCAGCCTGAGAACCCTGACTGATTCCCAGGGATTCCACAGGGAGCAGCCTGAGAACCCTGATTGATTCCTGGGAATTCCACAGGCAGCAGCCTGCCCAACCTGACTGAGAACAACCCACCCTTCCCATGGATCCTGGGAAAAAATCCCCCGTGAGCATCAGTGGGAAGTGGGAGAATCCTTCCCACTCCTGGCAGGAGCTTTGCAGGGATGAGAACTTCCCAACAGCCTCAGCCCCAGCTTCTCTCCATCCCAGGGAGCCACACACGCTGCAGGATCCCATCAAGGAGCAGTCTCCTGCTTCTCCAGGTGGGAAGTGTGGCCACCAACCCTTCCCAGCAACCAAGTCCTGCAGCAGCCGCCCCCACCCAGAGCTCTCCCTCAGACCCAGCACAAGCCCATTCCCAAATTTCCAGAGAGCTGGGGTTCATCTCTGAAGAGAAACTGCAGGAATTCCTCCTGCAAGGAGCAGCTCCAGCTAGAAAACAAGTGATTTCCAGGACTCACCCAAGTGCTCCATCAAAATAGATTGCTTTTTCTTCAATGAGATCAATAATTCCTTTAAAGTTTCCCTCCAGCCCAATTGGAATCTGAACAAAAGCTGCATTGTGTTTCAACTTGGATCTGAAAAAGGGGGAAAACATGAATTATTACGGAAAAAAATCACTTCTGTGTGTGTGCTCCTGATGGTCTTTGAGCTACATCCCCCTCCCACAAAATCCCTGTGTTTTGTCCCTTGGGCAGTGCCCAAATCTGCCAAAATGGATCAAAAACCACCCAGCCGTGGTTCAGGGCTTTGTATCCCACCTTTTGTATCCCACCAGGCCCAGGGAGAAACTCCCACGGGACAGGCAGCAGGGGAAACCAGGTTGAGATTGAGTGCTTCTCTTTTAATGAGTATTAATGAGTTTATCTCATGGATCAAATTAGGCAGGGAGCAAGCAGGACCTCCAGGAATCCAAAGAAGCCGGTGTCATCGCCCTGCTGGAATTTCAGCAGCACCAGGATTTAGGGAAAACTAAGAGGCAGCTTTCAAAGTGGGTCCTGATACAGTTCCATCACCCAAACAAACATCAAGCCCCAGCCCTTGGTCACTGCAGGTCTTGGCTGACACCAATATTTGGGGGGTTTTTGGGACCACGGAGATTTGTCCTGGGTCAGATCAGGATTTAACCTCGAGTCAGGAATTCTCCGAACTGCAGCTCCCGAGAGAAGCCTTTCCAATATTGTTCCTAACGACCTGCCACGGGGACAGAATTTCAGGAAATCATTGTAAATGCCAAAAACCTGAGCTGCTGCACTGCTCTGGCCGGGTTGGAGCCCATCCTGTCCAGTTTGTTGATGAAGGTGAGGAAGGGGACGTTGTAACGCTTCATCTGCCTGTTGACAGTGATGGTCTGGCACTGGACACCCCCCACAGCACAGAGAACCAGGATGGCTCCATCCAGCACCCTCAGAGACCTCTCCACTTCGATGGTGAAGTCCACGTGGCCTGCATAACAAACAGAAATAAAAGTGGTAAACGCATTGGAAAGGAGCAGCAGCCAAGGGAATCGCTCTGGGTCACACCAGCTCAAGTGACAGAGCAGAGTCACGGAATGGTTTGGGTGAGAAGGGACCTTAAAGATCATCTTGTTCTACCCCCTGCCATGGCAGGGACACCTTCCACTATCCCATGCTGCTCCAAGCACCCAGGGGATCCAGGGGCAGCCACAGCTTCTCTGGGAATTCTATCCCAGCCCCTCCCCACCCTCACAGGGAACAATTCCTTCCCAATATCCCATCCTGAACCCATCACTCCATGTTCTATCACAACCAGGGACACCAAGATGCATCACATGCCCTGTATCCGTGAGGAACAGCCATCCCCAGGTGTTCCCAGCTGCCCTTACCCGGCGTGTCAATGATGTTGATGTTGGTGTCCTTCCACATGGTGTAAGTGGCTGCAGACTGGATGGTGATGCCCCGCTGTCGCTCCAGCTCCATGGAATCCATGACGGCTCCAACTCCATCCTTACCTTTCACCTTAGGAGAAAAAAAATAAAAATAAATTAGTTCAAGGAGTTTGCTAAGAATTCATATCCCATCCCTGGAAGTGTCCAAGGCCAGGCTGGACGGGGACTGGAGCAACATGATCTATGGAAGGTATCCCTGCCCATGGCAGGGGTTGGAATGCAGTTTAAGGTCCCTTCCCACCCAAACCATTCCATGACTCTGTGCTCCATCACTTGAGCTGCTGAGACTCAGTGTGATTCCCTGGGTGAGCTTTAAGTTCTCTTCCCACCCAAACCATTCCGCAGTACTGTGAATCCACGTGCAGGAGTGATGCTGCACGGACTGAGCATCACCCCTCGTGCAGAAAAACAGCTGTGGAGGTGAGTAAATCCCAGGAGGATCCCGGTGGGAGCTCAGGCCAACCTCGTGCATCTGCGCGATCCTGCCCGTGTAGAACAGGATCCGCTCGGTCAGCGTGGTCTTGCCGGAGTCGATGTGAGCCGAGATGCCGATGTTCCTGATCCTCTCGTTGGGCAGGACCCCCGAGGAGCAGTGCCTGCAGGAGGTCAGCAGCAGCTGCAGGGCAAGAGAAGGGCACCGGGTCAGCAGCGGATCCCACACGGCTCACAGGACACGAGACATGGGACAAGGGGAAATGGCCTCAGGCTGTGCCAGCGAGGGTCAGGGTGGACACCAGCAGGAATTACTCCGCGGAAAGAGTGGTCAGGCCTTGGAACTGCCTAGGGAGGTCTGGAGTCTCCATCCCTGGAAGTATCCAAGGAATTCCTGGACGCGGCACTCAGTGCTCTGGGCTGGGGACAACGTGGGGATCAGGCACAGCAAGACTCGATGGTCTTGGAGGGTTTTTCCAACGTAATTTATCCTGGGATTCACTGTGCCCATGGCTAAACTGCCAAACCGCTTGCCTACGGCTCCCTGTCCATCTACGGCGACGCGGTCACCTCAAGCCGAGTGAACTTTCCAGGGTCACCTCGGAGCTGTCACCGCACCCCGCGCGGCCCCTCCACTGCTCCCTCCCGTTCTCGCTGTCCCCATCCATGTGACCGGAGCTGCTCGTTCCCTGCAGCTGCTGCGGCCCGTCCGGGGCTGTCCCTGCGCGCTCCATCCCTTCTGCTCCCGCCTCCCTCCTCTCCCCTCCCCGGGGCGCCGTCCCCTCACGCCGGTCCGGCCGCCGGTACCTGGATGTGCCGCGGGCGGCCCGGGGCCAGCCCGGCCCGTAACACGCTGAGCATGGCCCCGGCTGCGGCTGCGGCTGCGGCGGCGGCCCCGCTCCCGGCGCGGCTCCAATCGCGGCTCCGGCCCCGGCTCGCTCCCGCCTCTTCCGGGGCCCCGCGCAGGCGCCGCGCTCCCGCTCGTCCCCCCGGCTCCTCACGGGCCCTTCGGGCAGCGGCCGAGCCGGGCGGGAGCCCCGAGGGCGGAATGGAGAGCGGAGGCTCCCACCGAGCCCCTCACGGGTCCCTCAGGGAGCGATGGAGCCCCGAGGGCGGAATGGAGAGCGGAGGCTCCCACTGAGCCCATCCCGGTCCCTCACGGGTCCCTCAGGGAGCGGTGGAGCCCCGAGGGCGGAATGGAGAGCGGAGGCTCCTACCGAGCCCCTCACGGGTCCCTCACGGGTCCCTCAGGGAACGATGGAGCCCCGAGGGCGGAATGGAGAGCGGAGGTTCCCACTGAGCCCATCCCGGTCCCTCACGGGTCCCTCAGGGAGCGGTGGAGCCCCGAGGGCGGAATGGAGAGCGGAGGCTCCCACCGAGCCCATCCCGGTCCCTTCCCGGGAGCGATGCCGACCCAGCCGTGCGGGTTCCCGGTGTGCGGACGCGGAATTCTCCGAGTGCGGCCTGAAAGGGGCGGATTTCACCCGAACCCGGCAGCGGGACGGAGCCCGGGGTCGGCGGCGGGGTCACAGCCCCGGAGTTCGGGAATTATGAGGAATTCGATCGGGGGGATGAAGTGCACGGAAAGGGGCACACAGGGCTGTTAGGGACCCGTTAGGAACTCGCTGTTCAGTGTTAAATACATTTCTGATATAAAATTATTCCCCGGGAACTGCCTTTCATCCCTGCAAAGGCACCAGGAGCGGCTCTGAGAGGAAGAGGCTCTCTCCATACTCTGTTTGATTCCATCAAACTTTATTTTTTATGGAAAATGCATCCTCGCCTCCAGAAACTGAGGGATTTCCAGAGAATCCAGAGTGATTCTGCTACATCTCATCCCATTCCACCCCTGCACGGGCAGGGACACCTCCCCTAGCCCAGGTTTCCTTCACTGAATTGTTTCAAAGCAGCCCGAACTAAATAATGCACAAGTCCCTCTGCGGTGTAGAATAAACCAACAAAGCCCGTAAATAATAAATAACTTTATTAAAGAATTGCAGTTTCAGATGCTTTTACAGAGCATAACTTGTGCCTTACATTGGAGAACAGTCTTGGTGTAGCATAGGGATCTGGAGGGAATATTCACCTCTTCCCACTGTCATTTCAAAACCCAGGATGTGCTTGTTTTATTTCACACAAAAATCCGAGTTAGCAGGTGAATTTTCCACTTAACAGCAGCAGATCTCCAAGATTCTTACTCAGATTCCAACACAGAAAACAGTGCTGCTGTTAATTACTCAGAAGATTATCTAATAAATTAATTGCAGGATCCACGTTGTCTCGCGTGGATGGAAAATGGGTTGAGGTCTGACTTTAAGGGGTGTCCAAGCCCCCCCGACATTCCCTGCTCATTAAATTATTCAATTATTGCCATTAATATTGATCACATCAACTTATTGCCACTGATTCTTTTCTAATTCAGGAAGAGACCACAAGCAAATAACTGTCCTTCCCTTTCCAGAGCTCAACAAAAGTGCTGCTGATTGGGTTTGCACATTAATCAACATTAATTAATTAAAATTAAATAATCTGGGGAAACTGCAGGAATATTAAATATGGTTTAGAGGCTTTTTGGCCAAACAAATATTACTCTTACCTTTAAACACTATTTCATCATACAAACAGTGATTTTAAAGGCTACATTATAATAGAGCCTGGAATTTAAGTAATGCTTTATTGTTATTAAATTAATTAGTACTATTTAATGTTATTTAATTTACAGAAATTCTTTCTGCTACACCGCAGGGATAATTCTGTGTGGTAGAACAGGGACTGAACACCTGGCATCCCAGGATTTTCCTGCTCTCAGACACTGCTGGCTCTTCTAAACTATAAAATGCAGATTTAGGATCATTCTACCCTCAGTAAAACACAAAGAACACAGAAAGGAGAGGGGTTCCTGTATCCAGGGCTCCTTAGAACACAAGAAATGGTGAAATCATTCCAGTTAAACTCATTTCTCCCAGGTATTTTTCCCATGAGTAACTCCTAGTTGCAGCTGATCTCAGGACACTGGTATTACTACAGGATAATTAAAGTAATTAAATACCACAGACAATCCTCAAAATGGGAAATGATGGGCCAACTCCACAGAAAAAAACCCAAAGGATCAGGAATACAAAGTTGACAGTTCAAGCACAGGAAATGCGGTGCAAGCCCAGCTTAACTTAAAACTCTGATAAATTTAAAATCAGAGTTTTATGTTAATTAAACATAAATACAGTTTTATTTCAGTATTTCCTCTCACTTCCTGTTCCACCCAGGTGAGTGTGGGGCTTCTGTAACGATTTATAATATGACTTTAGAGAATAGTGTTTTATAGTGTATTCAAGGTCTAATAATTAACCTACAAAATCAGTCATTATTTCAGCAACCCAAAAATAAAGGGAATATACTTTCTGTGCAAATCAGAGTGGGAAGGAGGAGCTGCAGGACCTTATTAAAGCCTGACATTGATGCAGCTGGAGCAGAACTACTCTGCAAATCCAAGCTGGTTTTCCCAGGATTCGAGATGTTCCATAAAGTGCTTCTAGGCAGAAAGTTGTTAGGTTTGAATTCACTGAGGTTTGCCGGACATTCAGAAGCAGGAGGAGCAAAGGCACAACACAGAACAGAGATTGGTCACAAATCCAGGTGTTTTTTATGGACACGAGCACTGAGCACCATCAGCTGCTCCAGGGAACCTCCATCCCGAGGGAATGGGGACAGTTATTTCTTGGAGCTCTTCAGGGGCACCTGTGTTCCTTTCACATGCAGGGTCTCCAAGGAATCCCTGGGCATTCTGGATCCTGGGGCTCCAAGTGGCTTCCCTCTGGAAAAAGAACAACAATCATCACAATCTCCATGAAAAAAAGGAGGAATAAAACCTGCAGTTCCCCTTGGAACATTGCTCCAGAACTGGATTTTCCTTCTGCTGCTGGGATTTCCTGACCCTGCAGGATAGCAGGGAACTGTTTTTACCTTCTTGCTACTACAGTTTCCCTGGGACTGTAACGGGCACTTCCGGATCTTGGAGCTTCCACAGCTCCTCTGCTTCGGCAAGGCCTGAACTTCATGATCTCCTTCTGCCACTCCTGATCAAAGGTGTCAGCCTCGGCTGGAAAACAGATACATTGATTTCAAATGTTAATAAAGAGAGGAAAAAAAAACATTTAATGAAGATCAGGGGGGTTGAGTAGTGATTTTAAACTTCGTAGTCCACAATTCCCCACATGGCCTGCAGCTGTTTTCGGGGATCTGCAAAAGAGAATTTGGATTTGGAAACTTCGAGTCTAAAAGTGCCTATTATGATATCTCAAAGCTGGAACTTCCACATCAGAGTGTGAAACAGTGCCAAGCCCATTAACTGCCTAAAGAGACCTACACTCATCCAGGTTGATGAACTCCTGGTTCAACTCCTCATCCCCAGTCTTGGCATTCTTGGATCTTTTGATGACGTGAGCCCGATCCTGGATGTGGTGACCAATGGCGATTTTCTCCACACCACTTTCGGAATCCTTCACTGCTCTCCTTGTCTCCCTAACCTGTGAAAAAAAAAAAAAAAAAAAAAAAAAAAAGGAACTGAGTGTCCTTCCAGCTAAAAATGAGGTAAAAGAGTTCACAGAATGCCAGGATGGTTGGGGTTGGAAGGATTTAAAGCCCATCCAGTCTCACCCTGCCATGGGCAGGGACATTTCCCACTGTCCCGGGCTGCTCCAAGCCCTGTCCAGCCTGGCCTTGGGCATTGCAAGGGATCCAGGAGAAACCACAGCTGCTCTGGGAAGAATTTCCTTCCAGTATCCCACCCAACCCTGCCCTCTGCAGTGGGAAGCCATTCCCCCTTGTCCTGGCACTCCAGGCCCATGCAAAGGGTTATTTCCTCCCCCAAGAGTTTTCGATCTTTCCTTAAAAAAAGGTCACGTTTTCCAGGCTTCTCATTTCCTGTCTTGGCTGCAAACACACCAACAAAACACAAATCAAGCTTGTTTTCTTCTGGCCACCAGAGAGGCAGATGAAACAACACCTGAAGTTTTTTGACTGGGTATTAATTTACAAAGGGTTTAAAAATGTTACAGAGCCAAGTTTCCAACACTCTCCTTGGCAACCGAAGGAGCAACACCCGATGGCAAAATTCCCAATTCTTAGGCTGTGGTGTTGAGTGGCTTGGAAGCCAGGCAGCCCCTTATCAGTGTCCTGGGGTATTATTAGAAGCCTTGTGATAACAGGGTGTGCTGGAGCTGGGACACATTCCCAGCCAAATCCTGCCCACGGCCTTTAGGGATCCTGTCTAGGCTTTCACAGCCCCTGCCAGCTTCACATTCCCACTCCCAGTTCCCAGCAGGATTAGACACAACAGCTGCTCCACCTCAGGGTTATGTAAGTGCCTGGGCAAAGGGGTGCTTTGAAGGCAGGGGTTGCATAAATCAGTGTCTCTCCTGGAGTTTAAGTGGACAGGAAAAGGATTTGTTACAGCAAAGAGAAGGGCATTGGAAAATTGCTGCTCTGTGCTCTGTTTTCCCAGCCTTGCATGCGTCTGTCATTTATTTTGGGCCATACTTAAAGCTCAAAATTACAGGGAGGGAATCAGACCTTTAATACAGAGCAGGGTTTGAGAGCTCTGTGTTCTCCTCAATTCCTAAATTTTCTCTGTGCAGTCAGGGAAGGTCGGGCTCCACTCCCAGGGAACAGGGACAGGAGGAGAGGGAATAGCCTCAGGCTGGGCCAGGGGAGGCTCAGGGTAGACACCAGCAGGAATTTCCCCATGGAAAGGGTGAACAAACATTGGAAAAGGGTGAATAAACATTGGAAAAGGGCTCCCAGGGAAGTCTGGAATGCCCAGGGAATTCCTGGATGTGGCCCTCGGTGACAAGGGGGCATCGGGCACAGACTGGACTCAGTCCCATCTCAGTGATGCCAGGATTCTGTGAATCCCAGGAGGAGCTGTGTGCAGTGAAAGGAGCTGCAGACAGTGGTTTGGTGTGGCTGCACTGACCCTGGCAGTGCCCAGCTCCTGTGGGCTGGATTCCAGCAGCACTCACCCCTCCTGGAGCCGTGCGGGTCTGGCTGGAGGCCTGGAACACTTTGGGAGGTTCATCCCCCACTTTGGAATAGGTCATCATGGAGGAGGAGCTGAAGCTGTGTCCCTCGGGTTGGATGGACAGGTCATCCTACAAAGCAAGGCGGGCTCATTAATGGCAGTGAAAACCTGTGGGGAGGAGTTATTCCTTATTGTTTTATTATGGAAAATATCCCTTGGCAAAATTAACCCTCCTGGCACCACGTGAAACTTCAGTTTTATCTTTAAAGAATAAAGAAAAATTATAAAACCAACATAATCTGGGCAAAACCCCCTCAACTCTTACCATCTCCTTGAGATTTCTTGGCATTATTTTCAGAGGAATATTTGAAATAACTGGCACTCTGCAGCGCAATAAATTTGAGAATAATTTTAAAAAGAACTCACAAATTTCCTCTGCATTTCCAGCATGCTGTTCCTCATGTTTGACATCATCCTGTCCATGACAGAAAATGGATCCCCAAAATCTGTATCCTGCTAAAAAAAGGGAAAAGAGGACTAGTTACAACAGTGTCACCTCTCCCAGCCCTGAAGCTGCTTTTCACATGCATTTTGAACTCAAAAAGCTTTTCAGACTGCACTTCACACACACACGAGCCAAAATGCATCTTTGCAAAAGGAAACGGAGGGAGCTGGATTAAGACAGAGATGCTGGGAAGATGAAAGTGGAAGATTTGTCACTGAGATGTCAAACTGGCCACAAGATGAGTTTATTTAACAAAAATGTTCGCTGGATATTCAAATATCCAATTATTTCACAAATGTGTTTTCATAAACCTTCTGACCTCAGCAGCTTCTGCTCTGAAAGTCCTGTTTGACCCTTCAGGGCTGAAATTTAAATGAATTCATTTCCACAGTTATGTACTCCAGCGCTGCAAACTTCAAGCCGCATTTAAGCTCAAAATGAAGCAAAATTAAAGGACAGAAAACCTTCAACTTATTTTTTGAGTTCAAGAAACTGGAATCCTCTGGGTGAGAACTATGATGAGAGATGATGGATATTTTACAGGATATTCCAGAGCCCCCAAAGCACAGCTGGAAACCACTC
The DNA here is from genome assembly GCF_029207755.1 of Chamaea fasciata. Taxonomy (NCBI): domain Eukaryota; kingdom Metazoa; phylum Chordata; class Aves; order Passeriformes; family Sylviidae; genus Chamaea; species Chamaea fasciata. The sequence goes on along the minus strand of NW_027094096.1, from coordinate 21,976,008 downwards.
CAAGCCCACTTCCAGGACAATCCCATCCCCAGGAGCTGCTCTGCCTGACTGGGAGCAGTGTCAGCCCCACAGAAACAGGGATTATCCCATCCATATCCAGAAGTTAAAGCCCCAGGAAGGATTTTTTTTTCCCCCTGGATTTTCTAATTCCCAAACTGCAAACAGCCCCCAAAGCAGGATGCAAGCACAGAGCTCAGCCTCTGCCATGCTTTGCTTACACACAGCTTACACAGGAGCTGCTCCAGGGATACTAACCCCTCTCCCAAAACCAAAACCTGCAAAGGGCATGAGGGAGAAGCTGGTGGCCTGGAAAAAAAAAAAAAAAAAAAAAAAAGAAGAAGGAGCAACATCTGGAATTATTATCAGGAACAGCAGAATTTACTTTTACACCCAGCAGGTTACATGAAACATTTCCCATCTAATCAAAATCACTCAGGAGGGCCTTGGTAATTAATTAATTAATTAATGAATCCCTGGAAATAATACATTTCTACTGATGATATTTCAAAGTGCTAACTGCCACCACATCTAAGAAATACTGCTAAGTGTGCGTGAAAAGCACTGAGAGGTCGGCAAACATCTGAACCCCACAAGAAGCTTTGTGCTGATTTCACACTTCAGGCCCCGCCCTGCAATGCTCCATATTCCAGTCAGGCAGCACTGAAAGCTGATTAAAATCAACAAATCAACTAATTACCCCAGGGATAATGAGTATTCCTGCACGCCAGGGCAGTGAGATCCCGGGGAACACAGGGGTGTTTCCAGGAAACCCAGACTCGAGTGAGGCGACACCTGCAGACTCAGGGGGTGGCAGAAAGACCAAACCCTTTGCAGGAATTTTAATGGGAAAAAAAAAAGAAATCTCCAATTCTGGAATAACTTTAGGAACACTTCAGGTTTCTGTGAGGACAGATCAGGCAGAGCTGTAAATAATAATATATTTTTTTATCTCTTGATATCAAGTCCTCCCCAGTAGGAGTTATCAGGCATACAAAGCTTATAAACTGTTTTATAACAGTAAAAAGCCACCAAAAGCTGTTAAACATTTGCCTGACATACAGGACAATCAGACATCCCAAAAATCCCAATTAACAGTCTCTCTTAATATGTTTCAGCTCATTTCTCCCTCCCTAAAAACTGAACTGCAAACCTGCTGGAGAAAGGAAAAGCAGTTTTGAATGTCAATCCTACAGTGGCACTCAATGAGTCGTCCCACCTGATTTGGTTCCTTTCAAAGCAGTTTTAGGCCTTGCTGCAATTTATTTAAACACAGAATGACAACACCACTGATCAACGTGAGTAATTTGAATGAAGTGCATTTGACATGGTAGCAAAGCTCCGCCTTTTCCTACACAAAAATATAATTTTGAGGGTTGAAATCCTTGGTGGAGCAGCAGTTTGAGCTGCCAGGGCAAAGCAGTCAGTGCTGAGTCTGCTGTGACACCTGACAGCCCTTCGGTGGGCCAGGAGGAACAGCAAAAGCTCCTGGGAAGGCTTTGGCAGCTGTGGAATTCTTTAGAGCTTGTCAGGACAACACAGAGCTCCTGCACCTCTCCCTCGGGCTGCAGCCACAGGGACACAACCCCTGAGCTTTGACAGCTGCTTTTTCTAAAGGAAAAGCCCTGCTCTGGCTTTAGGCACCACTGATCCAAGGCCAAGGATCAGTAGAGGGAAGCTGCTGCCCTAATCAGATGCAGTTTCTATATTTGCCAGGAAGGGGCTGGGCAGGGGAAGGAATGTGCCAGTTCCCCTCTGCAGGTGACAGGCTCTGCTCCAGCTCTGGCCACCGGCCCCTGTCACCTGCCTTTGCTTCCAACAGCCTTTGGAAAAGCAGGGGGATTCATTAAAGCAACAGGGAGGATATCTGGAGGGAAAGGAACCAGCTCCCAACGTTCATCCTCTATAAATACAGCTCTAGATAAGGGTCAGATATGATTGTCCTGCATGCCCAGAGCTGGAAAAACACTCTAATTAAATCATCAGCTTCACTTGGTAACACACGCATAGAAATACTAAATTTCACACCAATTTCCCTGAGTTTTAATCCTTACAGGTTTGTGTCTAAGGGAATAATAACAATCAGCCCAAATTCAGAGCATGAAGTGTTTATCCCCAGCTGCAAAGGGTTGAAAATCCATGGATGGATATTCCTGAGGTGCTGAAAGCCAGGCTTGTGGAAATCAAACTGAAAGAGCTGCACACAAGGGACTGAAGTGCACAAATACATCCTGGAATGGGTTGGGTTGGAAGGGACCTGGAAAGAACCTGGCCTTGAACACTTCCAGGGACAGGGCACCTTTTGAAGTCAAGTTAACACAAAAAGGAAATCCATGTGCAGAGAATGTGAGACATTTTTAGTGCCTTTCACTGACAGAAACACTGAATGTGTTACATTTATGAAGGCAAGCAGTGGATAAGTGATTAGTTTGTTCATTAGATGCTGTTCAATAATCAGTAAAAGGCAGACTCTGATGAGCCCTGACAGATGTTTAGCAGAGATAAGGAATGAAGGAATCATTTCTCTGAGGGATGAAGCAGCTGCCAGGAGGTTCCAAAGCCTGTTTGCCACGCCTGGAGCTCAGGGATGTCTCTGAAAGACTCCAAACATCTCAGAAGGCAAAAAGCATAGAAAAAGAAGGCTTTATTTTCTATATTTCTGCTGCCTTTTCTAAGGTGTTCTGATACAGACTTAACACGATTGGGGAACAGGAACGACACCTCTCCAATGCCGTTGGTTAACTAGAGAAACAGCCAACACCAGCTGGAGAAAGATGGCTCTGAGAAGAAGCTTTCTTGAGGAACTTTTCCTTGGGAAAAGCTGCTAGCAGGCGGAAATCCCTGCACCCCAGAGGGGCCGCTCACCCGGCGTGTGTCCCCGGCGTCGCGCCGCGCTCCGCCCTGCGCTCTGCCCGCCGCTGCTCCGTCCCTTCCCTCCGGGAGCGCCAGGAACGGATCCCGCCCCAAGGGCTCCGGGAAGCTCTGCATCACCCGCCGCATGTGCTCGTGGTGGGCGGCGAAGGGATCCCTGCGGGGCGGACACACGATACCTGCGTTAGAACCCCGAGCATCCCGCACGGGCTCTGCTGGCAGGCACTGGCCGCCCCAAGAGAACACGGCGTTTCACCTGGAGCCACGGAGAGAGCTGCCAAAACTGAGTAACACAGCTAAGATCATCGGTGTGTCCTGTAAATGAAAGTGTGTCTAATATCACATAAGATCACAGTGGAAAACTTGGAGTTCAAAGTTTTAGAATATTATACATACATACATAAACATTCTATATAATATATATAATATTCTTATATATACTATATATAATATACAATATAAAACTGTAAATTTATAACTATTATATGTTATATGTAACATTTAACATGTACTATATTAGATATTAAACATTACATTTTATATATTATAGAAATATTATGTTATATATATAATATGAATACTATACATAATATACATAAATATCATATCATATTTTTATATATATATTTGTTTATATAAAAAAGCAAGATAGAAGGATTAGATTTCACTTTGAAACTTCTTTTTCACCTTCTTCTTCATAGGTCTAAGTAGTATTTTGTAATTAGATTAAAAAGTCCACACTGTGAGCCACGAGTCATTAAGTTAAAAGTAAAAATAATTTTTTATGCGTCATTTCTTAATTAGACAGTTCATCCTTAAAAAAACCTTGTGGAGAGAAAAATTCGACTCCATTTTTAGTTTGTTAACTTGAAGTGCTGCAGAACCCACAGTTTGTGAGACTGTAACACAGGTAAGAATTAATGAACATCTAAATCCAAACAAGAAATACCATCCCAGGCATTTAATCCCAACCCTAGCAAAAAGAAAATAAAACACAACACATTATTCCAGCTGATGGACAGTGGCCCCAGGACATCGCAAACTTCATTTTTTAGGGATCTTCATCCAAAAGTTTTACTTTAATGTGACCCAACAGGGCAATCTCCTGTTCCTAATAAAGTCTGATTTTCTCTTCCCTTCCCATCTCTCAGGTTTGGTGTTTGAGATTTATTTTGCCTCAGCTGCACTCCTGGGTGTCCCTGTTCCTTCTCCTCTTTCCTCATCTTCCCCAGAAAAGTCCATCCTTGGCTGCACCTTTCACTCCAGCCCGTGTCCAACACCTGCCAGAACCACAAACTGACCCCTATTTTATTTATCACTATTTCCACCTCCAACACCTGACATCAAAATAATTGCTTGTGAATTTTCCCCCTACACCTTCCAGAGCTCAGCACTGTCCTGTTCACTGAACTCCTCGTGTCCCTCACCCCTCAAATTTATTCTGCGGCCAGTCCCCATCCTACTTTTCCTTCTCCCTGTCCCACATGCCTAAAAATACAAACTATCCTCTAAATCCAGGCCAGCTCCATCTCCTGTGGTCACCCCCTGCTGCACCTTTACCTTCCCTCTCCACAAATCCTTTTCCTGTGCTCCGGAAGGAGATTCTCACTGGCTTTTTGTTTTCCTCTTATTTTCCTCCTCCTCTCCCCTGCCAAAAACCTACAGAACTCCACTGATGTTCCCAAAGCTTGGCCTGCAAGGAGAACATTGCTCAGCTTCCCAAACTCTCTAAGCTGGACAAGAGCTGATATTCCTAATTAAGAGAAGCAAAAAGAGGAGAGAAACAAGAATTTTTCAGAAGGGTATGAGCAGTGCTGCTGCCTGAGGGCCAGGCTGCAAATGAACGTTTCCCATAGAAATGAACGTTTCCCATAGAAATGAACATTTCCCATAGAAATGAACACTTCCCATGCCAATGAACACCTCCCATGCCAATGACCCTGGTTCATTTCCTTCTTCCATCTCCTTTTCCTCTTTGCCATCCCACAGAAAACCACTTTATTACCATGAACAATCACTTCCCAGGTGTGTTAATTTAGGTTTCCTCTCAATTCCTGGCTCTCCCCACACCCTCCAGGACAGCAGAGCCTTTCCTGGGACATTTCAGGAGGAGAAACTTCAGGCTGCTCCTGACTTTTCCCTGCCCTGTTATCTCCTGCCCCACACCCTTATCTCCAGCCCCACCAAAACCGTTCCCACATCACGTGCCCGCTTTGACCTCGTGCCAAAGTCACATTTAAGGTTGATTTTTTTCCCTTTCCAGTGAAAAGGGAACAGAAAATCCATCTGGAAGACGAAGTTTCCAAGGAATGAAACCCTGATGGCTCCAAGGACGGAAACTCCAACCAGAATTCCAAGAGGAGGACAAAGTGGACAAGGCAAAGTCTCTGCAGGGCACCTGCAGGATTTTAGGATCCTTGCTCCAAGCACAGATTTTATGGGATGGCAGCAGGTGTAGGACACTAATTTAACAATTATTGACTTAAATGTGACCTTTTTTTTGGGGGGAAAGATACTTTTGATGAGGATTTGTGGTTTCTGTTACAGCCTAAAAGTGATGAAGACAAAGTGAGGCACACCAAATACGTGCCCTTCACGTGTTAAACACGAAATTATTTTAAAAATTCAGTTCTGGATGGAAACAATTTATGCATTTATTGTTCCAGCAACAGAATTTAGTCTAATATGTATTAACCTGACCCTCACCTGACATTAAACATGCAGGTATAACATTACTACTTACTTCAGTGCATGAAAAATCAGTCCTAGAACAAGAAATCCCACTTATTTCTTTTATAAACTGTACTTTGTATTGGTTATGTTTCTTTTGATTAGATATTAGGTGAAAATATCAGATTTTTTTTCCCAATTCAGGAAGTTCTGTGAGGCTGCAGCTGCAGATTCCCCCCGGAGGGAACACCTGGCACAAGAAACTGAAGAGAATGAAATGCAGAGTGTGGAGCTGGCAGGGAAAACACAATCCCAGGCTGGCCCAGCACCCTGGGGTGAGTGACTGCTGCTTCCCTGGGACAGCTGCTCACTCAGGCTCCGGCCCAGGCACTATTTCCAGCCCAGCACCAAACCCTCTCCTTATGAGGCAGCTGGAGCCGATTATGACACTGTTTTGGAAGCTGATCTTATCTGAGGTGATCAGCTCCATTCCTTCACTATCTGCAAAGCAGACTGAAGAGGACAGTGCTGAGAAAATGAGGCTCAGTTTCCAGCTCATCTTCCACACACACTCCCTGCCTCCACCTCCTGCAATCCTTCTTATTTTTTTTTTTTTCCCCTGCACAATAACAAGGAATAAATCAGTAAATAAGCAGTTGTTATTTCAAACAAGACCTGATTTCTATTATGACTTTAATTTCATGCTGAGGATCTTCACAGAGAAGTTTCCTGCAAAGAACTCATGAGTTGTTACAAGGGCAGGAATATTCCTAGAAACCAAGAGTGTGGCACAGCTTTGGGAATTCTCCTGGAATGTGCTGCAGATCAGCAGGAGATTCTCCTTTCAGCACAGAGCCAGAGCTCCTGGTAACCAGGAGATGCAGACAACAAACCACATCACAGGCCTGCTGCTCCCTTCCTCCCCCACCCCTTATCTCAACTAATGAAATCCCTCCGAGTTTTTTCAAAGATTTAAACTAATTATCGAGGCTCCTCAGAGTGCTCTGACCCCATCTGCATCCACTACAAAGTACAGTTTCTGACCAAAGACATGAAATGGGGCCAGACCAGGTAATTCAGCAGCTCTGGCTGAGGGGAGAAGCGTTTGCATCACCCAGTGCTGACACTGAGATTCCCACAGGGAATAAACTGAGATTCCCACAGGGAATAAACTGAGCTCACACCTGAATACACAGAACAGGAGCCACCACTGAATGCTCATGGGATGGAAACAGAATTTCAGAATGGTTTGGGGTGGAGGAACCTTAAAGGTGATCCTGTCTCACCCCCTGCCATGGGCAGGGACACCTTTCCACCATCCCAGGCTGCTCCAACCGTGAACAATTCCAGGGAAGTGACACGGTCGCCTGGGGAAATGAGCACAGGAGACAGTTTGCCATCGCTGCTCTCACACACACACGCCGGCAAAGTTTTAACTGAAGAACACCCGGAGTTCTGAGCAGTGCTGGCATTGAGAGGAGTTCAGAGACAGCCTGTGGCTAAAAGTGATTAATTAAACACGCACATAAAGCCGGATGAGCTACACGACTCAGAACCTGTAGCAAGGAAATTGAAGAGCAAACAAACTCAAGAACCTCCAGCCAAGGAGGTGAGGCTCCCCTCGGTATGAAATGCGGATTAAAGCCTTCCCTGCTGCGAGCAGACTCAAGTCTCCGCTACTGAACCTCGCCGAGGACGTTTAATCCCTGCACGGCTTTGGGGGACCAGGAGGGGCCGGGGGGACACACGGGCGGTCAAACGGCCCCGACAGCGACCCCGGCACCGGCCCCGCTCCTTCCTGCTGCACCGACCTCTTTAACCAGCCCCGATCCCTTTAACCAGCCCCGACCCCACGATCTTCCACCCGCACGGATCCCCGGGTCCTTCCGCCCGCACCGGCCCCCGGGGCTGCCTCAGCCAACGGCCGCTGCGGGTCCCCCACACGCCCCCCGCCCGCCCGTCTACAGCCGCGGCCCGGCCTGTCGGAGCCCACCGCCGCCTCAGCCCCCTCGGGGCCGATCTCCCTCGGCCTCCCCGCCGCCCGCCGCTCACCTGAAGAAGGGATCATCCTCGAAGCACCTGCCGAGCCCCCCGAACATGGCGGCGGCCGCTGCGCTCTGCGCGCCCCCCGCCCCGCGCGGCCCCTCCTCACCGCGCCGCGCGCCGCCCCGTCCGCCCACGTGACCGCATCCGGCCGTTCCCATTGGCCGGCGCGCCGCGAGGGGCGGGGCTCTCCCCCGCGCGCCGCCGTTGCCGTGGTGACCGCGGGGCCGCCGCTCCCGCAGCGTCCCGGGAATGGGGAAATTCGGGAATTGCGGGCAATTCGGGAAATTAAGGAATTGCGGGAGTTGAGGGAATTGCAGCCTCGCCGCCCCTCCCGCAGCCCCGCCGTGCCACGGGGTGCGCCCCGCTCCTGGGCGGTGTGAGGCGGCCTCAGCGCGTCCCGCCGCTCGGCGATTATTTTAGAAAGAATCCTGGTTTTTCCAGTAGATGGCAGTAAAATAAAGCTGCGGCTGGAAACCGGCGGAAGGTGGAAAAGCAGCCAGAGGCCGGGCTGAGGGATCCGTGAGCCGCTCTTCCAGGGACACAGCAGTGAGGAGGGGCGGGATGGAGCAAGGGCAGGGATGCTCCAGGATCAGGGTTCCAGGGCGCATCCCCTTCCCAAGGCTCCGGGAAAGTCATAAAAGTGAAGCAAATCGCTTCCCTGCCCTGCTTTGGGTTGGGTTACAGCTCAGCAGGGAAAGGAGCTCTTGGTTTGAGCAGGATGAAGAAGATAAAGGGAAATTCCCCCCCGGCAAACCTTTGGAATAGTGGTCTGAGGGAGGTTTCGGTAAAATTGTGGATTTGGGAGATCTTTCCCGGCCTTAATCACGGAACGTTTTGAGGGGATGAAGTTCCAGGAGCAGGAGAATTGTGGAACTTTCCCCCGGCTGTTCCCAGCCCTCCACACACCCACACTCCCTGGGCTGCTTTTGTGCCAGCTCGGACTCCCAAGGACGAAATTCCCAGCCAGAGCAGCTCCAGCGCTGGATCCTGGGCAGGAATCCAGGGATGAGGTGACTGCTCCTTTCCCATTTCCCTGGATCCTGGGCAGGATCTGAGGAATGAGGTGACTGTTCCTTTCCCATTTCCCTGGATCCCGTGCAGGAATCCAGGGATGGAGGCTGCAGTGATTGTTCCTTTCCCACTTCCCTGGATCCCGTGCAGGAATCCACGGATGGAGGCTGCAGTGATTGTTCCTTTCCCACTTCCCTGGATCCCGTGCAGGAATCCAGGGATGGAGGCTGCAGTGATTGTTCCTTTCCCACTTCCCTGGATCCCGTGCAGGAATCCACGGATGGAGGCTGCAGTGATTGTTCCTTTCCCACTTCCCTGGATCCCGTGCAGGAATCCAGGGATGGAGGCTGCAGTGATTGTTCCTTTCCCACTTCCCTGGATCCCGTGCAGGAATCCACGGATGGAGGCTGCAGTGATTGTTCCTTTCCCACTTCCCTGGATCCCGTGCAGGAATCCAGGGATGGAGGCTGCAGTGATTGTTCCTTTCCCACTTCCCTGGATCCCGTGCAGGAATCCACGGATGGAGGCTGCAGTGATTGTTCCTTTCCCACTTCCCTGGATCCCGTGCAGGAATCCAGGGATGAAGGCTGCAGTGATTGTTCCTTTCCCACTTCCCTGGATCCCGTGCAGGAATTCAGGGATGAAGGCTGCAGTGATTGTTCCTTTCCCACTTCCCTGGATCCCGTGCAGGAATCCACGGATGGAGGCTGCAGTGATTGTTCCTTTCCCACTTCCCTGGATCCCGTGCAGGAATCCAGGGATGGAGGCTGCAGTGGTGGTTCATTTTCACCTGTTGGGAGGAGCTCGTTACGGGATGCTCAGTGCCAGGGACGCAGGGCTGTGTTTGCACGGGGATCTCTTTAATTGCTCTGCGGCTGCTGCAGCTGCAGCTCCTTTGTGCAGATTCAAAGAGTTGTGGAGGGAACTGCTCGTGCTGCAGCTCCGGCAGGCTGGAGGGCATCGCCAACGAGATTAACGATGTCTGCCTTCATGGAAGAAAACTTTGCATAAATGAGATTGTGGTTTCTGCTGAAGCCTGCCAGCTCTTATTCATTTGCAGTAAATATTATCTTTAATTAAAAGTTTTTAAGGTATCTTGTTCCCGAGCTAATGAGATCTGCAGTGATTTCCCTTAGGAATTAATTTACCTTCTTAATTCTTATTCATTTTGGTGATAGGGCTGTTTAAATGTGCTCCAGCCTTCAGAGCTCTGTGGAGCACATTGAGCCAGAACAAAAGGTCATTTTGGCACGTTGATGTTCTGTTGGTATTTGAAATTCCCTTGGTCTCTCTCCATCCCAAAGATCCCTGTTTAGGTTCCTGCCCCAAACATTTCCTTCCAACCCCGAGTTCCTCTTCACTCCTCATGCTAAGAGGTTTTGGGGTTGTTTTTTTTTTTCCACAGCCACTTCCCTTTGGATTTGCGTTTTCCCTCCAGAGTAAAAGTCAATTTTTGATTGACTCTGAGTGTGATCAACTTTTTATATAAAATACACTCAAATCTGTGGGAAACGCTCGGTGCAACTGCTGAAAAACACAGAATATATTTCTGCTTTTCTGGGAAATCATCCTCTCTAATTCCTCTCCAAGGATTATTTTGAAGCAGCGGGGATGTTTTAACACGTGGAGGTGAAAATTGCATTCCTGAATATGCGTTTGGATGGGAAAAGGGCCAAACTGAGCTGGGAGAACTGGACACAATGCTGCTGGCGTGGATTAATTAATTAATAATTAGATTTAATTAATTATTAGAACTAAAGGACAAGGTTCCCTTCTTTTGAACATCAATACAGTTGAAAATTCAACAGTAAATTTCCAAGGAAACAGCCTGGTTTGTACACACAAAGACCAAACCAAGAGAAAAGAAAGAATTCCCGCTCCTTAGCTCATTATCTGCAGATTTTCCTGTTGAAATCCAGTCTGAATCCTGTGAGTCTCCTCTGAAGATGCTGCCTCTGACAAGGTTTAAAAGTCGGGTAATTAATTACCCTAATGAGGGAAATGGAGCAAGCAGAGCCAAGTGTTGAGCAGAGGTGGTTTTGTTCTTATGAAATATAAAATATAAAATACAGGACTATGCTGCCAGCCTCACCTGGATAAGTTGAACCTTATTTTATACAAGACGTAAACTAGGGAAAGACAATTCCTCCTTTCTAACAGGAAAAGAAATCAATTTATTTTACTATTATTTAAATTTTTTTCTGTTTCCCACCCAACAACTTGTGACAGAAAACCTCCCCGTGTCCTCTCCTTGTGTATAATTAGGAAATATCCCCTAAAAACTGCCCTTGTGTGTCTGCAGCTGATCAAAGGAGTCACTCAGAGGCTGCAGGAACTCCTAACCCTGAACTTGCAGCGCCAAAAAAGGGGAACAAACACATTTTGGGGCCGGGGCTGGGCTATAAATAGAGCTGTCACCAACTCGTGCAGGCTGCTGATGAGCTCCCTTTTATAGCTCACTGCAGCCCAGCTTCCTCCAGCCCACACAAATGAGAGATTATCAATCAAGGAGGAGCTAATAATTAACGCTGGCAGGGCAGCAAGTGTCCTGTGAGAGCCGGAGGGATCCTCGGGTTGTGTCGTGGGTGTTCTGAGATTCCCGTGCCTCAGCAAAGCGGGGAAATTGGAATTTTTGGGGCGTGTTTCTTTGAGGGACCTGAGAGTTGGTGACAAATATCAATGTAGAGCATCAATTTGAGCGAAAACCACCGATAATTGCCAGGATTAGCTGGGGTTCTCCTGGGTGTTCTCTTGAGGATTTCCCCAGGCTGGGTGTTTGGTGAGGAGCCCCAAGAGCTGAGTGTGATGTGACACCCCAACTCAGCCCCAAAAGAGCCAGGATAAGCTTTTGGGGTTTTTAAAAACTACTGGGATGTTGGTTTTCAAATCATCTCCACAGCAACGATCCACTGGAGAGCTCCTGAGGTTCCTTTAATGAATTCCTGAATCTCCCACCCTGTGAACCAGCATTTCTTTTAATCAGCCTGAATTCTGTGACCTTTATCTTCTCCTCTTGGCTTCGCTCAGCAGAGTCAAAACTGAGGCACAGAAAGATTCTGTGGGAATAGTGGGAGCCCCATCATCGATGCCAGGATTTGATGCAAACTTTAGTTTGTCTAAATGGGCTCTGTGGGAGTCACTGGGGATGGAGAAAGCCTTGGGGAGCACGGGGAATTCTGATCCTGAGCTGCAGCTCTTTGCCATTCCCAGATCACCAAAAAACAACATGCTGAAGGCACTTGGACATCTTTGGGATGGCAGGAGATTCCTGAAATCCTGGCAACTCCTCTGGAAGGGAGGGGAAAAAAAAATTTCTGCTCCAGCAGAGGGTGAGGAGGGGGAAAAACCACTTGGGTTTTGGTGCTGCCTTCAGGGACAGCAACACCTGTGGGAAGCCTCTGATTCCTCTCCAAAGCTGCAGAGACAGAGATCCTGGGATTTGGGGGTGGCATTTTGGAAGTCTTTCCCAGGGAAAATCTGTCTCTGGTTAATAATGGTGAAGCTCATCAAAACTGAGCCCAGGTTTGGCCACAGCCTCAAGCTGGAAAATCAAACAAAAATACAGAACAGATTAAAAAAAAATCTCACGTGGGCAGCAGGAGCTGCTTGATTTAGTTATGGCTTCCAGGAGCCCTTTTCCATAGGGATCCAAATCCAAGTTTTCCTGGGACTGGCAGCAGGTGAAGGCACTTGGATGGTTTTAAACCCTATGCCCAGTTCAGGACACGCTGTGTTTGTTCCAAAGGCTTCTCCTGCCTCGGGCTGGTCGTGGCTGCAGCTAAAAACTCCTCCTGCCACTTCAGCACATCCCATTAATTCCATGTTCCAATTAGTCCTGGACAAACGGAGTGTACTCGGTGCACAAGTTATCACAACATCGAGTCTCCAGCTCAGGTTCTGGCTGATTTCACATGAGGCCAAGGATTAATTGTCAGCTCTAATCAGCCAGGAGAGGTTTCACTGCTCACTTGAGGGGGAAAAAAAAAAAGAAAAGAAAAACAAACCCAGTTTTTATTACACAATTCCTTCTCAATGACATTTCTTACAGCCCCAAACTGGCAGACATTTGGCTTTGCTTACCCAGCTAGTGAGAGACAGCAGAGTTAGTAAAAATTGGGGTTTTTCCAGCTATTTTGGGGAAAAATGGGAACACCCTGCTCCATTCCCTGCCATGTCAGCAGCAAGGCTGGAGGGAACCTGAGAGGCCTCAGACAATCAGGGCTCCATCCCCAGCAGCTCCTATTTCCATGTCCCATGGATTGGCAGGAATGGGGTGTCCTCCCTCCTCTCCAGGTAGGCTCAGAGCTGCTCTGCAATTTCCAAAGGTTTCAAGTGTATTTTTGGTGGGAGATGCCTTTGGATTGTGCTGTCCCAGAGGTGACTTCAGGCCATAGGTGACATCAGCTTCTGCCAAGGCAGCCGGTGAGGAACTGTTGGTAAATGTCAGATAGAAGCAAGGACTGGAGGGAGATGTGCAAGAACATGGACATCATCAATATTTGATTTAAATATCTCGTCAAGTCCCAGTTGCCCAGTTCAGGAATTGGTACAAGGCCTGAAATAAGACGAGAATTTATAACAAAATACTATTAAATTCACTGGTACAGAATCCTGGAATGGTTTGGGTGGGAAGGAACTTCAAGATCATTTAATTCCCACCTGAGCCATGGGCAGGGACACCTCCCACTGTCCCAGGCTGCTTTAAACCCCAGTGTCCAGCCTGGCCTTGGACACTGCCAGGGATCCAGGGGCAGCCACAGTTGCTCTGGGAATTCCCACCCAGGAATTCCATCCCAATATTCCATTTAACCTCTGGCAGTGGGAAGCCATTCCCTGTGTCCTGTCCCTCCATGCCTTGTCCCCAGCCCCTCTCCGGCTCCCCTGGAGCCCCTTCAGGTCCTGCCAGGGGCTCTGAGGTGTCACTGGAGCTTCTCCTCTCCTCTCCCCTGGAATGTGGGAGCAGGGCTGGAAGCTGAGCTCACCCTGCTGGAAGCACTGAGGCTTCAGCTCCTGTCACCTCCCAGCAGGAGCAGCCAGCACCTCGTGTCCCCTGGGTGACAATCCCGGAGTGACTCAGGGTCACCACCCGGCCCAGCCACTGCTGCTCCTCCTCAAACAGGGAAAACCCAACCAGGCAAAGCTGCTCCAAGTCCAAACTACAAGGAGGAAACATTTTCAATCCCGGTTAATCGTGTTTTTAGGATTTGGTGTCACTCTCAAGCTGAGGAGTGTCCAGAGCCCCCCCGTCCCCAGGCCTGGGTTCAGCGCCAGGTCCCAGCCGATCCCTCCTCACGGAGGTTTCTGGAGTTCAAGGATCCCCACCAAAAATAACTCCCTCCTTGGAAGCTGCCAAATGGAAACTGTCAGCAGGCAGGGGCTGGTTTGGGGTTTCTGCTGGGAGAGAGGCCTCGGGCTCAGCCAGGGCTGCCCTCCTGCAGCAACTGCAGCAGGAGGAGACACACGTGACCTCCCGGCCGGGAGGGTTTGCTCGGACAGCATCACTGCAGCAGCAAAACCTCCCTGAGATACCGCACCAGAAATCATCAGATCCCCCTGGAGAATGAAAACTGCAGGCTTTCTGTGCTAAAAGGTGCTGACCCTCGAGGAAACACCATGTTTGACCTGAGGCCATGGAACAGGCTCCCGAAACTGAGTGACAGCGCTGGGCTTGTGGGTGTGGGGTTTGAATAGAAGTGTGTGATCTCACAGGGTGGAAAAATTAGATTTAATGGTTTAGGATATAGTCGTATGTATGGGGCAAGATGGAGGATTTTGGGTGTTGTCTAAGTCCTTCTTCACGTTCCTCTTCCTGGGTTTGGGTGGTTTTCTGTAACGGGGTGGAAAAGGTTTGCACTGAGGGCTCCGTGTTTCCACTGATGTCTGGAATATTTCAGTGCATTTTCCATTCAGCTGGGATTACCTAAATGTTCTTTCCATTTTCTTCCCAGCTTTTGCTCCCAACTCTCCTCCAGCAGATTTAGATGTTGTTTAATAAACAATAAATAACAAACAAACAATTCTTCTTTATTAATCTAATACCTTCAATCTATTTACAGAATATTTTCTAATATTCTGCACGGCTGCAAATAAAAGGAATCATTTTACATCCAATAAAAGCACCAAAATTATCCAACACAGTGTGTGAAAAGAGGAATTTACACCAGGACCTTCCATGGACATCAAAGAGTTTTTTATTTTCTATGAAAGAAACATAAAAGGTGATTAGAAAACACGGCAATGACGAACATTTACCATTTGAAAAGGCTGAAGTGAAACGGGGAAAGAATTTTTTTCCCCATTTTTTCCTGCAGCCAAGGCCTTGGGATACTTTGATGCAGGATAAAATCAAACTAACACTTCATAAAGGAAGTAAAAACGTGTCAGAATGCAAATTCAAGACATTTTCCTTTTACATCCGAGATCTAAAATTAAAAAAAAAAAAAAAAAAAAAAAGAAAACCAAAGTCCATTCCCAGAGTCAGCCTCCATTTTTTTATCACTATAGATCTGAGAACCAGGAGAAACAATCCCCACAAAAGGGAAAGCTGCTGCTGGGGATTTCCAGTGAGGCACATCCAGAGGTGGGGCTCCGTTCTCTCCTCTCCTCAGGCGAGTTTCCTCCCAGCTTTGCTGAAGAAACACTTTTAAATTTGATGGATTGTAAGTCCCAAATGACCCAAAGGAACTCCATGGGCTGGGAACAGCCGCTGCCCAGAACCAGGTGTGTGAAAATCCCATAACTTGGTCATTCCAGCAATGAGGAGGTTGATAAAATCCACAGAGAAGATTCCCTCAGCCAGGATATTCAGGATATTCCCTGCCCAGATATTCAGGATTCCACAGGAGGAAGGGAGGACAGTGACGGATCCTGGGATGGCACTGACTGTCCCAGCCCTGAGCCTCAGTTTCCCACTTTTCTCCCAACTCCCACCTGCTTCTATAATTTTTTTTTTTTTGGATTGGGAGGGATAAAATGATGTTTTATTCATGAGCTTCATTATTTTATTAATGAGCTTCCAGGTGGTTTTCGCACCTGAGGAATTCCCTCCAAAAAAAACCAAAAAAAAGAAAAGGAAATGCCCCTGGTTGTGCTGCCCTGCCCATCTCCAGCTTGGAGGGAACCAGGGCAGGACATTCCTGGTTATCCAGGGAACCAGGGCAGGATATTCCTGATTATCCAGGTGGAGCAGGACAGAACATCCCTGGTTTTTCAGGTGGAACAGGACAGAACAGTTCTGGTTTTTCAGGGGAACTAGGACAGAACATCCCTGGTTATTCACAGGAATCAGGGCAGGATATTCCTGGTTATCCAGATGGAACAGGACAGAATATTCCTGGTTTTTCACAGGAATCAGGACAGACCATCCCTGGTTATCCAGGTGAAACCCTCCCTACCTGCACAGCTCATTCCAATCTCCTCCAAGTGACAAACAGAAGAGCTGAGGGCAGGAATTCCGTGGGGGACGTGGCCTGGGCTGGTGTTGGGAGCTGTCAGGCCACGGGGCTCCCCATCAGCCTCTCCTGGCGCAGAGCCACCAACCTCTGGAACCATTTCTCCTCAGCCTGGGCCTTCTCCATGAACAGCTGGACACGGGAGAGAAGGTGACACCATCAGCAACTCCACCTCTGCCATCCTCTCCTGGAACACCCACGGCCCTCCCAGTGCCCACAGGGAAACCTCAGGGGGGCTGCAGACAAAGGTGATCCCAAAACATCAATAAAACTTGTCAGGGAATCCCAAAATAGTTGGGCTTGGGAGGGGACTTAAAGATCATAATCATTGGGAGTTGGGATTCATCATATTGGACACGTCCTGATCTCTGCTCCCTGTGTCCGCTCTAGAGAACTCACCCTGATTTCTTCACTGCAAGTCATTTCTAACCTTCTAACTCCTAAAAAACATCTATGGAAGTCCTTCTTAAAGGGCTCCCAAAGGAATTTCCTCAAGTTTAACCACAATAATTTAAAATTATCTTAAGTCTGTCTCGTGTTTAAAACTATGCAAGTTGGCAAAATGGGCAAATTCTGAGTTTTCCACCGGGTTTCCAACTTCCAGAACCCAATTTATCCTGAATTTTTATTTCTCCTCAATTCCCCAGCGTCCGGTTAATTACATTTTCTTCTAAAATCCACCTGTGACTCCAAAACTCCTGTGGGATTGTTCTGCTGGGTGGTGGGAAGAGTGGGATCCTCTTCATCCCAACACCTCCAGAGCAGGGATTTTGTGAGGAGCGAAGGCTGTGGGGGTCACTTCCCATTCCAGGGGCTGCTCTAAAGCTCAAGATGGGATAAATCCTGCCTAAAAAGATGGGATGGACACTCACATTTGGATGTGCCAAGGAGTTGTCATCCTGGTATTTGATGGCAGTGGGGATGTTGGCAGCTGGAGGCTCCTTCTCAGCGGCTGCTGCCTCAGGGGCTGCTGCTGCCACATTCACAGGCTCCTGCTGCAGCTCAGGAGCTTCTGTGGACTGAAAAAGAAACAAAACCACAAAGATTGAGTGGTTTATCCCCGAAATTCCCAAATGTGGCAGTGTTTTAACCCAGCACTTGGCTCATGGAAAGAGTTCTGAGCGTCCTCAGCAGGACAAACAGGACCAAGTGACCAAAAAAAGGGACAGGGAGAGAGCTTGGAAAAGTGCACCACTGGGATTTTGGATCACTTCCTGAAGAAGCTGCATCAGTTTTTTCTTGGAGACTTCTGGAAAGGAAAACCAGGGATTTTCCTTCCTGAGGAAAAACCACCAGGAATTCCAAACACTCAGTGCCAGGTGGGGAAATGAAAACATCCCAAACCAGTTCCTTGCAACAGCTGGCGGCCAAAATTCAGGTGAATTCTGGGGGCTGGATGTCTCCTGTTGGGTTTCTGGGAAGCTGACTGAAAACCGAGCTGCTTCTTTGCAGGGGATAAATACAGACCTAAAGACTGGCTGTAGTTAAGCAGCATTAAAATCATCTCTGCTTTAATTACAAAGTAAACGCCTGATTACTTTGGGATTTTAATTCTGCTTTTCCTAAAAAAAGTCTTCAAACCAGGTGATTTCCTTAAGTTCTGCCACATTTCAATTCCCTGAACCCACCCTGAGACCACCAGGGAGTCCTTGGTGGCATTTCAGGTGGATTGAAGGATTTCCTTTCGGAAGGAAAATGCACCTTTTTGGGAGGAAAGTGCACCTTTTGGAAGGGAAATGTCCCTTTTTGGAAGGAAAATACATATTTTGGAAGGAAAATATCCCCTTTTGGAAGGGAAATGTCCCTTTTTGGAAGGAAAATACACATTTTTTGAAGGAAAATACACATTTTTGGAAGGAAAATGCACCTTTTGGGAAGGAAAATGCACTTTTTTGGAAGGCATTTGTACCTTTTTGACTTCTTTGCTGGACCTGAAGGTCTGTGGGACGAAGGCGTCGCTCTCGATGGCTTCGATTTCCTTCACTCTCTTCACCTGGTCCAGGAGGGTGGCTTGGTCTGCACAGGGAAGTGAAATTTGGGGGCTTGGTGGGATTTATGGGATTGGTGAAAAGCTGGGAATCCCAGCCCTGCCTGGAGGAGATTTTGGGACATACCAGGACAAACTGCTCGTGTGATGCAGCCCAAAAATCTCCTGTTACAGGAAAAACTCTGAGTAAAAATAACCCCAGTGAGGTCATTGCTGGGAACATCCCAAACTCTGCCCTAAGGATTTGTGGGATAACTGGGGAAGGGAAGGATCCAGGGACACCTCAGAGCCCCTGCCAGGACCTGAAGGGGCTCCAGGAGAGCTGGAGAGGGACTGGGGACAAGGCATGGAGGGACAGGACGCAGGGAATGGCTTCCCACTGCCAGAGGTAAAATGGGATATTGGGATGCAATTCCTGGGCTGGAATTCCCAGAGGAGCTGTGGCTGCCCCTGGATCCCTGGCAGTGCCCAAGGCCAGCTTGGAGCAACCTGGGATATTAAAAGGTGTCCCTGCCCTGTCCCTGGATGGGATTTCAGATCATTCCAACCTAAACCATCCCATAATTCCAACAACAGTTCTACAGCAAAGTCCACAAATACAACTTCAAGCCTGATTTTTGGAGGGATTTGGAAGGAAAAAAAAGAGTTTGCTACATTTAAACTCGTGTTTGCAAGTCCTGCTGCCTTGGTGCCGAAACCTTCCCCTTTCAAACAGATTCCCAAAGATTTTTTTGGGATAAATCGAATACCCCAAATTCCTGCTGGGGAGAGGGAACCAGAATTCACTGAGGGTAAATAAAAGATCCTGATTAAAGCCAGGAAAAGGAGATTTCAAACCCACAGCTCAACCTCCAGGTCCCCCAAATCCCAGCCAGCTCCAGGATCCCTCCCAGCCCCTGCAGCAAGTGCTGGGAATGACAAATTAGGGAAGGGGCAGAAAACACTAAATGCTGCTGATGACATCAGGGACATTAATGGGGGGAGAAAATGGACTGGAGGAAGCAGAGCCCATTAGTGCAGGGGAGTTTTGACAAACACATTATTGGGAGATAAAACGACTTCCAGCTGTTGTTTGTCAGCTGTCAGGGCCAGGGATTTGTATTTCATAGGAAAATCAAGGATGATGGAGTCAGAAAGCTCCGAGGTTTCAGACAAAAAAAAAAAAGAAAAAAAAGAAAAATCAATACTAACTCAGTGCATGGTGAGTCCTTTTACCCTGTTAGGGTGGGAAAAAAAAAAAAAGGAACTAAATCTTGGATTAGGGCTGGGCTTTAATAAAAAGGTGATTCCAGCAGCAGGTGATTCCAGCCCCGTCACCTTGGCAGTGGGGAGCTTCCCCAGTTTAACTGAGAACCTCATCATCATCATCCTTCAGGGTGAATTCAGGATTTTACAATTCTCTGTTTACACCTCTGGCTATCCCCCAGATATAAATATCACACTGCCTGTTTTATAGCTGTGAATTCCTGCGGAATTAGGCTGGATCAGCAAGAGCCTGGAATGTCAGCTGAGAACTAAAATTCTTTTGAAATTTCATTTTCCTTTAAATCGAAAACCTTGGCTTTTCACACATCCCACGGGTTTTAACTGATCCCAGTTTTACTCAAGCTGCACAAAGTGACAAATTAAAGAAGAAATGAAGTTTTCCCTGGATAATTTGCAGTGGGTGACACCCAAACACGACACACACAATAATTAGAAACAGCAGAGAATCAGAAAATAAAAAAAAAGAGAGAATTCTTTAGATTCTACAAACCAGGTGGAAGGAAAACTTCCCAGAGAGCTCTGCCTAAAATATTCCCTTTTTTTTTTCCTTAAAGACAAAATTTATTCCACTCAAGAGTTTTAAAATCACTGAAATAGAAGCATTAAATGACCAACAATATCTTGTGAATGATCCATTAAACAAAAAAAAAAACCGTTTTAAATGTTTCTTGGATAATCTCAGAGTGTAAATTTTTATGGATTCGCTGCTTATCCATAATCCTGACCATGAACATGAACTTAAAGAGATTTTTTTTTTCAAGCAGGTCTAACTCCAGAATCAAAGCAAATTACAATAAACCTCAAATATTCCTCAGGATCTGTTTCTCCCTATATTGCTAATTAGATTTAAGGGGTTAATTTCATTTAAAGATATAACACATTTTCCATAAAATGCTTTGAAATACAGAAAATAAAAAAAAGCTGCTATTTTTTTTCTTGCTCTTTTGAGCTGAGGATTAAAAGAAGGAAACACCCCCAGATCCCAGACTGAACAAACAACTACAGCAGAAAAAATTTCCCCTTTGATCCCATTTTATTTGGGGTTATTGGAAGTGATATTTTTATCCTGCTGCCTCACAGAGCTGTGTGTTTTCCAACAGAACTGGCTTCTCTTTAAATTTCATTTTCCTTTAAATCGAAACCCCTGGCTTTTCACACATCCCATGGTTTTTAATTGATCCCAGTTTTACTCAAGCGGCACATAAGTAACAAATTGAAGAAGAAATGAAGTTTTCCCTGGATAATTTGCAGTGGACGACACCAAAAAAAAAAACCACCTCCCCGGCTGTGGGAGATCCTGGATTCTGCACTAAGCACTGGGAAAAGGAGGAAAAATCCAGCAGGACAGGAGGGATCACTGCGGCTGTGGCACCTCTGGACTTTAAAACCTCGGGGCTCTGGTGTGCAGGGAATTTTCCTGCCCCAAACCCTCTCTGTTTGGATCAGGAGAAGATCAGGATCAGCTGTCCTGACCTCGATCCCGCAGTATCCTGAGACCCTTCCCAGCTCAAGTGCTGGAATTCCAAGGCCAGGGGGAGCTCCCTGGAGATCATCCCTGGAGATCCTCCCTGGAGATCCTCCCTGGAGATCATCCCTGGAGCCTCAGTGGCCACTCCAGAGCTGAGACCTCCCAACAGCCGGAGCAAACTCCAGAGGGAATCAGCCCAGGAATGTCCCACCCCTGCTGCAAGCTCTGAATGCAGCATTCCCGGCATTCCAAATCCCTCCCGCTCCTCCCAGAGCGGGGCTATCCCGGCATATTCCCTGGGACATTTCCTGGGCTATTTCTCGGGATTTTCCCTGGGATATTTCCCGGGATGTCGTGCAGCTGATCCCGTTTCCCGGCCGGGCTCCGCTGCCGTTAGAGGGAGGCACCGCCTCACTCAACAGCGCCGGAGCCGCGATGCCGAGCCCGAGGATGGCCCGAGCGCAGCTCCGTCCCTGCGGGATCCATCCCTGCGGGATCCAAACCTGCGGGATCCAAACCTGCGGGATCCAAACCTGGGGGATCCAAACCTGGGGGATCCAAACATGCGGGATCCATCCCTGCGGGATCCAAACCTGCGGGATCCATCCCTGCGGGATCCAAACCTGCGGGATCCATCCCTGCGGGATCCAACCCTGCGGGATCCAACCCTGCGGGATCCAAACCTGTGGGATCCAAACCTGGGGGATCCATCCCTGCGCGAATAAAACCTGCGGGATCCATCCCTGCGGGATCCAAACCTGCAGGATCCAAACCTGCGGGATCCATCCCAGCGGGATCCAAACCTGCGGGACCAATCCCTGCAGCTCCGTCCCTGTGGGATCCAAACCTGCGGGATCCAAACCTGCGGGATCCAAACCTGCAAGATCCACCCCTGCAAGATCCATCCCTGCGGGATCCAAACCTGGGGGATCCAAACCTGCGGGATCCAAACCTGCAGGATCCATCCCTGTAGCTGCATCCCTGCGGGATCCAAACCTGCAGCTCCATCCCTGCGGGATTCAAACCTGCAGGATCCAAACCTGGGGGATCCATCCCTGCAGGATCCAAACCTGCGGGATCCAAACCTGGGGGATCCATCCCTGCAGGATCCAAACCTGCGGGATCCAAACCTGGGGGATCCATCCCTGTAGGATCCAAACCTGCAGAATCCATCCCTGTAGCTCCATCCCTGCAAGATCCATCATCCCTGCAGGATCCATCCCTGGGGGATCCATCCCTGCAAGATCCATCATCCCTGCATGATCCATCATCCCTGTGGGATCCATCCTTGCAGGATCCACTCCTGCAGCACCCAAACCTGCAGCTCCACCCTGGATTTCAGGCTCAGCCTCCATCCCTCTCATCCCTTACCCAGGCCAAGGTTTCCCATTCCCGACCCTCGGCCGCACATTTCCCAGCCCCGGCGATTTCCAGGGAAGGAATTTTCCCAGCCAGAGTCACAGGAACAATAAATACACCCCCAAAAAGAGAAACTGGGCAGAGAAAGCTTTGCCCGCTCGCTTCTCCGCTCCCAACATTCACCTGAAAACCACAATTAAATTCATTAGAGTAGCAAGTTGGGAGTACCCCGGAATTTATTTTCCACAGGGAGAGAGCACACAGGATTAACAAACTAAGCTGGAAAAACGCCAATTAACAAGAAAAACTTTGTCCAGGCTCGTTTTAAAATCCCGTGAAAGTGAGGTTATTAAAATATATTAAAATTAGCATTAAAATATATGAAAAATAGCATTTTGTGAGCACCGTGGCACTTACTGGAGAGAACCCGACAGAGAGAACCAGACTACTCCAAGTTGGCTGTTTTGATCTATTACAGTCTATAATGATATAGACATAAATATCAAAATATTGATACCTATAGAGATCTATACAGATACATAAGTTTGATATATCTGCATAGATATCAATTTGACATCTATATCAAAATACAGATTAAACCCCCTCGTTTTTACAGGATTTTAAACCAACTCCGGACACTACCAGCTTCTCTTTTTTTAAAAAACCTGGGAGCACTGGGTATAAAATACAGCCGAAAGCAGGAGGGGAAAGTTCAGCAAGCGAGCTCTGAATTTAAGGACCTTAAATTTAAGAAAAAGACAGTTTAAGAACACTGAATTTAAAGAAAATGTATTTTAAGAACACTGAATTTTAAGAAAACATAGTTTAAGAACACTGAATTTTAAGAAAATACCGCTTAAGAACACTGAATTTTAAGAAAAGACAGTTTAAGAACACTGAATTTTAAGAAAAGACAGTTTAAAAACACTGAATTTAAAGAAAATGTATTTTACGAACACTGAATTTTAAGAAAACACAGTTTAAGAACACTGAATTTTAAGAAAATACAGTTTAAGAACACTGAATTTTAAGAACTTTGAATTTAAAAAGGTGAAATTCCTGCCGGAATTTCCTGCGTGCAGGTCGCCTTCACCACTGCCCTCCCCACAGCCCCAATTTTGGGGTTTTTTTGGGATATTTTTTGCAACCACGGCGGGCTCAGGCAGTGGAGGGGTGGGGACAGCCCCTGGCACAGGAAATTTTCCTGGATTTGTCACCGCCCTGACACCGGAGCTCCTTCCTGGGCACACAAAGCCAGGGCTGTAATTCAATGCTCAATTTACCCTTGTCTCAGTGGAGATTTCTCCCCGCTAATTGATAGAAATTAAGCCATTAATCAAGGCACCAGCCATCATTCAACCCGGGGAAGATGAATCCAAACTTTCATCATAACCACCTTCCCCATTTTAGTGTTCATTAGCATTAATTTTTAATGCAATTATGCTCTTCTTTTACGCTGAGCTCATAAATTACCGCTCTTTTGTTGCTCGCTGGCCTTGTAAAAATCCAAGGTAATGCTTTGTGCTCTGATCTTAAAGGCAATTACTGCCTGCCTCTATCTCTCCCGTGCCTCCATCCCAAATAACCTCCGTGCTGGAGGCACAGCCTCACCGCTGGGGATCCCGCACCCGTGTTTCCTACACGGCGATTTGTCCACCTTCAAACCACAGAGCGGAGCAAGAATTCCTGCTTTCGCCGCTGCGTGAGCAGAGAAACGACAGGAAAACGGGGTTGGAGAATGGGTACAGGGGGGAAAAATTTGGGGAAAAAGCTCCAGCTTGGAGCTTTTCCGGTTTTTCCAGGGAATCACTTTTGCTGGCACTTCAAGAAGTGCTGCTGGCACGTGCCCAGGGCTCCTTTCTCTCCCCTTGGCCTGGGGCAGAGTGTGGGAACCCCACAGATCCTGTGTTCTGTAGGATCCTACAGAGTCAGGGACTTCCAGCCCTTTATTCCCACCCCAAGAGGGATCCTAGAATCCCACCAGGGGAAAGGCACAGCAGCTCCCACCACCTCTGGTGCCCCCCAAACATCCTGGGCTGGCTGCAGGGAAAAGGAAATGCACGTTTAGGAAATGTTGCTTGAATTATTTTCCCAGTTCTTTCCCAGCCTTTAGCTGGGATATGGAATAAAGTCACTCGCTCCAGCACCAATAAAGTATCACCCACCTCGAAATTCCCAATTTATCTGGGCCTCAGGCAAGCCCAAACAGGACAATTTCCCAGTGAAGTCTCACGTTCATCCCATAAATTCCCAGAAAAACACCCTCTGGAAGTACCTGTGCCGTGTTCACACGGCCCACATCCACAATCCCCAACTTTTATCCAAATAAAATCCCCACACCAGGGAGTGTGGTTTGAGCAAACGGATCTGGAATTTCATTCCACACATCTCTATTCATTTTCCCCCACAGACCCCTATTTATTCCCCATACACCCCTGTCTATTTTCCCCATAACCCCCTGTTTATTTCCCATATACTCCTGTTATTTTCCCCATACACCCCTATTTCTTTTCCCCATAACTCCCTCTTTATTTCCCCATAACCCCCTAATTATTTCCCCATACCCCCCTATTAATTTCCCCATACATCCCTGACTATTTCCCCCATAACCCCGTTTATTTCCCATATACTCCTGTTTATTTTCCCCATACACCCCTATTTCTTTTCCCCATAACCCCCTATTTATTTTCCCCATACACCCGTTTATTTTCCATACACCCCTGTCTAATTTCCCCATAACTCCCTATTAATTTCCCCATAACCCCCTATTTATTTCCTCATAAACCCCTCTTTATTTCCTCATAACCCCCCAATTTTTTTCCCCATGCCCCCCTATTAATTTCCCCATACACCCCTGCCTATTTTCCCCATACATCCCTGACTATTTCCCCCATAACCCCCTGTTTATTTTCCCCCTAATTTCCTGTTGATTTCCCATACACCCCTGTCTATTTGCCCTTCAGAAACAGCTTTTCAATACTCAGCTATAAATTTGTGTCTCAAGTGACTGAAGTCCAATAACCAATTCCATGATGGTTTTTACAACCCCATTCCCTTAAGTGACTTCTCCTTTAGCACAAATAGATGCCAGGGAGATGACAGGGAAACAAACAACCCTAATGAAGTACAGAAATCGGATTTGTTTCTCATCTTGAAATTCGAAGACGATCTCACGACTTTTAATTCCTAAAAACAAATCATAAATTTCCCTGTTAGGGAGATCATAATTTTTTCCCTGTTTCACTTGCAGAACAGTAAAACTTTAATGACGCCAGCTGTGATTGCTCAAAGAAAATCACTCAAATATCAGCTTGAAATACACTTTGATATTTTTTAAAGATTCGTGGAATGGTTTGGGTGGGAAGGGGTTGAAGATCTTTTAATTCCCACTCCTGCCATGAGCAGGGACACCTTCCACTGTCCCAGGTTGCTCCAAGCTCTGTCCAGCCTGACCTTGGGCACTTCCAGGGATCCAGGGGCAGACACAGCTGCTTTAGGAATTCTATTCCAGCCAGGAATTCCATCCCAAAATCCCATCCATCCCTGTCCTTTGGCAGTGGGAAGCCATTCCCTGTGACCTGTCCCTCCATCCCTTGTCCCCAGTCCCTCTCCAGGTGAACATTCCCAGCTCTCCCAGCTCTGGAGCATCACCAGGACATCGGGATTGGGGCTCTTCAGGGAAAGCAGGGAAGCAGAAGAGGGAGGGCACAAAGCAGGGTAAAATTAAAGGCACACAATTAGAAGTGATTATTAATCACAGCAGTTTTAATAAAAAGGCAGGAATTGATTCCTCCAGCAGCCATTATCCATGGGGAGGGGGGGTCACTGATCCCCCTCCCAATTCCCCTTCCCTGAGCTCTGGACACACAGAGTGGCCAAAACTCCAAATTCCCCTTTACCCATCCCATCTCTCATTATCACCACGTGGCTGCTCTTCCTCACAAGCCACACTCTGCCACGGCACCAAAACTTGGCTTTTTTTACCTCCTGCTTGATTTTTTTTTCCCCTGCCCCCTTTCAATTCCAAGCCAGCAATCTGAAGATGAAGCAGAGATAAAAGGAGATGACAGCGTGTGCCAGCTGCTGGGGCAGCCCCTGGGAGCAGCAGCACAACACCAGGTGTCGGTGGCAGCCTAATGAAGTGACACTGGGGACACCCAGGGTGGGCCACCAAACCTGCCATCATCGAGGCAAAAATCAGGAATATTGGGAATTTCCGGCTTTGAGAAGGCAGGAAAAAAAATAAACCACGTCTTCACCTAAATGCACGATCTGTATTAAAGAATTTGGGGGGTTGAGCAGGTCGAGTTTGGTCTTTGCCACCACGGTGAACTTCAGGAAAATTTACTGAAGATAAATGAGGACCTGAGGCAGTAACTGATGAACTTCAGGGCATCCCAATCCAGGGCTGAGTAAAGCACTTTAACTTATTAGAGACTGACCTCACCCCAGCAAATCTTCTCCTGGCACGTCCAGGCTGTGCTAATTTCCATTACACCCAGGGAACGGCTTTCAGCTGTCTCTGAAGGAAATGGGGAGGGAAATCAGAGGGTTGGGGTGTCCTGGGCAGGGCCAGGGCTTGGACAAATGATCCCTGGGGATCTCACCCAGCTCAGGATATTCTCTGGTGGCCGTGGATGAGATTGTTCCTGTGGGAACTCTTGGTCAGCAGGTTAAAGATGAATTTAAAAAAATAAAACTTTTCATTTAGGTTTAAAGAGTTTATAATTAAGAGATTTTCTCCAAGTCGAGCCCTCCAGGTTTTTCTGTACAGTCTAACTTTGGAAAACGGAAAAACCTTCTCCCAAAACTCAGTGGTTGGAAATCACCTTTGCAATCTGGACCGTATGGATGGATATTTATTTCTGTGACCTCTCCGTCACTCGAAACCACGGAATCACAGAACCATGGAATGCTTTGGGCTGGAGGCACCTGAAGACTCCAAGAATTTCACTTCTGCTAAAGAAAAGCCACCCCAGCAGCACAGAGAGCTCAGCAAAAGCTGGGAATGACCCTCAGGGATGGGGTTTATTCCCTGGTGGAGGGCCATCTGTCTCCCAGCCACGTTCCCACCCTCGTTTGCATCCCTCCCTCCCTCCCTCCCCTGCCCACGTGGGCCTCATTTCCCGAGCCCATTCAAAATGATATTTTCCCAAGCATGTGCCACACGACTTGTTCATATAAATGGAACAAATTAAACTGTCTCCACAGATATCCCCTCACATTTGTAGCCCTGATTCCTCTCCCTCACACGTGGCCAAGACACCGAATTATCTCCCTCGCAGAGGTTGACCTCAGGATATTGGATTCTGCCACGGAGCTCTCCGGGACTAAACCGACGGGAAACACTTAATCACCCCAGCCTTTGCAAAGGAGGGGGGGGGGGAAAAAAGAAAAAAAAAAAATCAAGCTGAAATTTGCCCTGATGAAAAATCAATAAAGCAGTAATTGCTTGGCTTATCACGGCGTGGAGGGACAAATTGGGACGCGGAGCTCGGCGCCGCTTCCTGGGAAAGGCGCGGACTTTCGGGATCGCTAAGGCAGAAAAAGGGAGAAGGTCTCGGAGCCGTAATTAAATCTACTCGTGGCTGATTTTCTGCCAAATTTATTTCCCCAGAGTCTATCAAAATGTTGCAGTTGCTTTACCAGGGGAGGGGCAGAATGAATCAATTCAGCGCCGGGCCCGGCACGCGCCAGGCACGGGAAACGCAAATCCCAGGATAAAGGCACCGGGAAATGCAAATTCCAGGGTGAAGGAATGGCCCCAGCCAGCACCACCCTCCCAGCCATCCACCTATAGAATGACTGATTGCCAAAAAATTTCCTATTTTCTGTTCTGGAACGAGTTCTTTTCCTGGTTTTTGGATGCGTCCCCAGCTCCTCCTTCCCCACACGTGGCCCTGCCATGATGTCTTTTAAACTCAACACTTAAAATTATTATTATTCATGGTAGATTAAGAGAAACGAGCCCAAAACCTCTCCCTAATATCATCCAACATATTCCTTTTTTTTTTTCAACTTTCCTCTTGGCCACTTCACCTATTTGGAATTTTGTCAGGAGTAAAACCCAGTTTTTGGTGGCAAAATCCCCTCTGGATTTGGTCACTTTTCAGGCAGTCCCGAAGCAAGGAAACAAAAAAACCCCAAACTGTGAAAATCCAAGCACCGAAAACACTCCTGGAAAAGTAGCAGTTTTTGCTAATAAACCTAATTTCATGCAGCAAATTAGCATAGCTCCAATGGAAGTGCAAATGTAATCAAACTGAAAAATTCAAATGAGGCGGGCGGGGGGCTGGTGGGAGCCTTTTTCTTTCTTGCTTTGCTTTTTAGTCACTTTAAAAAAGAAAAAGAAAAAAAAAAATCAGCATTTTGCTGTGTGTCCTTCACCGGGCTGGAGGGACTGTGGTAATTAAAACATTTAAACCAGCACAAGCCCCCAGCCTCTAATCTGGAGCTGGGGTCAGCTGTCTGTAGATTCTAATTTGTCCTCAATTTTTTATTCATGCTGGGGAAATGCTGCATATTGAACAGGAAACCAGCGGGAAGGGGCAGAGCTGGGCTCGGGGGTCAAATAATTTGATTTCCGAGCAGATTACACGGAACATCCGACGTCTAATCTCACAGCTGATTTGGCAATAAAATGACAATAAAAGGAATGTCAAAGACACCCTGGCTATGGGGTGGGCAATAACCAGTTTTTATGAGCTGGAGGAAGGATTGGTTTATTCGTGGAATTATTTTTATTGCAGCTCCTGGGGTAAAGGAGTCACGGGCTGTCTAAAACAGGCTGGAATTTCCTTTTGGAGGGTTCTAGTTAGGGAAATCAAATAGGCAATATTAGAGAAATAAAAATTCTTTTAAAATCGTAATTCGGAATTTTTTTTTTAAAGATTTGATTTAATGTAATTCTGCTTTATCTTATTTTATTTCAATGACTGGACAGTGCTCTGGTGGGGATCAGTCACAGGTTGGAATTGATGGTCTGACAGGTTTTTACCAAACCAGGAGAGATCAAAGAGGGCTAAAAACCACCCAGAGATGTTGTGCGAGTAAGGAAGAACCAAGAAAAAATGCAAAATGCTCTTTTTCCAAGCAAAAGATGCCACTGGAGCCCACCGTGGCTGGGACAGGGAAGGGAACATACTCTAAGCACTGGATAAATGTCCTGCTTGCAAATACATTTGGGACGTAAACTTACCTAAATCTGGAATTTTGAATCCACATGGGACATAAACTCAACCAAAACCTTGAACTTTCCAGCGTGCAATTCCCCTGCATGTCTGGGAATGCTTCAATGCCTCGTCCACAATTTAATTTCACTTTGTGTTTTCCAGTGAGAATGAACTCTTTCATTCCTAACTGGGAGCCAACTGCTCAGCAAAAGGATGAATTTGAAATTATTCAGGAAAAAAAAAAAACCCTTCATTTTTGAACACTGTGACATCCTCACAACCCTTCAAAGCCAGCCCAGGACAGTTTTCATGGCTTATTAATCAATTGTAGAGAAGTTTTCCTCCCCATTTCCCTGGAAATTCCAGCATGGTTGGGGTTGGAAGAGATCTAAAGCCCATCCAGCTCCAGTGGAGGATTTGAGGCTCCTGGGATTGTCTGGATTGGCTCCCTCAGGATGCTGGAAACGCCTCTTCCCATCACTCCCTGAGATTTCAATCCATTTGGTTTAATTATTTCACCTGCTGGACTGCAAAGCAGCGGCTCAGGGCACCAAATTCCATCATCAGCCCTGGGAGGAAACTCCAACAGCCCCACTGGAGCTCGGACACCTCAAAATAATCATTTCTGACTCCCTGGGCTTTGGTTTGTTATGAAACAAAAGAACATCCCTCACCTTCTTCCTTTCGTCTCTTGGCTTCTTCTTCACTTCTCTCCTTGGCTTTCAACGCTTCGTCTGCTTTAGCTAAAAAAGAAGAAAACAAGAGCTGGAATTAGTTCAGTTGATCCCACCAGATCACGGAATGATGGAAAGGTTTGGTTAGGAAGGACCTTAAAGCCCATCCAGTGCCACCGCTGCCATGGCAGGGACACCTCCCACTGCCCCAGGTTATCCCAGCCTGGCCTTGGGCACTGCCAGGGATGGGTCATCAACATCCTCCTGCCAAAGAATATTTCCTGGGCTTTAAACCCAATTTCATGTTCCCTTTCTGCAGGCCCCACAACGAAATCCACGTGCGTGACAGACCAGAACTCAGTTCTTCATTTTATTTTATTTAAAGTCATTCCCACGGTTAAGGAATGGAATAAATGGAATTACGAAGGGTAACATCAGGTCAGGATTAGAGGCAATATTAATTCAATACAAATCCACACATCCATTTGGTGGTAAGTGAAGCTCTTAAGAGACTTTTAAGAGGTTTTCTTCCTTCAAACCCCAATCTCCCCACCCTGGTTGCCCCCAGACCGAACTGCAGCGACCCAAAGGTGGTGCACTCATAAAGTGGCAGATTTGCTGCCATAGTGAGTAATCCATCAGACCCATTTTGAGGATAAAACAGAAACAAAACAATATTTCCAGGGCTGCAGACTGTGTTCAGAGTGGGAGTCAGGCGGCTCTTCCTCGGGACTTTATTAGGTAGTACACAATTTTCTCTTCACTCCAAATCACAGCAGCAGTGCTTAATCCATGTTACAACAATCTCCTTTAAAAAGAATCTTTTTTCCCTCTAGAAACCTCTTCCCTTATTACTTAATTATCTACCAGTTGCTCAACTGCAGGGGTTTTCAAACACTTTCCTACAGATGTTAAAGAAGATTAAAAATATACAGCACAGTAACAAGGGACTATCAATATACTCTGTAAATTAATTAAATTTCTGTTCTAGCACATCATTTATTCCAAAGCATTAATGTCTCAAAGGAGCCATTCTCTTTTATTGCCATCTCACTGCCTGATGAGTGAACTAAGTGAGAATAAGTCTCTAATAACATTATGCTTGATGAAATATTAAGTTTTCAAAAGTATCACCAGGCCAGAAAGAAAAGAACCAACGAGGACCAGGAATCCAGCATTTAAACCAGGCCTTTCTCAGGGAGGAAAATCACTATAAACTGAATAAAGATTTGCAAATATTTAATCCCAGCACCACCTGAGTTAAGGAATAATTGATGAACACCAAGTTCAGCTCAGGAGGGGAGTGAAGGGGTCGTTCCTTTTTGGAGCCACCAGCTCCACCTTAAAATTCACAACCTGGACAGGGTGTTACAAAGTGATCCCATCACTGCCCAGACAGCTGCTTCCATCTCCACCCTTTTATACATATTTAGACAACATTTAAAGCCATGAAACATTAAAACTTTTCTGCCGCCGAAGATCATTACAAGAATCTATTAAACCCCATAATAAAACCAACCCACGAGTAACTCTAAAGACTTTTACTTCATTTACACTTTATTCTCCTTGGTAAAAAGGACAGGGATAATAGAAATTCCATTTAAATTCAATTTTGGTGATATGTGTAATTGTAGATATACCCCTTGAGTCATGTAAAATGCTCAGCTTATGTTTCTTTCAAATTATCCCGCTCCCCATTCCCATTCTGCTCCTTACAACTGTCTTCAATATGTATTAGCAGAGCTCATTAGGCTGGAATTTAATAATGCAAACATCAGGTGGATTTCAAGCCCCTCCATTATCAGCACAAGATGGATTGCTCATATAGCTCGTGGGCCAACTGGGCACAATTTAGATTCAATAAACTACCAGGCCGAAATTTGATTTATCTATTCCACTGAGCTACTTTGTTCTTCCTGCCCGATTTGTTGCTGCACAGGAACAATTCATTGGGTATCTCAGTGGCAAAAAAAAAAAAAAGATATTAAAACACACAGGGAAGATGGGGCCGGTCAATGAATAAATTTTTAGCTTGTCTTTGTTAACTTTAAACCGCTGATTCCCAGCCCTTGTGAGTCAAGTTAAAACCGCTGCCGAGGCAGAGCTTGGCCTTTCAAGTCCTGGGTAATTAGAGGGACAATGGGGCAATTTAGGAAGTGTCACGAGGACAATTCTCCACACAAAATTGCTTATTAACAGCAATTGAACTTAGCCCATGAATCTCCAGAGCAGTTGGTCCTGAGCTCACAGCTCACCATGACCAGCACAGGCTCTGAACCTCGGAGCTGCTTCCAGGATTTAACACCAAGGATCCTCTTCAAACATCTCACACTTCCTGTCATTTCTGCACTCAGCCCCAGAATGGGCCAGGCTGCGAGGAACCACAGCGGGTCAAGTGGTTCAAGCTCCCTGCTCCAGCAGAGTATCCTGGAGAACATGGCACGGGATTGTGTCCGTCCTTCTTCCTCTTCCTCTCCTCCTTCCCCTTCCTCTTCCCCTTCTCCTTCCTGTTCTTCTCCTCTTTTTCTACTTCCTCTTCTTTTCCTCCTTCTCCTTTTCTTCTCCTTCCTCTTCTTTTCTTCTCCTCCTTCTGCTTTTCTTCTTCTTCCTCTTCCTCTCCTCCTCTTTTTCTTCTTCTTCCTCTTCTTTTCTTCTCCTCCTTCTGCTTTTCTTCTTCTTCCTTTTCTTCTTTCTCCTTTTCTTCTCCTTCCTCTTCTTTCCTTCTCCTCTTTCTCCTTCCTCTTCTCCTCCCTCTTCTTCTCCTCCTCCACACTGCTGTTGTTATTATTATTATTCTTCAGTGAATATATTTGTTTTTCAATGCCTAAGCGTCATCAAAAACACCGAGCGATTGGCTTTTCTCAAACCAAGCTGCAATTAAACAACATGAAAACATCTTGACAACTCAAGGGTTGGATGCGATGGTCTGAGAGGGCTTTTCCAACCTGAACAATTCCACAATTCCCTGGAACCCCTGCGGTGGTGGAAGTGCTCGAGGTTTGGGAAGCAGAGTCACTCCCTGCTGGATGGGTGATGCTTTCATCCTGACCAGCCTCTCACTGTGCCAAGGTGAAATTATTCCAAACAAAGCTGCTAATTAAGAGAAACCAGGAAAACCAGGTGAATTATTCCAAGGTAGAAGAAGGGCAGGGGATGTTTTGGGGATGGAAAAGGCATTTTGGAGAGCGTGGAGGAGCCCCTGCAGCAGAGCCCTCTCCCAGTGCACAGCAGAAGCAGGGAAGGTGCATGGAAAACACTCAGCCCTTCACTAAAAGGATTTCATTTTCCTGTCAAAATCAAAAAGACAGGAGTGTCAGAACACCCACAACTGCAAACCACAAGAGGTCTGAGAAAAATAAATTAATTCAGCATAATTGTGAACTTTCCAACTGCTCAAAGTTGAAAATACAAGACGTGTTTGAGGAAAAGAAAGCCCAGAAACTGTAAAAACACACATGGACATCCCATTTAAAATGCAGCCAACCCATCCGCAGTGCTCATCAGAAAGACTTCACCTTTCTTTTTTTAAACACAAACATTTTTGCACTTATAAAATATTCAGTCAGCTCACATGTAAAAATACAAGTGCAACCCATTATTAATTTACAAGGCCCTGTTTAATTTACATGCTATTTTGCTCTGGTATATTAAATTTATCAAGGCTTGTGGAAATCCTCTCTGCTGAATATTCATCGGCTGACGTGTAAAATTATGTGTCATCCACCCGACAAATTCCAGCACAAACCCCAAACAACCACTTGCTCAGAGAATTCCTCTGACAGGTTAAAAACGGGAACACCAAGAGCAGCGTCCAGGAATTCTGCGTTCCAGAGGAAAAGCGACACCACCACACCCATTTTTAGCACCCCAGATTTCAGCTGCTTCTCTGTATTCTTGCCTTTAGTAACATCTCGCCCAAAATTTAAAGGAAAATCCTCCAGTTTGGATCAGAAATCCAGAGACACCACCAACATTCCTGGAGGTCTTGGAGGGCTTTTCCAGCCTAAATGAGTGTATGATTCTATTAATCCACGATCCTAAAAATCCACAGAATTCTGTGATTCCACAAATCCGTGTTTGGGGTGGTCACTTGCTCAGTCCATCACGTCCACGGCCATGGACCTCTCAGTGCCACCAGAGCTCCCGCCAGCCCTGTCCTCCCTAATTCCCAAACATGGGAAGTTCTGCTCTTCCTGCCCCGAAATTTAATTACACCAGGCTCTAATTATGGATATTGGAGAGGCCTGAGCATGAGGGTGAGGGAGGAGCTCACTGCCTCCTCCCCGCCTCTGCCAGTCACACCTAAAAATTCCCCATCAACCCAAATCTGGTTATTTTAAGCTTCTCTGAATTCCCGGGGGAACACGCCCGGTGTTTGGGAGGGAGATGTTATCCCACCTGGTGCAGGAATGCGATTTCTCACCTCTTCAGCAGCATTCCTGCTCAGTTCCCTTCCCTCAGTCATTTCAGAAAATATTTCTTATTTTGGGATAAATGTCCCGTTATGGCACAGCTAACGAGTGCCTGGCTCACAGCCATGAGGGTTTTCCCAAATATTACATGTATTTCATTAAATGGTAATAATGTATTTTAATTATTAAAATAGCCACTATACATTAATTATAGTTATCATATTAATATAAATAATTAATATAATCATAATAATTATAAATTATTATAATATAAAATGTTAAATGTATTTTTGGTAGAAGATATATCCAGTCATGTGCAACCAGTCATGTGCAACCCAAACATTGTCTTATCCTAAGGCATAACCCAGATATTTTTAATTATTTGGCATAACCAAGATATTTGTAATTATTTGGTATAACCAAAATATTTGTTTATACTGGGTAAAACCAAGATGATGCACTTTTGGTAGAAGATACATCCAGTCGTGCAACTCTAATGAAAAAAGCACAGACAAAACCCAAACGTTGTCTCATTAACCAGGATATTTGCAGCTCTTTGACGTAACCAAAATATTTGTTTATATTGGCTACAACCAAGATAACGATTAAGATAAACCCTTTCCCGCCAACCAGGCAATCTCCCCCCAGTTCCTTTCACTGTTACCATGTTCAGGAAGAGGTTTGTGGATTAGCTACTGGCCAGAAGCAGCCCAGGGCTGGGAGAAAGCCCAGCAGGAAAGAGGGAACATCCCAAATCCCGCTAAACAACCTGAGCGACTCCTGACTCCAAACGGGTTAAACACGAAACCAACTCCTCTGGAGAGAGGGAAGAGCTCATCCCTGGCTGGAATATTAACATGCTGGGCAGAAACCCGGGAGGGGAAGAGGCTGGAGAGGGACACGGGGTGCCGGGCAGGGAAAGGGAAGAACTGACAGCTGAAATCCCGTTCCGGCGAGCGGGGCCGACCTCCCCAAAGACTCGCCGGATCCCGGTGACTGCCTCCTGTATTAAGACTGCCTTTCTCATCACTTAATGCTTATTTTCATCACTTTGCTTAAAATATTGATAATCAATTAGGCCTACGTCTGTTTTGCCACAGAATCTGTGTCACAGTCTATCAGGCTGTCAGGGCCAATTCAATCCTCATTCAAAGTTAATTTTTTCTCCATAAATCCGCCTTTGGAGGAGTCATTAGGCGCAGAACATAGCCCGAGGTGCAATCACCTATTCTCTTTCATTAGAGGCAGGCAGGGAAGGTGAGGGAGATTATTAGAACTTTGGAATGATCACAAAGCAGCGTGCTGCCTGTCAGATCCCCCCAACATTTCATTCATCTCGCCAGCTCGCTGCCAACGCTTCTAAATGGACATTATTCATGAACATCTGTGACACGCTGAATATTCCGAGGCTGGGAGTGATGAAAAAGCCATGCCCCCCCCTCCTCCCTTTGGCTGGCAAATTAATTCTGTGGTCAGAACAATTAGGAATATAACAAACTTGGTCCGTGGTGTTATTTTAAGGCCTTAAAAAAAGGTGGGTTCGGGGGGTTTTTAAGCATAAATGTGGCCACTCCAAATGGTCAAACGCTGGATTTTGTGGTACTGGAGAATGATGAAAAAGCTGTGCCCTCCTCTCTGACTGAGAAATTAGTTCTGTGGTCAGAAGAATTAGGAATATTAAAAAAGCCAGGTTTGTGTTGTTATTTTTAGTCCTTCCAAGATATTCCGCTTTAAAATTGTTATCTCAGAACTGGAAATTTTTTTGAGTCCACTCTAGAGGGTCAAACGTTGTATTTTTAGGTACTGTTGAACAATGTGCATTTCCTCTGCTGCAGAAATTGATTTTTGGTTGGGTTTTTTTAAGCAATTACCAAATCAGCAGCTTTGCGATCTGATTTGTTGATACCTTTCTAAAATGCAGCCAAACGAGACCCCAGGTTGGATTTGAAACGGCTGCCATCTGAAATTACAGCCCACCTTGCTCCTGGTGGAAGAGCAGAGTGGGAAACAGATTTCCACAATCAACTCTCTTTATTCCTATTTCCTTCTGATGATCATGTGATGGCCATTGAGGCATTTTTTTTAGGTAGGAGTGGCAGAAATGCTGGTGCAAGAGACAATCACGCACAAAATTAAATAAACCACCACATTTTCCATGCCTATTCCCTTCCTACGTGGTTAAGATGCGGCTACTTGGAGGAAAAGCCATTTCCGTCGAACGAAATCACATCGAGTAGTTCCTTGAATCTCATTACGAAATTCAAAAGAATAATCATTCACATTTTTTTGCCCTGATTTTAGCAGGCAAACAGTGCTCTCATCACCAAACTTCTCACAGGCCCCCATCATTCTCCTCCTCCCCAAATATCCTCCTTTTCCAGAATTAAGGGCCAGATCCTCAGTGAATTCAAGCTGGCCCAATTCCACTGACTTGAGCCAAGGCCATTTACTCCAGCTGAGGATCTGGCACTCCCTATTTATAACAATAATCCGAAAGAAGACTTAATCAGCAGATCTTGGCTAGGTACATTCATCCATTATTTAGTGCATCCCTAATTTCTTTCTTTCTTTCTTTCTCCCACAGCTTCTCCCCCCCACAAACACACGATGGAGGAAAAATCCAACCTAAACAGGGTTTAACACCAAGGATTAACTGGCTTCTGCTGTTAAATATTCCAGGGATTTGTTTCCATCTAGGAAAGGCTGCACATTATCCACCTCAACATCTCCTAACTAAATGTTTCACCTTGGATCTGCAGCCCAGCTCAGGGAAATGTGGAGCTGGATGCGATTCTTGTCTCCCTGGATATTTAGTCTTCAGGAGGAGATCGGTTGCCGGAATAATTCCGTGATTCCAACGGAATTGTTTAAATGGCACCTCCCAGGCGAGTTTCTTTAGGAGGAGAGGAGTGGGAATCATGGAATCATGAAGGTTGGAGAAGCCCTCTAAGACCATCGAGTCCAGCTGTTGATCCAGCACTGCCAGGTCCTCACTAACCCTGTCCCCAAGTGCCACATCCACGTGTTTTCTGAACACTTCCAGGGATGGAGACTCCACCACCTCCCTGGGCAGCTCGTTCCAAACCTGACCAGCTTTTGCAGGAAGAATTATTTCCTCCAATCTAATCCAGACTTCCCCCAGTGCAACTTGAGGCCATTTCCTCCAGCTGATGAGAAAGGAAGAGCTTCCTCTTCCTCAAGGAACAAAGAGCTAGGGAAAGTAATAGGATGGCCTGGAGTCAAACTTTCCCCTAAATTACTGAGACAAAAGAAGCAGCAACATCTAGGAGAAAAAAAAATTAAAATTAATTATTTTAAAAAATATAAAAATTGATTGAGTAAAGAATGCTCTTATTGCTACGTCCTTCCAGGAATAATTCCCAGCTCAACTGGAAAACCAAGAAGCAATCCCTATGAAACACTCCAATTTGATTAAATTTATTTAAATTGTTCTCCAGCCAGTATTTGCTGCAGAGTTGTTTCTTTTCCCCTGGCACACCACGGGTGGAGAAAGGAGAGGACAATGGTCATGGACCTGGTGAGCAGGTGACAGAAGGAAGCCAGGTGGGATGGGCTTTGGGAGGTGCCCCTGCCCAGGGCCTGCAGTCTCCATGGAATAAATCCTTTCCAAACCACCACACAAATTCTGAAGGATAAATTTAGGCTGGTTTTTTCCTCCTCAGTGACTTCAGTGCTCCCTTTCCCGCGAGGATCTCAGCCCAAACCACGACCTTGGCTCTGCACCACGTTGGGAGAAGAGCTTCAACCAAACCTTCCAGCTACAGGGACCGTGTCCCTTCCCAGGAAACACTCAATCCTCATGGGATCAGCCAGCCCCTGAAATCACCTTGATCTTGCACTACCCACATCCCCTCACATGAAAACGTACCAGCTCCTCCACTTAATTCCACAAATAAATCATTTTAATTCAAAAAACGCATCCTCGCTTAAAATATAACCACTGAGACAAATGATTTAAATGATTCCTGTGGTGGGGGGGAGAAAAAATGGGACCGTGCCTCAAACACAATTGTCATTGCAGGCTGTAGATTGGCAGTGACAGTCAGCTTTTCTTTCTGGTGTTAAGGGCAGAATGCAGCCTGACAGCTTGTCAGCAAACTTGAAAAATTCACTCCCAAAACTTCGATTCCAAAGGAGCCCTCCCTTTCATCTGCCAATTTCCCGACGTCAGGAACGGCTGTGTTAAGTGAAAAAATCAAGCAGATGACAAAACTCACGTGGCTGTGGGGAGGAAGCAATAAAGCAGGGAGCACGCACAGCTGATTACAGGGAACAACTCCGAGAGAAGCCAAAGCGGCTCCCAGCACCTCGGGAGGGCTCCGGGAATTCCCAGCTCCTGTTTTCCAGCCCAATAAAAACATCAGGAGTGAAAACAGAAGGAATAAAGCTGTGTAAAGTGGCTCCTGTTTGAGCAACCTCAATCAAGAATGGAGCACAATTAATATTCAAATAGTGGTGCAGGGAAATATTTTAGAGGGGTTTTTTTTTGAAGAATGAAGGAAATTTGTTCACCCTGTGTATGATCCTTTCCCACTTTGTCCGTTTTTTAATAAAAAACCTTTGCGAAGCAACAAAAGACAAAAAAGATCAAAAAGTACTTTTGGAAGCTTTTTTCAAAACCTGTAAGTCCATAAACACTGAGACACAGTTAAAGAAAATTAGCACCAAGGAGTGTTAACTCACAAAAATACTGAACTTTGGGGCACTGGGAAAACCAGGAAAGGACGAGGTGGAAAACTTGGAGGGGGGGAAAACTTCGGGATGGAAAACTTGGAGGGGCGAAAACTTGGAGGGGGAAAAACTGGGAGGGGGAAAACTTCGAGGGGAAAACTTGGAGGGAGAAAACCCCGGGATGGAAAACTTGGAGGGGGGAAAACTTCGGGGAGAAAACTTGGGGGTGGGAAAACTTGGAGGGGGGAAAACTTTGGGGAGAAAACTTGGAGGAGGAAAAGCAGCGAACTCCCGGGATTTACCGTGCCGAAACTGCGGAATCATGAGACAGGCAGCCAAAAGAACCTGACATTTGGCACCAAAAGGGGGAGTGTGTGTCCAGGAAAGATTTGTGGGCAAGACTTACAGCCGATGCCAGCACACACTCGATTACAGCCCGGCAGCCTTGGGAGCTCATCCCGGCGGAAAAAAAAGGAAAAAAAAAGGATGGGAAACTCCACGTTCCCAGCTTGTACCCTTAACTCCTCTAATCATTTACTGTACTCAGCCTCATTAAATACTCCCCCAGGATAAAAGAGGTAAATATATTGCTTAAATATTCAGTGGCTGGCTGTAAAATTTCATTGCAGATTAAGTGATGAAGATGAAGAAACGCTGCTGAAAACAAACAATTTATCTTCGCTCGGCGCAGCAGAGCGCTCCTGGAACCCCGCCAGAGGCTCTGTGGGTTGGAATTCAATAACTGCATTAAAAGAAAACTACACCCCTACTACACATCCCTGAGTAAACAGTTTGCTGCAACAGCACTTAAATAATTCAGGAAGGAATTTGGGGTATCAAACATTTTTTTTCTGAAGCGCTGCGTTCCTTAATGTATTCCTTAAATAAACGCTTGTTTTTTTAAAAGTTCGAGTAGAGCCCATTAGAGCAAGTGGGGAAAACAGACAAATCCAAGGGAGAAAACCACCAAAGCGCCGGTTTCCAGGAGAGGAGTGAAGGAAGATTTGTCACCAGCGAGGAAGTCACCGCCAAGGGCACGGAGCTGATAATATACACATGCATTTCCATGGCTCATCTGCAGCCTTGAGAGATTCCAACTGGCTCTCGTAAGTCTGGACAGCATCATTTCCCCTCAGACACGTGTGCGTCCATATATTTGTATAAAGCTGTAGCAAAGTAATAAATAAGCGGCTTTATTCATCACCAGAACTTCCAGAAACTTTCCCCAATTAGGTTTCATTTCCAGCCAGCTTTAACTTCGGATGGGAGAGCTCTGCCAAGTACTTCAACAGGGCATTTCTCTCGTTCTTGGAAAACGGAAATGATTTGAACTAATAAAACCTCACTGGGTGTTTATTGCTTTTAGCCACGAGGAAAGGGAATGCACAGAACCGTGCGGGACCGGCAGCAAAGCACCAGTTGAGGCTCATCATCCTTCATCCATCAGAAAGAACGTGGTTCTGAACTTGTCTGGGTATTTGTGCTTTTTAATGAAGATGATTGTGTTAACGACACTTTTAATTGCATTGCTCAGTTGCCCAAGCGTAGAACCACGGAGTGGTTTGGGTTGAGAGGGATCTTAAATCCCATCCAGTGCCGTGGGCAGGAACACCTTCCACGGTCCCAGGGCGATCCAAGGCATGTCCAACCTGGCCTAGGACACTTCCAGGGATGGGCCATGCACCAGAAGGTGGCAGGGGGCGGAACTGGATGGTCTCTAAGGTCCCATCCAACCCAAACCATTCAGGGATTCTATAAAAGAACTCCTTTTAAAAGAATCATCCCTTTTTTTTTCAGATACTTCCAAAAAATGTTAGGATGGAAGCTAACACGAAAAGGTTGTTTTTACAACTCGTACAAACGTTGCAAGCAGGACAACAACCACCTCCAAAAAAATCCATTTAACCGCTTCAATCCCTATTTTCTGCCGATACTGGATTTCCACTCCTTTGAAGAACCCCCCAATCGATATCACCCAGGCCAGGCAGGCTTGAGCCCTCCTGGCCAGAGCAGGGAAGCAATGCAGGCTGAGGGGCTGTGCTGGGTACGGGTCAGCTCGAGCTCCAGATCCCACCCGTGTCCCGGAGCCACGCTCCAAGCGCTCCTCCCGCATCCCCCCCATCGATCCCCTGGATTCTCCGGGATGATCAATGCCCAGGCAGCCCCACAGCACAGGGGCTGCAGCTTTAATTACAGCACTGCTGGCAGGGAATCATTGACCTGCAGCCGTGGGGAGACTCCGTTCCCCCCCAAAGCAAAGTCGATGGGAGGAGGAGGAGGATTGTCCCAGCTCAGCGCCCATGGACGGCACGGGGAACTCGGCTCTGCTGCCTCTCCCTGGCAGCTGTCATGCTCCAAGCCTGGGTTTGATTACTCTAATTAATATAACATTATCAACAGATCTTCATATTGATCCCTAACCCTCCTTTCGAATGGAAAATTCCCAGCTCGGAGGGAGGGAGTCGAGGCAAGCGGGGTTAATGGCTTTAATCCTATCCCAGCTTTATATTGGATTTCCTAAAAAGTGCCATTGACTCCTTGCGGCAGCAAACTGATTTTTATTTTTCAGTATTTAACACTTAGTATTTTATATTTCGGTATTTTTGTTTGTTACGGCGACATTCACTACTTTGCCACCAGCTGGATCAATTACAAAAATACCACGAACACACACGTCCATCATTTTCAGTGAGACTAACAAAAATATTAAGCAAGTTGAAATGAACAATCAAGCTGAGTTTTGATTTTAAACTTAATTTACTAAAAATAAACTAAGAGAAGCATTGAGGTTGGAAAAGACCTTCAAGGCCATCCAGGCCGACCTCCAAGAATTATTTATGTTGTTGTTAAAAGTTTCTTTCCATAGCAGGTGACTAAAACATTTAAATACGAGGAGTTGTAAATAGAATATGCTGTCAAACAACATTTCACGTCCACGAGAAAGAAAAATGAGATGCTACTCCTGAAATCATAATATAAATGACAAGTCTTTTAAATTTTGGAATTTCTTCCCTCCATTTACAGTGCAACAGGGACGTTCCTTATTACCAGAGTCCAATTCCACACGGACCAAACCATAAAGGACTTCCTAATCCCCCAGCTTTGTCCTTTAAAACTCATTTAGCCCCATCCCAGGCTGTGGCAGGAGCGGGCAGCACTAATAGGCCCCAGCTCCCCTCATTCATCCCCTATTCCCTCAGGTGTTCTCCCTGCTCATGCCCAAATGGCATCAAACCTGTTGTGCAGCAACATCCCTGAAAAGCCCAGCCTGGATCGTTCCCCCCGGGATTCCAGCCCTGCGACCGCTCCAAGCTGTTCCTCTGTCTGCGTGGAGAAGCCCAGCCCTGCCAGCCAGGCCAAATAAAGCTGATTTTAAGGCAGAAAAAGTCAAAGTGGGGTGCTTTGAAGCAACCCCTCACGTGCCAAATACATCAGGTGCTGCTGCACCCGTTTGCTGCCTAAACTTCGGGGGGGAAAAAATTGGGCAATACCGAGCGCTGTGATGTTCTAAGGGAATTTGTGTTGAAGCACGCTGAGATTGGTAACAAAACCTGACACTTTTAATAAAAACCATGTTACGCTGAAAGTCCTGCACAGCTCTGGTTCTAGCCCCTTAATATTGTTCCAATATTTGGTGTTTCTGTGTGCACAGCTCGGGTTTATCCCCAGGCTCACAAAGGGAAGGAGCGGGGCTGCTCCGCTATTCCTGCGGCGACAGCCAAAGCCCCGATCCCGAGGGATGGGATGGTGATAAACCCCTGCCCAGGACACCCACAGGATGCTTAAAGCAATCAAATTAATGGCATTTGTCACTCTGGGCAGCAGCAGCAGCAGCGCCCAGGGAGGGATGGGCACATCCAAAATCAGCTGCTGAGGAAACAGCCCCAGCTCAGGATCCAGCCCACACAACTCCGAGCCTTTTCCATTTCCTTCCTCCACCCTCCCCAAGTTTAATAAACAACAAACCCGTCATTTTTTAACACTTTAACCAGCCAGAGCAGTGATTCATAACTCTGTCATAATTAAAATTTTATGGCAAATACACACAGCCATCAGTCATCCAGGCGGGAACGTCCGAAAAAAGTGGGATTTCAATTTATAAGCCCATGCAGGATTGTATGAGCTACACTGTATAAAAGCACATTTCTAGGGAGTTATTGAACTGGGGGAAAGCAAAAGTTGGTCGGGTTTTATTTTTTTAAAATCAAATACAGAGGAAGTTATGAATTTGTTG
The DNA here is from genome assembly GCF_029207755.1 of Chamaea fasciata. NCBI lineage: Eukaryota > Metazoa > Chordata > Aves > Passeriformes > Sylviidae > Chamaea > Chamaea fasciata. The sequence continues at coordinate 21,932,698 of NW_027094096.1, read as the reverse complement.
GCGCATCAGTACAGTGACTGATGGTTAAAAAGGGAAGGAAATATTATCCTGTGTCTTCTTCCAGAGCTGCACTAACCAAGTTTGGTGGTGTCCCTGGTGCCCTCTAATGCCACAAACATGGATTTCCTGAAATTATTACAAATTCCAAAAAAAAAAAAAAAAAGGAGAGAAAAATCCACATCAATGCCAGGGGATAAAAGGGGTAAATCAGTGAAATTGGTAAATTGTGAGATACGCACGTACAGAAATATTTTAATATAAAATAAGATGACATGGGTTCCTTCCATTTCAATTAATTTTATCCCAGCAAACACATGAAATTCTCCAAATTATTGAAAATAATGGAACTGGTGGTCTGGTACAGACACACATTCAGGGGTTTCCCAAATTGCTACTTGGCTCTCCTGCAGATCCATCCTGGATCCAGACAGAAAATGAAACACTCTTTAAAACATGGATCACGATGATTTTACTCATGTCACACACAGCTGGTTTTAGGACAGAGTAGAGAATAAATAAAGGTCTGCAGATCAGTTTCACAAGCTGCTTTTTTTGCTTAGAAATACAAGAAACCCAAAAACTTTCAGTAGCTGTTTCTCACACCCGTCCTTAAAAGGACTTTATCCCAAATTCCATAAATATTCCACATCACCTGGGAAATCCCTTCTGCTGGCCCTCACCCAGCTATTAAAGCAATTGTGTTCTACAATGGTTTGAGAGGGAGTGGATGCTCCATGGATTTACAGGAAATATCTATTTTTAAGGCATAACTGACATCCCATTCCACCCAAAGGCCAGATGACAGGAATCCACTGTAAGGATATTTGGGGATTCCCAACACTCTTTGCTGCTGTAACACTGTCAACACCTGAGATTTTTTTTTTAAGATGAGAAAAATACGGTGGGACATGCAGGGAAAAGTTGGATTGAGTTTTCCAGGGAAATTGGTGAATGTGGCAATGCTGGGTTAAGGGCTGGGCTTGAAGATCTTGGAGGTTTTTAGGTATTTCCCAACCTTAATGATCCCATGATATAATTCCTACTTGGGAAAAGAATCACTTTGTATTTTCACACCAAAAAAAATAATCAGAAAGGAAAGAAAAAAAGCTAAACACGAGACTTGGAGCTTCCACAAACTGTTATTACAGGGCTCCCCAGTCCATTAAAGGAAGTAATTGAATCAGTTAGCGTTTCCTCGGTCAAATCTCATTCGGAGAAATTTTATTGCCGGCCATCTAAATAGTAAATACTTATTATCCTCTCCAAATGAGGTTTTGCTTGCCAAGGGCAAAGCCATGGCCGTGATTGTGGTGCTCTGTCAGAGGCAGCAGAAGTTAAAGAGGTTATAAAGACACCATTAATGTCACGGGAGGGCTCCGTAATTGGGGCCTCTCTTCCCAGGCTCAGGCCCTGCTGATAGGACGCTTTAGGGTTTCTTTGGTGGCAGCCCCACGTAATCACCTGCACCAGCTCAGTGGGGACATTTATCTGCTGGGGAGCACGGCCCGGTTTATCAGGTTCATTTATTTGAGCTTTGGAATCAAATGTCAATAACGGCCAGCGGAAGGGCCACCGAGCCAGTGCCAACGGGGGATGGCCACGCCGAGAAAGGGCACAAAAAACTTGGGGAAAAAGTCGGAAACGAAGCTTTTAAAAGTCAGTCCATACTTCCCATACTTCATTCCCATACTGGGAATGGTAGAGGCCAAAAGGTCATATTGAGATTGATTGAAAATAATTTATTTCTAATTAGACTGGTACAGGCTGCCCCAGCCCTGGAGGAGTCCATGGAGCACCCTGGTCCACGGAAGAGGATGGAATGAGATGGAAGAGGATGGAGTCCCAACCATTCTGGGATTCCCAGTCTCTGCAGCTCTGGGTTTGCCTCCTGTACGTTCCAAACTTGCAGCAGCACCGGATTTGTGTCTGGATTTTCTGGTCTGAAGGGGGAGTAAAGCTAAAGGGGGAAAGGAAATAAGTTGTGGAAGAGTTCATGGAATTCCAGACTGGTTTGGGTTGGAAGGGACCTTAAAGCCCATCCAGTCCCATCCCCTTCCAGGGCAGGGACACCTCCCACTGTCCCAGGTTGCTCCAAGTCCTGTCCAATGGAACCACAATCTCCTCTTGCTCAAAGAGCCCCATCACTACAAAACCATTCACATTTCTCAGAGAAAACTCTCCAAAGGCTTAAGATCAGCAGCACAAAACGCTGAAAAGCTTTAAGAAACTACTGTGATTAAATAGTTTTACTGGGTGTTTTAAGAACATAAGGGGATACACGATGGCTTAAACAAAGCAGCTCAGAAATCTTCAATAATAAATCACAGTGCAGCCACAGAGAAGAGAAACAGAACTGGAATTAAAGGGAGGATCTGCTAGAAAGGCACTTAATTTGATTTTTCACATAAAGCTGTGTTTTGAAACACTTCTTTTTTCCTTACTGGGGTGATCAAGATGAAAGAGATTGGCAAAGGACACGAGTTGCCATTACTGTTGCCGTTTACTAACAACACTCTTCCGCCCTTTCCAGTGGATTCTTTAATGGGCTTGTGGCAACGGGGCTCAAATCTTCTGATGCAGATTTAATTCAGCGTGAACTTGCCTTGCTTCACATTCGGAGGAGTGGTAAAACTTACTGCTACACAAGTTTGACATCTGCTTTTCAAGAGCGTTATTTCAGCAGCAAACATTGTATAAAATCCTTTCCAAATCACTAAAGTTACTCAACACCTCCAAGAAAATACTTTAGAAAATACAGATATTAAATATTCATAGAATAAAGGTGTGTAGACAACAAAAAGAAAATAAAAGAGAATTTTCTTATCAGTCTCTTAGGTATGAGGAGCAATGTTTCACTTATAAAAACACGAGGATCTTGCTTGTTTCTATCAACCTCTGTGACCCCCCACGTTTGCAAAAACCCAAATATGAGAACTCCCCCTTAAACCACCCAAAAACCCCTGTCAAAGGCAGGCAGCAGCCTTATAAAAAAAGCCCACCACAACTGAAAAAAACCCTTGCCAAGCACCCTCTGCTCCACGCTAAGATTTATTTGGCCGACACCTCGTAATCATCTCTAAATCTAATGGGACACAAACGCATTTCATCACGGATGAAAATCTTCGGCGACCGCTCAAATGAAAATCAAGGAATTATTACAATCCCGTGGTTTGGGCTTGCAGCAGGCATTAATCAGAAATCATAATAAATCCACACAGCACATTCAGCCAGCACATTAGTCAGGCGGTTTTGCATGATAACGACGTTGACTAATGGGCTCCGAGTTGGAAGGGTCAATCATAAACTCATCAAATGCTTCATTTAATTTCTTAATTTGGACAAACACGATTTGTTTATGGGAAAGATATCAGGTGTTCTTGAATGAATAATGGCTGTGAAACCAAAGTCCATTAATCAGCGCTTGATTACAAATGACTCGGAGATTGTTTGTTCTAATTTCATTCATTTGGGGCAACAAAGGGAACACGAGCGAGCGAAAGCACTTGGCCAAAATGGCGCACTTAGTTCTCCGTGTTTAATAAAGTTGTGATAAATGGGCTTTCAATAACTAAAACAAGGGGGTTATTACCCATATTAAACGCTGCCCCTGAAAAAATGAATATACGGGAGTTACAAGGAGCTGGTGCAGGCACAGAACAAGGTGCTGGATGACTGCTGGACACGTGTGCTGGCATTCCAGGTTTTCCTGAGAGGATGGATGGGAAAAGCAGCAAACCTGCAGGGGTTTGGTTTTACTTCCAGTGAAACATTTGAAGAAAATGGTGGAATTATTTGGGTTGGAAGGGACTCTAAAGCTCAGCCAGTGCCACCCCTGCCATGGCAGGGACACCTTCCACTGTCCCAGGCTGCCCCAAGCCCTGTCCAGCCTGGCCTGGGACACTGCCAGGGATCCAGGGACAGCCACAGCTGCTCTGGGCAGCCTGGACCTACCCACCCTCACTGGGAATTGTAATTAATTTAATCTAATCTAATCATAGGTTCCTTTCAGCAAGGTGATTCCAGCACCCTTCCCACGTGGAAATTAGAGAAGTCCCAAACACCAGAACATCAATGTGAGCCCAGCAGCCAGCACAGATGGGGCAATTTAAAACTGGGCATTCAGGCTGTAAAATCCACCACTGGAATTTACATCCAGTGGATAAAACCACTCTCCACTTTCACTTTAGAAAATCCAAATGTCCAAAGATGTACAAGAGAAACTTGTCAGGACAAAGCTCCAGGACACCCAATTCCTGGGAATGCTGGGATGAGCAGAGCCCACGGAGAGCAGCTGGACACAGAGGAGGCTGAGACAGATCATGTCAAGCACTACAACTAAATATTTCCCCATCGATATTGAGAAATAACATTTCCCAAAAGACTTGCTAAAAAACAAACGAGCCCCAAGACCACATATGGTTTGCACAGCCAAACCAGTGGATAATTAAATTACAGCAAAGTTGCTAAATATGAATTGATATAAAAACTTCAGCTAACTGAAAAATTGTCTTTGACTGCAGATCAATAGCAGGCCTGAAAGATTCATCTGCACATAATTAGCAGAGAGATTTGCATCAAAATCCTGGATCCCATATGCTGCAATATTACTGAAACCCATTAGGCACCATGTAAAGCCTGAGATACTTTTGGTGCCACAAAAAAAAAAAAAAGACCTTGGATAAAAAAAAAATCTAACAAAAAATTAGAAATTTTAAAAGCTTTAGAATGATTTCTGAAGGCATTAAACGTTCATTAACTAATAAAATTCCTCTAAATTCTACTTATAGGCTCTGGTTAATATTATGGCATCCCTACATCTCCTCATTGGCTTCTTGCTCTAAAAACAAGTTGATATTCTACAAAAATGGTTCAAAGCAATTTTTTTTTTTTAGTCTCTTGTAAGAACCTAAAAGAGGTCCCTGAAGTGAACAGCTTTCAGACACCAACAGAATGATATTATACACTGCAAAAGTGAATTATTTCATTTCAAACACATTTATTCTCTATCTACATTCAATTAAAAATCCTGAATTTTTTTTCAGCAATCCTGCAAATTAATTTAAATTAATGATTTACTTAATTGCTATTATCCAAGTGTTTTCTTTGCTCACCAAGGCCACAAACCAGCTGCACGCCCAAAATCACACACTTTGTAAAGACAACACCATTAATATGTTAAAAAAAGCAATTAATTGGAGTACTGACTCTTTTTTTTTTCTACAGTTGTCACTTTGTGGGCAGAAATTCTTATTTTTTTAGGACTCTAATGAGATTATGAAGCTTTGCCAAGAGCTCAGGGCCAAGGAATGGCTGAAGAAATGCGTCTCTGTCCAGCTTGGCTATGAAGCTCATTGGTGTGGAGCACTCAGGTGAGCTCAAATACTTCCTCAATTTTCTGAAAGTCAGTCTTAAAACACCTGAAATTCCCATCAAATATACAATATAAAAAGGAGCTATTTCTTCTAATGCACACCTTCTTGGTTATTAAACTATTAGTTTAATTCTTCTATAGCTCAGAGCTTTTCCAAGTGTTCTTTCACCTGATGCCGTCACTGAAATGGGTTTTGACACCAAAACCTGCCGAGTAGGAACCAGCAGTTGACCTAAAACCTGGGTTCATTAACTCCATAATTAGATGGATTTCCTAAATTAGCTGGTGCTCAAAAACAGGATAACCCCCCGCTATGGAGCCAGGAGAGGAGAAGGCTCCAGGGAGAGCTCAGAGCCCCTGGCAGGGCCTGAAGGGGCTCCAGGAGAGCTGGAGAGGGGCTGGGGACAAGGCATGGAGGGACAGGACACAGGGAATGGCTTCACATGGACAGAGGGCAGGGCAGGATGGGAGACTGGGGAGGAATTCCTGGGATGGAATTCCCAGATTTGCTGTGGCAGCCCCTGGATTCCTGGCAGTGCCCAAGGCCAGGTTGGACATTGGGGCTGGAGACCCTGGGACAGTGGGAGGTGTCCCTGCCCGTGGCTGGGGTGGGATGGGATTTAAGGCCCTTCCAACCCAAACCAGTTTGGGATTCTGGAATCTCAGGCGGTCCTAGAGCAGGACATGAAGAGAAGGAGTTGGAGCAATCACAAATGCCGAGACTCTTCCCAAGAGTAATTCCAGTTTATTTTCCTTTGACACAGGGAACAGAACAAACTTCCCAGACTGGTGCAGACTCACTAGGGATGGAAATTCCTCTCCTTGCTGGGGGCTCAGGAAATGCTCCACAAAACACCCTCAAAACTCCCTGCATCACCTCCATCCACATTTGTCAGAAAGACAAAACATGATTTAGGAAGACACCTCTGCTCTCCAAATAGAGACTTTTATATAAATAGGAGTAAAATTCATCATCTAAAGTGTCAATTATTGCTATTCAAAACAAATATTTGAAATTGATAAATTTAAAATTTAATATTAAATCAAATTTTAATAGCTGAAACTAAATTCACCTTTTCTTTTTTAATATTCAGAACTTCTAAGCTTGTTAAAAGTTCAAATTCTTGCAAGTTCTGGAGCAAGAATTATTTTTACAGCCTGCTTGAAATTTCCACAGAACAAGTAAAATATTTTAAGTATTATTTCACCCTTTGTGCACATATATAACAGCACGTTATCCACCCTTCTAAAATTCATTGCGCAATTAGAAATTCAAATTAAAGCCAGCCAGTTCTCAGTGGAAAGAGCACAAATAAGAAAACCCAAAGAAAGCCATCATCAAAACGAGAAATCCATAACCATTCGATAAATTTGGCAGTTGAAAAGAAGCCCCCAATAAAAGGAAATTTTTCATACTTGTTGCCACCTGCCCGCCCGACTGCTTTGCATAGCTCGAAAAGAGCAAACCAGAGGCCAACCTATTTAACTAACCAGTTTTTATTAAAGCAAAAGAAAAGCAAGAATCTATGAAGTAGCAAGTGATCCTATTAGTTCCACCAGACTAAAATCATACAGTCTACGTATGTGGTCCTTTCAGCCACATCTGTTATGAGCCATTTTGATACCCAAAAGCAGAGAATATTTGCCCATATTTATCAGGCACCGAGTGCAAAGCAGGCTTTTTCTCCTCAATAACTCCTGGTAGAATGGGTAGATTAAAAAAGGAAAAAAAAAAAGGCAGGCAGAATTATAAAACAATTTGCATTTACCACAGTTAAGACCAAAATATTTATTGTATTCTCTGATTTTTCTCTTTGAGGAATAGGTAAAATGCAATAAAGATGCAGGGGATGAAATTAAAGGCAGCAATCTGATAGCATAATTCAAAGATAATGAGTTAAATATCCACTACCCAGAATTGGATCTGATAAAGGGTGAATGTTTGGGATTTGTGTTCACCCCCGTTTTCATCACCTCACATTTAATGCCTCGCTCCTGAAGTTTCCTTTAAATAAACTCTTTGCACAAACCGCCCCATTCTTGACTGTTCTTTCAGCCACAGATTGAAATGCAGATCCCAAAACCAGATCAGTCACTTCATTTCAACTCTAGACCTTTGAAAAATCCAGATCAATTGCCTTTTGTCAGCGTCTTTATGGGGAGAGCAAGAAATTTCTGCTCAGCACCATGGCAAAGCCCTCGGAGCCCTTTGGAAGAGGCAGCAGCATCGATGGTTTGAAACGTCCCCGTGCCGTTTCGTAGGAATCTATCGACATTTTGGGGAATATTCACCCACATTTTCATCTTTATGAGAAAGCACAGGTACCATATAATTTACAGCAGGCATTAAGCAGCTTTCAGGTCCTGAGGTTTTGCCCCTAAGCTCGGGATTTAAGATTTGAAACAGCACAAAAAAAACCAAAAACAAAACCAAAAACCCCAAAAAACAACTTCTCCCTCAAATCAGCGCCGGGAGCCACGTTCAGACACAAACCCCCATCTCGGATCTCCTGCATCCCCTCGGTAATGAAGTCTGGGAAAGGAATCGCAGACACCCAAGTGGGTTTGGCAACTGTAAGTGACAGAAGCTGAGCTAAATCCTCTGTTTACACTGGGGATTATCCGGGTGGATTGTGCGGCGCTCCCGGAGCCGGCGCTGGTCAGGGGACGCTGCTCCCCGTCCGCCCGTGGGGCAGCGGCACAAAGCCCCGGCCTGGTAGGAAGTGACCCAGAAGGAGATGGCGAGCAAGGATTTACACAAAGCCCAGTCTGCCTCAGAAAAACTCCATATGACCATTAACTGGCCGGCAGGGCCTGCCAGGAGGCCTAATTACAGCCCTACAGAGCCCCGCTAACAAAAGCTGGAGAGCTTTAGCCCAGGGATGATCTGCTTTATACTGACTTGAGAGAGTCCATATAGAGCCACGAAAAGAAAGAGGTTTAGCTTGGAAATTCTCCCAAGAGACAAAGCATTGTCGCTCAGTCTGGAAGGCCCACATGGAACATACTTCAGATGGGCTTAAACATCCCACCCTCTCCAAATTAACATTCAACTATTGCCTGCTTAACATCTGCTCGGGCACGGCGACTTGTGGGAGGTTGTCACAGGAGCCTGAAGAGGCTCCCCGGCACCTCAATATGAAGAAATCTGATTCAATAAATGGTGAAAATATCAATTTATAGCCGAGACCGACAACTTGTGAGGATTGAAGGGTTTTATAAACCAGAACTCAGTTGTCTCGAGGACTGAAGTGTTTCGGTACCTCCCAATATTGCCCTGCTTAGTGGGAACAAAATACTGACATTAATCTATGCTTAAAAAGAAAAAAAAAAAAATTAATGAAGTCAGCACAAATGCAGGACATGGAGAAAAACCTTCTCAGCACAGTATTACCTAAATATAAAAATGCCCACCTTACCTTCCTCCCCCACAGGCACAGGTGAATATTTTTTATTTTACCTGCTCTCATAATGAGACACCCGAGTCACAATTCCCATCTCCGAAAACACCAGGAGGAAAAAAAAAAAAAAACCAACTCAGTAATAAGAGCCTGTTTTATTACTTGCTGATTTCTGCCTTTCAGCGAAAGCAATTGCTATTTCCTAAAATAATATCTGGGTTAAATTCTAAAAGCAGATTTTTCTCAAGATCCTAAGTATCTTCACAAGGGAAATTTAGATAGGGAAATATAGACAAGGAATTCCAGAGCAGCTGTGGCTGCCCCTGGATCCCTGGCAGTGTCCAAGGCCAGGCTGGATGGAGCTTGGAGCAGTCTGGGACAGTGGGAGGTGTCCCTGCCATGGCTGGGGTGGCACTGGAGGGGCTTTAAGGTCCCTTCCAACCCAAACCATTCCCTGATTCCACGATGTCAGCAGGCCTGAACCAGGAGGGGACTGTCCCCAGTGTCCCCACAAGCCCTGCTGGTGATTTGGAGCCCCTGGCTGGTTTGTCCAAACCACGGAGGAGCAGCGTGTCTAACACCAGATCGTGGATAATCCACAGCACAGCTTCTGATTCCCTCTTAGTGGGATTGGAGCAATCCCCGTAAAGTGCACGGATACTCCATGAGCTCATTCCCAACTTTGGGATGGAGCCTGTACAGAGCCCTGCGCACACCAACAACAGCACCACTCACCAGAGCTGAAGCACTGAGTTAATTCCAATTATATTCAAATACAGCATCACCACAACAGCAACGAACCTTCTTGATCCTCAACTCCTCAAAAAGCTGCTCAGCATAAGTTCAAGACTAAAAGGTGCCGATTTTGCAAGGAGTAAACACACAAAAATATATTGAAACAACATTTCCAACCTCTCCTCGCAGCAATTAAATATAAATTAAATGTATTTGACTGAATGCAGGACTTGGGGAAGAAGGTGGGGGATGATCTCATAAATGCCTGGGATGACCAGGACTTAAATAAAGCCAGGAAGGAACTTAATTCTCTCTTTTGGATTGTAAGAGACACAAAGATATTAAATCTCTTCTGTTCCTTACGAACAACTTGCAGCCTCAATCTGAGCTCCAGCCCTCAATGGTGGATATTTAAATTTAACAATGTCACAGACCTTTAAGAAGCTTTGGAAAATTTTGGAGCTCAGGTCACGATGATCTACAACCCCCAGTTATCTCTTGTACATCTCCCAGGTGTGAAATTAAAAAATGAGATGTGATCGATGGCAGCAGAATACACAAATTGTGCTTTTGAGGTCAGGGCTGTCACATCCATTTCATAATTACATGCTTCAAAGATTTATTAAAAGTTCTGGAGAACGAGGAATGTATTGGAAAGAGAGACAATGCAAAAGGCTGGAGAGATTTTGGGGGGAAAAAAGTAAAAAGTACATCAGCAATGTGAGGAGATTCCTCCAAACAGAGGGATTCCAAAGGGGGAAAAAAATATAATCGTACTGATCTAAAACAATGCTAAAAAATAAAGAAAATCACACAAAAAACCCCAAAACCAAATTTTTGAGAGCGTAGAATAAAGCCTCAGTAGCAGCAGGAGCCAGAGGATAAACATGAGGTTTCAGTGTTAAAAATGGCTTATTTTTATTTCCTTCAAGGGCTTTACTAAGTGCCAATGATGATACAAACCAATTTAATTTTAACCTGAAATTTAAGTGAGCTACAGAGAACGGGACCAGCATCTGCCAAACACAAAGGGATAAAACCCCCCCGATACAACAAAAAAGTTAATTTTTAACCAAGTTAATGAAGTTAATTTTTGAAGATGCTCGTTTACTCACCAGCTGCCTCCAGAACCAGCTGCAGCCTGGCTTTGGCCTGTTCAGCAGGAGTCTGCAAGAGAGGATTGATCAGCTCACACCTGGTTGGACATTGGACACTCCAGGTGTGACATTGCCACCCTCAGAGAGCTCCCACCTCCCCCAGCGACTCCATAACCACAGCAGCCAGAGGAACTGGAATCATATGGAGGGAGGAATGATCAAAGGAACCTCCAGAAGCGACCCAAAACCCCATTTCAGTGTGGCACCGTGACCAACCCACGCCCAGCTCCTCTCCCAGCCCCTCCAACCCCGCCTGGCTCCTGGGTGACCCCGTTCCACACAAAACGCCCCAAAACCGGCTTTAACGTGATTAATATGGCGAGTTTTCCACACCTTCCCCTTATCTGGGGTGATTTTTCCCTCTCCTAGAGGTATTGCTGCACATCTGTTGCCTTGAGGAGCACGCTGTTGGCCGTGGCCCCGCTATGCTAACGAGTCCCAGTGATGTTTGCACTGTGTCCAATGTGTTTGCCACCCCTCTAAACGTGAAGCCCCTCAAACGTTGCCACAGTTAAATTGATACACAAACCCTATTTGTCACGGAGTTCAGGAGTTGATTATTCCTAGAAGCGTCGGGGAAGTTTTGGGGAGGTTTCTGCTCTGCACTAAAAACAAAACCCGACGGGAGTTTTTGGGGGCGTTTTGTAGCTCGGGAAACTCTTCTCGAGATCCTAAATATCTGCAGGGAGGAATTTTAAATAGGGAAATAAAGAGAAGAGAAGATGTGGCTGCTCCTGAATCCCTGGAAGTGTCCAGGGCCAGGTTGGACATTGGGGATAGTGGAAGGTGTCCCTGCCCACAGCAGAGGATGGGATGGGATTTAAGACCCTTTCCAACCCAACCCATTCCATGATTTTGAGTTCTTTGCCATGAATGTCCCAACTGGTGATGCTCTGCACGGCCTCACCACCCTCATCTACGCCCATGAGGCGAGGCTGAGAATGACCGAACAATTCCATTCCTACTCCAAGAATTTACAGACTGCTCCTTCCAACGGGAGAGATGCTGCATTAAAATGCACTTTAAATGAAGACCCAGATTCGGGTTGTACACAGATCTATTATTTTCGGTTCAGAGTTTTGCTGTTTGCATAAACCCAGAATTACTGGGCAGAATTTATTATTATTACAGCTGCAGTTTGGATCCTACCATCAGACCTGACCACTAATCCTGGTGGCAGCAAGAAATATCTTGAAATTTATCATAAATTATCTCCCCATTTTTTCTTCTTGCCATGAACTAATCACTGCAATCCGTTCTGGCGTCTCAAGTATGTCACGGGAGGAAAGGAAGGGAAAGATCTGCTTTTTATCCAGAACCAACTTGCCCAGCTTCAATTTCAGAGGAGCTTTACTTGGGTTTGTGGTTTCTCCACTCCAGGACAACTGTAAACTAAAAAAAAAAAACCTAACCCTGGTGGGAGTTGAGTTTGGCATAATTTTGCAGGAAAAGCAGAGGAGGAGAAGTATTTGGTGCCAAACACCACCTGTGCTCACGTCTGAAAGTGAACAGCCCAAGTCTTTGTGCACCTCATGCATCAGGTGGGGCTCTGGCATCCCAAAATACAACTTCCCATTCCTACAGCAGTTACTCAGTTCAGATATTTAACCAAAAAAACCCTCTGGATCCCTTCCTGTTGGCCACACAACCACCACTGTTCAGCTCCACTGACTGGAAAAAGCTGCTCCACTGGCAGTTTTGGGATATTTGTGTCCAGCACCACAAGAATTCCATGAAAGAGCAAATGCCAAGCCAGGCTCCAGAGGAGAAGGGAAGCCACAGCAGCTACACAAATGTCACTCCCAGCACTGAACATGGAGTTCCACAACTGATCTGAGGAGCTCCACGGGCTCCAAACACCTTTTCCCACTCCTCCCGTGGAGTTATGGACGTGTCTTGGTGGTGTGAGGGAGGGAAGACTCAAATTCTGCTTTTCCTCAGCAATATCCCACTGGGAGCAGCCCAGGCAGTTGCTCTGGAGGCATTTTCCCCTTTGCCCTTGCCCCAGGTGTTAATTACTCCACAGGCATCATTTACCCACCAGAGAACTCCACAGCCACCTTTTTATCAATCAATAAGCCCTAACCAAGGAGTGAAAGAAGGATTTTGAAATAAAGGTGACTGCCTTGGCCCCAGAAAACATCTCTCCAACTGGTGGATGAGGCCAGCAGTGGGAGGAAAAAAAAAAAGACAGAGAGGATTTCAGCTGAAAACCACAATTAGAGCCTGGAAGAAGCCGGGAGCAATGTGTGAGAACAAGCAGCTACCCCAGGTCAGTATTGATTTAGGGGACCATTAAGTGAAAAAATTCAGCCAGACCCTCAGGAAACTTCAAAATGGTGAAATGATTGGTGGAGGAAACATTACCAGAGCAACGTCGAGCGAAATAAACCCTTGTACTTTCCTTATGGTCTTAAGCATAACCGAAAAGGAAAAGAATTCAAAGAGAGTAAAAGAGAAAATAGAAATATTTCTAGTGCCAGCTGGTGAAGGAGCCCAGTAACTGTAAAGCAGGAGAGGAATTCCCTAAAATTCCTTAACAAGCAGGCTGTAAAATGACCTGAGGTCACCCCCAGCAATGAATTTTACATGCGTCCAAAAGTGTCTGGTGAGACACTGGAATGCCAGTTCAGGAAAGGATGGCATTCCACAGGACACCATCAACCAGAAATACCCCTGTGATTAATAACTGCTTTTAATATTTCAAGCAAAATTTGGATTAGATCATTCCATTTTTAATGGCAGCTGATTTATGAAGATGTGGCACATCCATAACTTGTGCTTCTTTGCAGTTCATCCACTGCATTCCATCACTCCTCCTTTCAGAAACGGTTATTCTAATAAAATCACACTAAAACCAGTCTCACAACTTTAAATTTGGTGGGGTTTGTATAAAAATCCCCACACAAGTTGCTTGTCACTCACAGCTCCAGGAAAAAAGTGCTGAGTGTGATGGGCAGCTCCAGAAATGCCAGGAGAGCAATGGTTGGCTTTCCAAATATTCCATTTCAAGGCAGATTCAGCTTCTCAATTAATGAACAGATTAGAACAAACACTTTAATTCAGCTTTAGAATGTACTTTTTAAATTATTCCTGCCATTTGGGATGAATGGCAAACGTTCTTGATAGAGGAAACAACGTTAAAGTGAAAGCTTGAGGACACTGAGGAAAAAAAATTGAGAAACATGAAGTTTATACACAGAGTCCAAGTTTCTGCTGGAGTCAGGCACTGGGAATATTGTGGGGCAGAGCATGTGGCTCTTGGCAGCCCTGGAAAACTTTTATCCCAGGATTCCAGCAGTTCATGATGCTGCAGCATCTTGAGGTGGAACGTTGCCTTCCTGAATTTTCATCATTATGGAATTTCATATGGAAAATGTCTGATATGGGCTAAAACTGGACAGGCTCCACGGCTCCTGCTCATCCCTGACACTGCTGGGGTAAAAAATTCACCTCCAGGACTTTTCTGTCTTCAAACATCTGGATAAGAGCCCAACAAACTTCTGGTGGGTTTTTACACAAATCTTTTCTTTTGGCATTTGATAATGATAAACCCAGCCCACAACATTCCCAGGAAAACCTCCTACCTGAAACTACAATTCCATGTTCAACCTGCAGAGAAGGATGTGGGATATCAAACCAGTCTCATGAAAAGAATCAAACTCCTAATTTAAAGACAGGTGAAAATTCGAAACAGAAAGGGAGCTGTGGTTGGATCCACTGTGGATCTTCTCCTGTCATTCCCCGGGGTTCAAACTCCTCTGGATGCAAGTGCAGGTGGTAAAATCCCAGTTTAAAGCAAAATCCAAATAATACACACGGAGTCAGTAAATAAACACTAATTAACTCCAGAGCACAAACCCATCCTCCTGCTTTAACTGCAGCCTCTCATCCCTTTCCTGGGGACATTTATCCAACCTTTCCTGACGGCTGATGAGCTCAAAGAAAGGTTAAGGAGAAGAGTAACAAGAAAAAGAGTGACTAAAACACACATTCCCCAGTTGTCTGAGGAGGTGGCTACCCAAAACCACTGGGAATAATTCCAAAGCGGGTCAGAAACCTACAGCAAAACGTTTGGAATGAATTCCTGGAAAAAGAAAAGCTGGCAAGGCTAAGAATACGAGAGAAATTCCCAAGTGGAAGTAAAAGAGAGGTTTCCCCAGTGGAATGAGGCCTAAGAGAGGTTGTAGCTGGTTGGGACGAAGGGAATTGTTGAGCAGGGATAAATCCAGGGGTTGTGTATTGCAGGGATGGAATTCACGTGGAGGGAGGAGAGGAAAAGGAAAACAGATCCCACTCAGGGAAGTGGTGACACCCCTGGAGAAACAGCCACACCACGTGAGCCTGTTCCATCACCCCTCACACACATGGAAACACCTGGGAGACTGGAATGGTGCTCCAGCTACAGTGGGAATGTGGGAATGACAACATCCCATCCCATTTATATAAAACTCCAGGCTTTTGGGGCACAGGAGACTGACAGGCCTGAGCTGCTGGAGTGGGACAAATGCAATTCCCACTGGGAGAACTCCTCTGCCTCACTGCATTCCCAAAAAATTCAGGAAAGCCCCAGTTGGGTGTTGTGGGCAGCAAAAAGGAGAGCTCAAGTGTCAGTGATGGGAAGAGCCAAGGAAGAAATCAAACAGAGGGGATACACCTAAAATCACATCTGAATTTATTCCCTAAGTCAGAAAATTGTCCATCCCACTCCCAGCAAATCCCAACAGGAGTGAGCAAGAGAGGAGCCTAAACCCAGGCAGCTTTTAAACAGAGTTTGATCAAATGATGGAAAAGGTTGTGGGACAGGTTTATCACAGGAATGCTGGATTCCTTTCCTGCCATTTGCTCCTCTTCGGGTGATTAAAAACAATAATTACCAATTATTTGGTAATCTGCTTATTTGTATAAGAAGACACTTCACAGGAGAATAAAATACTAAAATAAAAGTCAAACCAAAGGAGAGGGTGAACTTGCAGTTGTCATCTTTTCCTTATGGAAGCCTTTGAGGGGGGCCAAATTCCAGACTGACAAAGGGACGGTTTTCATATTAAAAACATAAAAAATGAAATCCCAGAGAAGAATCCAAAAAATAAAATCCCAGAGAAGAATCCAAAAAATAAAATCCCAGAGAAGAATCCCTAATCTGAATTAATAGCACAGAAATATAATAAGCACATCTGGCACTATTTGAATTAAACCCCTGCATTTCCAGGCATAAATCAGCTGAATAGATTGGGGGGGAAAATTATATTTATGTCTGAGTTTTTGCTCTGATACAATTAATCAACACCACCACCCAGGAATAGGCTATGGCAGGAGTGTCCTGACTGGATCCACATCCATCTGCTCCCAAAAAAATCATCTTAAGTTTATCAAAGTGAATTATAAGTGGAGAAAAATCATGCGAAGTGTGGAATAATGACAATTTCTGTCCGTGGAACGCACAGATGCTCTTGCTACTTCCACAGAAATAATGACTCCAGCATCAGGGATGGACTAATTAGGAAAAGGAAATCATCAACCAAAGAAATTGGCAGAAAAATCCAAAGTTTAATTTATGCAAAGGCCACAGAAAATATGACCAGTGGTGAAGGGAAGAGTCCAGTTTAATTAGACACCAACACCACGGTGAAGGGAAAACTGGCTATAGAATGTGGTTCCTCCAGCCAGAGCCAGGAAAAAGCATCTGAACCTCGACAGAAAGGATGGAAAACTCCCAGAGTCGTCCTCCTCCAAGATTCCCCATTTAGCAAAACTGGGAAGGAGAGAGACAACAATGATAAGGCCCAATCCTGAAAATCAGAGCCCAGTGAGGAATTAAATTAGGCAGAACCATAAAATCCCAGCTCTAAACATCTGGATGGAAATTCAGTTGTTGAAAAATCCAAACGGAAAACGGAAAGCCCAAACTTCCTGCAGAAACACCAAAGGATATTCGGACTCCAAGCTTTCCATCCGATGGAATTCTCACACAAATTTGGGATCAAACGCTTTAAACTGTCCCCAAAATATCAACAGCACTTCGACTTGAGGATTCCCCAAATCCAGGGACACAAACTGTCACTGAAACATCTGGATTTGTAAACTTTAACTGTGGATTTTTCACTTCACTCTGCTTTGCCAGGAGCAAGGTGCATTTTAACCCAGGATCTCCAGAGAACCCTGAAACACCAGGTGAGGGCAAAAATCCCACCTTGTTTCCACTGAAACCAACCCAAAATTTGGGAGGAATAAGCACCAATGGATTGCTGGAAGCAAACCAAAGGCAGGAGGGAATGGCTGTGGCACATGGACGGGATTTTGGGAATTCAAAGCGGTTTTTGCAGCAAGGGCTCCTCTAAAAGGACCAGGAAAAACAACGTTGTCTTCATTTCAGTGAATATTCCTGAGGAAAAAAGCAAGGAAAAGGGCCTTCCTACTGGGAGTGGGTACAGCAAAACGGATTAAACACTCAGCAGACACAGGGAGAGCTGTGAAGAAGATTTTCAATAAATGAATCGGTAAATCCAGGTCTTTTTAAAAGGGAAAAATTCCTGGAAGTGTTGAACTCACACAGCCATAAAACTCTGTGTGGGTTCTTTAGTAAGAGAGGAAATATGGATTATGTTGCACTAAAGGCTAAAAAATTACCTGCCCTTCTATTTATCTGCTTGCAGCCTGGGATATCATCCCTTAGATTTATATTTGCATGGAAATAGAGCCACAATCACCAAAAAATTCAACACTCTGATAAAGAGCTGACAGAACAGAGATTTCTGCACCAACATGACCTGCTCATTATTCTTTAAATCCATCTCTTTCTTCATTTAACCTTTAAAAATTAGAGGTAGAATGACGCCTGCAGCTTACAAAAATGATAAAATTATTAAGATTTGACTCTTAAATATGGATTTTGTATCTTTTATCACTGTTTCAGATTTCTGCTGCGCTGTGTTGCAACAAAGATGTGGGAGAATACAAAAAGAGCAGATAAATGCAGGTTCTGAAATGAAAATTTTGAATTAACACATCATGAAGTGCTTTGGACACAGCTCCAGCCAAGGCTGGACTGGCTGGAAAAACAGGAGCACAACCAACAAGTAACAGGGATTAATTAACAAAAGGAGCAGTTAATATTTGAATTACTGCTTTATTTTTTCCACTAAGAGAGGAGATTTCTCTAAATAAATCAGGATTTTCCAGAGAAGAAGGGAACCCCATTCCCCCTTTGGAACCTTTGCATTGAAATGCAGCAATTGAAAAAGAACAGAAAAAAAAATTTGAAAATGAAAAGCACTTCAAATATCACAAGTTTCAAAATAATCTGAGAATCTAGCCCAAATCATGCCCAATTACACAGGAACTAACCTGAACTTCATCAGGATTATATACTTTGAATAAAAGTGCATTTTCTCTTTGCTCTCGGGTTCAGTGATCAACTCACTCCCAACTGCACCGTTTTTTTTTGGGGGGGGACTGTCACAGATTTCTGGTTTAACTTTTCCAAAAAACGACTTGTGTTTCATGCTTTTGGCTGCTTCTTCTGCCAAATAAACACAATGTAAAATGTGCAGGGCAAAACATAATTATTCTGAGGAGCACCTGCATAAAATCAAGACGCAGAGATTCGTATTTTAGGTGCAGACCACGGATAGTTGGGCAAATTTATGCTTCATCTCAGTATTGTGCCAAGATCCCTCTTCAGTATCTGCAATAAAATACATTCAGATCGAAGATCCCCATGCAAAATCCCCAAAAGAAGAGGAGAAAGAACCCCCCAAAAAGATGAATTCGCCGGTGGCCTCGATAATTAGATTAAAAATCAATTACACCTCTGCCATAGCGTTTGTTTGCTGGAGAAAACCCTCCCAGGAAATGCATTTAAACTTGGGGAGAGCGAGGCAGCCACTGCCCTCCATAAAGTTTCTTTATATATTTTTCCACAATATGCACAAAACCAGAATATGAAATCAGAAACATTTTTACACATTCTCATACTTCAGAGAGCACTAACAGCATTTTACTCGTCGAAAGCACTTTATCTTCATGTCTCTATAAGGCAGAGTTGGTGCATAATAATGTAATTTATATTGCCTAAATGTTATTTTGGGAGCATTGCATCATTTCTCAAACTTCATGACCTTTACAATTTCCTAAACTTTTATTCCCCTCATTATTCTGAACAGATTTCATTACATATTTTGAATGTAAACAACCCTGAATAATGATGGGCCCCATTACGTATGTACAGCTCTGACAATCGCGCGCGGGGCCGAGATGGAAACCCGGCGCATTAATTTACCTCTCATCCGCCGTAACCGCACTCCCATAAAAAAGTTTTATACTCAACTCACATAAATCACGGGGGAAGAAAAATGAGAAAATCTGGTGGCTAACTCATCTCCCACCATTCTGCGAAAATGAAATTCACTGAAATACCTATCAAAACCGCAATCATCAAGAGATAATGTCTTCTTAGGTCTATCTGCACTTTCCGATTTAATTTCCTCCATGCCCTTGACATCCACAGATACCATTAAGATTAAGAGCAGCGAGTAACTGAGCAGTTCTCGGATTTTGATATATGGGGCCTAGGCACTAAATGTAATATCATCATTTGAAAATTAATGCAATATTTCTTTTGTTAGTTTTTTTTTTTCCTTCTTCTTCCCCCCCCCCCTCCCTCCCGCAAGGAAAGCGGGATGAATACTCGGGGTCCTCGCCAGTAATTTCCCCATCAGAATGCCGCGCAATTATGAGGAGCTGTGCACCTGGGCAGAGGTCACCCAAATTACTCCATCATTTAATGAGCACCGAGATCAAACCCCGAGCACACTGTTGCTGCCGAGAGACGCCTCGCAGCCTGCTACATCAAATCTGATGGAATCATTAGAGTAATAAGCAGGAAAATCTGTTTGCAGATTAACCTCTGGTTTCATGCTGCTTTCATCTAATGGGGCGCTGTGGAAATCTTGTCAGCTTTTCATCAAGGCACGATCAAATTACGGGAATTGCGAACAAACCGCCGGCGCGATTGGAAACAACACCCGCACGTGCCGGGGGTTTTATGCAGATGCCAGGGAAAATCACACTCTTGATATTTTACAGGGTTGTTTATTTGCTTCAGCTGATCGCCGAGATCAGCAGGGATCATGGATGCTCCCATCGGCCTTCCCAAATTTACAGCGGAGAACGGGAGTCAAACGAGTTTACGGGGTAAATATGAGTGGGGTGACAAAGGGAAAGCAAAATCAAGGCACAGGGAGGAAAGGTCACGGGGTCCCCAAAGCAGCCAAAGGCAGGGGAGACACCTCGGTGCTAGAGGAGAGTGATCAAAGTTTACTTTTTAATAAAGACATGGAGACATTAAAGTGTCATTTTACGTGGAGCCGCTCTGGTTTCAGAGCCCGCTGGTAATGGGAAGTGACAGGGCAGAACTCGCTTCTCTCACAAAGTTCCCACAAAAATTTGTCGCTGTTGGAACAACAAACTGCTGCACAGCCTTTGAATGTTCTGCCATGAAAACGTTCTGCCTCTGAAGGTTTGATCGTGTTGTTTGATTCACATCTGCGACCAACAGCAGCAAAACCTTAGAACAAATGAAAGTGCTGCGTGCACATGAATTTAATACACTTTCAGGGCACTGAGTTCTCCACAAATCCTCCGGATCCACGGAGCCCCTCTGCAGGAGCAGCCCGGATTTCATCCCTGTAGGCCAAGAGAGCCAAACAAGATGCATTTATTCCATGGATATCCATAAGCCATTGATCTCGTGCAGTGTGACTACCTGATCCGAACCTGATCCAGAGCTCCTGAAGGAGCTGGAAAGGTTTCCAAGGGCCAGGCTGCTGCTGAGCAAGGCGAATGGTTGGGATGCCTGGCACAGCCAAAGGGGCCATCAGCCACTGACACCTGATGAGCTGGGGACACAGCCAGAGCCAGCACTGCTCCTCAAAAACCACATTCCAAGCTGGTGCCTCCAGCTGGACACTCAGTGGCTCTCCAGCCTGTCCCAAGGGAAATTTGGAATGTCCCTGCTCACAAATGTCACTTTGGCCATGGGTGGAAAACCTCTCCACCCCCACCTTCAGTCCCTCTCAGAAGGGGACAAAAGACAGGCACAATTCAAGAGAGACAGAAGAGACAATTCAAGCCTGCAGAGCATAATTGACCAGCATGGAGTTTTGCCAGGACAGCAAGATAAACATAATTACTCCCATTAAGAGCGTTAATTAATTGTTTGTGAACACAAATAATCGGCTGCTTGGTTTACAGCTCGTTAGGAAGCCAAGGGCTCTGTCAGGCATCACTGTCTTGTGACCACCCGAGGACCACAGGTGAGAAATCCAGAGAGCAACGAGCACTGCAACTAAACCCCGTGGGAAACCCAGTGACAGCCAGGAAATAAATATTGGCATTTAATAAAAAGAAATACTTGATCAAATAGAAACAGCGAATAAAGGAGAAGGGTTCCTGGTTGGGGGTTTTCTTTGGCTGATCAGATCAAAGAAAGATGTGGACCTTAAAGCACATCCAGTGGCCCCCCTGCCATGGCAGGGACACCTTCCACTGTCCCATTCCAAGCCCCAATGTCCAGCCCGGCCTTGGGCACTGCCAGGGATCCAGGGGCAGCCACAGCTGCTCTGGGCACCCTGTGCCAGGGCCTGCCCACCCTCCCAGCCAGGAATTCCTTCCAAATATCCCATCTTCATCTTTCAGTTTGAAACCATTCCCTGTGCCCTGTCAGTCCAGGCTCTTGCAAATCCCAAATTGTAACTCACCCTTTTCTTAGAGAAGGGATTCAATAACAGATAATCAAATCAAGATAAAGACTCTTCAGGTGGGAAAAACCTCCTAAGAGCATTTGGAGACACAGGTATTAAAGCTCCAGAGCTAGAATCATGTGGCTTAAATCTACGGAGGAATATTCCTATCATTTATCGGAGTTCAAAAGGTCTTTACGAACAAAATGTTGAGGTATGGAAGTTTCCAGCACAAATATTCCTGTGGGCACCTGTGGGTGCCTTGGGAAACAGTTTGTTTCCTTGAGCACCCATTCCCAGGACAGATTTTCTAAGATTAAAGGAAAAAGGGAAAGAAGCCTCAGATCTGGAGGTTTTTGACGGATCTTTCAGGGCAATGCTCCCCATCCATGGTAGAGGGTGGAATGAGATCTTTAAGATCCCTTCCTGCCCAGTTCTGGGATTCTAAATACAAAGCAGCCAATTTACTTATCAAAGACATGATTTTATTCCAAATTATTGTGAGTTAACCCATGAAGCACTTCAGGCACCATCGTTCCACAGGGGATATTTCCAGTGCCTTTTGCCCCAACCCCAGAGAAACCCTGAACACCACGGAACCCTTTTCCTTCTTCCCACCTCCCCCAGGCTACTCCAAGCCCACAGAGCCTCCTCCTTCCCTCTTTTTGTAGTTGTAAATCAGCCCTGCAGCTCCTGCTGTAGCAGAAACCTCAGTTTAGAACAAGCCCCAGCCATAGGCAACCTGTCAGGAGGGGAGCAGCTTCCTAAAATTTATTGAAGGGATTCAACCCACAGGTGATACACCCCTGCAAGCAGCAAACAAAAAAAAGGTGGATTTCCTGAGAACTCTGCTCCTTATCCCATTTGATGATGCCAAACACATTTCACAGGGCACCTTTAGAAAGGGGGAGCTCATGAGAACTGTGCCAGGAGACCCATCCCACCAGGATCTCCATCCTTCCCATCCCACCACAATCTCCATCCTTTCCACCCCACCAGGATGCCCATCCTTTCCGCCCCACCAGGATCTCCATCCCACCAGGATCTCCATCTATCCTTTCCACCCCCATCAGGATGTCCATCCTTCCCATCCTACCACAATCTCCATCCTTTCCACCCCACCAGGACCTCCATCCTCCCCACCCCACCAACATCTCCATCCTTTCCACCCCACCAGGACCTCCATCCTTTCCACCCCACCAGGACCTCCATCCTCCCCACCCTTCTGGCACTCCAAGGAGATATTTGAACCTCCAAATCCTTCCCAAGCGATTTCCCAAAATGGGAAGCAACAAGAGGGAAGCAATTCTGCCCAACGTGACACTAGGGGATTTTAACAGCACTACGGAACAGCAGGGATTATTTAGATATTCCATGAAAAAATAAAACCCTTCTCAGGATGGATGTGCCATTAATAGCGAATATTTTAATTTAATGGGATTTAATAATCACTTCAGATGAACTATTTAATGTTCCACTGATCGCTGGTGCCAACATGTGAGGCTCACCCAGCTTCTGACTTGTGACAAGATTTTATTTTTCCCAGTTTTGATCAACTGATGAGTTTTTAATGCTAAGCCTGGCTTGCCATCACTCGTGGGTTTAATATGTTTACTTAAACCAGAAATATTTTGCACCTCAATTATTATTTCCTACTGCAGCCCTGAATGGAATTTAAGTCGATCCATTATTCATAAGGCAAAGACAAGAGAGAAAACACAAAGCTGTGCACTTCTTTCATAGCCTCCAAATGACTCAAACACACCATATTTATGCATGCAATATTTGATTGTGTCCCTGGCTCTTTTTTTTTTTTTTTTTTTTTTTAATTTTTTTTTTTTTAATCACAAGTTTGCTGTTTTCAGATCAGGATATGCCAAAAATCCGACACCAAACAATTTTTTTGTTTATAATTAAGGCAATCATCAATCCAAGGATTGTAGTCCGGTTTATTTCATCTCGACATCAAAAAAAAAAAGTAATTTAAAAAAATTAAAACTCCCTTGAAATGGGGAGATAAATGGAAATGTGAGTGCCTTCACATAATAACAGTAGCCTGACCCTCTGGGAGATGGTTGACTTTCTCAATTCAAGGTATTCAAAGCTCATTCAAAAGTGTTCATTTGGAATGCAGATATCAAAGATGATGCAAATGTTCAAGAGAAAATTAAAACTTACCAGATGTTCTAATCCAGCTTTGATGTTTGCAGAGTCCCTGTAAGAGAAGAACAAAAGTTCTAAATAGTTGTTAAACCCTTGTCTGCAACGATTTCTGTTTAACTCTGAAATGGCAGAGCTGGGTAATTTCTCCAGTGTGTCTAATTTTTAATTTTAATACTCATTTACCTGTAACAGCTGAAAAGTATTGATTATCCTAATGTTCAGTGACAGAATTAAACCCTCAGATATTACCTGCCCTGAAATTGCTACAAACTGCAGCAATGCCACAGGATACACATTTAAAATCAACATTTTTAATTCAACTATCCCACTATTTACACTGGAAATGATCAGTCAGGCCAGGGCACAGGGCCATTTATCAAAATTATTATTATAATTTATTATTATAAAAATAATCCACATTTGGTGCCTCCTGGTTCTGCTTTGCCACCATTCCCACAAAGAAATTCCGTGCCCCTTTCCAAGGTGATGGAGAGAAGGAATTGTGATTAATTCCACGGCTCGTGGCAGCCATGCTGGAGCTTGGCATCCAGTTCTTGAAAGCTGCAAAAAAAGACAAAAGTACAGAGAGAAAATGGGCCACTAAAACAACAAAAAAACATGGGCCAAAGTATCCAAATAAAAGTTCTGAAAAGCAAATATTCAGAGGGAAAATTAATCCCTAACATATCCTGCTATGGAAAAAAAAAAATTAAATTCAATGGAAAACAAATTAAAAATTCCCCAAATTCCAGCCCACTGGACAAGGAGATGGGTCCTGCTTCCATCAGTGCCAGGTTCTACCTAATTCCAACATCAGCTCTTGGAAGGTGAGTCATTCTCACGGCAAACAAGGAGAAACCAGCCCCTGAGGGAATCAGTTAACACCACAGTATCACTAATCATCAGTACAAAAATTGCTAATTATTTATCATTTCCTAAAGCTTTTCCAAAAATCTGCTAGGCAGTTTTATTTTTTTCTATTTAAATGTCATTAATGAAGTGACAGGAAATGAAAAAGTAACGTTGTTGTTAGAATTTGAAAGAAGAATTTATTCTTCTCAGCCCTACAGGATTTATCCCAAATTGTCTCCCACTTCTTGAGCCTGGAGGAGGATCCAGGGAGAGTTCAGAGCCTCTTCCAGGGCTTGAAGGGGCTTCCAGGAGAGCTGGAGAGGGACTGGGGACAAAGGATGGAGGGACAGGGATGCCTTAAGTTTAAATTCCATGTATTTCAGGTTCTGTGCTGCCCAGGGGTGCAGCTCTGAGCTCACAGTCAGTGTCACTCAGCTCTGCACACTGCAGGGACACAAAACAAATCCTTCTCCTGCTGGACACCAAGGACAATGTTCAGGCCCAAAAGCACAAACAAGGGTGGGCTGGAGGGAGGAACAAGAAGGATGGGACCTCACAGCCTGGAGCTGGGATTGGACAATTAAACCCCAAAATGCAAATGGACCAAAACTCATAAAAATGTGAGAACTCATGACCAGTTAGCCACTTTGTGTCCATTGTGTGACCATTTTGGGTCCACCCTGGGTGCAGCCCTGGCCAGGCTCTTGTCCTGCCCAAGGTGTACCCTAAAGGCCTTTCCATAAATCTCTACTTTATTCTCCAGCTCTGTCCAGTCTCTGTTCCAGGCCAGCCCTCCCAAGGCATCACCAGGACACAGGGAATGGCTTCACATGGAGAAAGAGAAGGCAAGGCTGGATGGGATTTTGGGAAGGAATTCCTGGCTGGAATGGAATTCCCAGATTTGCTGTGGCTGCCCCTGGATCCCTGGCAGTGCCCAAGGCCAGGCTGGACATTGGGGCTTGGAGCCCCAGGGACAGTGGAAGGTCCCTGCCCATGGCTGGAGCAGGATGGATGGGATTCCATCTCCCTTCCTACGCAAAGCATTCCATGATTCCATGATTCCATTTTGGAGGTTCTACCCGGCCTTTCAAGGTTGAATTTCTTTGGGAGAAGGATCAGGGCAGGGCTGGGAGAAGCTCCCAGGCCCATCCCTGCCATCAATATTTGTGCACCTCCGCTCGGGCCGTGCTGAAAGCGGCCTTAATTCAATTACAGGCCTCAAAACTGATAAAAAAGGTCCTGAAGTGGAAAATGTGAGGAGATTATTGGCAAATGAATAAAGATTTGTATCGAACCGACGCACGGGAGTAGAGCAAGGGTTTGGTGGGGCTGTTTTTTAATCATCCCCCCCGTCTCAAACCTTCTGGGAACAGCGAGTTTCCCTTCCCCTCCTGCAGCACATCGATTCCTGAATTAGGCTGCAATATTAAATAATTAATATACTTGCCATGATTGATGCTTTGCATTAGTCGAATATTAGGTTATCAATCAAAATCCACTTGGTTTAATGCAATAATATTGAAAAAGTGTCACGGGCTGTTCAGCCAATTTGTAGTTGAGGCAGCCCAGACAGGAATATTGGTGTAACACAAGGCCCTAACGCAGGAAATGCAGTGCTGGAACATCCATAAGGAAAAACATTATCAAACTAACCAGGACAAGGCTGAGCTTGTCCTAAATAAACCTTGGGGCACCTGTCACTTCCAATGAAAACCTCTTCCCAGCCCGAGGCTGCTGGGCATCAATCAGCCAGGCTATGGCAGGGTTTTATCTTTTAGTTAACCAATAGAATATATTAGAGAGCTCACACAATTGTATTCTGTATCCTGTTCTAGATTACATTGTATATACCATAAATTATATTACCTGATTAGCGTTGTATTTATATAATTGTATATAATGATTGCCTCTTTTAAATACGTACTATAAATTGCATTCTAAAATCTGTTGTGCTCGTATAATGACGTAAAATAACCACATAATTTAGTTATATTATTTTCACATCAAATTATACAAATAAGGCTCCCATTGATATTATATTTCATAGGTTGTTTTAGGCAAAATCAGAGCGACGGCCAGAGCTCAGTCTCCCACACAGCCCTGAGTGCCTGCAGGATTTTAAACCATTAAACACCACAAATAAAAGCCAGGAGCAGCTCTGTGCACATCCAACATTCCAATGCTCACCACGTAAAAGAAGCCATAAAGTTGGATTGATTTGGTATCATTACCAGGTAATTATGTTTTACTCCATTTTATACCCCAGAGTTCCCAATATATTTGCTTTTCATACCACCTCCTTAATTCCTTTGGTTCAATAGGCAAGTTTGATTTTATTCCTGAGATTTCTTTTTTCCTATCAGAGGAGCTTTGGAATTTATCCCCACCATAGTCAAGGATTTGCAGTAAAACACTACTTGACATGCACATATTTAAAGTCATCCATTACACCCAGTAAATATCACACTCAGGCTCATCCAAATGTTTCAGCAATGCCAGGGGAAAAAAATTCCAGCTCCATTTGAATCCTGGTCATGAAGGACCTGTAGCAAGAAGCTGGGAATTCAAAAAAGGAAGTTCCATTTCTGCCCATGGCGGAGGGTGGAGCTGGAGGAGTTTTAAGGTCACTTCCAACCCAAACCATTCTGGGATCCTCCAAGTTTTGCCAGGTTTGGGATTACTTAAACCCACAGTAACTGACTGAGGGGGTGTGAACTTCTTTTGCCACTAAATTAAATTTCTTCCCTAGCACTTGCTGAAGTCCTGATTTTAACCTGGAACACGTTCATGTGCCTAAAAATCCTCCCTGTCTCAAACGAATCATTAATCAAGGGAGCTGAAAAACGTGCACAATCCTCAAAATATCCCATTCAGGTGTTACAAAACAGCTGAAGATTTCACACACAATGTACTTTCCAGTGAATGGGTAAGAACTGCAGAACTAATACACAGTTAATTAACAGATAATAATTGTCTTTGCCATAGATTTTGGGTTAGAAGCCAGGGGCTGCAGGATAATCCTGTGGGTTATTTATACCTACATGGACCTTACAGGATAATTCAGGTCAAAGGGCCTCTGGAGGGTGCAGAGTTCCTGAGAAGAGAATTAGGTTTCCATGTGATCACAGTACTTTATTTCTACCTCAGGATGTCCCAAGTTGAGATCATGCTGAACTTGTCATTTTTTTTTGCTTTCCAATCTTTCCTCCACAACAAACTCATCCAGAGGAGCAAATGGTTTAGGAATTTTCCTGAGAGGAAATGCATCCATTGTATATTTTTTTTTAAAGTGTGCAATGTTGTTTTGTTCTTCCCAAGTAACAACTAGCAATGATCTGGAGCTGATCCTGGAATGTAAAGACTCCAAACCTGGTGGTATTGAGTGGATCCCTCACTCCAATCATCCAAGTAATCTATCTCAGGAAAAAAACCAGTAGGAAGTTTGGCCTAATAAATTTAAGTAATAAATTTAAATGAGACAAAGACCCAAGGTGATCCTACAAAGGTCACTCAGCAAGAGCAGAAGGAAAAGCCAAAGTTACCACCCACACAAACACACGGGAATAACTTGGAACTGCCAAGGAACTCAGTGGAATATTATGCAAACCAACCTGAGTCCTGCTAAAAGCAGGGACTTGAAACAGGACACAAGGTGAAACAATTTCCATAACAAGTTATCCTAGGAAAGAAGGAAAATCAGTACCCAAGGGACCTTATCAAACATTCAAGAGGGGGAAATATGTAATAACTCTGGCTCAGAGAGTAAAATCCAAGATTTTATGCAATATCAACACTGAAACTAAACAGAGAGAAAAAAAACCCAAAATACAGAGTTGATAAAAGGAGGATTTTCAAACAGAACCCACAAAAATACTGCACTTCCCTGCACGTATTTCTCAGCTAAACAAGAGACAAAACAACTACCCCAAATCTCCTGGTTTTGCTTTGCAGAGGCTTCTCAGGCTGGGTATGGAAATCCCATAAATGACCAAAGCTGATTCCTCCGTCCTGGTCGCCTTCAAGCCACTCCTCAGCTCAACCTGGCCATGCCAAGGACATCATAACATGCAAATCCTCAGAGTTTTCCTACTTGAAGTGGGGTTTGGTTGGTTCGCCCCATTTTGGTTGCTTTTCCTCCCCCCTCGTTTTGGCTGGGGTTTTTCCCCCCTCATTTTGGCTGGGTGGGTGGGATTTCTCCCCCTGTTCCCTTCACAAGGAGTGAAAACCTCGTTCCTCTCTGTTTGCATTCCCAGCAAACACAGGCAATTAAACATCAGGCTCCGGAATGTCACTGTTAACCAGCCTTCAGTAAATTAGACAACTTTGGCCTGCTTTACCTTCCCTGTAATATTATTTAGTAGATATTCAATTAAAACACATCCTGTAGGTGAAAGTGTAGGAAAACATTTCCATAATGGACATCAGTGGCAGTCGGAAGTGCTGCTAATTAGCCTCAAAGTACAACCCAGATCACAAAAAGTAGCAAGAAAACCCAGCAGTGTAAATGCCCACGACGCTGGGCTGAATATTAAACAAAGCCCAGCAAGTTCCAGTGTTGGGAAGCACAACTATGGGAAAAAAAAAAGGAAAAACAAAAACCAAACTCTCTGGACTGGTAGAGAGTGTTACAGGTTAATGAGGAACATAGAAGGAGAGCACAATAATTATCATACCCAACACCTCCCCATCTGTGTGGGGATGGCAGCAGAATATAAACACAGCCCCAGCAGCACTGAGGCTGCCACTAATTACACATGTGCTGCCATTAGCAGAGCGTGAGCAGAAATATTTGGAACGTGAGCTTCTCCTCTGCTCGTGGCATTGAGGAGTATTCAATGCAAGTGTAAGTCGGGGAGGAAATTCAAACGTTCTAAGCGCTAAAACAATTCGAGTACAATCAATTTTCCATTTGCTGAAAGCATCTAAATCCCCCCTCATTCACCCAATTACTACTGTACTTAACCTAATGAAATTTTATTCTGCGGGAACAATACTGTTCTTAAACAAATTGTCGGGGAAAAAAAAAATATAAGATTAAAAACTTTGAGACAAAGCATAAACTCCCAGAGAAAAGATGCAAATAAAATTACTACCGTAATCTTTTGTTTTTTATTTGCAAGTGGAAGAGCGAGGGGAAACAAAAGCACGGAACATAGCATCTGTCATATCAGAATATAAAAAGATGATCCTGGCACCAAATGAAAAAGCTCTAATTCATTTGCAAATCAAGCCTGCCAGTTCTATTTCAAGCTGGCGGTAACTGTCAAGAGTTAACAAGATAATCACTTTCAATCCTGCCTTCAATGGTACATTACACTGTTATTCCATTCAATAAGGCCCTTCTTTGGGGCACTGGATGAATGGTTTTCATTTCGAACTCACACAAAAAAAGTTGCAGGGAGAGAAGGAAAAAAAAAAAAAAAAAATCCATGGGGCTTAAGGAAGAAATCCCTTTATGGGCATTTATCTGCCGGCACTTGCTTTTAGGCAAAATGAGATATTTGGATACATTGGTGTCCATTGACTTCCTCTATTCCTTCAGGCCCTCAGTCTGGTGATAAAAAAAAAAAATCCCACAAGGAAACCTCAAGCCTGTTTAGTTTAGGGTTGGTTTTTTGTTGGGTTTTTTTGTGTTTTGGGTTTTTTTTTTTAACTTTCTATGCACATAAAACAAGTTCTGCAATAATCTTTGGTAAATGCTTCACACCGCACCGAAACGACAGCGTGTTTGAACGGCTCCATCTTTGTCCAAATTCATTATAAACTGCTCAAAAAACAGAAAACGCTGCTGAAAATTGTGCTTAGGGGAACATTCGCCAGTTGCTCATTAAATATTCAATAAAAATAAAGTTACCAATTAAAGGTGCTCTGCCTAGGAAACAAGGCAACCTCCAATTTATCTGAAATAATTACTTGTAATTCTTCTGGAAGACTCTGTGCCATGAATCCGTACCAAGAGGAGAAAATCTCGTAGAAGTTTGTTAAGTATTTTAAACTTATTCGCTGGCAACCCAACTTTCCACTAATACCTGTGAATAAAACTCTTAACGCTTTTGCTCAGGGCTCAAAATTCACATTACAAGACACAGCCTTGGTTCCATTGCACAGATCTCACTCTGTTGCTGCATATTCACATTTAAAGGTTGGGACTGATGATCCTGGAGATCTTTTCCAACCTCAAGGATTCTACGGTGGCAATTTAAAGCTTCTATACTGACTTTAGAAACAAATTATAAATTTCTTTTTCAATTTTTTTCCTTCTTCTTTTAATCCCCACAGATCTCAGTTCAGTGAACAAAGCTGAATTCATTAATTTATTTATTCAATATCTGAACTGAGCTCAGCTTATCCAACCTATAACTAAAACAGAGCTGTACGTACTTTTTATTTAGTTTATTAATCAGTAAAAATCCCTTTCCTCAAACCCAGGGACCCACCTCACCCATCACTTCTTACTCTATCTGCAGAACTCAGATTTTTGATTGTTGCACTTGGAATAGAAATTAAAAGGAAGTGACAGATTTCAAACACCAGGTCAGGACTTCAAGGGAGATTAATGAAGTCCCAAAAAAACCAGGAGAAATTTGGGATGTGCTCCCTCCCTCTCTAGCCAGTAGCAGGACGGCACCAACACTGCTGAAAAATAAACAACTCAATAAAAAAATAACAATGAACCAACGACCAACTCATTTCCACAGCTCAGGAGAAGGACCAGGATCACCCAACAAACCTCGGATGCACAGATTTTAAGATCAAAGACTAAAAAAAAGTTTCCAATATCCCTGAAGAGGAGAGCAGCCCTTTGGGAATCATGGTCAACTCCAGCTGAGCCCCACAAATTCCCACTTTGCTGAAATTCCAGCGCCTGGGACTGCACTTGATCCAATTTTAGCACCCTAAAACCTTTTTTAGGCACCCCTGGTTCAATTCCTGTCCCTTCTCTCAGCCAGCCTGGGCTGATCTCCCTCAGGGGCTCAGGGGAACGCGCAGAATATTCTCAGCTACGTCAGACAGGCCCAGGTTTTCTTTCCTACACGAGATAAAACTTTCCCTATTCCTGAACAGAGCAAATCTACTTGACCTGAAAAAAAAATTCATCTCCTCAACTACCTCAGCTTTTTTTGGTCAGGAGAGATTTGAGTTTCAGGCTTTCCTTCACAATTAGACTTTTTTTTTTTTTTTTGCATCTTAACTCGATATAGCCCTAAGGAAAACCTTTGGAAGTCTCTTGGTTTCTCCAAGGTGGTCATTCCAAGCAGCCCAGCCTAACTTCCAGCAAGGAAGGAAGTTGTGTCTTCTAACAACTTCCATGCTGGGCTGTGTTGCAAGACGAATTTATAAGATGTTAAAAAGGGAGAGCTAAAGTTGCTCAAGCTTGAGGGGGAATTCCTACAAGTTCCTTGGCCACAAACGAAGAGGAAGAAATAATATTTCATCAAGATTAAACAAAAACAGAAATTGATTGCAAGTCTCCAATACGTCTGACCAAACCCAAGCCTAAAAGACAGGGATAAAAATAACCTGGAAGCGCTTTGAAATTAATAAAAATGTGAGGGGAAAAAAAATCCAATCAAATTAAAACCAGCTAATTGGAGCTCATGAAGGAGAGGAGATGGACAGGGATCACTAAAGGGATCCCATGTACAGCAGCTCCCAGCTTGGTTTTCACAGGATTCAGCCCAAAAATGGGACGTGGCTCTGCCAGGGCTGAAAACACAGACACAAACTGGAGTTCGTTGTCCAACACAAGCGTGGTAAGGACAAGGAAACGTCTGCAAGTTCCCCTAAATCACAATTTGTATTTTTGGTTGAAGATTTGACAGCCTAAAAAAACCCCCCAAACCACCAAGCAAAGCTGTCTGAGCTCTTCATGCTCCTCGAGCTGC
The DNA here is from genome assembly GCF_029207755.1 of Chamaea fasciata. NCBI lineage: Eukaryota > Metazoa > Chordata > Aves > Passeriformes > Sylviidae > Chamaea > Chamaea fasciata. The sequence continues at coordinate 21,900,391 of NW_027094096.1, read as the reverse complement.
ACCAGAACCACCTTCAGGCCTCACATTCCACCAATTATTGAATCCAAACTTCTTACCACACCACAGTGGTCTCACTCATTTCACTCTCTTGCTTTCTGTAATTTGCTTTTAACCTTTTAGTGCCGTGAAAAACGGACACCATCTGTTTTCTTTGGCCTTTCTCCTTCCCAGCACTTCCCAAAGTGTCCAGTGGAAACAGAGAGAGCAGGAATGGCTCTGGAGGATGGAACAAACTCCCAAGAAACATCTAGAGCAGGAATCCCAGAATGGTTTGGGTTGGAAGGGACCTGAAAAACCATCTCATTCCAGCTCCCCCAGCACAGGCAGGGACACCTTCCCCTGGAATCTCCCAAAAGCATTTTGGGTTTTGGTGTTTCTTCAATGAAATCAGAATCATTCGTGTTGCACGTTATTGATTTACCACCAAAACAAGACCAAAAAATGACAAAAATATAAGATGTGTCTGGTTCTATAATCAAGATTTCCTTCAAAGGTTTTTTTTAGTAAAGAGTGAAGAGACTCCTGAAGGAATTGAGCCACCATAAAAATGGCAGGCTCCAAGGAAACTTGGAACTTACGGAATTTGGAGGTTGATGGTTAAAACCAGCACCTCCTGTTGTACCTGGAGATCTTGGAGGTGAAGTGAAACATTTTATTAAAAAAAAAAACAAAAAACCAAGTAAGTGGCCAGATCCTTCCAGGGCAGCACTTCCCAGAGGATTCCATACAAAAGCCCAGGGAATGTGGCTGATCCAGCTGACACCAAGCAGACACTTGTGGTGGGAAGAATTCCAAATGTGCAAAGAACCAGGGGAACATCCCACAAACACCTCAAGTGGCAAAACCAAATTAAATTAATTCCGAAGTAAACTGTAGCCAAAGTGATGTGCCACATGTCCCCTCCAGCACTCCCTCCACCTGCTCCTCATGAGGGACCTCCTGGAATCACTGAGGTTAGAAAAGACCAACCAAGACCATCAAGTCCAGCCTCTGACCAAACCCCACAATTAAATTAGATTATGAAATGTGAGATCCAGGTTTTTTGACCACTCCAGGGCTGGTGATTCCGCCCCTGCCAGTGCTCAACCAATCCTGCAGGGAAGAAATTCATCCCCATGTCCAACCTGAACCTGCCTTGGCTCTCTTGGAAAAGATCTCCAAGAATCGCTGAGTCAACCACTGCTGAACCACTGCAACCTGATGCTCCAGGACAAGCCCAAAGTGGGGCTGCTTTACATTAAAATCCTTATTTTTACCTCACGTTTCAAGGTGGTGACCTCAGCCAGCCCACAGCTCGTGTGTGAATTGAGCTCTTCTAAATTCTGAAAGGCGGAGCAGCCAAAAACTCCTCTGTCAACTGAAAATTCTGCCTCGCTGTGATGCTTCCAGGATAAAGGATTTTCCCCTATTGCAACACTCTTCATATTCGTCTTGTTTCCCTCTCTTTAAGAAATGCATCCAGACAGTCTCACTGATGTCAGTCAGAACAACCTGAATTTTTTTTTGCCAACTGCTAGTGGAAGAATGTGGTAGGGAACGTTGGAATACTGAGAGGGATTAGGAGAAAATTTAAAAAAACACCAAATAATTTCAATAAATAAACTCATAATTTAGAATGAATGTGCAACACAAGGGACTGATCTCCACAAACAGCACCTTGATATTGCTGAGGAAAAAAAAAAGCCTCACAGGTTGGCTTTTCCCCCATTTTCAGTTTGGGCTGAAAGCTGCAATTTCAATATACAAAAATCATTGTGCCTTGAAAAGAAGTGCCACAAAGGGGTGTGCCCAGAAAGTAGAACTGGAACCGTTCCAAGCAATCAAACAGACCCATGGGGTCAGCACAAAGCTCAGGACCGAGGGGCCTTTCACACAAAGGATAAGCCACTGCTTAACTTTCTGTCCTGGCAAGATATTGCAAAGTTACATCAACATTTCGTGATGATTTTCGGGCCTTTCAAACAGGTCAGGATGTTCCAGCAACATAAATAAATAACATATTTTATATATATTTATATATATAAATCCCCTTCCTCTGGTCATCGTGGCTTCAGTCAACCAGGTCAGCATTTGGAGCAGCAATTTTTACATCAGCAGCCAAAGCAGAGAATGGAAGAAACTGGAAGAATCAACTGAAGAAATTTAAGAATGAAGTTGAAAATGAGAAAAAGGCAGTTTAGTTGTCTGTGTATGTTTTGGAGTTTTTTGCCCAGCAGCAGAAATCCAGCACAGCCAACAGCTGGAGTGAACAACGTTTAAACTGCAGGTAAAATGGGGAAAAACATTTCAACCAAGGGGTAAAATTTGCAAACTCTGCTTCACCTCTGGGATTCAAGGTGGGCTTTTCCTTGTAAACCTGTGATGAGAGAAACTGCACAAACCAATGGTAAAAACAGCAGTAAACTCTCCAGTCTTTGTACATACAACACAGCCTGGCATGTGGTGCTTGGTGTGCTACAAAAGGGCCAAAAATAATTTTAAAAAATTAATAAATTGGTCTTTTTAAATATTTTTTCCCACAGTATGTCTGGCACATCATAAGAAAAGGAGGAAGACTGGAGTCAGCGCATTCTGAAGCATCTCCTGCACTTGCAGGACGCCACAGACCTGACTGGGGAATGACAAAAAGCCAAGTGCTGAGAAATATTTGAGAAACTCTAACAGCCCGGCACCAGATAAATTATTTTTTTTAAATGAAAACGTAGCCCCCAAAGTCAGCGCCGGGGGAATTCGCCATCCCTTGGATGTGGAATTGATCTGAACGCAATCACTTCATTCTTTTCAGCACCGTTTGACTTTGAACTAAACACCAATTAATGCACAAACAAGATCTGTTAACTCCAACGCCGATTTTCTCCATAAGAGACGTGACGCAAATCCACCGGCCCTCACCCAACGGGCTCCGAGCAATCTCGACCATCACCCCACTGAGCTCCACTTCATTTGCCAGTGGTCACTTAAAACCCCTTAATTCTCACGATAAAAACCTCCCTCAGCCCCTCGGTTTTAAAGCCCTGAAATTAGCAAACAAGACATCACATAATGTATGCTCCAAAGCTGGGACCTTCCAGTGCTTCAGCTGCGACGCTGCCATTGAGCCACGGCCAACGGAAGCTCATTTGAATAATCAATATGACAACCTTATTTTTCTAATGCAAACAGGATTGCTACAGTAAGGTGTCTCACTGCCACATCACAGTCATGGCCTCTTTTAACCCCTAATTAGATTTAGGCGATTATCCCTGCTCTTCCTTACAAGTGTACAGCCCGGATAAGGGATGACAAAAGCTATCTGCCACTTCCTCAGCCTTTGCAGGCTGCAGGTTAGGCAGGGAGATATACAGGGGGGGAAGATCAGCAGACAATTGTTATTCATATCATCTCCAGTTTGGAGATAGTCACAGTTTGCCATCCAGGCTGAGGGGGGAAAATAGCCCAGAGCATTAGGTAAAAATGCAAAACGCTTAAGAACATCGGGGGTTACACAGATGGAAATTCAAGGTGATGTTGGGGAATTATGTTTAATTCAAATTGGTTATCACAAAGGGAACTATGGAGGGGTGGGTTTGTGCCTCACGCAGGAAACCTTGCCTTTTTTCAAGGGATTTCTGTGCATTGTCTGCTGGGGTGTGGAACGTTTTGGATGGCTGTTTCTACCAAAAATTTGAAAAAAAAAAAAGAAGAATAAATCAAACTTCGAAACAGCAATCCCCAAAAGAATTACATTGCTCAACAAAGTCCGAGCAGACAGAGAAGATCTATTACAGAAATGTAATCACATTTCATTTACAAGAACTCTTATCTCAAGCACTTAAACATAACATTTAAACAGTTTTCCATTTTATTGTGCTCAGTATTGGAGCTAATAAGATAGAAAAGTATAATCACGTTAGCAACATTTCTATTGCATTACATAAACACAGCACGAGAGATTAAAGGCAGAGCAGGGGGAAGGCAGCCTGGAAAACTGAGCCCTGGCTTTCTGCTGGCAGCCAGGAGCATCACTGGGATATTCCTGGGTGAAAACTGCCACGCTGCAATTGGATCCTGAGCTCCCAAAATGGCCATTCCCAGACTGACTGGAAAAGGGATTTCACCACAAATTCTCTGCTCTGGAGCAGAAGAGAAGTTCTGGTTCTTACTGGAAGGATGAGTTATCCAAGACAAGTCAAAATTTTTAGAATTGCTAAAAAAACCCTGTTTGGACAGAGCTTAGGAAAGCACTGAAAGGAAATAAATTGTAAAAATATTGCATAAGTTGTGATTAACTCCCTTACCAGCAATGCTCAGAGCAGCTCCAAGGCAACCCCTGCACTGGGGTTTTATTTCCCATGGAGCAATCAGTGCAGCTCTTCCCAGATTTCTGCTCCATCCACGGCACTGGGAGGGAGCAGGAGCTCCTTTGGTGCCACCTCCCTGCCCCAGCAGGGCCATCCCCAGGGCAGGGATGGGAATTTTCCCTGGGAGACTCCACAGCCTCTCTGGTCCAGCTGGAATCTCCTGGGATCTGGCCCCGGGGCAGAGCCTGGGCCCTGCCCCAAAATCTGCTCCAAAACTTGGAGAAGGAAGAGAACCAACCAACCATGGAGAGGAGAAGGATCCAGGGAGAGCTCAGAGCCTCTTCCAGAGCCTAAAGGGGCTCCAGAAGAGCTGCAGAGGGACTGGGGACAAGAGACGGAGGGACAGGACACAGGGAATGGCTTCACATGGAGAGAGGGCAGGGCTGGATGGGAGATTGGGAACGAATTCCTGGGATGGAATTCCCAGAGCAGCTGTGGCTGCCCCTGGACCCCTGGAAATGCCCAAGGTCAGGGTGGACATTGGAGCAAATAAATTTTCCAAAATCTAGGAAACTTTGTCAGAAGAAAATTCCTCCCCCATAACAATGTGAGAAGCACAACTCAAAAATGAGGCAGTTCCACGAGTCAGAAGATATTACAGTGCAGAGTGAAATTTTCAAAAACTCCATCTAAAACCCACAACATATAAAATTTTGAGCCTATAACATCAAGACCTAATTATCTACTATCAATTTACTGAGTTATTGTAGCCTGAATGTTAAAAAAAACCCAGCAGAATTATTAAAATTACCTTTAAAGCTGATGGAAAGAGTTTCCAACAAGCTCTGGGGCCTAAAGCTCGTTTTGTTTTTATTAACTAAATTAATTGATGGACTTCAATCTTCTGTCCTCCTCAATAAAAAACACACTGTGACCCTTTGAATCAGATTAAGTGGCCCTCACTCCATATAAAGCCTTTCCTTCTCTTCCATCTTCATGCTCCTGACTCACAGGGGACCTGTAAATTAACTCCCACTGCAAAACATTATCCAAAACTTCACCCAGGTTTTTTTTTTTTTTTTGTTTGTTTGTTTTTTTTTAACACTGTTTAGTGTGGTCAGGAAATAAAGGCAGAGGAAAGAAAAAGGGAAAAAGGAGATGGCAGAGGCAGGCACAAGAAGCCGCCTCCCTCTTGCTCCTGAATTCCCCATTCCTGTGCTGAACACTCTCCCAGAAATCCATTGTCTGCATTTCCCTAAGATTTTTCAAAGGGCAGGCAATGCCCACCTGACAATAATCAATGGAAAAGCCCCTTTTGCCTCTTGGACACAGCATGATCCCACTCAGCAGCCTCAAAAGGTTCTGGTCTGAGCAGCCAAGGCAGCCCCTTCCCGATCAATTCCTTAATCCATTTGGAGAGAATGGACTGATCCTGCTGCTTCCATTGCAGCCCAGGAAAAAAATCATTCCCAACATAATTCACCATTAAATGGGCCTTGTATTACAAGAACTTCAGCTGCTGGGAGCAGCTGAGGAAAGAGGCAGGACCCAGGAGAAGCCAAAGATGTTCCCTCTGGGTCTCCCCAGTCCTACCCTGGAAACCATTTCCCAGCCTTGTTTTTCGTGAATATTTGAATATGTTGGCTTTTACACTGCAAATAATGTAAAAAACCATGGCTGGAGTGGAAGTCATTCCCAGACTTCTCCCCCAGAACAAGTGCAATGCATTGGGTTGCCATAACCTATGGAAAAAAAGGGAATAAACCCAACAGGAGGCTGAATTATCATCACAGGGACCCCTCTGCTCCATGGGCTGATGCTTCTGCTGGGGAACTGAGGGTGTTTCATTCCAACAAGGGATCAGGGGATTCTCAATGAACAGAGAAGGACACGAAGGTCAAGAGCATCTGGAAATGTTATGGGAACCAGACTCAGGAGTTCTCAGAACAGAGAATATGGGTTGAATCCATGGGAAGATCCAAAAGCCTTCCCCTCTTCAACGGAAAATGACTCCAGGGAAAGGGTGTGGAAGCAGAACGGTGTAAGCACAGATCATCGGGAGGGTTTTACCCCTGCTGAGCAGGAACATCCTGCCCTGCACACAACCAGGAGGTGCCAAGGATGAAACCAGAGCCTGGAAGTAAATCATGGAATGACAGAGATTTGGGTTGGGAGAAACCTTAAAGAACATCCAGTGCCACCCCTGCCATGGGCAGGGACACCTCTCACTGTCCCAGGTTGCTCCAAATCTCCAGCCTGGCCCTGGACACTGCCAGGGATCCAGGGCCTCCCCACCCTCCCAGCCAGGAATTCCTCCCCAATTTCCAGTTTACATCCCTCTCCTCTTAATTCAAAACTATTCCCTCGTGTCTCCGATCGACAACTTCGATTCCTTTTCATTTCAGTTTGTCACATTATTTTATAATCCCAAACAACAGAAAGGTCCAAAATTAGAGCAGGATTAGAAATGTCTCCTCCAAACAAAGATGCTCCTTGCCTTTCTAATCAAAGCCACGGATGGTTTATAATCTCCATGGCAGGTAAGCTCATTCCAGAAAAAGCATTCCCAATCCAAAACCACGAGGTGAATTTAATATTTTAAAGTGACTTTCAACTTCTCTTTCCCACAGCCCCATCTTTCAGCTGGGCTGTTTGTGACCTGCCCCTCCTCTGCCTGCTCCGAGGGAGCAGTTTTTGCTGGTTTGGGGCTGGGCTTTCCCTAAATCCTTGCTGGGGACCGGTGGTTGCAGTTGGATGCAGGAGCAGGGTGCAGGGTGAGATGATTACTGTATCTCTGCTGTTCAGTATCTGCAGGGTGTCTCAGTGCCACTCCAACTCCTTAAACCCAGTAAAGAGATTACAGCTCACACTAACTGGATTTGCACAGCTCGGGAGCATTCAGTTTGGATTCCTCCTGCCCAGATTAAGGGAGGCCATTAAAACAATAGTCAGCTGCTCTCCCCGGCACAAGGTGTCCCAGGGAAAAAAAAAAAACCCAAAAAACCATTAAAAAACCCAACCAAAACTCCATGTTTACATTCAGAACGTGTGTGTGTTTGGACATGTGGGCAAACAAAACCCTCCTGCAGCAGGAATACTCCACCTTCAAGGAATGATTCCTCTAAAAAGCCAGGATAATGCAAATTATATAGTTATAAAGGGACAATCATGGTGGCTGGCAGTTTAAAGGAGCGGAGAGTTTGGAAAATTTTAAACAGCTTAAAAAGAATGTGTGTCTTTGAAGATACTGCCTTTTAAATGCATTCCAAAACCTATTTCTGGGAACAGGGAGAAATATAATTCCCTCAACATAGTCCATGAATTTAGCAGGGAAGCTCATTTTTTGACAGCCATCACTAACTGACAGTCTGAACTACAGAATTCGAACACAAAACTTCCATTTTTTGTCCTCAGCACAAAAAGTGCTTAATGAATGAAAATGAAATGGTTACTCTGAACTAAAATCTATTTATTTTCCGGAGCCAGTGGCTCCCCAGCACCTCCTGCACAGTTTTGCTCCACAGTTTACACACGTGTCCCGTCCACGCTGCCTTTTCCAGCTGTCTGGGAGTGAAAGGAAAAGAAATCATCCCATATGCTGCTCCCTATTAAATAAATGGCCAGCCTTTTGAGTCCTAAAAAGGGGATTTTTAGCAAACAAAAAGAAAAACAAGGCCAACACAGCTCAGACAACAATAGCAACAAATCTCGGTCAAAGGCAAGTGACCCTGGAGCTGCTCTGGGCATATGGAGGTCTCAGTCCTTTTCAGGGAAAACCCTTCCTGTGCTTCCCATTAGCCTTTGGCTGATTTCCTGGGAGGAAACTGTCCTGGTTTGGCCTCTCAGTTGCTTCCTTCTGCCTTCCTTCCTTCCTCCCAGCAGAGCTCTGAGGCTCCTCCTCCATCACCCCAAACACACCCAGGTGTTCCCTGGGCACTCTCAGGATCCTTCCCCTGAGCATGGCATGAGAATCAACCCAGCTCAGCTCCTTTTCCATCAGCATCCTGGCAGGCAAAGGGTTAAATCTCTCTGCACCGAGGTCACCCAGCACTGCCACCAGGTGAATTCTCCTCCTCCATCACCCCAAACACACCCAGGTGTTCCCTGGGCACTCTCAGGATCCTTCCCCTTCACCAGGTGAATTCTTCATCACCTACTTCAGTCACCTCAGGTTTGGATTCTGCCTGCAGGCTGGAGGCACAAAGGAAGGCAAAAGGAGTAAGAATAAATAAATTAATGAAGCAATTAAAGAGGCATTCTGGTTTTACTGTGGGTGACTCCTTGCCGTGACAACACATCCTAAAGTTCCTGGAAAACCCACTCTGAGACCAAGCAAGTGCCTGGAAGTCATTGGAATATCCCAGGTTGGACAAAGGGGCTCAACTTGTCATTAAATCTTGGAAGCTGTTCTTCAAGAAGCCACCAAAAGAAATCACTGGAACCAAGAAGTCGTACCAAGCATCTTAAAACTTTACTACAAGCACTTCTCGGCAGCATGACTGCAAAGTCCTTGTAAATTAGCCCAGACACAGAAAATAAACCTGCCTGGATTAAGGAGAGGCTTTTCCCCTCGGACAAAAGAACAAAGGTAATTCTCCTCTGAGCATTCAAACTGCTTTCCACCACAGGATGGAGTCGTTTGGTTTCAGCATTCAAAAGGCAGCTGCTAATTTCAAACAGATTTTAAAGAAGTTCTCCAGTTTTTCCAGGAAGGTCCACGTTTAAGATGGATTTTTGGCCACATTCACAATTCCCACCAGCCCATTTCTACCGCAGGAAAGGCTCTGCCATGATTTTCCTGGAAACAAACATCTCTAGGATGCTTTTAACTCAACAACAAGAGTATGATCAAGGTTGAACCACGGCATGCAAGGCTCCAGCCCAGTGGCAATCCTTATTTATTATATTTGAGATCAAAACTTTCAAAATGAATACATTTTCCTTTTGGACTCCTGAGCTACACAATGTACTTGATATTTTCCTCATAAGCCTCTTGGAAATAAACCCCAAAGAGAATTCAAATAAGCAAAAAGAACTCCTCAATTCAAGACCTGAGCAGCACGAATTAAACAAGCGTCGCAACGCCCTGAACATCAATTTGTATTCGCACATTTCTGCTCCCTGAGAAATGGATTTTTGTCAGGTGAGATTTTGAGGAAAAGGCCTTTAGAGAGACAAAATCAGCCTTCCCAAGCCTTCAGTTCCTGGTGTGACACACACACCCCAAGCGTGGCAGAGGAATCTTCCCTCCCAATCAAACATTCCCCCTCCACCGCTGGTGAAAGGCAGCGAGATCTCTCCTCACAAGCCTCGTCTTCGCCGATAAATTTTGCATGAAAACGTGTCAGCCCAGCCCAGAGTTTCCTGCTGGCAGGCTGGGAGGGTGATAAATGTTTAATGCAAACAACACACCCAGCTCCATGTCAGACAACAGCTCCCACACGGCCCCCTTTGATCCCAACACAGCTCCCGAGGACGTCTGGGGGTGCTCTGCACCACACAACTCCATCACCTATATGCAAATCAGGGCCAATTACCATCAGTGACTTCCTACTGCACAGGGTGGGAAGAAGGAAGGGAAAAAATAACCGTGGGCCAAGCTCCAGGAGAGCCTGACTCAGAAAAGTCCAATATTCCCACCTTGAGACCCTGAAGGGTCCAACATTCCCACCCCAAGACCCTGAAGGGTCCAACATTCCCACCCCAAGACCCTGAAGGGTCCAACATTCCCACCCCAAGACCCTGAAGGGTCCAACATTCCCACCCCAAGACCCTGAAGGGTCCAACATTCCCACCTCGCTCCTGATGTTTTCTGCCAACAGCAAAATTCTCATCAACAGCCACCAACCACTCATGTCCCATCCGTGGGGCACTGGACATGGATCCAACTCCAAGGGATTTGGGGAAATGCCACTGGAAAAAGGCCCCTAGACAGGGGGACCTCAGGGAAAGTTCAAACACCTAAAGCATGGAATTGAAAGGAAAAATGGAGATGGTGTTTGAACAACCAACTCCTCAGCTCTGCAATATTGACAGGACACAGGGAATGGCTTCCCACTGCCAGGGGGCAGGGTCAGATGGGATTTTGGGAAGGAACTGTCCCAGAGAAGCTGTGGCTGTCCCTGGATCCCTGGAAGTGTCCAAGGCCAGCTGGAGCAATGCATGGAAGGTGTCCCTGCTCGTGGCAGGAGTTGGAATGAGATGGGATTTAAGGTTTTTCCAACCCAAACCATTCCAGGATTCTGGGATCTGTCCAAGTATTTATCTGTGAAACCATTAATGCCCAAATTTATTAACAACCTTATTAAGGATCAGCAATTAAAGCAGTGGTCAGCTTTGATTAATTGTTCACTTCTTTTCTCTTAACAACTGAGGAGCTGCTCTTAATTTATTCCATTAAAAATTGTCAAAATCATTTGGAGAAGCAATCCAAAATTCCACTAGGACACAAGCAACGATGAGACCCCATAAATCTAGGAAAAGTTCTTTGAAACTAACAAGCTTTTAGCAGCTTTCCCCTCCCCAATTTAACGATGAACAAGGAGCCTTATGAAAAAAAAAACACATCTCAGAACAACAGAATTTGCATGTTTTGAGGCTGATCAAGACTTGAAACATCAAAATTCAACAGCACACCCAAGCAGGTCAACGAAGACATGTATGCAGGTTGTTTTAAAACAAGCAGATTTCAAAAAGCATAAATAAAAGATGAATGTAATGCTTTGATTAGTAAAAAAAAAAAAAAAAAGTGGGAAAACATTGTAGTAGTGCAAAACCCCTCAGTTTTTCCAGACTTGGACAGCTGAAGACCTCCTGCATGTAGATGCTGCTGGTCTGAACGTGGGATTTGGGAGTGGAGGGAACTCCATGGAGCTGCCTGGAGCTCCCAGCCAAGATTTCCATCCATAATGGCTGGACAAGTGGAACATCCCTGAAAACATTTCAGGATATAAGAGGAGAAGAGTTGAGCTGTTTCACAGTCCACCTCATGAACAGCTGGTGCTTCTCCAACAGTCCAGAAACTCAGTGCTCATCATCAGAGAATCACTCTCCAGAAATGGGGAATGCCAAAGGACAATGCCCAGAACGCTGCTTTTTTAAAATAACTTTTGTTTTTTTCTTTTGAAATTTCTCTTGAGCTGTTTACTGTGACAAGATCTCCCTTGAAAGAATCAAAAGCTTCCCCCCCAAAAAAAACAAACCCCAAGCACAGACCTTTTCCCTTCACATCTACAAACACCCAAGTCACAGGACAGAAAATCATCATTAGGGTTTACAGGAGCCACAATCAAATTTGCTGCTTAATTAGTGAAAAAAAAATACATTTTGATTGTGTGCTTTAGAGGAGCAGTAAAGCCCCAAATATACAACATCTCTCAGATAAGCTGCAGTGCTGCCAAGCTGAAATACCTCCTTTTATGCAAAGCTAAACTATAAAGTCAAGCAGCACCTGAGAATTTATGTCCCATCTTCCCACAATCTGGCTCCAGGCTGATCCTCATTACTGCTCCAAAGCAGCTATTTTGAATAAATACATTCCAAACAGCCATGAATTTCAACTGGGAACCAGACCTGGTCCTTGAGGTGCCTTTGAGGAAGGATCTGCTCCAAATATTGAGGTCACAGGATTGTTTCCACTACAGATTCCCTGATGCTGGAGGTTCTGGAAAGGCTCTGGAGAATAATGAGACTTTCAGTGCTGATCTAGAGTCTGGGTCTAGAAATTAATCTGCTTGGAGAGTCCAAACTGGATCCAACTTAACCAGGAATTTTGCTGCTGCCACAGGGAACAAAGGGAAAATTCCAGAAGCCAACAGGAGCCCACATGTGGGTGGAAGATGCTGCTCTAGAAATTCCCCAGGAGAGCTTCTCAGTGGGAATCCACCCAAGGGAAGGCCATGAAGTGAGACCTCAGGGTTTTCTTGTTTGGAAGGGGTCAGACAAACAGCCCAGGAAAGGCTGCACTGATGCACAAAGCAGAGGGAATTACATAAATCACATAAAATGTAGAAAAAAAATAACATTGCCTTTTCCTGAAATCTGCAATCAACAATCCAAGTTGTTCCGAGCAGAAATGGGACTGAGAGTAGGTTCGCAAAAATTCCCATTATTCACCCAGAACAAGGCTTGTGCTGAAATTGCATTTTTGAGTCGCAACCAAAGCCCAGGAGGAGCTTCTGCCACTGGGAGGAGGTGTAGGTGCACGTGTGAACAGTGAGTTGTCACCCACCTGGTTTTGCTCCAGCTCCATCATTTGATTGTTTTACAGGTCCACTTATTTGTCACCCTTAGAATAAGTTGTTGTGTTAAAGGATCTTCTTATTTTCAAAATAGCTTCATACGGAAATTTACAAACTACTTATTCGTTGCATTTAGAAAGAAACAAGTCGAGCTTTTTATTCCAGTCCTACAACGGAGCTGTCACCTGGTTTTGCTCCAGCTCCATCAGTAGCAGTTTCACTCACCCAGCCTTGGTGCCATGAGCCTCCTTGTCCTTCCCTTTGCCCTTGTCCTTGGCCTTGTCCTTGTCCCGGCCCTTGCGGCGCTCCCGGGACCCGCTGGGGGTTCTCCTGTGGCCGGACCTCTCGCTGCTGCGGCTGTAGGATCGCTGCCGCGCCCGGGACCGCGACCTGCACACACACAGTCACAGAACCATCAGGCTGGAAGAGCCCCTCAAGGTCAAGTCCAACCCAGCCCTACCAATGCAGCTGTAGGAACGCTGCTGGGCCTGGGATCAGGACCTGCACAGACACCAGAACCATCAGGTTGGAAGAGTGCTCCAAGATCATTGAGTCCAACCCAGCCCCAACACTGTGGCTGTAGGAACATTGCCACACCCGGGATCTGCATGAGCACCAAAACCACCAGGTTGGAAGACACCTCCAAGATCCCCAAGTCAAACCCAGCCCTAACACCGTGGCTATAGGATCGCTGCCGCGCCTGGGACTGCGACCTGCACAGACACCAGATCCACCAGGTTGGAAGAATCCTCCAAGATCATTGAGTCCAACCCAGCCCCAACACTGTGGCTGTAGGAACATTGCCACACCCGGGATCTGCATGAACACCACAATCCCAGAATCACCAGGTTGGAGGAGACCTCCAGGAACATTGAGTCCAACCTACCCCTAATAATGTGGCTGTAAGAACACTACTGGGTCTGGGATCAGGACCTGCACAGACACCACAACCCTTAGGTTGGAAGAGTCCTCCAAGATCCTCCAGTCCAACCCAGCCCTAAGACTGGCTGTAGGAACACTGCTGGGTCTGGGATCAGGATCTGCACAAACACCAGAATCACAAAACCACCAGGCTGGAAGAGACCTCCAAGATCATCAAGTCCAACCCAGCCCTAACACGGTGGCTGTAGGATCGCTGCCGTGCGCGGGACCTGCACAGACACCAGAACCACCAGGTTGGAAGAGTCCTTCAAGATCATTGAGTCCAACCCAGCCCTAGAGGCTACAACCCAAGGTGGATGATGGTCATGAGTTGTTCAGACAATTTTAAGTTGGGTCCATTTTACACATCAGGGGTTAATCCCCTAATTACAGCTCCAGGTGATGAAGTCATTGACCCCCAGTTTGCTCCCCCCAATTCACTTTTGTTTATATTTCTGGGGGCCTGAGACAGTGAGGTGTCCTTGAGCTTCAGGCCTAGACAGGAATTATTTTGTCTGAATAAAACAGGAGAACAGCAGCTGACACCAATGGAGTTTTAGAGTTACACACTAAAGCACTACAGGCTCTGAAAAAATATAAAAGCTCAATCCTGAGGCATCAGTTAGACAGGAAAAAATCACCCCAAAGCAACTGGGGAAGAGATTCTGATTAAAACAGTTTCAACCTTTCACAGGATCTACTGGATTATCTAAACAAGCAGAACAGGAGTCACCAAAACTCTGGTGAGAAGCAGCTGGGCAGTGAAGGAAGGCAACTCCCCCACTAGAGAAAGAAAGGGCTGGCAAAAAGGATCCCCCAAAGTGTAAAAAACCAAATTTTACACTAATTTAACTAACAAAAGACCACCAATTCCTCTGCCTTCCTCTGCAGAGATATCTAGGTAACCTTTTTCCTCCAAAAATCAGTGGGTGAAGTCAGACTTGAGACATCAGCAAGACTGGTTTGCTAGCAAGGGTTTCACCTCCAGGTTTTAGAAGTTTTAGGCTACTCAGCCCTGAACACAAACACTTTTTAAAATGCTGTAAAAGTCTAGAGTGAAAAATATCAGATCTTACTGCCCTCCTTTCAAAGTTACAAAATTTCATCATCAGAACAACCCATTGGTCATTTCTCACCAGGACTGCACCTCAGCCTTGTTATAAATTCTAATTAATGTATGTAAAATACATTATTAAATGTATTTGTTATTATAAATGTATTTATTTCTATTATTAATTTATTATTAAATTACTTGAGTTTAATACATTAAAAATGCATTTATGAATATAACACATCTCACAATTTAATACCTTTTAACTGACACTTTAGCACAAAAGAGTGAAAAAGAAAACATTGCCCCTGCTCTGAAGAGAGATGCAAAATAACTGAAAACACACAATGTAAGATTCAGCCATTAACAAAATGGGAAAAAAAAAAATCAAGAAGGATGAGGACTGTTTTTTTGTGTGTCCAAAATGTTTTCATTATTCCTGAATCTCTCGTAGAAGATTTTCTAAGTTTCTTTTAAAAACTTATCACGGATCAATGCTACCTGAGTAGACGAGGGATATTTAGGAAAAACCAGGTCAAGTTTTCCTTTCCTTGAGCACCCAGGCCTTCGGAATGTGTCCCTCCCCAGGGCAGAGGATGGAATGAGACTGGCTTGAAGGTCCCTCCCAACCCAAACCATCCCATAAATTCCACAATTCCCACGAAAGTTCTGATGGCATCTCATGGGAAAGTTTCATTAAGAACTGAGGGAAACGGGGCAAGTTTTAAACCAGCATAAAAAGTTTCTTTAGCACCTCTCGGAGTGCAAAACTTCCAAAGCTTCTAAAAGGCAAATCACACAGAAAAAAAAATCCCTCCTTGGGTGAAACAACAACTGCTTAATAAAAACTCAACAACAGACTGAGCAAAAGCAAATCCTCCGTCCAGATGAGGCAATAAATTACACTGCTGGAATTTGTTCAGGTCCCTGTTCCTGCCAGGAGCAGCTCCAGAGGTCAGGGCTGGGTTCCTGTTTCAGCAGCTGGTACCTTCCAACAGCAGCTCTCCCACCCTGGTCGCTCTGTTAACACTAAGAACTAGATCAAATTACCACTGCAGGGCAGTGGAGAACATTTGCTGGCTCCAAATGGATTTTTCAGTGTGTCATCACAAAGGTGAAAGTGTCCATCCATCCCTCCTTTACTCCTCAGGTAGAGGAAGTTTTGGCTTCATCCACAGAATGCTGTTTCAAATTTGATTTTTGCTCGGCACAGAGATGGTGTTTTTACAAACATCATGATGAGCACTGCCCTAAATCCACTATTCCCAGGGAACCCTGATTTCTCAGAACTCTGCAGGTATGTCCAAAACAAAACACAACAAAACAAAAAACAACTCAAACAACAAAACAGACAAGCCCTGTAACAACACAAATCACCTTTAATCGGTGCAGGGCCTCTCCTCACTCAAGGGCACAGTCCTCCCACCAGGACTAAATGAAGAATCTGAAATATTTATTGCTGAAGAACTTCAGTTTCTCAGCTCAAATCTGGAGTTCACTTCTACCTTTTGCAGGTGCAAATAACAAATTCAGCTCAGGCAGGCTGGCTGCTCAGTCCCTGGATTTCTGCTCATTCCCAGGTCTGTGCAGAACGGGTGGCAGGTGACATTCATACACAGGAATTCAAAAATTCCAAGAGTTATTGTGTCCAATTTCCCCATCCCTGGCAGCGTCCAAGGCCAAGGATTGGAGCTCTCTGGGACAGTGGAAGGTGTCCCTGTGTCCCACTACCCTCACAGGGATCAATTTCTTCCCCAAATCCCATCTAAATCTCTCCTCCATCAGCTTTAGGCCATTCCCACTTGTCCCATCACTCCATGGCCTTGGGAAGCGTGTCTATTGTTCCTTAATTCCCAATAAAGTACCTTGCAAGATCTACTAGGACAGGAAATCAAGACAAAACTTCCTGAAATGGAGCTCCCAAAAGTCACCCGTGTCCCCAGCTCACCACCAAACCACAACAAAAAGTCCCCAGATCTGGCAGAGAAGACAGATTTTTCTATTTTATCTGCTGTTGAAAAATAACAAGAATCACAATTAGTCCTATTAAAGCCAAGACCCCAAATGTTCATATTATGGAACTACCAGAGGGGGGGAAACCAAAAAAAGGAGGCAGGAGAGGAGATTTCCAGCGTGGATCCCCTTCCCCCCCAAACAACACCCAAAGCACCCACCCACCATGCCAAAGGTTAAGTCATTTAGTCAAGTTCAAAGACCTTCAAAGAGTTCTTAGATCCAGATAAGCCCATATGTTCCCAAAATTCTGTGAAAAGCCATTACTTTCCAATCTGCTTTTCATGTCCCAGTCGCGGAACACACAGATGCCTGGCATCACTCGGGATCCCTAAAATTCTCACACCAGACAATCAAGGCTCACCAAAACGACTTCCCCCATCTCCAACCCCAAAAGAAAACGCCTTTATTCCACCAACGCTCGGGGCCCGCTTGTAAAAAAAAACTGAAAGTCTCCATAAAAGCCCATTCGGTTACTGCACAATAAGTGTTAATTTGCTAATTTCTTCACAGGTAATCAATTAAAATGTAAAAAATATTGGATAAAATTAGTTGCACTAAATTTAACAGCTGCTCCACGAGCATAATTAGTTTCACAAGGGCCATATGTATTGCGAGCAGAGAGCGAGTTGAAACAAATAAGCGGATTTTAAAACAAGTTTGAGGAAATCTGCATTTAATTAGCAGGTGGGCACTACAACTGCATAATGTTTTTATACATCTATATTTATGAAGTGCCAGAAGATCTAAAGGCTTTTTAAAATGGCGTTTATTGTTTGAATGGGAACTGTTTTGCTGCATGCTAAAGTGATTTAAATCCTCCTAGCCCCGCTTTGAAAAAAAATCATAAACGGTGAAAGAAAACATGTGGGGAAACTGTAAAACTAGAAAGAATTTGCGACAAAAAGCAGAGCCACATACCATAAGCAAAAGGAAACTCCACTTAATTAAATGTACACTACATCTGGAATATCAGCCTAATAAAAACGTGCAACTATTAATTCTCATTGTTCTGAAGGAAATGAGGTCAGTGGCGTTTAGTATTTCCCCAATTATATTGCACTAAAGCACTGAACTCTAGCTTAGAGGTCCAGTCTAATCTCTTCAAAAGGTTACAACTGCAAAAGAGAGACTTTTTTTTTTTTTTTTTTAAATGGAAAGAGGAATTAGAGCCCAAAACCAAGACAGGGTTTGTTTTCCCCTCTTTGAGCTCTCCCAAGGAAGGCGAATTTTTGCAAAAAACGTTCTGTTTTCTAGGCAAACAGCAACCCGCCCACTCCAAAGAACTGTGGTGCTGAGATGTCAACTTCTCCCCTGGAATTCTTCTGAGCATCTCTCACCTGACACAAGCCTTATTAGATTATTTTTAGCTCGGTGGCCACAAACAAAAGCCAACAAGCTCAAGGCTCTTTAATACTCCAGCCATAAATCCAAGGGCTGGGGCCAGAACAATGGAACAACTGCGCTGCATCAAGCCTGGATGCTGAGATTGGTCATAAAGGCAGAGTGCAAACACACGAGTAATTGCAGCAAAATGCCATGTTCTCTTTCAGAGCACATTAAGAGAAAAAGTTCCTTGTTTAACTCAGCTTCACCACCAGGGAAAAAAAAGAAAAAAAAAAAAAACAAACAACATGGCAGGAGTTATTGGAAAGGTAAAATAATTTCAGGTATCGATTGCAGTCATTCAGGCTGCAGAAATTATTTAATATGTGCACATAATGCAAGGTTAGCTCTCTATAAAACACGCAGGTCATTATTAGTTTGCAATTTTAAAATGCATGTCTCTGAGGAAGTTAAATATAGGGAATATGTATGATAATATTACTTTTTTTAAAATTTACTGCTCAATATAAGGTGAGTGATAACAAAACTAGGCAGCAGCAGAGTCAGAGTCTAAACCTGAAATGAGACCGATGCTGAGAGGAAAAAGTTGTTTCAAACCAGCAGTTTGGACAGCTGGTAAGTGATAAAACATTTCAGAA
Organism: Chamaea fasciata; assembly: GCF_029207755.1. Taxonomy (NCBI): domain Eukaryota; kingdom Metazoa; phylum Chordata; class Aves; order Passeriformes; family Sylviidae; genus Chamaea; species Chamaea fasciata. The sequence goes on along the minus strand of NW_027094096.1, from coordinate 21,881,901 downwards.
TAAGGGAATAATGAAGATTTAAAAAATCATCCACAGCACCAGAGAAAAGCAGATGAAATAAAAACAAGAACTGGGACAACCGTGAACTTTTTTTGAGAAAATGTAAGATGTCTTTCCTCCAGGACTGCAACATTTAAACTTTCATTCAGCCCATTTTTTTCCTGGTTGCTTTTTCCTCAGCCTGAGCAGCACCATTTCTGGGATTTGGCTGGGAGAGGAAGGAATTTCCTGGCTGGTGCCTCTTTGTGTGGCAAAATCTGCCAAATGCAGAGCTGAGGAAACGGATCCACCAAACAACCAGCACCAACCCAGCCCAGCAATTCTGCACCTTGGAACGATGGTAATTCCACGGTCAAACGTTCGAGGAGGTGAAATTCCCGTAACTGGAACTGGGAAGAGATGCAGTTGCTGGAGAGGCAGCATGGGAACGCAGCTGGAGAGAAGAACCCAAGGATGAGACGCTCCTGGAATTCTAAAGCAGCTGAGTTTGACACAAATGGAGCCCTCCAGACTCCTGGAGAAGCTCCTGCTCTGAATTCTGAGGGGGATGAAGGTGCCTCTTCTGCCACAATGCCCTGATTATCCCACAAGGAGTCCTTGGGATGACTCCACTGAGGAGCTGGAAACCCACAGGAGAGCTGCAGCTGGGAGGAGAAGAACCCACCCCAAACACATTGAAATTTGGAACACAAAGTTCCAATCACAGTTAAGGAACTTTAAGGAGCTCAGAACCTGCTTCCCATGGAATCCAGGCACAATTCCCTGCACAAGGAATGAGAGATGGGAGAGGAGCCAGTCAGGCCCTGCCAGCTGCAGGAGCACCTCAGTGAACACCTCGTGCCAAACCAAAACCAAAACCAGACTTCACTGAGTGTTACCTGAGAGATAAATCATGGATTAAACTGCTGCTGTCCACTCTGGGAGATAAATAATTTATTTCCCTTGCCAATCTGTGTAAAGACTCCTCCCTAAAATTCAACCTCAAATAAAGATAAGAACCCATCTGGTTTTACCTGACAGGAATTTCCCTCCCATCTTCTCAGAGTGTTTCCCAAAGCAGGACCTTTGCCTGATCCTACATTCCTGTGGCCACGTCAAGACTGAGCAGAAAAATCTGGAATCTAATTCTAATAATCTTCAGGGAATAAAATAATAAAGATTCAGAAGTTAATACAGAAATTGGTACACTGTCCTATTAAATAAACCCAAAGTCCTTCCCATTCTGGTCCTTTCTCATTTAAAGCAGTCTTAGAGCTCAAGAGCAAAAACTCCACATACACCAAAAAAAATGTGTGCAATACCCAGCTGCAGGTCCATTAGCTAGAAACTTCCAAAACTAAGATTGATAAGGGAAGTAAATATTATTCCAATCATCTGAAAACAGAACAAAACAAAAGGCTCAAATTGAGTTGAGAACACCCAACTTGTCTCCTGGTCACACAAGAAGTTTAAAGCAGGAGGTGAGGCCAAAGCAGAACAGTTTTTCAAGTGCCACACAAAGACACCAGCCAGGAAATTCCTTCCTCTCCCAGCCAAACCCCAGAACTGGCACTGCTCAGGCTGAGGGAAAGGCAAACCAGGGAAAAAAATGAGTGAAGCAAAGTTTAAATCCTGGAGGAAAGACACTTAACATCTCAAAAAAAAAAAAAAAAAAAAAGGGAAAACTTGAATTCTCCGGTAACAAATTCGATTAGCAAGCAGACCTTGTAATTAATTCTTACAGCCACATTTAGTTATTCCCTTTCTCCAGACAGCTGGAATCTATTTGAAAAAAACAAAGGTGCAGCTTTATTTCTGGACAAACAGCCCAGCTGATTCCTTTTCTGCCTGGTGCAGGCACTGGTGACTCTGAATCTGCCCTGGATGGATCCCAGGGCCATGGAAAAAGCTCCAAATTCATTTTCCAGATGGAATCACCACCCGGGTAATTATTTGTTGTAAATTTGACAACACCTCTGATATTATGGTAAAACGTGAAAGGGACAGGCAGGAGAGATTTTTCAGGTTGAGGTTTTCCACTTCCCCCTGTGCCTCAGATTAATTACAGGTAAACACTGCTCCTCTGTCTGGCTGGGACAAACCAAATATTTCAGGGTTTGGGATCATAAAACCACCAAGATTGAGGCCCCAGTGATGGTCTGAGCTTAAACACTCTATAATATTTGTGAGTCCTTACATCCCCAAACTGATATTAGACAGCTGAAGGGAATTACCTAAAGAGATATTTGAAATCAACTTACACACCAGGACACTATTTGCTCTCAGAAACTGCAAAAAAAACCCCAAAAAATCCCAATTTAGGCAACACAGCACTAGCACTGGCAACTAAGATCTCAAAGTGCCACCAGCACGGAGCTAAAATTGAAACAACAGAAGGAAAACATCTGAATATTCTTCATTCTTCAACACTGCAACACCGGTTAAAAGGGGAAAAAAAAAATCTGCTTAAAGGCAGGATTAAGGCATTTCCTAGAAACAAATATCTGATTTGGAAGACTGGGAATATTGAGACTGACTAGATTGATAATGACCATAAAGAACACGCAGCAAACACCTGGATTAAAAGTTGTGTCTCCACTTTTTCCTGAGTAAAACAAATGAAACCCATTCTCTGCGCTCAGAGTTTTTTTAAAAAAGGCAAATTTTTTTTTCTTTAATTCAGTGATAACCAGGCAGCTTGATGTTTAAATTTTATGGCATGTAAAAAAAATTTAGGGTATCCCACCTGTGGTTTTTGCCATCACATATTTATGAAGAACATAGAAAGATTTTTAGAATATCTTGTTTAACCAAAATAAACTTAACATTTTTATTGAAAGTTGCTCTAAGCCAGACTCCAAAAATTAAGTCATGAAAAGGCTTTAGAAACACACACACAAAAAAAACCCCAAAATTTTTTTGCTTTTGCCACAGCATCCACACAAAACCTTGTAGAGGGACAACAAAACAACACAAAGAGTCTGGATTTTGGGGGATATTTTCCAGTGCACACTCTATATACAAACACAGGGAGAATTTTCTCATTTCCAGGCAAGTTGGATGCATCTCCCTTTCAATGTTTTGCATGTAACAAACACAGAGCAGAGAGAGGAAAGCAGGGGCTGCTTTTAATATTCTCCTGGATGAAAACTGAACAGCTCCATTCCTGGAGACTGCTGAAGAACCACGGAGCTGCCACCTTTATCAGCCCCAAAAATCCCCTTTGCTGACCCTCTCCTGTCCCTCCCAAAGCCTAATTCTTATGAATTAAAATTAAATTAAAAACTCCAGGGAAGAAACTCTGAATATTTCATTTACTGTTCTAAAAAAATCAGTGTTTTCCTCACGGATTATCCAATAGTTACACAAAATACTGTCAAATAAATCACACCAGAAAGAGAAAAATAACAAATCAGGATGGTTTAAATATATATATAAAGAAACAGAAATATTTAATTATTATATTTCAAAATGAGTTCTGACTGTTCTGATCAACTGATGATGCTGAGCACAAACTGGTTGGTGTCAGTGCTCATTGAAATGGGGAATAAAGGTGAATTATGATGTGATTTCTACATACCTAAGCTTTGTTTTTTTTAAAAAAAAGGGTCTCCTGGAACTTTTGTCTCAGCTCTGCTTTTTGTTTTAAGCACAAAAGAACCTCACGAAGGCACAGCTAACCCAGGAAATAGTGACAGGCTCCTGACTCCACAGCAGCAGCTCTTATGGCCCTCCATTCCCAGACCTGAAGGCCAAGAATTCAAATGAAGACGGAATTATTTCCCATCACTGAGAATATTTACCCAAACTGGGCACTTGAGGAATTGCAAAAAACAAACCAGTACCTGCTGTGTCACTCAAAACCTTCCACAATTCTGGGAAGATTCACACCACCAAAGCGTTAATTAACGCCATCAACACCATCCTGGGGATGTTGGAGGAGGAATATTATGGGATTTTAGAACTGAAATGTGCAATTGATATTGAATTAACAATGTACTAACCAGGGGAAGTTTGTCTGACACCCCTCCAGGAGTCACAGATGTCCGCAGGTGTTACTGCTGTGTATTTTCATTTTTTTACTGAGGTGTTTTTCACGTTTCTCCAACTTTATCTCCCTCACACTTACTGGTTCCTGCTGCTGATCAAGCTCCAAGTCTCTGGGATTTCTGTTTTGGATGCTCCATCCCAACCCAAGCCTTCCTTGTTCCCCATAACCTGAGGGTCCTCAGAGCGACCCCAGGACACGGGGGTGTCACCACTCCCTGGATGAGCTGAAATCATTCCCTGGGATGAGCTGAAACCATTCCAAACAATGCATTCAACCCCACAGCTGGGACACACCACAAACTCCATGATTTTGTTTCCCCAGCTCCACTCACTGGGAGTGATGCCCTGAGTAAGGCCAAGACTTCAGTGGATTACTCAGAGAATTCCACTTTTCATTTGCCTGAGGCAAAGGAACACCCCATAATTCCATAATTCAGGTATTTTGGAGTCACCAGATCCGGCTTTATCCTGCTGCCTGACACACAACATTCCCATTTCCAACGCTCCTTTCAGCCAAGGGGTGAGGAACAACCCAACCTCCCACCCCTCACCATCACCCTCTGAGGAAGTGGGCACCCTTTGCACTGAAAGTCTAATTTAATTTCTCGTTTTCCATATTATATGGATGTAATTAAAACTGCAGTTCCACTCTAAAACGCATTTCCTGGTTCTGATAACCTACAGAACAATTTTCATCACCACATACTTGATGGGACTCCATAAAATAAAATTCCTAATTAATAAGACAGGCTATTCGTATTTTACATCATCGTTCTGTACGGAGTATTTACTCACAGAGTGACCTAAAAATTACCTTCAGAAGAGTCTCACAATGAAACCAGCTTTTAAAAAATTGAAACAATTCCACAGTTCTCCTTAAAGATTTGTTCTTATTTTAGTTTACACTGCCACAATTCATTTGCTTTAATCCTTTACCTGTCACTTGACCCAATATCTCATGAATAAATGACCTTTTGGTTGGTTTTTTTAACGAACAACTCCTTTTAATCAACCTTACACTTGAACGATGACAAGTGTTCGGGTTCTGCATTGACATGAAATTGCTCAAACCCCGTTTTTCGTGCTGGCCCTGTTTTCCTCAGGCTGCAATTTGCTGCTCAGGGTTTCCCTGAGCTGCAGGAGTGGCTCCTGTCGCTCACGGTGCCCTGCACATGGTTGTGATTACACCCGACACTCCCAGAGAACCTCCCTAGGCTTAGCAGAGATCCTAACGGGATGCCACCTCCAACCCCACAGAGATGGGGAGCTCACACTGATTCCACCACCTCCAAACAGGAGAAGGGAGCCACAGTTCCAATGGAATTGGAGCCATAATTCCCACGGAATTGGAGCCACACTCCCAGTGGAATTATTGGTGCCTGCGCTGACCCAATGCGGAGATTTGGGATTATCCCTGCTGCTGGGAGATGTCCTTGGATATCAGAGCTATGGATGCTGTTTGGAATGTCCCAAGCTCCCAAACATTGGGAAACATCAGGATTTTCCTGCTCCTGCCTTCCCCTCTCCAAGCTCAGTGCCTGATCCCTCGGAGACGCCCTGCAAAGCCCCGCAGAGTTATCCCGGCGTGGAAACATCCACCAGGGAGGTGCTGGTGAAATGCTGGGAATGCTGCTTAAGGGAACAAATGAGTGAAGAAAGGTGCTGCAGCTGAACATATGGCTCCGCACCGAAGCTGCTCAAAGGGTCTCGGGGAAGAAGGTTTGGATTCCCGGGAAGCTAATGCGCCGTGAGAAGGGCCGGCGATGAAAGCACACCCGGCCCCGACAGAAATCCAAACACAGCCACAGACACAATTATTTTACTAATTGCTAATGAATACAGTCAAGTGGCTTCAAAAAGCCAAACTTTGCTTGGACTACTTCAGGTTTTTGACCTCTGCAGGAGCAAATGCATTTCAAACCGGAGCCCACCAAACCTGATTAACGGCGCCAGCCAAGGCCAGCGCGGAGCGGGAGCTTTTTTTTTCCCCCCCATCTATCACATGGCCCCAAGGATAGTTAAATGAACCTTAAAATGGCTACAAACAGCTCAATGACTACACAGAGTCCTGCCAATTAGAAATAATTAGGCAGTCATTTTGGTGGTAAGTCTTTTTAAGTGCATACATAATGATGCAATGATGCTTATTAGCGAGCTCATAGGAGCTCTGCTCAAACAGCCTGGAATAATTATGCAACTATCACAAAGCCTTGCACATCTCTGTACTTCACCTTAATGCATTTAAAAATCCACTTCATTACCTCCAGTAATTAATCCTCCATTAATTGCAGGAAAAGCCCAGTTTACCGTGCTTCGTTTCTAATTATCTTATAAATAGTTATGGTTCTAATTAATGTGTTCATTAAGCTGAATATCTTTCTCAAAGCCATGCTCAGAGCAAAGGTTCTGCTTTTGAGAGAAAAAGCCTAACTAGCCATAAGGTGAGGCCATTTTGGTTGTATTTGCTTTTATTTTAGTATATTCAACCTCCTAATTGGCATTTAAAATCTAATTTGGAAGAACTTCAAGAAGACTATATAGGAGAAAAATAGGAAAAGGCTTTGCTTTTTTTTTTTTACCCATTCTCCAATCAAGAAGCTCAGAGCTTTAACAGGAAAACTTTTAGCATGTCTTTTTGATATAGACTGGGAACAGATTTTCAGTGCTCTGCCACAGATTAATTGAAATTCTATCACAACTCAGTTTATCCCTGCATGTTTCCATAGAGGAGAAAAAAAACCATGGAAGAAAAATAGATAACCTCAGAGTTTATACAGAATTAAAAATAATAAAGCCATACTGCTGGCCCTGCCTTCATTTCTAGGATATAAATCCATGGCACAGAATCACAACCAGAATTCACATCAGTTATTTGAGCTGAGCATGACTTGACCCTTTAAATTCACCGAGAGGTTGCCTAAGAGATATGGGTATGATCCAATAAAAAACCACAACTGGAGGATTTCTTACAAAACCACCTATGGATAAGGAAGATTCCTATTGAAACACATTTTCCCAGGATTTGGGGGCTTTGCATGTAAGAACTTCACAAGAAACTTAGACTGAAAATAAAATCCTACAAGAGCACAATTAGTGTATTTTAGTTATAGTTACCATTATAGATAATAAATTCCCATATCTTCCTAGATTTTAGGGTTTTTTTTTAAATAGACATTATATACCTAACACACCTGCCTTCAGCTACAATGTGCAAAACCAAATCTGAGTTCTTGTATTTTTATTAAAATCACCACCTATTGAACATTAAATGTTTTGTCCACAGAGTTACTCAATGCTCCATTTGAGCAGCAAAAGGACAAAAGCTCTGCACGTGCCTGCAATTATCCCATTTCTTTTTGGGAACCTTTTCTTCCTAGAACATCCCAGCTCGGGAAAATCTGGAATCACTGAAGGGAAGTGCAGCTCTGCCATGGCTCTGACAGGGCGGAGGTTTGATGCCAACAAAGCTGCATTAGGAGCAGATGAATTATCAGCTCTACATCTTGCTCTGGAATTCTTTGGGAGCCTCAATGTTTTGCCTTGGAAACTGGGGGGAAAAAAATCTAAAACTGAGGAGTTTATTTGTGGGAGGAGAAGCAGCAGCACAAAGGGTGAAAGGACAGCCAGGGAGTGGCAGGAGAGCAGTTTTTAATGAGGTTAATTTGTCATGAACTCCCTCCCAGAGCACACTTTGGGAATGGCACCAACACAGGCTGGATCCCACAGGAAAACAGATTTTTTTTAGGGGATAAGGTTTGTTACAGACCTGCAGCGGTGACTGCCCTGCTCACACATACCAAGGTTCTGCCAAGGAGTCTGGAATCCTGGAAAAAACTGACAGCAAAGGATTGCAGGGCAGGGATGAAGGTTTACAGACAATCAGGGAATGGTTTGGGCTGGGAAGGACCTTAAAGCTCATCCACGGCAGGGTCACCTCCCACTGTCCCAGGCTGCTCCAACCTGGCCGTGGGCACTTCCAGGCATCCAGGAACAGCCACAGCTTCTCTGGGAATTCCATCCCAGCCGGGAATTCCTTCCCAAAATCCCATCCATCCCTGCCCTCTGGCAAGGGGAATCCATTCCCCCCTTGCTCTACCACTCCACACCCAACATAACCTTCCCATCTCACTTTTCTGGCAAAAACCACATTTTTTTTGCCTTCATCATTTTAACCAGATTCTGTTCCCTGCCATACATTATCATACTCAAAAAGAGTGAAAGATGGGCAGAAAGAGTCAATCCTCACTACTAAGTTCTACCATTTTGTGTCTGAAAAATGGGGAAAATCACTCCTAGAAATGAACCCTGGAAAGAGCAACAATTTACAGAGCAAAGAGGCTCTTGGGTTACCAGGGCACCCTGAAGACATCTGCTTTTGCAGGGCTGCCTCGAGAAACACGAGCACTGCAGCACAGAAATAACAGATTCCATTTTGTGGCCAGAGCTTTGGTAGCAGAGATTGAAAAAAAAAAAGAGAGAGAACTAAAAAAAAAAGTTAAAATACGTAGAGGTTTAGAACGTAGACACGCTGAAATCAAAAAGGCAATTCCCCACTAAGGGGAGTTGCGTTTTTCTTGTCCTCTTGAGTTCCTTTTCCAAAAAGAAGCACTAAAAACCCCCCAACAACCTGCAAAGACACTTCTTCCCAATGAGAGGTTCTAGAGAAATATGCAGCTCTGCTTTAAACCCGCTGTGTGTAGGTAACACCTGCACAGAAAGAACTTTCTGTGTAATCAGGCTCGAGCCTGAGCTCCAAATGAACAGCACTTATGCACTCAGAGCTTTTTTTAAGGCTCCTTTTTTTTTGGTTTTTTACCATCAAAGCAAGTGTCACTGGCAGCTCAGTGGCCTCATTGATAACTGGAGGGCCCTGGGCGTTGCCTTGTGAAGTTTAATTTCCCAAAGTGCTCAATTAGGGCTGGGCAATGAGCTCAGCAGAGCTCGGTGCTCCAGGACATCTCCACTGCTCCTGCTGCACCTCTGGGCCTTCCCTGGACAGCACAAACTGAGCACTCCTCTTGGAAAAAAAAAAAAGTCAGTTATTACAACAACAAAAAAAATTAGGATATTTTTAGAGGTTGGTGCTGATACAACCTGGAGTGCAACAAGATCCTAAATAAAAAACTGCAGGGTTGGGCTTATTGGGAGAAAAATAAACATGAGCTGATATTACCCATCAGCAGGATCACTCTCAGTAATGTCAATTCCACCTTCCTGCCCCAAGCTTGCATTTGAAGTTTCATGAAAGAAAAGCTGCAGCATCTTAATTAAATCTATTTGCTTAATGGACCAAAGGCTTGAAACCTTCCCAGCAGTAAAAAAAAAAGAGAGGAACATGTAATATTTACACTGATTCCTCACATAATTGCACCTGAGTGGGTTAACTTGAGGAGCAAGGACGGGGGGGGGAAAAAATATCCTAAGCTGCAGATCAATACTTGAAAGGAATAGTAACTCCAGTGGCTACAACCAGAGGGAAAAAAAAATTAAAGCAATCATAGGAATTATTGACAAGAATAAAATCCTAGAAGCATGGAATGGCTTGGGATGGAATCTCAAAAGCAATGTTCTAATTAAACAGCACTGCTTGATTTCTGCTTCTCTTTGGAAAATCCATCCCAAGGAGGCATTTCCAGAGGGATTTCCCAGATGAAGAGGACACAGCCCTGTCCCTGTGTGCCCATCCCTGGATGTCCCTGTCCTATCCCAACCCCACTGCTCTGAGTTCATCCTGCTGCTCCCACCCAAATCCCACCTCAGCTCCTCCCAGCAGACACAGCTGGGGATGGACAGTCCAGAATCCTTCCCTTTATCCCTGAACTTTTCCTTCTCCCTGGAACAGCCACCAGCACCTGTGCCAAGGCTCAGAGCTCTGCTCTCACCTGGAACATGCCCAGCTTTAATCCCACCTGAAATTCAACTTTTTCTTCTCAGCAGCCCTAAAAATCAGTCTTGAACTCCACACAGCTGCAGTGGATCTTTACCCACTACTGGAGACATTTCATTTTTTTTTTTTTCTTTTTTTTTAATCAATTTCTCCTCTACATCCTCCTGTTCCTCCACAAACTCTCCAAGCCCATCACAATTTTACTCTTTATTCATCTCAAAACATCCATCCCTTTTAATTTCCTCTCTGCTAAAAAGGCTTTGTTTTCCTTTAAGGCCAATGCTGTTGGAGGAAATCCCTCCTGAAGTTTTCATAACGGAGCCCCCTGCTCTGTAATCCGTGCAAAGCTCTCCAGCAGTGTGTGCTGAGCAGGACAGACGGACACAAAATCACCACAAATTGTGTCCTGATCCATGAGTTCTTATCAGCTGTGAGGTCTGATAGGGCAGGTTGCAATGTGGAAAGGCTCCAGCACTTTAATCCCACACTAAAGTAATTGTATGGAAAAAAAAAAAAGGAGATGAACTGGAGACAGGCACCAGTAACAGAAATACAAAACCACTCAGTGATACCATCTTTAAAAAGTCTTACAAACTGTGCTGTATCAACCCCTCAATAAAACATAACAGCAATTTTTTAAGGAAGTATTAAAAAAGGAAATTCTCAAAGGCTCCCAAAAAGGTCAGCGGAGTTTTACTATCAGTTATTTACTCACCCCTTTCACACTGCGCTTGAGGAACCTGGTTTTAAATTGTACAAATTGACTGCTGAACACAAAGAATTCTGCCAGGCTGGGAGGGCTGAGCCCAGGTTAATTCCAGTTCACGCTGCTGGGAAAACGGCCCCAAAGCCAAGCCTATCCCAAAGCCAGGCCTAAGCAGCAGCAGCAGCTCCCCTGCCCCTGGATGCAATAAACTGCACACACTGCAACATTAAATTAATTAGACTGGAGAAATGGTAAAGAAATGAGATGTAAAAGCTGATCAAACCCCTCCTTCAGCCACACCGCCAAGGATCAGCTCTCCAGGCAGGATTACTTCCCATAAATTTTTTTTTTTCTTCTTCTTCAATATGTATAGATGCACTTGCTGGTTTTGTGTCAATTTTTAAGTTGAAGCGCATTAAAGATATTTGAAGGCAGCAGTTTGCAGTTTAACGTAATGGGGAAAAGCCAAAGCCATTTGGCAGACAATAAAGCAAACTTGCATATTCACAGGCAAGTCCAGTGGAACGCTCTGTAATCACAGCACTGGATGCAATCAGGGAATAAAGGTCAACGGGGTTTGCTTAATTCTATTTAAAGCCCCGTGAATTAGGAGATTTGTGCAGCAAGTTCTGCTGCAAAGTATTTTTCTGCGTGATGAACTGGCAGAACAATCACATTGGAAACTCTCCCAATATTCCCAGGGCTCCATCCAGCCCAGAATTCTGCAGGAGCCGAGCTCCTGCACGGCACAGCAGCAGAATATTCTAATAAGAACTCCCCTAATCTTCACCCAGCAATAATTTCCAGATGATATTATTATTCTCATTTCCTTGAATAATATCCATACTCCAGGGCCATTTTCCTTCTCATATTCAATATTGGGCATGCTCCTATCAAGATTCCTTTCTTCATATCCTGTCACGGTATCAATCACTGCCTGCTGTCCACTCAATCCACTTTTGATTTATCAGCCGCCGTCTTTCTGGACTCCATAACTCGACCCAAACCATTTTAGCAAGACAGTGACAAATAACACCCAGGATCACATCAACCTGTTCCACTTAGTAAACTAAAGAACAGGAACTGTGACATCCCCTCCATAAGTATTCCCTGCTATTCCCCCAGCCTGATGTATATTAATGAGGAGCCGCTATTCGAAAACGCTTCCCCCCCCACCCTTCCACATCAGCATCTAATATGATCAAATTAGGAAATGGGATGATTTATTAAATTCCGTGGAGCTGAGATATTCCTTTTTTTTCCCCAGCTCTGGAGATGTGTGGTTGCAGAGAGGGAGCTGTTGCTTCCAATTTCTCCACGGGAGGATGTGCCCGGCGCTTTCGCGGACGAATTATTGGCTTTAAAAAGATTGCGAGGAGGCGAAATGTTATTAAGCAAATGCTCAGTAAAACAAACTAAATCGGTTTTAAGATTCCTAATTTAATGTAAATCTTGGTTGTTCCTGCTGAAATTCAGTTTGTGATCTTATTAAGTCCTATTTGCATTGTACTCCCTCGCTGTAGGACAGCTTGGAATTTATAGCATCACTGGGGAATGCTGCGATTTTTTGACTTTAAAAATGCAGCTAAAATGGAATTGTTCTAATATGCACAAGTTCTCTTATCGTCTCAAATCAAACACAGCCATTACTGCGAAGCTCCACTTGTTTAAGATGCATCCAAAATAAAATAGTCAACACATGCACAAGTTTCTTTAGCGTCTCAAATCAAACACAGCCATTACTGGGAAGCTGCACTTGCTTAAAATCCATCTAAAATAGAATAATAATATGCACAGGTTTACGTATCTTCTCCAATAAACTACAATCTTTACTGGGAAGCTCCACTTGTTTAACCCTAAAAATGCATCTAAAATAGAATAATTATAATATGTACAGGTTTTGTTCTTCAATAAAGTACAAGCAATACTGGGAAGCCCCACTTTTTTCACCCTAAAAGATGCATCTAAAATAAAATAGCCAACACATGCACAAGCTCCTTTAGCTCCTCAAATCAAACACAACCGTTAGTGGGAAGCTCCACTTGTTTCACTCTAAAAATGCATCTAAAATAATCATGGTATGTACAAGTTTTCTTATCTTCTCCAATAAAATACAAGAAATCAGTTTAGGTAAACAACACCTATTTAAAAAATTTTGCACATGTCACTATAAAACCCCAACTTTTCCAAGTCAAACTTGATTATCTCAGTGTTTTGTACTGCTGGAGATGTGTAAATCACCTGCTCAAATAAAACACCTGGCTTAGAGAAGTTATTAAAAAAAAAACCCACATTACTTTTAACACCACCTTCACTACCTTGAAAAACAAATTAAAAACTGGTGGAAAAGATGTTCCAGGGTACAGAATCAGTGCCACCTGCATGATTTACACCAGAAACAATTCCAGGGATTTAAAGAGACCATGTAGCAGACCTTAACTTCCAATAGGAAGGTCATTTTTTCTAGAGGCAGACCCATAAAAAATAAAATAAAAATTTAAAATGGCATTTCCTTGGCTGCTAAAGGGGAAAACCCTGGGAAGGTGCAGCAGGAGGGTCACAAACACAGGGTTGGTCTTCCCTTTCATGCAGTTTTCCAGCTTTTCCTGCCTCCCTGTCAATCCAGAAGCTGGAGATCACGAGGAATAACTCATTCCTTATCACAGGAACACACAAGGGGCTGCCTGAGTTGCTCTGGATCCTTTTTAAAAATTATTTACAAGTGGTTTCTTCAGTATTTACCTTGAAAAAAAATCACAGGGAAATAAGCTGGCCCATCCAGAACAAAAATAAAATCAGGGATTACAGATGGAATTCATGAAAATCCCATGCCAGCACTATAAATACAAATATTTTCCATGGCAAACATTGTCACACCTACCCCAGGTTATGAGATGGGAAATCCTCAATCCTGAATCACCTGTTCCCACCTTTTTTATTTTTTATGTTTATTTTTTCTGCCCTTCCATCATACCCTCTCCCCCCCACGATCTCTTCTGCAGCCTGAGGAATCCTGAAGTCCTTGGAAAGCTGGTGAGCCCTTGGGTTAAGGGATTTTGAGGCAAAAAAGGGATCTTTTTTGGCAACACTGCAAGAGCTCAGCACTGACAAGCAGGGCAGGCACAGGCCTGGAGTAGCAGCTTTGTGCCAAATCAAGATTTAACTCCTCAAAATCAGATTAATCCACAGCTGCTCAGTGCCATGTCACAGCAGACTCAGAAAAAAATTACAATAAAGGATGGAATGTGTCCTGTTGGGGTTAATTTTTAGTTTTTGGACTCTTGTGGGATCGTTTAGGATGTTATTTATCAATATTTTTCCCTCAGTGTGTGCGAATAGGATCAGCGTTTAAAGGAATGTGCAGCTCTACCCCTCCAGTGCTGCACACTCAGTACATGAAATAGTTGATACAGAAAATATTTAATACATAAAAAATTTGATACATAAACTACCTGATACATCAAATATTTCATACACAGGATTTCCTAGCAGTAACCATGTTCTTCAAGTTTTTAGGTGCCTAATTTCCATATATTGTAATGGAAAACATTAAAATCAAATGATTAAAATCAAATCCCTCGGGAAGGATGACCATTAAACTATAGCTAGTGAGATCTGCAGTTTATATTTATCATAAATTATTGTAAATCAACTAAACCATAGCTGAGGTCTGTAATGCATTAAACATTGTTTTATTATAATAAAAAACATTTGAAATCCGTTTATCACACTTCCTAACGCTGAGTATGTGACACACTGAAAAAAACTTCCTTTTCACCTCAACTCTTCTGACATTTCTGTGGGTTCAAACTGATTTTCTTAGCAAAAAAAAAAAAAAAAGGATATTTACAGGAATATCAGGGAATATTTACAGGAATTGCTGTACAACTCTGTTAGGAAGAATATTCTAAGAGAGGTCAGGTAATTTCGTTTCTAAATTTATTTCTAAAGCTAAATTATTAAACCTAAATAATCCAATTTCTACTACAAAGGCACTGGAGCAATAAAGGGTCCAAGCAACTCTTCCGGTGAACAGCTGGGAATAAGTCATGGCACAACGCAAAAAAGTGGAATATTCACATCTTTCAGCAGCAATTTTTCAACATTTAGAGGCAACAGCTGTCCAGGTTTGGATATGGAAACCAAAGTTTTGAACAAATCCTTAGTGCAGGCACACAAAATCACCTGGCTGAAGGTTTTAAGTGTGTAACCAAACAACTTTGATCTGCCTGATCCACTCAATAATTAATTTAAAATCAGTAGAAAATGGTAATGGGAAAGCTGGTAACCTAGGATAAATTTCAGTTAAACCTCTTAATTGAAAAATACACACAAACACAACCTGAGTGTCTTTTAATTAAAGAAGAAAAGCAGATTTTATAATACTGCTTGCAGCTTCTGGCTGAGATTTAAATATTTAAACTGTGACATATTTGTTTGGCACAAACCAGTGCATGCAAACTTTCACTACAAACACCCTTAAATATTAATAAAAGATTGCATAACTAACGACTCATCCTTTTCCTAGAGAAACACAGGTGAGAAAAATCAGTTTATTCTGAACTCCAGGGAGTACGGGTGGGAATTTTGGAAAGCAGGAATCAAAAAAAAAAAAAAAAAAAAACAACCCACAAGATATTCCCAAATGATTCTATAACCCCAAGAGACCTGATTTATGTTTTTTTCCTTGAATAAAATGCAAAATAAACATCTTCAAAACTGTTTTACCAGAGTAACTGAAAGATTTAATGTGTGGAAAACATTCCAGAGACCCCAAAACAGGAATTTCAAGGGATGTGTGGTTCAAACCATCACCTGCAGCCATTATTTCCATTTATTCCAAGCTCAGGAATTGTGTCAGGATTTTCCAGGAATGTTTTTCTAGTAGGAATGTTCCTAGGGGCCACTCTTACCTCCTAGTCCTGCTCTTTGACCTGGACCTTTGGGATCTGTAGGATTTTCCTCTGCCCCTGGAGCGGCTGCGCTTCCTCCTGGAGCCGTAGGAAGAGCTGCTGCTGGATCTGTGTCTGCGCCTGCAAGACAGCCAAGGGGAGGCTGAAAAATCCCCCAAAAATCAGGGACAAACACTTAAAAAAAATCCCTGAGAAAATAGAGCCAAGGGGAGGCTGAAAAAAACCCCAAACAACAAGGATAAAACCCTAAAAATCCCTGAGAAAACAGAGCCAGGGGGAGGCTGAAAAACCCCAAAAAACAGGGACAAACTTCTAAGAATTCCTAAGAAAACAGAGCCAGGGGGAGGCTGGCACTACTCCCCAAATCCCAAACAACAGAGACAAATCCCAAAAGCCCCCAAAACCAGGAACAAGCTCCCACCAAATGCTGAGAAAAGGTGTACAAACCTAGGAGGTTTGCAGGATGCCCCAGAAGCCTCAAACCCCACTATTCCCCCATAACACGAAGCTCACAGACACAGGGACACTGCTGCCCTAAAAAAATGATCCTCCAGAATCCCCATCCCAGGCAAAAAGTGAACTTTGGGTGGGCTCCTTAACTACTATTAGTCGCAATCAGTTAATCTGTGTTAATTTGTTTCATCTGAGTTCATTTAAGGGCAGTTCCCTCCTGAGTCCAATCAGGAATCCAAAGGGTCTCTTCCTTTTCCTCTCTCTTCCAGTTTTGTTCATTCAAAGAATAAATTCTTCTACACCAAGGAGAAAGGTGAAAGAAAAGATGTTAAACCCAAAACCCAAAAGAAAAACCAAATCTGAACATTTCCTCTCCATCTCCCCAACAGTTAACTGATTAACAACTACAATCCTCCCTATTTTTTGGCCTTGATTTGTGATTAATATTAAAACATAACAGCACAGAAACACTGCTGGAATTCAGAAGGGTTTTTTTATCCAGCATGAGGGAAAGGGGCTGCAGGAGCTGGAATGCCGGGAAGGATATTTAGGTTAGGGCTGCACCCGGATAGGGAACGGGAACAGAAATTCCAGAAACTGCTGCCTTTGATTCCTGAGGGTCTGGGATAAATCCAGCAAGGAACACAGCCTGAACTGCCAGGAGCAAATGCCCTGCCCCAAGGGCAAAGCCAAGACCCCAAAGGCAGAGCTTTGGGTCTTTCCTGGATGCAGCGGGAGTGCCCTGGGGTCCATCCAGCCCCAATCCCCTCTGCTTTCCCTGGGAGCTGGAATAAAGGGATTCCAGCTGCTCACAGCTGGATCACAGCCCTGGCACCCTGCTCTCCCCTGGGGAGGATGGAGAATCCCAGCAGGGGAAAGGATTGGGAATAAACCCCTGAGGTCCCTCCTCACCACTGCAGGAGCATTTCCTCCTGGATTTACAGGGCAACTGGACACTGGGAATGTTTTCCAGCTCCACTTCCCAGTAAATTCACCAGCACAAAGCCAGACTGAGGCAGAGGATGGAGCCACAGAGATGCTCCAAGGCCCAGAGCCAGGCTGGGAGAGCTGGGAATGTTCACCTGGAGAGAAGAAGCTCCAGGGAGAGCTCAGAGCCCCTGGCAGGGCCTGAAGGGGCTCCAGGAGAGCTGGAGAGGGGCTGGGGACAAGGGATGGAGGGACAGGACACAGGGAGTGGCTTCACATGGACAGAGGGCAGGGCTGGATAGGATTTTGGGCAGGAATTCCTGGCTGGGAGGGTGATGAGGGTTCCCAAATAAGCTCTCAGATCCCTGGCAGTGCACAAGGCCGGGCTGGGTGAGCTTGGAGCAGCCTGGGATAGTGGAAGGTGTCTGGGAGAAGAAAGGAAAAGTTCTTTTGCCTCCTGGGGTTTCTGTGGTTTAAAGCAGAAGTTCCCTTTGGATCTGCACATTACCTGCGTTATTCTCCTGGGGGGAGGGAGGTGTGGGTACTTCTGCTCATGGGTGGTGGGTTGGGGCTTTTATTTAGACCAACACGAAAACACTTTCACACCTCTCGAAATTCAGAACAACCTGTGCCACAAATTCCCAACCCACGGGGTTCAAACCCTGCCGTAAAACGGAAGAGCTCAACTTCTAAAAACTCCTCCAAATGCACCTTTTCTCATAGGAATGGGACCAGGACTGGAGATCCCGGGAGCGCGACCTGGACCTGGATTTCCTGCCCGACTTTTTGCGGCTGTAGGTGCGGCTGGAGGAGGAGCTGCTGGAGGAGGAGCGCCGCCGGTGCTTCTTCTTCCTCCTGCTCCTGCTCTCCTCCTCCGTGTCCGAGGAGCGCCGGCCCATCTTCACCCTGCACGAAACCCAGAGAGCTCTGGTCTCTGCCTCGCGTTGGTTCGTGTTTATAGAAAAATATAAAATACGTGGTTCCCGCTCCCCCCGTCCCTGTGGCCCTGGGAGCAGAGTCCGACCCCCCCCGCTGTCCCCTCCTGGCAGGGACTTGTGCAGATCCCACTGATCCCCCTTTTCTCCTCCTTTTCTCCCCTTTCCAGCTCCCTGAGCCCCTCCTGGGGCTCCATTCCCTTCCCCAGCCCCGATCCCTCCTCTGCTCCTCCTCCTCCTCCCAGCACAGACGGGTCCAACTCTCCCATTTCCTCCATCCAAACTTTTGCCTTTTCCTCTCTCACAACTTCTGACCGCCGAGGCGGCGCCTCCTGATCCAGCGGGGAGAGCCTGGAGCACAACAAAGGAAAATTCCCCGTTAAGGACACGGAAATTCCTCCCGAGCACTGCCTGAAGCTGCGGCAAGCCCGAGTCGGGACTGAAGGGAAAATCCTCCCAGAGAACGCCACGTTCCGGACACGGCACCGGGATTCCCCCGGGAGCTCCCGGGGATCGCTCCCCGGCACCCCCAGCGCCTCCAGGGACTCCTCCGCACGCAGCCAAAGCCCTGCTCACCCCGGTTCCCCGGCGATCCCCGGCGCGGCCGGGCCTGCCCCGTGCGGGGCTGCCCCGGGGCTGTGTCCCCGCACCGCCCGCACCGGAGGCCGCCGCGCACACCCGGCCCTGCAGCGGCCGCCGATCGCGCCCTGCCGTGCCCTGTCCTTTGTCCCCGGTGTCCCCCCGTGTCCGGGATGTCCCCCCGTGTCCCGGTGTCCCCCCGTGTCCCCCCGTGTCCCCCCGTGTCCCGGGTACCTGGCGGAGCCGCCGCGGCCCCGGTTCGAGCCCAGCGCCTTCCGGGGCGGCGGGCAGGCAGCGCCAATCCACCGCCGAGCGCGGCCAAGGCGGCCGCAGCGAGCGCCGAGCCATCGATGCGGCGCGCCGGCGAGCGCCCACGCGGGACGGGAGGGGACGGGCCGGGGTCGAGGTTGGGACAGGGGTCGGGGTTGGGACCAGGGTCCCGCTGCCCACGGGGGCTGCAGAGCCCACGGGGCGCTGTCTGCGCCGTGCCCAACACGGCCACCAACGCGGCGACCCACGGGCTGACGGCGGGACACGCCGCGGGTGTCGGGAAGAAGGGGAGCGTGAGTGGTCCCGGGGTCGGGATCCCGCTGCCCACAGGGGCTGCAGAGCCCACGGAGCGCTGTCCGCGCCGTGCCCAGCACGGTGACCCACGGGCGCACCGCGTGTCCCGCCCGCTCCGTGTCCCGCCCGCTCCGTGTCCCGCCGCGAGTGGCGGGCACAGCTGCACGGAGCGGTTTTCGTTCCGTCCCCAGGAGTTAAAGGAGGCTCGGGGTTTTCTGGCACCCGGAACCGCCCCGGGCGGAGGGCAGCGCTCCACTCGCGGCGTGGGCACCGCGGCCGTGCCCGCGGGACGGTGCGCGCTGGGCGCGGGTGGGCACGGACCGAACCGGGACTCACCGGACCAGAGCGGACTCTCCGCCGGGCAACGAGCAGAAATACAACAGAACGATTTAATCGCTTCGCTTAACTCGATTTGCTTCCCGAATTTGGTTCGTTCAACGCCAGCTCCCGAGCACTCGCTCCCCCGCCACGGGAATGGCGAAAGGCGCGTGGGGATAAACGAAATGTCCGGGCGGAGGGGCCGGGGAGGGTCACCGGGCCGCTCGACAGCCGCGGCGGGGTCGGTCACACCGAATCCCCTGGTGCCCGGTGCCCCGGGATCGAAAACGCCCCGTGGGAACGGCTCCGGGGCGGCGCGACCCGCGCGTCCCCTGGCGCGGGGGGATCGCGACTCGCCGCCTGTCGCGACAGGGTCGCGTGTTACCGGCTCGGAATAAACGCCGATGTCACCCCCGGTACCGAGCCCGCCCCGGTAAATGAACGCTCCGTTATGTGAAGTCATCGCCCCAAAGGTCAATGTAAAATCGATCCGCAGGCAAGAGTTAAACAATTCTGAATAATTTATTAGAATTTAGCAAAGGTGGGAAAGAGGCGAGTTCCGTCAACAGAAGCGCTCCGTGGTGGGATTTAAAAAAAAAAAAAAAAAAAAAAAAGAAAAAAAAAAAGAAAGAAGGGAAAACGATATTAGCGATATCGGCGGATTTGGCTCTAATCTGATGCGCTCCCGACGCGGCCGCGCTCCTCGCTGTCATTTATCCCCCCGGGTTGATTCGGGGCGCCCACGGAGGAACTTCGGCGGCTCCCGCGGGGCCGGGGCCGCTCCGGTTGGCCGTGCCCGGGGCCGCGGGGCTGACCCGACCCACGCGGGGCGGTGCGCGGAGCCTGCGCGGCCCCGCCGCCCCCCCGCGCGTCCCGGTGGCCACTCCCCCGTCGCCCCGGCCCCTTCTCCTCGCCGCTCTCGCCCGGGACCTCGCGCACGGTCCCGCGCCTAATTAAATTAATTAGGGCGCAGTGCGCGGCGGGCGGGCGGTGCCGTGGCCGCAGTGCCCCGCGGCGGGCGGGCGACCGGCGAGGACGGGAGGAAGGAAAGGGAGGAAGGAAGGGGTCCATTCAGAGCTCCGAGGGGAGGTAATTCGCCGGGAACAAGGGGCCGGCTTTGCAAAGTATAAATAGTGCCACTTCAATCGCGGCGTCTCTATCAGACCCCGGGAGCCCTGCACGTCGGGCGGCACGGCACGGCACGGCCCGGCTCGGCTCGGCTCGGCTCGGCACGGCCCGGGGCGCCGCCGCCTCCCCGCCCCGTGGATGCCCGCCCGGGGAGTCGGGGCAGCGCGCCCCTGAGCCATGGAGGAGCTGACGGCGTTTGTCTCCAAGTCGTTTGATCCCAAAGCCAAGGAGAAGAAGGAGCTCATCACCTACCGCGAGGTGCTGGAGAGCGGGCCCCTGCGCGGCGGCGGCGGCCCGCGGGAGCCCGGCGGGGCGGCGGCGGAGCCGGGCCGGGAGGACACGGGCAGCCCCGCGGCGCGGCCGGCCGGGCGCTCCCCGCCGCGGGAGCCCGACGCCGCCGCCGAGAGAGCGGCCGAGGCGGCCACCCCCAAGCTCAGCGACGGTAACGGCGGCACTGCGGGCTCCCCCTTCTCCCGTTCCCTTTCCCCTTCCTCCCTTTTTTTTTTCCCCCCCGTCGGGGTCGGTAGACGCGGAGCGGTCGCGGGTGGCCGGGGGTTCGCGGGGAGGATGCTCCCGGTGCTGATGGGCGGCTGCCCGGGCTCTGCCAGCCACGGGAGATGGGCGGCCGGCCTCGAAGTTTTTAGATTAAAATATTTCAACCCGGATTTAACTTGCTCCGAACGCGATCTTGTTCCCGTTTCGGCATCCCACGGGAAGCCGCGCCGCCAACGAAAGCTCGGCCCCGCGGGCCCGGTTCGTTCCCCCGCGGCTCCGGGGACTCGCGTGGGGCCGGGCCGCGCTGCCCACGCTCAGCCCCGCGCCTTGCAGCGAATCCGCCCGCGGGTGTTACCGCGGGGCCGCTCCCGGGGCCGCCCGGCGCTCTCGGGCGCTGCGGGAAGCGGCCGGGCCCGTGCCCGTGGCCGCGGGGACCCGCGGGTCGCTGCCGCCCTTTTGTTCGGACCGGCGGAGCGCCCGGAGCATCCCTGAGCGGGTGGCCGGGATCGGGCGGTCGGTACCGCGGGGGAGCCGCGGTAGCACCGGGCCGAGCGGTCCCGGGGGTTCGGTGCTTCGGCCCGGGGCGCGTCTCCGGCCGAAAATTGCCCAAGGAGATCCGAATCCCGGGGGAGCGCGGGGCGCGGAGGGGCCGCGGAGGCTCCGGGGACCTGTTGCTGCGTATCCCCCGGGGCCGCGGCGGGGAGGGCTCGGCGCGGAGCCCGTTCCCCCCCCGGCAGCGGTTACCGGAGCCAGCGGCGGAGCCCGGAACGGCAGCGGCGGAGGCGGCCTAGCGCGGCCCGGGCGCACAGGCCCCGCTCCCGGCTGCCCCGGCCCCGAGGGGCTCCAGCCCGCATCCCCCCGGCCGCCGGCAGCGGGGCCAGCCCCGGTGCCCCCGCTCTGACTGCTGTGTCGTGCCCAGTGTCCCCAGAGCTGAAGGAGCGCAAGGAGGATGCGAAAGCGATGGAAGACGAAGGGCAGACGAAAATCAAGCAGAGGAGGAGCCGGACGAATTTCACCCTGGAGCAGCTGAACGAGCTGGAAAGGCTTTTCGACGAGACCCACTACCCGGACGCGTTCATGCGGGAGGAGCTGAGCCAGCGGCTGGGGCTCTCCGAGGCCAGGGTGCAGGTAGCCGAGGCTGCGGGGGCTCCGTGGGTGCCCGCCCGCGTGGGTGCGTGTGCTCGGGGGAAGGGGCGGCTCGGGGAGAGCCGGGGAGATGATGGGGACCAGCCCCATCCTTGTGTCAGGGAAGAGGAGGCGGCTGGCTCCCCGGCTCCCAACTTCATCCGCCAAATCTGCCACCGGCCTCGCAGGGTTGTGCCTGCCCGGGATCTGTGTCCCCGCGTGTCCCCGTCCCTTGGCTGTGCCGTGTTTTATCCCAGCTCCGCCGTTTGTTCCATGCCCGCCTCGCCGGTCCCCGCTGCCCGGCTCATCATCCATGGACACGGAGATTCCCGTCATGGATGTCGCGACCATAAACCGAGTTAGGAACCGCCAAGCGAGAAACAATGACAGAGATATTTTCAGCCCGTTTCTCCTCGTAGTTCTTAAATGTTGAAACGGCACGAAAATTGAGCGGGGTGCCTTTGTTCGGGTTTATGAAATACAGAAAATCCGGGATAAACTCGAGATATTTGGAGCTTTCTCGTCCCTCCCGGGAAGCCGCGGCTTCTCTGGGTTTAACCTGCGCTTTGCACCCTCCCAAAGTTGGTTTTTTTTTGTTTGTTTTTTTTTTTTTTTTTCTTCCCCCAAACGGGTTCCTAAGCTGCTCTCTGCGAGTTTTGTCGGGAGATGAGCTGAGGAGCGGGGAGGAAGGGGATCCCTCAAATGAGAACAAATGTAGCTGCTTCGGTGTATTTCCGTTCTGAAAATAAAAGGAAAGAAAATGATGGTCATTATTTGTCGGAACACATGGAGAAGTTTTAGGCCCCGAACATCTGCAGCTGGTTGAAAGTATCGCTGTAACAGATACTCCCCCTCAATCTTTGTGCTCGCAGGCACCATCTGCACCCAAGTATGCGCTCGGTCCTCGGGGGGTTTCCCTGCATCGTGTAAGGTTGTGAGGACAGAGGCAGAGCCGGCACGGGGAACCGAAAAACTCCAAACGAGCAGCTTTTGTCAGAGCCTGAACCACAGGAAAAAAAAAAAAATTAAAAAAAAGTCGTTTTCCTTCTCTTCCCCCCCCTCCTTTTTCTTTATTTTTTTCTTTTTTTTTTTTTTTTTTCCCTTCCCTGTCTGCTCTGTTGGTTTTTTTTGGTTGGTTTCTAATTGTGTTTGTTCGCGGGTTGGGATTTTTTTTTAATTTTTTTTTTTAAATTTCTGTTCGCCAAACCTGAACAAAACCGAGGCAAAAAGTTGTTTGGCTGTGGAAAATGGAGCAGGGAGGTGCTCGACAAAGGAGGCGGCGGCGGCGCATAATCCGCGCTCCCATGATGCCAAATCGCAGGGTGCATAATAACTTTTAGAGATTTACATAGATTAAACCCATTCCCTAGAAGGAAAAGGGAAAAAAAAACCCTCTTTTCAATAATATTTTGCCTCGTATCTGCTCTAATTTGTAAATGACGGGAGGCGCGTTTGTTTCCGCGGGAGGCTGAGGGCGAACGTGGCTCTTGGGCAGATTTTCCTTGGCTGGAGAAAATGACAGGGCGGGAGGAATTCCCGTTTATATTCGTCTCTTCGAGTAAGACCTCAAAAATATGCGTTTTTTAATCTATTTTTTTGCTTTTTTGCCTTTTTTTTTTTTTTCTGCCCGCGGGGAAAGGATTCCTTGGTGGATGTGGCTGCTGGGATGCGCCGCAGAGCCCCGAGTTAAAACCGGGATCTTTTAAGCCCGGCTCTCCCCTTTTCCCTCCCTCTTTTCTCAAAGCCAGCAGAACTTCAGGCTGGGAATTTATTTGAACGATTCCTTTTCCAATATTAAAAGTATGTCCGTGTCTAACGGGGCAGCCTCTTCGGTGCAAGCAAATTAGATTATTATGATAATGAGATAATTATTCCTCTCCTGTGCTACACTCCAGCGAACAGAGAAATTCGAAACTTCTTTGTAGCGAAGCTTTCAGGACCGTAATTCTCCTGCACCCCCCACATAAAAAAAGAAAACAAGATAAAAAGTCACAAACCCATGTTGATGTTGAGTTTTTCTGCAGGATAAAGCTAATTAATTTATTTATTAATGAGCTTCTCAGGCCGTTACGGCCCGTTAGTAGCGGATACCAAGGGCGATTTCTGCCTTTTGGGAGTCTGATGTGCAAGGAGGAACCCGGGGCCGGGACAATCATTTCCCTGGGGTGTGTGCGGTCTGAGCTTGGCAGTTTTCGGGGGGTTTTGGACCCTTTTTCCTTTTGCTTTTCGGAGCTCGGGAGCTGGGGCTGCCCGGGAGGAGGGGGGGAGCGCACCCGCGAGGCTTTGTCTGCGGGCTTGGGGGGCTTGGGAGTTTATTATTATTATTATTATCATTATCATTATTATTATTATATGTTATTGCTGATGCTGTTGTTGTCACTCCGAGCGGGTTTCTCGGGGGTTTCCCCGCTCCCTCCCGTGACCCCGTGTCCCCCCCCAATCCCGCAGGTTTGGTTCCAGAACCGGCGGGCCAAGTGCCGAAAGCAGGAGAACCAACTGCACAAAGGTAGCGGGGCGGGGGCGCGGCTCGGCCAGGCCTGGGGGGCTCCGGGCGCTGCCCCCGGCGCTGACCCCGCCGTTCCCCCACCCAGGGGTGCTGATCGGAGCCGCCACCCAGTTCGAGGCCTGCCGGGTGGCTCCTTACGTGAACGTGGGCGCGCTGAGGATGCCTTTCCAGCAGGCGAGTGCGGGTGACGGGGGGGTGGTTTGGGTGACAATTTTTTGGGTGGGGGGGGGGGGGTGTGACACGGGCCACCCTCCGCTTGTCCCCCCGGCAGGTGCAGGCTCAGCTGCAGCTGGACAGCGCCGTGGCTCACGCTCACCATCACCTGCACCCTCACCTGGCGCACGCCCCGTACATGATGTTCCCCGCTCCGCCCTTCGGGCTGCCGCTGGCCACGCTGGCCGAGTCCGCCTCCGCCGCCTCCGTGGTGGCCGCCGCCGCCGCCGCCAAGACCACCAGCAAGAATTCCAGCATCGCCGACCTCCGCCTGAAGGCCAAGAAACACGCCGCCGCCCTGGGGCTGTGACCCAGCCCGCTGCTTGCTTTTATTTTTTTTTTTGCCCCCGAAAAAAAAAAAAAAAAAGAGGAAAAAAAAAGTTTAAAAAAATACACCCACCCACCCCCCCCAAAAAAAAAAAAAAAAAGGAAAAAAAACGAGGGAGAGGAGAAAAAAAAAAAACGGACGGGAGATATTATACTTATTTAAGGAATTAAAGAGGACGCGCAGCTGGGAAGTTCACAGGTTTTGAAACTGACCTTTTTTTTTTTTTTCTGCGAAGTTCACTTTAATACAAGAAATTTGATAAGAGAGGCGGGCCTCCTTTTCACGTTGCGTCAGGTACTTGAGTTTAACAACCGCGTCTGGAATAGCGACAAAAGAAAAGAAAATAAAAAGGAAAAAAAAAAAAGAAGAAAGACTACAACGAACAGAAAAAAAAAAAAAAGAAAAATAAAAAAAGACAATGATTTCTCTGCGAATTTCTAATGGGAAACTGTCTGGGATACTTCCTCCAGCAGCATTCCGGGTTGCATGTATTTGTATTTCATTGATGGAGTCCTTTGATTCACTTGCACTTCACCCTCATCTTTAGTAGAAAAAAAAAAAAAAAACAAGACAACCACCAAACAAACAAACGTGGCTGGGTTCTTTCTCCTTTAATCTTGGAGGGAAGCAGGCAGAGAGAGGCAGATCAAGCACTACCTTTGCCACTCTCAAATCTTTGTTGGACCTTTGCTGCCCCACCTGTGAAATAAAAGGGAGCGGAAAGCGCCAGGAGAGCGGAGTTTGCCTCCCCTTTGCCGGGTCTCTCCTGTCCTGAGGGCAAAACTAAATTCAAAAAAAAAAAAAAAAGAAAAGAAAAGAAAAAAAAAAGAAAAAAAAAAAGGAAAAGAAAAAAAAAAGTATTTAATTCCCAACCACCACTTGACACCACGGCCAATTCCAATAAGAGGTACTGGGTACATGTAAAATATGTTGATACACACGAACAAAGTTTATTTTGGCTATAACTTGTGAATTGATAGTTGACTGTCAAACATTTACATTTTATCTCATAAAGGTGTATCTATTCACGTAACCTTGTGATTTTTTTTTGTTATTATTATTATTATTATTGTTATTATTTGAGAGACGTATAGCTATTTAACCTGGGGTACCCTGCAGTCAGTGATTGTTATCCCAGATTTTGCCATCGGACCCTCATGCTTATTGCCAAGACAGAGGGAAAGCTCTTCTACGCGGACTTTGGTATGGACGGGCTTTGTATCTATTTGTTCTCCATGAAAACGAAATTATTTATATTGACCATATTTTTTCTAGTGTATTTTAAGTTATTTAAAAAAGGTTAAAAAAAAAAAAAAAAGAAAAAAAAAAAGAAAGCGAGATGCTGTTATCTCATTGCATTTGTTGTCAGTACAATATATTTTGTTTCACTCAGGTTTGCTTCACCTTTTTTAATCCATTTTCGACGTCACGGATTTCGATAAGTGCCAAGTAATGAATTTAAGACGCTGTTGACTGAAGGGGGGACGGTTTTGGGGCCGGTCCCAGCTCCGTGCCGGGACTGTCGGTGTCCAACCATCGGTGATGTTCTTTCTTTTTCCGTCTTCTCACCTCCTGTAGAGCTCGCACGTTTCTTTCTGCTCCCCAGGTATCGCGACACGCCGATAGCACTCAGCACGACGAGGAAGCGCCGCTCGCCTCCGCGCAGCTTATTTTAAAATTAATCTTTTTTTTCTTTCTTTTATTTTTTTTTTCTTCCTCCCCTTTCCACTTTCTCTGAGGTTTTTGGTGTTTTTTTTTTCCGGCTGCACAAACCGGGACGAGCCGTTCGCGTTGGGCTTTTTCTGCGGCAGCCACGCCGGGCGGCGGAAAGCTATTTTAGCAAAACTTTTTGTGTCTTTTACGAGTTCTGTCAGGTTCCCTCAGGTAATAAAAGCGAGGAAAGCGGAACCGGCTCGGAATGTTTTCCAGGGAGGGATCCGGGGGGATTCGGGACCCTCCCCCGGGCAGAGGCGGCACCGCGCCCGCTCCCACCCAGCGCTGCCCGGGCTGGGCTCGGGGGTGTCCGGGCTGGGCTCGGGGGGCTCCGGGCACACTGAGATTCTCCTCCCGGAGCTCTGGGAAACTCCAGGAAATCCCAACGGGAGGAGCCGCTCCGGGGCCGGCCATGGACGGGGCTGGAGGGGGATGCGCAGCCCCCGAGCCCCCGCCGGGGAAGGGTCGAGAGAGGTCGGGAAGGACTGGAAAGGGTTAGGAAGGGTCGGGGAGGGCTTAAAAAGGGTTGGGAAGGGTCCCCTGGGCCGGCTGCTGCCCCGTGAGCAGCGATGGGCGAGCCCGAGGTGTCCCCGCGGGATGGGCAGGGACAACGACCGGGATAAGCACCAGCACAGGGACAAGGACAGTGACAAGGACAGGGACACTCCCGGCTCGGTCCATGAGCAGCCCGGCCGTTCCTATGCTAACAACGGGCTGGAAACGATAGATTTTTACATTAGGTAAAAACGGCTTTATCCCAGCAAAAGCGAGACGCTGCTAATTATAAAGTCAATGAAAGTACCGGTGGTGTCGATTGATCCCGAAGAGGGCAGTTCATTAATATGTGTGCATTAAGCAGAGACACCCTCAGGCACCTCAGACACCCTCTCCCTCCTCCAAATAAACCTGCCAGGCCCCACCTGCTCTGCTCAAAGCACAACTGCTTCAGGTGGAGTTGCCCAACCAGGTTTTTGGGGGTGTAACACAGACGTGCTGGATGCAAAGGGAACCTCAAACCTTCCCTCAGCTCTTGGCACGTCTGGCTTCAAGATGGTTGCAATAAAAAGTCAGGAAAAAATGGGGTTTCACCCTATCAGGGAAGGTGGCCGGATGGTGTAAGAGAACTGTGTGGTTTTTAGCACGGCTGTGATTAAAATAAAATAGTCTTAACGGGATGTTTTTGACCAGGAACACTCACATTCCTGGTTTCCTTGGACTGGAATCCCTAATAAGTCTGCAGGCCAAAAGAAGTTGGCCGGGACTCTTCTGTTTCTATTTTATTTCTTCAGAGCGTCTGAACCTCTATAAAACCCCGTAGATTTCTCCCAATTTAATTGTGGCTGTTTCACGAACCAGCCAGAGCTCGCAATCTCCGCTTCCCGCAGATAAAATTTTGGTGTAGGATTGACACGGAGTCGCGCCGGCCCGGGAAGGGGGTTTGGAAAAGGGATCCAGAAATCCTGTAGGAAGGAGTAAACACCTGTTTCTGTCCTACAGAGCCCAGGGGCGACCCCAGCAGGACCTGAGATGGATTCCGCGGGGCTGAAGGAGCACTTCCCACGTTTTGTTGTCTCTGCGGGGCAGGGAGCGGCCAGAGGTGTGCCAGGGAGCTCCAACCCCGCGGATTCCTGCTCGGATCACGCAGAGCTGGGAAGGAGAAGGGAAGAAAGGAGCCTGGGTAAAGCTGCATGGAAACGTGCTGACTTCCCCTGCACAGCGAACCTGCCGCGTCTCGTGGTGTTCACTCCCAGCTCAGCTCCGTTCCAGGCTCAGCTTTCCCAAGTCGCCTTTTGGAGGAGGAGCAGCAGCAGCAGCATCGGAAAAGCGCCCGAGCCTCTTGGAGGGAGCTGTGGCTGGGCAGGCGGGGAATAAATCACGGCTTGCGCTAACAGTACACCCTGTGCTCTTTCCTGCCCAGTAAATATTGATAGTTGTTCAATTTTGTGGCTGTTCCCGTTCTGTTTGCCCTTGAATCCTCAAGTCCTTGGCTATTTCTGAGCCTGGCTTCCCTCCCTGTGAGGTACCGGCAGGTGAAGGGGCACCTTTAAGGTCACCTCCGGAGTAGGTTTAAGGAATAAAAGCAGTAGGTCTGGGTCACTTGTGTGGCTCTGAGGCGGGCAGCAGAGTTCTGTAAGGACCTGGAAAAGTTGTGCTCATGTTTGACCTTTCCTGCATTCAAGCCCTGGTTTTCCTGGAGGATCCAGTGAGTGTTCCCAGCCACGGGAGCTGTCACTACTCACACTTTACACCAGCCCTCAGCCTTCTTCTCCAGGTGTTCTTTGGACAATTAAGTTGGTGTGAGTGAAGGAAATCCTCAGAATTTTTGACACCCCGAGGTCTTGCCGCTCTGGTGGCAGCCTGGGGGGGGGTTGGGGTTGGGATGCGTTTGTGCTGCTTTGCCAGCCCCTCCTAATCCTTCTGGGCTGGCCCCAATTCCTGAGGGCAGAAGCAGCTGAGCCGCCAACCCCCATCACCTCCCTCAGCCCTGTGGTGACACTGGGGCTGCTTTTGACCAGGTGAAGAGCCACAAAACCCCCTCCCCGAAGTGAGGCTGGGGTTTGGGTTTTGGGATCTGTGAGTGCCAGGGGATGCTGCCAGCAGGAATCTGCCGAATCATCCCTGTGTGCATCCCCCAGGCCGTGCCCAAACCCTGTTCCTGCTCCTCCAGCAAGGTGATTTCGTGCTCAACTTTTCCTAGAGAGGGAAGGGAAGCTTTTCTCTGAGCAGGGAAAGATGTTTGGGGATATTTTCCTCCGGAGCAAAGGGTTTATGGCCTCTGCTGCTCGTAAAACACCCACGTGCTTTCAGCAGCCTCCTTTGCCACAGGTAAAAATCACCCAGGGAAAAATTCCGGCAGAGAACTGCAAAATGGGGAGGTAAAAATGCACAAAAGGAACGAGGGGCAGTTTGGATTTCTCGGAAAGCACCGAGGATACAAAGCTGGGCTTGATAAAATACCAGATAAAAGTGCCAGAGCTTCATGGACATCTTCCTCCAGCTAACTGAGGCGATAGAGAACAGGTTTAATAAAATTTTTAGGAGCTGCATCATCCTTCAGGCTGAGATCCCACGCTTGGCAGGGTGACACCCAGCTTGGTGCTGCACCCCTGGGTGTGTGTGTGGGGTCACCCCCTGGTCCTGTGGGGCAGCCCCAGGTCTGTGCAGGCCCAGCAGCAGCTGCCTGCACATCCCCCTCCCTCTGCCAGCCCTTTGCAACTCCCACCCCGAGTTCTGCATCTTCTGGATGAGGCAGGAAACATCCAGAGTTGATGAACTGGTCACATCCAGCTGCTGGTGTTTGGGATGCTCAGATCAAAGCGTCCCCCTGCATCAGAATTGTCACTTTTGGCTTCCTGGGTTTGCACGAAGCGATCTCCTACCACCCTGAAATGGGAATTCCACTCGGAATTTAGCCGTTTCTGCTCTCTGTGAAACCCAACTATTTTAACCCTCTTGCCACCCTCCCTCCCCCGGCCCCTGCAGTGCCCCGGGGCTCCGGGGAGACGCTGACAAGCTGCACACTCCGTGTAACGGGGGAAACATTTCGTCACTCCCGCGTTAGGCAGCCCCTGCCACCATTCCTGCCTCCACAGCGACCCACAGCCACTGTTAGCTTTTCCTTGCAGGAGGGGAGCACGACCCAGCAGCCAGCGCTGATGAGAACTCCAGCTGGAAGGGGAGATCCACACCGGGGTGGAGTTACCCCTGCTGGAGCAGCCCAGGCAAGGGAGAGTGTTTGGGAAATACGGATTGTCTGTGTGTTCCACAATCAGGGAATCATGGAAGAGCTTGGGCTGGAAGGGACCTTAAAACTCCTCTCTTTCCACTGCCATGGGCAGGGACGTCTTCGACTGTCCCAGGCTGCTCCAAGCCCCAATGTCCAGCCTGGCCTTGGGCACTGCCAGGGATCCAGGGGCAGCCACAGCTTCTCTGGGAATTCCATCCCAGCTCCTCCCCACCCTCCCAGGGAACAATTCCTTCCCAATATCCCATCCAGCCTTCCCTCCATCCCTTTGAAGTCATTCCCCCCTTGGCCTGTCTCTACACTCTCATAGAAAAAAAACACCTGGAGTTTGGAAGCAACCAGAAGAAGACAGCAGGACTTTTCCTGGAGGTCATTTTAATTTAGTGACCAAATTGTGGTGAGGGCTGGCCCAGGTGGCCAGAGGATCCAGGAGGGGCTTTGGCAGCACCCCAGCACAGACAGCGCCGTGCAAACTGTCATTATTAACAACACACTTCCCACCCTCTCATTGTCCTTTCAGTAAATATTTAAGCTGTGGAAACTTGGCTTGCACTTCCCCAGATTGGCAATCTGCTGGAAACTGAGATCCTGCCCGGATCCCCTTACAAAAATCCCTGTGAACACTCAGAACAACTTTTTTTTTTTTTCACCGCTCCTCCGCTCTATGTACACATTTTAATTATTATGCAGATCCTCGTTCAAGAAATATTTGGATTTGGAAGTGTTTGGCCATGTGGTAATCTTTAGGAAGAAGGTAAACATATTCTTTGTTAAAGAAAATGTAAATAAAGGTTTGCCTCAAAATCTCTCAGAGAGGTTAAACGCAGGACAATGGGAACCACATGGAAATGTTCCTGCTGTCCCTGGGCAGGAAGCTCAGGGATGTTTCCAGTGACTTTGGGGACTGCAGCAGGAATTCTGCTGGGGTGAAATCCTGAGCCTATAAGAAAATGGAAATAATAGGGTAAGGAACTATCCGGGTTTGATGGATTTTAAATCACAGAATCCTGGTTTGGAAAGGATCTTAGTGCTCATCCCATCCCACGCCTGCCATGGCAGGGACACCTCCCACTGGCCCAGGCTGCTCCAAACCTGGCCTTGGGCACTCCAAAGATCCAGGGGCAGCCGCAGCTGCTCTGGGAATTCTATTCCGGGCCTGCCCACCCTCCCAGTCAGGAATTCCTTCCCAAAATCCCATCTAGTCCTTTCTCATCTCATACCTGTTTAGATTATCCCAATTACTTGAGGAGGCAATAATTTACAGAGATACCACGGCCACGACATCCATCCTCACCCTGCACAGGGCCGTGAGCTCATCCACAGGATCCCTGCTCACTTTTTGAGCAGTTTTTTCCTCCCTGTCCAATCCCTGTGGTGGGATTTGGGTTATTCCCACGCTGCTGGAGCTGCAGGAGAGCATTTCCTGACGGGATCTGGTGGTTTTCAGGCCAGTTCCTGACCTGCTGGAGGCAGTGGCAGCTCTGCTCTCCAGCCCCTGCAGCAGCACAAGACGCGACAGAGCCTCGGTGGGTTTTGTCCCCGTTCCATGCAGCTGACAAAGAGCTTTGCAGCAATGAAGCAGATGACAGTTTTTACATGTGTAATCAGTTTAATTACACCAGCCCTTTACAATATTTTCGTTTACCCAGGTAAAGGATCCTGTATGAATTTCCAAACTAATCGCGCCACATTAATACCGCTGAAGGAAACGGGAACAATTTGCAATTCATGCGTTCTTTTACCTTCAGATG
This sequence comes from Chamaea fasciata, assembly GCF_029207755.1. Classification (NCBI taxonomy): domain Eukaryota; kingdom Metazoa; phylum Chordata; class Aves; order Passeriformes; family Sylviidae; genus Chamaea; species Chamaea fasciata. Next base: position 21,849,586 of record NW_027094096.1, on the reverse strand, counting down.
TAATTAATTTAGGATTAATTTCTAATGAACCTGGTTCTGCCTGTAATCAAGAACTTCTTTTCCTGGGCTGGGGAGATGCCTGCGAGTTTTCCCCCCGAGCTGCCTTGCACAACCTCTGCCCTGAGCTGTGTCTGTGGAACAATGGAGAGGCAGATTTACAGGGTGCCAGCTCTGCCCTGGGCCTGCAGAAAGATCAGTGAAGAAATGGAATATACAGACTTCAAACCAATTGTCATGAGCCAAGATACGGCCCAGGCCACGCTGAGTTCTGTGTGAAGCACTCCTGTGAGCAATTCATCTCCAGGACTCTTTAAAGTCAAAATTTATCTCTTTTTTTTCTTCATTTTATCTGATTTTTTTCTTTTTCTGCTTTTGTGCGTGAGTTCTTTAAGTGTCCCTCTTAGTTTTCGGGAAAATAAAAACAAACACTGACCAGGATTTGGGTCAGGATTTTGGTTTTTTAACTATTTCTGTGTTTCTGTTCTGTGTTTAACTATTTCCTGTGTGCTCATACAGTCATCGGTCATTCCTGTGGGGAAATCTCTGGGGGTTCCATGGGCTTCAGACGTTATCAAGGAGCAAAAGGTGAGTTTGGTCTTGTCCAAGCTCAGGGAACTCGGAGCAGAGATGTGGATTAATGCAGGAGGCTCAAGTAGCCAAGAGAATAACTGGAGCAGAAAGAAGAATTTGGGTTCTGCCATTTGCAATTAACATTTAGAGAATCAGAGAATGGTTTGGGTTGGAAAGGACCTGAAAGCCCATCCCATTCCGCCCCTGCCATGGACAGGGACACCTTCCATTATCCCAGGCTGCTCCAAGCCCCAGTGTCCAACCTGGCCCTGAAAAATGCTCAGACATTTGTATTTTAACATCTATAAAACGGGGATAATCACAATTTCAACCTGGAATTGAAAGTGCAGAAATTTAAAGGAAACCACAAGAATTCCGCAAGTTGTTCTTGTGGCTGCCCTGGGCCCCTCTGTGGGCAGCACCCCCCTGCTCCTGGACTCTGAGGAGGAGGAGGATGGAAGGAGGATGGTCTCCAGCCAGGCTGTCCAGAGAAGGAGCTGCAGAATGTAAATGAAAACAAAAACAAACAAACAAAATGAAATCAGATTTGGGCACAGTAGAAACGCACTGCTCACTAATTGCGTTTTTGCTGATTTCTGTACAGCTCTCCAATTGGCACAGCCTCCTTTAGCTTCAAAGACCTGAGAAAATTCCTGCCCAAGGCTCTTGGATGGTGCCTGAGCGTGGCTTTTATCACTGGAGTCCTGGGGAATAATTTAAGGCCCAAATGTCCATCGCAGCTCTCTTACTCTGACATTCCCAATGTTTGGTGTGGGACACTGAGGAAGGCAGAAAATGTGGGCGCTCTTTAGACCAATCTCACGTGAAAAATGTGTAAAATTGTTAAACTGCAGTTCCATTTCCTGCAGAGGAGCATCCCTGGGAGTGTCCCAGGCCAGGCTGGACAGGGCTTGGAGCACCCTGGGATAGTGGGAGGTGTCCCTGCCCGTGGCAGGGGAACCAGAGGACTTTTCAGGTCCCTCCCAACCCGAACCACTCTGGAATTCTGTGTTCCTTGCAAATAAACAATCTGACAACACCTCCTGGAAGCAAACTGCTGTTGGTCCTTGCATGACAGCGTTCAGGAGAGAGCAAAAATGGGTGAATTCCATCAAACCCCCTGAAATCCGGGGCCCTGAAATCTGCGTTGTGCAGCAACAGCTCCAGTCCAGGGGGTGGGAGCCACATCCCTGCACGTGGATGAGGGAAGGAGCTTGTTGGAACCCTGGGGGTTGAGAATTTCAGGCTTTGTGCTCCAACAGGCACTGACCCTCAATCAAGTACCACATTTGACCTGAGGCCGTGGAACAGGCTCCCAAAATTGAGTGACGGCACTGGGGCTGTGGGTGTGGGGTTTGGATAGAAGTGTGCGAGATCACAGGGTGAAAAACTGAGATTTAAGATTTTAGTATATAGTAATGTATATAAAGCAATATGGAGGATTTGGGGTGTTGGCCAAGCTCTTCTTTCACCTTCTTCTTCATGGTCTGGGTGGTTTTTTTTCTAATTGGGTGAAAAAGATCCACATTGCGGGGCTTGGGTGGTCAATTATTGGGTTAAAAGTCATAATAATACCGGCGTCACCTCGTTATTGGGTAATTAGTGCTTAAAGACCATGGAAAGAGTAGGAGAGGGATCCATTTTCTACCTTGTTGGCTTGAACTCACAACTCCTGAGGTTGTACTTTAGATAAGAATTAATAAACAACCCAGTCCGAACAGGAAAACGGCGTCTCCCGAGCTTTAATCCCATCTCCAACAGAAGACAAGGAGATAAAAAACCAGCAGGAGCTTCCTCGTGTGGCAGAGGGGCCAAACCAGCAGAAACCAATCCCTACAGGCAGGGAAAAACCAGGATGAGCCGTGGATCAGGGGAGTGCAGGGACAGGGACAGGGAGGACACTGCAGGATGTGACAGGGAAAGCAGGGCAGGAATGTGGGGATGGGGACTTTGTCATCACTGCCCAGGAGCCATGGACAAAACCAGGAGCATTTCCAGCCCCCCTGGCTGCCCCTGCAGCTGAGCACGGTGCTCCGGCTCCAAACAAACCCCCATGGATTCATGGAATGCTTTGTTCATTCATCAATTCTTTTTTTTTTTTTATCCTAAATGGAAAGACCCAAGAGAGGCTGGGCAGTCTGTGCCCACACAACCCTCTCAGATGTTGGAAATTCAGCAGGTGAAGGTGGGAAGAACATCCACAGTTTGGCCCAGGGAGAATCTTTATCTCGTGCACGTTTTGTGTCCCACAGAAGGACAGGAACCATGGAGCGCGTACAGGAAATTAAATTTTCCTCTTACCCGTGAATCCATCATCCATTAATGGCCACTGTCCCCATCATTCCCTGGGACAGGGACACTAAAACACCTTCAGGGGAGCTGGGGGCTCCCTGAAGGGATCAGAGCTGGATGAAGGGCATGGAGATCCTCCTCCTCCTCCTCACCTTGTCCTCCTGGCCTTGCACCTGCTGCCAGCAAGGCAATTCCGAGAGCGAGGCTGATGGAAACCTTGCTGGAAAGGGGACGGGCAGCGATGGAAAGGAAGAGAGAAGATTTTAAGCTTTAAATAATATTTTTTCCCTCCACCAGGATTTGTACAGAGAGGCGCAGGAACCGCCAGCCTCACCCTGGCTACCAGCAAACTGCGAGGATTGAAATGCAATTAATGCAAAATCCCAGTTAATTAGAACCCTGTTCCCTCATTTGCAGCTCATGGTTAATTTTCCAGGCGGCTGTGACTCCATGGAAAGTCCCGTGAGCAGCACTCACTGAGCTGGAGCTCTGTCTGTGTAAGTGGAACTTCACAAAGGATAACTTTTATTTTTAAATAAAAAATATTTTTAACATCCACTAAAAAACATTTAACATCCACTTTAGAGAAAACTCAAGCCTAAGCGACAACTTATGTTCCAGCTCTCAGCAGAGCCGCTGGGCGCCCAAAACAAACTGTTGGTTTAACATTTATTTGTGTACAAACCCACCCACATTTGTTTGCAGGGATCAAAGTGGATTCCCAGTTTACAGACGAGGCCGTGGCCGTAGCAGAGCCGTGGAAACCCTCCCCGGGCTTTTGAACAGAGTGTGCTTGAACACGGCTCTGCAGCCAAAAAACCACAGAGCCCCGGGCCCCAGGGGCACCCAGGAGCCCTTTGTAGGCTCCTTTTGGGATCTCAGAGGGGAAAACCTCCCCCAGTCAGTGGTTCCCAGTGTCTTTATTTCCCTCTCACAGCGCAGGGCAGCAGACTGACTCTGCTGGAGGGATGTGAAGAGGTTTCCAGCTGGGAGGACGTGTTGGGATCTTAAGGCTCACGCTGGAGCAGCTCCTTGCTGCTGGAGATGAATCCCAGAGTCTTCCCCTTGTTCTCCTGGAGGGGAGCACAGTTCCAGCTGTCCAAAGGGATCTTCCACAGCGTTTCTCTCAGCTCATCCCTCGGGGACAAGCAGTGAGATCCGTGGGGAAGGAAAAGTTCATGATGGTTGTGCATCTAAATCCTGGCAGGGCTGGAATTCAAGGGATCAAGGACTGCAAGAGCCTCTGAAGAGAATCAGAATTTCCTCCTGTTCAGGCACTCCCCACTGGGCAGGTACCTGGAGCAGCAGATGCAAAGTTAATGGTATTTAATAAAGAATCTCAAAGGGAAAAATACCAGTTCAATATCAGAGGGAACAGGATGAGCACCCTGGCTACATTTCCACGACCAGTTCCATTTCTTTCGTCACCTCATCAACAACTTAGGCTTGATTATTTGGATACAAAAAAAACCCCCAAAACAAACAAACAAACAAAAACAAACCCAAAAAACCCCAAACACTGGGCTCCAGGAACAACTCAACCTTCTCAAGGACGCGGTGGGTTTTAGCTGATGTTGGTTTCTGCTCAGGGAAGCTATAGGCAGCTGGGGTTGATCTTTAAAGCATCAATTCACGGGGTGTTTGTCTTTCCCCGTGCCTGCTGTCTGCAAATCCTTTAGCAGGCACAGATCTGGGGCAGTCCTGACCGCAGCAGCATATTTTATTTGTTGAAAATCAGTTTTGTATTGTAATAAAGAATATTTGCTGTGGCAGCCTGGGTTGTTTTTTTTTTTTTTTTCCTGGAGACTGATTTATACCTGTCCAGACAGCTAAAGAAAAATGCCTTAAGACTTAACTGCACAATTCTATTATCCTAAGTATCGACTCTCAAGTTCCTGTAGTGAACTGACTGTGAATTTCTGATTAAAAATGAATTCTGATTAATTTAAGGATCAGAAAGAAACGGAAGGAAAACCCACGAGCTTCTACCTGACATCATGGATGGGGATGGTCTGGCGTGGGTGGAGGGTGGAAAATGTGGGAACAGATCCTGGAATCCCGGAGTGGGTTGGAGGCACCTGAGAGCTCATCTGCCATGGGATTGCCTTCCACCATCCCAGGCTGCTCCCATCCCCTTCCAGCCTGGCCTTGGGCACTTCCAGGGATGAGGAATCCCAGCTCCAGGTGGGGTGGGAGCAGCTCTGAGCCGTGGTGGAGCTGAGCTGGATCCCCTGGCAGGGCCCGGCAAGGCAGGGAGGAAAACCTGCAGGGAGACAATCGTGGAAAGCTCCTTCCTCAAGTGTCCTCTGGAAGATATTCCTGCTCTGAGAGGCTCCACGAGCCTGGAATTGGGGGTTCAGCAGCTCAGCTCTGTGAAGGGAGGCAGAAATGTCAGATACAACAGGAGGAGGAGGAGGGAGGGATGGACATTCCTGGATGGACTCGTGGCTAGGAGAGAGAGGAGGGAGGGGGAGCTGAAGGAGGGGATGAAAAGCCAGGAATGAGTCAGTTTGGAAACATTCTGTGTTTATGAGCTTTGGCAGGGGGTGGCTTTGTGATGCTGCTCTCTCCTCTCTCCTGACCCGGACCCTGCTCCCGGCTGGTCCCGTTTTTCCCACCGGGATGTTTCTATTTATAGCACTTTGGGGTGGGTGTGCAGGGACAGGGCTGGGCCGGCTTAACCCCTGAGACACAGCTCAGCTGGGACAAGCTTAAATTCCCTGGAATCAGCTGCCCGAGGAGGGGCCTCCTTTGGGAATCTCCTCTCCAGAGGGGAGCTCCAAAAAGTGCCCAGGGGTTGATTTTGTGGTGTCCCCCCTCCTCCAGTTAGCCTCCACACCCCCTGATTTCCATTCACTCCATTTGGCTCCTTCCACCATCCCAGCTTGCTCCAAGCCCTGTCCAACCTGGCCTGGAGCACTTCCAGGGATGGGAGTGCAGGTGACATGGGAAAAACAAGCAGTGGAGATGGGAAAAGGTCCCTCACACAGGCAGTATTCATTAAAAAAAAAAATCCTCAACTCCTTTTATTTAACTTCTTGTTTGCTTGTTTTTAATTCTTTAATACAAACGAGTCAGTTTTAATTATTTTAGATGCAAGCAGAGCTCCTTTTTTTTTCCTGATTTGAAGCAGTTATAAATATAATTTTCTCGTTGCAAAGCGAAGGAGTCCCTAAAGCGGTTCCAGATGCCAGACATGGACATTTGTAACATTCCTACTGGGGGGATAACTTTGGATATTGAATCCAAAGCAACAAGTTTAACAAACCAGATACTGACACATGAAGGGATAACGTGGTGAGAAGGAAAAAAAAAAAATCCAGTCCACAAAACTTCTCCAGTTTGTACAAAGAGTTTTACAAATGTTGGTTTAAGCAAAGGTACAGCTCAGAAACCTGTGAAAAGAGTGAAAGGACTGGACTGGGGAGAAGTGGACTAAAATGGAAGGAAGAGGCAAAAGAAGAGAATAAAGAGAGTCAGTAAACAAATGGGGACTTCAAAAAGAAGTGCAAAATGTCAAAGGAGAAAAGCAGAAAATCCAAAGAAAAGCCAAGGAAGGATAATTTCAACAAGGCAGGAATAAAAAAAATTGAGCTGCATGAGGAAAAGTGCAAGAAATACCAGGAGTTGCAATGCTCTGAAGACAACAAAACTGTGAAAACACTCGGGAGGAAAGAGAAAATATGAAAAACCTCATTTTGTATTAATTGTGTTCCTTTTCAGACAGCTGGCAAAACGGCTGTAATGAGATTATTGTTTACAGCAGGTTATTTATTCCTCAGCCTCTTCCTCTTCAGCCGGGCTGCGTTTGATCTCATTCTGTCAAACCTTGCAGTGGAGCCCTTGAGTTGCTACCTGAAAAGAAAGACTTCATCAGGCCAATGGATTTGGAACAAAACTCCTCATTACGGCCCCGTTTTTCCTAAAGGCTTTGTGTGATTCCCCAAAGCTCAGGCTGCAGCTTTGCAGCTCCTGGCAATCACCAGCTATTGATGTTTGGGCGGGGGGCTTGGGCTCGTCCCTTGACCTTGAGCAGCTCAGGTTTGGGGGTGGCAGTCGCCCAGAATCTCCCCTTCCACGTGCAACGCCAAGAAAACGCAAATTCAATTAAATATCAGGGCCCACAGATTCAGACAGAATAATTACCTCTAATCCTGTAATGGTTGTTGGAAATCGCTGCACTCGCAGCACGGCGAATCTTTGTGTTTTTGGGGAAAAGAGCGTTGGAAGACAGGCATGAAACCCCCCAAAGAAGCAATTAGCTGAATAATCCCAGGAATACACTGAGGAAGCAAGTGGGAAATGCTGCATGGAGATGTGGTTACAGGGGGAGAAATTATTTTATTATCACGTGCTTTAAACAAGCAGGTGCCCCACATTTTTCACGCAGCGGCACAATTGCATTAGGCACTGAAATCAGATTTTAATGTACTTTTAAATGTTCTCCCTTCCCCTCCACTCCAGGGTTTGAAAGTGTGGGGGTTTGTCACCGTTCTCGTGGCTTCCAAAGCTTCTTTTAACCACCCCACAATTACCAGAGCTGGCTGATGGACCATCTCCTTGATGAACTTCTTCGTTAAGGGGAGCCCAGGACAAAAAAAACCCCGAGCCTGGTCCTTTAAAAGTTTATCCCCGTGGCACCATCGTGTAAGCATCCATATGGGACAGTAAAAATGGAAGACGACACATTAAATGACATTATTATAAAATGCAATACTCTTGGAATGATCCCTTATTAAATTAGGCTCTATGATCTGAGATGAATTTCCCCGATCCCTAATCCATCACCGGAGAAATATTAAAAGATAGGTCTCAACTGGCATTAGAATCGCACTCAGTCTCTACTTTCATTATTTTGAATTAGGGTGCTACTGGGGGGAAGCCTCTTAATGAGAATTAGAGTGATTCACTGGCCTCCTTTTGGATTTTGACAAGTAAAATATTAACTCTTCAGTCACAGCTGTCGGAATTAAAATACTTGGCAGCCACAGATGCACAAATTAAATTGGCCTTTATGTTTCCATATTGCTGACCTCCTTAGAGGCAAAAACATCAAACCCAACAATAACAGCGAGCCCACAGCATGTCATTCCTTGGAAGAAAATATATTTATTGAAGTTTTTTATATTTGTTTCAGTTTTGGACGCATAATTGAACAAATACGGGACGTTTCTACAAAAGGCTCTTATTTTAATTTTGCGCTCTGTAAAACTTCAGCTACAAATCAGCTCCTCTGAACCATTAATCAGGCAATAAAATAATAAATGAAGTTATTTCGGGGATTTCTTAACTGTTTAAACCAACATAAATCAGATTTACATGCAGAGCATCAGTGAAAACATCTTAATGGCTTTGACTGGCATTTCTTTGGGATTGTTCCTCCGGTTTTAATGGATGCTTTTTCTTAGGAACAATATTTGAAAACGCACAATTATTGCAAAAGAACAAAGCTTTTTATTAGCAGCGCTCCAGTTTGGGAACAGCGAAACAAGCCGGAGTTTAGCAATGTCAAGAAAAGATCCTTTCTGATCTTTTCCCCCTCTTTTCTTGATTTACTGCCGTGGCAGTGGAATTTCAATTAGCCTCAGTTAAAGGCGTCTCAATTAAGTGTATTTCAATAATAATAATAAAGAGTTTCCCAAGTGGAATTGCAGCGTGGAAAAGAAAGGAAGGTGCAGAGGCGATGCAGAGCTGGCTTTGTTTTATTTTATTACTTTTTTTAAGCCAACCTTAAATTCTCTGTTCCATCACACGCAGGGCTGGTTATCCTTTGCCGTGTCCCTTGTCACCTCCAGCGTGTGTCCCTCCTCCCCAACGATCCCTCATTGATCCCGGCTGGGATCGGCTGGCAGGGACAGTGATGGATGCCCCGGAACCATCTCCTCCTCCCCTCACCATCCCGGGATGAACTCCCTGGATCTGCCGTGTGTCAGGAACATCGGGGGCTGTGACCGAGCTGGGCACAGGGGGGTGAATTTTGGCAATTTTGGCTCCTTGGGAGAGGCTCTCCACAGGCAGGAGATCACAAAGCACCTCCAGGGAATTCCTCGGAGCACAGGCTGGGAGTGGAGAGGCTGCAAGGCTGACAGGATGAAGCACTCCGCGTTTGATGTGAGGAAATGGAGTTTGTTACCCACTTGCTGCTTTCCCAGTTTTCGCTCATCCATAACCAGGCTGGGGGAAGGTGGTGCCTCCTCTGCTCCTGACAGGGCAGTTTCAGAGCTGAGAACACAAATAATCCAGCTCTGAAGCCTTAATGTTTGGAAATATCTCGTTCCTCCCTGGCAGGGATCTGCTGGGTGAATTTGCTCTGTGCACATTGGTGGTTCCCCCTCTCCACAGGCAGCTGGGACCTCTCCCCAGGGACATGGGACACACTTGCTGTGCTCAGCACCAAGGATCTGGCCTCAGGTTGTGCCAGGGGAGGTTCAGGTTGGAATTTTGGGAAATTTCTTCACCAAATGGGTTGTCCTGTGCCAGGGCAGGGGTGGAGCCCCCATCCCTGGAGGGGTTTAGCAGCCCTGGGGATGTGGCGCTTGGGGACATGGGGCAGTGGTGGCCTCAGTGGCCTGAGAGGGCTTTTCCAACCTAAATTATTCTTGAGGATGCTGAGGTGTCCTGGGGGCTGGCACAGTTTAGGGCTGTGACACCCAGCCCTGCCTGGTCAGAGCTCCAAGCACACCCCAGAGTGGGGTCCTCGTGCTGCTCTCAGTGGGGACATGGGGACACCGTTCCATCAGCGACCCTAAAGCTCTCCTGGAACCGCTTCTCCATTGTTTTTATCCCTTTTAATACATCATCTCAGCCATGCAAACAGCTCCTTCATGGGACTGGGGCTTTCCTAGGAGCACTCACCCCATCTTTCCACCTTGTCACATCCCCACTTGGTGCTGAAACCCTCCTCCCTCGGATCACCCCTCCAACACCATCTGGGCCCAGAATTCCCAGCCTGGATTTGGGGCTCAGAACCCACACAGAGTTTTCCAGGCTCTGTGGTTCCTTCCAGGGTTCCTCATCCCGAGCTGGGAACACCACGGATCCACCTCAGCGTGTGAATTAGTCCTGGGAACTACTTAATCCATCTTCCCTGGAATTAAATGTGCGCAGAGAGCTGCCGGGGGCCGCGCCGCGGGCGCCTTTAATTTCTTTTTTAGAAGGCATTAGCAGAACTCGATAAAGGGTCAAGTAATTTCATCCAACTTGCCACCAGTTAGTTAAGGGGAAGCGACAGGGCTGGAGCCTGACGTCGTTACAACCCCGCAGAACCATTTTATAAAACGGGAGGTTTAAAAATCCCATTTTTTTTTTTTCCCTCGGTGGGAAGAGCGATGGCGGGACGGACGCTCACGAGCTTTAAGGGATTGCCTTAAAATAACAAACCGGGCACCGCCATTGATATTTGCAGTTTTGGGGGTGGGCTGAGAGAGCCCCGAAAATGAGATGGTTACTTGTGGCAGGGGAGCTCGGCCGGAGGAGCCTGGCCGGGGAGTAATTCCCGGGAATGGCGAGCGGACAGTGGGTCCGCGGGGAGCGCTGGCAATCACGGCGGAAACAATGTTTGCATCGATCAGCTGTCACCGTGATTTATGGCTTCATTTTGCTGTAATGGAGAATTAGTGGAAAGATTATCAGGGACTCAACACTTTGGCTTGTTACCCGTGTCCAGACGAGCAATTTGTCTCCCCGAAGCAGTGAAATACTTGTGACAGCTCCAACACTTGCCCTAATTCAATCAAGGGAAAATGTTGGAATTAATTTGTTACAAGAAAATTTAAATATGTTCAGCAAACAGTAACCGCAGAGCAGCAGCTGATTTATTGTGCTCGGCAAGATATCGATCCGCTTCGATCTGGCCCATGTTGAGGTTTTAATGTGTAATAATTTCCAATTTAAAGCTCCTTTTCAAGATCACGGGTTTAAAGAGAGGGCAGGCTGGGTCTCAAGACCTGATTAGGAGCCTGTTGCAATGGCTTTGTCAAAAGCCTGTTTGAATGTAAATTCATAGTTATCTTTTGCACTATCTTTAATATTCTTGACATGGATTTTATTGTGTGTCAAACCTCAGGCCAGCTGCCTGCCACAACCATTAATGAAACATCTTAGGAAATAAATCTCAGTCTTTATACAATATTTTTAAAAACCTGAAACATTAGATGTCAGCGAAAAAGGTGGAACAGTGTCCCTTTTTTTCCCCCCCCTGCACAGTAAAGCATCAGAGATGGAGCAGTTTTACAGCTTCCCCACACAATTAGATTGAATTATTGTGCAAATGCTATTATGCCATAAACCTAAATTCCAAAGTCTGCAGGAATATTTCAGGTGCTTGTACAGATCTGTTATCTCCATTGAAGGTGTGACAGCTTATTCGACCCGTACAGATCTATAATTTTTAAGGTTTTCGTTATTAAAATGCTCTCCCCTAAGGCCTGGAGGGTGACACAGCTCAAGGAGGTGGCTGGAGTTTGGAAATTTAGCTCCTTATAATTCATGGAGCAGCCGCGGTGGTCTGCAGGCTGGGCCAGCTCCTCTGCCACCCAACTCCTGCAGAACTGGGGGGGAAAAACGGAATGTGCTCAATGAGTCCTTTCAACCACATTGTTATGATTGATTAAAGGGAAAACCCAGGGCTAAAACCTCGTTTAATAACCAGCCTTGTAGCTCCAACTTTGAGTCCTGGCCAACATTTCTAGAGCATCAGTGGGTCACATAATTAGAGAGCAATCCTGTTCAACCTAATCAATAAAGAGTCGTCACCACCACTGGACACATCCACAGCCAAGGATTTTTTTTTTTTTTTCTCATTAGTAGAGTTTATTTTAGTTATTCTTAGTTTTGCTGCCTCAGACTGAGCACTGAAAAATCAGCTGTCTTTGTTTTAACCGGTTTTGAAAGTATTTCTGACAATGTCTGGGCTGTCAGAAGCAGGGTTTGGGCATCATCTCTGAGTCAGCAGTGCTGGGAGGTGCAGCCCCTCCAGGTTCTCCCAGGAAAACCCACACCAGGCACGGAGATTTCTCCCAAATGGGCAATGGGAGAGGTGTGTGAACACCTCAACCCCACCTGGGTGATCCCAGGAGGGCGTTTGCAACTTCCCAGTGCAGGAGAAAGGCCCAAAGTGCTGGAGAGGCCGAGCTCCTGAGCTCCCTTGGACACCAGAGCACTTGCATTAGGTATAAATTAAATAACATCCTGAAGCGTGTGTAAAATGCTGTTTGTAGGATGGATGTTATCCCATCAAACAGGAGCTTCCTGCGCGGCAGCCACAGGAGCCACTGCCTGGGCTCTGGACTTTGCTGCCTTTGGAGAGGCAACATTTGGCTCTGCTGGAGCTTTTGGAGACAAAATGTGAAAAATCCCTGGTCCTACATCCAGTTCTAAGTGACCAAAATCCACCAGGTGTCCAACGGGGATCACATTTGATCCGTGACTGAAAATGAGGTGTATTTGGACAAAACCCCACACGTTGCTCCCTGGAGATGCTCTGCTCCAGGGGTGGTGACCTTTACAAGGTGTCTTGGTGGCCTGGCAGCACGGTGTCCCCTGGCACACCCCCGGGGAGGGGACATCCCTTGGATGAGCCTTGGCCTCCTCCAGACCAGCTTGGGCTGAGCTCTCACTGTGTCCTCGGGCTCCTACCCAGCAAACCCTGCCCTGACTCCTCAGCAAGACAAGATTTCATCTCTCCAGGGCTCAAAAGGCTCCCTCGATCTCGGATGGTGCAAGGGTTTAATGCTGCAGCCTTTGCCACATTCCCACCTCACTGCTCTCCACGATGGAGCTGAACATCTTCTCCCTTTCCTGAGACATTCTCTCTTTATCCTTCCACACGTGTGCAACTCAGTGCCTTTGGTAAAGCAAATACAGTTTTATTAAATTTTGTGCATGAGTTGGATCATAAAAGAAAAGGGATTATGGACACGTTGTAGCTGCTTTATGAAGGGAGGTGTCCCTGTATTGCCGAGATTCACTCTGACTTGGGGCCTTCAGGACTGGGAATTAATTTTTTTTTTTTTAAATGCAGCGCTGATATTGTGCTCCCACCTCTGCAAATCCATAATTACAACTCGGTTTTTCATTACAAACCAGAAACGTAAATATTTCTGCGGTCTTTGATGGAATTTAACTTCTGCAGCAAATAATATCTGCACATGTGTTTCCTATCTTGTTCTTTCCCCTGTAATACCAGGCGTGCTACAGCCAGTAAAATATTATTATGAAAGTCCCTTCGCTGCAAGTCTTGACCAAAAAATCTGTGGCTTTCTATCAAAAGTTGTTCCTGAGGGCTGCTGGGATCCAGCAGAGTTCTCATGATGGGAAAGGCCACGGCAGGAGCAGCTTTGTCCTTCCTGGGCACAACTTCAGGGGGTGTCCCATGCAGGAGATCCCTTTACTCTGCACCAGAGACCCCCACAGCTCCTTTCCCTCCCAGCTTTAGGGGAGGCCAGGGGTGATTTTGGGAGGCTGTGAACCCCCAGCCCCCTGGGCTGAGCATGCCTGGGCTCCGCAGCCTGGCAGGGCCCACACCAGTCCTGTGTGACCTGGAGGAGAATCAGGCCTTGACATTTAAAATTGAATTAGACTGATATTTAAAACAGAGATAAACTGACATTTAGAAGAGTCCAATGTTCTGTTGTTTCAATTGGCTTTTTTTTTTTTTTTTCCTTTTCTTTCTTCGTTCTTCACGGCTCAAGGCTCCACCACACTGGAAGTGGCTCACTGGGGGTCTGTTGCTGGATCACGACCTGCAGGGACCCCGGGGCTGAGGTCTCACTCTTGTTCCTCCAGCCCCACGAGCAAAAAGAAACCTCCTGGCTGGCTCCAGTGGGATGCAGCGCTGTCCTCACCCGTTAATGTGTCAAAATGCAGCACCAAAATCAGCTTGTGATCGCTCCCGAGCCGCCAGGAGCAGCGCCAGCTCAAATTGCATTAAAATGTTGGTCAACAGTGCTAAAAGGCAGCATTGTAGATTAATAACATCGAGAGAAGTCTGAAAACCTCATCTCATTTTCGGAGCCCTGCCCTTGGTTTTCTTCTCTCGCTCTCCGCTGGAACAGCCAAGAACTGGTTTGGTTCCTTCTGTGCCTCAGCGAGCCCCGAGAAATGAGCTCGTCCAGCTCCCACTCATCAGTGCAAATCCCACTGGGGGATGTTTATTTGTTTTTAAAAAGTCCTATCAGGATCTGGATCTGCTTCTGCAATTGTCTTTAGTGCTAAATACAAGTTTAGGGGCTGCTCGTGGCCGCAAACACCAGCGTTGGGAGAGGGCTGAGAGAATGGCATTCCTTTCAAGTCAGATTCGCACAAGGCACAAAAAAATCCGAGGGAAAATAACCTTTAAATAAGTTACCAATTGTGAACTTCACAACGGTGCCAGCCGTTAACAATAGACCCTCTTGGGGTGGGTTTATTCTCCCTTCCCATGACAATTTTTTCTTTCTGCAAGGTCATTTCAGGTCCTCAGCCTGGGTAATTATTTGCTCCACGAGCCGCTGTAGACAGGGCTGTCTTCAGCCTCTCAGCTCGGAGGGAGAAGCCTGATCACCCTTCCCAAACCTCTGCCAACAAAAATTGGCTTTATTTTGCCCAGAACAAGGATGCCAAGGGGTGTCTCCACCAGGCCCTGGCACTTCTTGGGTTCTGCCTCCTGCCCGTGGCCCTGGAGCTGGTGGGAAGGACGGGGGCTCTTCCGTGGGGGTGAAGCCCTGGCTGGGCTTTTCCAGCATTCCCATTGTTGCACAGCTGAATCCAATCACTGCTATTTGTTTTTCAACAACAGGGCCCAGCTCCCTGTTGCTGGATGATGTTTTCATCCGCTGACATTTGAAAGGGCTGTTTCAAAACAAGCTGAGAAGGTTTCTAGAGCGCCTCTATTTTTAAGGGTCTATCGAAATCAGCTTTTAATTATCTGTGTGGAAATGACTGTTAGTAAACAGCCCCGTGCCTGCTCTGAAGGAGCTCACCAGACCTGTAAAAACCAGCTAAAAACGGCACATTTGGGGAGAGGAGATGATTTTTCCAAACCCACAGGGCGATCGGATAATGCTCAAGCCCACGTGCCGCATCCCAGACAACGTGGCTGTGATTAACCATTTCCTTCAGCTCCTGAATCGTTGTTCCACTCAAGAATGGAGGTAGAGCAAAGTCATTTAAAAAAAGAAAGAGCCCGTTCCTTGGAAAACCCACAGCTGGACTCTCCTGCCCGGGGGGAGCTCCCAGCAGGGGCAGAATTCAGGAATTTCTCAGCATCCTGTTGTGACCGAGGGTCATTCTGGGGGATGCGTTTTATGAAGGTTGGGAAATTGGTTTTGCTTGATTCTGGTTAGGAGTCCCTTCAAATGATCTGCCAGGGCTTCAGGATGTCGAGGAAGAAAAGGGAGAAGAAATTAAGGCCTTCAGAAGACAATTTTGACCTGCTGAGCTGTTGTGTCTCCTGATCCCGCCACAAAGAGCTACCAGATGTCCCTGTCTCATTTCCAGGAGTGTTTCAATAATTTACATTCCCAGGAAAACGAGAAGCCCAAAAAAGCCAAGGCTGGCTCATGTCTGCTGTGGCCACGGGCTTTGCCCACTGGCCATCACCACGTGCAGCCCCACAACAACCAATTACTCACAATTATCAGCAAATTGCCAGAGCGGAGTTTAGGCCTCATATCTGTAAGGAGAGCTCACAACCCATTTAATGCACCCCCAGGTTTGACTCCGGAGCTGAGCTCACTCAAAGACAGCAATCCCTGTGTCTGGATCTGAAGGAAAGGTAGCCGAAATCTTCTGAGGAGTGAGGGACCCTGCAGGAATTGCTTTCCAGGGAACCATCAATCCCCACCCCAGCAGCAGGGCCCGGATGACCTGGAGACATTTGGACATTTGTTCCCCCGTGAATAAGGAGGTTCTGGAATGGTTGTGACCTCTGAGGAGGTGAGGTGTCACGGAACCATAAACCCGTGGAATGGTTTGGGTTGGAAGGGACCATCTCATTCCAACCCCTGCACGGCGCCTCCCTCGCCACGGCCTGCAAAGCTTTTGGCATTTTTTTAATGATCTGCCAGAATTTGGCTCTCTTGGCACGAAGGACACGTTCCAAACTGAGATGAATGTTTAAATCCCACCTGGCAGAGCCAAGCTAATCAATTTACCTTATCAAGCTCCAACGTCTAATTAGAGCTCTCCTGACACCGCTCCCGAGCTGGGCTCAGCTCGTCCTGGAGGCAGTGCAGCCCTTTTATTACTTTCTACAACTTAATCACTGTGCTTTAAAGACATTTGCTCTGAATTGCTCAAAGGTTAGCCCCCTCTGTCAATTTAAGTCAATATCCTCTTCTTTTCAAAATTAATTGCTATTAATTAATCACCATCTGAAGGAGTTTATTGGTATTGATTGGGTCCCTTTTGTGTGTTTCTGTGAGATCTCTCATTGGTCCTCCTGGCTGGGTTTGTTTTTCACCCAGGCCACGGAGCTCCTTTGGCTCCAGACAAACATCCCAATGTCCAGGATAATCCTCCTGCTGAAGTACATCCATGGTGTAAGTGCCTCTGGATTTTATGGGATTCTCTGATCACCCTGAGTCACTTAAAATACCACAGCCCTTCTTACAAACCTCTTCTCAGCCTTTTTGAAAACGTGGCTTGGTTTTGGGTTCCTGGCACCCTTTTTCCTGCGTCCCTGGGATCGAGGAGCTGTCCCAGCGCCCACATCTCAGTGGTGTGACCTTGGGGCACAGATCTGGGGCCATTTAATCAGGACAAGACCACACATTTCTCCCCCTGCTTCACCTGCAGCGGGAAGGAGAAGACCTCACCACAAAATCTCTGTGCAAGGCTCTGCTTCCCGCTGCTCTGAGGTGCAGGCAGGAGGGTGATGATGGAAAAGCATTAATTTGCTTTCAAGTTTTGCACCGTTATTGGCATTTTCTCTCCGACCTTTTTTTTTTCCCAGCGTAATCAAACAGCGGCGATCAATACATTAAAAGTCAGTTTTCCTTGGAAGCCTCTCCTGGCAACGTGGAGCGACCAGTGCAGCATCATCTTCCCAGTCAATCATTAAACTGGAGGTTGGGGGGGGTTAAAAAGACCCCCAAGTCATTTTGGGACCTTCCAGGGCAGAGCAGAGTGGGGAAACGCAGCAGGAATGAAGACGGTGGTGGGAAGAGGTTTCAAACTGATGGAGAGCCTGCACAATAAAGTGTTTTTCACAGAATGTGGAGCCTTTTAAACGCAGCTTAACCTCGGGATCAGTTTTATGCCAACAGACCTGCCAGCAGCAGGGTCTGGGACCCTTTGGACCTCCAGGATGATTCCCACCTGAGAGGAGAACCAGCCACACTTCCCAGACTGCCAGCAGGACCCACCTCAGCTCCTTCCCTGAGGACGAGCAGATTCCTAAAGCAGAGCTTCCCACCAGCTTCCCTGGAAAAACCCTGACGGCATTGCCAGCTGGTGGATGGGTGCTCATGGTCCCTGTGGTCGGTGACACCACAGACCCAGTCACTGTCACTGTCACTCCGTGTCTGATCCAGGACTCCAGGAGACACGTTCCAGCCTTCTGAGTGCTGTCATTTGTCAGCCTCTGAAAAAGACAGAATTCCTCCTCTCCAAAGCTTCCCCGGCTCCCCGGGGATGTCGTCAGCGGCTTTCAGCGCCTTGAAAAAAAAAAAGTCATTTTTCTTTTTAAAGAGTACTACAATTATTATCACCAGGCCTCGGGGCACTTCACCCCAAATCACACAATGCTATTTCGGGTCTCTCTTTTACCACAAACGTTCAAAACCAGCTGCTTAAATCCGGTTTTCAAAAGTGAATTTGGGCGTTTAGCAGCCCGAGAGCCTCTGAGGTGCTGTGGCAGCTTCCAGCCAGCCAGGAGCACCCAGAGGTTCCATCCCCTGGCCAGGGACCACATCAGGGATCCTTTCTGGGATCCTTCAGGGTGGGATGGGTTTGCTGGAACTTTTCTCCTTGCCTCACTCTTCAGGATTACCCAGGTGTGAGGGTCCAGCTGTGCAGTGCTGGCTCAGGTAGGGTCGTGCTCACTCGCCCCACAGAAAATACGGATTGTATTTTGTATTTAAGGTTGTTTGGATTAATCCTTGCTGAATTTGAGGGGCTAATTACTCCTGGGACAGGGCCTAGAGGAGTTTTTCCCTCTCCAGCCTCTCCTGACCGTGTTTATGGGTGAGTTTCCCTGAGCACCTCCAAGGCTGAAAGCTTTTTTTCTTTTTTTCCACGAGACAGATGGAGCTGTTCTTTCCAAGAGCGAGCAATATTTAACCTTAAGCACTTTCAAATCCGGCCTCAGGAATATTGAGATGAAAGGCTCGTGGCACTAAGCTCCTTTCAAATGGATATTGCAGCAGAGCTGCCTGGACATTTGTCTGGCTGAACCTGAGCAGTGTTTAACATGCTGCCGGTGTGCCCGCGCTCCTGGAGGAGCCCCGACAAGAATAAATACTCGTCTTTCAGATTTAATTTCCAGCGGCGGCTCCGCTGCTCGCTATTGTGTTCCTTCTGAGCAGCCTTTATTGGACTTGAAGTTCCCTGAGAGTGGCAAGGGAGGGTGCGGTGAGATGGCTTCACCCTCTCCCTGCCAGGGGTGAGGCCTGTGGCTGGGGGTGGGACAGTGGGCTCAGCATCACTGTGACACTGGTGCAACGCCCACATCTGGGTGGGCAGGAACCCTAAAAATCATCTCATTTCACCCCAGCCATGGCAGGGACACCTCCCACTGACCCAGGCTGCTCCAAGCCCCGTCCAGCCTGGCCTTGGACACTTCCAGGGATCCAGGGGCAGCCACAGCTCCTCTGGGCACCCTGTGCCAGGGCCAGCCCACCCTCCCAGCCAGGAATTCCTTCCCAATATCCAATTTAAATCTACGCCCTTTCAGTTTAAATCCGCGAGTTGTAGTTATTGAAGTGACGATATTCAATCAGTGGAATTACAGAGAGATTCGAGTTGGAGAATAACAGGTGTGGAGAGAATGAAATGGGAAGCAAAAAAATACATTTTCAAGAGCTTTTAGGCTTTCTCTCGGCCTGTTGATCGGATTCTTCACGCACAAATCCTCACCACGAAGTTGTGCACTGTGGGGGAAGGGAGCGACTCTCTCCTCACCGCACAAAACACGGGCACTTCTCAGGCTTTTTTTAGGCTCCTGTGTATCCTCTGAGTTTCCCAGGGAGCCCCTTTTGGCTTTGTCCTCTGCAGTGGCCCCATGGCCCGGCCACGATCTGTATTTGTCTTGATCAGGATATTAAACCCCAGTCGTGCACAAAGCACCGAGGTCCCAGAGCACCACTGTTGAACTAAGAAATCATTATCATCAGCCAGAGGAGAAGGATGGATGATGGATAATGGGTCTCTCCCTGCCCAGCGATCATTACGCTCCTGCCGATGAGGCAGCAACTGTCTTAAGTCCCATTAGTGGATGATGGGCTGTCTGGAAGAGGATCCTCATTCCTGGGCAGGCAGCTCACCGCCTTAACCCCGCCGTGGAGGGACCGTCCCCTCCCAGCCCAGCCCCCGGCGTGTGGGAAAGGTGAAAAGGCATCTCCCCGAGGGCAGGAAAACGCAGAAAGTGGAGCTGGAAAGCAAAATGCACCTTCCTGAAGGGTCTGCTGGGCGAAAAAACACACTTAGGGAAGTGTTAATGCGAGTCTGAGGGAGTTTGAGAGTTTATAACCGAGAGGTGTCTGCTGGTGTCTTTTATGTCTACGCAGCTCTGCGAGGGTTAAACTCTCCCCGTGTCTGTGGCTGCAGCATCGATGGCCGGGCTGGGGCCGGGGGAGCAGGGAGCGGAGACAGCACTGTCACCCCTAGGGACGCTCAGAGCTGTGCACAGACGTGTCACAGCCAGCCCGGGGCGTGGGCAGCGAAACGGGAACGAGCCGGGCAGCAAAACTGCTCCAGCTGTGAAGGGGAGGTGGTGTGGGAGCCCCTCCTGAGATGATGTGGGACTCATCCCCAAACTGATGTGGGAACCACCCCCAAACTGATGTGAGAGCCATCCCCAAAGTGATGAGGGACCATCTCCAAAGTGATGAGGGAACCACCTCCAAAGTGATGTGGGAGCCACCCCCAAACAGATGACGGATCCATCCCTGAGAGGATGTGGGACCCACCCCCAAAGTGATGTGGGAATCTTCCCCAGGGTGATGTGGGAACCACCGTGGGATGGAGCAGGGGGAGCTGAGGATGCTCCTGGGATGGGGGAACAGCTCTGGGGTGCCAGAGTAACCCTGTGGGCTCCTGGCATCCATTGCCAGCGTTGGCTGGGAAATGCCATGGGAAGGGCCGGGTCTCTCCTGACCCTGCAGACTCACAGAGGGTTTCCTGACACAGCCAGTTCTGTTTTCATGGAATGCTCGCCCACTGCTGTGTGATCCCTGAGTCCTGCAGCTCCGCAAGGTGTGGGAAGGATCTGTTAATCTCAGAATGGTTTTGGAGGGAAGGGGCCTTAAAAATCATCCCCTGCCATCCCCTGCCACGGGCAGGACACCTTCCACTGTCCCAGGCTGCTCCAAGCCCCATCCAAACTGGCCTTGGACATTGCCAGGGATCCAGGGGCAGCCACAGCTTGTCTGGGCATCCTCCCAGGGCCTCCCCACCCTCACAGGGAGCAATTCCTTTCTCTTCTCAGAATCAGAGAATCACAGAGTAACCTGAGTTTGAAAGGACCCACAAACATCACCAAATCCAGCTCTTGATGGCCGAGCTCCAGTTGGGACCTTCCACCACAAAGGACATCTAATCCAGCATCTGATCTAAACCTCTCTCACTGCAATGCCCCACCCCTCTCTAAAAGCGTTTGCGGATCTCAGTAATTTTAAGTAAACTTTGAGAAATTGAATTTTAAGTCATATCTAAATCAGATCCGTCCCTGGCCTGTGACCCGGGCACGGGGTAATGAACAGAGGTAACTGCCGGGTGTCCCCGGGGAGCAGCTCTTCCCTTGGCAGCTTTGCTCTCAATTACACAGCCCCGACTGCTGTGATTCATCCTGACGTGATCCCCTGGTGATGAGAGCCCAGGACAGGATCCTGCGTTTAGCTGGAAAATACATTTAAAAATGCATTCTGGAGGGTTTTCTTTAAATTATTAAAGAACAGTAATTCACCTTTTAAACTCACCAAGATGTAAAGCACTTTATGGACTACCTTTCAAACCGTTTTAAAAATCTTCAGATCCCCCCTCTTGGTGCTCTCATAACTATTTAGTAAAACAATAATAAAACCAAAACCGATACAAATGTTGCCTGCTGTTTAGAGAAGTAAATATCCTTGGTAAGTCTTAGCAAAGCACTTACAACAGAGTGGTTTGGATGCAGTCCAGACTGTTCAATAGTTAATATATTATTCATATTAATAAAATAATGTTTGGAAAGGCACCAAGAGTCATAAGCTGTGCAGCCAGACCTGGGGTTTAGCAGTTAGTTGACAATTAGTTACCAGTCGAGGGTTTTCCCGTGTTTCTCTGAGTTCTGCCGGGGTGTGAAGAGGATTTCGAGCCGTGTCACTGTCACAGCTGTCACTTATTCAGCATTCCCAGTGTCCCAACCAAGCTTCTCCTGGTCCCTGGGGCTGGGCTTTCACCCAGGGGGCTCCATTCGTTGTAAAACCGATGTCCCAGCAGGACAAAAAGTTTGCCAAGTTCCCGGGTGCCCTGGCTGGGGACCCCTGCGTGCCCCAGAGCCCTCCCAGCAGCTTGGAGGGGCCTGAACCCTCCTGCCGGAGCAGCGGGAAAACAAACGAGCCATTTGTAACCCTTAATTTAAACAGCTCCCGAAGTAATAGTATAAATAGTATAATGCAATTGTAATGGCTGATGAATTATGCATGCAGCCTCTTCCCTCTTTGAATATGCATGAGGCAGGAAATCGCCAAGTGGCACAATATTGCTGCTTTAGTGCTTACTTAGAGCCCAGCCCGGGGCTCTGGGGACAGCCAGCCCAGGGCTGCAGCTCCCCTGTCTCCTGCTGGGCTCAGGGATGCTCCAAACCTGCTGAGAAAGAGCTTCTGGATGGGACAAACGCGGCAGCAAATCCTGCACTTCCAGCTTTGGGTGAGGAGGGTGTAAATATCAGAGCCAGCTTTGTACAGTCTAGCTTAAAAATCGGGATGATATCAAACTAGTTCTAGGAGCTGAAGCAACTAAATTAATTTCGGTGACAGGAATAAAGTGGATCTAATTAGAAGTCCCTCTGCAGTGCCTCATTAGCGTGGCTGGTGAGTAAATGAAATTTCGGCAGTAGTGAGTTGGACTATTTGTCTTGGGGTATTTTTTAGGATTCACAAAACGCCAACAAACCGGGTTTTCCTCGCAGAAAATTCCCTCCATCAGATGTCTGGGGGCCTTTTTCGCAGTGCACGGCCCAGCCACTTCATTTACATTCCTCGGGCACTCGCCTCGCTCTCCGCAGCTCATTCATAAATTGAAACAAATCAAAGGGATTTTTTTTTTTTTTGGAGCCAAATGGATTTTAGCTGTCTCATCCATCGCCTGCCTGCAGCTCCACGGAGCAACGTGCTGCTGGTGATGCTGAACACTTCAGAAACTTCATCCTTTCCCCCCTCCCCGTGAATAAACGACTCTTTTTTTCTTCCTGTGGGTGCCACCACCCTCCCGCACAGAGTCCCCCCACGTCGCGGGGTAATTTTATTACAGGCCCGTGCAAGGAGCAGTCATTTGTCAGTCTTACTCAACTTGAGGCAGCTGTTAGTAACCTGCAGTCCCGGGCTGTCAGTCAGCAGCGATTTCCCTCGACTTTCGGCGCCTAGAAAGTCAGACCCCGTGGTAATTTAATGAGCGGGACATCAAAATTCTGCTCATACCCACGCGGCAGTGGTCCTGGCAGATCGTTTAGTGAGAAGCCCTCCCCTTTCAGGACGCAGCCTCTCCCGTGGAAAGAGCGAAGTTACCCCGTTAATTATGTCCTTGACACATCACCAGAGCCCCCAAACCCCAGCAATCCACAAGGTTGATATTTTTGGGATGTGCTGCCACCTCCGATCCCGTTGTTATTACAACACCACGAGGTCTGGACGTCAGGAATTTAATCAAATTAATGGAGTTGCTGTTCTGGAGAGGTGGCCAAGGGACACGAGCCCTGACCTGCAGCCCGGCTGAAGAGCTCTGCTCCTTGCTGAGGGGAAGTGAGAGATCCCAGGAGCTCTGCACGATGTTTGCAGCTTTCCAGGATTTGTTTGTTATGCAAAAAGTGGTGGTTTTTTGCATAAAAGGTAAGATTGCTGCCAGGGAAAGGTCCAGGCTGCATCTGCGTGAAGGCATTTGGGTGTTTTCTGCCTGGTCCTTCCATCAATAGGTGCTCACGGCGACCCCTGACACCTGGAATGACAAGAACTGGGAATAGCAGGGGAAAAACTTCCCAAAACCCTCCTTTTGTAGGACGGGGATAAAAACCTGCATGAGCTTCTGCCCCATTTGCAACCTGAATTTCTCTGTTTAACAACAACCCCTGTGATGTTGGCAAAACGTTTGGATTGGGGTTTTGATGTTCAGCTTCCCCCTCCAGAAATGCTGGAATTAAACACAATTTTTATGGCAGATTGAAGTGTTCAAGGCCAGGTTGGACAGGGCTTGGAGCAACCTGGAGTAGTGGAAAGTGTCCCTGCTCATGGCACGGGGGTGGAATGAAAATTACTTAAAGTCCCTCTCAAACCAAACCATTCTGTGATTTTAAACCTGATTTTAACACAAGAGCAGCCTTAAAGAGATGGCCCAAAATTGGGGCCTACCCAGTGCAATCAGTTCTAACAAGAACATCAATTTGAACTGGGCTTTTGAAGCTTTATTAGACTGCAGAGGTTTGAACATCTCAATTAGTATAAAGTTCTTAACTGATTTTCAGCCAATGGCTGTGATAACCATCTTTATTAAAATTTTTTACATAGATTAAATTCAGACACTTCCATTCCGTTCTGTAGTGTGACTGCCTAGAAAATGGGCCACACAGGGTGATTCATAAAGTTTAGATACCAGAATAACATCCTCAGGCAAGAATAATTTGATTTTCCCCCCTCCCCTCAAACATGTTGCCATAGATTTCCCTAAATGTTTTACAAACAGTTATTAAAAGCACATTGAGATTCTGAATTCCCTGTGGGCAAAATGTTTTTGTACTTAACTTTTGTTTAATTCAAGGGAAAAAAAAAAATCCCATCTGGTTGGAGTTGTAGCAAAACATGGGAAAAATCTTTATCCGGCTATCACAACAACATGGATGTGAACCCAAAGATTGCTCGTGGCCACCTTCTCTCACCCCATTCCCTCCGGGGCTGGGCAGAGCTAGGTTTGGCTCTGGGAACCTCGTCTGGGATCAGGACAAGGCAAAGTTTTGGGGGGCTCAGACATTTCCCCCTTCCCAAGGTGGGTTTTGCTGGATTTCTGGAGCATCCTGGGCCTGTCACACCCTGGGTCATCTGCACAGTGACTGGACAATTTGAATTGCAGAATCATTATGGAATGGTTTGGATTGGAAGGGCCTAAAGCTCATCCCATGGGCGGGGACACCCTCCGCACACCAGGTTGCTCAGGGTGGCGTTAAACAACAAGTAGGTGCCGTGGGGCTAAATATTTAAAACGTTCTTCCTTACAGCAACCATCAGAGGCATCAAAGCCACTCCAGCATTAATTTATTGACATTCAAAATACGCATTTATCAGCTTGTTCTTTTAAATAGCTCCCAACTGCCCAAATTGATGGGAATTAAAATAAA
This sequence comes from Chamaea fasciata, assembly GCF_029207755.1. NCBI lineage: Eukaryota > Metazoa > Chordata > Aves > Passeriformes > Sylviidae > Chamaea > Chamaea fasciata. Next base: position 21,825,003 of record NW_027094096.1, on the reverse strand, counting down.
AAAACCCTAAAATTAAAAAAACCCCAACACCCCCTTTCAAGTCTCCCTTCCCTTAACGGCCCCGTAAATTTCCAATGTCATATTCCTGTGCGCGGCTGCCCTTAATCTGACAGTGTCACAGGGATCTATCTTCATTTTCTCACTCTTTTCATAATCTAATCCTCAGCTCTAACATGCAATTAGTGCCCTCCTCGCCCCTCGCATACCAAGCAGGCTGATTGCTACAGCCCTCCCTGTGCAATCCATTTAGCCCCTCGCCTCATAATGAATATGTACATTTGGAGGACCTCGCCGAGGAGGGTCACAGGCAATCAACCTTGAATTCAATTACGCGAGTCAAGGTTAATGACTCGGCGCAGTGGTCAGAGGCAGCGAGGCTGCGGCAGATTAAATCAGGCTGTGACAGCTGCCGGTGCCGCGTGCCGGCAGCGCGACAGCCAGGGGACAAGGTGGTGGCACTGCCAGCCCCCCGTGCCCGGCTGCCCCCCGGCCCGAATGGGATCGGGCAGGGGCACGGCTGGGTGGGAGCACGGGGTGTCTGTGCACTGCTGGCGCTGCGGTGGGGACAGAGCTGTCACCAGAGCAAGGGGCACTCACCGAGGGGTTTTACCCTGCAGGAGAACCCCCAAACTCCTGCTCTGTCCTATCCCCTCCGGGAGCCCCGTGTGAAAAACGAGGTTCACTTTCTATGTAAATTTTAAGAAATAGGTTTAATAGAAAACAAGACAATCAGGCGATAAAAAAGCAAAGTCCGGCTGGCGGGGTGACGTGGCATTCAGCCAACTCCACAACTTGCTACTTCAGAGGCCTCCTTTAAACACCATTTCTATTGCATCAGTGTGCAGAATATTCTTTTTTTTTTTTTCTACAAACTAGTTTCCATGTTCCAGGAACTGTTCTGCATGGTCCCTCCTTGGGTTTGCCTTTTTAGAGCACGCGTGTTTCTTGGCTGTGTCTTCATCGTCACCTCCAGTTTGGGCCTTGGTCCGTACTTTCTACAGATGGTGGATGCTGATAGTTGGTGTCTCAATAGCAGGGTCTTCTTTACATGTTCACTGGGTGTTATCCTGACCAAACAGACAGTTTAAGCATACTATATCAACTACTATCACTGTGCCTAGTTTTCTTTATTAGTAGTAGAAATAAAAAGCTTATATCCTTACCACAACGTTATTAATCATACAGCACACATCTTGCGAAAAGCCAACTTTCTAATATGCATTTATAACACCCGGAATCACACACTGGGCCAGGCTGGAGGATCCACAGGGGCTCAGCTGCCCCTGAAAAGTTCTATCTTTATTTTTTCTGACTCCGTTTCATATACACTTTGATCAGAAGGCAAAAAATTGGCTACACGGGTTTGCCACTTCTTCGACCTCGCTGGCGAACGTCGCCATCGATCGCGTTTCTCCTCTCAGAGGAGAAATGCGTAAACAAAATAAATAAGTTCTGAAAATATACACAGTTTTCTTGAAGCTGCGTGGAAAATAAAATGCAAACGCTGAAAAGCAAGCAAACTTAAGACAACAGTGCCTGGACAGCAGCACCCAGCCCGCCCTGGGTCCCACACGGGTGGCTCGGGGACACTGTGCCCCCAAGGACAGGTAATGTTGCTTCAGGACAACCTTCCCAGCCGATATTTAAACGGCACCCATTTTTTCTTTTATTTTGTCTCTCACAGACGCAATCGTCTGGTTTGCTCCAGGGCTAATGATGCTGTAAAAGAGCTCAGAATAAACTGGAGCTGGGGCTTTGGCGGGGAACTGCAAAGGCTTTATGATGTATTTCCATACCCACGAGGGATCAGTTGGCTCTGGGGTGTCCCAGCTCAGGAAAAAGGTGTTTTGTGCAACATGTTCACCCCAAACAGAGCCAGAATCCACAGCCCTGCCTCCCCCTGCCCATCCGAGGCTTCCCACAGGGCTGCGCACTGAGGAGGGAGTTATTTAGTAGTGCAGACAAATTAAAAACATAAATAACCCTCGACTGTCGGAATCTTTTCAATAAAAACAAATTATGGGGTTTATGTATGTAAAGCAGTTTCGCTTGGTGTGAAGAATCTTTTGCAGGTGATTTATGCTGTTATGAAATATGGGGCAATTTTTAGAACCAAATCACTGCTGTCATTTGGGGAGCATTACATTGTATTTAACACAAATTCCTAATGAATGTCTTTTTTCAAAATGATCTTCCAATGCTAAGATTTGAAAAGAGAAACCCCTTTCTTTAAAAAAGATACTTTTGTTTATCTTGTCTTCTTTTCCTTCCTTTCCATTGGGAGAAAAAAAAAATCGGAGAGGGCACATGAACAGGTTCAGTTCCCACAACTGGGCTGGGCAGAGAGGCAGCCTGAGACCTGGCAGAAAATTTTAATATATCCAAATTCCTCATGCCTCACTTTGAAACATTTGCCGTGCTCAGATGGGCGTCATGGCCTTCCAGCAGGTGCCCATCACTCTCCCCACTGCCCAGTGTCAGCAAGGATGTGCCTCGGGAGATGGAGTTTTTGGAATATCCTCGTGAATTCCTCAGTAAAAGCTGAGGGATCTTCTGGGTTTGTTTTATTTTTTTCTCAGTGTCTTCACAACCAAGGTGTTCAGGACTCGGATGTGCAGGGCTGGGGAGAACAACCATCCCAGGACAACCCCGGGAAATTGGTCCTGGGGTAAAGGGCGTCTTGGTTTTTATATTTGCATTTAAAAGTCCCAGCTTTCACCTCTGCCCAGCACGGCAATGTCAGGGGAGAGGGGAGAGCCCCCTGAGTGGGGTCAGAGCCAGAACAGCTCTGTTGAAAAGATTCCGTCACTTCCTCCATGCCCTGATGGCAGAGACGAGCATGGGCCCACTGCTGGACTCCCCACGGTGATAGAACACTTTTAATTGTATTTAATCGGTTATTAATGCAGCAATCATGAACTGCTCCCTACAAACAGCCATAAAAAGGGAAGATAAAATTCAGATGGAACAGGCTTAACTCCCTTCCTGCTGCTTAGAAACTGGATAAAGTTTCTGGAGACCTGTTCAGCTCTTCCGTCAGCAATTAAACATCCAGAAACCGGCTCAGCTGGGCAAGAGGAACGAGCCTGTGAGTGCTTCAGTTCAGCCCTGGAAATCTGGGACAGAATTAAACTTCCAGAAAAAAAAAATATTTGGGTGAGACCCCATAGTCTGTGCTCAGGTCAGGAAATCAGGAGCTTTGGGAAATCCTGGGGGATTGTTCCCGAACAGGAGCAGCTCTTGCAAGTGGTGGGGGAAAGTTTAAAGATTAAACAGGAGAAAAGCAGGGAAGTGCCGTGGGTGCTGCACGGGGAGAGGTGACAGAAGGCATTAAGGGAAGGCTTTGTTGGCGTCCAGTGGGATTTGTCTGACACACAGATTCCTCCACAGCCCACGGAGACACCTCTCCGGTGTTCCAGGATTTGCATGAGTTGGTTTGGGGTGTGGGGAGCCTCTAATGAGGATTCATAAGTCCCCCGCTCCAGCATGACGCCTCCTGTTATTTCAGCTCCTGAAATGCAATTTTGGCCAGAGCCATAACATCACATTAGGAGCAAGCAGCAAAATGAGGCTTGTTCAGGAGGGGCAGGGTGACAGGAGCAAAATGAAAACTTCGGAAGGGCTGGCACAGCCCAGGTCAGAGCAGATCCATGTGCTCAGGGAGTCATGGAAAATCACTGCCGTGGCTGGGCTGAAACTGTGGAGAATCCACTCCTCCCGATGTTTGGGATGTCCTAATCCTGGCCGTTCTCAGAGACTGAGGAGTGGGATGTTTTTCGGATTATCTGATTAGAGTCTTAAAATTGCTTTGATTAGATTACTGGATATTAATCCATCCTCCAGAGGATGCTGTGAGGATGAATTAGGTGCCTAAACAGTTGAGCTTTAACTGGCCCATGAGTTAATTTATAAAATATAGGATCACATCTTCCTGGTTTTATTTCAGTTTCCTCCAAGAACGTAAAAAGTCTTGCAGAGGCTGTCAGGAAAAAGCAATGAGGTTGTTTTCCCCCATTTAATTATGATACAAGTGGTCGGCAGGGAAAGGGCTTAGAGGGGAAGCTTGGAAAACAATTTGGTGTGCAGGTGATACACTGGTGTGACTGGTAACAGCAACCTTATATTTCCTAAATAAATTGTTGTGGCAAAAGGTTGTAGCAAAATACATTCACTTATAGCTGTGAGATCAGACATTTCAAACCAGTGTCATTAAACACATTTCTATTAAATGATACTTTTGTATTAATTAATGGCACCTCAAACCCAGACTTTCAGACACTTTTCTGGGAGCCTCCAAAGCTTCCTCAATGAGCACCAAGAGTTAAATAAAGCTTTCCAAAGGATTTATCAGGTAAATGTTATGGATTGCTGTGATTTAATTTATGGGATTAGTTTGACTTTCAATTACCGGGCTTCACACTGAATCACTTTATATTTTCAGCTCTGTAAGTAGCACTCCTTACACTCGATCTTTCATTTGGAGAAGGATTATCAATAATTAGACACCATGGCCTTATTGATCAACTAATCAATAACCACATTAATCATCAGCAGCCTGAAAACAATTCACTCTTTGCATGAAAAGGAGTCGGTGCCATCAAATTACCATCCTGTGCCTCACCCCCTGCAGGTGGTACCTCTCTGAGAGCAGATCTCTGAACCTGCTGCTGCACACCCACAGAGGCTTTGCTCTTCTTCTGAACTCCTTCATTGAGTTTGGCTCGTTGTTTCTCAATTTTCTGCTGTTGATTTGTCACTAACAATAACTTTTGGCCCAAAAAATGTGTTGGATAGAGAGAGAAAGAGCCGCCAAAGGTGCCAGTTTATCCCCACATGGGCAGTGCAGAAGGATTGCAGGGTGAACCCCGAGGCTGAGCTCTCATCTGCATCCCCATCACCCCAAAGCTCAGCAGAGGTCAGCTGAGGCTGCCCCCCAAACCAGCTGCTTCACATAAATGTGTCTCTCTGAGATTTTTTCCCCCCTTTAATCACTCAAAATTTTTCCCAGGTGTTTCAAAGAATTACACATGCACGTTATCCAAGTTGCACAGGGTCTCTTCAATCCAGAGTGGAACACCTGATTAAGTTTGTGTTTTGCTATTCTCGGTCATAAAAAATCATTTATAGCCAAGCCTCTCCATCAATCAGGTGAGACTATTAAGAAAACAACAAACTGCCCAATAAATTATCCTAATCTGCTGTAAAACTGATCTTAGTAATTAATTTAGTCAATTATATTTAACCAGTTGGCGAGTGGCCTAAAGAATGTAATCGCATTGGGTTTTTTCACGGAATACAACCTGAGAGAGCTGTAAAAATCATTCAGAGTAACACGGAACTGTGATTTTGTTTTGGGATGTGACACAGAGCCTCAGGTGGCTCAGGTGGGCACACGGCCTCAGGCACAGCCATAAATGTTTTTTTGTGGTGGTAACTGGTGAGGGGAGACGGGTGTGAGGCCTCCTGAGCCTGGGCCTGCTTCTACACTTGGAAACACCAGCAGCTATTCCAAAGGGATTTTGATGGAGGGTTGATGGATAATGGAGGTGCAATCCACGTGCTGCAGTTTTAGGAGTTAAACAAAGGCTGCGATGAATTTGTGCCAAGTTTAGGTATACAGAGAAAAATCAATCTTTAGTCAAGGATGTTTCTCGTTACCACTCTAGAGAGTGGTAAGTCCAGAAAAGCAAAGCTGTCAAAACAGTCTTCATGGTTCAAACGTGGTTCAGACAAGAGGGGGAGATGTTGAAACCTTGAAAACTTAGATTTTGGGGCTTTAGGCTATAGTAACATATATGGGAAAATATGGAGGATTTAGGGCATTGTCGAAGTCCTTCTTTTACACCTTCTTCTTCTTGGTTTAGTGTGGTTTTTTTCTAATTGGGTGAAAAAGTTCCTCATTGTAGACTTTGGTTGGCCAATTATTGGGTTAAAAATATAAATAATATAGATGTCACCTCATTATTGGATAATTAGTGTCAAAAGACCATGGAAAGAGTGAGAGGCACCTCCATTTTCTACCCTACTAGTTAGAGCTCGTGAGGCTGTGCTATAGATAAGAATTAATAAACACTGAAACTGCGACTCCCGTGTCTTAATCCTGGCTCTAACACGAGGAAAAGAAGATAAAAAAATCAACGGTCAGGGAGTGAGATTTTGCTGCAGCAAACCCTAAAAACGACCATTAGTGGGAGGGACACTGGGGCCCCACCACTGGAAACACATTCCCAGTGCTCCCTTGAGCACCACCTGTGCCACTGGCAGGAGCACAGGGAATTCCCAGCACGGCTGCTCCTGCTCCTTGCCAGGCACATTGTCCTTGCTTTCCGACGATAAAAGCATTTCTGAATCACATCTTCTCCTTCTTGGCATTAATGAGGGGGCTCATTCCACGCTCCCCTGTCCACAAAAAGCAATCAAAAACCTGGCAAAGGTTTGTTCCCCCATCATCACCTGACTGGGAGCGACTGGAGCCTTTGTGTTTAACCCCTTTGGATCCAGCCTCGGGCACGGGTGGGACATGGGGACAATGGGGGCTGCTCTGTGTGACACCACAGGACGTGCCACCACCTTAAGGGCTCAAACTGTTGGCATGGAGTATTTTAACTTTGAGGAGGAAGGAGTTTTGTGCCATGAAGTGGCAGCAGGGCTGCTCCTCACCCAGTGTGGTCCTGGGAATGCTGACATAGATCTTGACCCCACATGGGGGACAGCAGGGAACAGCCAGTCCCCTCCCAATGCAATTAGTATTAGTTACCTCAGCTGTTCATTAATAGTAGTTGCAGCAGTATAATACCCTGCAATGTGTACATCAATATCCAGATCCATACTCAGATCCACACATCCCTGATTTCTTTGCTGGTGGCTTTGAACCAACCTGCTGAACCCTGGCAATTCTTCCTGCTTGGTACGTGACATGGAATCATGGAATGGTGGAGTTGTTATTTTGGAAACATCCTCTAAGATCAGGGAGTCTGACCAGCCCCCAGCACTGCCAAGGCCACCAGTGACCCTGTCCCCAAGTGTCACACCCACACAGCTTTTAAATCCTTCCAGGGATGGAAATTCCACCACTGCTCTGGGCAGCTGTGCCAGGACAACCTTTTCTGTGAAAGAAATCTTCCCAGTATCCAACCTAAGTCTCCTCTGGTGCAACTTGAGGCTGTTTTCACTTGTTCTTCAGGAAAAGAGACCAACCCTCACCGGGCTGCCTCCTCCTGTCGGGGAGTTGTGGAGAGCCACAAGGTCCCTCCCAAGCCTCCTTTTCTCCAGGCTGAGCCCCTCCAGCTCCATTCCCTTCTCTGGACACATCTCCAGCAGGCTCCGTGTCTCCATCCCACCCTTGGCAGGTCAGACTCCCAGCACGTGTCGGGGCTCACGGAAGAGCAAGATCCCCTCGACTCCGTGCCCAGGGTGACTCCTCCCTGCCAGCAGCGCCGTGCAGTAAAGCCTGGCTTAAAAGCCCCATAAACCCAGCAATTGTAAGGCACGGAAGGATTTGAGGCAGGGCTAGAGCAGAGGCCTCCTGCCTTTGATGTTTATTGCCACGGCGGAGCGAATCGGAACAACGCCGGGCTCCGCGAGCCCTCCTTAAACGCTCGGAATTTCACATTTGTTTCCAATTTTACCAGTTGCCATTGTGGGCTTCCCTTCTGCCATTGTCTAAGGGGTGGCGGTTGTAATTTCTCTTTTGTGCTGGGTAATTCGGAGCAGTCGGGGCCAGGCAGGAACATCTGCATGGAGGGCCCTGGCCTCCTGCACCAGGGCCCTGTTGGAAGGTCACTCTCCTCATAAACTTCGTTATCGCTGTTGGTTTTATTCATTATATTTGACATATTAAGCTTCTGTATCTTGGCATAAAGGACACAATATTGCAGCATATTGGCAAGCTCATTTGCTTTTCACAGCCAGTGTTGTGTCCAAATAGCAGTCCCTGGGGAGCCACACGTGGATATAGACTGCAGGAAAATGAGCCTCAGCAGCAGGTGGCCTTTTGCAGCCTAATGAACACGGCAATCTGTTACCAGCACGGCGAGGCTTTTCACCAGACAATTAGGCAACTAAGCATGTAATTATTCAGGCCAACAAGAAGAGCCTCTTCTCTAATTTCATCTTTTCATTGCTGTTTACTCACCCACACTCCCCTCATTAATGAGAGATTTTCCAGTCTATGCTAATTGGTTTCAATAACATTCATTTCGACTGAAAGGGAGCGATTCTGTTAATTGGGAATCGAAGGCGTCTTTTCATTTCGAGTGCGTCCCGCCATGGAAATCTGAACACTCTCAACAGGTTTGAGGCTAATGAAATTAAGTTACACAGCCACTGGTGGTGTAATAGAAATAAAGTAATTTATTTTCACTGAAGCATGTGCTATAGGTCCTGAACAATTAATCCAGCTCGTCGGGGAGAGCCATCGGAAGAGGTGATTTGGAACAAACAAGGCAGCAGCTCCAGAGCTGCCGCGGCAATTCTCAGGGTGGTTTCACTGCCGAGCTCTTCAGCACCACGCAAAACGGTTAATGGGGACGAGAAGCATTTGTGGGAACACGAATTCTTTAAGAGCTGTTTGGGAAATAAGGAAACAGAGCGCAGAGCTCGCCAGCCAGTTCAGTGTGAGGGTGGGTTAAAGCACCATAAAATAAATAAATGGGTGGTTCCCGGCTCTGAAATTGGATCCCTCCACAGGGCACGTGGTGCTGAGAGGACTGGGGAGATGTAATCCGATTTCTCCAGTGTACAGGACCTGGGAAGCAAGAGGGAACGGAAGCCCAAGAGTCAAATACATTTGGGGTTTTTCACTGACCACAAGTACGAGGAATTATTTTGAAGGAAAACTGAGATTCTCAGTTGTCAACGTAACTTCTGGTGTTCAGGCTGTAAGGAAATCTTCAGCTACCTTGTTCCAGCTTTAGGCTTGGAGATGGTTGATTTTTAAGGTCCCTTCCAACCCAACCCAATGCAGGATTCTGTGATTTGCCGCAGATAAACCTTAGAACATCAGCAGGGAGCACCAGGGTGGAGGAGACAACCTGGGGGGTTCTGAGCACCCTGGCCATGCCCTGGCTTTTCCTTGTTGTGGAAACACATCAAAACAACCCAGAACAGTTTGGGTTGGAAGGGACCTCCAGGATCATCCAGCCTTCCACTGGACCAGGTGCTCAGGGATTGTTTCTGCTGGAGTGGGTGATCCCAGCTGCTGCAGGTCATTGCAGTGGCCATTAATTAATTAAAAATGAATTTGCAGGCTGAGAACTACAGTCTCTGAGCAATGGCAGGGCTAAAGGATGGCTTTCCGTGTGGGAAAAATCGGAAAACTTTGAAAACTTCAGTGCTTCGGTGTGGAGGAGACCAAAGCTGGAGCGTGCCAAGGGCAGAGGGATAAGGAATTCTCTGCAAATCCAGATGTAATTACGTAATTTTCAACTAAGATACAGCATATATTTAAACTATCTGTTGGTCATCCAAAATACATATGCACAACTGAGTAAAAAGTAGCCCAAACCAGACGTTTTCTTGACTTCATCAACTTTTAAGGGAGACTTTCAGTTTTTCCCACCCCTTTTTTTTTTTTTTTTTTTCCCCTGGCATTACAGCAGCCTGATGAATTTAACACAAGTGAAAGGCCGGTGTGCAACTTTTGTTTTTATCCAACCTGATCACGGGAGGTGCTGTTCCAAACCTTTGTGGACAACCCATCCTCTGTGCTGTTCCTCCAGCTGGAATATTTGCTTGGTGGGAGATGCCCTTTCCACCAGCAGGAAGAGGAGCCCCAGGTTTGTTGCAGTTGCCGCTGGTGTTTCATCTTGGGTTTATTTATAAGCGTTTGTGCCAGCGTGGGGGGGATGTAAATGCTAATGTTGGTCCTTTTAAAAACCTGGCTTCCAAAATGCATAATAGGCAGAGCCTTATAAAATAATACTCTGCAGCCTGGTATGAATATTTCAAAGAATTATTTCTTTATTTCGCGCAGAGCTCAGCGGGCCGACGTTTGATTCATCGCCGCCTGAGCGTACCTGGGGTTGCTAAGGTTACCCAATTTCATTCACCCGTGGATAGTTGAGATCTACATAATCCCATCAGATCTTCCACTGCATTTTCCAAGTGCTGTTGATGAATGGGCCCTTGCTCAGATGATGTGTCCATTTACATGTGATATATCTCACGAGTCCTGTCTTCGGGAATATTGCAGCTGATGAAATTTCCCATTATGTGCACACACAGAAAGCAGAGGTGCGTGGGTTTATTCTCCGCTTGAACAGGCCCCAGAAGGGGCCAAGGAGGGTATTTTGCGCTTGAATTTTGCTTTTTCTGCCCAAATTGAGAGGATTGCGGCTGTAATACCAGACTGTGCTTTGGTCACAGTTCTCTGCAGTGGTACCATGTCCTGGTTGCCACCAGAAAAGCTCAGCCCCTCACTTCACTGAGCCAGAGCTCACCAGTGACACCCTCATCACCTCCAAATAGGAAATACCTCATGGAAAGTGAGCAGTTTTCCCAGCAGAGGTTGCAGAGACTGGGGGATGGCCCAGGTTGGGCATCGCGGCTCTCAGTGGTGACGGGAACCAGGGGACAACTGGGGCAGGGGGGGAAGATGCACCACAGACACCTCAAGTCCTGAGCAGTTCCCCTCCTTCCCACCTCCTGAGGACATAGATTACACACAACAGACAAATTTCTGCGTTAGAAACCGCAGCCAAGCCATAGGTGCTCTTTCATTTGAATTTACATGAGCTCAACAGCAACTGTAGGCCTGGAGTGCTGGGAGACAAAGAGTTTAACTCCACCAACCCACCACGTCCAAATCTCTCTCCCTGTGGCCCTTTTCCTCAGAAACCCAGCCCAAACCACAGCACACAGGCTGGGAAGCACAGGAACTGTGGTCCTGGTGGGACTGGGGTGGGCTAGGAGGGGCTGGGGGCCCATGGAACCCCCAGGAGACAAACTGAAGTGTGGGTGCAGCTGGGGTGGTCATTGTGGGGAGCATCCCTCACTGCCCCAGTGCCCTGCCAGCCCAGACACGGTGGGACAGACCCTGTTTGCACAAAAAGGATGGAAATCAAACAAATTTGGTGCAAGTGGGGCGAGGAGCGACAGTCCCAGGTCCTTCATTCCCAGAGCAGGCCTAGTCGGCAGCTGATCTCCAAAGCCAGAGATGTTCATCCCAAATCTTCTCAGAGATATGTCTGTAAGTTGAAGGAGGAAACTGTTCTCGAGGCAATCTGAGGCTGGAGCCTGCGCAGCCCTGCAAACCCACGCTGTATTTCATCCTTTAAAAGCTATCACTTTACTTAGCAAGCTGCTTACTACAATTATACAATGTTTTTCTTGGCCCCCAGCTACATTAAACCTCCATTTTACAGCGTTTGCCGTACTCCCCTGAAAGCCTGGCTCCCGAGGAGGGGGTTGTAAAGGGTGATACTGTAAAAAAAGGACACGGGTTCCTCATTAACTTTATAGTTTTACTGCCTTGTTTTGGGGCACCTTCCCTTCCTCCCCTCCTGCGGCTTGTGCACAGCTACTTTACCCGAGCGGATTTGGCTGGGAACGTTTTCCAACAGCGTCCTCTGCTCTTGGCTGCAAAGCCCCTCCTAAAGGGGATCCAAAGCCCCTCCTAAAGTGGATTAAAAGCCCCTCCTAAAGTGAATCCAAAGCCCCTCCTAAAGGGGATCCAAAGCCCCTCCTATCAAAGCCCCCAGGCTGAGCACAGAATCACAGAACCTTGGAATCACAGAGCCATGGAGCGGTTTGAGTGGGAAGGGACCTTAAAGCCCATCCAGTCCCATCCATCCCGACCTTCCACTCGTCCAGGCTGCTCCAAGCCCCCTCCACATCCTCTCCCAGGATTCCTCCCACGGCGGCTCCCCCGCTATCAGGAATAAGGCACCTCAGCAGCGGCGAGGGCAGAGCTCCCTCCAGAGCCGCCCGCCGCAGGATTTATGTTTCCCACACGTTCCCAGGCCAGCTGGACTTTTTTTTTACACCCCTGCGCATTATGGAGACAGGCAGAGCAGCCGATTAAATCATGTTTGAACGTGCATAAACCCTGTCCTCGTTCCTGCACAGCCTGGCCGGGCACGGGCTCTGCCTTGCCGCTAATTATAGCCGATAAAACCTGCCCGGCGCGGCGGAGCCCTCCCGGAGCAGACAACGTCTCGAGCTGTTGATTATTTAGCCCTATTATATATTGATAGCTTAGGATTTATTCCTGAGAGCAGAGCCCAATGGCTGAGGCTCGGCTGGCGCTGGGGAACGGGCTCTGGGGCCGTTAGCCCGGGGTAATCTATCAGCCGGAGGAGGAGGAGGAGGAGGAGGAGGAGGAGGGTGCTCCAGCAATTAGGGAGCAGCAATCCCGGCGATGGGCTATCGGCAGCATAATAGAGATAATGGCTTTTACTGGCCAGGCCGGGCACGGGGCTGCTGGGGAAGCAGTGACATGAGATAAATAGAGAAATGCTCATTAAAAGCTGCTGCGAGCGCGGGCGTGAGGCACCACGGTGTCTGGATGGAGCAGATCCTCCCGATAGGGGCGGATGTTGCAGGGAAACCTAGATGGCTGCGAGTTTAAGGGCATACATTAAGCTGGTGTCGGTGATAGAATTAAGTTATTTCCAGCCCAACGTGTTTCTCATTACAGCCCTCCCCGCCCCCCCGCTCCCCACGATACTATTTTTACCGCCTGTGCTGTGAGATCTCCTTTATTCCCCTCAAGTTTTCTGCCCCAAAATGCCAGATCCTCCCCCAAAACTCCCCTCAGCACCAGCGCTGGCTGCCAAGGTGGCCGAGGGCAGCTCAGAGCGATGGAAAGCTTTGCCTGCAAGGGAACATCTTCTCACTGGGTTCAAATGTCCATCACCCACCAAGAGCACCGGTCAGCCAACATCAGGCAGCGATCTCAGCTCCCTGTGACAGGGACAGGACCCAGGGAAGCGTGCTGGCACTGCCCAGGCTCCCCAGGGAGTGGGCACGGCCCCGAGGCTGCCAGAGCTCCAGGAGCTCCCAGGGATGCCCAGGGTGGGATTGTTGGGGCGTCTGAGCAGGGCCAGGAGCTGGACTGGATGATCCTGGTGGATTCACTCCAGCTCAGGAGATTCTGTGATTCTATTCCATGAACAGCCTACAGGAATGGTGACCACCCTCCACAGCCACTTTTCCATGTTTATTACAGTCTAGCTAAACTGTTCTGATCCATGAAGGATTGGAAATAGGCTACAAATGCTGGACTCCAAATAAATGCATGATCTGTTCACATGGGGAGTGCTGAGCCTGGAATGGGGAAGCGGATTTTGAGGGAAGCAGCTCTCCAGAATGACAATGTGCTTTACCTTCGTTAGCGTTTAACCCTCAAAGACCCTGGGTACAATAATTAACAGGCGAATTATGAAGGTACCAGCTCCCACCCAGGAATAAATGAATACTTTTACTACAAGCCCCTGAAGATGAGCAGGCAGCAAAGCGTACAGGTTAATCAAATGTTCAATAATAAATTAACATACTGCTAATAAATTACCTCGTTTTGTCATCACCCAATTTATGAACAAGGTATCAGAGAAAAAAAAAAAATCCCTATTGGAGTTGTGCTGCCTGAATTAATGGGAGCTGGGCACAGGGCAAGCATCATTCCCTGGCACACACCACACATATCCCTCTGCTCTGAAAGGAGGCAGCGAAAGGGTCCGGCTTGAAGGTTTTCTCCTTCTGAATATTTCAGTTTAGCTGAATATAAATAAATCAGGCACTTCCAGACTCAGCAGGATCCTACCTCCTGCGATATTGCTCTGTCATCCTATTCCTGCCTAGCCTTCCTTCGGCATCAGCCCGGCTGCATCCTTTATTAGTTCTGTGCTCGCCGCTGGCCCGGGAAGATCCGGTTACCGGAACACCCAGTGGCAACTGGGAGCTTTCCCACTCACCAGTTTGGCCTCCCAGTGCCCAGGGAAGGCTGGGAGGGAGTGGGCCCATCCCAGCAGTGACATCCCTGTTCCCAGCATCAGCCCTGCTCCTGCTCCCCCCACCCGCAATGGGATCAGACCCAAAGGGAGTCCTGGCACGGGGGGATGCACACGGCCAGGGATGCACATGGCCAGGGAGCAGGGAATGCCTCCCTGGGGAAGGGGTTCCCCCCCCTGGCACATGCAAAATCCCACTCTGTCCAAGCAGGTGGTGGGTTTTGGGATTTTCTGGCCTCTCCTCTTTGACTTGGAGTCAGTGAGCTCAGGCCTTTCCTGAGCATCCCTAAAGAGACAATGAGCTGGGATGAGCTGGGAACACTGGGGGTTGTTGGGATCAGCTGGGACTTCCTGGCACTTGCTGGGGTGTGCTGGGATGAGCTGGGATGTACTGGGATCTGCTGGGACATCCTGGCACATGCTGGGATGACTTGGGATGTTCACCACCATGCCCAGCTCCCTGATCCACACCAAAGCTGACTGCGAAGGGCACGGGCACGGCTCTGTCCAAGCAGCCCCTTTTCCCAGCATCTCTTTATTCCCACAGGCACACGTAGGCATCAGGGTGTGACTGCTGCTCACACATTCCAGGCAAAGGGAGGGAGGCAGGAATCTGGCAGAGCACCTTCATTTTGGAAACTTCTGCATCACCATCAATCGCAGCACAGGAAACATTGACATTTTACAGCAACAACGATTTTGAAATTGTCTCCAAAAACACGCCTGAAGGTTTTCCCTGAATTTCTCCAAAGATTCGTGGGATCAGGCTGTATTTCCCAAGCAGGCTGAGTTTCACTGACGTGTTCTGCTCAGCAAAGGAGCGGATCCGATAGCACTGGGCCGGGAGGATGTATTGATCCCAGCACTGAGAGTGCCTTGGCTCCGGGTGGATGAGGCCATGCAAAACGCAGATTGATTTTAGAAAGAGCTGCCAGGAAGAGCTGGGATAGCTCAGGGATGGCAGAGGCACCTGGTTCATTCCTCAAATGTTTGTCCACAACCGTGGGCACGGCTGGAGGACACTGCTCTGGGGGAGGGAGGGAGCTGGGAGATGCTGAGATGTGTGGCCTGAGCACCCCTGCTGGTGATGGGACCAGAGAGGGGGAGATCCCACACACCCTGTGGGTCTTGGTGGGGTTGGAGCATCCCCCTGTCCCTCCTTGGGGTCTCCCACACCCCTCTCTGCTCCAGGCCCAGGAGTTGGACTTGATCCTTGTGGGTCCAGTTTGGGATATTTTGTGATTCTGTGATTCAGGGGTTCGGTGATTCAGGGATTCAGAGATTTTGTGATCCTGCAATTCAGGGATTCTGTGATTCTAGGATTCTGGGATTCTTTGATTCTGTGATTCTGTGGTTCTGCGGTTCTGTGATTCTGTGATTCAGGGATTCTTTGATTCTGTGATTCTAGGATCCTGTGATTCTGGGATTCTGTGATTCTGTGTCTGACCCCCTCAAGTCCCATTAAACTCCTCACAATTCCCCATTCCCGCTCTTCTCCAGGCCCTGACTTGCCTTCTCTTCCTTACATGGATACTGAAGACATCCCAGGGAGATGACGTGGAGCAGGGGCAATACAAAACCCAGACTTTGGGAACTGAAGCAGCATCGACCATATTCCTTCAGCCACACGCTCATTTACACCTAATTTGCATGTGCTAATTTCCAGTGCACAGACAACTTGGCAAGCAGGACACCCTCAAAGATCAGGTCTCCATCCAGTCCTCCCAGAATGCTGGGAATTCTCCTCCGGCTAAGGGGACCAAAGAACCACGATGGGGCATCAAAACCCAAGGGAAACAACAACAACAACAAAAAGCCATGGCAGTTGTTAAAATGTCTTGTGTTTCTTTCCTGCATGAGAGAAACTATTTAAACTGGCACAAAATAAATTTAAGGAGCATATTCTTGGAATTACATAGAAAAATACCCCATACATTTTGGCAGCAGCTAAACATATCCTTAATGGAATTCATATGGGGCCTGGAGTGATCACAATGTTTGGAGAGGAGCCAGATAGTAAGTAATTTAAACATCACAGGAAATTAAATTTTGGAATTCAATTTTGCATAAAGTTTTCTGTAATGAAAATGTCACACATAAATTATGAAGTCTGATTATATTCTTTTTTGACTTTTTAATAAAATAATAGAGGCACTTGACAGTCAAGAACAAATGCATATTTTATGTGAGGAGCATTACGTTAAAGCAACGTCCTGTGGAAATAATGGAACAGATGTTAACACTGCTCTATCAGTTATCAGGTGCTCTGTTCAACAGCTTCAAACACAAGTATTTATTAAAAATGCTAACGGGATTGTCTCCCAGGGTTATCTAATTGTGGGCTTAAAATGGAGGTCTTTAATGTAATTAATTATAGCTGTGGAATTATAGAGTTAGGCCATAATTTATTGGATATGTGGATGTGTCCACATATAAATTATATGCTGCTGTTAATATAGAATTAATTCGGAGCAGGGGGAGAAGGACTTTGGTGAAAACACAAACTTGGTCATAACAGAGCCATAAATCAGAACCGATCCAAATCGTCCCTTCGTTTCCATGGAGGGACTCAACGCCGGCACGTCTCAAACTTCACCCAGCCTGGGGGCCATCAAACCCCCGAGCTGGGCTGAG
Organism: Chamaea fasciata; assembly: GCF_029207755.1. Classification (NCBI taxonomy): domain Eukaryota; kingdom Metazoa; phylum Chordata; class Aves; order Passeriformes; family Sylviidae; genus Chamaea; species Chamaea fasciata. The sequence goes on along the minus strand of NW_027094096.1, from coordinate 21,808,420 downwards.
ACCCTGGGGGGACACAGGGACAGCCCTGAGACCCTGCTGCACTGCTGGTCCTGTGGGGTGGTGGTCATCGTGGTGGACATCATGGAGGGCTTTGTGGTGGGCGTTGTGGTGGGAATTGTGGTGGACATCATGGAGGACATTCATGGTGGACATTGCTGTGGTCATCATGGTGGACATCATGGAGGGCATCATGGTGGACATTGCTGTGGTCATCATGGTGGACATCATGGAGGGCATCATGGTGGACATTGCTGTGGTCATCATGGTGGACATCATGGAGGGCATCATGGTGGACATTGCTGTGGTCATCATGGTGGACATCATGGAGGGCATCATGGTGGACATTGCTGTGGTCATCATGGTGGACATCATGGAGGGCATCATGGTGGACATTGCTGTGGTCATCATGGTGGACATCATGGAGGGCATCATGGTGGACATTGCTGTGGTCATCATGGTGGACATCATGGAGGGCATTGTGGTGGTCATTGCAGTGGGAATTGTGGTGGGAATCACGGTGGGCATCACGGAAGATATTTGTGGTGGACATCGCTGTGGTCATCATGGTGGACGGACATCATGGAGGGCATTGTGGTGGGCATTGCAGTGGGAATCATGGTGGACATCACATGGACATTGCATGGGCGTGATGGTGGGAATTGTGGTGGGTGTTGCAGCAGGAATCACAGTGGGGGTCATGGAGGACATCATGGTGGGCATTGCTGTGGTCATCCTGGTGGACATGGTGGTGGGCATTGCTGTGGTCATGCTGGTCGACATGGTGGTGGACATTGCAGTGGGCACTGCAGTAGGCCGCATGTCCAGCTGTAAAGCCCAGCCCTGCAGGAGCCACCAGAAGCAGCTTTAGATCAGCAAAACCGTATCGATCATCCACAAAGCCGGGTTTGGGCCAAGGACATTGCTCTGCAGCCTTTCTATAATAACTCCAGCTTGGCTTTGTGGCTTTTCCCATATCCTGACAAAGTCCTTGGTGCCTCTTTCTGCCCAGCAGCACCGGATGGACGTTCTGGCTGGGGCTGGCACCCGAGGCTGGGTGAGATCCTTGTCCTTCTCCTCACCTTGGGGTCAAAGGGATGCAGCATTCTCCCAGCTGAGAACATTGGGAGGTATCAGGATGCCATCCCAGTGCTGGCTGTATCCCAAAAATTATCTTTGCACGGAGCAGACAGAGGGATATCTTCATTCCTAGCGCGGAGATGTCAAAAAGCTGCACCCCTCTGACAGGGGACGTTAAAAAAAGCTGGGCACAGCAGCCAGGGGAGCTGGCCCGGCCTCGAGGATGGCTGCAGGTTCCAGAGGGAACGTGCCAAGGCTTTTCCTTGGCCTTCCCAAACTGTCCCCCGTGCATCCCTGTCCCGAAGAGATTTTAAATGCACCAAGAAAAGGCTGAAGAAAGAAAAATAGATCAGTGGGTTTGCAGTCTGTGCTCACAGCCAGTTCCCAGCCCCTCACTCCATACTGGTTGGGAATGGGATGTGGGATGGGCAGGAGGGTTGGGGACACCTGCAGCAGCAGCGATTGGGTGAACAGGGGTCGTGCAGGTGGCTGTCCCAGGAGCTGAGGCATGGGCTGGATTTTGGGGGACTGATGGGGGGCAGGAATACCCTGGGGAGAGACCTCTGCTCCTCTCAGAGATATCCTGGCGACGCCTTGTCCCCTCTTCGGGTGTCCCTGGGCCACAGGGCGTTTCCAGAACAAGCCAGCACTAAAGGCTGACAAACCTCCACTCCCAGGGCTGGTGGCAGAGACATTTTGTCCCTGCAAGAGGAGCACAACCCCCTTCCTGCTCCCACAGCACAACCACACTGCCTGATCCCAGTTTTGGGACCACGTCCACATTGAATCCTCCTGCCAGTTTGAGGAGAAGCTGGTGGCATGTGTGGCATGTCCCTGGGGCATGTCCCCACTGCCACCCCCACGAGGGGACGTGGATTCCTGCAAGGAGGATCCGCAGCCCCTGCAAACCCACGGCCGCAACAGGCTGCAGCCTCTGCCAAACATCTCGGAAACATACAGTGGGATTTGTTTGCTTGGATTTAAATGGGTAAATTATTTGAATTTCTCCACCCCCAGGTGAATGATTTAGATGGCCTTGACCCCAGGCTGACTGCAGGGATTAATGTGGGATAATGATTGCTGAGGCTATCATTGCAGCAGGCATCATTAATTATCCTTATTGATTGGAGCTTTCAAAGATAAAGCATTATGCTGACTGGAAAATACCCTCTTCCTGCAAGGTCAAGGCTAAAATAGGGCAGCTAAATAATTGCATTAACAAACAAAGAAATAAAAATAACCTCTCGCAGAGTTGTGTAATTAAGATCCAATTACAGTGTTTGGCCCTGCTGGCGGAGCAGCCTTGCCTCGTATGGGATGTGGGATAGAGGATGGGGGATCTCATGGGATCCTGCCAGCTTCACCTGCAGCCCTGAGGGGCTGAGGATCCCTTGGAAAGGCTCCCGGGATGGGAAATGAAAAGGGTCAGATGGAGAAAATGATAAATGGCCTCAAGTCCTATTACATCATTTTGGGGGAGCTGTCCTGGGGATGCTGCTGCTGATGTTTCTCACTCCCCCTTTCCCCTCCTGCAGCATTCCTGACCACACGGAGCACCTGGCTGCAGTTTGCTCCCAGCTTTGTCCTGCATCACTGGGCACCCATTGTCCCAAAGAGCTGTGTCTGCCCCACCCATGGAAGTGTCCAAGGCCAGGCTAGATGGGGCTTGGAGCGACCTGGGATGGTGGAAGGTATCCCGGCCATGGCAGGGAGTGGAATAAAATGGGCCCTAAGGTCCCTCCCAACCCAAACCATTGGGGTTGATTGATGATCATCATCATTTGATGATTCTGTTATCCCAGGCCACGACTCCAAAGGGGAAACCATCCAAATCCAACCCTTAAAACCACCTTGGGTAGGAGGAGAGCAAACCTTGGTCTCTGGTTCCGTGTGTGCTGCCTGAGAGTGAAGATTCCCATCTCCTGCAGGAGAGCTGAAGCCCTACAAAGTCCTAAAGTGATGTCAGAATTATTAAAGGCCCAAAAGTGGCTTTGGTTTGGTGCAGGTGACTCCTGGCCCTGCCTCCCTTCTGCCGGCTGGGAATTACCACTTCTCTTTGAGGAATATCTGCCTAAAGGTCTCTGTTTATTTTGTGTTTTGTCATGTGCTCCACCGCCTGATAGGATGTGATGTGAGGTTGTGAAGTGTGTTTCCGACTGAAACATTTTTTTGACATCCATTTAATTAGAATTATTTTAATTCAAACATTTGTCATTAGGGAAGCAGACGATCTGGCACGCGCTCCAGCAGCCCTCCTGCTCCTCGTCATTAGGAATTCTTAAGCCAATAAAATCATTTATTTAAACACCAGTATCAATTTCCATTTAAGGAATTTTACAACTCGGGGTTTGAGCTGAGGGAGCCCGGCCTGTATCAGCGGGAAAGATCACCTCCCATCATGGAAAACTGCCCGAACCTGGGGTTGTTCATCCCTTACAATGGGTTTCACAAAAGCCACGTTCCCGAGGATGGGAGCATGGCCTTGAGCACTGCCAGGGGCAGGTTTCTCAGCAGCAGGACCAGCTCCTCAGGATGTTTCCCCACTGCTGGAACGGGGATGGGAACCTGACCATAGGAAATGAGTGGTGTGTTGGCGCAGGGACCTGCCCATCCTCTGCCCTCTGGCACCCAGGCAAGGGGTTCTGCTTCTGTCCCTGGCACAATATCAAATTCATTCCATGGGCAGGAGCACACAGAGGATCTGCAGGGGCCTGAAGTCACACCCTGAAAGGATCAAAGCTCTGGTTTCTCCTGTTGCAGGTTCAACCTCAAGGATTAACAGATGAGACTGAACAGTTTTGATTTCCAGCTGGTGTCTTTTTTTTTTTTTTTGCTGAGACGATCCAGAAGTGCTGGAGGATGGACCTGTTGTGGTGACGATGGGAACAGGCAGAGCTGGATCCTGCTCCTGTGCTGCTGGGATTGGTGACTGGGGCTGGGAACAGCAGGAGCTGTGCTGGCCCTGGGCCAGCGCCCACGGCAGGGCAGCATCAGCACGGAGCCTGCCCTGACAGCTTCATTAGCCAGAGACAATCTTTGCAGAGTTAGAGATGTCACGTTGGGTAATTAATACATCCCCAAATATGCAGATTTCCCTGGGCTTCTCGGGCAGAATAACCCAGTGCACAGCACAGTGTGAGCTGGGGTGGGGGGAAATCTCTCGAAGAATTGTGCTGTTCTTTACAGTTATCACTCATTATAGGTTGCAAAAGCGGGGGGAAACTGTGAAAAGGCGACTCCAGGAGCAAAAAGAGTTTGCATTATTGTTCACCCTGTGAAAAGCAAGGTGCAGGATGTAAAGCACCAGGGGAAAGCCGCCAACAATAGACCCCATAGCAACAACAACTTCTAAGGGGGAGCGGGTGGCTGCACATCCCACTGCCCATGCCTTGATCTCGGTGTTCCAGCGCCGGGAGCTTGGCGGCCCCGTGGGGACAAAGGCCCCCTGCTGCCCGCCAGACAAAGGCAGCTCCTTCCCCCCGCACAATGCCCCCGGCACAGTGGGGCTGGCACACGGCCCGGCCCCACCCCTGCACCCCAAAACAGCTGCGCCCGCACAGGGGGCACGCAGAGGGGTGGCTGGGCAGGAGCAGGGGGCTGCAGGGTGTTGGAATGCAAGGGAGCCCATGGGGGTCCTGTCCCAGTTGGAATGGCCCATGGTGCTAATCAGGGCCCCATCCCTCCTGGAATGACCCATGGGGCCTGTTGGGATCCCCTCCCAGCTGGAATGGTCCATGGTGTCCATCAGGGTCCCATCCCTGTTGGCACGGCCCATGGTGCCCATTGGGATCCCATCCCTGTTGGCACAACCCATGGTGCCCATTGGGATCCCATCCCTGCTGGCCCAGCCCATGATCAGCATTCTGGGGACATCACCCGCAACATCCTGAGCAAATGCACAGCCAATTCCTCGCTCCCTCCCCACCTCCTCCTCTTCCCTCCCCTGTGGGAGCTATTTTTAGCTTTTGGGGGCCCGCTGGTGCCTGTCCCCGCCTTTGTCACCGAGCACAAACCACGGGGTTCAAACCACATTTCCCTCATTGCATTAGCAAGGAGCGGAGTAATTTTGACTCAATTTTTACATGCAAAGGTCACCATTAAAAAGTCATCATTCAGCAGCTCCCAGGGCTGGGTCCTGCCTGTGCTGTCATTAGAGCAGAACTTCAGGAGGTTCTTCCCGAAACGAGCGGGTATTTTTAGCTGACTTTATCAGAGAGGGAGCTGGGGGTGCACGGGGAGATAAGGGCATGGCTTAGATTTCTGTCTTTACGCTCACTGTCACACTCAAAAAAAAAAAAAAATCATAATTTTGATTTTCCACGTCCCTGAGGGAGAGATTGACAAGAGCATCCAGTGCTCATAATTGGATCATTCCTCTGGGAAAGTTGGCTCCTCCGCTGAAATCCTTACATGCTCTGAGGAAAATTGCTCTCAACGTTATTGAAAATATTTTAGGAGACTGAAGATTCTGGGGCCTTTCCAATTCGAGTGCTCGGGTCGGTCATGCCAAAGGGAGACAATAATGGGAACCAAATCTGGAGAGCATTGCATTTAATTGGAGCCCGATCCTGCGAGATGGGAAGGCCCAGGACCCCCTGGGGGCTCTGAGCCCTCCTCTGGTGGGGACTTGCAGGAAGGAGCAGCTCAGACACATTCCAAAATAGATGCCTGAAATAAATTATTGAAAATCTTTGGGTTTTTTTAATAATGAAAAATTCAAGTGTTTTGGCATGGGTGAGTGCTGGAGAGCGGGGCTGTAAGAGGCTGGTGGAAAATGTCTTCTGCACAATCCTTTCCCCTGCTGCTGCAGGCTTTTGGAGACAAACCTTTGGGATGTGTTTGAGCAGTGGTTTGCAGCCCTGTTTGCTTGCTCAGGATGAGGAGGTTCCTTGTAGAGACGCTCTGTGACCCTCAACCTCCACCTGAAGGAGGTTGAAGCCAGGTGGGGATTGGGCTCTTCTCTGAGGGAAAAAGTGACAGCACAGGAAATGACCTCAAGTTACACTAGGGGAGGTTTAGGTTGGATATAAGGGAAAATTCCTTCATGGAGAGGGTAGTTAAGGTCTGGAATAGGGCAGTGATGGAATCGCCATCCCTGGAGAGATTTTTTCATCCCTGTGGATGTGGCACTTGGGGACATGAGTTAGTAGTCTTGGCACTGCTGGGGGTATGGTTGGACTCAGTCTTGGAGAGCTTTTCCAGCCTAAGGGATTCTGGGATTCTGTTGGCTCCCAGCCACGACAGGCACCGTGGGGGGGACATGCTGGGGACTCTCCATCATTCCCTGTGGAAGGGATGGTGCCATGCACACTTCTACCCAGCTCACTTTTGGAGGAAGAGGCTAAAAGGGAAGGGTTTGATGAGGTATAGCCTTCCCTGCCTTCCACATAAATTAATTGTGCAGTTTAATAAACTAACAGGTGGTTCCACTTCAGAGCGAGCAGATGTTACCCTGAATGAGGCGAGTCCCCCCTCGCCATCCCCTCATCCCCCAGCTATTCCTTCCTTTCTATCTTCCCCTTTCTCCTCACCTCTTCCCTTTCCCCCTTCTTCCCCCTCTGATTTACGAGCAGCTCCAATATGAAATGTTTTGTCTGGGCCCTATGAATATTGATGATGGGCTTGTGCTGATTTGAGCTGCGTCTGTAACTTTCCGTGCTTCCTGGGACCATCCCTTCTCCCAGGCTCCAGGCACTGCTCTTCCATCCCCATTCATTCCACAGAGTTTTCAGGAGGCAGCCCCATTTGTTAAAGCTGCCTCTTGCCTGCACATTTGTCTTGGATTATCTCCCGAGGAGAAGACGATAAGTACTTACACAAACCTACGCCGAAATTAAACACACAAAACAAATGAGCCTGGCGTGTTCACATTCTTTCATTTCCAGGGATAATGCCCGGGAGGAAACACTTGTGTGACCGCAGATGGAGGATGGGTTGGGAGCCCCAGGAGGATTTGGGCTGCCCTCTTTAGAGGAAAGCTCTCCTCTGCTTCCCATATGGAGAGAAAAAATGATAGCACTGCTAATGGCTGGGGCATGGCTGGGCACCGAAGGGAAGGAGGAGGTAGCTGGGGATGGAGGGAAGACTGGAAAATAATAATGGGAAATGTTTTGATAAAGAAGCGTTGTGGTCTTATACAAATATTCCAAAACTTCTGGAGCCCATTTATCCCTAGATTGAACCCAGATGACAGCAAGCTGTTTGCACGGGCTGGAATGTGCCTCCAACAGACACCCAGTTCTCCAGGCTGGGGACCCGGGGGGGAACATGGGGGCAGCCCTGGGTGGCTCATTCCCCCCTCACCTCCTGCAGAGCCCCAAACATCTCTGTCCAACCATGGCCAGGCACTCCTGCCCCCCTGGGACCTGCTCAGAGTCACTCACATCCCTCCTGTGTAAAAGGAGAGGCCTCAAATCAGGGCACAATCCTGGAAACCGTGAATGGCACTTGGAAAGCACCTTAAGTTTTCCAAGTTGGAGAGGGCCCAGCCCACACCAAAAGCCCACAGCAGCCTGGCACATCCCTGTGCCTTGGAGAACGTCTAAACCAGAGCAACTGAGCATTTCCACCTTTCCCTCGGCCTTGCTTTTAGCCTTCTCCTCATCTAGCAGGCACCACCATTGAAATTTCCTTTATATCCCTCTTAAGCTGCTTCTGATGTTGAGGAACAAGTGGCAATAAAAAGTGTTTAATCACTAATTTCCTCCTGGAAGCCCTAAGTGTGATCCTGGTGTTTATTTTCCCTGGAGCAGCTGCAGGGCTGGGAGCATCCAGCAAGGGCAACAGCACTGTTCCCTGCTGGGGTTTGGTTCTTTACCTCTGCATGGGCAATGTCTGGAGCTTGTAGTTTTGTCACAGAAGTCAGCAAGAAAATTGCAGCACTCCGGCCATTTCTTTGCTCCATCCAGGGAAAAGTTCCAAGGAAAGGATTGTCCAGCCTGGCACAGCTGCCCAAGGCAGTGGTGGAGTCCCCATCCCTGGAGGGATTTAACAGCCATGTGGATGTGGCACTTGGGGACATGGGTCAGTGGTGGCCTTGGCAATGCTGGGGGAATGGTTGAACTCGATCATAGATTTTTCCAACCTATACAATTCCATGATTTTATGATTTTGTGGGCTGCTGTTGGCCCCAGAGTTGGCTGATGCAGAGCAGCTCCTGGAGAGCATCGATAGCGATCGGCCACAGCAGGAATGATCTGGGGATGTGTAATTCCCATCCAGCAGGAATAATCTTCAAAGTCCTGCTGGGGTGCTTTTGGACGACAGCGGAGTTTCCCCTGCTGGGGAAAATGGGACGCGAAAGAATTAACTGAAGTTGGAATGTTATTGTTTGTGTCAGACTCCGTTAACCACGTTAAAACTATATATAATACTTCAATTTCCTATGTCAAAACTCTCTAATGGGCAATATTCCGAAATCAAAGTCTTATGGAGCGGTTAATCTTCCGCACGGACAACGCCAAGTTTAAATCCAGTCCAAATGCCACTTCTCAGTCACAGCTTTAAAGGATTATAAATGATTATAATGGTATTTGTCTACTTGCCTGATACATAAGTTCACGTCAATGTTATCTCCAAAATTGACATTCGGTTTCATCTCAGAGGTGAGAGAATAAACTGTTGACTACCAGCTTCAGAGAGGAAAATGGATTAGCTCTAATGTAATTAGGGCTCCATTCACAGATGATTATTTTCGGCGGGCGCACAAACGGCGCTGATAAGGAGCGAGCTCGGCAGGGGCGGCCGGGGGACGCGGGGCTGGATTTGCTCTTTATCCTGCACGGGGTGTTGGGTGCCTGTGTGCAGCTCCTGCTTCAGACCTGCACAATGTCTGTGCAGTGCTCAAAGGCAGCCAGGGCCTCCAGCACTTCAATTTCCATGATTTCCACGCGGGTGTTGATGGGGGTGAAGGTTTGCTGCCAGTTTCCCTCTGACAGGCCAACTCTCATGGGATAGAGTCTCTGTTTTGGTGCTTCCTTGTTCCCTGTCCCAATGTGCCAACACCAACGTCAATGCCAATGTCAACACCAGCATCAGCATCAATTCCGATTGATCATCAACACCAATGCCAAAATCAACACCAATGGCAAAATAACCAGAACCAAAGCCAACAAAATCAACACCAACACCAAAGCCAGAATCAACACCAATGCCAAAATCAACACCAAAGCCAACAAAATCAATGCCAACACCAAAGCCATGATCAACACCAAAACCAAAGCCAACACTGACACCAACATCAACAACACCACCAATGCCAAATCAATACCGGTGCCTACATTGATGCCAAATCAATACCAGTGTCAACATCAATGCCATGGTCAATGCCACCACCACCACCACATTGCCTCCTCCAGCTCGTGGTTTTTAACTCCTTCCAGCACTCCAAAGCCAAGAGACACCTAAAGCCACTGCGCCTTTTTAGTCTGTTATTTGTCTCTGTCACTCTTTAGCTCTTAAAAATACATGAAAGAACAAGGATTGTCCCCAAGGATAATGGAACAATGGGAAGCAGCGACGATTTAATGAAAATAAATAAATTAATCTGTATACACTGCTGTTAATACAAATGGTTTGTGAACGGCATGAAAGATTTTACATTATTTTCAAAAAAAGCACAAAACCCTTTTCTTTTTCCACTGAAAAACTCAATTTAATTTTAAATCACACGATAAATGGTGGCAAATTGAACTTTATTATGAATTCATGAGTGCAGTCTAATACAATTGTTATTTCTCGGCCTTTGTGCTTTGAAGAGAGCCCCTTCTGCCAAGATGTTATTTTTTTTTTTAACGTGACCTGTGGGTGCCAGCAGGGTTTGGTGCAGGGTTTGGGATCACCGATTGTGGGAGAACTTCTGCTGCCTTCCCATCCCCTGGCTGGGCAGGCAAGACCCTCATGTGGAGAATTATGGGGGAATTACAGAGTGGGGATTATTTTCTGAGGACAATGCAAACTCGGAGGGACCAATGTGACTGCAGCAACGCTCCGGTGCGGAGTCTTGGCAGCGGGATAACGGCTCAGCCAGCCCAGCCTCCAAGCCAGGCTCCAGGGAGCCAGCCCAGAAAACGCCAAGACGTCTCATTTTGGGCCCTGAATTGTTCTGTCCCCGCCTCAGCCTGGCCAAGTCCTCCTTATCCCCCCGCCTGCCACCCCTCAGCAAGGGGAGCTCAAGGACAGGACTGAGTTTGTCCTTCCCATGCCCTCACCGCTGCCCTGTGCTGTCACAATGTCCCCATCGCGGAACCACTAAAGAAGGTGACATCTGCACAGCCAATATTCACCTGCTAGGGAGAATATTAAAACTCCCACTCCTTTGGGGGAGCCATCGTACTGGCTTTTTACAAGAATAAAAACAAATGGACAGATAAAAATTATTAAAATCATGGCGGGGATTCAATAGGTCTGTGCAAAGAACAGAAATGCAAATTGTGGCTGAAAAATCTGTGTGTACACTCTGGGTGTTTTTGTGGGCAGAGCAGAGTCTGGGGTGCAGGAAAGGGACGCCCAGTCCTGAACACAGCCCCAGCTCCAGCCCTGGCCTGAGATTTCTTGCAGAGACTTTGGCAGTAAAATAACCACAGTTACAAAAAAACACTTTTCCATCTTCTTGCTGGATACCCCCTAAATTTAGAAGAATTTCAGATGGACAAATTAAAAAGTACATTTGAGATAAAATACACAGTCAGACGCAGATTTGAGCTCCAGATCTAACTCCAAAACCACTTGCAGCTTGACATGGCACAATGATTTACTGTGCTCATGATTATATCCTGTAGGTAGCAGCTCTGCAAGTGGGAAATAACTCAGGCAGGGATGTGGAAAGGGAATAACTTTTCTTCTGAGTGCAGGACTTCAAGAGCAGCAGCACAAAGCCGAAGCCCCAGAGTTTCCAGTACTTGAAGGGGGCTTATAAAAATGAAGGCAAGCAATTTTTTACACAGGCAGGTAGTGATAGGATAAGGGGGAATGGCCTTAAAATAAAGGAAGAAAGATTTGGATTAGATGTTAGGGAGAAATCCCTTCCTGGGAGGGTGGGGAGGGGCTGGTATAAGTTCCCAGAGAAGCTGTGGCTGCTTCTGGATCCTTGGAAAAGTCCAAGATCAGGTTGGACAGGGCTTGGAGCAGCCTGGGACAGTGGAAGGTGTCCCTGCCATGGCAGGAGTGGGGCTGGATGAGTTTTAAGATCCTTTCAACTCCAACCATTCTGGGGTTCAGTGATTCTGAGCAATTCCAGAAGCAACTCCATTGGAGGCTGCTCCATGGGATGGAGGTGCAGGTCCCTATTGCACCCGTCCAGCTCCTGGGATGAAATCTCTGCTCAGTGACTGAGGGGGTATTAAACAATTAACCAGCAGCAGTGCAGGGTGATGATGACGATGATGGTGATGTGCATTTGGGATCCTGACCCCTTTAGAGAGATTCCTCACCACTGTGCACTGAAAATGAAATAACCACACTTAAAATAAGCTCTGCTACCCTCTTCCTCCATGCACCAGGAAATGTTCTGTGAAGGCCCTTCATAAACAGCCTGTCCCACCTTCTCAGATTTAATTATAAAAAAATACTTGAAACACAATAGTCCTTCACATGCAGGGCTCATTTTCTAATTGAGTTTTGATATGGATACACACCCAGGAGACCCTGGGCCAATGCACACAACAGATGGAGGGACCAAGCCCTCTGTCCCCTCTCCCTGAAGCAAAGTCACAGCAGGAGGATGTGTCAGATGTCTGGGCTCATCTCTCCAGCCCCACCTGATGCAGAGATGGAGCTTGTTCAGGCCCAATGGACTGACCCTGAAACGTCCCTGCAGTGGCCAAGGGGGAGTGGGGCAGAGTGGGGGCTCGTGGGTGTTGGAATGCTGGAAACTTCGATTTTGGGGTTTTAGGAGATAGTAACACATGTAAGTCAAGTTAAAGGGCTTCAGGAATTGTCTGAGTCCTTCTTCTTGTCCTACTTCTTCCTTTTTTCTCAATTAGCAATTAGTTAATGAAGTCCACATTGCAAACTTCAAGTAATTTATTATTAAGTTTAAATATAAAAAAAACCCCAATTTAAACCATTATTAATAGTTTATTAATAAAAAGTATTTCATAATTAAACAAATCATCCCCAAAAAAGACTGTATAAAAATAAAAAAGTAAGCCATTTTGCCTCATTTCTCTAGCTTACGAAATTAGGCTCACAGCCGTAAATAAATGAAATATAATAAAAAACCAAGTCCAAACTCAAAAGCTACATCTCCTGTGGCTCAATCCAAAACCTTAACCAAAAAAAAAAAAAAAAAAATCCCAACCAAAACCAAAAAACCCCCTCAAAACTGTAACACTGGGCACTGCAGCACCCATCCCTCCCTGGGAACCACGTCCTTAAGCCTCTGTGAGCACCCTGCCACCCACATTTCCCCCTCCTGGTGAGGTTACACTGGCAAAATTAATTCAGAGAAGAGGTTCCAGCCCTGAATTAGAATCTGAGCCAAGCGCAGCGAGGAGTCCCCGGCGCGGGGCTGGTGGTGGGCAGCACATCAAGGGGGGGATGACACCCCGGTGATGAATGACTCCCTCCTCTAACATTGCCCAGCTGGAGTGGCTGGAGCAAGCCTTAATTTACTATTTATAACCCTCTCCAGCTGTATTTTGCTAGGCAGAGCAGCTGGCTCGTTGCGGGAGTGTGAAGGAGAGGATGTTAACAGGTTGGCTGGCCGGGCTCTGGAGAGCGTTTGCGGCGGTGCAGGGAAGGGGTTCATGTGCAGGACAGCTCTGAAAACCCTCCTCCAGCCAGGCCAGGGCTGCAAACCCCCCCTGGGGCCAGCCTGGAGAGGGGCATCTGGGCAGTTCCTGGTTAAAGATGATGTTTCTGGGATGATTATGGTGAGACAACAGCTCAGGAAGGCCGAGCCCAAGGCTGGTGGTGCCAGTCTGGTGCCCTCCGTGGGAATGGGGGAAAATCTCTCATTTTTTCACCCTCACTGTCCTGGGCAGCCTCTCCTCATCCTGCTCCTGCTCTCCCACCTCACCCCCACAGCACCCAGCAGGGACTCAGGGAACTGGGAGCTTCCCCACACCTCACCTGCCCCACTGGGGAAAGAAAACCCACAGGGGAACAGGAAAACCCAGTAGAAATAGAGGCAAACCCCACCCACAGCCCTTCCCTGGGTCAGAACCAGCTGAGGGCGTGCAATTGCTGAGCTTTGTGCTGGGTGACACATCCCCACACTCTGCATAGGCTTCTCCCGCCGCCGCTAATGCAAACATTTAATTTTGATGATTTATTGCACAGCTATAAAAAAAAAAAAACCCTCTGGATTACGCTTTGGAGTCAAGGTCTCAGCTCCAGAGCACATTTTTATAGAGTCAGCATCTCTGTTTTTAAAAGTTATACTTCAATATTAAATATGACTTTTTTTTTTTTTTTTCCCCCAGCAAGTCAATAAAATCCCTTTGGAGCAGATAATAAACTCATTTCTTCTGGGCTGGCTATTGTTTTCAGGCCTGGGTCATATTTTGAAGCCTTTAAGGCTGTTCTTTGGCCTCTCTGATGTGGAATTTTGAGTTCGAACCCTCCCAGACCCCCAAACCAAGCCTTCCCTCAGACAGGCTCTGTTCCTCAGTGCAATGTGGTTCGCAGAAATCACCGAGCTTTGGCACAATAAACTCTCCAAGCTCTGATCCCCCTCCCATGGCTGCTCCTTCCTGCTCCATGGGCTGCAGGGAGATGCCCACGGTGTGGATTTGATGGCACCAATCCCTGCAGGGGACAATAAAACACCACCTCTGCCTTTAAGTGTTTTCTCTTTTTACAGCTCTCAGAATTACCCCCTAATCTTATTTATTTTCTAATACAAGTTTCTGCGGAAAAGGGTATCACGAGATAAATAGAAATTAACTGATTATGAGGATTGTCATTCTTTAAGTACAAATTTATCAGGCCATTTGCGCATTCTCTTCTAATATCTTGACATAAGAGTGTCAAATTAAACACTCCCCAGATTAGGATAATACCCAGCACTTTTGTAGCTTTCCTATCTGATTTGCAAAGCTTTCTTCTCCGCAAATGCACTTGAAGTTGGTGCTTTACAGGGCTTGATAGAATTCATTTCAGGATTAATAAGCCTCCTCTGAACCATTTAACAAAATCTCTGCAGCATCCTTCGCCTTGAATGGGGGAATAGATTCCAAGGAGCGCTTTTAATTAATTTGTCTAATCAACGGAGGGAAATGGAAGCCGGTTCGCGGCTGCAAATTGGTTCATGTTCATGGCAGCGAAATGTCAGCGGAGTTCCAGCCCCAGCTCCCAGCGCACGGGGTTATCGGGGCGGGGGGGGGGCGGTTCAGCTCTACCCGAAATTCGGCGTCTGGGCCCACGTGAGGCTCTAATTACTTCGGCCACGTTGCCTTTGTGCAGCCGTTCATCCGCAGCCCGGCCTTATCTTGTCATCCCCCGGTGTCATTAGCGATGTTTGAATGCATTAGTGACCCAAGGCAGGTTGGGCGGGCGGCGATTAGAGCGGCGGGGCCTGAGTGATGTTTGAAATCCCGGAGTCGTTCTGCTCGTTTCCATTCCAAACAGGAGGGTGAGGCGTCGGTGCTGCCGCTGCTGCTGCTGCCAGGGGGAAGCGCTCCCCGCTGTTATCGGGCCGGGATCGCTCTCCCAATTAACCCGCCGTTAACGAGGCTGCGGTGCCGCGGTGTGCGCTGAGCCGGGACACGCGGTGCGGCGGCTGCGGGGCTTTGTTTGAACAAGGGATGTGCGAGGAGAGCAGCTCCTCATCCCCTGCCGGCTCCCTGAGAGCTGCTGCTGCCGCTGCTGCCAGGGTGTCTGCACACAGCGGCACCCACAAATGCACCCCGAGCCTCGCTGGGTGCAGCGCTGACCCCACAATGGAGGGGTGGGAGACCTTAAAGCCCATCCAGGGCCACCCCTGCCATGGCAGGGACGCCTCCCACAGTCCCCAGTGTCCAACCTGACCTTGGGCACTGCCAGGGATCCAGGGGCAGCCACAGCTTCTCTGGGCACGCTGTGCCAGGGCCTGCCCACCCTGCCAGGGAAGGATTTCTTCCCAAAATCCCATCCACCCCTGCCCTCCATCAGTGGGACGCCGTTCACAGAATGAATGAATGAATTCACAGAATGAATGACCATGTTGGAAGAGACCTCCAAGATCATCGAGTCCAACCCAGCCCCAACACCTCAACAAAACCCTGGCCCCGAGTGCCACATCCAGTCTTTGTTTAAACACATCCAGGGATGGTGACTCCACCACCTCCTCGGGCAGACAACTCCAGTACTTTATCACTCTTTCTGTGAAAAACTTTTTCCTAATATCCAACCTGTATTTCCCTTGGAGCAGCCTGAGGCTGTGTCCTCTCGTTCTGTCGGTTGCTGCCTGGAGAAAGGGACCAACCCCACCTGAGCACAGCCACCTTTCAGGGAGTTACAGAGTGATCAGGTCACCCCTGAGTCTGCTTTTCTCCAGGATAAACAACCCCAGCTCCCTCAGCTGTTCCTCACAAGGTTTGTGTTCCAGGCCCCTCACCAGCCTCGTTCCCTCCTCTGGATGCACTCAAACATCTCAATGTCCTTCCTAAACTGAGACATCCAGAGCTGGACACAGCACTCAGTGTCCATCTTCCAATTCATGGAAGGGATTCTGTCCCATGGCTGCCTGTGTACAGAGCATTTTCCTGCCCCAAACTCCCAGTGAAATCCCTGAAGTAGGAATTGTGTGCTCCTTCATGGCTCCCACGGCAAATTAAATCAAATACTTGGACAATTAGTACAATCCTCATGTCAAGGGAACGGCCTCCAGACACTGCAAACACACTGGATGTTTGATAGATCTGAAAAAGCTTTATAGTCAAGATATTTTACACTGAGCCACATTGATTTCCCGTCCATTTTTTTTATATCAGTGTGTGCAACACCAGTCCAGCAAGGAATACAATAAATACCAGCAGTGATTTATCCAAATGGCATTCAGCAGGCACTTTGCAGCCACTCAGTTCATAGCCTCAGCATAAATAAATCAACACCAAAACAAAAGCCAGCACGTAAATCCCATGTACAACCTGCACCCTTCTTGGGATGAAAAATCCAAGGGGAAAACAGAACTGTTCCTGCTGGAGAAGCAGCACATCTGGCTCCTCTTGCTCAGTTAAGGATTTGCTTTTCTCCTTTCATTAAATTTTGCAGAGATATTGCAGCATTTCATCTGCCTGTCCTAATAGCAAAGGGCCCCATTAGCCCACGAATTTCCTGGGCCCTGTCTCCTGGAAAAGTCCAGGCAGGAGCAGCTCCAAAGGGGCACAGAAATGTTCTGTGCTTGGAGTCTGGGGGATGGAAATGGGCAGGAGGAGATGGGAAGGCTGGAAATTAAAAATACTGATACTAAGGGGAAGAGGAAGGAGAAGAGGAAGGAGAAGGAGAAGAAGGAAAATATGAATAAAATTACATATATGCTCTATAAAATACAGAATCACAGGATCATTCCTATTAGGAAAGGCCTTTAAGCCCATCCAGCCCAACAATTAACCTCACACTGACACATCCATACAGACACAGTTAATTAGTGCCATGGTGGTGTGTTTCAGCTGAGTTTAATGCGTCCACATTCAGTGGTTCCTTTTACCCTCCTACATTTAAGATGTTGCTGATGCCCCGTTGCAGCAGGCAGATGTTGGTGCTCCCACAGTTTCCTGCAGCTGTGCATGGAAATCACTTTTTCCAATTGATTTTCTAGTTAATTTAAAATAACAAGACTAACGGCCTGCGTGCTAAATTCGGTATGAAAGTGCATACTTCAAAATGGACTTAGAGCAATTTGAACTGGAGATATTTCTTCAGTCTGCCTGTAGGAAAAAAAAAAAAAACAAACCCAAAATAAAATCAATCCTAATTTAATTTGGAGGTCGCAAACCAACTTCCCTGTTCACTGTTTGCTGTGAGGAACACGAAAGGCTGGGTTGACAAACAGGGTTTGGGGCAGGGAGCCTGAGAAACCCATTGCATATCGAGCAATTTCAATTTTTGTTCCTATAAAAAAGCCTAATGGCTCCGATGCTCCCACAGATCCAAGGCGATCACCAAAGCCAGTTGCTGTTTCAGGGCTCTGGATATGAACAGCAATCCTAGAAACCCTGGAGACTCCCTAAAAGCCCTGTGGAAGTGCAAAGGATTATTAGGATCAGATCAATGCTCGTATATCTGCTCCGGGCCGTGTTTATTGTGCAGCGGCTGCGGCGTGGCCGCTGGGAATCAGGATCATTGGGTCAATCCTGCCCTCCCAGTGCTGCCTTGCCATGAGAATTTTGGGATCCTTGGGCTCAGCAGCACCTCAGGGGGTTCTGAGCCAGGGTTTGCACCCCAAGCCACGTGCCATGAACCAGGAGGGAGGGCTCAGAGAAACCCCCCTCGAGTGCTGGCCAGGGCAGGGGCAGGGATGGGGAATGGTTTTCTCTCCCTCCTCAAGAAAACAAACATTTTCTTTCCCAGTTCTCCTGAAGGTGGGAAGTTTCTCCCCTCCATGTGCTTTCCCCACACCTGCAAGGAGGGAGGTTAATCCTCTTTGCACCCTGCAGCAGGGACGCAGAGCGGGGCAGACCCCTGATCCTGGGTTTATTTCCTCGCCAAAAGAAACCCAAACAGGGATGGGGCGTCAAAACGCCAGTCCAAGAGGCAGAGCTCTCCACCTCATTATATCCACCCTCACAGACATTGTGTTCCAGTTTGTGGAGCATGAAGTGGGACAGGATTTCTCCCTTTCTCTGGGGGAGAGCAGCGCCGCCAGCCCGGCTTTTCCCGGTAATGAGGATCCATCAAACCCCCGTTTGAAACGAACTCACAATATGAGTGTGAAAGCCACCAGGCTGGGGACGGGGGGGGGGAATGAAAAAAAAAAAAAAGAGAGAATAAAAATCACATTAGTGCTGGAAACTCAACTTTCTGCTTTCCTTCCTCTGGCAGAATTTAATAAAGCCTTGTCCGGGCCCAGCGCCACTGAAAGCCGCACGAGCCCCAAGCAGCAAACCTCGGGGCAGCCACATCAAGGCTTTATTAAAGCCAGGCCTGGGGAAAAACGTGTGCTCCTGCAAAGCTGAGCCACCAACAGGAGCTCCAAACAGCCCCCCTCCCGAGCTGAGGGGCTTTTTTAGCAGGGCACATCCCCTGATGTGAAATTCTGGGGGAAAAAGGAGGGAAGAGCTCAGGCTGGAGGTGGCAGCAGCCACGCCTGGGGTTGGGCGAGGCAGCTCTGCCCTCGTGGTGGTTTCAGGGTGGGAGTGGCAAAAGTGACCGAAAACCAGAGACCACTCTGACAGGGTGGGTGTTGATGATGCCAAAATTCAGGTTTAAAACAAGCTACCCCCTTTTCCGTGATCTTTTGTGGTTTTCTTTTTATTTAAGTAGTAGAGGTTCTGAGGGTTTAATAGGAAGAGCAGTCTCCTGCAACCACAGCAGCCCTGACCTGATGTGCTGGGCTGAGAGGCTGTTGGGGTTTGAGACTAGATTTGGGTTGGGTTAAAGTTTGAGTGTGGTTTGGAGTTTGGGTTTGTGGAGGAGTTTGGTTGCTTTGGGTTGGGCTCATATTCAGGTTTAGGTATGAGATTGAGTTGGGCTCAGGTTTGTGTTTGGGTTGGTCTCAGCTTTGGGTTTGGTTTAGGCTTGATTTTGGATTTGGGTTTTGGTTGGGTTCACATCAGGGTAGGGTTGCATTTAGGTTCAGGTTTGGTTTGGTTTGGTTTGGTTTGGTTTGGTTTGGTTTGGGTTTGATTTTGGTTTTGGTTTTTGTCTTGGCTTTGAGTTCATGTTAATGTTTTGGTTTGAGACCATGTTGGGATCCCAGTCAGTGTGAATTTAAGTTTGGGACCGGAGTCCAGGCCCCTTTCCAGAGCTGTCTTTGAGCTCCTAAAGATCTGGAGCTCAGAGTGGGACAAGGACCAGGGCCAAGGATCCCAGTCCTGCTGGGATGGAAGGGGTTTGCAATCAGAGCAGGACTTTTCCCAGGGCACTTCTGAGGCAGAGCCTGTCAGAAGATGAGTTTTCTAAATGACTTTTCTAACTTCTCTTTCGGCTCCCAATGGTAATTGGTTCATTTCCAGGTACTTGCAAGAATGTAAATATGGAATGAATCAACTTTTTCCACATTTTCCTCAGCAGCTCTTTTATGAAGAACAGATTTTCCGCAGAGGAAATTAAAAAGTACATAAAACTGAGAAATCATGGTGTTGTTGAGAACAGCATCAGCTTTCAATGTCACTTTGTAACTGGCAGCACATACTGTATTCCAATGGCATTAATAGAAACTACAAAGTTTGTTTCAATTAGCTTCGTTTTTCTTTCAGAAAAGGAATTATCATAAATCCCTGAAATAACATTTGTCCAAAAAGAGATGTGTAGCTTTGCTTTAGAAATCTTTCATGTCTGTTTTTAAATTACACATCCTTGTAAAAATGATTATACATTGACTTAATAAATGCACTTGATTTGTGTATATTGCTGAAATAAAATTTAAAAAGAAGCCACGACACAGCTCTGATTTCCTGTACAAGGCTGTCAAACAGCTCTTCTGTGGTAAATTCTGAGAGAAGGCTCTTGGCAACTTGATCTGTGCACGGGCACGTTAGTGAGGAGAAGATGGGGCTGCATTCGGATTTTGACAGATTCTTTTTGGAACAACTTCTAAAATATCCTTCCATCCTCGTGCATCTGTCCTCATGGGAGGCCCTGGACTTTGTGGAGGGTGATGGGTGTGGACAGCTCAGAGGGTGGGACTGACCAATCCAACCCCAAACCTGGATCCTGGAGGATCCTTCTGCATCAACTTTGCAGCTGAAGCTCCACTTATCCCACACAGGTCCCCAGAGTGTGGGCCAGAGTGTGCCCAGGCACTGCAGCACTGAAAATAATCTTCTTTTGAGAGTCTAAATAAACCTTTCCTTCGGACTCCACGCCATGGAGAAGCTTACAGCGTAGTCAGGCAGTTAAAGGGGGGGTTTTATATCTGATTGTCTCTGTTGTGGTGATGATTTGCTGACAGCTTTAACGGGAAATGCCCCCAGAAGCGGTGCCCGTGTAGAATATGGAAATTCATGATCTTATTTCACACCAAACAAATACAGGCACTAATTTTTGGGGTGCATGAGGCAACCCCCAAACCTCTGTGGTGTGGGAAGGAGGTTGGATGGTGTGGGGAGAAGGTTGGTTGAGTGGTTGGAAAGGAGGTTGGATGGTTGGGGAGAAGGTTGGATGAGGTAGGAGGAGGTTGGATGTTTGGGAAGGAGGTTGGATGGTTGGGAAGGAGGCTGGGGAGAAGGTTGGATGGTGTGATCACCACGTGGCTCCATCCCTGCTCTGGGGAAGATGCACAATGGGCTGGGGGGAGCCTGCTCTTAATTAAAACATCCCAAAGGTCTCTCCATGCAGCTGACAACAGATATAATTTATCTTGTCAGCTCTCCCCACATCAGAAGTGCACTCTTTGAGCAATAGTTAATAATTATATTAATAAAAATCATCCCTGCCTACAATGTGGAGTAAGTTGTGGCTGCTCCCCCGCCTGAGCCTGCCCAGGTGGTGCAGCAGCTCCAGGCTCTGCTGCCTTTGCTATTTCTGCTCCAGGACAAATGGATTTTCCCAGACATTTTGTGACTTTTCTCAGGAGACCATGCCGTATTCCCTGTGCTCACACTCACCACCCCAAATGGCCCTGCCCTGCACTGAGATGTTCCGGGGGAAAGAGCAATAATTGTACATTTGCTGGGAATTACACAGGATGAAGACAATTATAGGATGAGGACAATTAGGGCATGAAGCAGATCTGATCCTGTTTCCACTCCCCAGATCCCATTTCCTAGTTTGCGTTTGCGGTGCTCAGGGTGCGTTTCGTGTGTCAAGCGCTGCTCGCGGTGTGTCCCCATTTGGGAGCGGGATGAAAACCTCACCCGGGGCACTCCAAACCCAACCCTGGCTTTGGGTTTCTCCCCCTTCACAACAAACTCCTCCCTTCCTCAACGCCTCTAGAAAGTTTTATAATTTAAATCATGGCTCAACTTTTGGATTCCACTTCCAGGGGAGCAGGAGGACGAACCCCACGGGCACTCGGGCTGCTTTCCACGTGGGATTTATCCATAATCTCCCCGACAACCGGGGAACTGCCGCGGCAGCTCCAGCCCGGTCCCCCTTCCCCTGCCTCCATCGCCTCCTCTCGCAATTATCATGCAAACCAGCACCTCGCAGCTCGTTAATGCCTTTCAAACCTCAACTTCCTTGAAGTTCTGAGGGGTTTGGACACGCGGCTCTCCGTTCGGCAGCGTTTTTTTCCCCGCGCCACAAACGCACGGGACGCGCTGGAAGGCGCCGGGAGCGGCAGCCGGGAGTGTTTACACGGCTGTTGTGGCCAAAAAACGCCGCCGCTGCTAATTTATTCCTGTCCCTTAAATTCTGTTAGCAGTTGTAAGACAGTCGGATCCCACCCATGGGAGCGTGTGCCCTCGTGAAACACAATTACAATGAGAATATCTCATTATCTCATTGGCTTTAGCTTACTCTTCTGTTACCATGGTTTCAAATACACAGAGGAGCCTGAAACGAAGCGCGCCGCTAACAAAGAACATCTCCTTGTACAATGACATCAGATCGTGTCAGGCAGAGCAGACTTAATTAAATACCCCCCGACGCAGGGCAGGTACCGGAGTTGGGGACACTTTTAAACCCGGCACCTCGGCCGGGTGGTTCCCGTCGGAGCGGCGAACGCGGGCAGTCCCGGCAGTGAAATCGTTTATAAAATGAAAATTATCCCTTCCCTGAGCCCTCTCCCACCTCGCCCCGGCCAGAACACGGCGCTGTCCCGGTGCGGGGGACGCCGAGTGACTTCGGGGTGATGCTCCGGGAAGGACGCGGTGTCCCCAGCCAGCCCAGCCCGCTCGCAGTGACATTTTTTTTTCCCTCCCCTGTTTTTCCAACCTCTGGTCCCCGAGGAAAGGGCAGAGCCGGGGCAGTGCCCGGAGCCCCCGGTCCCACCACCCGGGTGGCTCAGCCGCGGCTTTTCCAGCGGCGGCATTAAAAATTCCACAAATCATTTATTTACCCTGGAGTATATCCGGTGACATAATGTGACAATAATGACATCCCTAGTGGTGTTAATTGATTTTGTCCTGGTAGAGGAGGTAATTTGGCGTCCACAGCAGCTTCTAGATCGCGGACCTACTGATTGTCTGCCGAGGTAATATTACGGTTAATGAAGAGAAAACACGCTTTCCTCTTTAAAAGACAATATGCTAATTAGGACAGACAATAGAGAGTCAGGGGTCATTTATTATTTTTAAACGGAGAGTTAATGCCAAACGACCGGCATGGAAGTGCAAAACGACTGTAAATTAATAAGTGCAATTCCTGGCTCGTAAAATCCATCGTCGCCGTTAAATAAAAAGAAGGGCATTCATGAAATATTCCGACCATCGGAATACTTGAAGGTGTGAATAATTAACAGGCGCAAGTTAACATCCACCAGCTTGTAAAAGGTCTGATTAAAGGCAGTGCTCATCAGCCACCAAACTATCACAGCTCGTCGGGTCAACATCTCCTAATTAATGATTTCTTATTAGAGAGATAAAACGTGTTTTCTGAGGAGAATTATTTTTAAAAAGGAACGAGTGTTTTCGGTGTAATGTGTGGAATAATTAAAGCTCGTTTAATGGGGCTGAGCCTGGCTGGGTTCCACGGGGGGTGTTGCTGTGGGCTCTGGTGGCTCTGGTGACACCAGGGGCTCTTGGAGAGGTGCCTGGGCTTCACCTGAGCCTCCAGCTCAGAGCTGAACCGTGCTAAAACCCGGCCCCCCAAATCCACATTTTGGATATTCAGCTCAGAGCTGAGCCATGCTAAAACCCAGCCCCAAAATCCATAATTGCAATTTTCCTGGAAAACACAGCGGCACCTCAACCAGCACCCAGCTCTGGCTGATGGTGCACCAAGCTCCCATTCTCGCTCTGTTTTAACCTCCCCAGCTGAATTTGTGTGTTTATTTATCTCCAGAAACAGGGACTCTTTCCACTCACCTGTTGCAGAATTCTCAATGGCAGAAAGAACTGGAACCAACCCAAACTCAGGATCACCACTGAGGGGCTGTTTTCTTGACGTCTACTCCTTTCCCTGCTACATTAATAATATAATAAATAACAGATCTCATTTACTAAAAGAAGTAATCTTATTTTCAAAAGTAAATTGGTTAATGGCTCTGGGAAAGGGTTTGGAGTTTGGGATTTGTGTTTAGGATGGTGGTTATAACACTATAACCCTTTTTTTTTGTTAAATTAAAACAATATCCCTGGAAGGGTGAAGGCAATATCCTATAAATTAGGAATGTTGGCCACTGGGATGCTACAAACCATGTCAACCTGAACATTGAAGTTGAGGAAATGCCATTTTAGTGCACTGAAAACCATCACAGGCTCAGTAAATACCTCACAGGATGAGCACGTCCCGCTGAACCCCTCTCTCTGAGGGATTTTAGGGTGATTGTATTCCCATAAATACCCGGCTTGGAGGAGTCTGCTCCAGGTCATCCCAGTGTGCCACATCCATGGGGTTGGACAAGCACCACAGCCACGGGAGCCTGAGGAAAAAAAAAACCAAGAAGGGAAAACCATGAGGATTCCAGTGTCCCCTCAAAGCCTCTGGGGTCTCCCCTTGGCCCCACTGCTCCAGGACCAGAGGAAAATGGGTTGTGGCACACCTGGGAATTCGGGCCTGAGCCCTCCTGGGGAGGGAGGTGCAGCTTTATCCCCACCTAAACAACACCAAAGAGCTCTGCTGACAGCGTGGCCCCGGAGCTTTGGGGCTTTGGGCTTTAATTTACCTTTTAAACATCGATTTCTGAGCGGGGACCTGCGTTAAAAGCATTGCCTGGCGCTCATTTGCATTTAAAGAAGAGAAGTTCAAGCTCTCAAACCTCCAAATTGCGCACGAAGCAGGGGCTGATGAACCAATATTTACTCTGGATTCATTTCGGGGCCTAAATGGCATTTTAGGAGCTGTTTTAATGAGGGAGCACCGCGCATGTCCCCGCGCTGTTTTGGACTCGCACTAATGATCTGGAGGCGTGGTTATGCCTTTAATGATCCTCTTTAATAATTTATCAATAGAGTTTGTAAGTGCTAATTTGCACTTTCAGGTGCACGTTCTCCTTTTGAAGCCGCCGCGCAACCCCCTATTAATGTTAATGGGAGTTGTGCTCACATTAAAAGGAGATTATACCCCCAAGGTGTTTAACATCTGACTCAGGCAGGTCTGAAATCGCACTGCTGAATGTCACCGCTTTCATTCCGCCTTTTGGTCGGGCTGTCACCACGCGGCTTCAAACAAGGAGGAAAAACTGGGCACTGCTAAGTCAGTGCGCCGGCCTTGACTTGTTAGGCTCGGGCTTAAATCCAAGCGCGGGGCGAGGTCGCCGCTGGAGCAGCTCCAGAGGGTGATGGTGTCACCCAGCGCTGTCCCCAGAGCCACCGAGGTGTGGGCAGGGGTTAATTCCTGCCCAGCAAAGAGTGGAAGGGCCAAGAGTCTGGGAAAAAGATTTCCTCCGCCGGTTTTGAGAGAGGCTCTAATCACTTCTGGGGGCGATTTTCGCCGTGCCATCAAATCCCGGCGTTTATGAATTGACATCTAATTAACGGCGAGGAGGTGAGGGCCTGTGCTCGTCTCCTGACTGAACAAATCACTCCAGCAGAAATTTAAATCCTATTTACTGCGCTGCAATTAATTGGGTTAAATGACACGGCCAGGGATCGATGCGGGAAGGTTTCACCTCTTAACCCTTTCCTCAGCCAACACCTCCCAAAAAACGGGGGTTTGGGGAGACGACTGGAGGAGCAGGGAGGAATTTGGGTGCCGTGGGGTTTGCACAGGGATGTGCTGGCTGACAGAGAGAGGGATAATTAATGACTAAACCCCATCTGGTCCCCCAGAAACGGTGTCAGAGCTATCCCAAACTCTACCACTCACCTGCATCACCTCACCGAGGCTTTCAGATATTCACTCGTAACTCCTTTGGAGAGATTTGGGGAGGGATCAGATGATATCCCCGGGGTCAGTCGGGGTCCCCCCAGCTCCTTGTGCACCCCCAGCTCCGCAGCAAAGCCCTCGATGCTGCGTGAGCCCCAGAGCAAAACCAGCCCTGGGTTATCGGCGCTGCACCCAGCACAAATCCCAGCCCCATCCCAGCTACTGTGGGGAGAATTAACTCTGCCGCAGCCACGCGTTCATCAGGAGCCAGGCAGAGCGAGCATGCTGATGAATTATGCATTTCCCCACCTGGGAGTTCATATTTACCATATCTTGCTGCAATCCATTAGGAAGAACAAACATTGTATTTATCCAACACCGCTCCAAAGCCGTTCGTTTGCGTCCCTGCTGCGAGGAGAAGGAGCCGAGGAGGCTGCGGGGCTCTGCAGGTCCTGTCCAGGCTCAGCTCCAGCCCCTGGAGAGCCCTCGGGGGCACGCCTGGGGACCCTCGGGGTGCGACAGCGGGGTGGGGACCCCGGCTGCAGGGGACGGGCAGGGACCGGGGTGGAAGGGCTGAGACCTCGGTGCAGCCTGAGCTGCTGCACCCCAGAGCCCCCAGAAACGTCAGAACCATCAGAAAACCAGTGCCGTCAGCATCCTCATCATCCTCAGCACACCCAGGACACTCAGAACTCCCAGAAGCCTCAGAACCCCAGTACCCCAAATGCCCCCAGCACCCCCAGAATCCCCAGAACCTCCAGAACCCTCAGAACCCCCAGAACCATCAGATCCCCAGTGCCCCCAGCATCCTCAGCACCCCCAGAATCCCCAGAACCTCCAGAACCCTCAGAACCCCCAGAACCATCAGATCCCCAGTGCCCCCAGCATCCTCAGCACCCCCAGTATCCCAGTACTCCCAGTATCTCCAGCAGCTTCAGCATCCCAATAGCCCCAGCATGCCCATAACCCCAGCACCCCCAGCACCCTCAGCCCTGGCAGCACCCCAACACCCAGGGGGGCTGGGGACCCCCCCCAGCTCCCCCCGCACAAGCGAAGGCCGGGTTCGGGGGCCCAGGGAAGCAGAGGAACCCTGCTCTGACGGGCTCGGCGGTACGGAGGAAGGGGAGGCCCAGGCTTTGAGCACAGGAGCGGATCTCCCGCATTTCATCTCGGCTCCCCCGCCCGTCCCCGCAGCCCTCGCACACTCCGGTGTTTTCAATCGCTCTGCCGGCGCCGCGTTTGAAGATGTCAGGGGACAGCGGGGCTCTCTGTGAAACGACTTGCAAGAAAAAGAGGCTGATCCCTGTCCCTGCTCACAGACGAGCTTTTGAAAGCCTTCAGGAACGCCCCAAACTCCCGTTCCCGGAGCACCGCATCCATCCCCTGCTCTCCCCGGCCTGGATGCTCCGGCAGGGGAAGGAGCTGGGCAGGCTCAGGAGTCCACAGCGGCACTCAAACAACCCTTCTCCTTCTTTCTTTCTACTCGATAAGGAAAAGAATAAAAAGAGAAGTTCTTTCCTTTTTTCCTGACAGTGTCTGGAAAGCTGTGGCAGCGTTTTCTGCAGGGCAGTGGCTCCAGCAGCCCCCAGGGTCTCCTCTGCCCACCCAGGGAAATCCGGGGCAGGAACGGGCTGGGCTGAGGAAATCCTCGTCCTCAGCAGCCCGGGGGGGCTCTGCAGGGATGGGGTGCAGGGAGAAAATTGGGAAAACTCCTTTCCCGAATACCTGGGATGAGCCTGTGACTGAGGTGGAGTCTCCGTAGAGCGCGTCCATGGGAATGGCTTCACATGGACACAGGGCAGGGCTGGATGGGATTTTGGGAAGGAATTCCCGGCTGGGAGGGAGGTGAGACCTTGGCACAGGGTGCCCAGATCAGCTGTGGCTGTCCCTAGATCCCTGGCAGTGCCCAAGGCCAGGCTGGACAGGGCTTGGAGCACCCTGGGACAGTGGGAGGTGTCCCTGCCCAGGGGACATCGGATGAGTTTTCATGTCCCTCCCAACCCAAACCCTTGTGTGATTCCATGATCGACGCCGCTGAAAGAATAACCCAACCCTTGATATAAATATTTAAACTTCACTTAGGCCCTTCAGCGTCTATTTACTCCAAAGCATCCCCCCCCTCGGAAAGTTTCGTCGACATGATCTGCAAGTTAAACAACTTTTCAAAGGACACTCCAGGGGCCGCACAAAGGACCCAAACCCTCTGTTATTGTCACGGGTTTGTGCTTTAAGCCGGGTTTAAAAGGGGCGGTGAGTGCAGGGCGGGGCAGCGGCGGGGGCGAGGGGCAGGGTGGCCCTGGTGGCCCTGGTGGCCGTGGTGGCCGTGATGGCCCTGCCCCAAGTGCCACCAGAGCCGTGGTGGCTCCCGGCAGGGCTGGGCACTCGCCACAGCCCGGGGAGAGAGGAGCACATGAAAGCCGGGCTGGATTTGCCTTGCAATGACAGCTGCATATTAATCTAAAGAATTTCTGAAAAATCAAAAAGACATTTTTTTTCAGCAAAATACACCCCTAGAGCCTCGATCCTAAAGCAAGGGAATAAACTTGAAACGGGATTGATTTCATCTTAAAGGGAAGGGCTCTTTGAAATGCTACCAGCTGCAGTTGTCTTATTTGGTTTTCAATACTATAACAAAATTGTGCCATATTGTGTCAAATAAGGAGATAATATAACAGCTTTAAACAAATTTTGTAATTACGGGATCAATCAGAAACGAATTAAATCCTTGTGCATTAGGTAAGCGGTGCCACTGAATACTGAGCAGCTCCAAATGCCAACTCCAGTGGCTGCCCCAGAGCTGAGGGCTTGGGGTGACACCAGCCAGGGGACACAGGGGATGTGGCCGTCCCCAGCCAGAGCTTCTGGACTGGGGAAGGAGCACAAGGTCCCAGGCTGTGATTAAAGCTAAAAGTGATGCCTTGAGTTTTAGCTTTTAGGTGTTTCAGATCCTGTGCTGCCCAGGGATGCAGCTCTGAGCTCACAGTCAGTGTCACTCAGCTCTGCACACAGCAGGGACACAAAACAAATCCTTCTCCTGCTGCACACCAAGGACAATGTTCAGGCCCCAAAGCACAAACAAGGGTGGGCTGGAGGGAGGAACAAGAAGGATGGGACCTCACAGCCTGGAGCTGGGATTGGACAATTAAACCCCAAAATGCAAATGGACCAAAACTTACAAAAGTGTGAGACCTGGTGACCAGGCAGCCACTTTGTGTCCATTTTGTGACCATTTTGTGTTCATTTTGGGTCCACCTTGGGTGTAGCCCTGGCCAGGCTCTTGTCCTGCCCAAGGTGGATCCTTAAAGGCCTTTCAATAAATATCTACTTTATTTTCTAGCTCTGTCCAGTCTCTGTTTCAGGTCAGCCTTCCCAAAGAGTAAAAAGTGAACTCCACCAGCAGCCTGAGCCAACGGAGCAGGGCCCAGCACCAGCTGCCCCCTGTGCCAGGGCCTGGGGTTTGTTTGTTCCTGGGAATGGGAATGCTGCTCCAGCACGGTGGGGATGACACTCAGGATGTTCTCGCTGCCCTTGTCCAGGTGGTTCAAGGATGGATTTGTGTTCCTGCAGCCAGCTTGCATGGAAAAGCTGTTCTCCAACAAAGCTGTGTGCCCCTCACAGCCACCACACTGGGATTTGCCTTTGGGTGTTTGGAATGACACCAGGACAAAAATCACCCCCAGGGCAGCCGCTGGCCGTGGTCAGAGCTCCCCCCACCCCACCCAGGTTTGTGCTGTCCAAACCCTGGGCGCTGATAAGAGCTCTGATAAGAAGCACAAACCGTGGTTCTGGTGCATCACAGGGATGGTTTTACAGGAACATTAAACAGGGTCAGGGATACCGGGAGAAGCTCCTTGGCTCCTTCACCAAACCCTGCCCATCCCACCCAGGGGTGTGGGGGCCCTCACTCCTGCCATTTAATTACTTGTTAATGAACTTATTATGCAAATGAAGCCCTTCCAGGTGTGATGTCATCCCGGGACCTGTGGGTAGAGATGCCCCGGGTGCTGCACGGAGCAGGATTGGATCACTGTGTGATCCCACCAGGAACTAATAAAACTATTATTTGGAAAAGCTTTTGCATATTTAACATTCTTATACAAACTGGAGCATCCCAAATCAGGCCTTTCTGCTCTTTCAAAGAACGAGGATTGCTGTTAGGGAATAATACATTAATGACTGAGATGCTGCACACACTCTTTTCTGAGGCTGCTTCTGCACCACTTGAATAATTCTGTGGATTCCTCCACTTGAACATCAAATTTGTATTTGAGCCGCTCTCTTAGAAGCTGCTGCCACAGCTGGAGCTACAGGATGAGTCAAAACAAATGAGTCAAAGCACGAATCTGTGAACACAGGCAGCACAGGAGGGAGGGGATTGTGCGCAGGAGTGCTCACCATCCCTCCCCAAAATTGGGCTCTTCGTTTCTTTGTTCTCTGTTTGATTTCCCTTTCCCCACACTTCCTCCGGATTCCCTTTTCCCTTCAGGGCAGCCGCGAAGAGCTCGGCTGGGACAGGATTTGGGTCGAGTGTCAGGAGCCCAAGTTCGGTGTGGCTGGGAAATGCAAAACCCTGTTTTCTCTTTTGGGAAGCAAATACCAGCAGTGGGAGGGATCAGGAGCTGAGAATTTTTGCAAACCCCGAAATTATCAATGTAATTATAAAAAAAAAAAATTCCCTCTCCCTAAACTGCTCCCCACAGCCTTCACCCTGAGTAGAATCCAGGGACCCCAAACTCCTGGAGATGTGAGGACGGAGGGAGCACCACCAGCACGGAGAGAAGCAACAATTCCCCTAGAAACTGGAAATTGAATGTCTTAAAGAGCCAAATTTTAAATTTTGGGTTGCTTTCTAGAGGATTGAACAGTTTTTCCTTCCATCCTGTGCAGGTTTGGGCTCCTGGGCACATCACTGGGCACAGCCTCCCCCACACTCCTGGAACTACTCCCCAGTGCTCCAAACATCCTGGAGGAGAATTCTGAGAGGAGAATTCTGGATCTCTTCCAAAGGAATTTCCAACTCTCCTCCTCTCCCACATGTCTTATTGACCGTGGCCTTATTATCTGAAAGGGTTTGTGAGGAATTTGGGCTGATGCTCCTCTCAGCAACACCTTCTGATGATTTCATGATGGTTCTGCAGACAAACCTGGGTTCTGGCAGCTCTGGCACCATTGGCTGGTGGCTCCACATCCCCGTTTTCAGTTTGAAAAATCCAAGAATTTGCAGGAAATGCACGTTTGCACTGCTCCTGAGTGGGCTGTCAGTAACGTCATTTCTTCTGGAATATTGGTGCAGGGAATGCTGCTGCAGGGAATGCTGTGCTGGGGACCCACACATGTTTTGGATGAAGGGTGCTCATGTGCAGCTGGTGCTTACAACGCTTTACATGGGTCTGGATTATCCATCTGTCATGTTGGGTATTAATTCCTCCTGGATTACTCCACGTTCCCACTTCACCCAGGGATGTGTGGATAAGCAGGGGAGCACCCTCCCCACCCCAGCACAGGACTCTGTTTTCCCA
Source organism: Chamaea fasciata (assembly GCF_029207755.1). Classification (NCBI taxonomy): domain Eukaryota; kingdom Metazoa; phylum Chordata; class Aves; order Passeriformes; family Sylviidae; genus Chamaea; species Chamaea fasciata. The sequence continues at coordinate 21,777,830 of NW_027094096.1, read as the reverse complement.
TATTTGCCCTGGAAGGTCACACGTTATAATTGCTGTGTTGTACACTCCACCACGTAAAACAATTCCCATTTATTCCATACAACACATCCCGTGTCCTTTAATTAATTTGGGCTGCAGAGGAACGATCAGACATTCACCAAGAAGTTCACCTTTGGGACCGTCAGTGAGAAAGCCTTGTGCTGTGCAGCAGCCAGAGCCAGGACAGGAATCCTGGAGGGAAGTTTTGCCTGGAGAGGGAACTGTCCCTTGCTGTCACCTTAAGGACACCAGTGACCTTAGACAAGCAATGCTGGGCTGGAGGGAAAAGTCTTTCTGTGTGAGAGCAGTGGGGGACACAGGCAGGGAGGGGACACAGGCTGCTCCCAAGTGAAAAACCTGAGAGAAGCACAAAGCAGAGGCAGGACAAAACCAGCCAAGTTGTCCAGAAGCTGGGGAGGTTTTCCACCACTGTCCCTGCATTCCATGAGGCTCCAAGTGATTCCGGAGCTGTTCCTGTGTCCTAAGGATCTGCTTTGCAGGAGACATCAGTAACTACAACACAACAAAAAAATCCCCCCCCCCCCCCTCCTTTTTAAGGGTCTCATCACACTGAAAACTTGCTGGGGTTTGTGACAGCACTTCCACATAAGAACACAAGAATTCAGATTTTCTACGCGATGCAGCACCAAAAAAAATCACATTAGCAGAGAGCTGGAGCGAGAAGATCAACATTTATTACGTCCCCATCATGCACCTGATTTTATGTGTGAGATGGAATATTGGATAAAGAGGGTGAAAAATCAAACCTGTGCCTGGGGCAAGTTCTTGCAGCATGGCGGGGGTCACGTTAAATTTGTGGGGATCCAAAACACAACTGAAATCATTTGTCTGTTGTGGTTTGGGAGATGGAACTGACGCATGGGGGAGTCTAGGAGGAAGGACATGCTCCAAGAGTGGATCCACCCGGATTAGGGATCAGGATCTATTCCCAGTGCTCTGTGTGAGCAGCAGAGCTGGCACCCACAAGCACCTGTAGATTTTGGGGCGATGCAGAGTCCTCCCCAAACCGTTTCACCTCCCGCTATTTCTAAATCCTAAAGCTCACTTCCTCTCAGCAAGATGTTGGTTTTACCCGGGGTAGGGATGGGCTCAGCTCACTGTGGGACAAAAGAGTCCCAGAATCACAGAACATCCTGAGCTGGAAGGATCACTTCAACTCCTGGCCGTGCACAGGACGTTCCCCAAATCCCACCACTCCCTGAGAGCGTTGTCCAAACCTCCCTGAGCTCTGGGAGGCTGCTGGGCAGGGAGGGTGGCAGCGAAAGCGCTCCTGCTGCAGGTTTTGTTGCACTGAGCAGCAAGAATTGCACTTTGGCAGCACCTGGATGAGGATTTTGCTGCCCAGGCAGCACAGCAGGAGCCCGGGGGTGACTCCACCTGCCCTGCCTGCACTTTCCCTGCCAGGAAAAGGCAGCAGGCAGGCACGGGAGGGTTACCTCAACAAGCAGTGCTGGGGTTTGGTGTCAGCAGCATTTTTGGGGCATTTTTTGTAGCATTTCACCTCCCAGGACAAGCCGTGGCCCCTGAACTCACCCTTTGCAGAAGCTCCCTCAGTTTTGTAGGCACAAACAGGCAAGAGATGTTGGTTTTCTTCGGGAAAACTTCAAGCCATCCCTCCAGCCCCCAGCTCCCCACCTATGCCACAGCACTTCCCACAGCCCCGGCAGGAAAACCACGGGGATTATCCACCGGGAGAGAGGGAGGAACATCCACATCTCCGCGGGGAGAGAAAGCAATAAATAACAAATGAGATCTGATTATGTAACACAATCTTATTGTCGATGTGCGGACGAAGGGTGCAATAATAAATCCCACCTTTGTGCTTCACCAGCTCGGGGTCAGCTCCAAACTGCAACATCTGGAGCTCTGGCTGAGCCTCCCAAACTCTGGGGGGTACCTGGACCTCAAGGTTCACCTCCAGCAGAGCAGATGGAAACCCTCAGGTTTTAACCCTCGTGGTTATCACAGCAGTACCAGCGCCCAGGGAGAGGGCAGCACGCTCCATAGCCATGTGCAGCCAGGGCAGGATGGGAAGGGAAAAATCCCTTTTTAAAGCAGCAGGAAAGTCAAGGGACAGACTCAGAGAATTAATTGTTCAGGTTGGAACAGCCCTCTGAGCTCATCGAGTCCAACAGCGCTGCCAAGGCCACACTGACCCTGGGCCCGAGCGCCACGTGTTAAATCCCTCCAGGTCTGGGGACTCACCACTGCCCTGGGCAGCTGTGCCAGGGCTGGACAACCCTTCCTGGGAAGAAATTTTCCCAAAATCCAACCATGGCACACCTTGAGGCCGTCCCCTCTCCTCGTGCCCCTGTGCAGAGGCACGAGGTGTCCCCAGCTGCCAGAGCTGTGCCAAGGGATGGGGGTGGCTCTGTGGGCATCCTCTGCTCCCCCCGGGAGGGACACCCCCAACCCACACCCGCAGCACGATTTACTGTCGAGTGCTTTTGGTCTTTGATCGCCTATTTGCCGGGTGAAAAGAGTTTGCTAAAAAATGCAGCGGCCCCGTGGGAGCTAAACCCGAGGAAAACACGGGCAGAGCTCGGGAAGCTGAGGCTGATAGAAGAAGGGAAGGAAAGGGCTGAAGCAGCAGCAGCAGGGGCCGGAGTTCGGTTCCGTGGCAGGTTTCCAGCCGGGGGCAGCGGCAGCAGCAGCGGGTCCGAGCCGAGTTTGGGATTGACGGCTCGGCAGCGCTGGAACAGCAACTGCTCCATCTGCTGGGAGCGGCTCCGGCCGGGATGGGATGTGGGATGTGCTGTGGGATGTGGGATGCAGGATGGCATGATTTTTGGGGTCCTTTCCAACCCAAACCATTCCAGGATCCCATGAGGTTTCCCGGGAGCGTGCAGGGGTGGGAGCTCCCAGCCCGTGCTGGGCTCTGCCGGGGCTCCCAGGTTCCACTTTAAAAAAAACAAACACAGAAATGCAGGGGGAGGGAAAGAAATAAATAGATGTTCAGAATTTAAACTTTTCTTTCATATGAATTTTTGTTTCCTCTCAACCCAGAGAGAGCCCTGAGAGACCAGGCTGGACTGCAGGACTCATCCCTAAATTAATGACTGTGGATCTGCTTGGACATTGATGGTTCCTTTATTTATTCATTTATTTGTCCTGGGCCAACTTGAATGAACCCACACCTCAGAAGGGATCAAACTGCCCCTGGTGGAATCAAACCACCCCAAAAGGGATCAAACTGCCCCTGGTGGAATCAAACCACCCCAGAAGGGATCAAACTGCCCCTGGTGGAATCAAACCACCCCAGAAGGGATCAAACTGCCCCTGGTGGAATCAAACCACCCCAGAAGGGATCAAACTGCCCCTGGTGGAATCAAACCACCCCAGAAGGGATCAAAGTGCCCCAAAAAGAGCCCAGTTGCTTGGCTGTGGGTACTTAGATGTGTGGTGGAAGTGATGGCCCAAGCCTGGCCAGGGGCTCCCAGGGATTTCTGTGCTATCCAAAGCGCCTGATGGATTTGGAGACACACAGACACGGATGTTGGAAGAAGAAGGGAAGAAATACTTCCTTGCTTTCCGAGCGTGGCATTTTTGTACCTCAGCAAATTGGCGTCGCTACCACCAGCAGTCCTTCCTTTAAAATATGGGTGTTTCTCCGCTGGAAATGCTTTCCTGCACGATTTCCTTGACCTGAAAGCTGGGAGTGTCAATACATCAGCGCTGAAGTCTGCTGAGTGCCTCGAAACGAGGGGATATCATCTCCAAAATGAGTGCCCACCGGGCTCTGTCAGCTCTGCCAGCGCCGAGCAGCTCTTTGCAAACTTTGATTTACTGGCAATTGTTGGAAAAGGAGCAAGCAAGGAATGAAAACCCAATATTTCCATTACCGTGTACTTAATAAAAAAATATTGTAGGGAAGTCAGACATCATAAAACGCCCATCCTCGCTCTGTATTTACAGGGTCATCCAATAACTTGAGCCAGACCAGTAATCAATTTTAAGAAGCCCTTTGCAATTGAAGGCACAGACAAGTGAGTGCTCCATATCAATACTCCCAGAGCAGAGCAGAGCAGCAGCCATGCTGCTCTGGAGCACCCCAAACGCTCCAGGCTGAGTTCGAGCCCTCAGGGGGGCGAGGTGGCTCACAGGGAGCACTTTTGGAACACAGCAATTCCTTCTCCAACGTGCCCAAGAGCTCTTCCGCATCATCCACTCACAGGACACCTTCTCTGGTTGATGTGGGGGGGGATTTTTATCATCAGGCTCTGGGGTTCTGGCTGATCTCAGGGCAGAAGTGCTGCCTGTGGCAAGAAAAGATCCGTTCTGATGAGGTGGTTCCTCCTGTCCCCCCTGCCTTGGCTGCTTCTGGTCCTTCCCGTTGTCTCAGGGTCACAGAATGGTTTGGGTTGGAGGGGACCTCAAAGACCATCTGGTTCTGAGCCCGTGGGCTGGTGGCTTTGGGGCTGCCTCATGTCCAGCTCAGAGTTGAGGCTCTGCTCCATGTTCAGCTTCCTCAGAGTCACTTTGGGCCACATCTACAAGAACTTCCTGGAAGAGGAGAAACCTCAGGCTGCTGCTGAGGAGATCAAAGCTCAGTCCCCAGTGAGGGCCGTTCCCTCTGGATGTGTTCCCGCCCTGGAAAACGTCCTCAAGAACAGAACAAGGGTTGGGCTCCACGCAGGACCAAGGCAAGACCACACAATCCTTTTCCTTCCTGTTGGCTGCAGCCACCCTCCAAGGACATTTTGGGATAAAATGTGCTGTTTCAAGAGTTGCTCATTCTCGTGCCCTGAATCCCCGGGGAGCAGCAGGATGTTGCAGGGAGCAGGAGGGGACCTGCTGGAAAGTCAGAGCAGCGCTTCTGCCAGAGCCACCCGGCATCTCTCATTTCTCAGTCCGTGGCTTAATCTATTTTAACGATTATCAATACTGATGGTGAGTGTAATCACCTTGTCTGATACAATTGCTCGAATCTAAAAGTCAACTTGATTTTAATGGTTTATCATTAGGGGTATTATTTAGTCGGATTAAACTGATCTTAATTCCTCCGCAGACATTATTTAAAAGCTGTTCGGAGCACATTAGGGCGACCCCCTCCCTCATCCTGGAATGAATCAATGCCCTGTCTCCATCCTATATATTTCCAGCAGCCTCTCCCAGGCAGCCACGAGATGGACACCGAAGCACTACGAGCTGTTAATATTCATGGATCCTCCCTCCTGCCATGAGGATTCCCTTCACACCCTCCCCAGCAGGGGCTGGATTTAACTCTCCCGCTGGGATGAGGCTCCTCAACCCTGCACTGTCGGCAGCAGGGCCGGGAAACTCACGGACTGGGATTTGGAGAAACTGGAGCAGCTTCCAGGGGACAGGTCCAGAGCTTTTGGAGGGAATGCTGTGCAATCCCAGTTTATCCCAGCACGGAGCAGGGAACTGGGCTGTTCCAGCTGCAATCCCAGTTTATCCCAGCACAGAACAGGGAACTGGGCTGTTCCAGCTGCAATCCCAGTTTATCCCAGCACAGAACAGGGAACTGGGCTGTTCCAGCTGCAATCCCAGTTTATCCCAGCACAGAACAGGGAACTGGGCTGTTCCAGCTGCAATCCCAGTTTATCCCAGCACTCAGCTGTTCCAGCTGTTCCAGCAATTCCGGCCCTGCCCTCCCTGTGCAGAGCTGTTGTACAGAGAAGGATATTTGTTGGGGTTTTTTTTTGTTTTAAATAGCTGAACCTTTATTTATATAATTTATATAAATATTAGAAGGCACTGTGGTTGAATTTGTGTAGTAATTCATTGAAATTTACTTCGTTGGTTAGTAATGGCTAGTGTGCATGTTTATTAAACTTTTTGTCTTAGATTTGTTTACATTTTTGGTTTTTGGGAAGCGAATGTTTTATCTGAGTAGAATTTTTTTAAATAGGTGCAATTTATTTTTTATAAGAATAGATTATTATGTAAATTGATTTTTATTCTTTTTTTTTTTTTCTCTCTGGAACTTTTTAGGCTGGCTTTTAGTTGAAATACAAAAGCTTGATTTTACCAGGCCTGTCTTTTATCAGGTTTTACTCACAGGTAACACAGCCATTCCCTTTGTCCCTGGGAGAACAGGGAAGGGTTGTGCTGCTGGGATGTGTCCCAGGGGCTGCAGTGACCCTGCTCAGTGTCCCAAAGTCCTTTCCACATTATCTATTAAGGGATTTTTGCCCCTTTCACAAGGGTTGTAAACAAAGAAAAAGGTTGGAGCAGCTTTTGTTGCTTCCAGAGGATGCTGAAGAGCTCGTTGATGGGGGACAGAGGGAAGGAGAGGCCAGAGTGACCAGCTGTGGCTGTGCTGCTCCACACCTGTGCTGAACCAGCTTCCCAACAGCACAAATTTGGGGTGTGGGAACACAAGGATGGGCTTGGGAAAACCTGACATTCTGAGAGAAAGGCAGAAGGTGCAAATAAAGCACAGCTTTCTTATTTTAGACACAGTTTTCTCACTGAACAAGGGATCAAACCCGGAATGTAACGACCAGGAGTAACTCCAGCCTTAGAGGAGTCTTCTGACAACAGCAGAGAACTGCGGTGGGGTGAATTTGTTTAGAATGGGATTAATTTGTTTAAAAGTAAAGCCCTGGAGACATTTTAGATGTTTCCTTTAGTTAATGAGATTTCCATGATAGTTCAAACAATGAAATTAGCAAACAATGCCGTTAATCTCGGATTACAAGCAGCACCAGGGAAGAATTAGTAAAATAAATCAAGAAGATTTAAGGCACTTTGCTCTCCAATAAAGTAGCTGGGATGGGAGCTCCGTGCTGTGTTTTCCTGGGATTAAGGAAGAGGTGATCAGGATCTGCCTTTCAGCCTTTAACCTGGAATATTTGAGCATGGAAATAACATTTTCTCAAGCCTAAACTTTGATTTAACCCATGCACAATAATAACTTATATATGACCTATCAGTAAATAACTGCCGCAGCTTCACATTTAAAAATCCAAATTCTTTTCAATCAAAAGCCTCAAATTAAACCACAGCAACTTTATACACCCCACATTTGGCTGTTCTAACCAGCAGTATGAAACGGGGATAAAAGACATCCCCGAAACAGGATTACACTGAGCAGCAGGAAAAGGAGAAATAATCTTTGAAGAAATGATGGAAGAACAAATTCTGAAGGCATTAAGAAGGAACAAGTCGTGGCTTCAATCACAGCCAGGCAGGAGATTGCTAATCTCATGTGTACAGCAGATAAATCTGGGAGGACAACAAATTGCATGTCAATTTATAGACTGAAAAGGTTAATTTTTAATTCCCTCTACTCACTCCAGAAATCAGGGAAATACAGACTGAAACTAAGAAAGTAATGGAGTTCTCCAAGGTGGATCCTCAAAAGCACAGGGAAAACATTTCGTTTGCAGTGTGTGCTTTTGGCAGGAATTTAAATACTGTCCATTGAATCCATTCGTTTATTATTTAAAAACGAATTTGTTTTTGATTCGTTTTTCCGATTTAAAACCAAAATTTATGTTGTGTCCCTTTAAGTTACCAGAAATCAAAGGAGCTTCATGATCAGCCCACGAATGTATAAAAGGAGAGGAGAGGCTGCTAAGGAGAAAAAGTTATTAAAATTTATTTTAAAACTGTTCTTAGGAATAGCTCAGCAGGGCCTGGTGACAAAACACAATTCTCATCCCCTGCAGAACTTCCAGGCAGTCAGATTTCCAGGCACTGACACTCAGACAAGAAATGACTCCATGTTTTGAGCTGTTTTCAACACGAGTTGTGCAATAAGACATCATTATTTATCCCCATTGTAAGGCAGACCATTGAAACACTGCTCATCTAAAAGGAATTAACAAGTGTGTCCTTGTCCTTCCTCCTGATGGTGTCAGCTCTCCAGTAAAATTATTGGCTTGGAGCACAGACAGCCCTCAAACACAATCACAATTCTCCCCAAAGTTTTGCTGGATAATTGAGGAGTTCTGTACTTGAGTTCTGAGCTCGGTACAAACCACTTTGGTTTCTAACAGAGGCTTCCCTGTGAAAGGGAAAATTTGCTGGAGTCCCTCCATGGCTTACAGAATGAGAGAATCATGGAATTTTTAAGGCTGGAAAAGTCATCCCCAAGGCCCTGGGCTGCAGCACCCTGAGCCACCAAGTTGGCAACAGCCCCAGAGCTCTGCAGGTGAATAAATGATAAAACACTAATTATTGTGCAGCTTATTAAAGAGTATTTCCAGAAGGTTTTCTGCAGCAAATCTATCAGCTGCTTCATTTTTTTTTTTTTTAATGCTAAACTGCTAAAAAACTGAATCCAGTAAATTTCAGACCTCAAGAGAGAGCCCAGAGTGGAGGAGACAACACAAGTGAGTTCCAGGGTAAACTTTCTGACAGCCACTGAGCTACTGCAGCAAATTTGTTCCGTGAAATTAAACAATGGACTGGCAATTTAAAAACCTGAGACGAATTTAACAGCTGAGTTTAAAAACTGGAGGCAACCCCAAGCATTTGCAGGAGTGCAGAGAAGTTGAATGTCTGGCTGGGGAAACTCTCCTGGCTCAATTGTCAAGCCAGGTTTCTATTTTTAGCCCAGTAATTAAATTGCAGGGCCTGATGTTTTGTGGAGGGATAGAAAGGATTCCAAAGGTGCGGGAGAATTCTGTGTACAGCAGCTTGGCTCTGGCTGAATAAACTCTGGCTGTCCAGCCACAGCTTGGCCATGTTTAATGAAAAGGAAAACATGTGGAAGAGCTGAACACAGTTCCCTGACAATAGGGCGATGTCAAAGCAAAAAAAAAAAAAAAAGGGAAAAATCTCAGTGAAGGGTTTTTTTCGGAGCTAAACACAAAGCAGAGTTGTTTGGGTTTGGAGGGAGCAGGGAAGGAAGGACACAGGGGAGGAAATAAGAGGAAAGGATGAGGTTTTCCAGAAAAAACTTGCACTAGGTTCAGGCTCTTAGAAACTTCAGGATGGGGCTACTCCAAGACCAAGGGCTGGACTGATTTAGGACTTTAAAACATGTAGGACTGCAGCCCTGTGAACAAGGGGAACGTTAAATAGTCATGCACAGAACATAAAGCTCTACTAAAACCTGGATTTAGGATCTCTAACAAGCTCCAGAATATCTCGAGGAATCCCCCTCATCTCCTGCTGGGAGGAAACATTGACTGGAAAAGGAAATTGTGCCCAGTTTAAAATTCAAGTGCGCAGTGATGAAACTCCTCTCAGAGGGAACAGGAGGGCAGCTCCTGCTGTACAGACAACTGGACGCTCCCATTAATTATGGGAATAATTGGCTTCTTGTGCAACCAAACCCCTTCAACTGCAGCCACCAAAGCTTTGGGGTGAGGCTGTTTTTACCCTGCTAAACCAGGCTGAAGGGGCTCCGGGGGAATCCTGTGCAGGAGCCCATTTGTTTCCAGGATTAGTCTGTGTCAGATGGAAGCACAGGAATAGTGCAGCAGACACAGAGTGAGTGAACTCTTAATCCTGCCTTGGACCTTGAGAAATGAGGGTTTATTTTCCACCTAATGAAACTCTGGACACAATCGGGAATAAAGTCAACCAGAATTAGGCAATTTCTCTTCAAAACAGGCTGTTACACAAATAGCAATGATGAAACACCTCCTTCTTTGAAATTACGACTTTGGGAGTTAATTCCTGTTTTCCAAGACCCAGGTGAGCCTGTCCTTTGGTTTCTGGACTGAAGTGATGGATAAATTTGTCAGATTTTTATTTTCTTGCTTGGCAAGAGGCAGCAGTGAAGCTCTTCTTAAAAGCAGTCCCTTCCTTACCTTCAGGGCTCTCCAAGCAGGAGGTCTGCTTTTGTTTTCTCTTGATTACAAATACTTCATCCATTCCCAACCAACACTTTATACTTGACCAGATTCCTGTAAGCTCCTCAACCTGATTTGGAGGCATCTGTTTCCAATACAATTTGAAGTGGAGGACTATTAACAAGATTGGATTCAGACCTCAATCAAGCCAGAAGCCAGGAATTGATGTCATGTGCAGGCTGGCACTGCAATCCCAGGGCAGGGAATGGAGGGGGAGAGCTTTGGGAACAATAAAAAGTTGATTTTCGGAGTCCGTCATAGAAAAGCATCTGTAAATCTGTACAGAATGTACTGTGAGGGTCGTCAAAATCAAGTTCTGGGGGGTTTGGGGTAAATAAATACTGCCTGGTTTATGTTTCCAGCTGGGGCTGGAGCAGGAGGAAGTCAGGACTTTGTTCATGGAATAACCCCCTGAATCCCACAGTCTGCTCACAGAATGCAGTGTCCCAGAAAAGATAAAAGCAGAATTTGTTTCAGAGCAGGCCAGGACCCACAGCTCAGTGTCCCCACCTCAGTGGGGGTTGTGTTCTGTGGTGCAGAAGGTTTTACCCAGCCCTCAATCCGGGGCTTGGAATGACACTGGAATTTCAGGGCCCATCCCGAGGCTGACTGGTCACTGCTCTGATTGCAGGGCTTTCTGAAATTCCTTTAATCAGAAAGACACCGACTGGAATCATAACTCCTGGAAACCATAACTCCTGGAAGAGTTCCAGGTAAATCTGGGGAAGAACTTGCCTTTAATCTGGGATGGATTAACACAAAATGCCTGGAATCCCTCCTTGTTCAATCCTGGTTTATGGGTCCAGTTCATGGACTTAGGCACCGAGGTGTTTTCACACACACTTCCTACAGAAAAAAAAAAATCAGAAAATCTTTTTATACTCTTTTAAGTGCAAATCCAAGCTTTAGTAACAAGCCAGGGTGACTGTAGAGCACAGTCCCAATCCATCCCTGTTCACCAGGTGTTTAAAGCCAAGGTATAAAAGTTCCTCCAAAGGTTTTGTTTTTCCTTTCTCAAGCACAAAACGCCAATGCTCCACCTAGGAAGAGCATGACTAACAATGACTACTACACTGGGTATGAATATATTAAATATAAAAACACCCCAGCACCATGTGCAACCCCTCCCAACTTCCAGTGTCTACTTATTGTCTCCAAGTTATAAATTAACCTGTTCAAAGTAGCTTTAATATTGGTATTTTCTATAAACTTGCTATTCTTGTGAAAATTATCATTCTAGAAAGGGTACAAATTATCGTTCAGCAAGAAGATTTTGTTAGCAGATTAGAAAAAATGTGGTTTAAAAAATCCACTTTATTTATGATCTATTTATTAACAAGCCTACCCTGAATCTTAAACTGTAACAGGAAAATTTTATAAAAGTGTCAAGGAACAAAACTCCAAAGCTCCCAGTGAGCCAGGGAAGGTGGTGAACAAAGCAGAGGACCTGGGAGGATTTGGGTTTGGGCATCTTTAGGACAAGGCTCAGCCCACAAGTGCAGTTTCCCATCATGGCCAAGGCAATGAGCAGGTAAAAGGTGCCTTCCATGCATCCTCTCTGGAGCTAAACACAAATTTTATACACAAATTATCAAAATAACAGTTTTGTAAATGCCAAGAAACATTAAAATGTACCCCAGAGGAGACAGTTAGAGATAATTTGGGCATTTTGTGGTATAACCCACTCAAACTCTTTCAGTCATTCCTGTCCATGTCTTCCTGAATTGCTGAGTTTCAGCACAAATCACCGAAAATTCAGGAGCTGTTACAGGGCTTAGATCTCTGGTTGATGCCATTTTTGTGGGAGTGCAAACAGCAGGATAATCTGCTTCCAAATGGGAACTGGTTTTTAAGGAATCTGTGGCTGTGGCAGTCTATTTAGCAGATCTTTTTGAAAATACAGTGGCACTGCAGGAAGAGAGGGAAGTTGAATACGCTTAGAAATTAATGAATCGCTTCTATAGTCAATTAAAATGTCTGTACATAATTGACAAAGTAAAATCTTCTGGTCTTTTGATGTGTTTGTTGGGGGTTTTTTAAAATATACTGATAGTGAAGAGGCTGTGGGGAAAGGTAATGGCACCTTGGTGAAAAGGGGCTAAGATTTAAAACAAATTTTCCGCTAATTCTAAGTTTTATTCCCAGGATGGAATAGTTTGGAGAAAGAAAAGTGGGGAGATGCCACTTGCTCATGACACCAATACTACAAAGCAGATTTCTGCTGATAAATCCAGCTGTAAATATTCCCTTCCTCTTCCGTGCCAATCAACGTTTTTCCAGCAATCAAAGACCGGCATTTTCCTAAAATCCTCATCATCCTTCTCTGAATGGGAAAAAAAACTAAACATTTTTTTCAGTCACAAAACAAAGTGAGGGGTTGAGCTGAGGAAGGCTCAGCGTGAGGGACAATCCAACGCTGGAAGGAACAGAAAATCAAATAAACGAGTGCCAAAAAGCCCCTCGCGTTTTTATGGAGCTGAGGGAATCTGCTGCCCAGGAGCAGCCAGGACACGCAGCTCCAAATGAAGCCTGGCATTTCAATCAGATCAGGAGAGTTCTGGAAAAGAAAAGCACATGGATTTTGGCAAGAACGCTCCAAGGCATTTCAGAGGATTAAACTGAGAGTCCACGGGCTGAGTTTGTGGACAGAACTCCTTTCAGGCAGCGCAGTGCTGCTCTTCAGATGACCAGAGAGGGCTGGGAAGGGTTTAATCTTCACCTCACAACAATGCAGATCAAAACTGGTGCCAGGCTTTGGGATGTGACACTGATATCAATCCAGTCCTCCTCCTGCTAAAAAATCCTGGGCACAATAACTCAAACCAAAACTCAAATACATAGCTCGAGCCACTAAAAAAAAAAAAAAAAATAGTCTTGTCTGGAGAAAGCAAAATACTCATTTTTCACAGTTTAAGAGTTGCTGGTTTTCTCGCTGTGGCTGTGTTTTGAAAATAAGCTGCCTCCCCGCTGGGCCGTGCTGCTGGATTACAATTATTTCCCTGGCATTAGCAGAAGGGCCATCAAACTGCTGGAATGGGCTGTGAACTTTCCCTCCACACTGACAGCAGCAGGTACAATGGTGATTTTCCCCTTTTATTGATTTTTTTTTTTTTTGTGGTCTCCACGTGGATGTTTACAGCATTTCCCACAGGCGCAGACACAAGGTTTATGTTCTGTTAGTTCAGAGCAGTGCATCCTCAGGGCCCAAAGCACACACAGAAAGCCTGGGAAGCTGCTGAAAGAAGCAATTTTATCACTTCTTGATTTTGGGATGGGTGGGAAAAAACATCCACGTATATGACAGCTAAATCCTCGTTTAAAAAATCCTCCAGGTGTTTTTTAAAGTACACAAACTTTTCAGGCACTTCTTGGTGGGTTTTTTTGGGTTTTTTTTTAAATGGAAACAGGTAAGAATTGACATTTTTTCCTTGGGATTGCTGGGCTGTGCTGCTGGTTCCTGAGGAGCAGCTGACAGAGGGCAGCGACCCTCGGAGCTCCACACCCCACAATCCAGGCTGTGCCCAAATTCCTCAGGCCAGGACTGCCTGGAATGACACACAAACAAATTAGCTGAAAAATAACATCTGCTGTTGATTTGAGGTCACTTTCTGTTTGCAGTACAAACATGCAAACGCAAAGGTAGAATTTCATGTCTCTTTTTCTTGGCAGCAGTGGAAGTTCCACCTCTTTTTTTGCTGGGCTCTGTGCCCACCCCTGCTCACTGTTGTAGTGCTGAGGGTGGCAGGAACTGCTGGGGAACTCCTTGGTGGACATTGCTGCTGACAGGAAATGTTCATTCTCACCCTCTCTCTTAAATTATAATTATATAAGAGATCTAATTTATGATTAAATAACAGTCATTAAACACAACTGATGAATAGAATAGAATAGAATAGAATAGAATAGAATAGAATAGAATAGAACAGAGTGTAACTTTTTTTCCCACACGTCTTGACAAAAAAACCTGCAAAAGTGAGGATATTTGGGATGTGATTCACTAAAATCTCACTCAGATATTGATGATTGTATAATTTTGGACCAGGCAGTGGCAGTTCCATGCTCCAGAGCCTGGGTTTGTTGCCCGAGGAGGCAGCAGGAAGGAAACCCCTCGGCACTGCCCTCTCTCCAGGTTTATTATCAGTTCCATATTGAATCTGCTTTACCCCCATTCACTCTGTGGGGAGGCATCTGGTTTACTTCAGCTTTTTGTTACCTCTGCTGTACCGTGGATTTTCTTTCCTACTTTTTTTTTTTTTTAATTGATGAGTTAATGGTTTTGATTTGATACAATATGAAGAGAGCTGTCTTCCATTTCAGACAAAACAGTAGTCCTTGGGCAGGCTGAACATTCCAGCCACTGCCAGGATCTGCTCGAGCACAACTCCAGTAATTTCATTCCCTGGAATACGGTTTTTTAAATGCATATATTGAAACAGAACACAGGAAGATGTCAATGTATTTTCTGCTATAAGCAAAATAAAGCCCACTTTCAATCAACGGGGAGGAAACCAACTGAACCCCACAAAGAAATGAGGCTTGGTTTCAACTCCCACAATATTTCCACAAAAACCATGGAATCAGTTAAACCAGATTCCAAAAATCTCTTGCATTTTTTATGTCTACATCAACTGAAAGTACTCCATGGAAAATATTCACAGATGTGTGTGGGTCAGAAATGAGAAGGAAGGGAAAACCGAAGGCAACAGGTCTCAGGACTCCAGAATTTGTACACTCAATTTTTGGATCCCTGTGAAAAAAAATGTACTTAGATGCTGTAGGAAAATCTCTCTGTGAAGACTGTGCTACATCATGGAGAACATTTTATTGTTGTGAAAACTTACCTGTTGTCACCTTGTGATTCTTGAGCTTACAGTAAATAAATTGTCAAATCATAATTAGGTCCTAGTCCACATAAAAAGCAGTAGTGACAATCTGAAAGAAATGAAACATTTGCTTGTTCAGCAGGCAAATAATCTGAAATACCTCAACTGCACAGAAATGTTGCTTCATAATCATAATGTGAACGACGAACACCAAATCACTGCCAGAAATAAACATCAGTGTAAATATTTGGGCAATTACGGCTTGGTTTATAGATGGCAGAAATAAGAGAACCAGGCTCAGAATGAACAGAGAGTTCACAGCTCCACTTAAGCCCCTAAATTGGAGAGCTGTGATTCAGATTGACAATGAGGACTACGGAGCAATCCCAAACCTGAGCCCACTGGACATACCTTTCTGAATTCTGTGCCCAGAAACATGACAGCTTTAATGTAAAGCCCCTCTCCAATTAATATTTCGGCTCCCATTTCTGCAGCTCAACAGCTGAGCGAGCGTGGTTTTATTTCACTTGATTTCCACAGCCCTTTTACCAGGCCACTAAATTATATCTCCCTTATTGGGACAGACTTTGGAGTCAATCCCATTTTTTTTTCCAGGCATTTTTAGCTGCTGAGATCACTCCCCCTTTCTCCTTTGTCATCTCCTACCTGCACGTGTGGAAGCTGAACTCGGTGACCAAGTGATTCAGCACTGTGCAAGTGCCAGCTCCAGTGCTGCTCCTGACCTTTTCCCAACCCAAACGGAATTGGCAGGACAGGACTGGTGGGAAAGCGTGGATTTAAATAAACCTTGAGCCGGCTTGAGCTGCAAGTGCACACACAACTCGGGGTGGAGAAGATAAGAGAGGAGAGGTGATTTATTCTCATTTGCTCTAAGTGGCAGAGATTAGTGTCAAGTCAGTACAACAGCACAGTACATCAAGCTCATTTGTCAACCACCAAATATTTTTGCAAACACGAACAACATGCTTCCCTGGCATATTATTCTATCTGTATTATGCAGATAGAGGAACATATCCAAGATAAAATTAAGGAAAAAAAAAAAAAAAAAGAAAGAAAGAAAGAAAGAAAGAAGGCAGCTTTTGCAAAAAGGCTTCAGGCAAGATTACTCGTGTTTGAATCTGAGAACTGCTTAAGACTTTCAACTTAGGGGAGTGCAGCAGGCAGAGCGCAGACAATGGAAATGAGCCCTGTGACAAGGCTCCAGCACTCCCACACATCTCTGGCACATTCTTGCAGCAGGTGCCAAATCCAGGGCTCTCCATTCCTGCACATTCTCCTGCTCTCTTCTGGGGAGACACTGAGAGTGGCTGAGGAGCCCTCACTCCTGCATGGAGATCCAATCCCAGGAGTTGATTTCTGCCTCCATTCCTACCCCGTGCAAATCCCCAAATCCCGTTAGGGATGCTGAACACCCTCGGTGCAAAGCCCTGCGCATCCAGAGGGATGCAGCAGCTCCCAGTCAGCCCCAGCCTCCCACAGGAACCTGCCAAATCCCAGGGAATAAACACAGCCACTGGGAACGAGGCATCACCCACACAATGCTCGCTCCTGTTCGCTCATTACAGACACGGGCTGGACTTCCAGGAAAGAAAAACACTTTGTGGGATCCAATATGGAGCACTCCAAATTTAGCATTGCAGCGTTTTAGTCTGAGCTCATGGTGGATGAGGTGGTCAGTGACACTGAGGGGCCAGAAATCTGCTACAGGATAAGCTAAACCAGGGAATTTATTGGAATTTAAGACCAGAACTCTGATATTTCATGTTCAGTGTGATGCTAATAAAGTCACAGTACTTTCATTCGAGGTACTTACCCAGATTCTGAACATGCTACTCACTCTTTAAAAACATATTTACATAGAATATTTATCTATTTGTTGGGTTCCATGCAATTAATTTGGAGATAACGCTATGAACAAGAAGTAAGTTATGACTCAGGTTCCAGGTGAGCCACTAAAATCCATCCAGCCTTATCAGTGACCCAACACAGTGTCAAAGAGTTTATTTAACACTCCACAGTTAACATGAGAAGCATAAAAAACTTGCAGAAGGCAAATGTAGGGTGATCCTGTCCCCAAAATTCCTTAAATGATGCCACCATTACGCACCAAACTATTCAAATCTTGAAAAAGTTTCAAAATTTGTTTTCACAGAGCATCATTTTCTGTAAAATTAGGACTCGCTTTGCTTGTTGGCCAGAAACTCCTTTTTCTTTCCATGAGACTCCAGGTCCTTCTGACTTTAAAGGCTGGAACAAGTTTCCTGCAGGAACTGGCTGCCTCTCCAGAAAACTGTCATCATTGAACCTATACCAATTAAACAAAAAAAAAAAAATTACAACATACATCTATACACTGACAAATCACCTGAGCCTGGAGGATCTATTCAGTTTATTCTGCTTAGACTGAGGAAGTTATTTGACTTTGTAGTCATCTTTGAAAATAACTTTTAAAGTTCAAAAAAATGTTGCAAGTAGTATTTCAAGTATTTTTTTATCCCGTTCTGGCACTGTGCAGCTGAGCAGACTCACTAAAACAGGACATGGTATTTAAATTCGATTTTGTGGGGTTGTTATTATTCAATATTTATGCAGCAGAATATTGGTGTTGCCAGTCCCTGAGACTATAATTTTAGTATTACAAAAATTGCTGCTTTTCTTAAATCCCTGGCAAAATGTCCTGTCCCAGGAAGAGCAAACCCAGGAATTCCACATGAAAAGAGGAGAAGGAGACTGCCAGAACATTTCTTTGCTTCCTGTAGTATTGAATTTGTCAGTGATGAGAAAAGCACAGAGTGGTTTGAGTTGGAAAGGATCTTAAAGACCATCCAGTTCCAACCCCCAGATTATAAAATTATATTAAAAATGGATTGTGTTCCTGTAACAATTCTTTGCCCGGAACCTCATACTCTTTCTTAGATTGCTGCTCAAATATTGGTTACTTCCACATGGAAAAGTTCCAGAGAAGGTGTGACCCTGGACCCTTGGCATGAATCCTTTCTGCAGAGGTTTAGTGCTCATCCAGCTACAAACAACACTTGTGGCCCAAGGTTTTTAGGAATAAGGAATCAGTAACCTGAGCCTCTTGTTTGGACACTTTTCCCTCATTTTATTATCTTACTCCGGGGTCAGCAAACAGAAATAGACAGTGGTTTAGAAGTGAAACCCACGTGCTTAGGAACAGCCTCCCAGCGCAGACAAGGAAATGCAGGTTTTCCCTGGAATTTGGGAGGTTTGCCACAGCTCCTCTGCTTCTCCAGCTGCTGTGAACATCCCTGCGCTCTGGATGTCAGATAACCAGGACTGCAAGTGATATATGAGGATGTCAGATGTGTGTTTGGCCGGTGTGCAAGGTCTTTAAACTGCAGTTAAGAACAGCTCGAGCCCCAAAAGGGGTTCAGTTTTCCAGTGTTCATCATTTAATTCCTGCCGGGGAAGGAAAAGGTGGAGCTGGGCTATGGGGTGACCAGGGCAAGCCTGTCCAAGTATTAACCTGCTCACTGGATTTTTACTTAAATTATTCTCTGAAAGCATTTTAGACATTCCTGGTTACGAATTCTGCTTGGTCAGATTTCACCTGGAAACCAAGGCCAGTTCCCAGAGAACAATCCCAGCTTATCTTAACCTGGGACAATGGGAGGTGTCCCAGCCCATGGCAGGGCTGGAATGGGATGAGCTTTACCATCCCTTCCAACCCAAACGGGGTTCTTGGAGGATTTTGTGGTTTTATTAACCATAATAAGCCAAACAACAGAACAGAAGGAAGAGCCTTTTGGGAGAGCCCAGCATCCCATCCCGCAGAGCCGCATCCCTGCGGGAACGGGGGTCCCGGGGCTTCCATTCCCCTTTTCCCTGCGGCTCCTCAGGGGAGCCACGGGCACGGGAGTGGCAGGACACGGGAATAACAACCGGGAACGGCATCGGGAGCGGCCCCGGGCACCGGGAGCGGAGGACACGGACCCGAGCGGGGCCGGCAGGGATCTGCAGGGCTGCGGCGGGCTCGCCTCGAGGGAGACCTTGCGGGCGGGGTGGGAGCAGAGGAGCACCGGGAAAAGCTGGATAGCTGAGATGCCCGGGATAGAGCCGGGATGGCCGGGATGTAGCCGGCAGGAGCGGAGCAGCGCCATCCCCGCAGGCCCGGCCCTGCCCCGCCGTTCCCGCCCGCCGCCGTCGCCTCAGAGCGCGGGCCCGCGGCGCCCCCTGCGGGCGGCGGGCGGCGCTGCGGCCTCGGCCCGCCTGAGGGCCGGCGACCCTGAGCCGAGCGGCCCCGGGCCCTCAGCCCCGACACCCGCCGGGCTGCGATCTCATCCCTCAGTCCCACCCTGGGGAAGGCCGGAAGGGCCCACAGCAGGTGCAGGTGTTGCCCTCCAGGGCTGGGCAGAGGGGCAGGATCACCCCCTGACCTGCGGGAAATGCATCATGAGACCTTGCCAGTGAGGCACCAGCATTCACCCACCTGCTCGCTTAAACACAATCTGATCAATAAGGACCGCAAGACAAAGAATTTTCATTAACAATCCTGGGATCTTTGGAGGGACCTTTGTCTTTTTAGAAGCGTAAAATGGTTTGGGTTGGAAGGACTTTAAAGTTCCATCCCATTCCACCCCCTGCCACGAGCAGGGACATTTTCCACGATCCTGGTTGATCCAAACCCCATCCAGCCTGGCCTTGGACACTTCCAGGCATCCAGGGGCAGCCACAGCTTCTCTGGGCACTCTGTGCCAGGGCTTTTCCACCCTCACAGGGAAGGATTTCTTCCCTAATATCCAATCTAACTCTGCCCATCTTCTGCTCAAGGCCGTTCCCACTTATCCTATCATCACACTTGTGAAAAGTGCCCCTCCAGCCTCTTCGCAAGCCCTCTTTAGGTCCTGGAAAGCCAGACATGAATATTTTAGAATAGTTTGATAGGGAAGAGTTGTTGTATAATTTACTGAATTTTTAATTCAGTTTTACTTTTTATTCTCCTACAGGCTCGTCATGTCAGTGGTTTCTGCAGTCTAGCTAATTAACACAGGGCTGGGGGAATGATTAAAGGCAGGCTCTGGGTGTCCGCATTGTTCTAGTTTAATTGCTGCTCAGGCAATGACTCAGGGTTGGTTTTGGCAGTTGAGCTGCGTTTGTCTGGCACGGTGAAATTCCCTGTTATGTCCGTGACACTCATCTGCCGGGAATGGGCAAAAGCAGGAGGATTTTCTAGTGGCAGGCTTGTGGAAGGAATAGGTTTGGTTATGTGGGTGTCCCCTCCATCCCAAGCAGTCCAGGATTCTGTGGCTGTAGGACAGGTGCTTCCTTTGGATCTGTGCTGTAGCCTCGTCACAAGTCCTTTTTCTCACCTCGCCTCCTTGCATTCCTGAATATTTAAAAACTCACGTTAATCGTAGGGGGGGTAAAAAAAAAAGGAGAAAACAGCAATTTGTATGTGGGAAAACGGTGTAAAGATACCTCCAAGATCCTTCCAGAGACTTAAAAAAAGTTTTCAGGAATAGAGCTTGAGATGCCTGGCTTTATCCCAGCCTGTTGCTGTCCCTGTTCCTGAATAAACACATCTTTGATGTCACAAGCTGCATTTCATGACATTCCCTTTAAAAAGAAGTGACTAAAGAGAGGATAATGTGGAAGACAGCCAATTACTCCATAAATGTAAACGACATTAAAAGTGGTGTGTAACATTATATATTTATGGGTACAGTTTTGTTCTGCTGTCACATAACAAAATGAATAATGCATCAGTCCAAGAACTTGTGGTTAAGTGAATTTCTTTGTTGCCTTGCTACAAAAATATAAAAACCCTTGGTGTGTGCATATGTGTGACATTAACCCCTTCTGGGAGCAAAATACAGGGTGGGTGAAGGCACTGTTAGAGTGGCAAATTGAAGTAGATTTTATCATTTTACTGGTGAAATAATGTTAGGGATTTGAAGACACTCAGGAAGGTTTTTTTTTCTGTAGATGAGAGGTGATAAATGCACTTCCCTCCTTAAAAACAAACTTCTCAGTACAAGAAGGACAGGGATGCACTGAATCCAGGGGTGAGCCATGAAAATTATCCAAAATCCAGCTGGAGGTGGCCCTGACTGGGCTGGACTTGATGGTCACTGGAGGCACCTTCCAGTCTCATTCCCACTCTAAGAGATGGGACACTGAGTAATTTAAAATATGAGAACTGCTGTTCAGATGGTTAAAGTTAAGCTGAAGAATCTGCTGAGCTTAGATCTGGAAGCTCCTAAAAACATCTCTGAAGCTGGTGGTCTCCACCCCCAGCTCCCGCGGGTTTCAATCTCTTTTCCATGTTGTTTTCCTTTAATCCTTGTCCTCCCGAGGAGGGAGGGGAGCATCTATTTACAGCCTGACAAGGGAGACCAAAGGGCCAATCTAACTTCTGATTAGGAGAAAATTGCCTTTATGGTTAAAGTCAGTTAAACTGGATATGGAATTTCAGGCCCCAGCTGAAAATCCTTGTCCTGCCCCGTGAGTGTTGCTGAGGGAAAAAAAGGAAACCCTAATTCAGTTAGGTGAGGGTGAAACTGTTTTGGTGTTGAGGCTCCTCGAGGCTCCTCCATGTAGATGCACGTGATGAGTTTGCACCTCTCAAAAGTAAGATTAAACTTATCTGAAATACCATTTATCTCAGAATGCATTAATCTGATTTTTTTTTCTATTTTCTCCTATTTCTCCCTAACGTAATTGACAGCAAAATTGAATCGGTTTCCTACCGAGTTGGACTTGAAAGGTGAACACTGAATTTTCTATTACTTGGTTTTAATGCAATGTGTACACCTCACGATTTGATAAATTCAGACCTGCTGGGGAAAAGCCAGGAACCACATTTTGGACACAAAGGATCAGATCTTGTTTTATTTCGCAGGAAATATTGGTTTAAATTTTTGAAGTTATGAGAGGAAAATGTTCTCTCTGCAAAACGTGTTGAAAATTCAAGGAGTTGGTTTCTGGAGCAGGAGGTTCTTGAGTTTGGGAGGATGTTGGAGGAAAAACAAAACAGATGCAGTGGTAACACCCAAAAAACTTCAAAACAGCCACCCCACAAACAAACCCAAACTAACAAAACACTCAAAACACAGAGAAACTGAGGAAATGAAAACTTAGTGAGGATTGCTGAGGAACAAGACAGGACAACATGAGCAGGGTGAGAAAGAGATGAAAAGAAGGAGATGTTTCCTTCAAAAGGAGACGTTTGAGAGAGCAAAGAATCATTAATTCAGACACCGGAACAAACCAGTCATCTGGTGTCCTCTGTTCTTGATGGAGTGGGGAAAAGTCTCTGGCTAATGAGTAATTTCCTAATTGAGGAGCGTTGAAAAGCTTTGCTTAGGGAAGCACGGTCAGGACAAACATCAGGTAAGCCTAGACCTGACAGCTCTTGCCTCAACAGGTTTGGCAATCTCGTGGATTCTCCAATCCAACATTCTACGGTCTCACGCTTATTTATACAAAGGATTCTACAAACCTAGCGAACAAAACTTCGCCTGTCAAGCCACTTCCACATCAGTGCTGGTATTAATTAATTCAAATAACGTTTCCTGTGAGGTGCGGCCTCTCTTCTATTTTCCCCTGCCTGGTTTCCTTAAGCTCCCAAGTAACTGCTTCTGCTCAGCTCTGCTGCCACTGTGAAGTGAGGTGCTGGTGGAAGCGTGTTCCCCTTTCAAAGCCTCCTCTGATGTGCAGCATTAATGATGGAAAGCTTATTCTGCCGATGTTTTAGGGGGTTTAGTGCCTTTACTGAAGCATCTCTCTGTAACCAGGAGGAGAACCTGTGCACAAGGAAGGGATGTGAGCTTTGTAGAGCGGGTACTGCTTCTCTCCCGGGTAACTCAGCACAAATCCCTGCGTTAATTTTTACTGCTATGGATTAGCTGGTTTCATTAGCAGCTTCAGAGGCTGGGTGATTAATATTAATAATCCCTGTTAGCCTATAGACTTAATTAGGGTGAGAAACAGCTGGATGCTGTGCAGAACCAGCCCTGGCTCCAGACTCGGTGTCTCTGCCCTGATTGCTGAGCTCTTAGCACGGGCAGCTGGGACCGGCAAATCCTCACGGTCACCTATCAATACCTCTCCTCCTTCCTGCTTCCAGGACCCTTTTAAAACTTTCTGGCTCCCACCCAGGACCTGGCAGCGTAGTTGGAGCAGTCCTTGGAGTCAGGCAGGTTTTTCTCTGTGTGGAGTAGCTGCTTTTGCTCTCCTGGGTGAGTTTTCCTCACTGCTCCTCCCAGGGACAGAACACGAGGGCTGGCTCTCCTTAAAAAATCTTGTGCAAGCCGAATGCAGCTTTTGACCCCTTCGGATATTACGAAGTGAGAAAAACCTACAGGAATGTCAGGAGTGTGGATTTGTTAAAGGGCTCCTTAACTTGCAGCGCTGCAGCTCCGGTGGCACCGACCCAGCGCTCGATGTTGGGTCGGGTTCAGGGTCTGAAACCCCGGCAGCAGCAGAGTTATGCAGCTCAATTAGCGCACTTCATAAACTATGCAGCTCAATTAAGGAAGCCCTGTCCGTGGAAAGCAAAGACGGTGGAAGGAGATGCCTGGAGTAATAAAATTCTGAGCGCTTTTTTTCAGCGGGGAAATGATGGAGGCGGTCAATGAAAATGTTACCTGAGATGTGAAATGTGAATGTGTGTGAGGATGTAAAAACGAGGCCGCGTGTGTTTGAGTTTGTCCAAAGGGAGGCTGGGGTGACTTTTTTTGTTGCTTGTGAGTATTTTGGAGACCTCTCGGAACCAGCAGTGGTTATAAAGAAATGAGTATGCAGAGTTTCCCTATTTGTGATAAACTTTATCACCACGAAGGCGCAGCAGATGTTGGGTTTGTGATGCAAATGAGCCTTTGGAGCAGGGCAGCTGTTAATGAGCTCTGAGCATCGCACGAGGCAATACCCACCTGCAAACCCAAACAGCAGTGCCAGGGCTGGGCAGGCTTGGGCTCCTCCAAGACCTGGGTCATAATACCAGAGTTTTACTCAGGAAAAACCTCTTTTAATTTCAGCAGGGGCTGTGACTGTGGCTGGTAACTGGAGAATAAGCAAGACTTGGTATGAAAATAAGGGAAACCTTTCCATGGTCCTCAAGGCATTTGTGTCCTGGCTGATTCCATCAGAATCAGGGGAATGTTGCCTGATTTTAAGGATATGAATGGATTAGGGGAACATTCATGGGTGTCCTGCTTGGCCAGCCTTGGAGGGCACATATTTAAAGGCCATTAATAAGTGGTGCCCTGTCCTGGATCTGTCCCCTGCCGAGGCCACCCCAGCAACAGAGCAGGATTTGAAACTCATTATTTATCCCATCTCAGATTTCAGCCTCAAACCCAGACAATTATTAGCCAAACTGAAACCCTCTGGAGGTGTGATGTGTGAGTCCTGCACAATTCTCCATGATTTTCCACGGCTGATTCCTGGCACACAACAGGATTTTGGCACTGGGACAGGCTGCAGGGACATAAACCTGATTTTGCCATTAGCCTTGTATGTTGGGAGGGGAGTGGGTTCTTATGAATACCCGAAATTAAAGAGACTCCAGCCTGACTGTGAAATTAATAGAGCTATCAAACCCCCCCTCTGTCATTATACAACAATTGTTAATTATTTACAAGCAAACTTCTGCAGGAACAGTATTGTAGCTGTCGGCATTGTCGTTATTAAAATTAAAACACTTTGTCTGGGTGGAAGATAACATGAGTCATTTTGGTGAAATGTAATGAATATGGAATATTCTGTTGCTTTTCCCCAATTAGTTGGAGGGAGAACAATAGCCTGTCTCTTCCCTAACAAGATGTTTGTTTTTAAAAGTCTAACAAAATAAATATTTTTCAGGGCATTGCTGAAAAAGGGCGTCATTCATTGTAGCTGTTATAATGAAAGTTAAAACAAAGTAATTTTTTTCTAGGATGGGCAAAATCCTGTTTTCATAAAGAAAATCCTTTTTTTTTTCAGCTGGTGAAAGATGTATGTGAAATTTTTTGTTTTATTACCACAGAATCTTGGTTTGTCTTATTATTAAAGCAAAGACTTTAGAGCTCATCTTGTTCCACCCCTTGCCATGAGCACCTTCCACTCTCCCAGGTTGCGTCCAGCCTGGCCTTGGACACTTCCAGGGATGGGGAATCCACAATCTCTGGGGGATTTTGGTTGCTATTCGAAGTCAAAATTAGGTTCATGGTGAGCAAAGGAAACTCTAAATTCCTGCTGCACAACGAATAAAGTCATTATCAGAGGCAGAAATAAAATCCAACCCCGTTTGTGCTCTCCCAGTCAGACCGCCCTGCCCTATGAAATTTATTACATTAAAATCTCTTGTTTAGAAAATGAATTTCAGAGTGAGAATATTTCTGTCCTGCCACCATCTCACAAGCTTTTTTACAGCCTCACGGAAGTGGGAGAGAAGCCAGCTGTGTTCCTGTCGTTCCTGAGCTAAAAGGAAGATGTAGGAAACACACAATTGGATTTCCCTTAAAGAACAATAACAACAACAACTTTAACATCGTTAAAAGAATGTGTTCACCCCCCATTAATTTTGTATTTGATTGCCCAGGCTGTGGTGCAGTGAACAGGAGCAAAAAAGCCATTAGGAGGAATTGCCATCAAAACTGAGGACCTCTGTGACTGAATGTGTGTTCTAGGGAGCAGTTTTTTAAAAATCCTGTAATTTATAAACTCCTTCAGTATTACAAAAGCCCTAACAAGAGTTGTACAAATGTTTCTCCTCATTATCTTTGGGCAAACAGGCTTTCCTTTCTCCCAGCAGCTGCCCAAGGGTGCTTGACCTTACACTTGGCTGTTCCCAGTTGGTTCCTTTGATATTTCTTTGGCTGTTATTAGAAAAATGTCCTTGCTGGGACACTCCCAGTGGGGGTTTGCTCCTGTGCTCTCCCAGGAGAGGAGGACACAGCCAGGCTCGGCTCCATGGGGTCGGTTTTAGTTAAGCTTGACTTGGTGGGAATCTAGAATTCATTTGTCAGAGGGAAGTTAAGGGGGAAAGCATGGACGTGCTTGATGGGGAAGGCTCAGGTGTGTGTGGAACAAACACAAGCCTCTGGAATGCTTTGGAGATCGTTTCTGTTACAGCTGCCAAGCTCTGGAGGTGCTCAGGTAGGTCCTGGGCATGGGTCCCACCTGGGCAGGTCCCTTTGGAAGGGCTGGCTGAGGTCCAGGAGCTGGTGAGATGCCGCAAATGTCAGTTCCTCAGTGTCCTGCTCTCCCCTGACTTCTCCTTTGGCTAAAGTTCCTCCAGGGGCACTGACAGGCTCCAGCCTTCGAGAAGAGGCCCCAAAAGTAATATTAACTTCTGCAATTTCCTTGTTACTCTTAAGCAGGTTATTAATTAACTGAATGTAACCACTGGCTGTTGATAAATCCTTTTAACTAATTCAAATTCCGCGTCGAACTGGGAGCACTTTCACTCGAGCTGCCGCCCAAGTTAAGCTGGGTGAGGAATTACTCCTGATGTGTTTTCCAGCGCCGGGCTTGGGGCGGAGGGAGAGGAGATATTTGTTTGCTTGATTCCACATGACAACTCCAGGGTAACTGAATAGACTGTACGGTCGGGTTGACAGGGCTGAGCACCCGCCAGCAGCCTCGCTCACATACCAGAGCCAGGGGGATGGAAGGGGCACTGGCAGCTGGGATGGAGCCCATCCGAATTTCTCTAAAGAGCCTCAATTTGCCGTCAATTATTCATGGGTTTTTCCGAGGTCTCGCTTCCGAGAGGTATGAATAACTTAAATTACGTGCTCGTGTTAACAGTTTGAATAATGAATAAATTACTGCGAGGAGGGGAGTTGAGGAGCAGGGCTGGGTGTTAAATAATGGAGGAGGTTTTGGAGGGAATGTGGTCGTTAACAGCGAGGCTGTTCCTGGCTTTCTCTGACTGCAGGAGCTGTGGTTGTGAGATGTAGAAATGCATTACAGTGATGCCTGGGAGAAGTGCTGGGAGTTGGCTGGAGGTGCCAGGAAAGGAAAAAAGCAATGTCCGTGTGTGGGACATGAACCTGCAGCGGCCCTGGATCCTCCTCCTGGGGCTCAGCTGTCTCCTTCCCCTTACCGTGCTCGGGGGAACTTTGTCCCTGGGCTCCAGAACTAAAGCCTTGCTTTGGGGCAATCTTGGCAGACTGGGGAGCTGCTGGTCCTATAAAATCACCAGCTGGAGAGACACTGGGGGGGATTGCCAGGTCCCTGGGAGGAACTTCAGGACATTCAGTGCTTGTCTGGTGACTGCTGCTTCAGGAGACTTTTGAGGTTCAGTGATTTTTGCATTTATTTACTGCTCTAGTCAAATTTTCCCTGCCAGAGGGGCATTTTTCGTGACAGGGTCCCTGTATTCTGACCCTGTAGTCCCTCATGCTCTGCCCCATTTCCTCCTTCACTCTTTTTAGACAGAAATACACATTGTTCCCTTTGTAAAATTTTAAACCAAATTCTTTTTCTGTAACATCACTGCAGTCTTGAAAGTAAGTCACAGATCTAAAAGCTCATTAAGCAGTGAAAATGCTTGAAAATGAGCAGCTTTTGACAGCATTACTGTGACAGTGATGGAATTGGTGTTTGTTAGGAAGAAATTTATTCCATCTTAGCACTGTGCTGTTTAGTTTAGCCTAATATTTTAATATCACAGAGACATTTAAACATGGAATTCTTACAAATCTGCCTTACTGATGTTAAAAATGCTAAGTCTTATGAAGTGTTATATAAAGCATCAGGGTGTGCTCAACCAGCAGCCAAATGTGATTTCTTATAGATTGAAAATCAGAGAAAACTATCTTGACAACACCCAGATTATCAAGTAATTTATTTATATTAAAAATTCGATCAAGTCGTGTGTTTGCAGCAGTGGGAGTTGTCAAGTTCCTGAGTACATTCGTACCCCTCTGCAGCAGTGGCTTCTGCATGGGTTGTGCAGCCAAAATTGCCTCGGAGCTCGGTGAGACCTGGTTCAGTTCAGGCAGATTTTGACCCATAAAACTGCTGATCCAACCAGTTCATCACAGAGGACAATATTCACACATCTGGGAGGACCCTGAGCTGCCTTCAGGCTGTGGGTGGTGGCACAGCCCTGGAATTCTGGTAGAAGAGATCTCTCCAAAGGCTCTGGTTGTCCTGCAGTGGCCTCCACAGGGACACAGGTTGGCTGGATGCTGAGAGCAGTTCAGCTCCCAGCACTGTAGCGAGGTGTTCCGTCAGTAAAAAAACAGTTTTAACCCCTAAAATTAATTTTAGGGGTTAAAATAAATCAATAGCCTTCATAATTTATCATTTCATCATTTGGTCCAGCTCAGCATCCGTGGGCTTTCAAGGGACGTGAAGTGTGGAAACCTGTCCTGACAGAAAAAAAGGAGAGAGGCTCATAGGAAACAATGGTTGTCTTGTGGGAAGATTTTAAATATATGCAGCTGATCCCATGGGAACTGCTGTAGTCTATTCACCCTGTGTGAAAATGATGCTCTCTCAATATAATCTTTAATCCTTTTCTTTCACTGAAAAAATGTGAGAACTTTATTTCCAAGTTTTGAAAGGAAGCTCTGTTTTAGGGAGTGAATGCTTTCCAAGCATAAAAATAAAATAAATTTTGATTAGTGCAACACAGAGGGGAAAGGTTCTCTGAAATATCTTGTAATATTCTCTCCATGAATTGCATATGTGGATGTTCTTGGGAAATGTATCCAGGCTTTTTTTGTTTTTTTCCCCTGGGTCGGTTTAAAGGGGGGAAGGAAGCATCCAGCAGTCTTGACAATATTACAAACTTCTGTAACTCTTTGAGACAGAAATTCCACAATAATTTTTTTTTTCTTGTAAGATGGGGAAGAAGAATTTCAACAGAAGAGAATTCCACCTGAAATTCAAATTTTTTCTTTGAAGACAATTCTTATCTTCCTGCTATTCATGGAAAAGGAAACTAAAAGTAAATATGCGGTTGTTGCAAACGTTTATCCCCAGAGCATGGAAATCCAAACCTGTTCCGTTCACTCCATGCACGTGTGAATAACACCAGCCCAGGGCTCAGCGGAGCTGCTCCCCTGGCCTTTAAGGGCCCAGGTCATGAGGATTGAACCCTATTTGGTGCAAACCAATCATTCCTGGAGGAATCCTGAGGGGAATTTTACAGTATGGGAAGGCAAAGAGTCACTAACATTATTTTCCTTCTGTTTTCCTCCAGTGCCTTTCACCCAAGGCATCCAAAGCACTCTGTGTAATCCATGAGTTAAGCATGGCAACACGGCTGCGAGGTAAGGAAGGGAGTTTTTGCTTCCTTTTTAACATTTCGTGTCCTTTTACTCAAAGCTCTGGGCTCTGTTGTACCCAAGATGACCACGATAAAACAGCTCCCAGTTCTCTAATGTGAGTTTCTGCAGTTCGACGGAGTTCCCAGATCACTTTCCTCTCCCGTGGAATTTCCTGGACGCTTTAAGTTACATTTTTTTTTCTTTGCACCAGATGCTCGTTCTATACCTTTTAGATTTTTGAGGATTTCAGAAAAGGAGCATGGCCTTTGTGTTTAGCAAAGAGCTTTGGCACCTGTGGTGGCTCAGCCCTTCCATGGGGAATAAGAAATTCCGTGTGGGAGTTGTGCTGCAGCATCTGGGGAGAACCAGGGCAAACTGGGGTCACAGAGGATGGGGACTCTGGGAATTAATTGCATTTCCTTGGGAGCGCTGCCTGGGTTTGGTTGGGAGCACCCCTGTCCTCACTGCAGCTCCAGCAAGGCAGAAACCAGAAAATCCTGCAAAGGTTCATTTAACATAAACTCCAGTGGCCTGAGTTCCCTAAAATTCCTTAATCTGAGAGAAGGCTTTCCTGATGGATGTCGTGTGGCACAGAACTAGATAAAAAAATGTCATTGCACAATTGTTTGAGGGTTGTGTTTCTGTTTTCTGTGGGGTAACACCCAGAAAATCAAGCAGCTGGATTTACATTTCAAGTCTTTTGGAAGTTAAGGAAATTATTTTCTTGTAGAATTTCCTTCACTGTAAATATAAAAAATTTTATCTGCTCCCTTCCTCTTTGGTTTGAGAGAGACTTTTTTCCTGTCCTTCTAATGTCATTCTGCAGAAGCTGAGCTCCTGGTAAACTGTAAGTCTCAGCCTTTCAGCTCAAGTTCAATTGGCTTTTGGATGCCTGTAGGTCCAACTGCCCTTTTACATGGAATTTTTTGTTGTTAATCTTCTATTATTGGGGGAATTATTTTGCAAACAGACCAATTCAGTAGCTTCAAGCCCTGAAACCTGTCAGGCTGGCTTTTATTCTGATTGCTTGTGATAAGGAGCTTTGGTAAGAATGCTGTGCCTGCAGCAAGTGGAGAGACTCACCTTGGAGGGGAGCAGCTTCAAGGTCCCAGGGAAAGGGTGGCTCTTTCAGCTCGGCTTGAAAAGGGAGAAGGAAGGTGTTGAAAATCAGATCAAACCTTGGAATTAATGTGGGACTGCACCAGAACCAGTGCAAGTGGTTTGTGTTGTAAGCTGAGGGGTTTTTCCTGCATAGCCACGGCTTGAAATTTGTTCCAAGCTCTGGACTTCCTGCTTTGTTCCCCACGTTCTGGCCTTGGGAAGGTGCGAATTCCTGCTGTGAATCCCCTCTGATGCAGTGCCAGGGGGATCCGGGCAGGATGGACAAGCTTTGGCCAAACCCTTTGCCTTTTCCAATCCTTCTGTGCATGGGACACAAATAGAGCGAGAGAACCCTGATGGGTGAGGTGGAGTCGAGCTGATGGAGATTCAAGGTGATGAGACACCTCAGGAACTACACCCTGAAGCAATTTTAGTGCCCAGCTTGACCCTTTAAAAAAAGAAAAAATTTAAAAATGACATTTTTTAAGGCACGTGATTTGTTTTCCCTCCTGCTCAGTGCCTGCTGCCTATTAATAGCAAATCTTGTAGTGAGCAAGGAAATGCTTAAGGAACAATTCTCTTTAATGCTGATGCAAGGAAAGTATTTCCAGCACTCTTACACAATGTAAGCATTAAGAGGATTTGCTCTAATTCCATTTCCAAGAGCTCACAACAAATAAACGTTTTCCTGCATTATCCTGACTGTTGTCTATAAAACCCCCATACAATTCTCTGTTCAGGTCGAGCTCAGGACCTCTCTGAGAAACTCCTGCGCAGGAGCACACCCAGGGTATGATCATTTGCAGAAGGCCAATGATATTCCCAAGGCTCAGGGGATATCCTGAGCTGGAAGGGACCCAGGAGGATGATGAAGCCCAGCTCCTGCAGAAGGGGCTGCGGTGTTTCAGAGCAGCTGATCAAAGGCAGGGCTGGAGGGACCTCCCTTCCTGGGGCGCTTCTCTGCATTATGTGGGCACATTTTGTTGTGCTGCTCCTGAGGCTCACGTGAAAAGCCAAAGCAAACCTCAAACCCTCTTTTGTGCTCGTGTAAAGGCTGCAGAACGACAGCATTTATTCCTTCGGCCAGGAAATCTCCTCTCCCGCAAGGCTGTTCGCTCGTTCTCTTTCTTTCCAACAGTGTGAGCTTACCGAGGGCTGCTTCCCCTCCTTCCCAGGGAAGGATAGCTTTCCACTAACACAGAGAGTTCTGTTCCCTCTATTAAAAACAACTGCCCTCAAGTTGGAGCAGGCTTTGTATTTTGCCCTGGAAACAGAGCAGCTCATTCAGAGATAAGGCCTCCGTGCATTCGGGTTCCCTCAGTCACCTGACGGAGCCATGGGTAACTTTTAGGCTGCTTTAGTCTGCATTCCTGGGATGCTTTCCCCGTGGCACCGCAATGAACAGCTCCGGGATCCCTTCCTGCCACCCTGCCCGGCTTTCTGCTGCCCCTGCCCCTGGATGCTGCCCGGGGGGAGAAGAGGAAAGGGGCAGGATTTGTCCCCAGAGCACCTGTCCCCATCCCTGAGGATGGCCCGGGGGGATCCCAAGCAGGTAAAAAAAACAAAAACAAAAACAAACCTGTGTCTGGGGCTTTCTGAACTTTTATTTTTGGACTTGGGAATGGCTGAGTTGTGAGTAGGGTGAGAGTATCTGAGTTCCCACCATCCCTGTGGCTCAGGTGGGTGATTTGTGCCTCGGGATTTGCAATTCCAGCTCCTTTCTGCTGCTGCTGCTGCTTGATGCAATCGGGAGTCCTGTGGGATGGGATTGATGGAGTTGGGGGAATTAAAACAGCCCTGGCTTGTGGCATGAGCAAGTGCAATGTGCTGCCTATTACAACAGAGATTGTTCCAGGGAATTGCTTCCAAAGGGTTCTCAGGGTTTTGCTTTGGTTTTGCCCTTTTTGTGGATATTCCAGCCCTGGCAGTGTTCAAAGCCAGGCTGGGTAAGGCCTTGGGCAACCTGGGCTAGTGGGAGGTGGCCCGGCCCATGGCAGGGGCTTGGGACTGGATGGGCTTTAAGGTCCCTACAACTCTTTAACGTTCTGTGATTCTGTGATTGTATTTGACTCTTTTTTTTCCCCTGAAAAAGAGAATGAAATAGGGATTAAGGGCACTCCATGTCTCAAATAATAATTATAAGTGATATATCTTGTGGCTTTGTCAACTCCAGAGAAGAATCCAGAGGAGTTGACACCCAGAGTGAATCCATGTGGGACCTAAGCAGAGTTTTAGGACTCAAGTGCAGGACACTTCCCAAAGTGTGAGCCTGGCCCTGCCTGCCTCAGCCTCGGTTCCATTCCTCAGCCAAGGAGAAGAGCAGTTTCACCTCAGCCAAGGCTTTGTTTTACAGGAGTTTAAAAGACCCTGAGGATCATTTTGGCAACAGAAGGGATAGTTTTTTCTAAACAAAGCTCGTTATCTTCTCAATCTTGCTAATAATGTTTTTCTGGAGTCAAGACAAAAGAACCCAGAAAACAAAGGAAGAGGCTTCACCCTCCTCCTCCTCCTCGAGCTCTGCTCCTGACCAGGGAAAGGTGTTTGGAGCCCTGAGCAGCTGGTCCAGGCACCAGCCTGCTCAGGTAACATGCACAGAAAGGAAGAAAACCTCGGGTTCAGTTATCATGTATTTTTAAATCTAATTTTAATCTAATTTCTACTTAGTGTTTGAAGGTAAAAATTCCCACAGTTCACGAATGTGCTCAAGGATGTCCTTGGCTCAGGGGGTCCTGTCTGACGCTTTCACACACATTTAAAAATCTTTGCTGAACTGGAATATGTCAATCAATGCATTTGCTGATTTTTCTTCTTCTCTTTTTTTTTTTTTTTTTTTTTTGGTTATCGTTTTCTTTTAGATTGGGGCCAGGGAAGCCTTGAAATACAGCCCAGATTTATCCTTCCCATTCAACTGATCTCTCCTGGCCAGAATTGTTCCCGTTTTGTCCCCAGCTGAGCTCCCCATGCCCATGGTGCCTGCAGAGGGTAGCTGAGCAGGGCCATGCATCATCTCTTTGGGCTGGTTTTGGCACAGAAGGACCTGTCCCGGGCAGGGGATCTCTTCTCCCTGGAGGATGCTGAGATCGAAGGAAGCCTCTCCGAAGCTCTTGAACAGATCAGAATCATTAGTTCAGCTGCAGTGAGTGAAAGAGTGTCCTTAATAATTTTTTTTAATTGTATATATTTTTATATTGTATAAATAACGGGGGATATAAACAATTTAGATTTCTGATAAGACTCGAAGGACAAAGCATAATATTTAAAACTGTGCTGACAAAGTCCAGTTCTCACCAGCTTCAAAGATATTTCAAGCTCATCTTTATAACAGTTTTTTTATTAAATAGTTATTTAAAGCATATTAAAGATGATACGAGATCACAGGGGTCCATACCTTCCCAGTAATGAGAATTAAGACCTGTGGGATGACAAATTCCAGAGTTCTATCATGCTGAATGTCTGTTGTAAAGGCGGACATGGGAAAATGATACAAAAAGTTAATTTTATGGGCTCCTGGCAAACCAACTGACGGGCAGACGTGTTTTGCTGTGGCCCCAGGACTACCAGACCAACGACAACGACCAGGCTGTGGTGGAGATCTGCATCACCCGCATCACCACGGCCATCAGGGAGACGGCGTCCATCGAGAGGCACGGGAGGGCCCTGGTGGCTCTCTGGGAGTCCTGTCTGGAGCACAACCTGAGGCCCTCTGGCAAAGACGAGGATGCCCCACACGCCAAAATTGCATCTGACATCATGAGCTGCATCCTGCAGGTAGAGCTGTGTGGAGTTTTATCTGCTTTTTTTGCCAGAGTTGGGATGGAATGCTCGAGATGTTGTTTCGTGTTCTGACTCAGGCCTCACAAACTATGAGTTCTACAGCACTTCTAACTAACAAACTAAAAACGGCTAAAAACGGCCCGTCTCTCTATCTCTCCAAGGCCTTTTAAGGATAAACTGTTCAATTAAGAATTGACACCTAAATTATTTTGACTTTTAACCCAATAACCAACAACCCGTGGCCCACAATGCGGATTTTTCTATCCAATTACAAAACACCACCCACACCATGAAGAAGAAAGTGAAAAAAGACTCAGCCCACACCCTAAAACCTCCATCTTGCTTTATATATATATATATATATATATATATATATATATATATATATGTATTACTATATTCTAAACCCGTAAACTTTAAGTTTCCCACCCTGTGATATCACACACACCTATTCAAACCCCACACCCACAATCCCAGTGCTCACTCAATTTTGGGAGCCTGTTGCACGGCCTCAGGTCCAATTCAGTATTTTCTGTCAGCACAGAAAGTCTGAAACTCTCAGTGCCCAGGGGTCCAACAGAGCTGGGATGAAGGCAGGAGTGCTCTCGTTGCCAGTTGGGTTTTATTTTTTAAAAATGCTTTTGTAACTCTCTTTTTGGGTGCTTGTGGGTGGTTATGTTTAAAACTAGGAGCTTGGGGAATTGCACTGTTCTGATCCCTCCTCTCTTGAAATCCTTGAGGTAACGGGTAGAAACATGGAATGGTTTGGGATGGAAGGACCTTAAAACCCATCCAGCCTCACCCCAGCCATGGCAGGGACACCTCCCTCTGTCCCAGGCTGCTCCAAGCCCTGTCCAGCCTGGCCTGGGACACTGCCAGGGATGAGGCAACCACAGCTGAGTTATAAAACTGCATTTGCTGCTTCCTAAAACAGAGCTTTTATTGGCAAGTTCCTTTGCATTATAAAAAAAAAAAAAAGGAGGTATAAAATGAGGTTTTCCAGCAGATGTGGGGGACAGTTGGAACAATAACGAATATCTGCCAGCTGCGCTGGATCTCAGGCAGGTCTCTGTTGATATCAGCAGCAGGGAGGTCCCCAAGGTTTGCAAACATCACTGTATCACTTTATTGAAATCTGCTCTTCATTGTCACCTCCACGTTTTCTAAGTGTGCCTTCCTGCCCTGATGTTTATCGTGGAACAAATGAAACCTTTCTCCTTCCCTCTGAATTCAACCCTTTTTAAACTAAGGATTTTATCTTTATTGTAAGGGTTGGGGGGGGGGGGGGAAAGAATTGTTCTTTGGAATTTTCTTAGATCTTTTAAATCCTAGTCAGAGAGCCAAGCCTTATCTTCCCATTCTTTGTGTGGAGTAGCAGAGCAATAACTTGGAGCAGCGTTTGGCTCCTGCTCCGTGGTGTCTCAGCCAAACATAACGAGGCATTATGTTGATTTAAACATGCTGCTGCAGAAAGCTCCATTTATTTGCAGGGCTTTTCTCGTTAAAGATGCAGCTTTTGGTCATATGGCAGCTGCCAGAATTATCTGTCTTGACACCAAGGGGTGGCTGCAGCCCGTTCTTCCTCAGGGGTCTCTGGAAGGGAGTGTCCACTGCTTGGCAAGTCCCTTTTCCAAGGAAAAAATCCTCAGAGCCCCTCAAACTCTGTGGAACAACAGATTTGGGGTTTCTCAGTCTGAATTTATTCTCTTCAGAGCTGCTTCAGAAGGAAAGTCCAGCACGTCTGCTCTGCCTTCCTTCTCACTGTTCTGTTGCTGTCTGAAACATCTGGGTTCCAGGGGTTGCCTGGGATTTCAGCTGCTAATTAGACATAATCACATTGCAGGATTATTTTCAGCAACAGGGATGTGCTCCAGTTTCAAAGAGCTGCTCAGAACTGAGTGGAGAGCAGAGCACAGCACTGGTTAAGGAGGCTCCAGGGGGAATGTGGGGTGCTCAGTTACACACAAACGTGCCCTGCTGCTGCGGGAAGTTAGCAGGCAGTGCATGTGTGTGGTTTGTACACACCATTTTCTGTATAAATAACAGCAGAAAACCTTTTCTGACCTTGATTCAAAAACCCCCAGTGTACACTCAGGGACCCTGAGACCCCAAAAGCTTGGGGCCATTTTAGGAAGAGGAGTTTGCACTCCTGATAAATCTCCAAGTGTTCGGAAGAATTGGGTGGACATTCCCAGAAAAGCTGTGGCTGTCCCTGGATCCCTGGAAGTGTCCAAGGCCAGGCTGGACAGGGCTTGGAGCAGCCTGGGACAGTGGAAAGTGTAATGGGATGATCTTAAAGGTCCCTCCAACCCAAACCAGTCTGGGATTCTGTGAGTTTGAATTTAAAAAATGAAATCTTAATGATTACAGGATAATTAATGATCAATACTAAAGCACTGTGAGCAAGTTTCCCAGTGCAGTGACTGGGAGTGGCTGCTCCAAGGTGTTTCCTGTGCTTTGGGATGATGGATGACAAGCCTCTGTCATCCCAGGGAGCACCAAACACAAAATGTCTTGTTAGAGATGTTAACATGTAGTTAGTGTGCTTCATATTTTATATATTTTATATTTTTTTATATTTTATACATTTTATAAATTTTATATATTTTATATATTTTACATTTCAATATCTTTTATATTTTTATATTTTTATACATTATATTATTTATATATTAATATATTTAATATACATTGATTTTTATTTATGCACCCCATATTTTGTTAGTGCCCTTCTGGTTCCTCTGGCAGAAAACAAAAACAGGGCTATTCTTAATACGTTCTGCTGCAGCAGGAATTTAAATTTCTCTATTTGCTCTTTCTTTGACTCCTGCCTTCTGTACTGGCACCAAAACATGACCTTTCTTGACAAGTTTTTTTCTTTTTTTTCCCCCTTGTTGCTTTGACTTTGGTTTCTCTGCTCTGCCCAGCATCAGACTTTAATATTAATTTTTTTTTCTACGTTTTTGCAGAATTACAACCGGCCTCCAGTGATGGCCTTGGCTGTGCCAGTGGCAGTGAAATTCCTGCAGAGGGGCAATAAGGAGCTGTGCAGGAACATGTCCAGTTACCTGTCCTTGGCTGCCATTGCCAAGGCAGAGCTGCTGGCTGAGCACACAGAAACCATCCTCAGGAGTGTCCTTCAAGGTAGGCCCAGCCCAGACCTTGGGCTTAATCCAGGGTTTAATCCAGCTGTGTCACCAGATCAGTCAGGCTGTGTTAGGCACCTACAGAACCATTATTTTACAGGATCAATCAATCATTAGGCGTGGGAGACACTCCAGGATCAATCTAAC
Source organism: Chamaea fasciata (assembly GCF_029207755.1). Lineage (NCBI taxonomy): Eukaryota > Metazoa > Chordata > Aves > Passeriformes > Sylviidae > Chamaea > Chamaea fasciata. Next base: position 21,740,772 of record NW_027094096.1, on the reverse strand, counting down.
CCTTAAGCAAATCATGTGAGCTGTATAAAGCAGACCTATGGAAATATCTATAAACGTGATCAAATGTATTAATCACACTCTGATAACAGATTTCCTCGAGGAATATGTGGATTTACTGCTCCTCTGGAGGTTTGGGGATGGATTGGCTGACCCACAGGGCAGGAAATACATCTGTACTCGTTAATATTCCCTGCTAATGGACTCCAAGTTATCAGCCCTGATACGAGGCACCAGCCATGAGCTCTTATCCTTCCTCTTAGTGCCACTGGCAAGGCTCCAGAAGAGAAATGGGGATGAAATTAATCCCATTCTGTGGTGGAATAGTCAGATGGAAGATATAAAAGCTTTGTAGTGGTTCTTTCATTTTGCCTGCGTTATTAGCTTTATATAGAACAATGTTGCTAATCTCTTTACGTTTTAATATTTTTTTGTGGTTTAAAAAGCCAAAAGTATTCATTCCTCTACAAAGGGAACTCCAATTGAATTGGAGTAATAAAGTTCACAGTGTTTGTTGCAATACAGTGCTACTGCAGTGGTAAAATCAGTGTTCTCCTTCGAGTAGGGGCAATAGCAGCAAGCAGCAATAACTAATTATTAAAACAAGATTGTTATGAGGATGTTAAGCCCTCAAATTAAACGTGTGCATCCCGTATTTATTAATTCATCAATTAATTTATAAATTTATCCTTTTAAGGCTTATCAATGTGCTAACGATATGCACTGCCACTTGCAACTGTGGGGTAGTGACAGAAAGAAAAAGCGAACATATTCATGGTTTTGGGAAAAGCGATGCACGGCTGAGTGGTGTATTTATGTTCTTCCACCAGCAGATGTTGCTGTGGGTATCAGGTTTGGGAATTCCAGCCTGGAAGGGGCCGCTCGGAGCGAGCAAAAACGATTTGTTTTGCGTCGCGACTTAATTACAGCGCAAATAATTGGTGTTTCAGGCATGAGGAGCGGGGTTTGCAGCAGGCGGAGAGCTGAGAGCGTTGGCTGGAGGGAGCAGGGGGCGAAGCTGCCCAGGATGAATTTCCAAGGCAGTTTTTTTGGAGACAAAGCCGTGCTGTGGGGCTGCGCAGACGGGGCTCAGCCTCGTGGCACCAGCCTGAGCAAACTTTGGCCCCTTGCCTGCAAAATGTTGGAGAGGAACTGGAGTTTTTCGTTACTTGGGGCAACTCCTTGGCCGCACAGGCAGGTTTCTTATCTCATCAGCTAAAAAAGAGCTCTTTAGAAAGGGTTTTGGCTGCCGTGGCCCAGTGAGCGTGGGCTCTGTGCTGACACCGTCCATCAGCACCGGGGCTCACACAGATTGATTTATTCCCGTTTATTTATTCATTCCCATTCCCGGGGGACAGCAATAACTCCTGCCCTGTAATCAGAGAGTCCCGCGGGACTCCACGCTCCACCTTCCAGAGCAGTTCTGGGCTGTGGCTCAGCCTCGCTCCTTCATCTCGTGTTGGCAGTGCAGGATCGCAGAGAGGCTTTTTCATCGCTGGTGCCCAAATTCCCTCCCCCCCCAAAAAATGCTGTTTCCTCGGTGTTTTCCAAACTGTTGACAAAGGAAAGCGTAGCTGGGTGAGGAAGGGGAGAGAGAAGTGTGCTGGTGGAGGCTGAGTCGTGGTGCTGGGCTGTGGGAGAGGCTTTGCTGCTCCTGGGAGGGGATGAAGGAGGAGCAGAGCTCTGGGGAAGGGGGAACTGCTCCAGCTGAGTCAGGATGGAAGGCCCGGCTTTGCCTTTGGTCCTCTGCCAAGCCCGAGCCGAGATAGGAGGAGGCTCCTTCCAAGACAAAGCATTTCAGGTGTGAGCTGCAGCCAGGAAGGATTTCTGGAGGTCTTCTTTGAGGATTTTCCTTTTCCTGCTGCATTTCAGGGACATTTGTTTTCGCTTAAAGGAGGGCACTGAACAGAGGGAGGATTTGAGAGTGGTTTTGCTCTTGCACAGTGTTGGGACCCCGAGTATTTTTGTAACTCGGAAGATTTGGGGTTTGGCTGCCAGAGATGAACAGAGGTAATATTTCACTGTCCTGTAGCTAAGGTTATTTGCAGATATTACTTAGTGAGGGATTTTTGTCAAGTTTACTGCCGAGCATTTATAACGTAGATACATTTTTATTGCAGGGTAACAGGAGAAATTCCAGCAATCAGGGAAATTCTTTTTCCCTTAAATAAGTAGCGCTGCCAAAACTTTGGAGCGGGTCGGATAACTTCAACCCCCTTGAATGGCACAGGAAAGTGGAATTTTCCTTTTTTTTTGCTATTTTTGTATCGAGGCAGCAAGGATCTGTCATGGTCAGGAAGGAAGTGTAGCAGCAACACGTCAAGAAATTTGTCAAAATATGTTCTTAGGACATCTGTAGAGAATGAGAGAGACAGGGAAACATGGGAATAAAGAAGGATGGGCTGCTTCCAGGGGAGATAGGAATTGCTTTGAGTAAGACATCCCTCATGATAACTTGTTCAGAGGCTTCAACAGGTAGCAACTAATGGTTCTTGTAAATGGTTACATACCCAGTGAGTAGGGTATTCATCATTCTCTGCTTGTGCTGTTTTCTACATGAAAATCATCAGCAGTTGCTTGGCTCTCTGCAGCTGCTGTTGTGCTCTGTCTCCAGCCCTAGGCTTTTAGGAGATTTGAGATAAGTTTGTGTGAGAGAGAAGAGAACCCCTGGCACTGAGCAGCGGTTCTATCTTGTGCAAACCCCCTGAGGGCAGCAAACGAGCCCAAAAGTGCCTTAAAACCTGGCTCCAGAGGGCCAGGATTGTGCATGGGGTGAGGATGTTGCTCTTTATGTTTTCTCTATCAGCAGCTGGAAGTGCATGGTTCAAAACGGGGAAAAAATCCCACTTGGGACTTGGCTCAGAATTTTGGCTTATGGGAAGAGGAGAGAGTTTTAGTCTAGTAAAGTTTCTTTATTTACAGAACAACTTTACAAAAATAATTTCAATAAAATTATCGCAAAGTCGATGTACAATATAATACAGCTGCATTTCCTCCCAATGTAACGTCAGATTATGATGGGGAATATTATTTTTTATATCAACCCGTGGCACAAATAATGCTTTAAACAAGGCACTGGCTTTCTTAAGAGTCTACACATTACTAGCAACGATTAATAGACAACACATTGCTTGACTTGGGTGGTTCCTCTGTAAAATTCACATTAACACTATAGAACCCAAGGACTGGAGGAGCCTGGAGGGAGCCTGGAATGGTTTGGGTTGGAATGGACCTTAAATCCCATCCAGTGCCACCCCAGCCTTGGGCAGGGACACCTTCCACTGTCCCAGGCTGCTCCAAGCCCCTTCCAACCTGGTCTTGGACACTTGCAGGGATCCAGGGGCAGCCACTCTGTTTGGCAGAGCCAGGTCAGGTTTTCCTCAGCAGGGATGTCAAGAGCTCCATTTAGCTCCTGAATGTCCACGGTGACCCTCGCTTTAGACATCAGAAAACCCTGCACTGGAGAGACAGAGCTGCCTGAGGCCAGGAACAGCTTTTCCAATGCCGTGCCTTGATCTGTGGGGGTGTTTTCAGGGTTTTGCCAGGACAGCAGGCAGAGCTCGATCCCATCTCCACAGTGCCTCGTTCTGTCACCTTGCAGCGCTGATGTCCCTCAGGAATTCCAGAGGCTGCTCCTGCAGCTCTGACTGTTGCAACATTGACCCTCAGCTCTGTGAAATGCATTCCCTGTGCAGAGCCCAGGCTTTAAGACACGTACTGGGCTCCTCCGTAGGGCAGCACCTCTGTGACCCCCCAGCCCACCACGTTGCCCCGGGTGCCACAGGAGTCCCCCGTGCTCTGAGCTGTCACCTCGGCGGGGCTGAGCACTCTGTCCCACAGGTTAAAGCCAGTCAGCTTCCCTGAGAAGGCCAGAGCTTCATCAAACCCCCCTCCCACGCAGCAGCCGTTCTTCTCCTGCCCCAGCTGCAGGATTCCCCCGTCGGGGATGGTGTGAGCTCCAGCCACGCCCGAGGCACTGCCTGCCAGCTGCCCCTGCGCCCACAGGGATGCAGAGCCATTCTCTGAGCTCCAGGTGCCACAAAGGTGGAGCCACTTCCCAGGAATAACCACGTTTCTGGCAGCCAGCTTGTGCTGGGCTCCCCCCACGGCGAGCACGGCCGAGTCCCGGCTCAGGTACAGCTGCATCTCGTAGGGGTTGAACTTGGTGCCGTAGGAGAAGACGATGGTTTTGTCCAAGGCCTCGGTCACCTTGAGCCAGATGCAGGCAGTGAAGGAGCTCAGGGTCATCCCAGAGGTCGGGTGGACGCTCCCAAAGATCTTCCTCGAGCGCATGGGGAACAGAATTGCGGTTTCGCAGCCTGGAAGGGTCGAGGAGATTGTCAGGTAAATAAGGACTGGTTTATTTGTATGTTTGTTTTATTTAACTGGGCACAGTTGGGACCTTTGACATTGCCTGGGATACATTAAGGTTGGAAAAGACCTCTGTGATCTTGTGGTTGTGGTTGCCCCATCCCTGGCGGTGTCCAAGGCCAGACTGGATGAGGCTTGGAGTGACCTGGGATAGGGAAAGGTGTCCCTGCCCACGGCAGGTGGGATTGGAACTAGATGATCTTTAAGATCCCTTCAGCCCAAACCATTCCAGGATTCTGTGGAGTCCAACTGCCAGCCCAGCACCACCGTGTTCACCACCAAACCAGGCCCTTAAGTGCCACATCCACATGTTTTTTAAGCACCTCCAGGGATGGGGACTCCATCACCCCTCTGGGCAGCCTGTCCCAATGCCTGCTCTAGTGCTCGCTTCCCAAAGGGAGCCGAGAACTCAGCTCATCCCCTGGGATGCAGGAACCTGCCCCAGGAGGATTGGAAGGAGCTGGCAGAGCAGATGGAGGAATTGCTGGACACTATGGCAAGGGATAATCCAGCTGCAGGAATCTCTTCCCTGCCTGCACGGGGGGCACTGCACAGTCCTGTGACATGCAAAGGGTTAATGCAGCCTGTCTGCCCTGCTGCTTCCTTTGGGAAGGGGCTTTGGGCTTCCCAGCTCTGAAGGGAGCACCACCTCCTGGGAGAGGGATTCTTCCAGCCCTTGAATTTGGGTAATTCTGCCAGGTAATTGGGTAACTCTTCCCCAGTGCCACTGAAGTGTTGTTTTATCCTCTGTTCTGGATAAGTGTGGAGTAGTGAAAATCCCAACATTGTGCTGAGGGAAGGGGTCAGGGATTTCTTCAAACAGCAGGTTTGGACACTGTGGCATTCCCAGGATAAAGGGGGAGCCTGTGCCATGGATAATGGGGCATCAGGGCACTGGAGCTTCTGAAAAGCACAAGATGTTGGCAGGAACATGCTGAGATGGGCTTGCTTATTTAATTAGGATTTTTTTGGTCAGCAGCATTCATGGGCACTGGTTAAACGGGGGAAATCATGAGACTACTGAGATTTTTAAACCAGCTCTTCTCTCATGTCCAATTAATCAAAGTGTTGATAATAGAAATTAGATTAGTTAAAACCACTAACAGAAAATTTATGCAGCTTGGGAAAGCAACTGGTGATCAGTGAAGCCATTTCTGGTGGCTTCTGTGCCGTTCCCTGGTCGTACCTGAGTTAACATCCAAGGTGACAGGAGGGAACAAGCAGCCCCTTCTCCAATTAAGCTGCTTCATTTCCCGTTGAAAGAAGCTGGAGGATCTGAAATGTCTAAAACGTGTGTGGAAATTTCTGCTCCAGGGGAATGAAGGACTCTTTGTGCCCTCCAGGACTGAGCTGCTGAGGTATTTCATGGGCTGTTTCCCTCCAGCTTTTGAGCAGATTTTGCATCTCCCATTGACCCTTTTGAGGAGCAGCAGGGTCACTGAGCAACTGCTGGGGATTCTCCTTAAAATGCTACTTAGGAGCACTATTGTGAAAAAGCTTTTAATTAGCAGGCTTTCAGGCTCTATTATCAAAGCTTAAACAAAATTAAAACCAGCCTCAGTGAAGAACAAAAAAGTGTGATTAGAAAATCCCTCCAGAGTATGGCTGGCAGTAAGTCAAGATGTGAGAAATTAAAGTCAGTCGCTAAAAATTCCCTCGGGAAAAAAAAAAAAATCCAGAGAGATACTCTGGAAGTACTTAAAATGTAGCCCTTAAATTTACAAGTACGGTTGTTTTATGTAAAATCATGTGGGAACCAGTGGAAATAAACTGAATTTCCACTGATGATCCTCAATGCAGATCCAGTTTGTTGCTCTCACCTAGTGCGGGGTGGCTGGGGTACAGGGGGATAGGAAATGAGATCGTGCTCTCTCCAAGGTTTGTGTTTGGGGGCAAGAGGAGTGTGCTCAAAGAGCTCCTCCCAGCACACAAAGATTTCTGTTGTGATAAAGCAGTGATGAAAACAATTTACTTCTAAAGCCGAGTCCGTGCCCTGCATGAAGGGATGGGTTCAGCTTAGACGGTGAAAACTTTGATGTAAACGATGTCGTGGCTGTGTTGTTGCCTTTGCTGTAGCAAATTACTGCAAATTACTGCTCCCTCGTGTGAGTGCTCACTCTGGGGATGCTGCACCCCCTCCTTCCTACGCACTCACCCTGTAGGGGTAGATTTGGGGGGGGTTTAGGTAGCAATGACTTATATTTGTGGAAAACAGAGCCGTTACTGAGCAGTTAGGAGGCAGGCAGTGACAGCTCGCTGGCGGGCAGGGTGATTTCAGTGCACCTTATCTTGCACAAGGTAATTCTGCACCCACACTTTAAAGAAACGAGGGGCTGCTCTGCCACACCCAAGCTGCTGCTTCTTTGGGTTTCTCGTTGCACTGCACAGATAAGCTGAGCTGGGATTTGAGGTGTGAGCCCACCTTTCTGTGGTCACCTCACTGGCCAGTGCAAAGTGTTTTGGAAGGGGAAAACTCCCCCAAACAACAGCAGCAGCACGAGTTACTGATTTCTCTGTGCCAGTGGGAATAATGAGGGCAGAATATTCCCGTTGGCATTCAGGGAATGTGCCCGCCCTGGCCTGGAAGTGTGCTTGGCTGGCTGGCAGCAGCACGTCCAGCTCCTGGCCACTGGAGCTGCTGAGGAGATGTTAATGTAGGAAGAGGGAGGAGTGGGAACATGCAGGAGAACAGGAGGGTCCATCACTGGTGCAAACGCATAGGAGTCACCAGCTGGGAAGGCAAAAGGTGAGAGAACATCACCTGGGTGTCTAAAATACATTTGCTGCTCTCTGGCAATGGCTTTGATCTGGGAGAGCCTGGAGGAGGTTGGGATCCTGGCTGGCTCTGCCCTGCACGAGGACTTCGATGAAACCTTTCTTTGATCCCACATTTGAAAAGCTCAGTGCCTCTTTTTCCACAACTTCTGGGGTTCCCCCCTTCATGCAGCACAGCCTGTTCAAAGCTGCCCCGCTGCTCCTGGGGTTTCTTTGGAGCTGTTGGAGAAGGAGGTGCCCAGGAGGGGGTTGTAGATCCCCAGAGCCCTCTCCCATTAGCCTTACCTGCAGGCAGCAGGTTCTGAGCTGCCCATTGCTGTGACACCCTCAGCTCAGCCCGGGTCTGCTGCAGCTCCTTCCACACCGAGTTCAGGATGAGATTGTCCCCTCTGCTGCCATCCAGCTTGTCCTGCTGCAGAGCAGTGTCCTGTGCCTGCAGCTCAGCCCTGCTGCGCCAGGCGCTCTCCAGCCAGCCCAGCCTCATGGACACGTTGTGGCTCAGCTGCAGGACATGCTCCAGAACCTTCCTTTGCTCCAGCTCCTGCAGCCTCCTGGCCTCCTCAGCCTGGTCCCTGCTCCTCACCAGCACCTGCTCCACCTGGGACACCACGTGGGAGGTGACGGTGGCCAAGGTGCCCGCCAGGGTGGTGGCCAGCTGGCTCAGCTCTGCCTTCAGGGTCTGCAGCTCCAGCCTGGGGAGCTCATCCAGAGCCTGCAGCATCATGTTCTCCTTCATCTGCGAGTTCTCCAGCATGATGAACAGCTTGTCCCACTTGCTGTGCTCCCGCTGGCAGTCGCACGAAGCAGCTGGAAGGGAACGTACAGATGTTGCTATTCCTTTGTACCGAGATTTAAACGGGAGGGTTTGGCAAAATCTGACTCTGTGCAAGGCTTGTGTCCTCCAGGCTGCCACAGAACCGTGGGCTCAGGCTGGTTTGGGTTGGAAGGGACCTTACAGACAATGTGGTTCCAGCCCCCTGCCGGGCTGGGGCCAGTGCCTGTCCCTCTGTACCAGGACAGAACAGTGCAGGGCTGTGATTTCAGAGATCCTAAACCCCTGCCACAGCAGCAGCCTTTCGCAGGAAAACTGAGAAATAAAGAGCCTAAAGCACAGTCCGAGGCACCCCATCCCAGGGCTTTACCATTACTGCCCATAATAACCGACTGCTACGAGCACGAACTTCTCCCTCCGAAAAAAAGTAAATTATGTTTGCAGCAATAACTCTTACAAGAGCTAGGCAGCAACCAAGGCTGTCCTGCACTAAACCCAAACTCAGTTTAAATTTACTCACCTTCCTCGGTAGCAGGACCTTCGATTTCATTATCCATGTTCACGTACATGAGCTCGTAGTCATCCTCTTCATCCACGGCCGAGCCGGACGCCCTGAAAACGCAGAGCAGCGTGAGCAGAGAGAGGAGTTCTCGGGGCAGCATTCTCCTGGCCGCTTCCTGACAATCCCCGGGCCGTGAGGAGCTGCTGGGGCTGCAGCAGAGCCGGGACTGAGCGAGCGAGGCGCAGTGAGCCGCTAAAAAACGCTGCGAGCCCGAATGAATGAGCGGCGGTGGCAGCGCTGAGAGCGGAGCGCTCCTGGCGGTGCCTTTTGGCCGGGAAGGGATGGGGAGGGAAAGGGGCGGGCAGTTTGCTCAATCCCAGCCCTCCAGGTTTGCCCGAGGGATGCTTTGACTGGCCGAGGGTAAAACCGGGGAGAGCCGGGCTCGCCCCGGGGCGGATTGGGACGTGCAGCAGCAGCAGCAGCACCAGGGGTTGGGAGCGCTCGGACTTGCACGGTCTGGGTCGGGTGTGTTGTTTCGTGTCGTTTTGTGGAAAAGAAAGCGTTCCCTGCAAATTCAGTTTGTGTGCCAGCGCTCTGGAGGGGATCGGTAGAAAAATAAACATACCTGGAGTTGGTTTGGATACACGTGTCTGGTTTAGCTAAATAGCGCGGCTTTTTTTTTTTTTTTTTTGGAGAGTTACGCACTGCTGTAAAGTAATTCTGTTCTGTCCCAACAGTTTATTGCTTTAAGCAATAAAGGAGAGCTCTTAAGGAGTTCTAACAGCTTGTTAGTGTTCCGCTTTTCCAGCCCTAATTAGCACTTACACCACCGTTACTCCGTGGATAATCTGTTCGTGCCGTATCCGGTTTTGGGAACCGTAAATCTGCAGCTGCGCAGAGTTGTGTCTGTTACCTTTGAAAAAGTGAAACAAGGTGCTTTTGAACGAAACATTGATTTAGTCTGTCTTCTTGGTATTAATCCGGTTTAAATTCTTCAATCTTGTTGGTTTAACAGGCCATTCATTAATCATGTCAGAGATGCTTTGCTTAGGTGAGATTAGGGGTGATCTCAGACAAATTATGGATTGGCTATGAAATATCCAGAGAATAGCAAAAAAAAAAAAGAAAGAAACCCTCCTGCAATTACATCTGACTGGGAATCTGTGCTCCCTTTCCATTTGTGGCTCTGGTTTTGTTTATACAAACCTGCAGTACCTGTGCCTTGGATACTGGGGAGGAATCCCTCCCTAGGAGGGTGATGGGGACAAGGTGGAGACCAGGCACAGGTTGCACTCTGATCCTGGAGGTCCCATCCAACCGAAATGATTCCCTGATTTTCAAGTAGGTGTGTGCCCAACCTGAGTAATGCTGGGGGGAAAATGACTCTTGGTGCTTGGGTTTTTGCCTTTGGGAACTCCCTTTGGAGTGAAAATCCATCTGCCCATGGGACACCACAATGGGCTCCAGGGCCCTTGTTCTTCTCTGTGCTGCTGGGATGGGCAGAGCTGGAGCTGGGGCAGCTTTTTCCAGGAATAGGTGCACGGCTGGCACCCCCCAGCCACAGCCCTGGGGGTCTCTCCCTGCCTCATGTGCAGCCTTGGAGTGTCCCCAGCTGGAACTGTGCTGGAATTGTGTCATTCCCAGCATGTGGTCTGCTTGGGAAGGGTGAGAAGATCTAATCTGGAAAGTATTGGGGGTCAGGGTGGCAGGGAAGAGGGAAGGAAGGCATTCAGGGAGTTGAGTGGGATGGTTTTTTCCATTCTCACACAACAAACACGTTCAGGCTCTTGGTTTAAATAGAGGGCAGATGAAGCAAGATTGGGGAGAAGCGAATTATTCAGAATTCCCGATATCACCTCTGGCTGTCCCAGCTCCGGGAATGGGGGCTGGGGAGCTGTGTGTGCATAAATCCCCTCAGAGCCCTTAAAGATGTGACAAACAAACAGCTCTGAGTATCCCTTGCTACCTCAAACATGAAAAGACCAGAAAATGACCAAGTGGGTTGTGCCTGCTGACCTTTGTTGAGATCTCTGAAGAGCAGAGATATCCAAACTGGGATATCTGGGATTATTTACACGTGTGCACACACAGGTTCTTCACTTAAAAGCAATTCCCTGTCAGTGAGGTCACTTCAATCTCGCTGCAGAGGGAGGGGGTTGCTCTGATTGCCTTTGCTTTTCATTTATCTTGGTTAGGGAATATCAGCCCAGCGGCGTGTGCTGCAGGAAACTGCCCAAAGCTGCGCTAGCACAAAGTATTTTTTGTTCAGAGAGGTTTGGTGGCTGCAGTCCATCATCTGTGATTGCATCACTCCTCTGATACACCCCACACTCCAAGTGCTCCTTTGCCAGACTAAATAATCAGTCTTCCCTTCCAGATCCCTTCCTATCCCTGACATCCCAGCTTAGGCAACAGCATGGCTCAGGTTGGTGTCTTTCCTTGCTCCAAGCTGTTATTTTTGTTACTGCCTCTTGGATTCCTTCCCATCCACGCTTCTATAGCTGAGAGGGAATTTGCCTCTCCAGGAATATGGGAATTTCATCTTTTGCAATCGTTCCTGAAGTTTGACTGGAGTTTAAGGGCTCTGCTGCATGTGGGTGGAAAACTACCAGTGCAAACTTAAGCAAGGGCAAGTGCAAAGAAAGGACTTGGTGATGGAATGGCGATGTCATCTGGGGAGTAAATAATTGTTGGTTTATTCAGGACAAAATGTTTCAATTTCCAATGATGGCATGAGTCTAGAAAAGTTCCAGTGAATCCATCCTCACACCTTTTTATTACCATTGAGTGTGCTGAGTTGGAAAGGACCCCCAAGGATCCTCCAGCCCAGCTCCTGGCCCTGCACAGACCCCCCAACAATCCCACCCTGACATCCCTGGGAGCATTGTCCAAACTCTCCTGGAGCTCCAACAGCCTCAGGGCTGTGCCCATTCCCTGAGGAGTTTGGGCAATGCCCAGCCCCTCTGGGGGAAGAACCTTTCCCTGATCTCCAGGTTCTCCCACTGGAGGAATTGGTGCTTGGCATCACTCCCATGGAATGTTAGTGGTGACATTTTCTATCCTGATGCTCTGGGAACATCAGGAAGAGCCCAGGGAATGTGGTTAGGAAGTGGCCAGAATGGAGCAGTTTGCTCATCTTTTCAGGGTGATTCATCAGCAAATCTCTTTCCTTTGCCCCTGGCCTTTGTGATTGTGTAGAACAGAACAAGATAAATTTGCTGGGGGTGGGAGTGAGGTCTGAGCTGGCCTTTGGCACTGCATGGGGGGCTCGGAGCAGCCTTGGAGAGGTAACCAGGGATTCTCCGAGGAGGATAAGGTGCAGAAGTGTGGCTGGCTGGAGTGAAGAGCCACTCCTGCCAAGGATCAGGACCCTCAGGGCTCATTAGAAGTTGCTGGGCTCAGAGCTGTCTGAACCTGCCCTGAGTTATGTGCTCGTTCCTTGGCTCAGGGGGGAGGTTGTGAGACCCAGCCGTGTCCTGGGGTGCATTTTCTGTATCTGGCAAGAGCCCCACGTGCTCCAGTCTGAACCCAAATATCCTTTTCCTACCATCCATGGACAGATCTGCTTATCTTCCAAAGTTATCTGGGCTCAGATGTAAATGGGAGGAAAAGCAGCAGGCCAGAGAGAGCTGATTCCTCTTGGAAACCAAATCCAAAGAGGCCGTGAGGACTTCCAAGGGTTTACAGAAAGGAGCCATGCTAGGTTGCAATAGGCAGATGTTTTCCATATGTTGCTCAAGTGAAACTTAAATCCATGGGGGCAGGCATGTTCTGCGATGTGAAGTTATATATTTTGGTATGAGCCTGGGCTTCAAATTGAATTATGCACAGACATCTTATGGAAACGTGTGAGAGAGGGTTTAGCATATCTCTGTCTGTCTGCTGTTGGCTCTCTCCGGCTCCTTTCTATTCCTGGAAATGGCATCTTTAACTATTTCTGTTCTAATGCATGTTTAGTTCCCTGTTAACCAACTGTTCCTTCCATGCTTATTTAATTTGAAAATCTGAATGTCAGCAAAGGAGAATTGTAGTTTGGGTCTTTTGTTGTTTTTATTGTTTCTTGGTCATTTCTCTCCTTCTTTCTTCTTTTGTTTCTTTGTTAATTGAAATCACACTTAGTTTGGCCTAGGACTCAACAGCATCATGCAAAACTGAAAGCTCATTAAGCAGCGTTCTCATGATATTCATAATTAAAATGATAATTAATAGGAATGAGTGGGGTTTCTTTTATACAACGTCGTTAAGCCTGAAATGATTTGCTCTATTTTGATAATTTATTTGGTTTCTTGGCCCCAGTGTATAATTTTCTACAGTTTTATGCCTTCCTGGTTTTGTACTGATGATCCTTCAAGGCCAGGTTGGAGCAACTCCCTACAGCTTCCTGAAAGATGGCTGTAGTCAGGTTGGTCTCTTTCTCCAGGGAGCAACTGGCAGAACGAGAGGTCTCAAGCTGTGCCAAAGGAAATACAGACTGGATATGAGGAAAAATAGCCTAATTTAAAAAAAAACCTAATTACCCTTTTTACAGAAAGGGTAATAAAATATTGGGATGGTCTTACCTGGGGAGGTGGCGGATTCACCACCTCTGGATGTGTTAAAGAAAAGACTGGATGTGGCACTTGGTGCCATGGTTTAGTTGAGGTTGAGGTTGGGACTTGATGATCCTGGAGGTCTCTTCCAACCTAATGAGTCGATTCTGATTCTGATTCTGATTCTAATTCTGATTCAACCTGGGTGGGAGCTGCCCAGGGCAGGGGTGGAACGAGATGAGCTTTTAGGTCTCTCCAACCCAAATCATTCCACGATTGTTAAACTCCTGGTGTTGTGGGGCTGTCCCCAGTGCTGGGCACTGCCTGACAGCCGCTGTGTCCCCGCTGTGTCCCCAGGGAACTCGATGCTGCTGCGGGTGCTGCCCGCGCTCTACGAGCAGCGGCCGCAGCCGATCCGCGCCCGCCTGCGGGACCTGGTGGCACCCATGGCCCAGCTGGACCCCCCCGAGCAGCTGCACCTCCTCAGGCTCCTGCACACCATGGCCAGGAACAGAGAACTGGGGGTAAACCACACCTGGGATGTCTCCCTGCCCCTCCTTTTGAGTGGTTTGTGTTTCACGGGCTTGGTAAGAGAGAAATCCCACAATTCGGGGCAGTGCCTTCCTACCCTAAATCCCTGTAAATTCTCTAATTCCATTCCAAGTCCTCCACCTAGCTGTAAGGAGAACAGAGCAGAGGCTCTGCTGGACCAAATCGTTTGGGTTAAACCATTTGTCCCCAGTGTTTTTTGGCTCTTCCTCTGTCAGCTGAGTGTGAATTCCCATAACTGTGCTTCTGTCAGTGTACATGAGCTGGATTAGAATCCATGTCGAGGACAATTAAAATGATTTAGGAACTGATGAGAACTGATAACCCTCAAAAAAAAAAAAAAAAAAAAAAAAAAAGAAAAAAAAAAAAAGAAAAAGAAGGAAGGGTTGTTTTATGCCCCATGTCTGTGTCTGAATGTCTTCGCCACAGATGCTGCAGTTTCCCTGAATCCAAGGTGCATTCGTGTGTCTGTGTACCCTGAATTAATCCCTCAGTGGGGACTTGTACACAACCGCATCCTGTTTGGCTCCGAGGACTACACCCTCAGTCTCCCGAAAGCTGGGCTCTTACAAGAAATGACAACTTACCTACAGCGCATTTATTATGCGATGAGGGCCTCGCCCCCTGTTTGTCCCTCTGTTCCAGCTCCTGACCTCGTCACATTGTTTAGTTTCTGGTGGAACCCAAAAATTCCTACAAGTACTTTAATTTACTGCATCACTGAGGAAGGCTGAGTCTTATGTTTTAATCAATAAAATATAGAGTGGCCCGGAGCAAGGAAAATATTTGGTAAAGGTATTTTTTTGTGGGTTTTTTTGTTTTTTAATTTGAGCATTTCCTTACTTATTTATGCATAACTGCCATATTTTAAAGCAGAGCTTACCCTTATTCCATATGTTCAGTTGAACTTGCATTGACCTCAGCAACAGCTCCATGCAAAGGTCACCAAGGGTGGAAAACTCTTCTATTAACTCAAAGTGTGGTGGCTTATTTTTATCACTCTGGTGGTTGTATCTCCTCTGGTTATGTGTGTTCACAATTCAAAACGGAGATCCAATTTGTTTGTGATTTTTTTTTTTTTTAAACAGGCACTGAAAGAGTGTTTGCCGTTTTTATGTGGACACCTGAGGGACCCCAACCACAGTGAGGTGATTCTGAACGTCCTTTTGGAAATATCCAGCTACGAACCGGCAGCCTTGGCCCCTTTCCTTCCCACGCTGAGGGAAATCGGGGAGAGTTTTCCCAGTTTGATTGGGCAGACAGCGAAGATCTTCGGAGCTGTTGGACATCTCGATGAGGTAAGAAAGGTGGGAAACAAAAGGATTTGGTTGGGTTGGTTGGGGTTGCTTTTAACCTTGTATAAAGTAAGGGATCCGTGTGTTTCTTTCTTCATCAGACTGCCCTGCCATGGAATCATGGAATGGTTTGGGTTGGGAGGGACCTTAAAGATGGTCTCCTTCCATTCCTTCTCCCTTTGGGAATTAATTTGGGTGTGTATTGGCTGGGTCTTCTGTGGCTGAGCAGCACAGGAAGACACCATCCTTGCTGTTTCTACCGATCTGGAGCTTTATATTCACGTAAAATTAAATTTATCTCAGAAGAATCAAAACCAGATTTGGTTTGGCTTCGTAAAACTTGTTTCTGTTGCGTGGAAAGAGGAGCCAAAATCCCATTGAGGCCTGGGAGCCAAATGAAGTTTGTTGTTCTCTCCTTGTTTACTTCCATCCCCCAGCAAGTTTTACTTTTATGAGATCTGCAGGTGACCACATTTAATTCTGTGTTTAGTAGTTGAGAGTCAGCATTTTCTAGAAACTTTACAGTTGCTAACCAGACAATCCTCAGCTGAGCACAGCTGGGCTCAGAGCTGAAGGATCTCACTCAGATTCTGTTTTGGGGTGTTGAACCAGCTCTCCCCATCTGGGTGTCTCCGAGACTCCGTTTCCACTGAGTTTCTGCTACTTCAAAGGGAATGAATTTATTTATTTTGCCTTTTTGTTGCTGAGGTTGTTTTCTACCAAACCAAGACTAAGCGAGGAACCAACTGGCCCTGTTGGGATTCACGTAGTGCTGGAAATCACACAGTGGAGTAGAGTTTACCGAGACACGATTCAAAGAATATTTTCCACTCGTACTTTTAACCTGTTGGTTTTGTGTGGTTACACCAATCTACTGAGTGGAGCACACAGAGCCTGCACTGAAAAATAACGCCCAGTCTGCCTGGAGTAAGTGTTGAGTACCATGCTGTGAGTCTGATTCTTTAGGAAGCTGCTGACTCAGCAGCATCCCAGCCCCTGGGGAGGACACATTTGTCATTTGTTTGCTGTGTTTGTCACTGAGATCCTGGGACCCTGCGCTCCAGACTCAAAAACAGGGACAAAAACAACACAGAAAGGGTGGTGGAGGTGAGTGTTCCACCAGGAGATCAATGGGCTCCTCTCTTGTTTTGCTCTCTAGAAAGTTGGGAAGTGTGAATAAGTCTGAGTTATGGAAGCTCTTCAAGTGACAGTGGTTTGGGTGGGAAGGGGCCTTGAAGCCCATCCCATTCCCCTGCCATGGGCAGGGACACTTCCACTACCCCAGGTTGCTCCAAACCCCATCCAACCTGGCCTTGGAAAAAGAGTCACCTCACTTGAGAGGAGAAGGAAATACCTCCCTGGCTGATTCCTGAGCATAGGTGAGGTCATGGAATCCCAAAATCTCCCAGGCTGGAAAAGACCTCCAGGACCATCAAGTCCAGTGTGTGCACACCCATGTGTGCCTCTGATGGTCTCATCTCACAGTCCCCCCGTGTCAGGGCCTTCCCAAAACCCTCCCTCATCCCTTCTCCCCCTCTTCCCTGGCCTGTCACCCAGCCCTGCCGTGGATATTCTGCCACTTCTCAGACAGGAGTCGGCGTCCCCTGCCCGGCCAAGCAAAACAAGCAGGCAAGGAGACATCAATGGCAGTGCTGGAATTTTATTTGTTGATGTTTTATTTCACTGGAAGCCTTGCCTGGGGAAAAGAGGTGGCAAGGATTGAGGCTTGGCCCTTGATGGTTGGAGACTCTGGATCTGAGCAGCAAATCCTTGCTGGCTCCTAGAAAAAGCCTCTTGTGCTTCCAGGGACCCCGGGAGAGAGGAGAGCTCTGGATTTAACAGGCTGCCCCTTGTTTACACACACTTTACACACCCCACTTCTGTTGGTGTCAGAGACACTCCTGGGGGGCAGGCTGAAACCAGAACTTGTCCCTGAACCATAAATTTGTGCAAATGAAAAAACATCTTGGGGCTCAGGGCAATCGGACACTTTCTTTTCTCCCCTTATGTTTTGAACCACCTGGGAGCTGGAGTTATTTCTGAAAGCCCTGTGATCTTTTTGTAGTCTCCTGAACCTGTTTTTAAGAAAAAAAAAAAAAAAAGCACAACACTTTGCCACACCTCATTGCCTGTGCTTTAGCTCTTCATCTTCTGTCAGATGCAACGCCATAAAACGTAAGTGCTGCCTATGAGAAAATGCACAAATACATCAAACAGGCATTGCTGAAATAACAGGGGGTTGTGTGCATCCAAATAGGCTTTGTGAAACATCTTGGATAAGAATTGTGGCAGGGATAACGGCTGCTTTCATGTTGAGCTATTTTGCTTTAATTTTGTTTTGTGTAGCAGTTACATATTATATTACTCAGGCAAGTTTATTGTTCTTTTACCTCACTCCAGGCGAGTAGCAGCATTTCAGCATGGCTGGAGACTCTCCAGCTGGATCAAAGTGACAGGAAAAAATGGTCAAAACTGCTCCTCCATTTAGTCTGCTGCACAGTTTGTTTGGAAAACAAAAAAATGTGTTTTAAATGTTAATTGAGCCTCTGTTTATCTCTTGGAGGAAGGATCGGCTTTCAAATAAATGAGTGACTGTGCACCAAAAAGACAACTTGGTCCAAGCCATTGAGGAAAAAGCTCCTTGGTCACATCAGCCTGGCCCTGGGTGCAGCTGGAGCTTTCCCCCACATGGCTGAAGGGATGCAGCTTGTCTGATCCACTCTTCCCACTTCTCTCTGCCATGGCACAACGCTACTTTTCCTTCAATGACGTTGATTTGCTCTTCGGAAAAAAAAAAAGCCTCGCTCGTGGTGCTGGGGCCACGTCCTGCCAAAGTCTCCCGGGTGTTTTTGTAGCCCAGCTGGGTTTGGAATCAAACTTTCAGCAGTTTTTGCTCTCTGGTTGCGAGGTCCCAGAAGAGAGGAGGAAATGGGGCTGGGACCCTGCAGAGCCCGGAGCACGTGCATGGCACATGAGCTCCCTGCCGGCCCTGGGGAAGAAGAAAAGCTGTTTGGTTTTGCCTTTGTTTGTGTTTCAGCACGGGCTGCAATCCAAACATCTCCCAGTTTCTCTATCAGTCTGCTGAGGACCAAGTGGGCTTTCCTGAGTGAAAGGATTCCCCCAGTGAAGGATCTGGTGGGAGTTCCTGAGTTAATTGCTCGTTTTTCCACTGCTTTTCCCACTTGGGTGTTTTTAGGACCGTGGAACCCACTCTCATTAGGACAACTATAACAGAGGAGCCCTAGTCTGGAGATGTTCAGATCCAGGCTGGATGTTCCCCATTCCAGGAGGTGTTGGTGGGGCTTGGAGCAACCTGTGAAAGGTGTCCCTGCCCATGGCAGGGGTGGGACTGGGAGGTCTCTAAGGTCCCTTCCAAACCATTCTCTGGTTTTATGGAGTGGCTGAGCCAGACTCATCAGAGGTGAAAGGGCAGCTTGGTGCTGCTGGGGCCCTGATCACTGAGCCAGGCTGATACACCAACCCAGAACCACGCAGGGCCCTCAAAGAGCTGACTCTAGGTCTGAGGAGGAGACAAGATATCCTGAGTTAAGCTGGGTTAGGTAACACCAAGAGGAACAAAAGCCACTTCAGTGTAACCACAAATAAACTGTGTTTGAGGCAGCTGCCTGTGTCATGGTGGGACACAGCCACCCTTCCCCAGGGACAGTGACTCAGCCCCAGCACACAAACCCCCTCCCAGCAGCAAACAACGCCTTTGTGTGTTCACTGCTGTTCTTATCTCCCCACGCTGCCCAGGAGCGAGCCAGGACGTCCCTGCTGTATCTGGTGAACCAGCTGGCCAGCATGGAGCACTCCTTTCACCACATCCTGCTGCTGGAGATCAAGAGCCTCACGGACACCTTCTCGAGCATCCTGGGCGCCCAGAGCAGGGACATTTATCGCATGAGCAACAGCTTCTCTGCCATCGCCAAGCTGCTCCTGCGGCACCTCGACGCCGACGGCGCCGCCGCAGCAGCCAGGTACTGGTGGTCTGACCAATCCTCAGCCCTCTCCAGGACTCTGGGAGGCACCAAAACTCCTGTTAAATTCTGCTTTTAACTCTGTTTTTAACTCTGTTAAGTACGCTCCCGTCGCCACGAGGAAAGCCATGCCCCAGATAAGTCGGCTCACGGCAAGCGAAAGAAGCCTGGGTTTAAAAATAAATCAGTGAAGTCACAATTATCATCGAGTTTATTCTAGAATAAATGCCCACTGAGGGCGATGAGGACAATGGCTGGCGTAGCTCCCTGGTGAAGATTTGTCCAAAGAAAAAAAAAGTCTGAAAAAGTAAATTTCTGAAGCGTCCACAGCGAGATATTCTGCTCGCTCAGCTGCTTCTGACTGGGTGTGCTGAGGTTAAAGCATTGTGATGTTCATCACAGTCAGGAGGGGAATGTTATTTAAATACAGGGTGGTAGTCACTTCTAATTAGTGAGAGACTCGTAATTAGAGTTGTCTATAGTGCAGTGGGTCAGGGGGGCACAGAGGAGGAGTGATTCTTTGGAAAAAATGGAACACAGATGTCAGAAAACTCCTAACGGTGAAGGCCAGCCCCGGAGCCAAAACACTGAGGTCGGTGGAGAAACAAATTATTGGTGTCCTGGAGAGAGGTGAAAATGAAAAAGGAACGCAGATAGAGCCCCTCATCTGACCATGAAGCTGTGAGGAATGTCCAGGCTTCACCTGGTGGCAGGACCTCAGCAGAAGCCAGCCCTCAGCATTCACAACCCATCGTGGTCCCTCCATTCATGGCTGAAAAATTACTTCATTTGTTAAAATACTGTGATATTCCTAATGCTTATTATATTCTGTGCTTCAAATTCATCTCTAGAGCTGCAAAAAAAAAAAAAAAAAAGAAAACCAAAACAGTTAAAAACAAGGTTTTCATCAAAATCTGGCTGTTTCTCGCTAAAATTCTCCTTGTTAAGGACTGGCTGAAGGGTAGAAGCTTCATTGTCTGTGTGAGTGTGGTTACAGATGATTTTCTCTCTCTGCTCCTTGATTTTCTTTCTTTCTTTCTTTCTTTATTTTAAATTTCATTCCCTCCCCAACCCCCTGTGCCCTCATTATCTCAACGTGGCTGTGAGAGATCACGGCAAAATGCTGTTTTTTCAGTTTTTAGCTATTTGGTTTTACATGTCAGGCCTGCATCAAGCAGAGTATCAGCTACATCAGACAAGGCTGAATGAGAGTTCTCTGCTGATTTAAGCAGACTTGATTTGGACTCTTGGGAAGTGGGACCATTCCAGATGTAGAAAGTGGAAGTGCCCTCCCAGCTCTGGAGCTGCTGCAGTCACTGAGCTGAAGAGCAGCGATCCAGAGTGGTTGTGCCGTGAGAGGAGAGCGGGATTTTAAACTGTGTGCCTGGATTATAACCATCCCTTCCAAAACTCCTGTGTTTACATGAGGAGAAAAGCTGATTTCTTCAGAGCCACGGCCGGCCCGGCGTTGTTTGACGCAGGGAATTTCACATGCAGGGACTGGGGGGGCATAATTAAAACCAGGCCATGCTCTGCTGCTCCTTGCTGTCCCAAAATTGCAAGTTATTCAGTCCCAGAGGGGCTTTTAAAGAACATATACAGGGTTTTAATGGACTTATCCAACCTAGAGGGGCAGTGTAGTCAATCAAAGGGGAAGAAAGCTTCAAAGTTCTGGGTGAGCCCTGTGCACAAGAGGCTGCACTGGTGCTGCTCCTCCCAGGGTTGGGGCTGCTTGGAACTGTTTTACACTGGGAGAGGAGAGATTTAGGTTAAATATAAGCAAGTTCTTTATTCAGAGAGTGGGGTGGAGCTGGCACAGGATGCCCAGAGAAGCTGTGGCTGCCCCTGGATCCCTGGAAGTGTCCAAGGCCAGGTTGGACAGGGCTTGGAGCAGCCTGGGGCAGTGAGAGGTGTCCCTGCCCATGGCAGGGGGTGGAATGGGACGATCTTTGAGGTCCCTCCCAACCCAGACCAGTCTGGGATTCTGCTGACAATTCCATGATCTTTGCTCCCCCACTTGCCTTCTTCAAACTTTCCTGTCCATCCCATTAGAGGAGGTGATTTTCACTCCCTTAACAAACCACAAGCACCTGATCCATCCTTGTGGCCTCCACGTGCACAGAGGTGAAGCCCTGGCCACACTCCCAGGGGTATTTTCATTAATCTCCCTTTGGGATGCTCTTTTTCCCACTGGCAGTGTGACTGTGGTGCTGCTGGTCTGGAGAAATGTCCTTTCTGCTCGTGCATCACCTGGACATTGAGGTGCATTTGCCCAGAGGATTTAAAAGCATGAAGCCATCAGCAGCCTGGCACTGGTTTTGGCATGATGGTTTCTCCACGAGCTCGTGCTTCCTCCTCCTCCTCCTCCTTCTCCTCCTCCTCCTCCTGCAAACAGCTTTGGTGTGAAAAATCCTGATCCTGCTCCAGCAACCCCAGCACGGCACCAGTGCCTCATGCCAAGGCTGCAAACAATGAGTTTGAGTGGAGCTGGAAGGGGAGAGCAGCAGGAAGGGCTGTCAGGGGTGGGGTGGAGCCCTCCCTGAGGGTTTCCTGGGGAATTTGTGCTTTTGGCTTCCCAAGGAGCTGATGGGACACTCCTGGGCACTCGGACCTCCTCTGCTCCTCACTTGGAAATCCTGGCACCAACAGGGGCCCAAAGGAGATGGTGGCTTGAGAAGCCCACCCTCCACATCCCAGGAGTGACTTTTTTTCTGCTCTACATGTGGAAAATTGGATTCATCCAGGTTTCTTTCCCAACCATAACGATTTTATGATTCTTTAGGAGAAGAATTTCCTTGCCTTCCCTTCACAAAGCCACGGGAGCTCAGCAGGAGAGTACTGGACAAAGAGGTGCTGTCTGAAACACCACTTTTAACTCCAAACACCACCAAGGCTCCCTGATTGGAGCCTGTCACTCCCAAAGCCCATCAGTCCTTCAATCCCCTCTCTGTGCCCAGAGGCTTTGCCCATATTTACACAGGGAACAGAAGTTTCCCTTTAGAGCTCAGCTCCCACAATGGGAGCAGTGTTGGGAGCTGTGGTGGAGCGGCCGCTTCCCAATAAATTAAATCTTGTCCTACATCCCCAGAAAGATTTGTTAGGGAAGGTCACATCCAGGGTCTTTATGACAGAAGAATATTTTTCAAGTGCTCCTCAGTGTTAATACATTACGAGATCTTGCTTAAATTAAAAACAAAGCAAGAGAAAACTTGCCAGCTCCCCTGAGAAATATCCTGAGCTGCCTTTATCAAAACAAGTGGAAAAGTGCATTTTGTGATGCCGCATCTCTGGTTGTTTTTTTTTTTTTTTTTAATGGCTTTTTACAATTGGTAATTTGCACTTTGGGGAGTTTTTAATGGGCTTCCCCACTGCGAGTGTGGCTTGTGAGGCTCTGCTGCTTTGGAAGGGCTGTGTTCAACCCCTCATTTGTGGTTTTATATATCCATGTTTTACAGATTTAACTATTCAGATGTTTGTTCATCAGGGGGAAAAAAAAAAGTAAATCAAACAAAGAAATAGCCTGAAGCATAAAAAAACTTCTTTCAGAGCTGTGGGGAGAGTTTAAAAAGTAAACACTGTCCAATCCCCCTTGATTCTCCAAGAGATTCCTGTTTGCTTTGTGCTGCCTCCGTGATTTTTTGTGCCAGCTCCTCTCTGCTTGCAGGAGTGAGGTGGGAACATGCACATCATCCCAGCAGGAGAGGGAGAGGGGAAGGGGAAACGATGCTCTTGCTGTTGGTCCCTGGGAAATCCAGTTCTGCTGCTGCTGCAGCATCTCCAAGGCAGAGTAAAGATACTCAAAATCCAGATTTCCAGCACGTGGCCAAATATTCGGAGGAGCTGAGTCTCTCTGCAGGCTCTGAGTGATGAAGGAACCCAGAAAAAAGCCATTTTCAAAGCTGTTGGGGGGAACCCAGCACATTTTTACCAGCAGTGTCTTTTTCAGCAGATTTCTTTTCGTGCTCTAAGATTGACAGCTTCCCTCCAATTTTTTTTTGAAAGTTACCTTTGAATTTTTTATTAAAATGTTTCATATTGTGGCTGCCCATCCTCTGGCAGTGTCCAAGGCCAGGCTGGACAGGGCTTGGAGCAGCCTGGGACAGTGGAAGGTGTCCCTGCCACGGCTGGGGTGGAAATGAGATGATATTTAAGGTCCCTTCCAACCCAATCCATTCCACGATTCTCTGAGTCTGTGATTTTAAGACAAACTAATAACAAATCCAAAGGAAAACTACTCACCCTGCAGTCCTACAAGTTCATTTCAACTCTTCGTTTTCTCTTTGCTGAGCTGGAGTCACATTGCTCAGAGCTTTTCCCGAGTTTCAAAAGGTAATTTTTTTCTTTCCCAGAGTGCAGTAATTCAGTAAGAACTGCATGTACTTTGGTCAAAGCTTTAAAACCACAGAATTCTATAAAGTCTGCAAATAGCTTGACTTTTGCCTCGTGAAAATAATGCAATAAGTCAGTGTTCAGGAGTTCTCAGAGAATGGTTTGAGTTCAGATGGAAAAAAAAAATTTGACTATCAGGGACAGAGCTGTGATTTTGCTGGCAGTTTCTAATCCGGGGTTGTCAGAGATGTTCAATGTTTCTGATCCATCAGAGATGTTGATTTAGAGGATGTCCCTGAAAATAACCTCGGGGGAATCTCTGTTTAAACATAATTATTTTACCAGACCCAAAGCACAGGTCCCAGGCAGAGACACGGCATCAAGCACAACGAGCACAACGTGCCAGGGCTAAACCTCTGCTTCCTGCTCCCTCAGGATGGAAAACGACCCTGAGGCTGAATGTCCTGCACCACTGGA
Organism: Chamaea fasciata; assembly: GCF_029207755.1. Lineage (NCBI taxonomy): Eukaryota > Metazoa > Chordata > Aves > Passeriformes > Sylviidae > Chamaea > Chamaea fasciata. Next base: position 21,717,196 of record NW_027094096.1, on the reverse strand, counting down.
TGATTTAAAATCTGTGGTGAGTGGCAGTGAAGGAGATGAAAAGCTGCAAGTTAAAATCCAGGCTTTTGAAGAGAAAATAACTGTGGACAACAGCACCCCTGGCTCAGCGAGGAGATACAGCCTGGGCCAGGTCTCTAAAGAAGAGAGGAAGGATATGAGGTTTAACAGGTACGGCTCTGGAAAATGTGTGAGGGGTTCAAGGAGATCAGTTTTGTCATAAAACTTTATCCAAACATGGAGGGTTTGGTCTGCTCATGTAACACCCACAGGCAGCATGAGCCTAACTTTAACCAATTTTTGCATCCGTGAACTTTAGGGCTGAATGAAATCTTTCTAAATCCCAGAATCCTAGAATAGTTTGGGTTGAGAGGGATATCAAATCCCATCCAGTGCCACCCCTGCCATGGGCAGGGACACCTCCCGCTGTCCCAGGCTGCCCCAAGCCCTGTCCAGCCTGGCCTGGGACACTGCCAGGGATCCAGGGGCAGCCACAGCTGCTCTGGGGAACCCATTTCATCTTTTCTGTGCCCTAAAGCAGTAAAAAAGGGCAGGAAAAGAACTGCACTGAGATATCCCAGAAAGGAAGGTCCTGAGAGCTTTCCTGGGGTATCATCACTAACAATATTTATCAATGACAGCAGCACAGTTATCACTGACAATATTTATCACTAACAATATTTATCAGCAAACAAAATTGATCGAATTTATTTATCAGGGTCCTCAGGCTGCGCCTGCCCCACAGCTCCACACAGAGCTCTGCTCTCCCTGCTCCAGGGTTTGCCCTTTCAGCCACTCCTGCCCTCTTGGCTCCCCTCCATCCCCAGCAGGGATGCAGGGCAGGAGGAGCTGGAGGCTGGCTCCTGCTTCAGTGAAACGCTGCCGGGTTTTTATCCCGTTTTTATGATGTGACTGGCGAAGCAGCCCCCGGGGTTATAAGATCCTTGCAGAGGGGCTGCCTCGCTCCCGCCGTGGCAGATGTTGGGATATGTGGATATCACTTGGATGTTATTTCGGTTCGTTTGCTGATTAAAGCTGTGGCTTGAGCTGGGCTTTTGGAAACGCAGATTTCCCAGAAGGTTCTTGCCCCTGGCTCACTGAGCCCCACACCGGGCTGGCTGAGGCAGCTGCACAGGGCACGTCTGGGGGGGATTTTTGTGCCCTGCCTCTATTCCAAACCCTTTTTCCCCTTCCTTCCTCCCCTGCAGGTCCAAGAGCCTGGCCCTGCACGCGCTCAGGATGAAGGGGCTGAGCTCGGAGGGAGGGCAGAACGGGGACATCCCTGCTGGCATCTCCTTCTCCGAGATCTACCTCAGCCAGGAGCACAAGGAGATGCCTTTTGGGGTCCACCCCGAAGCAGCGCACGTGGGGAACTCCCTGGCTTCACCCCAAAGTGTTGATTGCCCCCAGGCAGAGCTGAGGCTGGAAAAGGCCATGGAGGGCAGGGGAGAGGCTGCCACAGACCCGGAGGAATGCCAGGACAAGCTGTACCTGCACCTGAAGGAAAACCTGGGCAAAGTGAAAGAGTTTGTGCTGGAGATGGGGAGGAGGATCCCCATCCCTGAGCAGTGTGTGATCGAAGGTAAGCGGGGTGAGCCCTCAAAGAGTGAAATCCAATAGTTGTAGTGTGAAAAATCAGATTTGTTTGTTTGTGCACTTTATCTTGGCTCCTGCGTGTAAATGCATTCTTTAATTCGGAGATCACGGAGGAGATACAGGAGAGGCACGAATGTTCCCTCAGCCACAGAGTTCCTGTGCCACTGTCTTGGTGAGCACTTGATGCAACAAAGAACTTGGTGCTGATGAAATTCCAGGACCATTCACGGTGGTGGGAGGTTGGACCCTCCCTGTCCTTTGGCTCAGGGAGCTCTGGAGGGGACAGCAGCCACCCCAGCAAGGTGTCATCCTGTCCTGGGAGTGTTCAGGTGCTGGAAACTCCTCTACTTTGTGTCCTGTGGAGTTTTCCCTCCTGTATTTCATCCCACTCTCTGCCCAGTGCTCTCACAGACTCTGCTCTTGCTGCTCAAGGACTGAGAGCTGAAGGAGCTCCAAAGCTCCCAAGAAATTTAACACCCACCCCAGGCTCCCCTCAGGGCTCAGGCAGAGGGGAGCAAAGACCCTCCAGCACGGGCAGGGAGGAACATCAGCTGTGGAAAACAACACCTTTCCCAAATGGAATCCTTTGAAACCTTCCAGGGTTCATTTCCTTCAGGGACACAGCGCATCCCTTGCTCAGGTGAAGATTTCCTTCTGGATGTTGTGGGGAATGAGCCCTGAGGGGTGGCAGAGCCTCTGGGCACAAGGGCAGGGCAGGAAAGGGACGTTCCCAGCTCCAGGCTGGGGTTGTGGAGCTGGGTCGGACATCAGGGATGGACGTGTGCTGGATGGCCCCACACTGATCCTTGGGGCTCCTGCTGCGTTGGTTTGGGGCAGATCTGGGGCTCCTCCCTCACTATCAAGTTATTAAATCAGCTGGATTGAGGCAGAGCAGGTCAGGACCCTGAGGGCAGCACATCCCAACCACAAAACTCCCCGAGGGCACAGCAGGGTGAGATCCCTGATGAGTTGGGTTGGATCCCATCTCCCCAGTCCCTGGGGTGCTTTAATGTTTGCTGCTTTCATCCCTGGTGGGTCTGTGATCTGCTCCTCTTTGAAGTGAATGCCTTGGGCTGGGGTTGGGTTGGGTTTGGATTTTATTCCCTTTGAGGTGAATTTGGGTGCATCCAACCCCAGCTGTTCACAGCCCAACCTTTCCATGGGCCACGTTGGTCCCAAGGAGCAGCCGCCTCAATGAATTAAATGTAATTTAATTTCATAAATTCAATTTCCAGTCACTTTAAACGTCGCCTTCTAATACAGCGTCACTTCAGCTCCAACAAGCAGAAATGAAATTGATAAAAGAATTATTTTCTTTCCTTTCTCAGTGGTCAAGAAGTGGAGAAGCACTTTCCACTCATAAAAGGGACAGAATTCTTTCTCTCTATATATACATTTTTAAAAGCTTATGCTTCTGAAGAATTTCCTCGATGCCTTAAATTCCAGGTTGAGTGGTTGAAATAGTTATTTAGTGGAATTGAGGATAAGACTCGTGTTCCATAAAATTCCAGTGAAAACATGAGGGTGAACAAAGTGGCTTTTGAAGTGCTGAGTGCTCCGACCCCGCATTACTGGAACCCCACGTCTTGAATATTTCTTAATGCATTGCTCAGTTTCCTTTCTGCAATACCCCTCATGATACATCCTAGGCACGTGACTCTTTCTGAATTCATTCAAACTTTTGTAATTTCCTGAAAATCCTCAGCTAGCATTCCTAGGGAAATTCCTTGAGCAAGGACACATGTGCAGGGCAGAGATTTATGGGACTCCTAAATCCATTGAAGAAATGCAGCCCAGCTCATTGCACAGGGGACAGCTCTGTTAATATTCCAGATATTGCATAAACCTCTCCAAAAACCTGCAGTTATTGCACTTCAGGGATCCCCAAGGTCTAACAGGGCCCACTCAAAGGCGTGTTTTACATTTCACCAACGTGTTCAGCAGGAAAAAAAAAAAATCGAGATTAGAAAACATTAATAAACATAGCTGGCTGATTTTATGTTGGCTGGAACTGGAAATTTAATGTGTAAGACATAGAAGATGTGAAAAGATAAGAACTCCAGAGCAGCCCCTCACATCAGGGAGTATTTGAAGGAAATAGTGGCAAAATGTGTTGCAAGAGTGCACATTTCCCTTTTCTTTCCTTGTCCAGGCCTTTCCTGGGATTTCACGTGGCAGCTCTGGGGGGTCAGCAGGGTGCTGATGGCACTTAGAAGAATTTCCAAGGGGTGAAGGGCCAAATTCTGCTCTCTTGACCAGAATCCCAGCCCTGCTCGCATTTCTGCTGCTGCTGGTGTGTGACCTGGGGCAGCCTGTCTGGGAGTGGGGTGAATTCCTCATTGCTCAACCCCAAAATGGGGGCTGCTCCAACAGGGGATGTGCTGGTGAGGACAGAACTCCGGGAATATCCCAATATCCCTCAGATCTGGGCACTAATGACACACAGGGGAAGGTGTCCCTGCCCAGGAACTGGAGGTGCTGTAAGGTTCCCTTCCAACCCAACCTGTTCTGGAATTGCCTGCATTAATTGGAGCCTTAATTTGAAGGATAAAGGCTAAGAGTGGCTGCAGGAGCGTGAGGAAAATCTGAGACCTCCACGTGGAGATAAAGGGACTCTGCAGCCTGGAAAAGAGATTTGCAGTATCACGAGTGACTGGGAGGATTAACCGAGTGTCTGCTTTGATCCAGGCGCTGGAGAACACGCGATGAAGTTGTCAGAGGCAGGTTCAAAACACACAAAATCGGCACCTCTGCTCCGTTAAATCGTCTGCGATTTGCAAATTGGCTTTTTTTGCTCTCCAGTCAGATGTTTGCTGCGTAGGTCTCACCGCTCACGGAGCATTCCTGCTTTACAGGGTGTGATTTGCAGGCTCCTTGTTGACTTCTAAGCTCACTCAATTTATGCTCCGTGTCCAAGTGGATGCAGCATTAACTGGAGTGTCAGATTTTACAGCTGGGGAGGGCTGCAGGTTAAGAAGTGTCAGGGTGGATCCCTGAACTGTCTATGACATTTTGAAGATGCCTCACACAGACCTTGAAAAATTGCCATGTCAGGCCTGTTGTTTCATATTTACTATTTTTGGCTGGCTGTGCCGTGGGCAGGGGAGAGCTGTGAATTGGGTGATGATCCTACAGCAGGAGCAGCGCTAGCACTGGGCTCTTGGCCAGGAGGTTTTATCCTAAAGGAAAGGGCTGAGCTGGGGGGTGTTGCACAGAGCAGACGAGCCGCAGCACCAGGCTCGTGTGCACGAGGGAATTGCTTTGGAGCAACACTGCAGTCAGGCAGGGGATTTGAGCTGGGGCAGAAAGAAGGAACTCAAACCCACAAAAATCCATTTATTGCTTCAGTCCCTGCTTAGTTTGAAGCCTTGTGCCCTGACCCACATCCCTGACGTACCTGAAGCAATTTGAGGCATTTTTTTAATGTCGCGTTCATCACTTAAAGACTCTTTATCCGCGGGATCTTTCCCTCAAAAGAAGAGAAAAACAACAAGCCACCATATTTGTCAGGCTCTTCCGTTTTCATGGACTTAAGCAGAGTTTTTCCTCAGCCCGTATTTTTTGGGATGAGTTGAGATCCTGAATTCTCCTGGTACCTCCAGGATGTTGCTGATGGCAGCTGCCCAGGCCCTTCCAACCCAACCCATTGCAGGATCTGGGGTGACTCTGTGGTTGTTGGTGTCACTGTGCTGGTTTGGGGACAGCCACACCATCCAGCTGGGATTGAGTCCACTCAGTTCCTCCTGGCACAGCCCCCTCCTTTTTTCCTGCACAGAAAAAAATCTCTGGAGCCCCTGCAGACCCCCCTGCCCTGAGCCCTGCACGCTGCAGGATTTCTGATCTGCTCTCCTTGTTCCCCAGCCCTGCCAGAGGGGTGCCCCAGCCCCATGGCCGTGTGTTTCCTGCCTTTGGGAGTGCCTGGGTGCAGATGATTCCCAGCCAGGAGCCTGCACAGCTGCTGGGTTTGGTTCTAACAAGGACAGGCCCTTGTTTCCTGCTGTCGTTCTGTTGGATTTTTTTTTTTATTTTTTTTTTTGTAATTTGGATTAAAAAGCCACAGTGAATGCCCAGAGCTCAGAGATTTGAATGTCAAGTGGGCTGCTGGAAAGAAAGCATTTGGCAATATCTGTGTGTCAAGGATGCTGAAGGATTTGCCACCTCCAGCCCCTTTTGGGAAGGACAGAGCCCTGGGAGACCACGGAATCGTTTCCCCCTCCACATCCAGTGGCATCCAAGGAAAAATACCATTTTGCAGCAGTCACTGCTGGCTCCTGGGTGCCATGCAGGAGGAAATCCATGCAGAGAACATTCCCTGGGATTCCTGGCAGAGCAGGGGGAGCAGGTTGCAGCGTGCTGGCCCCCAATGTGGTTGTTATTACGTTTTATGTGGAACTCGGGGCTAATGGGGACCAGATGACGGCGTGGATGGAAAAGCTCATTGCTCCCCTGCAGTGCTCACCCCTGCTCTGGCCTGATAAATTCCAGCATTCCATCAGCCAGAGCCTGATTGGGAACAGATGGGCCTCGGGTCCTGCAGTGGGCTCAGGGCTGGGGAGGCTCAGGAGAGTGTTCCCAGGGAGCAGCAAACGGGAGCTGGCATTTCCCAGAGGTGAGGGAGGCAGTGGGGACGGCAGTGCCACCACCCAGGATGGGCCATGCTGCTCCTGGTGGAGAAATTCCCAGTGCCACAGGCAGAGGGTTGGGAATGCTCTTCCCTGGCTACCCTCACACACGTGTGACACGTCCTGGGAGATTCTCACCTGCCCTGGGAGCAGCCCTGGAAACAGGATGGGCTGTGCCTGGCAGCTGGGACACTCCATCAACCAGAGCACTTTTGGATGGGGCTTGGAGCAGCCTGGTCCGGGGGAAGGAAGTGGTGGTAGAAGAGGATGAGCTTTAAGGCCCTTCCAACCCGATCTGTGATTCTGTGATGATTTTATGGCTTCTGAGCTTCTGGGTTGGCCCCTTGGCTGTGGAGCCTGTGCTGAGCGCCTCGTTGTTGGTGTCCGCCCTGCAGGTGAAACCTCGGCACGGGGTTATGCCCTGCACACGGGGTTGGCAGTGTTAAAAACAACATAAAGCGGCGTTTCTTGAAGCTGCTTGCTTTTAAAATTGCCCTCTCCTCCTGTAAAGGTATTTACTGTTTGCATACCTTTTGTAACCCAAACTGGAGAGGTCAGGCAAAGGAAACTGAGGGAGCTGAAAAAGCTTAAAGCCCAAATTTAAGAAGTCGCATCCATTTCTCGTTGGCTCCACGTTTATGTGTGGGTTGGATTCTATTTAAGAAAATTTATGGGCATACTTTTACTCCTATTAACAGATTTCGTTTAATAGTAAAGGATAACCGATGTAAATCAAATAACTCATTAATTGTTCCCAGAGCCAGTGACTCCGCTCCCTCCCGGTTCAGCCCAGCATGTGAGGCTGGAATAGGTAACAATTAACAGCTCCACCGACATTCCTCTGGTTATATTTTGTTCCTTTTCCCCAGGCACAACCACTCGGTTGTGAACTTTAAAATTGCAACATACATCCCCGTGTTTCCTGCAGGATGAACAAGTTGTTGCTTTTTCCCTCGCTGGAAGGCAAAGACTCACCAAGAGCTGGGCTGAAAAGAAAATGTCCCTTGGCTGGAGGAACATTTCCTTGGCGTCTTGATCAGGCTTCTGGGGCAGTTGGCGACTCTGTGGGGTGGGTTTGTGTCTTGTGGTGTTCTCATGTTTTCAAATCCTTTTCTTGTGGTTCTTGGACTCTCCTGCAGGGCCAGGCCAGGCTGATAATGAAAGGGCAGGAGAAAATGGTCTTAAACTGCCAGAGGGCAGGATCAGGTGGGATATTGGGAAGGAGTTCCTGACTGTGAGGGTGGGGAGGGGCTGGGCTGGAATTCCCAGAGGAGCTGTGGCTGCCCCTGGATCCCTGGAAGTGTCCAAGGCCAGGTTGGAGCAGCCTGGGCCAGTGGGAGGTGTCCCCTGCCCATGGCAGGGGGTGGAAATTAAATGATATTTAAGGTCCCTTCCAACCCAAGGCACTCCATGGTTCCCTGATCCTGCTGACAACGGAATAACTGACATTCCCTGTTCTAGCTGGAACCTGGGAGTTCATCACAAGCTGCAGAGAGACGCTCACAGCAAACGTGGGCTGCTGGTGAGGCAGAGCCAAGCTCAGCACATCAAACGGAGCAGAGCAGCCCTGAGTAACAGCTCAGCCCATCCCGGGGGCTGGGGGATTGTCTGGGAAGGAGCTTTCTGCAGTGGGTGCTGACAAATGAGCGCTGCACTTCTCCAGGAACTCTGTGCTCAGCCAGCAAGGGCTCTGCCCTGCAGCTGGAGCTGATTTTGGCAGGTGTCCTCAGCCTCCCTGTGCTCCTCAGTGTCACCAACAAAACCTCGCTGAGCACTTTCCCAGGAGCTCCTGTTCCTCCATAGATCCTCAGCCGTTTTCTCAGCCTGCAGCACTCAGGGATGTCCTTCCCAGCCCATCCAACAGGATCCTGCCTGAGTCCTTCTCTCAGCTCTCACCAGGGCCTGCAGCCCTGCCCCTCCTGCCCCCAGGGTTTTTTATCAATCCATGTGTTTGGAACTGGAAGAGGAATGGCTGCAATGCTCCGGGGAAGAGGAAGGACAAACTGCCTGCTCCTCCTCACCATGGTTCAGGGTCACTTTTAGCTAAGAGTCGTTTCCCATCTTGAAACATCCACTTTTCACACACATGGCCCGAGGCCAAGCCTCCGTTTCTGCTTGAGTGCACCAGTGAAGGGTTTCTCAGCATCTGTGAGGGGTCTGCAGTTGGGGAGAGCATCTGTCAGCAGCCTCCTTGGAAATGTCCTCGTGTGCTTTCACGTGCCCCAGGAGTCAGGAGGGCTCTCATTAACCCCTTTGGCTTCCCAAACTCCTCTCTTAGAGTGAACATGAGCACTGGCAGGTTTAGGTGAGAACAGGTAGGTTGATTAATTAAATTAATTAATTAAACTCAAGTTTTTTTCCCCATAGCCACTAATCCAAGTGTGTGTTTTAGGCCACCAATCCAAGAGGAGTGGGTTTTATGGCCCATTTTTCCCTGCTGGGGTGTGCTGCTCATGGGCCAGCCATGCAGGGATGTGACTCAGCCTCTTGCTGTCCTGGTGAGTCACCGTGGGGAAAAAGGGGGAAGGAATCAAAAGCTCAAAGAAAACCTCCTGACTGGAAAAATGAGTTGTGACTGTCGAGAAAACGTGACTGAGAGGAGATAGTTTCTGGATCTCCTCACAAGGAGAGGCTGGGAGCAGAGGCAGCCTGTGTGTCCTGCAGCAGGCAGGCTTGAAATGCTTGGGTTTAACGTTTTCCATCTCATCAAGATGTGAATGCATGGGAGGGAGATGCCATGAATTCGGTATTTCATGTGGAAGTGTGACACGTGAGGAATGAGTTTGCCAGAGCTACGAAAGGATGCGTTGCCACAACAATGCGCCAGTGGTCAGGTTGTCACTGAAAAGGCAGAAAATCCAAACGTGGCGTGGTGGAATCTGCCAGGGATGCTGCAGAGAGGCCAGGTGGCTGAGGCTGGGGCAAACCCTCCAGAAGCTGCCAGGGGGAAAACCATTTTATCGTCCTTTGGCAAAGCTGCCTGGGTTTGCTGAGGAAACGACTTCACATGGACACAGGGCAGGGATGGATGGGATATTGGAATTCCTGGGTCGGATGGGATATTGGGAAGGAATTCCTGGGTCAGATGGGGTATTGGGAAGGAATTCCTGGCTGGGAAGGTGGGGAAGAGCTGGAATGGAATTTCCAGAGCAGCTGTGGCTGTCCCTGGATCCCTGGCAGTATCCCAGGCCAGGCTGGACAGGGTTTGGAGCTGCCTGGGACAGTGGGAGGTGTCCCTGCCCATGGCTGGGGTGGCACTGGATGGGATTTAAGGTCTTTTCCAACCCAAACCATTCCATGATTTCTAACATTTAGCAAAATCAGAATTATGCCTCTCAAGGGCTCCATTTCCAGTTAAAACCATCCCCTCAGCAGGGATCCCACAGGTCTCAGCCCCACGTGGTTGGGGCCTCATAGGTCAGGGGAGTTTTCCAACAAACTCTTTAAATAAGGATAAGGGATCTCCAGTTTTGGTGGCTCTGATGGTTTGATATCCCATGAGAAAGCACAGAGCCCATGAGGAGCCTGGCTGGGCTGTGCTGCCCCTCCTGCGTTTGGCAGTAAAGGCTTACTGGGCAGGGTTTGAAGCACTGAATACTGAATTTCTCTCCTTTAAGGGTGCAGACACATCAGTGCCCTGCTGACTGCAGCAGTGTCCCAAATCCTGAGCGGGATGTTTCCCCACGTGGCTCTGGCCCCCCGGGACAGGCACTGAGTTCTCTCTCTGGTTTGTGGCAAGTTTGACTATTCCATGTATTTCCTTGCAGACACTGTTCAGAGCTGTGTGGCCAAGCTGTCCTTCAGCTGTCCCCTGAAGGGCCACTACTGCCTGTACAGCAAATCCAGCTTCACCCTGCTGAGCCAGCAGCCTCCTCTCTGGATCCACATCATGTTCCTGTTCCAGCAGGTGAGGGCCACACAAAGCAGGGCTGCCTCTGGGCTGCTCACCTGGCACTTGGACAGGAAATTTTCATGGTTAAACTCGTTAAACACGCCTCTAACTCACAGGTATTTGTGACCCTTGTGATCCCCCAGAAACTCGTTTGACTGGGCTGGAATTATTTTGTGCTTTATAAGTTTTTATATTTCTGTTAAATACCCCAAATTCGAACTGGCTGGGGAAATTACAAAGTCTGGGGATTAAAAAAGAAGAAAAAAAAAATGGGACCAAACCACGTTGTTCTTATTCAGGGAAAACTTCCAGCAAGTCCCAGGTGCCTTGGAAGCAGCCAGGAGCTGGCAGTGGATTTTAGGGGAGCAGCACCAACCCCAGGGCTGCAGGAGGAGGTTAGAGGGGCAGAACCCACTGGGGTTTTTTTTACTGCAGAGGTTTGGACTGAGCAGAATTTGTAAATTGTAAATTTTCCTGTGTTTGATGTTGTTTCCAAGTACAGCCCAATACCTGGACACGTGTGGAATTTCCTTAACAGGTTACAAATAGTGTGAATCTAAGAGAAAACCGCTACATTCACACTTGGAGATGAAACAGGTGGGGTTTGAGTTAAAATAAAATGTTCAGTCTCTTAACACACACAGAGCCTTTCACTGCAGCTCATCCCACCCCAAGGCAGCCCTGGAAACACCCAGGATTTACCCAAAATGTCACACAGTGAGGGATGCTGGGGATGGAACAGCCTGGATTGCTCTGCCCTGCGTGTTTTCCTAGAAATAAATTCTTTTCAAGAACACTGATCAGTTAATTTAAAAAAAAAAAATATTAATTTAGAGTTCTACTGTGTTTCAAAACCCTTGGCCAGAAATTGGGAAATTATTCGTGCAGGAGAGCAGGATTAGGCTGGATGAGTTTGCTCAGAGACAGGAGACAGAAAGTCCATCCAGGAATCCCACATTTGAAGGACATTGCCCACATTGTGAAATCAAATAGTTATAGTATGGAAAATCAGATTTGTTTGTGCACTTTATCTTGGCTCCTGCGTGTAAATGCATTCTTTAATTCGGAGATCACGGAGGAGATACAGGAGAGGCACGAATGTTCTCTCAGCCACAGAGTTCCTGTGCCACTGGCTTAGTGAGCACTTGATGCAACAAAGAACTCGGTGCTGATGAAATTCCAGGACCATTCACGGTGGTGGGAGGTTGGACTCTCACTGTCCTTTGGCTCAGGGAGCTCTGGAGGGGACAGCAGCCACCCCAGCAAGGTGTCATCCTGTCCTGGGAGTGTTCAGGTGCTGAAAACTCCTCTACTCTGTGTCCTGTGGAGTTTTCCCTCCTGTATTTCATCCCACTCTCTGCCCAGTGCTCTCACAGACTCTGCTCTTGCTGCTCAAGGACTGAGAGCTGAAGGAGCTCCATGCAAACCCTGCAGGAATGGGAAGCATCTCCTCCCTCTGGCTGGGAACACCAGGTTTTTCCAGGGGGATGCTCCTCACCCAGGGCTCTGTGTGGTTCCCAGAGGCCAGTGCTGCTGAAGTGGTGATAAATGAACATTTCAGAACAGAAATACAGTGAACTGACCAATGTGGTGCTCATCGAAGGGCAACCCTCGGTGAGCCACAGACCTCAGAGATGTGGGATGTGCAATAAACTTCACAAAGCCCGAAGGAAATGAGATAGTTGATCCAATTGTGAGCCTGTTGATCCATCACAACTCCCTCAGGAGAGCTGGACTAAGCCCTGATTATCCTTGTCCCTACTGTGAGGAAAGGTACTCTTTGGTGAAAAACAAAACAAACACCTGAAAGAATTTTCATTGTTCTCTTCAGAGCCTGTTTGCAGAACCTTTGTCCACACAAAGCAGCTCTGTGCAAGCCCTCAAGGCCCTGTGGGAGAAGACCCAGCTCAAGGGGATGCACAGCTTTGAGACTGCCATGATCCAGTCCACGTTCCCACAGCAGAAGGTAAGGGGCTCCTTTCCTCACACACAAAAAGTGAGGCCTGAAGTTTAAATTCCATGTGTTTCAGGTTCTGTGCTGCCCAGGGATGCAGCTCTGAGCTCACAGTCAGTGTCACTCAGCTCTGCACACAACAGGGACACAAAACAAATCCTTTTTCTGCTGCACACCAACGACAATGTTCAGGCCCCAAAGCACAAACAAGGGTGGGCTGGAGGGAGGAACAAGAAGGATGGGACCTCACAGCCTGGAGCTGGAATTGGACAATTAAACCCCAAAATGCAAATGGACCAAAACTTATAAAAGTGTGAGACCTGGTGACCAGGCAGCCACTTTGTGTCCATTTTGAGTCCATTCTGTGGCCATTTTGGGTCTATTTTGTGACTGTTTAATGTCTGTTTTGAGTCCGTTTTGTGACTATTTTGTGTCCATTTGGGGTCCACTTTGTGACCATTTTGGGTCCATTTTTGTGACCCTTTTGTGACCATTTTGGTTCCATTTTTGTGACCCTTTCGTGTCCATTTTGGGTCCATTTTCTGTCCATTTTGAGTCCACTTTGGGTGCAGCCCTGGCCAGGCTCTTGTCCTGCCCAAGGTGTACCCTAGAGACCTTTCAATAAATACCTACTTTATTCTCCAGCTCAGTTTCTGTCCCAGGTCAGTCTTCCCAAGGCCTCAGGCTGAGCAGTTCTCCTTTACCTCCTGAGTTTGGTTTCTCTCCTCCTGCCCCAGGACCTGGAGAACGTTCAGGTGCAGCTGGAGGAAGTGAGGTTCTTCGATTTGTTTGGCTACAGCGAGGAGGCAGCAGCCTGGCAGTGCTTCATGTGCAACAACCCCGAGAAGGCAACAGGTACACAGGGCCCTGCACGGACTGAAGTTCCCTGCTCATGGTGGGGAAAGGGGAAAACAAACTTCCCAGTGGTTATTTTCATTGGAATTCTCCATTAAACTCCTCTTTGGTGAGGGAGTCAGGCCCAAAGCTGATTTGGCGTGTGCTCAGAGGGACACAACCCCAGATCTGTGCCATCACTGAGCCCTGAGGGGTAGGAGGGCTCTGCAGCCATCCTGTGCGTCCAGATAAAGGATTGCATCTCCTGGGCCACATCCCAGGTCCTCTGGAGCCCGCCCAGGTGCCACAAGCCAGGGGATGCTGGCGCAGAAACAACACTCGGTTCCTGCTTTCTTCACTCTCAGAATGATTTGCTTTAATGTCGTTTACCCCACAGTGCACATCTCCGTAGGGATGTGGTGATTGAGTCTTATAAAAGCAAAGTCTTGTATAAATACTTCAGCTTATTGGAAAAGAGGGTGAGTGGAGAATAGGAAAGCCCAGCCTTTTTCCCCAGGTATAATCTCCTGGTGCCCTGCTTTTGGAGTTTTCTGGCACCCATCAGTGCCCTGACAGGCAGAGGAATGAATGTCTTGTTCTCAGAGGCTTTCTGCCACTCCATTAAAGTCTGACCAATCCTGGCCAAGAATTTTGACTGTTTTGGCCAAGTGTTTGAATAATTGGCTGCTTCAGAGATTTATTTTAACAGTTAGTGTCTCTTCAGACTGCATCAAGCCCCGAATTTAGGAAGTCTTGCAGGAGCGGCCAGGCTGCCCCTGCTCATTCCATGGGTGTTTGGGCTTCTTCTCCCTCCCCAGTTCCCGTGGGACTCCAGCCCCAGAAATAAATCCTGCTCTGAGTTAAAACTTCATCTCCACAGTGCTCCCAGTGTGGTTTCCGCATCACATCAGGGATGTCAAGCCAGAGGAAATCCAGCCTCTTGCTTAAAATGTCAGAGCTGAGTGAAGTCACTTCGGTCTGGATTTCCAAAGGCGTTTAACCAGCCCAGCCTTGCCTCACTCCTGCTCTCCTGGCTGAAATTGTCCTTTTCACGAGCAATTGCTCTCTTTGTCTCAGTTTAAAAGAATTTTTTTTTTGCGAGAAAGGCTCTTTGTGAGTATCGTGATTTGCTTCTGAGCTCCAGAGGCCTTTAGAAAAGCAAGAAAGCAAATTCCTTGAACGGGTCATGTGAAAGCTGAGGAAAGGAACGTGGAAGAGGGAGCTCAGTGGAATAAAAATCTGCAGGGAGTGACAGCTCCACCTTTGTGCTGGTGCTGCAGAGCTGTGGCAGCTGGGAAGGGTCGTGGCAGAGTGGGAGACGCTGCAGGGTCTCTCTGGGTTTGTGAGATCTGGCACAAGAAAGGATTTGGAGGTCTCCTCGGATTGGGAAGGAATTTAAAGGCTGTGAAACATCTTTTCTTTTCATTCCAGAGTGGGAAAGACCCTTTGAAATCTGAAATACTTTTGAGAGGCAAGAAAGCAATTTCTTCCTCTCAGTAATGCTGTTTAGCAACCGAGCTCCTGTTGAAGAAGGAATTCAGAGGCAATTTTTTTTTTTCCCTATTATTGTCTGCTGGGTTTGACTCATGTGGGGTTTTGTTGCATTTTTTGGATGCCGTGTTGCAAGATGCCATTTATCCTCCAGACTTGGGCAAACACTGACTTAAAGTCCTGGCTTTGCCTCGAGATGGAATTCCCAGAGAAGCTGTGGCTGATCCCTGGAAGTGTCCAAGGCCAGGCTGGACAGGGCTTGGAGCACCCTGGGATGGTGGAAAATGTCCCTGTTCATGGCAGGGGGTGGGATGGAACGATATTTATTCCTTTTCAGCTCAAACCATTCCATGTTTCTGCGAGCAGTGACTCCTGTTCGGCTGTAGCTGGGGGGGATTTTGGAGCTGGAAGCTGATCCTGTGTGGAAAGAACCAGCAAAGCTGAAGCAAAGTGGTTGGTGCGCCCACGGTGACAATTAGAGAAAGCTTGACTCCTTCTCGTGCATTCTCCCGGTTCCAAGGGATGCCTTGCACAACCACACTTTTCCAGAAGTGCTGTAAAATCATCCTGGATTGGCTTTTCCCATAAATCCTGCTGGTGTGCTCCCAGGCACAGAGGGCTCGGAGGGAGGAGCAGCAGCTCCCACCGTGCTGTGTTCCAACCTTGGCCACTCCAGCCCAGCCACCAGGCTCCTGGAATGCTGGAAAACGGGAGGATTCCTCCTGTCAGGACAGGCTGGGCTGGGCTGTTGGGAGCCTCACTCCAACCCCCTGCACTGAGAGTTTGGCTTCACCAGCTCTTGCACAAAACGTTCCTCAAATCCACCGGAGAGCCACGAGGGAATTGCAGCTCGTTCCTCCCTCTGGAAGCTCACAAAGACAAGGCAGGGATCCCTGGGGGGGCTGCACAGGAGCCCTGGGCAAGGATTTGGGATTCGGGAAAAACTGAGGGAGTTTGGGAATTCCTCTGGAAAGGTGCAATTCCTTGGGAAAGCCTACACCACTTGAACTTGGGGATACATTTATCCCCCTCCTGCAGTGCCAACTGCCCAGAGAAATGAAGGAGCCCAGCTGTAATGCTCA
Source organism: Chamaea fasciata (assembly GCF_029207755.1). Taxonomy (NCBI): domain Eukaryota; kingdom Metazoa; phylum Chordata; class Aves; order Passeriformes; family Sylviidae; genus Chamaea; species Chamaea fasciata. The sequence goes on along the minus strand of NW_027094096.1, from coordinate 21,701,728 downwards.
CAGGAAAATCATAAAAAGTGGCATCCAGCGATGTGTTCTTCCCAGGTTTTCAGCAAAACCCGACGTGGTGATTAATGGGAGAGAGTGAATCCATATTCCCCGAGGTTAATTGCATTTATCTGCCACACATTCCATTCTTTCAAGTTCACAGGGGTTTATTATCACTGAGATCATTCATGAATTCTTGTGGAGGATTTTATGTTTCATCATATTCAAGATTTAAAGCTTCTTTGGGTTTTATCTGCCTCGAGTTCATCTTGGAAGAGTTTGGAGGGTTTTAAATTTTTTGTTCAGTACCCAAACTGCTTAGAGCTGGGTGTGTTGTAGTTCTGCAAAGAAAGCAAGATGGGAAATAGAAAATTCCAACAGACACATCAACGGGAACTGCTCAGGGTTAAACTGGAGTCAGTGTGTCTGTATTAAGGTGGTTTAAGGAAAAACAGATATTTCAAGACCTCTGGGTATTTTATGGCCTTTTCAAGCTGAAAGAGGAGAGATTTAGATGGGATATTGGACAGGAATTGTTCCCTGTGAGTGGAAGCTTTCCCACTGTGAGGATGTCGAGCACTGGGACAGCTTGTCCAGAGATGTTGTGGAGATTTTTCAAGTCCCACGTGGATAAATCCATGAGCAACGCAGTGTGACCCCGTGGGTGACCCTGCTTGGAGCAGGAGGTTGCAGGAGAGACCCCTCCAGCCCTCCTCCAGCTGAGTTATTCTGGGATTCTGTGAAGCCAACCGCAAGGAAAATAAGCAGAAGGGCTTAGAGAAATATAGGAAAAGAGCTTTATTCTTATCTTGCATGAATCTCTCCCTCCTAATCAGCCCCTCAGACACGCTGGCATCGGATTCATTACGGCCACTTTGGCAGCTGCCACCAGAATTCCCCTCGGGTTTCTTTGTGGATCTACAGGAGAAGTCCTCTGGTAGCATTGCCTAAAGCCACTGGTTCCTTAAAGAGAGATCAGCATTTCTTAGCAGATCCTGGGTTTGAAAGATTTTGGCCATAAAAATTCACTCCAGGCCAAAATTGCACGTTCACTTCCCTCCTTGTGTTGTGCTCCCGACCACAAACCATCTCGGTACCATCTGGCCCCTGAGCCTTTTGGGCTTTACCCCTCTTGGTTTGGTTGAAGCACGTTCCTACTGCTCTGGAATGGGATTGGAGATGTTCCTGTGGAGCCAGGAGCCAGGCAGGGAACAACATTTAACAAAATTGCCGAGTTTTTAGTGAGGGGGACACTAAAACGTGGCTCTGTCCCGCTACAGAGCGTGTGGGGAGAGGGAGCAGCTTCCTGGGAAATGGATCTCCTTTCTCAGTGCCAGCATTTCTCCAGGGAGAAAGCCACCCTCAGCTTCACTCTGTCCCATGCCAGGCTGGGTGCTGTCGCTGCTCAAGAGAAGTTTTGGGGCCGGGGCTGCAGTGGCTGCGTGGGGCAGAGCACAGCTCACTCCTGCCGTGGAAATCCCAGCTGCAGCTCACCCCCCCACACCACCAGGCACTGAGGCTTTGCCAAGCCCCTTTTCATTCATCCACCTCCTTCCAAGCGCTCCCTGTCTGCACAGACAGGAATATTTATGGGCTTTCCTGAGGAAATTGCTGGAGTCCACGCTGCACCCTCCCCAGCCAGCCTCGCTGCCAAGGAAAACAGCGCCGGGGGAAGGACACGTCCTTTATCTCCAGCTGATGCCTTCTCCTGGTGCTGGTTTCTCTTCCAGACACTGGGTGGGGGCCCAAAAAGCCTTTGGCACTCTTTTAGGCACCCTGCTCACCTCCATCCTCAGCAGCCTGTGGGCTCAGGAGCTGCAGATGGCAGCAAAGGATTTCAGGGATGGAGGTGGGGGCTGGAGAGAGGCCAGCCAGGGATCACTGCCCCTCTGACAGATGCTGGGATGGGCTCCAAGGCAAACATCCCGTCCAAAAACGTCCCTTCTCCCACTGCCTGTGCCTCACACTGCCCTCCTGTCTACATGGTCCTTCATGTCCCGGCCATGGATGTAAAGATAGAAGAGAAAGGAAAATTTAACCCCTAGGAGATATCAAAATTAAACCCCTAGGAGATATCAGGGCTTCCCAGTGCCAGAGAGGAGGGATGGGTGGGATACTGGGAAGGAATTCCACCCTGGGAGGGTGGGCAGGCCCCGGCACAGGGGAAGCTGTGGCTGCCCCTGGATCCCTGGCAGTGCCCAAGGCCAGAAATGGTAATTGCAATGGGATGGGCTGAGGAACGACTGGGAGGTGTGGCGGTGGGGAGAAGTTTGGGACGGCTGAGGGAGCAGGAAAAGAGATGGAAGAGGGGTCTGAGCTGCTCCATCTGCTCGGCCTCCCCAGCAGGACATGGCTGAAGGGCTGAGCTGTCTGTGGGAAGTGAGAGCTCAATGCTGGAGGTTGGGAAGACGAGGAAGGCAGAACCACCTTCCTGCAGACAGCACGAGCCTTCGGCTGGGGAAGAGGGAAAAGGGAAAAGGGAAAAGGGAAAAGGGAAAAGGGAAAAGGGAAAAGGGAAAAGGGAGGGCAGGAGCGACCCTGGCTGCGTGCTGCCCTCCCCAGGTGTGAACCAGGACGGGCAGCCCCTGATGGAGGGCAAGCTGAAGGAGAAGCAGGTCCGCTGGAAGTTCATCAAGAGGTGGAAGACGCGTTACTTCACCCTGGCCGGGAACCAGCTGCTGTTCCGCAAAGGCAAATCCGTGAGTGGCCCCGTCCCCTGCCCCTCCCCAAAACCACCCCCAGGGGTTCCACCCCTCTGCTCTGCCCAACAGAACAACAAACCAGACCCACGGCATCTTCTGAAAGGGAACAGATAGACACAGACATTTATTTAGAAGACACAGAAACTCATGTCTTCTAAATAAAACAAAAAACTCGAGATCAAGCACAAATAACCCACAGCCTGACACGTAACAACACAACAGTCACAGCCACAAGCACCTTAAACGCTAGTGCAGACATAACAGTCTCTTATCAAAAGTAAAAAAATACAAATATTATAAGTCACACCATCACAATCAAAACCCAACTATTTCCTAATTACATTATAAATGTTTCTTATCAACTTTTACCACAATAGTTATTAATACCTTAAAACCAATCATCTAAAATTACCCCTGATAAATCCTACTACAATGCATCTCTCATAGTTCTATTTCTCCAAAATGCCTAGTCTTATTTACAAATTAAATTAAATCTTGTTCCTAATTCCATTTCTCTCACAACAATATCCCATTCCATACAATTTCTGAGTCATTTTTTTAAATCTAACCATTCTTTTTTTATCTCAAAGTTTACATACTGTATAAACCCCCCATCCAACTTGTAAGAATTCTCCCCAAATCCATTTCCCACAACCCCGTTTCCACCATCCCCAGGCTGCTCCAAGCCCTGCCCGAGCTGGCCTGGGACCCTGAGGTGTTTGTGAGGTGACCTCTGCTGTGTCCCCTGTGTCCCAGAAGGACGACCCCGACGAGTGTCCCATCGAGCTGAGCAAGGTGCAGAGTGTCAGGGTGGTGGGGAAGAAGCGGCGGGACCGGAGCCTGCCCCGGGCCTTCGAGATCTTCACGGACAGCAGGAGCTACGTCTTCAAGGCCAAGGACGAGAAGAACGCCGAGGAGTGGCTGCAGTGCCTCAACGTGGCCGTGGCGCAGGCCCGCGAGCGCCAGAGCCGCGAGGCCACCACTTACCTGTGACCCTGGTGTCACCACCTACCTGTGACCTGGGGACACCACCTGTCACCTGGGGACATCACCTAAACCTGGGGCCACCACCTACCTGTGACCTTGGGGCTACCACCTACCTGTGACCCTGGGGACACCACCTACCTGTGACCCTGGGGTCACCACCTGCCTGTGACCCTGGGGCCACCAAACTGCGCCCATGTGGCACCAGGGGACAACCACGAGGCCACCTGCAGAGCGTGTGGGACAGCCACAGGGAGCAGGGGGAGCTGCCTGCACCTGAGGTGCACCAGGTCTCCGACACTGCCGAGACAATTCCAGGAGGGAGCACTTTCTGCTCTCCTCAATCAGCTCGATGTAAAAACAAGTTAATTTTCCTTATTTAATCCTGGCCGAGTTTATCCTTTTGTTGTTTATGTGCGTCCGTGCTGCTGCTTTCAGGTTTAAATTGGGGAAATTTGAAAGATTTTGTACGGTTGGAAAATAATTTTAAATATTTGGCTGGTTTGATTTTCCCTCTTTGTCCTGCTTTTGCTCCGCTTTGTAACTGAATGTCATTTTTTAATTTTCTTTTTTTTTTTTTTTTTTAATTCTCTTCTCCGTTCTGTAACTTTTTAAACTTTCTGCAAATCTGGAAAATTCCCGGTTTGTTTGGTTTTTCTTTGTTACTTTCAAACGATTCCAAAGTGGAGGAAGTGCTGTAGAAGAGACTGAAAGGAAAAGAAGGGGGCAGAAAAAAAAACCCCAAAAAACCCAATGAGCAGTCTGCAAGTGAAGAAATGAGCTCAGAGATCGTTCAAAGCTGAGTAAAAATAAAATTTGAAATTTTCCAACCTAGCAAAACATATCTTTGGCCAAAAAAAAAAAGGAAAAATGAGGAAAATTTGCTTCCTTCCCCCCCCCCCCCCATAATTCTGAATCACTTCCCATGATGGTGGCCCCAGGGGACAGTGGTGCTCCAGGGGACTTTGCAGGAAGATGGTGAGGCCACAGGTGGGCCGGGTGGGGGGTAAAACCCAAAACCCTCAAACCTGGCTCCAGACTTCCCCATGCTCTTGGGAAAGACATTAAATGTTCAAATTCCTGAAAATCCTTCTACCAACTCAAACACGGAGATGAGTGTCAGATCCTGGAATGTGGCAAAGCGATCAGAAGAACTTTGTTGAAGCTAAATTCAGTCACAGAGGACATGGACGCCCACCATGGAACTGCAGCAGGGCAAGGGTGAGGAGATTTCCACAGGAGTCCTGGAAGATGAGGAAAGGAGACTTCATCCATTTAATTGTCAATACCTGGACCAACAAACCCTTACCTGTGGGGAATGAAATTAATTTATAGGTGAGAACTTGGATTTATCACCTTGAGGTCCAGAATTACATCCTGGAATTTACGCTGGGTTCACCCACTCCGGGTCGAGCTCAGTGGTAAGAGCTGATTTGGCCTTCAGGAACAACTTTTCCAGGCCAAATATTCTGGAATTCCAATTGGATCCTGGAATTCACGCTGGGTTCACCCGCCCTAGGATGAGCTCAGTGGTAAGAGTGGATTTGGCCACCAGAAACAACTTTTACAGGCCAAATATTCTGTGTTTCCTACCCTCGGAGCCAAGGCTCAGTCTGCCACCTCTGAGAGATGTCACTGATGTCACCAATGTGTGTGTAGGACAAGCACAGCTCCGTGTCACCTGCTGTCCCCAGGCTTGTCACCGCGGGGCACTCGCAGCCTTCCTTTGAAGCTCAGCGTGATGGGAACAATGTGGGATGCATTGCTCTGGAGTCGGAGACACCCCGAGTGCCGTGCCAGGAAAGAATTCCCTAAAATAGGGAGCCCAGCCACACTTCCCCTGACTTCAATTAAAACTTGGAGGAAAATGAAACAGAAATCCAGCTGGCAACCTCTTCCAGTCACCCTCCGAAAAGGAGAAACACGGAGATCTTCAATCCAGCGCAGAATGAGAGCAGGAAACTTCTCAAGCAAATGTATAAATAGCTTCTGTTGGTTCTTTTTCAAACAACACATATCGGAGCAGTTCGGGTTTAAATATCCAAAACGTTTTGGATTTAAATATCCGAACCACTTTGGATTTAAATATCCAAAACATTCGGATTTACATATCCACGTGTTGGTAGCTCTGACTGTGCAGTATTTTCTCATCCTTGCAGGAACCATCCTGGTCCTTTACAGTGACAGTACTGAGAGCTCATTGAGGGAATTTGGGCACATCCTGGAGAAAGGGCTGAATGCAAAAACCTCCTCTGAGCCATGGAGGAGAGATCCCAGTCCAAACCAGCAACCCCAGTCCCTCCCACATACTGGGAGCACAGACCCAGCTTTAGGGTTTAACCTAAACCGACCCAAAATCCAGCCCTGACCATTCCTGAATGTGAGCAATTCCCAAACCCTCCAAGTTTTTCACAGATCAGCATTGCTCCTCTAGGAAACAAATCCTTCAAAATCCTGGCTCCCATTTCCACGAACGGGTTTCTGCAAGGACGTTAATCCATGTTTTCCTGAAAGAGCTGACGTCCCCAGTGACTCCAGTGCCACATCCCGTGAATCCTGCAGGGATCCAAATCTGGGTGAGCATGTGGCCTCAGGAACACCCGAGAACAACTGGGAACCATCCCAGGGCTCTGGCAGGGAAGGGCTGGCTCACACCTCGGGGCTCTGTCACCTCTCACTCCTGCAGAGGGGACGGGAGCAGCTGTCCCCTGGCAGGGTGGGGACAGATGTCCCCTGGCAGGGTGGCAGCAGCCCTAGGCTTCCAGCTGTGTGCAATCCATGCAATCCACGGGGAATCTGCTGGGCTGGATCCCTGCTGCCACTGGGAGTGGGGCTGGATGGGATTTCCTAGAAATAGGAGCCACAGGCTGTGCACCAGCACTGCCTTCCCAGGGCTGGTCTGGGAGTGCTGAGCCCAGCTCCGGGAAGCTTTCCAAAGAAATTTTACCCTACGGTTCCTCCCCCCCCATCCCAAACAAAGTGTTCCCCAGTGTGTCTGACAGGAATGGAACAGAGCAGGCGAGAAATGCTGAGGTATTGCACACAGGCCTCGCACGGGGATAAATGGAATAAGCTGGACATTCTTTTTCCAGCCATTGCAATTCCAAGCTCAGCCACCCATGGGACTAACCTTGCCTGCTTCTTGTTGACAAGTCCTCTAATTCATCCTGATGCTTGATGACTAATATTCCTTGGGTAAAATCCTTGACCTTGCTGAGGTCAAATACAAAACTCCCGTTAACTCTAATAGGGCCAGAATTTTCCCTGGATCCCTGCGTGTCCTGGCGGTACCTTTAGAGCTTCCTGCACTCCCCAGGCTGGGCCAGTTGCAGGAACACGATCCCTTCCCTCCCCACTGACACACCTCCGGCACCTGGTTGGCAACCAGGAGTATTTTGGTGAGAAAAGCTGCTTCCCCAACTTTTAGCAGCATCAGGAACCAGCAGCCTGCACATCCCGTGGGATGTGACCACCCTGCAACGTCCCTTCTGCTGTTTGGGGGCAATGACAGAATTCCTGCAGCTTCCTGTGCTCCAGGAAACAAGAAATGGGGTTTGGTTGGGGTTTTTTTTCCCCACAGAAACAACAGAGACATGCCTGCAGCAGTTAGGAAGGGTTTATATTGCACCTGTGAAGGAGCAAGACATTGATTAATTAGATGTCAAATTACAGCTACATAGAGTTGGCTCAATTATTCCATAAATCTCCCCGTTGTCTAATTAGGTGAAGAAAGAGGCAAAATCAGCCTTGATTCATTTGACTGCTTCACTGAAACAAACTGGAGCTCTCCAAACACTTTGTGCTGGGGTTGGTTTTGCCAGGACATGGATGTTCCTGGCTGCCCCCCCACCTGGGACCCCAGAGCCCCAACCCAGGCTCTCTGTCCCACCCCAGTGATCCCAGTCCCAGCTCCTCCAGAGGATCCCCCCAGCCCCAGGCAGCCCTGACAGCTCCCACACTGCCTCAGGACATCACCAGATTTCCATTTATTTGCTTCTACAGGTGTGGACACTGTTAATATAAATGTCGTGTCCATCTCCTCTGGGTATCAACTCCCCAGATCTGGAAGTGTTCAAGGCCAGCCTGGACGGGGCTTGCACAAACCTGGCCCCGCCCATGGAACAAGATGGTCTTTTGGGTCCCTTCCAACCCAAACCCTCCTGTGGTCCCATGAAAATCCTGGCATTTCGTCCTGCAACTTTTAGGACACACCAAAATCACTTGGCTTTTTTTTTTTTTTAAGGACAGAAGTAAAAATACATTTACACAATAGCTATTGTTTGAGAGCCAAGATTTGCCTCCTGATCTCTGCCCCTGCCCCTCCCTTCCGGCTCCTCCTCAGCAGGAAAGTCAACGTGGGCCTGTGGTGGCCGTGTGTCCCAGAGGGGACAGATGCGGACACTGGGATCTGACACTGCTCCGCAGTGCCAGAGCAGGTGGTTTTTTGAGCTCCCTGGCACTGCTCAGCCACTGCCTTGGACGTGATTTCACCACCCAGAGCGTGGGTAAAGGTCACTGAAAATCCAGGATCACAGAAGCAACGCCAGTGCCTCCAGGTTAGGAGCAAAAAAAAAAAACAAACCACAAAAAATCCTGGTTTTCACTGGCAGCTCTTCATGGAAAAGATGTGTCTGCGAGAGGGTTTTGTTTGTGGGGATTCTTGTGAAGGATAACTTCGCTCCCGTCAAAGGCTGCAGGGCTGCCTGTGGTGGGAGCAGCCTTTCCTTGGGGATGGATAAACAACAGGAGAAGGCACACACGTGTGTCGCAGCACAGATCTGCACCCAGAGGGCCCAGCCTGCCTGTGCTGCGGGGCCTCCAGCACGACGGAAAACACTCGTGGCCGGGGCTGTTGTTTTTGCTTTGAAGGACGCAAGTGTGAGGATCCTTTGCTCCGGTGCAGGTGGTGTTTAGGCAGCAGCAGAGTCTGTTTTTCCAGCTGTTCGTGGCTGTGCCTCAGCTCAGGGAATCATGGAATCCCAGAATGGTTTGGGTTGGAGGGGACCTTAGAGACCACCTTGTGCCATCCCACACCTGCCACTGTCCCAGGGTGCTCCAAGACCCATCCAGCCTGACCTTGGACACCTCCAGGGGCAGCTGCTGGTTCCATGAAGTCCCTCTGGTGCTCCAAGCCCTGTCCAGCCTGGCCTTGGACACTTCCAGGGATGGCTTCAGGTTCCATGAAGTCCCTGTGTCCCCTGCCCAGCCAGCAGGGAGCAGGACAACATCAGCAGCAGGGAAAATCTGGAAGCACAGTGTCCTCTAACCCCTTTGGGCTGCTGCTGGTGTTGTAGAGCCACAGTTACCACTGGGCCTGGCAATTGTGGGAGAAGTCCAGAGAGGGGCATCTTGTTTTGATCATTACATTTTGGGTTAGGGAACGCAGTTTGACACAAAACCCAAAAAAATGCCAGGAATGCCTTTTGTCCACCAGTGGTTTTCAGCAGCTTGTTAAATGCTCACAGATTGTTTGGGCAGCCTAAACCCTGACAGGCCTGTGATGGAGACATCTTTCCTTTATTTGGGTTGATGTGTGAGGTCACACAGCTCTCACTCCCTCAGCCATTGCTGCAGCCCAAAATGTGGCTTGGGAGAAACGACCCTGCAGAGGGGTCAGCCGGACTTTGCCAGAACTGTCTGGAATATTCCCATTAATCATCGAGCAAACGAGGTTTTGTGAACTCCTGGAGAGGTGGGCACAGGGAGGAGAGTGCCTGGCTCCCTGTGCTGACAGAGGCACAGCTGCAGGGGTTTAGGCAGTGTAATGTGCAGGTGGCAGAGGGATAACGTGGGCACGGAGAGGATGAGCAGGATTTGCTGATGGAAGGAGGGGATTGTGGCTCAGGACTGCTGGGTGGGGAGATTTTTGGCTCACAGGGCAAAAATGTGGAGCAGGAAAAGTCCACCTTAAAGAACAACAACAACAACATGCTTGGCTGTGATCCATGGAGCTCCTGGATGTGCTGGAAGCTGGGTGCTGACCTGGAGAAAGCCATGGTGTGGCCTGCTTGGTCTTGGACTCCTTGAGAAGAGTCCCAGGAGCAGGATGTCAGCTCATACCCAGATGTTTTGGGGTTCAGGGTGTCCCAGCTGGTCCCACCTCCCTGCAGGTGCTGCTCTGGCTGCCGAGGGAAGCAGGTGAGTGTCCAGCACCTGGGCTTTGGTGTTATCCCAAAGGAGCCAAGAGCTTTAGGGACAGCCCTGCTCTGCCCCAGACATAGAGGGAAGGGGCAATCAGTAACTGGGGGGCCCAGCCTGTGAAATCCACCAGTCTGAAGTCCTAAATTGGTTCTTTTGGCGTGGTGTGGGCAGGGGAGAGCCAGAACTGCTCCGTGCACGGCTGAGATTCTGCTGCTTTCAGCTGGCTGAGTCATCCAGCTTCTCTATTAAGCTCCAGTGCAGTAAAAAAAATGGTAATTATAGTAAATTGTGACTTTTCTCTTGATGATGATGATGTATGCAAATGGGCTTTGAGGGAACAATTGAAGGATGCTGATCCCTTCTGGGGCTCCACTGTGACACCAGAGCAGACGTCTGGCACAGTTTGAGGGTGGAACCACCTTGAGTCTTGTTCTGCTGCACAAAGAGGGTCAGGAGGTCTTTTCCTTCTTCCAGCCCTCCTGGCAACACCTGCAGGCAAAAAAGGGTCACGAAATCAGAATTAACACATTTTGAACCTGACATGATCCTTTATTAGTACAGTCCTATTTGCAGCTAGTGCAGGAGAAAAATGTGGAATTTCCCTTCTAAAGACCCCTGAGCTTCCCACCCTGCTGAGCCGCTCGGCCTCCCTTCCCTGCTTGGGGAGGATCAGAACTGCAGGATCCACTCCAAAATTCTGCACAGCCTCTGTCAAAGCTGCAGCAGACAGCCACCGGACCGTGGGCGTTATTTTGATTATTTTTTCCCCAGTTTAATTCGCCTCAAAAATGAGTTTTACCTGAGGTCACACACACGAACGTCCCGAAGTTTTGGGTTGTTGTGCAGTAAAGTGCTGCCTCCTGCTGGGTGCAGGGCCCCCTAAAAGAGACTGCTCGGGAATTCATTACAGAGGATTTCTTTCCACTTCGGGAAAGGCTTTGCAGAGATTGCTGAGCGTTACTGTTACATACACTTGCCAAAGCCCATTTTTTTAAATAATTTGGGGAATTTTTAATAATTAAGGGAAATGCTAGAAAATTATATTGTCCGTCTTTCCAGAAACTAGAGAAGGCTTAAAGCATCTTTAGAAATCTCCTAGTTCAGACTCTGATCTGTTCCAAAAAAATGAGTGATAGAATTACTCAATAATGTTGACTAAAAGGAGATTTATATTAAAGACAAGCCTTACTCTAATATATGATGCTGTACACAATGGGGCAGCTTTGCTCAGAAAGGCAGAAATTCCTATTTCAGTCAACCCTTGAACAAAATGTCTTCCCACATCCCCATAAATGACTTACTAACACGATTTTTAAAAGTTAATTTTATTCCTTTGTGTAATTCCCTTAAGTAACAGGAACTGAAAATATTTTGAAATATGGATATCCCAGATTAAATTTATACACCAGTAAACCCAGGCAATGTACACACCTTCTATATGCTTAAATGCCAATTTTCTCTTGGTGCTCGGGGGAGGGAGAGCTTATTGATGACCCCTATAACTAATTACTTCAAATAACCAATTTATTCTATTTACAAACGGCCCGTGGGCTGTCAGCGGCAATATCTGGGTGTGTTCAATATTGCTGTTGTTATGTCAGTGAGGAAAATCTTGACCGTATATTCTCACTTCGATTTCCCCTCCCTCTCCTGGGGAGGCCCTTGCTGTTCATGTCCCCGTGAGGGAGGAGGTGACACAAAAATAACCATCCTGAGGCTTTTCTGTAAAATCCCAACAACCCACTAGATGGCAAACAACCCCTTGAAAAAGCCCACAAATACTGCTGCCTTATTTAAACGAAGCCAGTGAAATTCACCCCCTGGCAAATCGTTAACGGAATTATATTTTGGCTTTCAGTTAACCCCAGACTACAGCGAGGTCTGAAAAAAAAAAAAAGTAATTAGTAAGATATAAAAGTAAAAGCTGTTTCGCTTTCTTGAATGAGGTACAATATGAGCTTTTACGAGGAATGGTTTGGGTTAGGGACATTTAAAGGGACACCTTCCCCTGCCCCAGGGTGCTCCAGGGGCAGCCGCAGCTTCTCTGGGCACCCTGTGCCAGGCTCTCCCCACCCTCCCGGGGTGGAATTCCTTCCCAATATCCAGGCTGAGCTCACCCTCTCACTTCTGTCAAGGCAATGCACACCTCCACCAGGTTGTGCTGGTTTTCTGCACAGCCCCGCTCCGCTCATAAGGACAGAATTTCATGTTTTATTGCAATCACTGGGGGATTTGCCACTGACTCAGAGTTCAGTGGGGATTTCAGTCAGATACTGCAGGAGAAGTCGAGCCCCTGACAGAGCAGCAGATGAAGAGGCGAGGACCTGATGGCCCTGATCTTTCTGCCGTGAATCATTCTCCGAGGAGGAAAAAAATAGCATAAAAGACCTCTTGAGGTTAAGGAGACACTTGAAAATGCTTTAAAAGCAGAACAAACTCGCAAAGCCATGGAGAAATGCTTGAGGAGCTCACAGACCATGACAGGAATTCATTCCTGCAGGGAGAGAAGGGGCTGGCTGACATCACCCCCAGCTCTACCCTTGCTCTGCTCTGTGCCCTCTTTGCTTGGCCAACTGCTATTTTAACATTTGGATGACAGAAATAACAACTTGTTTAATATTAAAGCAGCTTTTTTTTTTTTTTCATTTATACACAGAAAGAGCTCTTCCTCACGAACAGAGCAGTGGGTTGTGGCCGCAAAAAACCCAGCAGCAGAGCAGGAGGGGGGTCAGCCCCTCTGAGCCCTTCCAGAGCAGATCTGAAGAGCCCAGGAGCCTCCCTGGTTCCTCTGACAGTGCACACAGACAGCGCTGCTCTCCCTGACCTCGCCTGACCCTCACCCCGCCACAGCTCGGTAAATGCAAATATGCAAACGGCCACGTGGTGAAAGATTTGTTTGGTATTTCCATGAGGTGAGGCATCTCTGCAGCAGCTGTGTCTGTGCAGGGGAAGCACCTGCTGGCACCGTGGGCTGCTTGCAGCTCCACGTTTCCTTCCCCCGTGATCAGATAAGAGGGGTTTGGTGACAGCGGCAGGATGTGGCCTGGGTGTGCTCACACAGGGCCTCACAAATGCTCCAGAGCCACTCTGTGTCCCCAGAGCCTGGCTGGGACAGGCACCTGTGCCTCCTGCTGCACAGCAAGGTGGCTCTGGGACTGGGGTGTCCCTCTGGGCCATGCCAGGGTTGCTAACACAGTCTGAGTGGGCAGGAAAAGTCCCAAGGCTTCCAATGCCCTGAGCGTGAACAGCGAGCCAATTCCTGAGTAAAGCCATTCCATCTTGAACAGATTTAACTCAGGAATGCTCACTTGGGCTCAGCCTTGCTGGCCCAGGTGAGCACAGGTGATGCTGGGCTTTGCTGGAAAGAACCAGACACTGCACTCGGTGGCTTTGTCCATGTCCATGTGTTCCCCAGCTCCTGGAGGTGGCTTCTCCATGTCCATGTGTTCCCCAGCTCCTGGAGGTGGTTTGTCCATGTGTTCCCCAGCTCCTGGAGGTGGCTTCTCCATGTCCACGTGTTCCCCAGCTCCTGGAGGTGGTTTGTCCATGTGTTCCCCAGCTCCTGGAGGTGGCTTCTCCATGTCCACGTGTTCCCCAGCTCCTGGAGGTGGCTTGTCCCTGCTGGCACGCACTCCTCAGTTCCTGGCCCACAAGAGCTGGGTAAGCCCGGCCAGCCGAACCAGCCTCATCTTTCTTTTTTTGTCCTTCAAAGCTGCAGACTCATGAGGAAAGCTCTAAAAATACTTTGGGCCTCTCGTCATAGTGACAAATGTCCTTCTGCAGGAGCCGGAGCTATATCTGTCCCTGACATGAGCCGTGCAGGATACAGCCTGTTCTCATCTGTCCCCTCTGAGTGGCTCTGCTGTGACCTGCTCCAGCTGAACGCCCTGACCTGCACTTCCCTGCTCCCTCCTGCACCTCCAGCCCGCTCAGCTGGGACAGGCTCAGGACACCCACACCTGCACACAAGGACAAAGGAGGGGACCGTACCCCAAGGACAAACCCGGGCACGTTCCCTGCTCTGGCCTTTGCCCATCAGGATGATCCAGCGTGCAGGAGCCTCTTGCTGAAGCAGAGTGGGTTTGGGAACCTGGTCCGTCCTTGGCATCATCCTCTCCCTGTTTTCCCAGTTTTCTTAGCCCAGCTGGGAATACCAGCAGACCCACAGCATTTCACTGGGCCGGACGGGATTTCAGGTGACACAGTGCTGGGGGTGTCACCCAGACCTGTTGTGCGTTTCTCCCCGTTCCCAAAGGTGACCAGAAGGGTTTGTCACCCCCGCCCACGACTGGCTGTGCCACCGCGGGGACATGAACATGAAGCAGCCTGTTCGTTCCTGTCACACCTTCACAGTTTCGGGTGTCACCGGCAGTGCTGAGTCAAAGCCGGGGCACAGCAGAAACCACGCGCCCTCGGAGCCACCTGTGTGACAGCAGAGATGTCACCACACCGCTGTTGTCACACTTCGGGGCAGTCACCGGCTCCGGTGCAAAGCTCCCCTTCCTCCCTCTGGCGCTGCCCACGCACAATTCCAGCTGCTCGTGGCCAGGCCATGCACTAACTCGCCCTGTGGGAGAGCCAAGGCTGCTCACACCCAAGCTCTCCAGACAGAGATCCAGCCTTAAAGGTCGTTATTGTTGCGGGTCTACACCTCAACGGGACCTGATAAGATCCAATAAATCAAACTCCACGTGCTTTTCCTGAAACGCCAGCGTGTCTCAAGGAGAAAAGCAGGGCTGTGTTGTAAACGTGCTGGAAAAAGAGGTTTGAACTTCAGGGACTTCAATCCTGATGTTCAATTTGTAAATGCATCCAAGTGCTATGTTTGTATGTTTATTTCTATTAATACTACTGTTGCAGATATGTGAGCTGCTGAACATCAGTCTGTAGGAAAAACTGATTTTAATACATGGTGAGTATTCCTTACTTCCTCGTTTTCCCACTGCCTTTGATGGAAGTTCAAGCAATTTGTTGTTACAGGAAACCTGAAGCCTCGAGTCCATAAACTCACGATCTGAGAGAAATCTGCTCCATTTAGGCACTAAATCTTCTGAAAAATCTGTATAACACAGAAATGCAGATTTACTGAGAAATCAAAAGGCAACAAAGGTTGTGCCTTGAGTATGAGGTTTGAAGAGCACCAATTTTCCAGTTCTGCAGTGAATTTTACATTCTAGATGACAGAATAATTGCAAGAAAAACAAACAAACAAACAACTGCTTTCATACATGAACAAAGTTTAAATCGTTTCTCGATACTTTAAGCCAGTCGCCAGCTCTGCCTCCACTGCAGCAAGTAAGAAAGGAGCGAGAGGAATTCCGCTGAAACCAAGGCAGGGAGGGATTCGGGGAGTGGAAGGTAAAGGTTCAGTTTACCTGAAACAGAGAAACATTTACAGCCAAGTGTATCCCGACTGCCTCGGTTTCACACCCGGTTATTCACGGTGCAAACTGCAGGGTGTGACTCCACTGCTCAATTCCCCTTTTCTCTTTCAAAACCAGTGAGTAAGAGCTTAAAGATCTCGCCCTCTGGGAACGATTTCAAATAAGCCTTGTTCCTCTGAGCTGTTAATTCAGAGCCCGAAATTGGAGTCTCTATAAATCTTTCATGAAGGTATCTAACGAACTTCTTCTCTCCAAGTTATAATTTGGCAGAGCAAAACTGTTTATCCAGCTGGAATAAATCCCACTGCCAAGGTTTTTTGGCACCGAACTTTTTATATCAATGCAAACCCAGTAGTCGACACATGCAGGGGCTGTACTTGCCATCAGAAGTCCTGTTCCAGCTGATAATAACAGATTTTTATCACTGAGATGGAAGGGAATTCCAGATTCTCAGTTAATTTGCCACATTCAGCATGAAGGATTAAAGTCAATCTCCTAAATTACTTGATAGAAAAAAAAAGAAACAGACAACTTTCAACTAATGATTTACTTTGGAGATTTTAGAATTTAAGGAATAGATTGATCAATAAGTTGATCTAGGCATACTCTGCATTGTCTTAGTCTTGTCCATTTGATATGACAGCAGAAACTTTCAGATATCAGCTCATGTCAAAATATTTTGCTGCCTAAATTCCTGTCACGTTTTCTTACAGCCATCAGTCTTCAAGGAAAACAGATTTCTCTGTCACCACAGACTCTCATTTTCCCAAAATAATCCTTTCTTTTCTGTTAAGGTAATTGCGCGCTGTAATTTGTAGCATTTTGCTAAGAAACTTCTTGTATTTTGTTCTGGGAAACATTTGCTGCCAAGCCTGTAAATCCTGAGGGGATTTAGGTGCTGAGGTGGTGTCACTCCCCACCAGAAGAGACAGTTTGGGATATCCAAACGAGGTGTTCCCTTTTTTCCCTTTTTTTTTTTTTTTATCACTCAGCTTTGGTGTCTCTCACTGTAATCAGACACCTGGAAGAACAAAATCAGTTTACATTTGTGTCCAGCTGATTTAAAGAGGAGCTTCCATGGCCTGCAGAGTTCGAGGCCAAAGGGCTTCAGGAGAACCGGGCTCGTAATGCCTCGTCGTGACTCAAGCAGCAATCATTGATTGATGCTATTTTCCAGCAGTGTCCTGGCAACAAAGCACTGCTCCTGCTGCCGAGGGGATGAGGCGCTGCTCATCCTTAGGGAGCTCAAAAATAACTCGCATAAAAACATCAAGGATCGGTAAGAATGGTCAGGCAAGTTGAGCTGCCGTAAGAGAAGCAAATCCAGACCTCCGCAGCTTTTTTTGAAACATCAAAGTGTCACCTGGAAAACTGGAGCGCGTTAAAAGAAATAAAGGATGGGTGTGTGCATGAAAAAAAAAAAAGTGGGCAAATTCCACTGCGCTGACACCTGCTGCTTTCATGATTCGTTTTTCCTCCTTTCCAGCCCCTTTGGCACTCGGTGGTAAAATGGAAAGTGCTGTTTGCCTTCTGCAAATACCTCATAAAGCCGGGATTTTCACTTCAGGCTAATCTGAGGGTCAGAGAACTGAGTCAGCTTTTGCCAGCTCTTCCTTTTATTGCTATTTTTTTAATGCATTCCGTGGGCTGTAAATTGCTTTTGCCATTGCAGAGGTGTTTAGCACCAGCATTGTGGGGTTCGTAGGACTTTTTTTGGCTCCGCTATCACAACTCCAAAGACTGTTCCAGGTTTCTAAAAAGGCCAGTGCTATTCCAGGTTGGTGGTGAGATTTTTTTTTTTTTTTTTTATTCCATGTAAAACTGGTTTTAAAATCTCAGGGATTGTACAGCACATGGCTATAGGAGGGGAGGTTGTCAAAGGGCCAGGAAAGTAGGGTGAACCATTCCAAATAACTGAATAACAAATAATGTCCTTTCCAAACAGCCAGGATCCCTGCTGAGTCATGAACCTGCACATAAAACAGCTCCCAATTAAATGCTTTATTTCCATTTAAAAGCCCCACTATTTTGGTGATTATTACAGGCTCTGAAGCCCAAAACTATAATAGGAAAAGAAGGGTAAAACCCAAACGTACTGTGGGGACTTTTCTAAAAGACGTGTTTGTAAAACTGGGGAGGTTTATTAATGACTGTAACTGTGACACAAAATAAGCCGCTGCTCCACACTCCATGAGGATGGCAAGCAGACCAAGAGCACCTCAGCCTTCCCCTCATGGCTGATCCCGTGGATCCTGAGGGAGCTGGGGAAGGGAATGGAGCCCCAGGAGGGGCTGAGGGAGCTGGAGAAAAGGAGGCTCAGGGGGGACCTTGTGGCTCTGCACAAGTCCCTGACAGGAGGGGACAGCCCTGTTGGGCTCGACTCTCAGGGAACAGGGACAGGCGGAGAGGGAACGGCCTCAGGGGAGGCTCAGGGTGGACACCGGGAGGCAATTCCCCATGGGAAGGGTGGTGAAGCCTTGGCAAGAGCTGCCCAGGGAGGTTTGGAGTGCCCATCCCTGGAGGTGCCCAAGGAAGGGCTGGAGGTGGCACTCAGTGCTCTGAGCTGGGGGCAAGGTGGGGATCCGTCACAGCTTGGACTTGACGCTGGAGTTTTTTCCAGCCTCTGGGATTCTGCGATTCTGTGCGACTGTTCTGGAGTGACCCCCGTGTACACGGACAAGGCGGGGCAGGGACAAGGCGGGGCAGCCGCCTGCCCCCCACACAACATGGCGGGCACGGCCCCTCAGGCGCCGCTGCCACTCAAACCCAGCCAGCCAATCAGGGGCTGCGGCTGCCGCGGAGGAGGCGGGGCTTTTCCGGTTGGCGCGCGTGCTGTTAGGGCGGCGGAGGGATCCGGGGCGCGCGGCGCGGGGCTGTGCTGCGGCCCTTCCCAGAAGTGACGCAACCGCCCGGGCCGGCCCCGTGGCCGCGTCCCGCGTTGTCGCGACAGCGGGGGCATGTCGGGACATCCCGGTCTGGCCGGGAGCGCTGGGGACACTGCTGGCGCCGCCGGGGCGGCGTTCGGGAGCGCGGTGTCCCGGGGCTGCGCCGTGCGCGGCCGCCGTGCTCTTCCGCGCGTCTCGCCATGTGGGAATGTTTCCTCATTTATTGTGAATTTATTCACTAAAACGGCAGGAACTGGTTTTTGTTTTTCCTTAATAAATGAAGCTGGAGGTAGCTTCCCCCTGAACGTTTCCAGTCCGCCTTTTGCCAATAATAACCCACACTCGCCTTATTTTTAGTCAAACTTACGGAATTTTTTTTTCCCCATGTGACATATTCCGAGCACCAATAACCCTTAAGACAGGGCTTGGATCCAGGATCTCGGGTTAACCACCGATGTGGTATTTCTGTATTGTACGTATCCATTCTGTACCGTGTCTCCGCCCATGGCAGGGGCTGGGCTGGATTGCCCCGGACAGATCCTCTCCAGCCCCAATGACTGCGGCGACTCCGGGCTTACACCGCTTTATCCAGCGCCATTCCCGCTCCCTCCGTTATTCTGCACCGCTTCACACCCTGTCCCGTTCCCGAGTCCTTGTCCCGGTACCGCTCCCGTTCCTGCATTTCTGTCCCGATTCCCTGCTTGCTGTGCCTGTCCTGTTCTTGTTCCCTGCCCTGTTCCTATTTCTGATTCCCGGTCCCGTTCCCATTCACATTCCCGGTTCCCTGTCCCGTTCCCATTCACATTCCTGGTCCCTTGTCCCATTCCCGGTTCCCTGTTCCGTTCCCTGTCCCTGTCCCATTCCCGGTTCCTTGTCCCATTCCCGGTTCCTTGTCTCATTCCCGTTCCCTATCCCGTTCCCGTTCCATTTTCCCATTCCCGGTTCCCGGGCGTGTCCCGCGGACTCTTTTTTCCCGCCGCCCCCCGCGCTCGCTCGGCGCTGGCGCGTGCGTCACGCGCGGGGCCGCGCAGTCGGCGCGCGGCCGCCGCCGGGAGCGGAGCCGGACCCAGCGCGCCCCGTTCCGCCGCCATGGCCGCCGCGCACCCGGGCCCCGCCGCGCCCGCCGCCCCCGCCCCGCCGCCTCCCGCCGCTCCGGGCATCCTCATCGGCGACCGGCTCTACTCCGAGGTGTCGCTGACCATCGACCACTCGCTGATCCCAGAGGAGCGGCTCTCGCCCACCCCTTCCATGCAGGACGGGCTGGACCTGCAGTGCGAGACCGACCTGCGCATCCTGGGCTGCGAGCTCATCCAGGCGGCCGGCATCCTGCTGCGGCTGCCGCAGGTGAGGCCCTTGCCGGGGCTTCCAGGGGGGCAGGGGAGGAAGGGAAGGGAAGGGCGGGCGCCGCCATTGTGGCGGCGGGAAGGGCGTGAGGCGGCGCGGGGGGGGGGCGGCGGTGCCTCACACAAAATGGCGGCGGCTGGGCCCGGGCACTGACTCGCCTCCTTCTCCCTCCTCCTGCTCTGCCCTCACAGGTGGCCATGGCGACGGGGCAGGTGCTGTTTCATCGGTTCTTCTACTCCAAGTCCTTCGTCAAGCACAGCTTCGAGGTGAGCGCGGCCCCCCGGGGGCACCGGGGGAGGGCGGCTGGGGGCGGCCACGCGCCACACAGGCCGCTCGCTTCGAGCCTGGCGGATTTGCTTCTTTAGAGTTGCGTAATTCTCGTTTTTATCTGGACTGAAATTTGTTTGCCTAACGGAAACGGGGCTTCTTTTCAGATTGTTGCCATGGCTTGCATCAATCTCGCGTCCAAAATCGAAGAGGCGCCTCGTCGGATAAGGGACGTGATCAACGTGTTCCATCACTTGCGGCAGTTAAGAGCAAAAAGGTAAGATCAGCTTCGTTATGAGCATAAGCACCTGTTACCACTAATCTACGCTGCAGTTCTCAATTCACAGTATTTTTCCAGGCTAAGTTCAACGACCTAAAATTGAGAAGGGAGTGCCCGTTGGCTGCTGTGTAGGCAGTACAGTGCAATCTCGGCCGCTTCTGCTTTTGTTCCCTTGGTAGACGCGTTTTCGTTGTTGATTTAGCTACGAGTTATGATTGGCAAGTATCGGTTCTAGTTTTAGCACCACGGTTGTAGTTTTAGGTACGTTTGTTGATCTTTTGATGTCTTGTAGTTGTTGTAAGGTAGTCTTAGGTGTGAGTGGCCGGTCAGTGAGTTGCTGTGCATTCTCCAGTTTTTTAGCCGTACTCAGCAGTCCTGAGGCTTTTTTCTCGTTAGTCTGTGCCTGCCCGAGTGTGGTTGTGGTGCTGAGAAAGTACCTGTTAAAAAGAAGCTGAACTTTGAGTCGTGACAATGTTTCTTTTTAGAATAAGCCGGTTTAGAAAGCACCTGAGAAAAGGCCTGGTGTGGCCGGCAGTGTTTGTTTGCAGCTTTACCGGTGAGGAACGTGTAGCTGAGTCTGGGAGGCTGAGGGCGTTTTTGGATGCAGAAAGGAAGAGCTGCCTTGTTCTAGTGCCTGCACAGGTGCAGTGGAGCTCCCCTGGCCCTGGTGGGGTAGAGCTGTCCCAGTTCTGAGCGTCTAACGCTGCCCTTTGTGTGTAAAGCACCGATTTTTCACGTGTAAAGCAAACAACTGATGCATTGAAAAGAGAAAGGCGTGGTTGAAGGGAAGGAGTTCTCTAGGTTGCTGTTAAACACAAAATCTCCTTAATTCTGTCGGGCAGCAGTGTCACAGTCTGGGATTGGAGGCTTCAGCTTTGCTTCTGGTGCCTGATTGCTTAAAGTTTCAGGCACTCCGTAGTTACAGAAGGATTTTGTTTTCAGCTACAGTGTTAAATTCAGCCTTTATTTCCCTGCTCTGTGTCACCAAGTGACAGCAGGAGTTTAAACTCGTGTTGTGCAAGCTTTTCTGAGGAACAGAGTAGAAATCCCTTAGGGAAGCCAGCTGTTTGTTGGTGTCTTTATCCTGGTTGTGCTTCTTTTGAAAAAGCTTTGGCCACTTTCCTGATGGTGTTGTCCTAGTTAGTTGTAGATCCAAGAAGGAAGAGTTGGTGTTGCACGTTGGAATTTAGCTTTGTTCTGTCTGGCCTTTAAGCTGTTCTCCCCGACGGCCCTGAGAGAGCTGTGTGAAGTTATGCCAGGTGTGAATTCAGTGGGATTGTCTTCCACAGTTATTAAGGGAGTCTGGTTGTTGGAATTGCTGGAGCAGGCTCAGTGATTAGTAACGTTCTGGCCTCCATCCAGGCAGTGAAGGTTCATTAATCATATGCCTCGCTTTTCTTTGCAACGAGAATACAAACTAGTTGTTTCTTTGTGCTCTTGTGAAGGATCAGAGAAACTGAACTTAACCTGTGAATTTAAATCTTTCCAGCTAGCCTGTTCCAAATCCCAACTTGTGCATGTTACGTGGTGCCTAAAAGTGCATCATGTCCAGAGAAATCGTGCACTGCTACCCATTATTTTCGGGAGAAATGGGTATTGTTGCTCTGCGATTCTGAGTGAATCTGCATGAAAATAACCTTAAAAACGCTGCAGTCTGACATTCAGACTTGCACACTCCCCCTCCCCACCCCTTTTTTTTTTTGTAGCAAGCAGGATGTAAAACGTTTTTCTGTACTTTTTACAAGCTGACAATTCCATCACCTGTACACGTTATTAACTTCAACTCTTTTTTCCCTTGCAACCGACTATACAGCGACCAGCTACATTTACCAAAGCCTGGGTGATGTGGAGTGGTACATAAAGATGAAGCTGTCGTCATGGCAACAGTGAGTGAAGTATGGAAAATCCCCAAGGAGAAGCCAGTGCTCTGAGCATAGGTCACTGGAATCGGGGGACTAACAGGTTGGCCGCTGGTGAACCATTTGGAAGAACTCCTGTATCTTGTTATAAGCTTTTTTCTTTGCTGTCCAGGTTTTTAGAATACTAGCTTGACCTTTTTTTTATTTTTATTATTATTATTATTTATTTTGAATTTTTTTTACTGAAGCTAACACTTAGGCTGTAGTTAGTCTCTCACACACAACCCAGAACTGAAAGAGGCTGCTGTACTTTCTTTTTTTTAGTCTTAGCATTTCTGTTAACTGAAGCTCTTAACCTGCACACGAATTTGGGGTAGTTTGGGTAGGCTTTGCTTTCTTTCTTAACCAGTTTTGGGTTCTTAGTTCCACTTTCTGGCTCTGTATAACTGCAGTTTGAACTCACAGTAAAACAAGGGTACAGAAGTCTTGATTTTGTACATTTTTACCAATTATTGATGTAAGCAGTCCCTTCTATGTACCTGTTTGCAGAACTGGGAATTGCATTGGAATTTTCTTTTTATGAGACATGTAGTCAACTGAGGTGGTATTTCTAATGCTGAGAAGTAAGCAAAAGCTAAATAAGTGTTTTGGACAAGTATATTTTCTTTGGGATCTTTGACGAGCATATGTGATGTAGAACTGCATGTAAAAATGTTTGTGTGCATGGAGAAAAGCTCGTACTGTGGAAAAAACTGCTTTTTAAATAACTGTGTGCCAAAACCTCTCTGTTCTGAGCAAAGTGCAACTGTTGTTTAACGTATAGAATGTAGTTTGAAGTTGATTTTATTTCTTTGAACTGTGCCTGAAAGCTGCAGAAGGTCCTGAGACTGGAAATGTGACTTGTGTGGTGCTGTAATCTCACATGGTGCTTTTTTGAGGTGCTCAGTCAGCTGTTCCTCACTCAGGGGCCCTGCAGTGGGGCTGCATTAATGACACGCATTCTTAGTGCCTTCACACTGCCTACAAACCTGTGCTGCTTGTGGGTGTGATCCTGGAGACAAACAGAGAACTGGGGCTCTTTTACTGACCAGCACAACAGATCTCTGCTCCTTGAAATGAGGTGCTGGTGCTCTGCTGTACCTGTCACAAGTGCTTTGCTCGTAAGGAACAAAATTCCACGCAGGGCACGGCTCCTCCAAGGATTAGTCATGCCAAAGACATCAAAGTTTCATATTACACCAAACAAAGCTGCGGCTCTGTGGAAAACTTAGGTCTCGTTTGCCAGAGTGATTTTGAAAAAGGTATTTGTAATTTATTTATTGTTACAAACACATTACAGTGCGTGTTAATCTTCTGGGTTGTTACACAATCTAAATCCCAATCAGGTTTTGCATCTGAAGTGTTGGATTGACTTCCCAGAGGGGCCACTGTGTGCTCTGTTCTTAAAGATAAAATCTTGTCTGGAGCTCTAGTGCTGGTCTGTAGGAACAGATTCCAAGTAGGAACCTGAACACTTCTTGGCTATACAGGGCTTGAGCTTATATTTCATTTATAAGCTTATAAATTCTATTTCTCTGGTTTGTTGCTTGGCCCTAAGATAATTACTGAACTGAGAATTAAGTGCAGTAAATGCGCTGGCAAAGTTCCTCTTTTTTCTTAGTAGAAAACTAAGAAGCTTTTCAAAGGGGAATTTCTGAAGTTTCTAACTTGTAAAGAATTGTTTACCAGCATTGCAGAGTTAATGGCAAAAGTATTAAATTGGTGACTCAATGCAGTGGAGAACCTGACTTGTGCCAGTAACAAGGTGCAGTAAACCCCTTAAATCTGCAGATTTTTTTTTTCCATGAGTGGATAAAAGGCTGTGTCTGTTTGGATAAACTGGTTTTCCTGACTTCCTTAGGGCTGTAGGACTTGTGACCAGAGCAGTGTGGGACAGCAGAGTAAAGCAAAGCACACTTGGCATTTTGGGTTTCCTGGCCCTGTGGGACGTGGGCCAAGTGTGAACTGTTGGTGCTGATCGTGTGGCCCTGTGCAAGGACAGTGAAAACTTAAAATACAGCAAAGGCTCCCGTCTGTCCTGCTGCTCTTGGAGCCACCTGAACTTCCTTCCAGAGCTCTCAGGGAATGCAGGGACATGTGCACAGTGGTGGGTGATCCTGACTCCACTGCAGATTATTTTAATAGATAATTCATGGCTGTCCTAAGTGTTTAACCTGAGATCTCCCACCTGTGATGAAACTTTCTGCTGACAGCCTGGACTGCTGAGCTCTGCTCTGCACATCCTGTTAATCCCAGTGACCTCCAGATGGAATTGTGGAGAGCAGTACTAAAGGAAGTGTTACCAACACCAGTGAAATTGATGGGAATGAATTGGGAGTGAATCAGCTTCACTGATGGGAAGAACTCAGCCTGGTTGTTCCACTGTCCCATTCCAGAGCACTGTGTTCAGCCTGTCTCTGCAGTGCTCAAGTGTTCAGGCACAATCAGCTCCTCACTCAAGTAGTTACCCTAAAGAAAAGCTTCTCAAACTTTTCTCTTTCAGTTAATTTGTGGGGAGAAAAGAAAAACAACCAACCATAAACAAAAGAAAAAAAAATCTCACAATTTTGGGTTTATTTAGAGGAGCTGAAATGAGAAACTTGGTAAAACTTGCCCTGATGAGTGAGAGTAACAGTTAACTAGAGAAGTTACTCTGCTGGAACATAGAAAACTTGGCATTTTCTGTAATGAGACAGTGCTGGAATTGCAGGTCCATCCTGGCATTCATTCCAGAGCTGGGAGCTGCATCTCAGCCCCTTGAGAAGAGCAGGGACAGCTCATGCCTCAGAGACGTGGTGATACAACAAGGTGCTTTTGTTAGAGGAGTTTGTTGTGCCCTTTGCCCAGGGCCATCGGTGCCTGTCCAGGTGACTGCAGAGGTCGTGGCACAAACTGGATTATTCCAGCTTTGTCATTAAATCAACCCTTTCCTCCTGGAGTGGGAACTTTGGTTTTTTGAGTGTTTTTACTGTCCTGTGACCTATCAGGAAAGAGAAGTGAGATCCACTCATGGAATTTGCAAGTTGGCAGCGAAATATTTTGTCTGATACAACAACAGCTGTATTTTGAATCCACTTTGCATTACTTCTTTTTTTTTTTTTCTTTCGAAGGTAACATAAAATAAATGTCACCAGTGCTTGGGGTGTGTCGTGTACACAGACTGGTTTGTTTGAGCATAACGAGCTGCAAAAACATAATTCTGCTTTGGAAAGCACATGGAATGTGTGAGGCATGTTACAGGGCAAAAGCTGGTCTGTCTTCAGGAGGAAGTGGATTAAAATATCCCCTGTGGAATGTTGAAAGGTCAAGTCTAAGCACGGACCAAGCAAAGAATATGGAGTGTGACACTTGTGCATCAGAAGGTTCTTGTGATTAAACATGCTCTGGGCAGTTCAGGGGTTGGATTTGGAAGGAATTAGGATTGACAGTGCTGGAGTTTAAAATCTCTCTCTGGAGTGAGCTGCTGTTTTGTAAATGCAAACAGCAGCAGGATCATCCCTGGTACCACTGGAGAGGGGAGCAGGCCCAGAGTCCCAGGCAGATCCATTTCCCAGGTTCATTCTGTGCTTCACTCAGCTTTTCACACACCACAGGGCAGGGCTGGCTTCTCTGAAGGGTGAATCAGC
The DNA here is from genome assembly GCF_029207755.1 of Chamaea fasciata. Taxonomy (NCBI): domain Eukaryota; kingdom Metazoa; phylum Chordata; class Aves; order Passeriformes; family Sylviidae; genus Chamaea; species Chamaea fasciata. Next base: position 21,676,229 of record NW_027094096.1, on the reverse strand, counting down.
TGCTCTGCAGTGCATAGGAAACTGCAATTTCTAGAGCACGAGTTGCTACTTTAATTCCAGTGAGAGAGAGCCCTGTTCTGGCTTCCTTCTGCTGTGAAATCCAGCCTGGCAAAGGACTCCTCCTGCCACCTCTGCCACGGAGAGGAAAAGTTCTTGGGAGTGTCCCCATCAAGCCAACTCCTTCCAGCAGCTGGAGCAGTGCAGTTTGCATACACAGGAGCAGAAGGTTTTTGTTTTGTTTTGGTTTTTTTTTAATCTCAGCCATCTAATCTGTAGCTAGCCAAAAGCAGCAACTAAACTAGTTTATCTAAACTTGGACAGCACAAGATTAATGCTTAAACTTGCTTGCAGGAGTTGAAAACCGGTTTCTGTTGCCATTAGTTGGTTGGAAGGGAAAACAGAGTTGCCGTTGGTTTTGGATATGCAAAACAGTTTTGATTTTATTTCTTGCAAACTATAGGACTCCAAGCCCCCTGATACTTGATCAGAACTACATAAACACCAAAAATCAAGTAATCAAAGCAGAAAGGAGGGTACTGAAGGAGTTGGGATTTTGTGTTCATGTCAAGCATCCTCATAAGGTGAGTTCTCAATGATAATGTAACTGTAATTCTTACTCTGCCTTGGTGGCATCACTGGGAGCTGTGGAACAGGAAACACAGGAGTCAGAATGACCTGAACTCTTCTCTTTATTCTCCTGTAGTTATTAATTCTTTTGCCAGGGTACTTGGGCGAACAGCTGTGTTGATAAAAGTCACTTCCCTGGGAAAGGGTAAAGGTGGCTGGTTTGAAAATGGTGGAGAAGTAGTGAAATAAAGAATTGTCTGAATGTGATGGGGTGACAGGAGAGCTTAGAGTGTGTGCTTGGAGAAGAAGTATTGCTTGGGCATACTGTTTGATTTTATTTCTACATATGTATATATTTACTTCCTTACTCCAGCTTTATGTGTTGAAACTGAGTCTTTTTTTCTCTTTCCCCCCTCTCCTTATTCCTCAGATCATTGTTATGTATTTACAAGTCCTAGAATGTGAACGTAATCAAACCCTGGTACAGACAGCCTGGTAAGTTGCTCTTTTCCATTCTTTTCCTAGCCAGGAAAATAGTAACAGAAATAACAAGCCTGCTGATCCCTATGAACAAAGCAATGAGATGTAAGTTACCACCCAAACACGTTTTGGACCAAATCTCGTGGTGCTTGTTTCTGCTTACTATTTTCATGGCTTGATTCCAGCGCAGCGATGGAGAACTCAATTTAACTTTGTTCTTTTTTCTACTCTTTGATTGAAGGGTAGTCCCTGCTGGTAAGTCATAGAGCTCTGCCCTCTGCACCTCAGCCCATGACCTGGGGATGGCTGCTTTGGCTGCCCTTCTCTCCAGCCAAGCCAGTGCAAGCCTCAGCGAGTTCACTGCCGTCACCCAAAGCCAGCGGGCAGCACCTCCTAGTTCTGTCCTGGCGCCAGGATTTGTATATTTTGGTTCTAGAAGTAACTGTTACGACTGTTTCTCAATGTCTTTGTTGCCTACCTGCTGTATGTTTAAAAGGACACGTGGGGGACGATTCTGCCGGCGTTTTCTTGAGTTGATTTAACATTTAAAAACTTGAGTTTAACTGAGGGTGACAGTGCATGCAGCATGTTCGCTTAGCAGCCAGGCTGGGCGTGGGGGTGTAGAGTCCTCACTGACTGACTGCCGGTCTCTCTCCCATGTTGGGAATTTAGAAATCCAAGGAGCTCTGCTGTTCTCTGCAGCTCTGGGCACGTGTTAGGGGCAGTGCCAGCCCTGTGTAACCACAGGAGCTCAGGGGCCCACTTCTGTCTCACACATCTTTTCCAACACTCAGTGAGCAAACGGGGTGCATCTCCCTGGATGGAGTTAAAGTGACTCCAAGCACACAAAATTTAAATGCAGTCGGAGTTGTTTGAACTCTGCAGGTTGCACGTAGCCTCTGGATAATGGTAGGTTGAAAGTACGCCTTGCTCCTCTGATGGCTCTTGAATTCTACATTAATTTTTAAATACAAACCCATTGATTTTTAGGACAATCAGCTGGACAGATGCAAAGTACTTGTTAAATTGCAACTCAGTGGACACTTCCCAGTGTAATTTAACCTAGAAAGTGGCCCTACCACACAGTAAATGTGTGGATTTACTGCCACACATTATTGCCTTGGGGTTTAAAACACTGGCGGTGGTGCACACTGTCCCAGAGTGACACACATAAACATCCAGCACAACCCGAAAGAAATCACACCTTTAATGTAACAACAGAAAAAATAATAAAGTCAATTGAGTCTCCAGTATTGTTATCCTCTGAAAGAGAAGCAGGCTGGAGTTCCAAACTGTGCTGCTTTGTGTTTTTAGGAACTACATGAACGACAGCCTGCGGACGAACGTGTTTGTTCGCTTCCAGCCGGAGACCATCGCGTGTGCGTGCATTTACCTCGCTGCTAGAGCCCTGCAGGTGAGCCCTGGCTGCACTCAGCTCTGCCCCTCAGTGCTGCTGCTCTGCTTCCAAGGGAATTCATGGAAATATTTCAACAAAACCTGACCTGAAATCTCCATTAAGCTTCTCCTTGCTTGATTTTCAGATCCCGCTGCCTACCCGTCCCCACTGGTTCCTGCTCTTTGGCACCACGGAAGAGGAGATTCAGGAGATCTGCTTAACAACCCTGAAGCTTTATACCAGAAAGAAGGTGAGTTTGACATCTTGGTGTTGCTGCTTGATGCTCAGTGCAGCTTGAGCTGAGTTATGGTTGTCCAGGAAAGTTTGGGAATGCCTAATACAGATGTACTAATGGGAAAGGGCTTCTCTAAGGAGAGAACAAATTCTGGAAGTTACATTACTGGGCAGATCATTAAAAGCTAACTCAGTATCTTTCAGAAATGAGATGAAATATGAATTACATTAGTTCAGCTTCTTACCTGGTTGTTACTTCCACAGCCCAATTACGAATTTCTGGATAAAGAAGTAGAAAAGAGGAAAACTGCACTACAGGAGGCAAAACTGAAAGCAAAAGGTTTAAATCCAGATGGAACTCCAGCACTCTCAACACTGGGTGGCTTTTCTCCTGCATCCAAACCATGTAAGTCTGTTTCCTGAACAGAAAAACCTTTTTTTGTTCGGGTTTTTTTTTTTTATAACATTTATTTTAAAACCAGTCTCAAAACCTTAAAACCATATTAGAAAGAAAAATGTTTTACTCCATATTTCCCCAGATAAGAGAACGAGATATTAATAATATGCACCCTTAAGGGAGTGAGATAATGAAGCAGGAGTTGCTGCGTGTTCTGTGATGTGAAGAGAGGCTTTTTGGATTTAATTTGGGGGTGCCACTATAGCCTTCATGGCCCTTTTTGCAGCAGGTATCTTGTTAAAATTCCTTCCCCCGGTTGTTTTTAATGTACTTGGCAACTGTTTGGTGCAGTGAGGGCAGACAGCTGGTGGGCAGGAAACAGAAGGGAGAGGCCAGCACTGCCTTGGCATCAGAGGGAATGAGATGGAACATGGATTTTGGGCTGGCCAGGCCATCTGAACTCTCCTGGTTTCTCCTGAAGAGTCCTGACTTTTCAGAGGTCTTTGGGCAGGGCAGTGTGAATTTCTCACAGAACAAGGGAAGAGTTTTCTGTGAGGAGGGAGCCCAGGTTGGAAGAGTTTGGAAACAGGAGCTCTGGTGGGCTTAACAACCCTTCCATGAAAGGTGAATCCATCTCTGGAGAGACAGACTGACATATTAACTCCATACTTTTATTTGTTACTCATTTATATTTGTGCTGTTGTTGTAAAGATGAAATCTCTCATTTTGCTGGGCAGGCTTAGTCCTTTCTATAGCATTGGAAATAAATGCCAAGGTAACAAGTTCCGTATTGTCGGGCACAAGGGCAGCTTCTGTTTTGTACCTTTTGGCCCCAGGTTAGCATGGCTGTGTGCTCTGAAGGTCTCAGTGCTGTTCCTCCTTCATGAGCAGAGGGTTTCCCCACAAATATCCCATTCCAGGAGTGAACACAAATGGAGAGATGGGATGAAATAATAGATGTGGAGTTCATATCTACACCTAGTGCAAATCCTGGTGCAGGTACCTGAGAGATGTACAGTATGTTTATGACAAAGGATGAAAAAAGATCTAATTTTGAATTAATTCTTAGCTTCCCCAAGAGAAGTAAAAGCTGAAGAGAAATCTCCAGTGTCCGTGAATACCAAAACCATTAAAAAAGAGCCAGAAGAGAGGCAGCAAACCTCAAAGAGCCCTTACAACGGGTAAGTAAAACTCTCCTGACTTGTATTTGAGCAGAAACGCTTTCAGCTGAAGTGCAGGGAGCTCCTCCTGCACTCGTGAGTGGTGTGGCAGTGCCTGAGCAGTTTGGTTTGTGCCCTGCAGGCTGAGGAAGGAGAGCAAGAGAAGCCGCAGCAGCAGAAGCGCCTCCCGCTCCCGCTCCCGGACAAAGTCCCGCTCCCGCTCCCACAGCGCCCGCAGGCAGTGAGTGGGCTGGGGCTGCTCTGGGGGTGCTGGGCTGGGACAGGGCATTCCAGCAGGGCTGGGCACTGCCCAGAGACAGGGGCAGCACAAGGGGGAGGCTGGCCATCACTTCAGGCTCTCAGGGTTAGGTGTGGAGCAGGAGTTCAGGCTGTAAAATTCACCTGTGTTAACTGCCCTGTGCCTGCGTAATCTATGCTGGGCTCGTGTTAGTCTTCCCAAGGATCCCATTCCAAGTCTCTGGGAGCACAGTGCCCTTGGGAGGGGAGGGAAGTGCTCCAGGTGTGCAGCCTCCTTGTGTCAGTGCTCCCTGGTGCAGTGCCTGGGCTCCTCAGGGCTCTGCCCCTCTTGTGCTGCGGGAAGAGAGGGTTGAAGTGAGAGCTGCTGGCTTTAGATAGGGGTGTTCTAAGAGTCTTCAGTGTCACAACCAAGTTGCCAGCTTGGATCTCCGTGAAGTCACTGAAGGAAAAAGTCAGCTCCCAATCAGTGATCTGATGTTGACATGGTGGACAGAGGATGCTGTGTTCGGCTTTTAGTTTGAGCTGTTTATTTTCATGTGAGCTCAACTAAGAAGACCCCCAAGAGTGGTTGGGGTTGGAAGGACCTTAAATCCCACATCACTGACCCCAGCCTTCCACGGGGCAGGTTCTGGGACATTCCCTGTCCTCCCTCGGTTATCCCTGATAACTGAGAGTCCCAAAACGTGATTTCTTCCATTAGATTGGGAGCTCTAAGCACTGATTTGTGTTTGCTTTTCCCAGCTACAACAATCGGCGGAGCCTGTCGGGCACGTACAGCTCCCGCTCGCGCAGCCGCTCGCGCAGCCACAGCGGCAGCCCCCGGCGACACCACAACCACGGCTCCCCGCACGCCAAGGCCAAGCACGGCCGTGAGGAGCTCAAGGGCTCAGGCAGGCACGGCCACAAGCGGAAAAAGTCACGCTCCCGCTCGCAGAGCAAATCCCGGGAGCACTCAGAGCCGGCCAAGAAGCACCGGCACGAGCGCGGCCACCACCGGGAGCGGCGCGAGCGCTCGCGCTCCTTCGAGCGCTCCCACAAGGGCGGCAAACACCACGGTAGCAGCCGCTCGGGCCACGGCCGCCACCGCCGCTGAGCCGAGCCTAACTGAGCCCAGCTCAGCTCAGCCGGGGCGGCAAACGCCACGGCCGCCACCGCCGCTGAGCTGAGCTTAACTAAGCTGAGCTCAGCTGAGCCGAGCCGCCACGGACTGCACCCAGCCCCGAGCCACCACGGACTGCAGAGCCTGCAGCAGCTTCGACCCCCCCCAGCTCCTTTTCTAAAAGGTGTAGAAGACTTTTTTTTTTGTTGTTGTTGTTTGTTTTTCTTTCAGGGGGGAGAAAGAAACTGTTACCGACTTTTGCACATAATACCTTAGCAGTATCCCGGAGAGGCGTGGCAAATCGATCAGGTTCACTTGGATGTATTAGAATTGTGTATTGTTTATTGAGCTGAGAACTGGAGAAAGGATTTCTGTAAAAAAAGCAAAACGTACCTTATTTTTATACCAGTCAATTGCAGACGCTTATATTTAAGTATAGTTATTTGTTTAAACATGGTGGAGACTTTCTTACACTGGTTTTAGTCTGCATGTGTTCAAAGATTTTTACAAGAAATAAAATATCAAGCTTTTTTTTTTTTTTTTTTTTTTTTTTACTGCCTGTTGGATGCCAAACGTGTGCAAACTAAACTTGGTTTTCTTACACACCACGGCTCTGATCCTTGTGCTGAGTGGGACATGGGGTTGTGGATGTGCTGCTCTTGAGAGGGGAAAACTGGGAAAGCCTTGGATGTTTGTGTCCTGCTGGTGGTGCAGCAGTTGGAATAACATGCTCATGGACCTCTCAAGTCCAGATGGATGGGCTGCTGGTGTCCCCTGTGTGAGAGCAGGAGCTGCTGGGACATCCCTGGAGCTCTGCCTGCTGTGGGAAAGGAGATGGAGAGGAGGAATTGGATCTGATTGTTCAGCTGCTGCTCAGGTAGTACCAAACCCTGGAGCCTGCAGGTGAGAGGAGTTTGCTCTGCTGCCCACCTGGAGCCCCTGGGCTCTCCCAAAATGCCTCTCCCAATTCCTGGAATGTTCCCCTGCAGGGCACAGGGGCAGTGCCAGCCTCTTGGGAGATGTTCTGCACACCTCAGAAAGGAGAGGAAACCTGAGCAGGAGCTCCATGGTTGAAAAATCACCCCTGTGCAGCTGCTCTGGAAATGCGGAAAGTGAATGTATATTTTCGGGGAGGAAAAGAGAAAACGTCTCTCTCTGTTTCTTGGTTACCACTGTTTTTCAGTCTGTAACAACTGCTCTGTGTGTGTTGTGTTCAGGGAAATGTTTGTTGCTATGGAAATTGAAGGAGCTTTTTCCCCCAGATACAAATACTGGGGTAGTCCAGAAGGAAATCCCTGGGTTTGGAGAAGCAGCACCCCTGCTTGCCTTGGCTTTGGGATTTGTGTGGAGGTGACCCGTGGAGGGCTCAGCCCTGGGTTTGTATGAGCACTGACAGCCCCTCTGTGCTTCCAGAGCTCCCCTTCCCTGGGCTGCTGGAGCCGTGCGACAGCAGGACAGCTCCTGCTCCCCCAGGCAGCCCAGCAGGAGCTCAGAGTTCCTTCTCTTGGGGGAAATTCCAGCCAGGGAGGGCTCTGGGATGTGCAGGAGGTGATTCTTAAAGGGAAAACAGATTCCAGGTGGGAGTCACAGCCTGGCCCTCGGGTCTCTGGGTTCAGCAGGGGCACAAGGGGCAGGTGACAGTCCTGGGGCCCCTGAATGCCCCATTCCCTGCAGGGCACAGCAGCTGAAGTGTCCCTGCACCGCAGTTCCTGTCTCTCCTGAGACTTGGAAGTATCCCGGAGTTTTGCAGTATCCCTGAAGTTTGCAGTTCCCCTGTGTTTTCCTGGAGCTCTGAGTCACAGGGATGAAGTGTTTGACAGGGCTGATGGACTTCAAACCCCTGTGTTGACCTCCAGGAGTCACCTGAGGCTACCCTCTGCCCGTGTCTTAGTAGCTGAGACAATTTTCCAGAGAAATCTGCAGGATTCCTTGCCCTGGGTGCTGCTGCAGCCTCTGCCACACTGCTGGAAATCAGCAGGTGCCACTGGGCTCTGAACATCTGAGACCCACAGGGACAGGGAAATGTCCCAGGCCCTTCTCCTTGGGTGGGTCTCACCCTCAGAGTTGCTTTTTCTAAAAAAAAAAAAAAAAAAAAAAAAAAAAAAAAAAAAAAAAAAGGATTTTGCTAAATTTTTTTGACTAATTTTCAACAACAAAAAAAAAGTTTCAAGGCGTTTCATACGAAACTGCTCTCTGCCTGTCCTTCACTTTCAGGTTTGTTACAGATACTGGAAGGATGAGCCTGGACCAGGAGCTTTGGATGGTTTAGGAAGAGAAAAAAATGAACAATCAGAGAATATTTTGGATGGAAATTCACCCAACAGGTCCCTCTCAAGGCTTCAGTCTCCCCCAAACCCACAGGTGAGGTGATAAGGGCTTCTTTTCCAGGAAATCTTTCCCTGGTTGCTGCTCCTGCCAGGGAATGCTCATGAAATGCAGGATTTCACATCAGGCCAAGTCTGTGACTCCTGTCCGTGCTCCTTGGGGCAGGAAGCAAACCCTCCTGGCCAGGCTGGCAATCACATTCCCCTTTGGAAAAAACACTTCTGCAAAGGAAACAGCTTTCCATCCCTCCTCCTGCCTGGACACAGCCCAGCAGGACCATTAAAACAAAAAAGTTAAATTTAGTAAAGCTGGCCTGAAGAAAAAGTCTTTATATTCCAGTGGAAGGAAAAAACTTGGCAAAAATTGACCTTTTCTGTCCCAGAATGGGAAATCCCTCTGGATGGGTTTGTTGGAGAGAGCAAGGGAGGGGCTTGTGCCCCCAGCCTGCTCATTCCAGCTTCCCAAGCCCCTGGAGCTCCAGGGGTGCTGTGCCCTCATCATTCCCAAGGATTCTGGGTCCCCCTCATTGCCGTGGATTTTGTATCCCTGTTGTTCACGGGGGTTTTGTGTCCCCTTCATTCTCAGGAGTTCTGTGGCCCCCTCATTCCAGGGATGCTGTGCATCCATCTATCATTTATTCCCAGGTATTTTGTGCCCCCACCATTCCTGGGATTCTGTGCCTCCTTCATTCCCATGGATTCTGTGTCCCTATCATTCACAGGGGTTCTGTGTCCTCCTCTTTCCCAGGGGCTCCGTGCCCTCATCATTCCTGGGATTCTGTGTTCCTATCATTCCCATGGGTTCTGTGTCCCCTTCATTCCCATGGATTCTGTGCATTCATCATTCCCAGGGGCTCTGTGCCCTCGTCCTTCTCGGGATTCTGTGTTCCCATCATTCCCATGGATTCCATCCCCCCCCCTCGTTCCCGGGATTCCCTGCCGTCATTCCCGGCTCCCGCGGCTCTCCCGCTGCCGTTCTGGGTTCCCTCTGTAGGTGGAAGTGTTGCCGAGCCCAGCGGAGGCGCTCCAGCCCGGCTCGCACCAAACGCCACCAGGGTGAGGAGGGGACAAACGTCCTGCCCTGGGCCACGGCGACGGAACGGCCCAATTCCAGCTGGGAATGGATCACAGGAGTGAGCAGGGACTGGGACAGCTCCGGGGACAGCCCTGAACGGCCCCAAAGGGGAGGGGAAATGGGGGTTCCTCCCCAGGGCCTGGCACAGGAGTCCCAGAGGAGCTGTGGCTGCTCCATCCCGGAATGATCCCACTGAAGCCCTGCAGGGCAGCCCCAGGGCCTGTGCTCAGGAGCCAAGAGGGGAAATCCACAGCAAAATCATCCTGAACCAAGTGAATCTCCTGAAAGGCCCTCACAGATTTCATTATCCCTGTTCAGGGAGTGGTACAGATTCCCAAATTCCCTCACCTGGAACCCCAGGTTTGTATGGAGCGACCAGGAGCTGAGACTCAAAGCCTGAGGGTCCCATTTTAAAGTGATTTAGAGGTTTGATTCAAAGCCTGAAGGGTTTTTGTGCCTCGATACCTCTAAAAAAGGAAACACTTTCAGCATCTTTCTGCCAGCTGGAGATGGTTCAAAGTTTGCCCCCCATGCTGAGGAGACACCTGGTCTGAGGACACACGTGGGGTGACAGTGACTGAAACACGACAGAGGGAGAGGCTGGAGCTGTCACCCTGTCCCTTCCAAGGGAGTAAAACACCTCCAAGGGCAGAGAACACCCTCCTTCCTCCCTCCTCATCATTCCCCGGGTGCTTCTCCGGGCTGGGAGCTTTGGGCCAGCCCAGTCCCAACCCAGCCCTCCAGAATTCCTTCTTTTTATCCAGCACGATGCTCAGAAGAGGCAGGGTGAGAGCTCAGGAGTGCTTTGCCATCAAGGAAACCGCAAGAACAACCAGAGATGTTCTCTCTGACATCTGGCTCTGATCAGGGAGCTCTGTCTGCCTTCCTCGATGGCCACGGGATGGCCCCGGGGCTTTTTGTTCCAGGACTGTGTGGGAAGCCAACCCCGGGATCCCAGGGCTGGGGACACAGGGGCAGCACTGCCACCCTTCCACTGCTCTGCTCCCCTCAGCAGCAGCAGTGACATCCATGGCCAGGGAGCAGCAAGGTGTCCTCACACACCCTCTCTACCCCAGGTGAGAGATTTTAAACTCACCCAGAGCCACCCCTGCCATGGGCAGGGACAGCTCCCACTGTCCCAGGTGCTCCAAGCCCTGTCCAGCCTGGCCTGGGACACTGCCAGGGATCCAGGGACAGCCTCAGCTCTCTGGACACCCCGACCACTCAGAGTCCTGCTCGTGCTCTCAGGGTTATGGTGATCAAGAGGTTTAAGGTCCTGGAATCGTTTTTCCTGGGTCAGGCTAAGAGGGATCCCTGGAGAGTTTTGCCTTTTGGGATCTGTGGATCCCCTCCACACACCCTGCTCTGTGCCAGGAGCCTGCCCAGGTTGTTTGCTCTCCTGTTATTTCAGGCACTGGCTTTGGATTAAATGCTCATTATAAGAACTCTGAGCTGTGCTGTGATCCTGGGGAAGGGATGTTCCACAGATCTAGAGGAGAAGATATTCCATAGATCCATGGGAGAGGATGTTCCACAGATCCTGGGAAGAGAATGTTCCACAGCCCTGCCCGGCCATGGATTCCCCAGGTCTCTGTTGCTGCCAGGGTCAGGCACACACAGATCCTCTCCCGATGGACAAGGGGTTGTTTCCCTGTCAGATGGATCTTCAGCAGGTTTGGAACATCCTTACCCAGAGCCAGCCAGAGGAAAGGATTTCTGTGGATTTCTGTGAACACAGAAAAGCCTGGAAAATCCAGGAAATCCACAGAAAATTCTGGTCTCCAGAACCAGCCTTTCACCCAGAGATCAGAAATCCAAACTCTCCCTGTGTCCAGCTTGAGCAGGTGAATTTGTGCCTCATCCAACTCCAGCTACTGCTTCCATCACCCTCCAAGGAGCTGCTGGGGTTATTTTTAGAAGGAATCTACAAAAAACCACCCCCCAAACCAGACGCCAGGAAACAGAGCAGAGCCGGCAGCCACCGAGGCCACGCTGCTACTTGGTTACACCCACAGCCCTGTAAAATCCTGCTCCACTCCTGAGCCTTCCCGGACGCCTTCCAGCTGTTCCCCGGGATCCTTCCTTGGGTTCTTTTCCCCAAAGGCACACGTGGTTCTTTGTTCAGAACTTTACGGTGATTAAAATGAGCACACGAGTCCTGCTAAGTTAAAACGAGCCCCGCGGCCAGCACAGTGCACAGGAAACAGCTGGGGGAGAGGACGCTGGAAGGGATTTCCATAAAAGCCAATGATTCATGGAAATGTTCGGTGAGCGGGGTCAGCCTCGGGCTCCTGAGGAGCCGCTTCCGACCGAGGCGATTCCCGAGGCAGCCCCGCCCCGCTGGCATTCCCCAATTCCCGGTGCCCGCCCCGGAGCAGAACAAACTTCCCAAAATCCAGCCTGGGGTGGAGGGGGATGCTGCATCCCCAGTTCCTGCTGCCAGTGAAATGCTGAAAGTTCAGCTGCTCTGCTCTGGGTGTGGGGAAAGGATTCAGGAGAGGGCAATGCCCGTTCCAGGGGCTGGAGGGACAGGACACAGGGACAGAGGGCAGGGATGGATGGATGGATGGATGGATGGATGGATGGATGGATGGATGGATGGATGGATGGATGGCATTTTGGGAAGGAATTTTTCCCTGGGAGGAGGGTGGGCAGGCCCTGGCACAGGGTGCCCAGAGCAGCTGTGGCTGTCCCTGGATCCCTGGCAGTGTCCCAGGCCAGGCTGGACACTGGGGTTTGGAGCACCTGGGACAGTGGGAGGTGTCCCTGCCCATGGCAAGGGTGGCACTGGATGGGCTTTGAGATCCTTCCAACTCAGCCTAGCCTGTGATGATGACGGTGATGCTGAAGGACATTTATGACCCTCCAGCAGGAAGAAGAACCTGCTCCATTCCTTGGCTCTCCAGGCTCCTTTCCTCTGTGCCCACCTGATTTCTTCCAGGACTCTCCCTGGAGTTCAAAGCAGGTACTGCCAGCCAAGCATTACTCCCTGGAGTGCTGCCAGGCCAAACCACTTTCCACGTCCCATAAATCAGGAGATGGAAAATCCCCTTTGGGGCACTCGGTTCAGCTGCTCCTGCAGTGCAGGGCTGCTCCTGACAGGACATTTTCCGTGGATTTTTCCCACTCACTTTGAATGACTCAAGCACAGGGGCTCCAGCACTGCCCAGGGATCCTCCCTGGCTGCACAGCTCCAGGGGAGGGCATTCTCCTCTCTCTCACATTGGGACTTTCCTTTCCCAGATGTCCTTTCCCAGCCCTTCCCTCCCATCTGGACCCCCTGGGTTATTCCCTGTTATTCCCTGACCTTTCCCACCCTGTGCTCATTCCGTGCCTGGCAGCAGTGCCTGAGTCCTGCTGGTCCCACTGCAGGGAACAGAAGGGAAGGGCCTGGAAAAGTGACCTCAGAGACCCCCTGGGCAAACCCCCCTCAGTGGAGTCATCTCCATCCCCCTGAGAGGTCTGGTGGCACCTGTGCCCATCCCTTGGTCCCCTGGGAAGGAGCAGATCCCACCCTGAGCCCTGTCCCCACGGGAACAGCTCCCAGGGCAAAGCCAGATCCTCCATACAAATTATATTTATGTTAAAATTATATTCATTATAATTTATTAAGATTATTAAATTATATTAAAACTCCCTCAACATTAATCTCAGGCAGTGCCTCTTTTATTACCCCACCCAAATGAATTCTGTCCTGTGCTGTGAGGACGAAAGGCCTGGATCAGTGTTCCACACCATCCCAGCTGTTTGGGGTTTGTTCTTCCTTCAGCAGGACACTCTCAGCCACCTGTAACCACCAAGGACACAATCCAACATGGAATTTTCATGATGGAAATAAGGGCCTGTTTTAAATAACTAAAAATGCAGCTGGGGGGGGGGGGGGGTATCTGTGAAAGGAAATTTCCCCAGTTCCATTATCCTCCTCTTATTTTGCTATTGAAAATGCACAGTACAAAGCAAGACAGTCAGGTTTTTATTCTGATTAATACTTTTTTAATGATCTGTGGCATCAGTTTCTATTTCCATGCACTTTTAACGCAGCTTAGGAGCTAAGATGCTTTTTTCCTGCAGTCCAATTTCTTCTTTTGTAGAAAAGCTCCATCGACAAGGCACAGTCGGGATCCCAGATCCTACACACACCTCAGAGCAAGGTCTAGTGATCATCCCAGCTTTGGTTTGTGATATCCCAGTGGGAATGAAGTGATATCCATGGCAAGCTGTGCTGAACGAGCAGGAGCAGCAGGACCAGACAGGGGCTGGACTCTCCATCATATTATCCGTGGAGAATATTACATTTTGGGCAACTTCAGGTGGGAAAAGGATGAGCCACAGAGTGAGATTCCTCTTGTGCTGTCCCCTGTCACCCGGGGCAGGGATGGAGGTGAGGAGGGGTTTGGCCACACCAGGGATCGTGTCTGGGGCTCTCACAGAGCCCCATTTCCCTGCCTGCCACAGGGGATTGATCCTCTCTGGGAAGGCTCAGGGCTGTAGGAGCTCCCTCCAGAGCAGGCACCACCCCCAGCTCTGCCCGGGGCAATCTGAAGCCTTTTCGCCTGCACCGGCAGATGTTTTCTCCAAGGGAAGGGCTGGAATGCTGCCCACAGGGCCAGGTTTGTTCCAGGCCTGGAGCTTCGTTTGGCTTTGCCTCGTGCCACGAGTCCTGGAGTGCAAGGTCCTACAAGAACTTCCTGCCGGAAGTTTGATTTCCTAAAATTTCAGGGCTGGAATGAGGTGTCCACGTCCTCCGTGGCACTTTGTGCTGCTGCCTTTCATCCCACCATGGAAAACACTTGGTAAACTTTCCTTGACATGGTGAGATCCGTGAAATTGTTTTCAAAGCCAGTAAAAAAAAAAAAGGGTCCCTGACATTTCCATATTTTGTTTATTGCTTAGCAGCAGGAGCTCCGGGCTCTGGGAGGGAGGGGGAGAAGGGAAATATTTGTTCTGGGCTTGGTTTGGATCCAGGACCTGGCCACTCCCTCATGCCAGAGCCATGATCCCGTTCCTGCTCCCGTTATTTTACGTGCTGTTCCTCCCTGGCCACACTCCCCCTACACTCCAGCTGCTGCTCCAGGACACAAACAAGGGGAGAAGAGCCCAGAGTTGAAATGATGGAATCATGGAATCACAGACTGCTTGGGGTTGGAAGGGACCTCAAAGCTCCTCCAGTTCCACCTTCCCTGTCCCAGGCTGCTTCAAGCCCCATCATCCACCCTGGATCCTGTGATGAAGGGACCTTTAAGGTCCCTTCCAACCCAAAACCTGGATCCCAAACCTTCTGGGATCCAGCGTTTCTCTGATTTCAGTCCCAGTCATCGAAGATGCGCTGCTCTTTGTGCTCCTCTTGGACAGACTCTTTTTACTTTTGAAATGCATTCAGCATTTAATTACACCATGAATAAATTAACGGGCGGATAAAAGTTATCCCACCAAAAAATAAATAAAAAATTTAACTAGGATTTAAATAGTAGCAATGGATGAGCTCGGGGTTGCAGGCAGGCGTTCCTTTGGAGGCTGGAATGGTTTCCGTGTCACAGCTGGCTCGGCCGGCGCCTCATCCCGGCCAGGACGCGGCCGCGGGGCTCGCTCGGCGGGGCCGCCCTTCCCTTGGCCGGGCCGGCATCCAGGGAGCCGGGGCCGCTGTCGCCGCCGTGCCGGCCCGAGCCGGGGCCCCGGGCGGCCCTGGCCGTGCCCAGGTGCCCGGAGAGGCGGAGATCGCCGGCGGGGAGCGAGCGCGGCGAGGCCGGCAGGGTCCCGCTGAGCCTCCGCAGCTCCAGCACCTGCTCCCGGGCCCGGCCCAGCGCCGCCGTCAGCTCGAAACGCTCCTCGCACTCCCGGCGCACCGTGTCCTGCAGCAGGGAGTTCTGCGAAGAGAAATACCGGGAATGAGCCACCCATCACACCTGGACTGTCCCTGCACAGGGAATTCTGCAAAGAGAAATACCGGGAATGAGCCACCCATCACACCTGGACTGTCCCTGCACAGGGAATTCTGCAAAGAGAAATACCGGGAATGAGCCACCCATCACACCTGGACTGTCCCTGCACAGGGAATTCTGCAAAGAGAAATACCGGGAATGAGCCACCCATCACACCTGGACTGTCCCTGCACAGGGAATTCTGCAAAGAGAAATACCGGGAATGAGCCACCCATCACACCTGGACTGTCCCTGCACAGGGAATTCTGCTGCATCCGTCACACCTGGACACTCCTGGGACAGGAATCTGCCCTTTATCGTCCTTCTGTTCCCAGCGGAAATCCCAGGGAAGTGCTCAGAAGGCGTTCCTGCTCTCCTGCCCAGCTGGGAGAACTGGGAATGCTGCTCTTGGGAAGGACAGGCAGCAATGGACAGAGGGGCAGGGACACCAAGGGGGGTTAATGTCCCTGTAACCCTCTGCAGAGGGAGAGCACAACCTGCCTGGAGTCATGGAGCCAGGGATGGACAAAGGTATGGAATCAAGTATGGAACCAGGTATGGCACCAGGAATGGAACGAGGTATGGAACCAGGTGGGGAACCAGGTGTGGAATCAGCTATGGAACCAGCTATGGAATCAGGTATGGAAACAGGGGTGGAACCAGGGATGGAACCAGATATGGAATCAGCTATGGAACCAGAGACGGAATCAGGTATGGAATCAAGTACAGAACCAGAGATGGAACCAGGTGTGGAACCAGGGATGGAATCATGGGATCCCTCCTGGAAGGTCAGGCAGTCCCCCCGCTGTCCCAGCACTGCCAAGGCTCCTCCATCCCATGTCTCCATCCCTGGGCACAACCTCACTGGAATTCCACTCACACCTTTCCCAACCATTCCAAGAAATAAATCGGTACCAACCCCAGCACTAACTTATTTGGAAGAGTTTTATTTTCCCTCTTGACCAATTCTCTTTCCTGCCACTGAATTGCTTTGGACATTCCAGCCTAATCTTATCTGCAGTCCCTGACTCCACATTTCCCATGGAGCAGCTCTCCCCTCCCTTCCCATCATATTCCAAGCATTCAGCAAATGTTTGTGGTCAGAATATCCATCAGTTGAATTTCTCTTTGCATTTAATTAATTTTGATGCATTCCCGAGTTAGGGAACGTGGCTGCACTGGTGGGAGCTGGGACAGCAGTTCAAGGAATGAGAAATATCCGTGTCTTCTACTCTAAAAACTGGGAATTCATTTCTGTTTACTCATGTTTGGGGAGCTGGACATGAGGCTCCAGACTAAGAAAGGCCTTGCAGGACCTGAAAAATAGATATATTTTCCTATAAAACACTAATATAAGCACTTGCTGAATTAAAACTTCACACCTTTTGTGATCTGCCTTATATAGGAACTTTTGATGGATTTGTTTGAGAAATCTTTGCATTTCAGTGGATTTTCTGGTCTGAAACACAGACCTTTGAATGATTTTAGAAATCACGTGTCTCCAAGTAAAAACAACCAGGCATTTCCTGGGCCCTGTTCCTACCTCCTCTTGAACTTGACTCAAACTGTGAATCAGCTGTGTCTTCTCCTGGGTTAATTTTTCCAGTTCATCTGACTTGTGCTTAATTTCTTTCCTCAGCTTATCCAGGAATGATTCATTGTTGCTCTTTTCCATGGTCAGCTGGAACTCAAGTTCACTGATGAGCCTTTTAAGGCTCTGGATTTCTTTTTCCTTGTCCCCATCCTTCTCTGCCAGTTTCATTTGGGCATCTTGGAGTTTCTTCTCCAGAATTTCCGTCTCCATCCTCAAGCTCTTGGTGGCACTGGATATTAAACCTGGGATCTGGGAGAGATCAGACAGGAATTAATCTCCCCTCAGTACCTCTAAATTTGGAGAATTAATAGCAGACAAATGTTGAGGGATAAAAAAACCCAACAAATTTGAACTTGCAGGTCCTCAGAGAGAAAAAAAAAAAAGTTCTGAATTTACATAATTCCCTCAGAGGACACCAGAGAGCTGTAAATTAATCACCACTCACTGAGAACACAGAGATTAATTAGTGCGTTCAAGATCAAACAGAGACATTGAGGTAAAAAAGGAAAAAATTTAACTTCAAGTTAAATTTACTGCAAGCCAATGTTTCCTCAGGGTTTAAAAATCGTGGTTAAATATTTGCCAAGTGAACAAAGCCAAGCTTATTTTCAGCTCTAAATCACAGTGTCCCAGATTTTAAATAACAATATAACCTCATCACACCCCGTTTCATTTTTCCAGATTTCTCTGATTTTCTCAGGAATTGTGTCAAACCTATTGAAAACTCAGGTCCCAGGTACAATTTCTCAATTTCTATATAAAATTTGAATAAAAGCCCAACTCCCTGTGGTGCCAGCACCAGTCCAGCCCAGCAGCCTTTACTGGGAACCCACCCTGGAGCTGCTGGGTTCCCTTGGGAAGGGAAAAAAATATGGGTGGGATTGTGGCACCTCATCATAGCCTGGAACAGTCCCAAGCTTTTTTTAAAAAAATGATGATGTCAGATTAAATATAATTAACAACTCTGGGCACATAGATGGATGGAGTTCTGGTGGTGAAAACAGGAGATGAGAAAGAACTTCCATACCAATTAACTTGAACTGCTGTAGTTGTTTTCAGCCTGTTCCATAAAAAAAAAAAAAATTAAATAGAATTTTTATAACAAGACTGGGGAAAAGTCGTGTTGAGGATGACACAGAGAAGGTTTTATTCCCTCACATTCCCATTTTTTTTACAGTTTTCTGTGATCTCCTGCCACAGGTTTTCTCTCGAGCATTGCACACCTTCTGCTGGAGCTCCTCGTGTTCTCTCTGGTATTTTGAGATCAGCTCCTGCTGTTTTTGTCTCTCCAGGTCCAGTTCCACTCTGGCCTCTTCCCTGACCTTCAGAATTGCTTCTTTGTGCCGAGCCTCCCCTTTGGCCAGGTCCATCTCCAGCTGGGGGACAAGAGTGGCATTGTCACCCTGGGATGGGAATAGGACCCTAAATCCCATCCCATTCCCACACCTGCCATGGGCAGGGACCTTCCACTGTCCCAGGATCCTCCAAACCTGGCCTTGGGCACTTCCAGGGATCCATGGGCAGCCACAGCTGCTCTGGGAATTCTTTCCCAGAATCCCATCCATCCCTGCCCTCCCTGTGTCCTGTCCCTCCAGCCCTTGTCCCTCTCCAACTCTCCTGGAGCCCCTTCAGACACTGGAAGATCACAATAAGCTTTTTTGACCCTTTCTGAGATTGTTTTGGGCTGCTGAGCCAAGTTTTGGGGCCTTGCTGTGGCTGCATTTTAATGGCTGTGATACCAAAGGTAAAATTGCTCCTTCTGCCTCCCACCAATCTTTTTCTTTTTCTCATCTCAGGTTGAAAACCCTCTGTGATTACGGAGCCAGTGTGATCCCCTTCCCAAATTACATCCTGTGACAGGGAGGTGAGGGGGTTTCCAGAGAAATGTGACTGATCCTAATTGCTACCAGTCCCCAAGTTTTCCTGGGACTAAATAAAGCTTTCAGAACTGAACTGAAACAAAAAATACAGTCATCTCAGTCCCCAATTACGTGAGACTTAGATAAATCACAGTTACTGTTCAACTCTGCTTTTAAATTTTCCTTCAGAGGTATATACACTTATCTTAATTTCTTATTCTTTTTAATGTATGTATTTATTCTTTTTAATGCATAAACATATTTTTTTATTTCTTATTCTTTTTAATATATTAATGTATCTTTTATTTTTTATTCAGTTCAGGGTTTTTTGGTGCTCACGGGCAAAAGCTGTAGATGGAAACATGGTGGGCATGGTGACAATTGTTTATGGGAAACAGCTTCCCAAATCCCACTGTGAGAGTCTGGCAGGAGAATTCCTTGGACAAAGGAATTATGGACAAGCTGTGGCTGTCCCTGGATCCCTGGCAGTGTCCCAGGCCAGGCTGGGCAGGGTTTGGAGCACCTGGGACAGTGGGAGGTGTCCCTGCCATGGCTGGGGTGGCACTGGATGGGCTTTAAGGTCCTTCCAACCCAAACCATTCTGGGATCCTGTGATTCCATGAACTTCAGCCAACATTAAATGTGCTTTTGGAAATAGGAGGCTCCCCAAAACAAACCCTTCCCTGTGAATTTAGGAGTTGGTGGCCCCAGCAGACCCAGAGATCAAAGGCAAACACGATTTGTGTGCTCCTGACAGAATTTTTGGCTGGGTAGCTTCCAAACCATTCTGTGTATGATGCCGTGACTCCAGCACATGTGGCCCTGCAGGAGATCATTCCCAGCTTTCCTGGGCCCTTTGGGAAGGTGCCACCCCCCCAAAGCAGAGCCCCAGAGTCACCTTGTCCCTCCAGGAGTCCTCGCTCCGCACCTTCTGCCTCAGCGCCTCCTGCAGCTGCTCCGTCCTGCTCTGCTGGGACACCAGCAGCACCTCCCTAGAAACACAGAAATTCCCTGGAAACCTGGCCTGAATTAGACCCTGCCCTCACTGCTGCAGGAATTCCCTGTCCTTGCAGTGAAATCCTGCTCATCCTCGCCCCAGCAATCACCACTCAGAATCTCCACCATACCCTGCCTCCTGAATTTCATGTTTTAAAGAAAATAATACAGGACTTGATCTTCCACTTCAAATGGTATTTTAATATTTCTTTGATGTTTTCAAGACAGATTTCAAAAGAACCCAGAGAAACTTAAAATGTTCCAACCAGAACTTGTATTTCATGACCTTGGACTATCAGGATCGTTAATTTAAAAATTGTAATGGGTTTGGAAAGAAAACCACTGAGTGCTTTCTGTCCTTCAAGGTACTGTTTGTTATGTGGGGATTGTTGGGCAAAACTCCTGGAGAGGTTAAATTCCTGTCATTGATGTTGTTAACAACTTGTGCACCTCAGAAATGCCTCAGCATTCCCCCAGCCAGGGGCTTGGACAGGATCTGGTACTTGGGGAGGTGTGAGAGCAACTTCCCACCAGTTCAGGCTGGCTCTGAAGGGTCTCAGCTGTGAACAAAGCTGCCCTTGTCCCTGGGATTGCTTTGGAGATGTGGAAAATAAAGCCCTGGGCTTCTGAGGGTTGTTTTCCCTGGAATGGGATCAAGTTTGAATGCCTTTGCTTTGGACTCACTCAACCTGAGTTCATATTTTTTTAATTACCTGCAGGAGAATCTCCATCTCCAGTTTTACTCCTGACAGCCACAGGTTTGTTTTCAGCATTTAAAAGTGCCACGAGGCACCAATTGTTCTGCATTTCAGGGGGTTGATTATTCCCTGCACCTTTAGCACAAAGAGTGGCTGCAAAAATGAGGATTTGGGGCTCAGATAAAACCCAAGCTAAAGCCCTGCAGTCCAAGCACAACTTTTCCACTCCTATTTTTTTATAGAATTTTTTTCTCTTCCATCCAAGTTTTGCCTATCTTGTAAGAATTTTAAAAAACAATCCAATGACCTCCAAAATCTGCAGGATTTTCAGGAGCACCAGAAAATCAGGTGTCCAGCTCAGCTTCCTTTACCTTTCCTGTTTCAGCATCAGCACCTCCTGCTCTGTCTGGCTCAGGAGAGCTTTAAGGGTTTCCAGCTCACTCTCTGATCTCCCAGTTCTTCTTTTCAGATCTTCTTCTTTCCTTTCTTTCTCTGCCACTTCCTCCTGTAAATGTTTGCAGACTTGTTGGCAAATGAGAAGGGATTCCTCCTTTTCCTTCAGCTCTTTGGTGAGTCTACAGATGAAATAAAGAAGTAGCAGAGTTGTAGTTACTATATTCTTATTTACAGACAGAAATAATAACGCCTGGGAAATCAAATATTGGTCAAAACTCCATGTGTTCTTTATGAAGTTAATTCTACTGACTTGACAGGAGAAATTTTTAAAATGTATTTCTTCAAAACTGCATTGAAATTATAAAATGTTTGCTGCCATTGCTCAAAAATATGAAATATCGTTTCAGCATTTACCTGGACTCAACAATTCCATTTTCATATTTGATCTTTTTCAGTTCATTTTGACAGACATCAAGTTCTGTTGACTTCACCCTAAAAAACATTGGGGAAAAAAAAAAAAAGGGGTTTTATCCAAAGAAATTAGCATTTACTCCTGCAGCAGCCTAGACATCATTTCTGGGTGCATTTTCCTCCTTGCATTTTCCATTTCAGGTAAAAGGCCCCAAACAGAAAATTCTGTCAGCAAAGGTTGTGAATAATTGGAAATTACACTTCCAGTGCCATCTCAGCCTGACCTGGCTCACAAATGTTGCAAACAAGAAGTGAGGTCTTGCGACACTGATGACAGTTTTGAGTTAAAAAAAAATGAATAAAATGGAACAAATCCCAAATTTGTAGGTAAAAGGGCTGGAAACTTTGCAGGTTTCGTGTCATTATGTCACCGTCGCACCAATTAATAACCATGGTTAAGGTCCATATTTACATTTAAACAGATGTAGAATATGTTGTTTTATTAAATTGTGCCCATGTTAGTCTGAAATGTTAATTGACACTTGGAAAGTCCTCAGTGTTTATTTGAGTGTGCTCATGACATCTTTGTTTCCCACTCAGTCCTTACATTATCACTGAAGGACTTTGTTGCTAAGCATCCCAAATATTTGCAACTGATCAGACCCCCTGAATGAAGGAACTGAAAGCAGAAAGTGCAGAGCAGAGCAGCACAAATCCTTCGCTGAAATTCCAGGGAAAAACGGGGGAAGAGTGATGATGGATGGTCATGAGCCTGGCACTGCCAGCTCCTGACTCCTGAGCTTCGCTTTTGGAGCTCCACAAACACAATTTGTGCCTTATCAGCATCCTCCGGCCCTTCCCTCTGAATTCTCCTGGAGATGATGTCCCCAGGCTGCTCCAGTGCCCACTGGGGATTTCAGCTCTCAGCTGGAGGATTTTAATATTTGGGTGGTGTTGGGGTGTCAGGTTCCTGCTGTGGGAGAGTTTTGGAAACGGGAGAAAATCCTGGAATGCTTTGGGTTGGAAAGGACCCTAAAGCCCATCTTGTTCTTCCCACAGACCAGGTGGTTCCAAGCCCCAGTGTCCAGCCTGGCCTTGGGCACTGCCAGGGATCCAGGGGCAGCCACAATTTCCCTGAAAAACCTGTGCCAGGGCCTCCCCACCCTCCCAGGGAACAATTCCTTCCCAGTATCCCACCTAACCCTGCCCTCTGGCAGTGGGAAGCCATTCCCCCTTGCTCTATCACTTTAGATTCCTTCCCACACACATTTTTAGTCCTGAAGTCAGGTGGATTTCCCAAAATGCATCCTACACCTGTGTGTTAGGTGAGGCACATGATCAGGCTCTTTATCCCTCCTCTGCAGTTCCATGCATCCCTGCTGGAGGAAGGAACCCTGCTCCCACAGCCAGGAAAGTGCTTAGAAATCATTATATGAAGATAAAAAAGTTCCTCTCTTGGTCAAAACCTTCTCAGAGCATTGGGACAAGCAGCATTTGCTGGGGGGGAAAAAAAAAAAAAGTGGTTTATGTTCTTTATGTGCAGTGGGAAGCAAGCAAGGAATGGGAATCTTACAGTAACAACTTCTTGTAGTGGTCCATCTCTGCTGTCACCTTCTGCAGCTGCAGGCCAGCTGTCTCCACCTGATTTGTTAAATCTGAAAGCAAAAACACCAGGTTGTGTGTCTCTGTTCATGTTAAATTAACTCACTTTGGTGGTTTGTTTCCAGGTCGGACCTGCAGCTCCTCGCTCCCACCTCGGGCAGAGCAGTGCACAGGAGCAGAGAGTCCTCAGAGCAAAAAGCTGGGGTTTGTTTTTCTCTTTGGGGTTTTTTATCCCACCAGAAAACACCAAAGTCAACTACACTGAAACATGAAATGCTTTAAATCAGATTGTTTGTACATAAAGCTGAGAGCAAACATGTGGCAGGAAGGTGAACCCAAAACTCACCTGGAATTTACTTCACCTGAAACCCTGGCAGTAATTTAATGGAGTTGTGTACTTGTTTTCCTCTAAATGTTATCTTCCAGAACACATCACCTCAGCTCAAATCAGCCACTGCCTTTTCCCCAAAACAATCCCTGTTCTTTTAGTTAAATTACCTCATTTGGTTTTGTGTGCCTTAGTGTCATCCTTTTCTATGCTTTTAAATCCTAAGAACAGCCACGACTTGCAGATGTGAAACCCTTTAAACTGAAGCACCAGCACGTGGCTTAATCTGATTTTTATCTCCATGAACACATCACAGAATCATGGAATGGCTTGGCTTGGGAGGGACCTTAAAGCTCATCCAGTCCCAGCTCCCTTCCCCTGTCCCAGGTTGCTCCAAGCCCCATCCAAGTTGGCCTGGAACACTCAAGGGATGGGGCAGCACCTTGGGCATCTCTAAATATGCTCATGAACAAGAGCTGCCTTTCCAAAAAGCCTAAGAATGATTTGAAATCAAAGTTTCTAAGAAAAGGACAGCACCACAAACTACATGGAAAAAAAATTCCAATGACAAATCATTGCAACAGATCTGGAAGTAAAAGAAAAACCAAGATTATTCCGCAGAAAGCAACCGCAGCCAAAGTGAGGTGACTTTGTCTCTGAAGGGAACAGCTCCAAAGACAGTCCTTCAAAGTTCTCTGCTGTATCTTCCCAGAAGCCAAATCTGTCATTCCTGATCTTAAATTTATCATTTCAGCCCAATTCCCTGAATTTCTGTAGCTTTTCCCACATGTCTCTTTCAGTCATTTCCAGCAATGATGATGGATGATCCCGGTGCGGGATTTCCTGCCAGCCACACCTTGTCTTGGTAAATCCTACAAGCGGAAGAGTCCTCTCTTTTCAGTAAAGGGAAAAGGAAAGTTGTTCATTAGACTACAAAAAAAAAAAAAAAGAAATCAGGGAGAGAATTATGTAGGGTAAAACACACAGGACCTGTCAGATCCATTCCCAAACTACCAGCATTTATAAAGAGCTTTTTGAAGAGAAAAGTAAAATTTCTTGGACTCGACTAAACCCTTGGAAAAAAAATCATGGAAGTTAATTGCAGCAGCACCTTCTCCACCACCTAACCAATCAATTTTGTGTGAGCACCCGTGGTACCAACCCTCAGGTGTCACTGCCGTGGCTGGAAGCTGCACTGAGGGGAGCAGAGCTCCCACCTGTGACAATTGGTGACACCTTCTCTTGTCCCTGAGCCAGCAGCGGTGGCCAAGAACCCTCTGGCCACATCAGGCCACCTGCAGTCCCTGGGTGTTCCTCAGCAATTCACTGTCCTGCACTTTCCCAAAGCTAAATCCAGCGTTCATTTCCTGGCAGTGCCTGTCAGAATTCCTACAGAAAAGGGAGCAGCTTTGGCTTCAGCTGCCCAGCAGATGTGAGGCAGAGCACTGGGCAGCAGCCAGCCCTGACAGCAGGAACGTGACTCCGTGAGAACAGATTAAACCCAGAGCAGCGTGGATGGACACCAGGAAGGGCAGAACCCTCTGCCCATCCTCACAGGCTGCTGTGGAGATGATTTTCCCAAACAGCTCCTCCTGACCTTTTCAAAAATACTGTTTTAAAAGATCTATGCCAATAATTAATAACTGTGGTATTCTTTCTTCCCTCTCAAAGTGGAAGCATGGACACAAGCTCTGGAATGAAGGAAAAGGAGAGGGATGATGCTTGGTTTGGTTCTGTACTTTGGGTGGTCTCTCTCATTGCTGTTTCCTCTTTCACTCCATTTGTTTTCAGAAGTTTTCATGCTCACTGAGCAAGGACAGGAGTTTTTCATGAGGGAATAGATGGATTTAATTACACAAATGGTTTCTGGAAGTCTTCTCTAGAGAGAATTCCCACCAAAGTCAATGGGAGCTGGTGAGCAGAGAGTCCCACACCCGCGGAGGCAGATTTCAATGAAAACTGGTAAAAATGAGGCAACTAATAAGGAGGAATGGTAATACAAATGGAAACTTGTGCTGAAAACTTGCTGAACAGAGGAAAATGTATTCAAATGTTTATGTAAAAACATTCTCTGGTAATGAAAATAAAGCCTATTGCAAAACATGCAAAGCCAACAGAAAGAACTCACCCTGTGTAATACTGATACTGGGCCCAGTGCTGCCAAGAGAACCACATGTCAAAGGCTCAGCAGCCCAAATCCACCTCAGTTTCATTCATGTTTAATTTTACTTATTTTGGTGACTCAGAAGGGCTCTCAGCACAGTCACAATCCTTCCAGTAACCTCTCAGTGAGCCCATGCTGTGACAAGGACAGAGACTGAGGGGCACAGCCCGAGCGTGCACGAGGACCTGATGAACCACAGAAACAGAACCGAGCTGGGGGCTGTTTCCTCTTCCCTGGGCAAATTGCATCACTGCAGGCCCTGGTGTGTGCAAAACACCCAGCAGAGTCTTGCCCAGAGCTGGCTTTCAGCAATTTAACCACCCAGTTTGCATCCGAGGGCACGGTGCCCCAGCTCCTGCCTGGAAACAGCAACAACTGGTAAAGTTTTCAGTGAAAAATAATAATAAAAAAAAAAGCAGCACATTGGGTAAGCAGCCACTCTGGAAGGCATCAACTCCACAGCTAATTCCAAACAGATTCCCAGTGAGGCTGGATCAGAGGCACATGTGGTAGGGCTGTGTCATTTTCTGCTTTTCCTGCAAAACCTACAAAATCCAATCCAATGTAATTTCCGACAATTTGGGGGTAATCGAAATAAAAGCTCAATGTTTCCTACGTGTGCACAAAAAAAAGATTATTTCCCTGTAGTTAAGACTTTTACGGGGAGGTTCATAAGCACAGCTCAAATAGATCACGGAATCATGGAATCTCAGGATGGTTTGGGTTGGAAGGGCCCTTAAATCCCATCCCAGTGCCACTCCTGCCACGGGCAGGGACACCTCCCACTGTCCCAGGCTGCTGCAAGCTGGCCCTGGACACTTCCAGGGGTGGAGCAGCCACAGCTTGAGGCTCAAAGCCATCTGCCATTGTCCAGGAGGGTTTGGATCCTTCACCTTCCTCTCCCCTCCAGACCTTTGGGTCCTCTCGGAGCCATCAGGAACCAGCCTGGAACTCCAAGCTGGAAGATCAAGGAATTGGAATAGAGTGCACACAGAGCCCTGGCCAAGGCAGGCTGGAACCCAGCCCCTCTTGCTGCATTTCTCTTGTGTTCTGGGAAATAGGAGGTTGTAGCAATTATTTAAAACTTACTTAATAACTACCCCTTGTATGGGCCCTGAATTTGGCCAATGAGCCACGTCAAAGGGGGCAAAAACATTTCGTTTTTCTCAGAACACTAATTCCAGGCAAGTTCAGAGGTACGGATAGTCTGCAGCACATTTATTTAAAGAGCATAGCAGACAATCTGTGAGAAATATGAAATACATCCACGACAAATGACTGTGTCAGAGCAGGAGAACGTTGCCTCACCACGTGTTTCTAAGGAGACCAAAGAAGTGAAGTAACACCCCAAGAACAGAATTCTTTGTATTTATAATAGTTCATGTGCTGTGTTCTCTAAGATAATTTTTTTTTTTTTTTTGTCTACACAACAAAGTCCTTCTTTTAATTTGTGACTCACAAAAGTCTGGAAGGAGCCCAGGGATGGACTCCAAATTTAGATCCCTTCTGGAAACCTCAGCAGCGCCATCAGGAAGTGTCCAAATCTCTCAGAGCTGCCAGGAACTGGGAGGATGTGCCAGGAGAGGAGTGACTGGGGCTTATCTCCCCCAGCATATGTTGCTGACCACTGCCAGGCTGGGCTTTCTGGCCCTCTGCTTCATTCTTTCACCTTCATACAGAAAACCAGCAGAGAAAAAGCAGAAAAAGGGAGCAGATTCTGCACAGTTGTGGGTGGCACAAAGCAAGGGCAGCCTCGGTGCCCTCAACTGAATAAACCAACAACTGCAACCATGCAAACGTGACAATGTCCAAGACTTTCAAAATCCTTAAACACGGACAAAAAAATGTTATTTTGGCAAAGCTTGCTCCCCTCCCACTCCCCCAGTGACACATTACGAGCATGCTTGCACTCACAAGGATTGGATTTGCTCATCCATGGCCAGAGTTCACACTCCAGCATCAAAGGACTGGGTCTAAAGGCTGGATTCTCTGCCTGTATTCCTGCCTGTTTGAAGCCAGGCTAATTGGGATGTGTCAAGATTCCTACAGACCTGCTTCCCCTGCACACGAAAATTGGTTTGAAATACTGTCCTTACTTATTGGCTCGGAAAACTGAACAGGAAATAAAAAATGAGATTCTGACCTTAATTTTTCCTAATAATTTTTTACCCTCAGTGTTTAGGCCAAGCTGACAAAACAAAATACAATTAACACACGTCCTTGAATATAGAATTATGGTTTGGGTTGGAAGGGACATTAAATCTCATCCAGTGCCACCCTGCCATGGGCAGGGACACCTTCTATGTCCCAGGGTGCTCCAACCCCAGTGTCCAACCTGGCCTTGGGCACTGCCAGGGATCCAGGGGCAGCCACAGCAAATCTGGGAATTCCATCACAGCCAGGAATTCCTTCCCAATATCCCATCTGGCAGTGGGAAGCCAATCCCTGTGTCCTGTCCCTCCATGCCTTGTCCCACTTCAGCTCTCCTGGAGCCCCTTCAGGCCCTGGCAGGGGCTCTGAGCTCTCCCTGGAGCCTTCTCCTCTCCTGGCTCCATAGGAGAACCTGCATTCCTGCTTTTCCTCAAGAAGCAAAGTGCAGCTCTTCTCTCAGTCACACTCTGCAGCAGCCTGATCCCAACCATGGAACTGGGGCTGTTTTCCATGAATTCCTGAGCCTCCTCTTGCACTCAGGCTGCGGAAAAGCTCTAATGAGCCATTGCCTGGTCACACTCTGCTCCAACAGCAGCCCCGCATTCCCCAGCTCTCACCCTCCCAAACCTTCCCACCGCAGCTGGAATTCATAAAAAAATACACTTCAACAGCACTTGTAGCATGAATTGGGGCTGTTTGAGCTGCAGCCTACCTAAAACTGCAGGAAACCATTCCCCCTTTGCATTTGCAAAGCTCTTCTAAGTGGTCTTTAAAGTGCCATTAAAGACACTTCAGGAGATGAAAATACCTCCTTCCATGAGCAGAGCTAACATTCCCTCTCCTTTCCATGAGCAGTGCTAACATTCCTTTCTCTTTTCCATGAGCAGTGCTAACATTCCCCTCTCCAGCTCCTCCAGCTGCCTGCAGTTTTCCCTCATCTCTCATCAGCTTCATTATGGCAGTAGACCACCAAGTTTATATTTGGAGCTGAAGTAACCTATGGAGCAGGAGAAGACTGAAAATTCAGATTTTGGGAACGTCGCCAGCAATTTGAACCCATCCAGAGCAAGGCCAGAGCTGTCATGAGCTAGAGAAAAACCACAAGGAGTTTGGGGAAGGAAAATGATTCTTTATCTGTGATTAACTAAAGGATTTAGCTGGTAATAAAATGAAAGCAGAAATCTCTTAGGAGCCTGTGCTACTGCAGCCCTGCTGCTCCCAGCACTAAGAACACAGACACGTTGTCACCACTATTGATTTTTGATTTGGGGAGTCTGATTAGACAATTATCCAGCAGACCTTGCCCTGTGTTGAGCATTTGTCAAGACCTGTCACCTCTCTCCAACTGGGTGATGCTCTGTGAGGCTGAAAAGTGGCTTGAGCCCAGCAATCCAACTGATCCCACAAATCCCCTACAAAGGGGATCTTTAGGAAGTCACAACATGCACGAGAACAAAAAACAACAGCAGAAACAACTGCTTGGTTCCTGCTCTTGCAAATGCCTGCTGTGATGTGAAATAATCATGACTTTGCAATTCTGTGAGAAATGTGCGACAGAAGAATCCTCAAAATATTGGCTGCAGAAAGGGAAATCCTTAAAAAACACGGAAATCACAAATCCTGGTAGTTCTTTATTATTTCTGGAGTGTCAAATTATTTCAAAGAGGGACTTTGGAGTAGTTTGTGGGACGAAAAAAAACAAAATAAGGCAAAAGGCCTAGCTCCCCCCAAAGCATGGACCCTCAGGATGTGGCTGATTTGCACATCCCGACTTTGGACAGGGCAAATCCGCTCCCTGGAATTGATTTCCAGAAAGATGTCGTTTGTTTCCACTCATTTATTTTAATACAATGGCAAACTCATTTCATATTTAATGTTTGTTTCATGAAAAAAAAATCCTGTTTGGCATTTCAAAGAGAACCATTTTTATCAGCAGTCCATTAACTGGGTTTATTACCCCGACCCAGCAACGTGTTCCCCAGAGCCAGACCCCCTCAAATCCCCCTGGATTTGTGTTTTACTGATCCTTTCAGGAAGGGGGGAATCCAAATGCCTGAGCCAGCAGCTTTCCTGCCTTGAAACCTCCTCCTGGATACCCACATCAAACGTTTTACTGCTTCTTAATAACTCATTTATTAGCAAGTGACTGCTACATTTTGATTAATAAATTTTAAAATGCCTCACATTAAACATCAACCAGCTTAGATGGTGTTTTTACTCATCATTTAGATTTTGCAGGGTCTTAATATTCTGTATGAATTCCACGCATGATGTTTTAGCTGTGTTTTCTCCATAAAACCTCTGTTGTTTTGTATTTCACTGCAAGCTTTCAACCTGGGGTAGAGGAAGGTGTCTCTGCCCACGGCAGGGAGTGGAATGGGATGACTTTTAAGGTCCCTCCCAACCCAAACCAAACCACTGCAGGATTCTGTGATAATTAATTGTGATGGGCTGATGCAATATGCTAATTTAGGGAGAGCAAATTCAGGTTTTGAGAAGATCCAAGAAGCCATGCAGGCTCCCCAAAAATATAGAACACATTGAGCAACCTTTAAAAAATATAATAAAATAGACACTGAAAAAACTTCTCTTTAAATATAGGAATAATAAGGCAATTCTGCATGGAGTGAAAGGGGGACAAAGCTGAAAATGAAAGTGTTTGTTTGCCAGGTTCATGAATAAACCCTGAACTCACTGTTTGCAGCAACCTCTGGAGTAAACAGAGGGGAAAAGGGAACTCAGCTAAGGGCAGCTTTCCTATCAGCACAAATACAACAATACAACTCTTTGATGTTGTGATGCTGACCCATGTATTTCACCGTGTGATGAGATTTTAGGTCCACTGCTCCTTATTGTTTCTACAGAGACAGAAGATGTCTTTGCTGGAGCTTTTTAACAGTGCTGTTATAGAAACAAACCAATTCAATACTCAAATATAAGCTATTATTATATGATCACAATATAATAAGGAGTGATAATGCCCATCACTCAGCACCAGGGGTTGGTAACTCAGGGATGGGATGATGGGATCTCACTTCTGGTGTTTTCACAGGTACTGAGGAGCAGTGAAGCTCCCCCAGTGTGACCTCCCACTCTCAGCGTGTCCCCAGGCTGAGCACAAGGCAGATGGGGACTCCAAACCCTGCCTGGAACAGCACAACCTCAAATGTGTTCCCAAGGTCTTAAAATACCTCTGAGCCAGAGCTGTGAATGCAAGAGAAAAGAGATCCAAGAGATACCAACAGAACTAATCCTTTTACAGTGAGTTTTTGTCTACACAGAGCTTCCAGGGTATCGTTTCAAGTGCTGTCACTGCTCTCACCCTTTTCAAGAGCATTCTCTGCTTCCTGAGACACAATCGAGGGTGGATGGTTAGAGCCTCATGATTCATGACTCAGAGAAAAGGGCCTGGCCTGCTTTTCAACCCTGTTCTGAGAAGTCCTTCCTGGTCCTGCTCTCAAAATGAGACCAATTCTTTGAATTTTACCCTCAGAGCCTGATGTTCTACTTGAGATGGACAATTAACAGCAGGACTGTATCCCACCACCTTCATCATTCTCCTCTTTTTCTTCACCTGCCCTCCCAGTCAGCTGCCTGGTGCTCCCAGCAGCGTTCCAGACTCCTTGGAATGACATTCTCTCCTCCTGACTGCACAACACCCACCTTTTATTCAGGCCTGTTGAGTCTTCCCACAGTAACAACCATCACTTTGGTGCTTTTAAAAACTTTTTTTTTCCCCCTTGGATTTTTTGCCAGAAAGGACAAAAACTCCTCTTACCCAGAGTTTCCTTCTGCAGCTCGCGGCACCGACTCTGGAGCTCGTTCCCCTGCTGAAGGGAAGTCTGGAGCTGCTGAGTTTTCAGCTCAACCGTGTCAGCCACCTCAGTGAGGTGTTTGACCTTCTCCTGCAGACACTCATTCTCCTGCTGGGATTTTGCCAATCTTTGGTTCAGTTTGGGTATTTCTGAGGAGGCAAAACAAATCCGCGTGGATTCGTTGTTACTTTATGTTCATCACGAACAAGAACATCAAAGCTTTTAAAGGGCATTCACAGGCCAAAAAAATAAGTGGAGGGAAATTGTTTTGGTGTTTAGAAAGCTGGATTTGAGGGTGGGTGTGATATTTCTGCCGTGGGACTAGTCTGAGGTGGGAAATGTTGGATGAGGGATACAGAGCCTGTGTAAGAAAGGCTCCACTCCTGCTTCCACACACATCCTCTGTGTATTCGGAGCACTGCAGCAAAAAGAACAAGGAATACTCCAGAAAAGAAGCCTTGAGATGTATGGATGCCTCTGAGGCTGAAGACAGGGACACTTCAGCCCACAGCAGGCAGGGAATGAGCCCAGGAAGAGTGGAATCCTCAGGAACTGTGTCATGTGGACACTGAAAGTTCTGTTCACTGCTCTTACAGGAGCGAAGATGAAGGAGGGATGTCGTGGGCACAATTTCCAGCAGGCAGGAGCCCTTAGTGCCCCCAGCTGCTGCTGCTGGCTCAGTGTCCCAGCAGGCTCCTGCCTCTCCAGGCTTCCCAGAGCCCTTCCCAGCGGGAACAAAGCAATCATTGAGGAATTCACTGCTCATCCCCCAGCCTGCCCTCAAAGCCCTGATCAAACTGACTCCCAGGGGTTAATCTGATCAGTGGGATCTTTGGGTTGTCCCGTGCACGGCCAGAAGCTGGACTTGATCTTCGTGGATCCCCCCAGCCCAGGATATTCTGTGGTTTTGTGATTCAGTGCAACAGCAGCTCATCCACACTGAAACGTGCTAGGAAAAGAATATGTCTGAAAATTATTTTCAAAGGCCTTTAAAGCTGTGAAAGTGGGCACAGGGCCAGCTGGGAAGCTCTGCCTGTTGCAGTCTGTAACTGCAGACTCTTTCCAGTGAAACCAATCTCAGCTGAGGCACAGCAAAAACAGAATTGAAGGCTCAGAGTCTCAGCTGCTGAAGAAGCCCTGGGATGTGCCCTGTTCCCAGCTCCCCTGGCCCTGAAGACCACCCTGGCTGGAGCAGGAATTCCCTGGGGCCAAGGGAGCCATCCCCAGCCCAGGGGCTGCTCTGTGCCCCTTCCAGGCCCAAGGAGATCCCTCAGGCAGCATTTGGCACTTTGTTCTCACTCAGAAATGGGAGGGGGCAGAGCTGCTGATGGTGGGGCTGATGTGTGATGTTGCCCCAAGGGAAGGGCTGCAGCCTGCCCACGTTTTGGGGGGCAGGACACTCCCCATTCCACAAGGATGCTGCACCATCACCCTGCAGGATCCCTTTTTTCCCCTTGCCCAAATTGGTTGCAGGATGCTTTACCTGTCAGAGCTTCTTTGCTCACGGCTTTTATTTGCCGAAAAATCTCTTCCTTCATGGCAGCAAAGTTCTCCAGGTTGGTGGAGATGACCTCTTTAATACTGTCCAATTCATTTCTGATGAAAGGGAACAGGGAGACAGCCTTGTTCAGGGTGGAGCAGTGGTGATCCAAGGTCGTTCTGCAAGAAAGAAAATACACCAGCTGTAGATTTTATATGATTTGTATTGTTTTAATATATTATCATAGTATATTTATATTAATATACTAATATTACATTAAATATATATCTATATAGAAAATAATTATATAAATATGTAAAATAGACATAAACATATAATATAAATAAATATACATATATAATATAAATTAAATATATAAACGACATATTAATTAATATGTTATATATTATAAAGAATGTGAATTATATCATTTAAATTATATGTAATTTATAGTTTATATGATATATTGTATAAATTATATATAGATATGTATAATATATTTATATAATATATATTATATAAATGATATAATTTATTAATTATTTTATAAATAAAACGTGGGAATTAGACTAAGCTTGGCAACTACGTTCCCATTATCTGAGCACTCATACTGCACTGGGTTACAATAATTTAGTGTATGAAACGTGCTGTGTATTGAATAGATGTATAATGAGCTTCCCCATCTAAATGTTTAGAGCTTTTATGCATAAATGAAGAAAACTGGGTTTGTTTCATGAACAAAATCCTGTACAGGAAATTGTACAACCGTTTTTAATTGAGAAATCAGAGTAATCACGTTTGAATGACTGTATGCCCAGGTTTATAGTGAATCTTTATAAACAATATTTATGTAAGAAATGGTGCGTTTCCAAGATCAGCATTTCTTCTTGGGTTCTCACCTGAGCACCTGGGACTGCTTGTAGGCAGCTTCCTTCTCCTCCTGGAAATACTGCAAATCGGCTTTCACACTTTTCATCTCCTCCTGCTTGGTTTTAAGTTCCACTGTCAGGGTTTTTATCCTGCAGATGTAAATAAAATAATCAGAACCTTGTTTGCACCAAGAATCAACCCCCAGCTTTTGTTTCAGCTTTCTCAGGGCAGGACCCAGCTCTGTGCTGGCCTCAGGCACAGCAAACACCCCCAGAACCATCCCCCCGAGGTGTTCCTCACCTCTCACATTTACCTTGGGAACTTTTCCTTGCAGCACCGGTTGGTTTTTCAGGCCCAGCTCTCCCAGTGTAAACAAACACAGTTCAAACATTGCTCTTTCAACAATTCAGCACTTGCTCCCACAATTGTCAGGAAATGAATGGAACTGCACAGGAATAAAGGAGCTGAATCTAATTCCCTTCCTGTGGTCCGTGTGAGGAACAATCCCCCACAGCACATCAGCCCCAGCTGTTTTCTGTAGATAACCATCCTAAAGCAGCCCCAAAAATACAACTCCAGTGACAAGCGACTGTTAAAAACCAGCCCCTGTTCAAGCTTTCAACACTTACTGTTCACACAGAGAAAATGATCTGTTTGTCTGCTGGTGACTCATTGCCACAAGGAAATAAATAATGTTTGAATGGACAAGTATTTTACAAAACCAAAGGTTGGCAGAAGCACTACATCAGCCTTGGCTTCAATTTCAAACAGCAGAAGAGAATGAGAATGATTTATACTGAAAATATATAAAAATTAAAATCAAACCATGACAGTGCATTAGTTACTATTACTACATAGATCAGCAGCAAAATGCACATTTAAAAAAAAAATATTAGCCCTGGTTAAGAAACCTGGATCTGCAGAGCTCTGACAAAATCTGAACTGAGCATCTGGAGGTTAAAAAGCAAAAAAAAAAAAAAAAAAAAAAAAGAAGAAGAAATGGAAGACATTCCTGGCATTACCTTTTTAGAAATTTTACCCATTGCTACCTGCAAATTTCCAGGAGGCTGGGAGAGCAGGAGGGGAGAAATAAAACCTGTTGGATTGTGGTTGGGAGCAGAACTGTTGTCACTCACAAGGAAACAGCTACAGGATTTCAAATCTACCTTTGCAAACGAGGAAAAAAAAAAGCAGTGATTTATCACTGACCAATAACAAATCCAAACTCTGGGAGCCAGGGAGAGCCAGATGCTCATTTTCCATTCTGCTTCTAGAATGAGTAGTATCTGAAGTATTTTGGATTAAAAATAAACCAGTAAATAAGGAGAGACACGTTTTCTTCCTCTTTCCATTCCGGAGCTGACATTAAAGGGATTTTTCCAGCGTGTCCTGGTCAGTCACACACACAAAAAAAAAAAGTGGAAAAGGCAAGACAGATGCACTCCACTGTTAAGATGAAGGAAGCAAAATAAACAAGTTATTTTGGGCCTTTTTTAGCAAAAAGAAAGAGTCCAGTGGCTCATTAAAAGCTGGCATTTGGAGAATGGTGGGAACACATCGATCTCATCCCCCGTGAGAATTCCCAACCCGTGTTCCTGGGGAGCACAGGAGGAATACTGCCCGGAGTGGGAGGTGAGGCAGGACACGTTCACTCCCCGCGCTGACAGGAGGGGAACAGCACGAGAAAAGCCAGCAGGAGCCGCAAACATCGTCCCCAGGCGATGATTATGAGGAGCAATCCCTGCCTTGCAGGGGAATTCAGGCGTTTCACAGCACAGAAATCATCCCTGCACTCGCTCCCCTGGGACTCCCAGTGGGATGGAGCAGCGCTGGCACTGCCAGCGAGCACAGGATGCACTGAGAAGCCTGGAACACTCTGTCCCCCCAAAAAAGCTCCACCTCGGTGTTTTTACTGCCATGAAAAGTTTGGGAGCTGCCCAGAGCCAGGAGCTGCTCACTTTCATTTCACAGCCAGCAGCTGCTCGTTTTCAGTTCAGAGAGTGGTGAATCACCACCCCTGGAAGTGTTCAAGATATGTGTGGATGTGGCACTTGAGGACATCTCTGGTATTTACATCTAATTTACATTTCCTACACTGGATGGGGCAAGAATTTAGCTAATTAAAGTAATAATGATTCAATTAATTAGCAAGACCGAAGTGATTTTAACACAGAATAAGGTGGAATAGCTGAGTGGCATCCGTGCAGTTCATTCTCCCTCTCCTGCCAGGGTCTCAAAGGAAAAGTAACTAAGGACAGGTAAAGTCCCAGGTGGCTTTCAAGGTTAACCACAGGTACAAACAGGAATACCTGAACCTAAAGGGAATAAAAAACTGAAACAGGCTGCAGCTGATAAGAGAGATTCAATCCCTTCATCTAGCAGAGATAAAAGTAAGAAAAAAGACACGTTTGGTTTCTGGGAGCAGTGATTTGTCAGCCTGGCCAGACCCAGGATTTTGAATAGTTTATACACAAGGTAGTCAGAGAGGCCCAGGACAGCAAGGAGAAGATAAGGAATATTCAGCCAAGTTATTTCACAAGGCACAATTGATTTATGGCTGGAATGGAAACCCACTGCAAGTATTCCACTTGATTTCAGCAGCTTTTAAATCAAGTGGAGCCTTAGGGGGGAAAAGTGCAGAGATAAAAATTTTATTAACCGTTCCAGCTTTACTACAAAAAGTCGGCTGGATGAAAATTTAAAGTTGAGCTCTGGCAAATGATCCTCAACAAGAAGAATGTGCTGTCAGTGCATTTGCTCACACACACTGGATTCTGCCACCAGAGCTGCCACCCAGGGTCGTTAAAGGGACAAGGAGCAAACAAGCTTTAAAAATAGATATTAAACCACAGAAGATGTTAACTATCGGGAAGGAGGGGGTGGAAGATGTGAAATTTAAATGAAAAAGATGTTGCAAGAAACATTATGAGTAATTTACATGATAAATGCATTTTGTTCACTTTTTTTGCTCTAAAATGAATCTTTTATTAGTAATATTAGCAAGCAAAAGCCTAACTAAATCCATTCATAAGTTAATTTTTTAACAGTATGAGTGGTTCTCCAAGAAAAAGCAGCTTTCCAAAGTATTTCAGCCCAATCTCCAGAGCACCTTCAGCCCCAGATGCCTTGGTGTGAGACAGTCACACAAAGGACACCCCTCCTGGGGATCCCAAAAATCAAACTGAGCTGATAATTAAAATTAGAACCTCGTCCTTACAAAAAAAATCTACTGTCCATTTGAGTCTGATGAGCAAAAAAATGACCCAGGAGTTTCTGGTGGCCTCAATCCATCAGTAGCAAACTTGAGCAAACTGCATTTTTATAAAGTATCTTTTGTTAATTGACTATAAAAATCAATTTTTTTATAGTCCTACTGTAATCAATTAATGGAACATAACAACAGGTTCCAAAATATGTGCACGGAAAAGATACAAACGCTGTATGAGCTGAAAGAACACACTTGAAGGTCCTAATTGTGCCCTGAAAATCCAAACGTGGCTCGGAGATCTCTCATTAATTACTGGAGCTCTTTAGGCACCAAACTCCCCCTTTAACTGGGGCCTTCCCATATCTGTAAGGATTTGAAACTTCCTGTTTGTGAAGCAAAATGCCCCTGGCAGTTCCCAAACAGTTCCTCGTTGCTTTAGGATTCTGTACCAGCCCTGCTGAGAGGGAATCCTGAGATTCCCAGGGAAGAACTCTGGGAATTCCTCACCAGGCTACCATGAGACTGTCAGCCTGAATTTCAGACCTGTGGAACTCCCAGCCCTGTGGAATTTCCTTTGGAATATTAGAGATTTATTACAAGATGATCAGATGAAATATTCATCCCCTCCCTTTGGGAGTGTGCGCAGGGGAAATCCCTCTGAGTGCCTGCTGGCCTTTCCTTCACCTTCCACATATTGACAGCTCCTAAACCGCTCAGGAATTCTGAACCTGCTTCCAAAGGATGCCATGAAATGCGACTTAAATCAACTATTACAGTGTATCTGGGCCATCTGAGCAAAGCAAGACAAATGTTATTTGTATCTGAAGGTGCTTTGGGCTGAAATTCCCCAGCACACACAGGAGAGGATCAACCAGAGGGGATGATGTGCTCCGACCTTTCTGTTTTGGATTCGCTCTCGGCCCGGCAGCGCTCAAGGTCGTGGTGCAGAGCCTGCAATTCTGCTTGAAGCCTCTGCTCCCGTTCCAGACTTCCTTTATAGACTTTCATCTCCTTCTCCATTGCTTTGACTTTGTCTTCCATCACCCTGAACTCGTGGAGTGTCAGGTAGCTGACTCCGCAGTATTTGCACACTGTCTGCTCCCGGGGCATCTGCAAAGAGAGAAAATGCTTCAGAAGGTCTGTAAGAAACAGGTTCAACTGAAAGAAAAAAAAACCCTCAGTGACACTAAGAAATAATAATAAATCCAAACAATTTAAACCATTTACTGCTCTGGAACATTAAGATCAGATGATGTCATT
The DNA here is from genome assembly GCF_029207755.1 of Chamaea fasciata. NCBI lineage: Eukaryota > Metazoa > Chordata > Aves > Passeriformes > Sylviidae > Chamaea > Chamaea fasciata. The sequence continues at coordinate 21,638,489 of NW_027094096.1, read as the reverse complement.
GCTTTAACAAATAAAGGCAAAAATGCTCATTAGCAAAACGAGCAGCACTTTCCTTTCCTGGCAACATCCCAAGATCCATCAACTCTGGCAATTTGATATGTGGGAACTCCCACTGAAATGCTAAAGTACTTCTGAGTTGGGTTGGATGTATTCATTGAAAATGAAATGCTGTGTTTTATAAAGCTATTTCATTAATGAATCTGGGACGGCCTGTGCCAGATAAATGTTATTTCTCTGGGTTTCCAACACCTTGTATCCAAGTGAAGGAGGCGAGATGAGGAAGGGTGAATAAAGTGATGTAATCCACAATCTTCACAGAAATAATTCATGTCTGATGCTGGTGCGGTGTCCATGGCACTGGGGTGCTGTGGAATCTGTCACCCCTTTGCCAGGTACGAAGAACTCAGGACTGATTACAAAACACAGAGCACGTAACACACATCCAATGGAAAGGTCATTTATTAAACAGACTTTTCCAACTGATCTGGTTATTAACCTTCCAGCAGGGAACACGCAAGCACCTGATCAAACAGTTTAAGTCCAATTAAGAAACTTTGTTTTACAGAGGAAGGAAAAAAAAATGTTTTGAGACACAGGGATAAACAGAAAGAAACCCTACCCAGAGGAAAGAAAAGAGCTTTCAACGACTATAAATTAAAGACCATACAACAACCTTTAACAGTTTAAATATAGCTGGATATAAATGGTGTTTCAGGAGGCCCTGGACAAGCTTTATTTCCCCATTTCTCAATGTTGCCCCAGTTTAAACCCCCCCTGGTTACAGCTGCTCTGTAGGAGCCGAAAATGCAAGTTTATTTTTCCTGGCAGCTGCAGTCTGTGCTTGGAAACCTGAAACTGTTGTTCAGGGTAAGTACCCCGAAGTTCCAAAGCACTGGAATGAGTGCACTGAAAAAGGACAAAATGAGCTGTGCAGGGAGCACGGGAGGGGGTTTTATCACAGAGAGGACACGGTGCCCTGTGCAGCACAGCCACTGCTGCTGCTCACACAAACAGCTGAGAACTTTCACTGCCTCTCCCAGCAAAAACAAGATAGAACCACCAGGGGCCTGCACTGGAAAGGGTTTGTGCAAGCACCGAAACGTTTTCGTTTTCAAAGTCAGCTTTGTTACTGAATTTCAAAATAAATGAAGTCATAGCACAATAAATACTCTCTGTCTGGGCTCAGTTGGAAGCGGGTCCTGCTCTCCCTCCCATCCATTCCTCAGGTGAAATGAAAATCTGGGAGGATTTCTGAACAGTTTGGATTTTTACAGTATTTTCTGCAGAGTCAAGAAAATCACAGAACAGGAAATTCTGAGTAAATCAGGACCTTGCTGCGCACATTAATAATTACCCTGCAAGCACAGCAATAAGTGTACAGATTGAACAGCTGCCAAATATCCACCTAAATATATGGAACAGCTCCCTGACACCAGGAATGGATTTGGCACACATTGAGTGATGCCAACCACAGTTAATTTAAACCCAACACATCTGTCCAGTGTACCTGGAAAATTAACAGGTGAAGAAAGAAGAAAGTGAACAGAGCAAGGAAGGCACTGACCTGACTTCCCATCCTAAATCCTAGGTTCCTCTCTCATGGAATCACAGAAGGATTTGGGTTGAGAGGGACCTTAAAGCCCATCCAGTGCCACCCCAGCCATGGGCAGGGACACCTTCCACTGACCCAGGTGCTCCAAGCCCAATGTCCAACCTGGACTCTGCCAGGGATCCAGGGACAGCCACAGCTGCTCTGGGCACCCTGTGCCAGGGCCTGCCCACCCTCCCCGGGAACAATTCCTGCCCAATATCCCACCTGACCCAGGAATTCTAATATCTCTATTCCGGCCCCCCTGGCAGCCTTATAAATGATCTTTCCAGGAGGAAATCTCCACTAGATCTTGTCTCTTAGACACCAAAGTTGACCGACCATTACACAAAATCTGTAAGAAACAAACTGTCATCGGTTCTTCTGCTTGCAAATTACCTTTTCTGGAACAGTGAGATTGCTGAGTAACCACTAAGGATGTGTACTAAATACAAGTTGATGGTTTCAGTTTCCGTACTTCACCGTTTCCATTTGATAAAAACACTGTTGTGTTAAATTCAAAGCAAAAAAAAAGAAAAAAAAAAAAAAAGAAAAAAAATCAGGGGAAAAACAGTTTGAAAGGAATAGAAAAGGAAACTAGCAGAGCTCTGAGTAGAAAGGGCACTTGCATGACCTGAGTAAGCACTGAGAACAGTGAACAGAAAAAAATCAATTAGGAATTAAAAAGAACAAGTTTTGCTGAGGACAAAGTGCTTGATCTGGGAAGATATTTATCCATTAGACTTTGAGCTACACTTGTGATGCACAGATGCTGTAAAGCATCTGGAGGAACAGTTTCCACTCTGCAGTTGGTTTTGGAAGGAAATATTATCCCCTGGTTACAAAGATTTCTTGAGCTACCAAGAGAAGGGGAAGACTGAGCCAAGAGGGATAATCACTCAAATTACATCTGTCTGACTCAGTTTCATCTGTAGAGCATAAGGAAAAAAAAAAAAGAAAAGAAATTGGTGGTCTAGACCATTTTTAGCCTTTTGGATGATGAGACAGGAATTTGTACCGCTTGAACTTGACCAAATAACTGCAGGGTGTGTCAGCCTGTGCAACCCCACCCCTCTCCTCTGGAATTTCACATTCCACCCACAAACACCCCACGATGGAGAGCTGGATTCCTGGAAGGAGAGGGAGCTCCCCTCTCGTTTGGCAGGGCTTGGATATTACAGCATCCAGCACCCTCAAATTGTTCAGGAAAAGCCCTCCAAGACCATGGAGTGCCACCATCCCACAGCACCCAGCCCCAGGGTGTTAAATCCCTGCAGGGATGGGGACCCCAGCACTGCTCCGGGCAGCTGTGCCAGGTCAGACAGCCCTTTCCACGCAGAAATTCCTCACAACACCCAGTGTTCCCTTGGTGGATCTGTCAGGACTGAGATTGCTTCAGCAAGGACTGATCAAAACCAAAAAAACTCAGTATTTGTCCAAATTAAACTTGTAGCTGAATACATAAAAGTCAAGAAGGGCAAAAAAAAAATCCTTATGCTGCAGCTGGGTGGTCTTAAATTACTTCTGTATGTTGATTTATTCGACCTTATTACCCTAGTTTACTTTCTTTTTTGTTTCACTCCTCTCCCACATTATTTTCATGTCTCTCATCCTGTCCTGTCCCTCTTCTGACACATCAGTCAATCCCTGTTGCACAAAAATAAAGGATGACTCAAACCACACCATTGATTTTTGAGGAAGAAAGGGAAGTCTTTTGATGTATATTCAAAACGAGGAGGTACCAGATTGCAATTCCTATTTGCCTTGGTCAAAGAAAGATTTTTAAAAGTCACAGTAGAAACTTCACTTCTTTTAAAAGAAACAAAGTGTACGATGAGCCAAGTTTTCAAGCAGCATCTACCCCAAAGCAATACAGATGGTACTGCTGAGCCACGCTGTTCACATCATTATTTGCTCCCTGCCCATAAAATCACAGTTGCAAAATAAAAATCCCTGTGCTCGCTTTGAACACACGAACAGTGAAGAAACAGGCTGGGAGTAAAACCAGGAGGTTGCTTCATTCAAAACATGCCCTGGGATAATCCCTGTGTCACGACAGGAAATAAAAACACCGGGGGTTCAGGTAGCTGAGGCCATTGCTGCCTGGAGGAAAGCAGGATAATGAATCCTGACAGCCTCACACTCCCACCAGCACAGGGCCAGCACCCCTTCCTGAGCTCCCCGATTTCCTTGGGATGTGTCACAGCCCGTTCCAGCTGCCACCAACATCTCATGACAAACACACAGCAGACAAAGGACGATTTAGCCCATTGTTAACCGGACCTTTGCCTGAGGAACTCTCTGCATCTGTCAGGAAGCCCCTCCTGGCTGCAACCCCACCGCGTGGGAGGTGAGGAGATTCCAGTCCCTCCAGTTCCTGCACACTGGGACACTGGTTGCAGAAAGGGTGGGAGACCTTGACAGCAGTGAACACAAGCCTGGTTTGGTGAGAAAACCTTGGATATGGAGAGTCCAGCCCTGGTCTGATGAGAAAATATATATATACTGCCCAGAGAGGGTGTGGAGAGACTGAACCATCTGGATACAACCCCTGGAAGTGCCCAGGGCCAGGCTTGGAGCCAGCTGGAATAGTGGAAGGTGTCCCTGCCCATGGGACTTTAAGGTCTCTTCCAACCCAAAGCATTCCAGGATTTTCTCCCATTTCCAGAACTTTCCCACAGCAGGAGCCTGACACCCCAACACCACCCAAACATTTCAAATTCTACAGCTGAGAGCTGAAAACATCAGAGCAGCTTGGGGACATCATCTCCAGGAGAATTCAGAAGGTAGGTCCAGCAGGACACCAAAAAGGGCTCTGCCATTCTACCACACTTATCTGGAGGGCACAAACTGGAATTTTATCTGCTTTTAAACCCCTGCTGGTGCTGATGCAGCATGTCCCAAACACAGAGCTGTGCTGTCCTGGACGGGACAGGCTCGTGGGCTCCCAAGCACAGCTGGAACTCTGTGTTCCAGAACCTTTCACAAGAAAACCCCAAGCCCAGGGTTCACAGAGAGCAAGGGCAGGGAAAGCTGACGTGATGTGCTCATACAGAGCCCATACTGTGCCCCATCTATAGCACACGTGGGAGAGGCACCGAGTACCCATTTGCTACTTGCGGTGAACACGATACTCTGGGGACACCACAGGACGTTCTGTCCTGATGGGGAACAGCCTCAGAGTTCCTGCCCAGCCTGAGCTCCTCAGCTCCTGGGGTGACAGAACTCTGAAACTCTAAGGGCCCTATCAATTTTATGATTTATGGTAACAAAGCCTTTTTTTTTTTTTTCCAAATAAAATACGAAATTAAATATAACTTTGTTTGCTGCTGCGAGGATGACTTGGGTCCTTCTGTTGCTGTTCTGTTTCCTGTTTCAGGGAGATCTTCAGTGCAGAGCTGCATCTTCCCTTCTACTTCCCTGCACTTCCACAGAACTTTAATTAAAGTCCACAGGCACAAAAAAAGATTCATCTACCACTGGCAACAAACAACTGGCAAGGTGAAATATAAAAGCCTTGAAGAAGAATGAAACCAAAATAAAACATTAGCCAAGCAACAAAACCAGAAGTCCCTAAAAATACACTTCCATGACATTGGAGTCAAGGAAACACCAACTCCCTTCTGGGCTCTGTGACACCTCTCAGGCTGAGTTTGATTGCAGAAACTCTCTGTAAATACATTAAAAATAGGCATTAAAAGCCAGGGATTTCCATCTTTAACTAACAATGAGTTTCCAAGAAGTATGCAACTATAAATACACAAGAGTACTATAAACTTTAATAAAGAACATGTGGATGTTTTATTCTTCTATTGATTCTGGCTTTTTAATTTAGCACCCATCTTGCAATGAATGTGTTGTGGAAGGGGTGTGAGAGCAGAAGAAGGAATGAGAGAGAGAGAAGAAAGCAGGGACATGTAGAAGTTTTTACACAGGCAAAACTGATCAGAACATGAAGAACCAAAGTCCCTTCACATCTATCATCCCCTTAACAAAATGCCAAGAAATCTCCTCCCCTCTAGAATAAAACTTCCTTTAAAATAAAATCTTGATAAACAGCTTGTGAAACTCCAAGGAGAGGAACAATGGGAGCTCTGCTCCCTGCCCTGTGAGGTAGCTCCTGGATCCCTGGTGAGCTCCACACCCCGACCTGCAGCATCCATCCATCCTCCATCCATCCTCCATCCATCCATCCCTCCCTCCATCCGTCAATCCCTCCATCCATCCCTCCATCCATCCCTCCATCCATCCATCCCTCCATCCATCCATCCCTCCCTCCATCCCTCCATCCCTCCATCATCCATCCATCCCTCCATCCATCATCCATCCCTCTATCCCTCCATCATCCATCCATCCCTCCATCCATCCCTCCATCCATCATCCATCCTCCATCCATCCCAAAGCAGTGTCTGGCAAGGGAATATCCCTGGCTCTGGGCGGCAGTCACAATGCCTGGCACGCTCCCTGCAGCCACACGTGCTCCCTCAGCCTGCAAACCCACCCTGGGAGCAGCACGTGCTCTGTCTGGCACAGCAAACCACAGCTGGCACCAGCTCGGCTGTGTTGGGAGCCGACTCAAAGGAAGATTCCAAAGGGGAGGCTGTAAAATCCGAGCAGCAGAGGATGGGAAGGGAAGGAGGAGACGTGTGCAGAAAAGACGGGAGATACAAGGGCAGGAAGTTGTGAGAATGACTTGTAGTGTCTTGTAACGATGCAGCAGCTACAACACGAGTGGGCTGAGGAGGAGATGAGCAACAGCACAGGATGTGTAAAGCCCCGGCACTTTCTCATCCCAAACCCCGGGCTGTCGTTGCCTTGGAGCTCACACGTGGCACGAGGAGGATGGGACAGGAGCAGAAGTCTTTCTATAGCTGGAAATGCTGCATCTTCTGCATCAGATATTTTGTTAAATGTGTAGCCAGCACTGGAGGATATCCAGAGATTTCCTGCCCCATTCTCTGCTTCGAGGGAAAAGTTGGACTGAATAGTTCCCCTGGGAAGATTCCACAACTGCCTGGGTGAGCTGCTCCAGAGTTTTTTTCAGAGCATTCAACCAAACCACATCCAGAAATGGGAGGAAAAGACTCATTTACACCTGGAAATGAACCACCACCTCCCTCCATCTGTGAGCAGTTACTGTGCCCTCAGGTATTTTCCAGAATGAGCAAGCCCAGCTCTATTATCCTTTCTTAGAAACAAGACTTTAAAGTTCTTTACTATTTTTGCTCTTTTCTAAATTCCCATCAGTCACATCATTACTTTTAAAGCCTGCAGGTCAGAACTGAAACCTCGACAGCCCTGGACAGAGGGGCAGCAAAGACCCAAGTTCCACATGCAATTCCCATTACAATTATTGAGATATTAAAACTACTAATATATTAACAGACTTTCTGTGTAACATCCCTTTGTTCATATCATTCTGCTTATGACCTGATTACAGCCCTCACTGTTAGGTCACTGAAAAGTGACAAGGAAGTTATGACGGATTTTGTACCGATGCATTGGATTAATTTTAAGTGACTTGTTTTTCCTAAGAATATGGAGTTAAGTGCTGCTCCCAGAGTGCTCACACCCCCTCCCAACTGGCACCAGTGTATTCCTGGCTCAATAAGAACCAGCAGTCACTGACACTGCTGCTGACAGAATTCATGTCACTGCCTTTCTGTGCCTGCCCTGGCTGCTGCTCCCTCCTTGTGCCAGCATGTGCCTAGCACATGGAGCAGGAACTGGCTCAGGAACCGATCCCAACATAAAACAGGCTCAAGAGCCACCAAACTGCAGCTTTAAGTCATTAAAGGAAATATTAAGCAGTAACCAGCTCCAGGAGGATTTCCTCATCCAACAGTTCGGTGCAACTGTTTCTGTGAGAAGCTTACACTGATTTTTGCTCACCGCTGTACCCCGTTGGGGCTAGAAACTAACTGCTAAATAAACAAACTTGGTGGGATCCTTCCTGCTACCAAAACAGCTGCTCAAGGGTCTGAAAGTGTCCCACAGCTTCTTCCCTTCCCTTCCTTTTTTTTTTTTTTTTTTTTTCTTTTTTTTTTTTTTTTAAGGCTAAGTATTCCTTTTCCTTTTCTTTGTCCATCCTACCCATCCTTGATTTCTCAGAAATCAATCTCAGAAATTGTCTGAACTGTTTCCTGGACTAATCCAGGGTGGATTTCTCCAGGCTGAGTACACAAAGCTTTCAAATGACTTGTCAATTATGAGCTGCAGACCGAGGAATGAGGACAGCTGGGTGTTGTATTGCCAGAGCGAAAACCTGATAGTGTTACAAAAAGCGAATGGTGTTCCACTTGAGTGCAGCCTAAATTGAGCCATATAAACAGCAGCACTGTTACACCGGCAATAATCTGTCTCCCAAACGAAAGAACACACAAAGATACGAGGGGGGATGAAGGGGAATGTTCCGTCCCTGTGTGTGTGTTGATACTTCTCTGGAACATGTCATGCTCTGCAGTCCTTCCGAACTGCCGGCAGCAAAACACGCCAGAACAGGGGAAATCTGAGACTCACCTGCAGTGACAGCCCCGGCACAGGGCGAGGTGTTCTCCGGGACTCACCTGCAGTGACAACCCCGGCACAGGGCGAGGTGTTCTCCGGGACTCACCTGCAGTGACAACCCCGGCACAGGGCGAGGTGTTCTCCGGGACTCACCTGCAGTGACAACCCCGGCACAGGGCGAGGTGTTCTCCGGGACTCACCTGCAGTGACAACCCCGGCACAGGGCGAGGTGTTCCTCTGCAGGGCTCCTATAGAATTACTGTAATCGCACCGCACAAAGAGTGAGGAAACCCGACACCCAACGTCACCCAGGACCAAAATGTACACATGATGCTCACAGGCCTGTGCAACATCCCTGAAGCGCTGCAGGAATGTCGGGGTTTGGCACTTCCACACCTCGTACCTTGCGGATCTCCTCGGGCAGCGCGTGGACGGGGCCGCGCCGCTCCATGGCCTCCCGCAGGCTCGGCGGCGGGCTCCGGGAGCGGCCGGAGCTCGGGGCTCCGGGAGCGATCCCGGGGCTCGGGGGTCCCGGAGCGATCCCGGGGCTCAGGGCCCGCCGGGGTCCCGGCAGGGGGGACCCGTGAGGGGCGGGGGGGGCGCGCCGGCCGCCGCCATTTTGTGGCCGCGGCGTCCGCCGTAACCGCGGCAACGGCGCGTGCGCGCCACGGGGGCCGCGCGGAGCGCAGGGCTCGCTGCTCCGCCGGGGTTTAATGCGCCCCAGAGATCCGCCCCTGACACCCCAAAGCCAGCCCTGACATGCCAGAGCCCCCCCGAGGCCGCCCCCGCCATCCCAAATTGGGCCTTGACACCCCAAAGCCAAACCTTGACACCCCGAAGTCAAACCCTGCCACCCCAAAGCCAAACCCTGCCGTCCCCAGATTCGACCCTGCCACCCCAAATCTGGCCCTGCGCTCGCAAAGCCACCCCCAATGTCCCGAATTTGGCACTGACATGCCAAACCCGTCCCTAACATCCCAAATTTTATACTGACACCCCAAAATCTCTACCCTCTCTGGCCAGCCCTGACAGCCTAAATTTAACCGTGACACCCCAAAGCCCCTCCTGACACCTCAAACCTGCATCTGACACCCCTAATTCAGCCCTACCAGCCCGAATTGGGCTCTGGCACCCCCAAGCCAGCCCTGACACCCCCAATTAGTCCCTGCCACCCCAAATGAGGCCCTGCCAGCCGGGTCATCTGCGTGTCACACCCGAGGCACGAGCTCAACCTCGGGATGAACCGTCCGCGCCGCCAGCTCCCGGGGAGACCCACTGGAGCGCACACACGGCCACGAAAATAAATAAATCAGGGATGGATTGGCAGCGAGATTCGGCAGTTTCAGCGGGATTAATTCCACTTTCTGCCCTTCTTTCCAGCGCTGGTGGGTTCCTGTTTCCTGCAAAATCCAGTCGGCTGTTGGGACTTGGCTTTATCACACCGCAGGGACCATCTGCCCAGAGAAATTCCTATCACCCAAAACGTTCCCTACAGCCTTATATAAAACAATTCACCCCCAAAACCATAATTTGGGGGCACACACGTAAAACTGGGGACAGGCCATGGCAAAAAGAACCTGAGGTGATCTTCATTTCATTTACGCACGACTCATCTCTGAGGTGAAGCATTCGTAAGGTTGGGAGCTGAACAGGGGAGAAAAGGGGGAGTTGGATTGAAGAAAGTAGCGAATTTTAGAGGATAGAAACAAAAGATTTATTGGGGGGGGGGAAGGAAAATTGCATCAGTAAGAGGGGAAAAGAGTGAGTTTTAGGGATGGAGGGAAGGGAAAATGGGTGAATAGGTGCCGTCTCAACAGAGGGATGCAAAGGCCGTTGGGGCGCCCGGTGCCGTCCGTCTGCCCCCCGGCTCTGCCACGCGTGTCACCGCGGGTCCCTCGCGTGTGGCCGCCGTGCCCCGTCCCGCGTTGCGTGCCGAGCTCCGAGCCGCGCTAATCCCGCCTTGGCAGCCGCCTCACGCCCCCGCCTCCATTTTAACCTCTTCGTGCTTCAACGCCAGGCACGGGCGAAGCGGGGAAGTGTGCGTTGCGTGTGAAGGGCGGCTCGCCCCCCGCGGGGGTCATTAATTAAGATCTGCATTAATAGGAGCTGGCGAGAGCCCGCCTTGGCTGGGAGCGGGCTCTGGGAGCGGGGTCTGGCCGCGCCGTGCCGGCAGCTGCTCCCGCCGTGCGTGATGGCGGCGGGCGGGGGGGCGGCGGCGGGCGGCGGCTCTCACGCGATGGCGGGGCTGACGTGCCGAGCCAGGGTGTCGTGAGGCGCGGCCGTGAGCTCAGCGCGGATCACCGCGGGCGGCGAGCGGGGGGAGCGCGGGGCAGGGCGGGGGGAAGGCGGGCGGCAGCACGCAGCAGGCAGGGAGGGACGGGGGAGCGGAGGATGCTGCATCCCGGCCCCCCCGGCTGTGCCCGCCGAGGAGGGGCTGAAGGGGGCTTGGCCAGAGGGACTTGAAGGGATCCTGTGTTTGGGGGGGTGAGGGGAGCTTGTCCCAGAGGGTTCTGAGGGGATCCAGCTCTGGGGATCCTGTTCTTGGCTGGGGGGTTCTGAGAGGATCCAGCTCTGGGGATCCTGTTCTTGGCTGGAGGGTTCTGAGGGGAGCCTGTTCTGGAGGAACAGGTGAGGAGATCCAGTCCTAGACGAAATGGAGGCGATCCTGTGCTTGGGGACCTGAGGGAGATTGGACAAGTCTTCGCCTGTGGATGCGAAGATCCAGCCCTGGAGGGCTGAGGGGAGGAGGTCGTAGGGGAAATAAAGGAGATCCTGTCCTTGGGGGCTGAGGGGAGCTTGCACAGAGGGAACCTACCCGAGGGGATCAGGGGAGATCCTGTCCTGAAGGTGCGCGGAACCTGGCAGAGCCATGCTGAGCCCGCCGCGATGCCCCCACGCCAGGGGCCGTGTGGGGAAGCAGAGCACGGGGAGAAGCCGCTCCCACCGCACTCGGCGGCTGTTTCCTCCCAGCAGGAAGCCCCCACAAACCCCGCGCTCCTCACGGAACCCACAGCCCGGCTGGCTCCGGGCTGCGCCGGGCTGCGGGGCTGGCTCGGCCCCTGCCCGAGGCCTCGAGCTGCGGCCGTGCCCGTGCCCGTGGCACGGTGCCGCTGTTCGTGCCAGCCCCGGCACCGCTCGGGATCAGGTTCCAGGCGGCGCGAGCAGCTCCAAGGACAAACGAACGGGCAAGAACCGAGTGCGTGACACGCAGCAGTCATAAGGCAGCTATTTCCATTGTTTTCCGGCAGGCTTTGTACCTTCTCAAACACACGTGGAAAAGCCTCCCGCTGCTCAGAAATCCCAGCCCGGAGGAGCAAAGTCCGTGCCAGTGGGCAGCTGGGGAAAAAGGCAATAAAACACCAACACCCTCTTCGCACAAAGCGGGACCGGCAGAGGGGCTGGGAGGGTGAATAGGTGTGTCCACACCTGCAGCGTTCTCTGGACAATGAGAAATCCAGCTTTTATCCCAGCCCTCTGGCTTTAGGCTGCCCTTGTTATTTACTCGGTACAAAGAGCGGCGCGGGGAAGCGGTTTTGCAGCGTTGTCTGCAAACGGCTCCTCTGGGAAGCTCCGGTTGTTTTCCTAGGGAGGAGCGGAGCTCGGTTATCGCTCCGTGGGTACACAGGGGGTTTGGGGAGGAGCGGGGGGTCCCGTGCCGGAGCAGACGTGCGGCAGGAGGGGTCAGGGGAAGGACAGGGCTCGGAAGGCAGCGAGGTTATTCCCGGCGCTCCCTGCACATCGCGTTGGTTCCCCTTTTTCCAGCGATATTTGCTGGATTTGTTTGGTTTGCTCCGCTTGCCCCCTCTCTTTGCAAATGTCACAAGGACGAGAGCGTGGGGGGAGAGGGGCCTCAGTGGGAGGATGTTTGGAGAAGGGATCTGAGCGCCAGGGCTACCTGGGAGTCAAGGGCAGGCAGGTCGCTCCGTGCTAAGAACAGAAACTCCGCAAAGCAGCAGGGAAATGATAAAATCAGGAAAGGTTGGGTGGAGCAGGGTGCTGTGTGCGGGAAGACAGAGGGGAGGGAATGGTCCCACTCTGCGGAGGCACCGATGCCGGCCCGGAGCAGAGCACAGAGGAGGGTGCTGGTGGCACTGGGACACGCGAGGCAGCAACGGGAACCCGAGGGACGTGCTCCTGCCGTGACATTGCCAAATCAAAGTCAAGCTCTTGGCTGCAAGAGCACACGAGGTGACTCAGAGAAAGAAACCATATGATTAAGCAGCAGCTGAGTGCCAGAAGTGAAGAGCTGTCAAGGATAATATCAGGAGTGTGTGTGTGGAGGACAGTGGGTTTATTTGCCACGATAGGAAAGGATTTGAAAGGGAATACAAGACGCTTGTACTGAGTCTGACTTGGCAGCAAGAGAAGCTGGGAAGGGTGCCAGGAAAAGCGTCACGGATACAAGGCTGGGGTGAGCAGGGAATGCAGAGCACAGAGGCAGCGCCGGCAATCAGGAACGGGCACAGAAGGGCAGAGGGCACAGACCAGTCAGCAGGATGGGGTTTGGAGAGGGAATCAAAGAATCGTTAGAGTTGGAAAAGATCTCCAGGATCATCGAGTCCAACCTTTGCCTGACCAAATAGCGCACTGTCACCAGCCCAGAGCCCTGAGTGCCAAGTCCAGTCATTCCTTGGACACGTCCCTGGGCAGCCCTTTCGAATGCTGAAAAACCCTTTCCATGAAGAAATTCCTCCTGACGTCCAACCTGAACCTCCTCTGGCACAGCTTGAGACCCTTTCCTCTTCTCCTTTCAAAGCGTCCAAGCAAAAGCCCAACCCCCTGGGAGAGAGGGCAGAGGGGTTGGAGGTTTTGGTCTCTATTTTTAAGGCATTCAAGGGCATATCTGTAAGATCTCCTAATGCTCCTGGATGACAGTGATGGTGGCACTCCTGATGGCTCCTCAGGCAAAACAGAACTGTTACCATGAGGGTGAGGTTTCATCCGTGCAGGAGTCAGCAGTTTCCCAGGAGCCTGCCAGGGAACTCCCATGGGATCGCAGAAATCCCATCAATCTTCCCCGTTCCCCCCAGCCACCAGCGATCTGCTCTTTCCTAATTTAAACACAGGAGCTGGAGGGAGGGAAACTTCCTACTGCTGGCTTTAAAAAAAAAAAAAACAAACATAAAACAAAACACCTGAAAATCCTGCCAAAACAGAAACTGCACACAAAGTCCTCCCCACTGGAAGGGGACAAGGATGGATGAAACAAGACAGATGTTACAGCCTTGGTGAGCTACTGCAAGAAACACCAGGCAGTGATGAAGGAACTGTGGAGTTACTGTAAAACAGGAAAAGATAAAGAGAAAACACAAGTGAAGGAAACCAGGATGTTTAGAGGATGGAGCATCCCAAGGAGGATGGTGGGGCTCACTTGAATCCAGGGGGCATGATCACTGTATGTGCATCATTCTGAGAATCCAGCATGCAAAAACAATCCCTGAGTCTCCCAGCCAACCACGAAGGGAATGGGATAACCCATACAAATAAGGACTAGTGAGGAGAATCTTTGCAAGCCCTGAGACCTGCCCTGTGTTTTGATATTTACTGGTGACACAGTTCTGGAGCTTTGCTTGGGCTCCTCTCCATGTCCTTTGAAAAACTTCTAAGCAGCAGCATACAGTGCCTGGCAGGAGGTCAGGCTGCTCCTTCCTCCACCTCACTTCAGTGCCCAGCTCCTGCTTTGTGATTGCCCTGCAGTGTCCTGGCACATCCCGATAGGGAAATGCAAATGTTGCATTTCCATGGCATGGCCCGACAATTTAAATTTATCTCCCACGAAGAGATAACAGCACGTGTGTGTTGATTGCAGGCTGTTGCTACAACAGCCTTGTTTAAAAGCAGCCCTACCCTTCTATGTGCGGAACTGGGGTGAAAATAAGGTGGAATGAGATTTTTCTTGCTTTGCTTTAGAACCTGTTTCCTCATCTGTCAAACCCACTGACCTCGAAAGGAGCAAGGGCAAGACCCCAGCTAACACTGAAATAGAGAGAATATTAATTGAAGTGCAACAATGGTTATTTCTGGTGTCTAAAGGTAGATACTGGGGGTGGTGATGGCCAAAGGAGTTGCACTTGACTCTTACTCTGTACTGTCCTGACCAAGAGCTCAGCTGTCGTGTCCTGAGGCCACCTGAGATGACCCGTGGGCACCTGAGGTGACCCATGGCTCGATGCCAGCTGAGCTGGCAGCTTGTGGAGCCCAGAGGTGCAGGAGCTGTGGCAGCCACCCCCTCACCGTGCTGGCTGGTATCTGAGGCCTCTGCAACAGAACCCTACACAGGGAGGTGCAGGCCCCTCAGGGTGGTTGTTTTGGGGCTCCTCTAGCACTGCTCAGCATCACAAACTTCGCTCCCATTCCTGTGAATCTGTCAGCAAGTGATGGTTTCCATTAGCTGTTTGCCATTTCAAAGTATCCTGAGTGGCTTAAGAAAGGAGATTTTAGATAAAATTGCTTTAAAATCTTTAGGTTTCTTTGTGATATATCCCAAATAAAAGCTATTGAAGAATGTGGCAGAGCTGCCAGCAGAAGGCCAGGAGCTGTTGAGATGTTCGGGAGGAAGAGTGGGGACACCCTGCCAGGAGTCCCTGAGCTTTAAGGTCCCTTCCAGCCCCAGCAGCTGTGACTGTTGTCAGAGGCACACAGCGAGGTGTCCTGGCTCCTGGGGAAAGCAAAACCCTGTGTGTGACCCGTGAGAGGCAGGGGAGGCTTGTGAAATGGGCCAGTGTTTCCCAGTCACCATGGAGTCACCCAGGGAACAGGCAGATTTTCTTCCTGTTTACACAACATGGCACCAGCAGCTTTGTCCCCAACTCTGGTGACCTGCAGTCACCATTTGGAGGCCGTGTTGACACGCCATGGCAATAACAACTTTGCCATAGGGTTTTTGAAGAGGTCCTAAGCACAGAGCCCAGCCCTGCTGCAGGATGCTGCAATGCAGGAGGGCTGGGAGGAGGCTCAGCCCCAGCCTGTAGCCACCAGGGTACCAGGGAGGGCACAGCAAAGGTGGCCCAGATTTCTCACAGGGAATTGCTCCCCAGGGAGTGGCAACAACGAGCTGCATCCACAGTCAGTCCTGGGAAGGGGGCTGAGGGAGCTGGGGAAGGGAACGGAGCCCCAGGAGGGGATGAGGGAGCTGGGGAAGGGAACGGAGCCCCAGGAGGGGCTGAGGGAGCTGGGGAAGGGAACGGAGCCCCAGGAGGGGCTGAGGGAGCTGGGAAAGGGAACGGAGCCCCAGGAGGGGCTGAGGGAGCTGGGGAAGGGAACGGAGCCCCAGGAGGGGATGAGGGAGCTGGGGAAGGGAACGGAGCCCCAGGAGGGGATGAGGGAGCTGGGGAAGGGGCTCAGCCTGGAGAAGAGGAGGCTCAGGGGGGACCTTGTGGCTCTGCACAACTCCCTGCCAGGAGGGGACAGCCAGGGGGTCGGGCTCTGCTCCCAGGGAACAGGGACAGGAGGAGAGGGAATGGCCTCAGGGGAGGCTCAGGGTGGACAGCAGCAGGAATTTTGTAATGGAAAGGGTTAGACTTTGGCAGGGGCTGCCCAGGGAGGTTTGGAGTGCCCATCCCTGGAGGTGCCCAAGGAAGGGCTGGAGGTGGCACTCAGTGCTCTGGGCTGGGGACAAGGTGGGGATTGAGCACAGGCTGGACTCGATGCTCTGGGAGGGCTTTTCCAGCCTCAGGGATTTTGTGATCTCATCATTGTGCAAGACCGTGCCTTGCTGGGAACTCAGGCTGGACTTGGGGTTCCTGCAGGGACTCAGGCTGCTGCCACCCTCTGTGGGTCCATCTTACAGTGCAGCAGCTGATGGCTTAAAGCCAAAGGTGCCACTGAGGACCCCGTCACACCACACAGGGACAGTGCACTGCACAACTCACCGTCTTTTTCAAAGCACTGTGAATAAAGTAGAAGTGATTTTTTTTTTCCCCAGCAGTTGTCGTGAGTGCTTTCCTGAGCCTCCATTTCGTGACAAAAAATTTCATTCCCAAAGCGTTCTGCTGTCGTGTGGTGATGGTGAGAAGCGACAGAGTCCCCAGCTGCACCAGCAGAGCAGCAGGCACGGGCTGTCACAGGGCATCAGTCACAGCTGCGCCAGGGAAACCCACACACAGCAGCCAACCTGGCATCCCACACTGCAGCTCCTCTCACAGGCCGTGGGTGTCTTCCCTGCAGAACCCAGAGTGACAAACCTGAGCTCCCTGACCTTTACCTGCTGGCCTTTCTTCCAGGGCTGAGAGGAAGGGCCGTGGGTTGTTCTGCAAGGTGTGTGGGGTGAGAGCCACGTCCCCCAGCAGGATTTGGGGTGCCCAGCGCTGGGATCAGCTCACAACGTGTCCACTGCACTCTCCCTCCTCGCCATTCCTCTGCGGGAGGGCACCACGCTAAGCCCCCCTTTTCTGGGGAGAGAACCTCCTTTTCCACATCAAGTCAGACCTGCCTCCAAGCCTGCAATTTTGGGAGTTCTGCAGCGTGTCACCTGCTGACCTGGGCTCGGTGCCTGCGCAACAAAAGCTCTCCCTGCTGCTGTTTGCTCTTGGTACAATATCCCTCTGAGTACACTTGCCATATCTGCGCTGATACGGTGGGAGATACTCGCTGTAGTATCTTGCACTCACAGAGGGAGGATCAGCACTTCCTGCTGGGGGTACAGCACTCCCCACCCCGAGATTAAGGGCACATTCAATATTTATCGAGCTGTCACACCTTGAGGCCCTGTCAGGATTAAGCTCCACGGTACCTGGTGTTCTAAAACCCTGATAGGAGCCAGTCCCACTCCCCCTGTGCCATGTGTGTCCCTGCTCACCACCAATGTCACAGTGCCCGGAGCTGCCACCACGGTTATTTTAAGGATGGCGATGACTTCCACACAGGTGTCACCTTTCAGAACTCTCAAAAATAGGACTTTAGAAAGTGCTTCACGTAACCCTTACCCTGTAAAGCCTTCCCAGTGAGGAGAAGGGACCAGCCAGAGCAGCAACAGGACCACGGGAGTTTTGGGAAATAACTTGGATCCAAAGAGAAGCATAACTACAGGTTATTTATACAGAGCCTTTTTTCCTTCACAGACTGCACAGAAAGTGGATTGAATCACAGAATCATGGAACTACTGAGGCTGGAAAAGCCTTCCAAGATCGAATCCAACCTGTGACCCACCTTGTCCCCAGCCCAGAGCACTGACTGCCATGCCAGACCTTCCTTGGACACCTCTAGGGATGATGAAATTATGAGCTGGCAGAATAATCCTCATTTTACACTGAAAGAGAGGTTTGCTCAGACAGGCTGAAAGAGCATCCAGATCTCTGGATTATAGAATAACAGAATGGTTTGGGTTGGAAGAGACATTAAAGTTCATCCTGTTCCACCCTGCCATGGGCAGGGACACTTTCCACTACCCCAGGGTGCTCCAAGCCCCATCCAGCCTGGCCTTGGACATTTCCAGGGATTGTTCCATTGATTTCATCCCACTTGATCACAGCTTTCCTGCTTTGTAATCAATCTATGGTCAATAAAAGATAACTCTGTCAAGGTGTTAAAGGGCAATCAGACAGGACTGATCCCTTCTGTTTGCAAACGTGTGAAGCTCCCTGTGGAAGCGCCTTTTGCCAGTTCTTTGTGGGGATCAGAACACAATCCTGTCCCTGATTCCCTGGAAACCAGCTGTGTGTGTCCCCAGGGAACCAGAGGCAAATCCTGGCGCTGCAGAACGTGTCAGGACACCAGCACAGCTGATCTGGCACGTCACCGCCGCGCAAGGAAATGAAAATAAATACAGATTTATGAAGGAAGGCCCATTTCTGGCACCAGGCACGGATTTCCTGGCTGACTGCTAATACCAAAGTGCAGATCCTCTATTTTATATCAGCTGGGGGAAATCCCAGCAGTTCATGCCACAGCATTAAAACACAGGGTTCTAAAAATAGCATCACAGAGCTGGACTGGAAACAGCAGTAAAAACGAGAAAGGAAACCCTGTCCTTCTGTGTGCTTGGTTTTTTTTTTGAAAGCAAGGATGTTAAATTCAACCCTGAGAGCTCATTTCGAAACAACAGGGCTTGGAAGGTGAGCTGGGAATATCAAAATAGCTACTGCACAGGGACATTTCTCTCTTTAAATCCTACATTTCTTTAAGATTTCCAAAACTCGCCTCTCTAAAAAGGAGGGCGTTTCCCCACCTCCGTGTTCTCCATCACAGTTCTGCTATTCCTGCTCAACCACGTTCATTTATCCCGTGATCCTCATAATTAATCCGCACGGATAGACTTGAAATTCAGATATTTCACTGTTTGACCTGCAAATTCACATTCAGATTCAACCCAGGCCCCTCGTGCCGTTCCATTCCCTCAAACTCACAGGGGGAAGAAGAAACGGGGAAGAATCTTTCCTGCCTGAGGGCCCCTTGGGAGAGACCACACAGGAAAACACATCTCGTTATCCCACCATAATGTGGGAAAAATCAAACATTCCCAGGCCAGGGAAGTGATGTCAGGGGCTGTAGGCTTCTCACAGTTGAATTAAATGCGCAACACCCACAAAAAAATCCCAGCTCAGTTGGATGGAGGATGGCTGGGACTCGCAGTTATCCCAGGAAATCAGCAATCCTTGCAGCACTGCTGACCCAAGGAGATCCCCTGGCCCTTCCCCTGTGTGTGACTCCCTCACAAACGCCTCTCTGGCAGGTTGGGAAGGCAAAGCTGGTGAGAATTTCCCGTGGTTTTCCCCTGGAAACAGAGTTTCCCAGGAATCACGCTGTCCGAGAGGAAGAGGTCAGTGGGGTATTTGTACAGCTGGCTGCTCAGGTTGCCTCGGTATGGATTTTCCAGAGGTCTGGTAACTTGTGGACCTGCCAATCCATTCCTGAGCCTGACTCATTAAATTCACTCAGTATGGCAACAGCCAGCATTGCTTTTCCGTATTTTTTAGCATTCTTGCTAATCCATAAAACTTAGCAGGTCGGAATGAAAACCACAGGAAGAAAGAGCTAACAAGGTCCTCCTGTTTCTACAACTCCCATTAATGTTAATTGGCCTTACAAGAGACACGGCAAAAGGAAAACAGACCTTGGAAGATGGAAAAAAAATCAACTTATTTGTGTAGTCAGGTAATGATCCCCTTTGCACAGCCTCGCTCAGTCCAGCAGCCGCAGCTCTTCTGGCTTTATCCTTCCTCAAAAGCCTCGAGACACGTTGCAGATGACCAGACTGCCAAAGACACTCAGTCACATTATTTATGCTGTCACAGCACATGACTTAATAGGAAAATAAGAATAAAATCCAAACCCACAACGGTATCAGGGGAGCACTTGAATTTCAGCATCTATTTGATTTGTAAGTAAGATTGAAATTCTGAGGAAACTGGTTCTGGGGAAGTCGTCCCTGCCCAGGGCAGGGGGGGAACAGGAGGGGCTTTAAGGTTCCTCCCCACCCAAACCAGGCTGGGTTTCTGATTCTGACGGGCCCTGGAGGGCTGGTGAGATCAGAACAGATCCCAGCTGGGGCTGCAGGAGGCTGCAGGGGCTTGGTTCCCGTGCTGGCGTGCAGACCGAGGTGTCCCGGCCACCGCGGCTGCTGCGGGCAGGAATGGGATGTCAGGAGCCATCAGGGAGCTCCACAGGGATGTGACATCTCCCCCCGGCCTGAGCCCCCGGCACAGCTAATCTGAGCAATCTGCCGTGCTCCCCAGCTAATCCTGCCCCTGCTCACACCAGAGCACTGCCCTCAGCCGGACCCTGAGCCTCTTAGGGCCACTGCCATCCTTCCAAAGCTTCCAGAGAAGCCCCAGCACGGCTGGGATGGGGCTGGAGCCAAACCAAGCCCTCAGCTGAAACTCGTTCCCACAACTATTCAAATAAAGCATTTCCATAACCACAGCCAACAACTGCCAGCAGTTTTGTGAAGTGACAAAGGAAGGCTTTCTCAAATAAATTTCAGGAGAAGGAAGGTGAAAGAAAGGCTTTCTCAAATTTCACGAGAAGGAAGGTGAAAATGTGGATGAGAGGATTTGTTTGGGGCCACAGGAAGCCAGCTTTTGTTAGCTGATGTTTGTCCTAGCGGGAATCACAGGATGTGATCCGATGGAACACGTTGGGGTGTTGGGATTGTGCTGTGCAGGGCCAGGAGTTGGACTCGATGATCCTCGTGAGTCCCTTCCAACTCAGGATGTTCTGTGATCACACACCAAACCTGAGGCATCAAAAGCCTTTTACACGAAGCCCACAACAAAATTTCAGTCACAGGGAGGGCATATTTAAAATAAATCAGGTTTAAGGTGGTTTGGGTTTTTTTTTTTTTGTCATTATTACTGTAAATACAGAGGAACAAGCAGCAATCCCTGTGCCCTCCCACCCCCCCGGGATGTCAGCAGTGGACATGGCACTGAGCTACCACTAAAGGAAATCATTAAAAGTCGCTGGCAATTAAAGCTCGAGCAGCGTGGAGGTGCCAGAGGGGGCTCCGGGATCGCGGCAGTGGCCGGAGCTGCCGGACCTCCCACCCCATCCATTGCATCACGCCGTGTCCCGAGGCAACATCTGCATTTCCCCAGATGGGCCATTAAAGTGAAGGATGATCTGGTGTTTCCCGAGGAGAGGCGCTCCCCAGCGAAGTGCTGATTCTGAGAATTCGGGAGAGAGGAAGGACACGAGGAGGGGAAGAGCCAAAGGCTCCTTCCCAGCCCTGCTAGGAGGGTGCCAGGCACACACACAGCACACACATCTGTGCTCCTGGGCCTTCTCCAGCCGCCTTTTGGAGAACGCTAGACAGGAAATTGGTGCCACAGGGCAAACATTCATTCCTCCCGACTTCCCTCCCAAAGCAAGCCCAGATTTGCCCCGGCTAGACCGGCTTCCTGCGGAGCACCGGGGCCTCCCCGGAGCATCCCCGGCAGGAATGACGAAAATGTGCGCGAGGTGGAAAAACAAACAAACAACGGCCCGCCAGATGTTTGCAACACCGACCCAGCAACGCCGAGCTCACAGCAGCAGCTGATGCTCACGTTGCACTTCCAAGCCAGGCTCGGAGAAGCTGCCAAGTCCAACCTTGGCCCGAGTACCCCCATTCCCACCAAACCACATCTCCAGGTGCCACAGCCTGAGCCCCTGCAGGGCTGGTGGATGCTCCGGGAGCAGGAGTGGGGTGTTTGGTGCTGCATCCCTGAGAGTCGGGGGGGATGAATCCCGCCTTTGCCCTGCTTGCATCCTGGCAGGGGAGATGATGAGGATTTGGGAGACATCTCCTCGGTGCCTCACCACATTCCCGGCCCCTGCCTGGGACACTCAGGCTGAGCTTTGTTCTCCGGGGCTGTGGAGGGAGCGGGGAGCTCAGCCTGGGACCCCGCTGGCACCTTGTCCCCGTTTTCCCGAGGTTTGTGTCCCTTTGGGGTGTCCCTGCGTCCAGCCCGTGCCGCGCAGAGGTGGCGGCTCAGAACAAACCCTCGCGGCGTTTGTACATCCCGTGCTGCTCCGGGCGCCGTTATCGCAGCCTTATCAGTGACAAATGAGCCATCGGAGCCGCTCGGCCGCGGTGCAGCCCCTCGGGAGAGCCCTGCGGAGCACACGGGGATGGAGTGAGGCAGCTCCCAGTGATCCCGGCCCATTGCAGCTGATGGAGCAACAGCGCGGGCACGGATAAAGGCCGAGTATCAGCAGAACGATCGGAACGGCTCACACGCCACGTCCTGGGGTGTTGCAACAGTCCCCGGGAGCACACAGAGCTGGGAGGGCCCAGGGGATGCTCCCGGACCTCCGCGGGCTCCTTCCTTCCCCCCCGGGGTGGCTGCACACGCGAGCCGGAGCCGCTGGGTCACAGCAAACCGCCTGCAGCAGTGCCCGGCTCCCCTCGGGACGGGGTTTTAGCTCCAGCTCACCAGAAAGCTTCAGCTTTTGTTCCTCACACCCGGGGAGGGAAATTCGGGAGCGTTTTGGTGCTGCTATTCCCAGCTAAAGATGCTGCTGGGTTCCTCATTCCCCTCCAGTCTCCCTGAAGTGCCAAAGCCGGGCAGGGACAGCCACCACTGCCATGTCCCACCCCTTGTCACCAGCCTGGGAGGGGACACCGACCCTTCCGAGGGGTGCACATGGACCCAGCCTGGCCGAGGGCAGGTGGACCCACGAGGAGTTGGAAGAAGGGAAATGGGAGCCTTGGGAGGTGGGACGTGCCCAGGGAGGAGCAGGTGACCCCTCCCCAGGTGTGCAGGGATCTGCTACGGCTTGGAGTGACACCAACCGCCCCAGGGTGGCTCAGGAGAGCTCCCAGCGCCCTTCCAGACCCATCCCTGTCCACAGCAGACACAAATGAGGGTAAGCCCGGCTTCCCAGCCCTGCGGGAACCTCCTGCTGCCCGCGCTGAGGGTGGGGAGGGGTCGGGCCGTGTCCCTCCCTGCCCGGGCAGGAGATAACAGGGAACAACAGGTCCCAGAGCACAAGCCCCGGCTCAGGAGAGCGCCTGTCTTTGCACGTCCTTTCCCCTCCATCAGTTCTCTGGGCGCTGCCGGAGGAGCTGCCAGCGCTGCTCATTAACGCCTGCTCATTAACCCAGCAGCGCGCGCTGGCCCCGCACCTCCGCAGATTTCACCGGGCTGCACAAAGATCCCCTGGTGACAGAGCAAGAGATCTCCGTGCTCCCGAAGAGATGGAGCAAGGGAAGGACCTCCTCCAGCAGCACCTGGTTCCCGAGGCAGCCCCGTGGAGAGCCAGGAGAATTCCTGCTCTCCCTTCTGCTCTGCAGCAGCTCCAGTGCCGAGGACAGAGCGTGGCTGGGGAAGGGAAGGGGAGCTCAGCCCGTGGCTCCCTGCCTGCTCGGCTGTCTCAGCACTGAGGGCTCGGGCTGCAGCTCTGCTCTGATGGAAAAGCAGCAGCAGCTTTTGGAAGGAGCAGCCAGTCACCCTTATGGATACACGGTGCCAATGGTGCCACTTCTCCAGCTGCAGGAGCCTTGGGTGCCTCCTCAGGGAATTATGGTTTGTGGTGGAAGGGGCTTCAAAGCCCACCCAGTGCCACCCCCCCGGGACACCTTCCACTGTCCCAGGCTGCCCCAAGCCCTGTCCAGCCTGGCCTTGGGCACTGCCAGGGATCCAGGGGCAGCCACAGCTGCTCTGGGAATTCCAGCCCAGCTCCTCCTGCCCTCTGGCAGTGGGAAGCCATTCCCTGTGTCCTGTCCCTCCATCCCTTGTCCCCAGTCCCTCTCCAGCTCTCCTGGAGCTCCTTCAGGCCCTGCCAGGGGCTCGGAGCTCTCCCTGGAGCTTCTCCTCTCCTGGTGAGCACCCCCAGCTCTCCCAGCCTGGCTCCAGAGGGGCTCCAGCACCTGGGGCATCTCTCTGGACTGAGCCCTGCAGCCCCACAGCAGCTCCAGGCCAGGACACACATGGGGTGCCCTGAAAGCAAACCTGAAAACTCCTCCTGTCCCTGCTTTGCTGCTTTGCAATAATTATTACTCTTAGTGCACTACAGCAGCCTCCAGAATGTGGTACAAGTGTGGGCACTATAAACACCGGTGTGGTTTTATCAAACAGCTCTGAAATGTGCTTCCCATGCCTAATGCTCTGGAAAATGGGCAGGAATGAGACAGAAAGCACCTGGAACATCTCCGTCAGCAGGAGACTTCTGAGCTCAGCAGATCCCAGCTGAGATTATCTGCAAAAGGCATCAGTTGGTGCCTTGGCCTCGCTGCTGCATCCCAGTGAAAGGCAAAGCCCTTTGGTCTGACTGTGCAAACACTGAGTTCATGGGAAACAAACAGGAATCTGACTCCATGGTGGTATTTACTGCAGCACTTCCCTGTCCTGTCCTTCCTGTGACCCGGCTGAGGGTGTTTGGGGTGGTTCTCAGTGAACACCCGCCCTGGGGACAGCAGCGTGGACAGGCCAGGCTGGACAGGGCTTGGAGCAACCTGCTCTGGTGGGGAGAGAGGTGGGAACAGCCAGGAGCTCCCTCACCATCAGTGATGGACTGAAAGAGATGTTCAGTCTGCAGGCTGGGCCATGGGCTGGGCTTAGAGCTGGGCAGCACATCCACCCTCTGTCTGCATGGACATCATGGATCCCAGAACCATGGAATGGTTTGGGTTGGGAGGGACCTTAAATCCCACCCCTGCCACTGGGAACGCCTCCCACTGTCCCAAACCTTGTCCTACCTGGCCCTGGACACTTCCAGGGGCAGCCACAGCTCCTCTGGGTCCTGTCCACCAGGCTGAACCCGTGTCCTGCCCAGAGCAGCTGCACTCCGTGGCTGTGGATTCCTGGCCCCGTGCAGCTGCAGAGGCTGGGCCCTGCTGAGGGACAGGGAGTGCACAGACAAACAACCCCAGCGTGGATCAGCACATGGGAATGTGCTCCTGGTGCACGGGGAGAAGGCAGGAGATGATTTATCACGGGCTAATTACGCATGAGACAACTTGTACCCGGCTGGTCGGACAAGAGGGAGCCCGAGGAAAACTGAGGCAACAACAACCCTTAGGTCAACCTGACATTTGTTGTCGGGTCTGTGGGAAATTATTCTCATCAAAACAGACTTTGTAGCCATAAGAGCAAAAGAAATATTAATGCAGAGGATGTGCTGCGACGGGTTGGGCGGTGACGACACCATGGCGGGGATGGAGGAGGCCCAGGGGCAGCCAGGGATGGTTCCTGTGTCCATCCCCCCATTCTTACCCCTGGGCGAGCACCTCAGATTTCCACGTTACAAACTACAAATAAAAAGGATCCTGCCCCTGGGCTGGGCAGGGGTTTGGTGCTGGGAGCAGGAGGTTCATGGTGCGTTGTGCTCTGTGCCTCCCGTGACTCAGCCCCTCGTGAGGTGCCAAATTCCCCCGCAGCAGGAGGAAAGCCAGGGCCAGTCTGTGCCCACCCTGCTGTGGCACCCTGGCCTTGTCTCACTCCGCTTCTCCCAGCAGAGTTGAAAGAAAAGTTTTTGGGGTTTTTTTCCCAAGCAAAACTCTTGTGAGCTACGGGAGAGCCACAGAAATCCTCTGGAAGTCCTGGGAGAGCCACCCTGCTCCCAAGAAACCTCTCACTGCATCCATTTCTGGCCTCACTCATCTCCAGCACCTCTCCCACAGCTCCTGCTCCAAGCCTGAGCCACACACATGGATTGCAGCCCGCCAGGAGCTGGGCTACAGCACCCTGGGCCACCAGAATCCCGGATTCCAGGGGGTTTTCAGCCCTCCCAGGGACATTGCTGTGGCTGGAGGTTGTCCAGGAGCCAGGCAGTTTCTCAGTGCACCCTGGAGCACCTGGCGTGGCCTCAGAGCTGACCCTGCTTTGAGTAGGACCTTGCTTTGGACACGTCCCACGGCTCCTTCCCACTGCCAGGGCACCTCCCAGGGAACCTTCCCTGCACCTTCCTTGGAGCCACTTCCCCAAACAGCCCCGCTGAGCTCTCCGTGCCTGGAAGGAGGGCACAGGGAACATTTCCCACCCCAGGCTCATTCTCTGATCAAATCCCACAGCTGGGCAGCCCCGGGATCAGCCCCCCGGGCAGGGCAGGGCAGGGCACAGCCGGATCCCTGTGGGTGTCCCCAAGCCCGGGCCAGGGTGGCTGCAGCGTTTGTGCCCTGCGGGAAGGGGGGACGGTCTGGCTGTTCCCACAGCACCTTCGGGCTGCTGGCACTTCAGTCTCCTCCGGGAACAGCTCCTGCCCTTCTGCCCAGCTCCCAAATCAGCTCCTGATCAAGCTGTTCCTTCCTCCTGGCCTCTGGGGCACCTTTATCCCGCTGTCCAGAACAGGCTGTGTCATGACAAACCCCAGTGACCGCGGCAGAGGTGACCTCACCCTTCACTGTCACCCATGTCCCTGCGTCCCCAGCTGGCCTGACCCGGCAGTCCCCAAGCACGGGGTCCCCAAGAAGTGACAGGAGCCCCCCTGGCTGCCCGGGGTACCCCCAGACCCCACAGCCCCCTGGTTTCCCACGGGGACAGAAGCACCACTCGTGGCCCAGCGGGTCCCTCTCGGCCAGGCCACCACTGGTGCCACCCCCACAGGGCCACCAGGTCCCCGACGGGCTTTTCCCAAGCCCGGCCCTGCCCGAGGGTGTGTCACCGCGGCAATCCCGGCAGTGACACAGACAGATCTTATCCCAATCCCTCCTCTGTCCCCGGGTTTCATCCTCGGGCTCTCCACCAGGGACAGCCCCGAAAGCGGAGCAAGAGGCAGTTCCACCCTCCCAGCCCGGGGATGTGCCGTGTCACACCCGTGTCACACCCGTGTCACCGCGCTCGTGTCACCGGGACAGCCACAAGCAGAGCGAACACAGAGCGACGAGTGGGAACGTCCCCCTGGCAAAGCCGGGATCGCCCTGTCCTGCCCCAGTGTCCCCACAGGAGCGGCATTTGGGGACAGCAATTTCTCAGGGCTCTGCTCAGGGGTCCCTCGAGCAGCCGGTGTCACACACAGGAGGTAATTAACGCAATTAGGGGCACGTTCTGCCCAGGGAGCCGGGAAGGATCCCACAAGATCCCGGAGGATGGAGGGTCAGCATTGCTCAGCTGATGGGACACGGGGACAGCGGGCTGTGTCAGCCGGGAGGAGCTGCCGTGAGCTCTGTCTGTCCCGCAGGGTGGCTCAGACACTCAGCACGTTGGCGTGGAAACACCGTAAATATTTTCAGCGCGTTGTCAGCGGCGCTCCCTCCTCATCCCGCAGCTCCAGGGAAGGTGGGAAGGGGAAGGTTCGCGCTGACCCCTCCCAGGGAGCGTCGGGGCTGTGGAGGAGAAGGACCCAGAAAAGCAAAACGCCATGACAACATCCAAGGGAAAAACACACATGGAGAGTGGGAAGGAAGGCAAAGCCCCCACGGGGAGCAGCTGTCCCACCTCCCACCCTCATCCTCTTCATGCCAGCCCCAACCTGGGCACGAACCTCGAGAGGGGAACGACTCAACCCACAGGAACAGCAATCCTCATCCCACGGCTTTGGCTCCGAGCTCAATCCAAAATCTCCATCCCAAAGCCAGCACTGCCCTGGCGCAGACGCCCTGGAGCTGCACAGAGCCCCCCAATGCCACACCTCGGACACCTCCAGCTCTTTGGTGACTTCACCTTTCCTGAGCCCCCTCCTCCGTGCCCTGGTACCTTTCCAAAGCCATCCCATGGACGTCAGCTGTGCCCAGGAGCAGCTGCAGTTGCAGCTCCCAGCCCGCTGTGCCAACATCTCCACTGGAAGCTCTCCCAGGGATTGGGGTCACTGGAGGCGGCTGGTTGTGCTCTCCCCTCCTGCTCACCTGCAGCTGATCTCAGGTAACCAGGAGGGATCCAGAGCAGAGGAAGCTGCAGTGGGGTGCTGGTGGGAGTGCGGAATTCTCTCCCATGGCAAAACCCCTTTCTCTGAGGCCCCAGGCAGCTGATGTGGAGCAGACTGTGCCAAACACAGCTCTCCAGGAGTTTGGGGAGACCCCAGGACAGAGCCTGAGGGTCCCTTCTCATCCCAGGGAGTCCCCAGGGCCCCACAGGAGCTCCCTGGAGGGCAGCCTGGGCTCCCAGCCACACCTGAGCCTTGAGAGGGAGACGATTCCTGTGGAAGGTCTCAGTGAGGACAGGGCACCTCAGGCACACCCAAAGCACAGGCCTTGGGGTGAGCAATTAGTCAGGGTGGTTTGGGAGGGACCTTACAGCCCATCCTGTCCTGCCCCTGCACAGGCAGGGACACCAACAAGGGACAGACCGTGTGTCCCAGCACCTGCTGGGAAGCCATCGCAGGTTTTAAACCCTCCCCACAGACCATGCTAATCTCTTCCTGATTTTCCTTGATTTTAGAAAATTACCTATTTGTGTTGTTCTGTTGAATAATGCCATGTATGAGCAGGGGGTAGTTTTGTGATCTCTCCCCCAGTCTCTGAAACGTGACCACAAAAAGTAGTGGTTGGGAGAATGTTTCATTTAATATCCTTGGGATGAAATGTGGTTCAGAGTCCCTAGAAATAGCCAGGCTGAAATGCTGAGCTCAGGGCCACTGAAATGACACCCCAGAGCCACATTCTGAAACATGACCATTTACTAACATAAATAAACAGTGTTTTATAACAAAAGGCACGGGATTTTCCAACTATAAACAATGGGAAAAAAAATATATGTACAATTTCCACATAGGGAATCAACCAGCAAGTGCACAGTTGGTCACTTCAGATCTCCTTTCCTCCGAGTCATCCCGCCGAGTTAGGAAGCGTCCAGATTTCAATTCCCCCCGCACAAAAGCGCTGAGAGGAAGCAGCAGCCCAGGCTGTCAGATGGACACAGTGCTGCTGACCTCCTCATACTGGATGATGAAGTAGGGGTAGCTCTGGTCATCGTTGAAGATGACGAAGATCTGGGGCTCAAAGTAATTGTCCACGCAGGAATCGTAGAGGTCGCTGGTGACGCTGCCGGGCTCCACGGGCGGCGGCCTCCTCATGGTGTGGTTGCCCACCGTGTACCTGCCCGTGAGCACCTTGGCCAGGAACATGAAGTGCACACCCTTGGGGGAGCGCTTGGAGAAGTTGTGGGAGTAGCTGGCCTTCCTGGCGAAGTAGCTGCCCTGGCCGAACATGGTGGCGTGTTTGCCGCAGACGCGCGGGTCGAAGTTGTGCTTGCAGATCCCGTCCACCACGTCCTGCGACGTGCCGTGGAACAGGTGCCGCTCGTTCATGATCCTGTCCAGCCCACTCATCTTCTTGGACATGTATTCCTTTTTCCTGCAACGGAAAATGGGGAGTGAGGGTGAGGGCTGGCTGCAGGTCAGCCGGGGGGAAAGGTGGTTTTGTTATGGTGTCGCCCTCTGGAAGAGCTGAGCTGTGAGAGGAGATTCTTTCGTGTCCCCGAACAGCAATAACTATACTCAGGTTGAGAGCTGAGCAGAGTGAGGAAGTTTATTATGATTTGGGGTTTAAAAAGGATTTGGAATGTGATCAAGGATTGGGGGACGAGAGGAACACCTCTCTGGCTCCAGTGGTTAAAGCAGCAGTCCATCACAGACTGGGATGGAAGCAATCTTTTTTCATTTATGGTGTATGCGTGGGAATCTCCAGTAGAAACATGTAAACAATTATCAGAAAATTAAAAAATCAAAGCGACAGGAGATAGAAATCTCTCGCAGAAAATTCCTCCTCTAGGAATATCCATTATTAAAGAACTGCAATTGCCTTCTCTTACCTTTTATACTTCTCCCAAAGGAACTGGTTCTGCACTCGCAGGATTTTCAAAATCTTGTATTTGGTCTCTGGCACAGTCTTGTGGAACAGGTTGTAAATGGTTCTATAGCTTTTGTCTTCCTTCAGAACAGGCACTTGGATGAAGTCCTGGGCTGGATCCATCCCAATCCAGGTCTCGGGGTAGAAGCTGGGGCAGGTGGCAGCAGCTGGGGACAGGTCAGGGCACGGGGAGGGTACGGCCGAGCTGCCGCCCAGGGTCCTGGGGATGGACAAAGGTCGTGCTCAGACACCTCCAGCCCCTCCAGCCCATCCCCAGCCTGGCTGAAAAGCCTCTCAGTACCATGGAAGTGTCCAAGGCCACGCAGGACAGGGCTTGGAGCACCCTGGGAGAGCGGGAAGTGCCTGTCTGTGGCAGGGGTGGCACTGGATGGGATCTGAGGCCCTTCCCCACCCCAGGAGGACTCTGACTGCCATTGACACAGCCAGATGTGGATTTGCATTTGCAGCTGGTTGTTTTCCTGCCCCTCCTCTGGGAATGCTGCCTGGAGAACAGGCAGGGCTGAGGGTGGGAGCTGTGGCCATGAAGCCCCATGGATGCCAGAAAAAAACCCTTTGGAAAACCCAGCAAAGGAGACCAGCAGGGCCCTACTCTGACCCACCTGCAGCTCTGTGGAATCCTCACCCTCTGGAAGCTGCTGAGCTGAGCTAAGTGCCCTTTGTGGTCCCTGATCCCACCTGAGTGAGCAGCCCTTACTCAACTGAGTAAATCCTCCCTGGATTGTCCCTCCCATGCCAAGGGGAGCACTGGGACCGTGTGGCACCTGCAGGGTGCTCACAGCAGCACAGCTCCTGCAGCTGCAGGAACACGTGGAGCGAGCTCCAAAGTCCACCAGGGAGGATTTCCCCAAAGGATTTCTCTGGGAAAAGCTGCCAAGCCCTGCGGTGGCCCCAGAGCAGGCAGCAGGAGAGAGCCCAGGCACCCACTGGGAGCCCCGGGGTGGAGCTGCTCTGCAAACCCCCCAGATGGCCAGAAATCAAATCCAATCCCAGGAAAAGCTTTGGGAGGGGGAAGTTTAGTGGGAAAAAAAAAAGTCTATTTTTAAATCAACACATGGAGAGCTGTGACAGCTCTCCCACTTTTCAGGGCAGAAACACTCTTGGAGTGTTGCTGGCTGCTCCCTCCCACTCGAGGCCAAGGCCAGGATTCCCTTCATTTGCATTTGACTTAACTCAAAGTTCTTCTCACTGGTTATTAACAACAGCTGAGCAGAAACCCAGAAATTTGTTCTACATATTAGTATTAAAATAGCAATCAAATACCAAAGCCTGCCTTTGTTTTTAATTTGGTTTTCCTCTTTGATGGGCAAATGGGAAAAAAAAAATATTCCTGTGGGGCCTCATCACTCACACTGGGCTGGAAGAGCAAGCAGAGATTGCCAGTAAATCATGGATTAATGAGGAAGACATCAAATCCAATAAAAATCCTGCACTCCTTTGGTGTACTTTGTTCCATTCTTCTGACTGGTGTAAAATATTTATGTTAGTTATTCTCAGGGCAAGCCATTAACAAGTCAACATTTTTCGTTCCTATTCTATATTCTTTTCCCATTTTAGAACAGATTTAAGCAGGTGGGAGGTGAGGGAAAGAACAAATCTCAGGTAGCATCATGTGGGAAGTGGAGGCAACACTGACTCCTGAAGGATGGATCCCATAAATATTTAAAATGCTCTTGTTCTTGCCAAGAATCCATGTTTTTAAATGAGCTTTCCAAGGTCTTTGGATAAATAAAATCAGAATGAAGTTTGGTGCAGAACAGAACCTCAGAGTTTAGTCTGCAGGTTTGGTAGCTGGCACAGACAGTTCTGCTCACGAGTCCTCAAAGTCCCACAAAATTAGCTGGGAATTAATTGGGAATTGCATCATTTTAGCTGATCACTGTGGTAAAACAGTCCCAGGCAGCAAAGCATGAGGAGGAGCCCTGAAATCCTCATTTTTCATTCGGAAGAGAACCAGGACTGCTCTAATCAGCAAATCCACTCTTGGTTTTTTTACTGGCATCCCACGGTTTAATAACCTGGGGTCTCCTTCCTGTAAAACCCAACCTAAAATCACCTCCCAGCCCACATGTGCTGAGGCTGGGGCCAAACTCCAGAGGGGTGAGGGCTCTGTGAGCACACCCAGTGCTCCCAGTAAAGCACCACAGGATGGTTTGGGCTGGCAAAACCCTCCCAGTGCCACCCCTGGCCAAGGCAGGGACACCTTGCGTAGCCCACGGTGCTGAAAAACGGGCAGGAATTTGGCAGACCTGGTGTTCCAACACCCACGTTACAGATTTTAAACGAGGATAAACGTTTATCCTCAGACAAATGTTACTTTGGGAAGTGGCAGGAGCTGCCAGCATGACCTGGATTTTGGATTCTCGTTCCCGTTTCCCACCCAACAGTTCCTGTCACAGCCCAGGGAAACAACTCCCTCATCCTGCCCAAGGTGGAGAGCAGAGGGAATTGTCCATTTCCAGGGTACCTCCTGCAGGAAGGGCACCAGGAATTCCCCATTCTCAGGACACCTCCTGCAGGAATTGCCCATTCCCTGATACCTCCTGCAGGAATTGCCCATTCCCAGGACACCTCCTGCAGGAATTGCCCATTCCCAGGACACCTCCTGCAGGAATTGCCCATTCCCAGGACATCTCCTGCAGGAATTGCCCATTCCCAGGACACCTCCTGCAGGAATTCTCCATTTCCCAGGGATATCTACTGCAGGAACCACCCATTTCCCGGGACACTCACTGCAGGAAGGGCATGAGCAGCAGGCAGGAGCGCAGCAGGGGCCTCCTCTTGATCTCCCTGCGGAAGCAGGAGTTCTGCTGGAAGCCGTCGCGGATGTTGAGGATGTACTGGTTGTGCCAGGTGACGAAGCGCACCTCGCGCAGCCCGCGGCAGCTCGCCTCCTCGATCAGCCGCACCACCGGCTGCGCGGGGGAAAACGGGGAAAAGAGGGGGGATATAGGGGAAGAAAATGGGGGGGAAACAAGGGGAAAATGGGGATAAAATAGGGGGGGAAATGGGGGGAAAAAGGAAGGAAAATGGGGGGGAAATGAGAGGAAAATGGAGGGGAAAATGGGGATAAAATAGGGGGGAAATGGGGAAAAATGGGGGGAAATGGGGGAAAATAGGGGGGAAGCGGGAAAACAGGGAAAAAAGGGGGGTAAATCGAGGGAAAATGGGGGGGAAAGGGGAAAATGGGAAGAAAATGAGGGAAATGTGAGGGAAATGTGCAGGAAACGGGGGAAACAAGGGGGAAATCGGGGGGAAACGGGGAAATTTGGGGAAAATGGGAGGGAAATGGGGGGAAAATGGGGGGCATATGGGGCAAATGGGGGAAAATGGGGTGAAAAAATGGGGGAAATGGGGGGAAAACAGAGAAAAAGGGGAGAAAACAGGGGGAAATGCAGGGGAAATGGGGGGAAATGGAGGAAAATGGGGGGAAAAAGGAGAAGGGAAACACACACATGAGAAACCACACGCTCCAAAATTCCCATTCCTGTTCTACCCTGCACAAAGCCGGGCCTTGCAGCTCTCCTGGCAGCTCAAGCACCCTCACCGCGTTATTTGTGGTATTTGTGCCCAGCTCTCTCCAGTTCTTACACTCAGGAATTATTTCTGGGACTGCCAGCACTGCCGAGGTTTTATTCCAAACATCAGCTGTGCCCGGCCCAAGGGCTGCACCCCACAGCTCTGGCAGTGCCTGTCCTGCCCCAGCGGAGCTCTGGGGACAGGGAAATCACTTCCAAACTGCCAAGGTAAATGGAGGAGGTGTTCTGAAGGCTGCAGAAACTGTCCCAGCGTGATGAAAACAAATCAGGCTGCAGAAGGGCTTCCTTGGTATTGCCACAAGCTGGTTTTGCTCCCCAGTGTGACAGTCTGGCCAGCCCCCGTGTCTCTGATGTTTTCAGGGTAATTCAAGCCACAGCATCACAGAACCACAACCCAGGCCAGCGGAGCGGTCCCTTTATTGCTTTCTCAGTTCAACACTGACCCTCCTCATCCTCACAGGAACTCCAAATCACGTCCCTGAGTGTCTGCAGAGGAGCCAGGCTGAACATGGATGCATTTAGTGTGTGCTGTGTGGAGAGTTTGGGGCTGCAGGCCAGGAGAGCAGTGGGAAGGGAAGGGCCATACCTCAGAGTACTCTCTCCAGCCAAAGTGGTCCCTGCAGAAGTATTTCCACACCGTGTAGCAGTTGGAGCTGGAGCTGGGGCACGAGGCTGTGGACAGGCGCCGCATTTGGTCGAACTCGGCGCTTTCGTATAACTTCATAAGGTTCAGATCCACCCAGGACTCCTGGCCCCTGGCAAGGGTGGGAGAAACACACAGTTCTCAACTTTTGTGTCCCATTAAACCCGTGGCTTTCAGCACAGAGGGACAAAACCTCGAACCCAGCAGCTGTCTGAGGTGTAGGATCCCAGAATGGTTTGGGTTGGGAGGGACCTTAAATCCCCTCCAGTGCCACCCCAGCCAGGGCAGGGACACCTCCCACTGTCCCAGGCTGCTCCAAGCTCCATCCAGCCTGGCCTGGGACACTTCCATGGATTCAGAGGCAGCCACAGCTTCTCTGTGCCAGGGCCTCCCCACCCTCCCAGGGAAGAATTCCTTCCCAAAATCCCATCCATCCCTGCCCTCTGGCAGTTTAAAGCCATTCCCCTTGTCCTGGCACTAAGTGCCCTTGTGAAAGGTCCCACGGAGACTCAAGAGGAGAACAGAGATTTCTGAAGAACTTCTCCTCACCAACTCACCAAATAAAGGTCTCTATTTATAAAATAAAGCAGTTCAGTGGAACTATTTGCACAGAGAGAACGAGCACGTTGAACTCTCAGAAGAGCAGGGCACACAACCCAAATTTGGTGCTGCAGAACAGCACAATTCAAAATAAAACTTCACGAACTCTCAGCAGCAGAACATGACCCTACAAAAAAAGTTTCATTTTCTCTGTTCCCTAAAGGTAAGAAATACCAGAAAGGTGTAAACTTTCCAGGACACTGGACTGAGCAGGTTCCTCGACTGGCAAGTTATAACACTGATAGATTTTTTGCAGATGAGTGCAGCCAAAATAAGGATATTTAAGCTCTTCCTTCCATCCTTCTGAAGAACTTCAGCCTAATCCATGAATCCCCAGGGCCCTTCCCCTTCAGCAAGACAAACGCTCTCTAGATGTTATGAACAAATAGATGAGCAGAGCAATCTGTTTTGTAAGTGCTCTGAAAAACGTGTGTGGTTTGCAGCTCCTCTCCGAGTTCGGGGACGTGCGGCGAGTTACCGCAAACAGGTTCAGAAAAAAACAGAAACAGGGGCTGAGCAGGAAATGAAACCCTGTTCCCATCAGAACAGCTGTGAGACTCAGCACTGCTCACACTCGAGCACCCTGCCATGCTGAAACTGGTGATTTTCTCTCTCTGACTAAACCAGTTCCTCTCTGCACCAGCAACAACCTGCCGGCCCCCCGGGGACCTCAGGGGCTTCAAAGAGCCAAAGAGGCTCGAGGAGGTTTTGTAGTCAGGGCTGGGAGAGGCACACTGAGCTCACACTGCAGCAAAGGCAGGCACTGACACTTCCTGGTGACACCAAAGCAGCAAGATTTCATCTTGTTTGTGCTCTTGGCTGAAGCTGCAGGGGAAGGACTCTGCCAGAGGTGAGCCCAGCTTTGGGTGGGGGACTGAGTGTTTAAACTCCTGTGTGGGACCAAATGTCACTGCAAGGATACCGGCTTCAAAAGATCAGAGAAATGACAGATCAGACCACTGAGTCCAATATTCCCCCAGCACTGCCAAGGCCACCACTGCCCCATGTCCCCGAGTGCCACATGCCCAGGGCTGTTCAATCCCTCCAGGGACAGGATGGGGACTCCACCAGGCAGCCTGTGCCAGGGCTGGCCACCCAACCACGAATTTAATTTTGAAGCACAGGTACTGGAATAGCAAGAGCAGAGCTCAGACAGCAGAGCCAAACGTGCTCCCATGGCAAGGCACGGAGGGAGGAAAAGCCCAGGGAACACTCCCACGGGATGTTCAGCAGCAGCTCTTCCCAGCACAGCAGGGAAGTGTTGCAAGGGTGTGACGGGCACACAGGAACCTCTGCAGCAGGGCAGGAGCACAAACAACCCCTCCGAGCCTCCAGCTCATCAGTGTCTCCTCAGCTCACAGCCCAGCGAGGGGCAGCAGTGCAGGGCAGCCCAGAGAGTTTCAGGTTTTTACTGAATTTGCCCTCTCATCAAGTCACGCTGCTTGTCTCTGTGGTGACCACGTGGGAGGTGACACCTCAGACTAGGGAAAGATGCTACAGACACATACCCCTCTCAGCTTAAAGGCTCCATCCTCAGGGACAAAAGAGACCCAAAAAAGAGTGACTTTGCTGCTTTTCCTGTGTTTATTTTGTAAAGGTTGGAAAGAATGTTTCCCCCTGCCTTTACAATTGGTGGCTGGGGGGCTTGCAAAAGGAATCTTCTGGAATTTTCGCAGCGAGGGGGTGAAAATTTACACAGTTTGTAAATCTGAAACAGCAGCTGGCACACTGGCCCATATATGTGTATGTACATACAGCTTAGATGGACGCCTGGCAGGGAAAATAAACACAATAATAATAATAATAATAATAATAATAATAATAATAGTAACCTCCCCAGCTCAGGAGCAGGAAGTCCTTGAGGCAGGGCTGCTGGAGGAGAAGAGACTGTACCAGAAGTTGTTTGTTCTTCCCAAGAAGCCACTCCTGGCCACTCCTGAACACGAGGTCCTGGCTGAGGGGGTGGCCTGGGGAAGTTCTAAACCCCACAGCAATGAGGATGTTGAACACATCCCCCCTCTCCAAGGGTTCCACAGGCACCCAATTTCCTAATTCAAGCCCCAGCTACACCTCGTGTTTGTGATGGCCCTGTCCAGGCTTGCAGGGCTCCGGGGGCTCTGAGCTGCTCCGGGTGTGTTTGGGAGAGGTTTGTTTGTTTGTTTAATTGTTAAATCGGCAGAAGATGCTCCTGGTAGGGCGATGACCTTTAAGAGTCCTTTCCAGCCTAAACTGTTGATGTTTTAGAGGGGCACAAGCACAGTTCTGAGTGGCTGCAGAGCTGGTACAGGCAGGGACCCTAAAGCTCACCCAGTGCCACAGGCAGGGACAGGACAGGGACAACTTCCACTGTCCCAGGTGCTCCAGCCTGGCCTGGGACACTGCCAGGGATCCAGGGGCAGCCACAGCTTCTCTGGGCACCCTGTGCCAGGGAGGAATTCCTTCCCAATATCCCACCCATCTCTGCCTTCTGGCAGTGGAAATTCACTCCCCCTTGTCCTGTCATTCCAGGCTCGTCCTAAAAAACGAGTGCTCCACGTCACCCCTTCCAAAATCAACCTCCCAAACCAAAAAGCACTCCCGTGTACACGTGACTGCAAGAATCAGATCCTTAATTAGCACTCAGCTCGAATCCCTGCTGATTTCAACAGAACAGGAAGGAACAGACCAGTGATCAACTCACGATCACTGCTCCTGCTGGGCAAATCGTTGTCACAGCCCCTCCGTGTCCCCCTGCTCCCGGAATGGGCAGTCCTGTCCCAGCCCTGTGCCTGCTGCCTTCCCTGGGAGCAGCTCCTGAGAGCATTCCCTGATCTTGGTTTCGGGAAGGGCTGCTCTACTGCCAGGAACAGCCTGACCTCAACCTGCAGGCAGGTGACACCTCAACCTGCAGGCAGGTGACAGCTGCTCCCCAAAGTGCAATCTGTTTATTGACGGGAAAGGAGAGCAGGGATGGCCGGGGATTGCTGGTTCCTCCCAGCCCCACAGCAGCGCTCCCCGGGTTCCTACAGCTAACAGCCGATTAGTTTCATTTCATATGGAAATGGTGCAGCAGAAAGGAACCCACCCGGCACAAGGCAAAACACTTCCAAAAATCACTTCACGGGAGTTTTATCCGGCGTTCCTCCTGGGAAGGAATGAAAAGCAGCTCCCAGGCACTCTGAGGGTATAGCCAAGGACTTTCCCCCCCCCCCCCCAGTCCAGGCAGAGGGACTCTCAGCTGGTTTCCCATCTCCCTGTTATCACTAACACGTGCCTTATCTCACCCACTGTGGCGCTGTGTGGATGACACAGAAAACTTCTGACATTTAACTCTTTGATGGGCCAGGGAACTGCAGAACTCCCCAGACAACTGCTGGGAGAGAGGTTGTGGCTGCCCTGGATCCCTGGCAGTGTCCCAGGGCGGGCTGGACGGGGCTTGGAGCAGCCTGCGACAGTGGAAGGTGTCCCTGCCACGGCACTGGGGGGGATTTAAGGTTTTTTCCAAGCCAAGGCACTCTGTGATTCCATAATTCCATGCCTGAAGTGCCTCCACCATGCTCTGTATGATTTTAACACGTCAAGCACATTCTGTCAGCACCAGAGAAGGAGCCATCCCACACACAGAGGAACGAAGGAAAACCAGTTTCCTGTTCATTTCGTTGTGTCCATGCCTTCCCTTCCCCGTCCCCTCGCATGCCCCCTGATAACTCCACTGGAACACTCTGTATTTACAGGGTCACAGAATCCTTTCGGTTGGAAAAAGGCCTCCAGGAACAGCGAGTCCAACCTTGTCACCCAGCCCAGAGCACCGAGTGCCACGTCCAGTCATTCCTTGGACACCTCCAGGGGTGGGCACTCCAAAGGTCCCTGGGCAGCCCCTTCCTGTGCCTGAGCACCCTTTCCAGGAAGAAATTCCTGCTGATATCCGAGCTGAACCTCCCCAGGACAGCTTGGATTTCCTCTTGCCCTGTCACCACTTCACCCAAGAAGCAGGAGTGTGCGCAGGGAGAACAGCTCCCAGGCAGAACACGTCCCACTGCACAGCCACCTGCCTTTCCCTCACTGCAGCCATTCCATCCTGGCCTCTCTTCCACCTAGAAGGAGCCATTTCATGAAACTTACAGAAATTGCAGGAAAAAGAAAGAAAAAGGAAAGAAATCAAAGCAACGGCAAGAAGCTGCTGTGTCGGGCGGGTTGGGAGCCCTTTTTGCCAAGAGTGGAATTTTCAGCCAAAGCGGGGGGAACTGATGGGTCAGGAACTGCAGAGTTGTTTTAAACAAATCCTTCTGTAATCTCTAATGCTTGTTGCTTGTTTTGAAAAGCAATGTGTGCATGATAGGACAGGTGTGTGTGTGGGGGGGAAACCTGCTCAGCTCCTCAGGCAAGTATTTCCCCTTAGCAAATTGCATCCTAAAATATCCCAACGTGGGCATCTCCTGCAGGAAAGCAGGACTTTGGCACTGCTCTCTCTTTGCTGCGGTCTGGAACTTCTCCAGGGCCTCTCCTCACATTTATGAAGAAAACTGAGTGCTTCTAAGCACTTTAACCTGTTTAAGTTGATATTCCCCCATTTGTTTAGATAGCTTGGTACGTGGCTCGACGTACTTGGCAGACGCAAGAATACAAAAAAAAAAAAAAAAAACAAAAACAAAAACAAAAACAAACAAACCCCACAAAAAAACCCTAAGTAATTTATGATAAATACTCAGTTTGAGGCCAAACTGCAAGAAGCAGCTAAAGGAGTTGCATTACAAAGTAACTAAACAAGGTTTACCACTCCTCTGAGATCACATTCCCTTAGGTGAGAGGCAAGAGCTTAATGTGCACTTTACATTACTCACCTCAATAACTTATGTCCGTCATTACTCATCCCAATAATTAAGAGGAAGGAAGGTTGATATAAATAGTTCCTTGAAGAACACCCTCATTTAGAGCTCATTCCCTAATTGAGCTGAGAGCCAA
Source organism: Chamaea fasciata (assembly GCF_029207755.1). Classification (NCBI taxonomy): domain Eukaryota; kingdom Metazoa; phylum Chordata; class Aves; order Passeriformes; family Sylviidae; genus Chamaea; species Chamaea fasciata. Next base: position 21,599,511 of record NW_027094096.1, on the reverse strand, counting down.
CACTTTCTGGAAGGACCCGTGTCCCCGGGGGCAGCGCTGGTGCCAGGATTGCGGGCAATCCTGGCTCACCGCACCTCCCCAAGGCTGCTGGGGCCACCGAGCAGGACGAACAGCAGCCTCGCCGGCCAGGCAGAGTGCTGAGCAGGCGTTTCCCCCGCCTGCCAGGGAGCAGACAGGCCTGCAAAGCTCGTCTGACCACGGGAGATTAATGGCTTTAGCAAATAATGCCGTAACCATGGGACGCGGCGCTGGCGGGGCACGTTCGCAGCTCCCCGAGCTTCCAGGGGACACAGCACAGGGACCACCAGGGCACCAGCCAGCCCCAGGGACATCCCCCCACACCTCGGCAGGTTCTCCTCAGACAAGGTGATGTTGCCTGAGAAGAAGCTGGTGGTGATGCGCAGTGAAATATTTGACCTCCCCGCCTCAAAACCCGGCTTAAAAACTTGGCAAGTCGAAGTTGCAAGGAGGATCAGGCTCCAAGTTTGAAATCAGAAGCTCTGGTGTTAAATAGAGCTTCACTCCAAAGGTCTCACTGACACTTAGCCAGACGTGAAGTTCTTTCCAGGTTGGAAGGGATCTTAAAGATCAGCTGATGGCCAGGGACAGCACCTTCCACTGTCCCAGGTGCTCCAAGCCCTGTCCAGCCTGGCCTTGGGCACTGTCCACCCTCACAGGGAGGAATTTCTCCCCAATATCCAGGGTAAAGCTGCAGTTTGGCAGAACCACAATGCCAGCTCTGTGTCCCCAGGCTGTGCCTCGCTCCGAGCGCAGTGTCCCACCCGGCTGTCCCCAAGCCTTCCCTCACACCCAGGGAATGTCCTGTCCCCAGCTGGATCAGACAGGCAGAAATCCCTGTCCCTCAGCCCCACCAGGAGGTGCACAGGAAGGGAGGTGTCTCTGCACAGCAGCTTCCCAGGCTGGGGTGACCAAGCCCTGACCAAGCCCTGTGTCCGTTACCATTAATCCTTCAGGACACAGAGCTCGTGTGCACTGACGGATTTGGTGACACCAACTTCTAAAAGAAAACCATTTGCTCACTTGCACAGAGCTCAAAGTTAAATCATTTAATAGTCCTGTCTCTGGCTGTGCTGTTTTGTTTTCAGAAATCACTTCTAACACTTGGGAAACAGAAGTTCCTCTGTTGTAAAACACAGCAAATTTTATCTGCTATGCACTTACAGGATTTTTCCTTTTTTTTTTTTTTTTTTAAAGACTGGCATATTTCTTCAAGACAATTCCATAAAATATAGTTGTTCCCTACTACATGTCCTACTTCATGTTCATTTTCAGTGTGGGGCATCCACATTCTGATAATGCCATCACTAGAAAGGTCCTGGCACAGGGTGCCCAGAGCAGCTGTGGCTGCCCCTGCGTCCCTGGCAGTGCCCAAGCCCAGGCTGGACATTGGAGTTTGGAGCATCCTGGGACAGTGGAAGGTGTCCCTGCCCATGGCAGGGCATGGACTGTGTGATCTTTAAGGTCCCTTCCAACCCAAATCAGTTTGAACCTATGAAAAAGGTTGAATTTAGTGTCTAATCCAACATCTAATTAAGTGAAAGTAAAGATTAACGCTGACTTCAAGCACTAGATTTGGTCTCTGGTGCCGAATGAGAAATCTCAGCTTAATAAATGAAAATAAAATATTGAGAAAGCAGAGATGTACTTCCTTCAGGAACTGAAAGGAAGAAGAGGCAGTGAGCAGAACCCTGAGGGGTTCAGGTGGCAAAGGCAGTGGGAAGTTTTCACTCCAGAAATGTCACTTTGAACTGGAGCTGCACCAGCCTGGCAAACTTCTGCTCTCTTATCTGCCCTGCCACAACGTGCCCCACACACTTCCCCCAGAAAAAAAACCAGCCCAGTGTGCACCCTGCACTAACTGGAGCCTGTAAACATCACTCTTCCCCACTGCTCCCCAGACTGGAACCTGCAGGGAGAAGCTGAAGAAGTTTTAGCTCTCAGGGTGCAGGAGCCCACACCAGTCACACAACATCAACCTGACAGCTGTTGGCTAATTTTAGAGAATGAGTCAATAAACACAGCTCTGACAGAGAAAACAGTAAATTCCAATAACTGCTTAAATAAGGGAGATGATCAGCATTTCTGCCAGTGTGGCTCAGGGAACTAGCTGAAACATCCCCATTTACTCCCAGTGATGATGACATTTCCCAAGGTGTCCCCAGAGCTCCCCTCTGCTTGGGCTGTGTGGGATGGAATGGTGCAGACTGTGCTCACAGTGACACACAGCAACTGCTCTGTCATTCCTGTCCCCAGCCCTGCCAAGGCTCTTTCATGCTGCCACTTTGTCTAGCACAGAGAAAAGACTAATTAGGAACACCAAGAACAAGCACAGCATTCCCCAACAGCCTCTGAATTCCTACAGAGCTGAAGTCTTCTCATTTCACACACTCCAGGTCCTCCAGCTTCAAAGAACACATTCCCGATGCTAAATAACAGTTTTACAGGTGTATAAGAACTTTTTTTGTGGACTTAAGCTTGCTGGATATAAATCAAGAAACATTATCTCAGGGTTTATAACACACTTGGGGAAAACAAGGCACATGCTGTTATGTTTCTGCACCTTTCCAGCAAGGGAATAAATGGAGTTACCTACCGATACTTGACTTTGATCTTGTCATTGTCAGGGTTGCAGTAAAGCCTCTCCAGGTGCTCCTGGGAGTCGTTGGTCACACTTTGCCACCTCTGGGTCGCCGTCCTCCTCACCTGCCAGTGATAGGGTAACACTGTGTGGTGCTTGGGACAGTCACTGCCATAAACACAAGTGCCCTGGAGAAAATCCACACAGATCTCAATCCCGTCCTCCTGGTGGATGTGATACTGCAGCTGGTTCAAGAGCTCAAACACCAGGTCAAGGGAGGCCTCTTCACTTTTATCCTGGAATATCCCAGCACTGAATTTATTGCTCGGGGTCAAGTCGTATTGCATTGGACAGCTGTTCTCCTGGAGCAAGCCAGATGTGTAGCTTTCCAGAACCTTGTCAGGGAACAAAGGACAAGCTGCACCATCACCAGCACTTGGGTGCAAAGGATGATCCTGGAATGATTCATTACCATTATCAGCAGCAGTTCCAGGAGTTTCTGGGGAGAAGCCTTGCTCTCCTGACTGCACATCCTGCTCAGGATGCCCGGGGGAAGGATGAGCTCCTGGCAGCTGACCCTGCACATCTGAAGCTGTTGGCATCAGCACAGTCACGTTATTTTCTGTCTGGGGGCAAGAGGTACCGAGGTCCAGAGCCTTTTTCACAGCAGGTTCACATAAGTCACCGTGGCCACCACGCTGGCCCCGGGGCACAAAGACCCTGTCCAAAGCCCCAGCTCCCAGCAAGCTGGTAAAGATCGGCCTCAAAGCCCGCAGGGTTTGCGTGTCCAGCCTCTTCTGCACTTGCTGCTTCTTCTTGAAGCAAGGCTTCACCGGTGGGATCTTTTCAGACAGCCTCACTTGGGGAGAAAAGTCCTGTGAAGGAGAGCACTTCATTGCTGGGCAGGGAGCCTGGGGCACCACGCACGCTGCCTGGGCTTCGGCGTCCATCAGACACGGTCTTTGCTCTCTCCAAATCACTCCCAAACGTCCCAGAGCCTCCCAAGAATCAATCTAGGGCAGAAAGGAAAACAAGATAGTTAATCTCTCTAATTGCTCATGGTTGACACGAACAAGATCACCCCTGGAGAGGATTTCGAGCCAGCAACAGCAAACTCCTCCCCTCTCTGTGACTGCGGGCAGCCCTTAGGCACGTAAAGCATGAAAAGAGCTAAACTCAGGCTAATTAATCCCAAACCCACACTCATCTCCCCGCACATCCAGGCTCTGAGACACTCCGGCACGCACACGCGGTCCCCGGAGGGTGGGCAGGAAAAGGGGGATGTTCCGACGCCTCCTCCCTGTCAGGATGTTCAACAAACCGAGAGCACTCGGGTTCATTCCATTCCACAAAAGCGAACATGACAGCGCTGATTTCTGTGCCTCCCTCACACACACAGACCTGAGCAGCATGAGACACGTCCCACCCCCCCCCGCATTTCAGACATTCCCGCACCGTTTCCTCTCCCACCGGAGCGGCAAACCTACACATTCCCATTGCCGTTCCCATTCCATCGGCATGTGTCCTCCCTCGTGCCACCTCCCACATCCCCCTGCAGCAGCGCCGGGACCCACGAGAAACTTCCCACGGACTTCCAGCGAGGGCCCCGCTGGAATCCTGCCGGGCTTCCCAGGGATTCCAGAGCTCCCAGCGCCGTCCCTGCCCTGTCCCCGCCCTCGCCCGGTGCCACCCGGCGGTGACACACCGCGCTCCTCTCGCTACGCCGGGCAACAGGAATTAAAACTGGGCAGGGAAGAGAACTGAAGGGCGATGGTTACTCAGGAACCGAGAAAGACGTCGCTTGCAAGCTGCAGAACTGTGTTGTTTTTAAAGCGCAAATGACCAGTGTGCCTCGGACGTCACCAAAAGCGAGTGCTGTGCCTTTTAATCAGGAATCCTGTAATATTTGATTACGTTTAATTAAACCTTCTTCAATCTCATACTGAATGCTCGGAGTGGAGCACGTTAAGGATTACTTCCTGGATAAATGCATTCCGAGCAAAGTTACTCCTCGCTTCAAAACAAAATCGCAAAAAAACCCAGAGAAAATTTGGCAATAAATTCTTACTACTGATGATTTGCTCTGGAAAATTTCTCACTGAGTCTTCCGTATTTTGGAACGTTCATTTGTAAGGCTTTTCCATTTCCCTGGGAAACTGCATGTCAGGGGAAAAAAATGAAAAAAAAAAAAAGTTGTGCCTCTCCAGTTTTCCCATTTTTAGATTAGATTTAAAGCGACCGGTAGATCTGTTTGGCAGTTAACCCCAAAGTCATCGGTGTATCTGTTATTCTTCCACAGACTCCCAGGCAATTCCTCCAAACCACCAAAGGCACCTTCAGGTAACTCCAAATGTTTAAAAATCCTCGGCTCCGAAGAGAACGAGATGTTGCCGTTCATGCAGCCCAGGTCTCACTGCCCTGGCCAGGAGCGAGAGGATCTGCCAGGGCTCAAGGACCCCTGCAGCGCCAAGGTGCTGAGCGAGTGACTTCTGATCCCGTTCTTTGCTGCTATTTCAACATTTCTCTTCCTCACTTGACCAGCATTTAAGTTTTGCTGCTATTTTTACAGAACTGCCTTAGCGAGCAGAGAGCCGGATCCCCCAACGACTCTAAAAATAATAATAATCATTTTTAAAAAGCAGCCAGAAGGGCGAGGAAGAGGCTGTGCCGGCAGTCCCTGTGAGCGTTTCCAGCGGGCAGGAGCGGTCCCGCAGCGATGCTCCCGCACGCCGAGCTCCCGCCGCCGCCGAGGTCTGGCCGGGGGGGGTTCGCTCCCCGAGCGCTCGCCATCGCACGCGAGCCGCACCTCCTCTGCTGGGGAAAGCCGCTTCGCCGGCCTTAAGACACGTTTCGACAAGGAACAATAAAAAGCAGCAGCCCAGAGACACAACCTGTGCGCGGCGGGGCTGCCGGGGCAGCCAGCCCAGCGCAGCTGGGACCTACCGGCGCGGGCTCCCTCGGCGCTGCTCCCGCGTTCTCACCCAAATCCACGGTAACTCCAGAGCGAAATCACTTTTCTGCTGGGGGCAGATGTAAGGAACGCGGCGGGGCGGTGCCGGGACACCGCGAGCGCGGCCGGTGCGGGGTCAGCACCGCCGTGTCCGCACCGAGGGCCCCGTCCCGCCGCACATCCCGGCCCGACCCCGCTCCGCTCCTGCTCGCTGCCTCTGCCGCCCGATTAAATAGCGCTGCCAAGGGAGCTGCGAGAGCAGCGCCGGCCGGGGCGGAGCGCGGGCGGGTCGGGCCGGTTCCCCCCGCCCCTGGGGCCGGTCCCCCCGCCCCGGGCCGGTCCCCCCGCGGCGCCGGCCAGGCTGCAGCACGCCCCGCTCCGGTGTCAGCGGCCAGAACCGAAAGCGCCGCCCGAGGCCGTTCCCAAGAGCGATAGAGGACAAGAGGCCCCTTCGCGTTTCATTTATCACGCAGCGAACGTTTCGTTTCGGGCGGGGAGGGAGGGAGGGAGGGAGGGATGTCCCCGAGCTGTCGCTGCGTGCGTGGGGCTCGCACGCGAGCCGGGAACACGCCGGGAAGGAGCCGTGTCAGCCCCGGCGCTCCAGTCACGCAGCACGGAGAAGAACACACCGTCCTCACGGCAGGCAAGGACGGCATCCTGCGCCTCCCCGCGCCGGCCAGCTCTCGGTGCGAGCGGCTCCAGCCGCGCTAATTAATGAGTAAGAGACAAACAGGGAGCCCGTCCCGGAACAAAGTCACCCTGACTCACTCGGTGCACCCACACGCGGCCCCTGGCACGGCGCTGCCCCGGTCGGGGCTGGGCTCCTGCCGGTGACACACTCCGGAAAAGCCGGCGTGGAGTGGAGCAGGTTTCCCGCAGAGGCCGGGAAAGTGCTCAGGGCCAGGCTGGACGGGGCTTGGAGAAACCTGGTCCGTGGAAGGTGCAGGGTGGTGCAATGAGATGAGTTTTAAGGTCCCTTCCCGAGCCACGCCACGCCGTGATAACGCGCTACAGGCAGCTGTTGTTTATTCGCAGAGCGTTTTACAGGCGGGATTGGTTAAGAGCACACCTAACCTCCCTTTGTCCCAAAGCCGTGGCCGTGCTGTGGCCGTACGTGTGAGGGAGCACGGCGGGTTCAGCTGTCCGTGCCGGCCTGGCATGCTTCCCTGCTGAATCACTGCCTGCTCCCCAAAAAACCCCGGCAGGGCACGGCCAGCAGTTCTCACGGCCACCAGCCACGACCCGTGCATCCGCAGCACTCATAAGATAACGTCTAAAGGAGTTAAAAACTTCAGAATGTAACATTCACGTTGATGGAACACCTAGTGAATGATCTGCCCAGAGCAGCTGTGATCCCCGCCCCTGGAAATGTCCAAGGACAGAACTTGGAGCGACCTGAGATAGTGGAAGGTGTCCCTGCCCATGGATCAAGATGAGCTTTAAGGTCCCTCCATCCCAAACCACTCTGGGCTTCCACAACTCGTGTTCTTGTTTTCTTTTTAAAGCCAGCCTTTCATTCCTTGTGCTCAGTGACTTTATGAAATTACACACACAGAAAACACAGGCGGCTGGAAGGAAACTTGCTTTAAGGTGGCACAAGCTGTACAGCACAGTTAGAAAATATTGCACAGCTGCATTTTTAGTGCAGGTGGGCTATGCCGTTTCCCCAACAAATTACAGAAATGGAGCTCCATGGAATCACAGACTTTTTTGGGGTTGGGAAGGACCTTAAAGCCAATCCAGTCCCACTTTCCACTACCCCAGGTTGCTCCAAGTCCTGTCCAGCCTGGCCTTGGAGTTCCGGGGATCCAGGGGCAGTCACAGCTTCTCTGTGCCACGGCCTCCCCACCCTCACAGGGGAGGATTTTATCCAATCTAAACCTACTCTTCATCGGTATGAATCCATCCCTCCTTGTCCTGTCCCTCCACGTCCTTGTAAATAGTCCCTCTCCAAAGCAATTGCAGAGAGAATGACTCAAGAGAGGCTGAGTAAAGGTGGCATCTGTATCTGCAGGAGCTGAAAACAAATTATCATCTATAAATTAATTGAGCTCTTGAGTGTCTGAAGCATCAGACAGAGCCTCCCAGTCTGTCTGGACTGGAGCGTTCCCAGGCAGGGTGACTGGGATGTGTCACATCCTCGTTCAGGGAGAAGGAGCTGCTCTCACACACACACACACACACACACACACACTTGTATTTATGTGCCACCACCAGAACAGAAATTACCACTTTGGAATAGCTCCCTTCACGCATGAGCTATAAATAAGAGGCACATATGGCTGATCTGCACACTGGGGTGGGCACAGCTCCCGCTGCACTGGGGCTGGCAGGATGGAACCAGGCAAAGACAGAGGCTGCAATAACCATCTTTCCCCAAAGAAATATGTAATTAAAGGAAACACAGCACACCAGACCCTCGGACACCCGTTTCTGAGGCCACCCCACGCAAATATAAAAAGCAACTCTGACCACCACGAAAGCGTGATCTCATCTTTAAATACATGTTTAAATCTTAAGCAAGAGAAAGAAAGCTTTAATTATTTCTTTCAGATGGTAAACGGCCCCAGCTGAATACAGCAATTAACAACTCTGACTTGCAAATAGAGGATAATCAGTATGCACACTTGGATTCGCTGATGAAAGAAGGGAAACATATGACTTAAATGTTTGTGATAAAACAACAAAGCTCTCAGGCTCCAACAGATTTTTTTCTAATGACAGAACTCCCTTTCCACCTCAACTCTTGCACAATGAACATTCCTCACTTCCTAAAACACATCCCAGTACAGGAAAGTTCATTGTCCTCTCGAGTGTTTCACACAGGCGAACAAACAGCACCGTGCCGACAACTAACAAAGGGCTCATAGAATGGTTTGGGTGGTGAGGACCTTAATTCTCACCTCATTCCACCCCTGCCCTGGGCAGGGACACCTCCCACTGTCCCAGGCTGTTCCAACCTGGCTTTGGGCACTGCCAGGGATCCAGGGGCAGCCACAGCTCCTCTGGGAATTCCAGCCCAGCTCCTCCTGCCCTCTGGCAGTGGGAAGCCATTCCCTGTGTCCTGTCCCTCCAGGCCTTGTCCCCAGCCCCTCTCCAGCCCTCCAGGAGTCCCTTCAGGCCCTGCCAGGGGCTCTGAGGTGTCCCTGGAGCCTTCTCCTCTCCAGGTGAGCACCCCCAGCTCTCCCAGCCTGGCTCCAGAGGGGCTGCAGCCCTGGAGCAGCTCCTTGGCCTCCTCTGGGCTCTGTCCAGCAGCTCCAGGTCCCTCCTGTGCTGGGGAGATCTGGGGCAGCTCTGCAGGTGGGGTCACACCTGAGCAGGGCAGGATTTCCCCTCCCTGCTGCCCACGCTGGGGCTCAGCCCAGGGCACGGGGCTGGGGAAGTTCTGGGGCCCAGCTCGGGTCATGTTGAGCTCCCAAATTCTTCTCCTCAGGGCAGCTCCTGGATTTGTGCTTTTACACCCCACTGCTCGATGGCAAAAAAGTTAATCCCCTGCAAATACCAGCCCGAGCTCTACCCTTCGCCAGGCAGCCAGGGTAGGGGAGCACCCAGGGAATGGAAAGGTCAAGGATGCAGGCATTTATTAAAAGTTAACAGCAGGGAAAAAGGGAATCTCTGCTGTGCTGGCTGTGTCCCCGTGCTGGGAAATGATGCCAGCCAGGTTTCACTGACGGGAAAGAAGAGGCAGGAGGGCAGCAGAGGTTTACTCAGCTACACTCACGAAGCCTTGGCTGGACTGACACCTACTGGGCTCCACCTGCTGTGCTCGGCCCTCAGGACAAGGAAGGCAGAAATGTCACAGTCTAAGCATGTCAAGATGAAATTTTCTATTAAATAAATTAATTTATTAATGATTTTCTGTTCATTTATTTTGTTCTGTTCACACATTCTATTCACCTCCAGACCTTACCTGCTTATACATGATTATCGACAGCAGGTCAGTGGAAGACGATGGTGCTAGTCTTTAAAATAAACATTTTCTTGCTGGTTACATATTCACTGTGCATTGGGGATTTTTTTGGTAAATCTCATGTTTTTCTTTTTCACACTGCTCAAATCAAAAGTCCCAAAACTAGAGTGGTTCCAATTAACCAATGAAACCTTTTGAATTCAGACCCAACTTTAACATTTGCAGCTGGCAGTAACCAAAGTCATTTACTTGGTCTCAAATTCTCCCTCTTTTAATACCTTGTACTAGTAATGAAAAGTTTTGAAAGCACAGCATGTTGTTTCTTCTACTGAATATCAAGTCGGATGAAAACAGCATTTATCAGGAAAAAACTCCATGTATTATTCATGAGTATCACCACACCTCTGCTATTTCACTCTCAAATCACCTTATCTCAGGAAGTGATTTAGGACTGATGAATTTGGCCAGGGAACACAAGATTCCAGGGTGGGCCTGGAAACTTGTCAGGAGTTAATAATTTCTGCAGAGGTATTTTAGTGGCCCAGGCAGAGGAATGGACCTCGACCCTTGGCCTGTGTGAGCAGAGAACACCTCTGTGCTTCCAGGATGTCAGCACAGCTGCACCATCTCACTCCTGAGAGCCCCTGACTAGCTCATGGAACAAGGAATCATTTAGCACAGAACTTCATTCTGTTCTGTTCTACCAGTCACACTCAGGTCAGCAGTTTCTCCAGGACTCAGCCTTTTAAAGGGAGTTTTCTTCTGCAGCTGGACCAGTCTGAGGAGGAAATTATTGATGCTTCCAAACTAAAATAATATTATTTTTTAAAATTCCCACACTTTATTTTTAAAATACACATAGTGAGCATTTGCAGGGAATCAGGTATAGAGTGAGACCAGGTAACACTGGACACCAAAAAGTCCCAGACTGGAGGGACACTCTAGGACACGGAACTGATTTGCTGAAGCACCCATCCCACTTGGAAGTTGATGTAAATACACAAATTAATGCATGAAATGAGTCAAAACGTGCCCACAGTGGGGACAGGCTGGTCTGGTTTAGATGGGATTTTGTTGAACTGCTGCACCCTCTCGTGGAAGTCTCTTAAATCCATGTAAACCCTGGAAATTTATTAAAGGCCAAAGCAACACTTGCCAGTCCTTAAGGAACACAAACTGATTCATGAAACACCACTGAACTTTTGAGGCTTTTCAAGGATAATGATGATTCTGGAACTCTTCCCAGGTGGATCCTGCCACCAGGTGAGCAGTAATGTGTGGATTGCTTTGGTCCTTCTCCTTCAGGCCAGCTCCTTTTTAAACTGAGCAAAATGGGAATGTTCCAGTGTTGGCCAACTGAAAGCCAAGTATTTTCTAACATCACCAGCTAGCTCTACCTAGCACACAGACAGTTTTCAGACATCTGAAAACCAGCTAAGAGCTGTTCCTGGAGAAGCTGAAGGTGTGAATGAAGGTCTCTGTGGATATCCCTGGAAAAGGTCAAGCCTTACAAGAGAAAAGGCTTGTAAAATTGAATTCCCCCCAGGCTCTGCATGACTCAAACAGCAAGGAGAAAAACAGGAGTGTGAACACCTTAAACGGAGAATAATCTGACTGAATGGACAAAATCAATGCTAAATTCAACAACACATCTTTCTTGTAAGATGTAGGAACTGAAGAAAATCTGAAGCTCAGGGAGCAGCTGGGTGGGCCCAGGCTGCAGAACACCCAAATAAAACCAGCTCTAGGATGATGCAGAAACAGCCAAATGCCTGCTCTGCTCAGCAGCTGCTCTTGGAAACAGCCTGGAGTGCTCTGAGTAGGAGATGCTCTGCAAATGAGAATCTGCCTTTGGACATTTCCTTCCACAAGAATTCTGTGTGGGAGCACACTAGAAATGCTTTTATTCCTGGGATTCATCCATCTGTGTGTTGCTGGATCCAGCATTCCTGAAGGGTACAGGATGCTGCCTTGCTACATTCCTTCTGCTCATGACTTTTTGTCTCTCACATTTCCTAATTTTTAAATTAGGAAAAAAAAAAACTTGATAGAATTTTTTTCTAACCAGGCTGAGGTTGAGCCATGATTGGCCAGCTGGAAAACACAAAGTTTTCTGTGGATGCATTAATCCCCAACTGTTCCAGGAGATGAAGCCACCAGTAACACCCCCTTCTATTCCCTCAGCCAAACATCCCTCACTTGGCACTTCAGTTTTAGCTCATCCTTCTTACTTTAGGCATTAGCATTTTAGGAACAGCCAGCACAGGGATGGTCAGCTCTTCTGACAACACACTACAGGCTGAAATGTTCCCGTGGTTCAGGTCCAGCTGCTTGCCAAGCTGGAGGCTGCAGGAATGGGGAGCCCTGGAGAAGACACAGGTGGGAAGTGGCACTGAGCACCCCGAGTCCCTCCCACAGTGCTGAAGGATGGAGCAGCAGCCGTGGGTGGGTGCCAGGATGACACAGCCAGGCTCAGAAATCCCATCTGCCTGCTCCCTCCCACTCACAGGGATCCAGCCCGCTGGACTGCACTGGGATAATCCCACTGCTCATCACCTGATACTGGGAAAACCCCACTGCACATCACCCCACACTGGGATAACCCCACTGCACATCACCCCACACATCCCCAGTGTGGGGATGTTTGGGGCTGCTGCTCAAGAGGCACAAGCTCACTGTCCCACACAGAAACGACTGCCTGATTGCTTTTATGTCATAGTTATTTTCCAAACAGTGCCTCTGATACCGCTTCTCAAAAGTGGTCAGTTCCAAACTGTTCCCAGAATAAATGCTGAGCAAGGCTGAATCTATTCCTAGACATGATTTCATTCATGTGGGCCACAGGCACAAGGACCTTAAAAATGCTAAAGAAGGAAACTGGAGCAGATGAGACCATTTCAAGACACCAAAAATGGGTCACATATGCGACACACTGAGCTGCCTTCACCGACAGCAAGTGCCACACAAAGCCAGCAATTCCCAGCTTTTAGAAATGATTAGCACCTCTTTTGGGGGCTACATTCCAGTGGGAAGTGTCCCTGCCCATGGCAGGGCTTGGAATAAGATCAACTTGAAGGTCCCCTCCAAGACAAATCATTCTGGGATTCTAAAACCACACGGAGGGACTGATTTGTCTGGAAAAGAACACGGGCAGATTATGGCTCCACTTTTAAACCTCAGACACCACAGAATGTTTCAGGAAAAGCACAGCACGCAGGAGAGCTGGAAAGCCTGTCACTCACCCAGTTCTCTCACACAGGGAGAAGCTGACCAGCCCATGCGTGTCATGCTCATCCAAAGGAGGTTTTCCTCTGTACTTAAACAACTCCCCATCAGCTGACCCCAAACCCAGCACATTAATCCCTTCCTGCATGATAAATTGCAGTGATCTGACACACAAAGGTGTTTTGAGTCTGTACACACGTAAGTGGCAACAATAAAATAAACAAAGCAAATCCTGCCAGGAGACGTCACTGCCCTCATTTAAATTTTGTAGCTTAGTCCACCTTATAAATTTAGAGAAAAAGTGAGAGCAGTAAAGACAACCCATGTATTTTCAGAATATTTATCACTGCTGCTGGGCTTCAGAAGAAATTTGGTAAGAAAACTTACAAAGATAACAGCATTCATTTTCCTATTACCAAGAGAACTTTTGCTTTTGGGTCACTGAGCCATTGCTCCTCTGACCTCGATGCCTCACACTTCCAACAGCTTCTGAATGAGGATTTAGCCAAGATGCAAATTTAGGCACTTAAACAACACCTGGGATTGTTTTATTTGTTGTCAAATAAATGAAGTGGTGGCCCTCTTTATTTTTGGGGAGGCATCTATGACACACACAGGGTATGAAGCTCTCACTGCACACAGAGTTCTGCCTGAAGCCACAGTTTCCCAGTGGCAGGGCTTTAAAACAGCAAAGTGGTCATTTGTTTTTTCGAGAAAACCTTTCATCATTCCACTGCTTAAATCAATGTCCTATTTCATCCTAACGGGGAGACAGATGGTCACTGGGCAGATTTCATTCCAAAAATGACAGCATCCTTCCCATGTAAGCCAAACCAAGAACAAAAAGACTTAACTACATCCCACCACAACACAAAACAGATTTACCCAGATGAGAGGAAGGAAGGAACCTGGGCAAGGGCAGAGATAATGACTAATCTAAATCTTGACACCATCTTAAATTTCCCCACAGTTTCCAACTACTTTTTACAACTCTAAGAATGCTCTTTAATAAAAACATTCACAAGATGGGCAGCATTGATTAACAACTGATGTTTTCTACTAGAATCACAGAGTGGTTTGGGTTGGGAGGGACCTTAAAGCCCATCCAGTTCCACCCCACAGCCAGGCAGGGACACTGGGTTTAACCAGTTTTACACAGAAAGCAGCCCTGATCTCCACTCTTGCTGAAGAACCACCCTCAGCACACACCTGGGAATGTCACCTAAGAAGGAAACTGCATCTCCCACCTGTGGAAGCCAGGAACTGCTGAAAACTCTTCAGGAGAGGTTCATCCCTGGCCAGGCATGGTGGGATGAGCTTTAAATCCCCCTGCAGCCAAAGCCATTCCATGACTGCAGCATGAGGGGAGGGCTGAGGCAGCCAGGGAGCTGCACACTTGCCCTCTGTGCACAGCTATGGCCACAGTGGTACTCACAGGTGTTCCTGCTGATCCTCAGAGCTCCTAGGCTTTATCTGACAGGCTGGTGTGTGTGCAAACCCAGCCTGGGAATCCCTGCAGGACACAGATTCCCAAGCCTGAAGGAAGGTCTGGCTAGCAGAGGTGTAGCTCCCACGGCTGCCTGCAGATAACGTGACATCAACAGATCCTGTCAGCACACTCTGAATCTGAAAATCTGCTCTGTTTGGTCTTGGAAATCGATTATGAGCTCAAAAAGCAGAGTCCTACTGCACTCAAGTGTCGTACAAAGCTTTGTCATAATGAATTCGTTTTGATTATATTTAATCAAACTTAATCTCATTTCCACATAGCATCTCCTCATGGCATGCACCTGAAGTGTTTTCTTGGAAGCAGAGAACACTATTAACTGGAGGGGAATAAATGGGGGAAAAGAATTAAATTTTAGAAAAAGACATGCTTTGCTAAATGAAGTTTACACCAGAACATTAAAGATATGAAGAGAATTGGCAGTCCAGGGGACGAGGAGTGCTGCGGCCAGCCCAGGCCATCGGGACAACACCTGCACCCCACTGATGCAGAACACTGATGTTCACCCCCAAAATCTCTGCGGGCTGTCACCACAAACTGCAGAGGGAACGCTAAAACCAGTGAAAAGCAGGGCACTCTGCACTGCTCCCCAGGCTGGGCTGGAGCTGGGCAGATCAGAAGCGGCTCCAAACGCCAGAAGACAGAAACACTCTGCTGTGGGAGCTGGAGGGTGGGGTTTTTCACAGCGGGGGAAAAGGTGAGAGAAAACACGGGCGATTTCCACTCCTTCCCGGGAGATTTCCACTCCTTCCCGGGAGATTTCCACTCCTTCCCGGCCGAACTGTGACAGCCCGCAGGGATCCCGGGCACTCACCTGCCTCGGCCTCAGCGGGGCTACAGCGGGATGGGAGCAGGATGGGATGGGGATGGCATCGGGATGGGCTAAGGGACGAGATCGGGATGGGGATGGAATGGGGATGGGATCGGGATGGGGATGGGATCGGGCAGAAGGATGGGATCGGGGCCGGGCTGAGGGATAGGATCGGAGACGGGCTGAGGAACGGAACGGGGCCGAGCTCGGGGCCGGGCTGAGGGATGGAACGGGGCCGGGCGGAGGGATGGAACGGGGCCGAACCCGGGGCCGGGCGGAGGGTTGGAATGGGGCCGGGCGGAGGGTTGGAATGGGGCCGGGCTGAGGGAAGGAACGGGGCCGAGCTCGGGGCCGGGCTGAGGGTTGGAATGGGGCCGGGCTGAGGGAAGGAGAGCCGCGCTCCGGAAGCGCTCCCGGCCCGCCGGGCCCGCCCCGCCCCGTGGCGCCTGACCCGGAGCCGCTCGGGCCGCGCTGACGCTGCCTTGGCCCGCCATGGCTCCCAAGGGCGGCCCCGGCGGCCGCCAGCAGTCCGAGGAGGATCTGCTGCTGCAGGACTTCAGCCGCAACCTCTCGGCCAAGTCCTCCGCGCTTTTCTTCGGCAACGCCTTCATCGTGTCCGCCATCCCGATCTGTGAGCGGGCCGGGGCGGGCGGCAGCCGTGAGGGGAGCGCCGCGTTCTGAGGGGAGAGGGGGATCGGCAACCCTGAGGGGATCAGGAGATTGGGAAGAGGGATCAGGGCTCCACCGGGGATCCCGGTTCAGCCCTGTGGGATCCCGGTTCAGCCCTGTGGGATCCCGGTTCATCCCTGTGGGATCCCGGTTCAGCCGTGCCGGATCCCGGTTCAGCCCTGTGGGATCCCGGTTCAGCCGTGCCGGATCCCGGTTCAGCCCTGTGGGATCCCGGTTCAGCCGTGCCGGATCCCGGTTCAGCCCTGTGGGATCCCGGTTCAACCCTGTGGGATCCCGGTTCAGCCGTGCCGGCTCCGGCCGTGCGGTCCCAGTTACTGACGTGTCACCGCAGCAGCAGCGCAAAGCTCATTTCAGCCCCTTTGAGCCATGTGCAAAGCTCATTTCCCCCTTCCAAAGCATTTTTAATGCAGTTCAAACCTCCCCCCAAATGATTTTGGAGGGGTTGGCTTTGTTCAGGCAGAGAGTGTGGAATTACAGAGCTCAGATCCTCTATGGGTCTCCAGTAAGGGACGTTTTTCTTGGAGAGAAACTGCTTCAAATACCATTTTTCCCTTTTTTTAAGGGCTTTATTGGAGGATATGGCACATGGATCTTGTTCAGTCCGCAGTCCTGTACAGCGTCATGACCCTCATCAGTACCTATCTCGTGGCTTTTGCATATAAAAACGTCAAGTTCGTCCTCAAACACAAGTAAGTATGGTGCCTGTTTGAATTTATCATTTAATAATTCGACAAAAACACCATTTGCTACTGTTGTTTTGTGTTTGTTTTTTTTTAATAAGAGTGCCTGAAATGTCACTCCAAAAACTATTTTGCACAAGAGTATCTCCTAACTGGTTTCTGTTATTATAGTCAAATCTTGTCAGCTAAGAGTATAGTGAAGTAGTAAGTTCACCATCATGCTTGCTGGTTAAACATAAATTATGTTTAAATTATAAATTATATTACTTACTGTACGTGCATTGTATTACTTTTAGTAATTGCTGTTACTATTTCTTGTTGTCCCTTCACCTTGACAAAGCTGCCCAGTATCTTGGCTCAGTTGTATTCTTCGCTGTACATAAAACTTGCTGTAATCCCAGGGTTGGGTTGTGGGGTTTTTGTTCCACGTTTGAAGTGTGACATGAGTGGTGGTACTTACAGAGTGGCCCAGAAAAGAGAAGATGCTGTTTCCAAAGAGGTGACTCGCAAGCTCTCCGAGGCGGACAACAGGAAGATGTCCCGCAAGGAGAAGGATGAAAGGTGACCTCTCTGTCCTCTTCCTTCCTGTAGGACTGCCTTAAATGTCTTTAAGGCTCTGGGTGGGATAGTAGGGTCTGTGCTTGGCACCTTTTTTTCTGTGTTCTGGTGAGCAGAAGCTGCAGGGTAGCCCTTGGTTCAGCTCAGAGCCCTTTTGAGGCAAGTTATCAGTGGAAGGTCTGAGAAGTGTTAGAGGGGATCCCCCCTGGGACTGTGCAGGATGGGAGCTTTGCAGCCAAACTCTCTCTCTTCTGGAAAAAGTGCTGCACACTTCATCATGTGGGTCTGCCAGGATATCCCCTGAGATTGCCCAAGGCCAGGCTGGACAGGGCTTGGAGCAGCCTGGGACAGTGGGAGGTGTCCCTGCCCGTGGATGTGGATGAGCTTTAAGGCCCTTCCCAACCTAAACCATTCCAGGATTCTCTGATACCCATTGATTTCAATATATTTGACATTTTATCTCCACTTGCTCCTAGGATTCTGTGGAAGAAAAATGAAGTTGCAGACTATGAGGCAACAACTTTCTCCATTTTCTACAACAACACCCTCTTTCTGGTCCTGGTCATCATTGCTTCCTTTTTTGTGCTGAAGAACTTCAACCCCACTGTGTATCCTTTATCCCCACCCTAAACCCCCCACAGCCCCATTAATTGTCCTATTAATTGTCACTGCTGACTGTAGTTGTCCTGTGGCATTCTTCTGTTGGTAAGTGCAGCTCATTGCTGAAACAAAAATGAGAGTTTACCAAGAAAAAGTCTCCCAATCATGTAACTGTGACATGAGGTGTTTTAAGGATATTACTTGGACAGCATATTCCAATTCTCCTGGCTTTCCCATTTCCATTGCACTTTGGGAGTGAGGACACAGCTCTTCCCTGACAGGATGCTTCAGCTCCAGTAACTGTCAAGTGAAATGCTTTGTTCCTGAAGGATGTTAGTGTTGCCAACAGGGCAGTTAATTCAAGATCTGTATTTATAAAACCTGCAAGAGAACAGGCTTAACTTTATGGGTGTCTTCATTCTGAAGGTGATTTCCAGAGCTGTGTTTCAGGTTGCAATATCCCAGTTTTAAAACTACAGAGAAAGACCATTCCATTTCCTTCCTTTTCATAAAACTCCTACCAAATAAATGTTCTGTACCAGAGAAGGATCTTGAGAGTTCCTTAACCTGTTCCCTACAGAAACTACATCCTTTCTATCAGTGCTTCCTCAGGACTGATTGCTCTCCTGTCCACAGGATCCAAGTAGACAGAAAACCCTCAGCAGTTTCTGTGAGAGGCTTCAGCTGCCATCAAAATACCCAAGGGGGGAATAGGAATATACATATTTTTTTTTTTAGCGTGAGGAAATTGTGGGGAGGGTTTGAATCCAAACTGGTTGAATTATATTTACTTTTGGTATCTTTGCATGGCATTTGATATTGGAGTTACTCAATTTTTGGTTTTTTTATTTAGCAAGGAGAGGGAGTGGGATGTGAGCTGTGAGCAGACATCACCTTTCTGCAGCTCCACGCTAGGGACAGTCCATTTATCATTGTAACTTGAAATGTTGTAATAAAAGGAGCTTTTTTGGCCATTTGATTCCTTGTATTTTCATTCATAAGTTAAAAAAAAAAAAAAAAAAAACAAACCTCAGGGATTTTCATATCTAGGTTTGTCAACTCTCTGCTTCCAGAAGAGAGGAGACTTCCACAAGCTAACACATTCCTTAGAAACACTCCTCATTTTCTCCTCAACTTGGAGTCAGGACAAAACCTAAATCTCCTAGGAAAACACTTTTGAAGTAGCTTGAATGTACTTATTTTTTCATTAATCCTCAAAGTTGTAAATAAATAAAAAAACCCCTGCCAGTCTCCCTGCACAGCTGAAGAAAAAATGCTTTAGCTGGCTTTTAATAATGGGTTTATCAGACAATCCTGTGCCTTCTTTTCTGGCTATCTCTGGAGCAGCTGTTCACTTAAATGCCAAACTCTGCTGATATTAGTGGAATTCCACTTACAGATCCTGCCGTTACAGGCTTGGGATCCTAAAGAGAGAAGAAAGTTTGTAATCAGATTTCATGTAACAATCACTCTGTTAATCTTGGCTTCAATGAGATTAAATGGAAAATAGAGTCAAATGGAGAATGGGACGAGCAGGAGACAGTAATGGCTCTTACTTCTGACAAATCCAAGTACTTTTGGTCATTTTATACTCTTGAATTAACTGTTTTCCCTCAAAATACATGGATTTTCCTTTATCCCTTCTGCCTGACTATTCAGCATTGGAAGGACACATTCCATAAAGCTGCTGCCTGCCTGGGACAATTTCCCTTTCCTTGGCTTCACTTCTCCTGAGGGATCAATATAATTGATGGATTTCAGGCTGAGTATTTCGCTCACATAAAGCAGATTTTTAACAAACCTCTCTAAGGTTTGTTAGAAAAGGCAGGCTGGCTCCTCTGGGAGCAGCAGGACTTTGCTGTTGCTGTTTTTCCTCTCAGAGCCCCCCAGTACTGAATTCAAACCTTTGAACAGACAATGTTATACTCACTTTTCCTGGCAGGGCTTTAGCAGGTGTATTTTCCATTAAATCTGCTGTCTGGAAAGAGCTTGGGAGCAGTACTTTGTTCTGCCATTACTGTCAGCTCACTGAGTCTTTTATTCCCAGCTTTTCATCTTCTCCTAGGGCTTTTTTGGTATTGACACTTGCTGAGGCCTGGAGCTTAGTGAGTGTCAGGATTTTCCTGGAGAGGGAACATTGAGCGCTGACAGCCTGAAACAAAAGCAGGTGGGTGGGTGGGGTGGGTTGTGTGCTGCAAAAAAAAAACTGATCTTGAGCCTTCACGGAAAAATTTGGGGCTTTTTTTGGTTGGCATTTGGATTTTTGTTCACTTTTGCAGTTGTTTTGGTTTTTTTTTCTTGAGAGGTGGTTGGGTTTTTTTCCTTGCAATTCCCACTACAAGCTGCAATGGTAAATAAAAAAATTCAATATAACATACTGAAATTATATTTCTCTTGACTAATGCTGAGGGTTAACCTAAAGCTGGGCTGCTACTTGGCCCCACATTGTCCTCAGAGCCCGTAAGGGACAATGCCATCTCCTCAATTAAAGAAAAAGTTGGGAATTGATCTAGTTTTAATACATTCTTGGATTCCCAAGTACATGAGAAAGGGAAGAGAGAGCATTAAATTGTACCTCCAGAGGGAGGAAAAGGAATTAGTCTGCTACTGGGAGGATAATGATATTAAATTAATAAAGCTGTTAACCGTGTCATGGCTGAAGCCTTTGTAAAAATTACCAACAGTTGGTGGCAATGCAGCACTGGGGGATATTCCCAGGGCAGGGGAAGGTGGGCTCCACCTCAGCTGCCTGGGACTGGCCAGTGTCCCCTTGGAGAGGCTGGGGACACTGCACTGGCTTCATTTCAGGCCAAATAGCAGAAAGATTTGGGTTGGGAGCGACCTCAAAGCCCACCCAGCGCCACCCCTGCCATGGCAGGGACACCTCCCACTGTCCCCAGGCTGCTCCAATGTCTAACCTGGCCTTGGACACTGCCAGGGATCCAGGGGAGGCCACAGCTGCTCTGGGAATTCCATCCCAGCCCCTTCCCACCCTCCCAGCCAGGAATTCCTTCCCAAAATCCCATCCAGCCCTGCCCCCTTCAGCTTGAGGCCAAGACAGACCTTACCTGGGACTGCTGTGCTCCTTGGGGACCGACTGCCAGCAGCACCCTGGGGGCCAGCCCAGCTCCCTCCTGTCCCTGCTGTGCTGGCACCGGCCCTTGGTCCTCCTGGACACAGCTGGAATGGTTCCCTGGGCACAGCTGGAATATTTGTTTCCCTGGGCATACCTGGAATGGTTCCCCAGGCACAGCTGGAATGTTTTCCTGGGCACAGCTGGAATTTCTTTCCCTGTGGAACAACCCCCTCCCCTCCTGAGCAGAACCCCCAGGTGGCCCAGAGCAGCTCCGGGGTCAGTAACAGACCTGCAGCTCTCAGGGTAGATGCACAAAATGCTTTTATTATTGTGTCCAAGCAGAATTCCAGTCAGACTGCATTTCTCATGTACAGCAGGAGTCATTTACACACACCACAGCTTCAAATACAGGAGGAGACCACTCAGGTGTGGGGAGCTGCTCACCTGGCCCAGGTGAGCTCTGCAGGAGGGGAGTACAAGGGTCCTACAAATACTGTACAGAGCTGTATCCCAGCAGGGATGGGAGAAATACAGGCTGAAATCAGAGGAGCATGGTACAGAGCAAATCCACGGGAAGGAAGATACAACGTGGGGCTTGAGCTGGGCAAATTAAGATGTCAATTCTTCCTGTCAACTCCTGTAAATGCTCACAAAAACCTGTTTAAAATGTGTCTGTGCATTTACTTATCCCCACTTCCAAACCAAGTGGAGGCAGGCGCAGCCTCCTGGAGTACGTACCTGATTGTTCCTGCAGTTCTCAGCAGCTAGATATTGTATATTATTTATAGTATCTATATCCTTAAAAGCTCCTGAATATTGAAATTTGCAGTAGCTCTGTCTACAAGCAGGCAGAAGTCGAGGCAGGTTTCTATAGATGCAAAACCCAATATTTAATCATGGCTTTCTTGGTTTAAGGTTTATGGAGAAGTAGGAGGTTGCAGAGCTGTTGTGTTCAGTCACCTGACATGCGCGTTTGGGCTTCCTAGCACTGCTCCACAGCTGCAACAGCTGTGAAATTCAGAGCTGAACTACCTAACTGCTAACTAGTTCTCTGTCTTACAGCCTCTATCCAACTACAAAGAAATCCTAGAGCTCATATCCAGCGTAAAAAAGCAAAGTTTGAGCTTGCCCCTTCCATCTTGTTTAACCTGAAGAAAACTTTATAGTTGAGATTTCCCAAACATGGTTTTATTAAAACCTGAAGTTGTGTCTGGCTTTTTCTTCATTGAAAAAATAGATCTGTACATCCTTCTTTAATTACCAAGTTACCTGAAGGTTATAAATTATTTCTTTTTTTTTCTTTTTTTTTTTTTTTTGCTTTTTTTGCTTTACAAGTGTTTTGTCACAGCACAAGCATGAGGTGCGAAGAGTAAAGTAAAAATTAATGAACTCGGTCAAGAAGGTAAGAAAATACAAGGTTATTTCTTGGTTAGAAGAGAGATCAACTGTGCTTTTAAATTCACTGCAGAGTAGTAGCAAGAGCACACATCTCGAAGGATCCAGTGACAGTAGACACCGAGCAGCAAGTGCTGAATGATTCTCATGAGAGTAATTCGGGGCTGTACTGGAGTACAGAGCACTTCTAAACCATGCAGTCCAGGAAATTCATGCATTGCATTAGGATCTGTAGTCCTTCTTGCTGTAGGGCTTGTTGCCCAGGATATTATCTATTTCATTCACAATATGGGATGTCATCTTTGGAAGGACCTGGGGTGGAAGAAAGCGACGTTTAATCGAGACAGCCTCCAAAATGAAACCTAGATTTTATCAAAGTACATTTCCTCTGGGCTTTTTGTGTGACAGGTATTAAGCATTCATCTAATAACTTTTTCCCTCAAAGGAAAAAAAATAAAAACCACTGGAGTGTCTTTACTCAGCGAGAGAATCACAGCAAAGCCTCTCAGCTTTCTGGGTGGAACATTAGTGCTTGGCTGCAGTGGGGACACGAGCTGGTGGCAAGGACAGCTTGGGGATAAATAATAAAATAAATAATAAAAGATTAAAAATGTTAATAAAAATAATAAAAAATTAAATTTTAAAAAAAAACCCAGGGAATAATTCAGGTGGGTGCAGGTGACATGTGACAGCACAGAGCCTGTGTCCTGGAACCACTTGCAGTTTCAGGTGCACGAAAGCTGCTGATGCCACCCTCGTGTCACTGGGTGTGTGTGCAATGACCCCAAATGGTGCCTTGGTGACACCAGGGATGGGCCTGGGAGGAGCTGAGAGACAAAACTCCGAGGGTTATCTCTGTCTAAAGAGCAGCAGGGCGCTGAGGTCCGGTGGTGCCACCACCCCCTGCACTCACCTGGATGGCTCCGAGGTTCTCGATCAGCTGCTCGGGGTTGGAGGATCCCAGGAGGACAGAGCTCACCCCCTCATTCCTCAGGCACCATGCTGCAAGAAAGGCACAGGGGTCAGCACAGACATGGCCTGGCTCCAGTCCCTGATGTCTGACACAGCCCCTGGCTCTGCTTGAGAATAATCTCATTATTTAGCTTTGCTCCTCTGGCACTACCAGGAGGAAGAGGCACAGACCAAATATCAAACCTCACAGATCTCCCAGGATCCCACCTGGTCCTCACCCCAGCACTTCTCCTTTTCCCTCTCACAAGGACCCACTGCTAGGATGCTGAACCAGGGATCACCTTTCTGACAGACATGTGGTATTGCCCAACCTCAGCTCTCAGCAGCATGAAGATAGTTATTAGAAAAAAAGCCCCAAACTCATTTTGAACAGCATTCTCTCGTCTGCCAGCCCAGCACCACAAAGGTCATGGCTTCATGGGGGGAGGGAATGTCCAGGGAAACAGGGAGGTGGGACCCCTGGGGATGCCCAAGATGTTCTGACCCTGCAGTCACAGCCTGGTGCTGCTGCTGCAAACAACCCTGGTTTAATTAATTGTCACCCAGAGAAGCTGTGGCTGCTCCTGGATCCCTGGGAGTGTCCCAGGCCAGGTTGGATGAGTTTGGAGCACCCTGGGCTAGTGGAAGGTGTCTCTGCCCACTGCAGGGGCTGGAACACAATGGGCTTTAAGTTCCTTTCTAAACCAAACCTCCCCAGGATCAATAATTTTTTTATGCATTTTAAATAACAAACCCATCTCTAGCTACAGGTCCGCACCAAACCGTGGTGGAAAGGCAACACCTTTTCCATGTTAACCCTTCCATGTTAAGCCAGCCCTGGAGAGGGAGGGGACAGCCCTGGGGGTGGGAGCTGGGCAGGGACCCACCAACAGCCAGCTGTGGCAGCGTGCAGCCGAGGCGCTCGGCGATGGGGGACAGGTCCTTCAGCTTCCCCTGCTGCTTCCTGCCCTCCTCGCTGATGATCTTCTCCTTCAGCCACTGGTAGCACTGCAGAGCAATCACAGCACGTCAGGCTGGCAGCTCTCAGCCTCCAAAACGGGGAGTTTGAGGCGATTCATAATTATAATCATGTATAAATAGCAGCACTTGGAAAGCCACGTCCAACCCAGAAGGTCGCAGAGGTTGAGTGACACAAAGCTTGGCTACCCAAAGCAATTCTGGCACGACCAGAATGCCTCTTGCTGTGCTCAGCTCTCTGGTTTTATTCTCACTCCACAACCTGGAATCTCCCCAGTTTTCTTTTGGACCCCATAACCCCCCAAGAAGAACAAAATCAGGATAATTGTGGAGAAATCAAGTTGTGGTGAGAGCAGAATGCCAAAAGCTGTTAGAGAGGGCAGCCCCCAGCAGCCCATGGCTCTTCTGTGGGCTTGCCCTTGACCTGGGGGGTCTCAGGAGGGACGCTGGGGGGCTCAGCACCCCCAAGGCCTGGGCTGGTACCCAAGTCTCTTTGCCCCATGTGGTTCAGGGGGCTGGAAGTGGCAGCAGCTGCATCCACTCACGGCTGGACTCTGTGACCTTGGAGATCTTTCCCAACCTTAAAGACTCCAGGGTGAACATCAGTGAGGAGCCTGGAGCACCACAGAGCCCCTGGCTTGTGCCTCCTCAGTGCAGGGTGGGGACAGCCCCCAGCCCTGCCCCAAACCTGCGTGGGGAACCTGAGCTCGTTCTAACCCAGATTCTCCTGCTCTTTGGAGTGTGGTTGCCAGAGAAACCGAGCTGATCCATCCCCGCGCAGCCCGGCCCCTCTCACAGGGGAGCCCTTTCCCCCCTTTGTTATTTCCCTGCCCTCACCAAAAGCAGCACAGCTCCAACGTGCATCAGAAATACCTTGAGTGAAGCCCTTGAGCTTTCAGGGACGCCGTTCCCGTATTTCCCTGAGATGATCCCACAGGCCAGGGGAGACCACGTCATTGCTCCCACCCCTGCGGAGGGAACAGCAAAAGGGGCTTTTAGGGGAGTGGGCTTCATCAGAGTTGTAGCAAAAATGCACCTTTTAGTTAAAAACTAAACTCATTTGCTGCTGCTTGTTTCTGTTGCCACTGGCAGCAACGCTCTGTTGGTCTTCCAGGAAAGTGCTGCTGATGCCCTTAAGGGTATTAAGGATTTATTTTACTTCGTGGGCCACATGAATCTCAGAGAGTAAGGAGCAGCCCAGTCAACTGATACTTACTACATTTATTAATATACTTCAGTTATTTATATATAATATTAAGGAATATGTTTTTATCAGAGGCACAGTAAGCTGGTTTTTCTGTGAGGTCACTAGATGGAGACTTGGCTTTGTCACTGCTCCCACCTGGAGCTCCAGGTCCTCCCCACTCTCCATTTCTTTCCGGGAATGCCCAGCAAAGGCACAGCAGGCTCAGACTCACCGATTTTGTGATACAATTCTGGCAGCTGCACCTCCACCTTCTCCCTCTGGAACAGGTGATACTCAGCCTGCTCACACACGGGTGGGATCATGTTGAACTGCCTGGCCACGGAGTAGGCTTCCTGCAGAGGAGAAACCCACGGAGAAAACACCTCAGGAAATGAAAATACCCTGCGGGACACACCCCAGGCCATGTTCTCTGAGTGTACAGGAGATGGCCAAGGCGAATTTCAAGGCAAGGGGAAGTGGGAGCAGCAGGATGCTGCAATCCTGGGGTCCCAGCCTGGTATGGGACCTTAAAGCCCCTCTCATTCCACCCCCTGCCATGGGCAGGGACCCTTCCATGGGCCAGGCTGGTACTAAAATAAAGGACTCGACTTCAGTCAAACCAAAACGGCACTGTGAAAAATGAGGTTTGCTTTTAATGTAAATTTTAAGAAATAGATTTAATTTTAAAAAAAGTAAGACAATAGGGAGATAAAAAAGCAAAGTACGGTTGGTCGGGTGACTTGGCATTCAGCCAAGTCTACACATTGTTATATTAGGCTTATTTTTTAAATACTTTTTTAAAATTGTATTAATTTGTTGAATATTTATGTTTCTTTATAAACTGGTTTTTATATTTTAGGAACTGTTTGGTATGGTTTCTTTCGGGGTCCGTTTTTTTAGAGTACGTGTGTTTTTTCGGCTGTGTTTTTATTATTACTTTTAGTTCGGGCTTTGGTTTAGACTTTTTATAGATGGTGGATATTGATAGTTGGCATTTCAATAGTTGCGTTTTCTTTATATGTTCATTGGACGTCATTTTGGCTCAAGACACACCTTAAGTATACCATATTAACTACTATGCCTAACTTTTTTTCTTAACAGCAGAAGGAAAAACTTGTAATTTTTACTCAAACCCAAACAAACCACCCAAACGTCAGCCCATCTTCTCCTCATTAGCCCCGGGCTCGTTCTGGGAGAGGCTTTTCGAGGGTTTGCGGTGGGAGCCCCAGGCCCTCACCATGATCTCCATGGCGCTCCAGCGGGACGTGCCCCAGTACATGGCCATGCCCTGGTTGATCACATGTGTCATCGCCCGCACGATTTCTGAACAGAACAGAACAAAAAAAAAGGAGTGTCAGGAGTGCCCAGAGGCCACATCTCCACCAAATCCATTTCCAAACGCCGCCCCTGCTGTGTTCTCCTGCCCAGGTGGGGCTGGAAAAGGAAATTTTCAGGGCAAACGTCACCACACTGGACTCTGCAGGGGGTTAAAAATCGCTTTTTCCCACCCGGCTCTTGCCTCAATCGGCCTTAAGGAGCACGTTTCTTTCAACACAGGACACAAGAGGGCAGCATAGCGGAAAATAAACTTTAAAGAAAATAATTTTTTTTTTTTAAAAAAATCTATTCTTTAAAAAATAAATGTAATTAAATAAATAGAAATAATAAATAGAATTAAATATAAAATACAATGATAAATACAAAATAAATAGAATAAATAAATAGAAAAATAAATAGAAAAAATAAATAAATTTAAATTTACAAAATAATAATAAGTAGAATTTAAAAATGTAATTTAAAAAAAAAAAAAAGTCTGTTGTTTTTTTTAAAAAAATTTGCATCCTGATCCAGCACATATCTGGGTCTGCCTCTAAAGCTGCAAGAACGGGTGATTGAACCCTACTCCACCAAGGGCCCTGTCACCCTCAGGTGTCACCTCTGTAAAACCCAGCACTGCCAGTGCCACGCTCCTCACTGCTCCCTAGGCCACACGCACCAGGACAGATCTTGGATTTCACCTCTCAGACCTCCCTGCCTGCTGGGGGTGAAAAATCCCTCATAAATGTTAGTTTAATGGAGTCCCAGGCTGGTTGGGGTTGGAAGGGATGTTGAAACTCATGCAGCCCCACCATGGGCAGGGACACCTTCCACTGCCCCAGTGTCCAGCCTGGCCTGAGACACTTCCAAGGATCCAGGGGCAGCCACAGCTGCTCTGGGCACCCTGTGCCAGGATCTCCCCACCCTCCTAGCCAGGAATTCCTCCCCAAAATCCCAGCCCTGCCCTGTGTCACAGTCCCCAGGAGCACCACGAGCCAGAACCACCTGCCCTGGCTGTGGTAATAAACCTTATTTCTGACAGGGCTGCAGCACGGACACCACCACTGCCCACAAAATGGGGAAAAAATGTGCTGAACTCACTCTGAGGAGTGAGAGAAAACATTTCTGGGACACTGCTGCCTGTGGCACCGGGTGGTCAGTGGGTATTTCCACACCCCTATGGGCTCTTTCCATGGGAGGGTCAAGGAGCTGGCACTGCCCACCCACCCCAATAATTGAGCACCCCAAATCCCTCCAGAAGAGCTGCCCTGGAGCCTGCAGTGCCCAGAAAATCCACCCCTCTGTCCTCAGTGGGATAAGAGCTCCAGGCACTGCTGCCTCCAGACCAGACACTCCGCCTTTCCCACCGGCAGCATTCCCGTCCTACTTATGGCAAGGGAAAAAAAGCTGGAGCCTGGCAGAGAGGAGGCTCCAGTGCCAAGCTGGGCGTTGCTGTGAATCCTCCTGCAGGCACTGACAGGCAGCTCCCGGGGGGAAGGCTCCATTTATAACCTGCAGGGCTGGCATTCCCGTGTTTGACACACAGACCTGCCTTAAACCCGAACACAAATCCGCTTTTTATCCCAGGGAACGAGGGGAAGGAAATAAAAACCCCAGACGGCATTAAAGCCAGCACTGGGATGTAAAGGAAACTTCCATTTCTTCCTGAAAAAAAAATGTCAGTTCGTTTCAGTGAAGTGCAAATATAGAATCAAAGACTGGTTGGGGTTGTAAAGGACCTTAAAGGTCATCTTCTTTCGACACCTTCTACCTGACCAGGGCTCCAGAATACAATGAATGAGCAGCTCCAAGCTGCCCCATCTGAATATTTAATTAAAAATTGTTTTTCGTTTCCTACCACCATCAGTCTAAGCCTGCAAGTGATCCTTTCCCTCCCTCCCTCCCTCCCTCCTCAGCAGCTTCTCCCTGGGTTCAGTTTTCTATTTTTGCCCCGCCACCATTTCGGAGTTTTGAAAAACATTTCGTCATACGCCTCTTACACATCTCAGCCCGTGGTTGTTTTCGTTTCTCCAGCCTCTACTCCTTTCAAAAAAAAAAAAAAACAAACCCAAAACCCAAGTCAACTCAGAAAATGTATATATATATATTTAGGGAACCAGGGGATGGCGATGGGACTAGGGAGGAGCCTGGATCTCTTGTCCTGCCAGCTGGATGCCCAAATGGCAGCACTTAAAAACAGATTTTTGGTTTTATTTTAAATATAAATCAATGCTTCAAATCCCAAATAGCAGCCCCTGGCATCATAACAACAATAGCTTTGAAGTAGCCTAAAGTTCCCTGGTAGGAATGTTGTCACCTTCCCTCCCTTCGTGCCAGGCTGCTGGGCACCCGGCTCTGTGACAATGGGGACACCCCAGGGACCCTCCCCTCCAGCTGCAGTGCTGGAAAAGCCCCTTGGGAAGAAGAAAAAGCACCCGCTTGCACAGCTGGGGGATGAGAACTGCAGCCCCAGTGATGAGGCAGGAAACACGCGGGAATTCTGGAGAGGACGGATCGTCCCCATCAGCCAAGGTCCCTGCTGGAGGGGGCTGGGTGGTGGCACAGGGTGGCAGGGACACCCCAAACACCCTGACCCAGTCCCAGTGAGGGTGGGCAGCCCCTCAGCCCTCATCCCCCCCGCCTGGCACATCCCAGCCCGGCTCTGGGGCACGGGGGACACGGCCAGACCCACCTGCAACCAGCTCCCCATCTCCAGCTGCTCGCTGACTCCAACATTCACTGCTTTTATGATGGAAAACTGTTTTAATTTGCTCTGAGACCTTTAGGAACATTAAATACGTTTCAGGGGTTTGGGTTAAGCAGCCCTGCCAGGTGCCCTGAGGCCCAGAGTCACTGAGAGCACAGAAACCCCCGCGGAATGCTCATCTGCTGCGTTCCCCAGGGGAGGAACAGAGCCTGCACAGCCTGGGGACAGAAGGGATCTGCTCCGGCTGGGGTCAGAGGAGGATCTGGAAATCCTTGGTGCAGCACAGGGAGGAGTCTGAGGGACGGGGGACAAACCCCGGGAGCAACAAGAAGGGAAAACCAACAGGACTATCCCAGGTTTGGATTTGTTCGTGCCTCCCTGGCCACAACGTGCTGGCTGCCCCAGCAGGACCCACGAGTCGGGAACATTTTAAGGTCACCTTCTCCTTCAGGATCCCTGGCAGTGTCCCAGGCCAGACTGGACGGCGTTTGGAGCAGCCTGGGATGCTGGAGGGTGGGATGAGATGAGCTTTAAGGTGCATTCCAAGCCAAAGCAGTCCCTGACTGGGCGTGGGAGAGGCTGAGGCGTGTGTGGTGCCGAGCAGGATGGAGCGGCACAGCACCGACAGATGGCCCAGCAGATGCTCGGGGAGGGAAGTGGCTTAGTAGGTGATCCATAAAAAAAAAAAAAAGGCAGGAAGAAGATGGGAAGGATCTCCACCACGCCATTCACAACAGAAATGTCCCTTTTTTCACCCTGCTGGAGTCCCAGCCCGTGCCTGGCTGCCAGGGCCGTGCTGCCAGCGGGATCTGCGGCGTCTGCGGTGCTGGAATGTGGGATCAGCTGTGCCCTGGGAGCTCAGCCACACTGCTCAGTGACCAGTGACCCAGCTGAGAGGTCGCTCCTCCATCCCAGACACAACACGGCTTCTTCCTCGACCTCAGCATCTCCAGGGGAAGCTGGACCACTCCAAAAATCCCAGGCTGGTCCCTGACCCACCCTGGGCAGCACCCATGGGTGGCTCAGCCCCTTTCCCAGCAAGGAAATGGGTGCCAGCGCTCCTGACAGGGAGATCCAGCTCTGCTGGAGTCCCATGGACACCTGCCTTCAGTCCAGCCACAAATCCACTCCATCTGAGGGAACTGGGAAAAGGAAATGCTCCAAACGTTAAAGCCACACCTGGGACATAAAGGGAACTTCCACTTCCTTCCAAGACATACAAATTCAGGTTGTGACAGGGCAGACATAGAAACCCTAAATAGGCTGGGAGGGACTTTAAATGACATTTAATTCCAACCCTCTGCCGTGGGCAGGGACACCTTCCGTGGACCAGGCTATCACAAACGAGCTACTTCATATTTCAACTGCTCCACCTGAACATTTGACTGCGAGTTGTGTTTCGTTTCCTGCCCTCCTCAGCCTAAGCCCTCGAGCCAGGCTCAGGCACGTTAAAACCTTCAACTGCAGCTCCCACCAACCTTCCATGGGGGTGTTGTTGTCCGGCCTGTTGGCAAAGACCACGTCCACATATTCCAGCTGCAGCCTCTGCAGGGAAGCCTTCAGCCCTGGGAATGGGAGAGCAGAGACAAGGACAGGCAGGGTCAGAGGGAGGCACAGAACTGAGCCAAAACGGGATCAAATACAGCCTGGTCTATTTAAAGATATATATTATATATATTTTTTTTAAAAAAAATATATATATATAATAAATAAACAGGGAATATTATATAGCCCCTGTTATTACGATTTTATTGTGTATATATTTATTATATGTCATATAATTTATTATATATATTATAAACAGGGACTATTATATATTATATATTATAAATAAACAGGGACTATTATATAGTCCCTGTTATTATGATTTTATATATATATGATGTGTTTATATTATATATTATGTGTATCTATAATATTCATTAGATTATTATAATATATATAAATATATATATAACATTTATTATATAATTACATTATATATATTATAAACAGGGTTTATTTCAGTGCCCTGCTCCTGCTCGCAGTTAATCCAATCTGAATTTTGGAGCCTTTCTTGCTCCAGCCCCAGCTCCTGCTGCCCAGCCCAGGGGGACACTGCAGGGATGTCCCAGAGGGCAGGGTGGTGGCACTGGGCTCAACTGGTGCCACTGGTTTTGAAGAGCAGGTGAAGCAGCAGGGAAGGCTTCACCTTGCCAGGGGGAGCTGTGCCCACCGACAGTGCAGAGGGAGTTTGGCAGAGCAAACTGCCAAAAAAGCCCTTTGCAGCTCAGCCCATAAATGTCCAGGCTTTGAGATCCTTCCTGTGAGGAGCTGATGGGAGATGGCATCAAACCCCTACAGATATATTTATATATCTGTGTGTGAGATGGGCATTTTACCCAGCTCAACATTCAGCAAACATTTTCAGCCCCGCTCTATTTTGACTCATTCTTCATGAACATTCATTTAAAAACATTTTGTTCTTGGGAAGATTTGTAGAAAATAACTGTCCAAAATTCCTCTTCTCTCTCTCTCACGCACACAGATATATATATATAAATATATATATATATGTAAATATAAAATCTCTCTCATCGACCTTAACGATGTTTGCTGGCTGTTCTGTGAGATTATTCCAACTCCTGCCAGCGCTTTTCTGTCATTTCACGAAGTAGCCCCACAAGGAATGGAAAATGGGTGGGTTTGGAGTGCCTGTGACACATCTGCCACCTCCCTGAGCACTTCAGTGCCACCAGCTCACTGAAACTTACTCAGATGAAAAATTCACCAAAATGTTGCCAGAAGAAAAGTTTCCTCCAGCGTTACCTTAGCTGGGAAAGTCACATCCTGATGTGCCTGGGTCCTGCAAACACTCCAAGAGAAAATTCTCCAGGGCAATCCTGAATGAAATTTTCCAGCAGCAGGAAGGAGGAGGATGGAAGGAGCCAACCTGCATGGGAGGGACACTCGTCCCACCTGAGCTGGGCACTGCCTTGGGGCTCCCCTGGGGTTCCGATTTTCCAGAAAGGAGGTGAAATTTCGTCTCTGAGTCCCCCAGAGCGGGTTCTGCACGTCCCTGGTGGCAGAGGGGTCACACAGGACAGGAAATGGGGGGACAGGTCCTGCCCAGGGAGCTGCCCAGCCCTGCAATGTCCCTGCAGAGCATTTCCCAAGGGCAGGCTGGTCTGCCCAGGATTCCTGCAGAGCACAGCCCCGGGCTCTGTGCTGCTGGCCTGGGGAGCTGCAGGATGCTCCTGCTCCCTGGGCAGGCAGC
The DNA here is from genome assembly GCF_029207755.1 of Chamaea fasciata. Classification (NCBI taxonomy): domain Eukaryota; kingdom Metazoa; phylum Chordata; class Aves; order Passeriformes; family Sylviidae; genus Chamaea; species Chamaea fasciata. Next base: position 21,567,115 of record NW_027094096.1, on the reverse strand, counting down.
CCGGGCTGGCTCCTCTCACGGGGACAAGGTCACAGCTGACACTGCTGCTCCTGGACGTGATCCTGCTCCTGGGCACTGATCCCCCTGTGTTGGAACCCTGGAGGATGCGAATTTCAGGCTTTCTGTTCTAAAAGGCACTGAGCCTCAAGCAAGTACATTTAACCTGAGGCCGTGGAACAGGCTCCCAAAATTTAGTGGCAGCACTGGAGTTGTGGGTGTGGGGTTTGGATAGAAGTGTGTGATCTCACAGGGTGGAAAACTTAGATTTAAGATTTTAGTATATAGTAATGTATATGGGGCAAGAGGGAGGATTTGAGGTGTTGGCCAAATTCTTCACCATCCTCTTGGGTTTGGGTGTTTTTTTTCTAATTGGGTGAAAAAGGTCCACATTGTGAGCCTTGGATGATCATTATTGGGTTAAAAGTATAAATAATAGAGGTGTCATCTTGCTATTGGGTAATTATCACTTAAATAACCTTGGACAGAGGTAGAGACACCTCCATTTTCTACCCCGTTAGTTAGAGCTCACAGCTCGTGAGGCTGTGCTGTAGATAAGAATTAATAAACACTGAGTCTGAACACAAAACTGCGACTCCTGTGTGTTCATCCCGGCTCTAACACGAAGAAAAGAAGACAAGAAACCAACACCCCTGTGTCCTGAGAGCTGCAGCTGATGCCTTAAGCTTTAGCTTTCGTATTTTCAGATTCTGTGCTGCTTAGGTGCAGTTCTGAGCCTCATAATAAGTGTTAGTGAGCTCTCTTCACAAAGCAGGGACACAAAACAAATCCTTCTCCTGCTGCACACCAAGGACAACTTTCAGGCCCAACAGCACAAACAAGGGTGGGCTGGAGGGAGGAACAAGAAGGATGGGACCTCATAGCCTGGAGCTGTAACTGGACAATTAAACCCCAATGTGCAAATGGACCAAAACTTATAAAAAGATGAGATCTTGTGACTGGTCAGCCAATTTTTGTGCCCATTTTGGGTCCACTTTGGGTGCAGCCCTGGCCAGGCTCTTGTCCTGCCCAAGGTTGGTCCTAAAGGCCTTTTAATAAATCCCTGCTTTATTCTCTAGCCCTGTCCAGTCCCTGTTCCAGGTCAGCCCTCCCAAGGCATCCCAGCCGTGCCCAGAGCCCCGCCGAGCCAGCTCTGGGTACGGCACAGGGACAAGGTTCTGCCACGAGGACAAAGAGAACACGGTGTTCGTGCTCTCCTGCAGGAACACACCCAGCAGGACAAACCAGAGGAGCAGGGAGGGGAAGAGGAGCAGGGATTCGGGTGGATAAACCCCGGGGATGCGGATCCATGAAGCCAGGGGAGGGAATGGGCAGCAGAACCGAGCACTTTGGGGAGGAGCAGTCCCAGGAGCAAACCTCAGCCGTGCCAGCTGGGGCCTGGCATCCCTCCAGAGGATATTTCTGCAGGCTGACATCACGGCCACATCCTCATCCTCATCCCTCCCAGCTCCAAAGGGAGCCCAGGCGCTCCTGGCCATGTCTGGCACCACGGGGAAGGGCTGGGAGGGTGCAGAGAGCTCCCCCAGCAAACCCCACAGAGTGCAGGGGGCTCTCAGGGCACCTCACCTGCTCACACTGTTTGAGGGGAGCCAAAATGATCCTCTGGTGCTTTGGGGGCACTTTACAGACAAGTTTGGGAATGGCCCTGCATGGGACTGGCACAAGGAAGAGTGGGGTCAAACAGACCCAGCTCAGAGGAGAGCATTGACCTGGCATCCAGGTGGGTAAATCCCACCCCAGGGGCAGCCTGAGTCCCTGGCACAGCCCAGCCCAGCCCAGGTACCTTCGATGATGTGTTTCCTGGAAAGGCCTCTCTCCGTCTCTGCTCTGCAGGGGAAAAACAGGAACACAGCTGGGATAAGGTGCCAACAGCTCGGGAGCACTGCTTTGTGTTCTGATTTAAACACCCCCAAAATTACAGAATCACAGACTGCTTGGGTTGGAAGGACCTCAAAGCCCACCCAGTGCCACCCCAGCCGTGGCAGGGACACCTTCTACGTCCCAGGGTGCTCCAGCCTGGCCTTGGGCACTGCCAGGGATCCAGGGGCAGCCACAGCTGCTCTGGGAATTCCAGCCCAATATCCCATTCTTCCCCAGTCTCCCATCCAGCCCTGCCCTCTGTCCATGTGACGCCATTCCCTGTGTCCTGTCCCTCCATCCCTTGTCCCCAGTCCCTCTCCAGCTCTCCTGGAGCCCCTTTAGGCTCTGGCAGGGGCTCTGAGGTGTCCCTGGAGCCTTCCCCTCTCCAGGTGAGTAACTCCAACTCCTTAAAACCCTTGGCAAAATAAACAGGAATACAATGACAGCAGCAAACCACCCCCAGGTGCCATTAACTCCCCTGGCTGTAGGGCCGGGGCAGCAACCACCGGCACAAGTGACTGTCACACTTACTTGCCACCCCAGTACAGCTTCGTGGTTATCACCAAACTGGACCTCCTGCAAAAAGAACAAATATATATATATATATATAATTTAGTAATAATAATAATAATAATAATTAGTAGCCAAGCAGGATGCTGCCCATCAGCAACTTCTACAACCCGGGAGCAGGATTTCTGCTCAAACAGGAAAAGAGCGGCTGTGACATGTTGAGGAGACCCTGACTGCAGTGTTGATTTGGGAGAGGAATTCCCTGCGCCCGGGGTGAACTGGGGCAGTCACTGAGACCCCGGGAATTGTCACCTCCCTTAGGGAAGGGCAGCACAGGGAGCTGTCCCTCTGCGCGTGGCGCGGGCAGCGCAGGCGATCCCAGCTTTAGCTCCTTCAGAGGATGCAAAGTGACACATCCCGCAGGTGTTTTGACAAAATGTGCTCATGAACAGTCAGGGCAGGGGGAAGTTTGGATTGGACATTGGCATAGAAATCAACTCCCCCCCAACATTTTTAATTACTGAGTAAGCACCACGCAGCCCTTTAACCGAGGGCTGTTCCCTCCTGCCCTCCATGCCCCGTGTTTCTCATTGCCATGCAGAGTTCCCGGGGTTATTAAACTCGAGTGTGATGCATCTGAATTAATCTGTAAACTCCTACATGATATTAAATCAAAGACTCCTCATCCTGCAGCTACCTCGCTGCATAACCAGACACGTACAACACAATTTCCCCAGCTTCTGTCGGACTTAATTTTTTTTTCCTCCACATCATCCAGAATATTTCTCGCCAAATAATCAATCAGGCCCCTAATCCCCCAGACAGAGGTGATGGGGTTGGAGAGAGCCCTGCTAGAACCCCCCCCTCAGCTGAACCTGCCTAGGACACGCACACGGGAGGCCTTTAAAGATTATGCAAATCTCTTAAAACTCCACAACATATGCTAATGTGCATCCTTCAAACGAGGCGTCATCTCCTCCCAGGCTGCCGGGGATGAGGGCCCGTCACAGCTTTGCATCCCTAATCCACAATATTCACAGGGATGAGGCGCCAACTCCCATCCTCCCACACGAGAGGGGATGGACACACTCCCGGGGGTGTAACTGAGACAGCGTGGCCCCCGAGGGTGGTCACAGCCCCCCGGGGTCACTGTGCACACCCCAAAAACCAGGGGAGCCCTTTCCCTTGGCACTGGGAAGGTGCCGCTCCTGTGGGAGCAGCCTGGGCCAGCCCCAGCCAAGGTGGGAAATTCCCCAAATCCACAGGGAATCATGAGCCGAGGGGGCAGGGGATGCCATACTGTACCTCCAGCCCTTCTTCTTCAGGATGTTCCCCAGGATCACCTCGGCCCTGCGGGGAGAGCCCGGCGTGAGGGAGGCAGGGGATGCTCAATGCCACCACGGCCACCAGCCAGGGCAGCCCTTCCCTGGTGACAGTGACCCCCAGCTGGGACAGATCCCACCCATCAGAGCCCCTTGTCCCCCCACTGCCCCTCCTGCCCGACCGTGAGCTGTTCCCTCAGCAGGACACGATGTCCCAGCCAGGCTTTTACACTGCAAATCATCCCCATCACATTTGTCACGGGTGATCTTTCCCCCCACCCCAATGAAAATCCTCACGGATGATGATGGGGGTTTCCCCCACCCCACTGGAAATCACCCCCCTCACATTTATCATGAATGATATCGGTGGGTTTCTCCCATTCCACTGGAAATCATCCCCATCACATCTCTCAGGGATTTTCTTTCCCCCACCCCAGTGGAAATCATCCCCATCACATTTCTCACGGATGATCTTTCCCCCACCCCACTGGAAATCATCCCCATCACATTTCTCACGGATGATCTTTCCCCCACCCCAGTGGAAATCACTCCCATCACATCTCTCAGGGATGATCTCTCCCCCACCCCACGCTGGTTCCCACTGGGAGCCGTGCCTGGAGCTGCCCCAGCCCCCGGCCTTCCATCACCATCCACATCCACCCTGACTTCCCATTTGTCCAGGATGTTTTTCTCCCTGTGCCAGCAGCAAGAGAGGCACAAGTGATGCTCCCGAGCCCTTTGCTGGGTACCAGATTTGGGTTAATTTATTCGATAAATGCTCCAAATACAAAAGTTTTCCTGCCCCACTCAGGGGTAAAGCGGCTTTCCAAGCACGCCCAGAGCCCGGAGTTGGAGCAGGGATTCCCGGGAAGCCCAGATCGGTGACAGGGGGTTGGGAACCTGCCCTCGCAGCCCTGCCCCGAGGACACACGGACACTCACTTGCCGGCCGCGTACACCTCGGCCGTGTCGAACAGGTTCACTCCGCTCTCATAAGCGATGGTCATCAGCTGCTCGGCCACCTGGGGAGGCGCGGACAGACAGCTAGGGGGGGGGGAAACACAGCCCCGGCCAGCTGGGAAAATCCCACACCGGGAAAAAACCCCACCCCAAGAAAATCCCACACCGAAAAAATCCCGACCCGGGAAAATCCCACCCCCGACAGCGCACCCAGGGAGGGAGAGGCACCAAAAGATGAATTGACATCAGCTCCCCTCGCAGTCAGCCCGGCAGGAATTAATCTGCTCTCACAGGAGCTGTCTGTCAGGAGGGCAGCCAAGAATTTCATAGGGTTACAGGAGATCCTCTGCGAATCTGCGGAGTTGAACACGGAACGGGGGCAGCTGAATATTCTCCTGGCTGCTGCCAGCTTGTCCTGGCGCTCCCCAGAGATGCCCTGCGCTGTGGAAATGCCTCAAGGTCATTTTGAGGGAGCCCCGGGGCTCCTGCTGCTCCCCGGGGATGCTGAAAGCTCTGGCTCAGCACCCCGGGGCAGGGCAGCCCTCCAGGCCAGGGCTGCGCTCCTGTCCGGCTTTTCCAGGCGGGACCGCTTTGCATGGAATTACTGTCAGCAAAGAGGGCAGGAGAGCCAGAGCGATCATCACAACAAGCCTGGGCTGAGCAGCAGAACATCCCACAGTGCCCTGAGACAGGACCAAAGCTGGGGATCCACGGGATCAAAGCTGGGCAGATCCACTGGATCACAGCTGGGGATCCACGGGTTCACAGCTGAGAGATCCACAGGATCAAAGCTGGGGGGATCCAGGGGATCAAAGCTGGGGAGATCCGTGGGACCACAGCTGGGGATCCAGGGGACCAAAGCTGGGGGGATCCACCAGGAGAAGCAGCGATAGCCCAAAAGATGAAGCGAATTTCAAGGAAAAGCCCTTTGAATTCGGGCTGCTGGGCTCTTTCCCTCGCGCCAGGGCTGTTCTGGGGGCAGCTGCTCTTCCCGGGGCGCTCACAGCTGTGGGTACCTGGGCTGCAGAGGAGCCCACGTGCAGCCCAGTGCTCCGGGGATCATTCCTCGGCATCAGGAGCCATCTGCTCCAGGGAACAGCACCGAGGAAACCCGAGCTCGTTTTCATTTGTTTCAGCTAATTATGTCAAAAATAAATCACCTTTTGCAAGCCCAGCCCCCTGCCCGGATTTATGACTGTTGCCCATTATGTCCACACACAAAAATAGTTCCCAATTTGTGCTGCAGCAGCAGCAGTGCCACTGCCCCTGGGAAGGAGGGGACAGTGCTGTGGACAGGAGGTGGCCCCGAGGGGTGGAGGGGGCTTAGGAGAGTCCATCTCTGGAAATGTCAGCTTCATTAGGGGCTTGTGGCAGTGACTTGCTGCTGTCTCTCCGTGCAGGGAGGTTCCAGGGGCCAAAATTTCGTTTAAAAATATCCCAGAGCGGCGTTTGTTCCATGCTTTGGACTTCCAGAGCAGCACTCACCTCGTCTGAGATCTGACCTCCAAAAGTGACCCAGGTCCCTGGAGAAAACAAAATAATTGTTACAAGAGGGTTTCAGACATCAAAAATGAGACTTCACCAGAATTCTCTTTGGGAGGAAATGGGTTTAAGGTGGGGTGAAGGAGGTGGTGCAGCCCCAGGAGAGCTCCTGCAGCCAGGCAAGACAGGACACCTCCGTCCAGGGTGGGACTGGGACAGGCAGCTGCTCAGGGCAGCACCCAGGGGATGCCAAAACACAGAGCCAAATTCATATCATGGAATGGGTTGGGTTGGGAGAGATCTCAAAGCTCATCCAGTGCCAGCCCTGCCACGGCAGGGACACCTCCCACTGTCCCAGGCTGCTCCAAGCCCTGTCCAGCCTGGCCTTGGCACTGCCAGGCCCTGAAATCTGAAGCTCTTTCCAAACCAGAAATCATTTTCCAAAGCTTCAATTTAACAAATTGGAAAAAAAATTCGTGATGCTGTCACAGCACATCGTTTGGGGAAGCGAAGTCTCCTTAAAGATGAACTCCAGCATTTAGCATCCTGAAAGTCAAAATTAGAATAATAATAATAAAAAAAAGACATAAAAAAGAGAAATATTTCTTCTGACAGGAAAGATTTCCAACCCAAAGTGACTTTTCCCCAGGGAAGTTCTCCATGAAGCCAAGGTCCAGAGGCAGCAGAGCCCAGGGGCAGAGCTTTCTCTAGGCTGCCTCCTAAAGCTGCTGCAGTTCAGGCTCAGTTGCTGACTCTGGTCTATTATTAGGAAAACTTGAGGCATTTTCTCCTTATGATCATTGCTTTAAAAAAATAATTTAAAAATTAAAATATCCTGTGGTGGAAACAGTGCGCGGATTTAACTGGATCATAAAATAGTTTGGGTTGGAAGGGGCCTTTAAAGGTCAGCTGGCCCAACCCCAAGGATTTCCTACAGGAACATTATTTCCTAAATATAGGTTTTGTACATATATATTTATTCTAGGAATACGTATTTATTTTAGGAATTCCGTCTCGCAGTGGGAAAGAGGCAGCAGGGAGCTGGAGGAGCAGCAGGTCACGGGTGAGACCCTGCTCGGCCTCTGAGCCGCACAGAAATTCAGATGTCGCTCCCTGAATGGATGGGGCAGAGCTCACAGAACAGAAAATTCCGATTGATGGAGGGCAGAGGGGTTCAGGCTCCAAGCTGGAAAATCCCGTGGGGTTTCCCCAGCCCTGGCAGTGCCCAAAGCCAGGCTGGACAGGGTTTGGAGCAGCCTGGGACACTGGGACAGCCCCTGCCAAGCCAGTCTGTGAAGCAGGAATTGAACAGGACACAAAGTGCAGTGCCAGGGCTCAGCTCTGATGCTGCAGAGGGGCAGAAATCCCACTTCCCTGCCTGCCTGCAACTCGAAAAGATGCAATAGATGCTCCCAGACCCTCATTAAAGAGGGATTGTGTCCCTGGGTGCCGGGACACGAACCCTGAGCTTTGATCAGCGCTGCTCAGAACACCACCACACTCATCATCTCTGGCAGCAGGATCTTGCTCTCTTTCCCTCAAAAAAAAAGAAAAAAAAAAAAAAAAGGCCAAGCTGAATTTTTTTAATACGTCAGGTTTGCCTGAGTGCAAATAAAGCTATTTAAAGATGCACGAAGTGTGAGTTCAAACTGCAACTCCTGACTTCCCGCAGAACAACCCGAGCTGGAAAAGCCACGTTCGCCACGGATCAGAGACGAAATGGAAATTAAATAAATGAGCAAAGAGCACACGTTCTCTGACTAATTTTATCTTTCCTTCAGCTCTGTAAGGACAATAATAACAGGGCAGGAGTACCCCCTGCTCGACACCTTGCTGGCTACAGACCTCAGGAGAGGTATTTTCTCTGATTACTGGAGTTTAAATGCTCTGGTCCTGCACAACAAAGATAAAACTGAAACCTGTTTTCATTTTATCTTTAGGCTTCTTCATGCAGATTAAAAAAAAAATATATATATATATATATAACCAAACGAAGCCTGATTTCCATGTTAAAGCTTCGGAGGTGTTATTTTTACAGGAATACATTAAAATGTGTTTGTACCAAAAAAAAAAAAAAATGGGTTGAGACTGTTTATCTCAAAGTGTTTTGTTTTTTTTTTTTCCTTTTTGGCATAAGCAGCACACAGGTGCACAGGTGAGAAGGAAAGGGGATTATTCATCCTCCCCACGGGGGTGCACATCCTCTCAAAATTCCCCTCCTGACACCAAAAGCCACGTCCCACGGAGCGACAATGTGCTCAGGGGCTTGGGGCACAGGCAGAGCAGCCCCCGAGCTCACAGTGGCTCAAACGAGGACAAAAAGCACCTTAAAGCTCTTGAAATGCAAGGGATCAAATAGCTGTGGCGCTGAGGTCAACCTGTGGCCACCCTGCGCTCCCAGCTGGGGGACACCAGGGCTTGGGGACAGGAGCACCTGGGTGGGAATTCCAAGGGTTTTTTGTTTTGTTTTTTTTATTTGGTTTTCTGGGGGTTGGGGGGGGGGGGGGGGTTGTCGGTGTTTTGGGGTTTGGTTTGTTTTGTTTTGTTTTCCCATGATCATCACAAAAACCCAGGCAAGGAAGCGAGTTTTGGCTGAGCAAGGTGAGCTCTAAAGCATCAGGTGTGGCAGGGAAGGGAGGGGCTCTGCTACAGGAGTCAGGAGCAGGGAAGGTGTCCCCCCCCCAGCCAAGGCAGAGGCACAGGCTGCTCCCTTCCCTTTGGAAATCAAAAAAAAAAAAAAAAGAAAAGAAAAAGGAAAAAAAAAAAAAAAAAGCACAAGGCACATTTGGCATTTCAAACAACAGCCAAGGATGATTCACAACCTCAGCCAACACACTCATTTGGCAAGAAAAATATTCTGGAGAAAAGACAGAGATTTTTTTGAAACATTGCTCCTTTTCCCCTCTCCAAGTCACTGCCTCTCCCTCTCACCCATCCCAGCTCACGGTTTAGAAAGGCATCCCCTGCCCCAGGGCACAGAGGATTCCCACTGCTGCCCCTTGCCCGTCACCTTCCTCCCCCTTTGCCATGAGAACCAGTTTTCCAGCCGGATTCCCTCTCCTTCCAGGGGAATTTCTGCACCAAGCCCAGCTGTGGCTCTGCCTCCCTCGCACTCCTCACGGGGTGTGATGCCAAAGTGTCACCTGTGCAGGGGCAGGGGGCTCCTGCCTGTCCCCCAGCCTGTCCCCCGACCCCTCTGAGCTCACTAAACACCGAATTTTGCAGCCTTTATACCACGGGATTGGGATGGCTGCTTTTGTCCTGCTCATTTCCTCACAGTCAGGGCTCGTTGGAGGGCGCCTCAACATTCCCTCAAAACCAACAGGAATGCACAGGCAGGGCCCACCCTGAACTAAACACGTGGGGAAAAAAAAAAAGAACAACAACAAAAAAAACACCCACAAACTCGCGTTTCCCTGGAATCACAGCACAAATTTCGGATCCAGCAGCGAGGAAGGAGCCCCAGAGCAGCCCAGGGTCAGGCTGTGCAGATCCCCAGCTGAAGGCTCAGCTAGAGGGAACTCCCCAAAGCGGGAGGTGAAAGCTCCAGGACTGAGCACTGCGATGCTCCCAGCGATGTCCCAGCCCCCGGGGAGCTCCAGGAGCCCAGCGGCGACGCTCAGCCACTGCTCTGAGGGGCTCAGGGCCCTCCCCAAACGTCCCTGCCTGGGAAACTCTGCCAGCACACGCAGGACCCAGCAGAAGAGCTCGTCCCCACGTGAGGCAGGAGGAGCAGGATGTCACCAAAGGGTCCCCGCTGCCCATTCTCCCGCACCTTTTCCATCCTGCAGGATGTAGCACACTCCCACCTGGCTGAGATTTTGCAAGGCTTTTGAGGAAGACTGCTGAGCCTTCAGAAACTTCAGCGAGCCCTAAATTAGATTTTTTTTTTCATGCTGCAGAGAACACAGGGAGCACACATTTATCTTTGGGGCAGCTGCAAGAGAGAAGCCATTTAGGGAAGTCAGAGAAGGCAGCCCTGGGAGAAGACACCTGATGGATCTGCAGGGGGCCAGGCTGGACAAGGGGGATGGTTTTAAACTGAAAAAGAGGAGATTTAGATCAGATCTGGGGGAGAAATCCTTCCCTGAGCAGCTGTGGCTGCCCCTGGATCCCTGGAAGTGCCCAAAGCCAGGCTGGGACAGTGGAAGATGTCCCTGCCCATGGCAGGGAGAGAACAGGATGAGCTTTAAGGTCCTTCCAACCCCAAAATGATCACCCAAAAAATAAAAGGGACATCGCAGGGAATTCCTGGATTCTGGGTCCCCAGGTGCCCTGTCCCTGCACACAGGGCAGGGGCTGCAGGGCTCCCTGTGCTGGAGCAGGAGGAGGTGCCCCGCAGCCTCCCCAGCCCCCTGCACAGCTGCACTCACAAAGGCTCAGTAAATTTAGATGCTGCTGCAGTTCCACCCGCTTGAAATCAAAGAAAAGCTCCGCAAAACTGTTTTTTTGGGTTGGGTTTTTTTGGTTTTTTTGTTTTGGTTTTTTTTTTCTTTTCCTGCTGCCGCTTCCTTCCCGTGGCTTTTCTCCTCCAGCACAACAGCAGCACTTGGGAAAGCTGTGAGGCTGATAAATAAAACCCCTGCACAGACCAGACGAGCCCTCTCTCCAAGGCTTGGGGCTATTTTAACCACAAGAGCTCTTGGCAGAACGAGCCTTGTTTCTCCGACTCGTGCTACGGGGTGACTTTCACAATTCCCTCCAGTTTCAAACCAGATCCCCAAAGCGCGTTGGAAAAAGGGGCTGAGAGCTGCCCCGTGAGCAGGGATGGGGCTGGAAGGACCAGGCAGAGCCCGGGGCAGCAGCTCTTCCTCCTCCTCTTCCTCCATGCCAGCACTCAGGGCACCTGGGCAGGTCACCCCCTCCGGCTTATCCCAAACCCTCTCTGCTCCCACAGCTCCTGCTCTAACCAGCTCCTGTTTCCCAGCAAACAGCCCCAAAGCCTCATTTTCCTGTCTGAACAGCCTGAGCAGAGTAATCACAGGATCCTGGAATGATTTTGGGCTGCAGGGACCTTAAAGCTCATCCCATCCCACCCCTCTGTGGGCAGGGATGCTTCCCAGTAGATCAGGCTTCTCCGACCTAATAATAACGGAATTATTAAACACTATTATTATTAGTATTGGACTTCTCAAAGGAAATTCCGGTAACCAGCAGCCCCAGGATGGAAATTTCCTGCTGACCAAAGCCAAGCACCCCGCAGGCTGGGAGTCTGCAGGCAGCAGTTGTTTCCCTGAACTCCTTCGCAGGTTTGTGGTTTGCTCCAGACTCCTCGGATCTGTGGGTACATCAACTGATTTAAATACTCTGAGTAAGTGCGGCGTGAACGCTGCCATCTCAGATTCATAATTAGCTTAGATTCATAATTAAGCTACTGTTGTGCTTACGGCAAATCCTATTGAGTCACTTTGTAAATGTTAAATTAGTCAACTGATTAGGCGCTGCTATTGTTGTGTTGATTGAGCATTGCTAAAGCCTTCAGACCCAAAGCGCTGCTCCGGTCTGAGCCTGAGCTTGGCGCTGGGGCTGCTCTGAACCCCAGGATTTGAGGGGAGGGTCTCCTTCCCCCTCTGCACCCCTTGCTGTGTCCCACCTAAACCACTGCAGGCCGATTTTAACCCGATTTTCTTTCATGTGCTCCGTCAACGTAGCGAGGAAATAAAATGCGCCATCAAACTCCGTGATTTTATAAATTTATAGCCAACCTGGGTTGACTATAAATTTATATTTATATATAAAAACACATTTATATTTATAATTATATTTTTCTATAACTATAATTTTATATAGATACAAATATTTATAATTATCATTATATTTTATGTATTTATTATATTGTGTATTCGCATAATTTCTATAAATCTAACATTTATATTTATAAATATATTTGTTTTAATACATTTATATAATTATATTTGTAAATAATTACATTAACTATATATTCAATATAAAAATATTATATTTATATTTTATAAAAACATATTTGTTTATGGGGCGGATCCCTGCAGGCTGCTCCTCCGGGGGAGGATTTGACCCCACCGCTCCCCTGCAGGGCTGAGCTGTGCCGAGGGAAGAGGCCGGAGATACTCACCCAACCCCAGGCACGACACTCTCAGCCCGGACTTCCCAAGGTTCCTGCAAGGAAAGGAAAACAATAATTAGAAAATACAGTTCAGCCCTCGAGGGACCCACAACTTAACCCCAAGCAGCAGCTGGAGAAGATAAACCACTGCTTTTGTCCAAATCCTGTGTTTTCCTCCAAGAAAGGGGCAGATCTCCCACAGTGGGACCTGGGCAGCCAGGCTGGATGTGCTGCCATGCTCCTCTCTGAGTGCTCAGGGGCTGGGAAAAAACCCCAAAACACATCCTGCATTTGTACCTCACACCCACTGAGCCGGGAATGACCCCAGATACACCCAGCTGTACCTCACAGCCAGCACCATTTGGGGTCTCACAAATATTCCCTGCACTTCCACAGCATCCCAGAGTGGTTTGGGTGGGGAGGACCTCACAGCTCATCCCGTTCCACCCTCTGCCATGGGGCAGGAGCAAGGTACAACCCCCTGCCCAGCAGTCCCTTTTGGCTGCTCCTGCTGAGTTATTTGAAGGCAAATGAAATAAAAGAGAAGAAAAAGCCCAGGCAGGGTCAGGGAAGGGGTTGGACAGAACGCCCCAGGCTGTGACCTGTGCTTTCAGCTCGTCCCGTTTTTCCACACTGGCTTTCCTGGCCATTTCAGGGTTTCATTCCTACTGCACCATTTCCCTGAGGAGCATTCCGGGGCAGCCAGAAGGACCAGCCCAATTCCAGCCAGCCCTTGGGCCAGCAATTCCCATCCTCCCAGCCCTGCAGGAGCCCTGCTGCTGCTCCCCAAATTTCCTGCTGCCGAGGGGAATTCAGGATGTTGGGAGACACAGGAACCTGACCTGGAGGGCTGTTCGAAAAGCTGCAGCTGCATCTGCAGCCCCACGAGCCCCCAGGCTCACAGCACAGCTAGGGCAGGCACTGACCTCTTTTTTTTTTTTTTTTTTTTTTTTTTTTTTTTTTTTGTGTGTGTGTGTTCTATTTTTTCTTCTTTATTCCTTTTCTCTTTTTCCTTCCTTTTTATTTTTTTTTCTCCCCCATCTTTTGAGCGCAAGCACAGCTGGGCCCTGCCCACCAAACCCATCCACGCCCAGAAGAGCACAAATGATGCCCCACCCTCCCCAGCAGGGCTGGAACCCTCGGGAGGTTCAAAGGCAAAGCCCAGAGCTGCAGGAATTCCAGAATTCCAGATCCATGGCATCTCTGCATTCCCCCTGGACTCAGCCCACCCACCCCATAATGCTCCTTGGAGTCAAGCGCTGCTGTTCACCCCCACACAGCTCCCAATTATTTTATAGGAGCTCATACAATTATTTTTATGACTTAAAAGAGTCAATTTTATTCTTTTATAGAGATTAATTTTAATCCTATTTCCCACCGACCCGTTCTTTGCTTCTCAAAGCCTTTGGGCTCATGAACTCCTCTCTCCACATAAATATAAAGTCACATCTACACACACACCCTTTATATATATTTGCACATATACATATTTTATATACACATCCTTTATGTGTAACTTTTCATGTAAATACACACAAATACCCTTTAAATCTGTCTATTCACGGACACACCCTTTTAATGTCTGCACACACAGATATTCCATGTGCAAACACAGATCCTCTCCACACACCCCTATATAAATGTATTTGTATGGACACACGGGGTGAGCGCATCCCTGGGCTGTTTCCCTGCCGTTTATAGGATTTCCCATCCCCTGGCACTGGGATCTGTTTTAGGGTCCCAGACCCCAATGATTGCCCTGTGCTTCCCCACCATGCCAGGGCTGTTCCCTCCCCGCTCCAGGCAGTTTTTGGGGTCAAACACACCAGATTTGCTCCGGGGAGCACCACCCAGCTCTGTGAGGACTCTGCTCAGCCAACAAACGCTGGGGCAGAAACGCCGTGTTTGGATTTCCAGAGCTCTGCCATTTGCTCAGCGCACACCTGACACGGATATTTGGGGTATTGATGCTGGAAATGCCAAATCCCTGCAGGGCCTGCAAAAGGAGCTGGGAGGCTGCAGGGCAGGAGGAGTCCTGAGCTCATGGGCCAGCCTGGAGAGCATCCCCACGTGTGCCCCACATGCCCAGGTGTGCCCCACATCCACCCCCAGGTGTGCCCAGGACCCGGTGCCGTGTCAGAGCTCACTGAGCCCAGCGCTGGCTCCTCCTGCAGAGCAGGAATTTGGCATTCCTGCTTCTCCTCTGCCTCCCAAAGCAGGAGAAACAAACCAACAAAAACCCCACCAAGCAAACACTCGACGTGCATCTGTGCTGACACCGATTTTGCAGCGCCCAGGTGGATGCACGTGGAGATAGATCAGACAGACAGACAGACACACACGTGCCTGAAGCTGCACAGCCGCCGAGTAAAATCAATGGGCTGTCTCTAAGTAACAGGGCAGTAAAAGCTTTTTGTGCTTCCCTGCGCTAATCCCGGGCTCCGAGACAATGAACCAGCCCCGTCCCTGCAGCTGTACCGGCGGCAGCCCCACGGATCCCCCAGGAGGGCTGAGCCGGGAGCAGGGCTCGGGAGGTGTTGGGAATAAATCCCAAAAAACCATCAGGAGCGTCTGCTCGGGCCCTGCACAGCTGAGCATCCTCCTGGAAAAATTCCTGAGGTACCAGAGAGCTCAGGGGGTTTCACCTGGAGGGTCTGGGCTAAAGGGGCTCCAGGAGAGCTGGAGAAGGACTTGGGGCAGGAGGGAACGGCTCCCCACTGCCAGAGGGAGCAGGGTGAGGGGGGTTGTTGGGAAGGAATTCCTCTCCATCAGACAGGACAAAGCAGGAGTCTCTGAGGATCGCTCTGCCTGGCCGAAGCAGCTGATCAGAAGTCAGCTCTGCTCCGTCCTTCCCTGGTTTTTCATTAGCACAGGGATCGTGCTTCTCCTGCCCAGAGTCCCCTGAGCTCTGCAGGTGTGGAGCGAAGGTTCTGCTCCCCCAGATCACTGCCCAGCCCACAGCACGCACAGGGCACCCAGATTTATCTGCTGGGGGCTCTGGGTGAGTTTTGGGGGTGCAGAAACTGATTTTTGGGTTGTTTTGGGGGTATATTTAGGGATTTTTGAGGCAAGTTTGGGGGTTTTTTTTGGGCACATCTATAGGGATGTGCCCCATCCCTGCAGCCACCCTGGTCCCATCACACAGCTCCAGCCTCCCAGTCTGGCACTGCCCCCTTTTCCTGGCCTTTTTCCCCAAACTTGCACCACAAGCAAGGCCTGAAGGTGTTCAGCACTTCAGCTCTGGCTGTTTTAAAGCCAGAGTCCAAAGCCAAAGAACATCACGCTGGTGTGGTGCCCAGAGCCGGGCTGCAGCTGAGCCAAGCCTGGGAGGGGAAAGGGGCACGAGGGAGAGGGTTTGGGGCAGAGCACGGGGCAGCCCCTCTCAGTGCCCACAGGGGAGCTGTACAAACCTCCCCGAGGTCACCCAGGCCACCAACACCTCCAGCTCCAGCCACCTCAGCACACGGAACCACAGGGCACTGGGTTGTTTTGTGGAGAGAAGGGACACCCCAAGTCCTTCTGCTCTGAAGATCCATTTTGCGCCCAACTTCAAATCTCCCCAGTCTCCCTCTCCGGGGAGCAGCCTTGGCACAGGTGAGCGCAGTGTCTGTCCTGGTGCCTGGCACTGAGCAGGGCACAGCCACAGACCAGGGGGATTCAGCCCGGCTCTGCAGGTGGGTTTAACCGGGTCCTGCTGGGCTGGCACCACCCAAGGGTGACATTTCCCCGCACAGCAGGAGCCCGGGACAGATTGCTAACGCAGAGCCAGCTCTGACTCACCGCAAACACAGCCTGGAGCCGCGAAAAACATCCCGGGCCAGCGCGGCAGCGGCGGGCAGGGCTGGCAGCGCCCGTGATGAGGCTTTTCCCGAGGGATCCCGGCGGGGCAGGAGCATCATCCCCGGGAGATGCTGCCAAACGCAGCCGGTGCAGCGGCAGGGAAAAGGAGCTGCCGGCAGGGGATGGATGGCACAGCCACAGGGATGCTGCTCCCTCCTCATCCTCCCCCATCACCCGCAGGCTCGGAGCCTCCGTGCCCGGGGATTTGTCAGGTTTTTTTTCTGGGATGACCTCAGGTTTTTGCCTGTCCCAGCTGAAGGGGCCGTTCCAGCTGCACAGAGGCCTGGAAAACTTCGCTCAGCTGCTGCCAGCCCTTCCCAGCCCACAGCAGAGGGGAAAGCCCCGAGCTGGGCAGCAGGAATCACATCCCTGGGGGCTCAAAGGCTCATTCACCTTGTTTCTGTCACTCATTCCCGTTTTTCTCCTTTCCAGCAGACACACAGCTCCTCAGATGCAGCTCAGCCCGGATGAGGACACACCTGGCTGCCCACACCCCAAACCCACCCCAGCACCGAGTCCTTTGCACAGGGCAGAAACGCTGCTCGGAAGAGAGCAATCATTAACTCTGCTTCTGCTGCAGAGCTGAATAAACCCGAGTTAATTATTTTCTTAAATGTAACGGGCTCAGGGGGTGACACCGGTCAGTGCCGGACAGGGAGGCACCAGATCCAGAGTTGCAAAAAAAGCCTCCAGCTCCTCAAATCTGGGTGAAAACCCATCATCCGAGGGAAAAAAACATCATTTTCCTCGTCAGTCACTTAGCTGCCAGCAGATGATGGGCAAAACCAAGGAAAATCCTCCAGAGATGCATCCAGGTGGGGAGTGCTGAGTGAGGAGAGCTCGTTCTGTGGCCAAAGAAAGCGCCAGGGTCCAACATGCACACAAAAGGTCAAGGGGACGGTTTCTGTCTTGTAGAGCCCCGTGGTTCAACATCAGAAAGCCCAGAAGTGGCACAGAGGGGGAGGGAGGACTGACACATCCTGCAGCAGCACAGAGGTGGCTGCGATAAAACATGACAGCGAAAAGGACCAGGGGAAATATCACAGGTTTTCAAAGCTCTGTTAACTAAAGTTAACGTTACGTTATGCACACAATCCAATCTTCACCCACACTGCAAGGAAAAATCCCCAGGGGTTGGGTTTCAGCCTCCCTTGCTCCCGGGAAGTGGAGGCTGCACAGAATGTGCCTGGAACCGGCAGAGCCCAGCCTAAACCTCCCCCAGCCCAGGGCAGCAGCGGGACGGTGGAACACATGGAAAATTCCCAGCCCTCCTTTTGCCTCTCCCCTCACCCCAGGCCTCCTCCATGGCTTTTTTTAATGGGAATTCGGAGTTGAATCATTCCCCGGGGAGGGTGAGTGCTGAGTGTGCAGCCGGAGCTGAAGGAGAACTAAAGGAATCTGTAATTTAGATATGTACATAGAGATGGGGGATGAGCCCAGGGCTCCCAGGGGGGCGGGCACAGGGATCCTGGGGAGCCAGGAGAGCACAACTGGGGAGTGAGGGGCTGGGGGGAGGATGAGGCTCAGCTCTGGCGCACCAAGAGAGGATTCAGGAGGAAAAACCCGACGTGGTGACATTTGTGTGACCACCCCTGCTGAGGCCACAGGGACAGCAGAGCCCTGCAGGGGACACCGGGGTCAGAGCCAGGAGGGACATGAGGCTACGGACTAAGAAAGGCCTGAAAACCAGAAATATTTTCCTATAAAACACTAATTCCAGCACTTGCTGAATTAAAACTTCACGTCTTTTGTGATCGACCGCATTTAGGAATTGATGGTGGATGTGTTTGAGAAATCTTTGCATTTCAATGGATTTTCTGGTCTGAAAGACAGAACAGGACAGGAAGCAGGGTTAAACCTCCCTGCAGAGCACGCCGTGGCAGGAACGGGGCTGTTTCCTGCGGCACAGGGCGGAAAACAATTGTAATTGTGGTGTTGTAATGAATGCCCGAGCAGGGGATGGCTGAGAGCCCTTCGGGGCAGTGAGGGCTCAGTGACATTGGGCTGGGGGACCTGGGGACAGCCCGGGCTGAGCTCCCCAGAGGGGCAGGGATTGTCCTTGTCCCTGCAGAGCCACCTCCATCCCCCCCAAACACAGCCCCAGGGCAAACAAACCCCTCTGCCTGCAGCCAGGGCCGTTCCCCTCCTCAGGAAAATCCTCACCGTTAATCCCACTCACCGCGCACCAGCCACGCTCCCCCAGAGCTGCGGGAGCACCACAAACCCCACACGGGGACACAACCAGCACCCACCCCCTTCCCCGGCAGAGATTTATGGCCTGAGACACTCGTGCTGCTTAACTACCTCGTAACCTACAACCGGTTCCCGTGTCCTTCAGGGACGGAGCGATTAGAGCACAACACGTTTCCTTGATCCAGGTGGGGATTTGCTGCCCATCCCTGGAGCAGGGAGAGTTTGGGTTTGGCCACTTCAATCCACACCCCCCAAATCACCCTAAATCCTCCCTTCCCTTCCAGTACTCCCAGCTGGAAGGGATCAGGATAATCCTATCTATATATTGATATATATATCTCAATATATAGATATAGATATATTTGTGCATATCTATATATTGATATATCTACATATCTATATAGATATACCTATATATCTATGTAAATATATAGACATACAGATATATACCTATATATAGATAAATACGTAGATAGATATATAGATATGTATATATGTAGATATCTATATCTATCCAGCCATCTAGCTTTCTATTGATTTATTTTTCCACCCATCCACCCTCCTATCTATCTTCGAATCCATCTCTCCATCTCCATGCATTTATTCACCCATCCATCCATCAGAAACGAGGCAGAGAAGGAGAGAGTGGTTCCCCCCCCCTCTATGCAAAACCAGAAGTTTTAAATAAAATCTCTGCAATAACACATACAATGACTAAAACATTCTTCGAGTCCACACCCACAGAAGAATCAGCAGGCTTGGGAGAGAGCTCCACAGAATTCAGATAAAGCTGCTTTTTTGGCTTCTTCCAAGCCTGCCTTTCGTTGCCCTGTGTCTGCGCTTGTGCCCACAGCAGGCAAACTCTACCAAAATAAAACCTGAGGGGATGGTCCCAGCGCAGCAACCCGGGGGCAGGTGACCCCCGGGGGACCCCGCACACACCCCCTCGGAGGTGGGGGGGATGCACCCAAACTGGGGAAATCGTGGCACAGTTTTCCTGACATGAATTCAGAGAGTTTGTCTTATTGCTACAAAAATACGGGGGGGGAAAAAAAAAAAAAGGAAAGTAAAAAAGTCACTGCTCCTGACGCTGGTGGTGGGAAAACAACGTTGCTTAGAAACATCCCCATCAGGGCTCCAGAACCGCTCCTTTCTGTGCTGAAAATGAATAAAATATGTAATTTATTCCCTTAAAAAAAAAAATGAGGCTGTTTCAAGAGACACCAAAATCCTGATGAAAGCAGAGACCCTCTCCCACTGCAGCTCCTCTGATGTCCCCCACCTGTCACCTGTGGAGTGGGGACAGTGACACCTGGCTTGGCCTTGCCCCTAGCCCCATCCCTGGCTCCTGCAGGGGTAAATAACTGAATCCAAGAATCCCAGGATGGTTTAGGGTGGGAGGGACATTAAATCCCACCCAGTGCAACCCCCCGCGCCGTGCAGGACAGGGACACCTCCCACTGTCCCAGGCTGCTCCCGGTCCCAATGTCCAACCCGGCCTTGGGCACTGCCAGCTTCTCTGGGCAGCCTCTGCCAGGACTTGACCATCCTCTGAGTGAGGAATTTCTTCCCCACATCTCATCTAAATCTCTCCTCTGCTGGTTTAAATCTGTTTAAACCCCGTGTCCCATCACTAGCTGCCGGTGGTAGGAAGTTGCTCTCCCTTGTTTTTAGGAGCGCCCTGAAGCTGCTCAGCCCGTGCCGACACCTCGGGTACATCCATTTGTCCCCATCCCTCGGGCTGGGGCTGGCGGGGAGCCGAGGTGGAGCACCCCACGGAGGTGCTAATTGTCGCCTTTAATTAACTCGGGGGTTTCCTGCTCTCGGGGCCGGCTTTGGGCTCGCTGGGCTCCCAAATCCCCTCGGATCTCCGGCCCTCAGGAGCAGTCCCCGGGCCAGCTGCGGCGGCAGGAGGTTGTCTCGGGTGGGAGGAGAGGCAAACAACGCTTTCTGTCTCTCGTTCCGGGAACAAAACACTCGACAGCAGGCGCAGCGCTTCGCACCAAATGACCGCCCGTGCCCGCGCTAATTGCAGCGATGCGGAGCCGCAGCTCGCGGCTGGTGTGAGCGTTCCCAGCCCCTGGGCACCGCACGGAGGGCTCGGAGCCCCGGGACACCCCCGGCACCCTGGGCAGGGACAAGTGACAGCCTTCCCAGTGCTCTGGGGATGCCGCTGGGGAGAAACGGTCCGGCGAGGATGGGGTTAAAGCGTCAATAATGCGAAATAAAAAGGGCGGCGTTGAGCAAACCCTGCTGGGCAGCTGTCCCTGCTTGTCCCTCGGGAATATTCCCTGTTCCTGAATGGAACCTGTTTCACCCCAAAGCCACCCAAACTGCCCCGTAGCATCCACCTGGGCCTGCTGTGTCACCTGGTCCCCACAGTGTCACCTCATCCCCACAGTGCCACCTGGTCCCCACAGCAGCCCTGGCACCTTTGGGTGCTCAGACCAAGGCACCCCACCCCAGCAAAGGTTCCCCGAGTGCACAGAAGCCAGGACAGCTCCAGGCCATAAAGCTGCAGCAAAGACAAAATCACAGAATGTCCTGAGCTGGAAGGGACACCAAAGTCCCCCAGTGCAGCTGCTGGCCCTGCACGGCCACCCCAACAACCCCACCCCGGGCATCCCTGTGCGAACACTCCCGGCTTGATGAAATTTGGATATTTATGCAAAACATCAGATCTCTGGGATTTTCTACCTCTGTCCTCAGCTGATGAGAGGCACAGATAAACACGCAAAGCTGCAGCAGCTGGACCAGCGTAGGTGGCCCAGCGTGTGCGAGCTGAAAACACAGATTTCCCCCCTTGCCTGAGCACGTGCATCCCTCACTCCGCCGTGGCGTTCAATCTGACACCTGCGCTGTGTGACTGCGCTCGTGCTCGCTGCTCTGCAAACTGCTGTGTGATCTCCTACCTGTTACAGAAATAAAAGAGAATTTGATTGGGACCACGTGCTCCTGGAGCAGCGCTGCTTTCCTGCTGCCTCGGCGGAGGAGGAGATGGATCGCAGAGCCCCAGAAGGGTTTGGCTTGGAAGGGACCCTGAAGATTGTCCCATTCAGTGGGCAGGGACGCTTTCCACTGTCCCAGGCTGCTCCAAGCTCCAACCTGGCCTGGAACACTTCCAGTCTCAGGTGTCCCTCTCTGCGTTTTCCTTGCTCATGCAGGTCCTGTTCAGGATGTTCAGGATCATCTCAGGGATACAAAATAGGAATCTGCTACTCCTGCAATAAGTGCAGGGACAGACCAGGGCAGTGCCGAGGGCCTGGGGAATGTCACTGGGGGAGGCAGGAGGTGGCAGCGGGCTCCCAGCTGGGCCCAGGCGTGGATGGCACAGGGGACTAGCAGCGCCTGAAGGGCACCCAGCCCCCGTTCCCCGGCTCCCTCCTCACTCCCCAACTCCTCTCCCGTACTCGTAGGGCCACCGGCTGCGTGGGTGGTCGCCTCAGCTGCAATTCCCCGGCGTTTTCCTCGGCTGCATGCTGGCAGGAGTTGCAGATGACGCATTAAAACGTAGCTGAGGCAGAGGAGATGGGGCCGGGGCCGAGCCCCGCACGGAGCCCCGGGAGCTGCGGGGTCACCGGGGGTGGGGGGATGGCGGGGCGGGGGCAGCGCTGGCGTTCCCAGGGAACAGCTCCTGCTGGAGCTCCCCATCCCAGCGCATCCCCCCCCGAGCCCAGCGCAGCCCACGGCGCTGCCCCCGCCGCGCTTCGTCACCGTCCGACCCCGGCAGCGAGAGAAGGAAAAAAAAAAAAGAAAAAAAACCTCTTTGTCATTCTGCAGCGAGGCTTTTCAAGTGCAGGGTTGCGAATGTCTGAGGGGATTACGTTATCCGTGAAAAAAAAAAAAACAACAAAGCAGAAAACCTCGATGGGATCAAGCTAGTGGCAGGAATAAGAGGAGCAGGGAGAGCTCCATCCCACCCGGGCCAGGTGTGATGTGCAGCCCCCACGGTGGTCCCCAGCCCTGGGACACGTCCAGCCCTGTCCCTCTGAGCACACGTCCCACTCTTTGGAAATCCCAGCCGTGCCTGTGTGCAGGGCCACAGCTGCAAACCCCACAGGAAATCAGAAATGCCGTTTGCCCTCCTGCCCGTGCCACCTCACGCTCAGAGAGGCAAAATAAAACCAGGGAAAGCCCGTCAAGGGGGCTGCCTTCCCCACCCCTGCACCCAGCCTGGACAGCAGCAGTTACAGAGCTGAAGGGGAGGAATAAGCTGGAAATTAAATACAGGTGCTTTCTCCAGAGGCGGGAGAGGCTGATCCTGACACAATCCTGACACTGGGGAAGGGGAAGGAATCTGAGCAGCGCCAGGATAACTCTGGGCTCTCAGCACAGCCCGAGGCAGCTCCATCCCATCAGCATCGGGGTGGCCCAGGAAGGGGAGGCTTCCCTTTGCAGGGGCAATTCATCCCTGCAACAACATTTAGGTAAAGGCAATTCGCAGGAATTGTTATAAAAACAATAAAAACAAGCAGCCTGAGGTAGGGAAAGCACCGGGGAAAATAATGGAATTTATGTTTTAATTACCGAGCGGGACTTCTGCTTCCTGACAGAGGAAATAAAAAATTTTTGAAAGATTTCAAGT
Source organism: Chamaea fasciata (assembly GCF_029207755.1). Lineage (NCBI taxonomy): Eukaryota > Metazoa > Chordata > Aves > Passeriformes > Sylviidae > Chamaea > Chamaea fasciata. Next base: position 21,544,264 of record NW_027094096.1, on the reverse strand, counting down.
GTTGCTGAACAAGGGCCTGGAGTGAGAGGACAGGAGGGAACGGCTTCCCACTGCCAGAGAGTGGGGATGGACGGGATACTGGGGAAAAATCCCCACGTTGGACAGGGCTTGGAGCAACCTGGGAGGGTGGGAGGTGTCCCTGCCCACGGCAGGGGGTGGAAGGGGTCCCTTCCAACCCATCCCAACCCTCCGTGGGCTGGTTGGATGGCTCTGAAGCAGCTGCAGCCGTTTCCCAGCCAGCACAGCTGAAGCTGTTCCTCTCTGTCGGGCTTTTATGGCCAATTCGATGCCAAAAGGAAAATATAGGTACGCCGTAAAATTTTTATGACTTCAGCCTCAAAATATCTCAGCATGTTTACATAGAGGGCACGTTCTCCTGGTGGCTCTCAGGAGCTCTCAGACGGGATCCAGGAGCCCCAGGCTGGCTCTCCTGCCCTGTGCACAGACACCACCCCCCCTATGGCATCCAAGTCTCTCCACAGGTTGCATCCAGCTGGATTTAAGCTGCTGTGGGCCCTGCATAGACTCTCACACCAACCCTGAATTTTGTAGCCAAAACCAAGGATAAACCTGCTCCAGCTCCCCTCTTGAGGAGCTCCCAGGCTCCAGCACTTCAAATCCAGGAGCTTCAGGACCTTATTTTCCATCGTTTTCCTGCTTCTCAAACCCCGTGTCCCACTGATTATTTCTGTTCTGGACGGAGCTTTGTCAGTAAATATCTCCCAGGGAGCCTGCAGGGCCCTGGGGGAGCACCTGGCCAGCCCAGGGAGGGACCAGGACACCGGGCCCTGCTCCCCACTCCCTCCTGCCTGAGGGGGGCTTTTGGTGCTACAAAAATAGTTGGAGAAACAATTCAAATACATTTGGATGCCTGGAGGAGCAAGTCCCACCCAGGGGCATTTTCCTTCCCTCAAAGACAATCAATTCCCTTAACAAACACGTTCTGCAGAAGGCGTTTCGTAGCGTTCGGCTGAAATAAAAATAAGCACGCTCCAAATTCCGATTGGGTTTTGCCGAAGCAGCCAGGCTAAAATAATACATTTTAAATGTCTTAAACTGTGCGCTTCCCAAGTAATTAAATTACAGCGCTCCTGCACGACGGCTCCTCTTCCATCCGTTTAAGCATTAGATTAAAGTTGTCAGGCAGCCTTTAGATGGAAAATACCAGGCTGCAGGGAAGGGCTGGGAGGAGGGTGGAGCGGGCTGAGTTCGAGCAGCCCTGGGGCAGGGACCGGCTCCAGCCACCAGCAGCAGCCACACACTGCCACTGCCCAGAGGGGGGACAGGGCCTGGGGGCACAGCGGGGCAGTGCTGTGACAGCCACTCCTGGGGGATGGGGACAGCTGGGGGGGATGGGGACACAGCTGGGGGTAAGGGGACACAGAGCTGTAGGGGATGGGGACACAGAGCTGGGGGTGATGGGGACAGAGAGCTGTGGGGGATGGGGAGAGCCACCCATGGGTGACAGGGAGAGTCATCCATGCATGACAGGGACACCCACCCACAGGTGACAGGGACATCCAACCGTGTGTGACAGTGCCACCCACCCACGGCTGCCAGGGACACCCACGGCTGCCAGGGACACCCACCCACGGGTGACAGGGACACCCAGCCAGGCTGCTCCGTGCCCTTGCCCCGCCCGTGCCCCTCGGCCGTGGGCGGCTCCGCGGCTCAGCCCCCGCAGCTCCACCTGCATTATTTAAAACCTCCCTTAAAATACCATCCTTGTGCTTCCACGGAGGCAGAGCCATGCGAGCTGTGCTCTGGGAGCACCCAGGCTTGTCCTTGAACCCAGGGCTGCCCCCAGTGCCACCCACAGCGCGGGCAGGGCTGTCCCCAGGCTGTCCTCAAGGCCACACAGGGGCTGGGCACCCCTCTGGCCACAGGGGACAGGGTGGGCAGAGCTGTCCCTGGGGCAAAGGCACACACTGCAGAGCCAGGAACAGGCAGGAAGAGCCGGGCAGGTGCCCCAAAGCAAAGCCAACTTTGCTCTATTAAATTAATAGAATGTAAATTTAATATTTGCTCTGTCTGACACCCGCAAGAGTAGACCCATCTCCGCTGCCCACACCAGCCCAGGCACCTGTAAAGCCTCCATTTCTCATGGAATACTGGAATGGTTGAAGTTGGAAAGAGCCGGAGGTGACAGAGGCAGCCCCAAGGCAGCACTGAAGGGGGCAGCCAGGGAGGAGGGGAGTCCCTGCCAAGTTCTGTGCACTGCCCTGGTTTGGGGTGTCCAAACCTAACACTGCAGTGTGGTGAGAGGGGAGAAATCCAGAGCCCACCAAAGCCCGGCCTCACCTCGGAGCTGCAAACTCTCAGGGAGCCGCTGGGAACGTGAAAGCAGCACAAATCAGATTTTTTTTAAACTCAACTGGTTCCTTTTCCTTCCCCTTTGAGTTATTCCTGCCTCCTTTGTAGCCATTATAAGCTCCAGTCCTGGGGGGAAAAGCATTGTGAATTCAGCGTAAATCCCTCCTGTTCACTGGATTAAGTCTTAATTTGCAGCAGGAAAATGAAGATCAGACGATGAGCCATAAAAGTCAGCCTGATGTGGAGAGTACTGAAACAATATGGAACTTGATATCAAAATAATTGTACCATTCGCATGTGAGAGTTTAAAAGCGCTCGTAATTGCAGCGAGACTTAAATAAACCACAATTTCCTAAATATGTGAGGTAGTTATTATGGTTAATGCTTGGGGGAAAAAAAGAAACGCAGGGGAAAAAGAAGACGCAGCTGCTAAGAAATACCTGCTTCCACTTGCACCCCTTGGCAAGCACAGGACTTGACTCCAATTCCCAGAGGAATTCTGCAACCCGTGTGCGTTTCCCAGCCAGGTTTGGGGGCTGCTTTGGCCTCGGACTGGGGGGCACCGCGTGCTCTGCAGGGCCATTCCAGCGTCAGAGGCGCCCCCATGCCACAGAGGGGATTTGCATCTTAACAAAAGCATTTCTGCGCCCAGCCCCCGGCTGACCCGGCCGTGTTCAGAGCAGTGGAAGGACGGATGCTGGCGAAGTCTGATGGAGCTCACACGCCTCAGACACGCCTGGGGGCTCCGCGGGGCTCCAGCCCCTCCCAGCCCGGGATTCCTCCTCGGCCAGCTCCAGGAACGGCTGAGGGACGAACCACAGACCCCTCACAGCTTTGGAAGGGACTTTGAAACCCACCCTGTGCCCCCGCCAGCCATCCATCCCCACCTCCCACTGCCCCAGGTGCTCCCAGCCCTGTCCAGCCTGGCCTTGGGCACTGCCAGGGATCCAGGGGCAGCCACAGCTGCTCTGGACACCCTGTGCCAGGGCCTCTCCATCCTCACAGAGAACAATTCCTTCCTAAAATCTACTCTAAATCTCTCCTCTTTCCCAGGGGATGAGGAAGAAAGCAAACTTTACTTCTCAAGCTTTATCTGCCCAGATCACCTTTACGTAATTCCAATGTCAGCAGCTTTTCTTCCTCAGATTCCTCCCTGTACCTTCACCACCCCCAAACGCTCAGCTCCCCCCAGACTGAAAACAATCCTGGGGAGGGAAAATACCTCTCTCTGCCCTCCCTTCTTCCTGCTGTATTCCCTTGTATTTCAGCTCTTATCTTACCAACGTTAGTAACACTTCTCTAATGAGGGAAGATTCTCACCCCTTCGGGTGGGAAGGATGAGTTTCCCCTCGGGGGATGGTGCCCGGCCTCTCCTCACCCTGCCCAGGCTCCCCGGGGTCTGAACTCCACCGATTTGCCTTTGCAGATAACATTTTTTTGTTGTTGTTTAGGCTCGCGCCGGGAGTTAATGGTCAAAGCTGCCTCCATCAATTATGGATGAGCACAAATAGATAGTTGTGCTCTGTAAATTGGGTCCCTCGTGCCCATGCGCGGGCAGGGCTCGGCAAAAGGGCTATTTCTGAATTGCTGACGGCCCCAAATCGGCCCCGCAGCGGCGGAGCCCGGCACAGCCCAGCTCCCACCATAGCCCAGCTCCCAGCACATCCCAGCTCCCATCACAGCCCAGCTCCCATCACAGTCCAGCTCCCAGCACATCCCAGCTCCCAGCACATCCCAGCTCTGGGCACATCCCAGCTCTGGGCACATCCCAGCTCCCATCACAGCCCAGCTCCCATTACAGCCCAGCTCCCGGCACATCCCAGCTCCCATCACAGCCCAGCTCCCATCACATCCGAGGCCCCATCACATCCCAGCTCCCATCACATCCCAGCTCCCATCACATCCCAGCTCCGGGCACATCCCAGCTCCCATCACATCCCAGCTCCCATTACAGCCCAGCTCCCATCACATCCCAGCTCCCAGCACATCCCAGCTCCCAGCACATCCCAGCTCTGGGTACATCCCAGCTCCGGGCACATCCTGGGCACAGAAGATGCTCCCGGGGAATTGGGGCGCTCTGGGCCAGGCTCTGCATGGCTGCAGCTGTGATGGAAAGGGGCAGAATCAAAACATCTGGAATTCTGGAATGGCTGGGCCTGCAAGGGGCTGAATCAAAGCATCTGGGACTCTGGAACGGCTGGGGCTGCAAGGGGCCTTACAGACCCACGGCCAAGGCATGGCCAGCCCCATTGTAAAAACTTCCTGCCGTGTGATTTAAAGTGTGAGAACGGGAAGGCTGGTGCCAGTCTCACTCTGAGAAGTTGTTCCCTGCGGCAGCAGCACCACATCCCAAACAGCCTCCAGCACCGGATCAGGGCTGGATCCACTTTACCGAAAAGAATTTTAAGGAAGAGGCAGCAAATTAGGAGAGAGGAGAACGCGGGCTGTGACCTCTCCTCGGTCCAAAGCAGGTGCAGCCCCGGGCTGCCGTCCCTCCTGCCTGCTGTGCCTCATCTCGGGGAAGCAAAGCCACCTCCTTTGTTTCCAGCAGCGGTGCGGCAGATTGCAATTTTCCAAGCCAAGCGCTGCAACTACACCATTTTCAAAGAAAGGCTTGAAGTGATCCCAGATATTCCCCCCGCCCCGAGCATCTGGGCAGGCTCCCAGTGGGACTGAACTGCAGCATTAAAAAGGATAAAAGGGAGCAGCCCTGTGCCCGCTCGCCTTCCGCAGGAGGAGGCAGTGCCGGCGGTGACAGCGGAGGTGATGTCTGGGAGGTCCTGCCACGGCCGGCCGGGGAAGACGCCGAAATTAAAGCTCGTTTAGCAAAGGCAGAGCCGAGTTTTGCTCAGGTGAGCGCCGCGGGGACGCACCTGAGCCCTCGCACTTGCAGCTGTTCCCCGGCGAACGCTTTTATCCCCGTAAACTTTTGCCTTTCATGTTCCAATTGGGTGCCTGAGCTGGAGCGGGGCCAGAAACATGTCACTCGGTGAAAAGCCCCCGAGCTGGCTCCTCTCCCGCCCCCACCCCTGTCACAGGCGTAGTCGCTGTCTCTCCCTTTTACATAATCCCCGCGGATCGGGAGCGCCTGGCAGCCGGGGGAGGCTCGGGAGCATCCCGGGAGCGGAGCGGGAGCTGCGGGGCAGCCCGGCCCGGCCCGGCCCGGCCCGGCTCGGCCCTGCCCTGCACACGGGGGCGGCTCTCGGTATTTTTAGCGTGAATCGAGGGCCAGAGTGGCCGTGGTGGCATTTGGAGCGGCTCACGCTGCAGAGCTCAGCATCAAGGACACAATCCAGGCAGAAAATGAATTGGGAAGGACTTCAGCTTCAAATGCGAGGGAGCTGAGGACTCTGCGGGATTATTGTTGGGAAAAGCTTTTGGCTTTGGAATTTCCCTCGGGCTGAGGAATCGGTGCCGAGGTGAACAAGAAATTCCAGTTCCATTGGTTGGAAGGAGCCTCCCCACCCAAAGGTTATCGCGACTCAGCTGAGCCCGGGGGTTACTCAGCTCGTCCTCCAAATTCCCCCGCGCTGCTTCTCCTGGGGGAGAAATCAGCTCTGCACACGGAGAGATTCGCGAGCAGAGACAGAGATTAGTCATAAAGATAAAACCTCAGCCTTGTCGCCAACGAGCTGCTATTCCTGGTGCAACTCCCGGGTCTGGGGCAGACGGAGCGCCGGGGCTGTGAGAACTCCGGTGGGACAGCCCACCCTCACTCCAAACCTTCTCCGGGAATGAGGCAGAAAGAACTCGCAGAGGCCCAACTGTGGAGGCTGCAGGAGCAAGGAATTGCGATTCCTCGGGGGGTGGTACCCAGGGAGAGAGCGCTGGGAGCCCGGGAAATCAGGGGATAACTGCTGGCAATTAGAACACAGTGCCCCTGCAGCCAGCCAGCACGGATTGGGAACGGGTCCTGGCTCAGGGACACCCCATGGGCACGGTTTGGGAACGGGTCCTGGCTCAGGGACACCCCACGGGTACGGTTTGGGAACGGGTCCTGGCTCAGGGACACCCCACGGGTACGGTTTGGGAACGGGTCCTGGCTCAGGGTCACCCCATGGGCACGGTCTGGGAACGGGTCCTGGCTCAGGGACACCCCATGGACACGGTCTGGGAACGGGTCCTGGCTCAGGGACACCCCATGGGCATGGTTTGGGAACAGGTCCTGGCTCAGGGACACCCCATGGGCACAGTTTGGGAACAGATCCTGGCTCTGAGGGACACCCCATGAGCTTGGGAACATGTCCTGGCTCAGGGGCACCCCACGGGCACGATTTGGGAACAGGTCCTGGCTCTGAGACACCCCATGGGCACGGTTTGGGAACAGGTCCTGGCTCCGAGGCACACCACCAAAGACTCGTCTCCCACAGATAAGCTTATGGTGAAACTGAGGCACGATGCCTTGGATGGGGCTGCCAGAGGGGTCAGGGGTCACAGGAGCTGCTGGATGCCAACTGCTCCTCAAGGACAAGTTACACTGACTTTGTGTGTCCTGTCTTTGGACAAGACCTTGTGCCATGCCCCAAACCCTGCTCTGCCCACGGCCAGGGCTGGACTGCAGCACCTGGGAGCCTGGACACTGCTCCTGGACGCTGCCCCTGGACACTGCCCCTGCCAGGATCCCTCTGGACAGTGCCCCTGCCATGCCCCCCTGGACACTGCTCCTGCTATGCCACCCCCAGCTGGGAGCTGGCTCCAGGACACATTTATTAACCAGCAGTTCTGCCCTGGCCGCGGGCTCAGTGAGCATTTCTGGTGCCAACACCACACCAGGAGGGTGCAACGTCCCTGCTGGAAGTTGGTCACGGTGAAGGACAGGGACACGCGGCTGGAAAGGCCAGGCTCCCACTCGGGCAAAGCCTCCCTGTCACTGATCAACCGCCCAAGCAAACCACGGAAAATTACGTCTGAGCACCCCATCCACGCTGCTCCCAATGCGTGCAGCTCCTGGAGAGTTAACACTGACGTTCTCTGAGCTGCAGGATCGCCCTGCACTGCCTGCACCACGCCTGGATGGAGCCCGGAGTGGCTGCTGAACCCTGAGCGCCTCTGCAGCCGTCCCAGGACCCCGAACCCAGCATTAGCACCAAACTGCATCCTGCAAGCACCCCTGGGCACGTCTGGGGGCACAGAAGCCCTGGCTGGTGTCCCATGGGCTGGGAACTGGCAGGATAAAGCTGCCTGGAGCCCCACGCCCCTCAGCCTGCCCACGGAGCCCTCCTGTGCCAGCAGCGGCCCCACCTCGGGCACAGGGTGCAGAGATCCCAGGCTGGCCCCTTCCCCCGGTCTCAACGTCCCCATCGGGGGCTGAAAGGGACCCCCTGAGCAGGCAAAAGCCAACAGCGAAGGCACACGCACCCTTCTCACTCGCAGGGAAAGGCAGGGCAGAGAAGCTGATCACACTGAGCGCTTCACACCGAACTCACAGCCCCATTTTTCCTGCCTAGGTTAGGAGGAATAAAAACCGGTGCGAGAGGCAGGAGACAATTCCATAAGAACGCCCGAGATTTTGTTTTCTGCATTTGCCCTAAAATTGGCTTTGATCTCATCTTCCCCAAGTGAACCAGGTGAGAAGTCCGTGAGCCACCCCCACGGCGGATCGGTACCCACGGCAGACGCCTCTGCTCCACACAACACCCTGCAAAGCAACTTTCCCTGTCCAGCCCCAGGCAGGCTTCGCTAATTGATTTTCCTGCTCATTAGCACCGATATTAGTTACACCGAACACTTAATAGGAACCATCTTAGCACCACTGTCACACATTCACAACGTCGCAGAGAATCCGCCCGAGCGAGTTGGGGTTTCGGTATGAAAATCACAAACACAGATGCCTGCAAAGACATAAACGCCCCAAAGCTTCCCAGTCATGCCCAAGTTTAAAAATCTATTAATAACGCGAGGAGAGAGCTCCTCTGCAAAACCAGGTGCATCCAGGCAGGCAAAGTAAAGAGCGATTACACTGCAAGGGAACAAAGACCGAGACCGTGCCCATACCTATATTTCATGCCCGTTTGCTTTGCGGTGGATTCTTTTAATGAAATGTGGTGCTGCGGGGTAAATGTCCCCAAACTGCGAGCGATAATAGCCACTGTCCGAAATTTCGCCCGGGCTGCATTCACTACGTTCGGGGTGGTGGTGTTCTGCTTGCTGATGAGCCGGTCTTCACCATTTCTCTTCAAGTTGTGGTCCGTGCAGGCGATGGACACTTGCATCGCGCCCGCGGTGCCCCGGGCAGGCGGCGGGCGGACCCCCGGCCCCCCAGGGGCTGCAGCTGCCCAGCACGGCCGGCAAACCGCCGACCTGGGACTCCCCGAGCACCGGGGGCTCCGGCAGAGCCGCGCCGCGTCCCCGCGATGCCGCGGGCGGAGGAAGGCGAACTTGCCACGGCAACCGCGCCGCCGGCTTCGGGCTCGCTCCGGGGCTCTCCGCGCCGATGCTGCTGCTGCTGCTGCTGCTGCTGCTGCCGCTCAGCCAGAAGCATCCATCCGAGTCAGGTGCTCCCGGAGCTCCGCTCCTTCATGGTGATCGCTCCGCAGCCGCCTCCGTCTGGCCGCAGGCTCCCGGTTTAAATCACTGCGGGCATCCTGCGAGCGCTGGACCGCCAAGTGCTGAGCAGGCACAGCCGAGCTCCGTCGCCGGCCAGCGCGTCCCTAAGGAGCGGCAGCATCCATCGGTGTCCTTCGCCCAGGCGCAGCAGCAGCAGCGCTACCTCCCACCCATGGCAGCCCGCCGAGCGCTGGCAGCGGCTCCGCAGCGGCCCCGGGATCCCCCCGCCGGAGCCTGCGGGGATGGATGGCGAGGATGGGGAGGAGGATGCGAGCCGCGGGCCTCCTTTGTGCTCGCAGGGAAGGCAGGAGATTCAGGCAGATCCGCCCGGAAAAATCGCTGCCAGCATCGCTAAGCGAGGTCTTCTACAGCGGGCAGCGATTCGGTGTTAAAATGGGTTAATTGGGGGGGAAAGGAAGAAGAAAAAAAAAAACCTAGGGGGGAGGGGGAGGAAGATCGCAGTGCTCCGGTGAGTGAGGGAGTTAACACGTTAATCCCGTGCTCCCGGCACCCGCAGCCCCCGGCTGGCAGCAGGGCCGGGGTTAATCCTGCTCCCCCAGCACCGCCAGCGGAGTAAGCCGCAGCGCAAAGGCTTTGAAGCGAAACCATCCCCGTCCCTCAGCAGAGAAAACCTTCCCCATCCCATCCCATCCCCATCCCCATCCCCATCCCCATCCCCGTCCCCATCGCCATCGCCATCGCCATCCCCATCCCCATCGCCATCCCCATCCCATCCCATCCCATCCCATCCCATCCCATCCCATCCCATCCCATCCCATCCCATCCCCATCCCCATCTCCATCCCCATCCCCATCTCCATCCCCATCCCATCCCCGGCCGCGGCCCAGGCTGCCCCCGGAGCCCCGTGGCACTGCCCTGTGCCACCTCTGCCGGGCCTTTGGGCACCGGGGGGGCCCCCGGGCTGGGGAGCTGCTCCCGGGAGCGGTGGGAGGGCAGCCGGGTTTGGAAGCCCCCCAGGACCCCCGTCAGGCACTGTCGCCGCAGAGTGCCCCTGGGGAGGGACAAGCAGAGGGTGTCCCTGGGTGCAGCCCCACAGCACAGGGTGCCCGGGGGTGGCAGGGCGGGTGGACGAGGGCAGGTCACCCGTGGTCCCTTTCCCACCCAGCACAGGCCACGGGAAATGGTCCAGAGAGGCTCCCCAGAGCCCAGTCCCACACCTGCTGGGGGGGCTGGGGCGAGGGGACACCTCCGGAGCTCCTCGTGCCCACCCCCCGATCCCTGCCGGACCCCAGACCCGTCCCCTGGGGGTGGGAGCAGCCCCCAGGCTGGACCCCCCCGCCCGGGGCACCCAGAGGTGACACGGGAGCGGTGGCAGAGTGAGCTGGGGGTGCTAGGGGGGGTGATCACAACCTGCTTCGAGCTCAGGGTGACACAGCTCTGACCCCTGCCCCCCATGGTGTGTCCCCTCTCCATCCTGCTGGGGGGCAGCTGGCAGCCCCGAAGGCCACCCAGCACCCCGGGACAGGGGATGAGCTTCTGCCCAGCTCCTTTCCTGACGCCTCGTTAACTGGTACGCAGCGCATCCCTTTGAGGATGGAAAGATGAAATCCGAGCAAAGCCAGCTACTGTGTGATGTTTTCCCAAAGAGGATTAACAGTAAATCACGCAGCAGACCCACAACTCCCAGCCCTGAGCGCTCTCCTCGCACTCGCCCTCCGGCAGGGATCTGGGGGGAGCAGGACCCCTGGGAGGCTTTGCAGAGCCCTCATCAGTGAGTCAGTATTGCAGAGCACCAGCAGTGTGGGACATCGCGGGGTCACTGACCCCAGGGTGCCCCCCACACCCGGGACACCCTCAGGGTCTCCCTGGGACCGGGGGGTGCAGGGGGAGCAATGCTGGGAGCACCCACTGCGGTTTGGAGCCCAGCTGTGTCTCGGAGCCCAGAGCAGGAGGGACAAAGCTGGAAATATTCCCCTGATACCCCCTCGCTGGGCCCAAGCACCCCAAGGGGTGTTGGACCTCTGTCCTGCACATCTCCGGAGAGTTCCCACTGCAGCCAGATCTGCCAAATGCTGTGACTTGGTCCTGGCGATGAGCCCAGGTCCGTGTCACCCAGGTCCCTGTCACTCAGGTCCCTGTCACCCAGGTCACTGTCACCCAGGCCCTGAGGTGCCAGCGGAGGGGACAGGAAGGGACAGTCGCGTTCTGCACTGGCACATCCCACAGGGCATCTTACCTCAAGCTGCTTAGCTTTGGAGGGGTTACAGTCTCTCCACAGAATACGTGCTTAAATATGGGATTTATTTCATTTCCCTGAGCAAGATAATCACTTCTAGAGTAAAATGTTGGGGTAATGTAATTCTGCATGATGAAAATCCCGAGCTTATAGAAGGGGAGGTACGTGACAACCCTGGCAGAGGACGTAGCCACCAGCCCATACCCCTGGGACACCTCAGTGCCACCAAATCACTGTGACAAGACGCCCACGAGCACTTCCCCCCTGAGCAGGACAGCAACCGCTCATTAAACGACTTGCTCCGAATGCTTCATCAAGCAAATGAGCTTTAACGCAGCTGCCTGTGACCACCCTGTGACCCCCTCCAGCCCCGGGGACACAAATCAAGAGCCACCAGGCCCAGGGTGAGCAGGGGCTGTGGGCAGGGCACCGGGAACAGACACATCCCTGTCCCCAGAAGTGTCCCTGTGCCCAGGAACACACACATCCCTGTCCCCACAAGTGTCCCCGTGCTTAGGAACAGACACATCCCTGTCCCCACAAGTGTCCCCGTGCCCAGGAACAGACACATCCCCGTCCCCAGAAGTGTCCCAAGCACCCTGCAGGGCCAGGATGATGCACACCCTGCAGCGGGCAGGATGGAAACCTCCAAAAAGCCGGCAGCAGCAGCGCCGGACCCCGCGGGGATCTGTAGCTCTTTGGGGTGCAGCTGAAGCCGCCGGGAATGGCTCTTTTCGATAACACTGCTGGGAGCTGGGCGAGGAAACGAGCTGCAGAACAAAAGCCCGGCGCTTATCGAGCCCACAGCCATCACATTTCCGCCGGTTTCACATCAAAAAACTCCATTTGCATTCGTAATTGCACTTGAGAAAAAACCGATCAAAATTCCCATTAAACGGTCTTTTTTTAGTTAAAAGGCGTCGTTCCGGCAGGTTTTGGGGCCAGGCTGGGGGCAGTGCCCAGTCCGGGGTTCCTGTGATGTCACACGAGTTCTGTCACCCCCTGGGACCAGTGACAGCTCCGAGGGCTCCATCCACCAGGATTGTCCAAACCTGGGAGTGTGACAGCTCCGAGCCACGCTGCTGTGCCAGCACGGCCTTGGGATGAGGCTGGGCTCGGATAGATCCGGCACCAGGGCAGCTGGGGCTGTCCCTGCCTCCCTGTGGATGTCCCTGCATCCCTTTGGATGTCCCTGCATCCCTGTGGCTCTTCTGCATCCCTGTGACTGTCCCTGCATCCCTTTGGATGTCCCTGCATCCCTGTGGCTGCCCTGCATCCCTGTGGCTCTTCTGCATCCCTGTGGCTGCCCTGCATCCCTGTGGCTCTTCTGCATCCCTGTGGCTGTCCCTGCATCCCTTTGGCTGTCCCTGCATCCCTTTGGATGTCCCTGCATCCCTTTGGCTGTTCTGCATCCCTGTGGCTGCTCCTGTATCCCTTTGGATGTCCCTGCATCCCTGAAGTGTCCAAGGCCAGCCTGGACAGGGTTTGGAGCTCCCTGGGACAGTGGGAGGTGTCCCTGCCCGTGGCAGAGGTGGAACAAGGTGGACAATAAGGTCCCTCCCAACCCAACCCATTCCGGGATTTTGTGCTGCCCGAAATTCCTGCACAATTCCCATCCCCAACCCCCCGGGGGTCCAAGGCCAGCCCCACCCTGCGTGTGGGAGCCCCGAGGAGCCCTGCACGGGCAACATTCAATAAATAAACTCTGCTACAACAGGAAAGGATCAGTGCCGGGACCCGCCCGGAGCTCTGGGTGTCTCAGGCGGAGGGTGGGACTCATCAGAGCCCGATCCAATTACCGGGCCGCCGGTCCCCGTGGAGAGAACACCCCCCCACGGTGCCTGCTGCCCATTAGCTGCTGGATCCCTGCTCCAGAGCAGGCAATTTAATTTTTCCGTGCTATCTATTCCATTTCTCAGCTGACTGCAAGCCGGCGCCTCCCATGAAGGGCTCCAGAAGTCACCATTATATTAATGTATCGTGCTACACTGAGCACTTAATGGTCTTTAAGGTCCCTTCCAGCTCAAGCCACTCCGTGATTAAATATGATTAAAACACTTGGAGCTGCACGAGGCTCCGCTGCATGGAACAAGAGGGGTTTGTGTTTTATTCCCCCTGGGAGCCCCTGACGTGGTAGCCAGTCACTGAGCATCCATCCCAGGCCCAGAGCAGCAGCAGCAGCGCCCTCAGGCACTCAGGGCTCTTGTGCCAGCTCGTGGCACAACAAGAAATGATGTTTCCCTTCTGCCATGCTCGTGTTCTACACCGTGCAAACGCAAAAATGCAGATTTCCCCTCCGTGTGCTCCGCATCACCTGATGGAGGAACGTATTCCAAATAAAGCTCAGCCCAAGCTGTGCTCTTCCAGCTTGGCTGTGCTCGTCGAAGAGCAGATTTTCGGCAATTATGAACGTTTCTGTGCTATCCACACGCGTCAGATCTCACCCCAGCGTTGCTTGTAACAGCTCAGAGCTGGAAATGAACCTGTGCTGAGGTGTTGGGTTTGGATCTGGGTAACAAACACTCAGCTCTCAGCTGCCCTAGGCTGGGACACGCTGGGACAGATGGGGGAGCAATTCTGGAGTAGTAACTCCTGACTCTTTGAGATTGACTGGCAGAGGGTCAGCGCAACGATGAGCTACAGCAGCCTGTGCTGCTTGGGAAGCTCTTTTGCAATGAAAATCCCTTCAGAAAACGTCCCCCTCTTCTGGAACCCTCAGTTTTCACCTCCTCCTACAGCCAGCGGAGGGACTTGGCCCCTCTGTGAGCAGCTCAGCGAAAGCCAGGTGTCTCCATCAGTCATTATCTTATATAAGTCACCCCCCTGCATAATAAGCGCTATTAAAAATATCACCTTCCCAAACAGCATTTTTCAAAGAAGAATTTTAAGTCTTCTCCTGAGAGCCTCTCTTTCAGCTGCAGCAGCATTTCTAATTATTAACGTGAGTGACACAGGGTAGGAATCCCATCAGCTGCACCCAGCAAAGCTGGCACAGGGCCTTGCTCCCTGCTCCCCGGGAAAAAAAAACCCAACAAACTCTTCACCCCGACCAGCATCCCAAAAGAATGAGGCATCTGCTGGAATTAATCACCGAGGAGAACGAGCACATCACCGGGGACAATGGCGTTCGCTGAAATCCAGCAGATTACCGGGGAACAATCGTCAGCCCCATTAATTTTCACGGCTCCTTTTCCCACCGCCAGGCTCCTCTTCGGGGGGGAGGGACCGGCAAAAGCCGCTGTGTCAGCACTTTCTGCCTCTCAGCTGCCAGCCCACACTGCTGGTTAAAACCCAGCGTTTTCAGGACCTCTGGAATCTGCTTTCCACCTGAGCAGGTGCAGGCACAGCACTGCGGCCAGGCAGGAGCCAGGGCCCGCGGGGACTCTTCAGCTGCCCAGTTTTCCTTTGCCCTTTCCACACTTCCAGAATTCTCTGCAAAAGCTTTTAACTTTTTTTTTTTTTCTTCTTCTTTTTTTTCCCCCAAGCTTTTTTTTTGGCCCACGAGGCGAGAGCACGATGTACCTCAGAGCAGCACGATGCCATGGAATGATTTGGGTTGGAAAAGGCCTTAAAGCTCACGCAGTGCCATGGCAGGGACACCTTCCACTGTCCCAGGCTGCTCCTATCCCATCCAACCTGGCCTTAGACGCTGCCAGGGATGGGGCAATGTCATTTAGTAAACCAAGTCACTGTCGAGTTTTCAGGTGACCTCCAGCCAGAGCCAAGCGCTTCCAAGCCAAGGATTTCTGCATTTCTGGCCGGGCAAGTAGCCCCTGATCTCTGGGCACATCCCAAACACTGAACGACCACTTTTGCGCTGGAACGGCGCCCATTTAATTAACAAAAAGATTTGCAAGAGGATCATTACTTACTGCCAAATGCATAACCGCTCATTAGGCCCTCGGGGGAAATGAATAATTACTCCTGCAATCTACAGATTGTGTCTTTTTTTTTTCCTGCGGTGAAAAAACGGTTTCGTCTCCGCAGCTGGGGTGGGAGACTGAGGGCTGGGGGGAGAACCCTCAGCCCAGCGGCAGCTGGACCGCGGGGAGCAGCTCCCCCCAACAGCCTCAGCCCCCCTGGGCTCTCCAAGGATCCCCGTGTTCTCCACGAAAAGCTCTGGAGAAAGCGGCAACCGTGCCCTTGGAATGGTGGGAACACTGTGCTGGCTTCTGGAGCCTTTCTGGCGCAGGGGTGAAGCCAGCAACTATGAAAACACACTGCAAATGGGGAAGAAGAGGCTTATCGGGCAGCCCCAGGGCTGCACAGGAGGTTTATCCATGGAAAAGCTGCCTTCCAACCAGCCTGGCCCCTCCCCAGCTGCCCACAGCCCTCCCCACGCCACGGGGAGAGGCAGAGGGTGCTCAGCTCAGCCTGGGGGAAAACACAGAGGGGTGCAAATACATCTCAGGTGAGTGTTTTAGCTGGCTCAGGCAGTAAAACACCAAGTTCTGGTTCAAAGAACCAAGTTCTGGTTCAAGGATGGGTGCAAAGAACAGCCCCACCTGAGCCCTGCCCACCTGAACTGTGCCCAACTGAGCTGTGCTCACCTGAGCTGTGCTCACCTGAGCCCCACTGAGCCGTGCCCATCTGAGCCCCACCTGAGCCATTCCAGGCACAGTTGGCATTGCCAGAGCACCAAGGCTGGTGACACAGGACCCGCTCTTCCCTGGCACTGAGCCGTGCCACAGCCTGGATTTATCATCATCCCTGAAGGAAGAAGCCTTGAAATAAACCTGCAGGCCACGAGAGGAGGTTTTGCTCCCCAATCCACCCCTCCTGCTCAACATTTTGTGTCGGCGCAGCATCCGGCAGCTTCCCTTCCTCAGCACATCCCAAAGTCAGCCCAAAGACTCGGGATAAAACATCCTTCAACCAGCACCACGTGGGGCTGAGCTTCACGCCAGGCTGCAGCCCTCAAAGCTGTCCTGTAAATACACCCAGAAATATCCCAAACTCCCGAGTCAGCCCCCCGGAGAGGCTGCGCCGGCTGCAGGAGCTCCTGCCCATGGATCAGGGCTGGAGCAGCACCTGCCAGCCCAGACTCCCACAGCCAGCCTTCCCCAGGAGCAGGAGGTGTGGGGGAAAAGCAGCAGAAGCGCAAATTCCTGCTGGGCAGCTGGAGGAATGCGCCCCACAGCCCAGCAGGTGCTTCCATGGAGGGAAAGGTTTCAGGCTCAGCCCTTGTTGTTCTAATAAGGTAAAAGGACCCAGAAACTTCTTTGCTGTCCTGGCAGTGATTGGGTCAATGCCAAGGCAAAACCACTGATGGTCTCTTTAGCTGTTCCTCAGAAATGGAGCCGTTCTCTGTCGGGCCAAAAAACCCACCCAAATCGTTCAATACTTAAGGGAGAGCACGAGGCTTCTCAGCCCCTTCTCAGGATGTTGTAGCAGGTGTGTGGGATCTGTCCGCACACTGTGAACAGCTTTGTTCTTTTGTTTTTGTATTATTTCCTTCTTTTATGAAAACCTTCTTGCTTTTTCAAGACACACTCCACCGTGCTGTCTCATTATTTGAAGGCATTTTCTGTGAGGTGCTGGACACCCTCAGAGGTGCTGAGCCCTCACAGAGCTGAATACACCTGGCTCTTGGAGAAATTCAATAGGTAGCAGCTGGAGGAGCTGAGGGTCAGCTGGGATTTACTCCGGCCCTGGGGAACAGGGAGGGCAAAATCTGCTTTGTTCTCCCCACAAAACCAAACCCCTCCAGCACGGGAACTTCCCACAGAGAGCTGGGAATGAGCCTGGAAGGAGCAGCAGCCTGAGCCTGAGCTTGTGCATGGCTCTGTGGGGACTTCAGGGAACCATCACGGAATGGGTTGGGTTGGAAGCTCATCCAGGGGCAGGGAGAGGACCCTCCAAAAATAACACAAAGCCCAAGGAGCCGAGCTCGTTGGGAAGAAGCGTCCTGTCACCACTGCACCAGGGAGCTGCCGTGCAGTCTGAACAGACTAAAAAAGACTAAAAATCCACTCAGGACGCCTGACGCTGGCTGTTAAAAAAAGGACACAGCTGGATGCAGCTCTGCGGATCAATCTGTACAGGAAACAGGGGAAACATTAAGGCTGTGAGATATATCCCAATAAATATAATGCAGCAGCACTCAGGACAGAGCAGATGAGGACAGGATTACAGTGCAGGATTACAGGACCCCATCAAGAGCCCTCCTATATTTTGCCATCTAAAGATTAGATATTTTAAAGCTTCAATAAACAAAATGGGCCTCGCTGAGGAAGCCTGGGAGGGCAGCTACGGCAAAGGGATCATTCCCAAATTCCCCTTTACCTGGGTTAGCTCTGCAGGGGTGTAAGAGGGGGGCTCTGCTTGCTCGGGGTTAAATCCCCCTTGGTGTCCAACACCTTGGATGGCCTTGGCTGATACCTGAAAACGTCTTCAACCTGCTGGAGCTTCCAGCATCCACGCCACCACCCCAGGCTGGGGAGTTCCCCAGTTCCCTCACAAGAGGCTGGGAAAGGGTTTCCTGTGCTCCAGCCTGCTGTACAGAACGTCCTTGGCTCCCCCCTGCCCCAGTTCCTGCCTGGTGGGAGACGGTGAGTGAGTGACTACAGGCTGTTCCTGATTTAAACACATCTGTAATCCCTGCCCATCATCTTTTCCCTAAGCCAGAAGCCTCTTTAATCGCCCTGTGCAGGGACAATCCCACCCTTCAGGCCCCTCTGCTTGCCAGAGTCCAGGTTGGTGAATCCACCTGAGATGGGATGGCCAGCACTGGCCAAGGGTTCGGCCGTCAGCTCCTCACAGTTCCCACTGCAGTCAGCAAAGGGAGAAGGGAACAGGGAAAATGGGGAAGGAGAAAGGGAGGAGGAGTACGGAAAGGGAACATCCTACAAAGGGCGGCCTGCTGGCATGGCCCTGTGAGGACTTCAGGGAATCATCATGGGATGGGTTGGGTCAGAAGGGACCCTAAAGCTCATCCATGGGCAGGGAGAGGACCCTACAAAAATACCACAAAACCCAAGGAACTGGGATCATTGGGAAGGAGGTCAGACATGGGGAAGAGTCCTCTGCATAGAAGCTTCACAATCCTAAATTGCCAGCTTTTAATTTGTTGCTTACCCCACAAAAACAAGAGAAAGAGGACAGTGCTCTCTCGGGATGGGATGCAGGAACTCAGGGGCTTCCCTTCAGGACACCCCACGGAGGCCATGCCAAGCCAAGTGGGTTTGGCAGGGATTTCTGTGCTCTGGGAAGAATTCCCCCTCTGGACCAGACCCTCAGCTAACACAAAATAGATAAAACAGGAATGCAAACCCCGGCCCAGATTCGGCGTGGGTTAATCCCGCAGCGCCTCGGGACTCCGTGACCTCCATAAACACTTCCCACCCCAACCTTTGCCAGCAGCATGTTTTGCAAGAGCTGCCTGGGCGCTCTTGCAGACACATCTCCTCATCTAAGATTTCCCCCCCAGGCCCTGGGAGTGCAGCTGCCCGAGCTCACAGGCCCTGCTGGGATCAGGAGGGAGCACAGCATCGGGAGGTTTCCCAGCCACAGCCTCAGCCCAGCAAAGGAGCTCTGCAGGGAACACCTCGTTGGATAATAACACACCAAATTTGCTTTGTAAATGGTGTTTCATCTCAGAGAAATTCTGTTGTCATCAGAAACGAGCCAGGCTCACGCACTGCTGCACTTTGGGGTCTCCTCTAACAGCTGAGCTGAAGCAATGAAAGGGAAAGGAACTGCTCAGCCTGTAAATGAACCAGCTTTACAAGTGTTTAGTCTAAGTGTTTCTTGTTCACAATTCATTACTTCCCACGTGTAACTGAATAAATCTTAATAAAAAAAAAGGGTGTTTTGCTGTGCTGGCTTTGGACTGGGCCCATGCAGAGCTGAAGGAACATCCAGGAGGGAGAAGAAGAAAGAGAAAACGTCCAAGCTCACAGTCAGATAAAAGAGTCCCTGTAATTCTGGAAGAGATAATACCCTGTGGAAGCAGCAGGTGGGAACTGCTGGAGCATCCCTGCCCTCAGCAGAGCCCTCTGCCCAGCCCCTCTCCCACAGGATAAATCTCTGGATCCATGGGAAACACGGTAAGCTACAGCTGGATCTGTCAGCTGTGAAAAATGTACACACTTAAAACGGAGCAGAGGCTCCAATCCATCAGCTTCAACAGAAATGAAGCACATGCTTTATTTCCCCATGACTGATGGCCCTGCTGAATGGGGATACTCCACTTACCAAGCCGAGGAACAGAGGTGGCTGGAGGTGTGTGCAGCCCCAGGTGCCCCACACCAGTGCCACAGTCTCTCATTAATTACATTTTTCCATGGCTTTAAAGCTCCCTTCTCCATCCATATCCAGCCCCGCAGAAGTTTTCTCCCCAGGCTCTTTGCAGGTTTCTCCCCTGGGCTGGGCCTGTTTCGGTGCAGCAGAACACAGAGATGAACTTTGCTGTCAGCTTTTGGGTGATGCCTTTTGGACTCGGCCCCGGGCTAGGATGTGTCCTTGCACCAGGGCTTCTGCAGGACAATCTGTGGGGGACATTTCAGCCAGGGGACCACAACCCTTCATGGGAACACTGCCAGCCTACACCTGTGCTCCTCAGTGAGTGTTAAATCGTGTCCGCACGGACCAACAGCATGGGAAGTGCAGAATTAGAGAGAAACAACATAAACGGGGATTCTCCTGTCCTAGAAAGGACACTGACCTTTCCAAACATAACCGCAATGTGGGATTAGGTTCACCAGAAGGAATTTCTCATTACAGGGTGGCCGGTTTCCAGGCCAGAAGCCCCAGTGAAGGAGAGGATGTCCCTCGGGAACAGCAGCGCTCCTGCCAGCCCGGGGATTACTCCTGTCACAGTGCAGGAACGTGCCCCACAGCCCAGCAGGTGTTTCCATGGAGGGAAAGGTTTCAGGCTCATCCCTTGCTGTTCTAATAAAGTAAAACGACCCGGAAGTTTCTTTGCTGTCCTGGCAGTAATTGTCTCAATGCCAAGGCAAAACCACTGATGGGCCTGTTCCTCAGAAATGGAGCTGTTCTCTATTGGGCAAAAAACCCACCCAAATCGTTCAGTACATAAGGGAGAGCACGAGGCTTCGCAGCGCATTTTTGGGGTGTTGTAGCAGGTGTGTGGGATCTGTCCGCACACTGTGAACAGCTTTATTCTTTTGTTTTGTATTATTTTATTCTTTTATGAAAACCTTTTTGTTTTTTCAAGACACACTCCACCGTGCCGTCTCATTATTTGAAGGCATTTTCTGTGAGGTGCTGGACACCCTCAGAGGTGTTGAGCCCTCACAGAGCTGAATACACCTGGCTCTTGGAGAAATTCAATACCACAGCTCTGCTCCGAGCCCAGCATCCCTGGGATGCCAATCCACTGCCTTGGGACACTCTCCCATTTCATCCCCTGGCACTGTGGGCTCGACTCCCTTTCCCTAACCCCAGCTTGCTCCAAGGCTGCCCAGCTGGCCCAGCAGCACAAAGCCCTTTGCCATTTCTCCTGACTCCAAAACTGCCCTCTCACAGCCCCACTCGTCCCTGGACATTGTCACCAAATGTCTCCATCGAGCAGCGATAGCTGGGGCACAGCTATGCTGGATCCATAAAAATACCACTCATGGGGGTTTGTTTCAGTTTGAAGCTCAGACTAGCCAGGGGCAAAGATCAACCTCTTGGGAAAGCAAATGTTTCAAAGGCAATTTGCTTTTCTTAGAAGCAGAGAGACCTTGTAGGCTTTCCAAACAGGACCTCATCCTTTTAAAGGGAACCTCTTTGGAAGAAAAGCACAATGGCAATTGCTGGACTGAGCACACCCAAGTCTCTTCACCACCATCCCCAGCCAACCCCCTGTCCCCAGGCTGCTCCAGCTCCTGCTATGGGTGACACCCTTTCCCTTAGACACCCTTTCTAACCCCAAAAGCCAAACATTTCCCAGCCTGAGCCCAGCCAGGGTTTGGGGCTCTCAGCTCCAGGAGGAGGGCGAGGGGCTCAGGGTTCAGGACCTGAGCTGGAAAATTCAGTGTGATTTTCCCCACCCTGGAAGTGCTCAAGGCCAGGCTGGGCAGGGCTTGGAGCAACCAGGAAGGTGTCCCTGCCCGTGGATGAGACGGATTTTGACCCAACCCAAACCATTCTATGATTCTGTGATTAACGTTAGAAGAGAAAGATCAAATTCTGCCTTTTGAGAGAACAGCTCACACGCATTCAGCTTTGCTCAAAAGTCATCCCAATTCTCACAGTGCTCAGAAGAATTAAAGTCACTGAGGCAGCCATTGTGGGTGTGGAGTTTGGATAGAAGTGTGTGATATCACAGGGTGTGAAACTTAAAGTTTAAGGTTTATATAGTAATATATATATATATATATATAAAGCAATATGGAGGATTTAGGGCCAAGTTGTTCTTCTTTCACCTTCTTCTTCATGGCCTTGGGTGGTTTTTTCTGATTGGGTGAAGAGGTCAGCATTGCGGACCACGGGTGGGTGAGTTAAAAGTAAAAATCATTGGGTTAAAAGTAAAAATAATACAGGTGTCATCTCGTTATTGGGTGATTAGTGCTTAAAGACCATGGAAGGAGTTAGAGACAGAGCCGTTTCCTGCCCTCTTAGCCAGAGCTCACAACTGGTGAAACTGTGCTATCGATAAGAATTAATAAACATCTAAGTCCGAACACAAAAGCTGCATCTCCCATGCTTGAATCCCGGCTCCAACACGAGGAGAAGAAGACAAGAACCCCACACCCACGTACCTGTAGCTCATGCCAGTGCGGGCGGTGTCCCTCAGGGCCAGCCCGTGCAGCTGCAGGAACCTCTGGAGGCGTTTGGTGTCGGCGCTGGGGCTGCGCGCCCCGGGCCGGCCCCGGGCAGGGCTGAGCGCCCGCGGCCCCGAGCCCGCCCGCCGCGCCCTGGCCGGGGGGATGTCGGCACACGCCGGCTTGTACAGGTGCATGGGGACCCCCGCGGCCGCCCCCCGCGCCTGGGGACTCGGCAGCTCCTGGGCTGCCTGCCAGGATCAGCTGGGGTGGGGTTATTCTTGTCCCAGAGCTGGGATGGGGGTCTTCTCCTACAGATGGGGAAGGGTTTTTCTCCTACAGATGGGGAGGGGTTTTTCTCGAAGAGCTGGGCATGGGTTCTTCTTCTCCCAAAGCTGCGACGGAGTTCTTCTCAAAGAGCTGGGATGGGGTTCCTCTTCTCCCAGTGCTGGGCGGGGGTTCTTGTATCAGAGCTGGGGAGCGGTTCCTCTCCCAGAGCTGGGGTGGGATTCCCCTCCTACAGGGGTTCTTCTTCTCCTAAAGCTGGGGAGGGGTTCCTCTCCCAGAGCTGGGATGGGGTTCTTCTTCTCCTAAAGCTGGGGAGGGGTTCCTCTCCCAGAGCTGGGATGGGGTTCTTCTTCTCCCAGGGCTGGGGAGGGGTTCCTCTCCCAGACATTCTTTATGTTCTCGCAGCCAGCCCCTTCTGGTCGATGCCTGGGATGGATTTTGGCCAAGAGCAGCAATCTTGTTGTGCTGAGATCTGTCTCTCCTGGCCCAGCACTCCAAGGGGCGAGGGCTGCTGGTGGGAACAGAGCACTGACCCCAGTTCCCAGGTCTTATATTTAGATAATGAGAAATATTTGCTTGGGATTCAAACCAAGGCAAATAAACATCACCCAAATACTCTCACAGGGTGTATTTCAGGCCCTGGGCTGGCCAGATGAGCTCTGCAGGCATCTCCTCTGCAACATCTTGTTTTGTCCCAGTGCCCTGTGAGTTCTCACAGCTGGGCTTATCTGCTCTGGGGACTTCTCCAGCACCTGCAGCCTCCCGGGGTGTGACAGCTCATATGAATTAAATCACGATGTTAACAGTGATTTCACCACTGCTGAACAGCAAACAAAAAGGGTTCTGTTTCAGAGAATGGTTTGGGCTGGAAGGGACCTTAAAGATCATCTTATTCCAAGCTCCCCTGCTGTGGACAGGGACACCTTCCCCTATCCCAGGTTGCTCCAAGCCCCGTCCAACCCGGCCTGGAACAATCCTGGGATGGTTTTTGTGGTCTTCATCCCAGAAGGGCCACAGTGACCTTTTCTGGCAGACAATCCTGCCAAGGTCTGCTTCATGCCACTGAGGCAGATGTCTGAGACTCTTCTATTTAAAAAACTCACCCCATTTCAGCCCCAAATACATTAGAAAAGTAAGTTAAATAATCAAGTGATGGATGTATCATGAACTCAGCTAATCCTTAAATCTTTCAAAGCAGATAAAGAAAGACTGATCCCAACCCCAGAATATATTTGAAAAGCTCATAATTCAATGTCACAGAGGGGAGCTTGGCAGGAGCAGTGGGATTACCCCAGTGTTCTTCTTGTGTGACTGTCACATCAGGGCCTGGGTGGCCCTGGGTGTCCCCAGGAGGGTCCTGCCCAAGGATGGGGGTCCTGTTCTCACAGTGCTGATCCCATGGGGGGTGCAGGGGGGTTTTCAACCCAGATCTTTGCAGTCCAAGGACACTCAGGGGAGGGCAGCGTGTCCCAGGCCTGTCCCTGATGTGTCCCAGGGCTGTCCCTGCCTGTCCCAAAGCTGTCCCTGCCTGTCCCAAAGCTGTCCCTGCTGTGTCCCAGGGCTGTCCCTGCCTGTCCCAGGGTTGTCCCAGGGCTGTCCCTGCCCTGTCCCCGAGGCTGTCCCTCACAAGGCCCCGTGTTTCCTCCCTGCAGCGTAACTCCAAGGCTGTACCTGTGATCTCTGCTGCAGCTGCCTTTGGTTTTACCTCCTGCCAGCCCCAGCTCTCTGCTCATCTATAATGCAAGGTGAACCAGAAAATGAGAAATAAGAAATATTTCTGCAAGCTCCTCCGAGTTTTTTGGACACAAGGGCTTTTGCTGGTTTGGAGGATCAGGGTTTGTGTGCATCAGCATCTTTAGAAACTTAGTTCTCCCAAAAGTTATTCCCCAGTTTTCACTTTGTTTTTACGGTGCTGTTCGAGCCCCTGGGTGCCAACCACCCAGAATCTGCCCCCTCCCAGCCCCCAGACCCACTTATCCCATCCCTAATTTTCACTGCCGTGACATTCTAACTCATTTCTTCTCCAAGCACGTCTGCAAGAGCTCGGTTTGTGCCGGGCACCGCAGGCAGCCCCATCCTGCCTGGCACTGGGGAAGATCTCTGAGGATTCTCAGCCGGAATCCTGGCTGCTACAGAGGTCGGGTGAAGGAAAACCCCAAGTGAGGTGAAGAAAAAACCCCAGAGGAGGTGAAGGAAGAGCCCCAGGGGAGGTGAAGGAAAAGCTCCAAGGGAAGTGAAGGAAAAGCCCCAGGGGAGGTGAAGGAAAAGCTCCAAGGGAAGTGAAGAAAAGCCCCAAATGAGGTGAAGAAAAGCCCCAGGAAGGTGCAGGAGCCCTCCCTCCCCGCCCCGGCCGGTCCCAGAGCTGCCCCGGGCGCTCCCGGCCGCGGCTCCCCGGGGCTGGGGCAGCATCACCCCGGGCCGTTCCTGCGGAGGTTCCGATTTCAGCGCGGGTCTGACCCCGCACAGGAGATTAGAGACTCGCACGTCTAATTTCCACTAATACCAAGATCCCCTTATATTTTTTTAAAGGAGCAAGATCGGATTCTGGAGGCTGCGACATTTAAGACCGATGGGATGAGAGATGCGGCCGCTGCAGGTTTCCCCTCCCCGGGGGCTCCTTCCTTTGCCGGACAGGGAGGGGGGACAGCGACCCTCCTGCCGCCCACACGGTCCCTGCCCGGCAGCACCAACTTTCCAACTCTGTTCAAACGAAACCGCAGTCACCTGGACAAATTGGAAACAAGGCTCAGCCCAGCTCGTGCTGGAGGAGTTGTGGGAATCGAGAGAGAATTTTTCACAGCTTGTGCTGGTGAAGTTATAAGAATCAAGAGATAAATTTGCAGGATATTTAGCGCTGTAAAGCACAAATAACCGGAAAAACCAGACTTAAAAAGCCAAAGAGCTTTCCATTATCATTACCATCACCGTGATTATTACTGTCGCTGCTGTTATCACGATTATCACGACGGTGCCGGCCAGCAGCACTCGCGGAGGGCAGGGCAGAGCAGAGCAGAGCAGAGCAGGGCACGTACCTGTGGGGCATGCCGGTGGTGTAGGCGATGGTGTACTCGTGGGACAGCTCGCACACCCGCAGGTACCAGTTCATCTCCAGCTCCCGCAGCAGCGCCAGGCGCCGGGCTCGCTGCTGGGGCTGCCCGGCCCGGGCCCGGGCCTCCTTGCTGCTCTCGGCCGAGCTCTTCAGGGCTCTGTCCCGGCTGCCCAGGGACAGCACCGACTGTTTCCTCAGCTTCAGGGACTCGTCGGCGCTCTTTCCCCCCACGGTGCCCGTGCGTGCCGCCAGCATTTCGCCTCCTGCCTCGGTGCCGGGAGCGCTCAGCCCTCAAATCATCGGGAGTGATTTCAGCGCGCTCTTTTTCTCCCTCTAAAACCTCACGCCGGCCACAAAGCTGTAATTAGAGACGCGTGTGCGGGGCTTAAGCGGAAAGGAGAGCCGCAACCTTCTCATGGAAACATCTGTGGCGGCTGCGGCGTGCCAGCGGCTCCGGGGGACAGTCCTTAAAAACATCCCAGCCCCACGCCTCGGCTGGCCTGGGACGGAGCAGGGGCTGGAGGCTTCTGGAAAAACCCTGTAAACATCGGAGGTGAAGTCACACGTGTCACCTTGAGGGCGAACCGTCGCCCACGTGGGCTGGCCCGGGCAAATTGCAGCGGCCCCGGAGCATCCCCATCGCTGCCCTCCTCCTCCTCCTCCTCCTCCTCCTCCTCCTGCAGCTCCTCGGCTCGTCCCACCCGGCAGGAACTTCCATCCTCCAAGAGATCTGTAGGAATTCGGGGATTTGGCCGCCCTCGGTATGAGAACAAAGTTCCGGCTGCTCCCGAGCAAAGGGTGTTTGGGGAACGTACAAAAGGGCAGACGCGGGAGCGGCATTAATTCCCCTCTCCGGCCCGAAATGTAAAAGCTGATAGAGAGATTACAGCTCTAATCACAGCAGCCACTTCGGGAGCACGGGCACAGACGTGTGCCCAGAGAGCCTTGAGCAAAAACCCCTCGGAGACAGCGGGATTTGAAAAGCCACTGCCCCAAAAGCGCAGGAATCGCCCCAAAGCAGAGCTGTCACCCCCCCCACCCCCCCACCCGTGCCCCGCAGGCCCTCCCGGGGGTGAGGACGGATGAAAAATCCCGGGATTGAGGGCAAAGGGAGCTCGGGGGGCTCTGGAGCAGTGTCCCACTCCCAGCAGGGCTGGCACCAGCTCGGGGAGGTTTTCCCACCCGGGCCTGGCAGATCCCGAGGCTGGAGGCTCCCCCAGCCCTGCCCAACATCCATCGAAGGCTGCCAGGCTCCAGGCTGTGCCCTGCCACTTCCCAGCAGGGTTTGGATCCCCCTTTCTCCATCCCCATCTCCCATCCCCGCTCAGCCAGGTGGGACCAGCCCCTGGCCCGCGATCCCCCACCCTGGGGACCCCCCGAGCCAGCCCCAGTGCTGGGGGCCCGGCTGGGGCTCGTCCTGCCCTGCAGGCACACACGGCAGCTCACGGTGCTTCCAGAGGGGTTACAGGACAAAAAAACCAAACCAAACCAAACAAACAAAAAAACCCCACAAAACAACAACAAAAAAACCCCCTCTTTAGCTGCTTTTCCACAAAGCAGATCCATCACCTTTTGGAATAAATCCTACAGAATTTATCTCCGACAAGAACTGGCGCTATCCAACCTGTTTAGCAGACACGGCACTAAAACATTCACTGGAAGTTTTGCGAAACTCCGGGAAAATGACTCAAACTTTGAGCTGTTAAAACATTCTAGTTCTGTGCCTGATCACACGTGTTCATCTTTTAAAAAGTGCTTCAGAGGAAGGAAAAGCTTCCCAGCAGCTCCGGAATCCTTTAAACCAACCCCGAGCAGTGAAGCAATGCATATTTATATTTATATCACACGTACACCAGCTGAAGCCTCATAAGATCCTTCCACGTGGAAATCGCTTCTCAAAACTCAAAGTTCTCAAAGAGCTGCATAAAAGGCACACTGTGCCTCCCCAGCCCGCCGTGTTTATCACCCGAGGGCTGGGAGAGGTGTCAGTCACCGTAAAGGTGACCGGGATGAAGCAGCGGCGGGCGATTTGTCCTCTCCCGACGGGGCTTTGTTGGGGTGTCGGGCCCATTGTGCTCCGGGATGTTCCCGGAGCGGCTCTCGGGCAGGATTCTGTGTCCCGGGGATTCTATAGCCCGGCACGGAAAGAGAGCCCTGCTCGCCTTATAAAAATTGCAGGACGATTGATTTCCTGAAAGCAAAGCTTGCCGTGAAATATTGATACTGCAGCCCTCTGTTCCCGGAGCCGTGGACATCCAGCGGCGTCTCCTGGGGGGAAAAACCCACCCCAAACCCCTCCTGAGGCTGCACGGGGCTGGGCTGTGATGCTCCAGGGAGCAACACTTCAAACTGATCCCTGCTCGGGGCTGGGGGCACCTCCTGCTCTCTTTTATATTCCTTTTTCATTCCTTTCATATTCCCTTTATATTCTTTTTTTTCATTCCTTTTTTATTCCTTCTTCATTCATTTTTCTAGGCAATCGTCTGTTAAAGTAATATATAACACAATTACGCATTTCTCCCTTGCCTGTACACTGCATAAATCATGCACAGAATCACGTTTAGGAGCTCTCTTACCTCTGTAGCTCACTGTGAATTGGAGCTGATAATTACATTAATTATAATAATTATTAATAATCATTATAACATTAAATATATAAGAATATATTATAATATAAGTTCTATATAGTATGTAGAATTTATATTTATTAATAAATTATGCTGGGTTTTGAAAATTTCTCTGTCTCTTCTGAAAACGCTTTCTAAAATCTGATTTTTTTTTTTTTTTTTTAATTGTGGCACTGGTTTTAAAGCAGAACGTTTCAGGAACGCCCAGCCTGCAGCCCCCAGGATCTGAGCTCGGGATTAATCCATTTTCCTCGGGCTCAGGCACCCTTTTAGCCAAACCTCCTGTTTTCAGATGTAAATAAGAGAAGCTTCTAAACCCCCTGCAGCAGCTGTTTTCTGCTCGGGGAAGCAGGAGGTCGCCTGGATGAGTTAATGCACTGCACACGGGGCCCCTTTTAAAACCTGGTTTTGAAATCTCCTGAGCAGTTTCCCAGCAGGATGTGCCATCCCAGGGACACCAACAAGACCCCACAATGTCACAGGCAGGAAGCCCATCCTGACTTTGTGCACCACAGATTTATTTTGGTAGGGTGAAGGGGTGGTTTGGGCTGGAGGGGACATTAAATCCCACCCAGTGCCACCCCAGCCATGACAGGGACACCTCCCACTGTCCCAGGCTGCTCCAAGCCCAATGTCCAACCTGGCCTTGGGCACTGCCAGGGATCCAGGGGCAGCCACAGCAAATCTGGGAATTCCAGCCCAGGAATTCCCAATTCCCAATCTCCCATCCAGCCCTGCCCTCTGTCCATGTGAAGCCATTCCCTGTGTCCTGTCCCTCCATCCCTTGTCCCCAGTCCCTCTGCAGTTCTCCTGGAGCCCCTTTAGGCCCTGGAGAGGCTTTGAGGTGTCCCTGGAGCTTCTCTTCTCCAGGTGAACATTCCCAGCTCTCCCAGGCTGTCAGTGCATCATTCCAGACCAAAGGAATGCAGGACACACAGTCTGATCCTGCAGTTCTCCAGTAATTCCACTAAAACACAGTCACAGCCAGTCCTCTCTTAAAATGATCTCAAAATCCACCCTTGGCCTGCCACAGCAGCCCCTCAGTATCTGCTCCCCAAATTTCCTCAGCTCTGCACCTGCACACCCCAAACCTCTGCACACACAGAGCCCTGAGCCAGGCAAAGGAGCAGCAGTTCATCACCTGGAAGGTCCTGGAAGGTTTAGAGAGAAATTGAAGCACAGCACCACAAGCCCTGCCCGGGTACAGATTGCTTTGGGATGCGCCTGTCAGTGATCCCTGAGCAAACAAACAGGTTTGGTCCCACAGGAGCACTGTCATTCCCACCCCCTGATCCAATTAGCCACAGAGCTCTGGCTCCTCTGCTCCAGGTAATTGAACACCATCAGGGAAGATTCATTAAGGTGTTTAATTGGGTTTAAGTGGCTCACCCTGCTCTGGCAGCGCTCAGATGTGGCAGCGTGTGAACCTCTGCTGGGCCAGCAGCTTTGTGCCTGGGCATCCTCAGCAAACCTGCTCCCACAGCATGGCACGGGGCAGCTTTTCAGAGACCTCTGAGATTGCTGAGCCCACCTGTGAGCCCAAATCCCAAATCCTGGGGGAGCTCCCAGCTGCCTCCCTGAAGGGCGGCGGGTGACCGCCGCCTCCAGCGAGCCAAGCTGCTGGAATTAAAATCTCCGGTGGAAGTGGCTCTCTCCAGCCTTTTATCTTCTCCAATAATTTCTAGACGTGACTGTGGGGCCAAAGGCCAGTCCCAGCACACCCCAGTGAAGAGGAAAATTCCTGGGAATGTTAATTAACTCGTTTCCCCCCCTCTTTGGTGAGTTCAGGGAGGTCACAGCTCTTCTGGGCTGCACTGAGCAGTGACCGAGCAACCCGTGATGAGGAAGGGGAAAGTTTTCCAAGGCCAAGGAGAATCCAGGCGCTCAGACCTCTCTGGAGGCACGTGGCTGTGCTGGGCAGGGGCTGCAGGAGCCCTTTGAGCCCGAGGAGCCCTGAGCTCCTCAAACAGCACCAGAAGGTGCAGAACCACTCACATGGTCTTTACCTCTCTGCAGGAATTTCAGCCCAAAGGCTGCAGCCAAGCAGGTGCCAAGCAGGTGAGTCCCTGCTGAACACATCAATGCTCCCAGGATTAATTCAGGAGAATTCCTGAGCACGTCAGGGCTCACAGGATGGATTCAGGAGAGTTCCTGAGCAGGTCAGGGCTCCCAGGGTGGATTCAGGAGAGTTCCTGAGCAGGTGAGTGCTCCCAGGATGAATTCAGGAGAGTTCTTGGCCATGTTCCTGAGCAGGTGAGTGCTCCCAGGATGAATTCAGAATGTTCACTCAGAACGGATCCTGCTCCCGGGCCATTCCCCTGTGCCTGCAGGATTGTGTTTGGTTTCCAGGCTCTGGCTGGGAGCTGCACCCACTGCCTGGAGCAGCCAGGGGACACAGAGCTGTCACCCCATCCCAACCCAGGGCCAGGAGCCCTGTCCCCAGCCTGGCACAGCCCTGGAGCCCACTGTGCCTGGCATTGCCATGGCAATCAGCACCACACAGGGACTAAAAATAAACCCCAGCTCTGCAGAGCACAGAGATCATCCCCAGCCCTGAGTCAGCCACCTCCCAGCCTGGGGGTGTGTGCTGCTGAGGCCCCCCAGCACAGCTTCTCCCTCAGCCCTGACCCACGGAGAGTGCCCCGGAGCAGGTGGGCGTCACCCCAGTGTCCATCCAGAAAAGCTCCTCTTTTCCTCTGAAATCCCCCAAACCCAATTAATTCCTGCTGCATTCCCATGGCCTGAGCAGCATCACAAAAACCCCACGGCCGGGCCAGCCCCAGCCCTGGAAAGAGGAGCTGGGCCCTTGTCAGGGACTTGTCCCAGGTCACCCGGGCCAAACTGTCACAAAATTACTGCAGGAGCAGCGCTGGGAGCAGTTCCCAGGGGATAAAAGCTGCTGCAGAGCTTCATTCCTGGGCACAAACCCCACAGGAGCCAGGGCCACCAAGGCAGAGACACACCCTTCTCCTTGATTAACCACAACTTTGCTCTCCCCAAAGCTTCATTTCACCCACAACAGTTTTTTTTTTTTTCTTTTTCCCACCCTAAATAACATTAAAAAAGGGAAGAAATCCTGCAAGCAGTTTTATATTGATCTCTTGTATCCCAAACCACTCTGGGAAAGGAGAAATATCCCAGCTCTAGAGGGGCTCTTGAGCAGACATTTAAATCAATTTCATCCATAAAAGCAGCTTGTTAACCCAGAATACAGTCCCATTGAGAATACAGCTTTTACACATAAGCCCTTAATTAAAAAAAAAATAAAATAAAATCACACCAAGTTTCAAACATAATATTTTTATTTGTGGATAAAAATTAAGGCTCACAGTACTTTATCATTTCACAAGCAGAAAAATGTTAAAAATTGAGACTGCTGGGGAGTGTCCCCGATACAAATTCCTCTAACTGCTGACATGTTTTACTGAGGACTCCAGGTGAACAATTGTACAGGGCAGCTACAGGTATTCGTCTGTAAACTAGGTGCTAAATAGAACTGGTTTTTTTAAAGGAACGTGAACAGAGTACGATGTTTGTCTCCACTCTGGCCGTCCGGCACGCAGGGATTCCACAGAAACACCCAGATCTGCTGGGAGGAGCGCACCAAAGCTTCCCAAAAGCAGCCCAGCAGCGCTGCAACGCACGGCACAGCTGGCACACGGGGCTGAGGGCCGCAGGCTCCACTGCAACGAGGCGTTTCCATTCATAGTGCAACAGTTTTAACGCCTAAAAAGGTTCGATATTCAACTCGTCCTGCCCTAAATTAGAGCACAGAGGTGCTGCCCGGCCCCAGGAATGCAGAGGGAAGAGCCCAGGGGTTCAAGGATGGTGACAGGACGTGGTGCCCACAGTTAGGAGGCAGCTCCAAGGAGGACTTCCCCAAGGGCGCAGCATGCAGGGAGTGAAAGGTTCCTGCCCAGGAGGGCTGCAGGGGGGTGTCCCGGGGCAGCACCTCCCCTGCAGCCCCCAGCCCTCACTGGGAGCACGTTTCACCCACAAACTGCAGCTCCAGCTGCACAGGACAGCCTGGGCAGGATCCAGCAGGGGCTGGGCTGCAGAGCTCTCTGAATTATTTGCATTATTTTTAGTGAATCCCTCAGCTTTGCTTGTTTGCTGTCAAGGCAACGCAGCCGTGGCAGCCGCGGGGACGAGCCTGTTGCTGTGAGAACTGAGGGAGGTTCTGCATCTCACCAGAGATTCTGCTCCTGTCTCTGCACCCTTGGAAGGGAGATGCCACCCAGGAACGACAGCAGCCTTTCCTGACCCCACCTGAGTGCCCTGGAACTTCACTGGGGAGCTCCCTCTGAGGTCAGCTTTGACCTGCTGGGACAGGTGCTGCCCCGGCAGAGCCATTTTCGGGGCTGAACCAAGCACAGATCCCCATCCTGCAGCAGGGGAATCAATAATCACCGACATCACTGAAGCTCAGAGAGGTTGTGACAGGTGTGGGTGCAAATCACCACCCCCTTTTGAAAAGGGGCTGACTGAGTTATCAATTCAGCTCCATTTGCCCGCAGCAATTCAGCTGAACTCTGCCCAAAAGCTGCAGAGCCCTCCAGGAGCAGGGCTGGAGGGGAAGGCAGAGCCCCCCAGCTCCAATTCCTGCCCTGCTGCTCTCCCGTGTCCCCAGCAGCCCTGGGACACGCCACCTCCTCCCCCTCGTGCAAAACAGCCCTCAGTGACACAGGCAGGAGAAACAAAAATCTCATTTACACCAGTTGGGCATTTCCTGGGAGCAGAGATCTCCAAAGGCCGTCCCCAGAACGTGTGGGCAGGGAATGTCAGAACAGGAAAACGCCACGGAAAATACCAGAACAGACACTGGCAGCATTATTCCAGTTCACAAAGCCAGGCAAGGGCAGAGAGGAGCTGCGGCCATGAAACACTCCGTGTTACTGAACACTTCAAACCAAGTCTCCTACCCTGGAACTCTGCAGCGACCTCGCAGCCGAACGAAACACAACTGCTTAAAGTGAAGAACCAGGGACAAGGGGTGGGGGCTGGATGCACATTCCAGCTGCCCCAGGGGGGTACCAGCAGGCACCCAGGTCAGAATCCAACTGTTCCTGTCTCAGGGACAGGATTCCCAGGTGGATGGAAATGGCTTTGCCTCAAAACATCAGAGAGGCCCTGTCCAGTAACCAATTATTGCTTCACTCAGACCAGGAGTGCCAGGAGGGGCTGCAGGCACGGGGGGCTCACCCCGACCCAGCACTCCACACTGACACCTAGAAATGATCTTACAGATGGAGCTAAGCACAACACACCCCCCAAAAAAACCCCTGCCAGAGCCCAGGTGTAGGAAATAAAACTGTCATCAAGGCCAAGGGCAGCACAGGGGACACACAGCAGCTTTCCCAGCTGCACTGCCAGCTTTGCCCTCCTGCCACCCACCGCAGAGCACTGAGAGGAGCTGGGGGCTCTGCCGTGCCCCAGCAGGGACAGACACACGGACACAGCAGTGCCAGGAGAGCCCGGCACTGCTCACCCTCACTGCCACAGCGGGGCACAAAACAAGGGCACAGAACACAAGGGGCATCCACAGCCAACTCCACGACTCGACAGCACCCACCACTCCATTTGGCAAAATATTTATTTATAATAAACCCGTCCCAAAGCGGTTGGTCACAAAGAACGAACTCCCTCTCACACGTGTGGGCCGAAACAACGCTTTTGGTAGAAGGGAATAAACTGTCTCTCTTTGACACGGCGTACAAAACCCAAAGGGACACGGAAATGACAGGTAACAGAACACGGTGGGGGAGGGGGAACAGGGGGGGCACTGGAAAGACAAAGGCAAAGCAGAGGGGCCTGGCCTGGCAGCACTGCCACCGTCATTTACCCGTACAGTCCTCAGCCCCACGCCGCTCTCATCCCCAGCACAGCTCTCAGCTGCAGGATCTATGCTCCAGGAGAGGGATCTGATGCCATGTAGCAGCTCCAGTCGCTCTTTCACAGTACTGCATGTCAACACTGGGAATGGTTTCTGATATGGTTTTCAGACTGCACACAGTACTTGGATAGGGAAAAGTTAGTTACTCCCACTCCGTGGTTCCCGGCGGCTTCGATGTCAAGTCGTACATCACCCGAGAGATGCCAGGGATCTTCTTGATCTCTGCCACCATCTTCAGCACGACCTGGGGTGGAGAGGAGACAGAATATCAGGAAAAGAGAGTGCGTGAAACAGGCCTGAGGGAAGTCACCCCAGAAAAGCTCTGCTGGACACCACAGCCTGCTGCCATCAGCACACTGCCACCAGGCAGGAAATAAAGCCAGCTGGGAGAAGAAAACCTCTGCTATCCAGTGAGAGTCGTCTTCCAGAGCTCACAATTAATCCATGCCAGCAGGAATATTCCAAGGGAGAATCTGATGACCCTCAGAAGTTCAGCTTCCTTAAAAATCCCCCAAGTTCCCAACACCACTTTACACGACATGCTGCTTACAGTGAAAGCACAAGTTAACAGTGCTGTTCTGTATAGAAAAACATTATTATTTCCCCCATAAACATGTTTTTTCTCTGTAACTTCTCTTTTTTAATCACCACACTAGTCCCTAGCCATAAAATGACCATTTTTCATTTTGAAGAATGCAGGGTTTTTGTTAGGGGACGGGTTTTGTGGTGTTTGGCTGTTTTTAAACACAAACACTGAGCTCAAATGAATCCTCATTTTATACAATGGGACAGTTCACATGGCAACCTGAATTGTTCTTTTCGTGGACAGGCTGCCTTGAAGCAGAGGACTTCAATTATACACAATTACTAAACAATGCTCATATGCTCTTAAAGTGGGTTTAAAATAAAAGGTCAATCCTATTCCTACAGTGCATTCCCAGAGGGACAAAGTACTTGACTGGACATGGATAAAGTTTCCCATTAAAAAAGAATAAAAAAAGCTTGAACCTGACTCCAAAGTCCTTTTAGTGACCTTAAGAGCAAATAGGACACCGAGATGTTCAATTGCAAGTTCCAGTAAGAGCAGAAGTGCCAAACAAAGGCAATCCCTAACGCCAGGAAATTTCCAATTACTGATGCAAAAATTAATTCCAAATCCCAGGAAAGGCCGGGGTGTTCTTGCTCCTTTAATTGGGGTTATTTGGGCTCAGCTCTGCTGGAAACCCTTCAAGTTTATCACACCCATCTGCCAGCCCCTCAATTTGTTCATTTTTTACCCCCAAAACGCCACAACACCCTTTCTAATGCTTATTTATAAAGGAGTGTCTTGGGTTGCAATACATAACCAAAAGCTGTATTCTAGCTGAAGAGTTCTTTGCGTTCTTTATCCCTTCCAGGACCCATCCTCCCTCCCGGGGATATCTGCTGCTCATGGGCCATCAAGGCTCACTGCAGGGCTGATACAATCCCATCATCCCATGGGGAGAGGCTCCACCCAGGGGGAGGAGCCCAGCATTCCCACCTGGATCACACCTGGCATTCAGAACCCCAGCACAGCCTGTGTGCACTGGATTCTCAGAGGGAGACCGGACCCATCTCAGCACCTACTGAGCCTTCTCCAGGATCATCTCTGCTCCAACAGAACCACATCTGTCACTGCAGGAGGGTTTATTTGGACTGCTCCCAAGACCCTGACCAACAGGGGGTCAGGTTGTGTTCTGACTCTATCAGGGTTTCTAGGATTTTTTTTTTTTTGTTTTGTATTACTGCATTTGTATTTTTAACATTCCTAGTAAAGAACTGCTGTTCCTATTCCCATATCTTTGCCTGAAAGCCCCTTAATTCCAAAATGATAATAATTTGGAGGGAGGGGGGTTACATTCTCCATCCCAAGGGAAGCTCCAGCTTTCCCTGGCAGATACATGTCTTTTCCAAACCACGACAAGAGAGGAGGAAAAAAAAAAAAAAAGGCAAGAAAATCCAAAGGAAGGCAGTGAGGGTGAGAGGAAAGCTGGAATGAGCAGAGGCTGAGTGCAGCAGCAGGCAGCCCCTCACCTCCTCTGGCACCTCGCTGCCCGGCGTGGCAGCGATGCCCGTCATGAAGTCGCTGGTGATGAAGGGCCTGATGACCACAGACCTCTGGCAGGAGGGCTGCTTCTGCAGGGGGTCCCGGTCAAAATGCAGCGGGGTCAGGATTATTGGCATCTGGCTGATCTTCCCAGCATAGCCTGCAGCACACAGGGACACACACACAGGGTGTTAGCTGGAGTGACACGGACACCAGGGACACTGAGGCCTTGGGAGGGCTGACCTGGAACAGAGACTGGGCAGGGCTGGAGAATAAAGTAGGGATTTACTGAAAGGCCTTTAAGGATCCACCTTGGGCAGGACGGGATTCTGACCAGGGCTACACCCAAGATGGACCCAAAATGGTCACAAAATGGACCCAAAACAGTCACAAAATGAACCCAAAACAGTCACAAAGTGGCTGACCGGTCATGAAGTCTCACATTTTTATAAGTTTTGGTCCATTTGCATTTTGGGGTTTAATTGTCCAATCCCAGCTCCAGGTTGTAAGGTCCCATCCTTCTTGTTCCTCCCTCCAGCCCACCCTTGTTTGTGCTGTTGGGCCTGAAAGTTGTCCTTGGTGTGCAGCAGGAGAAGGATTTGTTTTGTGTCCCTGCAGTGTGCAGAGCTGAGTGACACTGACTGTGAGCTCAGAGCTGCACCCCTGGGCAGCACAGGATCTGAAAATGTGAAAGCTCAAACTTAAGGCACCAACACGAGTTCTGCACAATTCCTGCCTGTGCTTCCAGCTCTGAAGCAGGAGCTGCTCCTCCCATCCTGTGGGATCTGCTCCCTCTGGTGCCACAGCCCAGGGTCACAGCAGTGGAGCAGCTCCACAGCTGCAGAGCATCACTGGGGGCACTGGGAGGGCACTGGACAGGCCCTGGAAAAAGTTCCCAGTGAAGCTGTGGCTGCCCCATCCCTGGAAGGGTCCCAGGCCAGGCTGGACAGGGCTTGGAGCAGCCTGGGATAAGTGCAAGGTGTCCCCAGGGCCTGGAACAGATAGAGGACGCTAACGTCCCTTCCAACCCAAACCATTCTCAGATTCTCTAAACTGCCACTTGAGATGATCCTCAGCCTTTGCAGGCACACAGCAAAACCCCAGCTGTGTCACCCCTGTAATTCACTGTGAGTCCACTGAAGAGCCACTTTCC
This sequence comes from Chamaea fasciata, assembly GCF_029207755.1. NCBI lineage: Eukaryota > Metazoa > Chordata > Aves > Passeriformes > Sylviidae > Chamaea > Chamaea fasciata. The sequence continues at coordinate 21,507,418 of NW_027094096.1, read as the reverse complement.
TTCCCACGTAACATAAAACCATGGGGGGAGGTTTATCAGTCCCTACATCAAGCCCAATAAAGAGATGTTCCCAAACAACTCTTTGAAATACTCTTTGAACAGTCTTTGAAGCACTTGGGAGAAAGCTCTCCTGTACCCCAGGCTGGTGGTGGGCAGGTAACTCCAGACAGTGACATTTCACTGAATTTTCAGAATCTCCTTCTGAAAGGCAATGCACAGCTCCCCAATTTCCCCATTTCAACGAGCTGAAAGTCCAAAATGCAGGTGTGTGGAGCTCAGGCTGCTCAGGCTCGCTCTCTCCCCCTGCCAGCCCTGGCCTGAGCTGCTGCTCAGGGAGGTTGTTTTTTTTTTCACTAAACCACAACTCCAGGCTTTATTTTTAGGAGCAATTCATTCACACAAAGCCAAGTGTCACCAGAAGTTAGCGAGACACAGCCACAGCTTTACCAACACAGCCAACAGTGTTATCTCAGCCTTTGGAGGCTAATTCTGCACAGATCCTGTTCACACAGCTCTGCAGACTGATCATGGATCCTCAAAGACAGGGATCTGTTGTAGCTTGGTTTATATGAAACACAGGCAGGGCTGCTGCAGTGCTTCCCACACAGATCACATCTCCAAAGGTGATTCAGTAAAAAACTGAAGAGGCTGAACCCCAGAACTGTTTATTGCCAGGCTCTGCCTGTGCAGCACATCCAGGGAACTCCACACTCCCTGGCTCTGCAGGGCTGGGGCTGCAGCTTTGACTTCAAGTTCAGAGATCTGAAAGCACCACAGGCCGTGAGCATCACTCCCATGAGAAACTTGGCATCTGGCCTTTCCCCAAAACCCAAGAGTGTTTAAAAACTACGTCAAGTTTCTTCACCTCAAATAAACACTGAGCTCAGCAATGAGAAGGGATTTGGGTGACTGAGCTGCCTGACAGCACTTTTTGCACAAGCCTGCAGTGAAGCACACAGCTTTGAGCTTCAGGATGTGTTACAACCCAGTCAGTCCCCAAAATCCCCAGAAATTAATTCCTGCCCTTTATCTATCAGCTTCCACAACTTTTCACTGTCATTCCACTAACTGATCACTTTTTTTTTTTTTTGGAGATACCTGCTTGCAGATTTTGACAGCACCACTCTGATAGGCTTTGCAGGGATCAGGAAACAGAAGCGTGGCTCCTGGGATGAGGAGGGGCACCTACCAGACTCCCTGAGAATGTTGTGAGCCTCGAAGTCAGCTTGACGTAAAGTGCTGAGGACTCCCGTGGTCAGGAAGGTGGGGGTGACATCCGTGGGGGGCTCCTTGACAGGGGGGCCAAACACATACACCACTCTGCAACACACAGAACAAACCAGAGGGCCTCAAACCTGCTGCTCCAAAGGGCCACTGCCAGAAAACAGAGCTGGGAAACAGCACCACATTCTGTTTTGCTCACCGTTTTTAACAGGAAGGCACCCGACCCCCCCAGTAAATGCTACACCTTCTTGTTAATGAAAGGTTTCCAGCACTAATTGCAATTTATAAATCCACAGAAAGACATCTGCAACAAAGCATCTTCTGAATTCAGAGCAGCCACATCAGCTTGATGTTTTTAAATCTCATTCCTGGTGTTTCAGATGCTGCAGAAGAAGCAGCAGAGTCTGAGTGGCCCCGTGCATGGATTCACCACGAGATGCTCCCAGCAGCTCTTAAGAGTCTGCAGACACAGGCCAGGAGCACTTGTCTCAAACCCAAACCACACAGATAAGCCAGTTTACACTGTGGATTTCTGCTTGGAATACAAAGCCTGTGAGCACAGCTGGGCAGGAGACCAACGAAGGCAGTGCCCTCCTCCCTGGAACAGCAGTGGAGCCTGCAAAAACCCCAGGGACAGCAGAGCTCCCAGAGCTGTGGCATGTCCAGGAGGGCAGTGTTAAACCCAGCAGAGCTTAAAGAAATCACCAGTGCCCTAAAGCCAGAAACTGGCTTTTATTTTCATTTTCTGACGTACTCTGGCACTGCACAGGCAATCCTGATTTACGCCTCCTTTTGTCCCCTCTGCACTTCATTTAAACAGGTATCCTGCAATTCCAGGTCTCACCTTTCAGAGTAAAAGCTCTGTCAGCAGGTGTCACTTATGTGAGAAAATCAAGTTTTGCTATAAGCAATTCTAAGCAGTTTTGGCAGAAATCCCACAGCCAGGCAAGGAGGGCATAATTCTCCAGAGCTGATTTTGTGTCTAAGCACCTTCAGCTGCTGGAAAAAAAAGTTATGGACTCGAGTAGGTGGAAAATGTATCCTCAGAGAGCTCAATTAAGATCAAACTGCCCGGCTTTGGAGCTGTCCCTGTGCCATCAAAGCTGACAGCCCCACACAAATCCCTTCCTGACACAAAGGCAAACCAAACTGCAGCACAGCACAGAGCTCAGCACCAGCCTGGAGTCTTGCAGAAGAGATTTGCATAAATTATAGTGGATGCTGCCTAATCCAAGGATATAGGCCAGCAATTTCTTTTCCAAGCTGGAAATAAACCCATGTTTTGATTTATTGTGTATTTGTGACCTCTGCACGATACACCTGGCCCAACAAATAAAAACATTACACCCCAGATTAAACAGGGAAATGTTTGCACCCGCTAAACTTCCACACACCAAGTGGATAATGAAAAATGAAGGTAAAGCAACACTCACCTGTTGATGTTGTGGCACATGCGTGGGATGAGCCTGGCAAGGAACATCAGGGACTCCCAGTGTGGAGCATCTTTGCTGGAGATGCCACAGACGTAGCTGTACGAGCGACAGTCACCCTGGGGAACAGAAGTACCCACACTGGAGTTCTTGGCTTTGCTGCCAAGGCCACTCACAGCTCCCTCCTGTCCACCCTGCAGGTGACAGGACCACAGCTTGGGCCAGCATTCAGCAGACACCGAGCTGGTGACACCAGCGAGAGGGTGAGAAAATGCAGAGCCAGGTGAGAGAGCTGTAAAAGGAAATATTCCCACTGGGAAGACTCATCCACAGTGGCCAGCGTTGGTATTGTGGTGACAAAACACAGAAATCTGATGACACTGCAGCCTGAAGCAGTAACCAAAGCTGACTGCAAAGGGCCACACACGCAGCCATCAGGCAGCTGAAAATAAAACATGAGGAGGAATTCAGCACAGAGTGCAGAGAAAGGTGCTTCACAGCCACGGCTGCTCAGCTGGGCAATCCCAGAGTTCCTGCACACAGCTCCAGCTCTGCACCTGCCCCTGCTTTGTGTCTGTGCCCACAGCGAGGGGAAGGGAAGGGCTGGAACCCTGCAGGCTGAAAACTTCAACCTTTCTAAGCTGAGAGGTGCTGACCCTCAAGCAAACACCACGTTTAACTCAAGGCCTTAGAACGAGCTTCCAAGATGGTGTGGTGGCATCAGAGTTGTGAGTATGGAATTTAAACAGTATTGTGTGATCTCACAAGGTGAAAAACTTAAAGATTTTAATATGTAGTAATGTGTGTGAATCAAGAGAGAAGATTTAAAGCTGCCTAAGTTGATATAAAGATTTAAAGCTGTCTAAGTCCTTCTTCTTCCTAAGTTTAGGTAGTTTTCTGTAATTAAGTAAAAAAGGCCTGCATTGCAGGCCTCAGGTAGTCATTATTGAGTCAAAACCATAAGTAATATAGGTGTCATCTTGTTATTAAGTATTTGGTGTTTAAATAACCTTAGAAAGAGTTAGAGGCACTCCACTTTACCTCATTTCTCTAACTCACTAGTTAGAGCTCACGCCTCGTGAGACTGAACATAAATAAAAACCAGTAACTCAAAATCTACCATTTCCTGTGTATTATTCATCCTAACCCCAGCAGAAAAAAAAAAAAGAAGCCAGAAGTCTAACAGGAAGGGAGCTCAGCTGCTGCACAGAGCTCCCAGCCCAGCCCCAGAGGAGCCCTGTACCTGCACTCCCACAGTCTTGATGGGCAGCAAGAAGGCATTCAGTGAATGTAGGCTTGTGATCTGCATCAGCTTCTCCTGGTCCTCCTCACTCGTGCACGCCTTCACCCTCTGCAGCAAAGTGTGAGGCTGGAAAAGGAGGCAGAACAGGGAACTGGAGTTAAATAAAGCTCCCAGGCCCTCAAGCAGAAGTTGCACGGCGCAAATAAAGTTGTTATTTAAGTAACTGTTTGCTTAGTCTGCATTTACCCCTTGGAACTCTCGAGAAGATACCTCTCATCTGACAATTAAACGTGAGCAAAAGCACTTTTGTGTGGTTACACTGCATTATAAGCTGCAGCTCTCCAAGGCCATGGGGGCCTTTTTTCTTTTTTCCTGTGCTCATTTTCTCCTCCACAAGGCTGCACTTTCTAGTTTTATGGCACCACAATTCCAGATCTTTTAAAGGAAAGGCAGATGGAAATCCCTGCCCTTCAGGGTTTACCAGAAAGGTTCTGGAAGTTGTTTTGAGCTCACACCTCAGAGCAGAGCCCTCTAATGACTGTCAGCCACCACAGAGGTCAGCACAGTCAGGAGATGTGCCAGTCAAACATCACCCATTCAAAATTCCAGGTGTTGGGTCAGGGCACCAGTTCCTGGCTCCTGCCCTTGCATTTACACACCCAGGGAGCTTTGGGGTGTGCAAACCTAGAATGATACAACTCCTTCAGGGAGGGGAAGATCTTTTCCCGACACTGTGTGATCTCATCTGCACAGAGTTTACCTACAATAGAATCTGTTTATTATTTGAAAGGTAAATAAAGTTGCATTTTCCAGAAATGGTTCAACACTTGCACCGGTCACAGCACTAAAGATTCCACTGAGCAGCTTCAACTGAGCTGTGCTTGGAGGCAGCATTCCTTAAAGAGCACAAACCAGTCCTTTTAACCTTTTAGCAGACTAAACCTCGCCACAGTTCACTGCAGAGCCAGCCCTCAAAATCCGAATTTGGGATTTCCTCACCTTCTTCACGCTGGCAGAAAAATCTGCCACTATTTTCAAGATGTTGTTCGTTTCTGGGAAGTCTTTGCACACGTAAGGTTCCTCAGCACAGATCACTCTGATTGCCAGGCCAGGGCCTGCAAAGCAACAGTGAACAAATATTATACCAAATAAAGGGGTATATATATATATATATATATATATATATATGTATATATATATATATATATATATAAAATAGGTGTGTATATATATATATATAAAAGTGTGTATATATATAGAGATATATATATATAAATATATAGAGAGGTGTATATATATATATAAAGATATATATATATAAAAAGATTAAAAGGTAGATATAAAGGTATATAATTTTTTTTAAAAAACATATATACATAAAAAAGGTGTTCCACACCTGCAAGAGTGGAACACCGAGTCAGTCACTGAGTCCCACGTATTCTGCCATTGTATCTAAGCTTCAGTTGTCTTAACACCCTCAAGGAAAAAAAAAACCAAACTAACCCACAATTATTGACTTTTTTCTCTTTTCTAGTGGAGAACTCTTGTTGGAAATGTTGGGCACTTACTTTCAAGACAGCAAACACCCCGTGGAAAGGCAGAGCCAGGCCATTACTGCAGGTCAGACCCACGTGGCAGCTCAGGCAGAGCTCACTGCACTTACAGACAGCTCCTCCTCTGGCTTCTCCCACCAAAGCCAAACAAAGGCTCAGTTATAAAACACTAGGTGTATTTATCAAGCTGCTCTCTCCAAGTCATCTTTTCCTGCTATGCTTGAGTGAAAGCCTAAATCGAATTTTTTTTTTCTGTGTTTAAAGCTCAGTTTTATACTGCAGTTATAGTGGATCTGCTGAAGAACCCTGCTGTGATGCACCAGCTCCACACCTGGGAAGGGATGCCTGGAAACCAGCTCTTCAGGAAGACCAAGCTCTCTTCCCAGCACTCGCACTTCATCCTTGTGGAAGTCTTTCAGTGGTTCTATTACTTTACCCTAAAAAAGGAAAAAAAAAAAAATTACACTCCAGCTCACATATCCAAACAAAAAGCCTCAAATGTTTAGGCTCTGGCACCCAAACTGGCCTGACCTCACAGTACCAGCACCAGCGATTCCATAAACGCTGGAAAGAAATTCCATGTGAATGTGGGCTTTGTAGAACAGCTGCAGCACAGAGGGTGAGACCAGGAAATCCCAGTTGGTGCCAGAAGACAGAGCTGTAAGGCCAAGCTGGCTCTGCCTGCATGAATTCAGACCTTTCTTGTCTCTGCTGGATGTTCAAACCAAGCCCAAAGCCTTGAAAACACCTTGTGCAGGGATCAGAACTAGAAATGGGGATCGTCAGCTCTCTCCTGTGGGTGGCAATGCATAGATTGCTGGGTGAGGCCTCTGTCCCGTGCTGGTTCTCCCTCAGAATATAATACACTTAGAGAACTCAGCACTCCAGGGTCAGAAAATCCAAATCAGGCAGTCTGCCACCTTTGCTTCACATGACAATAACTGAAGGGCTGCACACAAAAAGGGGCATTTAAAAAGCTTTTCTGGGCTTCAGATAAACAGACCCTTGGCAACCAAAGGAATGCAATAAAAGACACGTTGCAGTAGACCCTCAGGGGCCTTGGCACAACAGGGTCACCCCAGCAGAGGGGAGTTTTTGGGTGCTCGGTCTGTGGCAGCCCCCCGTTGCCGTTACCTCCTCGCGCAGCTTGCGGATCAGCTCGGTGTCGTTGTGGTGGGTTTTGATCACCTCAGCCTTGCCACTGGCCACCAGGGAAGCGCTCTCGATCAGGTCAGGCCTCAGGGTGCCCTGGGCGAGGAAAACCTCCTCGGGTTTCAGGTTCATCTCCCCGATGACCTCGTTGGCAATCTGCAGGACAGGACGGGCAGAGAAGGGAAGGGGTCTCAGGAGGAATGAACTGCGCGACCCACGACAGGGAGCTGGAAAAGCACAACCAGCATGCCGATGATGCCGCTGCCCCACTGCTCAAACACTCCTGGTACCCCATTTTTTTTTTTCCATTTTCAACAAAATATCTCCACATCGAAATATCAAAAATATCTCCAGGAACATCAGCGCCTGTTAAATATTCTCCCTGTCACCTGCCCAAGGCTTCTGGGGCCATCCCCAACTCACACAAGCCCTGACGCATCAGTACATTTAATTCACTGTTCAATCAGTAAATTAAATCAGTTTAATTTACTGATTAAACAGTAAAAGGTGTACCCAGGAATCACAATATTTAAAAACTTCAACCAAGCAACAAACAAAGGTTACCTTAACGAAGGTGTCGCCGATAATTTTTCTCTTTTCCTCAGGACTTGTGGTCATGTTTAAGGTCTTGCTGATTCTTTTCCGTGGAGTTCTGTCCTCATCTGAGATGGGCAGAGTTGTTGTCCCATTATAGAATGAATGGGCTGCATTCACCACTGCAGGAAATCACAGGGAATTTCTGGGTTTTTTTTACAAAATCAAAGATTTTTATGTGGGTTACAAAATAAAAGTTTCACTTTATTGCTTAAAAAAAAACAACAAAAAAAAACCCCTTTCCTTTGACTATCAACTGCATTGACTAGGGCTGCTCAACACCTCAAAATTAATTTTTGCAAGAGACTTTTTTATTTCTCTTATTAGCCTATTACTTTTTCCACGCTGTGAGATTAGGCAGCCACATGCAACTCCAGTCCTTGCTTCCCTCTTAAGATTATAATTTACTTGCTTTAAATAGTTTACAGGACAGAATTTCCCCAAGGCCTTTCTGCAACCAAAATTAAATGATGCACTATTTACTCATGCTACATTATACCTCTTAATTTAGAGAGGCTCCCAACCCAGAGATCAGCTGGGAGGCTCTCTGGCATCTTTCACCAGCACTGAACTCCACGACCTACAGAAGGAGCATTTGCAGCAAAGGGACTCCCTCAATTTGTTCCTCTGGCTGCCTGCCAGAGCCCAGGTTTATTGCTCCACAGAGTAAAAGAATAAGACATGGATTTTCCACTTAAAAAAAAAATAATAAAAAATTAGAAAGACGTGTTTAGAATGAAGCTGAGGACACAGCAGCCCAGCCTGCACTGTGCCCAGTGTCACACTGCCTGAGCAGAACACAGAGGAGCCCTGGACAAGGCCCAGAGCCCCAGAACAGGCAGATGTTGCTCAGTAATCACCAGGCAGAACACAGAGCAGCTCGTGCAGGTGGCACAAACTTGGTCTTCTCTGACCTCCTCATGCTTGAGGTACGAAAAAACCCCTCTGAGCCTTCCCATCAGCCACGTCTGGGCACTTTCTGCTCTCTCAGTTAACTCATGCACAGAATCATAAAGGTTGGAAAAGGCCTCCCAGATCACCGAGTCCAACCTTTGACCCACCAACACCTTGTTCTCACAGAGTCACTCCAAAACCATTAAAATGCACCTCTTTCAAAGCAGGAAAAAATGCCTTGACAGTCATTTTGGCTATAGTAGCATCCAAACACCCAAAAGAGCTCACAGCCGACAAAGAAAGAGACTCGGGATAAGAAATGAAGCCCAAAGTGTTAACCAAGATACTGGAAATGGAAATTCAGGATCCCTCAGCAGAGGAGTGACCAAGGCACAAATCCACTGCTCTGCTGTGCCCTGCCTGCAGGAAACACCAACACCTGGAGAGATGGGGCAGCTCACTGTACACTCCAATCAAGCAAACAAGGGCTCACATTTCAGGTTTAAATTCTGTGAGTGGGTTCAGGTGGTTCCACATCACCTGTTGGAACCCTGGGCACGGAGAATTTCAGACTCTCTGTGCTGACAGGCTCTGACCCCCACGCAAACACTGCATTGACCTGAGGCTGTGGAAAAGGCTCCCAAAATTGAGTGATAGCACTGGGATTGTGGGTGTGGGGTTTGAATAGAAGTGTGTGATCTCACAGGGTGGAAAACTTAAAGAGTTTAAAGTTTTAGAATATAGTAATGTATATAAAGCAAGATGGAGGATTCAGGGCAGAGGCTGAGTCCTTCTTTTTCACCTTCTTCTTCATGGCGTGGGTGGGATTTTGTAATTGGGTAGAAAAATCCGTATTGCGGGCCACGGGTGGTTGTTATTGGGTCAAAAGTAAAAAAAATTTAGGTGTCATTTCATAATTGGACAGTTTATCCTTAAAAGGCCTTGGAGAGAGAGAGAGATAGAGCTCCATTTTTAGTTTGTTAGCTAGAACTGCTGTAGCACTCATGGTTTGTGAGACAGTAACATAGGTAAGAATTAATAAACACCTGAGTCAGAACATGAACCAATATCTTGAGCATTTAACCCTGACCCTGGCAAAAAGAAGATAAAAAACCAACAGTCCCCGACCCAGCCTCGGTGCCAGAACCTGCCAACAGCAGATGACCGAAACCCACCCCTAACGGCAGATTCTGGGAAAACGCCCACAACCCAGGGCTGGTGTGAGGAGCACAGAGCAGGAGTGGGGTACCTTTCACCTGGATGCCCAGCTTCTTGAGGGCCTCCTCCACGGCCTGGCTCTCCCTCTTGCGCATGAAGCCGTTGTCGATGTGCACGGCGATGACCTGCTCGCGGCTCAGCGCGCGGTTCAGCAGCGCCGTGCACACCGTGGAGTCCACGCCCCCGCTCAGCAGCACCTGCCAGGGACGGGAAAACACACACACACACACACACACACACACACACACACACACACACACACACACACACACACGGGGTCAGCTGGGCAGGGGAAAGGGTTAACACACAGCAGGAGGGAGGGGCAGAGCACAGCTGGGCTCTTGGGTTGCAGGATGTAACCAGAAGTGTGTGGAAACCAGCTGGGGAGGTGTTTTTCTTATCTCTTGTAGAACCCATTCCTCATAACTCCAGGGGGTATCTGCTGTTAATGGTCCAGCTGTTAAACCAGCTGGGGCAGAGCTCTTTATCCCTTCCAGGACCCATCCCCCATCACTCTAGGGGGGATATCTTCTGTTAAAACCAGGAGGGGCAGAGTTCTTTATCCCTTCCAGGACCCATCCTCCCTCCAGGGGATATCTGCTGCTCATGGGCCATCGAGGCTCACTGCAGGGCTGATACAATCCCATCATCCCACGGGGTGAGGCTCCACCCAGGGGGAGGAGCCCAGCAATCCCACCTGGATCACACCTGGCATTCAGAACACCAGCACAGCCTGTTTGCACTGGATTCCCAGAGGGAGAGTGGACCCATCTCAGCACCTACTGAGCCTTCTCCAGGATCATCTCTGTTCCAGCAGAACCACACCTGACACTGCAGGAGGGTTTATTTGGACTGCTCACAACACCCTGACCAACAGGGGGTCAGGTTGTATTCAGTCTCTGTCATTTTTTCTCAGATTTTTGTTTGTCTCTTTTTTCTGTACTACCACCCTTGTATTTTTAATATTCCTAGTAAAGAACTGTTATTTTTACCCCCATATTTTTGCCTGAAAACCCCCTTAACTGCAAAATTATAATTATTCAGAGGGAAGGGGTTTACATACTCCATCCCAAGGGAAGCTCCAGCTTTCCCTGGCAGACACCTGTCTTTCCAAACCAAGACAACAACACTGATCTGCAGCCAGCCAACAACGCACTGCCCCAGCCGTGCAGCCTCCCTAAAACTGGGAATGCAGGGCTGCAGGAATGCACCCCACAGCCCAGCAGGTGTTTCCATTGAGGGAAAAGTTTAAGACTCACCCCTTGCTGTTTTAATGAGGTAAAGGAGCCAGAAACTTCTTTGCTGTCCTGACAGTGATTGGCTCAATGCCAAAATAAAAACACTGACAGGTCTCTTTAGCTGCTCCTCAGAAATGTCGCTGGATTCTATTGGCAGCAGGCCAAATTGTCCCTCCTAAAACATTCAGTATTTACGAAGGAGCACAGAGCTGCTCAGGGATTTTTTTTGGGCGGTCTCTTAGTCAGGTGTCAGATGCTTCTCTGGCACCTAGGCACAGCTTTGTTCTTTTGTTTCTATATTTGTTTGTTATTTTACCATTTATTAAAACCTTTGCTTTACAAAACACACCCAAGGAGCCCTCTGGCAATTTCATTAAGCCACTCTGGCAGGTTGCAGGTCAACCCTCAGACTTGATAAATCTCCAGGGGACTCATTACACTCTGGCCAGGTGTAAGGCTGTACCGCAGGACCCAAACCAGGACAATTCCCCACTTCCCAAACCAACTGCCAGTGCTTCTGCCCCCATCTCTGTCTCAACTCACCAGGACCTTGGAGGAGCCCACTTTCTCCTTGATGTCCTGAATGCACTGGAGCTCTCTGTTCTCCACGGTGAAGGTGCCGCTGCATCCCGCAATGTCGTACAGGAAATTTTTCAGGATCATCTTCCCGTTCACTGTCAGGCTCACCTCAGGGTGGAACTGTGCTCCATAGAGTTTTTTAGACTCGTTTGCTATGCCTGGGACACGTGACAAAGCAACAATAAATAAATAAGCTGGAACTGAGTGCACGCCCAAGTCCAGCAGGAGAATCAAAGTGGCTCTTTGGGATTTGGGAACTCCTGTGCTTTTCAACCCCTAAATTCTGAGGTCCCACGATTTCCTGTGACAATCTCTGTGTGATGTTAAAGCCCTGCTTCCAGCACCTACATTACTCTTGCCCAGTTGAACATTCATGCAATATTAAATACAATAACAAGTTAATAAAGCTTTAATAATTAAAGAGTGCTTGACTTGTACTGTTACAGTGCATAACCCACTGGCACTGCACATCACAGTGCAGGTCTCCCTCTCCCCTGCCTCAAGGGCACAGGATATTTTATTTCTGAGACAAACAGCATGTGCATGCTTTAAAATATTATAAACTATATAAATAATGTTAACTTCAACCACATTTCAATCAGGAGCATTCCTTTTAAAGTCTATTTATTATCGTGACAGCTGGACAAACACACACCAGAAATTGTTAAAAACAATTCATTTATTTGGCAATTAAATAACATTTGGTTCTAACTCATGTCTGCCATAATTCTTTACTTTACCAAACATTATCAGAAGCCAAATTCAGGATAAAATAAATACCTGCTATGATGTTCCCAGACTGTGCCACCACTTTGAATCCATCAGCTACTTTATCCACGCTATCTCCATGAGTGAGAAGCACAAGCTCTTCCTTCTGAAGGCCCCTAAACCAGGATTAAAAACTAGAATCAATTCAAGGAAGAACAAAGATTTCACTCCCTGCCTTTCCAAGAGATGCCCTGAGGGATTCCAACAAAAGCACATCTCGACAGACCAAGACATCTGAAATGTCTGCAGGATTTCCTTCCCAGAACAGCCATCTGCAGCTCTGAGGTGCCTCCCTCGGCAGCTGCCTCCTGCAAGAGGGAACTGCTCTTAATTCTGAAGGGTTTGTGGGATTCTCCTTATAAACACGCCAGTACTGAAGTCCCTTCTTGGACATGGGGAGCCATCTGGAGCCAATCAGGATGCTGGGAGTATTGCTTCTTATTTCAACAAAGTGCACTTTTCTTGTTCAGAACTACGTGTTTTTGGGACAAATTGGGCACATCAGTTCTGCAGGAGCCCTGCAGAAGGAAGATAATAGAACTGGAACACCAGGGATGAGTAAACTTGTCAGAACAGTAAACTCTTCCTTTTTACAAGGAACTTGAAAGCCATCGACAAAATTATCAAGAAATCTAATTCTGGTTTATAAAACATCACAAAGCAGTTTCAAAGGAAAGGTAGAAGAGGAATGGGTTTGGATTTTCTGTGCCATTTCCAAAACTGGATGGGCACCAACAAATACAAGGGCAGTGCACTGCAGGAGGCAAGAGCTTAACTCAAATATCCTCAGATCATGGTGAACTTACAGTGTCTCAATGAAGACTCTGAAATAAAGGGTTTATATAAAATTCCAAGTACACTTGCTTTTTTAGAGCCAACTGGAAAGTTATCCCTAAGTATTTGTTTCCATGAGTACCCTGCTTATTTGTGACCACACTTGTAAAAGTTTTATTAGAAATCATCAGCTAATTTTGCTCTTTGTTTAAAAACAATAACCTTCCTCTCATCCAGACACCCTTTCCCAGACTGACACTGCTTTGATAACTGGAAATGTGTGTGCACCTGAAGAGTGAGCAGGTGTTGTCCAGGGTGATGCTGAACACTCCATCCTCCCGAACGCTCTTCTTGTGCACCGTCCCTCCAAACACCTTGTTCATCATCTGCAGAGCAAGAGGACTCCTTGAGAAAGCTCCTCACACCCTGCACTACGCCATCCCTCACCTCACCACACTCCTGCTGTTTTCTAGGGTTGTAGGAATTCCCTTCAGAATGAATCCTTGCTCTGCACCGGGCTCGTTCCCCACAGCCACACACAGGGAGCAGAGCCCCACGGGCAGAGGTTTGCAAAATAAGGTTTATTCCACAGGGCACAGCTCCTTCCCTCAGAAAGGGCTGCTCTGCAAACCAGCTGGCTGCCTGAGGCCATGTCAAAAACCTGAATTTATTCCCTTGGTTTTATTTTGTGACCAACCCTGGAAAATGCACAAGTAGAAGTCGTGCACCCAAAGCAGCCCTTGTCTCCCTGGAGGTTTGTTTTGCTCAGCTGGGATCCACCAGATCCCTACAGGATCACCAGTGAGTCCAAAGGTTGGTAAAGGTCATTTCTTTTTCTGTGAGGGAGTGTTAAGCACTCTCAAGAGCAGTGCTAGGACCAGCCCATGCCTGAGACACTGCTCCCCTTGTTGCCAGGACAGGTGCTTTTTTCAGCACCAGCTGGGCAGAATTAATGAGTGACTGGCAGGTTATATTTACTCTGACAAGAACAGGGAGTGTGGCACTCAATTCAACAGCACTGCAGCAAAGAAAAACCATCTATGCAACTGATCCCAAACTGGTTTGGGTTGGAAAGGACCTCAAAGCTCACTCCATTCCACCCCTCCCAGGAGCAGGGACACCTTTCACTGTCTCAGGCTGATCCAAGCCCTGTCCATCCTGGCCTTGGGCACTTCCAAGGGCAGCCACAGCTTCTCTGAGCACCCTGTGCCAGGGCCTGCCCACCCTCCCAGGGAAGAACTTCTCCCTAATCTCTAATCCAAATCTGCCCTCCTTCAGTTTAAGGCCATGACAAGACAAGGCAGAGCCAAGAGAGGAACACAGGGCAAGCTCAGCTCATCAGCTGAATGCTCCTCTGGCACTGCCTGTGTTTGAAAGCAGCTCCTCCAGCACTGCCCCCTCAGTTCACACAGAAAAGAGGCCCAGAAGGTGCCTGGGGAGAACTCCAGGAGATGCTTCCCAGCCCCAAGGACTCTGCTCTCTCCCAACAGCACCTGCATCCCATAGCAGATCCCAAGCACCGGCTTTCCTATTGTGAATATGGCTGGGTCGAACCACGGCGCATCTTCTGCATACACAGAGTTTGGTCCTCCAGATATGATGATGGCTCTGCAGACAGGACACGAAGAAATCATTCATACAAATGCACTGGTTACTGTGAAATCTATTTACTTTAAGCCCTGGCACTGCCTCACACCAGTCATAGAACTGATACTTTCTAACAGACATTTTAACACAGATATCACGAACACGTAGCTCCATTTTTGCTGTCAAACCCAGCGGGTTTTCAGGGAGGCATTTCCCCAGTTTAAACAAAGTCAAATATAAACCACCACAAAAAGTGCCTGTATTTTAAATTCTTCATAGCCAACCATCAGCTATGAGAGAGGCAGGATGGCTGGGACAAATGTAGAGTATTAGCATCAAGATATATATACACACACACACAATTTACCAAGTCTGTGACATCTGAAGGAGACCTGCAGTCAGAAAAATCCACTCCCTAACTCATAAACCTGCTGAAGAAAAGTCCCTTCATCCATTCTGGTTATGCAGAAATGGCATTAACAGCAAGCTGAGAATTACAAGCACAATACACACAATCAGGTAAGGTTTGGGGTTAATACTTCACACTATAAAAGAAAATTAAACCGTCTCAAAGGGGAAGGGAGAGTTTTTGCAAACCATAATGATTTACAAGACCGTGAACTGCAGGAGCACCAGTTGGGCAACACTCCTGGCCTGAGCAGGGCTGTACCAGACCTTGGACTCAGAACTGTTTGTTTCACAGAGAACATCAAACTCGTTCCCTGCCAGAAACGCAAAATCAAACCAGACAGAAGTTGCACAGAGGGGATTAAACGTACCTAATAATTCTCCCAGCATTAGCTCCATGCAAGTACTGACAAAACAAAGAGTTTTTCTGGTTCTGAGCAGCAGGAACAGGCACTGTGCTGCCCACTCCTGTCAGTGCCACCAACAGAAACCACCCTGCAGGACCAACTCTGAATCCAGCACAGCTTTTGTGGGTGTAGCTTTACACTGAACCATCCTGAGAGCTCCTCCCTGCAGTTCTTGCCCAGGCACTCCTGGTCAGCCTGGAGACACGCTGGGTTTCCTCAACCTGAGCTGCTCTAAAGAGCCTCAACTCCCTCCATGGCTGCTGTTGCGACTGCTCCAAATAACCCCATGCACAGAAGCATTTGTGCCAGGCGTACAGAGCACTATTTAGTATTAATTAGAATCACAAAACATGCTCCTGGAGCTCTGGGGCTGTGCCCATGCCCTGGAGAGGCCATCCAGTACCCACCACCCTCTGGGGAAGAGCCTTTCCCTGATCTCCAACCCAAAACTCCCCTGACACTGCTCCAGCTGCTCCCTTGGGTTCTAGGAAGGAACCGAAGCAATACAGCCACACCTCTATAGACTGAACACTCTTATGAGAAGACAAAATAGTCAGGCTAAATACTGTAAATAGAGAAGCTACAATAAATACTGTAAATAAATAAGATGTAACAACCAGATATTGGGTCAAAAGCATAAATAATATAGCTGTCACTTTGGCGTTGGGTAATTATGTCTTAAATAGCCTTGGTGAGAGTTAGAGGGTCTCCGTTTTGTCTCATTCCTTTAACTGGCCAGTTGGAGCTGAGGCCTGGCGTGACTGTAGACACTGTAAACAGGTAGGATACAATAAATCCAGTAAATAACTGAGCCGTAGGCAGCGGGCCGTACCTGAAGCCCTGCTCGCGGATGGCGAAGGCCGGCGTCTCCAGCGGGAAGATCTCGGACTGCACGAAAAGCTCGCGCACGCGGCGGTCGATGACCTTGCCGTACTGTGCGCCCGCGTCCAGGATCACCACGGCGCCCTCGTAGTGGTGCTGCCCATCCTTCAGCTCTGCCCCGGCGCTCTCGGGCTGTCAATGGCACACACGTCAGAGAGCCCGCAACGACACCCACGGCAGAGATCCCATGGAATCACTGACACCCGTGTCAGCAATCCCACAGAATCACTCACACCCATATCAGAGATCTCATGGAATCACTGACACCCACGGCAGAGATCCCATGGAATCATTGACACTCATGTCAGCAATCCCACAGAATCACTCACACCCATATCAGAGATCCCATGGAATCACTGACACCCATGTCAGCAATCCCACGGAATCACTGACACCCATGTCAGCAATCCCACGGAATCAATGACCCCCACGGAGTCACCGACACCCACATGGGAGATCCCACAGAAGGAATCACTGATCCCATGGAATCACGGCCACCCACATCAGCGATCCCACAGAAGGAATCACTGCCACCCACATCAGAGACCCCATGAAATCACCAACCCCACAGAATCACTGACATCCACATCAGCGATCCCACAGAAGGAATCACTGCCACCCATGTGAGAGATCCCACAGAAGGAATCACCGACCCCATGGAATCACTGCCACCCACATCAGCAATCCCGCAGAAGGAATCACTGCCACCCACGTGGGAGATCCCACAGAAGGAATCACAGACACCCATATCAGCAATCCCAGGGAATCACAGACACCCACATCCCACGGAACTCCCGAGGCACGAGGCTGGACAAGTTCTCTGCGAGCAGCCCGAGTCCAGCTGTCCACCCAAGCCCACCACCATGGTCACCACTGACCCATGCCCTCAAGCACTGTCCCCACACATTTTCAGAACCCTCTCGGGCATGGTGACCCCACCACTACCCTGGGCAGTCCCCTCTGATGATTTACAAACCTTTCTGTCAGGAAATGTCTCCTGATATCCAGCCTAAACCTCCTCTGGTTTACACTGACAGCCCTTTGAGTAAGCCAGATCTCTTTAACAACTAACATGTGCCAGGCTTTGCTAATTAGCTATGCTAATGTATGACAAAAATGATAAACACCAGCCAAGAAACTTCAAAATGAACAAAAGAATCTTTGAGATTATAAGGAGCAGTTGAGGCACTGGCAAGATAAAGGCGCTGGACACCAGCACAGAACACCCAGCCCAAGCAGACACACTGACACAACACCCCCCAAAACAAACAGGGCACAAATTAGGGAAGAAAAATGTTAATGATCTAATGAAGGCAGAGCTTTCCACGAGCAAGAGCTCGTATGCCCTGATCACCATCTGCAGCCTCTCCATCTTTTTCCCATTTTCCAGTTCCACGTGAAGCCCAGCACAGCCCATGAGAACTGAGAGCCTCGGCCTTTTTCTCAGGCAAAACAGCACAAAATGAAACAAAAAAATGTTTTTTCCCCTCGTGACGCTGCCTCATACGCTGAACTTCACTTGACATTACCTCCTGGAGAGAATAAAAAGGGGAAATTGAGAACAAATGTCGCTGCTAGATGATTAAAAAAAAACCAACACATTTTGAGTGCAGCATTTGAGCAGACTGCATGTCAGAACAAAGCAGTGGTTCCCTCTGAGCCCCTCATGTCTGAGCTGCTCGGCCAATTTTGGCTAAGTCTGAGAGTGCTAAAAAACACGAGGCCAAGTTTCTTTCATTTAAAAAAAACCCAGCTACTCCATGGAAGTGTCCTTACCAGAGCATCACTAAAAATTTGTTGCCTGAAGAATTTAATTCTCTTAGGGAGTTCTTCCCCTAATTTAAAGCTTACCCTGTTTCCTCGCCAATGCAGCTTGGTGAAGGACAAACTGGGAAGGGTTTTACTTCAGCAAAGGCTGCCTCCAAACAATCTTGGAGCTCCATTTCAAGTTGCAGTGATGGCAGGCTGGAGCTGTTCTGCAGAACCTCCAAGCCAGGACTGGCCTGTGTTCCCATCCCTGCTGCTCCAGCATTTCCACCTGGGGCAGGGATTCACCCCAGACTGGCCGCACAGGATTCTGGACAGCATCATCCTCCCAACAAACACACTGGGAACTCCCAAAGCTCACACACCAGCTGGAAGAGGTTTAATCTTAATTAAAGGACATAAGTGGGGGAAAAAACAAAACAGTGCTAAATCTCTCAAAAGCCTAAATCCAGGTTAAAATCAGGTATTTAATTTTTGTCCTTCAGCTGGCAGCCAAGCTGCCTGGTGGGGAGCTGTCAATGACTCTTAGTGCTGGGTTACACAACAAGAAGTGCACATGCTGGAAGAGAGCAGACTGCAGCAGCAAAGACCCCTCCACACCCCCAGTGAGGCAGAGCCACCAGAACTGTCCTCCCTTCCAGGGCAAGGGAGGGAACCACTTTCAGAGTGATTCTGGGCATTTCCACCTGGCAATTTCTAAATTAGCAGCTCTTGCGAGACAGACCAATGTTCTTATTCCTTCCCAAGCCCATCCTGGGGAAAACGCTATTCCTCACAGTGCTGGTTTTTAATTTCAAGTCTTCAATTGTTTCAGAGCAGTAGCTTGTGTCATTTAGGGACAGAGCTCTGCAGCCCTCTCACGAAAAAAGACTGAACAGAAGTTCCTGTTGGTGTCAGCTCAGCTGGACTGATAGCCAAGCATCTATACCTGTAGCTGATAAATAAATAAATCTGGTTTTCAGTGCTCTGTATGAGATGTTTTGGGCAGGCAGGTGTGGTTAATGGGGAGACAGAAGTGTGAAAATAGAAAGAGCCCATCAGGAGTAGCTTGAGAAGCACTCTTAAAGCAGAAATATGCCTGTGCTGAACGTGCACCTCCTTCAGATCCCGGCAGGAGCAGGACAGCAATCCAGGCTCCTCTGGACTAACCAGACAAGCAGAACTGTAAGAGGGCTCAGGACCAAGAGTGCCCAACATACACCACCGTAAATCACAGGCAAAAAGAGGAAAGAAAAAAGGCAGAGAAATCACCACAGGATCTGGCTTTACTTATTGAAAGGCACAGTTCCAAGGCTAGGGATTTAAACCCAAATTTACAGAGGGAGACTTCATTTGGTGAAATCCAAGAAGGACCAGATGCTGTCCGCGTGCAGCCAGCATGGCAGCTGAGCTCTGCACACCACGGGCGTGCCAGCAGAGATTAAGAGGACACCAGACAGCCCAGCTCCCGCAGGGATGGACAGGGCTTATGGAGCCAGCACCTCTTCCTGCTGGGGACTGCCCCTAAGGTAAGCTCCTTTTCCCCTCAATACAGCAGGAACTAGAGCTCCTTCTGGTCTATTCACACAAAAATATGGAGAACTCGCTGGTCCTGAGACCTCCTGTGGAAGCTGCTCTGACACCAGTCCCAGGCACTGGGGCAGACGTGCTGCTGTCCCCAGAGCAGGGCTAAAACAGGACTAAAAACCTGTGCACAGTGAGAGCAGAAAGCCTCTATTCAGCTAATTAAATCACCCTGAATACCAGGGACCCCAGACATGGCATCAAGGTGCCACTGCCACCTGAGCCACGTGGTCACCTGGCTGTGCTGCCACACCAAGGGACAGCCTCATCCACCACCTCAGCTCCTCCAGGTAACGCTGGAGGGCAAAAATCTCCCATCACCACTGCTCTTCTGGGGTCAAAACCAAGTAATCCCGACTTCTCTGGTGAGCTGAGGTAGGAGAACTGGAACCAGCCTTGGGCCACCAGCCAAGGACACCACAAATCCTGGTCCTCACATCCCTGCCCAGGGCCTTAAACTGAGCGTGCAAGTTCCTAACAGCCCACTTGTGCGGAATCAGGGGATTCTACAGCGTTTCACACACCCACGTGCCTGCAGGTTGGTCATTAATGCAACTTATAAACCACATTTCCATACAGACCAGTCCCATTCTGGAGCACTGGGAAGTCGCAGCAGCTCCTCTCTCTGAGCCTTCACCCACACTAGTAAGTTAGGAGAAGCCTAAACCTGGAGCCTTGATCTTGCACTTTCGAGCCAGCACAGGTTTTGCAAGAGTTTAACTGTTTCCCTGTGGTATTAAAATCAAGCAGGTCTAAGACGGCTCACTCATATTTCAAAGTAAAACAGGAAAGCAGCTCTCTCAAACTCAGGCCATCCCCAGGACGGAGACAGGAGCCCCCCAAACCATTATATCATGGAAACTCTACCAGACAGGATCTCCTGCGGGTGTCCCTGCCTGCACAAACTGCTCTCACCCGTGCAGGATGAGCCGTGAGCTCCACATCCAACACTGGCAGGGATAACTCACCCCCAGGAGCAGCCCCGGCCAGGGAAGGAGGCTATAGCCACGACCAGGGAAAAACGTGCCAGAAAACTCACACAGGGACGAACTGAGCGCTGAAAAAACCCTTCAGAGGCACAGCTTACTGCAAGCTAGATAAAGAGCCGGGAACAAGGGAGGAGAGGAGGTTGTGAACGCGGCCAAGGAAAGGCATGCCACAAAACTTACACGGGGACCGAGCGAGAGCTCAAAACGGAACCCCCGCCAGAGTCACGTTTTTTCGCAAACTAGATAAAGAAACCAGAACGAGTCTTTCGTGCAGCAGCAGCAGCAGCTCGGGGCAGCTGGCAGGGCTGTGTGGAGAAGTTATCATTATCAGAAAGAGCTGCGAGTTCCCACTCGCACGGGTCGGTCCGTGCCCCGATGTGCCCGAGCACTGTCGCTGTGGCTGCCGCGGGACCCGGGGCCGGGAGCTCTGCCCGTGCCGCTGAACGAACCGAACCGAACCGAACCGAGCCCCCGGCCCGGAGCGGGGACACAGCCGGGCACAGGCCGGGCAGGGCGCCGCGGACACAGCCCCGCTCGGGGAATCCATCAGGTAATTAACGAACTAGCGCTGTGCCAGCAGCCAGCGCTGCGGCGGCGGCGCGGGCGGTCCCCGCTCTCCCCGGGCACCCGTTCCCCTCCCGGGCCGCGGGGCCCCGCCATGTGCCCGGGCGGGCCGGGCCGAGCCGGGCCGGGCCGGGCCGCAGCCCCGGGCCCGCAGCACTGACCTTGGTGTCCCCGTTGCACAGGGCCATGGGGGCGGCGGGCAGCGCGAAGAAAGGCCGCGAGGAGCCGCGGCCGATGAGCTAATGCCGCCCGCGGGAGGAGGAGCCGCCCGGCACGGCCGCTCCGGCGGAAGGGGAGGAGCGGCGGCGGGTCAGGGGCGGGCCGGGGACACGGCGGGGACACGGGGACTGCCCGGCGGCGTGCGGGCACCGGAGGCTCGCTTGGCTCTGTTAGCGGGGTGGAAGCAATCAGAGCTGTGCAGTGAGTGGGGTTTTGTGTGTCAGCATCCCGTGGTGTCATGGGAGCACTGGATGGTTTGGTTTGGGAGGGACCCTAAAGCCCATCCCCTGCTCTCGGCAGGGACACCTTCCAGCGAGCAGGCTGCTCCATTCCCCGTCCAGCCTGGCCTTGGACGCTGAACCTGCTGTGCCTGGTCGGTGAATTCCCCAGCGGACACCGGGACTGCATCCGCAGAACCCTCCTGGAGCCGTCCCGGGGCGGTCTGGGTGCCTTTCCCTGAGCATCAGTTTAATACAGGGAATGGAGGAAGGGGTGAATGAAGGAGTTCTGGTTAAGATGAAATCACACAGCAGCACCAGGTTCTGCTGTCAGATTCCAAACAGTCCCGAGGCTGATAGAAACATACAAGTTTGGTTCAAAATCGAGGTTTCTGCTATGTTGTTTTTTTGGGATGCGTCATTCTGTTATTGTATTTACACTGGCACTCAAGCAGGGTCATCTCAGAGCACATGGCACAGGATTGTGTCCAGATAAGTCTGCAATATCCCCAGTGAGGAGGATGCACACCCTCTCTGGTCTCTGTCCCAGGGCTCACAGGGAAGATGCTCCTGCCCAGGTGGAACTTCCTGGGCTCAGTCCTTGCCCGTGGCTCTGGTGCCATTGCTGGGCCTGGAGCAGAGCCTGGCCCTGCTCTGCCCTCCCTGCACCCAGGGACACGGGGACACCCGGGGACACCCAGGGACACACGGGGACACCCAGGGACACCAAGGGACACACAGGGCTGAGGGCCCCTCTCAGCTGGGGCTCCTCTCCAGGCTGAGCAGCCCCAGGTCCCCCAGCCTTTCCTGGTGTTTTAAATGACGTCAAACAACTAGGTCTATTGAGTTAGCAGCAATTTAATTGAATAACAATTTGATATAAATGAATACAATTTGGTAAATATATTCAAGTATGTATATCTGGCAGTAATTAATTAATTATGATCGAGGTTTGGATAAAGCGTTACAATTTAGTCAGCACGAATCATTTCCATTTATCACACTGGGCACGGAGACGCTCCAGTGATCCCGATCCCGACTCCTGACCCCTGATCCCCGGTCCCGACCCCTGATCCCCGGTCCCGGTTCCCGGTTCCGGTCCCGCTGCCCCCGGCCCGTCAATCAGGGTCAGAGGGCGGTGCTATGCATGACGTCACCGACAGCGGGCCAATGAGGCGCGGCCACGCCTGCGTGGCGCGGGGCGGGGCGGTTCCCTCAGCGCGGCGGCGCCGGGGCCGCTCCCGGGCCGGGGCCGCTCCGCTGCCGGACATGGCGCCCGCCATCGCCGCCGAGGAGGGCGGGCGGCAGCGCCGCGCCGGCACCCGCCGGCACAGCCTGGAGCTGACGGGCGAGCCGCCCCCCGACGGGCTGCCCGCGGACACCGAGGCGCTGCTGCCGGCGCCGCCGAGGGCGCGGGGGTACCGCGCGGAGCTGGGCAGCATCCTGCTGCTGCTGGTGCTGTACGTGCTGCAGGGCATCCCGCTGGGGCTGGCGGGCAGCGTGCCGCTCATCCTGCAGAGCAAGAGCGCCAGCTACACCGACCAGGCCTTCTTCAGCTTCGTCTTCTGGCCCTTCAGCCTGAAGCTGCTGTGGGCGCCCTTGGTGGACGCCGTGTACCTGCGCGGCTTCGGGCGCCGCAAGTCGTGGCTGGTGCCCACGCAGTACGTGCTGGGGCTCTTCATGATCTACATGTCCACGCAGGTGGACGCGCTGCTGGGCGACGGCCGCGGCCGCGGCCCCGACGTGGCGGCCCTCACCGTCACCTTCTTCCTCTTCGAGTTCCTGGCGGCCACGCAGGACATCGCGGTGGACGGCTGGGCGCTGACCATGCTGTCCCGGGAGAACGTGGGCTACGCCTCCACCTGCAACTCGGTGGGGCAGACGGCCGGCTATTTCCTGGGGAACGTGCTCTTCCTGGCCCTCGAGTCTGCCTCCTTCTGCAACAAGTACCTGCGCTTCGAGCCGCAGCCGCGGGGCATCGTCACCCTCTCAGGTACGGGCTGGGATGGAGCCGGGGAATGCCTTGCTTGGGAAAGGACTTTAAGGATTCCACTATCCCAGGCGGCGGCTCCAAGCCCTATGTCCAGCCTGGCCTTGGACACTGCCAGGGAGCCAGGAGCATCTTCCCTGCCTGCATCTTCCCTGGGCACCCTGTGCCACGGCCTCCCCACCCTCCCAGGGAAGGATTTCCCCCTAATAATCGTGGTTGTATCTTCCTCAGGATGCGTCTCCCCTGAGCCTGGAGCCCTGTGTGGTTTGCCACTGGGAACCAAACAGGTTTGGTTTGTCCCTTGCCCCGTGGGAAGGCACAGCCTGCTCGGAGGCTGGCACAGCCCACTGCTCCATGCACTGGACTAAAGGTTTTTCTGGGCCAAAGCGTGTGGGAAACCTGCCTCGTCATTATCTCGGCTGATCTAAGCACTTTGGAGGAACTCTTTCTTCCCCTCCTAGTTAATGGCCATGGACTAGGTTACTCTTTAGAAAAGGCAAGCCAAAGTCTCCATCTGGGAAGAAGGTACAAGGGAATGAAAGAAAAAAGGTTCTTCCAATGTGATATTTTTCACGGAATAGAAGTGCAAGTGTTCAGGGTTGAGCATGTACCCAGTTCCTGAAGGAAGGCCTTATTTTAGTAAGTTAGGGAGGATTTGCTTTTTCTCTTTAGCAAATTAAATGGAGTGTGGTAAGCTTAACTAGCTGTTAGGGGAGGGATGTTTCTGTTTGCTGGCGTTCGGGATTTTTCTCAGAAAGGCTCGTTGTGGTGGTTTATGTTGGGGATATTACCCAGGAGATGCAAGTTTGAGGCAGGACAGGAAATCCTGGCACCACTTCTGGCTGCAGCCTCAGGGTGACCCTGGCAGTGAGGGGCACATCTCGTGGTCTGTCTCTCCTGCCCCTCTCACACTGATTGCCTTCCCTGCGCCATCTCAGAGGTCAGGTGTGCCGAAACAGGCTGGAATTGTTGTGCGAAGGGGAGTTTTGCTTTCTGTCCTGCCCTTTCCTCAGGGATGAGTCAGGGCAGCAGTTTCCAAGAGTGCTGTGCCTGCCTGGTCTGTGCAGCTCTCAGCACTGCTAACTAGTGCTCCTCTTGGCTCCCTGCTGCCAGCCTCACGTCCGGCCCACCTTAGGGAGCACAGAGTGCCCTCCAAGTGTCCCAGCTGGGTCCTGCCTTTCCCTGGTGCTGTGCAGCTCCCAGGCTGCCTGTCCCTTCCCTCTCACTGCAGTGCACACTGACGTCTTTGCTGCTGATGCAACCTGCAGGCCCTGGTGTTCAGAGAGCTTGGCTTGGCTCTGCTTCCCTCCCTGCCCAGGGTTTTGGTTGGTTGGGGTTTGTTCCTCTCAGGGCTGTTGGTATAAATGGATTTGTTGCTATTACAAAAGTGCTGGATTTAAAAGATACTATCCCAAACCCAAACAGCACCACTGCAACCTCCTAAAGCTGCCCCGGGGTGTTGGTGTGGGTGGAGTAAGGACAGCAAATAACTGACGGCTGTAGTTGCAGGATATGGTTTTCCAGGTGGTAAAAGTGGTAAGAAATTCCTGTTTCCTGCTCCTGTGGCTGGCACAGTTTGGTGTTTCCCTGGAGCAGCTGAGAGCAGCAGGAGTCACCGGCTCACCAAGGAGCACAGGGGCTCCCTGCTCCTTGCCCTGGCTGTAGTGAGCAGCAGAAAACTTCACTGCTGGGAAAGGTGAATTTTTTCTGCCAGCTCAGATCTCTGAGCACTTTTGTCATCGGCTAAGCGCAGTGCCAGGGAAAGAACAAGTCAACACTCCGTGGTCCAGAGGGGCAGCATCCTGAGGGAATGGCTGGAGCTGTGTCAGGGGAGGTTTAGGTGGAGATCAGGGGAAGATGCTATTCCCCAGAGGGTGCCCAGGCTCCCAGGGAATGGGCACAGCCCCGAGGCTGCCACAGCTCCAGGAGTGTTTGGATAACACTCCCAGGGTTGTCTTGTGCCAGGCCAGGAGTTGGGATGATCCCTGTGAGTCCATCCCGATATTCTGTGATCCTAACTCAGCTCTGAGTTGTTGAGAAGCAGCAGCATTCACTGTTCTCATTAACTCCAGGACATAATAGGGACAAATGTAAAACCATCGTCAAAGTCACCAAACCAAGGGCTGTGCTGAGCTGTGTCAGGCTGAAGTGCCAGAGAAGGAAATGGATAAAACCTTTCTGTGGGCTGAGTGTCCTGGCACATCCAGGGGTTTGTTTAGCACTTGCTGTTGAGATGACTTTTGTTTTTCTAAAAGCAGGGGAAGCTCCCTGGCTGGGTTTGTGATTCCTGCCTGGTTTGCCCATTGCAGGGTGAAGGACAGGGAAGGAGCGAGCACAGGACAAAGTGCCCCTTAAAGGCCACCCCAGTTCCCTGTGCCAGGGGCTGTGGGGCACCTGTGCATCCTGGGGACATGGACACTTACAGCTCTTGGCACCTGTCCCACCTGGGTGCCTTCTCCATGGTTGTTTCCCAGCCTCATCCAGCCCTGATCTAGTTCAAACACTTGTTCTGCCCCACCTCAGTGGTTTATTTTGTCACTAGCAGTGTAGCTGCAGAAACAAAAAAGGGATGGGGGAGGCAGCAGTGGTGGGACCAGGGAGTTTGTGGTTGAAATCTCTTTTGTAAACTCTAATTTCAAAGTTCTTTTACTTGTAGCCTGTTAATGAGGTTCCTTGAAAGGAAATATACCTTATTTTTGTGTAAACTGCCTACAGCCTCAAAAACCCCAATTTCTCTTGTCTGAACTACTATATATATATATATATAGTAGGGTTTTTTCTTTTTTTTTTTTTTTTTTTTTTTTTCTTGCTTTGCTTTGCTGCTGCTGCAGCCCCTGCAGTGCTGTGCTGCAGCTGACAGGGCTGGCCTGATCAGGAGCACTCATGTGATGATGCTCAGAGCTATTTCCATCCCCATCCTTGCACTGTGTGTCTCTCACTGCAGTGATAATGCTCAGGGTTATTATTAGAGAACTGCTCCTCTGTGTCCTTTGCAGCCTGCAGCTGTGATTTGTGAGACTCTCAGAAAATGCATCTTTCCTTGAGGATGTCTTCGGGCACCTTTTTTTTTTTTTTTTTTAAAGAGAGAGAAATCTGACAGTGTTGCTTGTGAGGTCATGTTTATTTTAGGGAAGGGAAAAGTAGCAGAAAAGCCTTTTTTTCTGTTACCCTGAGAGTGGTGGGACACAGCTGGAGCAGTCCTGGCCTGTTTTCTTCCAGGCTTGCAGAGCCTGTTCCCCAGGAGGAGAAGCAGGCAGTAACTGACTGAACCTTTGTGCTGTCCCTGCCCTTTCACCAGCCCTCTCTGCTCCTTCCCAGTCTCCCAGAGGCTGCTGGAGCTGCTCCTCACCAGGAAGATTAAAGGCTGCTCCTGTCCGCCCCTCTGCACATGGCTGAGTCCTTTCCTGCCTCTGTGGTTGAGGCAGAGGAGAGGATTATCCCGAACTGGCCATTCACTAAATCAGAAAGTACTCTTCCTGGTGGTTTTTTCCTGCCCCACATCCACGATTTAGCAGATACTGATCTGCTTAAAACTGAGCACTTGAATGCTGGCAGGTCTCCACTGCAGACAGGCAAATCTGAGGACTTCTTCCAGCTCTGTAAAAACTTTCCTCAGGCCATCTTCACACTCCTGAGTCGCTGTTTCTTCCAGGTGGGAGATGGATGTTGGGTAGGGATGCAGAGCTGAGTGTTTCCCTGACTGCCTGGGGGGCTGGGAAGGAGTTCTGCCTCTGGAGCTTCTTCCCTGTCCTCTATGACATGTGGTTTTCCTCCCTTTTCAGCCTCTAGTGTGTGTGTAATCCTTCAGCACGTTCATTTTTGCTGCTGTTCCTCCTGCAACGTGCTCTCTGTGGTAGTAACCCACCACACAGCAGGGAGGTGACCTGTTTGCTGCTGCTCCTCTGCCTCAGCCCCAGCAAACACTTCCTTTCACAGGAGGGCACAGCTGTGCCCCTCACTGTAGGTACCTCTGTGCTTGTGGTTTGCTTTTGCTGCTTGTTTTTATTCCACTTCGATTATTAGGTTTGTACTCTACAACTGTCAATCATGGCTGCTACCAAGAAATCTTTATTTTCCCCTCCAGATTTCCTGTTTTTCTGGGGAGCTGTCTTCCTAGTCACCACTACATTGGTTGCCTTTTTGAAAAAGGAAAACCAGGAGCT
This sequence comes from Chamaea fasciata, assembly GCF_029207755.1. Classification (NCBI taxonomy): domain Eukaryota; kingdom Metazoa; phylum Chordata; class Aves; order Passeriformes; family Sylviidae; genus Chamaea; species Chamaea fasciata. The sequence continues at coordinate 21,479,994 of NW_027094096.1, read as the reverse complement.
AATACCAGCAAAGGAAGAAACAAAAGGCATCACTGACACATACAGGCTGCTGTTCTCAATAATCAAGATGCCAGCAGTTCTTACTTTCTGTCTCTTGATCCTCACTTCAAAAGTAAGTAAATGCATTTAAGAATTGTTAAATGCTGGCATCAGAGTCTGGCAGGGATGTAACTTAGTTTTGCGATTGGCTGTCAGCAGAGTTGTGAATTTTCATATGAAATTTAAGCAGAATGGCTGAGCAGGGCTGTGCAGCAGAAAAGCTCTGTGTGAGCTTTTGTGTTTAACACAAGCATTGAAGAGAAGTTTGGTGGCAATGTGATATTAAAGTACATTTCTAAACAGGCTGTGTAGCCTGCAGTTAAAAGGACAGAAAATGTTTTCTTTTTAGCTCAGAATCCCCAGCTCTGTCCAGGCTGGGTTTCCATGGCTCCTAGCTGGACATTGAGGATGCCAAGAGCAGTGAAGGCACAGGAATGAATGGCAGTGCTGCTTAATGTTCTTGGGATGGTTTTGGCTCTGATGACAATGAGAGTGTGCAAGTGTAGAACATGTAGAACTAATTTGGAAATCAAATCAGGGACAGAAGTGACTTGTCCAGTATCCCATTTCTCAGTTTACTTGATAGGGAATAAATTGAATTTCTAGCCAAACTGCCTGTTCTCCACAGCTTATTTTGTCTCCTTGCCATTGCAGGTTGGGTTTTCAGCAGCAGATGCTGTAACAGGACTCAAACTGGTGGAGGAGGGAGTCCCCAAAGAGCACCTGGCTCTGCTGGCAGTTCCAATGGTTCCTTTGCAGATCATCCTGCCCCTGATCATCAGTAAATACACAGCGGGCCCCCAGCCCCTGAACACCTTCTACAAAGCCATGCCTTACAGGTAAAGCCTCATTTTAGTGACACCCAGTCATGTGTGTGCTCAGTTTGTGTGTTCACATCACGTGCAGGGCTTTGTGTGTAACTCTCTGACTTCCAGGTGCAGAGTGTGTCAGGATTGTCACAGTGAGTCAAACTGGTTCCTGCAGTGTCACTGTGTGGAAGCAGAGCATGAGGTGTTTGGAATGTGCATGTGCAGCAGTGCTCTCCTGCTTAACAATGTCACTGCTCGTCAAACATTTGATACCTAATGCTGAGATAGAAATAGGTGTAACTCTTCAGATCTAAACTATTTTAATGTGCTTTCTGTGGTTGTTCAGTGGTTGCTTTGTGTTGAGGAAATACATGGAGAGAATTGCTTGGAATAACAAATCATCTTTCTCATCCCTCCAGGTTGCTGCTTGGCCTGGAATTTGCTTTCCTGGTGTGGTGGGCTCCTAAAGTAAAGCATGAGGGAGGATTTCCTCTCTACTACTACGCTGTGGTGGTGCTGAGTTATGCTCTACACCAGGTAACACTCACTGTGTGGGGAGGGGAGATGCTGTTCCCTGTCCTGCCCTGGGTCACACTGGAACCCCTCCAAGCCTGCCCTGTGCTGTGTGGCAGGATTGACTTCTCATACTCTTGCCAGTGTTACTCTCCCTGTTCCCTGTACTCTGTTCGCCATCATCTGTGGAGCTACCTTTATTTTTCCATATCTGGTGTAGCTCCCCAGATTCCTTTTTCCCCAGACCTAGAAACTCAAAAGCACAGAGGAGCTGGAGAAATCCCAGAACTGTGTCTGAGCTTGATAGGCATGCTGATGAATGTGCTGCTTGTGCAGATAAATAAAGTTATGTGACTCTGATCCTAGGAAAAAAAAAACCCAACTTGATTGTTGGAGGAGCTTCATGATGGATCTGATCCAAAGGCTTGGGAAACCAGCACCTGATGCAGCGTGGTCTTTGGATCAGAGCTGAAATGCATGCAGTGCCTCGAGGGGTGGCTGGAAATGCACAGGGCTGTTTTTGGGTGCTATTCTAGCTGGCTGATTGTGTTTCAGTTTGATTACCCAAGTCCTGCCAGTGCATGCGAGGCTGGAGCTGTTGCAGCACGACTTGAGACAGGCAGCCAGGCCACTCCCGCGTGAGCCCGGGGACAGGCTGCAAGAGGAACTGCTGCTGGATGCTCCCCTCAGGGCTGCTGAGTTCAGGGGGTCTCTGAGCAGGTTTTCCTGCTGGGGGTTTGTGTGTCAGTGGCCTGTGTCTGTCCCCTCAGATCACCCTGTACAGCATGTACGTGGCCATCATGGCCTTCAACGCCAAGGTCAGCGACCCGCTCATCGGGGGCACCTACATGACCCTGCTCAACACCGTGTCCAACCTGGGGGGGAACTGGCCCTCCACGGTGGCCCTGTGGCTGGTGGACCCCCTGACAGTGAAGGAGTGTCAGGGGGCCCAGGGCCACCACACCTGTGCCACTGCAGCGGCCGCAGAGGTGAGCCTGGGGACGGGGGAGGTCTCTGCTCGGTGTCTCAATTAAATGGCTCCTTGCAGCGTTTTATTTTTGCCTCTGAAAACTTTCACAATGTATAGCTTGTGCTTAAAATTTCCCACTGATGGAGCTCATTGTCCTGTGTGATAAAATCCAGTCTGCCAGCACCTGCACAGTCTGAATAACCAGCCCCTTACCCAGGGTTTGCAGCTGCAGAGGAGTGAGCCCTTTCTTCCCGTGCTGGGCTGGGGTAGGAGCACCAGGCTGGTGCCACATTCTGTGCAGTGTCAGGAGGCTGTAGGGATGGTTTTGAGTTGTGCAGCAGGCCCTCTGTCCTTGGCAGGATCTCTGTCCCCCAGGGCCCTCCATTTCTGTGGTAGGTTTTTCTTCCTCCTGTCTCCTTATCTGCCTGCCTTGGTACCTTCTCCAAGATGCTGCTCTGCTCTCTGATTGTGGTGTCCGTTTTCCTCATGAAATCAAGTGGGACTGGCTGCCTGCCCAGTTCTGGGAGCCCTGTGGAAGAGAACAAAGAACTCGCTGTACACAGATCAAACAACAGGACACAAAACTGCTGGGAAAGCAACATTTCAAATTCACCTCCTCACAGCAAATGAGACATTTGACATGGCTGAAGAGTGGAAATGTTTGGTGGTTTTTGTTTTTTTTTGTCTCTGCTCATGACTGAGATTTATTGCACTCCTGAATGCCAGGATGCTCTAAATGATCAAAGTGTTCTGGAGTCCAGCATGACTTGTATAAATTGGAGTTGCAGTTTTTGCTGGTGCAGAGGAGAAACTGCTTCTGCAGCAGATGCTTTCCCAGCCCCTCATTCATTAGCTTGTCACTAATTAGGTTCCTTGTGTCTCAGCCTCTAGTGAGCTTGAGTCCTTCCTCCTTCACCCCACTCCTGATTTTTTTCTCACATCCTCCTGGTTGGTGACATTCCACCACCACCACCACTCCCTTATTCCTAATCTCATTTTGACATGTCTCAGAATAATGAAAATGCTGGCAGAGCCTCAGATCAGGAGTGATTAATCCTGGGATTAGAGCAGTGTTGAAAGGCAAACAACAGCAGAGACAATCCTGACCTGTACGATCACCCTGTGAATGCTGGGGGTTTTCTTCCAGTTCAAAACCATCCTGGGCATGTTTCTGCCAGATGCAGAATCACAGAATCATGGATTGGAAGGACCTTAAAGCCCATCCAGTCCCACCCCCTGCCATGGGCAGGGACACCTCCTACTATCCCAGGCTGCTCCATGCTGTGTCCAGCCTGGCCTTGGACATTTCCAGCTCTGGGGAGTCCACAGCATGAATGGCTGGGAAAAAAAAATTATCTTTTTCAATGAGATTGGGAGCAGTGGCTGCACCTGCAGGCCAGCAGGGACCGTGGGGCCGTTTCTGTTTTCTGCATTTTGCCCTTTGGGCTGATGTGCTCCATTTCCCACATGTCTAGAGCAGGTTTGGTACTTTTTTACTCCATAAGCTCAAAAGCCTCCCTGACCAGCAGCGCAGGAAACAACAAAGAGTAAACAACTCTGTTTAGTCACGAGCAGCAGCTGTGGGGTGCTGTGTGCTCAGGAACCATGCTCTGTTTCAGCTGTGCACAGCAGCTGGGGGCTCCTGCGTGACCACCCTGGACGGTTACTACGTGGAGTCCGTCATCTGCGTCATCCTGGGCTTCGCCTGGTGGTTCTTCCTGGGACCAAAGTTCAAGAAGCTGCAGGACGAGGGACAGTCTTCGTGGAAGTGCAAGAGGAGCAATTGATGCACTCGGGTGTTGGATGGACCAGCCAGGTGGTTTTGGTTTTATTACAGAGACGTATCCCATAATCAGCACCCCGGAACCTCGGTGTCTGTGTGGCCGAGGCAGGGCCGCCATGTGTGGCACCACTGCCCTCCCCACAGCACAGGGTCAGTTCAGAAAGGAATGGCTAAAGCAGCACCTCAGTGCTCCATGCTTCCCCCTGACTCCACGGGGCACCTCTGGGAAAGCTCCTCGTGCCCTGGCTGTAGAGGCAGCAGCATTGCCAGCTGAGTGCCAGCTTTTATTTTCACCCAGAAATGATCTGACAGGGCAGCTGACCCAGGAGAGGATGCCCAAGGCATTCTGACTTGGAGGTTAAGCACAGTGCCACGGAATTCCTTGTGGGAAGATCCGTGTGAGATCCGTCTGTGGGCTTTGCTTCTTCTCACTTTCTGAACTGTAACCACGCCTCAAAAGGATGAAATGTTCCGGAGATTCTTTTAAATGTATTTTCTGGCTTTTATAAGCTTTAAAGATTTATAAGAAAAATATTTTTATAAGCAAATTACATTTGTTTAATTTATTTCCGCTGTTTCGAGGCAGTTTGATTTACGTTCGAGGTACTTTCTTGAGGGCAGAGTGCTGTACGGTAGGACTGGAGTAACGCACAATCCTCTGAGCCTTGAGTCCTGCAGCTGGAGCTGGAGGTGCTTCCCATGGGAGGGCACAGGGGCCTTTGGAAGGGGGGAGTTGATAGAGCAAAGCCTATCCATAGATTTTCCAGGCTGTATTACTAAAATTGGAATATTCATTCTCCAAAGCAGTGGGAGCAGGGAGCCGGGGGTGTGAGGAGAGTGAGTTGGTGATGACAAAGTTGCCAAATTCCCCTGGAGCTGGTGCAGGACTGGCCCTCACACAAATCAAAGGGGCACAGTCCTGTGGCAGAGCTGCTGCAGAATTCACTGCTGGTGCCATATGCTGGAAACATTCCCGCTGGATTTCTCCCCCCGGGCTCCCTCCTGAGTGCCTTAGGGACCCACAGGGGCTGGAGAGGCACTCGGACCCCGCTGGGTGTACGGAACATTGGTATTAAACACAAAAACCATTAAACATCCCTTGGAAAGGTGCCCGAGCTTCTCTGCTGTGTTTTGTGTCAGTATTTGAAGGATTGGGCTGGGAGGGGGGTTGGGATCTGCTGCTGCTGTGTGTTTTGGGGCAAGAGTGACCCAATACCACCTTTGGAGTTTCTGGGGGGGTGTACAGAGTCTCCTTGGCATCAGGAGTAAGGAGGGGGCTGGAAGAGGACACTGTGACCTCCTGCTTGGCTGGACGCTGTCTCCTGTCCTCTGTCCCCTCTGCCTTGAGGGACACACCTCACAGTTTGCTTCAGGCACAGCACAACCACTGGGGCTAAGTGAAATCACATGAGTTTTACTGCCCAAGCTGAACATCGTCCAATTTCCCCTCCGCAGAAGAACAAAATCAACATAGAAATATATCAGATTGGTGGCAGCATCTTTCAGTCCCTGTCCCACCATCTCCACTGCATTCACTCTATGAAGCACTGCAGTTCTGTTTCCTCACTGGAACCATGGGCTGCTTAATTAATTACATACCTAGAGGGGTTGTTTTAACTTTTCTGATTGTGAGGGAAAACTTCAAGTGCAGAAGCTGAGAAATTAAATTTGCTGTGTATTAGATTTGGGGTTTTACCTTGCAATTTTTTTTTCACTGTTTCTAAAGGTGCCAGTGAAACTTGTCACTAATAAAGATGAGTTAAGGATTGCTTATCAGTAATTAGATTATCTCAACAGCATCAAAGTTGCACATAAACTCCAAATCGGTAGGAATAGATGTTACCTGAAATAAATGTGTCCTTTTTCAAACTGGTGAAACAAGTTATGGATTAGTGCTTTTAATTTAAGTAGCAGTTTTGTAAGTTGGAAATGTTGCTGCTGTGCCAGGCCCTTAGCAGGCTGCTGAAGAGCACCCATAAAATTTTGATCTTGCTACTTTTTTTTTTCTACCAGCTCTCTTTGAAAGTAATTTTTCTTTTTAACATGAGAGTTATTGCAGACTTAAACACCTTTAACATTAAAAACCACAAAAAAAACCCAAAAACAAAAAAACCCACCCCAAAACAACAAGAATAACAAACCACACAAATTAAAAATGTCAAGAAGAAAGGAGCATGTGAAGGGTCAGAGGAGGTGAGGTACAGGTTTGAGGGGCTCAGTGCAGAGCTCAACCTCGAGAAGGCTCCAGGGAGAGCTCCGAGCCCCTGGCAGGGCCTGAAGGGGCTCCAGGAGAGCTGGAGAGGGACTGGGGACAAGGGATGGAGGGGCAGGACGCAGAGAATGGCTTCCCACTGTTCCAGGGGAGGGCTGGATGGGGGATTGGGAAGGAATTCCTGGCTGGGCTGGAATTCCCAGAGAAGCCGTGGCTGTCCCTGGATCCCTGGTAGTGTCCTGGGCAGGGCTGCTCGGGGCCGGTGTTGCTCCACGGCACGGTGGTATCGGGCGGTGTTTCCCGGTTCCGGTATCACCGGGCGGCGTTTCCCCGCCCCGGTAGCACCGGGCAGTATTTCCCGGTATCACCGGGCGGTGTTTCCCGGGGCACCGGGCGGCGTTTCCCGCTCCCGCGGGGGCGCTCGGGACGCGGCCATGCCGGAGCAGGGCGGCGGCGGCGGCTCGGAGCGCGCCGCGCTGGCCCTGGCCCGCCTGTCCGAGTGGGCGGACGCGCACCTGGGGCTGCTGCGGGTACCGGGGCCGGGCGGGCACCGGGGCCGGGCGGGCACCGGGGCCGGGGGCGCCCGCTGGGCCCGGCTGAGCCCCGTTCTCCCCTGCAGGGCCTGATCGCCGGCACGGCCGTGGCCGGGGTGTTGCTGCTGGCGCGGAGCCTCCGCGTGGTGAGTGCGGGACCGGGCCCGGGGGTGCGGGGGAGCCCGGCACGGCTGCTCAGAACGGGGGATAGCCCTACACGGTCGCTCAGAATCGCGGAGAACCCCGCACCGCCCCTCAGAACCGGGGGAACCGTGGCGGAGGCCCGGGCCTGTCCCGCCCGGGCTGTCCCGGCCGCAGCGCCGGAGCAATCCCCGTGTTTTGTTCTGCTTTGCGCAAAGCAGGAGCTGGTGGTTCCCGCGAAAGGCTCCGCACTCCTCAGTACCGAACATAATTTATGTATTCAGACAACGAGTCAGCATTCACTGCTTACAGATCCCGTAGCTTTTCTGTTAATTCCCGCTCAGCCCCCCGTGTGTCAGCCGTGGCTGTGGTTCCTCGTGCTGATCAGTCCAGGCGCAGCCCTTCCCTCCCTCCTGAGTCCAGGGCTCCTTTGGGATGGGTGCTCAGTGGGTCAGCGCTGCAGGAATTACCTTTTCCTCAGCCTCCCCTCCTGGTGGCTCCCGCCCGGACAGCCCATTCATCTGGGCATTGTCTTCCCTCCTCCTTAAAACTAAAGATTAGCCAAGCGTGCAAGGTTCACAATGCGATTGCTTCATCATAACGGTCCTGCTGCAGCTACTGATTAACAAGTGAAAAAAAGCAGCGAAGTTTGAGTCAGGTCTTGAGGGGTTCGATATCCTGTGGCATCTCCACGTTCTTATCTCTTATCCCTCGTTGTCGCCTGTTCCTGAAGCCCCTGGGAGGGGTAGTGGCCCCCTTGCCTGCCCCACTGTGGAGCTCCAGCACCATCCCCTGTCCAGACACAGCTGAAACAGCCGCTTGCCTCGTGTGTCCGCTGCCCTTCCACACACCGAACTGCTTCTGAATGGTTTTACACTTCACCCAAATCTTCCCGCACTCGCAGGACGGTCAGGTCACGCTGGACTAGCACCACGCTGCTCACTCCTGGAGAAGCTGAACCTCCACGGGCAGGACCCACAGGGGTCCAGCTGCTTAAAAAAAATCACAGTCACCTTCATCTTCCCCCTTCACGATTCCAAATAGCACAGGAGAACATTTGTGCGGAGTTTTTACTTAAAAATCCTCCCAGAAAACATGAACTACAGATGTTGCCAGAATTTTTTTTCTCTCTTTCTTGTTTGGTTGGTTTTGACCCAAGGGCCTGTGAATGCATTAACCTGGCTGGTGGAGCTTCCAGGACAAACGAGATCAGCTTTGAACAACTTTTGTTCCTAAAAACCTTCAGCCTTCCTGCCTGCAAGGTCCCCAATTCCCGTGTTCCTGGTGGGAGGCCCTATGGACTGCAGGGGGGGAGGTTTGCTGAATAAATAACACACAGGAAACATTTAGCTGTGGTGTTTTGGAGGGTTTTGGTTTTTATTTCCTAGCAGTTGTACATCAGTGCCCATCGGGTAGATCAGTTGCTCTGCTAAGGCCTCTCACAGTGAGACCTCAGTGTCTTAAATTTTGGGGGTCTTAATTTTTTGGGGTCCTTTTCCCTCACCCCAAACGTGTGGCTGCTCCATTCCTGTGCCACAGCCCAAGTCTTTGCCGCTGCTCAGCTTGCTTTTCCTGTGCGATCACATAACCATCCCCTTCGGGTCCTCCCAGCCAGTAGTATCAAATTTAATCTTCTTGTGATCTTCTCAGAGCTGTTCACCTGCCTTTGTCCCTCTCCTGGTTTCCTGGGGCATCAAAGGCGGGGTTGTTTCTGCTCTCCCCGCTCCGCCTTTGTTTTCAGCGTGTCTGTCCTTTGGTTTCCTTTCACCCCCATCCCAGCCCCATTCAGGCTGCTTCTAAAACACTCTTTTCTCGGGGAATAGAGTAAACTTCAATAGGCACTGCTCGAAAAACGGCAGTTTCTGTTCTTTCTCTAAACCTGGTTTTTATGTCCACGCCAAAGTTGCAAAATAAATGCAAGGCTGTAAAATAAAAATAGGGAAAATGGTAAAGTGTGGAGAGGCTGGCACAGCTTCTGCAGCTGATCACCATGAACTATAGATCTATAGTTACTTGCCCGTGGTGTCTAATAATAGAGGTGTACTTTCCCAAAGTAGTTTAAGAAGTTGGATTTAGTGTGGCTGTTAACTGCTCTCTATTTTTTATTTAAATTTTGTCTTTCTCTTCCTTCCATCAACAGACAACCAAGTTCACAAGTCCTTTGGAGATACCTGTGGAGTTCGTAGAAAAGAATGTAAAACTGAGGGGGAAATTACATCACATCACAGAGAAAGGCCTGGAAGTTGAGCACATTCCCATCACCGTTCCTTTCATCTCAGCCATCCAGAAAAAATGTGAGTAATGGGGAAAAGAGTGTGAAGAGCAAGGGCAGAAATGAAGTTTGCTGCTCTTAGAGTGGCTGCAAGATTGAGAGGAAGGGTTGAGGCACATTTCCAGCTCTGCATTTTGGTCTTCCTGTGCTTTGCAGGTGGGAAACTGGGGAATAAAAGACATGAGGAGACCAGTACAAGAGAGTTTGTCACCACAGTGTGGTAATCTTTACAGTTACTGTGATATTTTCCGGCAGCAGAAGTGAGCACTCAGGCAGTGCTTCTGTTTGCACAGCTCATCTCATTCCTGGCAAAAAGCCTCTGTTGGGATTGTGCTTTTATTTGCAGACACACATTTTTGGGGACAGTTTTGGTGTCAGAAACAAACTGCCCATCAAGTCTGTGACTCTCACACTGTCTATGCAGACACCAGCAGGTGCTGATGCTTCTGCCCCTTTGGATGAAGGATAGGGACTGAGAGTGGGAGCAGATCTTTCCCTTTGCACACAAAATAAACCAAAACTCATTTTGATCTAGTCAGTCTTGAATTTATGTATTTTTTTCCTGAAGAACAGATGAGATCAAATTGCTGTTTGCTTTGAGAAACTAAAAGGGAATTTTTTTAGCCTGTGGGAATCAATTCATGACCAACAGCTGAGGGTGTGTGCAGAGCAAAGGCTGAGCTTTCCCCAGCCCCAGGTTTGTCCCTTTCCCTTGCAGGGCAGCCCGAGGGGCTGCTGCTGATCCGTCTGGCCGGGGTGGAGCTGGCTCCAGGGGGCACAGCCTGGCTGAGGCAGGAGCTGCTCCCCAAACAGCCCCTGTGGTTCCAGCTCCTGGGGAGGGACAGCTCGGCCCTGGACTGCCTCGTTCTAGTGCACAAGGTAAAGACAGACACAAAAACTGGCTCTTGTCTGCAGTTTTAGATGTGACTGTAGTCACGCTGTTATCTTCAGTACATTTAACACGTGTTATTATTTATGATTTATCTCCCTCGGCGTGGATTTTAAATGTTGCATTTGCAAATCTGATTGCAGGAGCAGTCGTTTTCCTGACTGATTCATGGCAGGAATGTGCTTCTCTGCCAGTGCCAAAAAGGCATCCTATAGTTCTGATTAGCCTAATGTTTGCCATCCAGTGTTCCCTCACAAATGCCTTCCGTTATAGAACCACAGCGTGGTGTGGGTTGGAAGGGACTTAGAGACCAGCCAGTCCCAGCCCATGGGCAGGGACACCTCCCACTGTCCCAGGTGCTCCAAGCCCTGTCCAGGACATCCTTGGACACTTCAGAGATCCAGGGGCAGCCACAGCTTCTCTGGGCACCCTGTGCCAGGGCCTCACCTCCCTCACACTGGAGTTGGGTTTTAAGTCCCCTGAATTCCTCTTCACCTTTAAATTCTTCTGCCAAAGCATAGATACAGCCATGAGTAAAGCTTGTACCTCTGAGGCAGTTCACACCCAAATAACCCTGTTTCAGTGATGAATATCTTGTTATTGTGGTTTTTTACAGGGTGGATTTCTCAGCACGTGCTTGAACGAAGAGCTCTTGAGACAAGGGCTGGCCAGAGCAGCCCAGATTGAGGGGCTGCCTCACCACTCCCACCTCTACTGGAAACTGCACAAAAGGCTCCTCCGGGCTGAGCTGAAGGCTGTGAAGAAAAATAAAGGCATATGGAAAGAACAAAGCTACTCTGAAAGAGTCCAGGAGCACATAAGCAGCAATAAATTCCTGCAGAGGCTGAAAGAGTTTGTGAGCTGGGTTAGAAGCTCTGTTGGCAGGTGAAGAGGTGGGGAATGCAGCTCCCCAGCTTAGGGGATTTGTGTATGTTTGTGATCACAAACAGTGCTGGGATATTGAGGGTCCCTGTCTCGAACACAAACCCCACAGTTAATGGGTTACACAGAATATAAACCCCCAGTTCATGGTTATTTAGACTATATTCCATATTGCAACCCACATGGGATTGAAGTTTAGTAGTAGGCCACCAACGAAAATGTTCCGATGCCAAACTTCTCCACAGTGATGTCTTAAATTAGTTATCCAATTTCCCACTTGCTGAACTTCTCCAAGCTGTGCCGCCCTGTGCAGATCTGAGGGGCACCTCAAACCCCATGTCAGGCCTTTACGAAGCTCATGGGATGTGTTTAAACACCTTTTTGTTTGGATTATGTTCCTACAATACTTTTTAGGTGTAATTTGTGGTTTAAAACTCGTTCATCTTGAATAATGGGTTGCTTTGTTAGTGATATAAAAGGTGATTTGTTATGGCTGATCTTAAAAAGCTGATAAGGTTGTAATAACTGAAGTTCCTCAGGGGGAAAAAATCAGTCGGTGTATCAAAGAATATAATGTCAGGAATCCAAATTTTTCAAAGACAACTTCCATTTGAAGAGGAAAAACCTGTGTTGTTTCTTTCTGATGATTCTGTAAGTATCTGAAATTGGATGAATATAAAACTTTAACATGAAATTTGACATGGAGGAGCAGACTGGGCTAAGAACTTGAATTCTTGCTTTATTTTTGATACACATGTGAAGTATATGAGTGTATTACTATTTATGTTGTAAATATTCTCAGAATAAAGATTGAATTTCTTAAGTTCGTTGTTACATGTCTTATATACCAAGCCCTTGACCCTTGTGTAACCTCCCACAGTCCCGATATTTATTTAAAGTGAAGTGTTTTACAGATTTTCTTTCTTTCTGTGTGATTGCTTTCCAGTGAAACACTGGGGGGAAGAGTGTGGTACAAAAGCCCCGTAATAATTGAACACTGCTTTTCTGGCAATGCTACATTAGCATTTTCTCTGCTGACTTCAGGGCAAAGTTGTGACTCTTGAGACCCTTAAAAAACCCCAGTTTCCTTGGGTAAGAATAGATGTCAGTGGTTCTTTATTCCTTTTGTTCCTGGTCCTCCCAGGGTGAGGCTGGTGCTAGGGAGCAGCGAGCCATGAAATACCTGCAGTGTCTCAGCAGAGCCCAGCGTGGGGGACAGGGGAGGCAGCTCTGGGGCAGCACACCGGGTGTCTGTGCCTGTTTGAAAATGGAAAATACGAAAAGTGAGATTCTGGGTTTATGCATAAGACAGCGAAGGGCTGAGCCAGCCACCCCCGTGTCCTTGGACGTGAAACTCATCAGTCAGTCAGGGATTTGGGGCTGGCTGTGGCACCCTCCAGAGCAAAACTCAAAGCTGAGTTTTAACCCCAAAGTACACATTCAGGCTCAGCAATAATCCACTCCTCGTGGGGCTTTATGTGTTCCTACATCTGGGATGTAGGAGCTTTTCCAAGCTGGGCAAAATTGTACACTTGTGATTTATTTTCCGTAATAATTAAATATAATTCTGGACTTCGCACTTCTGTTCTGGAGATGAGTCACGGGAGGATTTATCACAAAAATCCACTGTAAAGCTGAGAGAAAAGTCTCAGGAAGCCACATGCTACACTTCTAGCAAGCAGAGATTGAGGTGTGGGCGAGTGTGAACCGAGTGTGTTGTTCCCTCACATGGATTTGGGCTTGCAGTGACAAATGATTTCTTGAGGGTCAGGTCCTGTAATTGTTTGTTAATGCTGTTTTCCTTATCACGCAGGGCTTATCTTTAAGAAAAAAAAAAAAACAAAAAAACAACCCAACCCACCAGCACACCCTCCCCCCTCAGAAAGTGCCCAATTCAGTTCAAAGCTGTGCTTTCCATCTGTGCAGGGCTTGAGAGGTTGCAGATCCTGTCTCTGTGGGAGGCCTGGCTATTGGAAAAGCAGTAATAGGAGCAGAGACAAATATCTCTGCAGCACCCGGCTGAGCTGGCTGGGGGAGAATCGGCGTTTTCTCCATTGCATAAAACCCCCACGGCTGCCTCAGGGGCTCCATCCCTCCCTTCACCCGCAGCAGAGGATTCCCGACAGAGGAGGAACAGGTCTGTGACTGGGAATAACTGGACAAGAATAAAACTGTTCAGCACTTGTGCCTTTGCCCCTGCAACTCTGAATGTGCCCTGAGCGATGCAACATCTTCAACAGACCACGGGGAGTGAAAGGAGAGACCCGGCCTCCAAATGGCCCAAGAAAAATACCTCCGGCACTGCACAGACTTTTTATTGCTGGTGTGGCATGTCAGGCAAATGGCAATAAACATCCCCGGCCCCTCGGAGCCCACCGGCAGCGTGGGCACGGGGCTGCTCTTTGCATCCTATGGGAACAAACTTCTGAGCAGGGCTGCTGTGACAGGAGAACGGGGAATGGCTTTAACTGAAGGGAGATGGGTTTAGATTGGATTGAAGAAAGCATTGTTTTACTCGGAGCGTGGTGAAGCCCTGGGGCAGGGTGCCCAGAGAAGCTGCGGCTGCCCCATCCCCGGGATTGCCCAAGGCCAGGTTGGACACGGGGCTTGGGGCGGCCTGGGACAGAGGAAGGTGTCCCTGCCCATGGCCGGCGTGGATGGGAGGGCCGGGGGTCTCCATGGCACCCGCCGGGCGAGGGGCCGCCCCGAGGGGCCGCTTCCCGCTCCGTTCCCGGAGCGTCCCACCGGCACCGCTCCCCACGGCTGGGCCCGGGGAGCTCGGTGAGTCCCGCCGGGAGGAGACTCTGCCGGGGCGGGCGGGGGTCGGCCCGGGCGGCGCTGAGGGGAGCGGGGCCGGGGGCTCAGCCCCGGGGGCTGCTGAGGGGAGCGGGGCCGGGGGCTCAGCCCCGGGGGATGCTGAGGGGAGCGGGGCCGGGGGCTCAGCCCCGGGGGATGCTGAGGGGAGCGGGGCCGGGGGCTCAGCCCCGGGGGATGCTGAGGGGAGCGGGGCTCAGCTCCGGGCCGTGCTGAGGGGAGCGGGCCGGGGACTCGGTCCCAGGCGGCGCTGAGGGAAGCGGGCGATGCTGAGGGGAGCGGGTCGGGGTCTCGGTCGCGGGCGATGCTGAGGGGAGCGGGCCGGGCTGCTCAGTCCCGGAGGGCGCCGAGGGGAGCGGGCGGCGCTGCCCCGCCACTCGCAGCGCACACACAATGGAGCAATGGAGCAGGTTGTTGAACGGGCGCGGGGCCGCGGCAACACCGGGGCTGGATCTCGGCTGGGGCCGCCGCGGCCGCTCCCGGCTGGACGGGGCGCTCCGCTCCGCTGTGGCCGCTCCGGGTTTCGGCAGGGCCCGCGGCGGGGGCGGGCCGGGCCGGGCGGGGCGGGCGGCAGCGCTGGCGTTTGAACGGGAGCAGGTTGTGCACCCGCACCGCGCTGCGGCTCGGGACAGCACCGCACCCACCGGACAGCACCGCACCCACCGGACAGCACCGCACCGAGCCCGGCCCAGCCGGCGGCCGCGGTGAGTGAGGGCGGACGGGACCCCCCAGCCCCGGCCCTGTGAGCGGCTCCTGCGGCGGGACGGCGCCGTGTCCCTGCGAGCCTCCGCTGGGCTTTCCCATGCGGTTCATGCTGGCTTCTCCCGGTGTTGGCGGCCCGAAGTTGAGGCGGGGGGTTGCGAGGTGTAACTTCTTTCCAGCCTGCTGCACAAGCGGCTCCTTGTGCCCGAGCGCTCGCTGTGCGGAGGAGCCTCTCGGAGCTCTGCCGGTGCCGCTCGCAGCCGCTGCCGTGTTTGTGCTGCAGGACACGGGCAGGGTGGCCGGGCTGAGCTGCAGCCGCTCTCCCCCGCTCGCCATGTGCCAGGGCAGCACCTGGGCCGCGGGCGGTGAAACCGGAGCGAGCTGCAGCCCAGCCCGTGTTCAGTGAGGCTTGGAGGAAAATCCCTCATGCCCCCCTGATGCCGTGCCGCAGGCTGGGAGCGCCCGTCCCCACCTGGATGGTGCTGCCACGGTGCTGAGAAGATTCCGAACCTCTTTGCTGGATTGAGTCCTCCCTAAAAAAAACCTTATTTCGAATTGCCTACTCCATAAACCATTTTTTTGAGGTAGAAATTAAACTCCATGCACGTTTTGTTATAATTAAGCCACTCTCTGCAGTTCTGGGAACTTCAACTCCAGCTAGCCGAAAAGTGTTTTAGGAGAAGTGTTATTAAATTCCAGGGAGAAAGATATAAGCCTTATCTGATGGACCAGTCATAGGCTCTTTGTTTAAAGTGTGCTTTAACTCCTGAGTTATAAAACACAATGTTTGCCTGTTTTCAGGGGGCCCTCCTGATTTTCTTGTCCTTGGGACTTCTGGCCCACATGTTGCAAAACTTAGGAAACGAAGGAAAAGTTGAGGTGTTTGTTCTGAAATGCGAAAGAATAATTGCAGGTAACAGTACTGAAAAGAGTTGCAGGGTTCAACCCTGCAGTGAGGCATCTGAGTTAAAGATAATGTGGGATATGGGGAGAAAATCCAGGCTTTTTGGGAGGTGAGAGGCAGCAGAGTGCATGCACGCTGTTAAAAAGTCTTCCTGGTTCTTTAGGCATCAGCTCCCTTGAATAAGTGTGAGAGTACTACTTTTATAAAGTCCGGCTTTAGCTCTGAAGGATGCTCTTTTCCGACATTCAAAAATGCCCGTGGGCTGTTACAGGAAGAAATGTTAAGTTTTATCAGCTGAAGATGCACAGTTTGTGAGAAATGATCCATTCACGGGTGCTTGCTGCTTCTGTGCTACCTATTGTCTATAAAAATGGGGATCAGCTGGTGGGTTGGGATCGAGTGGTGCACAACTCATTATTTTAACAATAGGGCCCCGGCTCGGGAGGCTGCCTGGGGAATTGATTTAATGCTGCTGTCCTTTCAGCCGTTGAGGCGGGTATCCCGCCATGACTTTGATCAAAATCACCGGTATTTGAGAAGGAGAATAAAATTTTCACTCCATAAAAGCAAAGGAGAGGCCACCCGCTAGTAACAGCTCCCAGTTTTGCATGAGCTGATCTGTAATTTAAAACACTGTCAAGAAATACCCGTGACAGTAAAACAGTTTCATGAGCATCAAAGTACAGAATGAAAATCAGTCCTCTGTTCAAGATCTGGCTTCCCCTTATTTCTGGGAAAGGCTTTAAGCTGTGTGTTTCTGTTGGCTCTTCAAAGTAATCTTTCTATAAATGGCACAGTTTTCCTTTAATGAAATCTGAATAAGCTGAGTTTTTTTCCTAAGGTGTCACCCAAGATCCAATTCAATTTAAATTGATAACGCTGAGGGCACGGCCAGGGCACAGCCACGTGGGGTGGTGTGCTGGTGTGGAGATTTGTTTTGTTTGTTTGCTCTGGGCTTTTTAATAAGTTTAAACAAGCCTGAACGTTAAAAAAAAACACAGAAGCAAACTCTCCAAATGAGGAAAGCAAATGTGTTTCCAGGTTTGCTGGGGACCTGCTGTACTGTAGGGACAGCGTTTTGTGCCTGTGCCCTCAGAGGAGGTGGGACTGTCACGCCTAATTGCCCCGGAGGCTCTTGCAGTTTTCTGGCCTTTTCCTGGCGGCACGGTGGGATGCAGGGCGTGCTCTGAGCAGCCGTGGCTGCGGCACTGAGTTAGAGGCAGGATGTGCTCCCCGGGCTGTGCATTCCTTGCTTTGAGCCTGTGGGTCTGGGCCGTGCCAGGGACACATCTGCTTGTGCTCCCCAAGCAGAAGGTGCCGCTGGTGGAACCCTGCAGGGGTCAGCTGGTGCCAGGCTGATCTAACGGCCAGGAGGGAGCTCTGTGTTCTTATGTGCTCCTTTGGGGTTGTTTTCCTCCATTCCTGTTATTTTAGGAAACTGGAACTATTTTCTGTCACAAAGGTGTCTTTCTTCCTCCAGTCTCTACGGCCGCGGAGGGTACTGTTACTGCAGAGATCTGAGCTTGCCCTCTGCTCTCCTGACTTGGGAGCCTTTTGCTGCTCATCTGACACTACAGAAGGACAGTCTAGGCGTGCCTGGGTGGCTGAGAGTGACGTGGAGCACAGATCTGAGGGGTGGGAAGGCAGGCTGGGGGATCCACAGTGTGAGGAAGCATCTGACACTGCAGGTGGGCGCCCACAAAGGTTCCCCCAGCCAGGGACAGTGGAGGGGCAGGGAGAGGTGGGCAGAGTTTGCAGCGGATGCCTGTTGCAGGGCTAGAAGAAGCTGGGCACAGGGTGCTGAGGATGCCACGTGCCCTGGTGGAGGCTCAGTCACCCCCTGAAGGATGTAAAACCACTCCAAGGGCGTCTGGCCGTGTGTGTTACAGGTCTTGGCATGAGGGGCCCATGTGAGTCTCTTGAGGCTGAAGTAACTGCAGGCTGCTTGCAGGAAACTTCAAGTGGGGACAGGCTGTGGTGCAGAGTGTGCGTGCTCCCTAACAGACGTGAGTGATTGGAACTGACACGGAGTTCCTGCTCCTCTGCACACCGAGCGTGACCCAGCGTGTGGCTGCGATCTGTGGGTCACCCCACGCACTGCTCAGCCTCAACCAGCTTCCCCTCCTGTGCTTGGTTGTTGTTCCACCCACAGGGAGGAAAAAAAAGGAAGAATGTTAGCAATTACCAACTGTGTTAATTGATGATCAGCACAGAGGTTCTTATGGTGTGAAATGCCCACTCCTTGGGGGAACCACACACACATTGGTAATGGCCAAGTACACAAAGGTGCAGGTCATCCATGTCCATGCCTTGGACATGGCTGCACTGGCACAAGTCCTTTCCAGGTGTCCTATTTTTATCTCCACAGTTCATCACATTGTGGGTTGTCTCTGTGCATTTTAGATTTTCAGAAAGACTCCTGCATTCATTTGCAGTTTGAAGCCCTCTGTGCAGCGAATCCAGACCTGATTTGGGTTGGTGAATGGGTGTCCAGAGAGCTGGCAGAGGCAGCAGAAAGGTGTGCACAGCACTGGAGATCTGTGTAAGGAGCACATGGATGGACCCACTCACATTTACTTATCCCATGTCTGGTGGGATGAGTGTTACCCTGAACAGCGTGTGCAAGGCAGGTGCCAGCTAAAGCTGTTCCTGCTGAACCTCAGAGGCAGCAGCACGCTGCCCTCCTGCAAATAATTCCTTAAAGAGGAGAAAAACAAATTCCATTTAGCCTTCTCGAGGAATGGGGAGCAAATGCTAATTCCCTTTCAGGGTCCGTTGCCATGGGGAGTCAGTTCAAATCCTTTCTAATGCCTTCCTCAGCAGCAAGTTGTGCTGACACATGCTTTTCATGGCTTCCAGGAGGAGTGGAGAAACGACCGGGAACAAAAGCTGCCTGGAATGAACGGCCCCGGGAGGAGCAGGGCTTGCTGTGGGCTGGCTGGGCTGGCACAGGTAGAGGTGTCCTTGGCACAGGGAGCTCAGCCCCATGTCCTGCCTACCTGGGAGGGATGGCTGCCGGGGAACCTGAGTGCCAGGCCCTGCTGCTCCTGAAGAGCAAATCCCGGCGATTTGTCCTCTAGCTGGACCCAAACTGGATCAGCCAGGCTTGGGCTGAGCCTCTGTCTTCATCTGGGGAGCGATGCAGGATGTGTTTAGTGCTCTGCTGAGGAAATAGCCAAAATACCAGACAAGTATTTTTAAAATCTGCATTTTCAATAATTCTCATCTATCTAAGAGCATGCAGTGCAGTATCTACATCCCAAACTCTGTTGTGACCTTTCTTTTTTGATCAGACATCTCTGAATTGTGAGTTTCCAGTACTCCCGGGGAAATCCCCAGGATGTGTTTCTGTGCTCCCATTCTGGCTTGCCCCTTGTGACACCTTTGCTGCCAGCGTGGTGCCAGCACAGCTGTTCTGGCCTCGTGGCACGTTTGATTAGGGAACTCACCTGTCAGAAAAATAAACCAGGCAAAAATCTCCGCTGTTATTCCTCCAGACCAGTTCCTAAAGGACTAAGAAAAGTTTCCCATACTGGATGGTTTTGTTTTCTCTTGCCAAGCATTGTTGATGTTTTTTCCATGCTGGGAATATTTATGGTTAAATATTTGCTGTTCGAAAGGGAGTGTGACTTAGAGGGTATTTTTTAAAGCTTTTTGTTTTATACAAGATGCTTTAACTCTGGAAAGTAGCCATACATTAATGACATAGTTAATACCATAGGTAGATAAAACTTTGTCCTGTAAGTGTGAAAATGATGTCATTGTTGGAAAAAAATGTCTTTTGGTGTTAGCAGTATGGAACTTCCATCTAGGGTGCCTTGCCTATTCTGCCTGGCTCCCATATGTGTAACTTTAGCAATGTTTATGCAAGTTATTTTGAGTGAATGTTGATATTTGATGCTGATTAAAGTGGAGATTTGCACAGATGATGTGTGGAACCCTTAGAGCCTGGCTTGTGTGACAATTAAATCTAAATCTGCATGAATTTGGACCAGCTTAAATGCTTAGCAATATTTGGGTGACTGTTAGTGGCTTAGTGGAATAAGAAGCCCAAGACTGCAGATGGGTGAATGCCCCAGGGAATATCATCATATTAGGGTTTTATAATCTCTTCAGATTTGTTTTTTTTTTAGGTCTAACTATGGCTAATCTTTTCATCCAAGAACTTCTTTGGTTTGTGGATACTGTTCAAAAAATTCAGCCCATGTTGTGCAGAACTGGTCTCTGAAAGCTTGAGGCTTGTTCCAGCAGAGTTGTCACTTTGGTTAGAAAATAAAAGCATGGACTGGGAAGTTCCTGTTGATGGCTACTGATTAACTAGGAGAGAACCTGCAGCATGTTTTAATATGGTCCAGGGAAAGGAGGTTGGTGAGGGCATAAAGTTTCCTGGCTGCATGTTGTGGTGTGAACAGAAATGCAAATGACTGCTCTCCCTGTGGTCAGTACCTGTTATTTCTGATATCAGTGTAGCCAAGGGCTGAGCCCTGGGCTCTGGGGAGCCCGTCCTGGGGTAGTGTCCATGTGCTCTGCACTGTGCCAAGCTGCTGAGTGCTGATGGCACCTTGGGAAATGATGTGGAACATTTCTCTATCGAGCTGAGAAACCACAGAGAAAACCCAGGGATCCCCTCTGGGCGGCCCTTGCTCTGTTCCTGAGGAGACCAAGTGAATCTCTTGCTTATTCTCAGACTGAAGATAAAGCACTTCACCTTCTCCCTTCTAATAACACTGAAGGTTTGTTTTGAAGGTGAATTGCTTAGGTTTTTCATACCATTTCAGGATTCTCCAGGGGAAGTTCAAAGTAGTGTTTGTCCTTTGGTGTTTATTTTCTGTTTGCAGTGACTGGGAGGTAGCTGCCCACACGAGATGGTGTCATCAGAGATGCTGCATGCCCCCACCACAATCCCAGCTGCCACACTAAAGCCCAGCCTTTCTCTCTGGACTCTGCTCCTGCTGCTTAGTGCCAGCCAGATGGTCTGTCCTCCCTCCCATCCTGAGATCTCTAGAGCTCATCAGAGGGCTCTGGCCAGAGCTGGGGCCAATACAGCATCGTTTCCATCACAGCTTTATTTCCACCACACACTTGGGGTGGCCTTTGTGTGACTCTGGATTTATCATCTGATTTCTTACATGTTTTAAAATTAATGTTATTATTTTGCTATACCTTTCCTTTATGTCAGTTGTAAAGCCCAGTATCTCTGAACTATTTTTCATGCTAAAATTTGTCATTAACCAGCACAAGCTTCAAAATCAGTAGCTCACTCAATATTCAGTGTTTTCTGGACTTTCCTTTAATTACCAGAAACATGAACTTTATACACCTTTTGGGGCTAAGGAAAGGAATCATTTTTTTAAGTCGTACTTCCCATGTGTGTTCTGGGTAGATATGAGCTCTGAAACTGCTGAAAGTGGAGCTGTGGTTTTGTCTGAGGGAAGTGCTGGTGTCCTGCAGGACCTGCCCTGCCTTTGGAATGATCCCTGGGGTCTGAGGGAGTCACTGCTGTTCCCTGTGGAAGTGCTCTGGGCACCAGCAGGGGCCAGGGCAGGTGAGGAGGGGCACCATCAGCAGTCTCAGGCCCTGAACTGACTCAGGGTGCTGCTCTGAGAGCTGCCACCCAGCTCAAATCCCTTCCTGGCCTTCCCTCTTCACACTGGGGACCTGCTCAGTGAACAGGTTAAACACTGCAGATAAATATCTGGGTTGTACTTTCCAGAACAGTTCCGTGCTGAGCCTTTCCAACAGCCCGAGCTGAGAATGTTTCAGAATGTGGCTCAGCTGCAGCTGCTGGTACCAGCGCTGTGATTCCCTGGAATGAGGGAATTCCCTGCACAGTGCATGGGGTTTTCTGTGAGAGGGGAAACTGCAGAATAGGTGAGACATGGAGCTCAGATGTGGTTCTGGGTGCTGAGCCTCTGGCTGTGAGAAGTATCTCTCCCAGCCCAGGCAGGGCATGTGCATCCTCTGCTGCATTCAGAATGCCTTACACATTCATTTCCACAACTTTTAGAATCAAATAACTTCATAAAGCATGTACAGAATGAAACTTTCCTTGTGAGGGGTTTACCCACTTTCTGATCCCAGAGAATCATATTTGTTCATCCCATCTGTCTCTGTCTGCACTGCATCTCTTTATTCATGCATGCACACGTGAATATGTAAGTTAACTTACTCCTTGCATCAAACTTTGAGCAATATCAGCTTGCTCCTATTAATAACAAGCAATACCAGTTTACTTCCATTAATAACTTGAGCAGTATCAGTTTCCTTCCATTAATAACTCTCTTGTAAAATACAGCTCTGCACAACTAATCAAAGCCCTTTGGAAAAGTGTCTCTCATGGAACACAGCGCTCAAAGCACTCAAATAAGGCAGCTGACAGGTTTAAAGGAAATTAATCAGCTAAAATAGCAGATACAATTCTCTCAAGGTGCTGTGTTTCTGCATGGCACATAATGGGCTCCTTGCTCAACGTCCAGGTTAATACACTTTATCCATGTACAAGGTAGGTGGATTCCTGACACGCTGCAGTCGCATCTCTGCTCTCAAGTAGTGAAGCACCCATTGTTTTACCTTTTGGAATGAATGTGGCAGGCTCAGGGCTGAACCTGCAGGAATTTTGCTTATTGTGAAAATGATACCCCGAGCTGAGAAACCTGCAGAGTGGAAAAGTGAGGAGTGTTTTCAACTCTCTCTGAATTGGCTGCTTTATTTATCAAGCTGGTTTTCAACTCAGATTTATATCTGGTCAGGATTTTGATAACTTTTTGCCCAAACAGTTCTGTTGTTACAGTTCTGGTTAAACCTATTTACATGCTTACAGACACTTTTTACTGTAATAGATTATTCTACATGTATAAAATACGTGATGCAGGTACAGCCCACATTTTAGTTGGTGGCATAGACAGAATGTTCTTTTTCTCCTGTATTGAAATGATGCAAATTTGTGTACAGTTAAGTTCCTAAGTGCACATTCCTTTGAAACGATGGTATTTGGCCTGAGTGTGGGGTTGGTTGGGATTTTGTTTGCTTTTTTTTTTTTGTACTGTAGGGTAAGGCTGGGTAATGATCTTGGCTGGGCCCTGCTGGAACCCTGTAAAGCAAATAACTTTGAGGACTATCCAAAAAACTGCCGGTGTTTCTTAGGAAGGTTTTCTTATGGGATGTTTGTGTCAGCTGATGCAACCCCTTCGGGAGTCAGCCTTCATCCCTGAGGTGCCGGGGAGAACCTTTGTTCCTAGGGGCCACCGTGGTGTGGGAGAACCCTTTGTGCAGGAACAAAGGAGGATTGTATCAGCCAAGGCCGTGAGAGGGAGGGGAGGGGGCTCAGGGGCTCTTTCAGAGGCACCGCAGGGATGTATTGACAGCCACATTTCCCTGGAAATCTGCCCTGTGATACGGGTTCTGTGTGGGAGATAAGATCTGCTTTTATTGTGTGCAAATTCTTAGTGCCGAATGTTTGATATGGTTTCCTTAATTAAAACACGATACAGCCTCCTGTACTCCTGTGGCCTAAAGCAAAAAGCCTGTCAGTAAGCTGGACTGTGGTGTTGTTCCTGTGCATTAAAGGTAGCTAACACCTTGTGTCTTACCAATTAGGGCTGGAAGAGTGGCCTTAGTGCAGGCTATAACGAAAGCTCGAGGCTGGCCAGGGCAAAAGTGCGGGAAATGTAGAAGATGAAGCCTGGCAGAGGTAGTGGGTGTTGCTGCTGGGGTTCCAAAATTTGGCAGAACATGCCTTTAGTGTAAACAATACACGGGCCATACCCAGAACACACCCCCAGTGGAGCCTGGGGATGTTTTAGGATGGGGCAAAGCACAGACAGTGTTTTTGGCTCCCACCTGCAGCAGAACATGCAGAGCATCCCTGCTCCCCTCAGAGAGGCAAATCCCACCTGTGCAGCCACAGCCTGGGTGCAGGAACTGCACGGGTGTCACACCGGGACTGGCCTGTGGGTCTCTAACACTGGCAAGTCAAACACTGACACTGAGGCAGAGTTACTGGCTGCAGGGGAAAGGGGAAAAGTTCTCCCGGTTGTTCTGTTCCCTTGTCAGCTGAGTGCGGTAGCTGCACCCCAGGAAATGATTGTAGCTCAATTGGTCATTAAGGATCACAGGAGTCCTGTTGGCCGGGATTTCACATTATTTGTTGTCCTTTTTGTCGTGAATGAAATGGATCTGTGTCCCTCAGCAGAGCTGCAGGCCAAGCACTTGATGTGCTGTGGTGCTTCATTTGTGGGTGGGTTTGTTACTAAGGCCCCCTGGCAGTGGTTTTATGAGGAGGTTTGGGTGGCAGTGTCCTTACATCCTGCTAGAATTACTTGGATAAAGACAGTTGGAGTTGTTTGTGCCAAGTGTGGGCGAGCAAGCAGCTGGGTTGACCAGAGTGAAGGTGGGAGGGAGATAAAATGGGAGACCAAAGTGGGCTTGTAACAGGAAGGGGTTGGTGAATTGCTGAAACCAGAGCCTGAACTTCATGAAATAGCAAAGGCAGAAGGTGGATCCAGTGAAAGGATTTGGTGTCAGGACAGGAGATTAAGAATTCCATGGCTTCAAAGAAGTATGAAATGCTGGTGTGTCTGCCTGTAACCATCAGTGTTAATTTTGGGTGGCTGATGTAACTGCTCCTCCTCGGGCTCAAACTGTCCATGGGCGATTTCATCCTGAGTGCCACAGCGCAATGTCTGCCAAGGGCAAGGGCACAGGGGCCCTGTGTCCTCACCACTCTGCTCTGCTCTCCACATCAGGGGGTGATTACCTTTGAGTCACCTTTTTAATTACTATAGCCTTCACTTGGGGAGGATTTATAGTTTGGTGGTGGTGTCAGATGTGTCTGTAGCCTGTTAAATATGGGACAGCATCACTGAATGGATTAAATTGATCGTCTCTGCAGGCCCCACAGTGGCCTGCGGTGGCTGGGGGGGTGCTGGTGACAGAGGTGACAGAGGTCCCATTGCTCCCTGCAGCAGCCTGGGACTTGCTGGCTGGTGGCACCAGTGCAGCACAGCTCTGACTCCGTCCAGGTGATGTGTCCTTGCCCTTTACCTGGATGTCCGTGGAGATGGGCACGTTTGGAGAGTGAAGAAATACATTTGTTGTCATCTTTGTGTGAAGCCAACGGACCGTTTGGCATAAAGGGCTCGAAGAACTACAGTGCTCACAGGAATTGGGGGCACTTTTTTGTAAATTAAGTCCCAGTCACCCATTCCCGTTTCCCTTGCAGGGTCAGAGCCTTTGATGGTGAGCGGGAAGCTGCCTCACGATGAGTTACTGGAGTCTGGATAAGAAGAGCTGCCTGCAGTACTGCAGGCACTTCCTGGCGGACAACGGCGTGTTCCACGGTGAGTTAGAGAGTTACTCTGCATTGTCGGCTCTTGGCGTTTCCCGCAGCGGCGGCCGCTGTCATTCTGGATCCGCGCGTGTGGACACCTGCTGGGGACGCTGCTGCCGGCCCGCTCCGCCCGCGGGGCTGAGCCCCGGCCGTGCCCGCTCGGTGCGGGGGCTCGGGGGCCGCTCGGGACCCCCGCGAGTGCGGGGCGGGGGGGGCACGGCGGGGCTGCGGCGGCGCCAGGGGGCGCTCCGGGACCGCCGCCCCCGGTACCGGCTCCGACCGATCCCCCGGTCCGACCCACACCCCCTCCGGTACCACCGATCCCTCCGGTACCGGCTCCGACCGATCCCCCGGTCCGACCCACCCCCCCCAGTGCCACCGATGCCGCCCCCGGTACCACCGACCCTCCTCGGGGCTGTCGGGGCTGGGTCTGACCGATTCCCACGCTACCACCGATCTCCTCCGGTGTGGCCGGGGCTGGACCCGCCAGGGTCGGACCATCCCCCGGGTGCCCCCGATCCCCCCCGGGGCTGGATCCCACCGATCCATCCCGGTCCCACTGATCCCCCCTGGTGCACCGATCCCACCGAGGTCCGACTGATTCCCCCGGTGCTGGAGCCGCTGGGGTCGGCCCGTGCCCGGTGCTCACCCCTCCCGGGCAGGCAGAGCTGTTGGGCTCCGGGGAAGCACCAGAGGAGCTGCCGCACGGCTGGTGGCAGAGCTATTCGCGTCGGTGCTCCTTGTGCTTTGGATGACATGGGCTCAGGGCTCATCTGATCAGACAGCTGGAGCCTTCTGTCTGCTGAGCGAGTGACTTCCTAATGCTGTTCTGAGAGGCCCACATCTCGTATTCTTTATTCCCTTTGAGGTCAGTAATTAAAGCCCATCACTTTAGGGCAGCTTTATGGCACTATTAATAACAGCAGCATGGAATGGCTATAAATTAAAGATAGAAATACTCGTTTCATTCAAAGCAAAGGTAATTATTTTTTTTCCCTAGGGACCACACAGCTCCATTTTCAGTGTGTTTATCAGGACTGGAGAGGTTTGCAGCCCACTGTAAAACAAACTGTATCTGCATTTTTGTCACTGTGGTTATGTCACCATCCATCAATGAAGTTAATGGCTTAGTGGGAGTCAGTCTGTGAATCTTCCTAATGAAAGCCAGTTCAGAGAGAGCCCCATTTTTCCCCTGTACTGCTTTTTTCCTTGCCCATGAGCACTTCTAGGTTTTTTGGGGACACCAGAAGAATGTTAATAACTTTCTGTAAGTACGTCTGGCAGTGGTGTTGTCACATTAATTTGTGTGTGTGCTGCACTTGGGACTTGTGTTAGAGGGAAAGTGCTGTCATCTCCAGGCAGAACCATTCTGCTTCTCCAGTGAAGTGGATTCATTCCTGGAATTTATCAGGCCACTCATGTGTTCCCACTGGTTTTGGTGGGGTCATGTCCTTTCAGAGTTCCCTCTGACCTTGTGTTCAGGGATGTGTTCACCCCTGAGCACTGTGGCATGTTTTGGGAGATGCCTGTTAATCCCCGTTCACCCCAGGCAGCTCCCTGCTCTCCTGCACCAGTGTGTGGCTGGAGCAGCTACAGGGCTGTGTATCTGCAGCTCTGCTATTCCAGAATAGTGAAGGAGGAGCCTGGTCCATGCCCTGTGACCTGAGGTGGGCTAGCAGCACCACATCTTCATCCTGCTAATGGTGCAAAGGCTGGATAATGATCCATCAGCACAGAGTAATCCATGAACAGCTATTGAGGGATGAGTCTGCAAAGTGATAATCATCTACAGCCCAAGGCATAATTAGCAGGGATCCTAGGCCAGAAAGATTTCATGGCCTAATTTTTTTATCTTTGATTGATGACCAGATAAGATTACTATTTTTCCCTGACAGAATCCATCAGGGCTTCCCATTTGTCTCCTCTAACCTAAGCAAGACACTGCAGAGACAGTTCCTTTCCCTCTGAGTGTATGGAGGGGCTGAATTTCCCCTGGACAGGGACAGAGGTGACAGTCCCACAGCACGGTGTGAGGATGTCCCAGGAGTTAGGGTGGTGTTCTGGTGCTCCAGGGGAGCTGGGCTCCTCCTGGGCTGTGCTGATAGTTCAGGTTGCTCACATGATCCAAGTCACCCGCACTGGGACAGTTCAGTGGCATCAGAGCTGTCTGCAGTGATTGTTTGGAACTGAACCTGTGAGCTGGAGGAGCTGCTGCACCTCAGGTGCAGCCCAGGTAAGAATATCCCAGTTGGTGTTCTTAAAAAGAGTAGGAGTATCTTTAGAAGGACAGGACGTGTCTGCAGAGGTGCACAAGAGGAATTTTGCTGCCCAGAACTGCATTAGGCTGGGCCTTGTGGCACCAACACCTTCACCTTACTCCTGAACACTCAGAGTTGTATCTTCCTTTGGCTGATCACAAAATCAGAGTGCTTTGGGTTGGAGGGACCCAAGCAGGGGGAGCTCAGGAAGAGAGAGAAGGGTGCAGAAGTGGAGATGAGATGAGTCAGGTTTGTTTAGCTCGGGAAATCAAAGATTGAGAGGGGATGTGACTGCTGGCTCTGAGTGCATTGCAGAGGGAAAGCTCAGGGAGGAAAAGGCTTATTTGAACTGATGGGGGAAGTTGGCACAAGAGCAAGTTGAAAATTGTCCATGGGGATATAAAACAAGCCCAGGAAAAACTAAGGTACTTTGAGTGAGAGATTACAAGTTCTGGAAAAATAGTTACAGCATTGTATTTGTGCAATTGCTTTGAAGTTGTAAATGTGATTAGCAAGCAATACATTGACTAATGGGAAATAAGGCTGGAAAACTATTATCTGTGGTCCCAATTGAATTCCTGTGTCCAGTGAACTTCAGACACAAACAGCAGTGCTCCCATTCTGTTCAGGAGAATGCTGCTGTACATGCATGTGCTGCTCTCTCCTGGGTTTTCATGGTGCTTTGAGAGACACTTGCATGTTGTTACACAAGAAGAAGTATTGATACTAAACTGTGGCGCTTTCCACCAGGCTGTGATGAGTTGTCTTTAAATAATGACTGAGATTCGTGTGTGTAATTAAATATTGTGTGCATCCACACTGCCTAAGGCTCTCTCATAATTTTATAATTTTATTAGGAAAAGCTGCTAATGGCTGCATGTGCAGGATATTAAAATTCTTATCTGTTTATGTCTGAAATTTTTGGTTACAGGAGTGGAGGTTGCTGCTGTGCCTTGTACTCTGGGGAGTCTTATCTGCCCAGAAGCAAAAATGTCAGTTTTCTTCAGCAGCAGCAGCGAGATACAGCAGTGTGTGTGCACACAGAGAATAACAGACCAGAGACAGGGGCTGGGGGTGAGCTGCTTTAGCAGTTTCTGCAGAACAGAGAAGACAAGCAATTAGAATGTTTGGAATAGCCTTGAGGATTTGATGAACCTACTTTCTTTTCCTTCTTCTTGCGAGCAGTTCCAAAATACAAAGTACAGCGTCCCTCTAGGCTTGGAAAAGGAGATTTTTTTATTTATTTTTGCAGGGGTTTTAAGCTGTAAATGTGCATCATGTTTTGTTTGCTTGCTGGCAGTAACAATGTAGGAATAGCTGTGCTGTCAGAGCAAACATCCATTTAACTTTGCTACTAGATGGTCGGGGCTAAAAGTATAAAGGGAAAAAAAACCCCCAAAGTGTACAGAACAGCCCTCCCTGTGGCTCCCAGTGCCTCTCAGTCAGCAGGGCAAGTACTCCCCCAGCCAAAACTGCATCTAGATAATTGCAGGTTTTATCATTGCATCTGATAGTTTTATTTCTTTTCCGTCAGATTTTTGCAATTCATTTATGCTTGTGACCGTCTGTGGGGATTACCCCAAAGCTTGTGGTGGTTGGTGTGAACCCTCTGGTTGGAGGGAATCAGGAATTCAGGCTGTCAGGGATGGAGCGGGTTGTGTCGCTCTGTTGTTTCCCCTTGGAAGGTGTGGGGGGGTCTGAGCCTGACAGGTGACACAGGTCCTGGAGTCACCTTGGGCACATCCTGGTGGCTTTGGCTGTCCAACATCCTGGTGAGAAAACCACGGAGAACCTCTCCTTGCTTCAGTGACCTTGGACTTCTGTGCCCAGTGAGAACATAAATTGCCTTCTGTTCTCTTTTTTAATGCAGTCAAATGGTCTATTTTGGTTATTGGAGCACGAGAGTATTGGGGGAGCAGTCCTAGAGCTTTGCCAAATTGCACAGATCCTTCAGGCCTGATGTTTGCTGATGGGCAGTGCTGTATAATTAGCTCTGCTGAAGCCTCATGCAAGGCTGGGGGCACAGCTACGGATGCCAGATGTGGGCTGTAGGATTCAGCCTTCTATCTTCAGACTTGCTCCAGCTGGAGTTTCATAATGATGCTGGGAAAGCAGAACGAGTTAGTAGTGCAGGAATTTGTGTTTTGATTCATATTCTGATTTGTGTGAAATATCCACTATTCGTTCCTTGAAACAAACAGATGTAAATGAAAATGTGTTTGCAAGAAGAGCATTAAGGAGTTAATGTATTAAAGTCCATTTAGATTGTAAAAGGGCCTGAAATGCCTGAAGAAGCTCTCTCTCTCTGCTTTGTTCAAGAACTGTGTCTGTCTCTGGATCTGTTCATGGAAGGAGTCTCATGTGGGATCTCTCTCCAGACAATGTTTCAGGTGGTTGTGTTCTAATGCCCAGTATTTTTCCCCTTTAATTTTTGTGTGTTTCTCAGCTTTCCATAGGGCCATGTCTTCATTAACGATAAATGAGTTGATAAAAGCTTTAATCTGATAAAAATGACAAGGTTTCCATGCAGCTGATACAAAGTTTTATTCATTGCTGGCTGACTTTTCACAAGGAGATTGTCTCGCAGTTCAGATCTAAGATTACACTTGAATGATGATTATGAAGATGTTGTTATCTCCTTATTTCATTATCTATTCCCTGTAAGAGGTGTTAGTTCTCTAATCAGCTTTCCTTGCTCTTTAGCAAGAATTAGGCTTTGTACTGGTTTCCAGCTATTTTGACAGTGATAAAGGAAAACCCAACGAGCTAGAAAATGAACCTTCCTCTGATGCTGTAATTTCCAAACTGTTAGTTAAATCATGCTCTCATTTATTGGAAAATGGTTATTTTGCAGTAGAACTTGCAGGGTTGTGTCTCTGTCCAGTTATCTGAGCCTGGTGAGGTGTGGGCAGAAAACCCAAGAGAGAAAAACAGGTGTGGAGGTGAGGCTGTTACCTTTCCTGCCACACCTTAGCTCAGGACTCTGCAAGACCCGTGGGACAGCAGTGATGGCTGAACAGATCTTGTCTTATGGTGATCCTTGATGTCAATTAACTACAGGTAAAGGAAAAGGAGGTTTTTGTTCAGAAAGCTTGTCACCATCACCTCTGGGACTGTTAGAACTGTGTGAGCTGTGGCTCTGCAGAGCATTCCCAGCAGGAGCCTGTGATCCCTGGGAGCCAGGGAAAAGCCAAGCAAACTGACAGGGCTTGGGATTAGATGCAAAACCTGCCTTGACACTGAGGAGTTGTCATGGGGATTGATTTTTTTTTTTTTTTTTTTTTTTTTTTTTAAGTTGAATAAACCTACAGGTCCTCTTATACCATTTGGCATATGTCAGCTGAGTTACATAACGTCTTCATTTGTTTGCTGTGATGTTCTTCTAACCTATATAACATGCTTGAATTTCTAGAGGCGTGTAGCATTTAAGCATGTCTGGTTTTAAAAAGAAGCTTATTTTGGAGACAAAATAATGAAGAATGTATTGGTGATTGTGTAAGGTTTCTTACAGAGCAGCTGTGGTGTTGAAGGTGCTTGTGTATAGCTCGTCTTATAATTAACAGAACAGTAGGAGTGTGAGTAATTTGCATTTAGCACGTTATCAAGTGCAATCTGATATATCAATAATTAAACTGTACAGCAGCGACAGTTTATTTTTTGTTGTTGAATTGCAGCTATAGCACATAATTTCAATGTGCATGCACTGGTAACTGTCCAGAGGCATCAGGGTGGTGATTTCAGCCATGAACGTGGTGAGCTGAGCAGGGAACCAGAGCTGGGGTAACACCGTGGGCGCCCCATTTCCTTGCTGTGCCTGGCAGTGGTGACACTCCCTCCTCAGAGTGGGACTTGTGCCACCTCCTGCCATCCCAGCCTGCCATTAGAGCCACAGCGGAGAGCAGCCGGGACATCCTGCAGTGGGTCTGGGGTCTTGTTTCACATTCCAGGCTGCTGCACATAGTCCGTGAATACCCCGCAGAGCGCTGAGCTCTGTCCTGGGGGCTGGGGGAAGGCTCTCTGTGTTAGCAACAGCGAAGAAATAATGATTTCTCAGGAAGTAAAACATGTCAGGTCCACTTGGATCTTCTCTCCCATCCCACTGAAGTGCAGCAGGCATGTGGAACTATGAGGGGTGGTTTTTTTTGAGTGGCTTTTTTGTTTTGTTTTGTTTTGTTTTCCTCCTTTGTCACGCTGCCTCTCGTGTAACTTTTTCCTGGCCTGTGCTAGACAAATTCTGTCTCTTTTATTGCTGTCACAGTGTTTGGGAATACAGCTGGGAATTCCTTTGGCGTGCTTATGTAAATGCCACAGTGGAAGAGCCAGCTGAAGAGGGAAAGAATTAGAAAATGCAATGAAGGAAAGATGCGAAATAAAGGAAAGATGTGGAGCTGACTTCATTCTTGCTGTGCTTTCCAGCCCTGTGAGCCCTTGGGCTCCATTGTAAGGAAGTGCAATTTATGCAAGTCTGAATGCTTCTGCCCATTGTTCCACACTGCCTGTAAACTCCCTGATTCCAGGAGCACTGGGATGCCTTAAAGCAGCCCAGGGTTTCGCCAGGGGCACGGGGGGTTTCTCCCTGCTGGCAGAGTTGGTGCTCAGCACCTCCCGGAGCACTCCTGGTCCTCGGGCACTGCACTGCCCAGGGATGCACAGCCCGGACCAAGCGCATTTGTGCTGCGGCTGGCCTGACCCTGCGGGGTGCCTGATCCCTGCAGTTCGGGACAGTGGGACAGCGGCAGGAGGAGGGGCACAGAGCCAGGGCAAAGGCGCACGGGGCTTGGGGCTTCTCCCCTCCCGCTCGCAGAGCCCCCCGCTGCAGATGCCGGGAGTTACTCCGGAGCGGGGCTGGATTTCCCCTCCCGCATTCATTCAGCCTGCGTCACTCCGCTCCTGAGCCGGAGTGTGGTAATCCCTGCCCGCCCAGCCCGCGGGATTTCCCTGCGCTTCCCGGGGCCGGAGCCCGCGGAGAGCCCGCGGAGAGCCCGCGGAGAGCCCGCGGAGCCCGGGGCGCTGTGTGCGGGGACACGGCGGCACCGCCGCTCCGCAGCTGCGGTACGAGCAGAGATGCTGCCGGCTCCCTCCCAGCCCGCGCTCCTCGGGCGGGAGACAAGTTGCCCGCTCTCGCCTCTGGATTTGTGCTATGCATCGCCGAGGTGTCCTCGCTCATCCTGAGGAGCGGTGCTCGGCTGTACTTCCAAGGATTGCTGTCCAAATGTGTTGGCTCTGAAGGCACGAAGATCATACGGAGCCTTTCCTGAAGGGAGAATTTGCATTCTGCTTGCCAATAATGCTTGAGTTACAAATTTAATGGCAGACCTTGAAGTATATAAAAATTTAAGTCCAGAAAAAGGTAAGGATGTTTGAGTTTGGAATTGCCATAGGACGAGCTTGTAACTTGTCTGGAAATGCTTATAGAAAAATCAGGTAACTTAACCCTTGGGATTGGTAAATTGCAGTGTTTATGTGGACATTGTTGGTATAACAACTGTGCATCTATTCCTGGATGTTTAACAAGAAAACCTGGTGGGTTTGTATTGTCTGGAAAGTCAAGTCAATATCTCCATGAAAACATAGCTTGTATTTGAGATAATGCTCTTTTGATGAGGACAAACTGCACTTCTGTGTTAGCCTAAATTATTACAAATGTGTTTGCCTTGAATAAAAACATTCTTGACCTTTTCATCTGTTGGGAATTTTGCTGTGGCTTTCAGTGGAGAAGAGTTTGTTGGTTTTTTCTAGTAGCACTTGTAAGTAGTATAACACATTTGCAAGTGATATGTACAATTTGAATAAAAGAACTGGATAAAAGATGTCTTTTCAAGAATTGCAGGAGATGGTACAAAAAGGAAGACATCTTGAATAACTTTCTTCGGTATTTGTAGTTTATAACGTCTAATTTTGTTCAATTTAAGTCAGTGCTGAATGGCAAGTGGCAATTCGCTTAAGCCTCTAAGTGGATAGAGAGTAAATGCTGTAGAGAAGAGAAATCATGGTAGATTAAAGTTAATTTTTGTATTTTGCTCATCCTTAAGGATGTTGAATTATGTTCTTTTAAAGTAAACCCTTAGAAAATACATTTAGCATAAGAGCTTTCTTGCCAGAATTGTGTAGCTCAGAAGAAATTTTTGTGACGAGATTATCTGTAATTTAAAATCAAACAAACTAATCTAAAATAAAGCCACCAAAAGTCATGGATCATACTTTGAAATATCATCTTGCCCATTATAAGATGATAGAAAATCTCAGGGCAGTGTTGGGGGTTGATACGCTTTTTTTTTTCCTTTTTGTCTGTCATGGTTGATTTTAGGGGATATTTTTTATCTAGTGGAAGTCACTGGGAATAGACACAGGTATTGTATAAAGAACAGAGCCAATTTCAGGCAAAAGTGAGTTGTTTGTGGATGCCCTGTGGGGAGGGCTCCCTGTGCCAAATGCTGCAGTTCCTCTCCCAGGTGTTGGCTACCCAGAGCTCTCTGTGGAGCTTTGGTGGCCGTGGCTAAAGGAGGGCAGCTGTTACTCCATCTGCCTTCCTAGGTGCAGCAGGTAATGGATATGGCCCCATTGAATAATTCACAGCAGCCAGCTCTCCTGAGGAGCTGGCAACAGGCCTGCAAGGAAAACATCAGGTTCACATTGTGAGTCTCATAGCAGTGTGTGTGTGGATAAGAACATTCCACACTGGAGAACTCGGCTGAGGCTGGAGTTCTGCTCGAGGTCATTCTGCAGTCCCTTCCTTACCCAGATGTGACAGCAAGGCCAGATTCTAGTTGGTCATCCTTGGTTGTGGTGATGCCATCTCTGTGTGGGGAAGCCAGCGAGGGCTGTGCAGCAGTGAGTGGGTGTCCCTGGGTGTCCCTGCTGTCCCTGGGTGTCCTGCAGTGTCCCTGAGTGTCCTGCAGTGTCCCTGGGTGTCTCTGGGTGTCCCTGGCACTGAGGTCTGGCCGCTCAGAGGTGAGATCATGGCCAGGCTTCACTCCGTACCAGGGACTATGGCAGTGCCCTGTTTAATGTCCTTATTAGTGCAGCTTTGGGACTCCTGTGCCTGCAGCTGTCCCAGCACCTGTCCAGGCACTGAGTGTAGGCTCTGGAATGCTCATATGTAGAGGAATTAGCCTGGAAGAGCAAACTGGTCCTAGTGGATATGGAAGGCATCAATCTCCTGGGAGGAACTTGGTCATCCACAGGTTTCATTCCCATAACAGCTTCAATCTGTCTCGGCATGAAATGCACTCACAATAAGTTAGCACCTGCACATGGCAGCTTTGGCAGCTGGAAAGCCTTGGGGTTTGGCATGTCCTGAGGAGGTTGCCCAGTGTTCCCCTGAGTGCCACCTGACCCAGTGTCACAGTGGGGCACCACAAGTGTCCCTGCCATGGCCCTGCCGAGGGTTCAGAGGGTGCTGGAGCTGCATGCTGAACTACTCAGTGTTCATGGTTTTGGTGCTTATGAACGAAATCTACTCCTTTTTCAATAAATCTACAGAACACTGTCATGCTGTTAGGGGAAACATTGCCGTTTGCTGAAGAACTGTGGTCTTTCCAGAACTCTGGGGCATAGATTAGAATTGTTGAGGTAAATCCTTCAGTGCTTTGCTGGAGACTGAGCTGCCCCGGTGGCACACTGGGGTCAGTGGTGGCACTGTGGTGGCACACAGCAGCTTGGGGACAGCGGGGGCTGGTGAGCAGAGCGTGCTGACAGAAACCTTCCCAGCTCTGTCCAGCACTGAGCTTGCTGCAAGGGCTGTGTGTGCTGGGTTTTCCTCTTTCCTTCAGCAGCTGATGCTTCAGGGAGCCTGTGCTGCTCCGTGTCTCCTTGCATGACCGAAGTGGGAGCTGTGAGGAGCCCCAGGCTGGCTTTTCCCTGGGAGTCAGCAGAGCCGGCTGTAGGGCAGGGAGCTCGAGCCTTTGCTGTGGCAGGTTATCGATACCAGCGCAGCAGAGAACGGGCTCTGAGGTGTTCCCACGTTAGCAACAGAAACATTGATCAGCCTGAAACTCAGATGCACAAACCAGCATCATTTTCAGTAATAAAATCACTTTGGTGTTTGAGACTGTCAATTCATTGTTTGCCCACAGATGACTCACTGTCGGTGACTTGCACCGAGGTAATTTAAAATAGAATAGATAAACACGTTTCTTTAGCAAAATGACTATTTCTGAGGAGACTGAAAAAATTAGTTCATATCATCTGTTGCACTGCAGTCTCCATTCATTGTTTTTAAAGGTTAATTAACTTCACCTTCCATTCTATTCTTTTTTCCCCCTCTTCCTAGTCTCTAGGCAAGCCCCAGACGTGGCTTTGTTTGGCAGCCTGGGGGGAAGCAGTGCTCCCTGGCTGCAGGCCCTGGGGACTGGATCCCACTCCCAGCCCTCCCGTGCCCTGTCATCACTCCCCTCCCCGGGCCGTGGGACTGGACAGGGGCAGAGCTGCTGGCACACGTGGCTGTTTGCTGATCAATTTGCAGACATCAGAGTGTTTGCACTGGGGCTGGGATAGTTCATCCTCTGCACATCTCTGTGTGGGCACAGGAGCAAGCTTTAGGAAGGGCCTTTTGGGTATGTTTTTTCTTTTTTTCCCTATTATTTGTCAAATTGGTGAAGTCAAGTGGGAGGTGTGACATAGAAAGGGCATGTGGTGAATGAGGGGGTCTGCCCTAGCTCAGTATCTTGTGGTAATTGTATTTGTTGTATCATACAACACGGGCGGGCTGAGAACAAGGTCTGGTTCACCAGTGTATGATGCTTATTTATGTACTTACTGCTTGTTTTAGAGGGCAGATATGGGATTCTGGAAGAGAAGGAGCTCGGGTTTACTGTTCTCCACCTGTGCTGCTGCTTGTCCTGAAAGCCACCCCCGGTCTGGCATAGTGACACCACACACCTGTGCGCTCATCCTCCCCTTGGCAGGGGCAGAGGAAACTCTCCTCCTCCATTTCTTCCCACCTCCTGCTTTTTCCACTTGCTCTGTAGTGTCATAATCAACTGCTGTGCCCTCCCTGCTGAGGGATCCTCGAGGAAGAAAGGATTAGGATGTGCAAACTTAACTGTGTTTGCTTATTAAATCCGTGCTCCTTGTTCACCCCATTGATGTGACAATGTGCTTTGGCACATGGCCATGGCCGTGCTTAAGCGATTGTGCTTTTCAGTGTTGACAAAGGACCAATTCCATAGTCCTAATGGAAAACTTACAGTCCTCGGCGGCGCTGTGCCGCAGTGGCACCAGGGCTCTCACAATGGACAGCTCTGGTGCAGTTGTTTCTGAAGAAAGGATGAAACCTGGGCTAATTGCTTGAAGATAATAAGTGGAACTTTGCAGAGCTGGCAGAAGGAGGGGTCCTTGGGCAGGGGTGGAAAACATGCATTATTCATGGTGTCCAACAGGGCAGCACAGCCCCTCAAAAGAGGCACTGGCCTGGCAGGACATTTCTGCACTGCACAGAGCTCTGTGAAGTCTCAGTGAAGGAACAAAGCTTGTCATTAAGGATCATTCAGGCTCTTTTTGGCTTATACTGTAGTGCCAAGCTTTTGTTTGGATGTTTCTGGTTCCTTTCTGATCTCTACGAGCAAAAGAGGAGGGGGCCTCAGTCTGGGAAGAAACTGAGTTCTTCCATGGCAAGAATAAAGTAAGTGTTGTCAAGGATCAGCTTGGGAAGGTGAAGAGCAGAAACCTTTGACTTGTAATGTGAAAATAAGATGAGTTATTGGTCATCCTGGAAGCATTGAGCCTGCAGTGTCAAAAGGGGAGGCTGAAAGAGCAGTTTCTGTGAAATACGTGTTGCTCAGACGTGACTTCAGGGAGCTGCTGCTCCCAAGGCTTTGCATTTGTTTTGGATTTTTTTGAAAGAAAAAAAGACACCGCCAGACAGTTCCCAGACTTAAAAAGAGCTGAAACATGCTGATAGATTTTGGTTGTGCTTGAGGTTGTTTCTCCATTCTGGGTAGTGGATGGTTTTGTTCTCAAGCCTCACCCCTTTTTTGTTTGTGTATTATTTAGTGACTTTACAAGTAGGAGGTGCTTCCCAGAGTCAGGGATTTCCTTTGATCAGACACCATTCACGGTTGTTTTGGGTAGTCTCAACTTGTGTTTGATTGCTTGTTTGGATGCTCTGCATTTCCATGTCTGAGATGTATTGCCCGTGCCCTTTTCAGGCTCTGGTGTCTCTGCTGGTGCTGTGTGGCTTCCTGAGGGTTTCTTGAGAAACACAGAAATGTGAGAGACTGATTGTCCATCTCATGTCCATGGACTTCCCAGAGATTACCATTAAATCCACTGTAAGAAGCTTAATGTGAAATTCCGTGAGGCTAGAGGAGCTGCTGCAAAACAAATTAAACTCTGGCATAAAATATGAGCTGTGGCTATTTAAACCAAACCCCAATCCTGCCCGGGGCCGCACAGTGCCCCAGAGCTGCCTGTGCCCTCTCTGCCCCCCGGGCTCTTGGGCTGTTATGTAAGAGCGCAGCAACCACCACCCTGATGGCATTAGTGCTGTTCTGGGGGATTTACATCACATGTGCTCTCTGGGGGGGACCTGGGCAGAAAACGGTGTCTAATGGCATTGCTGAAAGGGCAGACAGTGCTCAGGGTGAGTGCATGATGCAGGACAGGGGAGTGCAGACAGCTGAGAACGTTGCAGGCTTCTGGGGTTTGCTGTGGGCTTGGTTGGATGCAGAGTGTTGTCACTGCTGGGACCAGGACAGCGCAGTTCTGTGCTGGCCTCGAGTGCCGGGCTGGGGGCTTTTTTGGAAAGGACCTTTCAGGTCATGAAGTCCAACCATCAGCCCAGCACCACCGCAGTGTTCACCACTGACCTGGGTCCTCAGGAGCCACATCCACTCGTTTTTCAGAGCTTCCAGGGACACTGACCCCACCACTGCCCTGGGCAGCTGTGCTAGGGTTTCACAACCCTTCACAAAACACATAGGAAAACCCCAAAATACTGAATGCAGGGAAGAAGAGCTGCTGCTGCAGTTATCAAAGTAACTCCTCCGATTTATGGGTTCCTTTTATCTCTTCAAGCTTAATGTTGGCTTAATGCAGTTGATGCCTATCATTTAGAAAGCCAGTTTATATCCTCTTTCATAATTATACTTCTCAGTGTTTGGTAATGCTCTTTATACCTTATTTAATCTTTTTGTTTTGTCAGATGGCTCTAACAGTAAGTCCATAAAAGCAAGATGAGACCAGGCCTTTTGTCATTTGGTTGCACTTTGAAATAATAATTTCTTAACATACACTGTTTGTGGGCAGCAATAAGAAATTTTTAATCTTTGAATTTAAGGTAAAATGATCTGTCTCACAAAAGTGGTGTAACCTTTTGCTGTAAACTCTTGGCAGTAGAGTTTTGCTGCTAATGCAGAGGTAATAGTGTTTTCTTGAATAACTAAGCCCCAAAATATAGTAGCAAAAAATGGCCAGGATGTTTATTTAACCTTAGAGAACATGTTTTATGGGAGGGAGGTGTGTTTGTTGCACTGCAGGGATGTGCCCTCTATAGCAAAATGCTTTTTTGTTCACTGGAAAATGCAGCTCAGAGTAATGTCTTAATTCCCTAAATAACTTCCTTCTGGTATCAACTGCAGGGTCCTGCACGCCCTGAAGGCACAAGAGCAGGCAGATGTGCAGTCACCACTGTGACTGCTGGGAATTAAATGACATTAAACCGGAGGAATTCCCAGCTCCCGGGATGCAGGGAACAGCCATGGCTCCCAGTGAGGCCGGGAGGTTTTTGGGATCCTGGTGGGGCTGGTGCTGAGCCATTCCCTGGTGATTAAATCCCGAGTGCAGGGGGCTGGATTACAGGAGAGGGGATGGAGGAAGCACGGGCTGGTCTGGGGGGATTAGCACTGATGGAGAGGCCAGAGCTGCCCAGGCAGTGAGAGCGGCGTGGGCAGGCGGGAGCACAGCGCCTACCTGGCATCCCGGGGCTCGGGGACATCCCGGGGCTCAGGGACATCCCGGGGCTCAGGGACATCCCGGGGCTCGGGGGACATCCCAGGGCACAGGGCCATCCCAGGGCTCAGGGACATCCTGGGTCTCTGGGACATCCCGGGGCACAGGGACATCCCACAGCTCTGGGGCATCCTGGGGCATAGGGCCATCCCGGGGCACAGGGACATCCCGGGGCTCAGGGACATCCCGGGGCTCGGGGACAGGCATCCCGGGGCACAGGGCCATCCCGGGGCTCTGGGCCATCCTGGGGCACCGGGACATCCCACAGCTTTGGGCCATCCTGGGGCACCGGGACATCCCACAGCTTTGGGCCATCCTGGGGCACAGGGCCATCCCGGGGCTCAGGGACATCCCGGGGCTCAGGGCCATCCCGGGGCTCTGGGACATCCTGGGGCACAGGGCCATCCCAGGGCTCAGGGACATCCTGAGGCTCAGGGACATCCCGGGGCTCAAGGACATCCCGGGGCTCAGGGACATCCTGGGGTTCCATGGCTCTCCACCTGGCTTCTGAGGTCTCCCATGTGCTGGGCAGCCAGAGAAGATCCAGCTGGCACAGATCAGTTTGTGTCTGGTTTACCCTCGGGTACAGAAGCAGCTCCTCCCTTAAGGAGAGGTTTATTCTCATGACTGAACTAAATTTAAAAGTGCGGTTTGAATTCAGGTCTGTATTGCTTTAAAGGGTTATTTTGGGAGGAAAAAAACGTAGACTGGTCTTTCATTATTAAATGCCATTAAACTCCAGGATGTCTGTTGGGATGATTTTAGACTGTCAGGTTTGTGTAACTCTGGAAACAGAAGTGAGTGTAGTTTTCAGGGGATTTTAATTTTAAATTAAAGCTTCAAATATCAGAGAATCATGGAATGGTTTGGGTTGGAAGGGACCTTAAAGACCATCCAGTTCCAACCCCCTGCCACAGGCAGGGACACCTTCCTTATACATTATATAAGCACAATTTTTTATTTAAACTTCCAGATTAATTTTCTTTGATCTTGTAACACAAACTACATCGTGTTCTAGTTTAATTTAATTCATTTTCAGACTTCGAGCAAAAAATGCATAGCTAGTCCTTGTGTTAGAAGAATAACTTTTAATGGGAATCATGTCTTGCTTCCTCAACCTTTAATCTATGTCTGCATTGAGGAGCTGCTTCATTTACTCTGTATTCCTGGTTTATCTACAGGATTGGATGTTTTTCTGGAACCAGCTTCCCTATTCCTTAGTGAAATCCTTCCTGAACTGCTCTTCTGGAGCTTTATTGTGCCCTGCACTGCTCAGTACCTTCCCTGATTCAGATGCTAATGTGTGGTGTCTGGCAAGGGACCGGCATTAGCATACTGAGAATAGATTTCAAAAAGACCTTTTTTATTTGCGTGCTTATATTTTATAAATAGCCTGAAGGGGAGGATGGGGTGTTTTGTAAATGGTTTGCAGAGCTGAAATCCAGTGGGCCTGTGATTGCTGTGGCATTTCCATTACCCCAGTCCCTTCTTGAACGTGGAGCCTTTGTTATTAACACCTACACAGCAGGAATGATGCCATGAACTCTCTTACACGTTTACTAGTCTTTAATTGTTTGAAGTCTCATGGTATTTCCTTGGAATTAGGGAAGTGCAA
Organism: Chamaea fasciata; assembly: GCF_029207755.1. Taxonomy (NCBI): domain Eukaryota; kingdom Metazoa; phylum Chordata; class Aves; order Passeriformes; family Sylviidae; genus Chamaea; species Chamaea fasciata. Next base: position 21,439,381 of record NW_027094096.1, on the reverse strand, counting down.
GCAGCAAAGATGGTGCTCCCTGAGGCACTGGACACTGAAGGTGGAGTTTGGGAGGTGGAGGCTGTTGAGATATTGGGCAGGAACTGGGCTTCTTCCACTTTGTGATAGAAAGTGTTTTAAAATCTATTCCCTGTAACTGAAGTCTGCCTGAAGCATGAACGTGACTGCACCTGTAACAATTCCAAATGTGATGTAGAAATGTTTAGGCAATTGAAATGGTGAAGAGGGAACTGGATTGCCTTTTGTGGTTTTTATTTTTCCCCACAGTTTTGTTGGCTGCAGTTACCTGACTGTGGCCCATTCTTTGCTTTTCTTACATTGAGTAGATGTGGTCTTCCCCCTTCTGCCTTTTGCTGGCTGTCCTCAACGTCATCTTAGTGAAACTGGGCTGGGATTTTTTCTCTGACAACTGAGCTGGTGCTAATAGAGAGACTTACTTGAGAATTAGTTCTTTTTGTAAGACTTTCTCCAGTCGCCGCTAGCCTTAGGTGCAAAGAAGCATATTTTCTGTGTTGAGTAGCTTGTTGCTAAACCTCTTAGTGAGCTAAAGCTCTGCTGGAAGTGATCTCTCTATTAGTGAAATCAAAAGGTGCTTGTGGTGTGTGTGCCAGGCTGATGGAGCAGGGCACGTTTGTGTGTCCACACTCACGGGGAGCACCTCATTTCTGTGCTGAGACAAGTCATGTTTGTCTTGGTAGGAATCCAAGGCAAACCTGGTCTAAACTCAGTTCCACAGGGAGAGGCTGGGTCTGCCAGGAAAAGGCATTCCTGTGTGGATGTACACAGGGAGTTTTAGAGTCCATTTTTGCTTCAGTTCATCTTTCTTCTCTCAAGTTCTGAGTTTTCCTCGTGGTGTAAGTGTTTGTCTTCCTGGTACTTTGTGCATTTTCAGATAATGCTGCCCCAGCCAACATGTGGATATGGTCTAACATCTCCTCCTGGCTTGATTTGTGTCACACTTGTGGTTTATCTTAAAGTCCTTCCAAACTCACCTTCATTCAGTGTATGTGCTGATCCAGGGGGAGCCATTATTTATGGACATAATAAAGAACACATTTATTTCACTCTCGTGATGCTTTCAGAAGAGTTTGGGTCTGTTCAGCTCAACCTCAGTCTCCTCCTTCCTCCAAGGAAAAGAACTCAGGAAAAAGACTCCTTCTGATGGGGATTATTCCATGTGGGGTTTGCCTTGCCAGCTCCTGCTGAGTGAGGGAGCCAGGGGAGGTTATTCCAGTGCCAAGGGCTGTTCATCATCCCTGGTTTGCCCAACGTTTCAGTGCTGCTCTGACTGCCTGTGAGTGTGTCAGAGCTGTTGGGAGCTGGGAGAATAAATAAACCCCAGCTCTGGCAGAGAGGAGTGGGAGCGTGGGTTAGCCTTTGCTGTGACACTGAGGAGCACTGGAGAGAGAAGTGCTGGAGAGAGGAAGGGTGATAAGAAATAAAGACAGACCCAGAGAGTTTACTTGGGAGCCAGCCAGAGTGTAAACAAATCACCCAGGGAGATGAATTTGGAGTGATACCAAGTGAGGAGAGGCTGTGAATGGATAAAACCAGAAGGTAATTTAAGAGCATGGATATATACTGAGATCAAGAGGAAATGCTATCTTGATCCTTGTGTTTGGAAGGCTGCAGGAGGGAGGATGTGAGATGAAATGGAAGAAATGGGTTTATTTTAGTCAAAACACAGAGGAGGAAAAAAGCCTTATCATCCCGATGGGATGGGTGGATAAAAGGAAATCATCCCAGTGTGTGTTGGAAGGTTGGTGCAGCACGGAGAGGGTGTGAATGTGTCATTGTGTGAGCAGCTCTGCCAGTGTCACTGCATGAGGGACGAACTCCAGGGCTACTGAGCCCAAAGGGCTGCGGTGTTTGAATGAGGATTTCACCAGTCCAAATACATGAAGTGCTGCGGTTTAAAATTACACCACTGTGTGTAGTAATAGAAAAAAATGTAAATAAGATGAGCATGAAACAACTATAAAATGTTTTCCTTCAACATAGATTAAAGTTTTCTTTGCCTCCTTTGTCGTGAGGGTGTTCTGACAGACGATCTATTCCATTTTCCTGTGTGGAGAAGGTGGCAGTGAGGAAGGAATAGTGTCCCAGCACTGCCCACTTTTTGTTGCTCGAGGTTCACGTCAGAGCTGGTGTGTGCCTGGCAGATGCTGGGAAGCCCGTTAATCATGTCATTAGTGCATGAGGTGGCCATTCAGCTGGATTTCTTCTGCTCTGCCTCACAGTTGAAAGATGCATGAGTGTGATGCAGTCTGGGACGCAGATGGTGAAGCTGAAGAGTGGAACCAAGGGGCTGGTCCGTCTCTTCTACCTGGACGAGCACAGGACCTGCATCCGATGGAGGCCCTCCCGCAAGAGCGAAAAGGCAAAAAGTAAACTCCTCATATTCCTTCTCTTTTCTGGGGCAGTTTGGTTTTAGAATGTGAATTACAGAGCTACACAGGAGCTTGTGGGCTGATGGGAGACACTTGGTGTCTGTCTCCCCTGCTCCCTTTTCTGTAGCCTCAGCTCTCTGGTGTTCTGGGGAGCCTCTGGGGCAGCCGGCGCATGGCACAGCCCTGGCAAGGAAAACTTCAGTCCAACAGGGTTGTGGGATGTGCAGGTGTAACATTAATAAAGTTGAATGCCTCTGAGCCTGAATAACTCAGAATTGTGAGAAGCAGGAAGAGGCTGGCTGGCTGTCCCAGCGTGTCCTTTGGTTTCCCTTTCCCCCAGTTGTCATCGACTCCATTTACAAAGTGAGCGAGGGCCGGCAGTCAGAGATCTTCCACCGCCACGCCGAGGGCAGCTTCGACCCCAGCTGCTGCTTCACCATTTACCACGGCAACCACCTGGAGACCCTGGACCTGATCACGTCCAACCCCGAGGAGGCTCGCACCTGGATCACGGGGCTCAAGTACCTCCTGGCCGGGATCAGCGACGAGGACTCGCTCGCCAAGCGCCAGAGAACACACGACCAGTATCCTTTGAGGGGCCAGCCCTTCCTCCTGCTTCATGTTCCTGCCTTGCTTTTTACCTCAGTGCAGGGTGTCCTCTCTCCTATTAAGTGACCAAAACCCTTCCACTGATGGCACTGGAAACCTGAGCGATGGGTTTGACACAGACACTTATGTGTGTGATAAACCACGGGCTGTGCCTTGGGGACTGGATCAAACTGCAGGGGAGTCAGGGGATAGCCCTGCATTTTGTTCGTGAGTTCCTTTTTGAAGGGGCAGACCAGTTATTTTTGGTTGTCTCAGTATCTCAGTAACTCCTGGCCATCTCTGTTGCTTTTGTGTAAGTCAGATGCCTGTGTCCTTCCCGGCCTCCATTGTTTGTCAGGAGCACAAATCCTTAAAGCTCCTTAAATGTTTGTTGTAGCCCAGTAGCCATAGTGGACCTCCTGTCCTCTGAATGTTTTCTTCTTGTGTTTTTCACAACAGGTTTGTTTTGTTTTGTTTTGTTTTGTTTTTTTGTTTTTTGTTTTTTGTTTTTCACAACAGTGATGACTAAAATGTTGTACACAAAGAAAACTCTTCCCCCAAAAACCGAACCCCAAGGCCATCTTAATTAAAATTGTAACCTGTCTGTTCTTCTGCCTCCTAGAAATCTCCAGTGGTACTTCTGGAGAATAAACATATTTCAGGCATTTTTAATTTATATCTCCCGTGTTAGATTCTGATCCACAGCAGGCACAGGTCCATTGGGGTTGTATTGCACGCTCTGTTGCACCTGTCCTCAGCTTGCTATATTTAACCATGACTTTTCTGAGCTGCTCCTGTGTGCTGTGTCTTCTCTCCTGGTGAAACATCACTGCACGTCCTGTTTGTTTTTTCCAGTGTGGCAGCTGGGAGACTGCACACAGAGTGGCCCTGTCCCACTCCAGCTACTGCAAGAACTTAGCTGGAGGTGCTGAGGGATATTTGTGCAAGGAGGGGGTGAAAGGTGCTACTTGGGAATTGAAGTTTGGGTAGAATGAAGGGACGGGTGGAGGAAGGTCCCGGAGTAAAGCCCAGCAATATTTGAAAACTTTAGGGCACGTTCTCAGAGGAGGAACCAGAGGAGCATCAGAAATGGGAGTGCAGAGGGGTTGGTGTTGTGAACTGAGCTGTGAATAATTGCCATAAACCAGTTCCGGTTTTAAGCGTTTGACTGAGCTGTAGTGAGGGCAGGGGCAAAAAGGATTCTTTCCTGAGCTGCCCTGCCTCCCCTCCCCATGAGGAGATCCCCTGTGTGCCTGTCCTTGACACGCTGGCAGCTGGGTGAAGCAGACCTTCGAGGAGGCTGACAAGAACGGGGACGGGCTGCTGAACATCGAGGAGATCCACCAACTGATGCACAAGCTGAACGTCAGCCTGCCCCGCAGGAAGGTCCGCCAGATGTTCCAGGTCTGTGCCTGGGGACTGGGGGACACCTAGGGTCCATTTCTGGGCACAGGAGCTTCACTTTGGGAATAAAAACCCAGCTCCTTGGGACTAAAAACACAGCACCTCACAGGCTTTTTCAAAGTCTCACCTTTTTGTAGACAAAGAGACACCAGGACATTGTTTAAATGGCATGAAGCGCACAGAAAAGTTCCCAGTGTTACTCTTTCTGCTGCATTGTTGGTTTCAGCTCTGTGAACTGAATTGTTCGGTGCTGGCATTGATGGACAGTGAAGTTACTCTGTTGCTACTGAAATATTTTTTCATTTCCTTTATGGAAAATTGTTTAATAGAGACTGGCTTTATGCAAGTAATTAGGTTTTCTTTAACAACTTCCTCATATTTAGCCATTCAGATTTGATTTATTTAGAATCAATTTTTTACTTCTGTTTTCTGAAAACAGCTCCCATATTCCACCAGTCCTTGTGTTTACTGTAGGAAAGGAAAGATAAGCCAAGAACATAATGGAGAGCAAAAATGTCATCTTAACTTTTCTAAACCAGTGCCAGCTCAAAGCTGGTTTGCTGTAAAACATGGGAAAGTTGAAGAATCTTCTATGGTCAAAAGTGCTTTATTTGTCTGGCATAAAATCCCCATTAGAGATACATCTTTAGAGTCTGGAGTTCTTCCCAAAGACCTGAAAACTGGTAGGGTGGTGCTGCAGGGATTAATTTGGGCTGTACTTGTTCCCACAGATTATAAATGTCATTTAAGGTATGTAATAGATATAAAATGATTAAAAATCCCATTCAACACCATTTAGCTGAGAATTCTTTTCCTCTCAGCTGACTTGCTGTGATAGGAGTTTGCAGTTCTTTTTTGCATGGGGACCCACTCAGTGCCTGCCTGCCATTCTCCAGAATATATTGTTTGTTTTGAAAATCCAAAGCAATCCTCTTAGGCAGATGTTCTCAGGAAAAAGCTTGTATTAGTGTGTGCTAAGTACTGTTTTCTTCTCTTCCTACCTCTGAGGAGAAGCAGCAGCTCGAGACTGGAGATGCTGGTGTATGTTTTGGTGTGGGGTCTCAGTGCTGCTGCAGAGTTGTCCCCTCTGCAGAGTGCTGCAGGTTAAATAATGTGCTTTTAAGACTCTGATACTGTCCTGAATGTTTTAAGATAAAAGACTGTTGTTGGGGGAGCCTTGGGTGATATTGTTATGCCTCTTGCTGTGTTTTGATCCAGGATAACTGCAGGGCATACAGGAGGGCAAGAGATCAGAGTAAAGCCCAGGGTGAGCCTCTTTCTGGGGGAAATAAATTAGAAATTAAAGAAGGAAATCAGAGGTTCATAGGGAATCTGTGGCTTTAGTTTAGTAACTGTTTTCACCCAAAACTCCAGAGATGATGATAGAATTTTGCAGTTATTTTGGCCTGTTAGAATTTGTGTCTGAACAGTCCTGCAGACTAGAATTTACCACATTTCTGTTGGTGTACACAAATCCTGCTCTGTTTTATTCCCTGATTTCTCCTGTGCTGAGCATGTTTACCTGAGTGTCGTTACCTCTTAGGAGGCAGACACAGATGAGAACCAAGGAACCCTGAACTTTGAAGAATTCTCAGTGTTCTACAAGATGATGTCCTTGCGTCGAGATCTCTACCTGCTGCTCCTGAGCTACAGTGACAAGAAGGATCATCTCACTGCTGAAGAGCTGGCTCAGTTTCTGAGGGTGGAACAGAAGGTATGGCAATATCTGCATCCATGTCTATGGCCACGTACTTACAGTCAAGTGTAGGGAAAGGGTTTTACAGAAAATATTAACTTGGGGCGGAGGGCAAAGCACAGATGCGACAGAAGAGAGTTCTGAAGGTTTTATTGCTTTTTGAAATGCTTTTAGAAAGTGTTTGAGCTGCTTTGGATGGTTTTTGAAGTGCCCAGGATTGTGGTGTGAGAGGGTGCTCAGGGACCTGGAAGAGGAAGACGTGGCAGAGGTGAGGAGCTGCCTTTGGGGTGCACAAGGACACTGTTGAGCTGCTGATGCAGCAGAAGGCTCGAGCTGCCTGTCAGGTCATTCTGCACCCTCCCTGTGCTCTGTGTGCCCTCCTGAGAGCACTGTGTGGGCAGAGCTGTCTGGGGAACTGCTCTGCTCAGCGCTGCTCCAGCAGCAAACCAGAAATCCTGTTGCCCTTCCCAGTGCCCAGCAGTGGGAGGTCAGGGAGATTCCCCTGAATGCTCCCAGTGCCAGCAACGCCCTCGGACAGGGCAGCACTGCCCCAAAAGCTGATTGTGCTCCCAGCCAGGAGGCAGCTCCCCGGTGCCCTCACCCAAACAGCATTTTGGTTTTGCTATTGTCTGGGTGCTTGGAAATCTGTGGACAGTCTGTTCTGCTCCATCTGCTGCTCATTTGGCAAGATGTTAAATATTCTGCAGCCTGAGGACAGAACAAAAGCGGGTTGGGGTTTTTGTTAGCTTGCTAAACTGGCTTCTTTCCAGTTTAGAACTCCCTGTTTAGGAGAACACCCCATATTATTTTTAGTGGAGTACTTTAAAGTGTAACAAAAAAATGAGTGGCCAAAGTCATCACCTCTCAAGCTACAATTAAAAGAGCACAAATGAGTGGGCTTTTCCCAGCAGATGCAGCTTTGGACTAGATGAGACGTTTCCCTTCCTAGAGCACATGAAAATCCCACACTGGGCCAGCAAGGAGCCATGGGGGGTGATGGAAAAGTTAATTTGAGCCAGCTTGTACCAGAACAAGGCCTGCTCTGAGCAGTGTTTGCAATCAAACCCCAACCTGAGCACGGATAATCAGTTATTTTTGCTACTGAATTGTTCTTTTTTCTGTTATCCTGTGTAATTCCTGCAGCATCTTAGGATGGTTGGTTTAGCTGGGACAGTACAAACAGTGAACAGGATGGTGGCACAAGGAAAGTGCAGAGGTTTGAGTGTCTTCCTGTGATGTTGGCAGTGGAGAAATGGAATTCACCCAGTCCTTGTCCTCCCTTTGGCTCTCTACAACTCAAGGCAGTGAGGAAAGATGAAATGAGTGATGGGAGCTACTTCTTTCCTTTAGTTCTGAAGGAAATATAAGTGTCTACTTGTAAGTGCCCCACAAATCAGTTAGAACCTCAGCTGTGGGCTAGTTGAAGCTGTTGACAAAATTCCTATTTGTTTCAAAAAAGCTGCTGTTTTTCATTTCAGAATTTAATTATTTTTCTCCTAGCCTGTGTATTACAGTGAACTCCCTTGGAAGTAATGAAATCATAGGAGTGGAAAACACATGAAAATGAAATCCAAGCCTGCCGAATCTTTTTGCATGCCTAAGAAGATTATATTAAAGAATATAATGTCATAGTTCTCATTTCAGCAGTATTGGCCAGTACAATTATTAAGGCAGCTAAACAGCTAATTTTAATCTTCAGACTGAAATGACATAGGTTTTCATTGATGGCTACCTCTCACTCTTATTTGTCTCCTCCAAGTTAAGTAGATTTTCACCTGCTGGTGACATTAAAAATAAGCGTACCTCCACTGTTGTTTGTGTGCAGATGAATAATGTGACACCAGAATATTGTCTGGACATCATACAGAAGTTTGAAGTGTCAGAAGAAAACAAGAAGCAAAATGTTCTTGGGATTGAAGGTAAAGGTTTTGATTTCAGAGTGAGTTTTGTCTTGCTCTGCTGCAGTGGTGTGGAAGTGCTTTGGTGGTGTTTTGGGGAGGCTTCTGCTGTTTGTCTGTGACACGAAGTCCCCTGGCTCAGCAGTCTGAGAGCGTGGGTGTGTTTTGTGAGCCAGGGGGGATGTGAGTAGGTGTGGTGAGGCAGCAGCTCTCCAGCCATCCATCACAGCCATCCTCAGGAGTGGGCATGGCTGCCTGAGGCTGTGGGGATTTATTGTTCATTGTGTTTGGAAGACAAACTCTACCATGCAGTTTATCTATAGCCTGCTCCCAGCGAGGTGATGAAAGCCAAGAGTTCATTCTGCCTTGGCTCTGAGGATCTGGGATCCTGCACAATCCATTCATTTATGCTTCCATGAAGTAAAGTACAGAAAGCTGCATTTTCATTGGGTTTTATTAATGATTCCCACTGTTTGTGAAAGCAATTGTGAATTGTATGTTTATTCAGAATCCAACATGGTATCAACTCAGCCTCAGAGCTGGGATGAAATAGATTAAATGCCATGGTGTGTTCCTTTGCCCAGAAGGAAGCTTCTGTGGAGCAGCATAATGTACATGTGATTTGGGGAGGGGGAAAGTAGGACTCTTCCTCCTATTTAAATCCTGGGTATGGCCTCCCTTCAACAAGCTTCTGATGTGACCCAGGGCGCTGCCCTCAAACTGAAATGAGGAAGGTTAAACAAACAAGCTGTGACACTTAAACAATATTTCTGCAGGCATTTCTGCTCCTCTTAACCTGCTGCTGCAGCTGCTTTTATCTCTGAGCTGCTTCAGAGCTGGTATTGTTTGCACTGTCCTTTGCAAACATTTTACATGTTTCATTCTTAAAGGATGCATTTTTAAAACTTTCTCTGTTCAGTGCTGCTCTCATTTAGAGGGTTATAAATCAAGTACCGTCTTTTTGAATAAATTTGCAGAAAAAAGAAGATAGTGAAGATTGGCTGGGTCAGTGACTTGGCTGCTGATCCACTGTTCTGCTTTGGGTGGTTTTCGGCCCCACCCATGCTCAGTGCGCTGCCATTCACAGCACAGGAGTGCCGGCAAGGAACTATATTAAAAAAAGGCATTTGCTTCTGAGCCCTGGAGTCTGTCCCCACTGTCAGACCCTCAGCTGTAGGAGGAGTTCAGAGAGTTCCCCCTGCCCTGCCCCTGACGTGTCCTTGTGCCCGCAGGCTTCACCAGTTTCATGCGCAGCCCGGCGTGCGAGGTGTCCAACCCTCTGCACCGCGAGGTGCACCAGGACATGGAGCAGCCCCTGTGCCACTACTACATCGCCTCGTCCCACAACACCTACCTGAGCGGGGACCAGCTGCTCTCGCAGTCACGGGCCGACATGTACGCGCGCGTGCTGCAGGCCGGCTGCCGCTGCGTTGAAGGTGGGCTGTGTGGGGCTGCATGGGGCTGCATTGGGGCTGCACAGGGCTGCAGTGGGTCAGGGACACCCTCCCAGCAGCGCTGCTGGGCTGGCTCAGGCACTGCTGCACTTCCTGACCACTCCAAACTGGGTTTTTTTCTTGGGAATGGTCACCCGGGACAAGCATCACAGGCACCAGAGAATCACAGGATGGCTGGGGTTGGAAGGGGCTCTAAAGGTCATCCAGTTCCACCCCCCTGCCACGGGGAAACATGGAGATCACACTGGATTCTTGTTTCTTCAGATTGGATTCTCATTTCTTCAGATTGGATTCTTGTTTAAGCTCTGCATGACTTAAATAGTAACAAAATATTACCGGTTTTACATTACGATTAGTAGGTTTTTTTTTTTCCCAGAAATAAATAAAGTCTTTTGACAAAGTTAGAACTCAAGGTTAATTTTTTATGGCTAGCATTACAAAAGGTCATCTGGAAGAAAAAAATTGTTAATCTCTGTTTAAAAATTAATTAGAGAAAATGAACCTGAGAAAAGTGGGTGATTGCCTTCTGCAGAACAGCTCCCAAGAACACCCAGCGGTGTTATTTTGCTTGGCCCCAGAGCTATTGCAGCTACTTCAGAGCCCAGGGAATAGCTCTGCAGCTGTCTCCTTGGGAAATTTAACAGCCTGTAGAAGCAGCAACAGTGACAAGTTTGGTACAAATGCAGGATACAGGCATTCATTAGGAAAAGCATTCTTATGCAGGTCCATTCTACATGTGCTGGATTTGATACTACTCTTCATACAGTCAGTTATAAAGCTGCAAGTTAAATTGGGAGTGGGAAAACATAAATTCTTTTTAATTGTTTGTCTTCAGCAGCAAAAACTGCTTTCCCAAGGTAGCTGTAAACATTACTTGACCTATGACACCTTGTAGTTTTATATACGAGGAGAAAACCTCAAATTAATACAAGGGAAAAACCAGTTCTAGGATGCAGAATTCTCACCTGACCGAGGAAAAGACTGTCCTGTTAGTCTGAGCTCAGCTGGCAGGTCAGAGGAGGTGGAGTGAGGTGGCAGGAGGTGGAGTGAACCTTGTTGGCCCCTGCATGGCTGAGCAGCTGAGCTCTGCTGGCAGCAGGAGCACAGCAATGACTGAGGCTGGGGGCATCTCTTCATGTGTGGCTTTTCTGTTTTTACCAGTGGATTGCTGGGATGGCCCAGACGGGGAGCCAGTGGTGCACCATGGCTACACCCTGACCTCCAAAATCCTCTTCCGGGACGTGGCAGAAACCATCAATAAATACGCCTTCATCAAAAACGAGTAAGCGTGGAGCCAGCTTTGAGGCTACACCTGTTCTCTGCAGTGAATCCCACCCTGAAAACAACCATTGAGCCCAGGAAGTGCAAATATTCCTTTAAACACACCAGGGGTGGTTCTGTTCCCCTGTTTATTGCCCATGCTGTGTTTATTGTTCGGCTGCACAAAGCTCTTCCCATCAGCTGAGGGAGAGTTCTGCCTAAGCTGAACCTTTTGTGCTCCTAAACTCAGTGAGACTTCGGACAGTCTGACACTGCTGATTATCTTTCAATAGAATTTCCCACTCGCATCCACAGGGAAATTCTCCGGAAAAATCAATACTGTGATGTTCTCTACTTACGGAAAAGACTTTATTTCAGCAGGAAAATTGAAAAGCTGTCATGTGTACTGTGAGGAAATGCTGAGGTGTAGGATAGTGTTCTGAATCTGTTTCATTTGCCATGGTGCTTTATAACAGTTTATTATGAAAACTGTGGACTTTATATGTATATATTTAGATATATAGATATATATATACACAGAGTAGTCTCAAATCATGAGTGGGTGTAGAGAATTTTGAGTAGTTTAAAGTGAATAAAAGGAAAATACTTTCTTTAAAAGAAAAAAGCACCCAACAACGGATGTGTGGGAAAAAAAACAACCAAGCCCAAAAATTTGGTGTTATTGATGAGAAATACAAGGTGGTACTTTCAAAACTAAAGGAGGTGGTTTTCATTTTTTGGTGTGGGGTTCCTTGCCATAGAGTCCCAGGGCTGCCAGGAGTTTAGAAAACAGTGGGGCAGATTTGTGGAAGGACTCAGCTGTTCCATTCCCAGGTGGGGTGGTAAGAGTGCAGCTATTGTCTCTCCACACACAGCTGAGAGTGTCTGGGCCTTTGTTTCCAGGTTTCCAGTGATACTGTCCATTGAAAACCACTGCAGTATTCAACAGCAAAAGAAGATTGCCCAGTACCTGAAGGAGATATTTGGTGACAAACTGGACTTGTCATCTGTGAGCACTGGAGATCCCAGACAGCTTCCCAGCCCTCAGGATTTAAAAGGGAAAATCCTAGTGAAGGTAACTTGCTGCTGGGCATGTTCAGAATGCAACAGAAGTCAGCTTGTGATATTTATTGTAGGTTTTCTTTGGAGGACCAGTTCGTATCCCTTTAGCATCTAAACATTACCCGACAGTCCTTCCTTGGACAGAGTACTTTGGAGTGATAGAAAAGTGAAGATTTCCTGCCCTTCCTCTCACCCAACTCGGAGCTGTAGTTCATGGGATGGAACTCTGTCCATGGTTCACCTGCTGTGGTTATGGGAGAAGAGCAGCTCAGGAGGCCCCAGAGCCCTGGAGTTGGTGCTCTGGGCAGGATTAATTGTGTGAGCCTCTCACTCCAAACACATCTGCTCTGAAAGGAATTCTAAAGGCCAGGATGGGTAGAACAGGGAAGAAGCCCATGGCAGACCTTGAGGAGGATGATTAATAGATTCTGCCCTTTTAGATTGTCCAATTTACCTGGACACAGGGGGGCAATTACTTCTATGTGAACTCTCAGGATATTCTGGCTTTCTCTCTGTCCTTGGTATCAGTCTGGCTGCAGGGATTCCCAGTTTGAACATGCTGCAGTGCACAGTACAGGGCTGACCCCAAATTAGGAGCCCTTTGAGTGCTCAGCCGTGATTTTGCATTTCTCTGCATCAGTTTTCTGGGTTGGCTGCTGCTGGTTATTGGTCTGTGCAAACACGTGGGGCTGGTGTTGGAGGGATCCACTGGAAATGGTGTGGAATGTCACTCCTGTGAGAAATCCCATGGCACTGCACTAAGGGCAGGAGAGGCTGGTGCTCTGGGTCTTACCTGAACTTCTGAGCTGGCTTTTCAGCACGTCTGAGGCTGTAATTTCAGTGTGATCCTCTAGCTTTCACTGCTGGAGCCCTGTGGTTGCAGACTGCTGTGGAGCTGAGCTGTTTTCAGAATGAGAAATTCTATCTCGAGCATCACAGGATCCCTGCACAAAGCCCCGTCTCCCATCCCCTGCTCAATTTAAGCAGCTCTATTGGAAAAGATAAAATCAGATTTAGGAATCAGTACCTTGTTGAGAAGTAAGCCAGCTTCTCATCTTTTTGCTATTGTTTTTGCTCTTTTTATACATTTCCTTTGAAAGGCAGTATTGATTCACTAGCCAAGCAATTTCAAATAATGGCATAATTTTCACCCTGTAAGTGTATATAAGGAGTAACTCTAATAAGACTCTGGGATTTAAGTCAGTTTAAAGGTACCAGCATGAAGTGAATTTGACCCACTCGTTAGCAGCAGCATTATTAATTTCAAAATGCAGCCTAAAAATCAATCCTCTGCATTTCTGCAGAAATCTGAGTGTCATTCCTGTCTCCCAGTGACGAAGCAGGTAGGCTGAGAACATTTCTGTGCACAGAAGTTTAGTAGGTGATTCATTTAGGAGCAGATGGTAAAGCCAGAGGACCAGACTGGGTGCACTAACTAGCACTGTCCACATTTATTGGGTGTGTTTTTTCCCTCATTTCAGGGTAAGAAGTTGCCCTGCAGCCTCGGAGCAGATGCTGAGGAAGGAGAAGTTTCAGAAGAGGACAGTGCTGATGAAATTGAGGACGACTGCAAGTTAAAGCCCTGCTTTGTAGGTGCACACAGTCAGTTCCCAGAGTGTGACAGCTCTGCATTCCTTACATGTACACTCCGTGTCCTACTTAGACTTGTTAGCAGAGTTTTTCATTCCTAAGTTTTTAATTCCTGTGTCAGGTCCATGCTGTTCTATAGGGTTCATTTTTATTTTAAGCACCTTATATAAGAGACTGCTTTGAGTCTGTGTAGTCTGGATGACTGTTGACGGGAATCTCTTCCTCTTTCAACTTTTGGAGCAGGAATCTAATGCTTAGGGTGTCTGTAAGTGCATTAGCTGGGAATTCTTGCTCTTCTGAAAGAGAAGGTAGGGCTTGTGACAGCTGTGAGGCAGAGAGAGCCCATGGCCAGGTCCTGGGGGATCTGGGGGGACTGAGCTGGGCTGGGACGACTGAGGGGAGAAGGAGAAGGGAAATGGCAGTGAAAGCCAAAGCCACAGGTAGGAAGGGCAGAATCAGGCAGGATTATGCAGGGAGTCTTTTCTTGCAGAGGGAAGGACAAGGGAGTGCTGTGTGGCCTCAGTGTGTGATGAGGTGGACATGAGCACCTGCTTGAACTGGGTTTCCTGGTGTCTTTCAGAGCAATGGTGCAACTCAGCACCAGGTGGAATCTTTCATACGAACAAAACTGGAATCTCTTCTAAAGGAATCCCAGATCAGGGACAAAGAGGATCCTGACAGCTTCACTGTGAGAGCCCTGCTGAAGGCAACTCACCAGAGCTTCAATGTGAACCTGAAGCAGGTATGTGGGCTCTCCCTTCACACCCCTCTGAGGACTGGGCAGTGAAATTTGTTGCAGACTGGTTCAGATGAGGGAGCCAAGAACTGAGGAGCTGGATGTGAACTCCAGGGACATTAAATAAGAGTGATTTTTCTGTGGAGATGTGCCTGCTCTGGAGCCAGTGTCACAGAGCTCTCTCATGGGAGTTACTGTGTAATTGATGGACCAGAAAGAGAGCAGTTGGGATATTTTCCTGTTTTTTTTACTGGTCATTTATTTTCCTTCATTACTGATCTGCCTTTGATTTTTCCCGAGTAATTGCTATTAAAAGAAGTAAAAATCTGCTCAAGATTCTTTCTACCTGTTACAGAGGCTTCCAGCCTGAGCTCTGAGCAAATCTCTGAGCAGAGGTTATTGATTTTGCTGGGCTCCCAGTGCCCTCGCTGTCATGAAAGCCCAAAGTGACTCCAACTCAGCACGGAACCGGGAATAGCTGGAGTTCACAGCACTGAAACACTCACCCAGCTGAAATGCTGGGGGAATATTCTTCAGTTTTGTTTTGCTCTTCTGAAGATGAAGGGCTGTGTGTTCCTGACAGAAGAAGCGAGATGCTGCCAGGAGTTATCCCGCTGATGTCTGGGGGCATGGCTGGGAATGTGGAACTCAGCCTGCAGGCTGCCTATGAAAAGTCCACATTTATCTGCAAGGAGATTCTTTTTTCCTCTCCCCTTTCCCTTTGTGGCTGCTTTCAAGAACACTCAGACGTCTTGGTTTGTTGTTTCTTGCCTGGTTTTGCTAGACTGCTTTTTCTGCATGGTTTGTTGTTGTCTTGAGTGCTAATGTTACTATTTTTCTTTACAGTTAGAGGATTCCAAACTATCAATTGTACAAAGAAATTAGCGAAGCCCTGCAATGAGATTTTGGATTTCAGTTTGTTCACAGATCAGACTTTACCTCACTTTGTCTCATTTGCGATAATTTTGCTTTTCTATAGCGAACGAGGGTTATGTACAAGAACTTGTATGAGGTTGAAACGCTGCCTTTTGGAGACTGTAGCAGACTCTTTAAAGACATTTCAGAAGGTATTTAGTTACACTTTTTATTGGCCTTTTTCTGCACAGAACCTGGACACAAAAGAAGGTGGAAAAAAGTCTCACGGTCGATCATTAATGGGCAACTTTGGTAAACACAAGGTGAGTGAAATAAGTGAGAGCTGACGGTGCTGTTCTAGGTCTGGCAGCATTCCAGAGACCCTGGCTCTTTTTTTTACTGTTCCAGAAAAGTGTGGTGGGCATGGGGGCAGCGAAGAGGGAGCCTGTGTGATTATACTTTGTGTCTTAATTCTATTCAGAAGATTGAGAACCTTTTAAGATGGACAAAAACTTTTCACGTGGCTAAAAGATCATCTTTACTGATGCTGTGGAATTGCTGATTTTTCTGATCACACTTGCAGCAGCAGAAGATGAGCATAGACAAATGTCTTGGCATATCTTGTTTTCCACAGAGCTGAAGGTGCCTGGTTCAGTCAGGGCCCAGTTTTGCTGTGCCCCACCCTGGGCAGGGCTGTGCTGGGACTGTCCCTGCTCGCAGGGGCTGCTGTGTGAGTGCTGGCTCTGGGCTCCTGCTCTGTGCAGATGTGCTCTCCCTGATCTGCTCCTGGTTTTCATGTCCTGGTTGTGTTTGTGCAGCTGCAGCCTGCTCTGCTGCTCCTCAGCGGTGTCTCCATTGACCCAGGCAGGAGCTGAGAGCTCTCATTTCACAGCTGGGCACAGAGCAGCCCCCACAGGGGACAGTGCCCACCTTTCCTCCCGTTCCCATATCCTGACAAATGTGCTCCTGTCATCTGCCTCCCCCATTCCCACGCTCCCACGGTGCCCTGAGCCTTGGATTTACAGCCTGAACCTGAGCTGCTCCAGCTGCCAGCTTCCCTCCTTCCTGCTGGAGTCAGTGAGAGCTGCAGAGGGTGACTGAGCAGAGAGGCAGCTCTGCAGCCCAGTCCCTGTGCCAGCAGCAGCCCCTCTGCGCCAGCCTGCCAGCCTCTGCTCCTCCTGTCTGTGCTATCCATGGCGAGCTTTGGGACTGAGAATCGGAGCAGTTCTTTATGATTAAGAGACATTTCAAAGAACTTAATCAGCCACCAGTCCATCTGCCCTGCAGCCAGCCAGGAGCCATCCAAAATTCCCTAAGCAGACAGTACCAGGGGCCACATTTACACTTCAGTTCCAAGCCTGCATCAGTTTAAAGAGCTCGTGTTCCCTTCAGCACCTTTAGCTCGGGGCACATCACCCTCTCAGGGTGTGTTGAGAGCTCCAGGTACCTGTGGTCCCTGAGGGTGGGCCCTGCCCCTGGCACCCTGTGCTTGCTGCTGGCCACACAGATGCTGGCAATGAGATGACACAGGCAAACGTCAGCCACTGGAATCTGCTGAGGGCTGGAAAGTCTGTCAATAATTTAATTACTTCAGCTAGTTATTCTAATGGATGGAGCAGGTTGGAAGGCCCATTCATCTCATCTCTGCTGAAAAAAAATAAGGGTATATATAGATTTTTTTTTTAAAATAGTGATTGTATTGGAGACTGAGGCAACAGACACATCCTGTAACTGCTCCCTGATGCCTTTCCAGCTGAGGGGATGCCTCGGAAGACTGGTTACTATTGACAATTTTGCAGATACAGAATTATCCACCCAACGATATTGACACGTGGCATTTTCAGCCAGCTCTTGTGCCAAATGAATAAACTCTTTAAAAACTACCAGGGGAGGTACAAAGACACTAAAGCTGGCAATTGCTGAAAGTTAACTGCATGGAACATGCTCAGTGCAGACCTGCAGACTCCAGAGTGAACCATGCAAATGATTTCCAGTACAGTCAACTTCATGTCAGCACCAAAAACCAGCAAACTAAATTATGTACAATATGGTGTATGACAAGAGGAAAGAAATCTGTGCTCAGTGAGCCATGTGCAAAAGGATAAGGAGCTCTCAGTTATATTAATTACCTCTTGATGAGAAGGGAATTGAATAACTCTCACTTGAAGCTGTGTTTAGCGTTACAAAAGAGGTAATGTTGAAATTGGAAACTGTTAAATCATAGGTGCTTATGAAAAAAAATGGGGATTTTGAGGTTTTAATCTTTTTTATCGTAGCTATTTTCTTTATAGTGTAATAATGTAGAATCACTTGAATATTTGTATGTGCTCTGTGCTGGCTTTCCTTCTCCACAGCAGGGAAACTCTGCTCTGCTCAGCCTCAGGGGTCACTTTTGTCCCTGGAGCTGCAGAGCCCCACAGCAGTGGGGCTCAGCCTCCTGCCCCGCAGCAAACCCCACAGCAATGGGGCTCAGCCTCCTGCCCCACAGCAAACCCCACAGCAGTGGGGCTCAGCCTCCTGCCCCACAGCAGTGGGGCTGCCTGGAGCCCCCAGTACCTGACCCTGCTTGGCTCTTTCCCCACAGAGAGCTGCAAAGGCAGCAGCCAAAGCCCACGGGGCCTCGGACGACGAGGACCAGCAGCACCCTCCTGCCAAGGAGCCAGGGCAGCCCCACAGGTGAGCTGGGAACCCTCAGGTGAGCTGGGAACCCTCAGGTGAGCTGGGAACCCCCTCAGGTAAAGGCTGGGCTGTCGAGTGCCATAAGCTGTGAGGCTGTGCCCAGAGCAGGTCACTTGTGTTGTGTGTGTCACACGTGATGTGTGTGTGTCACATGGGCCAGCTGTCAGTCGGGGTGGCTTTGCTGTGAGCCCGGGGTTTGGGCAGTGTCACCTGTCCCAGGCTGCAAGCAGCAATTACCCTGGAACTGCAGGGAAGTGTGACAGTGCCACTGCTCGTGGCCCTATTTCACCTGCTGCAAACGGGGCTCAGAGCAAACTGTGCAGGTTAAAGAAGGTGCATCACAGCCCAGGCAGCTTTATTGCTTCTGAGAACAGACAGAAAAAGCAATCAGGAAAGTGCCACTGTGAATGTGTCTGCTGTCACTGAAATGCTCCTTGGTTTTGTCTAGAGCAGCCATGGTGCAGCTCTTTCACTTTGTTTTAAATGAAAAACTTGGTTTGTGTGGATGGGCTGTGGAAGGAGATGGGAGCAGTCATCCCAGAACCCTCTCCAAGGAGGTTTGCCGCACAGGGTTCCCTGCTCACAATTCTTCACTTCCTTGTTGAAAAGAACAGAAGGGGGGATTGAAATACACCTTCAATGCTGCAAGTGCCTGTTTTGTTTGCTTTACCCACAGGCTTGCCCGCCGCAGGAAGACAGTGAAGCTGTGCCGGGCCCTGTCTGACCTAGTGGTGTACACCAACTCCGTGGCAGCCCAGGACATCGTGGATGATGGTACGGGGCTGGCACAGGGCTGGCACGTCCCTTGTCACTCGTGAGGGGAGGGGGCTGAGTGCTGCTGGTGGTGTGGCACAGGGCACAGCCAGAGCCCAGCAGGGCACTCCCTCCCTGGCAGGGACTCCTCTGCCCCTGCTGCCAGCAGAGGATTTTGCTGCAGGTTCCCCAGAGCTGCCATGTCTGGGGATCAGCAGGAGGAGAGGCCCCAGCAGGAGCTCTGGAGCTTGGGCTCTTTAGCTGGAGCTCTTGCTTGGCTTTCCTTTCAAGTCTGCAGACTTGAGGGGAGAACAACAGACCCTCCTGGAAGGGGGAGCTGGTGCCCTTCAGTTACCCAGGGTGCAAGATTTGTGTGAGACAAGACAGTCTGTCCTGTAACACTGGACTAATTAATAGCCAGGTGATGAGGTCCGGGCTCGGGCCCCGTGCCCTGGCATTGTTTGTCACCTGTCTGTTGGTTGTACCGTGGCACACAGGCTCCACAGGGAACGTGCTGTCCTTCAGTGAGACCAGAGCCCACCAGGCAGTGCAGCAGAAGGCTGAGCAGTTCATGCTCTACAACCAGAGGCAGCTGACCAGGGTCTATCCCTCAGCCTATCGGATCGACTCCAGCAACTTCAACCCCGTTCCTTACTGGAATGTGGGCTGCCAGTTAGGTAGGAGCTGCAGGAAAGACTTCCTTCCCTTTCGGTGTGTATGTGCCACGTAATATTATCTTTATTAGTGACACCCCACTTCTCTCTTTCAGTGGCACTAAACTACCAGTCTGAGGGACGCGTGATGCAGTTAAATGAAGCAAAATTCAGGGTAAATGGCAACTGTGGTTATGTCCTCAAACCTCAGCAGATGTGCAAAGGTAAGGTTCCAGTGTAGTTACAGTGTAGCTGTCAGGCCTTTCACCAAGTGTCCTTCACAGTGAAGGCACAAGAAAGAAAAGTGCAAACAAATACAGAATCTTTCCTATTTCCATGCACCCATAGCTCTTAGGCTTGTACCAGTGAGCAATCTCTTACTGTGATCATATATATATGAAAATATATACGTATATATTGAGGTGTTTGCCTTATTAACGTGTGTTTAAAGGAAGAAAAAGGGGTCCTAGGATGACCAGCTGCAGGAAAGTAGAACAACTCTGCAGTGGTCCAGGAGCAAGCATCCAGGGCTTGGTCCAGCTCTGCCTTGGAATCACATGAACAAGGGCTGCTCCACTCAGAAAAGGCTGTAAGAAAGAGGAGAAAAATTTTAAAATGACTTAGCAGCTGCTCCATACTCACAGTTTCTCATTTCTGGCCAAATTTGTCTGTCTGTATATGTCCTGGGGGTGATACTTATAATGTGTATCTTTTTCCTTACACTCCGATTTTTGCCATCTTTCAGGCACATTCAACCCCTACTCTGCTGATCCACTTCCTGCCAGCCCTAAGAAGCAGCTTATTCTGAAGATCATCAGTGGGCAGCAGCTCCCCAAACCCCCTGACTCCATGCTGGGGGACAGAGGAGAGGTGAGGTGCTCTGGTCCCAGCAGGTGCTTCCGGGGCAGTGTGTGACTCAAACCTTCTCCTTATTGAAATACACCAGGAGATTTCAGATATTGTCAGGCTTCTGGTCACTAAATACTACACTTCCCCCAGCCTGTATCCTACTCATGATGGAACTGATTTGTTTTGTATTTTAAAGGGTGACTTTTATGAAAATTAGTCACAGCTGTCCATAGCTCTTGATGCAAACCATACATCAATATGGGCTTCATGGAACCAATTCCCATGATAGTGCTGCTTGAAAATTCATGTCAATCAAAGGGGTCTGAATTCTCATATGAATTTAAATCGACTCTCTCCATTATTTTTTTTTTAATTCACTTTCATTTGTATGACTGGCTTGCTTTTAAAATATTGTGTTTTTGAAAAAGCAGATAATAGATCCCTTTGTTGAGGTGGAGATTATTGGGTTACCTGTTGACTGCTGTAAAGATCAGACCAGGGTGGTGGATGACAATGGTAAGATAATCTAAGTGATTTCTTCTTCTTAGAATAAAATATTAAATAATTATAAATTAATCAGTGTCTGTTATCGCTTTCTAAATTACAAAGCATCTTACCTGATGAAATCAAATTATTGTATCTTAACAAATTATTTCTGCTTCCCAGACAGAATTTCTGGTGTGGAGACAAAAAAGTTAGAAGTGAAGGGCAGGAGTTGCTCCCCACATTGTCTCTTAACTGAATTGTTGTTCAATCTCCTTTATGCAGCAGTTCCCAAATCTGTCTGTATCTATACCTGCACCTATCTCAGTGCTTGCCTGGGTGTCCCTGCCAGCTCCCAGGCAGCCCCAGTTTGCTTTTAAAGCAATCCTAGAGACAAATATGTCACATTTAGTGACTGCCGTGGTGGAATTGTCATTGCTGCTGCTGCTGCTTGTGTCCTGTGCCTCTTGGGAGCTGAGGCAAGCACTCGCCATGGACTCGTTTCCCAGTGTGTCCTGTTTGTCCTGCAGGGTTCAATCCTGTGTGGGAGGAGACCCTCACCTTCACCATCCACATGCCCGAGATCGCCCTGGTGCGCTTCCTGGTCTGGGACCACGACCCCATCGGGAGGGACTTTGTGGGGCAGAGAACTGTGGCCTTCAGCAGCCTCGTGCCTGGTGAGTCCCCCTGTTCTCCTGGGCTCTCCTGGCCGTGGAAATCCACCCTCACACCCAAAGAGGACGTTACCAGCACGAGATGATAGATTTCATAAATGTTCATCTCTGTGACTTCATGTGAAGCTTGGACAGCTCTTCTGTTCTCTCAGAGTGCTTTATGCACCATTCCTCAAAGGAGCTTGGTTGTCTGTGCTTTTGGAAATTACTACTGGTGTGTTTTTTATAACTTGGATTCAATTTGTACTGAATTTGCTCAGAAAACTTTTGAGGGCACCAGAGAAGTTTACTAAGGGCACCAGGTGGCTTCCTGTGTATACATCACTTTTTTAGACAGTCATTGCTAGCTGGTCATAAAATGCAAACTGCTGGTTCTTGGTGGTAGTTTGTGTGGAAATATTTCTATTCCTGTTTCCCCAGGCTATCGCCACGTGTATTTAGAAGGACTGACAGAAGCTTCCATATTTGTTCATATAATCATTAATGAGACCTATGGAAAGGTAGGTACAGCTGGAAATTTACATCTTCCTTCTGATAAAAATGGATTTAAATGTACCCCAGATCCTCTTGGGATTTGTGCTGGAATGCCCAGGAGGCTCAGTGTGTGTGGAAGATTTCCTTGCAGGAGATCAGCAAGGGAACTCCACCATTGCATGACTCCACTCTTGCTGGGCACACACTTGCAGATGTTCTCACTGTTAGCACCTAACAAGTATCTTGTCTAGGTACAGGAGGTGCATTTCTTCAGTGTGCTAAACTGATCTTATTTTGGAAGTAGATCTTGAGAACTGCAGCTGCACCAGAGCATGATATTTGACAAGCTATTTTTAGCAGCTAATTTAATTAATTTAAATTAACCTAATTTAATTTTAGGTTTTAGTGTATAGATTTTGCCTTTCTGCAAGTTTGCTAATTTTAGAATGTTTTAAAGTGAAAGCACAGTGCTTTTCCTGTGATTTCAGCCACCTTCCTTAGCTGTTTCCATCTGGAGATAGGCAGCACAAAGAAACTAAGGCCATGTTCAGCAGGATTCTAAAGTAAAACAGCACCATTGCAGTGATTTAAGAAACTAAGATAAACACACAAACCCCTGATTTTTGTGATGTTTGAGGTTGCAGAGAACACTCAGCCCTCAGTCTCTGTGCCTTTGGAGAGAATGCAGAGAATGTCATGACAAACATGAACCCAAAGTTGCGTAGCACCCACAGAAAGCTCAGGGGAACAGAGAACAGCAGAGAGAAAGGCTCAGGGCTGAGGTTTACTTTGGTCCAGATCCTCTCCCAGCTCCACTTCCTTTCTCCTCCCTGATCCCCTGGGAGCATGGGGTGGGATCACCTGTATTGGTGTGTGCACATCTGGGCAGATGTGTGAAATCACATCCCTTGGGGACGGTCTGCAGGGCCTGTTTGCCTGCTGCCCCTGTAAGAACAAACATGCTCAAGAGAAGCAGCAGAGTGTGACTCCAGAGGGGAGGCAAGAGGAGCAGGAGGGGACGCCCACTGGGATTGGGTCTCTGGGTCTGTTCATCTGATGCTGCTCTGAATCAATGATGGGCTGCATTGCTCTTTCTCACAGGCTGCGTTTGCATCCGTGAGTGAGGATATCTGCTCAGTTCCTGGGGGACACAAATTAAACTAATGTTAAACTAAGAAATAGTTTTAAGTGGTTTGATGTAGAGTGGTTCTATTTCCAGCGGATGTACTGTTACCTTATTTGCTTGTGTGGCAGTCTCAAAAACATCAGCCAAATGGATTTGCATTTCTTTTTGCCTTCCAGTGGAGCCCTTTAATCCTCAATCCCAGTTACACAATAATGCACTTTCTAGGAGCCACAAAGGTAGAGCTCATGAGCATGCACTTTGCATTTGCTGGCCACAGACTTTCCAGTGATTCCCAATCGCATGATCTGCAACTGCCAGACTGGAACCATTCTCCATGCAGGCTCTGAAACATCTGAATATTGCTTTGATGAAGCCCATCCACATTAACGTTCAGCCTGTCACTGCTGAGCACTTCCCAGAGCCTTGTCAGCTCCCATTAGGAGCCTGAGCAAAGCTCTCTGGTAACTGTGGCAGGTTGCGATGCTAATGAGGAGGAAGGCAGGCATGCATGAATCCATGGGGCGCCGTGCTGGGAGCTCCTTGCTCAGAGCAGCTCTGAGTGGCTTGGTGTGAATTTTTGCTTTGCTGCGGTTTGAACCTTGCCATCATCACTCATAAGCACGGTGAGGGCAGCTCCTTGCCCCATGAGGGGGCGTGCTGAGGCCAGGCTGTGTGTTTTGCTGTCCCTGCAGGGCAAGCAGCTGATGGGGCTCCGGGGGCTGTTCTCCAAGGCACCGCGGGCGGGCACGGCCGAGCCCAGCGGGCACCACGTGCGCAAACGCTCCATCGGCGAGCGCATCCTGCGGCGCACGGCCAGCGCCCCGGCCAAGGGCAGGAAGAAGAGCAAGATGGGCTTCCTGGAGGCTGCTGAGATGAAGGACAGCGCCTCGGAGCCTGCTGACCTGAAGGACAAGGAAGGGGTGGTGCGGCGGCCCAAGCGGAGCTTGCAGGCGCGTCCCGCTTCCATGCCCGTGGACAGATTCCTCATGGTGGAGCTGCCCTGCCCAGCACAGGACACTGCCCAGGAGGCCAAGGGAGAGGAAAACACATCTGGTAAGATGCTTCCAAAACTGCTTTTGGTGAACGGTCAGGGCTGCCCTTGCTTCTTCCAAGAGTACCTGATTTCTAGCAAGCATTAAAACCAGTATCTGTTATGCCAAGTTTACTTCTATAGTCCCTGCTTCATTAATTCTCTAAAGGAATGAGTCACAGAGCTCAGATTTGGCATAGAAAGACAAGAGGATTTGGTGGACAAAACATCCAATATGTGTTTTTCAAGGAATTCAAACCCTTGCCCTTGTGAATGCTGCTTGCTGATAGAAGATCCAAATGAAATCCTTTTACTGTAACACTTGGCAGTAACCACATGTATAAACCAGTCTGGAGTCCATCTACTCGATGCTTTTGACTCTGCTTGAAGCATGCCTCTTGTTTTCAAGTGTTGTGTGTTTTAACAGAGCTGTTTTGTTCTGTCTTTATTGCCACGCTTCTTTATAGTACAAATGTGACTAGGAACACACAGCTGAAGGTAATGCCACGTGCAAGCTATGATGTGGTACCTCATTAACATTACTTACAACAAATATTACATCACCTGCTTGATGTAATAGACATTCCAAGGAAATTCCAATGAAGTGCCTGCAGTTGTATTTTTCCATTTATTCATGTCACTCAGATAATTTGTACTAAACCTGCACAACCCCATGATTAAGTTCTGTCACAACTGTACCTAGTTTTGCGTTCTCCATGTGTCTGTCTAAGGACAAAATTGCTGTTGGTAGACAGAGCAGAGTCTTGAATGCCACTAATATGTTTCTCATCTAATTTAGCCAACAGTGATGACAATACAAATGAGAAGGAAACCAGCTTGAAAGAATTGGTTTTTCCACGTTCAGAGCAAAAGGCAAATACTTCAAATTTAGCATCTCAGTTCAAGAAGGAGAATGACCAGACGGATTCTACGGCTGACTCTTTAGTACCACCTCCACAGGAGCAGCCTGAACATTTGGTTTTTGCAAATGGTGTAGCTCAAGCAAATCACCTCGTGGACTACCAGGAGAATAATCTTTCTGATGGAGCTGTCCCCCTAATGCAGGACTCTGACTCAGAACTTCCCACAGAAAAATCACACCACAAAAACTGTGCAGACAGTAAAAAGGAAGATGACACTAAAGGATCTAAGGAAGGGAAAATCAGTCTCGTAGGGACTTTTCTTTCTCACAAAGCAGACACAGAGAATCACAAGTATGACACGAAGAAAAGCACTGCAGCACCTCTTTCCCCTTCTTCTGCCGTGTGCTCTGAGGGCCCTGACTGTGACTCCACGGTGGCCCTGCAGCACAGTGACATTTCTCACCTCATTGATGAAGTCTCTCTCTCCACTGGCAGCGAGCTGGACAGCGCCGTGTCTGCGCTCATCGCGCAGCTCGATGGCACAGATGACCAAACTCCCCTTGGCCCCGTCTCCAGCCCCCACGGCGGCTGCAGCCAGAGCCCCAGGGCAGGGGCTGCACTCCCACACGTGTTTGCTGCAGACCTGAGCAGCCCCTGCAGGCACGACTTGGCTCCCACAAAATCCAGCAAATCCCCTTTATTCTCCACTCCGGACACAGCCGTGTTCTCCGGCCTGGAGGATGCAGAGTATTCCACATACACGGTTATCCACAAGGCATCTCCAGCTTCTGAGTGTAAGAGCCACAGGCCATTAGTCTGCAAGAACAGACTGAACAGTCTAGAAAGTAACTTGCCTGGCTCTTCCTGTTCTTCATCCCTCTCTTTGCTAAATGCAAATCCCCAAAGGAATTGTGCTACAAAATCTGGACTAAGCTGGGAAGCCCCCGAGCCTGCCAGTTCTTTTGGTTCCAGCAGCCTCATTTTTGAGGAGGGGCTGGGGCCGCCAGTCCCCGGGGAGCACTCGGACAGCAGCAGCCTGCTGGAGGTGGACGGGGACTGCCAGGACCTCCTGGTGACGGCCCGTGACTACAGACGGGAGGACACGAGCCAGCTGGCTTCTCCTCTGAGCCTGGGGCCGCAGCGGGAGCCTGGGCACGGCGCTGGCAGCACCGCTGGGAGCAGCTCCGCTGCTGAGCTCTGCGCTGCTGCCCAGCGCTGCCCCGAGACCCTCAGGGCTGCCGGGAGCCAGCTCCCTTTTCCCCCGTATGAGGACGGCGGGGTTGTGTGGCAGCAGCGCTCGGAGCGGCACAAGGCCGCGCTGTGTGTCCCCCAGCTCCCGGCGGCTCTGCCGTTCCCCCCGCACCCGGCCATCCAGCACAGCAGCCCCTGCAAGTCCAAGAGCCTGGGAGACCTGACCTCGGAGGACATTTCCTGCAACTTTGAGAGCAAGTATCAGTACATCAGCAGGAGCTTCATCTCCTCGGGCCTGCGGGACAGCAGGGCGGCCGCCATGCAGGGCGTGAGGCCGCACTCCACGGACGCGCTGACGGAGCAGCTGCGGAGGCTGCTGTCCCCGGAGCAGGAGGACGGCCGGGAGCCGCCGTGCCCCCGGCAGATGGAGACGGACGAGGACTGTCCCCGCGCCCTGGTGAGGAAGCTGTCGTCGCGCAGCCAGAGCCGCGTGCGGAACATCGCCAGCCGCGCCCGGGAGCGGCAGGAGGCGGCGGGCAGGCCCCGGCCGTGCCCCGCCGTGCCCGGCGTGGTGCTGCGGAGCAAGGCCGCGGGGCCGCCCGCCGCCAACCGCCACTCCACCGGCTCCTACATCTCCCGCTACCTGCACGGCTGCCCCGCCGAGCGCCGCGGCGTGCCCGAGGGAGCCTGCAGCGCCCTGCAGCACGGCTGTGTGGAGCTGCAGCTGCCGCCCGGCCAGCAGGACCAGCCCGAGATCTATTTCCTGCTCAGGCTGTAAAGGTGTGCCGCGGCGCGGGAGCACGGCTCACACACTGCTGCGCTAGACAGCTCTCACACTGCACGGCTCACGGCTCACACACTGCTGCACGGCACTGCACAGCTCACACAATGCACACTGCACAGCTCACAGCTCACACACTGCACAGCTCACACAATGCACACTGCACAGCTCACAGCTCACACACTGCTGCGTTGCACAGCACACACACTGCTACATTGCACGGCACAGCTCACACACTGCACAGCTCACACAATGCACACCGTACAGCTCACGGCTCTCACACTGCACAGCTCACACACTGCACAGCCCACACTGCACAGCTCACGCAGCTGCACTACACAGCTCACACACTGCACAGCTCACACACTGCACAGCACACACACGGCTGCAGTACACTGCACAGCTCACACACTGCTGCACGGCACTGCACAGCTCACAGCTCACGCACTGCTGCACTGCAGGGAGGATGGCTGCTTGCAGTGTTTCAGTTATTCCAAGATGTGGTTTCATGCCAGTGCGTCAGTGTGATTTCAGTTCCCGGCAGAGCTGAGGGAAGTGGGAACCCCTCCATGCTTAGGGCTGTGTTAGTGAGGGCCGGAGCTGCCGGGCCCTGTGTGCATTTGTAGCATTTTGTGTCTGTAATGCCCTGCTCCAAAGCCTGACCTTGCACTGAAGGCAATACTGGTTTCCTTGTGTCTTGTCCTCCTGCTTGGAAAAAAACACTTTTGGTGATCACTTTTGGCCTTTTGTGAGGAATCTCCAAAGCACTGTGTTGTCTGGAAATGCTGGACTGGAGCTTGTTCTGCCCAACAGGCAGCGACCCTCCATTAGCATCACTTGTTCTGAATTGTTCTTGTAAATTTTATATGTTTTCATGTATGAACTGTGATTCTACAGCAAATGGTTTGTAGAATTAGGGTTAGTCCAGATTTGTGAGTCCTGTGTAGATTTGTCTTCTGCCCTCTCTATGAAGTATGACAACAGTTGTCTTCCTTTTTGGTTACTGTGTTGATTTGGGACAGAGTGGAATGTGGGAGTAATTCTGCTTTTATGAATGAAAACACTTGATTTCTGCTTATTTTGTTACGTATTTTTGCTGTTGGTTGTGTGAGTAGCTTTGGTACAGCAGATCCATTTTCTGTATATTTGTAATTTTATTGCTAAATTGTCGACAGTCAGTGGAATATTTAAACTGACATGGTAGAGTGACTACTTTGACTGTTCACCTTTTTCTATGAAGGCTGAAGGTGAATTGGGTGAAGGAATCTCAGACACCTAAAGCTTCCCTGTAGGGAACAACATAGCTTTATTTTGGTTGGAAGATACTCCTTGCCTTTGCTGTAAGTTTTTCTGATATGTCAAAGACGTACCTTTTACCTCTTTCTTTTGTAATGCAGAGTATTATTATTCTTGAAAACGTCATTAAAATAGATTTTTAAGCACTTGCTTACATATTTTCTGAAAAAAAAAATCTAAATGATTGGTGCTGAATCCAGCAGCAGTTAGTGACTGCACACATCTGTCTTGGCAGGAGAGGCAAGGAGGGAAGATCCTTAATTTCCCAGGGTGGTTCCTGGCTGGAGGTGGCAGCTGAGCTCTGGTCTCCTTTCTGGATTATTTGAGCCACATTTGAGTTTGTCTGACTGTTCCAGTCAGGCTCCAACACAGGAGAGTGGCTGTGTTAGCACTGGAAGAGAACAGTGGCTTTTCCAAACAAAAACCATTTGTCCATGGAGGAACAGAACCAGGCACTGGATTAATCCCTTTAGCCTTGGATCTGGATTTCTGTCTTACATCCAGGATGTAGTTTGGGAGGTGTGACTGAGACCCAGTAGAAGTGCCTTGTGAGGAAGCAAATGAGAAGATCTCCGTTGTGGGAGGTGAAAAAACTTGTTTTAATTGCAATTAATTTAGAAAAATTTATGGTGCTTGCAGGAGGTCAGAATAGATTATTGCAGCAGTGTTTTATCACATAATCTCTTATACTTTCCTTTTAATTCTAGAAGTTAATCCAGATGGGGACAGTTCTTTGTGTGACAGTGACATTTGGCTAGTGGAGAAGGGCAGGGTTTCTCTAGTGCAGCTGAAGCCAAATACACATCAGCCTATTTATATACAAATACATATATCTATATAAATACTATTTCTACAGTTTTTATTTTAAATGAACAAACTTCATTTCCTTTCATGGAGTGGAAGCAATGCAAACAAATGCACCTGCTGCCAATCCAGCTGTTCCTGTGGGGATGTTCCTGCTGTGAGGTGACCCACAGTGCTGATCCTGCTGTGCCCAACTGATCTGATGGGACTGGTGAGTGCTGCTGAGTACTGCTGAGTACTGCTGAGTACTGCTGAGTACTGCTGAGTACCGGTGATGGCGGTCCCCAGCAGCTGGGGGACACTCTGGGTCACAGACCTTTGTGTCACTGGGAATTGCTGCTGCTGCAGCCATTTGGGGGCCCAGAAAATCCTGCTCTGTGCACAAACTCCTGAGCTCTATGGGAATAGGACACTTTGGGAAAACTGCAGATGCCTCCTGCTCCAGCTTTGTGCTCTGGATCATGAACTGAGGGGGTGCTGAGTTCAGAAATCCAGCACTTCTAGGGCTCAGCCTTTAACCTGGGATGCTGAGTTCAGAAATCCAGCACTTCCAGAGCTCAGCCTGTAAACTCTGGGAACATCTGGTGTGTGGATCCCAGGCAGCATTGTGCAGAGCCAGGGGTTTTAGACATAAGGGTGGGACACATCAGCAATCTGCACTCCAGACATCTAGAAGGCCATTCAATTTTAGTCCTCACCCCAAATTAATTAAACTGTCTGAACAAGGCTGCAGGTTGTTGAAAATCCATCTAGTGAAGACTTTTTTGGTGCAGAATCTGCACAGAATAAACGATCACTTTAGCCTAGTAAAGGCTAGTAGTGGCTCACATCCTGGGTTAGCAGGCTTAAATTGCTTTGCTAATTCATGAAGGAAGGCATAAATGAAGCTGTTCAAGAATCTGCAGAGAACAGATGGGTTTGGAATATTACTTTTGAGAAACTATCTATTTTCTAATTCAAAGCCAGAAAGAGTCTCCGGTTACATTTATGTAATTGTTTACTGGAATATCACGTGCCCCTGCTTTAAACAGTTGTGCAGAATGTTCCAGGTGTTAGGGAGCCGTTCCACATCCCTCACTCCTGGCACAGGAGCCCCTGTTCCAGCGCTTTGGTAGGAGGCCTTCCATCCTGAGTTTTCCATTTGCATCTGAAATAAGTTTAAGGTATGTAAGAATAAAACATTTCGTGAAAGAACAGCCAGATTTTCACCCAGGAGCATGTTGGGTCAATTTTGTTCTTGGACTGCTGCTCATTTGGATTTGTTTTGCTAAGATTTTAATGCTATTCCTTTTCACAACAGAGAAAATCATGTGCGGGACCCTCAGTCACACACGAGACAGTGGCACAGTGATTACACTGATTACAGATCTGCTTAGACATGCAGGAGGAGTAAGAAATTGAATTTCTACCAGAGATTATCTTTTAAAGTCCTATGTTGGTTGAGACAGAAAGAAATTAAAATGAACAGTGCCTGGCTGGCCTAGTTGATGTGGAATTTTGTGTGCATAGAAAGCCATGGAAGTGGAGATACCTTCTTTTACACTTGACTTTAGTCCAGCTAAGGACCAAGGCAGGAGAGTTTGTAGTCTGGGTGCAGCTGAGTTACCTGGGCTGGCAGATGGACCGGGCTGTGTTTGTTTGGGAGGGGAGGAGAGCAGCTGTAGCTGTGCAGTGCTGTGTTAGTCCTTGCTTTAGGAAGGGGTTTGTAACATGCAAAGCCTCTGCAGCAGAGCCTTGTCCTTGCCTTGTCACTGCTGCAGTCCCAGCAGCGTTTGGAGGCTCCAGCTCCAGCCTGAGGAGCCACGTGGATCTGCTGCTCTGCTTCTGTTTGTGCAGTGAAAACACAGGAAAGGGATGCTGAAAAGGGACTTGGAGGTTCTGGACAACCTGAATTTCACTGGCTGCTTGGCTGGGCACTTGCAAATAAAATCCCATTCTTTCTGGTGGGTGCATTTAAAACTTGCATGGAATGACATGGAAATAGTTCCTTTATATTCCAACCAATGAGGTCTTTTCCAAGGCCCACTGTTCTCTGATCTAATCCCAGCACACAGGGAATGCAGCCCATAGGTCCCAAGACCTCTGGTGTCTGCCAGCCCAAACCTTGGGGTGTGGGACAGCCCTGGAGCTCTGAGGGCTCCTTGAGGAGCCACCTCGCTGTGCCCACTGCTCTGTGAGGAGGAGCAGCAGATTCCTGCACCAACTGGGATTGACCATTGCTGCGACACCCTGCGGGATTTGCAGAGTCCCCTTAGGAGCAGCTCTGGGGCCCTGAGCTCTCCCTGGGTGTGCCAGGCATTCCCCTGGAGCTCTGCTGCTCCAGCCCCTGTTCCAAGGCACTGCTTGGATGGGTAATTAAAGTGCAGCTGGGGGGGAGTGCAATTCACCAGTGCAGTCAGACAGTATTTATGTGATCCCATTTCAAGGAGTAATAGACTTAAGGAAGCACATTCTTCAGGGAAACAGATGTCTGGAAGCAGATGATTAATTTGTGCTGAGTTTTCAAGCACTCATTTAACTTCCCAGCTCTTTAAAGTGGATTCTTTAATTTAGTGTGTCGTGTCTTAAACATTTATAGTCAAAATCTTATTTCAGTTAAAGATGTGTTTGTCTAAAGTGATACTTTTAAATTCAGTGGAGTTCTGCAAATGAACACTGCTCAGACACCAGAATATGCAAAGTTGCAGAGTGCTGCAAGTAATGTTAATTTGACTTTCCTATTTCCAGGGCTGGTAACATTTTTTTCAGTAACATGAAAATTCAGGTGCATCCACGAGGATCCTCTTGCAGTGCAGAGTTCAGCAGGATGAGGGAACACAACTGAGTGCCAAATTTGGGTGAGGGAGAAGGGACATATGTCCAGGAACTGTCCCTTTGATTTCCTTGCAGAAAAGCCCTTGTTTTGGCTCAGAGGAGGTGTTTCTCTAGCCTGTAACTCAGGCTCACCCATCACCAGGCCAGTAGGCCCTGCTCTGCTGCAGCTCTGAACTGGGAATTCAGAGGGATTCAGCCCAGAGCCAGAGGAAATGGTTCCCCTCTCTGGGATGGTTCTGGCAGCATCTCCTGCTGCACATAGTGGAGATGCTGAAAGCTCAGCAGGAGGAATTCACACAGCAAAGCCCTGTGCTGCTCTGAGGGGAAGCTTTAAACAAGGACTAACTCCATGTGCTTTGTTTGAGGTGTATAATAACCTAAATCAGACCAAAATCCTGAGCTGTTGGTCATACACATCCCATATATTTTCACTTGTTACCAAGTGAAAGAACTGCAGGGAGTGATGGCAGTCCTGTGGTGCTGATCCACCAAAGCCTTCCCAGGGCCAACAATCCAGAGGCTGCGGTTGCTGGATGTATTTCTGTTCATTTTTTATTGAAATGGTTTTAGCTAATCAAACCATGATTGATTGATTGATTGATGAGAACTGGAATATGATATCCAGTTTGGATTTCCCAGATTCTGTTCCTGAGGCATCTCCTCTGCAGGAGGGACTGGAACACAAGCCCTCAGAGCTCACAGCAGAACCAATGGCAGCCTCCTGCTTTTGCTGAGGAAATCATTCCACCAGCTGTTCTCTCGCCCAGAAACTTTCCTTCAGCGTCTTAGATGGAACAGGAAGAACAACAATGGAATGTTGTTAGGGATCGATATTTGTCCCTTGAAGTTTCTCTAGTATTTGTTAGTTTTTCCATTCCATTTCCACTTCTTCCAAGGAAGTTACCCCAACTACATCAGCGGTGATTTTTGTGACAAGTGATCAGGGTAATTTGTTGGTTTTTTTAAAAAAAATGTGTTTAAATGGATGCCTTCTTAGAGGCCTTCCCTCCATGGCATTTCCCAGCCATGCTCTTGTGCCTCCTGTCCATATCACTTTGTGGTGATCCAAGCTGTGGATAACATTTGATCTGTGCAACAAATCCTGTTTGTGTGGGGCCACAGAGACAGAACAAACCCTGGCTGCTCTCAGATGGTCAATTACCTTAATTGAGTTCTCAGTATTTATTAACAGACCTTTAATTCATCTTTCACTCTTACCTTCAGGTTTCTCCCCAGTCTCTCCCCATGTGTGAGACGAGGTGATTTCTATGCGCAGGCTGTGCACTGCACAGATGGGTCTGACAGCAGTGCCATATTCTCCCACCAAAATTGACAGGATAATAAGTGGAGATCTTGTTAAACTTGGCTGTGTTGCCATCAGTGCTTGTTTGCTAATATTTCACAGCAAGGCAGACTGGCTGACAGGGCTTTGCTGAATGCATTGGCAGCAGCCTTTTCTTAAGCTTAAAGAAGGAAAAAGGAGCAGAGATTGCTGGAGATCTTGCCAAGACAAGTCCAAAATACGATGGGGAAGCTGAGGGGCTGAGGGAGCCCAGGGCTGCCCATCTGCCATGGCTCTGACCCTCCTGCCAAAGGCTTTTCCATCCAAGCAGCTCCTGAGCTGCCCAGAGTTACACACAAGGCTTTGTTTGGCAAAAGCTGGAAATCTCTCCACATCACGTATCAGCAACTGCAGCCTCTCTGCTGAACTCTGGGCACACCTGGGCACATCTGGAGGACTCAGACGCAGCAGGAATGGACCGGGGTGGCAGCAGCAGCAGGGAAGGATTTGCCAGAAACTGCTTGGGTTTAACTTGGCGCCCTGAGCCGCACAAACACCTGCGTGGAGCTGGGCACAAGAGCTAAAGAGCTGCCAGACAGACACTCGTTAAAGTTTAATTAATGACTCAGACACCGAGGGTGGGTCCAGCAGGAGCAGGGCAGTGTCCAGCAGGAGCAGGGCAGTGTCCAGCAGGAGCAGGGCAGTGTCCAGCAGCCCATCATGGCCAGGGCTGGGGCAGCTCCAGGGGCAGGATGTGCAGGATGTGCAGGATGTGGGGTCAGGCTCCACTGGGCTCTCCGCCTGGGGCATCCTGAGCAGGGTTATTTTTTCATGCTGGATGGGAGCATTTAAGGCAACATTTGATCATTATTTTTCAACTCCTCTGTAACCATAGAGACCAGGAGCTTCCTAAAGCAAAGCAGGAGCTCTCGAGGTGCAGCTGGAACTTGCTCAGATATTTCTGCCTCTTTTGGCCCCTTGTCAAATCCTTTTGCTTTCAGGAAACTGGAACAAAGGATCAGAGTGGCATATGCAGAATATTACACTTCAAATTAAAGTTCAGTGGGGTAAAGGTGAGTGGATCTGCATTTGAAAACAGGGTAACTCAGAAGCTCCTCTGAACAGGGAGGGTGTATGCCAAGAAAATGAGCAGGTACAGCAGGTCTTCCTTCTCTATAAAACACAATCAAGAGGACCTACACCTGGAAAGGACAGAAGATGAGGAGGTGGAAAGATATGATGGAAAGTATTTCATTAGTCACATATCTGTGAATCTGTGAACTGTTGGATAGGGATAGAAAAGTCTCTGTCATCTGACTTCCCATGATTGGCTGTTCCCAGTGTGACAGGACTGCATTGTGCCAGGTCCAGCTTGAATGCAGGAGCTCTGATGGGTCAGTGTGGTGAAGCCTGATTTTGTTTAGCATTCCTGCATCTTGAGCTAATTATTTTGCTAAATGTGCACGTGGTCCTGCCTCAGTTTTGTTAGATGATCAACAACTTTGTTGTCATCCTTAGTTCCTTACACTCCTGTTCAGAGAGCAGTTTATTTCCTCAGCATTTCCTTTTATTGAATTGCAGTGTGTTTAATCTCGGGATATGGCACCAGAGAGAAATGTTTATTTCTGCAATTCATGGTAGGAGCTCAGTTTCACTGTCTGCTGAGTCCCCTCAGGAGCTGGGATGTGTGGAGTCAGTGATTTCAGTGTCCAGGGCACATCCCTGGGGGAGCTGAGCTGCCCTGGCCCCAGCAGGAGCTCTCACCTCCCGCAGCCCTGGCTTCCCTCCGTGGAGGGGAATAAACTGAAGAGGGAATATTTCCTGGATGTGGAGCAAATAGTTCTGTGAAACAGCAATAAAGCCATCCCTTCAGGAGAGCCCCTGGATTCCTGCTCCTCATCCTTAGCTTAACTTGTCCAGCAACTCTTCACACTGGGCCAGCAGGAAATGGGGGATGCTGCAGCAAAGTGTGTTTTACTGACTCACAAAAGCCCAAGGATGTGCAGGTCTGGCTGCTGTGTACCAGGATTGTTTACAGCTCCCTGTGGGTGGCAGCAATCCCTGCCCAGCAGGGAGGGAACCCAGCCCTGTGTGCAAAGATGTGCTGGGGAAATGCATTTGTGGCGATGAAAATTCATTGATTTGTGGTGCAATGAGATGTCACATGTCGGGAGACACGAGTAATGGATCTGGATGAATTTTAACAGGATTTTTAAAGTTATCTGGAAAGGATCCTGAGTCCCACTGCACTTCTGTGCGATTTCAGCCCACACAATCATCATCATCCTGCTCAGAGAATTGTTACACATAAAGTTGGAGTAGCTATGGGGGAATTGTTTTCTTTTCTCTGTATTATACAGAGGACTGAATTTAATGACAGGAGAGGAAATGTCAGAACTAAATAAATGACTAATTCCTTGCAGCAGTAGAGCTGGTGCCATAAAACATAAGTTAATAAATGACAACTGTTTAGACAGGCTTGAGCCACCCTTACTCTTCCCAGCATTTTAATGGCAGAAGGGAGTTCTCAGTGCTTTTCTCTGAAGCCAAGGAGCTGTGGCAGAACCTGGAATTACCTTGGGATGCTGGGGGCGCAGCCTCAGGTGTGGGTTGTGCAGCCACACAGGCAGAGGTGCTGCCTCCTTCCTCTTCTCCCTGGGGAGCTCTGCCTCGCTTCAGATTAAAAAAAAAATCCCTTCCTTGCCCTAAAAACCAGCAGGGAGAGAGGTGGGTGCAGCTGCTCCACGTCCCTGCCTCTGTCCTCTCGCAGCCCTGGCTCCCTTCCTTCCCAAAGCCCTGTGTACCCACCCCGGGCTGCCACCCAGCACACACTGCTCTGCCTCTGAGCCACGACTGACAGCATTCCAGGCTTTACATGCTTGCATTCATCTTTAAGATTAGATTATCAGCTTTGCAATGTATTGAGGAAAAAAAAAAAACTCCTGTTTTTCTCCTTAAAAAAAAAATCAATGTGCAGGTGTGGCAGGGGAGCAGTCTGAGGCTCAGGATGTATCAACACCAAGATCTGCAGAGGGATCGTTCAGCAACAGGCTCTTTAACAATCCAGAAGACAAGTTGGGAAGGAGATTTAATAAGGAAGGAAATGATCTGTGTTTTGTTTTCCTGGAGCAGCTGCTGTTTATGGAATTGAGGCACACAGTGTGACAGCACAGAGGTAAAAGCAGAGTTCAGAGTTCAGAGGCAGTAGGAGCTTACACTGGGACATGCTGATATTGGGATGTCATGTCTGGTGGAAGACAATCCCATAATTTAAGATCTGTAATCAGTTCAAGATCTACATTGTTACAGAAATATTTTTCCCCAAAGAGCCAATATGCAGCTTAATTTCATGATTCCTTAATATCTGTTAAAACTGGCAGTGGAGAGTCAAAGAGGCTCTTCTTAGTTCTGGTGTCTCCTTCAATGAACTTGGAATCATCCGTTGGCAGCAAATTAACGAACAGCTGTAATTATGCTAAAAATACGATGTTGAGAGGATTGGGGCAGGCCAGGAAGTGGCTGAGCGCTGGGGTGGCACAGGGCAGAGGGAATGTGCCCAAAGCAGCAGCCACGGGCACAGCTCCCAGCAGCACTGACTCCGTGTGCCAGGCAAGGACAGGGCTGGGCATTCTGCCTTTCCTGGGCTCTCGGGGTGTCCTGGAGCTGCAGGGCAACGAGCAGTGTGACACTGCACATGCTCGGGTTCAAAGGACGTGCCACTGCAAAGGCAGCCGTGCCCCTCGGGGTGCTGCCAGGGAGATCTTTGCTCCAGGGACGAACTCGTTGTTATGGGCTTGGGGAGCCACACGTGTGCCTGGGTCACAGCCCAGTGTCCCTCCTGTGGGTCACACCTCAGTGTCCCTCCTGTGGGTCACAGCCCAGTGTCCCTCCAGGGTCACCAAACCCTCAGCCACCACCTGTAAGGTCCTTTCCAGCCCATTCTTTGTCCCCCAGCTCCTTCACCTGCAGCTGCCCTTTCCCTGTGGGGTGTGACTGGAGCCCCTCCCTGGCTGGGTGTCCCCTGCTGTGTCCCTGCATCCCACCCTTGCATTGTCCCAGATTTGTCACAACAAACAGCGCAGGCAGATGTGCAGAAGCAGCAAAAGAACCATTAAAAAGCGTCCCCAATATGAATTTATGAGCAAGGTAATGGAATAGGATCATTCTGGCACAAGGGTTATTTTCTATTTGCCTTTTGAATCTGAAACATTCAGAGCAGTTTGAGAGTTTTGATGGGTAATAAAAGGCTGACCTGTTTTCTGTCAAATTGCAATTGTACAGCCCTGGCTTAGCAATACTTTGCCAGCTGGAACTGGGGCAAAGTAAATCCACAGACATTATATAACTTGAATTGGTTTATACAAGGAGAAAGGGATGTATCTTAAGCTTTTTAAATAAGGGATGAGTGCAATACTGGGAATTTGTTAATATTATCTCCTGCTCAATTTTACAATGCGTTTCCAGGTGCAGCATTTAAAGGCAGTTTCGGTGATGGGATCACTGGCTTCCCTGTGGCCGGGAGCTGCTGGTGTAGGGGTGGGATTGAGTTGTGCTGTAGGTGGATATTGCTGTGGTGAGATGATCCTGGGAGGAGCTTGGTGGAGATACCTGCATGGGCAGGGAGAGCTCTTCCTCACAGCCAGGAAAGCAAAGCAATCAATCATTTGTCAGAGGGAACAGAAATAGTTGTGGTTTAAGGCTCTCCTGTAATGTCAACGTCAGTGAAGAGCTCCAAAACCAGCTCCTTCTGTCAGCATTATTGACCAACCTGGAGAGAACCATCCAAAACTTTTCATTTTAGCAGGAGAAAATGAATTTATTGACATTTTAAAGCACAACGACTACTCTGGGGAGGTTAGAGGACAATACTTTGAAATGTCTCAGTTGTGCAGGGGTTTTTATGTCATCATTCCAGTGTCAGAGCCCAGGGCAGAGCACAAAGAGACCAAAGCCATGATCTTAGTGACTTGTATGTACACCAATATGTAATATATGACATATATATTATATATTATATAATATATAATATATATTATATATTATATATTATATATTATATATTATATATTATATATTATATATTATATATTATATATTATATATTATATATTATATATTATATATTATATATTATATATTATATATGCCTAAGTTCATGCTTCTGGAGTGACACTGGGGCCAAGGTGCAGTGGGACAGGGGTGAGCACTGCACTGGGAAGTGCAGTCCAAGGATCTTGCAGCAGTTAAAAATAAATCAACTCAAAATAGGCTGTACATCAGCAAAGCTGGAACTCGCCACACTGTCACATCAGTCCCCAGCAGAGCCCCAGTTGCCCTGACAATGAGGGAAGGGAGCAGCCCTGCTCAGCTGCTGCTGCCCGAAGTGCAGCCCTGGCAGAGCCTGGGAATTGTTTCCACATGAGGGCAGGGGCTGCTTTGGGAGGAGCCGGTGTCACAACCCCCCCTCTCTCTCCAGCTGGCGGGGGACAGTTGTCAGGCACAGGACAAAGGCCAAAGAATGGCCTTTTCAGACTGTTTTACTCCGTTTCCAGCAGGTTTTTAAGGCAGCCATTGCCGTGAGCGTTGGTACGTTGGGGGTTGTGACATGATTTCACTAAATGTGGATGTCAGGGTTTGTGCTGCCCTTGTTCTTCCCCCAAGGAGAGCAGGGAACAATTCCTTCCCAATATCCCATCTCACCCTGCCTCTGGCAGTGGGAAGCCGTTCCCCTTTGTCCCTTCAGCTCCTGATGTTGCGTCCCAGGTTCCTGGTGTCCTTTCCCAGGTCCTGCTTCTGTGGAGTTGTTGGAAGGACAAGGGCGACATCCTTGTGACAGTTCCTAACTCCTGGAAGGAGTCACGGAAGGGGTGACCTAAAGGTTCATTGGAACTGTGTGAAGGACACTGTTTGGAATGAACTTCTCTGGGACCACTCTGAACTCACCTGAGCTTATTTTAGAAGGACAGAGCCATGGCACCAAATCCTGCAGGGACCTGCAAACGTGTCCTGTGTCACCTGTGGGATGAGGGCACTGGGAGTGTCACAGCCAATGGCTCCAGGAGCTGCACAAACAGAGCCAGGACATGCTCAGTACAACACAGAGCCTTCGTTTAATAACCTAATCTTATAATTCAATTATAATATTGTAATATTTTAACTTATAATTCATTATATGTTAACGTGTCAGTACAGAAAGACACGACACCGAATATTAATTGTCTCCATTTGAATGTCGCTTAATACGTCCAGAATTTAAGGTCAAAGTAATTACCTTTGCTACTAATTTAATTAGCATTCATTTAGAAGAAAACATCCTTTGGCATTTGACAGCATTTAAACTTTATGTTGCTTGTTCAGAAATAACTCCCAAGGGGAAACAGTCACTTAGGGAATGTCTCAAAAATCCCAGATTATTTGGAAATTAAACTGTTGCTTTACCTTTCCTTCCCATGTGTGTGCTCATACAGAAATAAGCCTTGGGGTTTTGGAATCCTCAGTTTGCATGAAGGAATGGATCAGATAATAATAATAATAACAGTAATATTCACTGAATATACTTGTATCAGTTACCTGCAGCATCAGTTTCTCTGGAGAGGAGAACTAAGTGCTTTTTGTGCCTCTTTTGGGGTTTTTGTGGATTCTGTACTATTGCTGCTGGTTGATGATGATGGTAACTGTTCATGTAACACACGGAATATTCTGACTTCAGTATTTTGGGGGATTTTTGTAGCCTAGAAAACTGGATGGCAGTTCACAGCACCTGCTGAAGTAGCAAAGGCTGGTGCTCAGGTAAAAACCCATGAATAATTCTGACATGCATTTAGAAACCATGAAGATCTTGCTATCTGCTGATAAAATAATCCAGCGCAGATTATCACACCCCCAGGGGGGTGGTTTTCCTCCATTTTTGCTTTAAATCCAAACTTCAAGATAACTTATCAAAAGACTATTTTTAGAGATCATACCCCTATTAAAATGTTCCAAATTATCTTTTCTCTGGCAGCCCTCAGGCTTTTCTGCCTGTCCTTTTTCTGGCAGCATGATCATAAAGCTCTTAAGCCCTTACAAAAGATAACATGCTCTTGATGAGGTTTAAAGATAGCTTATTTCAGATTCATTTAAATGAACCCAGAATAAACTGGCTCTGAGGAAAGCCTTTTACTCAGCTAAGAATTTCTGCATTTTTTTCAGCAATTAACTTAAAAGTGGAGTCATTAAAGTGGTAAATTTCTGTGTTCGGGGAAGGGCCTGGAAAAGGGACCATTGGCCTTTTTATCTTTTGATGGAGGGTTTTATAAACTCATTGTTCTTCAAAATATAACACCAATGTGTGCAAATGTCACTTGTGACCTCTTTGGTCATTTGAGGAGCATTGCAGACCACGCTGACTTTGGGGGAAAGACAGGTGAGTGCAGGTGTTGTCCTTTGCTCCCTAAAAACAGGGCAGGGGGTGCAGAGGTGGGGTAGCAGAAATGTGGATCAGGGAAATGTCTGGCAGGGCAGGGCTGTTGCAGGAGGAGCTCCCTTCCCAGTGCTGATCTTCTCTCACGCCGTGGTTATCTGAAATAATTTCCTGTGAAGTATCACTGAGGGAAAAGGGAGAGCTGCCTCACTGCTTTCCATCTGTAGGTTCAGTATCCCAAGAGGAGGGATTTGCATCCAGAAACCCGAGACAAAATAATATTTCTCCTGTGTAAACCTAACGTAGTGTAATTAATTCTAGAAACAGTACGTTATTTTTCATTTTTTCATCATTCCCAAGACTTTTTCCCAAGCTCTGAGACCGGGGCTGGCCTGGCTGCGGGCACTGCGGGCAGGGATTGCCCTCTGCTGGCAGCCAGCCCTGCCTGGAGCAGGAGGGATTCCAGCAGACATTCCCAGAGATTGCCACTGCCCGGCTCCTGGAGCAGCTGCGGGAGTCCCTCGGAGCCGGGCAGTGACAAAACCCACGGGTCCTTGTGCCACAGTGATGTGGGGGGCACAGCCTGAGCCGGGGGTCTGGGGGGTCCCAGAGTGGGCCAGAGTCACCTCCTGGGGCTGTGAGCAGGGACACATTTGGGGCTCAGGGACAGAGCTGGGGCTCAGTGACACCCCTGGGGCTCAGGGACACCCCTGGGGTTCAGTGACACCCCTGAGGCTCAGTGCCATTCCCTGCAGACATTAAAGGGTTGGATGGGGCTTGGAGCACCCTGGTCTGTGGAAGGTGTCCCTGCCCACGGCACGGGGTGGAACAAGACAGGCTTTAAGGTCCCTCCCAACCCAACCCAAAAACTGGCTTCCAAAAGCTAAAACCAGTCTAGTCTGGGAGCTTAGTTTGGGGCAAAACACAGTGAAGAACCTAGAGACGTGAGAAGGGCAGGGAGAATTCATGTCAGACAAGCAGCAAGGTCTCTGTGTCTGCCTGCGGATGCTGCTCTTGGTTCCTCAGGTGATGTGAACAGCAGCCAGACCCGTGAACATACCCCAGGCCTCACCTTGGAGCATCCTTGGCCAGTGCCAGAGGCGCCTCAGGGGCTTCAGCTGCCTCATTTCCTCTAACTCTCGTGGGATTGATGTGACGGGGGCCAAAGGCACCCCAGGGTGGGGAAAACTCCTTTTCCAAAGCCCCAAAACAGTGAATAA
Organism: Chamaea fasciata; assembly: GCF_029207755.1. Taxonomy (NCBI): domain Eukaryota; kingdom Metazoa; phylum Chordata; class Aves; order Passeriformes; family Sylviidae; genus Chamaea; species Chamaea fasciata. Next base: position 21,398,074 of record NW_027094096.1, on the reverse strand, counting down.
ACACATCTGTCCTGAGGAGCGTTTCAAAGCCAGCAGGTTTAGTTTGTTTAGAATCCCCAACACACGCCTCCTGTGTGGCTCTGCCGACTGCAGCCCCCTGCGAACAGGAATTTGCTGTAGCTGTCACAAGAGGGAACTGCAGCACCAGACTGGAGCTGCTGTTCCTCGCACACCTTTTCTCTAAGGACTCCGTGGCTGCAGTCATCCTCCTCCTAAAACTGCTCTCCTCTTACAAGTAAGATTGTCTGTTAACTCGTGCACGAAGTTGCCCATTTTTATTGCTTTTGAGAACTTTATTTCTGGTCAGATAAAACGTGGCAATATCTTCACGGCTTTTCAAGGCTCGCAAAGCTTTTTTTGAGTTAACTGATTCGCCATGGTAAATTTCAAAGCGCGTTTTCCCCCAGCGCAGAGGGTTCATTTAAAAAGGAATATATAAGCTATAGGAAAAGCAGGGACAAGGATCCCTGTCATGTTCTCCCCCAGGGAGGTGGACTGCTGGAGGAGGGCACATCTCCCTGGGGATATGGAATCAGAGGAGTTGATGCCAGAATCACCTGGAAAAGGAAAGAGAAGATGACCTGGCTGGTTTTCTGCAAGATGAGAGGAAGTGAGGCAGCCCCTCGGTGCCAGCCTGGCACAGAGATCCCAGGGATCCAGGTGGCATTCCCGGGGTGAGTCTGGGGTGTGTGGGGCTCCCCGGCACTCACAGGAACTACTGGGACACCTCGGGGGATCCCTGCACTTGGGTATGCCTTGGATTTATCACAGGTTTTCTTCTGCTCTTGAAGTTTGTCCCAACCTTGCTTTTCCCAGTTTTTAAGAGCTGGGAGTCCTCGTGGGAGCAGATAAGAGCAGGATATCTGCAGGTGTCTCTGCTGGGGAAGGTGACTTCAGGGCTGCCTTGTGCCCACCTGAGCTGTAGTTGTTTAATGCATGGTGGTGCTGGGCTGATGGTGGGACTTGGTGATCTTAAAGGTCTTTTCCAACATTAACCGTCCCCTGAATCTATGAAAATGCAGACTAAAAGATTCTGAAGAAATCCTTCATTTTGCTCTAAAGACGACATTGAAATGAACTTGCTCCATTTTATCCAGTTCATGGTCAACTGGAATGGTCAAATCAGGAAATAAATCTTAGACAAACATGACATTTTAGAAAGTCTTTCACAATTTATGATAATGAACACGCCCTTTTTTCTTCAGCCAGTTTGTGTTTTGCCATTGTGTTCCTTGCTGGCACAAGCCAATGTTCTTTCAGAGGACGCAGCAAGATCAAATAAAGATGTTTTCAGTCCTGACTTTGCCCAGCACATGAGCTGAAATCCCACAGGCCAGTGGTTGTTTGTGAACAATCTTCTCTCTGCTCGGTTGTTTTCAGCCAGGAGATGTGGGGCAGAACCAGAAACACCAAAAACACCTCCTGCACCAGGGAGTCTTCCTCAGACTGCTTGCTGCACACAGAGCGCACTGCAGGTTATTTTTGCTCATCCAAACAAACGGAATTGGAGTAATTATTAACTTCGTTGTTCTGTCACAGCAGAAAAATCAGGTGGAAAATGCAGCATGGTAAGTCTGGGGTTCTCACTCTGCCCAGGAGTTGGGATTCAGTACAAATCCAAGTGCCACACGAAATGCCTTCCAGTTGTGAAGAAAATGCCAAGTAGACAGTAAAAGCCACAGCAACAGGTTGCAGTGATGTGTAAATCACAACTCTCAGCCCCCAGAAAGCTGCCACTTCTCCAATCAGAAACCCTGGGGATTTATGGTCTGTGATGGGCTGGGTTCCCCTCCAGAATAATAATCACAGGATGGAGAAGCAATGGGTGAAGTCTTTATGTGAAGAACCTGAGACCTGCCCCGTGAGTGAGCCTGAGCTGGGCAGCTCTGGGGGCTGAGCTGTCTGAGGGAGCTCAGTGCGGTCCAGCTCAGGGGAATCAGGGGAAGGACGTGGCTGGGGGGGTCTCATGAGCTCTGGTGAGGGACACTGGGCTCCTCTTCAGCTGCTGCTGGCCCTGGGCTGTGTCCTGGCTGTCCCCTGGGCTGTCCCCTGGCTGTGCCCTGGGCTCCTGGTGCTGCTCCTCAGCCCTGCAGGGCCCCAGGGATGCCAGGAGCTGCCCTGGTGCGGAGGGATCAGAGCTGGGGCCATGCCCTGTGCCAGCTGCAGAGGAATTTCCCACCCCTGAGCTGCCAGGAACTGGAGCTGCACAAAGGCAAAGCCCACCTCGTTATCGCTGCTATTCTGGGACACCAGTGGGGGCAGATCCAGGGACGGCTCGTGGACATCTCTGCACTGTGGTGCCGTTTCCCCTCTTCTCAGCTGGGTTTTGCAGGTATCTCAGCGTTCAGCTGAGGGCTGCTTCTGTCTGCCAGCAGAGATGATGTGTACACCCAGAGCCCTAGGAAGCCGCATGTGGAATTAATTATTTAGTGGCTTAATACATGGATTTTTTTTCAGGCCTTCAGCTCCATAGTTATCAAATAAATCAGCCTTTATTTCCATGATTTAAATGCGAGTAGAAGTAACGCCTAGTCATTTGTAAGGGAGCTTTCAAATGCTAAGATTGGTGTGACTAATAAAATGCATTTCATGAGACAGATTTTCCACACATAAACCTATTCTGTGAATGCAATAATCTGATATTCACGTATGTTAGTCTGCAGGTCACAAGAGAGTATGGGAAAGCCATAAAATAATTCAAGGCATATAAACTTGGCTTTTGATTCGCTAGTAAATCAGGGTTTTTTTCTTAAAGGAATAAGATCAATTGAAAGGAATGTGATTTAAAAATTAATACCAGCATTACGAAGCTATAAAGATTTTATTACTTGGAGCATTCCCTTTGTGAAGATGAGTTGGTCTGTCCTTCTAATCTCCTCTAAAGCAGTGTAGGCTGCAGTTATTTATAGGGATCATATAGAATTCATAAAACAAAGCGTTTCTTTGCCAGCCTCCTGCATGTGGGTGCAGATTGCCAGAGGTTACAGGCACAGCAACAAAGACAGAAATGTGACATTCCAGTATTTGATCTCTGGCTACTGATGCCGTGATGAAGATTGGGATGTGCTCTAGACATATTGGGTATTTCACCACCAAAAATGGCCCGTTTGCTTTGCAGAGTGGGGAGAGGTCAGTGAGGTTCTGAGTTCCTGCCCAAACACCAGGCACTCAAAGGATCTTTCCCCCTAAAATCGCTTCTCTCACAGAAAGCCTTGCAGCCCTGCTGCCTTACCCTGATCCTCTCCCGAATTTTGGCCCTAATTCCCTTCAAGCACTGGAGACATTGAAAGCATTTGAAGTGATTCCAGCTTGGAGCAGTGAATGGCAATGGATCCCAGAGGCTGCCCCAAAGCTTGCCCTGAGAGCAATCTGTCTGAGCACCTCAGTGAGCTGGAGGCTAAAGAGGAATCTCCTTTCTGAGCCCCACTGCCCATCCAAGTGTAACTCTGGATATCAGTGTCCCAGCACAAACAGAGAGGGAAAAACATAAAGCAGGATCACGTAATTGGGAACACAAATAGGAACGAGGGAATTGTTGTCTTGTGTATTGTTCTGCAGCAGCAGAGCAGTAGATGCGTTTTGCCACGGATCATTCTGAGTATTTTCTTAAGCCTTGTGTCCTCTCCTTGTTTTAATATTTTGAAACTCTCCCTCTGATTTTTTTTTTCAGTCGTTGGACTGAGGTCTGTTGTAGAATTGGTGTCTGCAGTTCATTCCTCAGTTCCCAACAGAAGATGTGTTGTTTAAGATAATGTCTGTTTTGTTACTGCATTCTTTGCTGCAGTTTTACCTCTTTCCAGTGCAGCTGTGGACGTGCAGGACAGCACTCACTGGGGAGCACTTCCCCAAACTGGGGGCAGTGAGCAGCAGTGACTCGCTGGTGGCAACCGGGCCTGGAAGGATCCCAACCCCTGAAGGTCAGATGGTCTGGTCAGGAATACATGATTCCTGCTGGAAATTATTTCCATGAGATCAGATGGGTAGATATAATTAGCAGAACCAAACCAGATAGGATTCTTACAGGAACAGCTGTGCAGCCAATGAAGCTATTATATCAGAGATGTTTTTTTTTCCCCCAATAAATATTTTACACAGATTCATATTTCTTTTCACGACAAATTGGATCTTATCCCGAAAGGATTTGCTTTATAGCAAAGCCAGACAAAGAAAGTAAAGCTCATGGTTTATTCTCGTGTCTCAAAATGTTGTGATGGGCTGAACTGTGCATGGCACAATAAAGTGTTACATAGCCCGGGGTTTTACTGTAAGATTGCTCCCCTTTTGGAGAGGCAGTAATGAAATGCCCTTCCTTGGGGGGTGCCTGGGAAGGGCTGACCCTCCCAGCTGTGCTGTAGGTGTGATGTTGGACAGGTTCTGCCCCTCTGCTCTGCCCTGCTCAGGGATCCCTGCACAGCAGCCTTTCCTGGGGACTGAACTCCTGCAGGTGGGAGAGAACTGATAACCACAGGGATCCTGCACAGGAATCCTGCTCAGGGATCCCTGCACAGCAGCCGTTCCTGGGGATTGAACTTCTCCTGCAGGTGGGAGAGAGCTGGTGGTGCTCAGCAGAGAACTGATAACCCCAGGGATCCTGCACAGAAATCCTGCTCAGGGCTTGGCTGGGCTCTCCATAGCAGAGGGCTGAGAGGGGAGTGGAGGACTCAGAACACTCCAGATCCCTGTGACACTGGAAGTACAGGGGTCGTGAGAGTAATCTGCATTTACCACGGGGGCCTTTGTGGCCATAAAGAGACCATAAAGCAGTTTTCGGCCTGGTTTCCCTCCCTCTTCAATAAACTGAGCCCTCTTTAGGCAGATTGCTCTGCAACAGAGGTGCAGTTGGAGGAGCAGGCAGAGGTAACCTTGAACCCCTGAATTCCTGCCTTTTTAGACAATTGAATGCTTATAGACAACCCCTGGCACCAGTGAGCCAGGCAGCTGCAGCACATTCCAAATATTGCTCTATTTAAAGCATCCCAGGGCTCTCAGAGCAACTGCAGAGGCAAACCTTGACCTGCCATTAAACTAGCAGAGGGGGAATGGCAGAACCAGGTAAGAGGCACAATTAAACGGGAATGCAATAATATACTGAAATTAATAGATCTGAGCAGTGCACTGTGTATATACTCAGCTGCCTGTGTTCTTGTCTGATACACTATTTATATTTTACTTTTCAGTAAGAAAGTGTAATCACTTTGAAAGCTAATTCTATTAACAGCCTGGGTTCCTCCTGTATTTTTGAATCCTACCAGTTCTGTTCTCTTTATTTTTTGTAGTTGTCATTCCAAGTTAGCTCACACAGTAGGACAGTGTGTAAAATGAGTTGTGTTTGACAGCATTTTTGTTATACTGTGTGGAGCTGAGCTCCAAGTGTAGTGAGTGCCAAGTGAACGCAGAATAATTTAGATTTTAACCCAACAAAGCTCAAAGTGGCAGAGCGAAATGAAATTTTAATAATGACCGTTCCGTTGTCAGCACATTTTACTCTCTCTAAGGAGAAAAGGCAATTTATAAAGATGCATTTTATATCTATTGTAATTTTTTATTTATTTCACTTAAATTTACAGCTGTAGCTGTGGTGTGCACAGTTACTCAGGTTAACACTTGTAAAGGGAACTTTTAAATACATCTTCATAGCTACATTCCAAGCTTTTAAAGACTTATCTCCTGGGGTTTTTTGCACCACTGACTCTGGTATCCAGGGAGAGTGAGTTTCTGCTAAGGTACAAAAGGACACTGAACACTATTTATTTGAGTTTTCATTGATAGCCCCAGAAATTCCCCTGACCCTGGTTTAAACTGGAGCTCCTGTAGCAAAGCCCCACAGTCAGCAGCATCAGCAGCATCTGACAAACCCCAGCAGGATCCAGCCCTGGGTTTGTGATTAGACCCGCAGGGAAATGCCAAGTGCAGGGAAACCATCCCCAGCAGCTTCACCTGACACGGTGTCAGAGCAGGGGAAATGAAATAGAACAGGTGAGGGACTCCCCTGAGGCAAAAGGACACCCAGGTTCCGGGCAGGATTTTTTTTTTTTTTGCTGTGTGGTTGTTTATGTGTTTAATATTTTCATGGCAGCACATGCAGATCTTCTGTCCCCCTGGCAGACACACTGTGCAGTGTCATGGTGAGACAGGCTTGCTGTGCAGGCCTTCAGAAGAACAATGTGGCAATCCTTAAATTATTAAGCATCCCTCCGAGTCTGTCTGCTTGATCTAAACTGCGCAAGGTGTTGTGAATAGTTCTACATCATTTATTAATCCCTTCAAAACCTGCAATTCTATTAACTGTGTAAAGATGCGGTGTAAGAGGTTGTAATATATTGGTAAGGAACAGGACCTCAGGGTGTTATTCTGCTTTCTGGCAAGAGTGTGTTGTTTGCAGGAAACTGATAGAAGGGTCTTTAAAACTCTGACGTTGTGTGGAGATGTATTTATGTAAAGCCAGTCCCGCCCCACTGCGACCCTTGGCCTGCGCTGGGCTGCTCTGGGCCTGTCCTAGGCCAGCTGAGCAGCCTGAGGCAGGGCTCAGGCACCCTGGGAGATGCCCACAGGCAGTGCTTTGGTGGCGTTGGTTCAGTCCCTGCCCGTGTCCCTGACCTGTTCTCTGTGGCAGCCCCGGCCCCGCTGTCCCGCCTGCTGGTCCCCGTGCTGCTGGCGCTGGGCTGGATCCTGGGCTGTGCCCTCATGGTCTACATTGTCTTCTCCTGAGGCTGCGTGGAGGGCAGGTGAGTGATGGCATCACACAGGGTGCCTTTTAGCTGCTTTTTCTGCCAGCGGTGGGACTAAATGCACAAGATGGTATTTCTTGTCTGGAGTCAGATATTTATTAATTCTCATCTATGTCACAGTCTCACAAACTGTGAGTGCTACGGCATCTCAACCTAACAAAGTAAAAAATGGAGCCGTCTCTATCTCTTTACAAGGCCTTTTAAGAACTGTCCAATTAAGAAATGACACCTAAATTATTTTGACTTTTATCCCAATAACCAACCACCCGTGGCCCACAATGCGGATTTTTCTACCCAGTTACAAAATCCCACCCAGACCCGTGGAGAAGAAGGTGAAAAAGGACTCAGCCTCTGCCCTAAAACCTCCATCTTGCTTTATATATATACATTACTGTATTCTAAACCCTTAAACTCTAAGTTTTCCACCCTGTGATCTCACACACTTCTATTCAAACCACACACCCACAATCCCAGTTCTATCATTCAATTTTGGAGCCTCTTCCACGGCCTCAGGTCCAATGCAGTTTTTGCTTGGGGGTCAAAGTCTGAAATTCTCAGTGCCCAGGGTTCCAACAACACAGCAGCCCTGCAGTGCTGGCAGTGTCACACAGCCCTGCAGGTGTCACACGCCAGCCTCCCCTGCCCTACTTGGCACTGCCAGCCTTTTAAATGGAATTTTCTGTGTCTTACAGGTCAGAAGAACCTACAGTGATGTCGATGAGAAGAACATGGAAGTTCAGTTTAGATTTCTGATCACTAAAACACGGATAAAATGAGTTATTTTTAATATCAACAATGTAAATGTTGTGCAGACTTTTTTTCCATTAGGAGGAATCACCAAACCAATTTCCCTGTTCTCAGATTATTTGCAATTGAAGGAGTGGTTTTTGGAATCTTGTGGTAGGTCGGATACCTGCTTGCTGAACAGCAAACTTTTAAAATAGCTACTGCCAGCTAAGGAACTCCAAGCTTGCTAGAAACAGGCAAGGGTTAATTTCTCATGGGGCCTGGACAAGTATTTTTAGCCTTACTATGGGGAAAATCTCTTGGTGTTGTTATCAAACAGAAACATCCTATGTCCTTCAAAAAGAGAACCTGAGGCTTATCCCGGGCTGGGAGGGCTGTGCAGCTGAGTGTGTCTGAATCTCAGGCTCACCGGGGGCCCCCAGTGTCTTCTACTGGGGGGGTTTGCCTTTTAATTATAATTGGAGATAATTATATTCCCCCAGTCAGTAATAAGCCATGTGAACTTCCAGTGACTTTGCCATTTAAATCACAACTGAGTGTCACATCACTGCATTTTCACTGACAGCTCTGGGCTTCTGAGCATGAAGATTTTTCAACTGAAGAGCTGCAGTTCTGAGAAGATGAAATCATTAATAATTCAATCCCCAGTTAAAGCAGAGAACTGATTGTGAGAGGCATGTCTGGAAGACCCCAGCAAGATGAATGTTTAAGGGAATGTGAAAAAACTCTTAAGGACTCCTGATAGGGTTACATAGAGAAAGAAACTTTTTTTGACTCCTGCTCACACAGTTTGTATAATTTTGAGACTGTGAGGAAGGCACATCAGTCAGACATCCTGACTCCATCTGTGGGCGCTGTCTGTTGAGCTTTAGGAATGGAAACACAAATAGATTTGACCATAGTACAGCCATGAACATTCCTCGGCCACTCCAGCAGTCAGCAGGAGCTCTGAAGTGTGACATTCCATTTGGGAATTGTCTTAACACCTGTGAATGAACTGAGGGTGGAGGGGGGATCCAGTCTCACCAGACGTCCTGAAGGAGAGGGGCCAAGCCCTGGAGATTCCCGATGCCTGCAGTGCTGCTGTGTCCTGTGAGCACCTGAGCAGCACCTCCGGGGGTCCCTGCAGTGGGAGCATCCCTCCCCGCTGAGCCTGGAGCCCACCCTGAGCAGCACCTCAGGGTCTCACCTCAATTCCTCGGTGTCTGAGCCCTCCCAGACTGATCCAGCTGTGACTCCACAGTGACCACGTCTGTGGTTTTACAACTCACTTCATTTACCAGGCACAGAGGGAGAGAGTACTGAAAGGTCCCGCTGGCCCAAACAGATCTTTGGGTGTCTCACAACGCTGGAAATCAAATGTTTCCAATTAAAATGTTACAGGGACAAAATGTAAACACTACAATCTGGTTTAGCTTTACCTGATTTCTGAGATCTGATTTGGCAGAGCAAAGCAAAATAACTTTCCAGGCTGGCGTCAATGTCGTCGAGCTGACTTGCTGTATACAAAGCAGGAGTTTCTGCCAGTTTTATGGGGTAATAAAGGGAGAATTATTCCAAGAAAATATGCATCCCCCACGCTGCTGGAAGATCACTGAGCACTCTGCAGTGACCTTTTGTAACCACCTTCAGACAGCCCACTCGAGTATCTGCTGGTGGTGCAGCTGTACAGCCTGAAGCTCTCCTTACATGCGGGGTAAAAAGGGAGCAAAAGGTTTGGGGCTTTCATTCCTGAAAAAGAGAATGAGTGACTGAGAGCCAGGTTCTTTTCTCTCAGCAAGATGCTGGTGATTGAGGCGAAAAAAACCATGCACATTCAGGTTTCTTGGAAAATGCTGGTGTTACACTATTAAAACGAGGTGATAACTTCAGTGCCAGGCCTCTACAACATTGTTACAGCTGACAGCAAGCTTGCCCACGGCCTCTTCTTGGCTTTCCATTTCCCCTGAACAGCTCCTGGAGTGAATTGAGAAGAGTGTCTGTCCCCCTGTCTTGGGATGCTGCATGTGGCATCCTGGAAACTTCCAGGCTCACGTTTATATTCTTTCAAAGCCCATAATGCCATTTAAGGGTGTTGGTGTGCACAGAGCATGACTGGTGCAGAGCAGAGCCGTGGGGATAACCCCTGCCTGTGAACCAGAGTTTGGTGTGGGACAGGGATAACATCCGGATAAAGGGTGTTACAAAGAGTAAAAGGATAAAGGGACAAAGCTCCCCGGCGGGGCAGGGGGCTCTCCGGGGAGGGAGTGCAGAGGGAGCGAGGCCCGCCGGGTTCCGGTCCCGGTCCCGGTCCCGCCGGGCGCGCTCGCGGGGAGCACCGGGCCGCTGGGGGGCGCTGCCTCTCCTGCCCCTGCCCTGAGAGCCCCGAACCCGGATCGGGGGCCCTGAGCCCCGGGGTGAGCCCCGAACGCCGGTGTGGGCCCTGAACCCCGGATCGGGGGCCCTCAGAGCCCCGGGGTGAGCCCCGAACGCCGGTGTGGGCCCTGAACCCCGGCTCAGGAGGACGTGGAGCCCCGAAGCCCGGATCTGGAGGACCTGGAGCCCCGAAGCCCGGGTGTGAGCCCCGAACCCCGCATCTGGAGGGCGTGGAGCCCGGAATCCCGGCTCGGGAGGACGCGGAGCCCCGCAGGGCCCAACTCGGGCGGGCAGGGCTCAGGTAGGAGCCCCGGGCGGGGTGGGTGTGTGGGGCCGGGCTGCCGCAGCCCCGAAGCCCGGGGCGGGCAGGGCTCAGGAGGAGCCCGGGGCGGGCAGGGCTCAGGAGGAGCCCCGGGCGGGGTGGGTGTGTGGGGCCGGGCTGCCGCAGCCCCGAAGCCCGGGGCGGGCAGGGCTCAGGAGGAGCCCGGGGCGGGCAGGGCTCAGGAGGAGCCCCGGGCGGGGTGGGTGTGTGGGGCCGGGCTGCCGCAGCCCCGAAGCCCGCGGCGGGCAGGGCTCAGGAGGAGCCCCGGGCGGGGTGGGTGTGTGGGGCCGGGCTGCCGTAGCCCCGAAGCCCGGGAAGGGCAGGGCTCAGGAGGAGCCCGGGAAGGGCAGGGCTCAGGAGGAGCCCCGGGCGGGGTGGGTGTGTGGGGCCGCGCTGCCGTAGCCCCGAAGCCCGGGAAGGGCAGGGCTCAGGAGGAGCCCGGGAAGGGCAGGGCTCAGGAGGAGCCCCGGGCGGGGTGGGTGTGTGGGGCCGGGCTGCCGCAGCCCCGAAGCCCGGGAAGGGCAGGGCTCAGGAGGAGCCCGGGAAGGGCAGGGCTCAGGAGGAGCCCCGGGCGGGGTGGGTGTGTGGGGCCGCGCTGCCGCAGCCCTGCCCGGGAGGCGCCGCCACAGCCGCCCCCTCAGCTGTGCGCGGCCGGTCCGGCCCTGCTCTCCCTCAGTCTCCTGCCCCGTTCCTGCCCCCTCCGAGCGCTGGAGGCTTGGGTTTTGTCCTTGTTCTGTGCAAAGCTAGCGGAATGTTGGTTCCTGTGTGAAATGGTGGTTTCTGTGTGAAAAGAGAGCAGCTCTGGGTTTCCCTTCTCCTGCGCACAGCCGATCCAGGGAGCTGTGAGAGGGATTTGTTTGTTGTGGTCTGTGTTTTCTGAGCTGCGGGGCTCAGGGGCAAGCGCAGGCATTTATTTGCAGAGAATTTTCATTTTGTATTTTCATAATTCCTATGAAGAACACGCACTGCATTTGGCTCATAATTTCAGTTTATTATCAAAATGTTTTGATCAGATGACAAACTCAGAAAGCTAAAAGGACATAGGTTTTTAAATAGACCTATTGTAGCAGTCATCTGAGGTATCTGGTACTTGGTTTGAAAATGTCTTGGCTTTGATAAACAAAGCAGTAAGTTCCTTTGCAATCTGCACGAGGATGTTTAATACATATCATTGCAGATTTAAAGCCTTTTACCCTCTTAAAGCTCCTTCAGACTCTTGCAATCAGCTGTGCAGCTTTCCTGATGTGAGGATTGACATTGATCAGAACACGTACAAGTTATGTGCAGGATCAGAGCCCGAGCACTGAGTCAGCCTGAGAACCGCAGTGTTTGTGCCCTCCACTGGAGAACTCAGTTTTGAAGGCTTTATCCTACTGCCCCACACCATACTTTAGTCCAATTTCCCAGTTCTATGCAGCCACTGATAAAATATGTTACAATACTTCAAGTCAAAAGTGTAGCTCAAGATTTAAATATAAAAACTATGATTTATACATTACTAGAAACTTTAAAAAAGAGCAACTTTAGAGAAAGCAAGAGAAAGCTTAGAAAATGGTGAAAGGGTCTTTGATCACAATCTTACAGATTACAGGTACAGAAATTAATAAATTACCTACGATTTCCGTGGGGCTGGGCAGCTGTAAATTAACTGTTGTAAAAAGAGACTTCAGGTAATACACGCTGGAGTAATTAGTGAGAAATTACTTAAGTGCAGCCGGTCTTTGGACTCCTCTCGTATAAATGGTTTCAAGTAAAAATGAAAACATTTGGTAGAACAGATTTGCCGTCACAGCAGAGGGTACAGAGTCTGACACCGGGATATATAAACTGTCGTCTCTCTGTGGTGTTACGATGGCTAAAATGTGTGTTACTGAGAACTCCCTTCCTCCCCTGACCTCAAACCTGCATTCACCCACCGGGGGGAGATGGTGTGTTGTATTTGGCATGTGAAGATGAGTCCAGAAGGCGCCTGGCCGTGGGCAGGGTCAGAACTCCGGTGCAGCGTGGCTGTGCACGGCCAGGTGAGTTGGGTCCTGCAGGGGAGGAGCAGCCAGGCAGCCCAGCGCTGCCTTAGTCCTTCTTCCGTGCCGGCATGGGTGATGATTGCGTTTGCATGTTTACCGGGGATTACAGCCGTGTCTCTAGCGCATTCCCCTCAGGTCTCTTCCCTCCTCCCCTTCTCAAAATCAACTGGGAACGTCTCTTTTCCTGGAAAGCTCCTTGAGATGTGAGGTCTGCAGTCCGTCACCAAACGCGGCACTTATGGGCAGGATCCATGTTGTCTCTCGTGGTGCACGAAAAGGCTTCTGAGAACTCGGGGGAGTTCTGCAGTGATCCCAGGACCCTTTAAAACAAAGCAACAAAGCAACACGCTGTCACTGCTGGGGGCCTTGGTTTGAAACAGTCAACATGACCCAGATTTTGTAACAGGTTTTGTTGTGTCACCTCACTGTAGTGTGGGGAACGCCCTGCTGCTGGGCTCTGACTGTTGCTTCATTTCACCTCAAGGGCTGCCTGTGTTTTCTCCCTCAGTTCATCTTGCCCCTATTGCAACCCCCAAAATACAGAACCTGTCCCCTCCTCACGGCTGGCTCTCACAAGCCAGTTCTTTCACCTGGAACAGATTTCTTGCTTGTCAATAGTTTTCACTGAGGATTTTTTCAGCTATGTTTTGCTGATGAGTTTCTTGGTGAAGGGAAAACAAGAACCCTGAGGTCAAGGGCTGTGGTGGTAACTCGTCAGTGAATGTTCATGTACATTTTTACACCAACCAAGTTTAAACTGAGATCATGCTGCTCCTCTGGGTGTTCTGCACGCATTTTCCAGTGAATGAGTTTCCTGGCAAAAAGACTCATACAAACAATGGCTTTCAACTCAACATGGGGAGTGAGTACGAGGCCATTCCAGTTAAGGCTGATTTTATACGTGTAATTGTGAACACGTGTGACTAGATCTGCTCAGAGTCCCTTGCTCCTTCAGGACTGGGAATACAGCAGCACATACCTATGCAGGGAAACAGGTCAAATACAGATACTGATGGACATTGATTGTGGCCCAGAAGTTCTTTAAAGAACCGTTTCTTTGAGTAATTAATGATTATTCTGAGAATTATGTTCATCATTAGAACCAGGGTGTGCCCACAGAGGCTGAGGTGAAGTTCAGCAGGGACACCTGCAACACTTCAACTGTTCTACAAGGCCAAAGTGACTCCCTGGTCTTGGGGGCCAGCAGTGGAACAGGAGATGGCACAGGAAAAGGGTTACCAAAAAACTCCTGCATCTTGGTGATCTAGCTGCGCTTCACTGCTCCAATGAACTAGAACTGCTAAAATGGGATGCTCTGCAATTAACAACTTTTATGAGGAGCTGCCTGTCCTACTTGTCAGGAGAAGCAGCCCACAGTCAGTGGAGCAGGTGTTGAGAAGGCTCATCACGCTCCCCAAATAATAATGGAAAAACATTGGGAGCCTTGGTGACACTTGCGTTACATGTTACTGGGTGCTCATTTTGTGGGCATGTCTCATGAAATATTTTCTGGTTTAGAGCTTTTAGGGGGCCTCATCCTGTAAATGACTGCCCATTGCAAGAATGTTGTCTGGTTTCTCATGAACACTTGTATCACTGCAAATAGAGTTTATAGCCTGTCCTAGGAGGTACAGACAGCACAGCACAGTGTGGTGGATCAGGGTGCACACAAACACAGCTTGTTACACCCAGATGCTGAACTAGTCAACTTCAAAGGCCTTGTGCCTCATCCAAATCAGATGTGCTGAGGTTCTGAGGAGCCTCTGGAGCCTCATTAGCACTGAGACCAGACAGGAATGACTGTAGGAGCTGGTGCACAGACTGCCTCTGGGAGAGATCCCAGATAGCACAACCTACCCACAATGAACCCAGGCAGGAACACTGAGGGAACAGTCACTGCTTTCACGAAATATTTGAGTGTGTGGGATAAACAAGATTTGGTGAAAAGCCATTGAAAGAAAGATACTGGAATTAATGTAGTGGATTGTATCAGCAGAGAACTTGGCTATCGTGGACATGGAGCCTGGAGATGACTCAGCCTTCCAGAGGCAGCAGATGCTGTGATGGCTGCACTAGCACTGATATCGTGGCATCGGAGCAAACAGGTTTGTCAGAGCACATTGGTACACTGCTGATGAATAGGCTGCTCTGACTTCATGTAAAAAGAAAAGATCCTAGTCTGGCTGAAAGGCTTGCAACCTGAGCAGCCACATCTCCTGCATGGCTCTACTGAATTGAGCCCAGCGGATCTTGGGGAGGCTGGCTGAGCACACCAGACACAAAATGCACATCTGCTATTGTACCACAGCACATGGGTTTGTTAAGAGACAGGGGCCGTGATCTCCCACTGATCTACCTGTGACTTCAGTGCAGGACAAAAGTTCATCTGTGCTGTTGGTGTGTAAGAACCCTGTCAGGGCTATTGCAGGGGCCAGGGACTTGTGGATGAGCCTGGATTCCAGACAGTCACTAGGACTCTGCAGTAGCAGTCACACAGTGACAGCCAGGTGATGGGGTGTGTGTCCTGTGGTAGGCACTGGTCACACCTGCTCCACAGTGTGGGCAGAATTAAGTTGGATCTTCTCAAGGACGAGACAATCCCACATCTTTCCTTTGTCTGTTTGGGCAGTGCTGGAGGGGACAGGGACAGCCCAGCCCATCCGTGTCCTCCCGAGCAGCCCCAGTGTGCTCTGCCTGTAGATGTGTGTGAAACCTCCCTGGGAAGGGCAGCCCAGCCCTTGGGCACCTCAGTCCCACCACACAGAGCCGTGGTGCAGAGCTCTTACACCTGGGCATTGCACTGGGGGCTCTTGGCTCTGCTGACCTGAATTGGCCTGGGCTGTGCACGTCTGTCTTGATGGAGTTTACTGCATATTCCGGTCTGTACGTTCCACACCACACCTGCACAGGCAACAAAGAAAAGCAGCATTAGCCTAAGATTTTACAGGAAGAGACCTGCTGTCATTTAACCATGAAACGCCTAATGTTCATGGGAATAAATTCCACCTCAGAACATAGAGAAAAAAGGGTGTCTTTTGTTAAAAAAAAACCCACATCATTGTCCTCAGACAAAGGCACCTGGGCGCAAGGCCCTGCCTACCAGGCTTATGCATGGCTGGATTAATTTCTTTAGGGATGATAAAAATCACCCAAGAAGACTTTATTTTCACTGCTTTGCAATGAACACTGCTCAGCTCTGCAGCTCTGCCAGTCTTAGTTAGCCCACAGGAGTCAGCCTGTTCTGACATGCTGTTAAAGTGGTTTTCAAAGCCCTCAGGCAAGGAGTAAAGGATACCTGTGCGAAGTTCAGAAAAAACAGCTGCTTGTGGTTCATGTCGAGACCAGGGAGAAGTTTTTCTTTTCCGTGTTTTTTTACAAAGTTTTCATAAGCCTGTAGAATGAAGTGAGTAGAGATGTTACCACTTCCAGCATTTTTCCAGTCAAAATCGAACGATGACAAGGAGGAGCACAGATTATTTGACACAATTATTGTTGCCTCCCTTGGCCATCCATCCCACAAGTGCCACCTTGAAGCAGAAGACAACAGGGCCATTTCTTAGTACTGTGCTATTAATTATCTAGTGCTGCATTATGAAAAAGAGATTCTTTCCACTGTGGGTTTTTTGGGGTTTGGTTTTTTTTAAAGTGAATTGCAGAAGACTTTAAAGCCTTGCCATAGTAAGAACAGCTGCTCTCGTGTTTCTTATGGAGACGTGTCAAACAATATGTTGTTAGTGTATCATCACTGATGAAAGATGCTGGAGAAATGTTCTGCCTGAAGTCAGTGCCAAAGCCAATCAACTGCCCAAGCGCAGCTGAGGAATGAGCAGATAGCAGGTCCATGGAAAAGGCTCTGGAAGTTTCCATGGATAACAGCTGGACGGGAGCCAGCGGTGCCACAGCGCTGCAAAAAAGGCAAGTGTCCTACTGGGATGTGTAAACAGGAGTGGCTTATGTGAAATCCATGAAGTAATCCTGCTACTCCCCTTGGCGCTGGCCAGGGCTCAGCTGGAGAGCTCTGTCCAGTTTTGGGCACTGCCCTTCAGGAAAGATGTGGCCCAACTGGAGACAGTCCAGAAGAAAGCAGCAAGAATGAGCAGAGGTCTAGCAAACATGACCTATGAGGAAAGATCGAAAGAATTGGGTTTGTTTAGTCTAAAGGAGAGGAGTCTGGGCCTTGAAGCATGTAAGTCTTCAAATATGTGAAAGGTCACAGGAGAGAAAGGAGCAGATTGTTGTGTTTGCACTGCTGGAGGCAGCCCGTGGCACGGGGAGTGCCACGGGAGGCACTGGGAATGCTCCTGTGGGAGGCTGGAACCCTGCAGAAGGGGTTGATTCTACCTGCATGGAGAGGGGGGTGGAACACTGACCTCTCAGGATTCCTTCTGGACCTTTTTTACTGTTTATATGATGTCATAATAATTTTTAATACTTCTGACCTAATTTTTCTGGCTACTCCCATTCCTTTCAGAAAGCGTATCCCCTTTCATGGCTTTGTACTTTGCACAAATATTCCACTAACTGAAGATCAGACTAATCTAATAAGCCTGATGCCTCTTTTAGGCTTCCAAATCATTCCTTAAACTCTCATTAATAACTGTCTTTGCCCTCAAACATGTCCATTTCCAGTGAGAACTTGGAGAAGCGTGACTTGGCCCGTGCATCCCAGGGGCTCTTTGTTGAGCACTCAGTTGTCAAGTGTTGAGTATTTTGCCACAGTAGAAGGTGTTCAGGGAAGGAGAAGGAGGATCATGTTGGTGAGGCTTGCAGCCATCAGATTTGTGAATAACAAGGAAAGCTGATAGAGAAGCTGGCTCACTACCCTCTTCCAGGCCATGTTCACAGAATGAACCTGTGTCTCTCTGACTGCCAGTCTCAATGGGGGCCAGCCTAGGGAGTCCAGCAGCTGCCTGAGGAAGAGGAGGAAAGCAAAGCCAAAAAGCCTCCAGCTCCCATGGAAGGCTTAGTGCAGGGAGTCCAGAGATGTCTCTGACATCTTGGGACCAGTACAGTGGGCCCAAGTCGCCTGTACAATATGAAAAGCAAAGTGTCCATGTTCATGGGTCAGAAGAAAGTCATTCTGCTCCTCCTTCCTGGCATGAAAAAGCTGCTGAAAAAGCCAGAGGCAGACAGCTGCTGTTATCAGCACTTTCTTTGGGTCATGGTCCAAGTGTGAGGCAGGGAATGTTTCCATTCCACGCATTGCTTATTCACAAAGGGAAAAAAATTGAGAAAGAGTTCCCTAGGAACAGGTAATGTGTAGCCTGATATGATTAACAGGATGAGAGGAACACCACAGCCAGCCAGTAGCTTTAATCCAGGCCTTGATGGTCCCTAACACGGAAATTGTGTTTCTTCTTCCAAGGCTCGGAAACTGATTTTCTAAATCTCTGACAGTTTCAGCTAAAAAAGAGAGATGGATACTTCTTACCTTGTATGCTTGTCTCACACCCCCATTATCAGCAATGTTTTCTCCTAGTGTGTTGATTCCACTCAGCTGTAAAATAGAAAGGAAAAGTATTGGTTTCTGAAAAAAAAGCTCATCCAGGACCTGTAACACCAAACTTTCTGCATTTTCCAGTTTCTAAAGGCAAGAATTACCTTAAAATCTGATTGGCCATAATCTTAGCAGAAGCTTATGTTCAAATCTCTGAGAAGTCTTTATGTCCCTTGTCTCAAAATCCATGTTTTGAGATACTGTTGTTTTTCTAATCCTCTTCCTTCCCCTCCAAGCAACTTTCTAGACTCTGTATCTCTTACCTAAATTTTCTGTTACTTAGTCATTGCTCGTTTATTCTTCCTCTTTTTTCCCCGCCTTTAATCCTCAGTTTCTTATCACAGTTCCAGTTAGAGGAAGTGGACAGAATCTGTAGTCTGTAGAACAAGTTAAAATTCAAACTCCAAATTGCTGAAATTGTCTGTTAACAGACAGCAGCAAACCTGCTAGAAGGTATTTTTCTGTATAGTAGCTTCTTGGTAGCCAGATACATAGAAGATCTCTATTTAGCAGCTCTTCCTAAGTCAGTCAAATATCAGCAAAGATGATGAAGCTTTCATAATGGGAAATCCCTAATTTTATTTTTTTAAAAAACATATTTTAACCTTTAGTCCAACATATTGATTTATGATAAGTCAAAGCTGCAAAATCTAGAATCATCCTTTGATTGAATTTAATGCGTGAATAAAAGGGCAGAAAAATATGTTGAAATTTTCTTCTCTATTTTTACTGGCCTCCCTCTGAGTTCCCACACTTCAACACATGTTTTGGGAAAACCTCAGGGCTGAGAGTTTCTTCCCTGTCCTACGTGATGGAATATATTGTCAGGCTGGAAGAAGCCAGCCAGTGGAACTGAGAGAAATAACTTCTTGTGCCTTTTGTGCAGCACTGCAAGTGCTGTGCCATCAGAGCAGCGCTGGCAGCTCCACAGACAGACACGGTAACACCAGCACCTACGTTCTGTCCGCCTGCCAGGTCCCACGAGAAGTTCCCGTACTGGTACACAATGCACTGCGACAGCTCCTTGAAGTTCCGTGCTGATTCCTCAGTCCACCAGTCCACCAGGTCTCCGTTCTCATTGAAATTCCTGCCTGTAACAGTACGTTAAACAAGATTATTTACACAAGAAAAGAGGGTTCGGTGCTCTGAGGAGGGGAGCGGTGCGACTTCGGAGTGTGCTTTTGGGAGAGCAATCCTGTAACGCCGCAGACATCCAGCCTTGACCTTACATATGGAAATCCGTGTCCCTGTGATGTGCTCCCTGGAAGGACTGAGCACTAAGGCATGTGAGCCACCCCGCACTGTTTTGTCCCCAGCCGCTCGGTGTCTCACCGTTGTCGTCAAAGCCGTGTGTGATCTCGTGCCCGATGACCATTCCTATGCCGCCGTAGTTCAGGGATTTGGGCTGCGAGGCGCTGAAGAACGGGGGCTGCAAAATGCCCGCAGGGAAGACTGAAAACAAAACCACAGCACAGTTATCGAGGCCCTGCCTGGTGATCCTGCAGCTACGGTGGGGCCAGACCCCCCTCATGGGCAAACCAAAACCACCCTGTTCCCTCGGCTCCCCCGGCAGCAACAAGTGACTGGCACAGGGGAGTGCTGTAGGACAGGGGGAGCACAGCAGCAGGACCACTCCCCTCTTCACACATTTCCAAAGTCACCACCAGCTTTTGCTTTGTTACTATTTCGCTCTGCAGGAAAAGGCAGTTCGCTCCAATTCACATCACTTAGCATTCACAGACTTCTGTCTCATCATTAAACAAACCTCACAACATTGTGAGAAGTGGGAGGGTGTCCCCCAAGAAGAATAAATTATTTGATCATTCCATCACAAATCAATCTCAGTGACAGGAATTTATTCTTCCCTTGAAAATACAAGTAACTCCCACTAGAATCAATAAAAATAGGCCAAGCTGTCAATAAAAGAACTGGAACAAAGCGGTTCCTTTTACCCACTTCTCTGCTCATTTTCTAGGCTTCTACAAAACAATTCATTTAAAAAGAAACCATGTTGCAATTCTGATCGTTTTATAAATTAAGAGTAATAAAATACTATCAAATATTCAGTTCCACTTAGTATCTGCTGAAGGCCTTTTCCTGTCTCCCTGCTGCCACCGCAGTATGAAGTATTAATTCTCCCTGGGAAGGAGGTGGATGTAATTCTACACAACTTAAACAGACAGAAGGAATTGGGTGACAGTTCTCACACAGCAAAAGAAAGGAGATTGATACTTCTTGCATTTCAATATAAATCCAGTTCAGTTCTAGGGCTTTCTTTCAGGACGAGAAAGAACCACGGGAAAACCGGAAAATACTAACCAGGTTAGAAATAAGGCAGTTCTGCTGTCACAGCAGTCCCAGTGCAGAGCTAGTTTGCTGTGGGAGGAAATGTGGAATGAAATGTCCCAGTGTTCTATCCTGCCATCAGGAAGCAGAGATGGGATCAGCAGTGTGGGAGCCTCGGGGTGGCAGGGCCAGCTCGGGAGCTGCTCCTGTGGAGGCTGTGCCCCGGGATGGGGCTCAGGGGGTGCAGCCCAGGTGCTCCTGAGGGCACACGGGGACTCCTGCCAGCAGCAGCTCAGCTGCACCTTGGAGGATGGTGGTTTTCTCATGCCCTGACCTGCTGATGGTGCCGTGCAGGTCACACCACACCCACAGGGCCTGACACGGCTCCAAGTGCCCTGCACATCACACTGAACTGCTCTTCAGAGGGGTTGTTAAAGTCTAGTTCTAAGCTAATTCAAACATCACTCTAAAGATCAGACTGCTTTAATTATCCTGTGCATGCCACAGTTAAAGGATGAGGTAAGAATTTATG
The DNA here is from genome assembly GCF_029207755.1 of Chamaea fasciata. Classification (NCBI taxonomy): domain Eukaryota; kingdom Metazoa; phylum Chordata; class Aves; order Passeriformes; family Sylviidae; genus Chamaea; species Chamaea fasciata. The sequence goes on along the minus strand of NW_027094096.1, from coordinate 21,377,583 downwards.
ACTCACATTAACTGCCAGTCACTAGTTTCAGTCTTGCACATCATGATTCCTTTCCTACAAATTACTGAACAAAGCTATTTGAAACAAAGCCTTCTGGAAGTTTTTGTTTTAACTGTTCAGCAAAGAGCTAAATGCTCACATCAGGAAATAATCTTGTTTCATTTCTGTGCAGAGCCCTGCAGGACAAGGTTTTTCCTCTTTTTTTGATTTGTTTTCAGGAGTTACAGGTGGATCACAATACCTCACTGATGGCCTAGAAAGGACACTGCAGTCTGTGACATTTGGATGACTAAAATTTAAACACTGTTTGCAGAATGGACGTGACAGAAATATCGAGGAGCATAATTAATGCTGTGAAATGTTTTGTGGCTCTTGCGAGCCTTGCAGCACTGTGAAGGGAGCTGGGATGGTTCACAACATGACAAACCTTGGGGGCTCCACGTGGTTTAGCCAGAATGGACGGGGTTTTCTATTGCCATGGATGGTTTTGGGTAGGCTGACATTAGGAATCTTTGCACTCAGATTTGTAACATCAAGATTGTTTCACTTCCTGATGGTGAAAGTACATACATACATACATAAAATATAGATAATTTGGGCATCAATAAATTGGTAAACCTTACCTATCTGATTCCTACTTGCTGAGTAAAAAGCATTGACAACAGCAGCTCCACTTATCCACCTGGTAACACCAGAAAAATATCCATTAGTATTTCAATTGTTAATGGCAAAGTTAGTGACTGATAGAATAAGCCTAGAAACCGTGTAACAGAATCACAGAATATTGAAGTTGGGACCTTCTCCTGTGCCAACTGGATGAAAGACCAGACATAGTATTATTAAGTACTTACTCCTCTTTGTCCACCTTTTCTCTAAGCTTTTTCAACCTTTTCTTCTGGGTAAATACTAAATTTTGAATAATGTTTTCAAAGTATTCTTCTTCTTTGTAGTTCAACTAAAAAGAAGGGGAAGAGGAGTTAGTGGTGGCGTTACTGATTTGGGATAAAAGACACATGGATCAGGAAAATCTAGTCTTAAGCATGATGAGCTAAGCAACACATTTCTGAGAGTATTTTCTGATGTACAGTTGGCCCTTGGTTTGCAGAGCTCTGCTACATCACAGAGTTGATACTGTAGCTGCATCTGTGTTAGCAGCTGGGTATTCTTTCCAGAGCTCCGAATTTTCTCTTTCTATACATATTTTCAGTGGAGTTCAGCAACTGTTGGTGTTGACCTTAACCTGTGGAGCTGCCTGCTGCAAACCAGCAGCTGCCAGTTTGGAAAGGAGCAGTTCCACCTCAGCCAAAACACTGGAGTCAGCTCCGTGCCTGTGCATGCACTGCACCCAGTGCCAGAGGGAATGCTGCCCTGCACACCACGGGCTCCATGCCTGTCCTCACATAATCCCTCCAGAACGTGGCCATGTCCTTGGAATGCCATCAGAGCTGTCCCATCCTGTGCTGGCTCAGCCCTACCAGCCTGCCTGGTCACAGCTCCTCCCTTCCCCTGCTCTGTGCACGGGCACCAGGCTCGCTGGGGCAAGGAAAGCACACTTCCTTCTCTGAAGACCCTGTTCTAATTCTCCTGCCTGTTGTGCAAACTTACCTCCTGGTACTCGCTGTTGAGCTTGTTGTCATCTGTGACGATCTCATCGGGGTAACCAATCCTCTCCCGAATTGCCATCGCCTAGGGACAAGGGAATTTGATATCCGTGACACATCCAGCCATGGGTTTAAATATGAAATTATGCAAGAAAAGCAATATGGAAGCCACCGCAGAAACTGCAGAATGTTAATTTTATATAGGTTTTGTTTACATTTTTTATTCACTGAAAGCACAAGTTACGGGTTTTATCTTGTTCCTCATAATAGCTGGTCAAATCACCAGAAATCATTCCTTCTCATTTTCAGTATTGTTTTCCTGTAGATATTCATTATCTAGCTCCTTAATCACTGATTTGCCTGAAAGGTCTTAATTTTGTATACAGATTCTTCCTATTTTGTGTGCCTATCTCCAGAGGCCCCTTCCCATGGAATCCTAAGCTGCTGTGCCTATTGAAGCACAACTATAACTGTGTTTGTATTATAATACAGTGATAGAAGTTACTGCTTATTTTTTCTGTCAGGACAAATAGTTGAAATACTGATTTTTATAGAACTTATATACCAATATTTCAGACAGAACTTACTTTTTGTTCTGCTCTCTTTTTGGTCTCTGCATCCATCCAGGGAAGTTCATCTAAGGTTTTTATAAAAACATCACGTATATCTGCAATCATTTCTTCAACCTGGAAAAAACCATCAGAATGTTACAAACCCACAGAGTAAGATGGTGGGCAATGCAGTTCAGTTATTCAGGTCACCAAAACCTGCTAGACATTGCCCTGCTGGATCTTGTACATCTGATGGAATTGTTGTGTTTGTGCCAACCCCAAAGATGGGTTGTTTCACACCAGGATTCCAGTGGTGATCACAGTCAACTAAGGCTTCCCTTCATGTCCATGTTCAGGACCTTTCTGTGTGGCTGAAGGCAAGCAGAGATTACCAATTGCCCCTGTGGCCGGTGGTGGCAGGATGTGCATTAGTGTCAGTCACAAAGAGCAGAGAGTGCTGCTCCTGGGATGTGGGGATTGGCTTATGCACAGCCCATTCATGGACTGGCTCGGAGAGCAGGCAGGTGCCTCTCTCCCTCCAGCTGGGCACCTGCAATCCTCACATTCCACACGGCACTCTAATAAAAACTGGCATTTTTAAACCTTTCTAATAACCGTTATGAATGCTTTAATAAAAACTTAAAAACCACCCCCGGTTTGACTACACTGTCATAAGGAGTGCAATCAGAGCTGTGTCAGGAAGCACACGGTGGGGATGAAGTGCCACTTTGGTGGCTGAGAGCTTTACCACGTGCTTGCTGTCCCCAGCGAAGGCCTCCTCCACGTAGAGCCGGCCCACGGCGCTCTCCATGTTCCCGTTGACGTAGTTGGCGCAGCGGCGCCACACGGCGCTCTCGGACGTGGTGCCGTACAGGGCCTGGGGGACACAGAGCAGGGCACAGGGGCTGTCACTGCAGGGCACAGGGGCTGTCACTGCAGGGCACAGGGGCTGGCACAGCAGCCTGCTCCACCTCAGTGCACACACTCAACCAGTACTCCTGCCTGGGGCACTCAGCTGGACCCACTCTGCAACAGGAGCATCATTAGAAAAACTCTTCCAGAGGAAGAAGTTCTGCTGGGGAAACACAGAACCTCCATGTCCAGTTGCTGAAATTGCTCAGTATTTCCTTAAAAGCACTAAGCTATCAGCAGGATCGAATGGCTGAAAACCAAGATATTGGGGCCATAATGTTTGCCTTGGAATATATTCCTCTGGATGATGAAGAGTTTCTAACAAGCCAGTCAGAACTGTAATCCCTTGCAAATAAATGGGAATGTTCTGACACCAGAATGGGGATTAACTTAGATTTAGAAGAACAAGAGACCAAGTACCAGAGCAGTCCTTTCAAATCCACTCAGCTATCAGGCATAAATCCCATAAATTATAGATACACTCCAGCAGAGGCTCAGCAAACACATCTGGCTTTTGTGTGCAAAATCCAAAATACATTAAATATTTATAAACTACACCTCCATTAAAAAACTACCTTTTGTGGCTCACAAAAGCCATCATTCAAACTTAGGGAGAGGTGAATTTCTGCACCTTACGGAAAGCGTTCCTCGTGTCCTTGTAGTCCCGGCTGAGGCTGTTGACAAGATCCATCACAAAACGCCAGGTCATGTAATTCTGCAGGTCTCTGGTTAACAAAACAACAGTAATAAGCTGCTGATGTTTTGAGGCTTTTTTAGGTTTTCTGGAAAGAAAATGTAAATACCGAGAATACTTAACACACCCACCTGGCAGTGTATTTTTCGAGAATGGACCTGAGCTTGAGAAGGTAGTCAGGGTCGTAAACAATGACGTGTTCCGTGTTGTCAACGTTGATTTGGACAGTTGACATGATAGCATTTATGAATTTTGACCAGTCAAACACCTGGAAAATCAATGTGCATTAGGCTGTGGTTCCATCATAAACAGTTTAAATATGTTTGCATGACACAAATGCTTTGCCTTTAGTTTCCCTAACATTTGCACTACTTAAAAATGGGGTCATTGCAATAATAACTGGCCTGGGATCATTTATAGCTCTAAAAATGTTGTTACCATGGTGGGGATTTGGCAGAAAGGGTAGAGAAATTGCTTTGATTTCAAACTGACACAATTTTTTGTTAATTTTTAAAGTTTCTGTTCTGCCCATAACTTTAAAAAGTTTTGGTGATTTTCCCTTTCCTCTATCTTTGGAAAACTTTGTTGGAAGAGGTAATGTCTTCCTTCAGACAAATGGAAGTAGCTGAGGAGAGCAGATAAGCTTTTAGGAACAGTCACTGCAGGTCTGAGAGAGAAGCAGCAAACTTCAGGCTAATCTTGGGAATAATTGCTGTTCTATCCTTAGACATTACAACGCTACCAACTCCCATCAAGTGTCTTTTGAGCATTTTGGAATAACTTTAAATTAGTGCTGATCTGCAGCACCCCCCAGGAACTAATAATAACCAGGGCAATGCCATGCTATGACAGGAGTTGTTGTTTTCTGACAGGATGACTGCAATGGTAACCAACTACACCTGTGGGAGACGGTGAATTATGAAACCAATTAAAGCAGGCAGGAGGGAACTGTCAGAGAATTAAAGTCAATAACATTGCAGTGAATATGAAAAAGTGCCAGAAATAACAGTGTTTCATGGCACCTTACTGGCCTCAGAAACCTCAATAAAAGTCATGAGAATAAAAACTACCCGTGTTCAGTACGACGTTATGTTCCTGAGGAGACAGAGCTGTGTTAGCAAAGTTTGGGCTGGTTTTCAGCTGCACTCTGGTGCCACGGGTTAAAGGCTGCACAAACAGCACATGGCTCAGGCTGAGAGCAGAGCTGACACATCCACGGGAGCTGCAGTGGGAAGCACGTGGGGAACTGTCCTGTCTCATGGGCCTGGCAGCCTGGGCTCCTTTCTGCTGGCCTTGGGAGCAATATTTACAGAGCCAGTGTTGGGCAAACTGGATTTTTGTTCTCTAATCTGCAGCTCTGGATAAACAGAGTGGGGCTGAGCAGTCCACTAAACATCCCTGAAGCAGCTGCTGGCCACAGGCTGCACTTTTGTCCTGGGCCCTGAACCCATGAGGACAAGGAACAGGATCACAGGATCACAGAATCACAGAATGGTTTGGGTTGGAAGGGATCTTCAAGACTATCCATTTCCAATGCCCTGCCAAGGGCAGAGACACCTTCTACGGGATATTTTTTTTCCTTTGTGCTTTTCCATCTCTGTATGTTGAGGCAGATGGGAAGATGTGCTTTCAGGTTAGGAGGAGCAGTGGGTACAGAATGTGCATTCAGGTCAGTGTCATCAGAAGAGCAGGTGTGCACATCAGGGATCCTGTTCAATTGCAAATGTGTCATATCTTTAACAGAAAAAAAATCAGGCTTCGTTGCTTAATCCCATCAGTAATAAATTAGAAGTTAAAATGCCAGTTATTGATCACTCACCTTGCCATTGATTTCCAGTGAAAAGTTGTTTTGGAGTTGTGCCAAGGTCATTTTGTTGTACAGCAGAAGTGGATCATTTCTGTCTTCAGATTTTGTTGTTGCCTGTCGGAGTTAATCAGGAGAAAATTCCTGAGTCTATTGAGTCAGTTCCCAGGAGTTCCAGTTCTGACTGGGGTGCAGTGCTGCCCTGTGTGTTCTTTGTGACCCACTGCACTGCTCACAGCTCACACAGCTCTGGGCTGCTCTGGGCACTCTGCACTGCTGGGTTCAGCCTCTGCATCCACAACAGCACATTTTACCCTTTTAAAGTGCTTTGAAACATCAGTTATGCCAAGCCTCCTTTTATCTCTATCCTTCTCTTCCGCTTCCTCTTTCCTATTCTATTGTGCATTCACTGGGCTTTTCTGTGTTTTTTAAACAAATTCCCAGAGCACAATGCCAGCTCTCTTCAGTCACATTCAGGCTGATACTGAGTTTTGGATGAGAGGTTAAAATCCCAGGCAGTGGCAGCTTCCCCAGCACCAGCTGGACTCCACCAGCAGCAACTGCTGCAGGGACACTGCAGGTGTGGGTTCCTTTCATGCTCCTCTTTAAAACAATTCTTCAGTGAATTCCCTTTTTGATAATAATTGCCCATCTCTGATCCAAGCCCAAAGGTGTGTTTCTCATGAAAATGAAGAAAATCAAAATCAGACGGTTTTAACTCATGTAAGTGGTTTTCCCAAGTGTAAGTTCAAAAATAGCTGAAGGTGTAAATTATGTATTCAGCCTGTTTCATGGTCATCCTCAGCTTCAGGCCCTGCTGCAACGGTTAATAAGAACAAGCCATGGTTTGCTCATGAATGCCTTTAGTTTTCTCCCTGTAATTCAAACTCTTGCTATTTCTCCAAAGTCAAATTCATGGTATTATTTTTCCTTTGTCCTTTTCTTTTAAGGGAGAACAATGTTTGGTTAAAAACGCCCTTGGAACAATCAGCATTGTGGAGCAGCTTGTGCAGCACAAACATGACTTTGTGTTCACAGCAGGCCAAGGGTTGGGAATCTGCTGCTCTGGGATCCAAACAGCCCACGGGGAAACAGGACAAAGGGGGGAGAGGCCCCAAAGCATCTCCCAAAACTCACACTCTAAACCCAAGTCTGTCTCTCTCTGCTCTTGCAGGCCTTCTGTGGACAGATCAGGATAGATAGAACATTTTGTTGCTTGGAAAACAGCTGCCTCAAATACTTTCCCTCGCTCCTCCCAGGACACAGCTGTATTACTGCCTGTTCCTTCAGGTGAAACAGGCTCCACACATTTCTACTCCCACAAAACAGCACCAGCAAGGGAGTTAACCACTCACTGTACAGTCAGCTCTCTTCGGTATTACCAAAAAAGGCAGTTCTTTAAAGGAGAGTTTAAAGATGTTTTTCTTACATTGGCAATCTCTTTCTCCAGGTCCATAACTCTTCTCATTTGTGCAGAAATCTCATTCTCATCGACAGAAATATTTCTTTCTTGTAGGATTAGTTTAGCTACAGAAATCATGAAATCAACATAGGCAGAACATGCCTGCAGGAAAAAAAAAAAAAAAAGGAACAGTTTAAAGACAAAACTCTTCAAAGTAGGGCATACCTTAATTATAGTCAAGATTTTATCTTCATTTCTATGAACCACACTTCTTCATCTCTTACTTAACCAGGTCAATTTTATCAGAAATACTTTAGGTCACAACTGGAAATGAACTGTGAACATTCCCTCATGGAGCACTGCTGAGGAACTGGAGCCCTGTTCAAAGCTGAACACTCCAACCCCTGTTTTCATTATTTAGAATGAGACATTTGTCTGTCCATATTTAAACCATCACCCATGTTTTTTCTAGCTCACTTTAATTACAACTTCCAAAAATACCATTTCCAAAGAACTACGTTCCCAGGAACATAAAACAAGGGAATTGGCTTTGTGGGAAAGGCACTCCCAGAGGCTGTGAGCCTCCTCCAGTGCTCCTGGAACAGTTAGAACTCACGTTGCTGTGTGCAAAGTTAGGTACACTATAGACAATATATATGAAATTTAACATTAAAGAGTTCACTAATGATAAGAATGTAGATACAGCAGCAAATTCTCTGAAATGTCACACTGCCAAATATCTTAAGGTGTCATTATATTTCATGGAACCTCAGTTTTATTGTAATTCCATTATTATTTGTAATTTTAATTCCTCATTGGTAAGTCACACTTATTTTTCTATCAACAGAAATGTTGTTTTCAATATTCCTTTTCAATGCAAATAAGGACATGCACAGTGCTGGATCAGCTATTAAATAATAATTGTGGTTTATGCAATCTACCAAAAAAGTGATTAAACCTAGTATTAATAAGGTGTGCATGTCACCAGCTTTATTAATGGAAATATTTAGGTATGTTCAGCTCCTGGGGCAGGGGACACACCTCTGTAATGAATGCTGCACGTGCAGCCAGTCCCTGTCCCCTCCTGGGCATCCCTCCCTGCCAGCAGGGACAGGGGCAGGGACAGGGACAGGGGCAGGGGCAGGGATGGGACAGGGACAGAGGCAGGGGCAGGGACAGGGATGGGACAGGGACAGGGACAGGGACAGGCGCAGGGGCAGGGACAGGGGCAGGGACAGGGGCAGGGACAGGGACAGAGGCAGGGACAGGGACAGAGGCAGGGGCAGGGACAGGGATGGGACAGGGACAGGGACAGGGACAGGGACAGGGGCAGGGACAGGGCTCACAGCAGCCCAAAGGGCTGAACTCCCAGTGCCAGTTACAAGCAAGAGAGATCTTTTCAGAAAGAGAAAAGCCCAGGAAACCACTGACAACTACAACAAGTCACAAAAGACAGTGCGTACCAACACTGTAAAAACCACCATAAAATTCAATATAGCTATTACCTCAAACCAGTAAGTTAACAGAGATTTTTAGGTACCAGTCAGTGACTTTTATTTTTCTCCTAAGTGCAGCTCTCAAGTCAGGTAGCAAAGAACTAAGTCAGCTAATTTCATCTGGACTGTTTAAATAGTCTCAGCAATTTCAGTGGAAAGTTAAGGCACTGGAATCCTGTCTGAGCAGAGCCATGCTGTATCTTACAAGGGAAAAAGATTTTTAAATGATCTTATTGGCAGGTTCCACCTGCGGCTCTGGGGTGGGAAGTCCTGCTGGAGGCAGAGATGTTTTCTGTGGGCAGTAACACAGCAGAACCAGAGGCAAGGGCAGGCTGTGCTGGAGAGAGGACGGCAGGGACAGCTCTCACTTGGAGCAGTGGTGCTGGGAAGGCCACTGGCAAACCTGCCTGCCCATGATAAAGCTGTTTTTCAACAATACTTCCTCCTGTACTCTCCAGCAGTGCAGAGCTGATACTCAGGTAGGTCAGAGGACAGCAATTGTCTCTCAGAGCTGCAGTTAACACAACACATGGACAGAGCAGGCTGTGCAATGTGAGTCAGCTCCTAAAGGCCACCTCACATGGAACTGAGCAGTTCAGATGGCAATGATTGTCTTAATGAGCATGTGACCTGCAGTTAAATGTAATCACTATTAACTGCTGGGACATCAGCAAAATACCTACAAACCCCAAACGGCCTGTACACTTTCTCATTGCTTCTGCATTTAATTACACAGAAGGAATGTGGTTAATTAAAGGTCACTGTGGTAGCAGTTTCAGCTCCATGACTTCAGCACAGACACCCATCAGCTCTCAAGGACTTAAGGCACATCCAAGATTAGCAACAGGGATACGGTGTCAGTGCTAACAGGTTAATGAGACCCGCAGAAGTAATGAGTAAACAAGAATTAAAGGAGACCATAGGAGGTTTCAGGTATCAGTGGTATCACATCCTTCTGCTGCTGTGTTTGTGCTCAGCAGTGGATGTAGGAGACTGTGATCTTTTCAGATCTTTCATGCAGCAAAGTGTCTCTTTGGTTCTGAATGTTCTCTTTTTCTTTCCAAGCCTATTCCTGGTAGAAGTAGTTCACCTGCAGCATTGCCAGTTGCTGCCAGTCGGTCACAGCTCAGGAGTGGCCTCCTTTCTGCAGTGACAGAACAGGGCTGGTCATGACCACTTGTATTCTGTCTAAATACAACTCTGACAGTCAGGGGAGAGCTCTTGATCCAGCTGGGAACCCTGGCAGAGGCTCTGTAACAAAGCTAAATCGTTTCATGTTTATCTCCTTCCAAAAGGTCTTAAGAAGTCAAGTATCTGCCTTGAAAATCCAGGCTAAAACACGAGAAGTGTCACCCGTGGTGTGTCAGCTCCCCCTCACCTCTTGGTATGCACCAGTGCACTCGTAGTAGTCCCGAGAAGGCAGGCCCAGCCCAGGCTGATCAATCTGTAAATGCAAATCAAAACTGGCTAGTGCTGAAGGGGAAATGGCAGAGCATTGTACTGTTCCTTCGGTAACTACACGTGCTGATGCTTCACTGGCCAAATTCTTTTCTGGCCACGGGGGCCTTCCTCTCTCATCCTGTTGCCCACCTTTAACTATTTTCATTCTCGTTAAACTTTCTGGTTTTCTTTTCAATGTTTTTTTTCTCCTGCTGCTGAACACTGCAAGGCACTGGTAGCCAGTGTGAAAATAGGTGAACTACAGATGACAGACTAGCCCAGAGACAAGCTGGGAGCTCCTGCTTCTCTGAAATCCTTGCACATGAAGTGCTCACAGCTCCATCCACCCACTAACAGGAGAGACTGGCCCTCTGCTCCTCTAACTGCTGCATCCCAGCTGTCACCAGACCTCCTCCTGCCTTGTCTGCATGTTCAGGTTTCAGAGATGACCTTTCTGTGTCTGTCATTCCCATCTCACTGACAGTAACGGTGTATGAGTGCCCAGAACAAAGATGTCAGCTTGGAGGACAGACAGGAACTGTGAAACCCAGAGTTTCAGCTGAAAACTGCATCAATTCACAAATTCATCTACAAAGTACTCAGGTCAAATTCAGAGCACTGATGCTTCTCCTTGCTAACATTCATGTCTGTGCTTCCAGTTATTTGCTGCACTTTTATGATCAACAAGGCCACGGCACCCAGGCAGACTTACGTGAATGATATGTGCAGTGGAATTTTTATCGTCTGTGCCAACAAAAAAATTAATAAGGACCTTTTTTCCATATCTGGAGTTGAGCTGTGCAATAGCTGCCTCAGCTGTCCAAGCAGTACCTAAGCAAATGAAAGGTATAGTCAGTCTCTATTTTTGGTAAGCAATAAATTAAATAATTTAGATATTTTAACTAAAAGGAAGTAAGCACAGGTTATCTTACCATAGGAAGCCTCCCAGTTAGTTGTTGCTACAGGCCAGTCAGACACATTTGGCAATAAACTGATTAGAGGCATTCCACCTCTCCTATCAATGGCAGCTTTTGGAAAAAATAAAATTAGTTACCATGACATTTCCAACCCCACAAATGTTATATATTATAATATATATTATAATGGGTTCAGAACAATGACACTGAGAACTGTTTCCCCCATCACCACAGCAGCAGTTTGCTCTGATATATGACTGTGCTTTAACATTTAATGTAAAAATTTTCCAGTCTCAACCAGCATATGCAGATCCTTCAGACCATGGCATTGAAGTTGTCTTTTTTTTTTTTTATTTCTCTCTCTGCAGATAGCTTGAAATAATAGTTTTGAAAAGTATTCATACTATTGCATAAACTATAAAAATATGATTTAGGAAGCACTGCAAACAGCTTTACTGCTCTTTGTTGTGGTGGCAGAGCCTGGTGTGCCAGGTAGCTTCCACCTCATCCCTGGTAAAATTTCTACAAAAGAAATTAACTCCCATTTAACCAAAAGGATTTGAGTTTATAAATCTGCAGCAAAGGCTATCTGAAGAATGATGCACAGGACAGGACACAAGTGCAGCTGCTGAGGTGGAGCCCTGTGGGTGCTGTTGAGCATCCTGTAAGCACTGCACTCAGGGGACACTCACTTTCATTAATGCAGGACCTGTAGAGAGTTTTTGCCTTCTGCACTGCTGGGATGTCATTGCTGCTGGGGGTGTCGAGGACATCTGAAACACACAGAGAGTCGTGGTCATTCCTGCTCTGCCCTGGGCTCTGAGCAGGGCTGGCCACCAGGGCTCCTGTCCATGTCCAGCTCCAGGCAGGCTTTGCCTTCCAGCAGCTGAGGGCAAAGGCTCTGGAGGTGAAACGCCCTGCAGTGGCTGCAGTGGCTGCAGTCTGTGTGAGTGTGGAATGTAACAGAGTCAGGAGATACTCTGTAGGTCACCCCTACAGAGGGGTGAAAGACAAATGCTCTGACTTCCCAGGGACACGTTTTAAGCAGCCAGGCTACTGTTTGAAGTCACAGCTGGCAAAACCAGGAGACAGGCAAAGAAAAAAAAAAAAGATATTTAGCCTGGAGAGAGTGTGTTGGAGAGTGTTACATGAGTACAGACTGACTTCTTGGACTCTGTTGGTTTCAGCTGAGAAAAGGGATGGCGAACAATTTGATACTGTTGGTATGACAGGTAGCAAAGTGGCTCGCCTGCTGTTTGGGACTTCTGATGGAACAAGATGTGCAGGACACGGGCTGCCAGAGAGCAGCTGTTGGCATTCCAGCTGATGTGGACACAGACAGACCTCCCCCTCCTCCTCCTCCTCCTCCTTGCCCTGTGTGCTGTGGCTGGAGCAGGCTCAGAGTAGGGATCTGCAGATGCCAGCATGAGCAGGTCTGCTCAGCTCTGCTCCAGTGTCAGACACAGCAGCACACTCCCAGAGCCTCCTCCAAGCAAACGCTTCGGGGCAGATTTGTCCTGAACCAAACACAAAAACCTGAAATATCTGCTAGTATTTTAAGCTTTGCTAGAAAACCACAACTTCTTAGGATAACACGTAAGGCAAAGAAGAAACTTTATTTAGTCCCCAAACTGCACTGACCTTTTAGAACAACTTCTAGTTCGTCTCTCAAAATGTCAAAGTTGCTATAACGGGAGCTGGTCTCGGGGATGACGTTCCTCTTGAGCCAGCCCCCACAGGCGTACTGGTAGAAGTCCTGGCAGGGCCTGGCACTGGGGTCCATGTTCTCCAGGATCCGCGCGGCTACAGGGACACAGACACACTTTACACACACAGACACGCTTTACACACACACAGACACACTTGTTTCCTCTCAGCAGGGAAGTCGTTTCATTTAGAACAGGCTCAAGCTTACCTGGATGCTCTAGACCAAACAAAGTACTTATTGCTGAACAAGGAATGACTGTTCCTGTGCTGAGCACAGCTTCCAGAGTTGGCTGTGTTTACTGCTGGTAAACTGACACATGTTCCTGCTGCCTGTGAGTGCTCACTCAGTTCTAATTAAAATGTGGGATGTTTCATTTACCCTTCACCTACCCTTCTTTTACTGAAATGTGGTGAAAAGGGACATTAAAAGCACAAGACATAGCAGAGGTGAAGTATCCACTGTGATGTAATTTTGGTGTTTTAGACCCAACTGAATCCTGTCTATTTCCATAAAATACTGACTTTGTTGGACTACTGCAGTTTTTGTCAGGGAAGGTTTTTCCATTAATGCCTTCTGGAAGCTACACTCATTTTTAGACCTGCTCCACATTTTACTCTAGAACTGATAGTGCCTCTTGCTGTCCCTTCAACCCTCTGGAGTGGCTTGTCCAAGACTGGCCAGTCACTGGCCAGTCATGACAGGGATTCTCAGTGAAATCCAATTCCTTGATGACAGCTTCCCAACTGCTGTCCATAAACCCTCTGGGCTTTCCCCTGTACCTATTCCAATTCCACCCAGACTGCTTCTACCACCAGTATGCCAGAACAGAATCTCTCAAAGAAAAGAGACATCTTAGGAGTCAGGCAAGAGCCAGGGATACCTCTGAATCTCCCAGGATGCTGAATATTCTTCCCATTTTTTTGACATTATTTTTAGTAGATTATGAGGCTTGTGATTTCAAGTGTTCACTCCTCCATGTGGGCAAGTCAAATATTTATAGCTATTTTTCCAGTACTTTCAATATTTTCCATGTCTCCTGTGCTGGTGGAAATGGAGTCTGTGGTGTTTGTGTTGATTTGCCTGCCCCCATTTTTCTGTTGGCTTAGGAGTGTTACAATCTAGGCCAACATCTGATGGCTTTACAATGTTCCAGTGCCTGCAAGATGGAAATAGCCATGGACAGGTGCATTTACAACCTCAGACTGCTGCAGCAGCATAAAACCCACTGTGGAAACAGATGCAAAGGCTCCTAGCTGGTGCTTTCCCTTCTGAAGTCAATGGCTTCAGGGTGACTTCTATTTGAAGGGACACAGGATCTTGCAAACAGCCAGGAATTGGGAAATTCAGTCATGTTTTTACTGAGTGTGACACTTGCTGCAGTCCCAAGTGCTCTGGGATTGTGGGAGCTCGGGTGCTTGCTTCTGTCTTTTTTGCCCTGTTACATTTAGAGGAAGGGGAGTGTTTTGGATGCTGCAGTTTATTCCTGTCCCAACTCCACCTATTTGCCGTGAAAGAGGAAAGTTGTAACTCTTCCTAACATCTCCTGTTTTAAGGGTGTCCCTGTGAACCTCCCTGCCAGACTGGGGCAGCCCCTGAAGGGCACCACTGTCTCTTGGATGCCCTTGGCATGTGTCAGTGCAGCAGCACAGACATTCCCAGCCAGGAGTGGATGCCCCAGCTGGCTCATTCCCAGCCCTGCCAAACAGGAACAGTAGGATACAAACATCTTCTGACACCAAGAAAAGATGGCCCTTATCCGCTGGCTTGTCACTTTGGGAAAAACCTCACAACAAAAGCCAGAAATCCATGTCTTGCTTAAATCACAGAAATCACTAACAGTGTAATATCAAACCTGGCTTGAACTATGCAGTCAGGTTTCTCTGCTTGCAGTCAGCACCTGGGTAATCCTCTGTGCCTACTCGTGCCACACAGAAATAATCATCTCTCATCACTCTCCTGCTCCCAGGCCCAGGCCAGCCAATACTTGCTGTCCAGCTTTTATCAGAACTTAAATACTGCACAAGTACCAGAAACAGCTGGGGGAACTGTGGTCTTTCCTTTAGGGCTGCATGTGAAGTACATACATGAGCGCGTGAAGTATGACCATGCAGAATACTCTCCTCAAGGGTGTTATTTGCACACCCGAGCCCCAAGATAACCATTCATTATGCGGCTGATACTGCAGACACATTACAGTCAAGGGAATGTGATTATGGTATGAATATTTTGTTATTTTATCTCGAATCCAGGTGAATTTATAGCTGTACAAATACAGGTAATGCACAGTGTACTCTTCATTAGTGCTCAGTGTTGCTGTGACAAACCAGTGTTTGGCTTTGCTCCTACTGCCACTTATTTACTCAGTTCCTACCTGCCACTGAGAATGTAGAGCTTCATATCAATTGCCTGTAATGATTAATCTTACTGTAGTACTCCTGGTTGTCAGTTGGTGTTTTAATAGCTCACAAATAAAGTAATACAAGCTGGCAAAGCAACCAGTGACCTGGGAAGGAGTCAGGAGCAAAACAATGTGCTTACCTAGGTAAGAAACAGAGATCAAAATCCCCTGTTCCATCAGGCTGTTACCAGAGTGTGTCAGCTTATCCAAAAAGTGCTCAAATGTACAAATTGCATTTATCTTCCTGTGCTACACTGCAGTGGTCTCACAAATCCATGGATAACAGTGCCGTGCCATGCAGTTACTGGTATTTTACCCTGGGTATAACCAGTGAATTCTCATTACATTTTTTCTTCTTTATTTGTTCACTATTTGCTTTACTATATTCTTTTCTTTTGGTCATTTATTTGCAGCTCTTCTCGCAAATGAACAATCAATTCTGTCAGTATCTTCACTTTATCCCTTTCCAGTGGTTAAATGCTGTTAAAGCATTTAACAGAAGCATAAAAGAGAAAAATTGTTCTGATTAATTATTTTGGGACTTCTTGCTACATTGTGCCTCGTTCCTCCAAACTTTTCCTGCTTTTCCTTTTGGAGTTCATTCATCATCATATTGTCTGTCTAGACTCCCTGGTAGCAATGTGTATTTAGCTGAAAATGAGCACCATCAGGGATTAAAAACCATCTGCTAGAGAAGTAATTGGATCAGTTTCCAAACCACAGCATGAGCTTTCATGCTGGGAGAAGATCACCTTGGGAGTGGAATGAAAAGACAGCGATGGGCACCTGAAATAAACCTTTTGTCTGCCCCATGCTGGTGACAACCTGCAGCCCCTGGGGTGAGCGGCTGCCCTGGGACTTGCCCTGACTCCAGCACCACTGAGGTGTGAGCAGCGACCTGAGCTGCTGGAATGAGAGCTGAAACCAGCCCCATGGAAGTCAGGAAACCAATATCCTGACTTTGCTGTGCTGCTGTTGCTGGTCTGCCTGCAAGTCTGAATGGCGTCTACAAGGCAAGACCTTGTGGGAGCCCCCATGGGGTGCTGTGCACCTGGGACTCTTGAACAACTGCACTGGGCACTGAGGGATGAAGGAGCTTGTCAGACTATGACATTCAGAGTCTTCTGGACATGGAAATGACTCTGTAAGATTGACAATATCATAGCACAGGAGTTTACTTTGGTAGAAGAACTGTGCTAAGAAAGTCATGTGGGGTAACAAAGCCACACTTCCATGTGCCATACTTGTCTGCAGTTAGATGGGAGAATTCTCTGGTAGTAGTTTTGTTTAAAAACACATACATTAATTTAAAACATATGTATTTTCATTCTTACCTGATTTGATACAGTCTGGCGTCTTGCAAACCCCATCTAAAAGAGAATACAATCATATTCTTAACTATTTACTCAAGGTCAATACAATAAAATCTACTGTAAATATTTCCATTGACAGTCAGCTTAATTGCAGTGTACAGTAAGATAATATGAATGGACACCTTACACCCAGTAAGGGAATATTTATAGGATCAGGCTCTAAAAATATCATCATCTTCAACCCTTTAGGGTCATTCAGTGCTAGTCACTCATCATGTGGATTTTTTGTAGTCATCAGAGGAAGATGTCCAATTGGAGGTGGGCAAAATACTATTTTTATAACAAAGAAGCAATTTAGAGAAAAATAGCTCAAGGACTGGAGAGAATTAGAAAGCCAGTTTGAATTTAGCAATACTTCAGAAATGACAAAAGGATTTTCAAGGAATTATATGAAAATTCTGCGACATTCACTCTGAAGTCTTCTGAACAAAATACAGGATTCAGGACCATGAAAATACTTCCTTTTGAGACTTTGGAAATAAAACTCTTTTTTTTCCTCATAATGGCATTTTTCTATCCCATAATTGAACTACACTTCAATAAAAAGTCAAGCAAAACTACTAAGTACTTCAAAATTAAACAAAGCACTTAATTCCCAATATAAGGAAAAATTCTAGCTAGACCCTAGATGGAAATTTTAGCTTCTCTGTATTATCTTTTCCAAAAATGACCAGGCTATTTCCCCCTGAATGAAATTATTTTGCTCTGGCTGCTGAAGCACAGAACCTCTCAGGATGACTACATTCACTGAGAGCCCTCACTGCTACAGCCTGAGAAAGGAAAAAAATAGGATTTTCATACATCCACAGGAACACAGAGGAACCTCTGGAGTTTGGTTTCCTTCAGCAGTGTTGTAATTTGTTGGGATTTTTACTTACTGAAGCATTAATTACAAACAGAAGTATTCCTAAGTCAGAACAAGCAGATGGTTTGTGTTTACCACAGCTCTGCACGAACAAACGAATTCACCGAGCCCCAGTTGGAAAGAGGCAGTTTCTGAGTTTTTCCAGCACCAGGACGTGTGGATGCAGGTCTCCATTTCAGGCACATCCCCAGCCCTTCCCGTGCCCGGGGATTTGTGAATCCCCAGGAACTCACCGTCGTAGGTGGCGTAGAGGGCGATCATGGTGATGGCCACGATGGCCAGCAGCACCACCAGCACGGCCAGCCCGATCTCCAGGCCACTCCAGCCCAGCCTCTTCTTTGGTTTGGGGGTGTTCATCTCAGTTATATCCATCTGGCTTTCCGACTTGCCCATAACCCAGCGTCTGGAATGGAAAAGGCAATGTTGACTGAGCACTTACCCTGAGTCACAGGCTTCAAACCAGCTCCTCAACTGCACAGTAGCAAAGGTGTTTTCGAGGTGAGTTTCCCAAGTATTTGCAATCCTACTGTGCTGTCAGTCAGGAAATAAAGAATCCTGCCCTCTACCAGGCCTGTGCACACACACACAAACACACACACACACACACACGTACCACACACTTCGTGTCATGGATGGAGAGCAGAAGAGTGGAGTTCCTTTGCGTGGAGGAGCTTCCTTCACGCCACACAGAAAAGGAAGGCCAGCAAACCAAAAAACCTATTTTTAAAATGTACCCGTGAGGTTTAATCTTGTGTGAAGGTACAGGAGTTCACAAGCAGTAAAAAGCAAGTCTCTCTGCTTGAATAAAAATTAACTTAACCTGCCAATTACTTATCTAATGCCAAAGGTCAAAATATGCCATTGTGCTTCGCTGTCACTTCTAAAATATTATGTAAGCAGTTCTTGACTACAGCTTTACAGCTGGCTCTAAAAATAGAAAAAAAAAATCAGGCTCTGCTGGGAGCCTGTCAAACTCACAGTGAAGACAGTGAGTGTTCACAGCAATTTTTAAAGAACTGTGAGCAGGCCTGTCTTTGGAGGTTAGAGCCCTGGGAACGGGAGTCACGCAACGCCGCTGGCAGCGAGCTCACACTCGCTCGTGCAGCCCTTGCAGTGGGGCTGGAGATCCTCTCTCTGTTGCTCTTCAGAGGTAACTGGGCCACCTTTGCAGTGCTGCTCGTGGCAGCTCTATTGTCTCCCTTCACCTGCTCCTATGTATCCAGGGCCAGACTTTGCTCCACCAGCTGAGATTCCAATCCCTGCACACACAGCAATGTATTTCTCAGTATTTCACAGTGAAATCCCCTGCCAGCACTTCCTGGGGCTCTTTACGTTCACAGGCAGTACACATCCTTTCCATTCAATGGGAAAGAATATGAGAATTTCACTGTGATAAATAATGGGAACACCGGACCCCTCACACAAGTTCAATCCTCCTTACACCCTCTGCCCATAAGTCAGTGAAGGACACTTCTCAGGCTCTGCACCCAGTCAGGTCTAAGACTTAGAACTTCATTATTTTAAACTGGCTTAGCTGTATGGCTGACTTGTGTTCTTCCCAACTCAAACTCTCCTCACACTGCTGCAATCTCTCAGATCTCCAGTCTTTGCTTTTCCACTGGACCTCCCTTTTCTGCCCGATTCACATTCCCTAGTTTCCAGCAATCTCTTCCTTCCTCTGCTGTCCACCTCCCCTAGAATGCGGCTCCTCTGCTGCAAGCACAGGTCCCTATAGTGTATGTTTATTAATAAACTAAAGATGTCCAATAACCCAGTACTACAGATGTAAGTAAAGAGAGATTTTGTGTTCCGTGGGTTTACCAACACCTGTCTCGGTGGCTCACTGGACATTCTCACCCTGTTCCTCTACATAAACAAGAGGACATTTTGTTTCTGTGTGTCTCATCTGCCCTTCTGTCACTCCTCCTGGGACATCAAGCTGCAGGAGGTGACTGGCAGTGCCAGAACTGCAGCTCTTCCCTGGCTCAGGAGGCTGGAATCCTGCGGTCTGCCCAGCCTCTGTCTTTCTGGGACCATCACAACTACCTTCACGTGCCTCATGAGTTGCTGCTTTTCTCTGAAGAACAGGATTTGTGGTCAAATGAGCCCGTGGTCTCTGAGGCACGGGACTGAAATCCCATTGAAACGTGCAAAGGAGTGAGAAATCTGCCCTGCATTAAGTGTGAACTAGAAGTTCATAGGTAATAAAAGAGCAAAACAACCACTATGCCCTTCTCACTTCCAGTCATATTAGGCAGCAGAAAAATGTTATTTATATGGACTAAATACTGCCGGTCTCCAGAACCCCTGAGTACTTGGAACCTCATTGAAGCAATGATGCTTCTTTCCTGACTCTGGTGGTGACTTCGAGCACTGAAAACACGGTTCCTTCCGTGGAGCAGCAGGAAACACTGCACCTTTCATGTGCAAATATGTTCTTTGCAGTCATCTAAGTTTTTCCAAGCGAGCTAATCTTTCTCTTCCTGCAGAAGCGCTCCTCGTGTCTAAAGGCATCTGACTAATTTTTCCTTCTAGTTATTTAGAGAGTTGAGCCCATCTGCATTAACGACCACCAGGTAGAAGCTGCTGTATGCGCTACTGCACGCACAGTGAAACTGTAGGAATAATTTAAGCAGATGCAAGCCTCGGTATTGTGGTTTTCTTACACTTCTGGTGCTTATGTGATCCCCTCTGCTCTGCCTACTGAAGCTTAGACACCACAGAGCGCTGAAGATGTTTCGACTGATCCTGATCTAGATGGCGTAGGGAGTTAATTAATGCATGGGATTTTGGTTTTGGGATGGGTTTGTTAAAATCGGTTTGTGGCTTACTTGGTTCCCAGCGTCGCCTCCACAGAAAATGTAGCACGTCACGGGAATACTTTACTATTTCTTCATTAACTTGCGCAGCCTGTCCCGTGCCGGCCGGGCAGTGCCACGGGGCATCGCGGGGCAGCCTGCGGGGAATGCACCTCTTCCGCCGCACGGAGCGGAGCCCCGGAGCCGGGGACAGCCCCGGAGCCAAGAACATCCCCGGGGCCCCGGGGACAGCCTCAGAGACGGGGACAGCCCCGGAGCCCGGCACAGCCCCGGAGCCCGGCACAGCCCCGGAGCCAAGAACATCCCCGGAGCCGGGGACAGCCCCGGAACCCGGTACATCCCCGGAGCCGGGCACATCCCGAGAGCCAAAAACATTCCCGGAGCCGGGCACAGCCCCGGAGCCCGGCACAGCCCCGGAGCCGGGCACATCCCGAGAGCCAAAAACATTCCCGGAGCCGGGCACATCCCCGGAGCCCGGCACAGCCCCGGAGCCCGGCACAGCCCCGCCGCCCTCCGAGCGCGGCTCCGGCCCCCGGGGAGGCGCCTTGGGCCGGGCCGCCCGGGGCGGGGAGGGCGCTGGGCTCCGCCGCAGCCGCTGCCCGGGCCGGCCCCGGTCCCCCGAGGGTGGCTCGGGGCGCTGCTCCCGGGGTGCGACCCCCGGCCGAGCCGGGCCCGAGGCCCCCCGAGGGCAAGCTGTCCCCAGACCCAGCGTCCCGGCTCAGGGAGCACCGCTCCCGGCTGGCAGCTCCCGGCTTGGGGAGCCGCGCGGGCCCCGTCCGCCCGTCCCGCCCCGCAGCCCCGTCCCGCACTCACCCGCTGGCGCTCGCAGGGCTCCGGCCGCGGGGCCGCCTCGCACATCCCCGGGCGGCGCCGGGCGGAGGCGGCGGGGGCGCCCCGAGCCGGCGGGTCCGCGCCCGCGGGGCCCGGGGGTAGGCGGCGCAGCCCGGGGCTGGGGCTCAGGCTCGGCTCGGGCTCGGCTCAGGCTGGCGGGGCTGTGCCGGGCAGACGCCGGCGGGGCTCAGCGCCCGCGGGCAGCGGCGGGGCCGCGGGGCGCCCGCATGGCCGGGACATCAGAGCCCGGGGCGCTCCCCGCTGCCGCGCCCGCCGCTCGCCGCTGCCGATCAAAGGAGCCCTTGTCCGCCGGCCGCCGGACGAGCAGTTCTCCGGCTGACCTGAAGGCTTCTTCCTCTTCGCGATCATAAAAATGGGATGGGGCAGGAAACAAACAAACAAGCCCCCCCGCCCCGGCGGAGCGCGCCGTGCACCTCGCCAAGCCTCCCCCGGCGCCGGGGCAGCGGCGGGGGCCGGGCGGGGCGGCGGAGCGCCGGCTCCGATGGAGCGGCCCCTGCACCTGCCCGCCCGCGCCGCCCGCTCATCGCTCCCCAGGCGCTCCGGGAGGAGGAGGGAGACGGTGCACGGGCAAGGTTAGCGCCCGCATGTCTGCGGCTCCGTGCCTGCTTCCATGCACACTCATCGCCTTTGTCAAATTAATGCAGGCACATAACGCTCTGCAAGATCTTACATCCTCATTCACCGAGTGATTTCTCCTCGGGAGGGAGATAGCTGTGACTTCTTGCACGGAGAGGCAGCTCTGAGCTCTATCTGAAGATTTCTCAGCCAGCTGAGTATCAAAAGATATTTGTTTCGTTCTTACAAAGTTTCCTTTTAAATAAGTTTCATTTTTACTAAGAGACGGACAAACATCAGCGGCAGCAATATGAGTTACCGTCATTCCTCTCACTCAAACCAGACACCACGCTGCTTTCTGCTGCGTTCCTTTAGAGGTTTATTACCTCGGAGGCAGACATGGCAGGAATTTCTGAAATCTTTTATTACCAGCTACACACACTTAAACGTCTGCGGCTTGAGAGGGGTAACTTCCTCCTGCCAAGAAAGGTGGAAACTGAATCCCCACTTCTTTATGGAACTGCCCAGTGAGTGACCTGCAGGGCAGATGCAACGAAGAGGGGGAGATGAGCATTAGCTGTATAAATGAAGCACTTTTGCAAAATGAACCTCTGAAAAAGGAGGTTTTATTCACCAAAAAAGCAATAGAAGTGTCAAAAATAGGCAAGATAAAAATTTCAAAAGGATTAGAGAACAAAAATACTGCATTTTCTTACAGAGAGGAGTGGGGGAAATGCTGATTATATCCTTTTCCAGGAGCAGTGTTCAATTTATTATAAATATCTCATTTTCACCCTTTCCTGAAGTAATTTGTACAGAGTTCCAATCCGATTCCTGGGACAAGCCATGTGCTCCTGCAGGTCACTCCTGCCAGTACCTGATGCCTTAAACAATAGCACATTTCACCAAGCAATGTAAGAATGGAGGAGGCATTAAAAATACATGTGATTTTGTAACCAGGTGCCTATTGCACAGCCCTCACTGCAACAAAGCTTGGGAGGCACGGGGTGATGTGCCAACACACTGAACTAAAATGGCAAAAAAAGGACTTGTTTCAAAAATTTTAGGTGAAAAAAAAAAAATAGAACTGCCTAATTCACCACAAAGAGAGAGAAAAGGAAGAAACTCGTCTGGCAATCTGTAAATAGCCCAAAGAGGACTAACGTACCTGACAGGCAGTGAGAGAGTTTCCACTCCTGTAGAACCTCGTGCTTGGAAAGAGAGAGCAGACGCTGGTGACACAGGCTGTGAGAGGTGTGATCTGTGAGTCAAGCACTGACATTCCTGGCTGGGCCTTTCCTGGGGAAAACTGCCAGCAAGTCAACACTGTGATCTGCTTCTTAAGAATAACGTTATCAGTGCTGCTGTGGGCAATCAGAGAAGCCAGGTTTGCAGTGGGAGACAAGAGTGAGGTGGGGTCTCTTCTTCTCCCAGATAAGAAGTGATAGGAGGAGAGGAAATGGCCTCAGGTTCTGCCAGGAGAGGTTTCGTTTGGATATTGGAGAGAATTTCTTCCCAGAAATGGTTGTCCAGCCCTGGCACAGCTGCCCAGGGCTGTGGTGGAGTCCCCAAACCTGGAGGGATTTGAAAGTTGTGTGGATGTGGCACTTGGGGCCATGGTGGCATTGGCAGTGCTGGGGGAATGGATGGTCTTAGAGGGCTTAGAGGGCTTCTCCAAACCTGTCATTTTAGGGATGACAGACCTGTAGCTTCATTCTGCTGATGGACATGGCCTGCAGATTCCTGAAGGCAAACCTCCAGTGCCAGGATGAGCCAAGGAGCCGGTGGCCCTTGGATTGATTCCGGTTAAACACCACGTGTTTGCTTCCCTCCTACTCACCTTCCCCTGCCAGGACTGTGATTGCATCAAGATAAGAAACAAAAAGGCAAACCAACAGCAGAAAGTTCACTCCACAATGGAAAGAAACAATGGAAGCCTCGAATTTAGAGATAAGGGTAACTAGTTTTTCCTTAGCACTTTGCTGAGGTGTGCTGCTTTGATCTTACTGCTTGCACTGAGAAGGAGCAGGAGGAGGAGCCTGCAGCTTCATCCTTTAGGCAGGAGCTTGGTGGGGTCTGGCACTGCTGCTCAGACTCCTCTGCACTTCTGATGGACAACCACCAGGCTGAAACAAATACACGGTAAATTTATAGAGCCAAGTAACACTCAACATACCATTCAGAGTCAGCAAATGGAAAAAAAGGGAGTTAATGTGGGAGAGCACACTGTTGTTAAATCCGTGTCCTTGAAAAACAGAGATTTCTGCTCACTGCTGATTTAAGAAGAGATAGCAATACTTAGCAGTAGTATCCCTTAAAAATCTGGCTAGGCAAGGAAGGTGCTCCAAAATCTGGGCCCACAAGCAGTTCAGAGCAACATACAAAAATGGATTCACCATCCAGCCTTCAGAAAGACAAACTGCATCCCAACAGCTCAACTGGAATTCCTCACGGAGTCAAGCCAGTCCCCCATTCAATACTGTGTTCTGTTGGTCCAAACGACTACAGCAAGACTTCATTGCCAATATGACCTCTGGGTGACATTAGGGCTCCTTTACGCTGCTGTGAAACATTATTGGTACTTGTATTTGTTTCCTTTTGGGAAAGGTCGCTTTTCAAAGCACCAAAGCCAGGGTTCAAGGAACAAACAATGTGCATGCTGCCTGTGGGAGTTTGACCACCCCTCAACCCTGCTGATCCCTTCCCCATCATGTCCTCTGCTAGAGGAGAGGAAAATGGGGAACCTCCTGCCCTCCGTGCTTAGCCCCGTGCGTGTTCAGTGCAGTTGGACTGTGAGAATTTAGGTGGTAAAACCTTACCACACTGTGTATTTCCTCATTTGGTTCTGGTTTTGTTTCTCAGTAGGTTTGTAATGAACCCAAGCCTGGGTAATTTCTCATTCAGAAAAGCAAACAGTCTAGGTCTCAAAATATTTGTTTCAGTGCCTAAATTATTCAGGTCTAATTGTATTGTATTACAAAGCTTTGTCTTTGTTAGGCGACAGGCTTTGCAGTACAACTCATTTGCAGGTGTTTGCAGGCCTGATAAAACACTTGGCTGAAAAGGCTGAAAAGCTGTATTTTTTCTTTTTTCCCTTTGTTTGGTTTGGTTTTGGCTGGTTGTGAGCTTGCCTAAGAGCCACACACATTGCTGCAGTTAGCTCTGGCTAACAGGCTCCTTGGGGTCCCGAATCTCGGCTGCCCTATCGGGAACCACGTGTTAAATGTTACTGGGACAATAGCGGGTGATTTTGTGGAAGGAGTGGGTAAATGCAGGCCATGTAAAACTGCATGTGCCATATGCAGATGGCACAGTGAAAACTGACAATGGTATAAACACAGAAGAAAAAGAGAGGAGAGAATTGAGGTCCATTAACCACAGGTTTCCTGCGCAGTGCTAATACAGTTGTGAAGGCTTAGTCACACTTTCCTGGTTTACTTTAAAACCACAGCTTGGGGGGAAAAAAGAGCACAGACACAGAGAAGCCTTTTCTCCAGCAAAAACTGGGGCAGGAACTGCTGTGGACACGCAGGATCCAAGGAGTCAACACCCCGCTGTGTTTCCAGGCACTCTGCTCTGGGGCTCCACTGGGGCTCTGCAGCACTGGACAGCCACAGCAGAGGTTCCAAAGCACTGGGAATACAACACACCTGGGAATCCACAACACTGGGCTGCCTGAGGTGGGGCTGAGGGGCTGCGAGGGGGCTGGACCCCCAGGGAACGCTGCACCTCGCAGTGCCCACGTTCAGTGTGCCCTGGCAGGGGGTGCTGAGGGCCTGCAGCTCATCCCAGCACTGCAGAGAGGGGAACTCTTTGAAGGATAGGTCCTGAGGTGTGTGTTTTCTCAGCAGGCTGCAAGAATGTCCAGCCTGGTACAGGCACTGATCAGGTTATCCCTGCCAGGGGCTGTGAGTGTTTTCAGTGCCACATCTGGTACAACAGCCAGGCCCTGATGGGCTGCAAGGCTGAGAAACACCCCCAGCACCACGGGCTGTGTCTGCTGGAGTCTGCAGCGCAGGTACAGTCAAGAAGGTTGTTAAGGCTGAGAGGGGTTCAAAAGAGAGGAAAGAAATGTTTAAATGTGGGATAACAGTTTAAAAACATTCATTAGTAATGTCTAGGTCACTGGATAACAACTGGCCATAACTTGACAAAGCAGTGGGTAGTGACACCTTGCCTGGCCTAGTGGCAAATAAATCCCAATTTTCTGTTCTTTCTCGCTGCTGGCACCCTGGATGAGAGTTTCTTTTCACCACCCAAATGACATAAGCAAATAGCAAAAAAAAAAAAAAATCGGTTGTGTTTCAATGTCACAGATTAGCTGGCTCCACGGCCCCGTCCATGAGATCATTTGAATCAAGTCCATGACTTAAACGTCTATTTCTGGTCTTTTTTAATCTCAAATGACAAAGTACAAGTACAGTATGGAAAATGGGGAGCAAAAAGTGCTGACTCTGGACTGTCAAAACACTGGGAGAGTTGTCCTGACTCAAGCCATCCTTCCTAGGCCACACTGAGGTAGTGGATCTGGGAGAGAAAACCAAGACGTTTTCCTAATGGTTTGCGTTAAAATATGAAAGGGCAAATGTGCTGTATGTGTGAAATGTGAAAATGGGAAAACACATCCCTGTTGTTTGTCTCAGTGAGAACTTGCCCTGCCTTGCCGTGGGCCTGTGTCAGAGCTCCTGGAAACTCCGTGGGAGACACCAAGAGGCAGACGTGGCTGTGCCCTGGGAAATGCCCCCCTTGGGTAGGTGCTGGTGCTCTGTGTGTCCAGCTGCACACCTCTGAGCACCCTCACAGTGAAGCTCGTGCGTTAAAGCAAATGCCTGCTCTGCATCCTGCTGCCAAGGCATGAGCACACCTGTGCCAGGTGCAGGGATCCCTGCTCCCTGCCAGGCCATGGAGAGCTGCTCCCATTCCCTCGGTACCACAGAGGTGCCCTGGCACTGCCAGCTCCGAGCCCCTTGCCCTCACACGGTGCCAGCAGAGGTCTCTTCCGCAGGAGCTGAAAGTCTTCCCCTTTGCTGAGGGTTATTTCCCTCCTTGTTTAGCCTCCCACTGCCCTTCACTTGCCTCACGATTTCAGTTTGCCTCCTCTCTGATCCCCCTCCTGCCTCTCCTCCTGGCTCTGTCTCCCTTTGCCTGTCTCTGTGTCACTGGAGCTTTTACTGTGAGGAGGATCAAATCATTGCAGGGTTAAAGCAGACCCTTGAACTCACAGTGTTTAATGGCTTTGTAGTTAGGCCATGGATCCCTGTGAGAATGGGCACTCTGGGAATTTGCCAGGATTTACAGGGGGATTTAGTAGCCTACTAAGAGTTTCCAGACCTATCACATTCCTTAAGAAGTTTTAAAGACACCACTGATTTTGGCAGGGAGCTTGGTTGTCTCGAAATACGCATAGAACTGAGGGATGAGAAGTAGAAAACTGCTTATTTTGTAAAGAACAAGGGGCAGTTTCAAAGATTTTATAATTCCAAATGCAGAAATAGATGTTCAACATTATCTTGGTAACATATGCCTGGCTTGGAGCGCATGATGTGAGTTTTCTCTGAGAATTTATATTTACATATTTGATAAGACATGAATATTAGAACACACATTAGCCAGGCTCTGTGTATGCATTGGACTCTAGGTATATGCGACTACTGCTGCTTTCTGATCCTGGAATATGTAATTGTGTTTAAAAAATTATGCTTTGCTTCCCTCCATCCTACCTGTTTGCCATTTATAAGGCTCTGTGGCATCGCATTTTCTGTGTGTTTTGAGGAGATCAGTGGCTGTTAAATGCCAGGTAATTTTTTTTTATGAAGTCCTGGTTTATTTTTTACTCATAACTGAGACAAGTACAAACTCCTGTTGTTTACAGAGAGGAAGGGAAAATTATATCTAACCTAGAAATACCTTCCTCCCCCTACCCCATGTCTCAGTGCTTTGAGCTGGGGAAGGGGGGAGGATCAGAAAAGGCAGAAAACAACTGGGCAGTTTTCTCATAGTAGCACAAAATTGCTGTTTTTTCTTCCAGGTTAAAGAAACCCAAACCATAATTAACTTTCTTCATTCTGTTCAATAATTGCCCTGAAAAAAGGCCACAGCAATAAAAACTACTCTGCTTACCTGTGCAGCAAAGGGAGTGTTAGAACTTTCTGGAAATTTGACCTATCCAAGTCTGGTTTTGGATCAGCAATGGGTTTGACTAGTGAAATTGGGCTCTAAACTCAAATTAAGATTTTTTTGTAAGTGTAATGTATATCAGGATCTCTCAGAGTGGTTTGGGTCCATACCCGTATCTCCTGACTGCAGCAATCCAAGGGCACTTGTTCATGTCAAATTGATTTGCTCCTGTGAAAAGTTCTGAAGTTACACTGAGTTGAAGTCTTGTTTAAACACAAGACTATAAATTCAGCAGTTTCTATACCTGTAACTTCACTGACGGGATCCTGAGCACTAAGAACATGTGCTTCTGAAAGCGCTGACCTTGGGAGGAGTGGGATAAAAGAGAAGTGCTGGAGTCTTCCTTGGCCTTAGTATTTTGGGTTTTAGTACATCGAGAGCTGCAGAGAACTTTTATTGCTGTTCTTACACAGCCTCAGAGCAGCTCTGTCACCTGTGGGCACAGTGATTCCGTGAGCGTCCTTGGCATTACTCTGGATTTATACCCCTGCTCTCCAATCAAAGCACAGTTTGGGTTTCTGTGAGTGACAGCAGCAGCAGGAGCCCACAGTTCAATGTGTCACACTGTGAGCTCTTAAAATATAATCAACACTATCAATCTGAAGAGCTTCTGGAAAACAAATTTGCAGCTTAAACATCAAGCACAAAGTGTCCCTTCCTCTTTCTTCAGTGAATTAGCTTTTGAAAAGGCCGTGAGCCACTGCAGAGATAACAAGGGCTGAGGAATTCAGAGCAGGTGGTACCAACTGTGCGAGCCCAGCTCTGGGCCAGAGGATCCAGCCCCAGCTGTGGAGCAGCTCCTGAGACTTTTCCCTCTCCTCAGAGACAACCCTGGGGCTGCCACGGGCAAACTCAACAACATGGCCATGAGGAAACAGCTGAACTGCTTTAGGTCTCTGCTTCCTCACTGATGGGGGACATCATGGTGGACTGGGCCTGCGGCAGAGCTCCTGTGCAAGAGCAAATGCTGATGTTTGTTTTTGTAGGGGATCATAGCTCTTACCTACCATGCACGATGGTCTAGAAAATACACTCGGTCAAATTTCTTTATGTGAAAATTGTGACGTGCATTCTTCATTTCTGAGGACTGGAAATAGTGGTATTTATTCTGTGAGGATTCTTATGAAATACAGTCCTGCACTTATGTAATTTCCACATGTTTTCATAGACTTTTAAGTTTCTCTTGTCTTTGACTACTGTTATAGTTACAGTTTGACCTTCAGTCCAGTAAGACTTCCTCTAGAAAATATTCAGAAATGCCCAGAACTAGTCGGATTATTTTCCTTATTTTCATACTTCAAAGAATTATTTCTGTCACCGCTGTTCTTGATTTAGGTGCAGGAATGGTGCAAAGCAATGGCTATAGAATACTACAGCCCCCACACGGTGCACTGAGCTTGCCTCTCTTCTCTTTACCCTGTGTATGTGATCTTACAGCACTGTGGATGCTCTGAAGTGTCCCATTGTAGAAGTCCCCTTTGGCCTTTGGGAGTGTCCTGTGCATCCTGTGCTCCTTAGGGAGCGTGTTCTGCTGCAAGGCAGAGCCCTGCTGGTGGCACTCCCTGCTGGGAGCTGTGTCCGTGCTCCAGCTCAGGCATTGCCCTCCCTGGGCTCTGTCTGGGCTTTGGGCCCCAGCAGGTGAAATCCACCTTTCCCGTAGTGCAGGGCACTGCCTCCGAGGCCATCGGCACGGGCTGTGCCCCGCGGGGAGCTGTGAGAGGGGAGGAATTTCCACATCTGTGCCTTGAGCTCCCCCTGCTCACCTGAGCTCCTCCTGCTCACCTGAGCTGCCCCTGCTCACCTGAGCTCCCGGTGTGAGAGGGGAGGAATTTCCACATCTGTGCCTTGAGCTCCACCTGCTCACCTGAGCTCCTGGAGTGAGAGAGAATTTCCACATCTGTGCCTTCAGCTCCTCCTGCTCACCTGAGCTGCCCCTGCTCACCTGAGCTCCCGGTGTGAGAGGGGAGGAATTTCCACATCTGTGCCTTGAGCTCCCCCTGCTCACCTGAGCTCCTCCTGCTCACCTGAGCTGCCCCTGCTCACCTGAGCTCTTGGTGTGAGAGGGGAGGAATTTCCACATCTGTGCCTTCAGCTCCTCCTGCTCACCTGAGCTGCCCCTGCTCACCTGAGCTCCCGGTGTGAGAGGAGGAATTTCCACATCTGTTCCTCCAGCTCCTCAGCTGAGCTCCCGGAGCAGTGTTTGCCCGGGGTACCTGCGCTGAGGGAGCCCTGTCCTGTGCCCTTTTACATCCCAAACGTAGCACCAACTGACTGCTTGCATTGTGACATTTCAGCTCTTCCCATTTACAGTTTACAGTTTCCTCACAGAGAGCTTTGTTTGACCTTATATTTTATTCAAGCTTTTCTTGACAGTTTTAGGTAAATACTGTCTTTGCTTATGCATCATTTACATCTGTTCTTTAGCTTTGGGCACAGTTCACACCGTGTGATGTGTGACACTATTCCTCCTTCTTCACTGACTGCCTGCTCTCATGTTTATGGGTTTTATTGGTTTTACCTGCGACAAAAATCCCCTCAGCATACATTATCACCCTGATTATTAGTTTCTGTTTACAGATAGATTCTGCTTTTACTATGTAAATAATGTTCTGCTCTGATGACTGAGCCAAAAGAAAATTCTCAAGAGTGTTTATAAATATTTATCCCCACATCTTCCCAGGTCTTGTGCACCCTATGCTCTGAAACACTCCTGGAACACCTTGCTGCATCTTGGATAACTTAATGTCAGATATCCCGGATAATCTTCATAGTTGATATGGTAGCAATAAATAAAAAGTTATTTTACCTTTTATCTCACAGGTTACTTTTTTATACTGTGTCTGATGCAGGTATTGGTTTTTAAAGAAGCCTTTAACAGTGCTGGGCTGATCAATGAAAATGTAGTGTATCTGTCATAAGGTGACTGGGCAGAATGAGATTAAAATGGGAAGTGTGTGTGAGACAAGACTGGAATGTGATTGTTGGGTTTGGTTTTTTTTCTGATGATCTTGTACTCCCTGGAGAGCCCTTGCTAGTGTCAGACAAGCTCTAAAACATTCCATAATCGTGGTGACTTGGCTGCTGCTTCCCCCCGGCCAGTAACAAAACCTTCGCTGGTGCTGTCGTCTTGATGCCACTTACGAGGAGATTAAAGGATGAGATTTCTCAGACGATTTTGCTAAGAGTGATTAAAACAAAGTCGTTTTTCATTATCTTTTATACAATTTATAAGATTAGAGGGAATAATCCAAATTTTTGGAGGATTTCAAAATGAACCATTCTGCTCGCAGCATTTTAGGAGATTAGAAATTTGTATCTATGAAGATGTTCACAGCTTTGTTAAGATGCACTCAGAGTTCCCAGCTTTAGTTATTATAAAGATACTTACGAGTGATACTTTATTTTTAATTTTCTTCTCATCTTGTGGTGGAGAAGCACAATAAGATTTTCCAGCATAATAATAATTAAGGTCTTTTCTGTATCAACCTTAAAATCAGATGCTCCTGAAGTTCTATTTTTTTGAGCTGAGATACACAGAAATCTTCGAGCACAGTGAAGAGGGAATACAGACTCAGGCTAATGTGTCATTTCTGTACTGGTGGCAGGGCTGGGGAGCAGGAGTCAGTCTGTGGAGCTTTTCCTTTTCTCTGGGCTCAAACTCAGAAGATTTAGAAGTTCTGAAATTTCAAAAGTTCTGAAGAAGCTTTTTCTGAAGTTCTAAGGTTTACCTGGCTGGACCACTTGCTAAATGTAAGGGGTTTGGGTGGCAGGGGATTGAATAAAGGAGCACCTGAGGAGGTGACACCACTGCCTTCCCATGCCCCGGGTTTGCTGGAAGAGAGTTAATGAATGTGTTTATTACAGCCCAAACCCCCAGAAAATGTCAGTCACAACATCTGCTTTGGTGACAGCTGTAGCTGCCTCTGCCTTTGGCTGAGCTCTGACCTGCTCTGGGCCTGTGTCTCTGCTTCCCCGGCAAACTGCTGACCACCCTGTTGTGAAATCACAGCTTCCCTGGGCTAATCAGACCGTCTTTGGGAATAACTTAAAAAGCCGGTGTTAAAGGAGCTCCTGGCACATCCCGTTTAAACATTAACAGCCTTCGTGGGTGACAGCCCGAGGAAGATAAGGGAGGGGAGCAGAGGGAGCCTTTGGAAATAGAGTCACAGTTGTGCTTTGTTTTGAAACGCTGATCTTTCCCTCCTGGCAGAAAAGCCTTTCCCCACTGTGACCCCTGTGGAACTGGGAAGGGCACTGACAGGGGATGAGCTGAGCCCCAGGCACTGAGGATGGGGCAGGTGGGCAGAGATACCCTCGGGGTCCCTGGGGCTGAGTGCCCAGAAATACTGACAGCAGCATTTCTAAGGGTGAAAACACTGCTCATGGTGGTTTCACTCTGCTGGCCTCCTGGTCAGTGTGAGGTGTCTGAAACTCGTCTGAGTCTCCCTGCCTGTGTTTCTGCCATGCTCTGGGTTGGTCCCAGATGTTCTCACTTGGGCTCCTCGCTGGTTTACAGTGAAAAGAGGCAGGACAAGAATGTTTGAAATGTTACAGCAGTTTCTAACACGGCACATACTTCCACCATTTGTTTCCAGGTGGTATTTAAGATGATGCAATTTTACATGCTAGAATCCTCTGCCAAAAGAAAGATTAGCAATTCTGGATCTTGTATTTTCTAAAGAAGAGTGCTCTGTGGTTACCTACCAAGGTATGTTCACTGAGCATTTCAGTTTTCTAGAGCTGCAGCCACTTATAGTACAGGTCCCACCTGCTTTCCATCAGAACTTGAATTCATCAATTATTTACATGCTTTTGGAAAAAATCTAGTCTGTCTTTTAAATTCTTTCCTGCCCTTAACTGTACCAGAATAGTGGGTTTTATGAGGGCCTGGTTCTCTATCAGTCAGCTGCCGCTATTACCAGGAATTTTTATTTAATTTATTCCACTTCCCGTGTGAGCTGCAGAAATGAAATCTCATAAGTCAGTGTGAGCTGACCATATGTGAGGGAACAGTGACATGTCATTGTCTGAGTGCAAATGGAAGATATTTGAAATTGTCTGAGAACAATGCCTGGGATTAAAGGGATGCTCTGGAACATGGAGCACTGCCACAGGAATCCAGCTGTCAGTTACAGGACATCCTTGGGGCTAACATTCCGAGTCACTTCACACATGGAGGGACATGAAGAGCCCCAGGCCCCTTAATGGCCTCAGAGCATGTCTGGGGCAAGGCCCATGCAAGGGGTGGCTTCAAAACTTGTCCCAGTCCTGAGAACTTCATCTCTGAATCAAATCCTAATAAATGTTTGAGCGGGAGGGGTGCTTTGGGACAGGGAATGTGCCATACAGCTCCCCGGCTGAAAGAAGTACAGGGAGTCGAGTAATACAAACTGAGAGTTCACCCCCTTGTATCTGAAGTCCTCATCAGAGAGGGAAGGGTGAGAAACTGAAGAAGCTGTTGCTCCCTCGGAGTTTCAGGCACAGCTCCTGGTGTCCTCTGCAGCAATCTTTGGAAGGTTTAGGGTGGAAATAGGCCCAGTAGAATGTGTGATAACTGTACCTGTATCTGACAGCTGAGAAGCTGTTTAGGATTTTCTGTGTATAAGCCCTGAGAGAATACAAGGTGCAGTCTTGTGTTGCTTGTTTGAGGAATATAAAGAATCACTAAACTTCATACTCTATCCACATTTCTGTCATTCCTAACGAGCCCGTTCTCCCAAATTAAAGGTGCTGTGTATGTAATTTGAATATATCTTATTATAATAGAATCTTCTCCTTACTCTTCTTAGGTTTAGCAACTGTAATTTAGATTTCATATTTCCATCTGAAGTTAATTGTTATTCCTCCTAGTTCAGGAGAAGCTGCCAGTGGTACCTAATGAAGAGAACTCAAGGTAAATTATGCCTCTTGTCAGTTAATTTAAATTTTGTGTCGGCATTCAGAAGAGATCCGTCTCATCCCATAAACATTGTTAGCATTATGGCATTATTTATTTGGGGAAATTATTGTGTATGTGAAATAAGCTTTTTGGAGTGAAGATTTCTTCTGGCCAGACCCCACAGTGCTCTGCTTTGCTCTTACTATTTTAAAATTGTGTACTTTTGGCAGCTGTTTAAATACATGTTCCCAACATAATAATTTTCCATACACACTTTTCCCCAGAATGACAGGGATTGGGCATAAAAAGTGTTATTTTAGGACACGGTGGGGGAAGGAAAGAAATACTGACTATGTTTTGCAGAGGTTAACCAAAATCCTGGTGCAGTACAACGTGCACAGAGAACAATTCCAATCATGATATCCAGTGCTGGCACCATCCATGGAGCCCAGAGCCCTCTGGAAAGGAGCAGGGCTGGGTTTGTTCTGATAACAGAGAATAAAAGCTGTCAGGCATCCACAGAAATCTGATCTTTCAGGCAGGAGACGGGATTCTTAACGACAAACTGCTCTGGGAGTTCCTGGGTAGGGGACTGTGCCAGCTAAATAAAATGCTGGTGTAGAGTGAAGGTGGGATCAACCTGCAGGTTCTGTGGGAAGGGTGTGGAAACTCAACTCCTGAGGAGAACCAAGAAAACTCTGAAGAGACGAAAAAAATGCGAAGAGAAATAGCTGAGTCACCCAGTTTTCCAGAATACAGCTGGAACTGTGCCATGTGCTGTGTGTGTGTGTCCCAGTCCAGCTCCAGTTCGTTCTCTGCAGTCACATTCAGGAGCAGTGCAAGGTGGACGTGCTTTCATTGAAGCTGACAGACTCACATTCTTTCCCACACAGCTGACTTTAGTCCAGCCTCTCGAGTGGTTGTAGATGGTTTATGGAGTTAGTAGCAGAGTCATAAATCCAGATTAAGAGCCCTGGGCTTGCTCTTACAAATTGGTTCATGGCAGCGATGAAATGGCTCTGCCAGTGCCTTTGTAAGAGAATCCTGCTAGGGCTAATCTGACTCAGCTGCATTCCTTGTTGGAGTCACTTCTGATTTCATGTTCTGTAGGAACAGTGTGACTGAGTGGAGTAGCTCTTGCCAGCTCTCAGCTGTATCTGTTTCTGTGCTCTGTGAGTGCCCCTGTGGCACTCCTGGCAGGTACCACACATCCCTATGCCACCATGCCACGGCCAGGGGCCACTGCCAGGGCCACCAGGACTGTTGGAAGAGCTGTTCCTGCATCAGCTCCATCCCCCTGTGTTCCACGGCGGGTGTCAATGGCACAGCGTGTGTGGGATTTGCAGGGCTGAAGGACAGGGTGACCTGCAGCACAACTGCCATCCCAGCAGTCCTGCAGGGAAGAGAAGCTCAAGGTCCAGACCCCCCAGTGAGCTCAGTCTCCACGGCCATAACTTAGACAATGTTTTAGGGGGTAAGACCTTGAGAAGGCACTGCTGAGTTTTTGTATGCGGGTCTTCTGGCATCATAAGCAAGCTGGCAATTAGACCTGGCTGCTCTGTGGGCACACAGCTCTGCACTCTGAAAAGTCTCCTGGTGGTGTCTCAGCTGATAACTTCACCCTAAACACAGCAAGTCAGATGAAGTTGTCCTTCTTAAAATACACATATTATGTTATCTGCAATAAAAATAAAAGAAATAAACAAAATACACCACTTCAAATAGAACCAAGAGAAAAAACCTCACCATACAGATAAAAGGAAGTAAGTCAGAACTGAGATTAAAAATACAAAAGAAAAAGCAGAACTGAATAAAGGCTCTGATTATCCCCCAAACGTTCTGCAGTACATTTGCTCATGCAGAATTGCCCAACACTGAGCTCAAGGGGCTGCTGTTGATATCACTTACTCGTGGTGTGCAGGGTGTGAAGACACCAAAACACAGCCTCGGGGCAGAGTTTCCAGGCAGCCTGCACTGGATGCCTTGATGGTGGTGGTGTCTGACGACAGACACACAAATCACAAACTGTGATTCTTTTGCACTTGTGTCTGAATAAATGCAGGTGTTTGGCAGCAGGAGCACCACAAACCCAACCACAGCGTCCCAACAGAGCAGCTTTTGTTGAGCAATAAGGAAACCTTATTCCCTCCCTGTGCAGCAGAGAGCAGCTGCAGCTGGTGCCGGAGCACTGCTGCCCGGGGACAGCAGGGACACAGGGACCAAGGGCTGTGGCCGGCACCTCTGCCCTGTGCTCACACACAGCCGGGGCTCTCAGAGCCCTCCGTGCTCCCCGGGTGAGGGGAACTGCTGGCTCCAGTCAGCACTGCTGCTCCCTTTGGCTGCTCTCCTCAGGAGCACCCCGAGTGTCTCTGCTGGGTCTCCTGAGCACTTCCCACTGCCAGCATCTGCATCGAATTGGCACTGAAATATCAGCTCGCTGGGGTGGGTTTGTGCTTTGAATATTTGAGAGCGAAGTCTTTGTCAGTGTTCTTCCCTGTGAGTGGGGTGAGCCCCATGGGAGCTGGGTTGGTTTTAGCACCTGACAGTGAACACACAGGGGGTCACTGGTGGCCATCTGTGGACCACACAGCTGTTCTGTCCTGTCTGAGCTGGGAGAGACTGGGAAATGTTTCCAGCTGGAAGGAAATCTGTGGCTGGATGTCTTGTTCTGAGCTGCAGTGGCCAGCAAAGCCCCAGTGGGGCAGAGCCTCTGAACACCTGATGGGCCTGGGGTGGATCCACACCTGTCCTGATGAGCTTGGGGTAGGTGCTGGTGGTAAAGGTTCATCTTGGATGGAAGTGTTCACAACTCTGACATGCAAGTGTTCATTTCCTTGAGCTATCACCAAACACAAACTTCATCCTTTTCAAACAAAACACTGACAACTTTTTACTGTGTCCAGCTGACAGAAATATGTTTCAATTAAATATTTTATCACAACTTACTGCTTTCAGTGAGTGTATTAAATAACCCCTGGAATCTTGCTGCTAATTCAATATTCCTATTTCACTCTGCTCTAATTTATGTTTAACAGTGTTCGATTTGAATCTCATCACTGTTTTTAATTCAGGAGTTAATTCTGATGATCTTGGAATTCATCTGTTCTTTGTGGTTTGGTGCCAGTAAGCACCATCATAGCAGGAAAAGGGTTTGGTCCCTGCAGTCTCCTTGCACAAGGACACGCATCAGTGCTACAAGCCTCTCAGCAGATACGTCATGTGGGTCACATTCTGTTATGCCACTGCCTGAATTGGTAAAACAGGTGTTTTCTTACACCTGATTATATATGGAAATTGAAAAGAAACTGCTCAGGTGGATGAGGTATAAAATAGAATCAGCACCTGTGATCCAGATGCAATATTTCTACAGAAGTGTGTGTTTTGATAAATCCTTTGAAACTGAAGTGAGCAGTGGACTGAGGTTCTGTGAGTGAACCTTGCAGGGTTTATAGTCCTGAGTGTTCATAACTTGCCAAGGTCAGTCAAACTCCAAAGGAGTCAGAAAGGGTGGGAGAATGAACCATGACCCAGTGCTTCAAGAATCCTGTGGGCTGCAGGATTTTGTCTGTGTTAGCCCCCCCACTCCTTCAGTTTTGAAAGTTTTATTACTCTTTTTTGAAACAGCAGTTGTTGGTCTGGTAGAGCCAATGTGCCCACAAGACACAGCCCTGAGGCACAGCTGTGAGAACAACTCACTCCCTGAACAGTTATCGGGACTGACCCCTGAGGAAAGAGCCTTTCCCAGATTCTCACTTTGAAATATCTTGTTCCAACAGAAAGTGTACTTTGTTCATTTTAAGAACCAACCTACTAATAGGCATCTTGGATTTAATTCAGCACAGGAGTGAGGTTTTCTCACTCAGTATGGGTCACAATTTCGTGCTTGGTTTGGTCTGGAAAGCAGAAGCCTTTCTGGACCATGAACTTCGCTTGGTGACTTGCTGATTAATGTGTATGTCAACATAAGAGACTCTGCCATTGTCTTTTTCCTTTCTTCTGCTGAAAAGACAGTTATATTAATAAAATGGATATGAACTGTTAGTTTGGGTTTTTTTTAAAATAGGCAATCCAGCTGGAATGTGACAATCATATTTATTCAGTTTGGGCACTTTAGTTAATAGCGGGGGTTTGTTTTTCAAAGGACAAACAGGGTTTAATATATTGGAGTGAATTTCCATAAAGTCAAAAGCCCAAGGCTGCACAGAAATATGCTGCATTTTCATGTGCTCACCACATTTCCATGCACAAATCAATTTAATTGTGTGCATGTTTTTGCTTGGGGCCTCATGCTTCTGTTTTAAAAGGAGGGAGTCTTTTATTTTGTTTTATCTTAAAGCAGCCTTTCTTAGGGATTGGCTCTGCAGTTCGTGGTTGCTGTGGGGAAGTAGCAGAGACAGTGGGAAAAGTCAGGAATGAGACTATATTTATGCTCTGGGACAGTAGCAAAGCCCAAAGGTGCAATAGAGACTTGGTTCCACAAATCCACACTGCCTTAATGGCCAGGCTGAGCTCAGGCTGCCAGAAATCTCACCAGGTCAGCTTGCAGCCCTTCTAACAACAGCCAGGAGAGAAAAGGGCAGCGAGGGCAGAGGAGAGGTGTGGAGGCAGGTGGGTGCTCCTGGGGCAGCTTCCCTGGAATGAAAGCAGACATTCCCAGGGCACTGGGGGCTCCCAGGGGTTCCCACACCCGTGTTGGAGGGCAGTGGGCCTCAGAACCAGCAGAGCTGGTTGTGGATTCTTGGCTTGTCTCAAAACACGGGCAGAGTCTGTCCCAGTGGTGCTGGAGCCTGGGAAGCTGCTCCCAGCCCGGAGCCAGCTGACTGTGCACACAGAGCAGTGGGGTGTGAGGCTGGACACCCTGCTCTGCCCTGAGCTCAGCAGTGGGTACAGCAGGGAGGGCGAGCACAGGCCCTGGGCGGGTCTGGAACTGCAGTTTGAGTGCTGACACCTCAGCCAGGTGAGAGCTCTGTGAGAAAGAGGGACCGACCTGCAGACACGTGAGTGCCTCACCTGGGAGAAAAGGCAGAGACAGATCATCCTGGCTGGGGTCACGTTAACCCTGGGGGTCCTGCACAGTAATTCTCACACTCCTTTCTGCTCACCCTGCAGCTCAATCAAAGTTCACACTCAAGACCTCCACACTCTGGCCTTTCCTGCTGCCCTTGACCAGCCTGGAGATGACTGTGGTGGGACTTGGCTGTGGAATAGCAGCGGTTTGGAGAAGGAAGGGGTTGGTGCAAACCTGCGCATCCCATTATTCCTGGTGGCACATGCACAGAGAGCTGGCGCTGTGGCCGTACTCAGCCTTTAATGCCCCCAGGCTGTTCCCGGTGTTTGCCGGGGCTGGCAGACAGGGGTGGCTCCTGTGTGGGCTGTGGATTCCCGATTCACTGCTGTGCCCTGGCTGAGCTCTGCCCCAGGGAGAGCAGGGCCATCCCCCGGGGCTGCTCCAGCCCCGTCCCAAAAGCAGAACTTGGCAGGCACTTTAATGGACTGACAAAGGAAGGTAGAGGCCCATAAAATGGTGCTGATGAGTGGAGTGTGTTTCAGCAGGAGGGAGACATTCTGTTCCCGAGCCTTTGTGACATTGTGGAGAAGGAAAACACAACTGACTCCTCAGCTTCCAGCCCCGTGCACCAGTCATGGCAGTGCTGGGATATAAATGCCAGATCTAAAACTGAGAGCAGGAACAAT
Organism: Chamaea fasciata; assembly: GCF_029207755.1. Taxonomy (NCBI): domain Eukaryota; kingdom Metazoa; phylum Chordata; class Aves; order Passeriformes; family Sylviidae; genus Chamaea; species Chamaea fasciata. Next base: position 21,338,447 of record NW_027094096.1, on the reverse strand, counting down.
CCTGGAATTGTACCTGCACAGGCTGATACAATCACTGGGTTTGATCTGACAGGGAAGAACTTCATGCAGATGCTAAAATAAAACTGACTCTTTCAAAGCTCCAAGAAACCGTCCCTGGGAAGAGTGAGTGCAGCTGGAGAGCCCAGTGTCCCAAGGCCTCCCAGGCTGGGTGCTGTGGAACAGCTCCAGTCTCACTGCAGGGTCACCAAGGGCTGGTGCTGTTAGGAATGGGCTCCAGCCGAGAGTAGAGCTGCTCTCTGCCAGCCCTGGGGGCTGTGCTCTGGGGGACAGGGGTAGGATTAAACACCTTGGCAGAGCAAACCTGATGTCCAGGTTAGCTGGAAGAGGGAAACCCTTCCCAGTTTTCTTCCACAGTTCATCGTTTAGCTGCTATCTGGTTGCTGGTATCAGGAGAAAACATGTTTTCCATCAGGAATAATGGGTTTTGTTCCCTGCAATGAACCACAATATCTTTGTTATATGGTTCTGATTAATTGAGTGAGAAGGAAGACCTGTAGGATTCTTGATTCTTTCTTCTGGTGCTCAGTATTTGTATAAGGATGGCAAATTGCCAGCCTAGCTGGTTGTACAGGAGCGAGGAGCAGTTTGCATGCCGTGTGTGTACGTATTACATTTGGGGTTGGTATTAATCCTGAATTTGCTGTTCGTGGAAACTCACTGGTGTGATTGCTGAAAACTGCAATACCCTGAGCAGTCCCCTACAGCCAGTACCCACGCTGGGCTGGCAGCATGCCTGCATGGATCGAGTCAGGAATGGAGGAATTCCATCAGGATTCAGGGAGAGAAATGTTTAAATCGTGGAGGGATTGATGTGGGAAGCCTGCAAAGTAATTTCTAAATTTGTTCTCAGATTGCAAAATCTAAATTCTTCCCAGAGTCCCACAGGTGATGCCAGGTTATGCTGCTCTGTCTTCCTACTGCCAGTGGGATCTCCAGTGGCACTTTTCATTACCAGGAACTGGTGATGTCACCAGGTATGGCTGAGGTGGATGTTCCCCTTCCCTCCCTCTCTCCTCCCCTCCCGTGCTCTGACTCCAAAGTCTTTGTTAATTCTCCTTGGCTCCCCACGTTCTCCTTCATTCCCCTCCAGTGCTGCTTTTCCTCGTGCTTTGCTCTCCCTTTCTCTCCATTTCCGTGTCCTCAGCAAGCTCCCATCCCTGCTGCTGTTCCTGTTTATACAAGCTGCTTCACGTGAAGGAAATTAAGATGTTGTTTAGCCAAACTGTCTCACTGCACGTTTTAATTCTCTAGATTTATGATAGAGCAGCTGTGGCTGGATCCCATTTGAAAAGCTTTTGGGATTTTTTCCTATAAGTGTGAAATGATATAAAACCTTGGAAGGGGTGAAAGATTTTATCTGAAGCAATAACAGTAAAATCTGTTTATGTTTGGGCTGTTTGTAACACAAGACTGATGCATTCTTTCACCAGGGAACTTGCACCTATACATAATTTTAAGCCCAGTTGCCATATGGATTGGGGTCTCCTTAAAAAGTCCCCACAGTGCTGTTGTTCACCAGAAATGACACCTGAATCTTTTAGAACTGAGGGGAAAACAGGGCACCACGTGCAGCTTAGCCAACATGCTGAGCAGGTCTGTGTGGGAGCGAACACAGATTGCTGACATGCACAAAAGCAATCACAGCCTGATCAAATCACTCAGCGCTTAATTCTGCCCTCAAAGGAGAAGGAAAGGAAGGAATTCCCTGTGGAAGGATTCCAGGAATGACAGGGCAGGGGGATTTGCTGTAGAGGAGAGTTTGGGGTTTTTTGGGCATTGCTTTATTTTCTTCTGTACCAGCTACAGAACCCGGGTGATGTTGTCCTCTTAGTGACAACAGGCAATTTATCACTGAGGAGGATCTCAGTTGGAGTTTTTCTTCAGGGCTATTCTCTGCTTGTCACTGGGGGCTGAAACCACGGGGATTGAAATGGTGCCAGTGATCCTCATCCTCACCATCCGGGCTACTCTGTTCAAGCTGAGTACAAAAGTGTACTTTTCCCTTCCTCTCTCTTTGCACTCTGCAGTGGAGTTAGGGAAAGAAAAGGAAAAGGGCTGTGTGCAGATGAAGTGTAAAGATAGTGTGAAAATGAAACAAATTTCCACGGCTTTTTCCATGTGATTTTACAGAAAATGCAGGAATATTTTCCCAGTGGATTTGCATCTGATGTATTTCTTCTTTCTACATAATGAAATGTTAAAAAAAACCCAGAAGCTTTAAATAATGCAAGAGGCAGACATTCCTACTGGGGCTGAGCAGAGCAGTCCCAATTTAACTAATGTAACTGTACATTCACTCTGGACCTTTGTCAACACACATTAAAAATACCTCATCAGTTTAACCCATTTCCTTCTCTAGGAGAATCCTGGGAGATCATTGCTGCTGAGTGAGTGAGGAGCCCCAGCCAGGCTGGGACAGGAAGCTCTGAATGTTTCATTCCCCTGTTGCATAATGCCCTGTGTGACTCCTCTGAGCAGGCAGTGGCACCCTGGCACTGAAATGCGGGTCCTCTGCTGCTGCCAGGAGAATTAATCCTGATTTGCATAATGCTTCCAACTTCCACCATATGGAATTGTGGCTGATGAAGCTGATGCATTTGATGTACCCCTGACCAAAGAAAAAAATCAAAATCAGGTATATTTTTTTATCCTGCAGTAAGAGACTGTATTTACACTAGTTTCTATCACTGCAATGGGATATTTTAGGAGAATAACTTGGTTTAATGGGCCTTAGTTATCTCATATATTCATTACAATGAAGAATGGATTTTGATGAAATGGTATTTTCCTTTTTATAAATCAGGCATTGTAGCAGTGGTCATGTAATGCCTCACTGTCCCATCTGCTTTTCAATAATCAAAATTCTTAATTTAGACTCGTTTGCATTGGGTTAAAATTAAGTTTTGTTCCTTTAGTGCCTTTATTTTACACTTGGCGGGGTCCAGGAACATGAATGGATGAATTTTGGAGGTCAGATGTTAACAAGTGGAAGCAGAAGTCCCCGGAGGGGCGAGGATGGAGCCCCAGGGTAAGGGCTGTGTCTGTGGGAGCCCCCAGGCAGCAGCTGATGGAAAGGCTATGATGATGAAGTGGAGGCACTGCTATTGTGCCATGACTGACAGCCCCAGCCTGCACAGGCTACGTAGGAAGCTTTATTCACAAACCGTGCTCCACATGAAGGAGCAGCCGGATCCAGGAGCTCACCCGGGTGTCAGGGAGTTCTCAGGGCTCAGGGTGGCCCAGCAGGGCAGAGCTGCCAGGGATGGGGCTCTGCCAGGACACCCTCTGGAGAGCCCAGCAGCCTTCACCAGGCAGGAGGGGAGAGCTGGGCACGGGAAATAGAGGAAATTACTGGGAATGCCTGGAATAGTTCTGTGCTTCCCACGAGGAGCCAGCTGAGCCTCAGGATTCAGCTCAGGTCTTCTCCCAGCATGTGGGAGCTGCCCCACTCTAAACCCAGGGATCATTGGGGTGGAGGCTCTTGATGAGCAGTGCTAAGGGAGAGTTTTTCCTGGTTTTCCTTGTCCTGTGACTCTGTATTTGACCCAGGTACCTGTGCTGGACTCGGGGACACGTGGGTGTCCCTGAGCTGGCAGAGGTGCTGCTGACAGCAGGATTGGGCTGGAAGTTGTGTGGCCTCTCTGCACTCCTTGCCCATTTTCTGGAGGGAGATTGGGATGGAGCCACTAAACCAATCCTGTACACAACAGCGCACTTCCAAATCAGAGATGTGTTCCCAACACTGGGAAGGTGAAGCGTGTTCCTTGTGACACCGGTGGCTGCTCCTCACTGGGACTCCAGCCCTGCCAGGCCTGCTGGGCTCAGCAGCCAGCACAGGGGCTCAGAACTGCCCTGCCAAGCAGCCCAGGACTGGGATAACCACTGCCTGCACCCTCCTGCAGAGCAGACTTTGCTCCAGTCCTGCACTGGAAGGGTCCCCTGAGCCACTGGTGGGTTCTGTGCAGGCCTTGCCCTTGCACTCTCATGGTTTTCAGCTGCACGTTTGCTTAGGGAGGTGCTGCACTCTCACTGAAAATAATTATCAGAGCCTGGGGAGAGTTTTAATTTCAGGCCATTTCTTTTAAAAGAATTAGAAGCAGTCGAATTTCTGTGAATTTTAGGGAAAGTTAGGATACAGTTGTGGGATTGACTCCTGAATTTGATGGACTGTCACGCAAGGATCAAATCAAGCTGAAAGAAATTGAAGTTGTAGCTGTCATGTGGAATATGACAGCTGTAACTGCAGGGAGGGATGATCCAAATGGCTTGCCTTCAAACCCCTTTATTTTCCTGCTCACTTGAATCTATTTGGACAATCTCAGGTCATCTGTTCTGTTACCTGCCACAATTACCTGTCATGGAGAATCTAGAGTCAATTTTACAGGGGGAGCAGCATTCCCAAAATATCTCAGTGTAGTTCCAGTGTATGTGGAAGAATCCCCAGAAAAAAAAAAATCTTTTGTTCTCTAGGCAGTTCTTTATGAAAAGTTTGAGCTTGCTCACTTTCCAGGGTTTAAATGATGTCTGTTTATGCAGCATTTGTATCAGAAAGGATTTACACACAGAATGTCCCCAGGTGGGATGGACACAAAGGCCTTTTTGTGCTGGAATCTATGGTTTGGTCCCTTTCCTTTGAAGGCTTTGTCCCTGGATCCCTAAATTCCATGTCTGTGGGCCAGTGTGCAGCCAGGCTCACTGGGCAGGGGAACATGCAGAGTGTCCCTGACATCCCTGGGGATCAGGATGTCTCTGATGCCCCTGGGGATCAGGACTGCAGAATGTCCCTGACATCCCTGGGGAATCAGGATTTCAGTGTCCCTGACATCCCTGGGGATCAGGATTGCAGAGTGTCCCTGACATCCCTGGGGATCAGGATTTCAGGAGTGCAGCCTCTGTCACCGAGCACATACTTGAAACAGTTCAGGACCTTGAGTATTGAGATGTCTTGGAACAATCCTGGGGCATTTTGCCTTTTCCAAAGTATCATTCCATTCTTGTGAAGGGATGGCTGAAGGGGGCAGGAGGATGAAAGATCAAGGAGAACTTTTGCAGGAACAATGTTCATACATTTAGTGGCAGACGAGATTGTCATGGAATGTTCAAAGGCACATTTCTGCCTGATTTTCCTGTTATTAGTGAAGCTAAAATAATTTCTAGTTCCATTTCTAATAATGGTTACAAGGAATGGACTGGATTCCTGTTACTGGGGTATTTTTATACCTCCCCAAACGGAGCTCTAAGTGGGTGCAAATTACCTCTGTAATTCACAGGTGTAAGTATCTGCATCCCATTATCAGAAATATTTAAAAGAAGAGTTGGTGGAGAAGCACTTGCCTAAGCAGGGCTCATTGCAAATTAATTGTTCTCAAACTTCTACTTTTTTTTTTTCCCTTCTCCCTCCTTCTAGAAAACAGTGGAGAGAAGCCGATGCTAAAGAAAGGTTGATTTCCCAGCCCTGGAGACTTGAACTGAGCAGCTTTGGTGAGTGTTTCCTTCCCAGTTCTGTCCACGTGCCTCAGGTGGAACTGTGAGTCTGGGTGGAATCTCTGCTTAGAGCCCTCAAGTCTTTACTGAGCTGGTACTCCCCACCTCCCCGAACAGGGGAAGATCAGCGTGAGCCAAAATTGCCTTGTTTAACGTGTGAGTGAAACCGTGAGCAGCCTGTGCTGTGCCACAGGGGCTTTGTGAGCACCCAGGGGTGCTGTGACCATGCCAGGCCCACACTGGCAGTGTCAGAGGGGGCAGCCCTGCCCGCCCTGCCCAGGGACAGCCATTCCTGGCTCACTGTCACCAGCCAGAACTCAAAGTCAGCTCATCCCGGTTTCAAACTGTGCACATTCTCCAGCTCCACCTCCCACGTGTGTGCATTCTTGAAGGAATCTCTGTCTGAGGGAGAATTGCTTTGCTGCGTGGCATGTTTAATCCAAGGCAGTGGCACACACAGATGGGCCAGGCTGCAGCTGGAGCAGCCTTCTCCTGACCAAGGGCATCGAGCCTCATGTCTGCCCCGTTCGAGCCTGGTCAGGATCTGAGAGAACAGAAAATAACACACGATTGTCACCAGCAATTTTCCAGTCTTTGTCAAAGGACAGCTCACAGTGAGGAAGGCTGACTAGCTCTGCTCCCATTCCCAGTGGAGAACAAACTCAGGTAGCCAGGATGGTCATGGGGGGAAGAAGAAAGGAGATCCCTCACAATTCTTGTCTTCCCTATCACGTGTACAGAAATGCACATCCAGCTGTTCCCACTGGCGATATTCCCACTTAGAAGTGTTAGCTGGCAACAGCACTGGGGCCGTGCTAAAGAAATGATGGATTATTAAATTATACTGAAAGGATTACAGAGCTTTCTCCTCCTTACAGCCAGGAATGAATTAATGCCTGTAAGTTCTGGTAGCCAGGGATGATAAAGGTACAGAACCACAGATCTTCAGTAATGTTGCTGTACACAGAGGTTGCTATCTGAACTTGTGATACCCCAGCTGGTGTGTCCATACAGTTACAGAGAAGGGGCAAACAGAGTAAATTCTGTTCTGTGAAAGATGACCAGAACCTGAGGACAGTTTTCCAGATGAGCTGTGTTACAGACAGGCTTGAAAGACAGAGTTCTAGAAACACCAGGAAGGTGAGAAAACCTACTCCAGGGACTCAGTCCTGTGAGCTTCCACTGAAAACTGATTTTTCTCACTCTGGAAATTAACTCTGGGATGCTACTTCTGCATCTTAAGTGTCCAGTGAATGAGGTCCTGAGGTTTTGATTCAGCCCTTGTTCATGTCTGATTCAGTCAGATTCCCACTGAATTCTGTGAGAAAAGTGAGAGATAATCTGTCATAAAAATTCCTGTGGTGTGCATGCACCACAGATAGAGATCTGTTCTGTCTGAGCCGAGCTGCACAAGTCCTGCAACTTCTGAGACACTGGGACAGTGCAAAGGGATTTCAGGGAATATTGACCATTGGCTTACATTACTTTTATTCCTCACACACCAGGGCTTGAGACTCAGATGAAAGACAGGTAGAATCTGGCTTTGGAGGGGTCAGAAAGAGAGCTGAGTCTTACTTTCTGGTTGGTGCAGCAAATGTCTGTGGAAGAGAGGGATGACAATTCTGCCACCTGGCCTTGAGGCCCTCCTGCAGGTACCCATAAGGGCTGTGGGAGCGAATGCAGGGAGCTGGATGATGCTGTCCAGCCAGAGCATTTATGTCTGAATTGATTTCCTCATGGAAATTTGCCTGAGTTGGTTTTTGTCCAAGACCGTCCTTCTGGGAAAACTCCCTCCAGTGTCTGATCACGCTGACCTAACCTTCTGCAGCCTTCATCCTGCAGCCCCTCCTGTTGTGACAGCAGTGGGAAAGGCCTTTGAGACATCGTTTTCTCCTTAAGTGTCACTTTCCTGCTCTTTATCACTTCCCCTTTCTGAGGGCAGTGTAATATTGAGTTGCACCGGGCCATGCCCTCAGCGAGGAGGAGTTAAATGAGCCTGGAATGAGGGGTGTGCAGCTCCTCTCCCCCACATTCTGCCTCTGCTCTTTATTTCTGCCCGCAGGATTTATGCTCAGCAGCTTTACTGAGTCTCCTGTGCTGGGGTCAGCTCCAGCTGCTCCCATCTGCACGGGGGGATACAATTCTGTGCTGGGCTACTTCTCCTGAAACAGCAAAGTTTAGTGTAAATAAATTCCCACATGAGAAACACACAAGAGAGAAGGGCTTGGAGCAGACATGTAGGGAGGTTTTAAGTGTTCCCAAAAATTCCTGAAAGCTCTCAGGGACTGTCTTTTTGCAGCAAACACTGCTGGAAACTGGGAAATACTTGACAAGAACAACTCCACAGACCCGCTGGAAGTGCCCGCGAACCACTGATGCTTTACAAAGAATTCAGAGAACTTCACTGCCTGGTGGTTACTGCAAATGAGGAGGGATTACCTATTATCAGAGTTTGGGTGAACTTTAATCACTTAGCACAGAATGCACAGTTTAAAAGAGAATTTCTGGGAGATGCTTTCGATCTATACATTAACCTTGATCCAATTAGGGCATTTCATATATTTGACATTTAAGTTAGACTTAATTTAATAACACAGAGTATCATTTGAGATCAAAGATGCAGAGTCTTTGAATCTTTTATCATCCTTTTAAATCTCTTCAAGCCCATGTCTGTGCTTTAGCATTCTTTTAGGACTAGGTTGAAGCACATACAGAAATTTCCAGTGTTTTATTAGAAATGATTGCTTGTTTCTGTAATGTAATGTAAAGAAGGTAACACAGTGGCCTAAAAGTAGGTGAGAGACTGTAATATTCCCTATTAAAAATAATAAACACACTGAGTCATGAAGCTCGTCACGTGGAGATTAGACAAGGAAAATGCTGACTGAATTCCAGTGGCAGGTACTCCAGCCCCCCAGAGGGCAGAGGTATTTTAAAAAGAGGGGTTTATCTTTCTTATGAAGGTCTTTGTCTGTGTTACTGCTTCTGCTGAGTCCTTCCCATGCAGTATAAAACTATGATGTGAGCAAACAAAAAGCACACAGGAAATGTAGATTTTAAAGAAGTCTCTTCAACCCTCCAGGCTTATTTCAGTTCTTAATCATATGTGATTTTGCCACCAAACCCCCTCTGCTCCGGGTTCCCAAGAGCAGGGAAGAGCTTCTGGCAGTTGTGCCTAGGGAGACACCAGAGGGCTCAGAGGCATCTCTGGGACCCCTGGGTTTGGATGTCCATCCATCCCTGGGCACTCAGACCTGCCAGGAGAAGCTGCTGCCCCTGCTCAGAGCCCTTGGCCATGGGGAGGGAAGAGAGATCCTTCAGGACATTGTTCTCCCGAAACAAAGGGGAGTGCATTTAAAACAAACACTGGTTTATATGGCTAAACTCCCCCAACTGCCTCCAGACCTTGCACAATACAGGCATCTCTGACTTGCCTGAGAGGATTTTAAAAGAATTGACTGCACAAAATGGTTTTGTTTTGTTCTTGCTGTGGGGGATCAGCAGGAATGCCACACTGGAACAAAAGGAAACACTCCTCCAGCCAAACTTTGCCCTCCCAGCCCTGCAAACCCACTCAGGCCGATTCACAGGCAGAAGCAGAACTGAGATAAAATGGTTTAACTCCAGAGATCCCTGAAGTATTGATCTGTGGGGAGGGTTGGGGAGACAGAAAGTGGTTCACGGATGAAAGCACAGGTCTGTGCTCCACCTCAGGTGCTGCAGCTCAAAGTACACCTGAGTGAGCAGGTTCCCTGCAGTGTCACCCCATCCCACAGCCAGCCTGGCTCCCAAAACAAGGCAAGGGAAAACATCATGAGACCCATTACTAACAGAACCTGCAGCCCAAGGAAATGGGTCACAACAGGTGTGTCATAGTGTCACCCCTGATGCACAGGGGATGGGAGGTCACTCAACCCTTCCTCGATTCCCAGGGCTGAGCTGGAACTTCAGTCAATGATCTCCTTATCTGTGGAGGCAGAAAACAGGCTGAGTGTCACATTTTTACTGATAAAGGAACTGAAAGGGAAGGTATAGGCACTGCATCATCCAGTTACTCATCCTTCCTATAAGAACATAAAAAAAAAGACTTTGATTAGGCCCTTCAGCATCTGTGTGTAGCCTTTAATCTTCCCGTTCCATTCTCAGGGATTTTCCCTTTACAGAGTTTTGTATAATGAGGCTCCGAGGAATTAGATCGTTTGTTCACCCTATACCAATCTTGAATAAGTCTGATTTTTGTTGTTTTGAATGTTCAGCTACAGAAGACTTGGGGTAACATTCAGGTACTGCCTGAATGTCATCGGGGAAGACACCAAGTGTGCAGGATTGTGCAAACCCCAGTGGCGGTGGCAAAACACCTCCGGGTGACCCAGAGGAGAACAGCTGGAGGCAGGTTCAGAAAGGGGAGTACAAGTTCTTTCCTTTGCCACTCAATCACATGTTTGGAGATCACAGAAGTATCCCACAGGGTGAAGGAAGTGCACCCTTTAAGGCAGCTGCAGTAAAGCAGCAGCAGCAGCCCAGCGGAATTCCAGCTCTGTGCGTTGTGCTGTGTGTCTGTGTCTGTGAGTGACCCACTCCTGCCCGGTGTCACTGTCCCCTGCACGGTCCCCTGTGGGCTGAGCTGCTCCAGCCTTCTGGGCTACGAGAGGGAAGGCAGAAATCTGTCCCCAAAGGGTCAGCTACAGAAAGCCAGAAGAATTAGGAAGGTGTCACTGTGGATGTTTGGCAGTAAGTGGCTGATTACGTTTGGCCAGTGTGGTGTCCCCTGGCACCGGGCCCTGCCCTGAGGATACCCCCGGCCCACTGCCGGACTAACCTGACCGGGAGCCACATGAGGGAGGTCAAACGCGCGGCTTTTCCCGGCCTGGAGCCCGTTCCGGGTCACAGACACAAGGCTGTCCCTGGCCCGACTCCCGCCTGCGGGCTGTGCCGGGATGTCCCGCGGTCCCTGCCCGTCTGCCGGGGCTCTGCGGCTGCGACTGCGCTGAAATGCGGGGCTGCAGCTCCCTCTGCTGCGGGAAGCGTTCCCCCATGGCAGCAGTACATTTCTTCCTTTTTATTTCAAGCTCACATCAATGCGCTTGTAAGGAATGTGTAGGTTTCTGCTTTGGTGTTGTCATACCTTTTTTTTTTTTTTCCTGTTTGCTTGTGTTTTTCTGCTCTCAGTCATTGCATGAACTTAATTGTTAGAGAAAGCATATTCAGTACATGAAATTTCAAATTTACATGTACAGATGAAAATGATTTTATGAGAAACACCTGTGTGCTTCCAGGCCCTTTCTCTGGGTCCTGTTGGGGACACTGGTGGCATATCTGGAAACAATGGGTGCCTAAACCCCACAGGAGCTGGCCGTCCTTGGTGCAGTTTCTTTAGCTCAAAGCAGGTTTTTCCCACTGTGTGTATTTATTAGAAGTCCTTTAAAGCACCATTAGTCCTTGCTGTGATTGCTGCTCCCCTTCTGTGGCATTCCAGCTGCTGATTCACTGCTAAAGAGCAAGAAAACGTGCAGGGAAACCATGATCAAACACCAGCTGCGGAAAATCCACAGAGGAAATACTTGAACTGAGCAGACACCAAGAAAGAAGGTATTCCACTTTACACCGTGTCAAAATGTCATTCTTATTTCATTATATAAAGTTGAACATGAGAAGTGTGTGGTAAAATGACTGAAACCACTTGCCATTAGCCGTGCTGCTAACTGCACTAATTCCAGAGGAAGCACTTAAGTAGTTCCATGGAGTTTAATAGGCTGGTAATCAACAGTGATTGCAGCTCAGCCTGGAAAGGAGCGCACCTGATTTGTTACTGTAGTGAGATCTGTACAGCAACAAGAGGAAACATCCCCGTGCCCTGCCAGTCTGGGCAGTGTGTGGTAGTGGGTTAGTCACTGACTGAGCTGGGAGTGCGGCCTGGGGCTCTGCTGCCACCACTGCCTCCCTTTCTCCATCTCCAGCCATCCGCTGTGCTGCTTCTCACTGCTGAGAGGAGGGTCTGTGCTTTCCCAACAACAGCTTCCACAGTTCAGGTGACAGTCCCTGGTAGCCATGGCCCTGGATCTGTGTGTGTGGGAGGGGCTGATCACAGCAGCTCTTTTAGCTCAACTCCTACTTGTCATCCTTCAGTCATTCCTGCCCTGGGAATGATTTTGGGGTGAAGCTCCTTCATGGAACATCCATATTTTACCCCTTCATCATGAAAATGGTTGTGAACTCCATCGTATCCAGTGGAGGTGTGTGCCAAACTTAGCTGGCATTTCTCCACCCCTTTGAAGGGGTGACTGAAGGCAGACCTTGGCTCTTGTAGTGCAGGCATGTGAGCAAGAGCTGTGGTTTTTGTGACTCATATATATTTATTTTTCCTTGTACATGCAGTTATCTCGCATATTTCTGGTGCCAGGCTTTCTGCTCAAAGCAGCTGAGCAAGAACAGAGACATACAGAGTGGATAAGTTGTATCACCAGTATAAATTTACAGGTAATTAAGGGAGATGAAAAAAAAACCCCAACAAACCAGAAATGCAAGTTGGAAAAGGGGTCCCTATTCTGTGCCAGGAGTCCTGGCAATGCATAAAGACAAGGACAGATGTTGCAATAACCTGATGCTCAGGAGCCACCAAAGTGGGACAGGAATCCAAACAAAGGGGGAAATGGTTTGTGGTGGTTTCTGTCATACCGGATCCACTTTCCTGAATGTCCCTTCTCCTGTGTCCCTTCTCCCCCTGCTGGAAGAGAGCGCTCCACAGTGCCGGAGCCTGGGAACAGCTCATGCACTAAGGGACCTCCGCAGGAGCTCAGGCTGCCGTTTCATAAGGGAAAATCCTTCTCTATTCCCAATTACAACTTGCTTTGTCCTTTTGTCCTTAATTTTTGGGTGGTTGATTTATTATTTCCTAAGTAAATTCAGTTAAGTAGTAAGGATTTCCCTATTTTAGAGAATCTCATGGCCTCTTCGAAATTCTGTTATAATTAGTTCAAGACTATCTCCAACTGTTTTCCTGAGAGGAAATCTTTCCTTGGCTGCAGGAATGTTGGCTCCACTTTCCTGGAATCTTTTAGCAGTGTGATATCTCCTGACAGGATGCAGGTTTTGGAGTGATTGCTCCAGGCTTTAGCAGAGCAAGATACAGGTCTGGGATTTCTGGCATTGCTGCATGTCCTGGGAGCTTTGTCAGAGATTGGGTTCCTTGATTCCAATGAACTTTGGCTCCAGAAGTTGTTTTGATGTTCTCACTCTGCTTTTAGGGACATTATCCTATGTTTGAGGAGGTAAAAATAGAACAAAGGCTGCTCAGGATTGTCAAGGACTAAAGTCAATACATCAGGACTGAACGAGGCAGAAGTGCAGCACAGTCCTGTCTCCCCAGCCCTCACTGATCCCAGCTTCTGGCAGAGGTCACTGTATGTGATGGAGATTAATGTTTTCTTTAATTGTTCTGTTTTAACCTTTACTGAGAAGTGCAGGGCTGTCCTGAGCATGGGACACCAGCCTCACTGTCTGAACTCAGGGAAGTTTTACACGGGTGATAACGAGGAGCCATGAACTGGCCATCCCTGAACAGTCATAAAACCAACAAATGAGGTGCATATGAGCAGAATGGAAGTTCAGGTTCTTCAGTGTTGTCATGTGGGACACTGTAAAGCTTTGATTTTCTGCCTTTGATCATACCAGAACCTCCTCTCACACACTGCAAATTCTTCTGTAATTCTGTCTGAACAATCCCACTTGAAATCCCAACAAGCACAGATGTTCAGGCAGATTTCAGAGCAAGAATGAATAATGAAAGTTCATTATGTTCTACAATGTCCCATTTAGAGCAGTCAGCTTGTTCTGAGCGCTAGTTTGAGCTGTAGTGGGCTCTGGGGCTTTCTGAACGGCTTATGGGACAGAAGACAACCACGGGTGTGACTGACAGGGGAAGGTTTCCTGCTTGGGAAGGTGCTCTCTGCATTCAGCAGGAGGGTGTGACTGCCAGAGGTGACAGGAGGTCTTTAAAACTTCTCCTGCAGTGGCCTGAGGTGGCAATGCTGATTTCTGATGGCGGGCTCCTGTCGCAGGGGATTCCGTGCGGAAGCTGCCGTCAGTGTCTGTCCCCTGCTGGCAGTGCCCTCGTTGCCAACGGCAGCCCCGCCGCTGCCTGGCCTCGCCCTGAGTGCATCTTACCTGGAAACAGAGCAGAAAAAACCATCCTTTCTGGGAAAATGAGTGTGGAGGAAGTCAAGAAGAAGTGAAAATCTCCCCCTCTATTGTTCCTACCCCAATCCAAGCCCTCCTTGGGGCGTTATGGTGATGTAGGGAGAGACTCCCTTGCCTGCTCCCGTCCAGCAGGTGAGCAGCGAGGAAAGAAGGAAATGTCCATGGAAATGACTTCACTGTGTCCTATCCATGATGCAAGGGCAGTCATTTCATTCTCGAGCTTGGAGAAGGCAGTTTACGAAGGCACGGTGGGTTTTCTCCTGGGAACACAGTAAATGAGTGCAGGATCTTTCTGGCAGTTTTTCTTTGCTCACTGTGGAAAACTGAATTCTCCTGACGTGGGTTTATCTGGGCAGGGAGGTGCAGGGGAGCAGACTGAGGGCGGTGGGGAGCAGGGCAGTGCAGCAGCTCCTCAGTGTGTGCAGGTCCTGGGAGTGCAGCTCTGGGGGACGGTGAATTCCCCACCAGCCAGCCCTGGACGTCACGCTGACGCAGCTGTGGCCATTGACCACCCGGGAGGGAGCAGAGCTCTGCCAGCAGCAAAGTGTTCTGTCAGCCCTGAGCAGGAACACACGGGGCTGTTCATTTGCACTGCAGATGTTCCTTCTGTTGTTTCACCTGCAACTTGTTTTGCAACTTGCAGTTGTGTTGGGACAACGTGTGCCGTTTTCTGTGCCTTTGGGAAGCCACTGACTCCAGTTTTTCTGGATTGTGATATGATTTCCACAAGAATTTGGCTTAGTCGTTTTGTTTCCTTTTTCTACCTCAATGTCTTTTCTCTTAAATATCTTCTAAACATTTCTAGAGACCAATATTTATTGTCTGCTCGTGGCTGCAGTGCTGCACTCGCATTAAGTGCCCCAGGTGCCCCACAGGGAGTTGCTGCTCTGATCGTGATTTGCTGTTTGATTGAAATCTTTTCAGTGGAACATAAGTGGGCATTTAAGGTTCCTACTACATCTGTAAGTGGCCTTGGCAATGCTCAGTGCTAAATCCATCCTGTGCTTAAGCAGTTCACAGTTACCATTGTCATGGTGACCTTTGCTGTCATCCTCGTTCAAATCTGGCAGGAGACAAAGGGTGGAACAGTTCTGAGAAGCAGAGGAGAATAAAAAAAGCTCATTAATATTTCACTGAAGAGTGGTGAACGAAATCACAGCTACTCCCATGAATTCTCCTATCAGCAGGCAAAATGGAGTGGAGAGATCCTGGCACTGGCAGACGTTTTTCTGGTGGGAAGAATTCAGCAACACCTTCTGTCGGAAGAGATTTGGGGGGATTTAAGAGACGTGTTCTCATTGAACAAGGAGCTGTGCCAAACCTGACCATCCCCAGTTCTCCCAGTGCCTGTTGCTGAAGGTTAGAGACAGCCAGTGAGTGATACCAGAACATTGCCTTAAGATCTTTGTTCTGTTTTAGTTGAAATTGAGGACTGAAGGGAGGCTGGGCATTGTCAAAGAAATAGGAACTTTACTGTCTCAAAATAGGATAGCAGCTAGGACACTCTTAGGGGCTCAAAGACCAGTGATATCTTCACTGTGAAAAGGTTTCTGGCAGGTCTTTCAGAGGCAGTGATATATGAGACATTAAAATAATAACGGAATCTGATTCAGGAGCCAGCTCAATTTCAGAACGCTGTGCCACTGGATGTTGTCAGGCCCTGGTGGAGTGCCGGCACAGGAGTGAATAATACAAAATCTGCTATAAAAGCACTGGTAAAATGGCCAGGAAAACAAAATTACTGCACCTTTTCCTATGAAATAAATCTCCTTTCTGTCCCCTAAGGCTTGTTTCCTGCCATTTGTGAGAAAGAAAGACCCATTTTGCCATCTAATGCAGCTTACTCCAAACGAGTTTCAATTTTCTCTAGACAATGAATTTTTTTGCAGATCCTAACAACTTGAGGAGTTCCACCAGTAAAGGCTTTTGATGGGATACTGAAAATGGGGTTATCTAACTTAGGCTCAGGGTCTAACAGTAACCTACTTTTCCAATGCATGTGGCAGCATCTGGGCATGTAATCCTGGGCAAAAAGTGTTCCAGGTGATTGAAAATAATGCCAACACCCCAGCCCAAAAATAAAGCCATCATTTTGGCCTTGGACTTAACAGTTTATCTCTGAGGTTAATAACTGTAAACTAAAGAAAGTTGCATATTTGCATTCATTTTTGCACACATAGCAGTGAAGTTAAATTTAGTTTGTTAAAAAAACCCCACAAAAAATTCCATGTAAGCATACAAATCAGGCTGTTTTGTGAAGCTCAGTAAACATAAAGGAAGCAGCATTTTAATCGAAATGAGGAATTGCATCCTAATCACCTCTCAGCACATGCATATTTCATAAGTACATGTTCTGCAAAGCTAAGGCTGTGTAAGGGGCTGCTGATCCTCAGTTCTCATCTCCTCAGCTCTCCCAGCACAGACCAGTTTCTGTCCCTGCAGAAACCAGGATAATGGGAACCACACCTGCTAATGTATGTGGGAAATGTTGGATAAAATAAAATAGAGCAGCACCATGCCGTGGTGAGGAACACAGCCCACTCTGCTCCCAGGACAGCTGCTGCTCCCTGCCTCTGCAACCTGCAGGGCAGAAGCACTCGGGTCCCTCTTTGTCCCCAGATAAAGCTCACATGAGGGCCTGGGGCTCCCTTGGAGGAGCTGGGTGTGCCCAGGGGTCCCCAGTGATGGCTGTTTTACCAACAGTGACACTGATGGAGCCTCCACGTCCCTGTGAGGAGAGTCCAGTTTGTCATCAGCCCCAGGGAACGAGAGAAACACGTGAATTGAAAAGGTTCAGTGTTTGAAAATACTTGGGCTTCTTCTCAAGCATTAATTATCTCTTTTATCTTTCTCTGAAACCTTCATCTCTGAGGCATCGAGCCATGGTTTCCATCTAGGCTGATGGAGAAGATGTTTATGGCAAGGCTTTCCATCGTCCCTGTATCCTGCTGACACACTCTGACCAGCCTGTGCTGGCACTAAGCCTGGCTTCTGCAGTCTCTGTCACAGTCTGACTCTCAGAACCGCAGATCAGAGAGGCTGGAACTGTCCCTGCAGCTGAAAGGCTGCTTGCTAAGTGTGATTTTATGGTGTTTGGGAGGTTTCCCCTCACAATCTCATTAAAATATTAATGAGTTCTTTCTCTTGACTGGAATCATTAATAAATGCTTGATGTCAGTGGCATAGCTCTGCACCTCCTTTCTGGATGGATCTTTCAATATTCCACATTCCCAGTCTGAACCCTCCTAGCCAGGGTAGAGCCCCAGGGCAGAGCTTTGCCTTGTCAGGTGTTCATCCCCTGAGCATCCCTCCCTCGGGGATGTGGGGCTCTGTGCCCTGCAGAATGCAGAGTCTGACCCTGCCAGGGCTCTTCCCAAGGCACAGATTCCCAGGAATTACAGCTGGAGGCAGCCCTGGAGCCCTGGGCTGAAGGTTCCCCATCAAATGCAGGGTGTAGGTGAGAGCAGTGCTAACCAGCCCTGCTCTTACACAAGTTCCTGGTTCTCTAGAGGCAGAATTTGGTTCCAGAGCTTTCAACCTGCCATTAACACTCGATTTGATCGCAGCTCCTGGGGCTGAATTTCCCAGTCTGCTCCCTCTGCCTTCCTTGGAGCTGAGTGGGAGAGAAGGTGATGGGGAAGTAAAGATGGAGCAATGAAGGGCTGAGACGACCCACAGCTGAGCTCTTGGGAATACACAGTGGGCAAGGAAATGTACAGTTTTACACATGATTCTTGCAGCCATTACTTTTATCATTATTGAAGAAAGTTCCATGCACACAGCTGATTTTCTGCTACTTCCAGATGAGGTCACAGCTGGGTCACTCCAAGCATCTGCCATCTTCTTTTTCTATCCCCTCCCTTCAGAAAGGGATAACAGTTTCCTCAGCAGTCTGGTTTCCACGTTTTACCCTCCCTGTGCAGTTTTCCCCAGTGGTGTGGTGTCATTGTTTTCTTCTCCAACATGCCACAGACGTTCCAAAGCAGGAGTGGTTCCTGAGCAGTGTCCATGGCTGGGTTTGCTCAGTGTGGGTGTGACCTCACTGACACACTGGGTCACAGGTGTCCTACTGCTGCTACAGCGACACAGCAAACCCAAAATCAAACCCAAATTCTAGCCCTGCTCCTTTAGAAAATTCGGGACATGGGGGGCAGTGATAACTGGAGGAAACCTTCACTATATTGCAGTTATGATAAAAGCTGCCACAGAGAGTGCAGTTCAGATCACAGATACACTGTGTGAGAAGACAAACTGAATGTCACCTGCCTTGAATGGGCAAGGCAATAAAAAGTGCCTTTCCTCCCAAGAACACTGACGGACATTTCCCTCCAAACACAAACAGGAGGCACGGGACGGGCTGCTCTGCCCGCCGTGTCAGAAAGCTGCCGAGAGGCAGGGGAAGAAAGGAATCAGGGGCAGGGAAATGCGTGAGGAGGAAGATCCTGAGGGAACTTGCAGGAAGTCCGTGTTGCTCTCTGCCGTCGGGGCAGGGTGCCTGTGATGGCTGAGGGTACAGCAGAGCAGTTTTGCAGCCCCAGAGGAAGCTCGGGTTGGGGTGGTGCGAGGAATGGAAGTTTCCAGACCCCTGGCTGAGCTGAGCGGGCAGAGGGCAGATGCCAGCGGGCTGCCTGACACAGCTCCGTGCTGTTCCCGAGGGTGGCCCTGAGCGTGTCCCGAGCATCCGTGTGCCCATGGGACTGGCAGTGCCGGGGGGCAGAGCCCGTCCTGCACTCCCCGAGCCCCTGGGACTGGCAGTGCCGGGGGGCAGAGCCCGTCCTGCACCCCCCGAGCCCCTGGGACTGGCAGTGCCGGGGGGCAGAGCCCGTCCTGCACCCCCCGAGCCCCTGGGACTGGCAGTGCCGGGGGGCAGAGCCCGTCCTGCACCCCCCGAGCCCCTGGGACTGGCAGTGCCGGGGGGCAGAGCCCGTCCTGCACCCCCCGAGCCCCTGGGACTGGCAGTGCCGGGGGGCAGAGCCCGTCCTGCACCCCCCGAGCCCCTGGGACTGGCAGTGCCGGGGGGCAGAGCCCGTCCTGCACCCCCTGAGCCCGGAAGGGATGCGGGCACTGCAGCCCGTGTGCGAGCCCCGGAGCAGCTCGGGGCTCGGGGAGTGACATCCTCGGCTGACATCAGCTCGCCGTGTTTGCATTGGATTCCGGGGCCGGCTCGGAGGTGTGGCTTGGCGGGACCCTGCCCGGGCTGCCCATCCAGCCGGGGCTGGCGGCATCCTGCCTCCATCGGTGTCGGCTCTGCCGTCCTGCCGGCACCGGCTCCTCCCTGCCGCAGCCCCGGCAGCCTGTCCTGCCGTGTGTGTGCCCGAGCCACCGCTCGCCTCCAGCCGCGCTCCTGAGCGGGGCAGTGCCCGCCATCCCCAGGGGAACGGCATGGGGACACCTCGGCAGCCCCATTCCGCCGTCTGCCAGCACGGGAACCCTTCTGAAGAATTCCATTTTTTCAGCACCTTTGCTGCTTCATTGTTGCCTGGCTTTTTGAGAGCATGAGTTCTGGTCATTAGGGGTGCTGCCACCTGAATATTTCTTCATCAGATGCCACAAAGGAGAGTCTAGGAAAACAAAGAAACTTGGGATGTGGAGCTGACAGTTCTGGTTTCAGCTGATGAAAACTTGCAGAATCAGTGAGAAGGCAAAGAAAAAAATGCCCAGGACAATGTCGGTAACTCCTGGCAATTTGTCACTCAATGAGACGAGCTTCACTGAGAATCACAGCCTCATGGACAAACACAGTGAGCAGAGAACTTGGAATATCTTTTTGTTCTGCTTGACTTCTGCCATTGCACTCGCAGCCCTTCTGGGCAGCATTTATTCACTAGTTTCCCTGCTGAAACTGCAGAACAAAACCACGGTTTCGATGATTGTGACCTCTTTGGCAGCAGATGATCTGATCAGCATCGTGCCAGTGATTATTTTCATGCTCATGCAGTGGTCAAGCGAAGTCCTCCCCCAGCCTCTGTGCACCACCTCAGCGTTTATGTATTTATTCCAGGGCATTTCTAGCAACCTGAAAGGGTCTCTTATAGTTTCTTACAACTTCTACACCCTCAGGACGTCCGGGACCCTGAGCTGCAGCTCCTCCAAGCGCCGTGTGAGCGTGCTGTGGGCCATCCCCACCATCTGGACTGTCAGCCTGCTGCTGTGCATTTTGCCTCTCTGTGGCTGGGGCAGGTACATGCCCACGTCCTGGGGCTGCTTCGCCGACTGTGGCAGCTCCTACATCCTGTTTGTGGTGGTCGTGTACTCGCTGTGCCTCTCCCTCCTGGCGGTGCTGGCCGTTCCCCTCTCGCTGCGCCTGCTGTGCTCAGGTGAGCCGCGGCTGCTGCACACCGAGCACCCGCAGGGCTCTGCAGCCTTCACCTCCCCCGGGACGCCGTGGGGCTGCGGGGCTGCTGCCCCTCCGCTGGCCCTGCTGGACCCTGGGGACAAAACCCTGAAGCCTCTCCAAAGCTCGGAGGCGGTTTTTGGGAAGGGCGTGGCTGAGAGCAGCGCACACGGCAGGAGCTTCACGGTGGGCTTTGCCCAGAAACGATTCTCGCTGATCCTGGCACTGACCAAAGTCCTTCTCTGGCTCCCAATGATGGTAAATTCTCGGCTGGCTTCACTTTCCAATGCTCACTTACATTTCAGTGGGATGTCACCTGTGGGCCATGGATTGAAACAGATGAACTGTGGCCATTGCAGTTGTTCCTCGTAGTGTAGTTGTGCCAGCAGAAGTCCTCTCCAGCAGGTCCGTGTCACCGCATGCGTTTAACTGGTGCCCAGCGGCTTTGGCAGAGCCTGGGTGATCTCTCTGACGCTCTCTCATCACACATTCATGTCACACGAATACCTGGGGCAGTGAGGTCCCCCTTTGGCACCACCAGCTGTGGGACAGGGTTTGCTCAGCGTTCTGGGGCTGGGGACTGAGCTAAGGGCCCCTCTGTCCTGTCCTCTGAGACACATCCTTTGGGTTAAAAAATAGGAGTTTGGTAGAAAAATGCAGTTTGGTGGTGCCTTTGTAAACACGGTAGTGCTGGGGCGGGAGGGAGTGCTGTTGTGTGCATGTGTGTGTGTTTGGGAACAGGAACCTGAGAAAGGGATCCGTGGGGAACAGGGAATGACTGGGGCACTTACCCCTGCCCTCGGGTGTGTGAGGCTGGGGCTCCTCGGTTCCACATGGGACTGGCTGGCACTGGGAGCTGTTCAGTGGTGCTCACCATCTATATTTAGCTTCAGTAGGGACTTTTCTGAGAAATGCAGCATGAGAGGAGAGCAGTCAGCATGTTTCCTCTGCTGTCTGTTGGAGCCACAACTGTTGCCCTCAGCAAACACTAATGACAATCTGCGTCTTACAGTGGTGGCATATTCATAGCGAGATGTTCTCTTTGTTCCTGGAAGCATCTCATGTGCCCAGAGTGATTTAAATTTCAAAATGCTCTGCCTTTCAGACACAGGTGGCTGTCCAGTACATCACTGGGCTGCAGAGCCTTTCATTTGAGACCCTGAGCTTCCTGCTGACCGTGCTGGCTGCCACAGTCACGCCGGTGTTTGTCCTGTCACAGCACTGGCTCCACCTGCCCTGCGGCTGCATCATCAATTGCAGGAGGAGCTCCTATGCAGTGTCTTCACAAGATGCCACAGGTAAGGGTGGAAGGGTTGCCTTGGTGCAGCAGAGGTTGCCAGACCTTCCCTGTTCACCTTCTTGGCACCTTCCAGAGCCCTGTTTTATCTTGGGCATTATGTAAAAACAGCTAGAGGAACAGAGTGGGTCAGGTGGAAGGGACTCACGGGGATCATCTGGTCTCGGCTGCAAATGTTAAGGGCTAAACATTTCTGAGATGTGGGAGTTGTTTCCCATTCTCAGGAGTGAAAATCCTCTGCCTTCAGTGGATGAATTCCTGCCATTCCCTCCTTGTTCAGGGAGAAAGAACTACAGGATCTTAGAGAAAAGCCATCCTCAGTGCATGGCTTTCGCTTGCTTTAAACACATTATCCAGGTGCAGAATGGCCTGTGCTGCCCCTGCTGCCCTTTCAGCCACTTTCCCACAGAGAACAACTGCACTTCATCTAGAAGGCAGTTCCTTCTCAGAAGTCTTTCTTCTCAACAATTCATTTCTTTCATGGAGGGAAAATTGCCTATTTCCAGCAGGAGCTGGATAATTTATTCCGTGTTTTAGCACATCATTTGCATTGTGTTTGTAATCTCATTTTTCTTTTTGGTCTCAACCCCTAACACGGTTTCTTTCCTCCCTGCCCAGCCAAGCGCAGCGGGTTTGAGTTCAACCTGTCCTTCCAGCGAGGCTATGGAATGTACAGGATCTCCAGGGAGAGCCCTCCCCACCCCAGCAGTGATGGCAAATCCACATCCTACCACAGCCTGGTGAGTTCTGACTGCGAGGAGCCTGCCAGGGGCACTGACCCCGGGATGGTGCCCATGGCCCTGGGACACGGCTCCTGGGGCACCCCTGGGGACACTGGGCCCCCAAACCCCGCTGCTGCTGGGCCAGGGGCCTGCCAGGGCCACCAGAGCACAAAGTGTGACCCAGCAGCGTTCCCTGAGGGACCAGAGTGGAGGCTGTTCCACGAGGAGAGCCACACGCCAGAGCTCGCGGACTGGGAGTGGAGCCGGAGTAAATCCGAGAGGAACCCTCGGCAGGTAAAGGAGGAATTTATTCTTTTCTGATAATTCCTTTTAAAATAGGAATGATTTATGAAATAGGGATGATTTTTAGTGACATTGAGACTTCTATTAGTCCTGTCTTTTAGTAAAACTCACACACGGCATTGTATAAAGTTCAGTAACCACAGACTGGTTACTGTGTGCAGGGGCTGACCCTGCAATAATTTCTCACTTGTCTTCTTAATCATGGGGTCTTCTTATTTAGTGTGCACCTGCATGACTTGTATATGGTAAGAAGTAAGTATGAATTATGTTACTTTATCTGAATGAATAGGAAGTTTCTCTCCAAAAGATGACATTTTCCAGGGAATTCCACTGTGGAATTCAGTGGCCCTTGGGCATTCCAGTAGGTGGGAGTGGGGTAAGAGTCCTCATGAAGTCAGTGAGACAGGAGCTCAGGAAGGCTCCAGGGTGGAAGGGATCTCTGGAAGTCACCTAATCCAACCCCTGCTCCAAGCAGGGTGACTTCAGAGCCAGGTCAGCTCATGCTCAGCCTTTGCACACACACACAGGAGATGGAAAACATGTGTTTTGTATTAAAATACGGGAATCTCTCTCCAGCTGATAAACACAAGTTTATCATCTGAGTCACAGCAGCAATTTGGCTGATATTTCAAATCTGACTGATCATCCCTTTCATAAAAAACCCAATGCTCACTCTGTTGCAGTGTGCAGAGATGAATTCCTGCATTTAGGGGCAAGAGGAAGTGATGACTCAGCCTGGTTTTGATCTGCCAGTTTTTGCCAGGGCCTCATGTGCCATGTACAGCTGGCTTAATAAAATCACTGTATCAGGCTCATAACTGTGCCTCTCATTGCAGGAGTTTCCAGATGATGTTTTAAAAAACAAATTCCTTCCCCCATGTCCCCTGGTGCCAGCTGACTGCAGCCCCAGGACTGCAGCAGGTACGAGCAGCTCTTTGTGAGCAGCTGGCAGAGGCTGACTGGGGGTGTTTTATGTGCCCTGGGGCCTGCCATGGCACTTTTGGACATACTCTTCCCTTCCTGCATTACAAAGAATCACAACTCATCCACTTCTGACACCTTCCCAGGTATAACCCAGTGCCAGGCACCAAAGCTCCCGTGGGGTGAAAGTTCCAGGCTTTGGGGCCCCAGCTCTGCCTGGTTCTGACATTCAGCAGGAGCTGCCAGAGCCCCACAGCTGACATTTGCTTTGCAACTGGCAAAGGGCAGAGTGTGAAACCCCTGCAAGCTTTGTTAAAGTCACTTTAGTGCATTGCTCAGGTTTATGTTGGATGAAAGATCAGTTTGGGCCACACATTAATAAGCTGAAAACCGCCTCCTGCATTCATCCTGCCTGAAGTCCCAAAGTCCAGGAAAAGCCTCTCTGTTCTCATCACTCTGCATTTCCCACGTGTGTGAAAGAAGGAGACTCCCCGTGGCATTGACTGGCCACAACCTTCTGCAGGAAATACTGGGGTTCTTCTGAGAGCCCACAGATACAGGGGCTCTTACTGGAGTGCTGCTGATTTTCTCTCCAGGAGGAGAAGCTGGAAGAACTGGCAGTAGGAGGGAGAGCAGCCATCCCCGTGGATGTGGGATCAGAGTTTGATTGAGCTGTTTGAAGAGCAGGACAGGACTCAGGATGCCTTTGGTTTCCTCTGGAAGCTGTGGGCTTGGAGAGTGGCACTTCCTTGGGGTGGCAGTAAGGACTGTGGAGCTGCTTGTCTCTTCATTGTCTGTTCTGTGAGTAGAGCTGCTCCATCAAAGTGTTTTCTCTGGAATAAGAGCGGCATGAGAGAATGAGGCACCAGGGTTTATTGAATACATGAAAGGATGGCTGTAACGGAGAGGGAGAGAGAAAATTGTACTTGTCATTGCTAACTCCTGCTCGGCTGCATTTTTGAAAAATACCTTTAACATCTCATCAAATACCCATGTATCTCCCTTCCTAAAGAGATTGAGTGTAAATATGTCATGTCTGATTTTGTCTATGCTTCAGTGCCCTCAGGCAACAGAAATCTCCAAGGCTGGCAGTTGGTTCCAGGCTTGCTGATTATTTTTCTCTGCCTCATCTATGGGTTGCCTCAAGGAAGCTCTTTGAAGAGGCTCTGCACAGGCCCTGTTTATGTGCCCTGCAAGGAAAGAGAGGGGGAGGCTGTGCAAGTGACCTCACTGAGGCAGGACTGTTTTAACATGAGAAATACTCAGCATCTCACTCGCTGCAGGAAAGTTGTGAACATTCCCTTAAGCACCAGGCCCAGCACAGAAGCTGAGTTAGGGATGGCCTTGAAGGTTCTCATTGCCTCCCACTGTGGGAATCTGCACTGCCTGCAGCCTTGCTGATGTGCTGAGCTGTTCCCATCGGGGCTCTCTCTGCTCGGTGGCTGGAGCTTGTTCCTGATTTCCAGAGAGGTTCCTGTGGCTGGAAAATCGATGTAACATTTCATCTTCATCTCCTCACTTTGCTCCCACAGGCATGTGCGCTGTGTGATGCTTGCTGGCTCCCTGCTGCAGTTCTGCTGCCCTTGGCTCTTTCTGGAACTGCAGAGGAATAGCGAGGGTAGAAACATTTGCCCAGGAGCTCCGTCCAGCTCCTACAGCACTTCCCTCCAAGGTGTCCTCACCTTGGATGCTCTGTTGCACCTCCTGGTACTGACTGATACAAATCCAGGTCTGTCTGCACTGGCAGGCCAAAGGCAAGTGCTGGGCTCAGGCCATCTGAGGTGAGCTTGTCTCTTCCTGCCATCCCCCCTTGGCTCTGCATTTACTGCAGTCAGCCTCAGAAAAGGCAAATCATGGCAGTAATTAATTTCACTGCAGCTAATCTGCATATCTAGGGAAGTAGAAGACTAAGCCTCTATTTTAAAACAAACAGAAAACTCACTGTCTCTGGAAAGCAAAAGCTGGGATCCTTGCTGGAAATACTCTAAAAATAGCCCTTTTCATCTCAAGCTGTGTTTGACCAAAGTAATTAGCAATGCAAACTCCTCAGGGCTGTTTTAGATTGCTGGTTTTCTGTTTGGGAAGGCAGCATGGCCCAGGGGGAGCAACACGGACATGGCACAGCCTGTGTGTGCTCTTGGGGCTGCCCCTGTGCAGAGACTGTCTCAGCAGGAGGAGCAGATTCCAGTCCCTCTGGGATTCACTGGGACACTGCTGGCCTGTCCCAGGGCCTGTGGAACCAGCAATTGTGGGGGACAGTCTACGGAGTGCCTTGTGCTTGAGGCTGTCACCAGCCACTGTAGAACCAGCTGGGATGGAGTCCCAGTGTCCCACTCAGCCCCCAGACACTGCTCTGACCATTTCCAAATGGAAATCTGTCTGTCAGAGCCTGTTCAGCTGCTGTGGGGCTCAGATACATCCCAGCCTGTTCCCTATGGACAACATCCTCCTGGTGAATCCAGCCCAGACCCTGCTCAGGCACAGGGAACGGGACAGGGAACCCGGTCCTGACCCACGGGGATGGTGGGGAAGGTTCTGCCTCATGGCAACCACAGCTCCTCCCGTCTTCTGTGAACTCTGGAAGGGAGATGTATAATTAAACAATGAGGGGATCTTCTTGATCGATTCTGCAGGGGTTTCTCTGCTCAGAATGCATCAGCATTCCGGAAGGAATAAGGACATTTGCGATTTATTTCACCGGGATTTTTTTGTCTTTGCTGGTCCATGGAGCTCTGTGGTGAAATCCCTGTCCCAGATGCCGACAGGCAGAACATCCTCCAGGCATTGTGGGCAGGGGCTGCATGGGGGGTGCCCTGAGGTGGGGAATGCTCTCCACAAGGAGTGGAACTTGGTGAGGGAAGGGTGGGAGCTGAAGGCAAAGAGCTGAACTGCAGGGAACCGTGGGAGTGGGAGGCAAAATACTCCACAGGATGTACCAGTAGGGTCTGGTTTGCTGGTGGATTCCTATTTATTGCCACGGATGTGTCATGAGAAGCAAAAATGGGCATTTAACAATGGTGTCAAGGACATGATAAAGGTAATTTTCTGTTCTCATTAATAATAATTTATACTGAAAGTAATTCCAGTAACAATCAGTGTGACCTGGCTATACCTAAACCCAGGATAAATGCATTTATCCCTCCCTTTGGCCTCATAACCACGAGTTTAGTCCCAGCACTTGTATCCACAGTGCTCCCCAGAGCACAGCATTGTGATTTGCAGGGACAAATGGATTCTGTGCTTTAGAAACAGGTAGAAGTGTCTGGAATTGAACATTTCCACTGGAACTGTTCCAGTGGGAAATGACAGCATTCAGTGTCTGCCTGGTTAGTGACTGGGCAGTGACACAGGAGACTTGATGGATCTTTTTCACTTTGACAGTAAATACTGATTTCTCAAGAGAAAATTGAGAAGACTTTCAGGAAGAGGCACTAAGTGACTGGGAACTGTCTCATCCTCCAGACCTGGAGCGTTCATTCCAGCAAGTGGAGGTTGCTCATTCTCCCTCCAGGTGTCTCATGTCCAGTCTGACAAATCAATGAGTTTGATTAAACAGGACATAACCTTGCTCTGAAGGAATCAGCTTCTATTTAAACTCCGTTTTTCATATTCTATAGATTCCATAGTGAGTCACAGTCACTTGGGACCTCATACACTAAGGTGCATAATAACACAAAACCCCTCTTGGTACCCTTTCAAGTCATAACTAGCGAGTGTCTAAAATTGTGCAAGGAGCAGGCAGTATGAGGAGCTAACAGAGCACACCTGGCGGCTCGGTGATGGGGCTTCGGGCAGTGCCGAGCACTAACACGCTGTGCTTGTCCCCTGCAGCGAGCAGCCCTGGCCGTGCCCCTGTGCGCCTTCCAGGGCACCGTGTCCCTGCAGGCTCCCTCCGGGAAAACGCTCTCCTTGTCCACCTACGAGGTTAGCTCCGAGGGGCACAAAACAACCCCCACGGCCAAGAAAATCGAGGTGTACCGCTCCAAAAGCGTGGGGCACGAGCCCAGCCCGGGGGAGCCTCGGGACGCGTTTGCTGACACGAGCGTTAAGATTCACTTGGAGGTGCTGGAGATCTGCGCCAACGAGGAGGCGCTGGACACCGTGTCCATCGTCAGCAACATCAGCCAGTCCTCCGCGCAGGCACGGTCGCCCTCCCTGCGCTACTCCCGCAAGGAGAACAGGTTTGTGTGCTGTGAGCTGGGGGAAAGCGCCTCCTACTCCCTGCTCATCCCCTCGCACAGCCCCGGCAGCGACTTCAGCATCTCCATCCCCGACACCGTGGAGGCTCATCGGCAGAACAGCCAAAAGCAGCCCTCGGCCAGGGCTGGGTACCAGGAGGAGATCCAGCTGCTGAACAAAGCCTACAGAGAGCGGGAGGAGCAGGGCAGCGGCAGCTAAAGGGGTTTAATCTACACGCCTCGGCAGCTCCGACAGACAGTGCTCCCCGAGCAAAAACAGAATCAGCCGGTTGTTTCCTGTCATACCAATTTTATTTGGGTGCACTGTTTGAATCAATTCAAACTGTTAATGCTGTATCAAGGGGATAACAAATACTCAAGTGCTTTACAGCTTTCCATAGTGGATTTTAAGTTATTTATTTATATACCTATTTATTTGAGGAACACGTGTGTCTAAAGGGAATCAAATAAAGTCTCGAACTCCAGCTTTGGTGTTTGTTGGTACTGCGTGGAGTGCCTGCAGGAGCCTGTGGAAATGAGGGAGCAGCTCCACAGGTGGGAAGTTGCAGCAGTTTTGATTCACTTGCAGTCCTTGTCAACATCTAAATCGACATAATACTAGAAATACTTTTCTAACATCTGGACATCACTTCAAGCTTATTGTCTGCTCTTTGTCTCACGAATTAAACATCTCTTGTTGATTAGGCCTGAAAGTATACGCTGATCAAACATAGAGAAAACGATACAAATTCCCCATTCTGCAACACACCGGCCGGTCGGGGACTCGAACCCAGGTCCCCCGGGCCGGGTCAGTGTGACGACTCGAACCGGGACCGTCCGGGCGGGTCAGGGCGAGGACTCGAACCCGGGACCCTTCAGGCCGGGTCAGTGTGAGGACTCGAGCCCCCGGGCCGGGTCTGGGTGAGGACTCGAACCCGCGGTCTCCGGGCCGGGTTTGGCGGGGCCGGGACTCGAACCCGGGCCGCGCCGGGCGCGCTGCGGGCGGAAGTGCGGCGGCGGATGAGGCGGGCGCTGCCGGCGGATGAGGCGGGCCCGGGCCGGGCCGACTGAGCCGCGCCGGGCCGGGCTCTCCCGGCCGCTCCGCGCCGGCACCCGCGGCCATGAGCTACGAGCAGCGCCGAGACTGGGGCCGCGGCCGCGGGCGAGGCCGTGGCGGCGATGGCGGCTCCGCCTCCGCCCCCTCCTCGTCGGCTGGCGGGCCCGGCGGGCGGGGACGGCACCCCAGCCACCTGAAGGGCCGCGAGATCGGGCTGTGGTACGCCCGCAAGCAGGGCCAGAAGAACCGGGACGCCGACCGGCAGCAGGTGAGGGGCGCGGGGACGTGTTCTGGGGACGGGGGCTGCGCACCTTGGGGTTCTCCTGCCGAGGGGCTCGGGGCGCGGGGAGCGCCGTGCCGGTGTTGCTGAGGGGGTAGCTGTGTGTGGACAGCGGCCCCGCGCTGACCGAGCTGTGCTTTCGGCCCTAGAGAGCTGTGGTGCGCATGGACGAGCGCAGGGAAGAGCAAATCGTGCAGCTGCTCAATTCTGTCCAGACTAAAAACGACAAAGAGCAAGAAGCCATGTCCTGGTGGTCCGGCGATGAGGAAGGGTAAAGAGCTATAATTACCAGGTTTTTTTTTAATTTATTTTGAATTGCACAAACTTTCCATGAGCTGGCAAGAAGGCGTGTGAGAAGTTATTTACCTTTGTTGAATGTATTGGCTCCACAGTTATCCTCCAGTTTCCCCACATGTATTGTCACACTGAAACGGTTGTAGCCATTGCTGTAAAACTCTTTCATTATTGCTGAGTTTGGCACGTTAAATTTCTGCTTAAACTCATAACACTTATAACTCATCTCAAAGCCTACTACAGTAGATATATGGGATTTTTCAGCTCCCTTGGCCTCTGGAATGACTCTTCCAGAGGCAGCTTGTGGCTTCTGTTTTCAGTTATTGTGCAGCCTTGGAACATTTGCGCAGTGTCTGAAGCAGGGTCGGTTCTGGAGTCGTTAAGGATTTTTGGGAGTAACTGGAGTAGACCAGTGTGCTGAAATGGGGGATTGGGGCTCCAGTTTGCTGAGGGATCCAGTTACGGGACAGTGGATCAAGCAGTAATCCTCTGATGATGTTTTGGTGCTCTGTAGCTTCGTTTGGTACAAAAGGACGTGTTAATTGTTAGATCCTGATGTCAGGGCTTTGGTGGTTGGTAGTTTGAGGCTTTATGAGGTTTAACGACTTTGGCTGCAGTGACAGACCCAGATTTGCTGTGGCTGCCCCTGGATCCCTGGCAGTGCCCGAGGCCAGGCTGGACATTGGGGCTTGGGGCACTTGGGACAGTGGGAGGTGTCCCTGCACATGGCAGGGGACTTTAAGGTCCTTCCAACCCAGACCATTCCATAGTTCTCTATTCCCATGGACTGTTGGTTCATTAACCGCTGGATCTAATTACCTGCACTGCATGTGGCCAGCACAGCCAGGGGAATCTGAATTTCTTGTTGTGTGATTCCAGCCCTGCTCCAGAGCAGCCTGCCAAGGTGAAACCAGCGGCTGAAAAACCTCCTGTAAGGCAGAGATCAACCTGGGAAAAAACATCCCTGGATCTGGATGTGGAATATCTCTGTGAAAAAACCGAGCAGGATGCTAATTTAGATGAGCAACTTAAAGAGGAGTTAATGAAGAAGAGGTCTGATCCCAGATATATTGAAATGCAGGTACGTTGCCCTCTGTGAAGTTGAAAACCTTTCACTGGATTTTTTTGAATTAAGCTAACCTGAAAATGTAATATCTTCCAATTTACTGGAAAGTTGTCATGATGTTTCTTTTGCTAAAAAATTACCTTTAGAATTCATTAAATTCCTACCTATTGGTAGAGCAGTGATTAAAAATGGGAAATTACAAATTTCAGAAACAGTTGGAATCTGAAATTTGAAGCTGACACGTTGTTTCATTGGGTGGGTTTCTCATCCTTTTTCATGGATTGTGTCCCTGCAGTATTGTCTGAAACTGAAAGCACAACACTGGGATGGCCTCTGGAAAACAGAGGTTTTGTTTTGAACAGCCCCATGTAGAAAATTGTCTTACCCTGAACCAGGCCCTGCTCTTGCACTGTCTATGCCTGCCTTACCATGTACTCAGTTGTTGGGCTGACATAATTTTTCTAAAGTGAGCAAAACTGAAACCACACGTGGAATTAAAGTTATTTCACAAGGGCCTGTGTTTATACAAGTGTTGCTGAGCAGTTTGGCATTATTCTGCAGTTTAGCCCAGGTTACAGGTTAAATCTGTCCCATTGCTTCAGTGCTGAAATGGTCTTTAAAGAGAAACATTTTTTTTCTTTTTCCCCAGAGATTCCGAGAGAAGCTCCCCTCATACGGGATGAGGGAGGTGAGTGTGTGATTTCTTTCCAGACAGTTCCTGGGGCTCACTGATTGTTACACAGGGCTCAGTACAGTGTTCTCATGGGAATATAACTGGGAATACCATGGGAGTACATGGCTGCTGCATACATTTAATAATAGGGCTTTTTTTTCTGCCACTTCTAGGAACTTCCTGGTTACTCAGATTGTTATGCTTTCTTCTGTGTATAAAACTGTACCCTTTGTTGAACAATTAGGCAGATTAGAATTGAATATAATGCTACTTAAGCCTTTTTAGCTTTAACCATTTTTAATGGCTGCACTGCTGGTGCTCAGTGCCATTAGTTTCCCAGTCACAGGATAAGGTCAGTGACAGTATTGGCTGTTATTAATGGATGTTTATTCTGAGGCTGATATCCCTTGTGTGCAGTAGAAATGGAGAATTCTGATATGTTTGCTTTTGCAGGCTCAGTGGGTGATTAGTGAGGCTCCATCCTACAGTTCTTTATTTGCCATCATGTCCTTTCTGTTAGCATTTGTTCCTAAAAATAGTCATATTCCCTTTACAGTCCTTGGGGTGGGGAGGAGGAGGCTGGGAAACTGTTCCCGTTGGTACAAGAAATGTTAAAATGTTGTGCTGAAAACCTTTAGTTTGTGCAGGCTTGTAGTCCAACAGGGAAGACTCTTGTGTTCAGTCCAAAGATCTACAGGAGCCAAGCAGGAAGCAGAAAGGTTAAAAGTGTATTTCAGGCTTTCGTTTTAGTTCTTTTGTGTTGTTTTCATACGTGATCTAAAGTATTTAAAGCTAGTGTTGAGGTTGGGTATACTTTAAACCCTACACATGGGAAGTGCAAATGTGCAGAAATGACTTCTGTGAGGTTTAAAACTAAACTTCTTTTGTAGCATTACAAGAAGCAGTTGAGCGTTTCTTCAGCTGCTGACGCTCTGCTCAGAGTTCATCCCACAGGAGCAGAGAAGTCTCCAAACCCTCCGCAATCCGTTAGCAGCGACAACACGGTGAATTGTTTTGTCTTTGTCCGGGCCAGGAGCTGGTGAAGCTGATCAACAGCAACCGTGTGACGGTGATCAGCGGGGAGACGGGCTGCGGGAAGACCACGCAGGTGACACAGTTCATCCTGGACGACCACATCGAGCGCGGCCGCGGCTCCGCCTGCCGCATCGTGTGCACGCAGCCGCGCCGCATCAGCGCCATCTCCGTGAGTGCCCCCCCTTCCCCCTCCCCTCCCCAGGTTTGGCCATCAATGGAGTACTGACACTGCAGCCTCCTTCTTCCCTGACTTTGTTCATGGGTTGTATCTGTGATTTTAGTAGATTTGGCCAAGTGCAGATGCCACTTAAGATAAAAACTGAAGTTGTGTCAGGCCCTGTAGAGGTGGGTTAACGAGCAGGAAAGGATCTGGTGCTCAGTAGTTACTGTCCCTGATAGTTCAGTGTCAGATGGGCAAAGCTCACCCTGCTGGAAGGGGAGCGTGCTGCTGATGCCCCAGTGGGTGTGCTCCTCTAAAGTCCTGTCCCTGGGGTGCTGCTCTCAGGGGAGGAGAAAAGGTGCATTTCGGGGCATTTCTTTGTTGTTTCCAAACCGTCTCAGTTCCAGGTGTTCCTACTGATCTCAGTCACAGATCAGGCTTGTTTTCTTCCTCCTGCAGGTGGCTGAGAGAGTGGCTGCTGAGAGGGCCGAAGGCTGTGGCAATGGCAGGAGCACAGGCTACCAGATCCGCCTGCAGAGGTGAGCAGCTCCCTGCAAGGGCCTCGTGTTAGCCCAAGGAGACAAGCTGAAAAGTAGTTCTGAAAAGAAAGAACTGCTTTCCTGCTGATATTTTCTCTGAAGGAATTGCTGCGAGGAAGGCGTGAGGTTTTTGAATTTTAGGAAGAGGTTTCAGGGCAGCTACTGTGTTTTATGTCCCATGTGACAGTGACTAGCCCAAGTTAGGCTTTGTCTAGTAGGTCCTGTTTTCACCTCTTGTAACAGGTTCTGCTGTGGGCAGAAATAGAACTGATGTCCCTAATCAATGAATTTCAAAGAAAAGTGAAAATACTAAAGGGGAGAATGCTCCAAACCATATTTCTGTGGAAAGCTGTGTATCTGCTACACGTATTTATGAACTAATTCCCTGGGGCCATGTAATAGGTGCAGTGACAGGAGCTTGCAGAGCAAAAGCTTTCACAATTGTAGTCAGCTCTAGTTTAAAAATCTGAAGTGGTACCAGCACATAATGGAGCCCTATTGTTGCAGCAGAACTGCTGGTGAGAGAGGAGAGCTCAGCCCTCCCAGCATTTTAACTGGAGTTCACAGAGTCTCTCTGCTGTTTCTCTTTGCTCACAGTGCTGTGCATGTGGGTGCCCTCTGTGCTGAGCCTGCAGAGCTGCAGGAAGTGGGATCAGCGCCTCAGTGTGCAGCGGATGGCACAGGGTGCCTGGGAACCCGGAGGGTCTCCCTGGTCCCTTCCCCACCCACAGACCTGCTGCTACAGTGGCCTCATTCCTTGTTCCTGCCCTTGTGCTGTGAGTGAGGGAGGCAGAGTGAGGCACATCTGCATCGTGCCTGCAATGGCACCTGCAGCTGGGGTTCAAGGCTTTAAAGTCTTTTGTTAAGAACAGAACTGAGGAGTTCTTATTGTGTCTCTTTCAGTCGGTTGCCGAGGAAACAAGGCTCAATCTTGTACTGTACCACGGGAATTGTCCTGCAGTGGCTCCAGTCAGATAAGTAAGAGCTCCTGTTCAGTGAGACACTGACTGCAGTTATGGAATGAGTCCTGAGCTGTTCCAAACAGTCATGGCTCTGCTTTTTATTTTTTCTAAAAACAAAAGTTTAACTTCTTCCCCTTGTATTTTAGGCACTTGTCCAGCATCAGTCATGTAGTTCTTGATGAAATCCATGAAAGAAATCTTCAGTCAGATGTTTTAATGAGCATTATTAAAGATCTTCTGAATGTTCGGCTGGATCTGAAAGTCATACTGATGAGTGCTACTTTAAATGCAGAGAAGTTTTCTGAGTACTTTGGTAGGTGAAATGCTTCTTAGAAATGTTCCTCTTGAGTGATTTAGGCTTCTACAGTATAGTGCAGTTCTCCAATTATAGAACTGATTTGTATCAAAAGAAGAAATCACTTCAGTTTTCCAAATACCTGCCAGCTGCTGGAGATGCAGTTTCTCTCAATTTTATCTCATTGCAACCTGACATTGCTTCTGGTTTTGCTTTTCAGACATGTTACAGAAACAGAATCCACAGAGTGTTTTCCTAGTAAATATTTACCATGTTTTAGCATTCTTGCTGTGAGTGGGCAAGCAGATTGAACTTTGAGTTGTTCAATCTCTCAGCTTTTTGCAGTGGCTGGAACCAGTTGAACATCCTGGTGTGCAGAGTTCTGCCTGTTGCTGCCTGTGCTTTTGTTATTCAGCAGCCTTATTTGGGGGGGAATTTGACATCTTCCCTGACAGCTGGAAATGTCCTGTAGACATGGCAGCCAGATTGCAGAAATAGTGAGGAATGTTTATTGCTTCTGTTCTTTCAGTGCAGTATTTCCTGAGTAGTTTTAACACAGAGTTCTGCCTCCCTCCACAGACCATTGCCCAATGATTCACATCCCTGGCTTCACTTTCCCAGTGGTGGAGTATCTGCTCGAAGATGTCATTGAGAAGTTGAGGCAAGTGTTTTTTCTGAACATCATTTCAGAGAGTACTTGGGGGGGGGGTTTACCTTAGTGTATGTGTGCTCAAAGATTAACTTGGCATACAGAAGAATTGCCTGTGTTTTTCAACAGAAAACCTTCTAAGGGGGCCTTGTACAGTAATTACAGATGGCACACAGCTGCCTGGCAATGTTGGCGTGAGGGGGAGAACAGTTTCTCTGATGCTGTGGTGAATTTTCAGGTCTCTAAATCAAGCTAGTCTTTCTTGCTGTTCCCTTCTTTCCCCCCTATGTGTTCACATGCTTACTAAGGTTGGTCCCTGCTTGTGTAAGATTTCTATCAGAAGAGAAACTGCAGATTCTTGCACATGGTCTAGCTAAAGCACATGCCATTGTCCATGGTTTGGAAAACTGTGCAGCTGCTGTGATTTCTCTCAGTTTCAGATGGAACTGTGTTTGCTCCTCCCGTGTAAAGGTACTCCCCGGAGAAGATGGACCGTCGGCTGCACTGGAGGAAGGGCTTCATGCAGGGCCACGTCAGCAGGCCAGAGAAGGAGGAGAAGGAGGAGATCTACAGGCAGCAGTGGCCAGCCTACCTGAGGCAGCTGCAGGGCAGGTTGGGCACAAGTTTCTCTTTGGCTTTCTGTTTTCAGGCAGCTCTGAAGTGAGAACCATAAATTAGTGCTGTATTGTGTTGCTGGGCTTCAGTAACAGTGGGATAGTGGCTGATGGAATTGCCTGTACAGCTGGCTGGCAACCAGTGAAGTGCGTTAGACACAGCAGGATTGGCTCCCTTTGCCTCTGAATTGTGCAAGTTAAATTTCAGTTCATTACCTAAATACAAATCGTCGGTCCCTGGCTCATTGATGAGAAGGAGAGGGTTCATGTAGGTGCTTCAAACACAGTTCAGTCATGATATGGTAATTCTTAAATTGTTCTGGACTGACAGTAATCACACTGAACTAAATGCAGGGAGTACTGTGGAGGTGCAGGAATTGCTCAAAGAACTGAGCTCATGGGAGGTGGGTTCATGGCTGGGTGCAGCAGCAGCAGCAGCCCTGGCTGTGCACATTCCAAAGGAGCAGTGTCTGTGCTCTCCTGCTGCAGGTATTCAGCCAGTACAATCGATGCCCTGGAGGTGATGGATGATGACAAGGTGGACCTGGACCTTGTGGCAGCGCTGATCAGACACATCGTGCTGGAGGAGGAGGTACAGTGGGGCTGAGCTGGGGGCAGTGCCAGAGCTGGGGGTGACTCTGGCTGGTCACACAGAAAGAAATTTTGGTTTGGTCTTCTAAGTAATTGAACAGCTTTGAATTATTGCATTCAGATAAATACATGCAAGTGGGTCTTTAATAGAAAAATCCCTCTTGGTAGACTGTTCCAGACTGGGTCAGTGAGGTTTCAGGTCTCACATGTGTCAGTGTGCAAGGAGCTGGCTCTCGGTGCAGTGTGTGATGTGTTCTCACCTCTTTTCCCTGTAGGATGGTGCAATTCTGGTGTTCCTGCCAGGCTGGGATAACATCAGCACTTTGCATGAGATCTTGACGTCTCAAGTGATGTTTAAGTCAGGTAAAACCCCAACTCTGTGGGAGCTGTGGCAGTGGCACTGGGGGCAGGCTCCTTTTGCATGGGCTTGCTGCAATTCATGTTTTCCCTTGTCTCCTCTCCAAAGTGTTCAGCACTTCTGGTGTGTCCGTGGTATCTTTCCTCTGCTGACAACAACTCATTTTTCTGTGTGGGAGTGACAATCTGAAAACAACCTGACCTGCCTCTTGTTCCTCTTGTCCTTTCCTGTAGCTGGGAGAGCTCCCATCCAAAACTAAACTCCATTCTGTGTGCGTTTCATCCTTGAGCAGCTTCCCCTGCTTTGCTGATAGCTCCCCTAAATCCTGTGGATTTGAGAAGCTTTCTTACAGACTCTCAAGTACTCTGTGCCTGTCTGACGCACTTTCACCTGTCCTTTTGCATCTCTCATATTTCCATCTCAACTGTCTTAGCTGGGCTCTTGTCTGTTCAGATGGTGACTTGCAGTGTGGTTGTGGACATTCCATCGATGCAGAATTGCAGTTTATTGAAAGATAGAGTGTCAGTTTGTGTATTAACCTTGACCAGTTATTAAATAACTTCAGAATTTAAAAAGGAAGTCTAAATTACTTTACGTAACTTCATATATTTTCTTGAACTCATCATGTTATAGCATCACAAAAAAGGCCTTTATACCTTTTTACTTTGGAATTTGCTGTTATGATACACGTACCTGTGATCTCAGAGCAAGAGGCAGTAGCCTGACTTGCAGCCTATTTTCTCTGTTCTGCATAGTTGATTTAATAGATTTTCCTGTAAAATTGGAAGTTTCTGTGCTTACACCATATCTTTTACTGATTTTTAACTTTCAGATAGGTTTATTATCATACCTTTGCATTCACTGATGCCTACTGTTAACCAGACTCAGGTATGCTTCTCTTTTATTGCAATATTTCACAACTACAAAGAAAAAAACAATAATGAAGCAGGTGTTTGTTTTTGGCAAAGACATAAATGGACCCTGGATAATTACAGGTGTTCAAGAAGACCCCACCAGGAGTGAGGAAAATCGTGATTGCAACCAACATTGCAGAGACCAGGTAAGTGCCTGCCTGTCCAAGCCAGGAAAGGTGAGGTTAACAAAAGGACTGGAGTGATAATTTAAAGTATAAACCTCTGTGGTGTTCCTGAAAATACGTTCCTGTGTTTGTGCCATTCATTTAAAACACTTTGTCTTTAGAAATATTTATAGACTAAACAGAGTTTTCCTGTAATTGTTTTAAACAATTCAACCAACTACATTGTTTTGAACAACTAAACTACAGAAATACTGAACAATTGCTAGAATGACTTGTACAGCATAATCTGAGCTGCCTGTCCTCTCTTCAGAGCCCAAGTGGGGACTCCTGCCAGACCACAGAGAACAAATCAGCTGTTCCTTGAGCTGTTCAGTAACATAGTTCTTAATGAAATTCCAAAGATAGACTTTTTTAATTGCTGAGTCTGCTTGGGAGGGAATAAAGAGAGGCCAGAGCCAATCCTAGGTCACACTTGCAAAGATGAAAAGTTGCTTTTTTTTCCCTGTTTTGTTTTTTCCCCACAGCATCACGATCGATGATGTGGTGTTTGTTATAGACGGGGGGAAGATCAAGGAGACCCACTTTGACACCCAGAACAACATCAGCACCATGGCAGCAGAGTGGGTCAGCAAAGCCAATGCCAAGCAGAGGAAGGGCCGAGCAGGGAGGTAGGAGCAGGTTTGGGGGTGTTGAGTTTGCCGCAGTGCTGAAGGGTCTTTATTATTTGCGTGTGCTGGCGCTGCTGGCTGCTGTTCCTGGGCAAGGAATGATTTCCTTGTCTTCCTAAAAAACTGAATTGACTTGTGCTGTGTTTAGCTTGAGTTTCTTTCCTATAGAAGGATGCCCTGCATTTTATTTTAATTTTATTTTTGTCACTACCCTTACACCTAATTGATGAGGCTGACACAGTAAAGTGGAAGTGGCATAAATATTAATTTCTGTGTTCTCTGTGCCTCTTTCCTGCTGATGGGTCTGTGTTTCAGAAGACTGAAGTGGCTTTTACAGTTGGGTACACTTCAGTTCTGATTCCTTGAGGAATTTTGGGAAGCTCTTTGTAAGCAAACAGAACCATAATGTCCCAGTTTCAGAGGGGGAAAAAACCCACAAGAAGCGACCAAAGCTAAAAGAATTGTTTCTTTAAATCATTGCAGAGTTCAGCCAGGCCACTGTTACCATCTGTACAATGGGCTGCGTGCCAGCCTCCTGGATGATTATCAGTTACCAGAGATCCTCAGGACACCCTTGGAAGAGCTCTGCTTACAAATCAAGGTGAATGGAGGAATCCTCAAATATATTTGTTACCTGCTTTTCCATTGGGATAAATGGTTGAGAGAATAAATTAATGCAGCTGTGAGCCTAGGGTTGTTAAACCAAAATTCTGTCACACCAGAAATGCAGTAATTTAGCCAAAAATTGCAGCAGCTTTTGTAAATGCACACTTGTGTCTGGGTACATCAAACCCAGGGGAAACAGAATTGTCTGGTATCAGTAAAAGGTGAAGTCCACTAACTAAAATTTGGGCTGTGCTGTCCCCCAAATATCACATGCCATTGAATCAGAGAAGCTTCAGTGAGAATGCCAGTGAGTCAATTTATATGATTTTCAGTACAAAGTAGTTTTAGAACTGGTGTGAATTTCCCTTTTTGGCAGTTTGCATTGAATTCCTTATGCAGGCAGAAGGAATGCCACGTGTATGTGAGCTGAATGAAGAATAGATCCTTCTGCTACTAATTTCACCACTAATACATTTTTTTTTGTCCTTAGTTCTTAACTAAAGACATTCTAACTCGAGCTGTGAATTACTCCCACTGTTTCAAAGATTGTGATTACTGCTACCCAAGTTAAGGCAATGTCTTTCTCCAGTTGCTGTAGGCTTTTGTTGTGATTTTTCTTTCAGATCCTGAAGCTGGGTGGAATTGCCTCTTTTCTGAGCAAACTGATGGACCCCCCGTCTCGTGATGCAGTGATGTTGGCCATAAATCACCTCATGGAGCTGGTAAAGTGTCGCTTCCCGTGCAGGGTTGGTGTGTTCAGGGCTGTGGCAGTGTGCGTGTCACCAGGCAGGTCTGACTGCACGGCCCTGGGCACTGCGGCCCCTGGGCCTTTGTGCAGAGGGGCACTTCACACAGTGCATGGGGCTTCTGGGCTCTGCACAGTCATTCTGAGGGACTTGGATGGCTCCAAACAGACACCTGGCCTGCATTTAGGTTCCCTGCAGGTTGATGAACTCCCTCTGCACCCCCTGCTGCCTGCCAGCCTGGCTGTTCCGGGTGGGTCAGAGGAGTCAGAGACAAATGAGGTGTGTGGGAGAAGCACCCTGTGTGTCACTGCTCCCTTGGGTGCAAGGAGACATCGGGGGCACCTTTGTTCTGCTGACTCCTTGCTCTGGTGATATATTTGTACCAAAGGGTTGTAGCCATGAACAGAAGCGCCTGGTTTGGATATTAATGGGTGATATTCAGTGCCAGTGGCTTTCCAAGGAAATCCTCCCCATCTGACATGACGTGTGTGTTCTCTCCTTGGTGCCCTTG
Organism: Chamaea fasciata; assembly: GCF_029207755.1. NCBI lineage: Eukaryota > Metazoa > Chordata > Aves > Passeriformes > Sylviidae > Chamaea > Chamaea fasciata. The sequence continues at coordinate 21,298,848 of NW_027094096.1, read as the reverse complement.
TGGGGGCAGAACGCTCTGGACAGGCAGGAGGAGCTGACTCCCCTGGGTGTCCACCTGGCACGGCTGCCCGTGGAGCCACACATCGGGAAGATGATCCTCTTTGGAGCCTTGTTCTGCTGCCTGGACCCCGTGCTGACCATTGCAGCCAGCCTCAGCTTCAAGGACCCTTTTGTCATCCCTCTGGTACAGTCTCACAGCTGGCAGTTACGTGTGGGGGTTTGAGAATCTCAGGAGGATGCTGGGACTTAGTGAGGTGTTACAGTCTAAGAGCACTTCCATTAATGTCATGGTAGTTACATTTTTATTAGTGAGATTGCCTTTGCATGCTATGAATTATCATTTTTTCCTGTGGAATATTGGAAATAACTGTAATTTCCATGGGTTACATACAAAGCACTGCTGTACAGATGTCCCTGAACTTGGAAAAGAGAACTGTCATGTCAGCCTGGGTTTTAAATGGGTTCTCATTTTTAGGGCAAGGAGAAAATCGCAGATGCAAGAAGAAAGGAGCTCTCAAAGAACTCGAAAAGCGACCATCTGACTGTGGTGAATGCTTTCACTGTAAGCATGTTTTCCTGTGGCCTTTTTCTTCTAGAATTTTATTTTGAGGAATACAGATGATCCTAAGGAAAAAGCTGATTAGTTTATGCTCTGTAGGCTTCTACAGAAACATAAAACCAGACTGATTTTCACCCTTCTAGTGTTGCACAATCTTGTCTCCAGGCTCAGTAACCTGATTTCTGGTGGACAAGTCTGAAAAAGACAAAAGAACCACAGTATTATAATTACCTTACTGAAGTTGTTAATTCTTGTCCTTCTGGCCTCGACAAGAGGCTGCAGCCAACTTCAGAAGTGTTGGACATTGTTGGGGCAAGGAGAGGAGGAAATAAACGGCCTGGAAAACGCAGTTACTGCCCAGAACTGCTCTGGCAGACACAGCCCGGTGTCAGGGCCTGCCAGGGAAAAAGGAAGGCTGTGATGCAGCATATTGAGAAGTTGTGTTTTTCTGCACTGTGCTGTGTGCACAAACACAGAGAGATCAAAGGATTTACTTTCTCCCTGGTAGGGAACATGTGACTGTTGTTTGTTGACCTCCAGTTTTCGCTGTCCTGACGTTTGTAGTGTGTGTTCACTTACAAACACCTTGGAACTCTGGTTTTCATTTCTAGGGCTGGGAAGAGGCTCGGAGCTGTGGTTTCAGGAATGAGAAGGACTATTGCTGGGAATATTTCCTGTCCTCAAATACCATGCAGGTAACAGCATCCTGCCAGGCTCCAGCAGGATCCTGTGTGTGGGGAAGAGGAGGAGCCTTTGGCACAGCAGCATTCTGGGGCAATTCTCATTGTTTCCTAGATGCTGCATAGCATGAAAGGGCAGTTTGCTGAGCACCTCCTTGCAGCTGGATTTGTGAATAGCAGAAACCCCAAGGATCCCAAATCTAACACCAACTCAGGTAACCGTGGAGGAAAAGGCAGAATTTCTCCTAGCTGAAATGTCAGCTTGCAGAACTGCCTCACTCACTGTGCTGTCTCCTGCAGGTAATGAGAAGCTGCTCAAAGCAGTCATCTGTGCTGGCCTCTATCCCAAAGTGGCAAAGATCCGGCCCAGCTTCAGCAAAAAGAGAAAAATGTGAGGGTTTGGTTTAATGGTGTTTGTTTTCAAGGTGTTTTCTACATGGCGGAATTTGGCAAGGTGAAGCAGTGGCTTGAGTGCATGAATGAATCTCACTTGAGAGTTTGAGCCATGGTTGTGCCTTACTTCCTCTGAGCAGGGTGGGATTGTTGATTTTTTTAACATCTGGATTCCTGCTAACGCCTGAAATAATTTGTGTGACCTTAGCACGCCGTGGGTAATGTTACAACATCTCAGTAGCACTGCTCCAAAGGGGCTCTACAGCAGCAATTCAAACACTCTCACTTCTGGTTATTTGGGAAAGAGAGACCCCAGGGATCCTGGTCTGTTGATTTATCACTTCTTGTATTATCAGACTCTTGTTGTTGTTTTTCCTTTGAAGGGTGAAAGTTTGCACCAAGACAGATGGATCAGTTAATATCCATCCCAAATCAGTGAACGTGGAGGAAACAGAGTTCCATTATAACTGGCTCGTGTACCATTTGAAGATGAGGACCAGCAGTGTGAGTTGGTTTATTTGTGCTTGAGGGGTTTATTTGGTTCATTTTCCCTTTTTGAATGAGGTGGATCAGGGTTCCGAGGGGATGTGAACAGCCTTTGTTCTGGGCCATTCCTTGTACCACCATCAGATTATGTCCTTTGTGATACTGGGGGTGTTGTACTGATGAACTTAGGTGGTTTAGTTCTTGGGGGTTTTTTTGGAGGATTTGGGGTTTTTTAAGGTCTGGCAATACAGGTGTAAATTCTTTTATTTTAGTTAATTTTTTTTTCATTTTGATCCAGTCTTAACACTTCTGAATATGCTGACATTTTTTTCCTCTCATTGTTATGGAACATCTGGTTTGATGTGTGAAAGACTGAAAGACTTGAGACCATTTTTGCCCTTGTTCAATCTGATTTCATGTAACTTTTTGAACTGAGTTGCTTCATGCATCTTCAGAATTTGTGAGTAAGTGAGTAAGGATCTTGTGGAATTCTGTAGCAGTCCCATTGAGGATTACTGATGGCACTAGAGATGCTTTGAGGGTGATCAGACAATTCTGTTGTTGTGCAGATTTACCTGTACGATTGCACAGAGGTGTCTCCATACTGCCTGTTGTTCTTTGGAGGGGATATATCCATTCAGAAGGACAAGGACCAGGACACCATCGCTGTGGATGAGTGGATTGTTTTCCAGTCTCCAGAAAAAATAGCCAACTTGGTCAAGGTGACTGTTTCAAAATAATGTCCCTGGAAGGCTCAGTGTAACACTGGTTCTGCTTGGGGAATTCTGGATTTGATATTCCTGTGTGCCTACTGATCCATCACTCAGGGAGATGATGTTTGAAATGCACTGGCTGGGAGTGCACACAAAGTAAACAAAAGAGATTAATTTTGCCCAGAGCTGTAGGATGACTCGGTCAGTCCAGGCAATATCCACATGGATATAAAAACATGAGAGTGGGGCTCCTCAGTTAACACGACTGGGTTCCATAGAACTGTTTAATATTAGATCCCAGAAAGCATACCTGACTCTTTTTTTAAAAATTTTTATTTTTAACCAGTCTTTTTAATTCTGAAATAGTCAGCCAAGTGCTGGGTGGGCTGTTAGAGGCATCACATCTGGAGATGGTCGTCTCTCATCGAAGAGACTGGGTTTTGAAGAGGCAGTGTTTGATCCTGAGAACAGCAATGTGGCAGTGAACTGATGGGAGAAGAGAGGTGTGAAGGTCAGGAGAACAGAGAGCCTGAGGCACAGGAACCTTTCTGCGGATGCTGTGTGTACCTCTAACTGCTCCTCTCTTTCCTTTTCCCTTTTTTCCCTTTATTACAACACTTCCCAGAAACTGAGACAAGAACTGGATGACCTTCTGCAAGAGAAGATAGAAAATCCCCACCCTGTGGACTGGAATGACATTAAGTGCAGGGACACGGCCGTGCTGACAGCAATCATAGACTTGATCACCACGCAGGAGAACGAGGCCGTCAGGAACTTCGCGCCGCGCTTCCAGGGCGAGCGCTACAGCTGACAGCCCTCGCCTCCTTCGCAGCATTTCCTTAGCTAGAGGAACAACTTCCGTAGGGTAAGCTGGTGCTGCCTCCTCCCGAGGAGCAGTTACTGGAGCTAGTTGGCAGTGTGTGTACGTGCATGTGTTCTGTGCTCGCTGTAGCTTTGTGAGGGAGAGAAAGGCAAGTGTTGGATGGCGTCAGGTTCTTGTCCTGCTGGAGCTGTTTTCTTTGGGATTTTTACCCATCAGGTAACAGATATTTAAGAAACCTGCTAAAATACTGCTTAGTAATACCTAAACTTTTTTATTTTAGTGGGGTGTGGTGAGTAATTATGCTTGCTGTGTTGTTGCAGCTGTGCAGCAGTCTGCTCACCAATACCTCCACAGAAGGTAATTACAGCTTAATTAAACTCAACTTAGAAACACATGTTGAATTTGTAAGGTGGGAGGAAACAATCTTCAGAAATTCTTCTCCTTTTTTGCATTTTATCCCATATAATTAATCTCCCTTTGCTTTCTGTCCCACATCCATCATCACTACCGACTGAAACTGCAGATTACAGAAAGAATGGTTAGATAAAAGTCATGTTGGGTTATGTGTTAAGGTTTCATTGCATTCGAGTTGTTTTTTGGGGTTTTTTTTAAGAAGTTCACGTATGGGTTATATTATTTCATTAAGAGTCTTTTTTTTTTTTTTTTTCAAGTCTCATTTCAACTGTCCTGAATGTTTTGAATGTTTCTCTGTTTTAAATGATCTCCAGCTATGGAAGAGCATTTGAATAACAAAGTTTGTTAAGGATTTTGAGGTTTATCCTTAAGAAAAAAAAAGCCTGGAAATATAACTTTTCTCCCTTCTTTGGTGTTTTGTTGGTTTTTTTTATCTTTGCAAAAATGACCTTAATCATCAAATTCAGGAGGATTTATGCGCTTTATCCTGAAGAAAGCAGAGCAGCTCAGGTGAAACCTGTAAGTTGAAGTTAGCGGCTAGACAGCGTTAACCATTGGGCTAACGAGGGCCGGAGGGGGCCGAGCTCCTCACGCCGCCGCCAGCTGCACCAAACGCATCGTTTAACGTTTAACCTCCGCAGCACCAAGGGACGGGTTCTCCCTCAGCTGTTTAAAATGACGAGGCGGAGGAGCAGAGTCACCGTGTCCCGGCGGCTGGGGATGCCCGAGGGAGTGTGAGGAAGGGGAAAAGGGACCCCGGCGGCTGCGGGGAGGGAGGAGCCGGGCCCGGAGCGTTCTCTGGGGCCAGCCGGGCCGTGAGGGCCGCAGTGACTGCGGGAGAGCCGGGATGGAATGGCCGCGGTGACTGCGGGATAACCGGGATGGAATGGCCGCAGTGACTGCGGGATAACAGGGATGGAATGGCTGCGGTGACTGCGGGAGAACCGGGATGGAATGGCCGCAGTGACTGCGGGATAACAGGGATGGAATGGCCGCGGTGACTGCGGGATAACAGGGATGGAATGGCCGCGGTGACTGCGGGATAACAGGGATGGAATGGCCGCGGTGACTGCGGGATAACAGGGATGGAATGGCCGCGGTGACTGCGGGATAACAGGGATGGAATGGCCGCGGTGACTGCGGGATAACAGGGATGGAATGGCCGCGGTGACTGCGGGATAACAGGGATGGAATGGCCGCGGTGACTGCGGGATAACAGGGATGGAATGGCCGCGGTGACTGCGGGATAACAGGGATGGAATGGCCGCGGTGACTGCGGGATAACAGGGATGGAATGGCCGCGGTGACTGCGGGATAACCGGGATGGAATGGCTGCGGTGACTGCGGGATAACCGGGATGGAATGGCTGCGGTGACTGCGGGATAACCGGGATGGAATGGCTGCGGTGACTGCGGGATAACCGGGATGGAATGGCTGCGGTGGCTGCGGGATAACCGGGATGGAATGGCCGCGGTGACTGCGGGATAACAGGGATGGAATGGCTGCGGTGGCTGCGGGAGAACCGGGATGGAATGGCCGTGGTGACTGCAGGACCCGCCGGGGCTCGGCTGAGCGCGGGCCACAGCCGCTCCGAGGAGGCTGCAGGTAAGCCCCGGACTCAAAGGGGAGAGAAAAGGGGACTAAATTAGTGGTAAATCTCTGGAAATGGGAACGAAATAATTTGTAGTGGGGGCATTTCTGTGCTGGAAACAAAGGGCGTCGCTGGGGCAGGAGGGAACAAAATGGCGGCCGGGCCTGAGGGGCTGCGCGGGGCCGGGCTGCTCTGCCTCACAGAGCGGTACTTTACTGAGGAAAAGCCGGCAATAGTGCTGTTTTATTTTCAGCAAATTAGCTTTGCATAGTGCCAACAAATGTACTCTTTGCCATGGAAGTCAAGAACGAGGCTGCATTACAGCATTTGTTAAAGGGCAGCAGATCCAGATGCTGGACTCGTTGTGTTGCAGGGATGGTGTGCAGCAGAAAAAGTACCAAAACCTGCTCTCCGGTGTGCCAGGACTGAGGCGAGGCTGGGCCACGTTCAGCTCAGGTGGGCACTGAACAGGAGCCCCTGTGCAGGCACCAGACTCACCTCACCTGGAGATCCCACGTGGGCAACTTGCTTCCTGATGAGGGAACTTAGAGCAGGAAGGGGACACACAGTCCCTGCCCTGCAAAAATGAGAGCTGATTTTACAGTAACAAACTCCCAGCTGCCTTCTGTCCCTGCTGGGCTTCCAATGACAAAGGAGGTACTGAGTTAAAAAGGAGTGTGTGTGTGTCCAGAGTGCGCAGGGGTTGACAGAGGATGGTGCTAGTCATCTCTGCAGAACAGGAAAATCTAAAATGCCAGTGGTTACTGAAGAGATTTAATTTCTCTGACAAAAATGATATGAGCAACTGGCAGCTTTATGGCATTAAAAAAAACCCCAAAACTTTTTTTAGTGAAGATTTAAAAGCATTTTATTGATTGTTGTCCTATAAAATCATAGAAGTCTTTTAATTCCTGAAGAACTGTGTCCGACAATAGGAAAAATGAAAAATGTCTTTACAAAACATTACAGCATTTTTGGAAAAACTAGGTATGAAAAATATATACAGTGTATTAAAAAATCTGAATAAAATTAATGCCTGGATTTATACATTCAGTTATGTGTTAAACATCCACATGTATACAACAAAATTTGTTAAAACAGTAGCAGTATTTTTACTATGTTAAATAAGTCTTTCAATTTACACTTTCTCTCATTACTATTTTATCAGTCCACTTATAAATTAATTGGCAAGGCTGTGTAACCACTGTCACACTGTCCAGGTAAGTATTTCTGTACAAACTTACTGCCTTCCTAAAGTAATTTAAATTATTAGAGTGCCACATCTTTACAAACACTCAAACCAGCATCTTGCAGGATAAAAACCAGCATTCATCCCCTGTGCCGAGGCTGGGGAAGGCAACAAGAAGAAAGCCTTGGTGCTACAAGCTGTCCCCTCGTTTCTAGAGCCCATTTCTACACTGCTGAGGCAGCAGCTCGTCCTTATCAGGGAGGGTTTTATCTCACAGACTCGCCTCTCTCCAGACACCTGCCCTGAACTCTGCTCACCCTGGAGTGCATTTCGTGTTCTCATCCCCACCCCGCTGCTCTGAGGCACGAAGAGAAGTGCAAGACCTCACCAGACACCTGAGGAAAGCACAAGCAGCTGCCGCAGCTCAGCAGTTCTCTGCAGTAAGCACAGGTGCATCGGCAGCACCTGCCCTGCAGCGTGGCACCAGCAGTCCTGTGCCCACAGCAGCCTTGGAGGCAGTGTGAGCAGCCCCCGGGAGGCAGAGCTGCGGGTTCCTGCCTGCGCTGGAGAGGTCGGACAGCCTCCACAGAGGGCACGGCTGGTCACCACAGCTCCGGGCCCGTGCCCTGCAGAGTGCTGCTGCTGACAATGAGTTCAGGTGCTCGCAGGCAGCCGGGGCAGGAGCTGCACGGAGTGCGGACACGGCTGCAGGTGCTGCTGCGGCGCCAGTACAGGGCAGGGCCGGGCCCCTGCGTGCTGTGGCTCCGCCCTGCCGGGGCAGCCCAGGCTACACGTTGGTCTCCAGCCCCAGCAGGCGCCCCATGCGCTCCATGTTCTTGTCCAGGGTGGCCCTGCAGGTGATCTCCTTGGCACACTCGCGGGGGAACCAGCCCCGCTGGCAGTCCCGCAGCCGCTCCCCCTCGTACCAGCCTGGGGAGGGGACAGCAGTGACACCTCTGCACGTGCGCCACCCACCCCTGCCTGCTGCCAAGGGGTGACCCAGCTGACTGCCATCACACGTTCTGCACTTGCCTTCACTGGCAATCAAGTACCACTTTAGGGCAGCTTTGGCAGATGGTCTCAACAGAGCCAGACTAAAATGAAATAGAGTGTGTGCAAAGTATTGCACAATTTCACACAATCTTTTCTGTCATTCAAATAGAGTTTAAAGTAATGCTACAGTACCACAGTAATCTGATAAGAGCAGTGCAGCATAAGGGACAGGATCTCTGATTTCACAACTAATTGAGCAACAGCAAGTTAGAATTTAGTCCCTCAAGTACTGACAGTGTCCTGCATCCCTGTGCCAGCACTTGGTGCTATCAGTCTGTTGTGGGCAGGCCCAGGCAAGAATCACTCTGATCTTGGGATACCTGATTCTGTGGGAAACCTCAGCACCCTGTGCCAGAGCTGTAGCAGGGAAGCCCAGGCCAGGGCACAACAGACTGAGGATGTTTCTCTTGGACAACCCTGGCACTCACTGGAATGTCTGAGCTCCGTGGTTTTATACAAATTCAATTTCCTGTTTGTGGACACCTCCCATGCCAAATCTGGCCAGCAGCCACGATCTACAGCTGGTTTTGTCTGCTACTTCCTTTAGAAACCTGAACCCAAATGCTGACGTTTCCCCTTGAAGCTGAACTTTTACTCACTGCAGCCCTGTGCTAATAGGAAACAAGTTTTTGTAGCTGGATCCCCCTGCAGAGGTGACAAATGGTACAGACAGCAAAATCCTCACTCACCATCACTGACTTTTTGATAAACCAAAACGACATCAGCGACTTGGAGGGAAAGCTCATCGGCCTGCTTGGCTGTGTACGTCCTGATGATCTCCACCTGAGCCAGAGCTGCGGGAGTGAGGAGTGAGCCAGGCTCAGTTAAACTATCCCAGGGCAGGGGCTTTTATCACACCACCATTTATTTAAGGAATGTCCACTTGACACTCCCCACCATGGCTTAGGGCAGCTGCAGCCCAGCCCAGCCCCACCGAGGGCAGAGCTGTTCCTGCAGAGCCCCCACGAGTGCCAGCAGCTGTGACTTACTGGTCCTGTCCGTGTGGGGCCCGTCGCTGTCCTGGCGCAGCGCTGTGATCCAGCGGGCTCTGTCACTCCTGCAAAGCAGAACCAGCGTCCTGACTCGTGTCCTGGGTACTGGTCAGCACTGAGACTGCATGCCCTGCTGCCAGTGCCAGCATCCCCCTCTTCAGCACCTGTGAGTAACCCCTGTGTGCCATCACGCTCCACTCTCTGAACTGTCTGACCTTGGAAATTCCCTTCCCATCCTCCTCAAAGGATAAGACCATAAAAATAGGTAACTTAAAATACAGGAGATCTTTTCAGACTCTTGCTCTGAGTGATGATCAGCTGGACTGCTATTTATACTGCAAACAGCACAGAACAAATCAATAATAAGTCTACAGAACAAAATGTCTTTTCATAGAAAGCCCAGACAACTAAATATGTCCTGCATTTTCTCCCCAATAAAACTTCATTTCCAAACAAGTCTGAATCATCTCCTGCCTTCATAATGAGATCTTTAATAGAAAGCACTGATGATCTTCAGTTCCTTTCATGGTTATTCTAAACTTTGAAAGCCAACCTAAAACTATCGATTTTTCCAGGCAGGGACATGTCTGGAGCTCCTCCCTTTCATGTCTGTGTCCCACTTCCAGCTTCCCCCAGAACAAATGAACTCTTTCAGTGCTGGGGGGGTGTGTGGAAGTTGATGGAACTTGTACACCCAGAGCAGGCACTGGCTGCTGCTGGTTTCCAAGGCAGGACACTGCCCAGGGTGCCCGGGAGAGCGAGGAGCAGGGCTGCTCCTGCATTAACCCTGCTCTGCTGTACCATCCAGCCACCACCACAACCATCACAGCCCCTGCTCAGGGCCCAGGGTGCTCTGGCTGTGCCGGGGACACTCCTGTGCCACATCCTGGTGCTGTGACACCCGCCTGGCAGCACTGACCCCGGGCGAGGGACCCTGCACAGGAACCCGCCCCATCTCTGCATGCAGGGTACTCGAGGCCTCACCCAGCACCTTAAATTAATAAACCAGAGTAAGTAATAAAAATAAAGAAATAATTACTGCTGTGGGCAGGGCGGGAGGAGCAGCCCGTGGAGACAATCAGGTGAAGCAATCCCTTAAGTAACTACTCACTGAGTGTCTGCTCCCAGGAGCATCTCCACCCTGTCCCCGGCGTGGTTGCTGAGAAGCACGAGCCTGAAGAGGTGGGAGGCAGAATTCCGTCCGGAGTGGAGCATCCCGGCCGTGTTCTTCCCGGGAGAGGGCCAGGGCTCCTCCCCGTCACCGGGCAGCACCAGCAGCTGCTCCCGCAGCGAGTACTCGGTGACATTGTAACTCTCCTCACTGCAGGGCACCGCCAGAGGGGACAAAACACCGGTCAAGGGTCAGGTCCCCACTCAGTTTGTGTGGGAAGAGGCACAGACACATCTAACAGCACTGTCAGGACAGCTCTTGCAGCACCTCCAGCTCCACACGGGGTAACCAACCTCTGCCACTGGGTTTGGTGACACACAAAGCCCTAGTTCAGCTCTCGGGGTGGATTTTCACCAGTGAAATAAACACCGAGATGGCTTTGGGCTCTTTCTGCAGGACAGCTTTGGGCACTCCCAAACCACGGACACAGAACGTGCTTCTGATGCAACCAATCCTGCCCAGATGCTCTGGGGCTTGGTTTTTTGAGAGAGGTGGGTTTGGGTTTTTTTGGGTAAGTTTGGGGATTTGGGGGAGTGTTTGTTTTGTTTTTTTTTTTTCTTGGTCTGAATAACTCCTTAGCCAAGGGAAGAACTGGCAATCCCAACTGGGAGTGCTGCCATCACCACCTGGGAATTTGTTTCTGAAAAAGAAATGTGTCTGTGCATTTGTGCAATGAATAATAAATGCATTTCTTGTGAATTAATCAGCTAGTCTGTACATGTGCACAGCTAATCATAACAGCATTTCATACTAATAAATCAACTGATAAACCTCTACAAATCCTTCCCACTCCTCACTTTCATCCCACAAACCCGCTGGATGAGACTGCTGCTGAAGGGAATCCAAACCCATGTAAAAGCTGTCAGTGCGTTTCCCACGGGCCCTGTGGGTCAATACCGCTCTGATTTCCCCCACCCAGCCCACAGGCAGCTCTGTGTGGGCAGCACTGGGCTGACCCTGCCCCAGCACCGGCCACATCCCCCCAGGGCCCAGCAGCCCCACACCTGCTGCCACTGACTGCTCCTCTCAGGGCACTGCATTAGTGCTTGGCAATACTATGCCATTTTTAATGATTTTTAAAAAAATCAGATTGTGTCTACACACAGCAGGGGCTACAAGGACAACTGGCAGAAGAAACATTCCCAATAAACTAAAAACTGGGCAGTGGGGAAAAGCAGATTTTTATCCCTCTTCAAAGTCTTGTGCACATCCCAAGTTGCTGTGTCCGTCATGCCCAGCCCTGGGGAGCAGCCCTGCCACTGCAGAGCCCTTTGGCTCATCTGCAGCACCTCCAGCAGGTCAGAGCCACTGGAGATGCCACAGGGATGGAGCAGTTCCAGCACAAGGAACTGGGGCAGGGCTGGGGATGAGCTCTGGGTAAAGCCCCAGAAATGGCCATTTTTAGCACTCAGTGAGGAGAGATGTCTTAGTGCAATGTGAAGAATTTTCTGAGATTCAGCTGCTCAAGGAAAACCACAAACACTCAAGCCCAAGTAGCAACGAACACTTGTGTCCAGTGCTGTGGTGCCATGGCAACACTGTGGGTGGGAGCTCCAGCACTGCTGAGGAGCTTTGGCACTTGGGCACAGGGAGCTTCATGCTCCTGAACTGTGGGAAGTGTGAGGGGAAAGGACATTCCCAATATTTTATCCTTCCCAAACTTCTGTCTTTGCTAGGGCATTAGGAATCGCCTTTTTAATTCATCTGGCAATTTGGAATCTTGGTTGTGTTTGCCAAAAGTAAATCCTGTTCAACAAGCAGTTGCCTGTTATTTGTAACCCATGATAGAGGCTCAAATAACTCCTGAACTCCTTCCACAGCCAGGATCACATTAAGAGTCACTGTGATTCAAGGACTGAACACCAAAGCAGTTTTATACTGGTGAAGCTCTTACCTCTTCTTCTTGGTGATGATGAGGACATCGTTGAAGAGGAAGAAGTAAACCTGCTGCTTGGAGGTTCTTTTGGAAAAAAGTCCAGTGTCTTCTACATATGCTGTTAATTCACCCCTTTTCAGTAACCACCGTGAAGAGGAAACCAATGGAAATGGCTGCAAGGCAAGAAAATCACATTGCAATCCTGCCAAATTAGAGAATTCTTTAAAAATAAACAACCGAGTACAATCCATTTGTGAAAAATGCTTGGATAAACTCAAAGCTCAGAGATTACGAACACAAAGAGGTTTCCAAAGTTTAAGGGGCTCCACCATTGCTACAACACACAGGTAGCAGCTGCAAATACCTGGGAATCACTGGGGCACCTGTCATCACTGCTCATGGGAAACAGAAATGAACAGACCTGACTGATCACCCTGAGGGCACAGAGCAAAGCCAGGAATGCATCTGCAGGGTGAGACCAGCTCCTGTGCACGTGGGGACATGGCAGTGTCCTTGGTACCTCACAGAGGTGACATTCCCTGTGCCAGTGTCACCCAGGAAAGGTGGGCAGGGCTGCACAAACCTTCCTCACCCCGGGGGTGGAGGTACAGCCTCCTTCCTTCACACCTCTGCCCATGGCCCTGCTGTTCTCATTGGGCTCCTGAGGTGTCAGAGTTACCTGTCAGCCTTTGCTGAAAATGGGTAACTAGGGATCCTAGAGCTCCTCTCTTTACCCAGCCCACGTGGATGGAGCAGGAGCTCCCTTTCTCCCTGGTGAGGGCCAACACCTGCAGCAGCTGCACCAGAGCCCCAGAGCATCTGAGCTGCCTGATGTGCACACTCACCTTTATTAACCCAAATTATCCTCAGCTGCAGGAGACACAGAGCCCACGGGAGGACCTTTTGTTTCTCTGGGCCAGGAGGATGGAGGGAGATGCGCGACTGTCCTGGTCACACAGATCCCCCGGAGGCCGTAGGCAGACCGAGGTCCACACGAATGAACACAACTGCCCGTTTTCCCCTCATTTAAGCACCCTTCACATGCTTTTAAAAAACATTCCTTCATGCAGTTTGCCAGCTGCCTTCCCCACTCTGCATGAGTTGCCTTTTTGTACCCGTTAATCCCCTGGCCCAGCCAAGTGCAGCCTGCCTGTACCCGCCTGGCCGAACCCCCACCCCACTGCTGCAGCCACAAACGCTGCCTCCCAAAACAAACCCCACTACTTCTCTCCTGAAAAAGATGCAAAATTTAAGAACAAAAACTGCTGAAACCTAATTAAAAGTTAAGTTCTAACGCTGAGCCATGCCCACAAGCAGCACAAGATTTGAGTCACTTCCCTTGGGCTCCCATGAAGTTCTCCACAGTTACATCTAACAAAATAATAAACAAATCTCCAAAACTCTGTGAGGCTGGGCAAGAACAGAAATACTTTAACTAATTTATAATGGCTATAAAACAGAATTACAGTCCCATGATGATTAGTTTACAAGCAAAAAATAGCTTTAAAAGTTCTATTTGAGGAGGAACAAAAAATTCTTCTAATCTGTACTCCAAATGAGTTCATTCCATTTTTCTAATTGACTCTCTTCCAAAGGCAGCTTGGTTTTACTTTAATTTTTCCTTAATTGCCAAAAGAGCAAATCACGTGCACCATGTCCCTGCTGCAGAAAAGAGGCTCTCAGGAGTGAAAAATGCACTTAACCAGAGCGGGGCTGCAGGGCTGGGGCTTGGATGCACAAAGGGAAATGCCACACAAAAGGACGGATAGACAAAGTCCCCAAGCTGCGGCTGCTGCTGCCACAGCACTGGAGGGATGGACAGGGACAGGGAGGGATGGACAGGGAGACACAGGGACAGAGAGGGACACGCAGGGATGGACATGGGAGGGACAGCCAGCACATCCCATCCCAGGGGAAGGTGAGGGCCTGCAGACCCTGCAGCCCAGATCCTGAGGGACTCCTGGGGTCTGAGTGGAGCCACAGAGCAGCTCAGCCCTGACACTGGGCTGGACTCGCTGCAGACTTCAGTCTGTGACCACCCGTCAGGAAACGCTCTGGTGTCACTCGCCCAGAAGTGTTTTATTTGTTGTTGCTGTTGCTATAAGCAAATATTATTACTTTCAATTATTAGACAAAGTTTGAGAATAAAAATACTTCAGGCAAGTTGAAAATGTCTTTTTGGAGGCAGCATTTGCCCCAAGCCTGATCCAGAGCCTTTCAAGAGCTGTGCTTCTAAAACCAAGAACCAACCTCCACTCACTACATGCCTGATAATGAAATAATCTTCTCCCAAAAGAATCCTCACTGTGTAAGGGTGTCAGACACCAATTACAGAAACAGGATTGTAGCAAATGTTGAATGGAAATATTAAATGTACTTAAAAGCCCAATAAACCTCTCTTACCTATGACTGGGCCTGCTGTTGTTTCCTACAAAAGACTGATTGTACAGGAGGTTTTTAACAGACCCCTGTGATATCCCACCCTTAAGGGGAAGGACAAACATCCCTGGATCATTCCCTGGCCTGGAAGTGTTTTCCCAGGCACACCTTTCCCATCAGGTACAGCAGCAAATCTCAGCACTGGGCAGCAGCCTTTGGCCTCTCTCTTAATGCCAAAATCTTCACAGCAGCTTTACCTTTACAACAAAGAATACTCTTCACTCAGTATTTATTCACAATCCCTTGTGCTGTAGCATCACCTTCTACTGAAATTAAAATACCCGACCAAAAAAGGTTTAATTTCTGCTGTGCCGCAAGAGGTCACTTTGCAAGATTCACTGCAGGATGTGACCATGCTGGGCAAGTTCCCCTGTTCAGTGTCCCTCTGGCCAGGAGCGTGACGCTCATCCTACCTTGATTTTGAATTCCAGCTGGGAGTTGATGGTGTACATCATCTCCGTCCTCTCCATCTTGCGGGCGCCCTCGTTGCACAGACGCACGAGCTGCAAACAGAGAGGGGCTGAGCAGGGCCGTGGGCTCCAGCCTCCCCACAGACTGCTGCTGCCTGGGACAGGCTCTGCTGGGGGCACAGACCCCCACCAGGGGCAGGGACACCTCAGCGTGAGGTTAGCAGCACCGCAGGGACCAGGGCAGGCACCAGGGCTGGCCCCACAGCTCCCAGATCCCCTCACCCCAGCGATCCCACAATCTGTGATTCCCAGGGGGAGCAAAGGTTCAGCCCCAGTTCTGGCTGAGCAGGGCCTCTGCTCTGATCCAAGCTGCTGATCAGCTCCAAACACACACCCTCCTCCCAGCTGGATTAACTTCCCACACTGCTCCCACACGCAAACCCAGAACCACCACGGTCTCATCCAGCCTGAGATCCTTGCCCAAGTAGGAAGCAGCAAATCTGCACAAACCAAATCCCATTGCCCTTCCTCAAATACAACCACGTAGAGCTTCTATGCTTCACTGCTCTTCCTGCCTGCGTTATTTCTGCATGGAAAACATCCATTTTCCCCTGGAAGTACACAGGAATAACCTGAGAATGTACCTTGCTGACTTCTTTCAGAGCCTGCTTGCAGTTCTCATATTTTGCTGAATCCTTGGGGGTTTTCTGGCAAATAGTCTGAAACAAAACATCAGTTACTTCAGAGGACCAAGCAGCACAATTTACAACCCGGAGAAATTTCACATCTTAACTGAAATCCAGGAGCTGAATCGTGGCTGTGGACTGAGATAAAGAGGGAACACCGGGCACTTGGTCACACTAAGGAATGCCCCCCTGGAAAGGTCTGGGAACAAAGTGATGCTTTGCACCTCTCTAGACAAGGTTTATACAATCATCTCCAAACAAAAAGCAAAACTGGAAGAGTGGCAAATAAAATGCTTGATTTGGTTGTTTAGAGTGTTTCAGCCAAAGAGGGGAAGGAGGCATAGGAAAGAAGAACCCAAGAAGGGGAAGGCACTCCCAGTGACTCACTGCAGGAATACTGGATTATTATTCCATTTTTTACCTAGCAAGGTACTGCAGAGAAGAGAGAATTCAATGTCTGTGAATGAACTAACTGTCCAGGTGATCAAATTCATCAGTGCACAATTTAAAAATACACAGAACAAAATGATCAGTTCTGTTTCTGGCTCCTACCAGTGCTGGAATCTGAGCCTGATCACAATCTGCACTCCTGCTGCTTCAGTTCCTCACTTAGTCCTGGCCCCTTAACTGAAATCCCCCAACTCCTGGTGTGAATTCTGCCTGACAAACACCCCCCGGCACTTCCATCACTCTCTCCGAGTCCCTGGTCACTGCACAGGGAGGGACAGCTCAGTGCCCCTCACACACCCTGGGTGTGCCACAGCTCCCCTGGGAACGAAGTGCATCCTTCAGGCTCCCAAGAGCATTCCCTGCCGAAGGGCCCTCACCAACCTACACAACAGCAGGTCTTGTTTTTCAGCTGCAGGGCTCATTTCAATCCTAGCACCACAAACAATCCCTGTGCTGGCTCCTTCTGAGTTTCAGAACCACTCTGACCCTTTACTGTACACTTTTCCCATTAGAACATCCAGGTATTTAACTTGTGAGTGGGGGAGCAGGAGGGCCCAATCCCCGTCAGCAAACAAATGCAGCAGGAATCCACAATGCACAGCCCAGGACTGGTGTAAGGGACAAGGCATGAAGAGACTGGAGAGAACCAGAACGGAATATGAGAGGATGTTAACAGTGCAAGGACAAGCAGCAAGGAGAGGGAAGGAGGCGTCTCACATCCATCAGCAAGGGCAGACGAGTGACTCTCTGCATGGGGAGGATGAGGAAGGAGATCATGGGCAAATTCCGGCAATCCTCGTGGGACTCGATGCGGGACAGCACCTCCTTAAACGCTGGGTTGGTGGCTCTGGGAGAAAGAGGATGAAAGAATTCAACAGTATGCTTCACCAAACGACTGTGCAAGTTGCTAAATTTTAAATCAATCATTATTTTATAAAAAAGGAAGTGCCATTTGCAGCAGTCAGACCACCCCAGCCTTCAGCTTTATTCCCTCAGCCCCAGCACTGACATCAAACCCCGGGAGCTGCCTCCCCTGACTGCGAGGGCAGACCCAGGAGTGGCACACAGGGCACACCGTGACACTGAACCGGTGAATGTGAGCCATGAGCTCTGGCAGGAGGGGCTGTGCAGCCCCCAGAGAGGAAGGTGCCCACGAGGGCAAGCCCAGGCTGGCTGGGAGCCCCAGGTCCAGCCCCCATTGCAGACCCAGCCGCAGGCAGGGATCACACAGCCCCGGGCAGGGATCACACAGCCCCGGGCAGGGATCACACAGCCCCGGGCAGGGATCACACAGCCCCACTGCAGACCCAGCCCCGGGCAGGGATCACACAGCCCCGGGCAGGGATCACACAGCCCCGGGCAGGGATCACACAGCCCCGGGCAGGGATCACACAGCCCCGGGCAGGGATCACACAGCCCCGGGCAGGGATCACAGCCCCCATTGCAGACCCAGCCCCGGGCAGGGATCACACAGCCCCGGGCAGGGATCACACAGCCCCGGGCAGGGATCACACAGCCCCGGGCAGGGATCACACAGCCCCGGGCAGGGATCACAGCCCCCATTGCAGACCCAGCCCCGGGCAGGGAGGCCGTGCCGCGCTCACAGCAGTCTCTGCAGGGTGCGCTGCTGATACACCTCGTTGGTGCAGTACTTCACGTAGGGGTCGAAGGTGGAGCCCGCGTGCCTCGCCACGATGTCACTGATGTCATCGATGAAAATGTTGTTCTGGTGCCTCGCCTCGAGCTCTTCAAAGAACCTGGGGGGTTGAAATCAATTGCTCGCTTTCACATGCAAACAGCATCTTTCCCTCCCAGCACTGATTCACCTGACACGATCACAGCACCGGTGGCCCGGGTGAGGCCACCCCTCCTGGGGCAGTGCTGGCAGGACACAGCCCAGGCCGCTGCTCCCCCGGCAGCTCAGCAGCAGCGCTGGCACGGCCACTTCCCACCCCCACTGCCGCAGCCAAGCAGCAGCACTGAGCTGGTCAGACCAGAATTTCCAGAACTGGGGCTGGAAAAGAAATGAAACTGCTTCAGACACAAATTAACACATTTCCTCTTGCAATTAAAGGCAGCACAGCACCCGAAGCGCTCGCTGGAACACAGGTATGTGTGGCTGCTGAGCCACGTGGAGCAGGGCACGGTGCTCCCCATCCTGCAACCCTCCACTGGAACCAAACACGGACTGGAAACACTGAAAGTGGGCACGGAACCCAAAATCCTGAACTGCCTCTTGCTTGTTCTGACAACTTCCCTGTTGTCTGTGCTCTGTCCCACATGTGAGTCTCTTTGGGCACTGGAAGCCTCCCTGTGCTTTCTGCCCTCCCAGTGTTCCCAAAGCTGATTTCCCAGTGCTGATTTCCATGATGCTCACTGGCAGGCCCCCACAGATCAGCTCTGTGGGTCACCCCTCACACATGAAAAGCTGTTCCTGGCTGCAGCCTTAGTACATCAGCACTCACTGCAAAATCCTCAACTCCCTGGAGTCAACAAGTTCATAAAACAATTCTCATATAGCACACCAAACATACTTAAAACACATGAGCTCACATTAAGTTCCAGTATTTTGAAATCTGATTTAATTTTAGCCCTTTATTCCATTTGTTCATCACTTCGAATCTGCCACCTTTTTTCAAGGGATGTTTTCCACAGTTTGCTTTGCAAACATGCCTCAGACATGTGAGAGGAGCAGAACAGGATGAACAGCAACAGGGCTTAACTAAATTCAGGCACGCTCCAGGTGTGTTTAGAAGCAGCTGCTGTACTGAGTGGCCGCCAGGCTCTCACTGGGTCAGCCAGAACCACCACAGCCAAGTGGATTTTGGTCAGGTTTTGGGTTTTTGTGAAGGTCTGACACAGTAAGTGCAGATGGAGTGGCTGATAAACAGGGCTCTGCCTGCAGGTGCTGAGCAGAATTTGTTACAGCCCTGTGTACAGAGTTTGTTACAGCCAGTGCTGAAGGCAGAGTCCTCCAGCACCTTCTGCCCCCCACACAGCCCCTTCCAAGGCACAATACACTGGGAGTTGTCACAGACTTGTCCTGTGCATTTGGGGTTTAGTGTCAGGAGCAGCCCCAAGGGGCACATAAATATTAAAATGACATTAAAAAGAGCCTCTAAGTGTGGAGTCTGCAGTGTCTCAGGAGCCAGAGCAGAGCCCCATCCCACACTGGATTTGTTTCTCTCTGCTCAGACATGTTTATGGCTGGGAGAACCTCCCCCTGCTGCCAATTCACTTTGCTCAGGAAATGAGGAAATCCAACATTTCCTGCTGGCTTATGGCACACTGACAAGGTGTTGGACCCTGCTGGGCCACAACTTCCACCTTTAGAATTTATCTGGTGCTTCATCAGTGACATCATCAGGGACAGTCACTGTAAGAACAGTGAAGATCTGGGAGAGTAGAAGACAAAGAGAAGAAAAGAAAAAAAGGAAAAGAGGGGCAAAGAGGAGCAGTATATCACAGTCCCATCTCCCAGTATGTCCCACGAGGAAATCCTGCATCAAAGTTGTAGTTTTCCACATCTAATCTGCTAATTATTAGATGCAATCAATGAACCAGACACATAATCAATCCTTCCTCTTACAGTTTTAGGACAGATTCTGCCATAAAGCTCAGGACTGAGGGATGGAATGAGTTCATTCAATTTAACCAACAGGGAACTGGCTCTGATGTGAGGTTTAGCTCCAGGGACAGAAACCACTGCAGTGGCACAAGCAGAATTCAGCTTCTTCCCCCTAGAGACAGGGGCAACAGAGTAACAACTGCCAACTTGAGATAACTTCAGCTAGAAATGACAGAGATTTCTGATTAACCTCTCCAAGTCTGACCCTACTCATCAGGAACAGAATCTGAACATCTGCAACACTACTGTTATTTAGGGAAGGGGAAGGAGATTTAAAACAGTAAAAATGGGAAAACAGTCTTATTTCTGCAGAATTTTTATGCTGAATCAAAATCAGTTTTTACCACAAAAACCGGCTGATTAACGTGCCGAACTGGAATCAGTTTGTTTGGTGAGTTCCCACAGTGTCAGTAATGGAAACCAACACACAGCTCCACACACGAATGTAACACCAAACCCTGCAAACTCACAGCCCACAAAACACCTTTTACTGGGCAGGATCCAGGGAGCAGCTGCAGAGCCCCAGGAGGAGCTGCCCCTGCCCCTGTTTGCTCCCTCTGTGAGCAGCTCTGGGCCAGCCCTGGCCCCAGGGCCTGTCCCACTGGGCAGCTACTGCCTCTGCAGCTATTTCTGGTGCTCGGGCAGAAATCCAGGGCCATGGAAGGCCACAGCAGCCCAGCCCAGAGCTCCTGTTCCACTGAGATTCCCCAGACTGCAGCAAGGTGCCCACAGCACCTGGCCGGAGGTGGGACCTGCAGGACAATAAATGTCCATTCAGGCACCCAGGGACACTGGGACAAGGAAATGGGAACGTCCTGGGTAAGTCCTGACCCCATCACAACCAGGGTGTTTGTGTTCTGTGATTCTGTGATTGAGACACAGAGTTGAAAACCAGACAGAATCTGTTCAAGTGGTTTTGTTAGGATCTCGTTCTGCTAATGCTGCTCTGGTATCACAAAAGCATTTGCCCCTTGCTGGCCTAATGGCAGGGAAGGCACAAATGCCAAAGCTTTCCTTCCTGCTGTAAACTTGGAGATTGGACCCTGCACTGCTCCTGAAGACATTTCCCCATTTCCCTGTGACTCCTCTTTCCCCAGAGAGGCTCCTGGGGAGCTGTGCCCCACTTGCCTGCCTGACCCTGATGTCTCAGCATTCCTGACTCCCTCCTGGCTCAGGGGCTCCCTGGCACCCCCAGCCCAGTCCAACAGTTCCTGACTGGGGCTGGAGCAGGGAGAGTTTGGGTCCCAGCACTACTGACCCGCTCATCACACCAGGACCATCAGCTCCAGCTCTCTAAAACCACCTTCCAGGAGGTTTCCATCACCACACACGGCCAGGGCTGCACAGATGATCCATCCCCACTCCCCTCTGCCAGAAACATTCCACGGAGCTCCCAGAAGCAGAGACAGTCTCTGCTCTCTGCATTCTGCTTCCAACAAAGGCAGCTTTGTTCCCGCAGGAATGGCCCTGTCAGGCACTGCAGGCCTGTCCTGCCCTTGCTGGAGAGTCTCCACTAAACATGTTCCAAGCCAAAGTTCCTAGACAGAGCCTTTAAACACGTTTGACTGAAGGTTTTTCTGAAGTATTTTTATCAGCTCAGGTTCTTCAGCTCAGCGAACTTTTGTCCAAGCAACCAAAACCACTGGTAGTTACACTCATACTCAGGTTTTGGAGTAAGCAAAGGCTGCTTCAAATCCAGCAGAGTGGGACAGACGCTCCATTTTATAACAAAAGGGGGGATTTTGCTACTTTGAAACACCTTGAAAATGGAAAGCAACAGTCTGGAGATACCGAGCTGGTATCTGGTTTAAAATCCTTCCATTACTTACACAAATGACATTGCTCAAAGGCAGCACCAAGTTTTGTCTTAGTTTAACAGTATTGCAAAACTTGGGAAAGAAATTATGTTTCAAGTTTAAAAAAGAGTTATGACTTCTGATTTTACCCCGAGTCATAAAAAACCAAGTTCTTAAACCCTGAGGCTTCACAGACAAGAAAGAATAAGATTATAATTCTAGGCTAGTGTGGTATTTTTCCACTCTTTTTTTCCCCTCTCCCTCCCACTTCCTTTGAAGACTATTAATCAAAAGGGATGTAAGAGTTGCCCTAAGAGCACTGCTCTCCCCACCCCATTGTCCTTTACTTCTACACCTCACACTTTGTAAGGGGTTCCTGTATTGAAAATCAAGGCTGGGATGAGCTGCCCTCGCTGGCAGCAGTGCTGTCCCTGGGGTGGCTCTGGGGCCACACAACCCCAACCTCCACTGCAAGAGACAAAGCAAGGGCAGTGGGAGGGAGAAGGGAAGGGTCCCCAGGCAAACCCAAATGTTCTCCTGCTCTGCAGCTCCTGAGCTGGGTTTGCACTTGGCACAGCACAGCAGCCTCCAAAAAAAACAAGATCTTGTTGCTGCATGAACTTCAGAAGACAAAAGTCAAGCTGCTGCACAGCAGATGTCAAATTCCACAGACTTTGTGGTGTCTCAGAGAAAAAAAGCCAAGAAATGACTTTACTGTGACTGGGAACATGGAACTTCACAAGTTCCACCAAGGTAAATGGGAGTTTAATGGTAAAGAATTCACAACTTTGCAATTTCTACAACGGGGACAAAAGAAGGGGGAACAAAACAAAAACCCATTCAGAGTCCTTCGTCAACCTTCAGCCCCCTTCTGAAAGGAGGCCAATATTCGTCTGCTCCACAGGTAAAGAGACCCATGTGAAGCTGCACAGAGCCGCAGCTGAGACCTCTCAGAACCCTGAGGGGCCACGAGCATCCTTCAGCCACTGTGCTCACTTCAGACTGGGAATCAGGGATAAGAAAAGCAACACAGACATTTGGATGCTTTAGTTATGTGGAACACATAATCCACCTGCTGCTGTGAATGCAGAACAAATTGCAAGGAAGCAAAGCCCATTCAGCAACTTCTCGAAAGAGTGAGAAGTACTCTGAGAGCACATGCATATGCATGTCCTGGATTAAATTCCACTGGCAGTAATTACCAGTCAGGAACAAGGCTTTTCTGCATTTCTATCGTGTCAGATCTGCCATTTCCTCCTCTTTGGGCACTGTCGGTGGTGTCTGTTTCCCTAGTTGCCTGCAGACTGAGGGAAGGTGCCCGAAAGCAGCAGCAGCAGCTGCTCATGCCCGTGGCAGCAGAGCCAGGCCCCGGTGCTCACACAGGGGGGACAGTCCCAGAGCACAGCCAGGACAGCCCCTGGCACCAGCCAGGGCAAGTGTGGAACTCCAGCCCCAATTGAACAGCTCAGCAAGGCAGACTAAGCTTTGTTTGATGCGCTGAAAGGAGTAGCTCAGGTGCTTGGTCAGCACTCAACTCATATCTGCTTAGGTTCGAAGGATGCTGATTTCCACCACGATTCACTCTGGGCTTTCCTTCCCTCCCCATTTTCACAGACACAAACCCCAGGCCAGCCCTGCTCACACTCCAGTGCACATCTCTGCTGCCTGTACTTTCCACCTTCAAACCAGCAGGATTTTGGAAGAAATGGTCACCACTGAAATGGTTAACTCAGCTGCCAAAAAGGAACCTGCTGCTAGGTTTAAGGATGTACAGCTCTGTTAAATACAGAAGTGCCATGCTTACTTTTTGCTTGCTTCATAAACATCCGTGATGTTGGAGAAGAGGTGGTGGCTCTCTGTTTTGGTCATTGTGAGGCTCAGTTCCCTGGAATTTTTAAACATCCGGATCAGAATCTCCAGGCTCAGCAAATAGGAGTGCTCAGAAGATATCACCTCAAATATTGCCTACAAAGTAGAGGGGGAAGAGAAGAGAATTAATAGTGACTGGGCTTTTTTCCTTAAAAACAAAAAGCAAACGTTGAGCAGGGGTGCAAAGCAAAGTTTTGGATGTAAGGTAGAGATTATGATTTAAATATTGGTTCCTACAATAGCTCCATCATTAATTAGAAATAAGTGATTTAATACTAGAAAAAAAAGGTCTTTTTAAAGAAGTCTGTATTCAGAGTTTTTAATGCAACTGCAAACCAGGAGTCTGAAGACAACAATTCCAGGTGTGACCTCAAGAGGAGGCTGAGGGCCCTGGTGGAGCTCTCCCAGACTGGGATCAGAGCCACCAGCACAGGCAGGATTGGGGCACACACTTTGCTTCTGATGTGCAAGGAAGGGAGAGAGAATCACCTCAGTATGAGCCAAACACATCCTGGAGAATAAAAACCAGGGAAGGGCGGCTGACACACAGCCAGGGCTGGGGCAGCTCCCTGGATGGCACCTGGAGCCACGCTGGGCTTCATCTGCCCCACATCAGGTCAGTGCCTGTGTGACCCTGAGGACAGGGACACTCTCAGGGCCAGGAGCACTCTGCAGCTGGCACACACACACACACACAGACACACAGATACAGAGGTATTTCAGGCTTGCAAGGAAAGACCTACTGAAAATAATCTGAGTTCAAATCAGTCTGTGACACATTTTCTTTAGCCAAAATATGCACAGAGATCCATGTCACTAACAGATTTTGGAAGATGGGATGTGTATGAAGACAGGACATGGACATTAATCAAGGCAGAAGACAAACAAATATGTTTTTCTGCACTGACAATGTATATAATATACTATAAAATAATCTAATAGGCTCTAAAAAGCAATTTAAAAAACAGATAAAGAATAAAGAATAAAAGGCAGTTTAAAAGAAATATAGCAAAAGCGTGAATTGGTAATGTAACTACAGCTTAAAATATTTATTTAGGCTCCCACCGAAAGAACTGGCCTCTAAAATTCAAATAAAAAGCCCTCAGGCATGAAAACATTTTTGGCAACATAAAGACTTTACATTTAAAAGGCATCCAAAGAACTTGTTCTTTCTGAAAGGATGCAAGTATGGCTCCAGGAAACACAGACTAAAGGCTCCTGAAGGATATGACTGAAATAAATGCCTTGTCCCAAAAGCTTCCCAGCAGGAGGAGGCTGAGGAGTGTCCTGGAGAGGAATGAAGATGCTGAGGCAGTGCCATGGCAGTGATGCTGCAGGGCTCCCTGGGGAAGGACATTCCTGGGGAGGGGCTGCAGGGACATAGACCCGGCCAGGCTGCACCTCCCACTCCCCTGGACAGACCCTGCAGGGGGGAAGGACGGGACAGCACAAGAGGGGACACGAGGGGCAAAGGGGAAAGGAAAGTGGATGAAGAGGACACGAGGAAAGTGGTTGAAGGGGACACGAGGAAAGGGGAGAAGGGAAGTGGATGAAGGGGACATGAGGAGCAAAGGGGACAGAGAGGGAACAGACAAGCACCCTGTGCTGCTGCTGCCAGCAGGGAGCCCCTGCCCTGGGCACAGGGAGCAGCTGGGTGCCAGCAGGCACAGGATGCCCAGCGCTGTCACAGGGGTAGGTACAGCCCAGGGGCTCTGTAGAAGCTGCTCTCTGCTCCTCACTGCTATCAAAACTCCTGTGCCACCTCCCCTCTCTGTGAGCTGCAGGTTAATGTCACCCCTTCCCCGGTGCTGCACCCCAGGAGCCCCTGGCATGGACACAGGCACCTCAGCACTCTCTGGGTTCATTTTTGCTCCCTGAGGAGAGAGGACACTTCACTGGAGGGCAGGAAGCCAAGCAATGAAGTCTTATCAACAAGCAGAGTGCTGCCCCAGGCGTGCAGTGAGCCCTGGGCAGCCAGCCCCAAAGCACAGGGTACCTCCTGTCTTTTCCTTTCCTCCTGGCTGATGGCTTCTGACAGTCCATTCTTCTTCACCTAAAAAAACAAATCCATTGGTATGTTTAGTACCTTTTGTGGAAGAATGTCATTAAGAAGAGATACAGGAGCGTCAAACCTAGAGAGCAAAGCAGCAAGGAAGGCCTGGCTCTAAGGAGCTCTGAACACAGGACCCAGATCAGGAGGAACACCAGGGCCAGGGAGGGAAAGGGCCACATGTGGAAAGCCCTGCTCTCTCCAGAGGCACATCACAGACACAAGAGCTCACACCCATTTGTGTCAGTGTTCTCCAAAAGCTCCTAACGTGCTGTCACCAACAGCTTTCTCTTCTTGCTCCACCTGTTCCCTGGAATTTTAAAGGATATATTACAATGCTGGACAGCAGGAATGAGGAGGTGCCACACTTTGTACACCAAAGTACAGATCTCAGGTAAATGCCTATGAAAGTAACACCAACATTCCACTGTGCTTCCACACACGTCCCAGATTCCCACAGCACCATAAGCAGACACTTCTGGAAGCTGAGCAAGAGCTAATTAGTTGTCTTTCTATTAAACAATTGAAGTACATTTTAATCAGCAGCCTGGAAGCTTCAGAGCACTCCTGAGGAAGTGCAATGGCACTGAAAGGTGCAAGGTCGCTGTTTTCTGGATGCAGTGGCAGAGCTTTCTAAAAACACACCAACACAGGAAACACCTACAGACACATCCCCCAGACCGCAGTGCTCCTGTGAACACTGCCCGTGCCCAGGGAGGTCCATGGGGAACGCTGAATCCACGCTCCAAACCGCAGCTGTGCTTTGTGGTCACTGCTGTCGCACAGGGGTGTACACGTGAATTCAGGGTACGTGGACTCACAGGCCAAGGGCCCAGCCTCACCCTCCCCATCAACAGCAACACCCCCAAAAGACAGAGGCCCAGACACGGAGGCTGCTTTGGCCATTTCTGCCAAAGAAAATTCAGCACCTAATTTTGACGTGTCCAAAATGTTTAAGCTGAAATAACCTAAAAAATGTCACACGTGTGATACCAAGCAAACAAAAACTTCATTTAAGCCAAGAACATGAGCAGAAGGAATGGAAGAGGCCAAACACCACTGCTGTCATCACTGGACTGGCTTTTCCCCAGCAATGACTGGTTCAACCATGGAGGTGAGAAGCAAAGGATGAAAGGAGGACAGGAACTCTGGTTAGGGACAAAACTCCCTTCGAAACAAGGAGGTGCTGAAGGAGAGGAACTCAGCAGAAACCTATTAAGTGGCTGCACCACACCCAAAGTGACCGTAAGCCCTTTGCTACCGGGAGAGAAAGGGGAGCCAGTGCAGACACCAGCCCTGACAGCGCACACAGTGACACCAGGGGCTGGGCTGGTACCACGGAGGGGAGGTGGCCCTGGACAGTGACCCGGGAGTGACCCTGGAGTGACCCTGGGAGTGACCCTGGGAGGAGGCAGCCCTGGACAGTGACCCGGGAGTGACCCTGGACAGTGACCCTGGACAGTGACCCTGGGAGGAGACAGCCCTGGACAGTGAGACAGGAGTGACCCTGGAGTGACCCTGGGAGGAGGCAGCCCTGGACAGTGACCCGGGAGTGACCCTGGACAGTGACCCTGGACAGTGACCCTGGGAGGAGACAGCCCTGGACAGTGAGCCGGGAGTGACCCAGGAGTGACCCTGGACAGTGACCCTGGGAGTGACCCTGGACAGTGACCATTGGAGTGCTCCATGAATCACTGACAGTAGCTGATTTTTACATGAATGAGAAACCAGTCACAACCAAGATCAACACGTGTGAAAACACTTCAGGAAGACAGAAACACCCTATTTTATTACTGTTCTTGTAAAAAATCTGACAACTCCATACCCGAAGGGCACTACCCCTCAGCCACAGGTGGCTGGAGCTGCAGCAGCCCAGGAAATCTCCTGCAGAGAGAGGGGATCCCTCTGCATCTGCCCTGGTTTTCCCAGCACAGGCACTGCACAAACACCAGAGCCATTCTCCTCCTCCTTTCCCAGCATATGCTGAGACCCAGGACTGACATTTTCCAGCTGACTTCCTGCGACAACTCCAGACTCACTTCTTAAGTTTTTAATACACATTGACAGCATGGAATTTTTCCAGAGTTATAAACACAGTCACTACAAGTCTCGGATTCCCAGATTTTGTTTTCTGCATGCACCACCTTTTCCCATGTACTCCCCACTTCCAACCTTGTAAATCAAATACAGACAGTGCACAAGTCTCTGCGTGAGGAGCAGTAAAGAGTGAGTTGATTTCTGTAAGTGAAGCACAGCACAGAACAGTTCTCCTCCTGAGATGGTCTTCATGTTATTTTTCACTCAAAGTAAATTAGTGTTTTGAAATTACCTTTATTATTAATAAATAGCATTCCTTCCAAAATACCTCAGCTGTTGAACATTTAACTGCTAGTTTGCCCAGAAGGCAGTGAAAACCAATTTGACCTCATTATAAACACTTTTTTTCTTGCAACATTAAGCAAATGAACTATATTTTAAGTATTTGATTGTTGGAAAAAGAAAATAAAAGCACATCTTTTCAAAACCACATTGTCTTGCCTTCTTTATAATTACTGAATCAGCGAGATTCATCTTTCAATACTTGAAACTGCAAAAGGTCATCAGCATCTGTAAGACAGCTCTGCTAATGAGACCATCTAACCAGCCTTTGGGGATCTCCTTGAGGCTTAATCCCTCATTTATTGGGATATCCAGAGCTGATGGTCAAATACTGCAGGTGATCTTGTCGTGGCGTGTCTCTAATGCCAGAGATGAGCACCTACAACACTCTGCAAGTTACAAACAACCCCAAACCCTTCATTTTAGGGATATCCCTCCAGAAGCCACGGAAAGGATCAAAGAATAGCCATGTAAACACAGAATTTTTATGGTTCCTTCAGTCC
This sequence comes from Chamaea fasciata, assembly GCF_029207755.1. Classification (NCBI taxonomy): domain Eukaryota; kingdom Metazoa; phylum Chordata; class Aves; order Passeriformes; family Sylviidae; genus Chamaea; species Chamaea fasciata. Next base: position 21,270,699 of record NW_027094096.1, on the reverse strand, counting down.
CAAAATCACAGGCACTGAGAAAGAGCTGTGGCAGTCTCAGCTGCTATCAGTAACTGTCAGGTTATCAGCAGGGAAGGCAGTGGGACTGCAGCCCTGATGAGAACAGCTGAATTCACTTCGTTCAACGATGCTGCTCTGCCAAAGCCCTGCAGACACTTCCCAGCCTGTGCAAGGGACAGCACAGCACCACCAGCTCCGCTCCTCAAAGTGCTTCCCATTAAACATCTGCACTCCAGTCAGCTTAAGAGCTGCTGTGCAGTGATTCAGAACAATTCAGCAGCAACTTGTTTGTAACTAACTGAAGCCTTTCTTTAGTGTAATTTGCCCTTTTAGTGAACTCACACAACGCTTTTTCTAATCAATCAGTGAAGTTGTGTCTTTGCCAAATACAGGACTCTAAAATGAACTTGGGTTCATTGTTTTTTATGTGAAACAAAGACCAGTAACTGACGGGGACTTCCATGTTGTTCTTATGAGATGAAAAAGACGATGACAAATTTCAGCCAAGAACTCCAGCAGACAGTAAGAGAAGCCTTTGCTTCAGCCCACCCAGAGATCCTGTCCCTCCTGTCCCTGGCCATACAAGGATCACAACTCACCACCGAGAGCTGGCTCCACGTCGACCTCAGGGGCTTATAGCGAAAGACAACCTTGTCATCCAACTTCTGCTCCTGGGGCTCAGACTCCTCATCAGAATCTATGTCCAGAGCTTTCTCCTTATAGTTCTGATATAAGACAGCATTTTCTGTCAAATAACAACAGTATGTCAGTCATTGCTAGAAAGTTAGTTTAGCTGCTGTCATAAAAATTTAAAGTAGCATTTAAACAATGAAAGAAACCAAAGTGTCACTGTGCTGCTCACACTCCAGGAGACAAAGATAGCAACTGATTTGGGCTGGACAATGGTGCAGTACAGTGACAATGGATCACTGTACCCAAAGATCCTCCCAGACCGAATTAAAGAACAGATGTGGCCTTTGTCAAGAAAAAAAAAATAGCAAACAATTTTTTCTTCCTTGGTTTGCTGTACCCAGTTCTGTAATTAAGCAGCAATTAGAAAACGGGATTGTGTGTCAGTGGAGCAGCGATCTGCAGGTCTCACTATTATCATGTCCAGGAAAAGCACCAACCCCTCTTCTGTCAACTCTAAATACTGTCTTCACATCTGACTGTCTCTGAGTTTCAGAGATCTGAGGTCAGAACTATTCCAAATACAAAGTGAAAAGCCTGTCTGAGTAAGCCTGAGACCTATGAACCTTAGGACCAGATAGACTCGTGTGTATTTGGGCTGTGCCATCACTGATTCAGCACTATCAGTGCAAAGGAACACAGGTGGAGCACTCCTGCTGCCTCCCAACCTCCCTGGCACACACCCCTGGCACAGCAGTGAGCAAGGCCACGAACCCAACACCACCGAAACACACAGAGGAACGAAGCCATTAGCAGGCAGGCTCTGAAAGGTACTTTTAGTTGGGCCAGGCCTTGGATAACATCCAACCTGCCCTACCAGAGGAAGGGGAACTGGAGTGGAAGTGTGGCTGCTCCAGGCAGAACCCCAACTCCTGCAGTCCCACACCTGGCTGGGTGTGTCCCACCAGCTCACACCTACAGCCCTGCTCCAGTGCTGGGCAGGTGTGGCCTTTGGAGCAGCTCTTGGGGAAGGGGCTGTAGAGTTTACCCACTTCTAACAGAGGAACCTGTTACAGCAACTGACTTGAGGGAGGCATTACAGAGAAAGTGCTTGGCTGGGATCATCCAAGACAGAAAGGAGTCATTGGAAGAGAATCTAAAAAACATCATCAGGAGATAGTGTGAGAAGACAAAAAGAAAAAAAAAAGAAAAAAAAAAGTAGGAAAGGGGATGATGCAAAGAGAACACAGTGAGAAGCTTTGAAAACAGAAGTAAGAGGAAGGTAACACAGCAGCTGACATGACCTCAGAGAGACCTCAGAGAAAAGCCAAGAGAGCAGCAGTTATTATAACAGAACTTCTGTGGACTCATCATAGATGTTTTCTTGTTGGAATATTGGAAAAAGCAGCAAACTTGGCAAAACCCAGAACCAAAGAGTAGCACAAAAATACAGCTCCATAGACAGTGCTTTTCTGACACCTGAATTTGAAGCCTAGGCAGCAAAAAAAGAAAATGTTTACAGAGTCGAAACATTCAGCCCAGCAGCCTGAGCTGACAACGAGGCAGAAGCAGCTGCGTGAACCCCCAGCCCAGAGTGAGGACTCAGGTGTGTGCTGCAGGGATGGTCCCAAAGCCATAAAGGATCAAATGTCCTGCAGCTGGGCAGAGTCCCAGGAACAGGCAGGAGGGCAGAACCACACGGAGGAGCCCAGGATGAACTGTCAGTGCTGAGGCAAACACAGCCAGCAGCTCACTCTCTGGGAGGGACAGGAGTTTCAGTGGAAAAGAAGCCCTTGACAAACCTTTTTATCTGCCACTTCATACTCTTTAAAATATCCCTAAGGTACGTCTAGTGCCAAAATTACAATCCCACATCTCAGGGACATTACTGAAAAACAAGGTACTGGGTCTTGGGCTCCATACAAAGGAAGTGTGCAAAACGATCCTGAGGTTCATTTCCCTTGGGAGTTAATAACAAGTCTGGACAGAGCAGGGCTCACCTTCCCCATCGAACGTCCCTTGTCCTTTCAGCATCTTCTGCAGTCAATTTTAACAGAAAAGAGAGATGTTAGAAGGAGGAGAATGCAAAACTATCACAGTAACAAGAATGTCTGTTTTATTCTAGACTTGGGCACCAAATCAACAGGCCCTAATCTGTAAACTTGGATGTTGGACAGGAGTTCAGTAAAAACAGCTCTGTCACCAGAGAAAGTGAAAAGCTACTCTAGTTTCACTTCTCTCATGCCTTGTTTAGATGTATTTTCCCTGTGTTTCAAAAGCACATTACACTGCCTTGAGAGGGTTCAGTGAACCTACAACTCATCCCTGTGTCCCAGGGCTTTCTGTGGAGGCGCAGCACTGAGGCTGCCCTTGCACTCTGCAAACAAAACCACTCTGAGCACTTGGTGAAGGAGCCTCCTGAGAGCACAACAAACCTCTGAAATGAAGCAGCTGCTCTGGTGCTACAAGTCCCAGGGCCCAAGTATTTAATAAAACACGACTTGCAGGGAACTCTAAGGACAGTGTCATGTCCTCCTATCTTAAACATAACTCACTGTTTTAAGTGCACTACCAAACCAAACCACCCCAGGCTCTGCAGCTGTTCACAGTGTCATCGATTCCTATTTCACCACTTGCCGTGTTTCCACAGAAGCATCCACTACCATAACTTCAAATTGGCTGAAAACTGCCGTAAAGCTGCTAATTATTCTAAAAGCTACAGCATCACCTCTTGGCCTGGTGTACTTCATTACACAGAAATCTATGACAACATTTCATACAGTAACAAGTTATATTGACAACAAGGAAATACAATATTACGCTATGATAAGTAAAAGAACACTATCAGTATGTCTTTATAATTGAATACAGTAACATTCAATGTGAGTCTTCTACGGGATTCTAAGGGATTACAACCAAGATTTAAAAACAGGCATGCTGCTTTTACTTTCAGGCATTCAAATTAGAATACCTGAAGTGATTTCTATCGGTTTAAAAGTTACTCTGTGATTTAAAAAAATATTTCAAAAGTTATGTCTCAGAAAAGTGAGGGAGGAAGTTCATTTTTCTGTCTCTATTCTAGCCTGCAAACTCTATTAAGACAATGTCTCTTCTTTTTTTTTTCCTGTTTACTCCTTTCTGGGACACAGGTTTTAAGCCCGTGGTTCGGTTGTCAAAGCTGGAGAATCCAACAGGAAAAGCAAACAGGAGGCAGCCAGAAAAGGCTCTGATCCGCCTGGATTTCAACAGAGCCTGCCATCTCCAACACCTCACTTGAAAAACAGCACTTTTAAAACTCACAGTAACTAAGTTTTGTGGTAGCGAAGAAACAAACTGAAAACTCCCAGCATTCATAGAAAGCGCACAATCAGCAGGCCACGCTCCCACGGAGCCAACACCTTCACCCACCAGCACACCTTACCTTTATCCTCCCCAGGCTCGAGAACTTCTCCTTATCTTCCACCACGGCTTTCAGGACGGGCTGGGACATTCTGTTTTTCTTGTTGCAGTTGGCGGAGCCGTCCAGCTCCACGCCGCTGACCACGGCCCGGCGGTAGGACGTGGAGCGCAGCCCGCGCCGCAGCGCGCCCGGGCCGCCCTCGGGCTCGTCCTCGGGGTCGCTGCCCGGGCCCAGCCGGGGGGTCTCCACCAGGCTGCGCACCTTGAGGCCTCGCTCGTGGCCCTGGGCGCGGCCCGCGGGCCGGCTCTCGGCCAGGCTGCGGGGGATCAGCTGCTGCGAGCCCACCCTGCGCGCCGCGGGGCTGGCCGTGCTCAGCAGCGCGGGGGGCTCCGCGCACCGCCCCGCCGGGGCTCCGCCGGCCCTGCCGCTGCCCGGGGATCCCGCCGGCACCTCCGGGGCTCCGCCGGCCCTGCCGCTGCCCGGGGATCCCGCCGGCACCTCCGGGGCTCCGCCGGCCCTGCCGCTGCCCGGGGATCCCGCCGGCACCTCCGGGGCTCCGCCGGCCCTCCCCCTGCCCGGGGATCCCCCCGGCACCTCCAGGGCTCCGCCGGCTCTGCCGCTGCCCGGGGATCCCGCCGGCACCTCCGGGGGCTCGGCAGTCCGGGGACACGGTGCGGGCTGAGCGCCGGCTCCGAACACGATCCGCTCCTGCTGCGGGGCCAGCGCGGGCAGCCCCGCAGTCCTGGGCGGCCGGCGGCCCTGCCCGCTGCCCGGCGGGGAGATGGTGCCGTTGGCGGTGGAACCGACGGGGCTGTCCGGAGCCAGGGCGAGCACCCGGGAGCGCCGCTCCGGGGCCAGCGCGGGGGAGCCCGGCGGCCGCACGGTGCCGTTGGACACCGATCCCATGGCGGGGCTGCCGGGCGAGGGGCCGCTGGTGCCGGCGGGCCGGGACACGGAGAAGGCGCACCTGTCCTCCACGGGGAAGTCGGTGACGAGCACTCCGCTGGGGCTCTGGTACGACTGCGGCCGCGGCTTGCTCCAGGCGAGGGGCTGCGGCCGGGGGGTCGCTCGGCGCCTCCAGCGCGGCGCGGCGGGGCCCGCCGGGGGCTGCCCGTCCATCGCCGCCCGCCCGGCGCCGCTCCAGGGAGGCGGGCGCGGAGCGCGGCTCGGCCGCCGCCACAGCCCCGCCGGGCGCGGGGCCAGCGCGGGGAGGGCCGGGCACGGCCGCCCGCTCGCACCGCCCGCTCCGGGGCCGCTCTCGCCCCACCTGCGGCCCGGCTGGGGGCGGGCGCAGCGGCGCTTCCGCCGCCGGCACAGCCCTGCCCCGCCCGAGCCGGCCCCGCTCCCTCCCTGCCCCGCGCAGGTAGCGGGGCCCGGGCGGGGCCGCGGGCTGAGCTCTGGGCGGGGGCCGGGGTCGGGGTGCGGTACGGCGGGGCGGGCTGAGGAGAGCCGCGGGCAGCACGGGCGGTGGTTCCCGGCCCCGCGGTTCCCAGCAGGGATACCAGGGACCCGCAGGTGTCCTGCCGGGGAAGGGTTTGTGTCACTGTCCGCTCGGCACACGGCCGAGCCGGCAGTGCCGTCCCCCCGTACCTCGGCAGTGCCACCGGCGGGCCCCGGCTGTGCCCCACGCCTGCCCGTTCGTTAGCGGCACCTGGCCGGCTGGGCTGCCTCGCTGCCCGGGAGAGAGCCGGGAAAGGAACAGCTCTGTGGTAAAAAACCGGGACGTAGACAATGTATCTGCTGGGAATTCTGACCAACTACAGCACCCTGAAAAACCCGCGTCTGTAAAAATGGTGAAACTAGGCTGTGACTTTGGGACAACATATAGCTTCAACACCCATCAAAGAAGAACAGAGTAGGTTTTAAAAAGCAAAACAAAATACATGCTCGTTTCTGTGCCAGGCCACGAGCTCTGCCCCCTCCAGCAGCCCAGCCGAGGGTCCCTGCACTCCCAGGAGGGAAGAGCTTCAGCACAGAGCCCTGAAATAAAGTGACACGGGCGTGTTTTCTGCTCTGTTACATTTAGCAACAATTACAACATGCCCTTGTTTTGCTATCTGCTCCTCTACAGTTAAAGTCTGCTTCTGCTTCCACTGGAAAAAGGTATCCCTATGTTTTAAAAGCCACCCTGTCGCAGCACGGGGAGCATTTACATGAGAAATTAGCTCCACTATTAAATGGCACATCGGCTAGGAATGTAAAATGCAATATTGAATGTTTCCCTGGTACTGAATGGTGAAGCTGAATTGTTTGTCTGGGTTCCCTCAAACGCATGAAAGGCAGAATCTAGGTGTGATCGTGTTCCTGGAATGCTTGGAGGTGCTGGAGGCATAGCCAGGACTCTGCTGTACACAGGGTGCTCAACAAAACCACTTGCTTATTTACACATGGGCACCCACTTAGGCTGAACTTGAAGGGAGAGGGGACAGAAAAAAGATTGTTAGATTTGTAATTATCCTCTCCATAATTGGAAGACTTGAATTTGCCAGATTTCGTATATCACTGAGTCAGAAAAAAAAAAAATTGGAGTGGGTTGATAGTGCTTTCTTATCTTTTAAAAATATGAAAAATTTAATTTATACTGGATCTGTTTAACAATCAGAAAAAAAACACAGAGGAAAATGTAAGGACCAGACAACCCTGTGTGCATGCACTTAAACTTCAGATGTATTATTAATTCTTCTGCCAGGACAACCCAGTAAAACAAAAAATCTTGCTAATAATCAAATGAAGCAATGCATAAAGAAGTTAAAATGAACAAATGTTTATGTCCATAAATGAGACAAGACTGCAAATTGGCACTCCAGCTTCAAATAGCCAGAGCTGAAGGGAGAAGCCACAGGCAGAATTTAAGATGCTGGTTTAGTTGTCACTTGGGATTTCCCAATGGATTATTTCTGAAATTATCGCTCAGCTTTCCACATGAAATTGCCAAGAAATTGGATATAGTGGAAGCATATTACTTAACTCATAAATCCTAATTATTAATGACGGAGGTAATTAACTTTTACAAGATTATTCTCTTGCAAATACTTATTCACTGTGCTACAATTACAGGAGTCATTTTAATTCCTGAACAGCCACCTCAGTGTTCCATTTCATGCACAGTAAAAGAGAAATAAAACCTTACAATAAAATTGCCATCTTAAGAAAAGTAAACTCAACTCCGTAATTTAAGAGAAGAAAGAAGTGTAAATGTGGTTGTTAAGCCTTCCTACCAAGGCAGGTCACAGTGAAGTCGCTGAGGCTGTTGTGCAGCAGTGCCCAAAGCTGAGCTGCTCCCAGCCCAGGAGGGGCGATGTGTCCTTACCCTGGGGCCACATCCCTTCCCGGCACAGCCTGGAGTGCTGCAGCCCTGGGATGGGGGCAGGAACCTGCAGGGAAGCTTTCCCCCAACTTCACAGCACTCCAGTTAGCCAGATACAGACCTGGAGCATTTATCAGGGAGAGTTTTAGGTGAACCTCCCATTTGGAAGGCACAAGACCAAAAAGCTGGTGTCAGGAGTTGACTCCAAACCAGCGGCAGTTCAGTACCTGCCACAGCCAAACCCTCTGTGATACCCAGAGCCCACGTTTGTCGTAAGCAGCATGAGGCAGGTGCAGGTTCACGGTATGTTCAGGGATGAACAGATATGTATGAACATATATGTTCAGTGGGGAACGTGGTTATCGCCTGAAAATCTACCAAGGAAAATGGAGGATCGTTCATCTCCTCCCTACATCCACATCAAAAGCACACTTTGCCTCTCTGTGCAGAATCCAAGAGCACAACCAGCAGTGAGTCCTGGCTTCATTTCTGACCCAAATGCTGTGTGTCTCAAGCACAGTGCTCAGTGCTTGTGTCCCGTGGGATGGTCCTGGCCGTGCCCTGCAGCTCCAGAACTGTGCAGGTGGCCCTGGCGGCTGGTGGGGCCCAATGCCTGCTGCCCCTGGCCTCCCCAGGGGCATTCCCAGCACATCTGTCCCCTCTGTGCCTCCGGGAGAGGGGAGGGCTGGAGTGGCTCCGGCTGCTGGTTAACGCCCAGAGGAATGGGCTGCATGAACTGCCAGTTCGGGAGGAGCAGTATAAATAACATTCTTCTGAAACTCCTCTGTTTCCCTGGCCTGCTCACAGGCAGCTGAAGAAGAGCCAGGCGTGCTGTGCTCAGAGCAAGTCTCTGTCCCACAATTAGCATGCAGGGGGGATAAGGCTCCCTCTGTCCCACAAAACACTTCCCAAGCACAGGAGTGACAGGGGTCACCACAAGCAAAGAAAGGACGAGGTGTCAGTGTGACAGAGCCAAGCCTTGGTGAGATCCTCGTGTCACTGCTCCCACTGCTTTTCCAGGGCCATGAACCGAGGGAGGGGAGCTCCTTTCTAATGCAGGCAGCAGATTTTCCCAAGGAGGACACAGTTACTCCAGCAACACAGGCAATCCCCCAGCACTGCCAGCCACAGCACACAGGAAGGGTCCAGCCTTTCCACCTCCTGCCCCCTCTTTCTTTTCTCTATAACTGTGTGTAGGCTGTGAGAGACTTTACTCTGAGCACTGATCAGCCAAATTTTGACTGTAAATCAATCCAAGATAGCAGAAGACATTTAATTATTCCTATTTTCCCCTTAATTGTTTTTTGCTGTTGCTATAATACTTGGCAATAATAGAAAGCTTTGCAGCATTAACTGAAAAGCTTTTAGTGGAAAGCCACATCTCGTTGTGCTACAGGAATAAAGGACTTGGAATGCCCATGGAGCATCAAAGTTGAAACAAGATGTGTTTTACTGCTGAACTGGAATGAAAACAAAAAGAGCAAGAAAGAATGTGTGCCCAAGAAACAAAACTGAGGAGCGAGGTACTGCTGCCTCTGTCACTCTTGTCATGGAGGTTACAAATTCTTCTCTGTGATTGTCAAATTAACTTTGTATTTGCTGATTTTAGACTGATATTACTTGTTTCCCAGCCGATTTCCCAGCACTATTTCCTGATCATGTCTCTTCCTTTACTGCCTCAGAGGTGGGTGCAGAGATTGTCTCCTCTGTGAGAGAAGGAAGGTACCTGGCAGCTCACTCATTTCTAGAGTAGACTGGGAGTTTTCCAACAGGAAAGTAGTTGAGATTTCAGTATGTTAACTGTATTTTGTGTGTGTGTAATTCAGATCTGGATGTGAAAAACATTTTCTGCCTCGCTTGAGTTATATGTCCTTTGGTTTTGCTTTTAATTTCCAACACAGTTCATATCTCCCAGTACTTTCACCAGTAAAACTCCCACAGGCTTCAGGCCCAGTAGGATTAGGCCAGTCTAACATTAAAGTAGGTGATTTCTGTCACAGGTTATCAAACTTCAAAAAGTTACACCTATTTCTAATTTTTGTACCATAAATATGAAATGAATCTGAATATTAAAAGACAATTGTGAAACTGGGAAGTGTGTCCCTTCACCTCCAGTTTAGTTATATACATTTTTTCCCAGTTTTACAATTCCATTTTTAAATTCTGACAGTGAATTTCCTCTCAGTAATTCAAAGACCATTCTTTCCATAGGAGAACAGTTCAGAGAAAGTCCTAGAAAAGGCAGATAAAAGCTCTTTAATCTGATGGCTGTAGTTCATAAGACGTTGCTATTTAAAGAGTTTGCAGGATTTCAAACATCTCCCAACAAAAGGATGGAGGCACTGCTTGCCATAGCTGCAGAGTTTTTGTGGTTGCCATTAGAAACTCAACAAGCTGGGAGCCTGCACGGCCACTCTGTGCAGCTCAGGGCTGGATGGCTGGCTCTGCTTTGTTCTGCCTTTGTCAGCTGTGCTCAGAAATGCCTGAGCAAGTGACAGGGGGCAGGGGCAGCTCTCCAAAGAGCTGCTGCTTGTTCCCTAAGTTTGGTTGCTGCTGGCTTTTTTGGTGTGGTTTTAATTTATTTCTTTTTTTAAGGAATGAACGTTCTGCCCACACAAAAATAAGTAAAAAAAAAAAAAATTAAAAGTTTTAAAAAAGGAGAACCCCAATGTTTTTTATTTGTTTCCTTGTTGATAGATAGTAATTTCTGGGTGTGGTACATCACTGCCACTCTGCAGTCTGCCCCTCTCAGGCTGTGACTCCCAGCCGTGCGCAGCCCCTGGGCTTGGGCAGCCCTGCCCTTCCCAGGGGGTTCCAGGTACCCACAGCCGACTGGGGACCCCACAGGCCCCTCTGACTCTGCAGGTGGGGCAGCTGCTGTGAACAGAGGCTGACACTTTCCAAACCTGACTCAGGTGAGTTACCTGAGCCCCAGGGAATGGCTCACCTCAGTTCTGGTTGACATGGCAGAGGTTGGTCAAAGGTTGGACTCCCTGATCTTAGAGGTCTTTTCCAACATGACTGGTCTTGTGATTCTGTAATTGGAGTGATTTTAGAAATGCTGAACCTGATTTAGTTTCAAACAAGTGATTAACCTGCAGTTATGTGCCAGATCTCCCCTTTGCTGCATTGAAATGCTGGAAATTTGTGAATGCCATAGCAACAGGATGGGAAAGTGAGGAAATCTGGAGTGCGAGGCAGGGAAGCTTGTGTCTGTTTTCCTCTAATGAGCTGAAGCTCTGAAGTGTGCCTTTCCCCCTTAAATCCCAGGTTCCCATTGGTGCTCCCCACATGCAGGCTCCACGCCTGGCTTGGCTACAGTCCTCCAGTGGGAACTCTGCGTGGATAGATGAGAGCAGAGCCTGGCCTGCCAAGGGCTGGAGACCTGCATTACTCACTTCAGGCTTGGGGCAGGCTGGGCCTAACTGGACCCAAATAACCACGAGTTTGACCCAATTCCCTGACCTGCTTAGACAGAGGCCTCTTGTGTTTCCCCATCCCCCTGTGCCTTTCCTAAACATTTTGAAAAATTGGCACTTCTCTTATTATCTTTCCTCTCCAGGCTATTAAAAGTGTTCCTAATTCAACTCTGATCCTACTAATTAGCTCAGATACATTTTAATTAGTGGGATTTATTCTGCTGTTGGACGTGCCAAAATTCAACTCTATGGTTTCTCTAGGCTCAGTTTCTTGAGTTGTCTCCTTTCCAGTCAGATCCAAGCTCTGATTTTCTAGCAGTCACTTCGGTGTTCTTCTCATTTGGAAATAATTCCTGACATATTATCTAAGTTCTTTTTTTCATCCTTCACCTTACTGTGATTTATTTCCTGACCTACCACACAGAACAGAGTTGGAAGTCTAGACCTGATAGGTGCAGTCCTGAGGAGGACAGAAGGAGAGGGGATGTGGAAATGCGGATATTGCAGGAGAGAAAAGCCCTTCAGCTGGAACAGCAGCAGGTCAGGAGCAGTGAGAGTCTGAGAATTAATACTGCACTTCTAACCAGACTGAAAAGAGAGAGATGAGGGGGGAGAGACACTCACTGAGCCAAAAACAAACTCCCAAAAGAAAGGAATTCTGGTTTCAAAAGGAAAGGGATAAAAGGAGTGGATAGAGCGAGTTCTGCTTGTCCTGCTCTGCCAAGGCCTCTGAGGCAGCAGCATGGCCAGTGCATTCTGCCTTTGCAGCAAATCCAGCTGAGACAGTCCATTTTATCACTGAAACAAGGCCCCACAGACAAAACTATTTCTTTGCTTTTTCCTTGGTTTCAAAATTAGTCAAGGACTGATTTCATTCCTTAAATCAAACTGAAGGTGATCAAGGCCTTGTAAAAGGCTTTCTTCCAGAGAGGCAGCAGTGGACCCAAAATAAGCAGAAGCTTTGCCCAGCATCACTGCCATGGAGAATAAACTGGTTGATGAATGTTAATAAAGAGTTTAAATGCTTTTCCAGTTACTCTGACAGAACTTGGCACGAGAGCCATGCAAAGTGATTTCTTCCAGCAGGTCAGTGTGGGCCCGGCATGGAACAGAGGCTGGGCAGGGTCCCTCCACATACTTTACCTAGTTGGGAAGAGCTGGAACAGCCAGAGCCTGGCTCAGAGCATGAGCACACACTGCTCCGAGCTCCACCGCCTTTGCTAAGACCTTACAAGTACCTGGAAGGCGGCGGGAACGCGGCATCCCCGCGGTGGCCATGGAAACGAGGAGGGGGAGCCGGGACAGCGGCTCCGTGCCCGCGGCATCCCCCGGGCCGGGCAGCACCGGCTCCGTGCCCGCGGCATCCCCCGAGCCGGGACAGCGGCTCCGTGCCCGCGGCATCCCCCGGGCCGGGACAGCGGCTCCGTGCCCGCAGCATCCCCCGGGCCGGGCAGCACCGGCTCCGTGCCCGCGGCATCCCTCGGGCCAGGCAGCACCCGCAGCGCTGTTCGCTGTCCCCGCACTGCTGGCCGTGTCCTCCGGGCAGCTGAGAAAGTCATCTGCAAGGACTGAGCCCCCAGAGTGTCCCCGCAGCGCAGGGACACCGCTCTGTGCCCTTCTCGGTGATGAGAAGGAGCCTGTGGATTGGGATTCCTGTTTTCAGCACTGCTCGTGTTTGTACATGGTCTTACTGTGCTTTGCATTTCATTTTTACAGGCTGCTGTTGTGTGTTTTGTGAGGAGATTTTTTAAATGTTGAATTCTGCACTGAGGTATAGAAGAGAAAAGGTAGGAGTGGATTAAGGTACCAGGCATAAAGCAAGAACATTTCTTTCTCAGAAAGTGTTGCCTGGCTTCTTCCTAGCAAGTTCTGTGCTGTTAAATACCTCCGGATTCATCTGTGGTGTCAAAGTGCTTTTGTTTCAGTTTTACTCTGTTTCTCAGGAGATGAAAGGGAGATAAAGTGACTGAAAATGTTTTCAAATGCAGTCTGAAAGCAAGAGAAACCTTTTGTTTCATTGCTTGGAAACCCCAAAAAGAGAACTGCAAGGAGGTTTGCTGTGGAACTCAGTGCTTCCTGTTCTGCTTGTTTCTGCATGTTCTTTCTCTCTTAAGAATTTAGACAAATAAGAAGAGGGACACTCAGCCGCTGGCATGCTGTGCCCCGGGGTGCTGAATTCGGCTGGCACTGCCCAGCCCTGTTCAGCACCTCTCCATGCAGGGTCAGTGCAGCCACGGAGAACATTCCCTGGGAATGCTGGGATGCACTTTATGATCCCGTGTTTGTCAGTGAGAAAAGCCAGGCACCAGAAGGAAACAGAGAACATGTTTTTCCCTCTAAGACAGCAGAGAAGAACATGTGTTACCAGCCAGTTTGCTCTGCTCAATACCTACTTGCTCTGTATCATAATTCATCGATTCTTCAAGTAGCAAGATAACCAAAGTACATGATTTAGTCATCTCACCGGGAGTTACATGGGCTCTTTGAACAGATCGATTTTTTTAAGCTCAGAGATGATAAAAATCAGATAGGAAAGCTTTAATGAGGTGAACTGTCATGTACTGAGGGGAGAGAATGTTCATTTTTATCAAACAAGGTTTTTCCATCTGTATTTCTGTGGATTTCCCTGGGTGCAGTTTTGTGTGTACCTTGTGGACTCCTGTGGTAACAACTGCACAATAAAGCTCCTGGGAAAGGAATTTGGTCTGACAGTGCAGCGTGAGCCCAGCACAACCCACACCTCTCCAGTTGTGCAATGAAGGATTCTCAACGTCCCAGCTCCTTCGGGAATGCTCCTAAAGGAGTTTGCTGATGGAGAATTAGTTTTTAAGCTAATGCCAAACACGAGTTTAAATCAGTGTACAATAAAAATCAAGTTCCTTGTGTCTGGCTGGGATGTGAGAGGAGTCCTTTAGGAGCTTCAGCACTGACCTGGGGGAATCGAGGGAACAGCAAACTGTCACCCACTGGAGACAGTGACCCAGCTTGTTTTTATAGCTTCATTTTCTTAGTGGGATAAAAATAAAGAACTTCTTAGAGGAACTAACGATCTGAAGAACAACACACTGATTAAATGGGGTGTTTTCAGACCATGAAACCATGCATATGCCTTAATGAAACAGGCACGCAACTGTTCAACCTGTACCCTGATCCTCTTTACTTTGCTGTTGATGTTTAACTTGATTTGTACCCACAGTAACATTCACTGCAGCACCTCGGGGCAGGAGGAAACTGATTTTGGAACAGCCATTGTTTACAATGCTGGAAGCCCTCAGCCCCAGAACGTCCCAAGAACTGGAAATGCTCAGGTTCTATCTGAAGGCAAGGCAGAAACACTGAGCAGTGACAACACCAGTCACTGCTGTGCACTTTGATCACTGCCCAGTGTCCCCAGTGCTGCAGCACAGCACCCTGCTGCTCCAGGGGCAGAATCCAGCTGCTCCAAGGGCAGAACCCAGCCTCTCCAAGGGCAGAATCCAACCTCTCTTTAAGGGCAGAATCCAGCTGCTCCAAAGGCAGAATCCAGCTGCTCTGAGGGAGGCTTGTCCCTCATTTCACCAAGTTTTGCCTGGAGAACAGGATACAACAGCCTGCTGGGTGTCCAGGTACAGCCAGCCAGGGGTTGAGAGTTTAAAAAACCATTCCCAAAGCTCCTGAGAATTCCAAGGGAAATATTTAAGGCAGAAGCAAGATACATTGGAAAGGACAGCCAGCTGCAGATGCTCTTATCCTTCTGAGTGAAAAGCTAGGAATACTTGAAATACTCCAGATAGTTATGACTGGGCAGCAGACACCATAGCAAAGATGTCTTTGTTTTAAGTAAACCATTAACAGAGCAGCCCAATCACAATGATAAAAACCACACTGATATTCTTGGACTAAACTCTCTCACTGTAACTGTCCATCCAAAACTAAAGCTGCAAAAACTGAGACACTTTCAATAGGGGTAAAAAAACAACATAAAGAACAAGCTCCTGGGACACAAAGTTTGGAAAGCTGAGCCAGTTTTGAAACACAGGAGGTTTACTAGGAGTATGATGTATTACAGCAAAGGAGGTCTGCTCTAAAATTTCAGCCCAAAAATCGTTTTTCTCACAGAGTCCTACTCTGAATGAATACATAATGTTAATACATTATAATAAGAAACCTTTCTTTGTCCTTTATACAGTTAAATTCCTAATTACCAAATTAATTTAATCCAAGGTTATGTTTTCAGGAAGAAAAGTGTGTTTTAACAACAGTCCATACCTGGTTTCATCAATTCCTTCCATTGTTGCACCTGGAGGGATTTAGGTACCAATATATTTGGCATTATTTACACTGCATCTATTTTGAATGAAACAGGTTTGTGGAAGAAAAGAAAACTAATAAAAATATGGGTTTCTCAGTTCCCCTGTCTTTTATGTCACCACATCCACAGGTCAAACACAGCAAGGAAATAAGTCTTCAGTTTAAATATCTGCAGGTTTTATGTGGAGTTCTATACCCACAGGAAACTGATATGGGAAGGGAGAAGGTAATGATAAGGAAACCTTTTTTTCCAGTCTCACGCATCTCAGTCCTGCAGGACCTTGCCTTTATAAACCCCACACAAATAACTTCTTCCCACCATGCTTCAATTAATTGCACAGTTTTGAATAAATTAAATATTCAGCTGGCAACCCCTCTGCTCCTGCACAGGTCGTGTCAATTTAACAAGATCAGCCTGGGCTGTCCCAAATCTGCTCCTCCACCTTGTTTTCACAAAGCACACTTGTAGTTCTTTCCTTCCTTGGCAGAAAGCTCAATAGGAGAACGGCCTTAATCCATGAAATACGTGAAATCCCATTTGTAGATGTGAGCCCTTGGCTCCATCCCTGCCATGGGAATGTCTCTGATGTGCTAACACTGGCCTTGGCAGCAGCCCTCACCCTGCTCAGGACAGGCCGCTGGAGCCAAGGACAATGTGCCCACCCTGATCCTGTCACAAGGCCGGGGACAGGGTGAATTCCCCATCCTTACTGTGCCAGTGTGTCTGGGAAATGTGGGCACAGTTCACACCAAGGGTGTGCACAGGAACAGGGAGGAGGGATGCATTATTTGGGGATGAATAGGGAAACATTTTATTCTACATACTTCAATTAAGGACTTACTTGGGCATTTTAGGCACTTTATTGGATATCTGTGTTTATATGTACAGACGGACATCTTGTTTTCCCCAGAGAAAAGGGAGCAAGGGAAAGGCACGCAGAGGGGACCAGGGACAAGGACAGTGCCACTGCTCTGGGAGATGCCCCCAGAGCTGGAAGGGCAGGACCAGGCACACCCCACTGAGCAGGAACAGGGCTGCTGGAGAAGCTGTGGAGGATGTGTATGGAAGGATCCAAGTAATCCTTCAGGGCTGTAAGAGCACTGGAAAGTCCCCTGAGGAATGAGGGAACCCCAGAGGGAAGCAGGGCTGGAAGGGGAGCTCTGGCTCTGTGCCCACTCAGCTCTCCATTCCTTTATGTGGCACAGGGCAGGGCCAGCCCTGGTGCTGAGCAGGGGAAACTTAATGCAGGTTCTTTTTTTCTTTTAGCACAGATATTTCGTTAGTCTCGTAGCAGTGTGTTCATAAACCTTCATTCAAAAAGGAATCCCTCGTGTCAGGTTCCCTTTCCCAGCCCTGCCCTCCACCCAGCTGAGCTGGGTTTTCCCTGGCTGTTGGGGAATTCACAGCCTGTCACTGACAAAGAGCCAGGGGTCCCTTCACCCCGGGGGCTGTTCTCCACTGTCCCACTCCCTCCCAAAGGGGACAGATATTTCCCTCGTTTATGCAAAGGGAGGCCAGGCAAATAACGAATCCCCAAACGGGTTGTTTCCTTCAGAAGCTCCCAGGAAGCAGAGGTGATGCTAGGCTGGTGTTCCCAAAACGCACGGAGCTTTGCACAGGGCTGAAGCACAGGACAGCACATGGAAAGCAGCCACTGCTCACACATAAAAGCTCCTGTCAGGGCAAAAGAAAAGCTCACCATGGTTTTAGTTCAGTATTTAAAAAATACAGTAGGGAAAGCTCTTCACAAAGCTAAACAGAGGCAGCTCAGCTGGCAGCTCCAGCAGCCCCACGTTAACGAGCTCAGAACAGGCCCGTTCCCAACCCATTAGGACAAAGATTGCAGGGTACTATTTTTAAAAGATCCATTTCTCCACCAGGCCATGCACCATCATTTCACTCACACATACTTCACATTTTGTCCATTCCCATTTTCTATGGAGAACTGAAAAGACTGTTCTGAGAAACCAAAATGGAACAGAATAGATTTAAACTTGCCTTTGTGATAAACACTGTTAAAGACTGCTCACTTAATAAAAAATAAATTATAAAAAGAGTCCTTTTAAAAAATAATCACATGTAAAGCAGGGATAGTTACTATGATTCTTAAACAACTTAGAAATCATTTCATACATTTCAATACCTATTAAGGGTAAGACAGAGAGCAGAAGTGTCCTGCCTTGGAGATTCATTTATTTCATAAGTCACTGCTAAACAGACACTGTGTCTTACAGAGAAATGGATGAGATGGAACAAAACATGACTGCAGAGAGAATGTCCAAGACATGGAAAAACAAGTGAAGAACAGGCAGTTCCAACTTCTGTATTCACAGGCCAAGCCCCAGTCAGTGAAAATGAACAGATGACTTAATCACTTTAGTAAATAAGGGCTCTGTTTGGATGTCCCCAGTCTGAGAGAAAGTTCCTGTCAGGCTCCTTGCTTTACCCTCTGCCCTGGGTGCTGCAGTGCAGGGCTCTGCAGGGCACCAGCACTGTCCATCTGTGCATCCCTCCTGAGCACAGGCCATCCCTCCCCAGTACTGTCCATCCTTCCCCAGCACTGGCCATCCCTCCCCAGCACTGTCCATCCCTCCCCAGCACTGTCCATCCCTCCCCAGCACTGTCCATCCTTCCCCAGCACTGTCCATCCTTCCCCAGCACTGTCCATCCCTCCCCAGCACTGTCCATCCCTCCTGAGCACTGTGGCATCTGGGACACCAGAATCCAAGACCTATTAATCCTTTGTTTCCTCTGCAGTCAAATTCTGTGGAAGATAAAGAGCTGAAGTTGTTCATGACTTACATTCCCAGACTGATAAGCTTGTTTCCAACCAACCTTTACAAGTCTCCAGAGGAAACTGTAGTGTGACTAAAACTTCAAAGGTGGAAAAAGTGTTTGACCTTGGTCATTGCTTTCCCTGGTAGCAACAGAAGAATTGCATTCAATCTTTTTTTCCCCTTATTTTACAATATATTTCAAAAAAAAGAGCCTTGCAGCAGGAGAAATGTGAAAGGCAAATGGAGAAAGTTAGATTTCCTTGTCCTTGAGGAGATAAAATTCAGCAAAGCCAAAGTGACCCTGAATAAAGTACTGGATAATAAATGGATAAGACTTTCTCCCCAGCCTCCCTGGAAACTTAAGACTCATTCCTAGCAGCATTTTTCATCTGCTTTCAAAAGCTACTCAAGCTCAATCCACTGAGGTTTTTCTGCATCTGACAGATCTCACCTGGAGACCGATGATAAATAAAAGTTCATCAAAGAGTCCAAACCCCACATTCCGGAGCAGGCTAAATTACTGCTGACTCAATCCTATTTCAGCTCTGCCCACATGCAGTAGAGCTGCAGCAAAGACACCCAGTGTGATAATTGCTATTGGACATTAATTATTAGCTGTTTGCATTTTGCAGTGTTCTGCAGGGACAAGCATTCTCCCAACCCGCAATTAAACCACTTGCAAAACCCCAGCTTATAAGAGATGAACGGGTTTAAACAGATCCCCCAGCAGCACGTGTGTGATTTGCAAAGACACTGCCTGACCCCGAGCTGCAGACACTGTATTTCCTCACGTTGCTTCTGACTCCTGAGATGCCTCGTGCTCACTGTCCTTATCTGCTCTAGCCTTCCCTCCTGCATTCCTGCTCCCTGTTCCGGAGGCTGATGCCTACCCCTGCACAGACTGGGAGGCACAGGGCTTTCCTGATTTCCCCCAGCAACCAGCCACCCTCCACGGCAGTTCTGGTGCCCCATTCCCCTCTGGAAAGCATCCACAGGGCACTGGTGGAAAGCCATCCACAGGGAATTTCTGGAAAGAATCCACAGGGCATTTCTGGAAAGCCATCCACAGGGCACTGGTGGAAAGCCATCCACAGGGAATTTCTGGAAAGAATCCACAGGGCACTGGTGGAAAGCCATCCACAGACAAACCCCTGCAGAACCTCCCGTGCCCCAGATTCCTGCCCCCAGCAGAAGCCCGTGCCTGCTCCAGGACCTTCCTGCCCCTCCCATCTCCGAGGCTGCTGCGGGAGCCTTTGCAGAGGCTTTCAGCACAAGGGCTGGTCAGTGGCAGCTCAGTGACAGCTCTTACAGACCAGGCTGTCTTTGGAAAAGAACTTAAGGAGCAAAGCAGTGAAAGGCAGTTTGGATGAATCACTGGAGAGCACTACCGTGAGATTTACATTTCAGACTCCACTTAAGGCATAATTCCTCTGGTATTCACTGCAGCATTTCAGCTGTGATGAACACTTGTGGCATTAATAAGAAACACAACAGACTGTAACAAGAGTCCCACTGATGTCAATGCAGCTCAGGAGAGTAAATAGAAAACAGTTATTTGTAGAAACACTAAATCATAAGGAGAGTATTCAAGAGCCTGTGACAGAGAAAGCTGCACAGTTTATTACTGGACATGGAGTCGATATGAACCCTCAGGCAAAGAGAAATAAACCTCCTGGAGCTGGGGGTGGATCTGCCTGAACGATCCCTGTGTCTGGGAGGTTGGGAGAGCTGCTGGGGAAGCCCTGGGCTGATGCCGAGGCCAGCACAGAGCTGAGCTCCTGCTCAGGCTCCAGCTTGTGAAGGACACCACGCACAGATAACACATCACACATTCTGTGTTATATCAAAAGGCACCAACCAGCCTTTGATAGGAACTGGACCCACAGGAGCAGCAGCAGAATTTCAGAGCAGGTGTGAGACTGAAGGAAGGCTCAGAGCTGTGTTTGTGAGGAGAACAGAGGAGCTGCCTTCCGTGAAGAGGCATGGATGTGCACGTTGGAGATGACATACTTGTTCCAAATTTGCAGTACTGATCAAAGGGTTGGCATGGAAAAACATCCCAGAATTTCTTCCCCCCTGTAAATTAGCAAGCTTCCCTCATTTACTCGTACTTGATTGTTTGTGGGAAATGCCCTTTATAGCAAATAGGAAGAACACTGAATAAAATTATCAGAATAACTCTGTCTGTCAAATCTCGCCTTTCCCAAGGCTGTCAAAAATAAAAGTGTTTAGCATATATAGATCACTGGAGCATATTAAAACTGTGAATTTTGGTTTATCTACAGGCCATCCCTTTAAAGAGGCAGCTGAGAGCCCCTGCACTCTGAATAAAGCCTCCAGGAGTATATTGAAACAAATCTCTACACTACCCTTCGGAATTCAATCTGTTCCAAGTCAGGTCACAAAAGAACCTTCTTATTTTCCTTGTGCCTAGAGAGAGTTCAGCACAGGGCCAAAGGAGAAACAGTTCGAAATATTAAAAAGGGAGAGGAAATAAAAAAAAAAAAAAAAGGGTGGGGGGGAATCTCAGGAGAGCAGATCCTAGAAATACTGAAGTTTAAAGGCTGAGAACTGGCAGACAGCCAAGTAACACAGTGGAGAGACAGTGGGGATTGCAGGATTTGGCAGGCAGACAGCATGGGAGATGCCAAGTGAGAGCTCACAAAGAGTGAAATGAGTCAGAACCTAGAGAAGGAGATGTGAGAAAGAAAACTCAGCACAAGGGAGAAGGAGGGGAAGGAGACACGATCCAGGACTCGCAGCTTCAAAATGTTGGACAGAAATAACTGAAAAACCCCAGTTCTCCAGATTCAGTGTGCGTTGTGGCAGAAAAAGGCAACAGCCCGGGGTGATGGGGCACACAGAGAAAAGCAGTTGCAGGGAACCGGGATAAAGCAAGAGTCCAGAGAGGGCGATGGAACCGAAGCATTCCCTCCTGGGCAGGGGAGGCGCAGGTTTCTGTGATCACTTCTCTCCTTATCTCCAGGCTTTGCTATGCAAAGCAAGGCAGGGCTGCAGTAATGCTGCTGGAGGGAGCGAGGGAGGAGCAGATTTCACAGGAATGCATTCCTTTGGAAATTCTCTTGGCTTCATTGGAGATTTCAGAAAAACCCGCAGGTTTAGACTCCATGTGAAAGTTGTGCTGGACATGACTCTCAGCCGGTCATGGCTTCACTTCCATCCCTACCTGCTCGCCACGGTTAAGGAACAGAGCGTTGCCTGCTAAGAAAAGGCAGAGTCCTTGTTCCAATAGAGATTTAAATATAAAAGAACGTGGCACTGGCTTTGCAATCTCTGCAGCATCTGCTCTTCAGCTGTGAGCTGGGCACAGGGGCAGCACAAGGGTGCTCTGTGCTGTGGCTCACCCGAAATCTTGAGCAAGTTCCAGGGCACTCACCTGCCCTCTTCAGGCTCTGACCTCGGTGCCCCGTAACCTGAAGTCACTAGGTAAGGACACATGCTGAATCCTTACCCTGAGATAATTAGTGCAATGTCTTCATTATCGGTGCTCCCTAATTTTGATTAGACAGGTAACACAGGTGGCTGTAGTCAGGCCCAGCAGCACTGCACAGGGAGGCACACACACATCCAACACAAACCACTCAGTTCTAATCCCAGCAACTTCACTGCCTTCTCCCTTCACACCCTTCCTGTCTCTTAAAAGAACAGAAAGCTCATGGCAGAGTGTGGCCTCACATGTTTATCCCATGTCTCCAGAAGTACTCGGAGCATTTGCCATGTGGAAAAGCAAGCCAAGCAGCTATTTTTAGACTCCCTTGATTCAACACATGGGCTGAATTCTGTCAGAAATAACGACCTTCTCATGTAGTTATTGCAAGTGCCACTAGACAGAGCTGTTCATCAGATTTCTAACCTCGGGAATATTCATGAGTACAGCGATGTGCTAGAAATCCAAGAGGAGTTGGTATTACAGACTCCTTCAGGAAAGTGGCACACGCCTGTAACAACTGCCTGGCATGTGCAGCCAGGGTGGAGCTTTGGCACACACTACAAATAATCTCACTGGAGCTGAGAGCTGCATCTGCCCCTTATGAATTCTCTGCTCACTCACCAGGAGCGAGTGATAAAGAGATGACAGATGAGAAAAAAAAAACCAACCTGTTTTTTCTTGGTTAAACTAGAGTGTATGTGTTAAACTTGAATATGAAGAATACACCTGGAGATGTAAAAGTGACAGGTCCCTGACTGTGGAGTAACTATCAAAGACATTTTACCAGAATTTGGGAAGGGCTCAAACAGCAGTACCTTTGGAAAACAGAGTTGTTTTCATTCCAGGTAGGGAGCGTGCATTCAGCCAGTCCTCATGGGAGTGTTAGTGGACTGGACTCAGTGATTAGAACAATGCAGGTTGCTCAAACCCAGAATTGCAGTTAATCACCAGGTAATGCCTGACTGTGCCTGCTGCAGGATTGCCCAGTCCCTCCCACCAGGTAATGCAGAAATCACCCAGGAACTTAAATTCCTGGAGCTGTGCCAGTCGATAGAATCTAATTATCTCTTTTCTGATAAACTTAGGGTAAACCACATTTTCTTTAAAGAAAAGCAAGCCGTCATTTCGGGAGGAAGCAGAGAGAGAACAGCATTAGCACTGGTTCTCCCGGGTTCGCACCCTAATTTGCATCACACGCAACCCGGAGCAGGAATTTCTGGAATTTCTGCAGCAGTAGCTGCAGCCTTCATTTCCCCCTGTGTTTGGAGTTAAAGAGCTGTGCAGCCACAGCCAGCTGCAGGCCATCGGCACAGAGCTGGGCTGACAGAGCACTTTCCAAGGTGTCAGTTCGTGTCCCTGATGCTCCCGGCTGTGGGTGTTCAGGTTTCTGTGCCAGGCTCAGGGAGTGCTGGGCAGGTCACGGCCCCTGCCTGGCAGGGACCCTCTAAGGATATGCAAAGGCCACAACAGGTGTGAAACAACCCACAGATCACAGCTCAGGCCCTTAGTTAATGTCTTTGTTGCTCAAGAACATGCCTGTGGCTCTTTTTTCTCACTTACTCAGCTAACTCTGACTCTGGCAGTCGTGTTCTGCCAGTCCTTGCCCTGGTCCCACACTGGTGTTTCCAGCAGTGCGCTGCTCGCGCCCAGCCACGCTCCTGTCACACTACACCATGCTCAGCAATAACTGCAGGTGAGATAGAAGCCCTCAGGCTGCCCTGGGGTTCCATAGCCTCCTGCACAGTCACGCAGGTGGTGGATGCAGGGTTTGGTTTTGCTCTGTCAGCACCATCCCTGCCCAAAGCCGGGCTGTGCCCCGCCTGGAGCTGCTGCACAGGCACGGAGGGTTCAGAGCCAGGAGCAGGGCTGGAGCAGGAGAAGCTGCTGCTCTGTCCCTGGCACTGCAGGGCTGAGCTCCTGCTCTGCCCACGGGCACTGCAGGGCTGAACTCCTGCTCTGCCCCTGGCACTGCAGGGCTGAGCTCCACCTCCTGCCCTGGGCAAAGTGCAGGCCCAGGCCCAGCCACTGGCACATTAATCAGGGTCATTTAGTAGTTCCAATTTCCAGTACTAATTATAGCTGTAAAGCTTCTGAACTCAGCGGCGTTTCTTGCACCTGCGGCCTCCTTACTTCTTGCTGATGTTGAAAGAATTGAGGGGTTTGTCATGTCCTCATGGAGATTAGAAAAAGGAAACTGTGATCCCTTTGTCGGTTCCTCTGGAGATCCCTGGACATTGGCAAAGGACCAGTCAGGTTTTGAAGATAAGTAAGGCAGAACAAAGCATCAGCAGGTGTGCAGGAAACACTGCAAGGAAAATTCAGACACGGATACGCAGCCCAGAGGTTGAGCACCCATGTTCCGCTTTAGAGGCTGGAGAGGTTGGAGGGTGGCACCGTGGCAATGTCACTCGTGCTCTGGGGACACCCACTCACTTTGGCCAAAGGGTCTGGGGGTCACTGACCCTCAGGTGACACTGTGACCGTTCTCTCCGAAGAGCTGAGCCTAGCTGAGCCGAGTTAAGCCACAGCTCAGTGTCGCAGCCCCTCGTTTCTGCAGCTGCTCCTGGTGAAGATAAATCTCCCGTGGATCGTTTCTCAGTCCCACCACAAAGTGGCACTGCGGCAATTGCCATCCATTCCCGAGGAAGGGCTGCCCACATTTCCCTGCGCTTCCGTGAGCCATTTCGACGGAAGTTTTCCTGCCTCATCTCCATGGCAGAAACCTCTTGCGTTTTTTGCTGCTTAGTCCTTCTACCAACCTCTGCCCAAACTGAACTAAGAAAAAGCAAAATGATCTATTTGCTTTAGCAGAAACACAAAGTATCCCTTCCCTTCCCAGCTGAGGGGAAACACAGCTCAGGGAGAAAACCAAGAACAGAGAGAGTCCTTCAAAATCTCAAGCACTTTCTTCCTCTGAAGACTGAATGGTTTGGGCCCACTGAAACTCTTGAAGAGATCTCCATCGATGTTAGTGTCAGATAAAACTGTATAAGGTGATATATATTTTATTTCTATGATTCTTTGTCCTCATTCCTCTCCAGTTTCGAGGCTGTAGTTGAGCTGCCTGCTGGCCAGCAGTGCCAGGTTTGTGTCGGTTTGGCGCCAGTGGGACATCCCTGGAGGATTTCCCCCCTTGCAGCTCTCCTCACAGAGGCCAGCTGCCCCGCCTGCATGCAGACACGCTGCGTTGCCACAGCAAGGATTATCTTTTTGGCTTGGCTCACACAGTCCTCTGCTGCCTTGCTCACTCTGGAGATAGAGCTGGCTGTGGCAGTGCTGCCCGGCAGCTGGCAGACCCCCTTCCCCAGCAGCCTGCAGTTATCATCTCCCTCTCATGGCAGGGCTGCTCTGGGATGGGCTGTTGCCACCCAAGTGCTGCTGCTCTCAGCAGCTGGCAGCCCTGGCTGGCAGCTGGAGCCAGCTCTCCTCACGGGCTGGTGCTGCCAGGACTTGGCTTGGGCACCCCAGCCAGGCAAAGTCGTGCTCCAGGACCTAATCCCTCTGCAGGCACCAGGAAATACCCCCAGGCTGGGGGGAAAGCAGTGGGGTGAGAGCTAAAGGAACTAACAATGGAATGGAGAAAAGGGGCAGAAAGGAGAAGCCAGCCACTCTTGGGAAACCCTGACTATTGGAAAGAAGAGATGATTTCTGTTCCACCTTCTCTTGCCAGTCTGGAGATTAGCTCTTTAAAACTGAACTTAGGCTGTCTCAGATCCGTCTGGAGTGGGCTGTGTCATCTCTTGGTGGCAGAAGGGAGATGGGACCAGACATTAAGTGGAGCAGGGAAGAGGTGCCGGAGCAAACACACATCGGTGAACAGTCCCTGTGCCCCCGTGCCACATGCTCAGAGGCTGGGACGCTGCAATGGCTCAAGGCCTGACACGTTGCATTCACGGGGCTTCTTGGTGGTGCTGTAAAGAACAAGGGATGTTGGGTCCTTCTCTTGGTGCACCTCAAGGGCAATTCTGCTTGTGACAGTCCAGCAGCCAAGGTGCTGTCGGACCAACACTACAGGGAAAAACTTCCAGACACTCTGTGCAAGTGGAGGCAGCAAGGACAGAGCCCCAGGGAGGTTGGGACAGGAGATGAGAAAGGGAAGAGGAGCTTTGGGGATGCTCTGAGCTGACATCAAAAGCTGCTGTCATTCAATATGCTTCAAAGCTACTGGTATTCACTTAGTTTTTAATTGGGATGAAAAAAGCAATGTTATTTTTGCTTGCTATTGCTTTGTTACACTTGCCATCTAACTTGATTCATGGTAATCCTCTTAGCACAGCCATCTGCCAATTAGCAGTCAATTACCCAGACGTGCTGAGCCCCTCTGGTTGCACCAGAATGTTAATCTGGAGCATCTCTCTTGCTTCCCATCCATCCAGCAGTGTGAGCCCTTCCTGGTGACTGCTGAACAGTCCCCAGCATGGACCAAAGCTGGACAAGGCTTTGTTTTGCATGTGTCGAGAGTGTTTTATCCTTCCATTCTCAGTGATTAGGCAGATCTTGGCATATATTATTCTGATTTTTCAGCTGAGGTTAAATGTATTTTTTGGTACAACAAATTCTACATTTCCGTCAATGTGCATACTTTTGCTTTATTTGTTTTCTCCATATCATTGCAGAGCAAGATGGATTTCCAAAGCTTTGACAACAAAAATGAGTAGTGCTATGGATGTTTAAACTCAAATTACTGTCCAGGCAGTTATTGAACATACAGACCCACTCCTAAAGTTCAGGACCAGCTGTGTGTCCCTCATTTGGAGAGACAGGGTACTTACATCCCTAAAGGAGTGGGAAAGGGTTTTTGTCATCAGCAGTTGAAGACAGTTGGGAATTGCTTGAACCTTCCAAAGAAAACAAGGAGTTTTCTCAAGTCAAAACATGGCTCAGACTTTGCTGCTGCTGAAGCCAATGGGTTCCACATGAAGGGCCTTCAGAGCTGGAGTGGTGAGGGCTGTCCTGTGCAGCTGGGAGCCAGGGGCAGGGTTGGCATCTGGGCTGGGCTGGGAGGGGCCAGCAGACTCATACTGGAATATCTGTCTGCCTTCCTGCAGAACTGGAGAACAAGGAGAGCTGTGGTGCAGGGACTCGGGCTGCAGAGCACACATCCACCTCCCTCGGTTTAGCTTTTGCCTTGGAGCTCTTTTGGTACAAATCAGCCTGGCTTAGTCCTCAGGCACCAGTGAAACTCCAGGGACAGTGGAATGAACCCATCCCCAGCTGCATTCCCGGTGCAGCCTGCACAAAGGAGTGCTTGGGCATCCAAAGGGAGCAGGCAGCTTGGGCTCAGCATGTAGGATAAACTGGAGCCACTGGTTTTGTCTTTGTGTGTTGTTCCAATGGTGAGTGATTTCTGTCCCGAGCACTATCCAGAGATTCTGCCTGAGACAGGGTTTAGCAGCCTCCCACCAGCTTTGGCCAGGAGTTCTCTTCCCCAAAGCATTCCTCCCCTAATGAAGCCATTGCTAACCCCGAGCAAATTGAATGGAGCGGGCAGGAGCGCCCAAGAGGCTGAGCAGGAGCTGCTGCCCAGTTTTAATTCAGGAGGGGATTACTGACACACCAGGGCTGCCTAAATGGCTTAACAGGCCTGAGGCCACACAGCCCTCCTGCTCCTTGGAACGCTCTGAGTCCTGCAGGGATGCACACCGTGGGACTGCCAGGGTCACAGGGGGAGGAAAGGAAACAGCACGTGCTCTCCAGCCGGCATATTGAAATGCTCTTTGTCTTCCTCTGAGACACATACACATTAACTTCAGCTGATGACATATCTCTCATGCAAACACTGCTCCAGATAACATGGGGCCATTACATTTACCCTGCCATGAGCCTAAACTAGGGAACAGTCTTAAAATCCCCTGTCTGTATGCCTGCAATGGGGACTTCAACATGTTAACTTTAAACAGAGAAACAAGGCACAAAGTCCGAACCTGCTGCCACAGGCTAATGACAGCCTTCCCTAAAGAAGCCTCCCAGGGTCACACCTGAGGGGTGACACCTCTGGGAGCAGCTGGCCCAGGTCAGGCTGTCTGTGACCTGCTGCTCACAAAACTGCTCAGAAATGAACTGGCTGCAAAGCCAAGTGCCACACACAGACGGTATGGTGACCACGTAGCAGGCAATTCAGAATAGTACAGACACAGAAAGTTCATGTCTTCATGAGCTGCTGGAGACTGCACACATGTTGGAAAGGAACATTCAACCCCATTTTTGGTGGAGCTGTGGTCTGGATATGGTGGTTCCTGTGCACGGGGGAACAACCAGTGCTTTGAGAACCTGCTCTGTTTTCCTCAGGCTCACAGAACTCGTGTACCTAAACTTTAAATGAGCCTTTCTGGTTGGGAAAGGGAAAGGAAGAACTGTATTTGTCATCAAATTCACAATAATCTCCAAATCCAAATGGGCAGCAAAATATTTTGGAATGAGTCTTCAGTGGCGATTGAATGTCCCAGGGGAAGGAGGTGTTCAGTTTGGTGAGTGACACATGAGGCTTTATCATAACAATATCTGGAATAACAATTGCTGTCATGTTGGTCATGAAGAAACACTAAACACAGGGGGAAAAGCCCAGTGAATTTCTAGAAGGCTTGACCATCTGACTTTTCATTTCTCCATGTCCCCAGGAAACCTGGATTTCACAAGTAGCTCATTTTACCAGAGAAACAGTCTGGCACCATGAAATGCACTGTTCATTCAATGTCTTCACCAGTGCTCAGTGAAATCAAAGACAGAATTCCCACTGACTTCAGTGGACAGGATCATGCTCCACAGCCTGATCCAAAGACAACAAAAGCCAAGAGAAGGTACTTATTGATTTCAGCAGGCTTCAGGTCAGGTCCGGATCTCAACCATTCATCACTGTACATGAGGGAGTTCTGCTATTAAAATGGAAATGAAATATCTTCCCCCTGTATTATCAGGGGGAAGTCATGGCATAATTGATGAAAAGACAAGTCAGAAAAGTTTTGTTGTCTTTCAGTGAGGAGGAAGGTTATCTTGGAAACCAAAACTCCAACCTGAAACATCCACGAGCAAAGCACTTGAAAAGAAACTCGATACTAATCACCTGCTAAAGAGAAACAGCAATAAAGACCAACCCCCTCCTTGCTGACTCAGATAGGAAGCTGTGGTGAGGATGCCACAGTATTATTTATTTCATGCTTAACTGCCATGTAGAGTTGTCACCTAAATAAGCATCTTCTAAGCAACTGACTGTCTCTGCAGTCAAGTGCTTTGTTGGAGGAATGGCTGAACAAGTAATTCCAGAACCAGAGGTACTACAGTGTGAAAGGACCTACAATAGGAAGAATGAAGAGCTGAGTAATGAGCAGGAATATGGGGGTACATCTCAGCACTTCACTTTTTCTTATATTGTATCTTCTATCATATTTTATCAAATATAACACAAATTTTACCTTATCCTACAGCTTTTCATGAAGGACCGGTATAATGTAATGTGCACTAACTTGTGTCTGACTTAGTCACAAATGGGAAGGACTCTCAGATCTGCAGCATTTGCCTCTCAGTAATACTGTTGTGTTTGCAGCTCCATCTCCACCACTCCCCAGGCACTTATGTCCAGGAGACTGGGGCAGCAAGTCATGGAGGTTTGAAAAGGAGCCAGCACAGAATTTCTTACTGGAATGATTTGGTACTCTGAACTTGTGCTCTCTAATTGCTGTGTAGGTAAACCCTTTGTCGCTGCACTGTCACACCTGGGGTTGGACTGTGAGAGGCAAACCCTGTGCTGCTGTCACTGTGCCAGGCTCAGCCTGTCTCACCGTGGGGTGTTTGCATTCTAGCTCAGCCCAAACATACCTGCACATCCATCAGCCCAAAAGCCCGTGTTCTGATCCATGGCCAGGACACAGCTCTCCACAAAAACGTGCACCCTGTGCCCTCTTCACATGGGGACACAGTGACAGAGCCACATGAGGGAGAGGCAGCAAAGCTGCTGCTGAAGCTGCTCTGCCTGACCAGCACAGGCCACAGACAAGAGCTCACAGCTAATGGAAAAGTTCATTAGCAACAGGAACTGGGTTAGATTAATTTCTTCGTAACACTGATTGACTTGGACAGCACATTTCACTAACATTTATGCTGCAGGGAAACATAATTATGATTTCCCTGAGTGACAGGATTAGATGACACAAAACATGTAATCAAATTTTGAAAGGGCAAATTAATCCTGTAATTGTTTGATAATTCCTTGCCAGTGTCATTTGAGCTGTTTGATACATCCAGTGAAACGAAGATCTGAAGTTGCACCTCTAAACACCGTTCACAGGACATTCTTGCATTTTATCTATCACTGTTCCCACTGCTGGCAAATGATAACCTGGAGCTATAGATGGCTGGCTCTGAGCGTCCCCGCCGTGAACTTGGCCTGGGTTTGCTGCCATGGAAATTGTCACCTGCCAGACACTGTCTGAGCTGCCCCAGGGCAGCCTTCTGGTGTGCTCTGCTCCACCAAAGCTTTTGCTCCCATACAGCCTTTGTATGTTTGGCCCTGACGTTGATTAAAGGCACAACTTTGTCACGGCTCGGCAGCTGAAGGGACTCCTGATTCTCAGAGCTGAAGGTAATTTCCACCAAGTGGCTCAAAGGAGGATGTGACTCAGCGGCAGAGCTTCAGACACGTGTGTCCTCTCAAGGTGCAGGCAGACATGTCTCCTCACTGCTTTGATGTGTAACAAAACCATTTGTGACTGTAGGAGAGGGATGCAGGCAGGATTTAACAAGCTTTGAGGGCACATAGCAGCACATGGCTCTCACTGTGCACTGGGGAAGGATGGCTGCAGAGAGAGCTTTGTCACAACCCTTGTCCTACACACATCTAACTCAGCCCATATCATCCCCAAAGAGGAGATGAGAGACTCTGGCCATGGCAAACTCCATGGACTGTTCGTGTGGCCTGAGCTGCACACAGCAGTGCTTCTCATTTGGCTGCAGGTCAGTATTAATGCAAAATGAGAATTTATTAAAGACAGCTACAGAATAATTGATCAAATTAATGTCTCCAAGGGCAATGCATGCCTGACGGCAGATGTCAGGTCAGACTGGCCGCAGCTGAGGCAGTACAAAGCCGACAGAAATGCCCGGAGGAGGCAGCCGCGGCTGAGGACTCCCTTTGTGCCGACACTGCCCACCTGCTCCCGGGTGCGGGAACACGGGCGGGGCCCCGGGGAGCCGGGAGAGCCGGGCAGGGCTGGGCAGGAGCGCTCCTTCCCCAGGAACCTCCTCTGCGCAGCGCCCGGGCTCAGGGCCCCTGGCAGGGCTGGGACCTCAGCCCCAGAGCCGGGACCCGTGCCGGCGCATCCCTGTTCTCCACAGCCCTGCACACACCTGGCCGGGCTGGGACCCGTGCCGATGCATCCCTGTTCTCCACAGCCCTGCACACACCTGGCTGGGCTGGGACCTAAGCCCCAGAGCCGTGACCTGTGCCGGTGCATCCCTGTTCTCCACAGCCCTGCACACACCTGCAGGGTGCCGAACTCCCGCCCTGGATCACTATTTACATGCTGCTGCTGCCGAAAACCATCACTCTGGGTTCTGTCAGCTTTACTTTTACAAATACCTGTGAACTCTGCATATAGCACCCAGACTCAGAGCAGCTCTGTGTGATGGTGACTGAAAAACTGCCCAGATCTCAAAGGTTTGGGTATTTCTGACCTGGTAAAATGAAATTTTTGCTTGTATTAATTTTGAAGAGATCTTTCTAGATGAAACTGAAATTCCACACGAGCATGATGAGATACACACTTCCAAGTACAGCTCTATCTGGATCCTTGAGGCTGACCTTATGGTTATCATGGATTGCAGATAATTAACATGCAAACTTCCTAATTCTGCTTTGAAAAGCCATCACAGGAATAATGTGGTATAGAATAGATAAGGATTTATTTAGTCCCCCAAGTTCTTCACATATGTGAGCCAATGGAAGGTGGAATAGAAGATTCCATAGTATGAATGGACTAAATAAAACGCAAATTGACTAGATCAAGAATAAAATGTGTTGTGATTCTCAGATGAATGTGTGATTCTCATTAATGATGCAATAATAATAAATTAAATCCAGGCAGAGCTAGCCAATGGCTGGAGAGGGGGATGTGGAGATGAGGCTGAGGCGGAGCTGGCAGCCCTTCCTCCTCCCAGGAAACCATCTCTGGAGTGAGTGAATTTAAAATCGGAGTAGGCAGATAATGCAGGTGCACCCAATGATTTCTGCCCTCTGAACAGAGACCACGTTTTGTCCAAGCCACAGATTCTCTCCCACCAAAGACTTTTCTTCTCTGTTGCAGATGTTGAGCAGATGCTTTTTATTATAAACAGATGGGAAAGATATTTCAATTACCAATTATTCAAAGTAACAAAGAGGCCTGTTGCCTAATTAAGAGATTATATTGAAATAATATTTATGTACATCAAAAAGAACATTAAAAATATTATAAATCTGGATTAAAATTATCACTCTATTTGTCTAATTTGAAATGTTATCCTATTCAGTCCAATCCAAGAGACTGGACCTGCCATCTGGACCTCTCTGGAATAGACTGGAGGTGCAGGTTCTAGAGGCATCCCGCCACTCTGATCTACAATTTCAGCTTCTGCAGGAGGATCTGTGAGGCAGCATAGCCAATAAACTGCATTTTCAGCACCACTAACTACAGCAATCATTGTATTAATTACATAACATTTTTGAATTTATTTTAATAAGCACTAACTTGAGTGTGAAGAAGACAGAGAGAGAGGAGAAAAGGTCACAAAACAATTAGAAAATGTCAGTCAAGAAGGAATTCCCTGTACTTTGTTGAGATTACCCAAGACACTCACAAGGTCGTAGAGAAGGAAGCCAGAATTTTCCAGTTAGAAAAATTCAAATGTTCCAAGTTTTCTTCGTGTTGCCTATTCCAAACATGTCAGATCTCAGGATCACCTTGGTCCAACACTAAATGAAACCTTGTTTGTCCATTGACTTTGGTGATGGAGTGAAGAAAGACAGCAGCTTTTCTAGCAGCAGAGGTACTTGTGTTTTTCCTGCACAACCCCCGAAGAGCTCAGTGATTCTACAGAGCATATCCTACAGCACTGCCTTTTTCAAGCTTCTCCACAGAAAATCTTCCATCTTACAAAATAACCCTCTGACCTGGAGAACGCTCAGAAGGACAAAAAACTAAAGCTTGTTCAGAAGCTAAATCAATAACAGGGGATTCATTTTACTTTCTGGTTTACCACTCCTGTTATTGTTTGAAATATTTTGGAGAGAGGGAAAAAAAAGATGTGGTGGATTTCCCTTAACCTCTTCACTAACACTCCGGTTACCATCATTTAGATATTTCAGTACTGTGGGGTTTTTACAGGCATTAAAAATTCCATGTATTTTCCCTCCCCCCAGTCACTAGTGGGAGCAAAAGCTTTGTGTGACCAAAGCAGAATCACAGAAAGGGAGCAATTGTTCAGTGCCTGACCATTCCCATCAGTGCCTCCGGCAACTGTACTTGTTTGATTTTCAGCAGATTTCTTTTTCAAATAGTAAAACAAGAACAGATTTTCCTCTTAATTCCAATTGATTGCAGAGGGAATTCGTGTCAAAGGACATTCCTGGGGATTCAAACGAGCTGTTAGAAATGATGTCTCCTAAAGTGTTTAGAAAACATACAAACAATGTGCATTCTTTGAGATTCTTTGTCAGGGCAGATGCAACAATAGACCTCAGAAAGATGAGCAGATGTTATTCTGCACACCCTTCATTTCAGAGGCTTTAGAAATTCATGAGGTCTTTTGTAGGTTTTATGACTCTTCTAATAACAGTGCAGCTGTTCCATTCAGAACCTAAACTTGTCTTCAGACATTTACTTGCATCTGCAGATGTTGAAGGAATGGTCACATTTGACAGGTTTGCAAGATATTCTCTCCAAATGCAACCAGGCAGTGCCTGTAAATTCTGTGTCTCCCTCCTGCCATGCCCTGGATTCTGCTGTTCCATGCCTGGAATCCTTTGGTAATTCAGTATTGCATTGGCTCCATCCCTTTGACATCTCAAAGACAATTCAACTTTCTCAGAATATTTCCACTTTCTACGTGAGCAGCACTATGATCATTTTCCAATTTTATGAAAACAACCATTGAAGCTGTCAACAACAGCACAGAAACTCATGTACTGCCACACACGAGTGTGCTCTCATTACATTCTGGTCAGGCAAGACAAATCACATTGCAGATGGTTTCACTGGAGGACGTGGATTTGATCAGCACTGTGCTCAAGCCAACTGGATTGCCCAGAGCCAAGCTGTTTTACACCAAGCCTCCTCTGACAGAGCCACCGTCCCTTCTGCCTTGTCAATGTCCAGATGGAATATTCAGATCTTTGCTCATTCTGCATTTTTGTTGTCTCA
Source organism: Chamaea fasciata (assembly GCF_029207755.1). NCBI lineage: Eukaryota > Metazoa > Chordata > Aves > Passeriformes > Sylviidae > Chamaea > Chamaea fasciata. Next base: position 21,237,035 of record NW_027094096.1, on the reverse strand, counting down.
CCTTGCATTCACTTTAATTTCACTGAAAGGTTTATTCAACTCTTTATTTTCCTGCTAACTTTGAAAAATGTTGCTTACTCTTATTCACGTAGTAACTGCTGTAGCAACTGGGAGGTGCCCAGAAAAAAGCCCAGACATTTTCGGTATTGTTCTTGGCTCCTCTCTGAAGGTAGGACAGTACCTCACAAGCTTCTGTCTCTGCTCTATGACTCGAAAATACCCTTCAGTTGCCTCTGGTGTTCCCTGAATGAGGCCAGTGGTCCTCCTGGATGCAAAGCATCAGAGTGATCATTCACCCAGCACAGGAACCACACAACAGAGTTCCTTTGGTATGTCCTAGTATTGGTTTACTTTAACAACAGTAATATTTATTGAACCAAAAATATTCACGGTCTGCATCCACTGTATTTAATCCTCAAATGAGAACTTATCTGCTTTTTGTGTTAAGTACTGGCAGGACTAGTTTACAGGGAAGTACTCACTAATAAGTGGAACTGAATTTGACATTCCTGAGCACAGAAAAGAGATGGAAGAAAACACACAATTCACTTAACAGGAAGAATTGCTTTAAGAAACCTGAAACAGGCTTGGTTTTGCCATGAAGGACAAAATGACAGTGCTTCACTTGGAATAAGGGCAGAACTAATGCTGTAATTGCTGGCCTGTGGCAGCACTGAAGTCTGTGGAGAGCATCAAACTTGGGAGGGGGTTAAGGTGATCTCAGTTCAAAGGAGGGACAGACCCTAAGGATAGGATGTGCCACAGAGAAATTAAAGCAGTGGTTGGGCAGGTCCTGACAGAATTTCAATGTACAGACCAATGCACCGAGTGTCAGCGAATGAGAAATCTCACCCTGGATTTCCCCAGCAACCTGACTTTTTCTGGAATTAAAAACCGAGGCAGCAAATGCACAGAGGAAGCCCTGGTTCCTGTGCCTCCAGAGGAGGAAGTTTGGTCAGCCTGATGATTAAAAATAGAAGAAAGAAGTAGAACAACAGAAAAGGAATATGAGGTGTGACTTCAGCTGGGGCCTGATCAAAGAGCTGGGCTGAGTCTGGGGGCTGTCAGAGGGCAGATCCTCACTCTTCCTTCCTTCCTTCCCAGGGGCTCAGAGATGATTCCCACCCCGTGACACTCTCCCACCGTGCTGTCCCATGGGGGGTTGTTTTTGCTGTAGTTATCCATTAAAAATCAGGAAAAGCCAAGCTGCTCTTCAGGGAGGTGACACTGCAGGTCACAGCTCTCCCGTGCAGCCTCAGCTCTGCTTTCAGCCCGTCACAAAGATCCCTGTGCAGAGCCCACTGAGGACACGAGGCCCCAACAAGCACCACAGATAGAGATCCAGAGGAAATGTGCTGAAGTAATGAGAGGAGATCTGACAAGTAATACTTCCTGTTTTCCTAGATCTCCTACCCAGAGGAGCAGGCTGCCAGGTGGTGTGTTGGACTGTATTCCCAGCCAGCAATAGACTGACATGCTGCTATTTTGTGTTTCCCTGATTCCCAGTGGATCCTAGCTGAAATGGTAACTATTCTGATTAACATTCACTTCATGATTACAGAATAAAGGAAAACAGCTTTTCTTTCTCCTCTAAAGACAGTGCTTGCTCATTAGAGTTTGGGATGTCCATATGTTTTCCAAACTCAGGCTGCAGCCCCGCATATGGAATTGCTGGTAATAGCTTTTACAACTAATTATTTGAAGATACTTAGGCTAATAAAATTATTTTGAAGAGGTATCTTGATTTTGCCAGAGATATCTGACTGCATCACTGAGGTGGGAGATGAGCAGCTGAGCTGCCTCCTGGCGGGTCCCATGTCGAGAGCAGGAATTCGAGGAATGACACCAGTAATGCTTTCCAGTGATGAGAAATCTGTAACAGCTTTTGAGCACTTCTGGGCCCCTTTCCTTTACATGCCACCATCACCAAACACTTTGTAGCACTTGGAGAAGACAAAGTGAATACTGAGGTTTCTGTTAATCCTGTCCATGAGGGAATCCTTGCAGAGCTCAGGATGAGCAGGAATGGGAGGCAGAGCTGGTGCTCTCCTGCAGATCTACACTTGCTCCTCAGCCCTGATGTGGATGACACACTCCTGACTGTAACTGCTGCTTCCAGGCACTCCAGGAAGTTCAGTGCTTGGAAAGGGAATGGTACTAGAGGAGTTGAGACTCTCTTTCTTCAAATACACTGGGAAGTGTCTCACAGGAATTCCTCACTGGAAGCAGAACAGGATCCAGCCCGAATTATTCTCTGTGTGCAACTCTTGAATTTGCAACATAATTTAAAGGAAAATCTGAAAGCATCTCCTGGCAATAAAAGGATACCAGTCAAAAAAATGTGCTGGCAGTGTTTCAGTGATAATATAAGGGGATTAATTATCACCAAGAGGTTACACTTTCAGCCTCTGACTCAAGTGAAAGTGCTGGTATTCAATGAGAGCACCACAAGCAGAAAGCTGTCAGCCAATCCACCATCTAAACAAGCAGGAACCACATCAGGCTAGTTTTAAAATATCAGGGCCCCTTTAAAACAATCTCCCAAGTCTGAAGCCAAGGAAAAAGAAGCGCCCAGCTGGGGCAGTTCAGTTCTTGCAGCTGTGCCAAAGCCCTGGCACTGCCTGCCCTGGGGTTCCCTCTTACCAGGGACAGATGCTACCACTGCTTGCCTGGGGGAAGCAGGACAAGAGGAAAGGGAAATTAAAAATGTCAAGAATGCCTTTTGCTTATATAAAAACCAAAACAAACAAAACCAACCAGGAAACTTTACCTTTATACTTCCAGTGCTTATCTTTTCTTTCTAAGAATTAAACCCTCGATATACTAATCAAAGGTCTGCAAATATTTGTAGCTGCAAAGGGCTTTGTCCTGACTTTGTTTTGGTGTAATAAGCACTGGCAAATCTAGTCTATAATTTTGATTTAAAAAAAATAAATCTATAAATAAACAAGTGTGGTTGATGAAGCAAAACTGCGTTTCCAGCAGAGGCATACGTTCAACCACAGAATAATAAGGAAACAAAAGACACGATCCAGAACTTTCCAAAATATGTTGTCATTGTGCCTAGGGGCTTCAGCTGCTGGCTCCAGTCCTCTTCCCTTTGCAGCCAGCTCCAGAGGAACTCCCCTCTCCGGTGCAATCAAATCCACATTGACTGGTTTTTGGAAGAGACTTATTTTTATCATTCCCTTTCATTTCAGGCACTTTCCCAGCCCCAGACTTGCCGTCTCTCCCAGGCGGCCCCAGAGGAAAGCCCTGTCCTGCCTGGGCTGGGCACAGCCTCTGCCCGGGATGGGAGCCACAGCTGCTGTTCCACACTCTATTTTTAGATCCAACATTTTCTTGAGAAAACGCCTGAAGGATTCATTCCGGCGGCTTTTCCTCTCTGATCGCCGCTGCCACATTGGCTCCAGCTGGAGCGGGTATCCTCAGCCAGCAGGGCTCCATCCAGTGTCTGCCGGACGAGTTACTGAGAGCTCTGCCCACATTTATAAATTAAACCTCGAGACTGCCTCCACTCCAGGGAAAGTCATCCTCCTCAGTCCCAGAACCAGCAGGAACAACTGGAACAGAATTCTCAACGCAATTCTCGGCTGCTCTGCCTGACAGGCAAACATCCTGGGGTGCTCCCAGCCCTTCCATACCCGTTTGCACTCAGACAAGGCTGGAGGGAGAATGTGACGCTGTTATGAGCAATAGGTGATCAGACATTTTCTAAAATATACCACTGTGACATTCTTGGATTTGGATTGTTGGAGGTTTTGGCAAAAGATGCCTTTTGAGCTTACCAGACCCGGGATTTGACCCTGTTGCTTTTAACAAGTGAGGCCAAGCATAAGGATGTGCACAGCATTGTTGAGCACAGCCTCCAGGTTCCTACCTTCCCATCAAAAACACTCTTCAGCCTTTTGGTATCTAAAAGCTTGTTACTGGAGGGAATATCGGGATGTTCTAAACCACACTCCAGTACAGTCAGGAGTGTCCCAGTCTAAAAACGCTGCTGTCAACAGTATAAAACTGGATAAGCGTATTTATCTACATGAAAAAATGTCCTTTAATCTTAGTTCCACCCTGTAAGATGTAGGTTGCATCTTAAGCTGTTCCGTGCTGTCGGAATAGGTGAAAGGAAGCTCTTTTGTACTCCTCATCTCTCGTGCACAGAGCATTAGCACGTGCAATTAGGCGTGACATTTGGGTAAATATTGCTTGTGTTAGCAGCCAAAGCACCCAGGAGACAGCGAGCAGGGAAAGGAAGGGGAACAAAGCCCTGCCGAGGCAGAGTTTTGTGCTGGCAAAAGTAACGCACAAGTGTGTTTTATCATTTTCACCTCCCCCTAGACTAAACTGCTGATACGTTGACAGTTGTACTTACTCACTTTCTGTGAGTATTACTCTTCATATTCAGCTTTAAGCTGAATTCTCTGGCATCTTACAAAATCCCAGCTACTTTCTGATTTTAATATCCTGAATTTCCGGCTTTGTATGTACATAATACTCATATCCACCAATCTTATTTAACACTGAACAGTTCAGCACTAAAGAGGGGCCGAGAATGGGGATGCTCCTTTTAAAAGTCTCACAGAGACGAAAGAAAAATGCAAAACTAATACCTGTATGCACAGATTTGCTGCTAGGCACCGTATTGGTTGAAAGGTTGTGCACTCTGACACGATCATTTCATCAGCAAGGGCAGGACTGTAATCCCTCAATGCTTGCTGGGAATTCACACCCTGGGGATTTTCTGCCGTTAATTACAGTCGGGTTACTCAGCACCGAGGCTCCGGGCAGTGGCTGTGCTCAGATCTGGGTTACTGGGCTCGGCCCTAAGGTCTTTTCCAAGAACAAAAGATACAGGTTGCAGTCAATTCTGAGCTGCAAACTGCTTTAGTTTATCTTTAAAAGTGACACAAAGAAAGAACATTTTATCTGCACATTTGAAGAAAATGTCCAAACCTTTCCCAAAGGTATCCAAAGTACCCTGCGTGTGGATGATCTGCTGGTTTGGTTGCTGAGGGTTTATATTGTGAAAACACAGGCGATTTGAGAGTGGACAGTTTAAATGCCCTGCTCTGTGCTCCCAGAGCAGAGACTGCTGGAGCTGCAGAGCCCGGCCAGCGTGGCTGGGTCACCTGCACAGGGTGGCCCAGGAAGCCACCCACTCCTTTCCAGCGGCCAATTTGCAAAGCTGTGCTCATCTTCACAAAAGACTGAGCTATTTTTTTTTTCTTTTGTGGCCTCCAGATGTTTTGGAGTAAGTTTTAGACATTGTATATTGCATCCATATTTAGGTTTTAAATGAAAGCACACAAAAGATTTTAAAATAAAACTTCTTGCTGGCTGCTGGAGATGATTAAGTGTGTAAACACTGCAAATTGACAGACACTGGGCTTTCATGTTTCATTCTGGTCAGTGTTGCATAAACTTTGCTTTTTGCTTTGTTTTAATCAGTTATGAATCTGATCTTTTTTTTTTCTATTGATAAAAGTGAGCTCCAGGATCACCACCAGCAACTTTAGCTCCAATTGCTGAGATTTCACACCACCACAGGGAAGGCCTGGTGTCAGAACATGTAGTATCCAATATGTGTTATCAGATCCATAAACTGTAGGTGTTTAAAAGTCATAAGCTTTTTCCCTATTCAGCCTGGCCTTTTGGATGTGGGGAGCAATGGGCACGGCAAGCTGCTCACACCATCATGTTGTGTCAGGGCTGATGACACTGGGGATGGGCCTCCCTGGGAAGTGCACATGCATTTTCAAAATGCTATTCTTGGGGTCCTTCACCAAAGATTCTTAAAAAACCTGATCTGTCACGCAAGAAGATGAAATGTAAAAACTTTTCACTTCAGAGAAAACTGTATCGGAGGGTGGAAGCAAACACAGAGCTATTTCCTTTCAGAGAAGTTGTTCCTACCAGCTTTCACTGTCAGAATGCTTAATGGCCATTTGATGGACTTGCAACAGTGAAAGAGTTTAGGATTGAGACATAATTTCACTTTTACCAAACTCCTGGTTATGGTGGGGTCTCACAAGTGTCCGGAAGCTTTTCCAAATTCTCAGAGAGGGAGTAAAAGCCTCATTTTCTGCAAACACCTGAAGAGGTTCTTGCAGAGCTCCACCCAGCAGCCACAGGTAATGCAAACTCCCCTTCTCAGCCGATTTGTCTGCTTAGAAACTCGCATGTGCAAACCTTGCCCGTGGCACAGCTCCAGCACCATCTGCTCCCCTGTCTCCAGAGCACAGCAGTGAGGAGCTCTGACAACTGAGGCTGGAACATACGGTGTGTTCAGAGCACAGAGCCACTGCACAAAGTAGGCCTTGAAGGGGCTGAGATGGTTTGCACTGTCCTTTGACATCCATTTTAGTATTTTCTGCTGTTTGGGTAGAGATCATTGGCTATCGAGTTTAAAATTCAGGAAAAAGAAAATAATTCCTCGATGTTTCACTGAAAAAGCTACACACGTATTCAGGGAAGCTGTGTATTCAAGCTTCCACTTTGTGTGGAAAAAGACAAACAGGGTAACAGAACTCGTATTTTCAATGCCCAAATATGTACGTACAAATGATTTTGGCCCAGGAAATCCTTTGAAGAGTTATAGAACATCTGGACTGTGCAGAGTGGAGCTCTCCTGCCCTAACTGTGGCCCTGCATTTAGCAGAGGGAAGGGGGGACTGCCTCTCATGGACACGTCGCTGTGCAGCCTCTGGAATCCCATCACTGCTGTGCACAGGAGGGAGCTCTGGAGTCACCCTTGGGCAGGGCCAGGCCGGCTGAGCCGCTCATTCTCCTGTGGTGGCTGCCAGAGACATAAACAGCAAATAAAGCGCTCCCTGTGCCCTGTCATGTGCCCAGCTCGTGAGCCCAGCCCTGCCCTCCCAGACAGAGCCTTGGGAAGCGTGGATGATGCACGGCAAGCTATAGTTCTGCTTTGCCTGGTGCCCTAATGAAGGCCACTTTTGTTCTTGAACAACTGCTCAAATACCACGTTTGATTTCATGAGAGTGGGAGAACGCTCTTAATGTGAGAGAGATCCATTCTATTCACTCTTTCAGAGCTTCTCCCACAGCACTTTTTGGCTGTGAAGAAAACATTGCTTGGGTTCTCCCAGAAAACATACGACCTCCAACAGTAAAAGAGTTGTTTAAAGAAAGAGGTTATTTCTGCAGTGGCCAACAGTTGTTAAGGATGGTGATTTCACGGCACCTGGAGAAGGAAGAAGGAAAGGCAGGCAGCAGCTCTGCACGCAGCGTGGCCAGCCCAGGGCAGGTGTGGCACCTCTGGGAGTACCTGAGGGCTCAGGGGGAGCACTCCTTTTCCCCACAGAACCTCTGTACCTGGCACACAGAGCTGCACTCCAAACAATGTGTGGCATCTCTTCTAGCACGGAATTAGATACAAAGCCAGGGAGAAAGTTGGGTACATGAACTACCTGTGTGTTTGCTCACTACTGTTGAGTCTGGCCGAACCTATTGGGAACTGGGAGCAGTGTAAAAACCTGTCAGTATTTACAAGCTTCTGGAACAACTCCATTCTTTAATCATTTCTAAGCTCCAAGAAAGCAAGAAAGGACAAATGAACAGCTCTGACAACATACTGACTGACAACGTGTTAACATTTTTAAAGCACTCCAAGGGCGCTTTCCAAATAGGTTTTGGAAGGTGAAAGAAATGAACAGAATGCAGTGTGTGCAGCCAGAAGTACCGTGTGATGGCAGCTTCAGTGATTCTTCTGCGGTACTGAACATTCTTTGACTTGCAGAAACTCAAACAATCTGTCTCTGAAGAAATAGCTCCAGGATGTTGCGACAGGAAGGAAATGTACTGTGTAAATGCTGGAGCGTCTTATGGAACTGAGAGATGCTGTGCCTTAGGAAAATTGATTGGGAAACATTTAAGTAATACACGTGTCCAAAGAACAGGATCGAGATGCTCTGAAACACAGAGAGCTGATGAATTGAAATTACAATGAGACATGCATCTGCCTCCCTGTATCCACTGCAGAGTCACCTGACGTGACTGTATTTGCAGTGTGAGCTGTGATGTAGCAAAGAACAGCCACAGACGGGCCCTTCACTGTGCCCCAATGATCATTTTTATGTTTAATGCACCAGCATGGAACTCTGGGAATGACAGGAGCTGCCCAGGTTAATTCCTAAAGCAGACTAGGAAGGAGCAAAGCGCAAGTGCTCCGTGAGCACCATGCTTACCAGGGCCAGTCCTCTCCACACTCCAAGCAAGGAACAAAACTAAATGCGCTTGGAAACTCAATTTGACAGCTGTGAGCACTGCTCTGTGGATGCTTGAATGGGGACCATTTTGTCCCTAAGAAAAGTCCTGAGTTTCTTGTAGGTGTTGAACTGTAAATATTGAAGCTGCATTGAGCAATGGTGTCCAATGAAAAGGGAATTTATCCACTCTAGGCACCAGCCAAAGCCTATAATTTTTCCTCAGAAAATTCCCTATTGATAGCACTCACAAAAGCTTTCCCACATCGATATTTTTAACAATGCTGCTTCTATTATCAGAAAAAAAACAAACCCAAAAAAAACCCAAAACAAAGCAAAACAAAAAAACCACCCAGTTTTGCTATTGTGAGTGTTGCAACCACAAATTTATTCTCTCTATTAAACTGTCAGTAACTTTTCACTGAAAATATTCTCATCTTCTGGAATCTGGCTGCCTTCATCTGAGCTGAGAAATAAGGGAAAATGATCCTTCCAAATTCCCCGAAATCACTAACTTGGTGAAAAGTTTTCATACTGTATAACCAGTGATACATCTTCAAAATGCTCAGTTTACCCACCACCCAAGGCATGTGCAGAGGATGAACTTTTCTACTTATGTTCTAGCACTATCCACACATTTAGAGATGACATCTGACTCAAACTCACACAAACATGTAAGCAACAAGTTACTAACACATACACTGTGCTAACAAACCAGCAAAAGCAGGGGGGTGTTGGACTCTGAAAAAGGAGGAATTGATAGTCTGAGCAGAGCCTGAATTCCACACGCTCCTGGTCCTGGGGTGCAGCTCGACTTTTGCAGCCCCCAGTAGCATCTTGGTTACATTTTCTTACTCATTATACCTACAGGACATCTTACTGGAGCAGAAAAGTTCTGGAATCGTTTGGGAAACCAAGGTCTGCTGGGTCAAGTAGGAGTTCTAAGAGCCAAGTAAAGTGAATCAGAAAGTGCTGACACCTGAGAGTGCCACCCCGTGTAATTCCAAGGGACTGGCGAGTGCTAGCGGAGAGTTGGGTCCTGCGCAGCTTCAGGAGGGCTCTGCCAGAGGGGCCATAGGGAAATTCAGGTTACGTTTCATTGACTGATTGTAATCCAGGTACTGTTTGAAGCGAACAGTGAGTCACATCCATGACAGCTAACAGTCTATACACATGGCAGCCTACTACACTGGTGGGAAACAGTGCCAAAATAACTAAGAGGCAATTCCAAAACAAGCCAAGGCAGACCCAGATCCATATTTAGCTTTAAATTACGGAGTAGCAGGAAAAAATGCCAGGTTGTCAGCTTTTTCTGCTTTACTCCATGGAACACTGACAACAAGCAGGGCTGCGTGGCTGGAAACCAAAGTCAGGGCAGAGGGCAGGGCAAGGTTGGAAAAGAGGCAGAAAGCCCCAGTTTGGGGTTAGCTCAGGGTGGAAGTTCGGGAAGTGGCCGAGCCCTGGCAGGCAGTGTCTCTGAGGGGGGGGCACTGTCCCGGGCAGGCTCTCAGCCAGGCCAAGCCCATGGCTGTGGCTCTGCTGTGTTCCAGGAAGGATGGGACAGGAGCACGTTCCACAGGCAGCTGGAGGATGGCTGGAACCACCAGCAGCCACAAGAGCCCAAGGAAAATCTCTTCAGACAAGCAGAACTAATGAAAGGACTGAGGGCTGGCAGACGATTGCCGCCAGTGCCAAGGTCTCTGAGGAGAACCACGCAGCTCCCACTCTGTCCCACTGAGCTGACAGCTTGTCTGTCTTCCAAACTCTTGAATTAGCAGGGATTTTTCACCGTCACTTAGTGCTGTATGGTCTGGGAGAAGAAGAGGGAGGAACTGTATCTTCAGACGGGTCCCACAGAAGCCCTTGGTACTTTCAGTTCTGGCGAGAATTGAAACGCCCAGCCAGGGCATTAACTGCAGATCATTCAAGCTGATCGTAGATATTTACAGTCTTCCAAACAGCATATTCCAAGCATACAATTAGCATGAGTCATTAATCCTCCCATCCCCTGACAGTCAGAGCTGCGGTTTTCACATGAGGGACTTGCAGTAGTCATACACTTTGATAAGAAGGAAATCAAGTATTATAAAAAAGAAGAGGTTTTGTGGGTATTTAGTCACTAAGCTACTGATTAACATACAATTCATGTCTGGGGTTGAAATCCTCATTCCCACAGGTGAGGGTACGGGCTACAGGCACCCCACAGCAGCACTGTGTTCAGGATGAAGGGTTGTGCACCTCAGATGGACTCTGCTCTGCAGCACTGACGTAGTCCCAAAGCCACGTGTCTGCAGAGCTGCCACCCCACAGTCACCTCAGACCCACACTGGGGTTTCCTCGTGAGTGATCCCGACCATCCCACTGCTCTGGGAAGCCCCTGCTCTGCTCTGCTGGAACTAAATACAAAGAGAAGTGGCCCATGTGCACTAATTAGGAAAATAGCTACAAGTAGATGAACACTGATCAGGACTGCCATAGCCTGATTTTATTGATCACTTAAGTAACATTTAAGTGAGAAGTTTTTATTAAGGTACCCTTCTGATGATCTTGATTCTTAAGCTTACGCAGGGAACAGCAACAGAGGGATCTTGATCTCATCTGAAGCCTCTGGAATTATTGGGATACAAAGTAATAAAACACTGCAAGGCCAATACAGCTCTGAAGGGTTGGCCCTTCACAAAAATCAAGACCATCCGATATTTTTAAAGAAATATTTTGCTTATTTTGTAACAGTTTTACTAACATATTGCTTCCCAAGAGAAGTGGATTTTTTTGTCGGTTATAACAATAATAATAAATCAGTATATACCCATGCCTTCATATATTGATCTTAGAAAATATGTTTTAAAATCAGTCCCTTACATATCATCAGACTGGGAATGCAAATCGTGGAGAATTGTTTCTGTGCCCATTTTCCACATTTCATATGTCTTCTAAATTAGGGGCCATAAGCTGTAGCAAATACAGAGTTTAAAATCCAGTTCATTAGCTCCATGAGCCAGCAGCAACCCTTCCAACCATTTTAGGTACTGTAGGAAGAATGTAGGTGATTTGGGAAGGAATATGTCTTGGATTTTAAAGTCTATTTGCCACTTCTCCATTAAGCAGCAGCTGTTGTCAGAGTTTTAATGCTAACTTGAATCACAGAAGAAAATGTTAAACTACTGCTTTAAAAAATCCGGTAGAATTGGAGCCCAGCTGTACTATGGAATACAACACGTTTTCCTGTCCCTTCGCCAGATCAGCTGCTGAGACTTTGGAAAAACATCCCTATCAGAAGGGGCTGAGGCAATGGAACCTTTTCCCCACCACTCCACACGAATGTGGGAGCTGTTTCTTTCTCTTTCAGATAAAAAGCCAAAACCAGCAAAAGAATGTGCCGAGTGTCAGGCTGCAGGCAGCGGTGCTTTCTGTCCCCAGGAGAGCCGGGAAAGAGCCCTGAGGATGTGCTGGACCCTCCTCATGGGGCTGCTGCACAAGGCATGCACTACACCCAGGCAATCAGCCAGAAACAAACAAAAGTATCACACAAAATAGCACAAAGAGCAGTGTGTATGTAGGTAGGAGAGTAAATCCTGAACGTTTTGCAGCTCTGGGATCTCGCCCCTTTCTTCCCATCCACCGGAGCCACAGGGGACCCCATGAGGTGAATAAAGCATTTCGTGCCCTTCTGCCATTGTGCAGGCTTTGCTGCTGGATCGTGCCAGCCCTGGTGTTAACAGATGCTGAATACTCTTCTAGAGATCTTGTTAGGTCCCACTTGTACCCCCCGTTCAGCCTCACACACATTATACCGGGAAATCTTTTGACCATGTGGAAAATACCATAGGCAAGGAAGTGTTAAAAAGCAGAAAGCCTCGGGAAAAACTGGCAAGTGGAAACATTTCTATTGTCTTATTGACTATATGAAATTGCTGTAGCTCAGTACATGCCACAAAGCACATCACAGACTATTAAAGCTCTTAACACAACGTCTTGACATTTTGATTTCCAGACCCAGTGAGGTATGGTTGTTTTCCTTGTTAAATTCGCCCCATTTATCTCTGAGCTCACCTCACTTTTCGCTTGTAGCTTCCTTCATTCTCTTGCCATAATCCATCCCCATGAATTCTTTCTCCCAGTTACTCTCCTCCTCCTTCTGTATGTCTACTATTTGACAAATTGATTTGGTTTCCTTTCCTGGTACAATTGCTGATTTTAATGCCTCTCCCTCTGCTCTGTGACGAGTCTTGTCTCTGTCCAGTGGCAGTCACACTTCCAGGCTCCATGTGCACACTGGACAGCAGAGGCCTTTAGATGTCCATGCCTGGGTTAGGTGGGCACCACGTTGTGGGGGGAAACCTGAAAATAAGGATCTCATTCAAGTGAACGTTTTGTCTCCTGCTGATCATCTTGGAGCCCTCTAGAGAGTGAGAAGGATTCATTCTTTTTGGGAGGTTTTTGACTGTTTTCCCACTTTCAGCGCACATAAAAATACTGCCTACTTTTGAGAACTCCTCTTGGGATTTCTTTCTCTATTTTTGTTACAAAAATTATGAAGAAGCACACTCACAAGAGAGAACTAACGCACATGAGGGTGTCCTGTCCTGGTACCCCAAGGAGGATGCCTCATGCGCAGCCCCACAGGGCCTGCAGGCCATGGCCAGAACCCCCATTTCTGTGAACCCCAGCCCCCAGGGAGCTGCTCTGAGGCACCAGCACGGCTGCTACATCACTCAGCCACATCAACACCAGTGGCACAGGAACCATTTGCATGTCAAATTCACAAATTAAACATGTGAACAGATGACAAGTGAACATCTTGATTCACACTGTTTCTCCTGCTTGTCAGCTCCTGGCAGTTAAGAACAGTCACTCCAAAAAGTGCTAAAAATAACACACAGTCAGGCCCTGCCTTCAAATTCTTTCTTTCCTCCAATTTTGCTTTGATATTCTGCTCGACACTGCTAATAATGAAGTTAATATGGCCCAGAAACCATTGCTCTAATTTTAAAGTAACATCAGAAATACATATGACCTCTGAGCAGATGGAAGGGCAGATGAGATGCAAACATCCAGCTAAGCCATGCTCTCAGTCTGGACTGTTTTCTCAGGTGACACCAAGAGAGCATAAAGAAGTATGAAAGTACAAAGACTCAGAGACTAATCTGGGTTCTGACGCTTGTCAGGGAGAAGCGCAGATCCACTTCCTCACCCCCAGGATTAAGGAGAGTTTCCCAAAGGCTTGTCCCCGTTTCTCTTGTGCCACACAACATGCCGCACGAGGTGCTCTACACCGTGATCTCTCATGTTTTCTCTTTTTAAAATTTCTCCAAACCACAACAGTTTCCCATCCCTTCCCCTCCTTGGATAACAGACTCCTTCTTTAGCCACACAGAGAAGACTCCTCTGATGTCCCGCAGTCTCCATTTGTCCGGCGCCGTGCTCGGAGCAGGGAGCACAGGGAGTTCCCCCTTGTCCCCTTCTCTTTCCAGGGAGCTCACACACCAGCCCAGCTTCCTGCCCAGCTCCTGCTCAGGGAAAGGCTCCCCGGTGTCTCCTGAGTGCATTTCACGGCCGGCACAGCCGCGGGGCACAGCCGGCATCCTGCGGGAGGAAAACCATTCCTCACCGCCAGCCCCACGCTGCGGGACAGCCGCATCAAGCCGCTCTGGAATTACCGGCTGTGAAATAAAATTTCCGCTGAATTAAGCCTGGCCGATGCTCAGAATTTTTGATGTAGCTCCAGAGTCCTGACAATTCTGCCACAAAACTCGTGGAACGCAGATGCATTGGGAAAAATTCAATCAGATGAAACACTGTGTGCTCAAAAACTACAATCGCTGATGCCCAAGTCCCCGTCAGAAAGTGAAAATTAATAAATAGAAATGTCCCTTCCCAAAAGTGACAAATCATTATTACACTCTGGTAGAGGGAAACCTGAACTGATCTAATTGTTCAAGTGAGTAAGCACGAAGCAGATAACCAATGACTCCCAAACAACAAGAGTTCTGAAAGCTGATTTTGATTCCAGCCAGGGAAGGGGTTATCCCAATGCCAGTTGTGCACTGTCAGCTTCTGAGCAGAATAAATGTGCTATTAGTGCTTCTATGTGTAAAATTCTTGTCAAAACAGACTTCTTGTTTTTGAAAGAAAATAAGAGGCAAATACACAATCATCAAGGGTTTAAATGAAATATCTCCTTGGAGTGCAATATTGTCTAAAATATCACATTTCATACAATGTGTTAAGACACACCCTGCTCTGCACATGGCACCTGGTATATTGATTTTATTTAAAATCATGTGTAGCTCACATATTCTAACAGCAAAGGGAAACTGGTCTGTAATTCTGAAGGCACTGAGCATTTCACGTCCTGCCCAAAAGCAGCAGAATATTTACAGATTCTCAAATGCTGTTAAGGTGAGGATTTCTGAAAAAACATAACAGAAATAAATAGCATTGACTAAGTAAGTTGTAGGAGAATATAATGCAATTTCTATTTACAATGAACTGTCCATTAATACAGTAACGAGTAACACAGCACCACAATAACACAGCTGTAAATATTAATTTTATAGCTTCAAAGTATAAACGAACTAAAAAGCAAGAGATTAATTCACTATGAACAGCAAAACTGCCAAAGACTTTCACAGCAAACTTTAAAAGCTACTGTGGGAGTTGACTTTATAGCAACTATCACCTTTATTTCATGCATATTGTTTCTGCGGCATCATCAAGGGAATACAAAATTCACACAGTGCCTTTTTTGTTTAATTATGATAATGATCATTTATACCAATGGCATACAGACAAAAGCAAAAGGTATCAAGAGACTTTAATCTCAATTTAGTTTTTTACTGATCCTGTTATTCCTGCCTTTTTATGCTACAGGTTTCTGTTGTATTGGTTAGAAAAGTAGGGAAGACAGCACAGATTTAAGAGAGAACTGGTGATTGCTGAATACTAAATTAAGAAATTCATTTTGCAGAAGAAAATGTCCCAATACTTGTAGCAATTATAATAAACAAATCTCATCATTGAAATCACCGTGACTAAAAAACAGGATGATCAATCTTGCCCAGACTCTACTTGTCAATTTGGATTTTTAGATCATAATTTTTGTTTCATGCTGAATGAGGAGATTAAAGTAAAGAAATTTCTTCTGCTCTCTAGAGAACCTGGGCCCATGAGGTGTTTGCTCCTATTCCTCCCCCTGGCACCTCAGTGCACACCCCCAAACCAACCAGGCTGAGACACACGTGGGTCAAAAGGTCAATGGGGAAGGTGACCCCTGCTAAGCATGACAGGGGAAAAGATTAATGTAGCTTTTGCTTGTCTAAATGAAATTAAAACCTGCAGATAATAAAGCCTTTATACTGATCTTTGCTGAATGACTACACAGAAATTAAATATCCCAACTGACTCGCTCATCTGTGATGTTTTAAAACTGATAAATAGTTTAGAAACATCTTCTAGGAAAAGGAGATTGCACAAAATATTTCTGGCACCTTGGACAAGGCAACCAACAAAAAAGGGATGAACATCACTAGCCAATAAACAAATTAAACCTCATTTCTATTGCTCCAATTCACCATGTCTTTCTAAAAAAGGACCATCAATGGCAGTAGGATGTAACAGAGCAGCAGAAAAACCAGTCTCAGGTGACGTGAGTCTTACATTGCACACTGCCATTTCTTTCTTACAAATTCAACTCTTCCTTGCTTTATTTCTTCCTCTGCACACTGGAAATGACAGCACTAATCCCTTTTCTTTTGTCAAACATCCCGAAGTCTGCTGAGAGGGAAAAGCATTGCAGAGAAGGGCAGTGCAGTCCCCTGTGTGCTGGGTGCCGTGGCTGTCAGGGCACAGTGACCAGCACAGCTGTGCCTTGGGTTCAGGGCACACACCTTGGCACACGCAGCACTTCCAGCCTCACTGCTTGGAATGGCCTCTGGTTTTCTTCGTGACACGGTTTTTCAAAAGGAAATATGTTTCCTTTTCAGCAGAGATACGTTTCTTACGAGAAGGAAACCACAGTGTCACACTTTTCCTGAGCAGACAGGAACACAGCAGCACATGTCCAACCAGAACTTCTCCAGGGTGTTCCTGAGGCCGGTCACAGCCCTGCTCAGGGGATGCTGAACTCCCACTGGGGCCATGGAAAGGGGCACTGCATCTTCAAAGGAAACAGATTTGCTTCAGAAAGGGGCAAGAAGTTGAAGAAACATCTGTAAAGACTGATAATAGATTCACTTCCTGAAATTCTTTTACAACTACTGCTGTGAAAAGCAGGAAGTATGGGCAAAAGAAGGAAAGAATGTTGCAAATAAGGGAAGAAATCTTTCTCACCCCCAAAA
This sequence comes from Chamaea fasciata, assembly GCF_029207755.1. Classification (NCBI taxonomy): domain Eukaryota; kingdom Metazoa; phylum Chordata; class Aves; order Passeriformes; family Sylviidae; genus Chamaea; species Chamaea fasciata. The sequence goes on along the minus strand of NW_027094096.1, from coordinate 21,220,472 downwards.
CTGCCTGGATTGCTGAATGGCGCTGGAGATGGGACTGGAGGTGTCCTTACGAGGATATCTCTGTCCTGATAATGCAAAGGGGCAGCAGTGTGGCTGCTGTCACCGGCCAGCTTCCCACCTGGCTGCAGGGTGGTGCAGGGTGGCGGCGGCACAGTGAGTGCACACCCCGAGGCACAGCCCCTTCCCACACCAGCCAGGCTGGGCTGCAGCAGGGTGAACAAACCTTTACTGGGGCACACTCCCGGCAGGTCACTGCAAACCCACCTGGCACTCTGAAAATGAACTCTCAGTGACAAGGGATGTCAGCTTTCTGAAGCTATACTGGACCTAAGAGGATGAGGGTCTGTTGAATACGGTGTTTCATCCCCAAATAGCAAATTTCAGAATATCAGGTGACAAGGGTGTATACAGATGCAGATACAGTTTTCTCCTCTTTCTTCTGTATATGTACTTGAATAAATATTATACAAATGTAGCAGATCCCCTCGATAATTTGGTCTTTAAAATAAAAATCCAATGCATTCCTCTCAAGATTAATTGCTAATCTTTGCAACTTGCCTTGGAAGATGCATTTGGCCGAAATTACCCTCCTGCTTCTCCTTTTCCTAAGGAAATGCAATTCTTCTATTAATAACTTATGTGGTACAGACCAGACTTTATCGCATGCTGACAGACAAATCTGAGTTAAAAAGGGATCTCAGTTACACTTCCCAATAAATCCTCCAAGCAGGCCATTTGATTTTCCTCTCTCCTGTGCTTTACAAAACTTCTCCAGCTCCTATATCTGCACAGCTTCTCTGAATCCTTTCTCTGTGCATGGTCTAAGTAATCCCAAGTGCTTCCCACTGCAGGCAGTCCCTTTGCCATGGGGCCATGTTGCAGCTGGAGCACAGTGTGTTCCCCCTTCCCTGCTCCCTGCTGCTGCTCCAGGCAGGCACACTGGAATCCCCAACTCCACTGAAATGAAGCAATTAGTTTTTAACAGTGAAGTTATTAAGGTGCAGCAAAACATCTGTGAAATAAAGCAATCATCCTTTCTGCTCTAGCATAAAACGTATCTGGTTTACTCTTCTTCCCTTTCTTTATAAGGTGAATCAATAGTTCTCTATTGAATAAATCCCTGCCCAGCAAAGCAGATTGTGTTTCCTGCAGACACTTGATAGCTCAGTTTGACTTAATGGTCTTGAGCCATATTGACTTCCACATTTTCCACATTTTAACAGAGGAATGCCGCAATAAATACCAAGAACAGTAAAAACATGTGAGATCTTTCTCTGCATCTCTAAATGAAGGAAATTGATAAAAGGTACTCGAGCAAAGCAGAGATTTATTTATTTATTTACTGCCAATTTAAACTGTGACTCCTCTGATCTATCTCGAGGCTTTAGCAATGCTATTTGGAAAGAACAAAACATTCAACCAAAGATGTTGGCTGCAACCAAGATACGTCTTCCTTCCCCCAAAGAAAAACAAAGCTTTTCTCCAAAGCTCATGAAGTTTTGTGAGAATCAATGATCTCCTAGCTCTCCCCCACTGAGGGAAGTGAGGGGCCACACGCTGGCCTGTGCCAGTGCCACTGCTCTGCCCCTGGGTAGGGCCAGGCGAGGGAACTGCACACGAGGTAAGGTAAACTATTAACGTCTTCTACAGCAGCTCAATATGCTTGCATTGAACTGCACCCAGAAAGGAAACAGAAGCCAATATTGCCTATTAAGTAGAGACAGGCTAATAGCAAGGAAAACAATTAGTAACTATTATGCAAATTCTGAATTGGCTTTTCTATTCAGCCATTTTTTGGCACCCGTGAAAATGGCTTTTGTTCACACTAATATTTGGGAAAGAGGTTTTATTTATGCAAATAGATGCATTTCTAAAAAAAAAAAAAAAAAACAAAACCAAATTGCATGTAAATGAGCATATTTGTGCATCAATTAGTGAATTTGAGTTTTCTTTGCTGCAAATACACATCCATTTCAAATGGTTGCAAATGACTAGTGAGAAGAACAGGAAAACATAAATGAGTCCATTTTCCTGAGCACTTGACAGACACCAAAATGCCCATTGTGGAAGAGATGGGGAGCTCTACAGATGGATAAAGAGAGCAGCACAAAGCAGCACAGTCTACAGAACTGCAATTCTTAGTCAACCTTTTAAGTCTTCTGAAACACAAGAGAACAAATAGTATTCCAAAAAGTCCAAGTTTATTCTGCCCGTGTTCTGCTGGCATGCTAAAAATACTCACTGCAAAGGGCATCAGAGATGTAACTAGACAGATACTTCAAAAGTGACAGTCAGTGGAGAACAGATTGCTGCTGAGACCAATCCCGGCTGCTAGGATTCCTCTTCTATCAGTTAGAAGACACAAAAGCCCAATAAATCAAGGTGTAGCGACAGGCTCAAGAATAAATTCCATTAATTTCAATTTTAGCTTCCTCCTGAGGAGAGGCAGGTGCCCCCCATATGGTCCCACCACAGCAGAGAGGTCTGCATTTACCTCCAAGGTAGACCAGGGGAAGCTGCTGCTGGCCTTTGCTGCTCCTGATTTTGGAGGTGAAGAGTGAGTTCAGAGGTGCCTCTGAAGCCTTGTGCTGCCACCTGCACACAGACTGGGATGGTGCCGTGGTGCCCAGGGCCCTCCCAGCTGTCTCCCTTCAGAAACACACCCCTGTCACCCAGCCAGGCCAGGGCTGTGACCGGCTCAGCACAGCCAGACTGCCCTGGGCCCCTGTGCCTGCCCAAGGGGATGGCTCCGAGGCAACACGGAACTCCCTCCTGGGCACTGGCACTCAGAAGAAACTCCCAAGGGAGAGATACTCCCTTCACACATTCCTTCCCGTGTCAGTTGCCTCCCAGAAGACTTTGCAGGCTTCCACTGAAGTGCAGAAGTAAGGGTGCACTGATTTTCCCAGTGAGTGGCCCCATGGTTAAACAGGTGCCAATCCCAGCTGGGGCTATGCAGTGCTTGGTCCATGAACACCAAATAATGTGCGGAACACGCAAATCTATTTTTTTTGGCCTCATTTACATTACTTAAAAAATACAAACAACATACCTCTTGAAAGTCAAACATGGCACAATCTCTGTTCCATTCTGGTAGTACATCCCTTAATTTGGGGTTATGAAACTCAGATTCCTTCTCTCACCTGAATGATCTCAGCAGAGATCCCCACCTTTGGCAGTGTACTGAAATTTCTGTCACAAACTCAGTCACCAAAGCCCAGTTCTAATCCTGCTCACACAGGGTTTCCAGCAGGTTACAGGTGTATGGCACACACCAGACATGGATAAAGCACATCCATTCCCATGGCTCGGACAGTGGCATCACTACCACTCTGATTTGGCGTGACTGCAGCTTTAGAAGGAAGGATCAAAACACACTTTATCAATTTCCTACCAACAAAAATTGGGGATTAGACATGTGGAAGCATTTATTTACTTAAACAAAATACTCTTAATTTTGTAGTCTCTTGCTTTTACGCACTGCAATTAGAGCAAAGTAGCTGATTTGCTTCAGCAAATATTCAGGTATTCCTTCAGTATCCCATCCACTGTCTGGGGATGTTTTTATCCCCTCAAAATTCCCCACATTTCTTTAAACAGTAATATAAAACACACAGTGGGTATTCGAAAAAATTTTGAAACTGTTCAGGCAATAATATTCTCATCTGATCTTAATAGTGCTGTTTATGCAGCATATATAATTAAAAGCATTTTCAGTATCAGCTTAATTAATCTCAGAAGTTCAGTATTCAAAGAGCAGAGGAAATAAGCTTTTGCTGCTCATTATATATCATGCAATTATATGATGAAGACATCCAATCATAATTATGCGCCACAGTAATAACTCTGTGTCAGAGAAGTTCCATGATTCCAGAGGAAGTAAAAAGGCATGCCTTGAACAGTTTGCCTCAGGGCCTGAAGGGGTGAGTTCAGAGGCTGGAATGCTCCTAAAGGAGAGGAGGAAGCAGCCTGGGGGTGCGAGGATCGTGCCTCCAGGAGGTGGCACAGACCATTGACTCTTCCACCGAGGAGCTTGGTGTTGCTATAGGAAGTCAGAACAATGATTATAAAACCAGGAAAAATGCAAGAGCAGTATTTTCAATCCTCATTGCCCACCCCATGGCAGTGTGGGGGTGACTGTGCACATTAAGGCAGAAAACATATACATCAAGAACAGGGGAAAAGTGTGAACATCAGGAAGTTCAGAACTTAATTGGTTAAGTTATTCCCCCCTTATAGTTCACAACTGCTCCAAACCAGCAATCCCTTCATATTCAGGGACCCTGTCCTCAAAACCTGACCATTTAAACTAAATACCTGAAAGCACTAAGAGTTACACATCGAAAATGAATGTGTTAACTAATTTAGACAACCACAACTTAACTAGTTGCTCCAACAGCCACAGTGCACTACTGCACTGCAGCATGTTTACTGAATCAAAAGAGCTGAGTGACTAGAATATGCCACAGCTTTCCATATAGTATCTGGAGGCTGAAAGGTGAGAAGGGGCTGCTGCCAGCTCGTTAGCCAGACATCCCACAGTACAGTCAGAGGACAAAGAACTTGTGTGTTTTGCTGTAATTATGCTCATAGGAAAATCCTGAACACAGGTTACTAATAAAACATGAACTCCCGTAATTATCCCCACACAATTATATCATTATTTAATCTGTTTCTCTCCTGCTAACCACCGTGTGGCACCCAGCAGAGAGAATCAACCTGATCTGGTTGAGCCCCCAATGAGAACTAACAGAAGACACTTCCCAGGCTAAGTAATTAAAGCTGTCTGATTTTAAGTGTATGCATTTAAGCCAAAAGCTCTCCAAGGCCCCTCAGAAATTCTGCAGAAAATTGTGATGGTAAATTAAATCTTTGAAGCCTACCTGGCTTCAGCAGCCAGGGAATCCATCCAGGACTCAGCAGGAATTGACTCTTCCACCAAGGAGCTTGGTGTTGCTATAGGAAGTAAGAACTATGATTATAAAACCAGGAGAAGTGGAAGAGCAATACGGATTGAAAATAAGAAGTATATATGTCAATCATTCACCATGCAAAATGCCAGGTGAAATAATTGCTTCAGCTTAAACCCCAGTTCGGAATACGGAGTACACTTAAGGCCACAGAAGAAACTGCAGCTAAAAAGGCAGTGATCCCTCTTGGAAAAGGGAAGCAAGTGGCTCCTGACCAGCACTGAAAGTCACATGCTGAAAGTTGAGGACTGGAAAGACATCCCCAGATGAGGTACAGTCAGCCTGGGCTACTTCTCACTGACTGAGCTGAAGAATTTTTCAGATGTAAAAATCAAGATGGGTTATGTAGTTAAATCATAACAGGAATTATAATGGTTTGCACAAGCAAGAAGTCGAGCCAGTCAGTAAAAAACACACTGCAGAGGCTGTAACTCAGGTGCACAACTTCTGCATCCACCATCAGCACCTCAATCCTTCTTTTCTGGTGAGGCATCTGTCTCCCCTCTAAGCCACTGCCTCTCAAAGCACTCCAAATACTGGTGATACTGGACACCACACACACTGCAACAGCAGCATCCTTACTCCCTAATATTATTATCCCAAACATGCCATCCCTTTTTCCTCGTTGTTCCAGTTACAGCTAACCCCTATAATTTCAGTACTATTCTCTCGGCAAAGGAACAGAACATGCCGGAACATTCCTAAGAAACTGACAGGAAAACCAACAGAATTTATCCCTCCTTGAAAAGCCCCAGTGACTTTTGCTAAAGCAATAGTGACTTTTGCTAAAAAGAAACCATTAAGGAGGCAGTAATGATCAGATTTTATGAATTCACACAGAGGTAAAAATCTCTTCAGTTTCTATCCCTTTGTGGGTTTTATGCCGCTAAAACCCAGGTGCTGTGGCCTGAACGGGGGGGAGCAGGTCATTAATGCTTGGCTCCCTGGTGCTAAACGGCCTCTTATTGTACCCCTACATTTCATACACTGTTGCCATGAGCACAGAGTGCATATGGTACACTAGATAAATAAAATTAATTAACCTTGGACTTGGGGTTCTTTACTCCCTATGCATAACATTTGAGAAAAGAGTTCCTCAGAAGCTCTCTAACCCATTTTTACATCCTCTTGGACCCTGTGGCTATGCCAACCTACAGGTTCCTTTAGCCCCAGGTTGTTACACCACCTCAATATAAAAATAGCCTTCTGCTGAAACAAATAATATTATTTTTCACTGCAAAGAAAGCACAGCAAGCATCAGTGTCCCCAGGCAGTCTCCAGGGTGCTAAACGTGCTATTTCAGTTTGGTACTGCATGTACTGTGAACACACTCAGTACTCCCACACGGAGTGCTGTCTGATACATTCCCACTGGAGAGTTCTCCAGCACCAGGAGCTCTTTCCTTCCCTACCAGGAAATTCCAGGAGTCAGCTAACCAGTACTGGTAAACAAAGGGTTTGGCCTTGCTGTGCATGTAAATGAATACTCCCATACTTATCCACAAAAATGTATGCCTAGCTACACAGATTACCTGGAGCTGTAAATCCCACCTGTTTGTAAGGAATTTTCACCCTGCAGTGCAAGTGACCTCAAATGCCTTTGAGGGGGTCCCAGCATCTTTCCTGCAGAATTGATTGGCTCCTGGGGAGCTCCTACACCTCTAAGCTATCCTGTCCTGCCAGGGCACTGGAGATGACCAAGGAAAAGGAGGAAAGCAGAACCTTCCAGCTGGGCACACCCACTCTGGAGAGCAGGCACCTTCCAGGTGCTACCGCACCCCAGAGCCACTGCTTGCTGTGGCCTCCCCACAGCATCGCTCAGCCCAGGGTTGCCTGTGCACACCCTGCCCAGGCCTGTGCCCCGCTCCCAGTCATGCTGAGAGCTCCCTTCTGGAACTGGTCATTCAGGCTGTCAGAGAGCTCAGCCAGGTGCTCTTTCTTAGAGTCTTCCATTTCTAGGCCTCATCCATTAGGATTTCATTCTAATGTCTTACTAAACAGAAAAATCTGAATTCAGGTACTTTGTGGAGCAACCATGGATAAGCTTGGAATGAATGACCTTTATGGAAAGTGCCTTTTGAGGAGCTGTAATACAGGAAGAACTTCCTGAGCAGGTCAGTGCAGTTCAAGTGTGATGTCAGGGTCATTATTCCAGGTTTTTACCAAAACATCCTGGATCAATGCAGACACTGAAAATGAAAAACCTTTATCAGGAAAGTCTGATGGAGGTCATGGCCCCTTGGCTTTTGTGTTATCTATCACTGTTATCTTCTGTTCCACACAAGCTGCAGTAACAGTTTTAATTAAGTTTCAGATGCAAAGGTTCTGTATTTTAAAACAGAAAATAGGCATAATTAGATGTAAGACCTAGTATTCTCTAAAATCCTTTAAATGATCTTAAGAGAGCTGCAATTTCACCTTTCTTTTGGTAGATGTCCAGTACTGATGTTAGATTTATACTTGTGACCCACAGAGTCAAATAGAGGCAGGACTGCCCCAAACTCCCAACGTCTCACGAGGGGACAAGACCAGGGAAACATTTTCTTTCTTCAGCTACCAACTGCCCATAAAATCCGTCCTTTACTAAAAATGCACCATAGGAAATCTCAGGAGAATAAAAGACAACACTGAGAAGAGATCTAATAATCAGTTACTTGTTTTTCACGTGGAAGAGTTTGAAGGGCTGCCAGCACAAGTGTGTTGGTATGCAGGAGCTGAGAATTAAAAATAGTAATATAAAAAGTGAATGCTTTTTCTTCCCCTTTCTTTATGCTTTATTTCTCTTCACTAAATGTACTTTGCACATTGTTAGGTAGATATAATATGTGTAGGAGGGATTGTCGAGGTTGCCATGGTTTCTCATTTTTAATGAGCTTTGAGACTTCATAATCCAACCAAATACATTAATAATTACTACATCTATTTTTTTCCCTTCCCCCCTCCCTCCAAAGCACTCCAAAAATTCCTGGTGCTAAAAGTAAAACCGGTGATTTGAGAGACAATAAAACATCAAAGCAGAAGCCCACCCTCCAGGAGTCGGCAAACAGAGGCTTAGGGAGGTAACAGGAGAAAATAACCCCGTGAGTCAGGGATCTGTTCCACTGCTTCATGTCTCTCTTAACATCTAAAGTCAGCACAGTATTTGGTTTGGTTGGGTGCAAAACTCCCCGAACGCTCGACAAACCGAGTCACATCTGTCAGGAGCTGGTGACCCACTGAAGGCTGGCTGCACCAGCTCCGGTACTGTTTGCTAACTCTGCTCAGTGTGCAAGCACAGGCTGAAGTGCTCAGACGTTTGTGGGCAGCCACCTACCCCAAACACACAGTTCCAGTGCTTACAGCCTGGATTTGGCAAAGGAAGGGAGCAATTGTCTGACTTCAAACCGAAGAAGCTGAATGGGACAACTCAGGCACATACAGACAAAGCCTTTTTTGACTAATTCACTGACTCAAAGTAAACAAGACTGAAGAGGCAAAGAACCACTACTCATTTTAAAAACAAACAAACAAAATCTATTTCCTCTGTGAAGTGCTTTGCTTTTACACTACTGGATCAAGTAAATAGAGGTAAATAAGATTAAATAAAACACTGCCAGCTAAGTGTATGGCTTAGGAGAAAAGTGCTTAATGCTGCAGCAACCACTGAAACATGGTTTGCAGGAGGGCTTGTTGGCTGAAGCCATTTACATGTCATTTTTGATGGTCTCCTGATACTGATGAAATAGGTCAAGGTGTAGAAGGAATTTAGGCTCTGGGTCTGTGAATAACTCCTTGACTCAAGCACATCAGCAAAGGTGGATTTGTTACTTGCTGCCAGTGTTCACCTTACCTCAGGCAGTGGGGAGGAACAGAAATCCATCCCCTTGATTTGAGGGCAGATCAGATATGAGTACTCTATTTTTATCCAGGAGAAGGGAATTCTAGCCTGCAGGAAACCATCCAACTGGTACCACCGTGCTTACACAGCTCACAGGCAGCCGAGCAGCTGGGGTGAGAGCTCTCTAGAGCATGAGGCACTGCACGGACAGAGGATGAAACTCTGAGGGCTCCTGGTGGAAATTCCAACACAGGCTCTTCTAAAACCTTGCACGGCACTTGTGTGGATCACCATCTCACTTCTGAGAGAGCTGGGCACATAAAGACAGTAAAGTACAGACACGGTAAGGGACTTGCTGAAGGCCACACAAAATCTGTGCCAGGGCAGGAGACACCAAATCAGCTCCCAAATCCTGGAGACTTCTCAGTCGTGGTACTCTGTCCACAGACCGCTCTTCTCTATGAGGACAGAAAAGGACACCAGCACTACCTCTGGGTAGGGCAGAAAACTGAAACCTTGCTGTGATGTTAGAGATGAGAGGAGCCCTAGCACAGAAGTGCAACTTGGCAGAAATCAGGAGAAAAAAATTAACTACTTCTGCAGCATGAATCATCACAAACTTCAACACTGTGAAACAAACTTTTGGTGCCAACTTCCTGCATGAACTGTCTGAGGACTCTGACAGAGCAGCAGTGCTTTTTTACCCAGTAAACTCTTACAGAATGAAGGAAAATCACAATCTAAAACTTTCCATCCCACGTTGCAGCATGAATCAGAAATTGCTGATTTCTCATTTTTGGTCTCTTTTTCTCCCCTCCCAATAATTTTTCCACATATATAGACCCAAACTTTAAGGAAAAATCAACCTGGGGTGAGGTGATTCTTTAGACACATAATAAATGTGAAAAAGGAAAAACTGCAATGAGCAACTGTGATGGTTGATGGTCTGTAACTTCCCAGAAAAGTCACTTCCTGGCAAAACCACCACAGCTACAAAAAAGTTTGAGCGTCATTATGTTGTCTATGTTTCACAACAGGATTTTTGACACTGTCTGTGATTTGTTTTTAAAATCATATCTTGTGCTTTGATTTATGAGAAATGCTTTTAAATCCACAAGAAAACACATTAAGAGAAGTCCTTCCGACTGGGATTGTCCTTGAAGACAAGCTACTACTTCACAGCCCCTGTAGGTAACAGATCCTGGCATCTTTCTGCAGCCAGTGGTGGCACAAAGTGAAATTTTTCTTTCACAAGCTCTTACACAAATTCCTGTGCCAAGTACACCCCACGACTGTTTGTTCTCGTCCTTTCTGTTACACACAAGAAGGAACCCACATGGGAGCCCATCCTGAACAGCAGCAGGCCCAGGACCCACTTCAATAATTCAACTTTTAGCTATTCTTCAAGCTGCATAGCTTTAGTGGCTTTTTCATTTGATATTGCTTCATTAAAGGTCATTTTTGTGTGACATTTGCAGAACTAGTTCTCTAATTATACTGCTCAGCATATGAGAAGCTTTTTCAGGAACAGTTCATTCTCCTTTGCAAAGAGACAAAATTTAATTACAGAGTGGAAGATTTAAATAATGGTTACATAAAAAATACTTCTGTAAATCCCTTTTAGTTTAGGCTGTGAATTCTGAAAGGTCAGGCTCTTATAAGGTCTGTAGTTTAAAAAGAGATCATGACTTAATTATAGACCATCATTACATACTTCAAATTGTTTTAGTGGACATTGTTCATTCTCCTTTGCCACAAACTGTGAATTCTAAAAACAAGTAGAGACTGCCAGTCAGAATAACATAATCACCATCCCTCAGGGCTGGGCTCTGCACCTGGATATTTTCAGCAGAACCAGAATAAAACTGAAACAAGGATTGGCAGCTAACCCTCCAGAAAAAACTCATTGCTGAGAGGTTGGCAGGGGCTGCAATCACCTGTAATGCCATTTACCCATAGTGAGATGCAGAACTCTATTTCTAAATTTCCTTCCTGAGAGCTGGTATGAGTGTTCAGCTTCCCTGAGCGCTGGGTGCCTGGAAATCCCAGCCATGGAGGAGACAAGGCTCATCTCAGCTGGCCAGGACACCTGCCAGCAGGATCCTCACACATCCTCACATAGGCTGCAGCTCAGGAACTGGGAAAGCCAGCGTTTGTTCCCCTCGTTCACATGTTCACTTTTTCATACATAGATGTATCAGAAAACTTTCTAATCTCACCCATCCCTTTCCTAGAGCACAGACTAAATTGGAACTGACTCTTCCACCAGCCAAATCCACCTCAACTTTAAGGATTTCCTCTTAATTTCTGCAGGATGCTTGGTTTTTCCAAAAGATGATGTTAGCAAAGGAAATGTTCCATATTTTGCCTTACTGGTCATCCATATGCTGCTAAAAGTAACACAGCTTTTCATCTCTCCAAGGCTCCTGTGTATCCTCAATTTTTTTCTACTCCATGACTATCATATTGCTTTAGTTCCTCTAATTTAGTACACAGTATTAGAAGGTGGGATTTTTTTACCCTTCCTTCACACTGGATATTAAATATGTGAAGCTCAGAAATTCAATTAGCGAGGAAGAACACACGACAAAGTCTTCCTCCGCTGAATCACAGGATGCTTGGAATACAGCGCTCATAAATGAGGTTAAGCAACTGTTTGTTAACACAGAGTTACTCAGCAGGAAACTTACCATGTGTTCGTTAAATGAAACTCCACGTCAGTTTGATTTCTCCCACACAGGGTCAGAAGTTGCACCCTTACCTCCAAACCCAGAGGAGAACTGGATACTGTGGGTCTTCTGAGTGACAGGTGAAGCTGCAAAAGACAATCAATGCATTTGTAAGCAGACAAATAAGGTCCATGAGGACATCAGCAGGCAAGTGGGCTGTTCCTGAGGGGGTCACTGCATTCCCAAAGCTGAGGGTAAAGCAGGTTGTGCCATTTTGTGCTCCCATCAGGATCTGTGAGCTCTGGGGCCAGGCAGCCTCCAGGAAATCTGCCAGAGTGACATGTCTGGAGTCCCTTACAGCTAGCAAGGCAGCCTTGGCCCACAGCCGTTTTGCTTTTCCTGCTTCTCAGTGATTCAGCTCCTCCTTATTTTAACCCCCAAAACAGTTTTGTACTGAATCAATCCCTATACTGCTTGGTGCACCCAATGACTATGGAACAGAGGGGCAGACGGCAGAGAAGGGCACATGCTACACTTGCTCAAACAATCCAAGAAAATGCAAAAGGAAAGCTGAGCAGCTTTTTCTCCTTGAAAATGAGTCTTGTAACATTGTGCATTATAAGGTTAAATACATTTTACCATAAAACAAGCACAGCAGCTAATATATAGTTTATACCAAATCCAAGCATCATTTTCAAATGCCCATTTCCCAGCTGTGAGCAGACAGTGACAGCACATCTGCAATGAGTTGGGATTACATTCAGATTTGCGCTATGTACGGTGAAATTCATGTTATTCTTTTTTATGTCAAATTCCTTTTTCGATTGCAAGCTCCAATCTACCCAGTGTACTGATCGGAGCTGCAGCACAGGCTGCTCCCTCACACATTCTCAATGCAGTGGTTCAATACAAGCCCTGTGCTGTTGTCCAGCAGCCCACAGGCATTCCCCATGGCCATGCTCGCCAGAAAAACCCCTCGTGGCTGTGCTGGTGACACCACCTGTGCTAGGGCCACCTGCCAGGCTCAGCGTGGGGTCTGGGAAGGTGTCTGGGATGGCAGCAGTGCCAGCTGTCCCACAGCACACCTCCCACCGGGGCTGGGGCACTGCAACAGGTTTAGTGAGGGGCAGAGAGAGCAGCAGTCCCCTGGCTCTTGGGGACCATGACAAGGCTGGCCAGGGCAGGGAATGCTCACGGCCCAGCACTCACTGCCCATGGCTCTGTCCACCCGTGTGCACAGAGGACACGGCACCTCCAGGTGCAGGGCAGTCCCCTGCAGGGCCTCAGGGGACACCTGCAGCTCTGTGTCACCAGCTCTAATGGAGGGGACAGCCTGGGGGCTCAGCTGCAGCTCAGCACAGAGGGGGACACTCTGGATGGGTGCCAGACGGGCAGGAGAAGGGGCAGAACCCACCAGGAGCGCACAGCCCAGGCAGGAAAGAGCTCCCAGGGACACTCTCTGGCCCTTACCAAGAACAGAAATGGGCTGGTCAAAGAGCTGTTCTCCTGGCAGCTCACACAGCCTGGGAGCAGTGTAGTGCCAGCTCCAGGGGCTGTGAACATCACTCTGACCCTGGAGAAAGCAGAGCCTCTCCCTCAAAAGCAGCCCTCAAAAACTGGCTTCCCTACATCTAAATTTCATTCTGTGCACGGTGACTGAGGGCCTTTTCTTGCCTTGCATCTGGGTGCACAGCCACCCCACCCAACAGCAAGAACTTTGGCCCAAGACATGTTTGCATGTTTACCATGAATATAACACTTTTGTGTATATTAGAACCAGTGGTCATTCTAAATATGTTAGTTTTTAAAATTGATTAATAATTCAAACCACTTTCACATGAAAATCATTAATCTAAACATGCTGGTTTAGAAATAAAGAAAATCAAGTATGTGTAATTAAGAATAAAATAATTAAATCAAGTATCAGGAAAGCACATTTGAGGTCAGTTCCCTGCTACAGGTGCTCTTTGTTAGATTAGAAAACAATAAATAACTTCTGTTCATGTTTTTTTCTAGAAAGAGACCCCAGAGAAAGCTTCTCTTTCCAGATTAATCCTATGGAGAACCACAACCCTTTGGCAAAATCTGTCTGAAAGTCACTTTCCAATCAGAAAACTCAGGAGAGAAGGACACCTTGAGAGGCCAGAAAGCAAATGCTCCTGCAGTAGAGCAGCCTGGGAGGATGTCCGCACACAGCCTTGTTATAGAAATGGAACAAAACAGTAACAAAGTATTTGAGCCTAAATGACAAACACACAGCATATTTGACTGATGCCAGAAAGCAAATTTTAAGATAGTGTTAAACAATAAAAATATACATTTAACTCTTTTTATTTTTCTCCAAAGATAAAATCCCCAGAATCTTGGTGACTACTGGAGAACTGAAATGATGAATGGATTTTAGGGTGCATCTTCGTATTGTTTCCTTAAAAAATCTCCCCAGTTTTATGCATAAGATGAAAGAGCTTGCCCACAGAAATTTAAGTTAAATTATCAATTTACTCCACTATTAAGCACATTTAAAAACTTAAATTTCACAATTAAATTCCTTCATGGTAGAAGGAGAGGCACTGGTGGGTGGTTTTTTTGTTTGGCTTTTTTTCTAAAGAGATAAAAAGTAGGGCTTCAATGAAAGTGAAGCCCATTGGCTTTCATAAAACACAACATAAAGGTCATGTAAAAAGGCTTTAAGTCTTCTGGGAAATAAGAATTTAGTCCTGTTCTCAGAAAGAAGGATAATCAGTGGCAGGCATGGCCTGTTCTTCCGAGTCTTTCTTGCTGAAGAAGTTTTATTTCCCCTTTTTTCTGCTTATAATAGGAGCCACTGAAAATTTAAGACGTATTTCAAATATTTTCCATTTTACTGCAATTCAAAATAGAGAAGTGGAAAATACTTCCACAAAGAGTTTACAGTGGCTGAGAAGTGAGAAACAAGCCATATGTACTCATAGGAACACAAATTATTTCATCTCCTGTTAAATTTTAATCTTTTCCACAACTGGCTAATCATAAATTCAAATGAATTTTAGCTCTTGAGTCCCAAAGTCGTTTATGACTTCACACATTCATAGGGGAAGGGGGGGAAATAGGGAAAATACAAACAAAAATCAGGATGAGATTGATGTTTTATTCCTGTTACCCAGGTCAGCTTTGAACACATTCCCTTCACTGTGGGGGCACCTTTGGAAGCTGTAGGAAAAGTTCAGGTTTTGACAAGAACACGGCTCCAATTCTACCAAAACTGTGAAAAAAAAATAAATTTCAATTTTGCAGAATTTGTCTCAGGCCCTTAAAGAGGCACAAAGATGGGAAAAGGATCTCCTCATTTTCCCTGAGATCCAGAAGAGGGTCTCAGAATTGGAATAGACAAAACTATCTTGTGCCTTTCTCCATATTCTCTTCACTGATTCTTTTCTTATCCCCCCCAAGAAATGCAATTAGTTAGACACTGAGCAATACAATAGAACAAATTTTAATTGACAGAGGAAAACAAAAAGATTACAAACCCAATTAATTTCTTCTTTATTGCTTCAGAATCTAATAATTTGTGTTCAAGCAAATGGCAATATCTTTCATCTGAAAAACATTCCAAACTAATACTTCTGTGGTTTCTTCTTTCGTTTGCGGATATAAAGTGGCTTGTTAGGATCATGATTAGATCATGACACTTCCTAATTCTTTGGATGGTGATTCAGAATTGCTCAGAGGCACGGCCTGGCCTACAGAGTGAATGACAGAGTAAGACTATTCTGGAGCGGAGTAGCCCTAGATTTGCACCTAATGCAAATATTTAACAACCTGTTTCCATTTTGTTTTGTTAAACAACAACAATTGCTCATTTAACTTCTTTTTAGGAAGGTATTCAGAGCTGTAAAATGCATTTACTGTCTCTCCAGATGCAACTCCTCCGCGGGAGGTTCAGCACAATGTTGTGTAACCGCCCTGCCTGGGGTTCAGCTCCCGGCTTGAGAGCCCAGGGTGTGAGCAGCGGGCGGCTCCGACAGCTGCTGATAGTGCTCAGAGTCTGGGAGCCGCTCAAGGACCACCCTGGGCTGTGTCTCAGCCTCTCACAGAACAATGTGACACCAGGTTTCTTCTACATGCAATCTTGAGATCTACAAAAAGTCCCTTCCTAGAAAAGAATCCCGTCTCCTTGCCCTCCCTCCCATCAGCGTTTCTCCCCACCCCCCATCCTCCCCATCCTCCCGGGTATTCATGTCCAAGGCTAGAGCAGAGCAGCTCTCACCTGCCTGCTGGGCCTGGGCAGAGGGAAGGCAGCTCACTGCAGCAGCTACAGTGAAAACAAGAATAAAGGCTTCTGGAGCTGTCACCAACTTTTCTGAGCAGAAGTCAAAAGATTTCTAATCAAGTCTGATGACCCAGGAAGACAAATTTCATTATGTCAGATAGGGCCAACCTCCACGTTCACTGTGGGGTTTTTGCCTCCCGTTCTCCGAGCCATGACTGCGGAGGAGGATAAGGCACAAGACAGAATCCTGCTGGATAAATATTTATCACTAGTAGCATGCCTGAAAGCTGTAAACCATTGTGACACCCAGCCAACACCATCAGCAAATCCCAGGAAATAGGGGATGCCATAAAGTAGGTGAAGGATGAGTTTCTCTCCGGGTTGATACACCTTAACTCCTTCATGTTTCAGCAGACACTCAAGGCCATGAAAACTGCCAATCCTGCAACTTGCCTCAATGTGGAGTGCTTGTCTACACAGGGAAACAATTTCCGAATAAGCTAGGGATGGATTTAGGCTCTCATCTATTCTGGCCTCATAATTGGCTCATAAAAGCACAGAAAGCCCAAGTTGCTACTAAATAGCATTGTCAATACGCCTTAATAGACCTCTCAGACATTCACATTGCACATCAAGAGAACTTGTTTAAAGCACAGGAAAGTTTGGAGACAGTGTGTCTGTGTGAGGGCTGGCACAGTTCGGGATACGCCAACTGATAAGGATTATCACCTAGATAAGGACTGTCACCTCTTCTCAAGGCGGCCCAGATGTTAACACTCAGGAGTAAAGCAATGTTAGGAGCAAAGTGCACAGTTGTCATAACAACAACCACACGGCACGGCCCTGGAGATAAGGCACCAGAGATCTGCAGCAAGAGAGAAATCAGTTAAATCAGGGGATTCAGGACCTCGGGGCTGCTTTGGCCACTGCTCCTTGGAATGGAAAGATTCTGATTCTCAGTGTCTGTCTGGGTAAATAGGCACAACCATCCTGTGAAAACCTGGCAAAAACGACACACACCTGGTTTTTAACCCCAGATCTTTCCAGCACATGCCACTGCCAGGCTGTCGGCAGCACCTGCACGTCCCCACACATCTCTTTGGCTTGTCCATTCACAGTTTATACCCGCCCAGCTGAGCTTTTCCACTATAAAATGCTTGTGCTCTGATCTAGCCAGGCAGTAGGATCTGTGCAAAGAGCAAATGGTATCCTTATGGTCTTGCCCATTGCTGATTTCAAGTTCTAGAAACTTACCACCACTTCAGGAGAGAACTGAAAGATCGAATCACTTTTCTTTGCACTCAGGAATTTAGAATCTGGCAATCAATTTAATGCCACATAAAATCTTATTTCCCATTGCAAACTTTTTTTTTTTTTTGTGAAACCAGCAAAAATGTAATAAATGAAGGTTGCACATTCCACAAGACCATAAAAAATTTGCAGTTCTTCGAGGGAAACTGGTAGTAGAAAATACTCTGAAGAAGTTCAAGAACTACATGGGGAGTAAGTTGAATTCCAAGAAGGAAATTTTGTGGGAGTGAGACAATCCAAAACACTACAAAATGGAAAAAAATCTTTGGGGTTTAGAGCTTTAGCACACCTCTCACAGCTGGAAGTCTGTCAGAAGTGTCTCCACAGGCAGCTGACTCTATAAACTGATGCTCCAGGCTTTATTACAGTTTCATCTGGAACATTCAGCTATTTTCGGTGATTTTTCAGAAGAAATATTCGTACTCATTTATGGCATATACTTGGTTTCTAGGGAGTCAAACATCCAAGTCCCTGAAACTTGCAAATCCTGACAACAGCCTTACAAACACAGACTGTCCCCAGCCAGGACAGGCACAGTCACATTGCTCCTTAGGTATTGATCCTGTCCTTAACCACACATTCCCACTGTATCCAGCAGTTCTGAGCAGCAGAAAGAAATGACAGCTCCACCTGAGTCCTGCAGCACGGAGACTGAGATAAGCAGCTCATTAATGAAAGCAGAAAACAGCAACACTCATCTATGTTCACTCATGGTTTACAAAGCAGCATTGGTCCTAAGTGCATGTTAATGCTCTTATCAGCACCTTAATCGAGCTTTCCATTGAGATCTAGTTGGGGTCTGAAAGGGAAAAATTAACTGGAAACTTTTTGTAATTTCTCAAAATAAGATCTGAATACTGAGAGTTAAAAGGAAATCATTTACCAACCATGATGCATTATTATTCTTGGGGATAGTGCTTTCTAAAATTATGGGTCTTTATGGAAAATTATTTTCCATAATAACCAATCCACTGCTCAAGAATTTATTTCATAGCAGCATTCTCCCAAAGGCATTTACCAGGGGAAACATTCCAGCTCTGCCTCTATTACATTTGAAATCATGTTAATACCATCTCCTTGGCAGGGATACAGGTGGGCACAGGGTTTTTCCTGTGTTCCCCTGTCTCCCCATGAGGGCTAACACATAGGTCTTCCACCATCCAAACTGCTTCTGTTATGTTATTTAGATTTTAATGAGAACAGACTCACACGCCAACAGCAGAAATGTGAAGCACAAGGACCTGGCTATTTAGTGCACAGCAGCCAAGTTAGTATCAGTTGAGCTAAGAGAAATCCAGAGATACGGTGAGGAACAACAGGACTTCAGCAACATTTTGTTGGGTCAAGAAGAAATACTTCCAGAAGTGGCAACACCACCAACATCAGCCAATGTACTTTAGTAACTCTCTTTCATGTGCTACAGTTTGGGGTCAATTATTCAATTCAGACATCAGGACTTCTATCATTGAAACAGCATTTAAACGAAGAGCTGCTTGCCCCATGAAATGTAAACCCCTCGATCTGTCAGAGGACACAGAACTCCGTGTGCCCTGGCCCACCAAGGCATCCCAGGATCACGTCATGCGGCTGTTCCCAGCGATGCTGCTCGGACACAGCAACAGCAAAAAACCCGACCTGGCCCACCCTGTCCGTGCTGGGAATCGCCTGGAGCTGGGCAGTGTCCGGGGCTGGAGCTGCCAGCCGCGGTGTCTCCGCACACCTCCCGTGTGTCCCAGCTCCAGGCACTGCAGCTGGGGTTTCTGCTCTCAAGGAATTCAGCAGCTGAACAGAGAGCAGAAGGACAGGAAGAGGTGAGAGCCCTTCTCACTCTTCTTCAGCACTGCAGCTTACACAAGAGCAAGGCAAGCAGTGAGGACAGGACAAGTTTTCAGAACTGCAGCAGGAGTTCAAGACCAAATCCTCTTCCCACAGAGCTTTGGAAGCCCTTTTGCTCACAATGCCAATTCTCTGCGGATTCCAAAGAAGTATTTCCTCCTGTCAAGCCCCTTTGGGACTCCCTGTCTCAAGAAGAACACCAGCCATGAACTCAACAAGCTTTCTGGTACTTCCCCCTCTATCTTGTTTCTATCCCCATTATCTACTCCACAGAGGTTTTTTTCCACCACAAACGCCTCTCCCCCTGCAGCAGAAGGACAGGCACATGTATACTCACAGTCTGAAAACAAGGGGAGCTCTTACAACATTAGGAATTCGCAGCACCCAAAATGAATTAGTTCTATCATTCATTTGAAATAACACAGAGGTGAAGTGTCCCTGGTGTGTGAGAATCCCAGCCATGGGCAGCAGATATAGAGCAACATGATCAGAATTGTCCCTCATCATCACACACAGCATCCAAGGGTTGTATTGCCCCGGTAACAAGTGGAGAGGGAGGAGAAACAGCAGCAGCACAAGTTTCTTACCAGAACAAATCCTCCTGCAAGCAGAGAGAAATCAGAGCTTTGCATTCACATCAATCTGGTTGCTTGAGTGTATCCATGGTAACCCCCATCCTTCAGAACTTCCAGTGTGCATCTACACACGTTTTTTACATTTCACTAACACAGGAACAGAATTGAGAGCCTTGGAGTGTTGGCTCCATTCATCTACTTCAGCCACCAAAGTACATTAGGAGACAGAAAACTCCCCCACATCGACTCTCCAACCCCAACTCCTCCAGCACGCAGCTGGAATTTCTGGATTCCTCTGTTCTTTGACAACAGTGTTTACTGTCCTGCATAAGGAGGATGAGCCCTACAGGATTCTGAACAGTCTGAATGCATTGTTGAGCACCTGTTACTAATGTCTGACTGATACATAAACTTCTGTTATGTCAAAAAGGGTGAAAATTATTTTATTATATCAATAGCACGTTTAAAAATTCTTAGCAAGAATATGGTATAGAGCATCTTCTCAAGAAATTTGACAGCTTTAATAACCTTCCTAATCTGATTTAATCAAAGGCGTCTCAAAAGAAAGGTTTTTAATATGTGGACCTGAGAAAGAAAATTGCATTGGCATTTTGGATTTCTCTATGGCAAGTCAAAGTGTCCTGCGAACTTAGCCTGTTTATTCTTAAATTATTTGCATGATTTCTTTTAATAGCATATGATCACACAAAAATCAGAATGAAAACCAATACCTGAAACCTGTGAAAATGATGATGTTTTAAATTACTCAGTGAACAGGACTGGGGTGTTGTTTTATTGGAACAGAACAGTGTGAGCTCATTACAGTGTCATCACAACTTCAGTACGTGTGAAAGGAGGAAAGGGAAGGATTCCTGTCCCTGCAGGGGCTGACCGAGAGCCTGGTCACTGTGGGGACAGCAGCTCCTGCCCAGGCACTGCCCTGTGCAGCACTCACTGCCAGCTGCCTGCCCACACCGCACTCCGCTGTTTGCTTCACCACAGCGAAACTCTCTTTATTTGAAACAAGAAAGCAGAATAATTCATGTTTAAAGCCAACAAACAAACAAAAAAACAACCTCGAAAATCAATGCGGGGTGGATGAGAAATTGTTGTTCTTAAAGGAACTTGTTTTCCATCAGCTTTTGTGTTGTTCTTTATAATTCAAATTCAGAGCAGTGCCAGAAAACGGCAGGCATGTCCTTGGAACAACACATGCAAGACAGGACTATTTTTATCAATAAAACATTTCCAGTGATATCTTTGGCAAGACTGGAGCAGCAGTGTCCTGGAACCAGGTAAAACCAATGGAAACCTCCTCTCAATCTCATTTTGGCACCTTTGAAATCTCGGCTAGGTTGCCTTTTCTGGTGCAAACAGATGGAGTTAATTGCTGCTTTTTTAGTTACTATGTGAGAAAAAAGCTAAATTACCTTCAGAATGAGACCTGCATGTATGCAGAGAGCTAGCACAAGCTCTCTGCAGAATAAAAATGGAACTTGCCAGGCAGCATTTGAATTTTTAGATTGTATTTCATTCAAATGCCTAAAATTTGGAAGAAGCTTTTCTCAGGAGGACTTTTGTTCAGTGAAGAAATTAGAGTTTTGCTATTTACACAAATGCCAATAATTTTCCAAAGCCATCCTTCTCTGCTCTAGAGTCCGACTGCCACAGCAGTTGTCTAAAGCAGCTTTCCTTTCACCAGGCGTGCTCCTACAACAGCTACAGAAACTCAGAGAAGGCAAGATGTGAAGCTTTTTATATTTACATTGGAAAAAGAAAAAAATAAACAGCAGCTTCTTCTGCTTGGGAGAACAAAAAGGATGTCTTAGTAATCATAAAGAAACTGAAGAAGCTGTGAAATTCTCCCTTGCCCTCTTGGCACCTCTCCTTGGTAAGAATTTGCACAAAAAGATACAAACAGGAATAGTTTTGCTTCAGTAAAGGGTTAATTAATATCTCACCTGCAAACTCACGGCATCTGCATTCCTTATCAGAAAAGCACTGAGTTCTTTTCCCCTTTCTCCACATCTTTATTAAAACTCTAAGTATCACCACTGTGCCCAGAACTCTGGGGGAAATCAATCTGATGTCCAGAAAGTCAAGGCTTAGACGTGGGAATGCTTTTGTCTTTCAGAGTTGTATTAAAACTAAGAGTAATAGAGCAAGACAAACTAAGAGAATATGAAAGGAAACAGAATAGAGGAAATAATAAGATTTGGAAATGTATTTAACTACAGAGACTGCAGTTTAGGTAAATGCAGGGCAGACTCAGGAGATTCAGCAATGTCTGAATCTGACAGGTTTTCAGGTGGCTCAGACTTGCTGTGCAGAAGGCAGTAAATATTTCGTGGTGTTTATTTTGAGTGTTTTTACTTGGAGTCATGTCTTCTGGGTTAGTAAAAGCCATCACTGTGTTACAAACCAAAGCCCTGTGATCACACCTTGATGAGAGCCCAGCCTGAGTCCATTCCATGGCCAGTCCCATTGGCTTTAACAAGCTCTGGGTCAGAGCCCAGGGCTGCAAACCCCACAGTTCCAGCCACCTCTCAGGTTTGTCCTTAATATGTGGGGAAATTCATCCACAATTCTCCAGCAGTTTCTTTACAAGTTCAGCCAACAGATCTGCACAGGGAAACCACCTGTATCTTCTGCCAGGTCAGAAAGCCCAGCTGCAGAACCCACTTAATCATCCACTGTCAGTCTCCCCAAATAACAGTTCTACAGGAGGAAATGAAGAATCCAGGTAAAATCGTGATGGCACAGCAGCAAACCATCCCTCCCGGCCACGGCTCCCCTCTAGAATTTACACACCTGAGACAGCCCTTGCATTGGCTCTAGGCTTTAAGACTGTTCTTCAAACCTTCTCCCCCATGAGCCATAAGTTTATTTCCTTCTAAAACATAACAGACTGAGCACTGGAAAAGCAGGATGCTGGGCACATGCTGGCACCCCATGGGGAATTACCATTTCCGAGGAATAATGCGGCCCTGATATTTGGAGTCAAGAAGGATTTTCTCCCCCACTAAAGACTTGTCGTGCTTTCTTGTTTTCCTGGGAGGAAAGCTGCATGGGGGCAGCAGGGTTTGTTCATAGCCTTAAAGCTATTTGTGATGACTCAGTGTAATACCTACTTTGGAACACTAACTATTCCCCAGTAAACACTTGACAAATTGTTCACATACAGAAATACATTTAAGAATCAAAGAAAAGGGAGCACAATGAAAATGTTTCACATTCTGGTTGAAATGATGAAAAGGTGACATGAGATGTTTCTGCCTCTCCCCTGCAGACATGGCACTTTATCCTCCTTGGGGCCGACAAATTGGGCATTTGTACAGTTATTTTCTTCCCTAGTGAAGCCTTTCTGGAATACTCTCAGACACAGACACTTGCCTTGCTCAGGCGGTAAAATTTTATTCATATTCTCCTGTAAACAACTTAACAGCAAATTACCAGTGCATTTCCTTCCCACCAAATCACCTTAGCAACCCCTGCAGAACAGCTCCAGCTTTCTGAGGGAACTTGGAGCCTCACAGAGATCTGCAAAGCCTCCAGAGGAAAAACAACACCTCTGGTAAAAACAACAACAAAAGCTTTATGTTTTGCTACATGGAACCTTGTAATCCTTAAAAGACACAGACTGAGGTTTTGAGAAGGAAGTGGTTGAGTGCAAAGGTGCAGACATCCCTTTCAGAGCAAAACCTTCTGCCCAGGACACGGTGTTGCCATTGGCTCCTGCCCAGCACGGCTCTAGGCTGAGCCAGGGCAGTGATGGCAGCGCTGAGCAAACATCGCCAGCAGGAGTTTCCCTGTCTTAGCTCCTGCTGGGACTCTGACCACACAGCTGGCAGCAAAGCAGTGGTTTTCACTTGAGGGAAACTGAATCTGGAGTCAAATATTTTTTAGAATGTTTTCTAGAGCTTCCCATGGACTGGGAATGCTAAGAAAATTCAGCAGGAAGAAGGTACATGTGCATGCGTGCTTCCTGGCTTCTCAGTGAGAAGTATGCTTTTCCCAATCTCCTGTAGGTAAGAGATCCCAGATTCCCTTCTCTCCTTTTTTTCCTTCACTATCAGCTTTAGGAATTCTTGCATACTTTGCTGGAGCTCCAGCCTGCCTGCAGCTGATGGTTGCTATTCAATAGCCACTGACTCCAGCCAGTGTGTGGCTGGAGTTAACTGATATCTCTATCAGGCAGCTGAAATTCCAAAAATGTTATTTAACAGGGATTTTTAAGAACCCAAGTCCTGTGGCATTGTAAGGCGCTTCCTTTCCTGACACCTTCAAGATCAACCCTGATTATTTCTAACTGCAGTTTTCCTCTGTTACATATTATCCAGGAATCTCACAGATGAACCCCAAGAGGAGCTGCTCCCTGTGAGACAGAACCCAGACCTTCACACACCTCACTTCCAACCTCAGACAGCAAGGCTGCCTTACATTTTTACCAACTTACATAGAAACACAGGATTTCCACCAGAATACTCCAGCCTGGAATGCTCAGACAGGTGTCCAGTGCTCATGATTTGAACAGCAGCCCTCATGTGCCTTGCCATGAGCCTGAGGGTCCGCGGTGGGGGACACTGGTTTGGCCCCGTGTCCCCAGCACACGCCAGGCTGGGGCTCCTGGCCAAACCCCCGACACCTCACCCCTGCTCAGAGCTGCCCTTCTGCCAGCATCACTTTTAACTCACACCAGAGTACATCATGCTTTTAACTCTGACAATCCTTTGGCAGCGCGGGAGCTGTGCTGCCAGAACACACTCCAGGTTTGGCTTTTCGATCAGTTTTCTCAGCTCCTCCAGATAAAGAGGATGAAATCTGCAGGCCACGTCGAAAACGCTGAGGCCAACTTTGCAATAACACAATTCACTTGCAGTGCTTTGAGAACCTTGAATGTTTTTGAGCTATGTGTAACAGGAGATGAGGTACTGTTTGATTTACCTCTCAAATGACATTCCAGGAAGGTGCATTTATGGACAGCTAAAACGACCTGCAATAATTCCATGGGACCGTGCTCCACCTGAACACATCTGTCTGCTGAAAAGTTTCAAACAACAGGCCTTGAACAGACGAGGCCTGATAGATCCTCTTCAGTTACAGATCCGAGTCAGAGCCTCTGTCTGCCCTGCTCTGAGCAGAGCTCTGAAGTCACGAGGATGATGAAAGGGTGCTCAGTGTCTGACAGCCTGGGGCTCCGGTACAAATGAGCCAAAGCTCTGACTCCTCACTGACCAGGGCAGCGCCTGCTGGAGGGATCCCCAGCTCTAAGGAAAGGGCCCCTGCCACTCCTCCTGCCTCATGCTTGGGTGTGTAATCTGCTTAAAACAAATTCTGAACCTGGATAACAGTAGATCAGACCAAGGATGGGTAAAACAGGCTTCAGAATGGAATGAACTCAGAAAAAACTTTATCTCCAAGAACATGGTAAATTTATAGGTCAAAAAAGCTGTCCACAGTTGCGTTCCCAAGACCACAAAGCATCCAGTGGCAGTCAGTACCAGCACCAGTTCCTACCAGCACAGGCAGGAGAATCAGGTTAACAGTTCCCACAGCCATTTATAAAGCTGCCAGCCTAGACAATGGCTTATTTAGTATCTCACCATCGATCTGAAATAACAGGTCAGCTTATCTCCCACAGTTCAGAAGGCTCAAAAAGGAGACAAAATTTAAGTCCCTCAGATTCACCAATGCTCTGTAGGTCATGGGTGGGGTTTGCAAGTCTTCGGGCCGTGCACTGTGACTTCAGCACGTGTTTTGCTACTGAAGCACAATCACAGAGCTGAAGGTAATAATCAGCATGGCCAGTTCAGACACACATGACCCCACAACCCTCTGCACAGACCCAGTACCCCGGTTCACTCCGGCTGCTGAGCTAGGCATTGTTTGGGTTCTGAATAGTAATGGAGCCAGAGACCTCTGTGAATAAAAAGTCATTTCTTGTGAGTCAAAACTACCAAAGGATTTTGTTTCCCTCCCCCATCTTCTTTCCTCTAAATTCTGGGACGCAGAAGTGCATCATAATTGCCCTGAGAGCAGCAGAGGGACTACAGAAAGGAGGAAGTTGGTCTCTACATAATTCAACTCCTTTGCTTTTTGATCATGATCCAATGAACAAGTGTCGCCACAAAGACTCCCTGTGATCAGTGTGCAATTAAAATCTTCCCAGAAACGTATTCAGATTCCATGGAGGCATTCATACTTAAGGGATAAAATCTTTGTCATGTTCTTTAGAACCCCTGCGTAAACATCCACTAATTGTATTCCCTTCTAACAAGTGAGGTTTTGAGAGGGGGATAATTTTCTTCTACTAACTGAATGGTACTAAATAATGTTATAAATACAACAGCTCATAATCCAGCACAGCTTTGACATTTTGTTGTGCAAGGTCTACAGCAAACCTGTAAAATGAAGCACTGAAGATGGCTGACACACAGGTGCTACACTCACAGGATGGATTCTATTGTTGTGGGCTTTTGTGTTTCCAGGCAATCATTAAGTTGTTTTCCCTCTAAATTTGGATAGTTTTCTGCAGCATTTACAGCACAAACACTACAACACTAGGGCAGGACAACTTTAAAAAAAAAAAAAAGAAAGAAAAAAAAAAAGAAATAAAAGACTTGTCAGAAGAGAAATTTCTCTCCCTTCTTCTTCAGCTACACGTCTCAGTTGTTTCTCCTCTTTCCAGTGCCCAGCACTAGAAAAGCATGGCAAGAGCACACAGCATAAATGGTCACCAAACAATCCAGTTGTCCTCATGACTGGCAGGTTCACCTGCAGAAATAATTCTGCTGCTTTCCATTCTGCAGCTGTGGGCTCGTGAGCAGATGCCTGCAGGAGACCACAGATGGCTCCCCACACTGAGCCCCCCAGGAGCCCAGCACAGCAAACCTGGAGCCTGAGCTCCGATCTCACACTCAGCCCCATCCTCTACAGCGATTCTGTGAAAAAAAGCTCATTTGCAGAAACTCTCAAAGACAACATTTGGGAGCATTACACTCTTACGGGCAAGTTCACGTCTCCACTACTCAATTTACCATATACAGATTTTACTTTTTTTTTTTAAAATATACTCCTTAAACTTACTCATTTTTCTAAATATTTTACTCAGTAATTCAGGCTACAGAGTGGGACACACAAATTGTGGTAGGTTGAGAGTGCAGTTAGCTGAAGAACTCATTAGAAGTGCAGAATGTGCAAATTTTCTGCGTCCATGGCTATGTTTAAATAAATACATTTTAAAAATTAACCCAGTATTGCACTCTGAAGTAGAAGAAATAAACATGTTGCATGATATTGGAAATACAGTATGACTGCTGAGATAATTTTAATTAGTCAGCTCTTAAGTACTGCAAGGTATCTTGTGTTATTACAACCCTGTTACTTGGACAGGGACAAATAGAGTATTTATTTACCTGAAGGGGACTATCACCCCTCACAGCTCATTCACGTTTCCTGACAGTTCGGTGGCAGTGGGAGCCTTTCTCTGGAGCAGGACACAGGCTGAAAACAAAGGTGTTGGAGAGAAAAACAGGAGGGGCAGCCATGCTTGTGGAGGGCAAACTGCCCTGGGCTGTAGGGCTGTGGGAGCAGCTCACGGGAGCCCACCGTGAGCGCAGCGTTGTTCCTCCATCCCGCCACGGACCCGCTCCCCTCACGCTGCTGCCGCCATCTTTTCTCCTCCCAGAGCCCGTGCCACCGCCCTGCGCCGAACATGCCCTGAGGCGGCGGAGAGAGCCAATGACCACGCAGGGCGGGAAACATCCCACCAATCACCGCTCAGGGCAGGAACAGCGCACCAACCACCGCTCAGGGCGGGAATGTTGGACCAATCAGAACACAGTGCTCCGGGATGCGCGTGCCCGCCCCTCTCGCTGAGGGCCAGACACGCTGAGGGTTCGGCATGGTGAGGTTGTCTGCCCAGTGAAAATGGCACCAGGGAGCAGCAAGTGTTGCCAAGGGCTGATCCGCTGTTCACGTGTGCCTGAGCTGTGTGGCCCCGGGCAGTGCGCCACAGGCACCTGTAACAGCAGCGTCACCAACACCCATCTGAATAACAGTCATTAATGTGCCTCAGCTTCCCAGTGCTCTTTAGAGACTGTAATGTAAAATTCACAAAGATAATCGCATTTATGTACATTGTCAGCTGAAGATCTATGTGCATTTATCTCTGGTTGTTAAGACTTTCCTCCCTGAGGAAATGAGTGGTAAATAACAAAAGAGATAGTGTTGTTTACACCCCTTTGCTTTGATAAACTTACACTGTTAAATAACTAACTCACATTAGTTACGCAGCCGTACCTGATCCTGAGCGCAGGCACCTGCCACCAGAGTCACAAATGGGTCTGGGTTAAGTGAGGGGGAAGGCAGATTTTTATAGCCATTTCTTCTGTTTCCTGTGTGGGAATCTGCTTATAAATCACCTTGTCTGTAGCAATGTGGATGGATGGAAAACAAGGGTGGACTGAGGCCTAGGCTGAAATTCAACCTTCCTTTCGTGCAGAGGAAGTTTACAGAGGAATAAACTGCAGCATTTTGTAGTGGTGGTATACTAATATATTCTACTAATAAATAGAAAAGTAGAGCCTGCACAATCTGGAAGTGATAACTGCTTTTCACACAACATGTAATTTCCATTTTTTATTAGTCAGATCTTCTCACACTTTTCCTCATTAGTTCACCACAGGATCATTGATTTTATTGCTGCGAGCTTGTCTTAATGGTGCTAAAACAAACATTTTGGTTATGAGGGACCCTCACACTTCCTCCAGTTTGTTTCCTTAACCTCCTTGCCACAACCATGTTCCAGAATTTGCTTTCTGCAGTGCCTAAGCTGAGACATCACCGTGGGCTTTCCAAGATTGAAAAAGTTCATACTTTTCAAAGCCTACAGCAAATGTTTGGTCCATTAAATTTTATTACTGTGTTTGTGCTTTCATTTTAATCTGTTACTTGAATTGAAACTCTGATGAAAGTACTCAGTACAGAGTCTAAGTGTTTGGTGGGTACCTTCTTCCTGCCTGCCTCAGGAACTGGAGGCAAAGTTCCATGTCCCACCTCTGCTTACAGCTGAGCTCTGGAAAGATCGTTCTCTGCGCTTTCCATTACCATGAAAATGACATTCCTGTCAGCGATCCAGATATTTCACATGTTAACACAGACTTGTGCAGGGGGGGAGAGCAGGAGAACTGTGCAGAACCATCCTGAGTAATCCACCTTCCTCCACTTGGCAGGTACCTTGCAGAAAGCTCTTCGGGTTTTGTTCTCTGTGCTTTTAGGGTATTTTGGGGAGGAAAATTGTAAAATGAAACTGAGAAATATTGGTAGTACTTTCTCAGCTTAATATGAAATAACATTAATGAAATATATTTTTGAATGTGTTTCTGTGAGGCTTCTGTGCCGGGCTCTGCAGCGGAGCCATCGCAGGCTGCCCCACTCTGTTCTGTGCCTCCCACATTTCTTTACTTCCTTGAATTGACTTCTCTTTGTTTTACTTCTTGCTCAGATCCCCAAAGCATCCTGATTTATATCTTAATCATCTTTTCTACTTCCTTCGTTGAATGACTTGTTCTCCACTCAGCTGGGCCCCAAATCCCACTGCTGCTCCCCCAGTGCCCTCGGACCCCTCTTTGTCCCTGCTCCTCTCCTGGCTCACACCCGCTGTCCTTTTCCTGACCTGAGCTCGTAACCTCTCAGCCAGCCACGACTCTGCTTTCTCCACATCCTTTTTACCCCCAGGCATTAGTTAGTTCCCACCCTTACTCTTTAACATCATCTCTCAAAAATTCTCCCTCTTAGACTTCACTGCCAAAATGATCCACGCTGTGTTAATCCTGTGGCTCATTCCCTGCACCTCCCTTCTGACAGGAATTTGGCCACACCATCTCTCCTCTTTCAGTGCACCCAGATGCAGCTGCAGAATTATTTTGGTTTTTTGCCCTTCTCTGTTGTGGCTTCTCGACTTCCTTCAATGAACCAGCAAGATTCTGTTTGCTGGTTAGGCCTTATCTTCTATTTCCTGTCTCACCAAGTACTGCTAAATAAAGTGGAAAAAAAAGGAGATTGAGCAACACATCCGTGGTCACACACTCTGGAATCCCTGTCCTTAGCCAGCGTGGCTGCTCCTGGGCAGGATGACAGCCATCCATCATAGCAGTGCTCCAGCACAGGTGTGAGAGAGAAATATCCAGGGGCAGCAAAAACTCTGCAATAAACCCCCGTAGTTTCATTGAGAAAACAGGAGAAAAAACTTATTTTTTCTCTCAAATATGTCACTGTTTAATTTCTTTTTTTTATTAATTCCATTTCATTCTCTGGAAAAAAAAAAACAAACACAACCCCAAACATGTAAAATTGAAAACCATTGGAATGGAATATTACTCCTTAAAAATATTTCTCAGCCAAACTCATTAGTTAATTCAACTTCAGCCAACCCCAAATTTTTGGTTCCACAAACTGCTCACATCAGAGTAAGTCTATCCAGAGTGAGATTCTCCAAGGATGTTTCATATGGTTGTTGCTGTGAATAGACTCACACAGAGGCGTGGGAGGCAGGCACAGGTGGGAGTGCAGTGCATTCTCTTCCTGAGGTATTCACATTTCATTTGGAACGGGAAGCAGACTGAGGGAAGGGAGGTGCAGTGTTTGGGTCTCTGTGCCGCTGAGCTGTTTCTGTCAGCCAGACTGATGCATTCATGCATGTGTGATCGGGGGAAGCAGCTCCAGCAGATCCTGCCCAGGCACTTCCCCAGGAGCTGTCAGTCCTGGCTGGCTGGGGGCTCCTCTCCCCTTCCCGTGCAGAGCAGCACACGCCGCTGTCCTGCTGCCGTCCCCAGCCCCGCCTGGCTCCTGCTCAGTGGGCACACACGGCCAGGGGGCTGCACCCACCTCTCACCCACCAGCTCTGCCCCCTGGGATCATCCCCAGGGAACCATGAACAGAGAGTGCCAAGGGAAGGATGGGCTGGAGCATCCCCAGGGAACTATGGACAGAGAGTGCCAGGGGAAGGATCGGCTGGAGCATCCCCAGGGAACTATGAACAGAGAGTGCCAGGGGAAGGATCGGCTGGAGCAATTCCCTGAGGATTAGTGGGAGGTGAAAGGTGCAGATCCGCAGGTGCTGGATGTGCACAGCTCAGATCTGGGGCTGTCGCCGAGCACTTGGAGTCGAATGGATCTGTCTGGGATAGGCTTTTATACACTGACGTCACTGTTAGGAGTTTTGTCCTTTATTTCAAATGTATTTAACCTTCCAAATACTCTGCCCCAGCCCAAATGTTATCTTCAGTCCATCTGGAGATGTTCAGAGTAGCTCGACAGTGTGTCCGAGTTCAGTACAACCCCTGATAACCCTGGGTGCAACCCACAGGCCTTTCTTTATCCTGTCCTTGACTTACACACAATTTTATTCTGCCCCCCATTCTTCCCATTATGCCCTTTTTTCCTGCCATAGCCATAGGTGTGAGCAGCGTTTGGTGCTTTTCAGGTGTTTCTGCAAGGCCCACAGTGACTGCAGCCGAGGTGTTCTCTGTCCTTCCTTTGTGCAGCCCTGACACATCCCTGCAGACCACAGGACGTTCCTGTTAAGCCGCCTCTTTTAAAACTCTGTGCAGTTCTCCTGTCATCTCTGGCAACACAAAATGTTCCCAGCAGCATTTGTTTGTTTTCTTGAAATAATTTGATTTGCAGTTGCTTCCCAATGCATTTTCCCTGCTTTGCATATTGTTTTGTCTGTGCCTATTAGGCTCTTCAGTTTCAAGAAATTTCTAAACTATTCTTAGTCCTAAATAATGTTAGACTCAATTTGAACCATGAGCCAGTATTTCATAGGGAATTACACATAAATCAACAACACCTGTCTTCATAAAAGAAATTTAAGGCTTTGTGTTGATACTAATTTCCTTTGTGTCTGAAGAAGAAAGTGCAGCCATAAACCAAGGGCTGTTCAGCAAGGATTATTTCCAATAACATTAAAATTATTTACAACAGTATTTACAATGATCCCGATAGAATTTTCCTTTACATGTAAATGAATGAACCTTCCAGAAACAACCACAATGTATGTAACCCCCTCCCTCACATGCACTTCATCCTCATCAGCCCCAGGATTGTTTCTGTTACAGAGTTAAAGGGCCGGAATAAATCAGAATCCTTCTCAGCAGGATTTTAAATCAACACCATTTAAATTAAATGATACTACAAAAAAAAAAATCACCACACTTTTGTACTAATTATGCTTTGAATTTCTTGTGACAGAAATAGACATTTTTGCGTAACAGAAATCAGCAATAGAAATTTTCTTTTCTGGGGTGTTTTTAAGAACCCACGAATTTTCAAAGTGTGACTACAGTTTTAAGGTTTCACCAGAAGTGTGAGGTATTTTAGATAAATTTATTGCTGTTTCACCACCAGCAATGAAATTTTTTAATGAAAAAGCACGTTTGATTTCAAATGTGGGAGATGGGCTACTAGAATATTACAGCTGAATTTTTTAAAATTCCAAACAGACAAAGATCTCCATTAAAATACTCTTTCAACAAAAAAATACATTTCAATTTGAGAAGTGCTACGAGTATTTTTAATTTCATAAAAGGGATAATAATTTTCATAAACTGTTGTTTCTATTTAAAAATAACCCTCTGTCTATGTATTATTCTTTTATGTTGTTCTCCACCAGAACCCTCTTGCACTGAGGTAGGAATTTGCACAAAGGAGCATACACTTTGTTATAGAGTAAGCATGAGTATTAGCAAACTTGTACATCCTTCTGCCTTATATATTCAGAAGTGTTTTCTTCAGAAGTGCTTGGGGTTGATTCTGTTTAAAGTGAAAGATTTTTCAGAAAAGCTTTGAGCACAACAAACCAGCCCCACCGCGATTTTTTTGGCATTCGCAGTGCATTTGAAACAACAATACTGTCTGGAGACTTTTATAGCCTTTCAAACATTTTAGAAACAATTAAACACGTCCTTCTTAAGCTGCAGTCTCGGTTGCTGCACTGGGCTGTGGGGCTGCTGTCTGTTCCCATACACGACTGGGCCGTGGGCAGTCCCTGGGTACAGCTCACACATGGGGCACCTGTGCTGGCTGATCGCTGCTCCCCGTCCTGCGGGTTCCTCCTGCCCTTCCCACCTCTCCGGGTGTTTTCCCGGCCCGTGGAGCGGCTGATCCGCAGCAGCGCACTCCGGTCCCTCGCAGGCACTGGGGGGCACAGAGAACGTGAATCCCCGGCTGTCATTCCTTTAGAAAGGGTGAACCCTCTCTGCCAGGCCCAACACTTCACACCTTTGGTTCCCTGGCCAGGATCTTGGCTTGCAGTGCAGGGGTGGGGTGGATCTCCTGTCCTGCAGGGCTCACAGACCTCGCATTGAGCCCGTGAACCTCTTGGCAATGTGTCCGCTGTCCCATTACAATAGACCGCCGTGGAGAAGAATAGTATCAGAGATGAGGTAATGTTGTTTACCATGGCCGGAAGGAAGGTTTTCCTGTTTGTGTCTGCAGTCCACTGGAAACATCCCCTATGGAGTATGGAAAAGTGATGCTGGGCATGCTGCAGAGCGTTGGTGAGGGGCTGAGCCAGGCAGGAGTCCCAGAGTTAGAGGAGCTGCAGAAAGAATCGCTAATGGGAGAAGAGTTTGTTGGATTTTTAGCTTTTCTTCTGGCCTGTTTCTGAGTGCTGTCTAATGTGTGAGATTCCCAGTTAAACACGACTGGAAATAAAAGACAGAAAGGATGTTCTGAGGGACTCAGCTTTCCCCAGTTCTGCTCCCACTGGCTTTGTCAAGGACAATTTGGAAACCCAACAGCCAGTGTTAAAGCACCACACCTGGGTGTCCCCAAGGATACCACCCAAGCTGACCCACACACCCGCAGTTCTGAGGGAACATTTGTGGTGTGACTGACAAAAGGAAAAAAATGAGATTTACAAAAGTTGAAGGGAGTGGGGTGGGAGGACAGGGTGGTACACACACACCCTGCAGATACTCAAATTGCCACATGCAGACAACCTCAGATTAAACCCCAAAATGGACTAGCGACCAAGCCATGCTTTTGATGAAGTACAGTTGGAGATGTACGTCTTTATTCTGGCTCGAGAGCTAATTACATCCTCCAACCTGTCTAAATGCAGCCAAATGGGGCCTCTAATTACCATGCAGTCACCGGCTTTCCAAACTCTCTTAGACGAAAATAAACCCAAATCCTGCAACACCGGAACAAAGAGGAGAATGGCGTAGAATTGTAAAGCCATTTCACCTGGGTTTCTACGGTGACATAGAAAGAAATACAAATTAGAAATGTACATATTCTTCCTATCTCTGCGAGCAGCTGGCACCAGAGCAGCTCAGGTGCCACCTCCCAGGGTGGGGAGTGACGTGGAACCAATTTATGTCACCCAAATGACTGGCCACCGACAGCTTCTCTCTGCTGGGTGTGCCTTTAGGGCTGGGGCAAGCACCAGCAGCTTAATTAGCAGCTTTCTCCACATGGAGAACAGCGGAGTTCCAGACAGACCGTGTTATTTGGGAACTTCTGGGGTCTGAGCAGCAGTGTAACACGGCAAAAGAGCTACTTGAAAGTAAAAGGTGTCAAGAGTACATTCAAATCATCACAGGAAGGTTCAAGCATTTCTCACTCTTTCCAAATGCACTGGGAAATGATCCAGCTCACCCAATGCCCAGCAAATATTTATATTGGTGAAGATGAAGGTTTTTTGAGAAAATAAACATCACAGAAATAAGCACTTAAGCAAAAGGAACTGTGCTTCAGCAAAAATTGCTGATTGTTGGTGCTCCTTGGTTTTAGCCTTTCAAACAACAGAAGTGGAGCTCCAGCTCCCACCTTTCTCCTTGGTTCGGTAATGACATGTCATGCAGATCTTGGAAAATAATTGTGATCTATTTATTAGCTCTCTGAATCAACAAACTTCAGTCAAACTGCCATCAAAGACCTGACAGACAGGCTTACGCATAAGTACACCTTTCACAGGCACATCTCCGGCTTATGAAAGGGACTGACAAATAAATCTCAGGGGAGAGTTCTTCAGCCAAAATGAACCACAGATCTGATTTTCAGAGATTTGCGGTGGCAGGTGGCATTCTTCCCATTCAAATGTTAGTTTGCATTTGTTGAAAATTATGAAAAATTAGAAGAGGTGCTACAAGCCAAGCAGTCTGACTTAAAACAAGAAATAAACAGACAGAATCCTTTCTTTTGTGATCAGTCTGGAGCTTGCATTGTTGGAAATAGGGATCAAGTGTGAGTAAGTGAAGAGCACTGAATTTTATCACTGGCCCTCTGTTGAGTCATTCTGCCCATGATGGAAAGGTGCACACACATAAAATATTGAATTCAATATTAATTCAAATATCACTCAGCTGGTAGAAAATAGAAATGCAATTGGAAGTTTGTTTCAATTTCTAGGTTTAATGTGTAAAGACAAATCAAGCATCAGGACAACCTGGCCAAATTCTAAACAGGACTCTGTGGTCCAGAAGAAGTTCACCAGCATCCATTAATCTTTGTTTACATAAGGCATCCTGCTCCCATCCTTATAACCAGAATGCCTGAGGTGGCAAATGCAGAGGGGCTATAAATGCCAGGTGGGCTTAAATACAAAAATTCTTTCTCCCATTCATGCCCAGTGAAAACCAGAAACGATGGAAGACGTTAAACTCCCACCTGTACCACGAGGCAAATCCTTTTTCCATTACTGCAGAAAATTTAGTGACCAAAGAGGTGCAGAGAGTTCCCAGGAGCAGGGGCAGTCCCAGACAACAGAGTGCAGATGGTGCTTGGCCTTTAATAAACAGATTTTTTCATTCCCTGGGGAGAGCTATAGGTCTGCAACGGTGAGCAGGAGGCATGAACAGAGATTTGGGCAATGTAAAATGTATCTTCTACCTGTTTCAGGGGCCTAGCACAGTATGTAGAAACCAGTGTGTAAAACACTAACCTTGAAGCTTTTTGCTATTTAAACCAGGAGTGAGAAGGATCCTGACACGGATGTAACTCGCCCACCTGCAAGTGCAGGTGATAATGAATCCCAGCCCAACAGCCCATTGAACACCAGGGGAGTGTTTTCCACTCTGTCAGACCATGGCGTGAAGTTTGCCATGGTTCGCATGGCCATGGGCACTTCTGAGAGCCGGGAGCATCTTCATCAGTGTGTCTCATTTTCTGTAACAGCCTTCAGAGGTCTTCAGTCAGGCCGAGGAAAACACGAGCCTGACACCCCCAGCCAACACAAGGAGTGAAGACTGTCGGAGCAATCCACACTGTCCTTGCACTGGGAGAGAGCTCTTGCATTAGTGGGGTCTAGAAAATAATTGCCCAAGCCTTGGCTGGTGGGCATTTGATCATTTTCTGCTTGGAAAGACAAGCAAAAATGCTCTCTTCCGACATTCAATTAGAAGAACTGTTTGGTGTCAAAGCGCCAAGGGAATTTTAAGGGAGCAGTTATTGCTGCTTTATGCATAATTCTGAATTTGCTGCTCTAATGAGCCCTTCTCTGTATCATCCGTGACTGTCACTCAGCTTGGTGAAAATGGCTTGGCCTGACAAATCCTGTTAAGCCTCAGAAATCAAATGAGATCTGAGAATGCCCGAGTCCACACCCGTCACACCACATGCTGCTCTGATCAGCACTGTTAGCCAAGCAGGCTTGGAGCCAGCAAACCCAGGGCTACCAGCCAGGATCAGCAGGAGCCACCCCCTGCCCTGGGCATGGCAGGGGCTCCACGCTCCTTGGGATCACCCCCAGACAGACAACAGACACAACCTAATGCAGCAGAGCTCCTTCCATTTATTTATTTTCCAGATAAAATAACTGCCAGGGAAGAGGCAACGCTGCAGGATCTCTGCAGAGCTCTTTAGATTCCTTAGCTCTAGCCTACAAAAGCCTTTTCCGTAAAGCCCATCAGCAGAAGTGCTGGCCCATCTTCATCTCCCACTGGCCAGCTGAAATAGAAAATTAAAAAAAAAAACCAGTATTGGGGGGGAGGGAGAAGTAATGGACTGGGTGGCTTGTAACACTGTCCTGGCAAAAGGTGGAGCTGAGGGGGAACATTCAGAGAGACTTTTGGATTAAAGACCTTTCTTCAGATTCCCTAAATCAAAGCATGTTTCCTGGAATTGATTCTGACAGTTATGTTTTTAATAATTTATTTTAACTAAAAGATCTCTAATGGTAGACAAAAAAAAAAAAAAAAAAAAAATAGCAGCAGTAAGGTCATGAAAAAATTATCTGAAGGAAAATGCAAGGAGTGTTTGAATCCTGTAGTGTTGATTTTAGAGCTGCAAAACAGAATCTGACCATTGAGTATTTTCTTGGCATATCATCAGTAGACCAGGAGCACAAATACCACGAGAACATCTAGAAATTCACCTTGAGGTCCATACTGACCAACTGAAACTCTAACGAGCTGCAGGGACAGCCCATCTGAAGGCTGGCAGAGAGAGGATGCCAGAGCCCCACAGCATGCCCCAAACCCTCCAGACTCACCAGCTCACAGGTGTCAAACCCCAGTCCCTGCCAGCCTCCTCAGAGCGGCCAGGGGGGCCATTGACACCGGGAAGACAGCAATGGTGAATGGAAAACTGATCTGTCTCAGGGCTTTCCTTTATTTGACACCCCCTACAGCCGCTGTAAACATTTCTTCTGAGTCAGAAAGCTCCTGCTGGGCTCACCGGGTGAGAATTCCTGGCCATCGCACCTCTTCCCATCACTTCCACTCAGCAGCTCCCCTCCCCGCCCCGGCTGTCAGATTTAATCTGCTCCCAAGTGGGAAGTGCCCTGCTAGTAGCTCTTTTCAGCTGCAGTCAGGCCGAGTTAAGAAGATGCGCTTTGAAGGCTGCCGGGCAGCGTTCCGGGCTCGAACACCGGAGCGGTGTGCAGGAGCCGGGAGCGGGGCGCCGGCAGCGGGGGCAGCTGCGCGGCCGCGGACGGAGCTCAGGGGCAGCTGGAAAGGTCACACGGAGCGCCAGTGACGTGCTCCGGCGGGTGATTCTCATGCGAGTTCAGTGGTCTGATGTGGGCACTGAGCACAAGTCGGCGGTTTTTCCAGATGACAGTCCTTCCTGGCAGAGGTGTCAGTCACAAACGCCGGCTGCCGGGGAGACGCCGCTCCTGGATCGGCTGCTGGGGCAGAGTCTCCCCGTGCGACTGCAGCAGAACGACCAGCTCACCGCTCCTGCGGCACGGCTCTGTTTGTGACCCCGGCAGCTGCACAGACCCCGGTTCTCAGCCGGTGCCGCCACAGGGGTACACTGGTGCTTCATCCCAGCAGGGTGCAGCTCTTGCTTCCTGCAGCAATAATCCCTCAGCACTGAGCTCTGCAGCTGGGCTTCCACATCAGGACGGCCCTGCACTCGGGCAGTCAGCACACAGCTGTCCAGAGAGGGGTCACTGCCCTCGGCCCCCGCCAGCCCATGCTGAGCCCAGGGCCCCTGCAGAGCCGTGCTCTGAGGGGGAGGATGGGAGGGCTCGCAGAGCAGCGCAGCTGGACGGGACCAGAGGTGCCCACCTGCATCACACTCGGGCAGAGGAGGTGCCAGGTTGACCAGAGCAGCTAACCCTGGAGCAGATCCACATCCCCACTACTGCTTCTGCAGCAGCTCCTGTGCTTTGTGCCGCACGGCCACTCACAACAGACGTGTAAGTGTGAAAAGAACCTGTGAGACCTGGCCCCTACAAAGGCAGGCTGTGGCACAGCAACCCCACAAGGGGAGAGGGAAACCTGGGAGAGCCCAGCAAGACAGGTTATTTATTCATTGTACATTCTGCAATAAATCAGAAGAGAAGCCAAAACAAGTTCCCCGTGGCCTCATTTCCGTCCCTCCTCCTTTGGGAAAGCAGCTCTCCTGGAAAAGGACAGCCTGGCTCTGTCCTGGTGGCGATTGTGCTCAGTGTGATGTGCAGCCATCGCTGTTGCCCTGATGCTGGCCCCGCCGGTGCCCTCGGCAGCAGGCAGCCCAGTGCAGGAGCAGCGGAGAGCATTGGCATTCGCGGCAGGACAGGAAACCTCCGGCGGAGCCGCCCTTCCTTCCTGCACACCCCGGCCAAGTCCCACAGCCCCGGGGCGGGCGGCTCACTCGGCACCGCCAACGCTGAACCGCGCACTCTGCGACTAAATTTAGAGCTTCTCATCTCACACAAGCCACTCCGCAGAATCTCTGAAAAGCTGCCGCGGTTGTAAGTCAAAGCACGAGCAACACATGGTGGGAAAACCACTCGGATTTCTCCTTTTGTAACATTTCTCTGATCCTGGACTTTACCTTGATCCAAAGGTATCCAAAAATGAGTGAGGCCCAGGCTGACACAGTCCCTGTTTGGACCCCCGAAACCCACTGTTTATGTAAGCTCAGCATGTGCAAAGGACTACCAGCCTCTGAAACCACAAAACTGTGTCTGAGCATTACAACATGCTGAAAGCCTGCAACGGTGAAGCTGACACAGCAAACGAGGGATCTTGGGACAACATCTGGTCCCCTGACACAGGGGGAGTTTCCCTGAGGAGAACCCAGATCTACACCTTTAACCTGTACTCCCTTAGCTGCTTTTTCCATTACAAAGATCAAAAGGCAGCGCAGTCCTCTGCACATCACCTCTAGCAAGCAAGCTTCAACACAGTTAGCTGTGACCAAGAGTTTTTCTTCATAATGAATGTTGCATTTCTTGGAACTACAGAGAGCCACTCATCCCTGGGAGCCGCTTCTCCATGTGCCGGGTAAGGGATCGTGTTTGGGAATTTCCCATGGCCAGACCCAGCTCAAACAGGACTGACCTGCCAGGGCCTTTGGTCACAGACCCCGCTGTGCAGAGGAGCCTTGCACGGAGTGCCCGGAAAGTGTTTGTTCTCCCCACCACTAATAAAATCCCACCTAAACCCACCCCTGGAGCAGATCCCTGAGGCTGAACTGTCTGGCCTCGCACACAGCTCCAGGCACTTCAATCCAGCTCGAGGCTCCAGCCCTTGGGGCTGTTGGCAGCACGGGGAATGCCAAGTCCTGCTTCCATGGCAGACCGGCAGCCTTCTCATTCCCCTCTTTATGATTTCTCTTTGCTTTACCACGGTATCATTTAGGATCTATTTTTATTCAGAACCCCAGTGAGACCGACTGAGGTTTGTAAAGCCCAGTTGGAAACTCTAGCTCAGCCAGGAGCATTACAGGCAAAAGTAAACAAGCTATGAGGGTGTATTTTTCTTGGCTATTTACCCTACTGCTCTTAGGACTGAAGAGTCATATCTTTTTCCTATTCCAGCCTTCTCCGGGCTGATCTGCTACACCGTCCAAGAAGTGCCAGAGATACCATAATGAGGTGTACTCTGAGCTCCCAGCACCTGACAGACACAGAGGCACCATCAGCCAGAACAACAGCCATGCCACTCATGGTGGGTTGTTGGTTCCGTGAGTGACCAAAAACTGCTGGGGACGCTTCTTAATCACAGAATCTCAGCATGGTTTGGGTTGGAAGGGACCTTGAAGCCCATCCCATCTCAGCCCCTGCCATGGGCAGGGACACCTTCCACTATCCCAGGGTGCTCCAAGCCATGATGTCCAGCCTGGCCTTGGGCATTTCCAGGGATCCTCAGTGAGGGCTGCCTCATCTCTTGCATTTCTGTTCTCTGGACCCACCCTCCCTCTCCTCCTCCTGTACCTTCCTGGTGTTCTCCTGCAGCAGCAGCCTGTTCCTGCTGTCAGCCCCTCCTGTCTCCAGGAGCCACGCTCACAGCCTGGGCTGAGCACAGCTGTGGGGAGGCCGGAGCATCCAGGGTCAGCTGCAATTAAAACACTCTCAGTGTTCACGTGCAGGCCAGCTGTAATGGCAACTCCTGTGACTATTTCTCCACTCTGTGCAAGTGAAAACCAGCCTTTCCTCATCTTTGCATTTTTTAGGAAAATCTACCCCTTTTCCAATATTCCTGGGAATCATTCATGTTTTAGCTGTCAATAATATGGCATTGAAAGAATCATTGATCAGTAACAGAATTACCTGAGATCCTATGCAACCAATTGAGACAAGCTGTAAAAATTCCCCAGCCCCACCCCACAGGAGAGGAGGTGGTGGGTTCAGGACACTTCAGGGTACTGAGAAAGACCCCACTGGGATCTGATCAGACGTAGGAAAGACCAAATCACTCCCATGTTGAGGTCTGTGACAAAAGCCCCATCCCAGACAGGCAGCAGGGACAGCACATCTGCTCAGGGAGGCTTCACAAAAAAAATATTAAGGAGAGAGCCTGAGTTTGGGTTAATCAGGAATAGGGGCAGCTTAGAATAAAGATCAGCTTTGCCAAAATAAAGAAGAAAGGCACCGCTTTCACCAAGCTTCTCTCCCGCCCCTTATTTGCATTTTCTGATGCCAGCTCCCTGCTACAGCATGGGAACGGTCGGACCAAGTGATGGATCTGCAGGTTTCTATGGTGATCAGCACAGAAATTGCCTGCCCAGCCGTGTGTGAAGGGAAGCATCCATGTCAGAAACTGCAGATTGTATGGTGACAGAAAACCCTGCTCTGGACTGGGGTGTCGGGGTTTTGCTGCAGAGACCCACAGCTGGCTCACCAACCTGGGGATGCCTGTGCAGGACAGTGTGGGGAGGTGAGAACTCACAGGAAATATTATCAACCATCACTGAGTAATCGTACAACATAATTTAAAAATACTGATACAAAGTACATAATGTTTCTAAATATCTGAAATATCAATTTCCTCTCATGCTGTCCCTGTTCCCTGGGAGCAGAGCCTGAACCCCACCTGGCTGCACTGTCCTGTCATGAAGTTGTGGAGAGCGAGAAGGTCCCCCCTGAGCCCCTGCCAAAAGCACATCTGCCAAGGAAAGAAAGGGATTCAATCCCTGTACTTGGCAACTGCTGATGGTATCACCCGTGTAGAAGGTTCTGAGATCATGTTCACTGTCCTCATGAGCTATAGCACAAATGGTTGTCTCTATAAATGTGTTAGCTCCTTACAAACCTGTAAATCAGAAAGTGAGGGGGAGAGGGTTGGTGAAGAAACAACCTCAAACCCCAACTGCCACACACTTAAGGCAGAAGCACTGATTCCATCTATTTCGGCTATTCCCAGAAGGGAAGTCTGAACAATCAAAATGAGCCCTGGCAACAGGACAATCCTCGTTAATCGATCCAGACTAAGCCACTGGCTGGCACTTTCCAGCTGAGAAACATCAAGTACCTTCCCTTTGAAAACCTTCC
The DNA here is from genome assembly GCF_029207755.1 of Chamaea fasciata. Taxonomy (NCBI): domain Eukaryota; kingdom Metazoa; phylum Chordata; class Aves; order Passeriformes; family Sylviidae; genus Chamaea; species Chamaea fasciata. The sequence continues at coordinate 21,178,834 of NW_027094096.1, read as the reverse complement.
CCTGCGGCTGACGGGAAAGGTGATGGGCTAAGGACACGAGTTAATGCACTTACTCCCTTTAGGAATCAAACGTGGAACTTGTCAATCCAGGCACAATTGGGAGGAGACACTGATCTAAGTTTAAAAAGAAAAAAAAAAAACAACACATGTTTACTCTCAGTCTTTACCCAAACTGGCTCAGAAAAGCCAGGCAGTTTGGTGAAACATAAATGGAGAAACATAAATGCCAACTCCTAAACATGTTAGGGAACTAGCGTGGCTGAGAAAAAGGACAGAGAAAATCACACAATGATTTTCTTTTCGAAAGTCAATTACAGCAGCTCCCCAGGCTGAATGCAGCAGCTGCAAACCTCCCGAAAGCAGCTGCTCCGCCAGGCCTGCCCTCGGAGGCTCTGCCCTGGGGCCGGCCCTGCGCACCAACCCGGCCTGGCCGGGCTGTCCCAAGTCACTGGGAGCACCCTGGGTCACCCCGGGCCGCGCCATGCCGTGACAACAGGAGCTGTGTGCTCACACAGCAGGGCACGGTGCTGGTGTGCTCACAGGTTCTGGTGTGCTCACACAGCAGGGCACGGTACAGGTATGCTCGCAGTCCCGGTGTGCCGGCAGGTACCAGTGTGCTCACACAGCACAGCAGGGCACGGTACCGGTGTGCTCACAGGTACAGGTGTGCTCGCAGTCCCGGTGTGCCGGCAGGAGCACAGTCGGGCTCGGGGGCACCGCCCGCACCGGCAGCTGCTGCAGCCGGGCTCTGCTGCCCAGCGAGGCTCACAAAAAGAACCGGCGTGTCCCGACAGCACATCCGAGAAGAGCACTGCGGCCAGCACGGCCACACGTGGCCCCCGATGTCACAGGGCTGGAGCACCAGAAGGTGCCGCGGACACCGAGCACAGGAAATCGCCTCTGCGAAAGCTGGGAGAGAAGCCTGAGCACCAGCCCTGCTCCCTCAGACATGCCTAAAAACACACAGAAGAGGCATGTACTCAACATGATCAACAACGGGTAGAAATTAGTAGCCCACAAACAATAAATATATGAAGGTTTCTGTCATTATGTTACAAATAATTCAATAACCATAAACCTTTTAACAGCCAAAGGGAAGTCGGCAGCGTGGTGGTTGCTTCTCATCAGAACAAACCCTTTTAATAGCTTCAGCCCTCAACATTAATCAGCATTTATTGCTTAAAATTAACGTTTGTAAGTTCCCTCATCATAGCACAAAGTCTGAGGATCCCAGGTCCCAGCCAGGCGAGGGCATTGCGATTCCTCCCCGGGTTGTATTTCAGAGCAGGCAGAGCTGCTGTCGCACAGCACCTGTTCTACAGCCTTGAAACGAGCAGGGACTGCAGCGACAGTGATTGGAAAGGTCCAATGCTGATAACCCTGGTGTAAAGCTGGAGGCAGTCACTGAGCCCCGGCTCCCCCACCCTGCCCGTGCCTGGGCGGGCTGTGCCCCGGGCCGGGGGCTCTGCTGCAGCCCCATCCCACGTGTGGGCTCACAGGGGAACCGGGGGCCGCGGCCCAAGGGGGAATTACCCACCCCGGGTGGGTGACCCCGCGGGTTTCCTCCCCAGCAGCCCCAAACGCCGCTGCGCCCATCGCATCTGTCTCTGCTGGGGCAGAGCTGCAGGAAGCAGAAGTGCGGGTGTGGGTGTGGGTGGGTGAGTGGGTGGGTGAGTGGGTGTGGAGGGGCAGAGATGAGGAAGCTGAGGACAGAAGTGTCCCCAGATCTTTGGGCAGTTCCCTTGCCCAGCGGCAGGGAGGGGGCACAGACAGCGGGCACAGAGCACAGGAGGGGCACAGAGCACAGGAGGGGCACGGGCAGAGAGCACAGGAGGGGGCACAGGGACCCCGCATGGGCCAGCGGCTGTGGGAGCCGGCAGGGCCGCTCTGCCCCGTGCCCTCAGCCCCCGAGCTGCTGCTGGAACACCCGGGCTGCCGCCCTGCCTCAATTCTCTATGCAGAACTCGGGCTGCGGAGCAGAGCCCCGCGGCCGATGCTCGGTGGCTGTGATGATGGCCAGGCTGCAGGTCCTGCAGGCTGTGATGGTGTCAGGCTGTGATGATGGTCAGGCTGTGATGACGGTCAGGCTGTGATGACGGTCAGGCTGTGATGATGGTCAGGCTGTGATGACAGTCAGGCTGTGATGATGGTCAGGCTGTGGTGATGGTCAGGCTGTGAGGATGGTCAGGCTGCAGGTCCTGCAGGCTGTGATGGTGTCAGGCTGTGATGATGGTCAGGCTGTGAGGATGGTCAGGCTGTGAGGATGGTCAGGCTGCAGGTCCCGCAGGCTGTGATGGTGTCAGGCTGCAGGTCCTGCAGGGGACAGCCCTGTGTGGCCCGGCAGAGCTGCCCTGGTCCCCAGGATACTGATCTGTCCCTCCCAGAGCCCCAGCCCAGCGGCCAGAGCTGAGCCCAGCCTTGCTAGAAACCCATCCTCAGGGAAATACTGACTTCCCATTGCCGCAAAACAGGAGACTGTTTTGGAGGAGACTGGTGTAGTGTCTTCCAGAGAGAGTTTGCATAAATCAAAATCTGATTATGCTACATTTTGAATGCTAGATTTTCCACAAGATGGTGAAGCACAGTGATCTATAATCTGTTTTGCATTGAATTAATTGAAATAAATTACCATAATCCTCCCCGAGTCCTGCAATCACTGTTTTTCAGATTGAACCTTTCCTTGAGGGTTTAAAAAAAACATGGTTGCTTTTTCCATAAGGGTAGTTATTAGACTTAAAAATAACACCTGCCCTTGGAAGAAAGCTCAGGCCCAGCTGAGTACCTCATTACCTGCTGGCTCAGCCCTTTGTTAATTTGGTAAGTGCTGTGATGTATCACCACAAAAGCCCGTTTTGAAGTCAGCGTGTTTCATCTTGCAAAGAGATTGATTTGAAATTGACCCCGTTTCAAGTGACTAAAAATTGTAAGAGTTTCTAATTAATTCAGTTTTGAGCCTACTCACATCACACGTTTTCCATCCAACCTCTGGGTCCCAGAGAGTATATGGAGTTTTATTCAGAGGGGAGGGTGGGGCCACCCAAAGGAGCTCATCCTTCCTTCTGCAATGTTTCTAGTCCAGCACTTACACCAAGGCTACGCAGCAGTCTTGCTTCCTGAAGCACAGAGCTGAAAATTGCGGGGTTTTTTAAATTTCGGAACATGCATGTTTACATCTATGTGACCACACACCCCTGCAGGGACCCAGAGGCTCTGAGGCCCACAGAGCTCCTGAGTGCAGAGGAGGCAGCAGGGCAGGAGGGAAAGGCAAACTCAGGGCACCTTTGTTCTCCCTCCAGTTCTGACATAGTTCAGGGGCTTATGTAGCTCTTGGCAGACACTGAAAAATCAAAAAAAAAAAAAAAATCAAGTGACGGCTCTGTCTAACTCCTGCTCTTTGATTCAGCACCGACAGCTGCAGAGGGAGCCTTTGGGATGCAGCCTCCATCCCTGCTGAGGTGCTGGGGATGTTCCTCAGAGCTGCTCATCCCTCCGGGCTTGGCCACACAGTCTCAGGGCACACAGCTCCAAACCCTTCTCTTCCTGGCTGGCCACTACTGCAGGTGTTCCACAGGATCTCTGCCTTTTGAAAGAACCACATTTAAAAAAAAAAAAATATATATATATATATATATAATACACCTGTTTGCATTCCAAGATAGATTCACAGTTCATAGAAACCCTGTGTCACCTCAGGGTAAAATCATCCATAGAAAGGGGGGAAAAACAAAGTTCAAGTTTACACTATAGACAGCTGAGAATTCAGCGGAGGGGAAGGAAAGCTTTCTTTTATAATGAAATTACAACTTCAAAAAAAAAAATCACATTACTGGGTGCATGTGAAATATTTAAATTCAGGCTGTGGTTAAATTCGCTTCAGTAAGGCTCTGATTTCAATGGGGTTTCAAAAGAATGGGGAATTAGGGACACGCACCCACAGAGTCAGAGAATATGTTAAGTTCAAACCCAGCACTCAGTCAGTGCACAAACAGAAATTCAGTCACGAATTGATATTAAGAATTCTATTGTCGGCACTGGGGACACCTGACACACCTGCTTGTGTGTTTTTACATCCCGCAATAACACGGTTGATGTCTCCATACGAGTATGCACAAACATGTTTTCCAAACGAACTCCAGCTCCTCATCAGTTAATTGCTGTTAACTACCGAGTGCTGAGAACCTGAGCGACGGCTCAGCACACCTGGAACAGCTGCCACCAGGTGCACACGGAGCCAGCCCAGCCTCCCCGAGGCTGTGAGGAGTGCAGGAATATCTATCCCCGGGCTCTCAGCACTCCTCAGGCAGCTCTGGCTCCCTGTCCCCGTCGCCAGGACATGGAGGTGACACAAGTGACACAAGCCTGGCTTCCCCCGCAGACAGAACTGCCCACAAACCGGACGGGTCAGACAGGTCAGGGCCTCACCTTTAATCACCATGGGAACCCGCTGCTTTAGCAATGCTGAACTAATCTGTGCCAGGTCAAAAGTGCTTGAAGAGAATCCAGAAAACTCTTTTTAGGTGCTTTATAATTGGCTAAATAAACACACACCTCGATTTCTACGTCACTGGTCTGATACTCAGCGAGTGCAAGCACACAGGTCCTAATTTTTCTGTGCTAAAAGTAGAAAAATGTGGATGTTTCCCGAATTGTGGATACCACATACGACTTTGTACATAAGCATAAATATTTATGCTCAGCAATCTGTAACTGCCACTGCAGAGGCTGAAGTACAGTAATACTGTAAGGGAATAAATGCCTCAGTATCTGTGAACTTTAATTCACTCCAGGCTGACCCAGTTCTTTTGGGAATAATCTTTTCCGAGCTGTTTCTCCGCTGTGAGTCCAGGTCTTAGAAATACCTTAAACATACAGTGTTCTCCTTGAACTTTATTGCCAAAATATGTGGGGACATAGCATGGATTTCTGAATCTGCTCAGCCTGTGCTATACAGCAACTCCGACGTGAATCTCCTCTCTATTTTTTTCCCTTAATTAAAGGAGAAACCAAAAGATCCAACAATCAAAGGGAATGCAAAACCCATGCTAAAGTAAACATAACATTTGAAACCAGAAGCCCAGTAGAAAACAGCCAGCCGATCTGGGATGCGGCAGAGTACCCCAAAAGGAAGGGAAATCAAGACTGCAAACATTAGAAACTCAATTCCTCGAGCACTCGGTTAGCGTGCTTTCATCTGAACTTTGGTAACCATCAGTAAACTTGGCAGCAGACTCCCCCCATGAAACGGGGGTACGTGATACTGCTGTAGTTCATCCAGGGGATAAAATCATCGCTAATCTCATCCCTCAGCACACACAGCTCCCAAGTCCCCTGAGTCACATTGCAGCAATCATCACCGTGAAGTTCCACACAGCTTGAAAGAGATTTTGGTGATTAGTGGTGTAGGGAAGCTCAGCCTAAACATCAAACTCATCCCTGGTGGAGAACACGTGTTGTACAAATGTTCTCGGCGCTTTTGGATCTGCTTAGCGGTGTAAGGAGGGAAGAAACCAGTAAATCCACAAGGCACACACAAAGGGATGTTTTATACCCAAACCAGAAGGATGGAGCCCACCTCCCCAGCTCCCAGCAGGACACCCTGCTCCCTGCCCTGCCCCACAACCGTGTCTGGCCTCTGGGGAGCCCTGCAGTGCGTGTCCTGCTTCCAGCCCCACCCCACAGACTGCCCCACAGTGCCCACGGCAGATCCCCACCCCACAGTCCCCACAGCAGATCCCCACCCCAGTCCCCACAGCAGATCCCCACCCCACAGTCCCCACAGCAGATCCCCACCCCAGTCCCCACAGCAGATCCCCACCCCACAGTCCCCACGGCAGATCCCCACCCCAGTCCCCACAGCAGATCCCCACCCCAGTCCCCACAGCAGATCCCCACTCCAGTCCCCACAGCAGATCCCCACCCCAGTCCCCACGGCAGATCCCCACCCCAGTCCCCACAGCAGATCCCCACTCCAGTCCCCACAGCAGATCCCCACCCCAGTCCCCACAGCAGATCCCCACCCCGCAGTCCCCATGGCAGATCCCCACCCCAGTCCCCACAGCAGATCCCCACCCCAGTCCCCACGGCAGATCCCCACCGTGCCCAGCCAGGATCTCCTCAGTCCTGCACGGCCACCCCCAGCCCCAGCTGCCTGAGGAGCCCCAGGCAGCACAGCTGGGGAAGGCACCAGGACCCTGCAGAGGAGGTTAAACACAAGGCACATTTCGTGTTTTCAAGGACACCTGCAGTTTTGAGCTCCAAAATGTACCTATTTTATGCTTCTACACAAAGTGTTTGTGGAATATCTGCAGAGATTTCTCTTTCAAGCTGCCTCTCTGGCCAAGAGTGGATACAATACACGTCCCCTGGACTGCTGAAATTGGGAAAACTGTAGGAACACCACAGAAACAAAGAATTAGATGAACCTACCCACAAATGAGAAACTGGGAAGGGACATCTGCTGTAAAATCTGACCTGTACCTTTCGGAATACCTCATTCAGAGGAAAGAACAGCCAACTTTGATCTCAGATTAGTCTTCACCCCCAAGTTCATTTACAACCATCCTCAAAAGCCACCTGAACCACCCCCTTTCACCCTGGTGTGACAAAGTGACGTGATTGTATCAAAAGGAAAAACAGCAATTTTTTGATCATTCTGTCCAGTCTCAACGCTGCAGCATTTCTGGCACAATCATCATCAGTCTGTCAAGCTGAGGAGAAACATCTGGGATCTGTCTGTACCTGGACATCAAATCTATTAACTGAGCACTTTTTATCATGTTCCCTTACAGAACTTTGTAGAAATAAATGGGGTTTAAATCATTGAAGCTGAAGTTACATGTCAGGCAACATTTTCCTAAAAATCTCTGTCAAGGACTACAAAACAAAGCCATGGCTTCTTCATCAGTCTGCTCTTCACCCAAACTTCCAAAAGACCCAAGAGTGCCAAAACTGAAAACAGAGTCAATACAGAACAGCTGCTTTCAACATTTTAAGACTTACTTGAACGACTTGCAAGTTCTGGTTAACTGACTTCTAATTTTACAGCGGTTTATGTAGGATCTGGGACTTGCTGGATGGTGCAGATTAAGGATTTGAGCTCTTGCTTTATGCACAACCTGCACCTCTGGCATGGACAGCAGCAAAGCAGCCCCGGGGTTGGCTGGAGCAGCTGTAGCCTTCAGAAATTGAAAACAGCCACAGAGAAAATGTGATGGCTGCTCTGGAGCTTTCTGCAGGAACTCCTCTGCTCATCACCACCGACAGGTTTTGTTGGGGGCTCCCTCAGCACCACAGTGACTGTTCCATAAGAACTGTCCCATAAGGAATGCCCCAGAACTGACATCACTGAGGTGAGGTCATCTGTGGAAAGGGAGGAATTCTGATTCCAACCCCAGATCACACACACACACACGCGCACACACACAGACACTGACTCTTCCTTGGGACACACGGCAAGATTTTTGATTACAGACTAACAAACTTTACATAAATTAAAACACTAAAAAAAAACCAAAAAACAAACAAACAAAAACCCAAAAAAACCCCAATACATGCAGCCCCAGCAACACACTCACACTCCATTTCTCATCACTACAACACACGTGAATATCTTTTGCTTTCTGCACTAAAGTTTGCTCTCAGATCCCTCTCATCTGCTGCACACATGGTCACCCAAAGACTGTCGGCCCCAAACACAAAGTTCTACACTTTGGGCACATGCTGGATTCCTGCAAAGAGGAGGTTTCCAAACCCTGTTGCAGCAATGTGACAGGAAGGAGAGTGTTTGCCACACACATTTTGCACGAGGCTGTACACACTGTGGGAACCGGCTGTAAGCTGTGAATATCAGTGTTTTAAACCATTTCCCCTTGGAACTGAGCTCATCCACGTTTGCCTCCAGAGCAGGTCTCCGATCTCACTGGAACACGAGGAGTTCTGCCCAAGGGTCCAGTGAGGGCTCACTCAGAGCCCCTGGGCTGCTGCACAAACCTGGACGGGGACAGAGCTCCAGCTGTTCTCCATTCACCTCCTGGGAGTCATCCAGGCACTCCACGCATGTGTGCCGCTCCTTTCAGCACAGAATCCTGAAAGAACATGCAAGTCTCTGCATTTTGTCACTCCTCGAGGAAACCTGACCCCGAACAACACCTGCACACAACGAGCACCCAAGTGAGGAAGTCATAAAGAGCCAGCTGCCCTTTATTTAAAATGCCCTTTGCAAACAACTTGCCGTACATTCTTTGTGAGAGAAGCAGAACCGCCAGGACCCCACAGCCACAGAGTTCCACATCAGCTCCAGCACCATCAGAGCGACAAATCCTGAGCATCACGTTGAGCAGAAGCATGCCTGCTTTGGGGCTGGGGGGAGCACGGGGCACGGTTACAGTCACGGACACGGGATGCCACACACGCTTTCTTGCAGATAGAACAAGCTCGGATTTTTCAAAATACAATCATTATGTACAGCAAAACATGTGGTCACAAGACCAGCCTTAAACCAAGGCCTTGTTTACACAATTTCTGCGATGTCAGGAAGTATTTTGGCCGGGAATGTAATTTTTCTTCCAAAACAAGTAAATATTTGCAATTCTCACTGCGAAAAGTGTGATATACCACCTCTGTATTGACACGGGTGTAACATATTCCCACAGGGAAAAGGAATAAAGAGTACCTTTATATTGATACAACATTTCCCTCAAGTGTCGAAGCTAATATAGCTTGCATCACTCAGTCAAGTTAAAGCAGGATGATTTTTTTCCAGACTTATTATAGACAAGGCCTATGTTTAACAAGCACCAGAACACTTCAGAGTGTTTGGAAGATCAGACTACTGAGCTCTATACACTTTGTACTGTCCTCAGCAGTCACAGAGAACACGGAATGCCTAAATACATTCAAAACCCTGGTCAGACAGTGCCACGGCTGCTGAAATGCTTCACTGTTTAACAAATCCACCTTTTTGGCCCGAACGGGAACGTACCACAGGAAGGCCCAGCACAACACAGAGCTCAGCTGGCTGAGCAAAGCTGGGCTTTGTGTGCTACAGGCACCCACTTTTGCTTTATTCCTCAGGCACAGCTCAGGCAGTGGGGAAAGAGGCACTGGGGAACGTGGGGGAGCTGCTGGCTCCTGGGAGGGCACAATAAATACCTGCTTTTATCAAGCTGCTGTCAGTGCACTCATCTAGAGCCAGGCCTGGGGGGTACTAAAAACTGTACATTCCCATTGAATTTAAGGCAAAATTGAACCATGGCAGTAACTGAGATGTGCATTTATTATTTTTTTTTTAGCATCAGTCTGTAAGCTGCAGATGTGGCAGTAGTCAAGCTTCCTCAGCTTTCAGTGCAGTACTTGGGTCAAAAGAAACCCCTTCTGTCAGTGTTATTCCCCTGGCCTCCTAACATGGGAGTCCTCCAGCTTCTAATGAATTTTTTTGGAATTTCTGGAGGATGAGCAGCAAGGAGGTTTTCAATTTTCTCTTAGAAACGAGGGATAAATGAATGTGTGTGTTAGAGGGAGAGCCCTGGCAGCAGCCAGGGCCCCAGCACTGGGGCTGCCTTCTCCAGCCCTCTCTGTTTCTCAGTGGTTGTAGCACCGAGACTGAGCCAGCCCCACGGAGTGCACCAACAGCTCCTTGCTGGAAGGAGAAACGCTTTCAGTACACAATCTTTGACAAAGATACCTGATGTTACTACAGCAAGTATCCAATTCTGACTAAAGCACAAATGGCAGTTTTCGTTTCAGCCAGTGGGATTTCAAAACTGACACTGCACACCGTTCTCCCAGTGCTGAGGCACAAAGTTTTCCTGCTTAAAATAGGAGAAATGACCAGATTCACAGAGGAATTACGGCAGCTACTTTTCAGCTGGCCTGATTAAAAACCCCTCTACACATCACTGCTCAACCTTTGAGGTGTAACATGATTTCAAGATTTCTTGGGATAGGGGGGAGAAGGAAGAAGAGAGTTTCAGGTTTTGTGTGCAGACCTTTGAAGAAGGGGCAAAGAGAGGAAGAAGACAGGTAAAGAAGCTCCTAGGATCTTCCAGCTGATGGGAGGCACAGGTCTCCTCCCACCCCAGCCCCTCTGCAAACCAGAAAACAAAAAGGTCTGGTTGATAATTTTGAAGTGATAATGCAATGAGACTAAAAGCTTGAATTTAATAAATAATTGCCCTTTAGAACTTCAGCCCAACAAACCAGGCTGCTCCCAGGAGGGGAAAAGGGCCTGATCTTACAGGGCTTCTTGCAGTAAGCCCACACTATCTTCTCAAAGCTGCCTCTGGGCACAGCCTTCCTCTCACAACTTGGCATCACACTGGGCCAGGACCTGAATAACAGCAAAGATCTGCACCAAAAATGACTAATTATGTAAAACAGCAATCTTGTGGTTTGCCTTTTTTTTTTTCCACCACTGCTCATAGCTAGATCGACCCCTCCACCTTTCACTGCTATGAGATAGAAATCTGGATTAAGAGCCTGTGTGAAAGTCAGTGTTTCATGTGATACATAACAATGCACAAAGTTGTTTTCTAAAAAACAGCATTTGTATTAAAATTCTTAAAACGGATAGACATCTCTTCAATGCATGTCCGCAATTTAAATGACAGTTGTTAGACTTTTCTTGGTACATCACAACAATAAGATTTCCTTCTTTTGCTGGCTGGAGGCACATCCCACGACAAAATCAAAGAGAAATAGAGGAAAAAAAAAAATAGCCCTCCCCCCAAAATCCCAAAAGGCTAAATTCTTGTAAATTTGAAGTAAATGAACCCCGAACTTGCAAGACATGGAAATAACAGTTAAAAGGCTCAGATGGAAATAAGAAATAAATTCCACTAACAATAGGCCCTTTTGTCCTGGCTTGCTCGGTGTGATTACTGCAAGGAAACTGTTAAGTAGTTTTTGGAGTAGCAGATAATGGGATTCTGTGGAGCTTTCACAGGTTGGCACCGGCTGGAACAGCTGAGTTTTGAAGGCACACTACAGACACAGGGCTGCTGTTGGCCCTGCATCGCTCATGGGAAGTCTTTGCACTTGAGAGAGAGCTAGTCATCAAAATCAGGTATTGCCAACCCAAACCCCCCCCGGCACAAAAAGCACCACCGCCCCCCGCCCGCCCGCCAAAGGAAAAACCAAAACCACAACGAAATCACACACACACGCACACCTAAAAAATTGTGCAGATTTGTAACATTTTCACAGCTGATTAAAAAAAATAATAATTAAAAAAAAAAAGAAAACCAGGAGAAAAACCACCACGCTACCACTCTCCTGCAAACTCCCATCCGATACAGCAGGTAAACAAAATAGAGCATTATTCCAGGGATATCGGCGGCGCTGCCCGGCGCCCCGTGCCTGGCAGCACCCATCGGGTCACAGTCCCAGTTCCATGTGCAACTCTCCGGGCGGGACGGCCCCGCACCGCCGCCCGCTTGCATAGAGACCGCGGGGAGCGGCTCCGGGGACGGGGCCCCGCAGCCCGGGGTGCCCGGGACGGCTCCGTTCTCCGTTCTCCCGGGGTTATGGGGCTCCGCTCCCCCGGGTTACGGGGCACCGCTCCGCCGGGGTTACGGGGTATGGGCACCGCTCCGCCGGGGTGTCCGGGGCACCGTTCCACCGGGGTTATGGGGCTCCACTCCCTCGGGTTATGGGGCTCCGCTCCCCCGGGGTGCCCGGGACGGCTCCGTTCTCCCGGGGTTATGGGGCACCGCTCCCCCGAGTTACGGGGCACCGCTCCGCCGGGGTGTCCGGGGCACCGTTCCACCGGGGTTATGGGGCTCCGCTCCGCCGGGGTTATGGGGAACCGCTCCCCGGGGTGCCCCGGACGGCTCCGTTCTCCCGGGGTTATGGGGCTCCGCTCCGCCGGGGTTACGTGGTATGGGCACCGCTCCGCCGGGACTCTCAGCGATGCAGGCACCGCTGCCCCGGGCTGCCCGGGCTCCCGGCCGGGCTCCCCGCGGCTGTCCCGGGGCGGGTTCCCCGCGTGGCTCCGCTCCCCGGGCGGCGGGACCGGCTGCTCCCGCGCCCGCCGCCGACACTGACAGGAAATATGCCATGACCAAGACTGGACGAAACGTACATGCCGAGAAAAGCCACATTTCCAAGACGATGAATTATTTTTGTCGTTTTGTTCCCGGTGTTTTCTCCCCGAGCGGGGCCGCCGGGGCGCGGGGCCGCCGCCGCCCTCAGAGGATGGCGCAGGAGGCGCAGCACGGCTCGTCCCCGTTGGGCTGCGCCGCGTAGTTCATCTGCCTGACGATCTCGGCGAACAGCTCGTCCACCGAGGCTTTGTTTTTGGCCGAGGTCTCCATGAAGGGGCAGCTCCACTCCTCGGCCAGCGCCTTACCCTCCCCGAAGGAGACCTCGCGCTCGCCCTCCAGGTCCACCTTGTTGCCCACCAGGATCATGGGCACCCGCTCGTACCTCTTGACGCGGATGATCTGGTCCCGCATGGGCTTGATGTCCTGGAAGCTCTGCTGGTTCACCAGGCTGTACACCAGGATGAAGCCCTGCCCGTTCTTGATGTAGAGGTCCCGCATGGAGGCGAACTGCTCGGTGCCCGCCGTGTCCAGGATCTCCAGCACGGAGGGCGACGAGTCCACCTCGATCTCCTTGCGGTAGAAGTCCTCGATGGTGGGGTCATACTTCTCGATGAAGGAGCCGGTCACGAACTGCACGGTGAGGGCGGACTTGCCCACGCCGCCCGAGCCCAGCACCACCACCTTGTACTCCCGCATGGCTCCCGCCTCCCTCCGCCGCCTCCCGCTCGGGGCTGCCGCGGCGGGCGGGGACGGGGCGGAGGGAGGGAGGGGACGAGGGACGGCCCCGCGCCGGGGCGGGGAGGCGGCGGCCGCGCCTTGCGGAGCGGAGCCGGGCCGGCCCCGGCGCCGGGCAGCGCCGAGGAGGAGGAGAGGAAGGAAGGGGACGAGGAGAGAAAGAGGGAGGGAGAGCGGGCGGCGGCGCTGCCGTTACCGGGCCCGGCCCCGGCGCGGCGGCGGGACAGCGCTACCGCGGCCCATGGCGGCCCGCCCCGGCCCCATTGGCTGCTGCGCGCGGCCCGCCCCGGCCCCATTGGCTGCGGCGCGCGAACCGCCCCCGCCCATTGGCCGCGGCGCGGCGCCGCCCGCCCCCATTGGCTGCCGGCGAGGAGCGGCAGCCGCCCGCGCCCCGCCCCGCGTGTGTGACCCCGCCCGCCGCGGGGCCGCGCTCGGGATCACCGCTCGTCCCCGCCCGGCCGGGGTGCCTCCGCACCGGGAACGGGAACGGGACAGGGACCGGGACCGGGAACGGGATCGGGACCGGGACCGGGAATGGGATCGGGACCGGGACCGGGACCGGGACCGGGATCGGGATCGGGATCGGGATCGAGACCGGGATCGGGATCGAGACCGGGACCGGGATCGGGATCGAGACCGGGATCGGGATCGAGATCGGGACCGGGACCGGGAACGGGATCAGGACCGGGACCGGGACCGGGATCGGGATCGGGAACGGGAACGTGATCGGAAACGGGATCTGGAACGGGAACGGGATCGGGATCGGGATCTGGAACGGGAACGGGATCGGGATCTGGAACGGGATCGGGAACGGGATCGGGAACTGGATCACTGCGCCTTCCCTCCCGGCCCGGCGTCCCTCCGCTCTGGGAACGGGATCGGGATCCCCGTGTGTCCCCTCCCGGCCCGGTGGTCCCGCACGCGGCGCGAAAATGGGGCCGGGCGGTGGGACCGGCAGCCCGGTGTCCCCGAGGCCGGTGCCCTGCCCCGTGCCCCGCCCGCTATGGGCGCTGCCCGGCCCGGTGTCCCGCACCTCCCGCCTTATCGCAGCCTGCAGCCAGGGCCGGGCCGTGCCGGGGTAACGGGGGAGCCGCGCTCGGGGTGGCCGGGGACACGGGAGAGCCGTGCCGGGGACGCGGGGGAGCCGAGGTCGGGGTGCCCCCGCCCGCCCCGCTGGCCCCGGAGGCTCCGCGGGCGCTGTGCCCGCACGGACCCGGTCCCTCGGGAGCGGCTGTCCCCGCTGGGAGCCCGCCCGACAGGACAGCCCCGTGCCGGTGTCCCCCGTGCCGCGGGGCCGGGACCGGAGATGTGGCCGTGCCGGGTGTTGGTGCCGCTGGCACTCGGTGGCCCGTGAGCGGCAGCGTGGCCCCGCAGGGCTGAGTCACACGGGCTGGATACGTGCCACTGTTTGTAGGACTGGGACTTTCTATTAGACATTCCTTTCAAGAAAGTGTCATTAGTTGTTTTGGCACCCTCCTGTCTTAGCTGTTGCATCTTACTCAGTTCTTTACAATTTTCAGTATTTGTTCACGTAGTGCTGACATTTAGATCCTTTCCACCACACCTTGTTCCCAAGCCTAATCCAAACACAGCACTTGGGGCAGGCAAAATCTAAAGGATTTGACATAAGTGTAGTAAATAATGTTCTCTTGTTCCTGAACAATTTTCACAGAGGCTAAATTCTACTGAAATTATCTTTGCAGCACTCACATGCTGTGGGGATTCATCCCTGTGGTCACCAATGCTCAGGTGAGTGCTGTACCCGTGGTGATCCCCTGGAGCTCAGGCTGAACCCCTCTGCTGCTGGTGTGTAAGTGTTGGCAAATCAAACCTGTCCTGAGGGACACAGGGGCTGTGTTCCAGCAGTCCTGCAGTGGAATGGGCAATGGTTGGAGTTTTTGACTGTTAATTATGTCACGTGTGTGAAACCCGTAGGCCCAGGGTGAGGTTTGTGGGTGCAGCCGTGTCCTGTACCCAGAGCTGGGTGTCCCCAGGTGGGGTGCTGCTCTCATTTCTCCCAGGTGCACATTCTTCTGACACCCCTGCAGAACCGGTGGGCTGCTCCTGAGCTGGTGCAGGAGCTGTGCAGGTCAGCCTGGGGCTGCAGCAGGGGTTCTGTTTCCCATCACAGCCCCAGGGCTGGGCTCTGGGCCTCTCTCTGTCCCACACTCTGCCTGCTGCCCACATAACCCTTTCACCTTGTGACAGACTCTTGGGCCATGGTGTCCCAGAGCAGCTCCTGGAAACCCTGGGAAAGGTCTCTGGGCACTTACAGCCTCTTGTTCTGTGAGCTGTCTGTCCATGGCTGCTTAGCCCATCCTTTGGAAACTGAATAACTGAATAACTGAGTTCCCTTGGTAGCTTTTAAGGCATTTCTCCACCTTTCCTGTTGTTCCTTTCACTGCCCATCTGATTCCCCTCTCCTAGAAGTACTCTGGGGGTGGAGCTACCACATCACCCAGCTCGGTGTGAGGCACCCAAAATCAGTCACCTGCTAGCAAGGGCTGGCAAAGTTCTCTTCAAAACCAGCTGTAAGAATTGCTGAAAGGCCACAGTGTCACTGCACATGTATTTTATTTTCTTGTTCTGTGCTCATGTTTTGGGTATGATGCAGACTTGCTCACCTTCATCCCTTCTGTAGCAACCCCACATCTGAATTATTCACATTACACTTTCTCCCAACATGCCAGTAGCCAATTTTATAAAGACCAGACTGTAATCCTGGTTTAAATCCTATTTATTTAATCCCAGCTCACTGTTGGACTGTGATGTGTGTTGTTTTTTTCAGTGACAGAATAAAATTACTCTCCATTTTTTAGTTCTACCCTGCTCTATTAATTACTGCTGTTTCTGAAGAAGGAAATGTATCACGTTCAAAGTAACAAACAATCTTTATGCCGTTGAGTTTAAATATGGAATACGATTTCTCAAGTGCCACTGCCCTGCTACATGTATTAATTTAATCTCTCATTACCAGCCAGCTCTAGGTAATTAGTTAGTCTGCAGTGCCAGCAGTCTGTGGGAAGTAACTGAAAGAGTCAAGTCTGGTTTTCTTAGAAATGAATTCTGGTGCATGGCTACAGACCACTGAGGGATCTGTGGGCTGGGAAGTTTGAAAATCCCTGGCTGAGGGTCTAGGCACAGAAGTTAAATAAATCATGAGAGGATGCAGCACATAATATTTGAATTATGCAGCGTGCAATGCATTGGGTGGCTGTGCTTCATGAATGGTGGTGGTTTAGATTCTCAGGAAGAAAATTAATGTCTTCCTGAAACAATCTCTGGTTGGGCAGCATGAAGGCATGACAATGCAGCAGGGTCTAGGCAAAATATAATAATCAGAGCTGGCTGCATTAATTCGATTTTCAAAATGGTCAAGCATATTTTAAAAACAATTTCAGGATGATTTGATGCTGTCTTAAAAATACCAAAATAAAAATCAGCTGAAAAGCATACCTTTGATTACTAAGCAGTTCACCATATAATATTTACGTGTCTAACTAGCTTTTACTGTGCTGAGTAACCCTGCTTGCTCAGTAGAGCTGCTCACACAGGCTGAGGTTATTTCTCTGCACAGTTAGAGAGTCGTGAGCTGCTGCTGTTAGAGATACTTGGTGCAAGTAAAGCAGTGGCTCTGGGTGGGTTTTGAAATGGTTTGTACTTTGTAGGCAAAGATTAAGTGAGGGTAGTTCAGATCAGTAACAGATGCAATATCTGAAGTTTGAGTACCCTGAGAGTTTGTCAGTGCCTGATTCCAACAGGATTTAATGCTACAAAAAATAAAAACTTGCTGGTGTTCCTGAGGGGTCCATCTAACCACGCTCAGGGCTGTGGGGTCAGTGTCACCTCCAGAGACCTGAGCTGAGTTGGAGATTCTCCAGAGGAGCTGTGCCCCTCCTGAGGAGCAGGGGCTGCTGTGAGGAAGGGGCTCAGCTTTGAGCTCTCCGTGTTTCTGCACAGGGTTTGCTGCTGGCTCTCGGGAGGCCCCAGCTCTGTAGGTGAGGCTGGGCTACAGTCTGGGAAACGCAGAGCTCTGGGTGAAAAAGGCACTGAAAGCAGGCTCAGAGTTATGAGAGAACGTGCCTGTCTGGAACCTGAAGCTGCAGCTCTTGGGCACAAAGAGCTGCTTGGCCTTTCTGGGTTTCTCTGCCCCTGTCAGTGACTGCACACTGAAATAAGGTTTATTGACACGTGGGGAGTTCTTGTGACTGTGAGAGAGACTTCTGAGATCCTAGTGCTCTGCCAGGTACCAGCCAGGCAGGGTGATGATTGAATTTTAAAGCTACAAATCACACTAAATGTTGTATTTTAATTTCTCAGCACTGCTGCTGAGAAAATCCCGAGGGAAGTCACAGGCTAAGGATACTGCACATCATTTCACTCCTGAGATGGCAATGTTCCCTGGATATTACAGACATACCTTACCCCTCACTTAAGATTTACTGACTTAGCTGGCTCACAACCCAATATAAAACTGTTAAACTGAGAAGATTCAGAATCACTGGGGAAGAGTTGCTGTTCTGTCACTCCCATGCTGTCAGTACGAGACATTAATATTAATAGTAAACCTAAAGGTAAAGGGAGGATAATTACCGAGGGAAACCAAGAGGATGAAATACTCTGAGTTCTAAGAGCAGAATTGCACCAAATGTTTTCTGGCGTTGGACAAATGTGGAGAAAATTTCCAATGTTTACTCATTTTGAATGCATGGAATTGAGCGAGATTTTGGGGCCTTAATTAGTTTTTAGTGCAGTGGTGTACAAATAAGTCTTTATTTTGGGCTTGGCAGCAGGATGGTTTAGGTTGCTTTGGAGGGCTTGAGGATGGAGGAGGTGACAAAAATAACCTGGCATCCAACAGCATTTAAATAAATTTTTTAACTTATCTACACCTTGAGTAATTCTCCATAATTCCATGTGTGAATACATATCCGCATATCTGCAGCAAGACTGCCTGATGTGTGTTTATCTCAACCCAGTGGCATTCACAAACTCATTCCAGGACCAGGGTGTGCTCACAGGGTAATTCCACGGCCAGGGTTCATTGGAAGTGAAACTTCTGTGGCAGCAGAGAGATGCTGGTGTCACAGAACAGAGCTGTGCTGGTGTCACACACTGCTGGTGTCACAGGCTGCAGGTGACCCAGGTCAGAGCTGTGCCACTGCTCTGAGCTGGTTCCTGCCCTGCTCAGCCCCTGCAGCATCTCCCTCCTGAGCAGGAGCTGGGCTGTGCACCCACAGTCCTGTCTCAGGGAAGGGGAGCCCCACGGGGACTTTCCTCTGCCAAAAGATCCCCAAACGCAAAATACCAAACTGGCGTTTTTTTTCTGGAAATCATCACAGCTGCTGGTGGGTGTAAATAAAGTGTAAAAAATAAAAAAAAAAGAAAGAAAAAAATGACACACATACACAGAAAAAAAAAAAAGTTCATTATTTCCATCAAAAGTCCTGCCAGAGATCTTATCACTATTGCTAAAGTAGCCTTGCTGCCAGAACTTATCAGATGTTTCCTTGAATTGGTGTCATAATGCCACTTCATGTTTCTTAATAAAGAACGTGGCATGCTTATATCCCACTCCTAGACGTGATGTTTATATTCAAAATATGCATAATTGTCAAAGTTCAGGTCTATCGCTGTGTTCGTTTTTTGTTGTCAGCTCCCTTCTATCTACCCCAGGAGCAGTTCACCTGAACTGGTGGTGGGGTTTGGGTGAGCACAGGGAACAGGGAGAGCCCTTCTCTGTTCCTGTGTGTAGGCGTGGTGAAACAACTTTTGGAACCATAAATGTAATCTTGATAGCACTTGCGTGGAAACGGTGCTATTGTATGGTAATGAAACGGGTGTGATCAGCCTGGAGTGAAACCGGTGACTAATTCGAAAAGCAAACTTCCTGTCTGCAGCCAAAGCCCTTCTGCAGAAAAATGCCTTTTCCTCACTGCCCCGTGGCACTGTGTCACATTGCAGCCTCAGCTCTGCTGCTGGGAGCGCTCGGATACAGCAGGCAGTTATCATTCGGACTTTTCACTCTTGAATTTGTTTAATTCCTCCGTCTCCTGACCAGGAGCAAAGGGTTTTACTGGCAGGGTCTTCTGTCAGGGCGCGGTGGAAGGAGTGTTTCCAGCTGGGGTCTCTGGGGGTGAGATGGGAGAGTTCCAGAGGTCCCAGAGAAGCAGCACGAGGTTCACCAGTGATGGATTTTCCTCCTGTGAGGAATGACTGTAACAATCTGCCTTTGCTCTGGGGCTGGTGGTGTACAGCTCTGCTCGGGGCTGTTGGAATGGGGAATTGTCCCACTCTTCAGTCAGCTGAGAAGGATCCCAAAGACCAGATTTTGGGAAGGATGGCATGGTTTCAGCTCTGAGACCTGGGCTGTGCTGTATATGGTGCACAGAACAGCTCCTGCAGTACCCAGAGAGTTCTGCTGCCTTGGGTCCTTGAAAGCATTCAGGTGTAAATATTGATTGCATTTGAGCATTTTAAAGTAATTTGAGGGCAAATACATCAGCGAAGGAGATAAGGATTTTTTTGAGCCCCGAGTTAGGCTCAGTCTGATGTCAGTTTGCAGCCTCAATAGCCTCCAAATCTCTCGCAATCCTTGAGCACAGGGCCGTGTTTTCTGATTGCGTTACAAGGGCTGCTGCTGTTTCTGGCTGGTCAAGGCCGAAGGGATCATTGTGCCTGGCCGCTGATTGTGTCACCAACCCAAGAGCTGTTTCATCTTCCAGGCCTTGCACTGCTGGGCCGGATCAAGGTGATCGTGGGAGCAAAGAGAGTTTTGCAAGTCGTGGCCGAGCCGATAACCGCGGGGCGGGGCACACAGAGCCCTTGGCGGCTCTGACAACGAGGAGATAAGGCTCAGGGATGCTGATACCGCTCGGTCTGTGAGCCGCGGTCGATGTGGTCAGGCAGGGCAGTCAGGAATGCTGCTGTGACCACGAGCGCTGCAGGATTTGTCGGAGGGCTGGGCATTGTCACAGCCTGGCAGGACAGCTCCCCAGGGCTGTGTCCCCGCGGGCCCCTCGCACACCCCGCTCGGGTTCCTGGGGGCCTTTCTGCGGGCCACAGTCCACGGCTGCGGCGAGGAATGTGAAATATTAACACTCCCTGAATGGAGGTGCATTTCCATCCCTGTAAACTTTATTTTGTCAGAAATAGTTGCATTTAGAGGACGCCACTGGCCAGTGCAGTGACCTCCCCTGGTGGCACCAAAGTGCTCCCAGCAAAACACCCCCAAGCCAGTCCTGTAGCGGCAGAAATCTTGCGTTGTCATGTGCCAGGAAAAACAGGGTGAAAATGACTCCAAACACGGGTTGGTTCTGTTTGTGGCCCGTCACTTGGCCAGGCTGAGGGACCTGCAGCAGACTCACGGGGACACGTCCTGCAGTGGGTGGAGAGTGACCTGGCAGTGGTGACTGAGTGGGAGCAGATCAGTGTGGAATCAAGAGCTGGTCCGTGGTAACGGGGGAAGCAAATACCAGTTACTTTATTTACAATGAGCATATTTCCCAGGACAGAGCTGAATTCAACTTGTTTGTCCCTAGGACCTGTTCCAATTAATCCTGCTGGTGCTGCCCTTCATTCTTGGCTGCTCAAGCAGAGATGAACTTTGAGGCTCTCTCAGTATCACTGAGACAGATGTGGCATTTTAACACTGTCAGCAAGACCAAATGTCAGGACGGTCAGAGTTTCGGTTTTCCTCCCTGAAGGATTTTTGCCTGGTTTTCCCCCAGCAGCAAAGCCTGTAGGCCACTTCCCCTGCCAGCAGATCCTTTCTGGGTGATACTGAACTAACGTTAAAACTCGATGCACCATCACAGATGGCATCCGGGCACAAATGTCTGTCAAAAACCAGTTTATCAAAATCACTGAAAATTCTAATTCTGTTCTCCAGAGTGCTGACAGCAAACTTGATAGCATCAGCAAATTTGGGGTTTACACTCTGGTTTTCAAGGCACTAATATAAATACAAACCAGAGACAAAGCTCTGGTATGTCTTCTAGGTTCATGGCAAACTATTGACACATCAGAAGTTTTTAAACAGCTTGTTTATCTTCTAGGTGTTTTCCCAGACTGTTTGATGAAGTGGTGCAGTGTTCAGCCAGGTTTGTGGCTCTGAGGTGATGACTAATGCAAATAGATATCTAAGAGTGGGGTTTGCTTTCAGTGCTAACAAGTGCCTTGGAACCTGTCTTTGTTCAGTAAACAACACATTTCATAGTTTACATCAGATCGAATCCTTCTGCAAATATAAACAACTACATTCATGGACCAAGAGAGTAAACTCCGTGACACTCATGGCTGCAGGGACTCATCAATTAAAAAGTCTTTTTATTGTTGACTATTTAGATCAAAGCACCCAGCCCTGTAGTGCAGGGCACCTGAAGCAAGAAGAGTTTGGGGTCCACACAGCCTGGAGAAGTGTTTGGAGGCGGTTCGGGATCTCGTGGTTCCTGGGATCTGGCAGGAATGTGTCAGTTCTCTGTGTCAGGAGCTCAGTCTGCGCTGTCTATCGTTGTTTAAATAATGATTTTAAAGCTCCTGTTAGCCTCACCGATGACAGACTGTCCTGCAGAAAGGCTCGGGGCTGAGCAGGGAGGGTGCCTTGGGGAAGGGGCTGTCTGCTGCTCCTGCCAGGCCTCCAGCTGGCCGGGGAAGGCTTGGCACACAGGGACACAGCGTGGGACCTGCTCCCTGTGCCGGGGTCACAGCTGTGGCCGTACCTGGCAGCTGTCAACACCCCCGGGCGTGAGTCACCTCGTGTGGCACCCTGAGCCTTTCCTGCCGCCCCTGGCAGGGCTGGGACATTTTACAAGGTGTGGTGCTGAGTCAGGGCAGCTGCAGCCAAATCTCACCCTTTTCCTGACCACTGAACAGAATGAATCAGTGGCAACCCAACAAAACCCCGGGACTTAAACCTCACTGAGTGTCCCTGTGCCGTCCCAGGAGAACCGCGAGCTCCAAAGGCTGCACCCACCGCAGGGAGCTGGCCTTGGGACACCACCACGGGCACTCAGCTGCTCCAGAGGATGTCCCAGCACTCCGATGAACGTCCCCTTTGCCTTTGGATGGCACTGATTGGGAAAAAGGAGCAAAAGTCGCCCAGAACATTAAAAAAACTTCAATAAATGGTAGCGTTGCCTCTGTATTGTAGCTGTACCAGGAGTCTGCAAACAGCCAGCCTGTTCTTACTACAGTTACTTCTCTTTTAAAATAGCAGGCTGGTAGCAGAAGTACAATTTGAAAGTAAAGTTTGGTGTAGATAAAGACCAAGGCACCGTTCCTACTCCTACCTACCGTATGGAGAAGCCACTGACTGTTACAGCCCTGCCAATAACTGAGCTCACAGCACAATGAAACTCTGTAAATAGTGTTTAAGCGTTGACAGTATTTAAACATTTAACTCACCGAGCCTGGTGTGAGTACACTTTCTCAGCATTAGGAAATCTATTGCTTAATTAATGTTTTATGGCAGTTTGCATATAGAAAGCACTGTATATGAGTGCTGAGTATGATTCAGTTGTCAGTATCTGAACACGAATTACATTTCACACAGGGTTTGGGAGAAGAAATTCCATAACATTAGGCAAAATGGCTTATGCATTCCCAGTAATTTTACATAAAATCTATTCATAGTGCCCATTGACTGGAAACAATATATGGGATTCTTTTAGTTGAACTACTTAATTCAGCAGATAACCACTGCTGCTTCATAGTTCACGGATGAGAATGTGAGGGAGCAGCTGAGGCATCCAGCTGAATTCGATTAATGACAAAGGAACGTTTCAGAGGACAGAGGGGACACTGTCACTGTGCCCACAGCACAGGCAGGGAGTGGAAGTGACCACTTTGGGCTCAGCAGTAAAACCCGAGACCAGATCCTGTCCTGGGAGCTGATCCTGCCCTGGGAACTGATCCTGCCCCAGAGCTGATCCTGTCCTGGGAGCTGATCCTGCCCCAGAGCTGATCCTGTCCTGGGAGCTGATCCTGCCCCAGAGCTGATCCTGTCCCAGAGCTGATCCTGTCCCAGAGCTGATCCTGCCCTAGAGATGATCCTGTCCCAGAGCTGGTCCTGTCCTGGGAGCTGATCCTGTCCCAGAGCTGATCCTGTCCCAGAGCTGTTCCTGTCCCAGAGCTGATCCTGTCCCAGAGCTGATCCTGTCCCAGAGCTGGTCCTGTCCTGGAGCTGGTCCTGTCCCAGAGCTGATCCTGTCCCAGAGCTGATCCTGTCCTGGAGCTGATCCTGTCCTGGAGCTGATCCTGTCCTGGAGCTGGTTCTGTCCCAGAGCTGATCCTGTCCCAGAGCTGATCCTGTCCCAGAGCTGTTCCTGTCCCGGAGCTGATCCTGTCCTGGAGCTGGTCCTGTCCCAGAGCTGATCCTGTCCCAGAGCTGATCCTGTCCCAGAGCTGATCCTGTCCCAGAGCTGATCCTGTCCCAGAGCTGTTCCTGTCCCAGAGCTGATCCTGTCCTGGAGCTGGTCCTGTCCCAGAGCTGATCCTGTCCCAGAGCTGATCCTGTCCTGGAGCTGATCCTGTCCTGGAGCTGATCCTGTCCCAGAGCTGGTCCTGTCCCAGAGCTGATCCTGTCCCAGAGCTGGTCCTGTCCCAGAGCTGGTCCTGTCCCAGAGCTGATCCTGTCCTGGAGCTGGTCCTGTCCCGGTCACCCAGCCCTGTCCCTTCCCTGGTTGCTGCTGTTAAACACCAAATCCCCCAAATGCTGCAGGTGGATCTGGGTGACTCAGGGCTGGGATTGGGGCTGGATCACGGGCTCAGGATGTTCAGGACCCTGTAACCTGCTCCGTGTGGGGTTCAGTGGCACACCCGACCCGGGGCGCTGGGGTTTGCTCACCGGGTGTGCTCCCAGTCCCGGTCCCAGCCCTGGCTGTCCCTGCTGCTCTTCTCACTGAACAAACAGAGCCTTTCCAGGGCTGCAGGGACAGGGCTTCCCTGCTCCTGCTCCTGCTCCTGCTCCTGCTCCTGCTCCTGCTCCTGCTCCTGCTCCTGCTCCTGCTCCTGCTCCTGCTCCTGCCCTGGGAACCTGTGGGGACTCCTGCTCCAGCAGCGTTTGGGGTATTTTTTATTTAACAAAACCACTCTGCCGGGTTTTCCCCACGCACAGCCTGGGGTTGAGAGCTCGGAGGGACAGCGCTCACCCAGCCACAGCCTGGGATGGGGCAAAGCTCCTGCCCCACGCTCTGCCCGCCCCTCCTGGCCCAGCACTGCACGGTCTGGACTGCAAGAGGCTGTGGAGGGGGCTGAACGCTGGAGAATTAAATCGCGTTTCCCCTCAGTTAGTTATTCCTTGTACCTGCCTGCAGGAGATCTTTGGGGCGCAAAGGAAGGAGGCAGCAAGGAGTGAAGCACCACTGTTTCTCCTGGCACAGGAACAGCTGAGCTTAAGGAAGTCACATATATCTATATGTACATAAAAATTTAACTGTGCTCTTGTGTATTTATATACACGAATTTTGAATATATATTTAAATATATAAATACAGATTATGTGGTTTTATGTGTGATGCATGCTATCTGTACTCCTCTCTTCACCAGAACACAACTATTCCACATTAAAAATGCATCTAAAATTCTGTATTCTCTCCAGTCCTTGCTATCCTACCCTGGGAATTACAGGCATCATTCCCCCCCCACCTTATTTCCCAGGGATTCTGTGACCTGAGCCCACCACCCACAATTCAGCCCACAGCCAGGCTGGCTGCCTCCTCCCACAAATCCTCTTTCTCTTTCTTTCTCAGGTTTTCTGTTCCCGATAAAATTGTTATTCCAGTTTCCAGCTCTTCCTAAATGACTTGCAGAAGGCAGTGGCAGGTTGCAATTTGAAATCCACTTAGCTGGGGGTTTTTGTGAATAATCCTGTTTGACAGGCTTTGCTGCCCTCCCTCCCTGTCATTAGGCACGGCTGCAGCCAGGAGCAGGGAATTGCTTTGCTTGGGGACACAAATGAGAGAGGGGGAGACTTTCAGCTGCTGCAGCCGAAACAGAAACAACAGAGCTGCTGTCTGGAGCCTGGCTGAAAAGCAGCTCGATTGGTTAGATACCCTGAATATCTATTAATTAATGCTTGAGCTGACATTTCGGCATTGTGTTTGAGTAAGTTGCTCTGTGAAAAGTTGTAATTTTATTCGTATAGTTTTTAACAATGATCCATTGGATATGATGAATCTCTTTCTTGTTGGTACTTACGTTAATTCTTTCCATTAGCAGGGATGGGGCAGCCACGGCTTCTCATGAAAGCCAGGGCCTCACCAGGGCCTCACCCCTCCCAGGGTAGGATTTCTCCCCTGCCCACCTTTGCTAGCTCAGGGAGGGCAGCTCAAGGTGTGTCCTGACCACAGGACACGGCCAGCAGCAGCCAGGGTGGGCACTGAGCCCTGAGCTCTGCAGGGCCAGGCTGCTTACCCACGGCCAGGACCAGCCCTGGGCAGGGCACCCTGGCTCGGTGGGTGACAGCTCTGCTGAAGGCTCCCTGGGGCGCCTCAGCAGGCAGGGATGAGCGCAGGGCTTTGGTACCATCATGGGGGGAAGCTATTTCAGTAAAACCTGACTTCCCACCGGGAGTTTGTGCATGTGCTCCATTTCCAGGGCTGATTCACAATGAAGTCGGGCTCTCAAGGCCAGGGCCACGTCCATCATGGTACAGGAGTTGTTTCTTCCTCACACCTGGGCCTCTTTCTCTGCCTGGGCAGTGACCAGAGCTGCTGCCAGAGCTGTCCCTGGGGCTGGGGACACCGGGGAGTAGTGGCACCAGGGGGTGAGGGCCCTGCTTTGCACACACAGACACCAAACCCACTGCTGGGGCAAGCCCTGGGCACTTCTGTCCCTGACTCAGGCTGTGCCAGGGCAGGGCTGCCCTCAGCGATGATCCTGCCCTGGGATGGCCCTGGGGGTGATCTTTGGGATGTCCCTGCCCAGGGATGTTCTGGGGGATAGCTGTGCCCAGGGATGCCCTGTGGGATTATCCTGCCCAGGGATGCCCTGAGGGATGATTCTGCCCAGGGATGCCCTGAGGGACGATCGTGCCCAGGAATGCTCTGTGGGATGTTCCTGCCCAGGGATGCCCTGTGGGATGCCCCTGCCCTGCCCAGGCATGCCCTGTGGGATGTCTCTTGGGATGGCCCTGCCCTGTGGCAGGCTCAGGGCCCTCCCTGAAGGCAGCAGCAGGAGCAGCCCCAGGGATGTGCCCCAGCCCATGTGCCAGGCACGATAACATGGTGCAGGAGAGCTGTTATTTGGGCTCTGCCTCTCTTCTTGCAGTTTGCTTCCCAGACCAAGCCCCTGCCCTTGCACGGGTGGGGTGCTGCCAAGGCCGTGACATTTTTTTGCATTTGGCCTCCACTGTGCCACTGCCCTTTCCAGGCCAAGTTCAGTCTTTCCACCGAAGTGCTTTTGACAGGAATTTTGACCCGGCTGGAGTGGATGTGATGAACACTGCAGTAACAGTTTAGCCTGCCTGAACCGTGCGCTGCACACATTTGCACTGTTGTGTCCCTTCGCGTTGAAGCAGTCCGGGAAAATGAATTTGTTTTGCTTCTTATTGATCAGTTTTAAAAGGTTTTTTGCTTACCCCGTGCTCTGCAAGAGATATAAAGCCAATTATTTTGAAAAACTAATGGGATTTTTCAAATTGTAACAGACACATTTATTGCCATCCTCTTCAAGAACAATTTGCCTCACACCAAATTGTCCAACTAATCGAGGCACATGGCACATCCAGTTGGAGATGTTTATTATTCAGGAGGGGAGATAGGGAAATAAAAAAATAACCTCCTGTTGCCTTTTAATTGCTCGTTTCCTGCTCGAGACAGCAAATGCCATTTGGCTGCTGCAGGAGAGATAAATGGGTGGGCCGGGTGCTGCCTGCAGCAGCAGCCAGAGCTTTGTTCATTAGGACAGGACCAAACGGAAAAAAAAAGAGTCATTAGGAAGGCGAGCCAGGGGCAGCATTACTTTCTTAAGCAAGGAATAAATGCAGATTATTTCCTCCAAATGCATCAAGGTTGCAGAGCCACCTTCATGGCAGCACTAATTGATTCAATTCCCCTGTGCTGCTGCTGAGCACAAAAAGCCGTGTTGGATCCGGTGACACTGTGGAACCGGGGAGCATCCTGGGCTGGAAGGGACCCAAAAGGATCTCGGGGTCCTGGCTGCCTGTGGGGTGGACCCTCAGTGTGAGGGTGGCTGGCGTGGTGCTCTCTGCAGGGCAGCACTAGCAGCCTACGTGCAGCCTCTGAGCATTTTTAGCACAGCAATGCCACGAGTGTATTTTTGTTTGTGTTATAAAATCTCTAACTGGTGCCTGGAATGGGTTTTAGATTCAGTTATATTTAAAAATGAAAAGAACAGGACCCCCACAGACAAGCTGGTGCTCCTCACTCAGAACCGGTATTCAGGGAATCAGGAATGAGGGTCCGGTTTTAAACAGCGTTCAACAGCCTGAACTAAAGAGCTTAACCTGCTGGGTTTAACAGAGAGATCATTACAGTAATTACATTACAACTTACACCCACAAAGAGAACGTGAGAGGCTTCAGGGCTGCCTGACCTGGCAGACAGGTGAGCTGGGACACAGTGACAGCAGCCTGGAGCTCCAGAGTGGCCAGGTGGGACAAATGTGACCAGCCAAGATAACCCAGCACAGAACAGTTCCCTGGAAACTGGCAGGAGCCTCCTGCCCCTCCTGGGTTTGTGAGACCAGGGAGCTGTTCCCTGCAGGAGCTGCTGCAGGTGGGCAGGGAAGTGCTGGAGAAGTGCTGCAGTTTATGGTGTGGAGATGGAATCACTGGGATCCTTCAGTGCTTTCCTCTGGGCTTGGATTCCTTGAGTGTAAACTCAGAGTCTGCAGCAGGCAGAGGGGCAGAGCAGGGTCCGTGAGGGGAAGCACAGCAGGAGTGATAAACCCAGGGATTGTTGGAAGGTCCAGAGCTCAGTGTCTCGTGCTCCTTGTTGCAGAGACAAGGCCCTGGACAGCCCGGTCCTGGCGGGCAGGGGCTCCCCAGCCCTGCTCCATCTTGTGCAAGATGTGATGAATCATGTCCTGGCCAGGAGGGAAGAAAGCACCTCTGAACCAGCAACAGAGCCTCGAGGCACTGAGGCAGAACAGACACTGAAATCCAAGGAATGTTTGTGGTTTGTGTTGTAAGGGGCCTTAAAGTTCATCCAGTGCACCCCCTGCCATGGCAGGGACACCTCCCACTGTCCCGGGCTGCTCCAAGCCCAATGTCCAGCCTGGCCTTGGGCACTGCCAGGGATCCAGGGGCAGCCACAGCTGCTCTGGGCACCCTGCCAGGGAACAATTCCTGCCCAATGTCCCATCCAGCCCTGCCCTCTGGCACTGGGAGCCATTCCCTGTGTCCTGGCCCTCCATCCCTTGTCCCCAGTCCCTCTGCAGCTCTCCTGGAGGGGGCTCTAAAGGCACTGGAGGAGACTCTGAGGTCTCCCTGGAACCTTCTTTTCTCCCGATACCTCCCACACCCCGCCTGGGGCTCAGGCAGCACAGAAGGCCATGGCAGGGGCAGGGTCACGCTCTGACCCGACCCGCTGCCCTGTCCCCAGACCCATTGTCCCAGTCCCGCCACGCATGGGCCCCCAGGGGCATCGCACTCCCCCCCGAGAACTCCCGAGCACCCCCCGAGTTCCGTTCCTGCCCGCTCCATCCCTCCCTCTCCACCCTTCCCTCTCCATCCCTCCCGTTCCATCTCTCCCTCTCCATCCCTCTCCCTCCCTCTCCCTCCCTCTCCATCCCTCTCCACCCTTTCCGTTCCCTGCGCGGTTCCCGGGCCGGGAGGAGCTGCGGACGCCGCGGGCGCCACCTGGTGCTGCCGGTGCGGCGGGAGCGGGGCGGGGACGGTCCCTCCCGGGGCCTCGGGGACAAACCCCGGGCAAAGTGACTCCGCTTCCCCCGGGGAACCTGTCCCACGGGGCGGGAGCGGCCGGGTCTCTTCAAAACGAAACCAGGGACCCCAAAACTTGGGGGTTCTTTCCCCACCCCACAAGCCGATGGCGTTTCATTCCTCCGCGCTGAGAATTTCGCCGTAACGGCAGGAGGAGGGACGAGCGGGGTTTGTGTCTTTTAACGCCCTTGGTGCTGCCATGAGCGGAACCCCTGCAGGAGCCTCTGACCCCCTGGGCTGGGGGTGACACCGGGGACACTCTGCTCCCCTCGGGCCGTGCATCCACAGCCGTGGGCACCGTGCCCGCTGTCCTCACCCCCCCGGGGCCTGTCCCCACGGGGTGACACCTCCGGGACGTCCTGGCTACGGGGAGAGGGAGATGCGAAGGGAGGCAGTGGATGGACTGTGGGGACACAGCAGTGGGGCCGGGAGGGGACACGGCAGTGGGGCAGGGAAGGGTGACAGCAGGGCTGTGGGGACACGGCAGCGGGGCAGGGAAGGGTGACAGCAGGGCTGTGGGGACACGGCAGCGGGGCAGGGAAGGGTGACAGCAGGGCTGTGGGGACACGGCAGCGGGGCAGGGAAGGGTGACAGCAGGGCTGTGGGGACACGGCAGCGGGGCAGGGAAGGGTGACAGCAGGGCTGTGGGGACACGGCAGCGGGGCAGGGAAGGGTGACAGCAGGGCTGTGGGGACATGGCAGCGGGGCAGGGAAGGGTGACAGCAGGGCTGTGAGGACCCGGCAGGTTCCAGCACAGCTGAACAAACAGCCGGGCAGATGCCGGGTCCCGCTGCCCCGCGGACACTGCGGACCCTTTGGGGCTGTCCTGCCCCATCCCGCCGCCCCTGGGCACGGCCCCTGCTGTCACAGCTCTGGCCGGGATGTGACAAGGAGCCCTCGGGGCGCTGGGTGGTTTTTCTCCCCCCAGAGCGCGTTGGCAGCCCTCGGGGCCCGGCCGCTGCTGCCTCGCCGTGGCTCCTCGCCAAACGTTACTCACCACACGCTACAAGACTTTTATATTTAGCCCATGCAGAGACAATATCACCGGCTTAAAAATAGGTATAAATGAGGCTGCAGCTCTCCTGAGCGGCTCTGGGGTGCACGGGAGGGGCCGCGGCCGTGGTCAGCCCCCCGGGCAGGGCGGTGTTGGTGCGGTGCCCGGTGCCACCACCGAGGCCACACGCACATCTGGGTCGGTGCTGAGCCCGGCTGGGGGCTGAGGCCGGGGATGTGCCCCTGGGGAAGGGAAGCCACCCGCGCCACCTTCCCACGGGCCGGTTTGGGGCCCTGCCCGGCGGGGAGAGCCCGGCCAGCCCCGGTGCCCGCCGTGCGGGAGCGGCACCGCGCAGTCACCATGGAGATCCGGCGGCTCCGGGCCCGTCCTCCGGGGGAACGCACGGGAAGAGAAAGGCTGCTCTGCAGCGGAATGATTAGCAATGATTCCTATTTCTATTTAAATTAATATTTTCATTCATCCCCTTGTTGTTGTTTGCGGACGCTGGTGGATGTCCCTCCCAGTGCGGGAGCCCTGCTCTGCCCCAGCGGGGCCAGCGTGTCCCCCTGAGCCTGTGCCAGGGACAAGCCCTCAGCTGTGCCCGTCCCTCAGAGCCCCTGGGGCAGCTGTGCCCCGCCAACCCTTCAGGATGCACCAGCCCTGCTCAGGACGGGAGGCAGAGACGGCTCCCTCATGGACTCTGCACGTGGTTATACTTCCCATAGAGGGCTGAACCTACAACAGATTTCACAGCAATTACCTCCGCTTGGGACGTTTTGCTGGGGGCTTCCACACCCCTCCCTGAGCCACCCCATTCCAAGGTGTTTCGGTGAGGGGGTTCATCCTGGGGATTGAGCCAGGTCTGCAGTGCCAGGACACCTCCCCACGCAGGGCTGTGGAAAGGGAGCACACCACTCTGTGTTGTGCTAAATACAGTGAAAATCTGAGCCAGGACGAGGCCAGCTCCATGGAATCGTGGCAGGTATCATTCTCTGTCCACACTTCAAAGGAGAAAATACTGCCTTGAAATGCCCAGCGCAGTTCCTGGGCTGCTCCTGAGATTCTGAGGGCAACAAGAGCGCAAGTGGCACCGGCAAAACAACCTGTTGTTCCCACGGCAAACAGGTTACTGTTTTTACTGTTTACTTTTGCAGAGGGAAAAGACAGCTCTCTGCAAAAGACAGCTCAGCCTTGGAAGGCATGGGCCCACCAGAAACAACAAGCCCGGCTGTTGCCAAGCATCTGTGAGGTGGGCTGGGGCAGCAGGCACTCGGTACCTGAGGCACTGGAAGCCAAGGGATGCATCAGCATTCCCGCAGGGAATAAAAGCCCTCCACACTAAACCGTGCTGCGTCGTGGATTTGTAAATTGCTTTGTGGCACATCATTTAGGAGCTCACATCATAAGACCATCGTTCTTTTAGCGGGATTAGGAAATTGTTATGATCAGGAGGAGCAATACATCATCTTTCCCAAAATAAACCACCTCATGATTTTAATGTGACTTCTTATTACTGACACACGTGAACAGCCCATGGCAGCAGAGCCTCTCCCTTCCCCTGCCGAGGTTCTCAGAGAATGTGACATTTACCCTGCTCCATCCCAGTGGATTTCCTTTCGCAGCGGATTGCTGTTTGCTGAGTGTGCTGCTACAGCTCTAATTTGCGCTTCCCAAACATCACGACTCCAATCTCAGCCCCGTTCCACCCACCTCGTTTGGGGGAGCTCATCCTGCTGTGCGTGGAGCAGGTTCTGTGCCTGCAGACACAGAGTGCTGTTCCCTGAGCCACCTCCCTGTGTCTCGGGCACACCTTTGGTGTCCCTTCCTGTCCCATCGTGTTATCCCCACACTCTCCAGGGTTTCTTCCCTCTGCTGGTGCCCACTGCCCCTGCCGGGCCCTCCTGTGCTGGGCTCTGCGATGTGAGGAGAGCAGGGCTCAGGAATGGCAATTGGGAAGGGCTGGGGGCGGCCAGCACCGTGCCCAGCCCATCCTGGGGAGGGCAGGGGGCTGCTGGTGGCACATCAAATCCAGCACCAAGGGTTGACTCCAGCCCAGGAGTTTTCCTGGCAGAGCTGCTGCTTCTCATGAAGTCCAGCAGGAGATCAGCAAAATCCAGGAGGTTTCTGAGCAGGAGAGATGCAAACCCCTCAGCTGTTCTGAGTGGGACTTGCCTAAACCAGCAGTGGGTTTGTGTCTGTGAAGGTGACACAGAACTACTTTGACATCTCCTTGCCTCAGCTCCTTACAGCTCTGACATATTTTCCCTGAGTTTTTATAAATAATAAGTGCAGAACACACAGTGGTTGTAGGGAACTGGCTCTAGCAGCAAATCTCCCCTAATGGTTTCAGCTCCTGTGGGAAGAGGGATTCTTATCCTTGATGCATTTGTCAAAGAAGCTTTGCTAAGATATAAAATTAAGCTACTTTTTTTTTTTTTTTTCTTTTTAAATGGTACTAATCAGCTTAACACCGTGAAAGACACCATGGAGAAGTTGCTTTGTAATTTTAGAAAACCTTGCAATCCTGACCTCGCTGTGGAATCACCCCAGGGGGTGTCTCCAAGCTATGTGTCGGCAGTGGGAGGGGAAGGGGATGGAGGGGGACACATTGTCCTTCCCAGTCTCTGCCAGAAATCCCTTGGGGGGGGGGGGGGGGGGGGGCGTCCCAATGCACCTGGGATGGACGTGGGGACCCCCAAGGACATCCAACGTCCTGGGGTGTCCCCCCAGCACGGGGGGCTCCATCAGAGCTGAGCTCCCTGCTCACAGCCAAGGGAGATGTTTCACTGCTGCTCTTCTCCAGAACAGGTTTTGTGGTAAAGGCACATCAGTGCGGAAAGGGACGTGTCCTGCTCCTGGACTGTTTGATTCTGCTCTAAACAGCTAATCTGTTTCATTTAAGGAAAGTTTGCCCGTAATTATTCCTTCCCCAAGTGTGGACATGAGTTTCTGTGTGCTACCAGCTGCCTGCCCTGGATGCCAGCATGGATCCTGCCCCTCAGCTGCAGCACGGCTCTGGGAGCAGCCTGTGCACTGCAGCAGCTCCTTGGTGGCCAGCAGAGGAACAAAACCACCCAGATACTTAAATAAACCTGCAGATAAATATGGATATCGCAATGGAGCAACACCCGCCCCCTCCCGTGCTGCTCCAGCCCTTCCATTTGCATTCCCGGCTCCTGGAGTATTTATAAGCCCTGGAAATGTGCATCTCTAGGAAAGTACAGCTTGGTGCCGGCCCCTGACTGGGCCGGGGGCTCAGCACTGACCCGGAGAGGCTCTGCCGGGGCCAGTGCAGCTCCACTCGGGAACAGCTCACTCCCAAAGTGAGAAACGACATTTCCAGGAGAAGGGATCCTGCTCCAGGTGTCTGGGAATCATGAGGTGCAGCAGCAGCTCTCTCAGAGTTGGATTTCAAGCCACAGGCAGTGAATGCCCCAGCAGAGCTGAGATGCAGCAGCTCAGAGACTTGTGGAAGGCAAGGGAGAAAAAAAAAAAACCAAAAAAAAACAAACCAAGAGAGAAATAAACCCAGCCAGATTCCTCCTTCCTCAGGGGGTTATAAATGCGGTCTTTGGAGGCCCAGGGATGCTGATTAACTTGCACAGGCAGACAAAGACCCTGACATCAATTAAATACTGCTGATGAGGTGAGGTCAATAATAATTATAATCTGCTCATATCTTCACGCATTAGAGACATGTTTAATCTTTTTATTGAAAGGCTTTTTGCTGAAATTAAGTAGTATGATAATTTCCCGCAGTGTCCTGTTTCTAATTAAGTAGGTGGAAAGCCAGTGGCTTGCACTTCATCAGCTCTGCTTCTGTCAAGTTCCTGCTAAAGAAAATACCTTTAGGACTTGTTGGGTGTTGTGGGTGTCCATTATTTAAAAAAAAGTCTTTAAAGTGGCTTTGAAAAGAGCTCACGCTTGTATCAGTATTTACACACCCTTTCCATCACGACCCTCAGAGTCTATGGGCACAGGACACCCGTACCCCTGTGTTTTCCAGGGCGATCCCGGCTGTGTTTCTGGCTGTGCTCCCCGAGGAGCAGGAGCGCCGGGCGGTTCAGAGGAGCGGCACATCTCGGAGCTGCGGAGGGAGCTCTGCCTGTCCTCCCCCGCACACTCTCCTGTACCCGGCTCCGCTCCGGGGGCTGCCCAGGGCGGCTCCGGCCCCCCAGAGCTCCCGCACCCAGAGCGAGAGAAGGGAAATCCTGGGTTTTGCTGGCTGGGGACGTGCTGCATGCCCGGGGGAGCGGCAGCACCGCGTGGTGCCATCGAGGACTGGGGTGGCACGGGTGTGCCAGCTCCTGCCACCGCTGCTGAGCGAGTGACCGTGCCCGAGGTGCTCCCCCAGCTCTGTAAACTGCCTGTGGCACCTCGCATCCCCTAACCCGGGCGATTCGGAGAGAGCAGGGGCTAAATATAGCCCTGGAGCAGCGACAGCAGCGGGGCTGGGAAGAGGTTTGGAAGGGAGGCTGGAGCTGGGAGCGCTGGGGAGGGGGCGGCCGCCAGTTCACACTTGGCTGCCGGAGCTGGAAGTGCCTCCGGGAAAGGCAGCGCTGCTCCTGCTTGGCTGCGGGCTGGGAGCGCTCCACGGCCCCGCAGCTCCGTCTGGGATGGCGCTGGAGCTCTGGCCGGGCCGGGTGTGTGGGAGCAGCAGGGGAAGGGCCGGGCAGGGCCGGGTGCCAGCCCGGGGCAGGCAGGGACAGCTCCTCGACACTGCCCCGGGGCGTTCCGGCTCCTCCCCTGCTCGGCTCCTTCTCCAGAGGCTCCGCAGGGCTTTGTCCAAAGCTCCCGGGACCTCCGGCAGTGGCAGCGGCCACCCCGAGCATCCCTGCTCGTGCTGCAGCACAGGAGAATCAGGGGCTGTGCTATGGCCCGGGTTTGGGATCAGGGCAGCGCTGCCTGCCCACACCAGGCCCTGGGGCATCACCCTGGGGCTGCTGGTGGTGAGGACAGCCCCTGCTCCCGCAGGATGAAGCTGCTCTGCCCACCACGAGCTTCATCACCAGCTCACACACCCCGCGCTGGAGCTGGCCCCTCACACCCCCGGGACACGTGGGGATGGGCTAATGGGGGTTTTGGATCCTGCTCATTCTGTGGTCACCTGGCGCCGAGACAAATGTATTAGATTAGTCAGGGAAAGGCTCTATCCCAGCGAAGCGGCTTTCACAGAGAGCTGATGGAGTTGGTGCTCCTGAATCAGTGCTTTCCCACCTTTGGGGTGGCCCCACCACCCCTGGCCACCCTTCTGTCCTGCTGGCACCGTCCCCTGAGCCCAGGAGAGGCAGATCCTGAAGGCACCAAGGCTCAGACACACCAGTGAGCAGAGGCATTGAGACACTTGTGGTGGCTTTGGCGACCCTCAGGAGAGGCAGGGAGCGCCCAGGCAGGCTCAGGGCATCCTGCAGAGGATAACAGCAGTGCCGGAGCCTGGTGGCCTCCCAGAGGTGTCACTGCCACCTGCCCAAAACAGCACCTCCTTCAGCGGGATGCAACATGTCCACAGCTCTACAGGCCTGGAGTTGATGAGAATGGGCACCACACTTTAATCCCTTTCAGAGCAGAGACCTCGGGAAGTGCCGGAGCCTGGCACACCTCTCCAGGTGTTACGTAAAGTGACTGTTCACAGCACGAGCTGACAAACATCGAGTACAGTATCTAATAATTAAATGGCACTGAAATATGACTCATTTTCAGTGACTCCACGGGGATGTTCATACCCTCACAATGATGCTGGGGAAGAGGAGCAGAGGCCTCTGGAGGGCCCAGCGTGGCGTGTCCCTGTTCCATGGGTGGCCCTGGGGCACAGAGCCCTGCTCAGCCCAGGGGGGCAGAGCCCCAGCTGGGGCTGCAGCCAGCCTCACATCCCTGGCACAGGGAGAGGGGAGCTGTGGCTGCTGCTGGGAGCACCCCGGCTCCAAAACCCATCTGGGAGCCTCCGCGGCCCAGCAAGGCTCCTCTGGGCTGCACCGCTGCCCTGTCACCTGTGCAGCTGCAGGTGTTCGGCCTGGTGTGTGATTTCGGGTGGTGCTGCCAGCAGGGTTAGTCACAGCCCCGTGCTCAGCCTGGCTCTGTGCTGGCTGGCCGCAGCAGGCAGGGGCAGTGCTGTGGCTGCTGGGGCACACAGCTCACACCAGTGAGGTCTGGGTGCATTTCACAAGGGGCAGATTGCTCCTGAGCTTTGCCGTGAGTTAACTGGAGTTCATCTCACTCTGAGAGGCAAATTCTTCTCTTTGCTGTTTTAAACAGTTCAGCCAAAGAGGCAAAGCCAAGTCCAGAGTGCAACCCCTCAGCTCTTGGCATTGGATCCTCATCCAATGGGGCAGAGTGGCTCTGGCTCCTCTTTCCTTCTGGAGGTTCCCCACAGCTGTGAACTCACCAATTCTTCTGGATCTGCTCCTGAGTCTTATGGGTGCAGGGTCTTCAGGGCAAGGACAAAGGCCCCATTTGTGCACTGCAGAAAACCTTGTGTTTTCTGCCTCCCCATCTTTTCCAGGAAAGTATCAGGAATTTGTGTAAATCACAGGTGTGTCTTAGAGTTCTAGGGACATGTGCACATGCACGTAGTTACACACACACCCCTTAGATCCATCTGTGCGTAGCTGGTGGTGTATTTTTAGATGCGGTGTAAATTGATCCTGTTCATGGGCCCTGGTCAGTGTGATTTGATCAAGGAAAGGAACGACTGTAATTTGTGTTTCTGTACATTCAGCAGAGGAGATTAATGTCTGAGGGTTTACCTTGGAATCCCCTCCCGGGCTGAGGGTAAAACCAGGTGAAAAGCCAGTGTCACACCTGTGTCACACCACCAGCACCCAGTGGTGTGGGAAACGTTCCTGCCTGACCTGTACCCAGAGCCCTGAGCTGCTGCAGGGCTGGGCTCTATTTTGGGTGCAGGTAACTATACTTAGGGCTGAGTCATCCCTCCCAGTATCAGTTACAGGAGAGCTCAGAGGAGCGGAGCTGGTGGCCAGAGCCAGTGGCGAAGGATCGGGACGCCGAGCTGGAGCCTCTGTGGCTCAGCAGCCCCAGCCCTGTCCCTTGTCCCTGGCTGAGTCCAGCCCTGTCCCTTGTCCCTGGCTGAGCCCAGCAAGGGCCCAGGGGGTGAAGCACAGCTGGCAGCCCAGGGGTGGGTGCTGCCCCTGCCCACCTCCAGCCCTGCTGCGGGCAGGGCACCCAGGAGTCCCCACGGGGGCTTTAAAGGCAATGTCCGCTCTGTGCAGCCATTCCTTGATGTCACCATGGCCTGGAATGCTGCAGAGAGCTGCTGGATTCAGCCAAAAATTCCATTCTGCTTCCTGATGCACGTGCACTAAGGGCAACTGCTCATAGAGGCATTTACTGGGGATGGGACTCAGTGGTGTTTAACCTCTCTTGGTTCAGCAGCCTCTTGGTGACCCCGGCGCAGCTTCCAGAGCACTCAGTAAGGAACGTGCCCGAGGGGCTGTGGCAGTGCTGGATCCCACTGCTGTGGCAGCAGCCCTGCCAGCACACAGCACCCAGAAATGTTTTCCTCTGCAGATTTATCCCCATGCAGAAAGGGAAGGGTAGAAAACATTTTTGTTGAATCACAGCCAGAGAGACAAGTCAGCTCCTCCATCTGCTCCCAGCCAGGGTTTGGCTGTTGATTTGCCTCTGTGGGTCCCTCTGGACCTGCTCGCTCTGCGTTCCACAGGATACCTGTGGGTCAGGTTTCTTCTGATTTTTCACTGTTCTCAACTGTCTCAATCAAGTGACACTTTGCCCAGAGTCTGAAGGAGAGGAAACAACTCAGAGACAAAGGAATATCTTGGTGAAAAGCTGTTCTGATGGTAGCGAGAGCTGGCTTGAAAACACAGAGTTTTATTCTGAGTCGAGTCCCTCAAGTAATACCTGAATATTGGTGTAATTTGTTTTTAAAAGTGTTTAACTTTATTTTTAGTGTGTCAATGTCAAGGTGAATGACAGGTTTTCAATCTTCCCTTGGCTCCTCTTGCTCTGTGCTCAAAGCTCCCCTCCATCACCCTCCGAGGGGCCAGGAGCCCCTCCATGGCAGAGGAGGAGGAAGAGGAGGAGGAGGAGGATACTGCACCCTCGAGGGCCAGGAGGTGACAGACTGGGGCTGATGGATGGCAGTGACCAGGGGTGATGGGATGGGGGGTGGTCGAGGTGATGAGACTGGAGAGGGCAGGGGGAGGAAGCAATCCTCTCCCCAGCTCTCTCCCTTCCCCGAAGGACTTTGTTTTAAAACAAGTAGTCTTTTAAAAATCTAGGGCAAGTCAGCCTTCTGCCAAAATTAGTCTTTGTGCAAGAGCATGAGGAGGAATTTTAATGGGTAGCTGGTATGTGGGGACGAGGGGAATGACTGCTTTTACTATCTAAATGCTGTTTAAATAAGGCTGTAACATCAAACAGCTTTGCCACGCTCGCAGCTCTGTTTTACAGGAAGCATCACTGCCACCGCTCACAAATACACAAGAATGTTAAACAACAACTTTTGATTTGTGCCAAACGTGTCCTGACACATTGCTGAGGAGGAGGAGAACTGCAGTGCCAGGGGAGCCCAGGCAGCACCAGGACCTGCTCCCCTCCGGCCTGGCCGCTGCCCCTGCCTTGGAAACTGCTACAAACCCCTGCCAGGATATTTGTCCCATTGGATTGGCCCAACTGCAGCCGAGGGGAGCAGGGAGAGGTGAAACCCATCCTGCTGCAGCCGCCTGGGTCCTGGGGCCCTGTACAGAGCCCACAGCAGGGGTGGGGACAGTGATGGGCCAGTAATACCAAACTGGCCAGTAAAACCAAATACCAAATAAATAATTTGCCCACTACAATGCAAAGCTTTATTATCTTCAATGCGTGACTGAACTATCCTGGTGTTTTCACTGAGGAAATTAAAGCTCAATAGTTTGATAAGAATTTAACTTCTCTGGAGTCTTAAAAGTACTCCTTAATTCTGCAATTAGCAATAACACGATGTTTGGTAAAAAACCTGTGTAATCCCCAAGAACTTTTCCCAGCTGGGTCCCAGGGAGACCAAGTGAGCAAATCCTCATCTGTCGTTCCCAGGGCTGTGCCCCAAGCCTCTGGCACGAGCATTTGTGACACTTGGCTGGGTGCAGGAGCATCCCTTCCCCTCCTCTGCCAGTCCCTTGGGTCTGTGCGAGTGATGCCAGGGCTGGGTGCCTCTGCACAGCCCCTGCACGCCTCTGCCTGGCCCTAGCACCTGACACCGGCCCCGGTCCCCTGAGCCAGCCCTGGCTCCATGGCTGGGTCCTTCCTCAGCACTGTGGTGGAGAGAAAGCAGCTCCCCACAAAAGGCCATTATTCACAGTGGAAGGAAGT
This sequence comes from Chamaea fasciata, assembly GCF_029207755.1. NCBI lineage: Eukaryota > Metazoa > Chordata > Aves > Passeriformes > Sylviidae > Chamaea > Chamaea fasciata. The sequence goes on along the minus strand of NW_027094096.1, from coordinate 21,139,836 downwards.
GCATTTGTGACCAAGCAGCCTGGCTCCCACAAGGAAATCTCAGTCAGTGCCTGCCTGAATGCCAGCACAGCACCGGGCACAGCCCTGCCACCCACCAGGAGCCGACCTGGCCCCGAGCACTGCCAGGGGAGGGGCAGCCACAGCCCCCTGAGAGACCCGGCCAGGGTTGTACCACCCTCATCGTGGACGTTAGGACCCGGCTTTGGTTAAGAATAGATTCAGAGTGAAGCTCTCGGCCTGCTGGGGAAGGTCCCTGGCAGCAGCAGGGTTTGATGGATTTCATCCACCCAGCTCAGGGAGGAGGGAGCAGGGCAGACCTGCTGCTGCTGCGTGGAGGAGACACAAACTGAAGGGAGAAGTCCTCCATGAATTATTAACATAAACAGCTCTGCTCTTCCTTGGCTGTGGGGGAATGCCAGGAAGGGTAAATGGTGTTTCCAGCACTTTAAATGAGCACATTTCCTGACGATCACTTAGGGATGCAAGGCTGCTCCCACGGGCAGGCGGCAGCCACTCGGGATCCTGGGGATGGGTTTCCTGGTGGGAGTCTCTGCCTGGCTCTCCTTTGGGGTATCCAGCTGGCACTGGGGCAGCAGGACACGGTGCTGGTGCTGCGGCAGGCCGTGGGTCACTCACAGAGGGCTGTGAGCCCCCGGGGAGCGCTGCCGGGGGCTGTGTGCCCCAGGGGATGAAAACACAGCCAGCACTTCTCTGCCCCACGCAGGCACTGCCGCTGCTGGTGCCACCCACAGCCAGCTGCCACGGGCAGAGCAGCCCCGGCTGTTCCTGCCGGTGCCACAGACACAGCTCAGCTCGCAGAGCAGCCCCGGGGCTCTGCCGCTGAGCCCCGAGCCCCTCCAGCCCCGCAGGGATGGGCACGGGCTGGGCACCGCTCCCGCATCCCTGCCTGGGACGGTCTGGGGTGAGCCCCACAGACTGTGTCCCTTGTGCCAGCGGGCTCCGTGTGCCCCTGGCTGTGCTCTGTGCTCCCTGAGGAGCAGGAATGCCAGGCAGCTCAGGAGGAATGGTGTGTCTCCTGAACATCTCCTGTGTCCCTGCTCCGCCCTGCCCATCCCGGCGGCGTTCCTGGCATCCCTGGTGCTGCCGGCACAAACCCGAGCAGCACAGTCTGAAAACCCCCATCGATTTCATCATTTACCTGTTCCACCCACTGCCTCTTGCCACAGGCTGCTCTTTGCTTTCCAATTGCTGTAAATGAAAGCTTAGAAACAAATATCCCCGGGCCCATGCTCTGCCTCACCTCTGCAGGGTCACAAACTGCCTTTGCCTGCTTGGGCCAGGGTTAAAGGAAGCCATGGAACTGGACCTGATCATCTTGGAGACCTTTTCCAACGTAAATTATTGCCCCACGGTTTTGTGGAACCAGAGATAAACGCACAGTCAGCTCAGATATTAAATCTGGTGTTCACACACTGCCCGAGTCTGCTCACGGCAAACACACACAGCCAGAGCAGGGCCCTGGGCCTCCCTGACGTGGAGCATTTAAGGGTTTGTGTGCTGGGGGAAGACAAGGTCTTCGGGCCTCAGCAGCTTCTGGAATGGAAAGGAAATTTTGGAAAGGCATGGAGCAGCATGATTTGTTGAAGATGGAATTCATTTACTCGTGAGAAAATGCGGTTTTAATGGAATCATTTTAATGGGTAGCCGAACGGTTCGCAGGAAGGGCAAAGATAAATGAAGAGGAAGAAAATGAAGAGAAAGGTAAATAAATCTTAAAATGAATCAGGTGAAATCAGTGAAGTACCCACAGCCACCCCACATGATGAGGAGGGAACGAGAGTGCACATCGTGTGAAGCTGGGGCAGCTGCAGGCAGCCAAAGGAGACAATGGCATGGAAACACAGCCCAGCATAAAACCTGAAATACCTACATGGCAGGGAAGGCACAGCTGACAGAGGGGTTCCAGGTTTTCTTCAGATTTGACATGTTAAGTTGTTCGGGAAGGAACAGTCCCTCAACATCCTGCAAGGAAACCGACACAGCAGCCACTGCCAGAGGGGCAAAGGCAGCTCCTGTAGGACAGATTTAGCTTTGGTCTGTACAGGAGAGGGGCTGGGAGCAGGTTCATCTCTGCCTGAATTCTGGGAATGGGAGAGGGCTTGGAGTGGGTGGCACTGGGGCAGCAAGTCAGGCTGCTGCCTCTGGAGCTCCACAGGTGTGACCCTGTGCCACCTGCAGACACGCTGACCCCAACGTCACAGAACCACGGAAGGGCTTGGGTTGGCACAGACCTTAAAGCCCGTCCAGTGCCACCCCAGCCATGGCAGGGACACCTCCCACTGTCTCAGGCTGCTCCAAGCCCAATGTCCAGCCTGGCCTTGGGCACTGCCAGGGATCCAGGGGCAACCACAGCTGCTCTGGGCACCTGTGCCAGGGCCTGCCCACCCTCACAGGGAACAACTTTCTTCTAAAATCTGATCTCTATTTACCTTCCCTCAGCCTATAGCCATTCCCCCCTTGTTCTGTCACCACACCTCTACGTGCCTCCTTTGTCTCGGAAGGCAAAGCATCACTCATTTATTCGCTTATTTTGATTCTCATTTGGCCTGCCTGGTTCCTCTGAAGGTTTTAAGTCGCATATATTTTGTGAGCCTTTTATTACCTATTTTTAAAGACATACCAGTGCCGGAAGAATCTCCTGGAAGCATGAATTAACAACACAAAAGGCAGCAGGAATGTTTCATAATGTTACTGGGGCGGCTCCAACACGAGTTGCTCGGTGCCATGGTGCAGCGCCAGCAACGCTGGGGCCACACTCCTGCTGTCACTAAAAATAGTTGCAACCTCGAACCCAAATATATTTTTGTTCATTAAAACTATAGACAAACAAGAGGATTTTTTTTGTTCTTTAATCAAAGCAGCTACATAACCTGAGTGTAAATAAAAGGTAGCACTGTCCCTGCAGATGTTGCAGTCAGAGCTCAGCAGCGTTTACAAAAAATTTGAATTTAACAGTATTAAAATCACAGCACACCAGAAACATAAGCATTTTCACACATGCCCCTGGAACACACAGTAATTCACAGCCGCATGCCAAGTAATGTCCTGTGCCTTCAGAGTGTTTGAAAGTGCTGTGCCCGTGCAGCCGGGCCCCAGACACCCCAGGAGTGCCTGAGCCCCGTGTCCTTCCTCACCCCAAGGAGGAGCACAGCAAGGCCAGCGGAGCTGCCCGTGACCCCTCCTGGGGCTGGCACAGCCCAGGGCCGGGGTCTGGCTCTGGGGCCTCGCTGTGGAGCCAAACCCTGGTGTGTTCCTGGGGCTGCAGGGGCAGACGGTGCTCCGCAGAGCTGGCACAGTGCTGGCACAGGGCTGGCACTGGGCTGGCATGGCTCCACAGCACTGGCACGGTGCTGGCACAGAGCTGGCACAGCTCTGCAGCCCTGGCACAGCTCTGGCACAGCTCTGCAGCCCTGGAACAGTTCTGGCACAGCTCTGCAGCACTGGCACAGGGGCTGCAGCCACCAGAGCAGCCCTGGCACAGCCCTGGCACAGCCCTGGTACAGCCCTGGCACAGCCCTGGTACAGCTCTGCAGCACTGGAACAGTTCTGGCACAGCTCTGCAGCACTGGCACAGGGGCTGCAGCCACCAGAGCAGCCCTGGCACAGCCCTGGCACAGCCCTGGCACAGTCCTGGTACAGCCCTGCAGCACTGGCACAGTTCTGCAGCACTGGCACAGCCCTGGAACAACTCTGGCACAGCTCTGCACAGGGGCTGCAGCCACCAGAGCAGCCCTGCAGCTTCCCCAGCCCCCTCCAGGCAGGGCAGGGCTGGCGGCCGGGTTCAGCAGCACACCCAGGGCACCCTGCTGCTGAAAGTAGGGCCAGGTGCTGTTCCTTCCCCACCCTGCTCAGGAGTTCATTCATTTGGTGTTACATGAAGTGGATTAAAACAAAAAAGTCCACGGTGCTGTGTTATGCAAATGTACAAACTGACAGCAGTTCACGTGTGGGTTTCATGCTGACTTCACGTTGTGTTAAAATATGTAAGAGTTACTGGGCATAAATGGGAAAAAAAAATTAACCCATGAGCTGCAGGAAGCAAATACAGCCTGTGAATGAGAATTGGTGTTGGCGTGGATCCGGCAAATGTTACGCTCTAAATAACTGTTTACTTCAGACTTTGTGGTGTCTTAAGAGAATGATTTGCAGTTAGAAGATTCCCAAACATACCCAGGAGGAAAATAGGTTACGAGCATGACCACAACATCAGAACAGGTTCAATCTCATTTGCTAGTCAAAGATTGCACAGCATGAGGGAAGGTGGAACTTTGGGGTGGTTACAGGAGTGAGATAATGAGCTGAATCTCGTCCTTAGTAATCACAACCCATCGTTGTCACTGATTATTAATTACCAGCCCAAAGGCCGGAGCTGCAGTTGCATTCCCTTGGCACATTGGATGGGTTAGAAACTCCAGGTGAGTGGCTCAGGGAAAGGCCTCTTCAGCAGCACCCACCTCTGAGGTTTATGGATAATCACAGGGATCAGCTTGGTGCTGGTGGGCTGATTGCCTTCCACAGGTACACCACGGAAAGGACCAGTTTAGTGACCCTGGCAGGAAAGGACCAGCTTAGTGACACTCTGGCAGCTCCCCAGGAGCTCCTGCCCCAGCCCTCACTCTGCAGATCTGCTGGGGTGCCCAGCCCCAGGCTGACCAGCATTCTCTCAGCGGGGACACTCAGTGCACGGTTCTGGCATGTTCCAGGTGAAAAGGTGTGGGAGCAGACAGGAGTTTGGTGGGGTTTTGCAATGGCTCCAAGCACCCCAGATACAGCGAGGCTCGAAAAGCCAGCAGGGGCTGTGCAGGAGGTTGTGAGACTCAGCCACAACCCCAGCGGGATTCAGCCGCGGCAGTGACAGCTCGGCAGTCACACGGGGCGTGGGGAGAGGAGTCACCTCTGCAGGGCACAGCAGCCGCGAGGTGCAGAACCAGCCGCGTGTAAAACGCGTTTAATGATCCGCTCAGTGCCTCTGGGGAGCTGCGAGTGCTGCTTCCTGTCCTGCTGCCGGGCGGTGACGCTGCCGGGCGGTGACACTGCCGGCCGGTGACACTGCCGGGCGGTGACACCGCTGGGCAGTGACAGTCACCTGTGTGCAGTGCAGTGTCCCAGCAGAGCCATCACCTGCTGGATCATCCGGCCACTGTCACCATTCCCTCTGCCCGGGCTGCTGGGCAGTGACCCTGCCGGGCAGTGACAGTGACCCGTGTGCCGTGCAGTGTCCCAGCACAGCCATCACCTGCCGGATCACCTGGTCACCCGCCCCCCCGCTCGCAGCCGTGCAGGTCCCCAGCCTGGCTGTCGCTGTCGCTGTCCCCGGCCTGGCTGGACGCGGGGCAGTCCCGCTGCCCCTCCCCTGCACCCCAGCAAGGGCTGGACCCTAAAGCCACAGCAAGAGCCGAAGTGCAGACAGGCTGCAGGGAGCTGCACAAAGCCCGACCCGCGTGGGGTCTGCCTTCTGCTGGGGCTGCTCGGCACCTTTGTCAAACAGGAATTAGCGGAACATTTCGTTTCCTAACTGAGAGCGAGGAATTGACCACAGAATGTTTGGAAAAGAACAGGATTTTCAACACAGAGCAGCAGATTCAAAGAATATCCTATTTTTATGCTCCCTCTCCGTGTAATTCATCTGCCATTCCAAACAAGACGTGCCTCAGCTGAATGAAGCCTCAAATAATCACATAATAGGAGAAGTCATTTATTGTGAATCAGGCTCTTTCTGTGGTATATAAATAGTCTGTGCTGTTCCACAGGCTTTGTCAGTCAGGATTAATTAGCAATTGACCCTTGCTTGAGATTTCTTCACTACCTCTACATTTTTCATAGGGCTAAATGAGCTCTCCACATTGCTTTAAGAAGCTTCCTAAGCTGGAGTTTCATTTACCTCTAGGCTATAAATCAGTAGTTTAATTTATCACCAGGTTACATTATCAGCAGTGAATAGTCAGGGTGGAATTGAGTTTATTATAAAGATGTTCTGTTAGAAGACACAGTATTACAGTGACTGAAACATGCTCTTCAATTTTCCATTAATGCCCAATTCTGAATATGACCACAGAGAACCACACTTTACAAACTTTACATTTAGCATTCTAATAAATAAGTTCAATAAATAGGGACTCTGCAGAGGAAGCCGTACATGTGAACAGAAGCTGCTTAACAATGTTGTCAAAAATAACTACAGCTACTCTCATTTGTAACCAATCACTGGAAATTGGTAAGTAAAATATAAATATTTTACTCTTGTGGTGCAGACCAGAGGAACAAAGATCTGTTAAAAATCACCCTTAGGATTACATCAAACTTAATTTTGTACACTAAATCCATAATTCAGAGCATGCTTTTATACTGCTTTTAGCACAAAATATTTTCAAATACATTTATTAAAAATATGAGAAACGAGTGAGACTGCCCATGTAGAATTTCATCTGTGCCTGATCACTAGCTCTTGTATTACACAATGTTGCAGTTTGGCTAATTTTGGATGAACTATTCCACATTTGGAAAAGGTCTATAGTAAAGGGCCGGATTTAGCCCGTAGTATATTGCAACATCTTGTTAATACAGCAACTTTTTTGTCAAAGTACAAAAAAAATTTAATTCCCCCCCAATTACTGTTATATATATATATAATATATAATATATATATAATCCATTTATATTATCCATTTTGATAGCCACCGTTCTGGGGACACGACTCTTGTGTTGTCTGTAACGCCTGCAGGAGCAGAACCACCCTGGTACCACGCAGGAGCAGAACCACTCTGGTACACTGCAGGAGCAGAACCACTCTGGTACCGTGCAGGAGCAGAAGCACCCTGGTGCCACACAGGAGCAGAACCACTCTGGTAACACACAGGAGCAGAACCACTCTGGTACCACGCAGGAGCAGAACCACTCTGGTACTCTGGTACCTGGAGCACGTGTTCCCTGCTGGCCTCAAGGCTCAGCTGTTCCAGCACATTCACCTCCGGTGGAGCCTTCGGCTCTGCACCGGGCTGCTGGGCCACTGAGGTGCCACCGAGGTGCCAGAGAGGTGCCAGCACAGCGCCACCAAGGTGCCAGCACAGTGCCAGTGCAGTGCCAGCACAGTACCAGCACAGTGCCAGCACGGTGCCAGCACAGTACCAGCATGGTGCCAGAGCAATACCAGCACAGTGGCAGAGCAATACCAGCACAGTGCCAGCCCGGTGCCAGCACGGTGCCAGCACAGTACCAGCGCTCCCCAGCCAGCCAGGCCATGCCAGGCCTGTCCCTGCGGTTGGCACAGTGCCACTGCCCTGGCACGGGGACAGCCCCGAGCCGTGACCCCGCACAGCCCGGCTCTCCGTGCCTGGCAGCACCCGGGGACACACCGGGGAGCCCCGGCCACCAAGGGGGCCAGCTCTGCCATCAACAACCATCGCAACCCCAAAGCACGACCATGCACACACCAGTAAAGCCTACCTTGACTAGAACACCGGCACTGAAAGAGGACTGAACCATAAATGCCACCAAACTATCAAGTCATTATCAGCACTAGAAGTAGATGAAAAGAAATAATAAAACTGAAAAATGATAACTGCGTCGTGGCTTTGATTTAAATCCTTGCGTACGACAGCGAGAGAGCAGAGAGCCTGGTCTGTGACTGAGCCTCAGAAGACAAGACACTGCTCTTATTTTTATTTCCTGTTCTTAAAGACAGGCTGACTGAGAACATTTTCAAATGTGGGAGACTAAGTCATTAAACCAGATGCACTTGGATTGCTCTCCTCCTTTAGGGGATTTACTTCATTTTCCTTCATCTGACACAAGTCAGAAATAAATGAAACTACTGAAGGAAAGCTGAATTTTGACACATTATTTTCCATTAAAATTCTTCCACTGACTTTGTTAAGCTTTTTCTAACACCAGAAAATGAGGCTTTATCTAAAAAAGAATCTGAGACTGTTAGATTTTCCTCACACACTCGTAAGCCCTACAGTCTCCTACTGCCTCAAAGCGGAGGATTTTTCCAAACTGTTCCCAAATCTTCTGCATTTGTTCACAAACTGGTATCTCCGTTCTGTTTATACTCTGTTAAAATATTGAGAGTCATTTCCTCACTTTTGGACTGCACATTCTGTTCGCTCCTTCTGGACGATTTCCTGGTGGCCCTGGAAAGGCGCCTTCGGAAGGTGTCACCTGCCAGGAAGTAAAGGATGGGGTCAACGCAGCTGTTGAGGCTGGCCAGGCCCCTCGTCACTTGGTAAGTGGCATAAACCTTATCGTTGAAGGCACACATGTCTGGGGTTTGGAAATCCACCCTGGCCCTTAGATTTAAGGTCTTCATCACGTGGAAGGGAAGGTAAGACACTGCAAAGACCGTCAACACAATAATGACCAGGTAAATCGATTTTCTCCTGAGAGGAGAATTGTCCAAATCTTTGTAAATCAAAGCTTTCACGATGAGCCCATAGCAACCAAGAATCACTATGAAGGGGATGCAGAACATCAGCACCGTGGTGCACATGCTGTAAATGAAGTAACTTCTCAGGTAATCATCAGCCGTTGTGTCGTAGCACGTTATGGTTTTGTTTTTCCTTATGCCCGTCCCCGAGTAGAAGAGTATTGGAGAAATCACGCCCACCACGAGGACCCAGACCAGGCTGCTGATGTACACGGCGTTCTTCTTCTTCAGCCTCCCCAGAGACTTCAGGGGGTGCACCACGCCCGTGTACCTGTGCACGCTGATGCAGGTCAGGAACAGGATACTGCCGTACAGGTTCACGTGGAAGATGAACCTCTGCAGCTTGCACATGATGTCTCCGAAGATCCAGTCTGTTTTGTTGAAGTAGTAAAAGATGAGGGCGGGCAGAGTCAAGACATACAAGAAATCGGCCAGGGCCAGGTTGAACATGTAAACTGAGATGCCGCTCCAAGGCTTCATGTGGAAGACAAACATCCAGATAGCCACACTGTTGCCCAAAAACCCCGTGATGAAGACCAGAATGTAGACGGTGGGCAGGTAATAGAACTGGAAGCCGGTTTTGGTCAGGGAGCACTTGGTGGTGACGTTTCCCGCAGACCAGCCGCTGCTGGATAACAGGTTGGGTTCAGTTCCGTTCAGAGCAGCAGAGAGAAGGACTTCAGTCATGATCCTTCCCCCAGAGTCACATAGGTCTGAGGCGAAGCAACGAAGTCTCTACAGGCACAGCAACGCATCTAGAGAAATAAGAGAGCCAAGGAAACCTAGCTGGAAGGTGAGCCCTGCCCTGCTTTTCCTCCGAGGTTTCCAAGCGGCGGTACCGGGCCCCGCTGCGCTCCCCGCCCGGCTCCCGGGGAGCCGCGCACGCCGCCGCCACGGCGGGCTGGCCGGTGGGGACGGGGACGGGGACGGGGACAGGGACGGGGACAGGGACAGGGACAGGGCGGCGGGGCCGAACGGGGGCAGGGAGCGCTCGATCCACCCGCGCCCCTCGGCGATCGCCGCCGCCCCCGCGGCTGCCGCCCCGTCCCGCCGCCCGCCCGGCTCCCTCTGCCCCCTCCGCCCCGGCCCCGCCGCGCCCCAGCCCGGCTCCAGGAGCGCCGGGGCCGCCCCACCTGCCTCCTCCTCCTTCTCGTCGTCGTCGTCGTCGTCTCAGCCCGCGCTCGCCGCTCCGCACCGCCGGCAGCGCCCGCCCGCGGGGGGCGGCGTCCGGGCCGCGGCTGCCCCGGCGCCCATGGCCGGGCAGGGCCGGGGGCGGCGGGACGGGCCCCTGGCGGCGGCAGCGCCGCGGAGCGCGGCCCCTCGGCGGGCACGGAGCGCCGGCCCCGCCGGACTGACCGGGCGGGACGAGGCGCGGCTCGGCCCCGGCGCGCCCGCCCCCCGCGCCGCCCCCGCTCGGGCGGTGCTGCCGCGCCCGCCGGCACCGGGGCCGCGCCGCGGGGACGGGGATGGGGATGGCGGCCCCGGCGCTGCCCCTGCCCCGGGTCACCGCCGCGCCCTGCCCGGAGGGCGCCCGCGCCGGGCGGGAGGCGGCGGCGGAGCCCACGCGGTGCGGCGGGCGCGGATGGAGCCCGGGCACGGCCAGCGGGGTGTGACGGTGTCACCGCGCTGCCCGGGCCGGCACCCGGGACAGAGAACGAGGCAGGGGCCCTTTAGCCCTCACGGAGACGGAGCAGGGTCACCTCAGCTCCCGCAGCGATGGGACAGGGTCCCCTCAGCCCTCAGAGGGATGGGGCAGGGCGGTGCTGAGACCTCTCTGTCCCACGTCTTTGCCAGCGGGCGGGGGCCAAGGATGCTGCTCCCGAGCTGCTGCCAGAGGTGCAGCAGCCCTTCCTTGGTTCTGCTTTCACTCAACCAAAAATCTGCTCTGCAACCCAGTGTAAGTGACACGAACATGTTAATTGCTGTCAATGGAACAGCTGAGCAGAAATATGCTCTACTGACCTCTAATTAAGCGCTATACATTTGGCACTTGAGTCAGAATATGGTTATTATTTATTGTCTTGGCAAAACACAATCTGCTGGTTTCAGCCATTTCTTCCTCGTTCCCATTTTCGCTAAGTATGGTGGGTGAGACATGAGCCAGTCAGAGCTGCTCTCAGCTCAAAGCTGTGTTCTAGACAGAGTGTTATTAGTCCTTCATGAATATGTATTCATTTCTCAAACTTTTGAGTCTGTTTAAATTATAAAACTTCTTTGCTGGGAAAGCTTAATTGGGAAATCAGCTGCATATTGTACCCCTGTGGGAATATGCAAGTGGCTGCAGATGGAGCCGCTGGCCTGGCTTCACTTTTGGGGCAACTTAAGATACAACGTCAAAACAACAGGTTCAGATTTGTAAATATGATACCTTTCCTTCTTGTGTGTTTTACCATTATATGAAGGGGGGGTTTTTTCCCTTCTGTATCCATCCACAAACAACTGCTTATTCAGTACTTTAAGATTCTTTTAAATTTTGATTCAAAATGAATGTGAAGAGAAAGGAAAGAGGAAAAGGAGGCAGGAAGTGTAACACCTGTAAAATCCATGTTGCACAGCGAGCCCGGTTTGCAGAGCTGTTCTGTGGTGCCCTCTAGGATTTGAGAGCACTGAAAAAACGAATCTTGAGTCTTCATATTCCCAGGAAAGCAAACACCCAACCCACGAGCCAGACACATGGCAAATGCAGCACAATGATATCAAGCCTACCACGCCAGCTCAGGGAAAAGCCATCTTGCTCCTCCGAGAATCAGCTGTATGACCCAAAGCAGAATTTATTTTAATGAAGCACTTGGATCATTGTGTAAAAAGGTAATAAAATGTGCAAACCGATGCTATTAGATGAGGAGAAACCTTTCGGTTTCTCCATCCCTTTGTAAGAGCCGTTTCACTAGTGACTCCTCGGTGCCACTGCTCACTGCAGCTTCTCGTGGCAGCTTCCTTGAGTTTCCTGTCTTGAGCAAATTTTGAGTCACGCCGAAGCCGTGCCGATAGCATCAGTAAATACGCACTCTGAACTCCAGCCTGTTTCCCTCGGTTACCTGAGCAGCGCTGTAAATCCAAACTGGAAAGACAAAGAGTGGGAGCAGCAATTCCCGGAGCACGTAGCTGCCGGGGAAGGAGGCATTCCTGGGCTGTGTGCTGGGGCAGGGCCGGGCACGGGGAGCGGGCCCTGGGGAGCTGCCGGGCTGCCAGCGCTGCCGGAGAGAGCCGGGAGCGGGAGCCGGAGCGGCAGGAGGGGGCTCTGCCGGGAGGATGCTCTGCCAGGAGGAGGATGCTCTGCCGGGAGGATGATGCTCGCTCTGCCGGGAGGATGTTCCAGGTGTGCTGTGCCTGCCCAGGCACCTGCGGGTCACTCTGACCTCGGGGGGAACGCTGACACGACAGACAAACACCCCCGGGGAATCCCTGGCTTCGTGGAGAGGTGGCAGCTGGACTGACAGGACATTCCTGAGGGACCAGTGTGCGTGCTGAAGGGTGAATACAAAAGTGCAAACACCAGTGCTGTGTGCTGGATCCAACCTTCCCCTCCCTCGGCTGCAGTACTCTTCATCTAAACACTCCAAGCTCAGATTTATAATCTGGTCTGAGACTACAATTTATTTAGTCTACCATGCCAGGGCAGGATTTTCCAAGATGCCTGACTCATCCCTGTAACCTTTTTCTGAGTGTCATCTCATTTTTCGATGGCTCTTTGGAGGGGTGAACAGACTCTGGTTGTGACGGTGGCTGACATTGATTACAGGCACCAAGCTCCCTGTCCCGGCTGTGTCCGATGGGAATCTCTGGGCCCGAGCAGCCTGTGCTGTCCAGGCAGCTCACCCTGCCCTCAGCCTGCACCCCAGCACGGCCCTTCTGAGCCTGCCAGCGCTGGGAGTGGAGATCTCACACCCTGGGTACAACAGTTTGCACATTCTGGCTGCGGGGCCTCAGCTGCAAAAGGTCCAAACACATGAGTAAAGAACGAGGCAGATTTTTTTCTCAGCCACACTGTTCCATGCCTTCTCCCACAGCCAGCAAACGAGTGCCTTCCTGCCTGCCACGCCGAGCTGTTCTTATTTTGGAGCACAACACGAAGCATGTTGCATTAGCACCTTTCCCTCCATCGCTCCAGCATATGCCTGGAGCTGACTCGGTTTCTGTCTGGTAGAGCTGGAGCTGAATTTCTTCCAGCTCTGCCTCTTAATGCACTTTCTGCAAAAATCTGGGATTTTTTTACCGCTGATTTCCATTAAGCTGAATGTTTTGTTCCGTTAACAGCTGATTTAACCCAAACGGATGATATATCCCTAACGAGGAAGGAAAGTGTGCTGGAGCACAAACGGAAATTCCCAGTAAGACCAATTAGTGCTGAGCTGCCGTGGCGTGGGGGAGTGTGAAGGGAACGGGCTGCTCCTGAATCCAGCTGTTTCTACCTGTTGGTGCTGGTTATCGGGAAGAGTCAGATGTCAGAATTTCAGGGTGTGCGGGAAGGAACAAGGGGCCCAAACCAGGTGCAGGCTGAGGGCTGGGGGAAAGGCCCCTGTGAACGGTCATCACCACGCCTGCTTGTAGGGAGGGACAATATGTACATATACACACGTAGGGGGGATTTAAGGCACGCTGTGTCTCACTCAGGAGTGCTGCTGGAAAGGCCAGGTGAGCCCAGAGGTTGCAGAGCTCAGTGTGAACGCAGGGCTTGGAGATGGAGCTGCTCTCAGGTCCCCACCACAGGACACCTTACCTGCTGCAGAAATGTCTGTTCCACATTTCACCTCAATTGGCTTGTGACCTACATACTGGCTTCTGGAGAGCTTCATCCGCCTTCACCTCAGGAAACTCTTCAGGTCAAACAACACTTTACCACCTTGTTTTCTTTCTTTGGTCCCTGAAACTTCTTTTATTCCTTTTTCATGTGTCACAGAAGACAGGATCTCTTCCCATAAGTCATTTATACACCCTGCAGGCTTTCCACAGGGAGCCCAAAATACAATTTATTTTGTTTTAAAATACTTCTGCCCGCCATGCATAAAGCACTTTACGATATTCCCCTTACAACGCAATATCCCCTTTTCCCCTTGTGAAGGGCAGGTCTCTGGTGGGCACCTCTGCCCCAGCCCCGGGGACCCCATGGCACCAGAGGAGCTGCTGTGGTGCAGAGAGGGCTTCGTGTCCCCTGGGCAGCCTGAGGAGGTGAGAGGGCAGCGGGAGCAGCCCCGCCGCGGATCCTCCCCGCGCCGCCCGCCTCTTTGCCTGTCCTCGGGAAACAAACCGGGGAAACGGCAGCTCCAGGGCTGATAAGAGCAGTCAGACGTGTCTGTGGCAGACAGGACACGCAGCGCAGGCGGGAGCAGCCCGAGCCCCGCAGCTGCCGGAGGGATGTGCCCGGAGGAGCGCGGGAGGAAGGAACTCGCTCCGCACAATTCCCGACAGGAGCCCGCGGCGGCGGCCGGGCTCTGCTCCCTCAGAACGAGGGGAAAACAAACCCAGGCTGTGCCAGGGGACCCTGAGGCTGAACAGCGGGAAAATTTCTTAGCCAAAAGGGCTGTCCAGCCTGGCACAGCTGCCCAGGGCGGCGGGGGAGTCCCCACCCCGGAGGCATTCCAAAGCCCTATGGATGTGGCCCTGGAGAACCTCAGTAAAGGGTGGCATTGGCACTGGGGGGGCTCGGTGGTCTCGGAGAGCTTTTCCAGCCCAAATGGTTCTGTGGTTCTTTGGTTCTGTGGCTCTGAGTTCTGACGGTGTTGCTGTCCTTGCGGAGTGGCAGCTGCTGTCCCTGGGGACTGTCACCCCACAGTTTAGGGGGTGACAGAATCATGCTGTGCTCCAGCCCTGCAGGAGACTCCCCAGCGCCTGCTGCGGCCTGAGGAGCAGCTCCCTCCCCTCCAGCACAAGGGGAGCCGGCTCCTCTCTGCGTTCTTGTGTCTGAGCTGACATTTTGCTGTCTGGAAAGCAAAAGCTGTTCCCGGGCTAATTAACGAGATCTCACACAGCCTCGTGTGTGCCCCAGGGAGCCCGAGTGCCAACAGGGACTGAGCTTTGGGAGGCAGAGTGGCACAGTCGTGTGCTGGGAGCCGATGGCAATTCTGTGATAATCCTGTAATGAGCAGTGGGAGATGTGCTGAGTGTCCAGCCTGGGAGGTGGGAGCCAGCGAGCGTCTGAGGGGAGTCTCAGAGTCCCAGGGGGCTGAACACTGCACGCCTTTGCTTCTCCCTGTTTGTCTTATTAATGTTATAACCCAACAACGATAATGAAGCTGTTCTGGAGTCCCTTCTGTATTCCAGAACATGCAAATGGCCTGTGATAGCAACACAGCACTGCAATAACTGGAGTTAATGGAGGTGACTTATTAATCCTAGTAGAGCAACTACACTTCCAGAGTCTAAAGATAACACAGGATCCTGGAAAACTTGTTCTAATTACAGCAGGGAGCAATCTTACCTTCTTCCCACATTACCGTCTTAAACTGAAATTACTATTCTCAGTAGAAAAGCTCTTTTGTTCAGCTCCTGGCCAAGAAAGACAATTCTGCTGAGGCGGTTTGATAACGCATTAACGCTCATTATACAATTTCCTCAAACGGCCAAGAAGACAAACAGGTCAGAAACACTGAGGGCTGCATACCAGGGGAGACAGAGTTAAATATTTCAATTAAGAATGTGCTACCTAATGAATAGGGGGAATGAATGTCTGCTGCCTCTGAGGTGCTGTGACCAGAGCTATGACCCAGCTGACTGGCAGGAGCCTCCTTCCAGCCCTGTGAGCTCCTCATGTGGGCACAAATGGGGGCAGTAGCCAAGCCTGGGGCAGAAGAAATCAAATACAGCTCAGAAAACACCTGTCATTGCATCACCATCACATCATAGCCAACATCACCCCCTGATGTCTAGCAGATGTTAGCAATGTGGTCATATTGGACTTTCAATTAGATTTCCCTTTTGATATTTCTTTATATATTTGTTTAAATGTTGGCAAAAATGTTCGTTGATGTTTTACTGTAGATTTGATCAGGACATCTGTTTGGTCAAAATGTTTTCTCAACCCTCAAAGCCTTGAACAACTAAAATCAGGCACAGTTTCAGGTGCTAAACTCGTAAAGAAGATGCTAAAACTGATCTGAGAGAGTTTTTTTAAAGCCAAGACAATGAAATCCCAGGGCAGGAATGCAATGAGAGGTGAGAGCCCAGAAAATTGGCTTTCCATGGTCAGCCACAGCCGCAAATCCAAAGTTGTGGAGGTGACTCCTGCTGCTGTTTCCAAACCCATGTGCTGGAAAGCGGACCCAAGAGGTGCTGGGTGGTGCCCCGGTGCCCTTCCTGCCCACAGCACCAGTCCATTCCTCACCTCAGCTCGCCTTTTCACAAACCGCCCTCCCTCCCATTCCTGCCTGAAGGGTCTAATTAGGGGAAGGAACGGCCTCGAAAATGCCAGTCCTGGAAATGGAAATCAAATTGTTCAGTTTAGTGCTGCCACATAATGAATCCCGGATTTTTAGCCTGATGCCAACTCTCGCTTTTATTTTATTTTTGGAATATCTGAACATGCAGTAATGACAAAGAAGTGTCAGGAGTTTAAAGGAAGCGTTAAAAGCCCCCTTTTCTGAGCTCTCTTCCAACAGGTTTGAAGCAGATGGGGGTAGGAGCACCTTGAGCAACACCTCTGCACTGCTATCTCGGCAGCCAGATCTCTTTATCCCTTCCCCAGCTATTGTTCTGGCCCTCATTATCCCGCAGCGCTCTCTCCTTGCTGCCGGAGCTGTGTGTGGGGCACAGCCACACCTCATTACCGGGGGGCTCCCGTCCTGTCTCTCGTGACCCTCATGCTCTCGGCTGCTTTGGGGCTGGAGCCCCGCAGATGGATGTTTTCCCGTCTCGGAGCACTCGGCACCTGTGTGCACCTCCACCCTGACCGCAGGCCCGCTTCTGCCTGCACACACAGCCAAGGGTGAGACTCCTCTGCTCCCGGTGAGGGTGAGGAAGGAGGCGATGCCAAGGAACAAACGCAGAGACACTTCAGTACCTGAAATAAAACCCCTAAAGTTAATCCTGCAGGACAAAGAGATGCCAGCTCAGCCCTTACTGGAAGCAAACCCCCTGGCACTCCTCACCAAGGCCGTTCCCAGCACAACGGGCGGCCTCTGAAGCTGCAGCTTTCCTTGGAGCTGCACAGGCTGCAGCTCTGGGGTTGGCCCTGCTGCAGAGGCCCCTCTGTCGCCACGTTCCCTCCTCCCCGCTGAAATTCCAAACACAAATAAACTCCTCTGGTCTGTAGCCTGGGTCACGGCCCTGTGCACCCCGCAGTGGCACTGGGACCCCCACACCCCCTGTGGCACCAGGACCGGGCACACCCAGGTGGGGCCAGTGCCCACTGCAGCCACAGCTTCCCCTCCTGCCCCTCAGCCTCGGCTTGCCCTGTGCTAATGCTTTCCACCTCCTAATGAGCGATTGTTTATCCAGCTCTCAAGGGATTAACCTTTGTCTTTTCAATTTGGAGCTTCAGGAGCTTATTCCATGAGCCCAGTCTAAAAATGTACTGGGGGAAAAAAAAAAATCACTGGCATAGACAATCCTTTTTATAACACCTAGAATTTGACTAAAAGAACCCACCGTTAAGAAAAAATACATCTGTTAATGTTCAAACATGAGCGAGCCTGGTTGTTGTTGCGCAAACCTTTTAAAGCTATTAATGATTGATTTTAATGTCTCGTATTTAGTGGGGGGGGAAGATCAGCACTGGCTTGGAACCATGGCAAACTGGGGGTGGGAAGGCAAAACCTCCTCTGTGAGTTTCTCTTCGCTGCTTTGATTTCTAAATGAAGTAAAATCAATTATAAATGGGGCAGGTAAGAGAAGTGCACTCCCAGAAGTGCAGGGGTGGTTCTGATGAGGATCAACACCGAACGTGTGTCATGGGGGTTTTCTCAAGAGAAACTCATCCCTCCTGCCCAGGAGCAGCAGCCTGGCACAGAGCTCACTGGCTTTCCCTCAGCAGTCTGATTCCCCCAGCCTGACCCTTCCATTGCAAACTGCAGACTGAGATGTTTGACCCTGTTCTGGTGAGAAGCCTCACGGACCGGCTGGACAGGAATTAAATTCTAATTTAGCCCAAAAAAATGAGCACAGGTAGGAGCAGCAGGACGTGACACCTCTGCAGCAGCAATCCCAGCTGGAGAGCTGCATCTGGCCCTGGGGAATCCAGCACAGAGAGGACCTGAAGCTGGAGGAAATCCAGAGGAGGCCGTGAAGGTGCTCCAGGGCTGGAGCCAGGCTGGGAGAGCTGGGGGTGCTCACCTGGAGAGGAGAAGGCTCCAGGGACACCTCAGAGCCCCTGGCAGGGCCTGGAGGGGCTCCAGGAGAGCTGGAGAGAGACTGGGGACAAGGCATGGAGGGACAGGACACAGGGAATGGCTTCCCACTGCCAGAGGGCAGGGCAGGATGGGAGATTGGGCAGGAATTGTTCCCTGGGAGGGTGGGCAGGGGCTGGGATGGAATTCCCAGAGCAGCTGTGGCTGCCCCTGGATCCCTGGCAGTGCCCAAGGCCAGGTTGGACATTGGGACAGTGGGAGGTGTCCCTGCCCATGCCAGGGGTGGCACTGGGTGGGTTTTGAGGTCCCTCCCAGAGTCTGGGACTCTGGTTTCCAGGGTCAGGGCCTGCTGACTGTCCCAGCCCCATCCCTGGGGCTTGCCCGGGTGCCAGCAGTTGGCCCCAGGAGGGAAGGGCAGAGCCACAGGCTGCTTGTTTTCAGCCCAGGCTGGTTTGCTCAGCTGGTTTCACACCGTGTGAGTGATGAGAGAGCGCTGAGGAGAGGAGAGCAGGGCTTTGTGTCCCGCTGTGCTTGTGCTGTGCCTGGCAGGAAGACACACTCCGCGCTGCCTTAATGGAAATAAATACCTCCCTGGTACAGGTGCTAATGAGGCTTCATCTGTTTGGCCGAGGGAGCAGCCTCAGGAACCCTGCCAAACGCCCTCGGCCTGCCTGCAGCCAAGGAGGCAGCAGCCACAGCCAGGGCTTAGTGCTGCTGTAAAATAACGAGGAGTGGGGTCATCCTGCCCGGCTCACTGACCTAGTAATGAGATCACACCTCTGAAGTCAAAATCCGGTGGTTCAGTGAACTAACGCTATGTAAACTGACAGGTGTGATTATCAGAGACATTTCTAGGCACAGTGCGGGTGTGCATGTGCTGCTCTGCGCTCCAGGGCTGTGGCTGTTCGAGCTCCTCCTGCCCCAAAACCCCTGAGCCTGAGCCTGAGGCTGCCCTGGTACCTGCTGATGGTGCAGCTGAGGGTGACACTGACCCCCTGGGTGACAGGGTGCCCCTGAGGACATGTCTGCTGCCCCGGGAGCACCCTGAGCACTGTGCAGGACTCTCCTGCCCCGGGCCCTGGGAGCAGAGCCCCTCTCTGAGTGTCCTGCTGCTCCCAGGCTGCCGGCACCACGGGATGGGGACAGCAGCTCTCCTGCCTGCCACAGCACCAGCCAGCCCCACAGGCAGGACAGCCTGGCCCGGCTCCCCTCCGAGGCAAAGCAGTGATCCTGAGGTCCCACCCTGCCGGCTGCTGCCCGTGGGGCCGGGCAGTGTCACTGCAGTGTCACACATCGGTGTCACCGTGCACTCGCCCCCTCCCCGACACACAAACCCCGGCGGAGGCCCCTGGCCCGAGGGATTCCCGTGAGCACGGGCACCCAGTGACCCTGATTTCTACAACAGCAGCTGCTCTTTCATGAGAAAACAGCGTGTCTGGTAAACACTGATGAGAGGATAAGGGGGCGAGAAGAAAGGTCAGGTACGGAGCCTTCTGTCGCCCTGGAGGTTGTGTAGAAAACACAAAACCTGCTTTTTACAGCTCCCCGACAGGCAGCTTCCCCACGCCTGCCCTCCCAGTGCCACATGTTTAAACTTCATCCCTTGTCTGTGCTTTTCTCTAGTGGGTAAAACCTGATTTTTTTAAGATTATTTTTTAACACTGATTAATATTAAAGCACATCTCCTTAGGGGCTGTTAAAGAAAAATGCAGAGCCTTTGGCGGGGGGGGGGGGGGGGGGGGAAACACGATCGTGCACAAAACCACATAATTTAATTTAATCTATATTTTCCTGCGTAAATTATTCCAGGGTTTAAAAGGCTGTTTAAAACCGGGGCAAAGGATTCTGTGGGGGTGTTAACTGGGCCACTCAGAGCAAATGGGCCCAGAGAAACGCACAAACAAATGCGCTGCTCTAGCAGCGATCACGGAGCAGGCAGCGAATCGTCTCTCAGTGAAAGCACAGAGAAGTGACAGGCTCGTGGTTATTGACTTCGGGTTTTGAAATGAAATTACAGCAATTATTTTGCTCTTGCGAAGAAGAAGCGCAGGATTAATAGAATTCGCAGGAGATGAATATTCAATTCTCCTGGGTTAGGGGGGGCGTTGTGGTGTTGTCAGCCAGTGCTAAAGCAATAAAACAAACATTCCTTGGGAGAGTTGACTCCCAGGGGTGGCATCCCCGGGCCGGGCTGGCCAATGCTCCATCCCCCAGCAGCGATCCCACAGCCCAGGGCACCTTTCCCAGCCCCTGCAGCCGGGGCAGGGGGAGCTTTGCAGAGGATAAATTTGGTTGGTGGCACCCAGGGCACGGATTCTCCTGCTCGCTGTGGGCTCAGACTCCAACCCCAGGTGATTTTGTGCCCCCTCCCCACAGGCAGAGCCCTGAAGGGAGCTCAGCCCCCAAGGTCACAGGGACAGGGTCACACACCTGCCAGGGGATGTGGGTGCTGCAAACCCACCCGAGCCACCCCACACAGCCCCAGCCTGCAGAAACCCTGCTGGAAATAAGCCGGGAATAAACAATTAACAGCTACTCTCCGCCAGCTCTGCCCAGGCTGCCTGCCCACCCTGCCCCAGCCCCGCAGCTCCTCCATTTAAGGGGCATTAAAGGCAAAACTTAATTTTCCAGCTCAGAACTCCACATTAGAAAAGACACAGGTGAAGACTTTTGAAAGCATTTTTTGCTTTATGAAAAGGTTTGGGGTTTTTTTTGTTTGTTTGCTTGGTTTTTTGGGTTTTTTTTGTTTTTTTTTGTTTTTTTGAAAGCAACAAACTACCACATGGCAGAAGCAAATGGGAGAAAATGATAAGTGAAAGAGTAAAATGCATTAGAATTGGCTTATTCTAGTGCCTGCAAGGTCCTTGAGCAGCCTGTCTGGGACCACTGGTCCTGACACCCTCCTGCACCAGCAAAGCGTTTTGGAGAGGAGATCAAATGCCTTTTATAGGGAAATAGGAGGACATAAATAAAAGTAAAAGTAAAAAGAAAATAAAATATAAATATAAATATAAATATAAATATAAATATAAATATAAATATAAATGTAAATATGTTCTTTTAGGTTCCCATCACCCTGCAGAGGAGGCATCAGAACAGCACAAGCAAATGTGTTTACAGCTCCACGCTCACATTTGAAACGTGTTTCTAACCTGACATCTGTGTATTTTCAGCCCTTTCCAAAGCTCTTGTTTTGCTTTCTGTGGCTTCTGCTTCATTATTCTAATTTAATAAAGCTGCAGTGAAGGCAGAGTGCCGACTCTTTGTGGCTAATGAAAGACATTGATTTGTTTGTACTTCTTGTTATAGATTTTTCCTAATTACAGGCATTTTTCAGAGGCAGTTGAAAAAATAAACGAGCAGCTGGTTTGAATGTGCAACCTATTATTGTATTTCCTAGAGCTGCAGAGAAAGTGTTAATGCTCACAGCGGGATGGTTTTCAGTGGAGGAGGGCAGAAAAGGTATTTTCCAGGTGGGAGTCCACTCACTAGTCCACTCCCTTCAGTGCTACTGACAAGAAAAGCTGAAGAATTGGCTTTTTCCGTCACACCAGCCCCAGGTGTGCCACAGGGGCCCTGCCAGGGAGCAGCCAGGGCAGGGAGGAAGAGGAGCAGCATCCCAGGACCTGCAGGCAGCTGCTGGGGACGGGCAGAGCACAGGGGCTGGGTGAGCACGGGTGGGGTGGCAGGGCAGGGGCCCCGGGTGCAGGATGATTTTCAAGGCAAATGGAGCCAGCCAAGGGCCAGGGGGAGTGAGCAGCACACACAGAGCCTGCCCCCAGCCCCTCCGAGAGTCTTGGCACAGGTTGTGGTGGCACAGGAGGCCCTCCCTGCTGCAGTGACAGGGACAGCACTGGCACCCACCGCTGGCTGCCAGGGGCCACAAAACACCCTCCATCCAAATCCCAGGGCAGCTGCTCTGGGATCCCGTCCACACCATCCAGAAAGAGATTTCCCGTTAAATGCTGCCGGGGATATTTCCCGAGGTAGATGAGGCTTTTCTGTGCAAGCACTGATGTTATTTGTTTCACAGTGTGCCCATTCCAAGCCGCAGGCAGCCCCTGCACTGGGGAGCTCCGGCGAGGGGCAGGAGCTCGGCAAACCCAGCACAGCCCTTCCCTGCCCCGGCCACGGCAGCCTGGCCACCTCCCGGCACGCAGCCCGCCAGAAATCACACACGTCTTGCAAAACTATTGCTAAACTCCGGAAACTCATCCAAGCCCCAGTCCCTGCACGTTTGAATCATGCTCCCAACAAAGGCTGATTTTCCTATGAAAACAAACCACTACACGCTCCTCCACCCCGAGGCAGGAGGAGCTGTGGAGGTGGCTTTGTTTGTTTGTTGGTTGGTTTGGTTTTTTATCTTGGAGAAACCATTTAAGAGTTGAATCAAAACAAAAAGGTCTATTTGGAGCCGGTTCTCTTTGCTGGGGCAAGTTCAGAAAAAGCTGGATTTTTACCCAAACCGTTCACATTGTGCCCTGGCAATGTGTTTGCTGCAGAAGGGCACAGCGCAGGACTCCTGCCAGCACCTGGCAGTTCTGCCTCTTGCCTGCCCAAATTTCAGTCAGAGCGGCAGAATTGCAGCAGCGGGGTCGGGAAGGTGCTGCGGTTGGGAATCCCCGCTGCCCCTGCAAGGAGCCTCAGGGGGCAAAGAGGGCCAGGCGCAGAGAAAACAGCTTTACCTGAGGGCGGGGGCTGAGAGCCCTCCCCAGGGCACAGCCGGGGGCTCCGGGGGACAGCTGGGCTTTCACGGCCTCGGGCTGTGCTGCCGCGGGAGTGGGAGGAGCAGGGGTCACTCTGCCAGCATCCGTGACAGAAGCAAAAATAATCCTTTCGCTCCCACATGCATTTCTTAGCGTGATTCATTTGAAGGCAGAACTCATTCCAGCGGGGCTGGCCGCGCAGGCTGTTGCAATCTGAAGTGGGGGTAGGAATGCTGGTGGGAGGGCAGGAGCTTCCAGAGGGGAGCCCGGACATTTGCAGGGAGCAAATCCCTTCTCCAGAGGGGAGACCGGACATTTGCAGAGGGCAAATCCCTTCTCCTGCCCATGTCGCAGCTTCCCAGTGAGCAAACGGGGATGGTCCAAATTAACCACGCCGGTAAAAGACTTGGACACCCGAAACGGGGCAGGGCTGTGGGAGAGCTGAGTCTGCTGCAGCAGGAGTGTGGGGCTGGAAAGCTGTGACTGTCCATGACCCCCAAGGCCGGAGCTGCACACACGGATCGGGGTCCCGGGGGACACTCCCCAGCCTCGGGCAGAGGGCCATGCTCGTCCCTCCTCGGGCAGGAACGGCAGGAGGAGTCACAGACAAGCAGAGGAGGAAAAATCCTCACAGGTCCGGTTTGAAAATTAGGAACCAGCACTGTCAGCTCCTTCAAACCCTCCTTGGCTGCCCCAGGGCGTGTGCAGCCAAATCCTCCGGGTTTTCGGCCGGGGTGTCAGTACCCTGGCTGCTGCTGCCGGGGGGGATGAGCGGCAGGATGAGATGACAGGACTCAGCTCTGCTGAGATATTTCGGGACCGACGGACCCTCCCCTTTGCTCCCTCCCCGCAAGAGCATCCAGAGAGGCCACGGCTGGCACGGGCAGGAAACGGACCCGGCTCTGGTGCCTCCTGCTCTGCTGCAGCCTGACCGCAAACGCCGTGCGGGCGTTTCCCCTCCAGAGCTGGAGGAGCGCGGGGGGGCAGGAGGGAGCCCAGACCCCTGCAGCATCTGTTTCCTGTTCTAGCTGGCACCAAAAAACCCCCTTGGGACCCCCACACCCCCCCATGGCCCCCGAAAACTCATTGGGGGATTTTCATATGGAATCAGGACCAATTCCTGGCAGGGCCCTGCCCGGGTGAGCAGCACCAGGACAGGACCTGAAGGTTCCTGGCAAATGAGCCAAACTCTGGGCACAAACACAGCAGCCAGACAGAGCCAAGAGGCTCAGCTCGCTGCTCAGCCCACCCAAGAAGCCCTTCTGTGTCCCCTGAGCACCTCCAGCACCCCGAGCTCCTCTGCCCTGGGTGTGCTGCTCCTGCCATCGCACAGCCAGTGCTGGAAGCTGCACCTCGTCGTGCACAGGAGCTTGGTGTGACCGGGGTTCACGGCCAGTTCTGGCTGCAGAGGGGTCATCTCCCACCTCCCAGCCTGAGCGAAGTCAGGGGCTGAGCAGAACCAGAGCCTTTGTGCTCTCTGCTCTTTCCCTACCATCCCAGGTGAAGGAGCTCAGTGGCAACTGTTTGGGGTGGGGTTTTGTTTGGTTTGGGTTTAAGCACACAGTTTTTATTACTTAAGGAGAAGATTGCACTCCTCACAGCTCTGGCAAGCCGGCCTGCAGCTGCCCCTGCCCTCAGTGAGGGCTGGAGCTGCGCAGCTCCCCCGGCCTGGAATGGTGCTGCTGAAATAACTCCTCCCTGCCCTTCCACTTTTCCTCTGGAAGCTGCCCTTGTGCCGTGGCCAGGGCCCCCTGAGCCCCACACGAGTGAGGGGGGCCTGTGCTGACCCCCAGACCGGGCAGGGATGGGGACACGGGGAATGGGGTCACTGGGGTGGGGCTTTCCCACCTCCCCAGGCACTGAAATGCATCTTCTCCTTTTCCTGCCTGCAGCCCAGCCTCTGCAGCGCTGCCCTGGCTGCCCCAGGCCTCTCCTGGGTGATGGGGAGCAAAACTGCTGCCTCGGGGGCTCTGAGCTGGGGCACAGCCCCTGCCCAGCACCCCCAACCCCGCACGGGCTGCCGGGGTTTGGGTGGCACAGGGGGAAAGAGCAGGAGCTGCTGCCGCCCTGTCCTCACCTGGCACCTGGAGGGCACAGCCGGGCTCTGCTCCTGCCTGCCCCACAGATGGGATGTGTGGGGATGGCCACGCCTCAGGAGGTGGGAGCCTGGAGCACCCCAGACTCGGCTCTGGGGTCTCTCTGGGGGTCACGGGCTGCTCAAGCAATCTTTATTCCTGGAAATTCCCTAATGGTTTTCAAGGCCTGAGAAAAGTGATCCTCAATCCTTTTATCTGACCTTTTGGCCATTCGTGCCAAAGCTTTTGTTGACGTTTTGTAACATTTTATTTATAAATTTCCTTCCCTCCACCCCGGGCTGCTGTGCACCAACAGCTGCTCCACACAAACAGCTTTGCAGGCCCAGCTCCATCTCCCGGGCTGAGTTATCACACTTCCCCCAGACACAGCCCCGCTTAATGATTAACGACTTTGTAACTGTACTGGAATATTGTCTGGATTCCTCCGGTGCCCTGAAGGAACCCAGCCCTGTGCTCAGCCCCGGGCAGCAGCTGGGAGATGAGTGCTCTGTCCTGGCTGTGGAGCAGCTCCCGGGAAACTCTCATTCCTGCTGGAATGTCACCCATTCTTCTAAAGATTGCCACTTCCTGCAGCTCTGGGGAACGGTTCTCAGCCATGGAAAACCAGAGGATGTTAAAAAAACCACCAAGCCTCAGGGTCACCAAAGGCTGGGGTTTTCCAGGAGCTCCCGTTGTCCCCCCAGGCCATCCTGGGTCTGCTGGAAATGCCAAACACCGACACAGCCACACCTGAACGTGCTGCCACCCAGCAGAAACCTCGACGGTGATTTGCTGTCCCCACAAATGGCTCAGAGCGACCCTGGGACAGACCCCGGGGCTCTGCCCTGCACACCCAGCCCGGCACAACCACGTCTGAGCTGCTGCTGAAAACTGAAGGCATCAGTATTCCTCTTCCCTGGGCAATTCTGACATGTTTTGAAGGGAGCTGAGAAGTTTTTGCATTCATAGTTGCTATCCGGTATTTTGAGTCGAAATATTAATTTTTTTTTTCACATCGAGTAGTGTTAAACCCGAAGTGCTGGAGCATGGCAGAGCTTCAAGCTGCTAACAGCATTCTACTCTGAAATGTACCATAAATAGGAGAGGCTGGAAAAATTATACTCTGCAGCTCCGTAAAACTGACATAAGCCCATAAGCAAAGCTAACAGGGAAGAAAACCTCTCCTCAGCAAAGCTTAACTGAGTCCTTTAATTCTCATCTCCAAGTCTTTCCTTGTTTAACCCTGCGTTTAAAAGACCTTTGAAAGTTTACCTTTTTTTTTCTTCCCCCCCCCCCCCCCTTTCTTAAAATAGCTCCAGTTCCGTGCAGTTTTGCAGAGTGAGTGACAGAATTTTCCCCCTCTCATTGCTTTTGCTCCCGTGCTACTGACAGATAATGGCCAACCTGGGGTTCAGCCTGGGTGGGGAAAAAACCACTGGGGAGTCAGAGCCGCTGCTGCCAGGCTGGAGCTGTCCCTGGGCTGTCCCGCTGAGGGACTGTCCCCACCCTCCACCCAAAGCCCCGGAGCACCGCAGGCGCCCAGCCCGGCCGGTGAGGAGGCTCTGGTTCCTCCCCTGATAAAGCATCGCACATTTTTGCCTTATCGCAGCAATTCCTGCAGCGGTGCCACGCCGGCACCCCTCGGGAACGCGGCTGCGGGGAGCGCTGGGGCTGTGGAGCATCTCCCGTGCCCGGCCCGGCCCCGGCGCTGCCCCGCGGCCCCCGGGACCCCCGGACCCCGGCCCGGCTGCAGCAGCCTGGGGAGAGCAGCCCCGGGCTCTCCTTGGGATGGTTGGCTGGTTTGGCTTTTTAAAAAATGTGATCTTCCTCAGCTGCCTGCAGGCACGGCAAATC
Source organism: Chamaea fasciata (assembly GCF_029207755.1). Taxonomy (NCBI): domain Eukaryota; kingdom Metazoa; phylum Chordata; class Aves; order Passeriformes; family Sylviidae; genus Chamaea; species Chamaea fasciata. The sequence continues at coordinate 21,113,474 of NW_027094096.1, read as the reverse complement.
AAGCTGCTCTGCTCTTCCCACCCCCAAATTCCAGCCGGTGTCCGGCCCCAGCGCACGCCCTGCGGGCCAGCGCAGCTCCTCAGCCAAGGAGCAGACCCACACTCGCTCTCACGGCCCTGGAACCCAGCAGGACTCCGACAACGAGCGTGTAATTAAAGCAAATTCCCACGTGATTTGCAAACAGTTTTGTTTTGTTGTTTTTTTTTTTTTTTTAATTACAGTGCACCAGAATTATATTTTTTAATGAATTGTACGATGCTGCGGTGTTCCCCATCCACTTCCAAAGCTCAGGAGCACACAGATGTGTATTTTCTGATCTCCTTTTTTTTTTTTTTTTTTTTTTTTTTTTTTTACCCTGCCCAAACAGGCAGAGACAAGAGCCAGCCTGCAGGAGCAGCACCTGGCCGGGGTGATGCCCACGGGCGAGCTCAGGTGTTCCGGACCAGCAGCGCCGTCCCGCCGGACCCACCTCTGTGTGGGAATTCCTGTGTGGACCCCGCCGGCTCCGTCCCCTGCCAGAGCTGCTCCCAAACCCATCCCTGCGGGTCCGGTGCGGAGGACGAGCCGCAGTGACCCCGCAGAGAGCTCTGCCCGCCCCTCCCGGTACCGGCACCGCCCCGGCCCAGCCTGCGGGCAAGTCCGGGGGGAAAGAGGCACCAGAAAGCCCGACCCGCACAGCCGCAGGACAAAGCACGAGCTCCGCTGCGGTTTTAGTGCCCCTCTCGCTTTCGGGGCAGGGGGGAACCGGGCGCGGTGTCGGTGCTGCCCGGCACACGCTGTTCCCGCAGGGACAGCAGCCCGCGGTGGGCAGGCACCGGCACGGGGGCTGGAGCCGCTCTAGCCTGCCGGGGAGACAGCTGGGCCTCCTCCGGGCCGGCAGAGCGGGGCTGACTCAGCTCCCGGCACAGCCGAGCCGCTCGTGGGGCTCCACGTGTCCCCGCAGCCCGGGGACCGGCCCCAGGCGGGTCTCGGGTGAGGATCTCGGGTCCCGGGTGAGGATCCCGGCCCCGGGGGAGCATCTCCAGCCCCGCGGGAGCATCTCGGGCCCCGGGTGAGGATCCCGGCCCCGGGGGAGCATCTCCAGCCCCGCGGGAGCATCTCGGGCCCCGGAGGAGGATCCTGGTCCCCGGTGAGGATCCCGGCCCCAGGTGAGGATCCCAGCCCCGGGGGAGGATCCCGGCCCCGGGTCAGGATCCCGAGTCCCTGGGGAACATCCCGGCCCCGGCAGCATCCCAAGGGGCTGGAGCAGCGCCGGGATGCGCTCGGCAGCAGCGGCAGCTCTGCCAAAGCATTCCCAGCTTGGCACGGGAGCTGCTCCCCAGGCAAGAAGAGACACGAAGGCGCTGACACGTTTCTTCCTGTTCCCATCGAGAACTGCGTCGGAGCAAGGCTGCGAGGAATCATGTGCTGGGTTTAACAGATTTCTCCCCAGAACGAGGCTTGGGCTCAGAAGGGGAGGATGGGAGGGTTTAAAAGATTAACACAAAATTCCGTGTGCCCGGGAGAACTGTCCCGGCCCACCCAGACAAGCCCCAGGCCCCTCACTGACCCCTCCTGGCCTGCAGGCGTCTGAGCCGCGGCCACTTGCAGCAGCAGTTTGCTTTGTGCAATCACTGCTATCCACTGCCTCGGGAAAGGATTCACAAATCGAGCACAAGAAAATGTTGCCCATCTGTTATGAGTGGGAACCTTCAAACTACAGCATCACCAACTATCGCCCAGGACTGTGGGGGGAGAGAAAGGAGAGAAGAAAAGCAAAAGGAGGATGGGGTTGGTGGTGTGTCCCCTCCCTGCTGTGTCAGGCTGGCTGCAGGGACACTGACCCACCGGGCAGGGGGCTGTGGGCACCGCCCCCGGGGCTGCCAGGTACCGGCGAGGGGAGCCCTGCAGCAGGGAGAAATGTAAAATGCCAGGAAATATCCAGGGCACAGGCAAGGCCCACGTTCCAGCGGTGAGTGTGGAGTGACAGCGGAGAGGCACGGGGAGCACAGAGCAGGGTCCTGGCAGTTTCTAACGCTGGGTGCTGCACCTGCACGTTAGGGCACCTCAGGGTGTGGGGCCAGCCCCATCCTACCCCATCCTGTGTGATCCCACCCTGTCCTGTGTGATCCCATTCCGTGCTGTGCCATCCCCACAGGAGGGAGGCAGTGCCACGGCCCCCGGGTGCCCTGTTCACCTGAGAGCCGCTCAGAGCTGCAGGAGCCCAAGGGTGGCTCAGGCTGCAGGACAGGACCCAGGGGAGCCCAGAGGTGTCACGGACTCCAGGACAGGACCCAGAGGAACCCCGCGGGGCTTAGCTGAGGGCACGGGACACAGCCCTGTCTCCTTCCCGTGAACAACGAGGGTTCTGCCGGCATCTGCCCAGCAGGGAACCGCGTGTGTGAACTCGCAGCTGGATTACGTTTTTGCTGCCCTGAAAGCAACGTGCTAACTGAATTCCCGAGTAAGAAAACAGATTGGGAAACAGGGGATTGCTCAATGCACCTGCTGGTGAGTCAGAAGGCGCAGACCCGGCACGTCGGGGGTACCCGGGGGCTGCCAGGAACTGCCCCTGGGGGACCAAACCCTCCCTCTGGCAGAGAATTCACCCGCCAGCCTCGGCTCTGGTGAGCCCTGGCCTGAACCTCTGCCGAGGGCTGGGAATTCCGAGGGTGCTGGGCTGGGTTTGGCACCCGAGTCCTGGCCAGGTCCCGGGGCCAGAGCTGCCCCAAACAGTGGCATCCTCCAGTGCCAGGCTGCCCTGGTGACAACAGGCACGGCCAGGAAGGGATGGCTGTGCCCGGGGGCTCACAGGAACAGCTCAGCAGGGCCACTATGGAGGGTGTCCAGCACTGCCAGCATCTGCCAAGACCCGGTCCAGGAGGTTCCTCCCAAGGAAAATAACGTGGATGAACCACAGGAAAGGGAACCCAGAGCCAGCGTGGGCATCTCACTGCAAACACATCCTCCAAACAGCGTGGAGGCCTTTGGGAGAACAGACACGAAGGGACTGATACGGGCCATGGGGAGAGGTCAACACAGGCAGGCAGAGGGAATGCTGATACAGGCTCAGAGACATCTCAAAAATTGTATAGGCCAGGTTGGATTTTGTGAATTCCCTCCAGCTCTCTCCTGTGATCTGCTCCTCTTCCCCCTCTCTCTCTCTGTGCATCTATTTTAGGATGAAGTTTTCACTTCAGCACAGATGTTCAGAACTGGGTTTCGTGCAGTAACGATCTGTTCACATAGTTTTCCTTTTTGCACCAGAAACCACGAATTGAGGAGCCGGGGCCAGCAGCAGCTGGCAGAGCTGGTAAGTGACACTCTGGGTGTTTCCCCCCTTTGCTAACAGCTGCCGATGCCACGGGCACGGTGGGCACAGTCACGGACCCCTTGGGCACCCCGTGTCAGGTGTCCCCGACTGTGGCACCGCTGCCACCCCTCAGGGCAGAGCCGGCCCCCGAAGCCCCCGGGGCTCACCGAGCCTCTGCCGAGACGGCGGGCGGGCCCCGGGCAGCAAAGGCGGGGCCGGCATCGGAAAATGATGGGAACGGGAGGGAAGGGGCCAGCAGAGCCCCCCCAGGGCACGGGGCTCAGAGCCCCGCCCCGAGGCACAGCTCGGCCGGGGTTTGCCAGGGGCACTGGGCCGGCACAGGCTCCGCGGCCCGGCAGCGCCAGGACACGGTTTGTGGGGCCGCGGGCGGGGTGCGGCCCCTGTGCCCAGCCCAGCGCTGCCTGCAGCAGCGGCTCCCCGGGCCCGGGTCCCGGCCGAGGTCGGTGGGTGGCCGGGGAGCCGCCCCCGCCCCTGGCGCTGCAGCGGCTCCTACCTGCACACGCCGAGGCTCCGGATCCCTCCTGCAGCCCCGGCTCGCCCCAGCCCTTCCCTTCACCCCGGCTGAGCCCCATCCGACCTCACCCGCCCCGGGGCCACTCAGCCGCACCACCGGCACCTGTGCCTTTCTCCGAACCCCCTCCTCCCTTCGGCTCTCCCCGCGCCCCGGCAGCTGCGCGGGTGATGCTGTGACAGCAGCGCAGCCCGTGGCAGGTGGGCGGTGGCCGTGCCACCCTCCCGGACACCGCAGTGGGCAGAGCTGAGTCTGTCCCAGCGCCTCTCCCCACGCCGAGGCTGCGCCCAGCACCAGGGCACCGTGCCACCCACAGCTAGGACCACAGAGAGGGCGTGATCGGCTCTGTTCGGGCAGGAAATGCGCTTTTTAAAAAATTACCACTAACATCTGGATGGAAAAACACCCTCAGGGTTATTCTGTTTCCTTCTTCCTGCAACCATTTCCTGCCCAGGGAGCAGAGGTGATCCGAACTCTTTCCCAGGTTCCTGCTCCTTCCTCCCTGAAGGCCCAGCATCCTCCCCCAGCTCAGAAAGGCCTCTCAGCCGCAGACACGGGCGGTCCTTGCAACAAAATTCTGTTATTTTGCTTTTCGCAATCGGTACAGTTCTCATTGCTGCTCCCGTGGTTGCCACTGGCCTGGCCCTGGGAAGCCAGGTGCCACATCCCCGAGGGGTGGCAGGGACAGCGCAGTGTCACATCCCCGAGGGGTGTCACATCCCCGAGCGGTGGCGAGGACAGCGCGGTGTCACATCCCCGAGCGGTGGCGGGGACAGCGCGGTGTCACATCCCCGAGGGGTGTCACATCCCCGAGCAGTGGCGGGGACAGCGCGGTGTCGCAGCCGCAGCCTCCCCAGCCGCTTTGGCAGCAGCTCCCTGTCGCGGCTCTGCTCGGCAGCCGAGCGCTGGCTCCTCTGTCCAGCGGAGCCCCGGGGCAGAGCTGCTGCTGACCCTCTCGCTCTCCGGAGCCCGCACAGGACGGAGCCGGCCGGAGGACCCGCAGGGCGGGGGGAGCCCGGGATGGAGCCCTGACCCACCGCAGCCGCCGCCCCAGCCCCAGAGGAAAATCGAGCCGCGTTGTCTGTGCCAGTCTGAACACTGGCACTGCTCTCGACACGTTGTTTCTCCCTCGGCAGCTCAGGGCGGGGATAAATGAAATGCTGGTGTCATCCTGAGCGTGGGGGCACGGGGAGTGCAGGGCAGCGGGGGCTCGGCCAGCAGGAATGGGGTGTCCAGGTGTGCTGAGCTGGGAACTGGTGTCCATAGACCTGTCTGGGAAAGGCCAGTTCGTGCTGGGGGTCACAGGAGACACCCGGAATCCCCCTGGGAAAAAAAAACAAAACCAAAAACAAAACCAAAAAACCCCAAACTGCCCTGCAGTGTTTCCTTTTATCAATTAAAGCTGAGATGTTGTGATCAAAAATTTCGATTACCAGTGATTTGTGGGAAACCGACGGAAAACTGCAACACGTGGCAGCAGGGCTCCCTCTAATGTCAGCCACTGCCTTGCTGCTCCCCACTCCCTGCTGCCCCATTCCCTGCCCAGTTCCCTTTATTCCCTGTGCCCCCATTCCCTCCAGGTTTGTGCTCCCCATTCCTTGCCCCCCCGGTTCCATTCTCCCCTCACTCCCTTCACTCTGAATTCCCTGCACCCCCAGCTCCCTGTTCTCCAATTTCCCTGAGCTCCAGCTCCCTGTGCCCCCATTCCCCACTCCCCTCATTCCCAGTGCCCCATTCCCTGCAGAGGGAGGGGCTGGGGGTCCCAGAGTGCCCCTGAACCTCAGAAGTGTTGCCACAGGAGGGTAACGACAGCCGAGGCTGATCCAGAGCATCCTGGTGCTTTGTATTTACCTCCTGGATCTAACAGGAATATCCTGAGCAGGTGGCATTTTAATACAAACCCTGTGGATAGAACATGCTGGTGCAGAAAAGCCCCAGTATAAATATAAAAAATAAAATAAATACACCCCCAAATAAACTGTGGGCAGTCCCACAAGTGCTCAGACATGTTCAAACCTACACAACCCAGCGGAGCCACTTTTAACCTGGCAGAGGAGAAGATAAATTAAGAAAGAGAACTTTTATTAGGGCAATTTCACTTTATTTTTTCCATACAGCAAGGTCAACTATAGCAGTAATAATAAAATAAGCATAAACCCAAATTGCAGCCCAGGACAGAGTACGTAACTGGAGCAACTACAAGCCAAAGTAAGTCTGTGGTTACGTAGGAGCAAACCCAAGCGCGCCCGTCCTTCCAGCAGATGAAGCGGGGGCTGCAGCGAGCAGCTCGTTAGTTAATTACTGATTGATCGCTCCCGGCCCCACGCCTGCTCCCAGCTCTGGCATGCACAGGATGGCCAGGTTCCTGCAACGCTCTCCGTGACAAGGGAACGTCTCCCAGGTTGTTTTTCACCTGCTAAAAGAACAGGAGCACTACAGCGAGAAAATATCCCCGACCCTACAGCTACGGGAGCTGTTCCGTTTGCCTGTCCGTGGTTGAACTCTGTGAACGTCAGTATTTGTTTTGAAGAATCTTTTTTTTTTTTTTTTTTTTTTTTTTGTGAACAAGAAACCACTGAAATTGTCAGAAACTGGTTTGAATAGCATATATCTTTAATATATTTTGATACTTTAAACATGCAGTAGATTTTGAATAATGTACGGAGTATCTGAGCCATGATTCCCTGGATGGGCTGAAGTACCTGCTTTTTTTTTTTTTCCTTTTTTTTTTTTTCCTCCTTTTTTTTTTTTTTTTCTTTTTCTTTTCTTAATGATTTTCAGGCAGATTTGACCCAGTGGAGCTTCTGTCAGTCATGAGATCTCGGAAGGATGGCAGATCTTTCCAGCTGAAAAAATCCTGGCAAACTACAAGCTGTCCACATAAAGCAAAGCAACTTTTTGGAAGGGGGATGGAGTGCTAACTCTGTGCCACTTTTGCAAGCAATTTTGTTCAGCCTGTCATTTTATTTAGCCTTAACAAAACTCCTTGTAATTATAGACATTTTTATTCAAAATAAGATCTTACTATTATACAGGTTTCTCTCTTTTTTGACTATATACAGAAGTGCAAAAAGTCAACCTTCGCTCTCGACGTCCCAACTGCAGCATAATCAACCCTCAAGAGTTTGCACACACACACTAAAATTCTTGTTACGTAAACTTTGAGTATTTGGATTATCAACAAAAAGTCCCTTGATCTATTGATTATGCAGCTTATTTATAACAAGGCCTGATATTCAGGGATTTCAAAAAATATTTAAACAATATTTTAACATTTGAAATGGATACAGTAGAAAATAAATTTTATTCTAATATCTAGGAACTAGATTTTTTTTTCTCATAATAACTAATTACAAACAAAATAAATCATCAAAATATTACTCAATTGTCTGCCAGGATTGTTGCCATAGCAACAACTTAACTTCTTACTTAGCAATGATTATATAATTATAAGATATCCATATAAAAGATCTTTGTTCTTTTAATGAAAACTAGACAAGAACTAACAATGACTGACATTCTTACATTGTCATATTAGATCAGTAAAATAGAAATCATTTAGTTAACAATAATACGAATACTCATAAGACACTACATGTAGATTCCAAACTGAGTATGTTATGAAGAAAACTACTATTTTTTTTTTTTGTATTTTCAAAAAGTCATCAGTAAACTCTAATAAAACAAAATTCTATGAACTGAAATGGTATCAACTGGTAATAGAAAATGAAAACGAGCTAATAAATGTAAGAAATAAAAACTACACTTTTAACAAGAGAAAAAAAAAAGTAAATTCTCTATGGTAAGTCACTACAATAACATGTGAAGTCACCTATACTTTCTTAACATGATTGAAATTACATTGGTATGGGTTTTAACCCGTAATGTAATAATCTAAGGCTTTAATAGATGTACAGTACAATCAGGAAAATCAACACATCATTCTTATCTATAAAGCATCTCTCTCAAGCATAAAAACTCGCAGTAAACTCGGAGTATGGCGAGTTCTACAACCGAACCCGCGCCTCTCCCTCCCTGCCCACCCGGGGCCTGGCCCCAGGCAGCCCCTGGCTGAACAGAGCCAAAATATCCTTTACTGGCTGCAACATCCAAACCACAAAAAGGAATTCCTTTGGATGAATCCATTCTTAAAACTTGAATGCACATCTATTTGTTTGTTTTTTTATTTTGTAAAGGCTTTCTAAGGCTATAAGCAGTTAATCTGAACAACAACAAAAAAAAATCACATATAAAACTCACCCGAGTATTAACCCACCCAATTTCTACACTAATTAACGTCTCATTTGTCCTGTTTTGGTTTGTCATGCATCTGCTGTCAGTGCTTCTGCGTCTTTGTTTAGAGTCACCGCAGGCGCGGGACTTGATGAATTAAAGTGAAACCCATCTCTGCAAAACATTTATAGTCCTTGTGACTGGCGACAGAGGCTATAAATAGAGCAAAAGAAGTTCCTCAAACATTTGTTACTGTGTCTCAGAAATGGCTTTTCCCTTTCGCAGCTCACCTTATACAGGAAATGTGCATAAATGTGACATACAACGCCTTGGGACAGTTTACAGGTAACATTGTCCAGAAGGGTCATGCACAGCTGGAGCACCTCTCTGGTGCTGCCCACTGGCTGTGAGGAGCAATTGGCCATTTCTGAGACAGCTTTGGTTTGAAACAGAACGGTGCCCTTTGACTGATCAGTACTCATCAAGTCAGTGAAAACGTGGTTCTGAAAATAACACTGCGGAAATAATACTCTGATGGATGTACAGTCTATGGCACTTCATGAGAATCCTTAACAACGTGGTACTTAAAGCCATTGATGTGCTTTAAAATATACACAGTTGTGGTTTTGCTTGGCACATTCATCTCTGTCAGATTCCTCTCTTCTCATTTCTTACAATCTATTACATTAAAAATATTACTCTTAAACAAAAATTACTGTGCATGCACGCTCTCGTCTATAATGGCAATTTTAAATACAAGGTGCACCTTTGTTATTTGTAAACCTTGAAAGAAATAAACTTACTTTAAAAAATTATATCTTGGTCTACAGACGTACCAATACATAATAGGTTTCTGGCTCCAGCACCGTCGGCCTTTCCGGGGAAGGGAAAGGCAGATGATGCTGCAGGCTTAGACAACAAGATCACCTCAGCACAAATATCAATTCAATGTACAAAGTAGATAGGCAACAGTGTGCAGTGGAGTCCCACGGTCTCGCTTCGTCTCGTTAACATGCAATGTGTGATGTCACTGCTGAGGGGTTCCCAGTGCTGCTGGACAGTATTTACATACACTATGGCTAATGAGCTCGGCCTCTTCCCTCCCAAATCCGGCCTCTTTGCCTCCGACACCATCTGGGGAGGGAAGGGGAGAGCACAGGGTGTTCTGGGCACTGCAGGACTCGTGTCAGACCACACCAGCCCCAGCCTTACAGGGGGCTGTGTCCATGCAGGAACCCTCCAGCAGCAGAAGCATCCCATCCCACCGGAGGCATTCCACCCATCCATCCCACCCCACGGCATCCCACCCTCGGCAATCCACCCTCCCTGCATCACTCCAGCAGTCCAACAATGTTTATGCTGAGCTGAAAGGAGCAGCTGGGATTACAAACCCACTGCGGCCAAAGGGTCAATCCTCACCCTCAGAAATAATTCCATTATGGCCAAGGAATTCAGTAAAAACATGACAGAAATGGAGCACAGGAGAGAGGAAGGTAGCACACAGGAGGAGCCATCCTGGGACGGGACGGCTGCGGGGTGGAATCTCACAACAATAGGAGAATGAGTTTCCAAACCCAGGAAATGCAGGGTTCCACATTTTAAGTTTTAAAAGCCATTCTTTCTGAAGAGAACCTGATGGAATCATCTCTCCCTCTGGTCTGCCCCTCAGCTCAGGTCAGTGCTGAGGCCACCACAGAGAGAACACAAACCTCTGCGAGCCCTGATTTTGCTGGGTGGGCTTGTACAAACTAACTCATCATGTGGCCACTGGTACCCACGGGAGCCCTCTCAGAGAGGAATGGCCCCTCAGGGGGGTCAGAGCCTCCACCCCCAGAGCTCACTGGTTTTCTTAGAAAGAAAATAGAAACATCCCTCCCCTTACAGCAACAAATTACACACATAAGAGCAAGAAAAAATACAGCGACAACACATTGGGAACTTACTGTTTGATGACCAAACGTCTACATCTGTGTAACATACTTGTGGCTAGTCAGATGTTCGGCAGATATTATGGGTATCTACAGGTAAGAAATGTAAACAATGAGTGACACGTGCAGCAAGCCCACCCAGAGGCACAGCATTTGCTACAGAACATCAGTTTGGGAAAGGGAGGATCAGCAGTCAGTTGGTGGATTCTATATGGTAACTATAAGTTAAACTCAAGTGCTACAATAGCGACTTACAACTGGAAAACACTGGGTTAAGTACTACTGGACAAATATAAATAAGTATTACTCGTTGTTCAGGAAATAGGAGAAGTTAACATCTACAGGTCATGCAGTGCAGTAATTGAAAATAGCCCTTTTTGTTGGCCTACACAAAATTCTGTGCTTTCAGCGTCTCAGATGATGAATTCTACCGTGGCCTCGTTTCAGAGTGATTTGGTGAAGTGTTCACTGCTGTCACTGTCCTAGGTTTTGAATGTCAAACCTACGATGCCCTGAGCTTGATTTTCACGGCTGGTGAAAGCCCCTGGCTGAGAAGAGCTCTGCCCTCCCCACAGCACCGCGGAGCAGCCGGCAAGCAAAGCCTCCCCAGGCAGGAAACTACTCCCAGAACACCAACAGCACTGAGCACGTGGCTCCCTCAAGTGCCCACCAGCTCAGGTGCCTGTTTGAGAAGCCAGGATTGCAGAAGCCAGGATTGCACTGGAGCCAGGTGCCAGCAGTGCCACTGACAGGTGACACTGCACCCTGGGGCAGCAGATGTGCCCAGGGACAGGGAACTGTGCTGGGGCCTAGGACACAACGTGTGTTTGCACAATCCCAGAGGGCTATGGCACTGGGAAAAACCCTTTGACCTGCTGGGCACCAAGGCTGGCCTGTGAACCTGCCCAGTAAAGAGAACGGGGCGGGAGCGTTTCTTCTCAACTAATTCATTGGCAGGTCCTGCTGTTGTGTCTCCACCCGTGTGCCCTCTCCTCCCCTGGCAGCTCACACACCACAGCATTGCCAACTCCACAGGAATGGGCTTGGAGCAGAATGAAGCTTCTCATACCATGTTTTCCTGCTGCTGCAGGACAGGCTGTGGCACCCGACTGGAGCAGCATCAGGGGCAGTGCTGGCGAGCAGACCAAGGACCTTCAGCACCAGCCCGGGAAGGGGCAGGGCCAGACCTTTAGCCTTTGGCATGCAGGCACACGGCATCGGGGGGCATCAAATACCTTCAGCATTGCTCACGTGGCATACACATATATGGCTATATATGTATATGTGGAGGTTTGGCTGCAGAACTGCACTAAGTGTGTTATGAGGCTCTGGGGAGCAAAGGCATGAAATGACCAGATTCTACAGCAGCAGGTTTTCCCTGTGATCTACCTGGGAAGTGCATGGTTACTAACAGAGATGATTTTAAGATAATGACTTCTTCTGTGGCTTGTCTTGTTGTCACAGCCCTGAGGACAGGCACAGGATACAGAGACACACTGAAAGTAACTGTCTGGTGCAATAAACTGCAATATTAAGGGACTCTGGGCATACAGGGTTGCTAGCTGTGGTGACACATATGGTAGCCCTGCCTATGAACCAGCTTTTCAAAGCACCAGTTCTTAGGCCAAGTCTAAAGCCCCGAGTGAGCTGTTCATTCAGCAAACATTTTTGAAGAGAAGAACGTGCTGGCTGCTAGGCAGACTAACCTGGGTTGTTTTTGGAATTCTACAATATCCAGGTCCCTTTGGAGGCTCGGGATGTGCACGCCTAGGTGTCACTGCAATGATGCCATTGGGGGATTGTATTTTTGAGGGATGAGGAAGCAGACAGGTTAACGAGGGACGTACAGCTGAGGCAGCACAAAATGGTAGTGCTCAACAGGTAAAGGTGCAAAGGCTCGTAGCCAAAGGCCCTGGGGCTCACTCTGCAGCTCTGGGTGTCCCGAGGAGTCACCTGTCCTGAGCCAGGAGCTGAGTGCACCAGGAAAGCCTGCCTTAACACTGACATTTACCTGCACAGCTCATCCCACACACAGGAGCACACCTGCACAACACTGAGGAGAACCTGGAGTTCCCTTTTCTAAGGGGCACACACGTGATCCCACTGAGCTGAAAGCAAGACCTGCATATCAGACCAGGACTGACAACTAACTGCCCAGTAAATCTCAAAAAATAATTTGGCCTTAGAAGAGGAACAGGAGGCTCTTTAAAAACGTTTTTACTGTTGCACTTTCAGCCAGGTGTTGTACAGAAATCTGCCCTTCTGACAGCGTCCTGCCCCTCCTCTGGCCCAGGGACTCATCTTTAGAGTACTGGTTCTGGCTTTCCTGGGAGGACTTCTAACCTCTTAGGTGGTAAAGCATTACTCTCATTTTCCTGAAATACATCCAAACACGGCAGTGACTGGGGTGCCTATTGAGAAACAAATCCAGACTCTAATGGGCATTTTCTTAACTGAGCTCTGTTTGAAGCAATGGGCCATTCCAAAGAGAATCACTAGGCTGGAATAAAGGTTTCAAGGAAGTTTCTGTGTGGCCCATGCTCACAGGGTTTTGTTTTACACTTGGAAGAGGAGAGTCAGAACATGTCTGGACTGTTAAACTCAGACTGGAGGAACCTGCAACCCCTCTGCACAAAGGCTCCCCTGGCTTTCCCCGAGTTCTGTGCTGAAAGGAGCTGTTGGCTCCACAGGAACAGAAATAAATCACGGGTTTGTGTATTATCCCTTGCTCTTTGCATCCCTGAGAGCAGAAATAAGCAGCATGGCCCATAAATGTCAAGACTTGAGTCAGAAACTCTACTGTCAATTATTTTTAGCATCAGAAATGGAACTGCAGCACCTTTGGAGCACGGCTAAGGGCTGATTAAGCCGTGCCGCAGCCCTCTGAGAGAATGTGTAGGCCAACAAGAGGTCAGATCCAAACCCCCATGCTCATTAAAGCACCGATTTCGAGTTGTCTGTAAGGAACAAAGCTGTAAATTAGCAAACCTGGTTGGCTGTGGCTGTTGCAGCGAAGGGAACACTTGTGGCAGATGTTGTTGCTGCAGACACAGTGGCTGGCGTAGCACCGTGCACCATGGGAACTTTCGGAAGGAAAATCAAATAAGCAAACGTACAGAAGAGTGGAGCAGTATGGGACCAGAGCGACACGTGGGAGGGTCATTGAGCATGGTTTACCACAGCGAGAAGCCCGAGACATCATTGCCAGCGCGTGACATGCAACCACAGTGCAAAGCAGGACAACATTCCGGGAGGGAGGGGAGGCAGATGGGAGAGAAAAAAAAAAAGGGGAAAATGCTTGTTACCATCAAATCAAGAAAATCCACACAAACAAGCTTAACCATTTCAATATGAAAAACAACAGGAGAGTTTTCTTTTCTCAACGCCCTTATATTTACAAATTTTTGCTTTTTAAAAAAATTCAACCCAAATATTTACTGCTAACGGAAATTAATCTCGTAGAAGGACAGAATGCAGCTACGTGGCTATGGTAAGATACAGTCTTTAGTTAACACAAGATAGTTTCTAAACACTGGAACTCATAGTCCAGTCAAAATCCACCAAGGAACAATGTGCAATTAAAAACTGCTGTACAAAATTAACATCTAGTGTCCATGTCAATTAAATAAAACAATCACATTTAATTGACAGGTGTTAGTGCAGGAGGCTCGGGGAGATGGACTGGCACGAGGGCTGTACGTTAAATCTAGCAGTGGATTTTGAGGGTCTGTGAGCTGCACCACAGGTTTAAGATAATCAAGAAACAAAGCTGGCACCTACCAACACTTGTAGCGGGTGTCATGCACAATATTGAGCCTGCTCATCATGCATTGCAACAGGAAGGTGGATTTGGAAAGGGAAAAGAATTAAAACAACCCATCACACGTGTAATTAGAAATTTCATTTGAACAAAGAAGAAAAATTGTTATTATGGGCACAGTGGCATGTAACTGTCAGCACAATCAAACCATACAATAGCACAGTGATCCGTTAGAACGAGGCCTTGGGGACAGGGCAGCGGATGGAGCTGTGCTGGGACCCTGCTGGCCACAGAGCACGGCCAGGAAAACCTTCCCCAGCTCTAACTCCTGAAACCTTGCTGCCTTCTCACACAAGCCTTGCCTTGGTCCTTTCCCTGCTCTTCTCAGACCAAAAGAGACTTCAAACTCACCCTGCTCCTCTCCTCTCCTCTCCTCTCCTCTCCTCTCCTCTCCTCTCCTCTCCTCTCCTCTCCTCTCCTCTCCTCTCCTCTCCTCTCCTCTCCTCTCCTCTCCTCTCCTCTCCTCTCCTCTCCTCTCCTCTCCTCTCCTCTCCTCTCCTCTCCTCTCCTCTCCTCTCCTCTCCTCTCCTCTCCTCTCCTCTCCTCTCCTCTCCTCTCCTCTCCTCTCCTCTCCTCTCCTCTCCTCTCCTCTCCTCTCCTCTCCTCTCCTCTCCTCTCCTCTCCTCTCCTCTCCTCTCCTCTCCTCTCCTCTCCTCTCCTCTCCTCTCCTCTCCTCTCTCCTCACAGTGGCTGAATGGTCACTGAGCCTTGTGCAGCTCACGGTGACACCTCACAGCACCTCTTCAGCCTCTTGTTCCACATTGCAGAATGTATTTTAAGCTGCTGGTGCCTGGGCTCACAGCCCCAGCTCCCTTCAGACCATACAACAACAAGGCACCTGGAGAGCTCTGCCCTGCAACCAGAGCCAGGAGCAGGAAGGTGTTTTTAGGATCATTCTGGCATCATTTTTAAGCATCACCAAGTTGGCAATTCTCTTTACATTACACAGCAAAATTCCCTCCTCCAGACTGATCTCACGATCTTCTATTTCTGCTTCCAAGATTCTAAACGTACACTGATCTTCCAGAACATCCATTTTTAATCAATTTCTTACTTTTTAATTTAACAAATAACATTTATTAACACTGTTAATGATGACTGACCCAGCAGAAACTGAAATAAACCCTGAAATCTGGGGGTGGGATTGCAGTGGAAATGGAAGCACATCCTAGCAGACTGCCAGAGGCAGGCAGGAAATGCTGCCTCTGTGACATCCCGTGACTGCACCAGGACAGGAAAGGGCTCCAGCCGTGCCAAGCGCCGCAGGGGATGCACAGGCTCAGGAGCATTTCACTGGGCAGGGAAGGAGTCGGCCACTTTAATTACTGCTGGGGCCAAGGTTATTCTCTGTCACTGCTGTATCTGTAAGGCAACAAAGGCAAGGGCATCATCACGTTTCCTAATTATTTCTCCATGTCACGGAAGAGACTGAGAACACTCACAAAGAAAGGGTAAAGGAAGGTGCCTCTCCTGACCTCCCCAGGCACAAATCAGGGCTGAAGCCAAAGGGATCACTTGCAAGATTAAAAAATGGAGCAGCATTTGGCTAAAAAGTACAAACAGTAAGCACAACTGCTTTCTTGGTGCCTCTCCTGGGCTCTCAGTGGTGTTACTGGGGTTGCAGAGAAGCAGCTCTGAGCTGTGTCTCTGCAGAAGCGTTCACACGGCTGAGCACCCTCCATCAGAGCTGCAACGTCACCCCAGGCACAAGTGTCTCTACGGGCTGCACATGAGCTGGGTATTTACAACGACTCTGAAATATCCCTGCAAAGCTTTGCAGTCAAAAGCTCCAAATTTCAGCCTGAATGATCACCATTAACATTATGACCAGTGCACACAGCTTTTGAAAGGGAATTTAAGCAAATGAACATGAGGCAGAAAGTAGAACACTTGCTGGGGTGGCACAATGCCCAAACACAGAAATGATGCTATATGACCCCCTTATCAGTAATAAAAAATTTTTTTGCTATAACCTTAATATTCAGCTTGACTTCAGAAGCTTTGACTGACTAATAAGAACACATGAATAATGAATGTGCACTTTCAATATTCCCTGCCTGTTTGGCACAAGGCAGAATTTTAATTTGAGGGTGTTCTGACGTAACTGACCATAACTTCACAACCAGATTATTTCTGCAGAACAATGAAGATATTTTTATTAATATTCTAGGTTTACTGTTGTTCTCATTATTTTCTTCTCTTTTCTCCCTTGCATTATTCCCCTCAGTCTATTTTTTCTCCCCAATCTACTAAAGCCTAATTAAAAGCAACCCTCCAGACAGCACAAGCACTCCTGTGGAGGTGAGCAGTGGTGTGTGACCTTTCCCTCCCCAATGTTTTGGGGGAGAGCAGTGGTTTTGCACAGGCCCAGCAGCCCCAGGGAGGAAAGTGCTTTAGGAAAGTCTCTGGGCACTGAGTCCCTGCCAGGAACAAGGCAGTCTGTGGTGCTGAAGCCGCAGTAATTGAACAAAATACACAATGGGTTAACACAAGGCAGAGGGCTGCAGCCTGTCCTCACTGGCTCTGGGGTTCAGCTGCACCACGACATCAACTCCTGGGAGCATCCTGCCAACTTGAGCCCTTCCTCTGGAGGACCTGGCTGCTCAAGGACACTCTGGGCACCTGGGGACACACCTGGGGCAGAACAGCTGCACTTGCACTCCTGAGGAGACAGGAGCTGAGGCACAGGATGGGCACAGGGAGGGAGCAGGAGGGCACCCAGCTGCCCACAGCAGCACTCTCCAGCCAGGACAAGGAGCAGGTAAAGGTGTGAGCACCTGGAGCTCTGCACATTCACAGCAGGAGGGTCACCCACGTGTGCTGAGGTGTCCTGGGCTGGCAGGCAGGACCAGGGACCAAACCAGGCCATGAACACCACCAAGGCATGCAGAGCCTCTGACTCAGCAGACTAACTCTCCTTATTTCCACAGCAGAAATGTCCCAGGCTCTCTCTTGCAACACCCCTGAACTCCCCTCTCAGCCTGGGGACAGCTTCCAGCAGCCAAGGTCTTGGGGACACCTCAAGGGCAGCTGTGCACAGAGGGAGCTTCAGCTGAGAGAGGTGATACGAATGTCTGAAGAACATTTAATCACTTGAGGTGTGCTGGAGTGCAGTGTTCACTCCCAGGCACGGATGTTCCCTGGATGTGCTTCATTCACAACCCTGGCACAGAGCCAGCCAGAATCATGCCTTACAGTTCAGAGGAGGTATCTGGGGTTCTCTGGACACCAATGGGTACCAATATAACATGAGGAGTGAGGTGCCCTGCAGAGAGGAGGGTTCTGCCCAGATTGCCCACAGGGGACCAATCCTGGGCACATCCACCCTGTGCAGGTTCTGCAGGCGTCCTGCCCTCCTACATACTCTGCCTGCAGCACCTAAGAACACAAATGAGCCTGAACCTGAAAAATGTCACTTCAATTCATATCCAACTGAGCTGCCCTGGCCCTGCTACGTGCCCGTGGAGCTGGGGGCACCCATGCTCTGTGCTCTTTTTGGATTCGTAGGGACAGATGGAGAAACTCTGCTTCCAGGTGACTGTGCCAAACAGGAACTGATCCTAGTTCATTTGAAGTGGGAAAAACTAAAAAGGGCAAGGTGCCAAAGGCATTTTTCAAACTTCTTGGAAAGTACTGGATTACTGGAAAGCTCAAACTGCTGCTATCTGAAAAATATAAAGAGGGAATTTGTAATAGCTCAGGCTAAAAACTCTCTTACTTTTCTTGTGTAACATATACTAAACTTCAGTGGTCAGGAAAGGTCTAATGAAGCTCAAGAACCACTGCCAAGCTCCTGGAGGTTTCAGTGTGGATCTGCTGGATGAAGAGCTGAGGTTAGGTTCCTCAAGAGCCGATGGGAAAGACCCCAGTCTGTGATGAGGTGCAAATGGGGCCTGGCACACATTAACCACAACCCCAGCCCATGAGTTCAAAAGGGAAATACAAAGGCAGCTCCAGCATTTCCAGAAACCATCCAGCCCCTTGCTGCTTGCATGGAAACGGGAAAATTGCCGTTGACAGACTCCACTGGTTATGCTGCGCCAAAAGTGATCCGTGACTTGTTTAACACTCATAGGAAGGATTCTGAGTCTATCTGGATGGGGCTCTGAGCAACCTGGTCATTTGGAAGGTGTTCCCCCATGGCAGAGGGTTTGCAAGGAGGTGGTCTTAAAGGTCCTACCCAACGCAAACCACTCTGTGGTTCCATGAGTCTATGATTGCATATGCATTTTATATGGATTTTAATAGGGCTAGGGATCTGACCAGCAGCTTACTCAACCCATCTTGCTATTGACTCCAGCAAGCTCTGAACATTTACTGATACATTTCAGTGCCTGCAATGCATCTTTGCATTATTAAAATGCACTAGATCAAGAAACTGATTTTTGTGCCATTTAAAGTACACATGCTGGTTGTATGCCAGATCAAGACAGAATAGTAAAGGGCACTATACTGATCTCCTGGGAACATACTTGCTGAAGATGTTTAGGATAAAATCCTTAGAATTTTTGGGTAAAGACTGTTTAGCTGTATTTTTCCCCCTTCCCAGTCTGCATTATGAGGGCTGTCCTCAGACTCTTTCCCATTTTTGAGTACAGATCTATCAGCTGGGCTCTGAGCTAAGGGCAGAAGCTCCCGGGACATACCAGAGATCATTTCTCATGCAGTGCCATCAGCAGAACCAAAGCACTTTCTGTCCCATCACTAGTCCTGTGAAGGGATTTCTGCTTGGTACACAGTAGAGGCATCAATTCTTCAGCAATTGCACCAGGACAAGTGTAGAGCTCTTGGCTGAGAACAACCACTTGGCTTTACCCAGTCCAAGACCAGCCCTGGGACACCAGTGGTTGAGGCCCAAACCGTGACTTCTTGTGTAGGTTTGTGATTCTCCACCTGTGAGACTGCCTGTGCTGCCTGGGATCACTGCACCTCATTAAAACCTCATTAAAAAAAACCCCTCTGTGTGTGTGACTCAGAGCCACCACTGCCAAGGCCAAGGGGTCTTACAGGGAAACAAGCACAACAGCTGAGGGATGTGGAAGGAAGTTAATCCAGGGAAAGAGGAACGAGAGAGGAGATTTCAAATTCTGATTCGGGGTGACAGAGCATGACGCTGATTTTGTGTTAGACTGGAAAACACCCACCCAGCTTCTGCAAGGAGCAGAGAGAAGCCAGTGCTCCCCCAGCCAGCCCCTCCTGTGCCCAGGGGCACGGGGCACTGCTGTGCCATGGCTGGAGGGGCTGCCTGTGCCTGGCACCCGCCGCCTCCAGCACACACCGCCACCAGCAACCAGCAGCTGCCTCCTACTGTGCTTGCCCCAGAATCCCCCCTCTGCCTCCCCCGGAAAGGTGCCAGTGAAGCACTTACCTGGTGGGAGGAAGGCTGTATGCTGCTGTAACTGCATGTTGGCAAGAGCTTGCTGGTATTGGAAGATACCAGTGTTAAAGACTGCGGTGGCACCATTGGTTTTTTCAAGCGCAGGCCTCTTTGGTAAGGGGGGAAGTACAGCTTGAGGAATTCCCTGAATGGTGGATGGGTATAAAAATAAAGTCCAGTAACAAAAAGAAAAAAAAAAAAGGGGAGGGGGTGGGTGGGGGGTGGAGGAGGATGGGAGGGAGGGAGGGAAGGGAGGAGAAAAGGAGAGAGAAAAAGGAAAAAAAGAAAAATCAGTAGAAGGCAAAATAACCAGGCAGCACCATGTTTCTCCATGAGCAAGCAAGCGGCATAGCAGACTGAACTACCAAACAAAAGGCGAGGGAACAGCTTTCCAGGGAGCACTGTTTGCCTACCACTAGAGCGGCACAGGGAGCGGCGGGACAGCCGGCACCTGAACCACACCACGGGAAAGCTTCGGGCGGGGCCAGAGCCAGGCCCTGGGGCAAGCAGCACTGCCAGCTCCATGAGGATCACACGTAGAAGCCATGTTAATTGTCACCGTCCGGAGCGGGCGGCAGGGTGGTGACACCCCGGTCAGTCCCCCAGCGCTGCCCGGGCATGCAGAGCGCGCCGCATGCCGGCCCGGCCGCCTCCGCGCCGCCAAGCCATGCCAACGCCCCTGCGCCGGCACCCGGGGGGACACGAGGGGACAGGGACGGGGACGGGGACGGGAAGGGGCCGGCGGGGTGCGGGGGCGGCCGCGGGGAGGGCACCCGGCCCGGCCCGGCCGCCCACACGCCCCTTGCCGGGGACACGGGCAGGGAAACCGGGACGTTCCATTTCTACACATTAACCCCAAACTCGACTCTAAGATACAGCTACATGCCAAGCTAAAAGGTGAAAGGTCATAGTACCAGGTCAAAGGTTGCCTCGAGGGGTCGCTTCAGTGATTTGACAGCCGACTGAGTCTTAATTAGCAGGCAGCGAGCACATGATGGCAATGGCCAGTGGGGTCAAGCGCATTAACATAAACAGCAAGCAGAGGTGCGTCATGGGGGCAGCAGTGCATTTGGGGAGGTGAGAAAAAACAAATAAAAACAAATCACCGGATGCCGTGTACAACGGTAACAAGACTAGGCATGCACGGGCCCGAGGGGCAGGGCGGCGGGGCAGCACGGGGTGCCCAGGGCCCCCCAGCCTGGCCCCCAGCAGGGCAGAACCGGCCCCCGCCGGGAGCCCGCGGCCACCGCCCGGCCCCGCCGCCCCCGCTCTGCTCCCCACACCCACGGGCCGAGCACAGGCGGGACCCTCTGCCACCACAGCCCCCCAGTGCTGCCCTCGCCTCGCCACCAAACCAGCTCCTCGCTGCGCCCACACCTGCCTGCTACAGCTACGGGCCTGCGCCAGCGCCCGGGACAGCCACCGCCAGCCCTCGGGACACGGGACGGGGACAGCGGAAACACGGTCACATCACTTCAAACTGCACCTCTACAAACACAGGCTTACACAAACTGAACACGGATAGATAATATCTAGCTGTGCAGCTGGACAGATACACCTCTGCACACACACAGACATACGGCCAACCAGAGACACGAGTAGCCCACACGTACAGACACACACACGTAGGCACAGAGGTACACACAGGTACTCCGTGCACCAGCAGGCAAAATTAGTCAAACACCTCAATGGTCTGGAACTGCTTCAGAGCAGATCTGGCACCACATGCTGAGAAAGCTCACTGCACCGTGTAGTGACCAGGGTCCCCAGGCACACACACCCTTCCTCAGCAAGGACAAACACACATCCACCATGGCCTCTCCTCAGTGTACGTCTACATCCAGAAGTGCTCCCACACTCACCATGGCAGCTGCAGTCGCTGCTGCTTGGGCAGCTGCAGCTTGGTTAACCTGGTACTGGGCAGCCTTGATCTTGGCTTGCAGGTGTGCAGGAGGGTGAAAATATTTGCACTTTTCCCGGGAGCACCTCCCTTTGATGTAATCCATGCAGACGGTGACCGTGTTGTCGTTGGTGTCGATCATGGCGCTGTCGGCGGGGTGAGCGAACCGGCAGTCGTTCTCTCCCCTGTTGCAGTTCCCACGCTGGTACTCTCGACACACCTGTGACACCAGGAAAAGAAAGCCACTTAGGTGTGGTGATGGGTGCTGCAGGCACGGCTCGGAGCAGAGACAAGCTCTCTGAAAGCCTGCCAGAGCACCATGAGGTGCACTGCAGTGGGATGGGGGGCTCAGAGACCTCCAGCAGAGGCTGCCTTCTCCAGAGCCACTTCTGATGTCAGGGAGCATGAAACCCCACTGTGATCAGAGCCAAGCACACAGTAGGTGTCATTCTGGCTCCCATTTAGCTGCCCACGGGGCTGCTCCATGGCTGCTCTCGGGCACCACCCCGGCACCCCAAGGTGCTCAGCCATGCCCTGCTGTGACCTGGCCGGGCTCCACGTGCTCATTAAGGTGAGTGGACGGTGTGTGGCTGCCCCCAGGGAGCCCCATGGGTGGGCACTCCATGTCCATGTGCCCCCACCATCCAGGAGCCTGCCAGGAGACAGCAACCCAGGGCCCACGGAGGTGGCACAGCCCCTGTGCTGCCCACATCACCCTGAGCAGGCAGGAGGTGGGGAACAGCAGCAGCCACGGCCGAGCAGCCCCTGCTCCCACTTCACAGGCCAGCAGCCAGATGGAGCTGCAGGGCCCCGACACTGGTGTGACAGTCCCCACAGTGTCCCCAGGGGCTCCAGCCCACCCCGAGCCCACACTGACCCCGGGCCCCGGCCACCGCAGACACAGCAGTGTCACCAGTGTGACAGACACCTGCCCCCCTCCACACGTGCAAAGCGTGTGTCTGACAGACTGACGTGGGCTCCTGTCGCGGTCAGTTCTCCCAAACTGCCAACAAAACACACTTAGCATTCCAGTTTTCCAAACGCCATAGGAAACAAAGGGACAAAAGCAACCGGGGTGCATAAAAATAAAACCTTTCAGTGGATGGAATTTCCTGTTCAAGGTGGGTGCCTCTGAGCTTGAATCATCAGTATTTCCTCAAGGACCTTGGCTCTGATCCCTGCAACAACCCAGACTTGGTGGTGGTTTGGTTTCCCTTCACACCAGTCCTCTGGCTGCCGTTTAATCCTCGTGGCCAGTGCCACCTGCCCATGCTCTATGGTTATGAACTGATCCCCCTGCAGGACCAGGACCAGGACCAGGTCGGGTGTGAAAACGTTTGTCCAGGGTCATTCCTGCATGACCTGTTTACAGGCTTTTGTCACATGGGGACAGACATTTTGTCTGACGGTGTATTTGCACTGGAGCCACAGGAGCCAGGCCCAGCCCCTCACGTGCCCACCCTGTGCCCTCCTGCTCAGGGCTTGCAGGACAGAAACACCTCGGGCAAATTCCTGGGCTGGAAAATAACCATGGGCTTGCCAGGTAATCCTGCAGGCAGATCCCTTCCCTGGTCCAGTCCCCTGCAGTGGCACAAGCCAGCCAGCACTGCAGTCCTGATCACCCAGAGCTGACCAGCCCCAAGAACTTCTAAGTTTCTTCTTTCTGGCAAAACATGGCATATAAGAACCAAGCAAGAAACAGCAGCTTGGCTGTGGTCACCCCTGACTTTGGAACACTTCTAAGAGAAAATGGTTGCATTCCAACAGAAACAGCTGTTTTTGATTAAGTGTTAGGCAATTCCTTTCTCTCTCATTTCCCCCGTCCTTCTTGCATCCTTTCTAGTTCACTGAAGGACCACACTTTGTTCAAGATATTTCCTGCAGGGGAGGAGTGTGAGGAAAGCTGCGAAAAAGCCTCAAGCCATGACATTTCCATCCTGAGATGTAGATTCCTCACAGGAGTGGCTGAAAGCACTGGACACCCAACACCTGCATGCTGTTGGTATGAGATCCAGATGAAAGCAATCCCACTGCTAGCAGCAGTCACCGACCTTACTTTAGCAAGGCTCACATTAATTCAGCAGACACAGCACTGCCCGACAGTCTGCCTGCATCCCTGAAAACCCCAGGTGTGCCTACTGAGAGCTTTCAGCTTGGGAACAGCCTGGCTCTGTATGCCAGAACGTGTGCTGACTTAATTCCTGTCAGCGGACATCACTCTTGAAAATAAATATTTAAAATTCTAAGCAGAACCAATCATACTCCAAGATTAGATGTTAACATCATTGTGGTTATTTTTCTCCAGGACAGTTCATTCCAAGGGAGAGTGAGTGGAGCCTTATAAAGCTCTGATCATGCCATAACAAATGGCAATGCCACAGCTGCAGCTCCCTGGAAGAGCAGGTGGACACTGCTGGCTCATCTGGGAGGTAACAGCCAGATCATGCAGAATCTCCAAAATCCATTCTGCATTTCTGTAGCCTATAAGGCACATTCAAATATCTTGGTGTTCATAAAAATGACATGCTTGTTTAGTGTTTGGATACTAAATTTGGGTACTCCAGATCAGATGATGACTGTACTGGAAAAGCATTTGTAAATTATGTTCTCACCTACATGTTTCACTGTTTAAACTGGATTTGCAGAAGGGAAAAACAGTATTGTGACCCTGAGAGTGCTACTCTAGCATCTCTCGTGCAGAGGAGTTTGGCTCAGCAGTGCATCACTTCTCTGAAGAGCAGTATCAAGAGGAGGCAGCATCTGGATGGCCAAATCCTGCACGCTGAGGTCCCAGCCATCATCAGCTCCCTGTGCACCGTGGTCACAGCCTGCAGCCAGCACCAGGGCTGCCCTGGAGGGGCACACAAAGGGGTGCCCTTGCTACCCTGGGTGCCTGGGGACAATGGGTGCATCCTGCTTATGACCAGGACGCTTTTGAGCCCTCACGTCCCACCTGACCAGCCCACGGGCACTGCAGGGCTGGAAGCACAATCAAACACAGCAGCTGATCTTGGCAGCACAACCCAAAGGGTTCCCACCATAGGGATCCTCCTCTCCATACCCACTTCCAAATCCACTATGATTAATTTATGAATTTACCTAATTGCATTTTGGTTTTAATCCACCTCTGGCAGGTGTCCATCGTGAAGCGGAGTCCTCAAGGGAAAAACATCCCTGGGTGATTCCAAGCAGCCCCCTGTGTGCCAGCTCAGAGCTCAGCAGGGCTGCCTCCCCTGCAACCTGAGTGTGCTTTGGGGAACGCTGCCCTCGGGGAAAACATCTCTAAAAAGGGAAATGATGTGATCCCACAGGAGGGTGACCTGTGGTGATGTGAGCTCTGAGAATAGTGACAGTAGCAGCGGGAAACGCTGGCTGCCACATGACCCTCCACACTCCTCCCAGCTCGCCCCTTCTGAGCAGTAGCTCGTCAGTCGGGGAAAAGGAAAAGAAATTCAATTCCCTTGGAGAGTTAATCCCTGTTAGGGCAGATGCACATGCAGAAAGAACAGAGTTACAAATACAGACGACTGCATAAAACAGAGATCCTTCTTGCTCCTCCCAGCACGTTCCCTGAGCTCAGTGACCAGACCTGCTGCCAGAAGGGAGAGCAGTGGCAGCTGTGCAGGAGACAGTGGCCTTGTGCCCTCACACCCTGCCTGGTGTCACACCAGGGTGACAGCAGGGCAGCCTGGCACCTCAGCCTCCCCCACCACTGCCTTTTAACCACCAGACCCAACCAGGGCTGCCAAGCCCCTGCTCTCAGGCTGTGCCCATGGGCTGAGATCTGTGCTCTCAGCCTGTGCCCATGGCTCTGCTCTCAGGCTGTGATGTATGCTCTGAGGCTCTGCTCTCAGGCTGTGCTCCATGCTCTCAGGCTGTGCTCTCAGGCTGTGCTCCACGCTCTCAGGCTGTTCTCCATCCTCTCAGGCTGTGCTCCCAGGCTGTGCTCCATGCTCTCAGGCTGCGCTCTCAGGCTGTGCTCCACGCTCTCAGGCTGTGCTCTCAGGCTGTGCTCCATCCTCTCAGGCTGTGCTCCCAGGCTGTGCTCCATGCTCTCAGGCTGTGCTCTCAGGCTGTGCTCCATGCTCTCAGGCTGTGCTCCATGCTCTCAGGCTGTGCTCTCAGGCTGTGCTTCATGCACTCAGGCTGTGCTCCATCCTCTCAGGCTGTGCTCCATCCTCTCAGGCTGTGATCTCTGCTCTCAGGCTGTGCTCCCAGGCTGTGCCCACGGGCTGTGCCCCAAGCTCACAGCAGCTGGCAGCACGTCCCTGGCTCCCCGCCCACGCTGCAGCAGCACCGATAAGGTGCTGAAAACACTGTCAGGGCCTTTCAGATAAGAAAGATTGGGAGCAGGGAGCGCGGCAGCTCGAGAGCACCGACACTCGTCGGGGCTGCAGCGAGGGTGATAAGCCGGTGCGAGAGGCCAGCAAGGCAGCGTGGGCACCATCTGCCCAGAGCCAGGGAGGCCGAGTCACCTGCACCCCAGCAGCTCTGCACCTCTGCCTAGAGCTCAGTGGCTCTGCCCCAGCATGTTAAAGTCTTCTGGGCACACACTAACAGCTTCGTGGCACTCTTGCTGCTGCCATGATCATTCCTAAATATTCCCGTTTCTTTCTGCAAGGGAGGGTCAGAGGCAGAGTGGCAGCCTGAACTTACTGTGCAATCACCCAGTCACTCCTCGTTCTTACCGTCACGAAGACGCCACATTACCAGCCCAAGCAAAACCTGCATTATTTGCTTTCACAAGGCAAGTGTTTCATATCTAGAAGACACAACAAACGATAGCACTTGCGAGAGTGATTTACAGCCCGCAGCTCCTACCTCCAGCCTGTCTGTCCTCAT
The DNA here is from genome assembly GCF_029207755.1 of Chamaea fasciata. Lineage (NCBI taxonomy): Eukaryota > Metazoa > Chordata > Aves > Passeriformes > Sylviidae > Chamaea > Chamaea fasciata. Next base: position 21,087,550 of record NW_027094096.1, on the reverse strand, counting down.
CAGCTTCTGTGCAGCGGCGGCGGCAGCGGCGGGGACGGGCACCCCGGGGTTCCCTGTCACCAGCATGGGGGCCGTGGGCAGGATCTCTGCGGGGACCAGGCCCGGGGACACCGGCCCCAGGTAGGGGTTGAAGGCGGCGGACGCGTTGGTGGCTAAGCTCGGTGCAACAGAAAACATTGGCTGCAATTGGAGACAGGGAAAGAGACACTTAACATTTGTGCTTGCCCTGCTGTCACCAAAACAACTCTTTGGCCACCCCCTCGAGCTGAAGGAGGTGAGTTTCTGCTGCTAGCTGGAAAGGAGCATCTGCTGTGTTTGTGGGTCATGGGGAACACTGTGCAGTTGCTGCACGTGAGCAAGAGCACGGGACAGGTATCCCCACCAGCCTCTGCTGGCTCTCCTCCAGCCTCCCTGCACACCCACAGCACCAGGCAGCTCCTGGAGCAAACTCCTGGCGGATCCACACTCCAGCAGTGCCATAAGGAATGACAGACCCTCCGTGGGGTCACAGAGAGTCCGGGGCTACCAGGGGGACATGGCCACAGCAGGTACAATGCTGGCTCTTGGGGAAAAGGTATCTGAGGGCCCTGACAAAGCATCAACCACACTCATCTTCAGGCACAGGCAAAGCTTTTCTGACCCTGGCTCAGGAACTCCTGGGGTTTCACACAGCCACAATCCTGTTTTACAGAATTCAACAGGCTGGCCATGCAGATACTCAGACACTCACTGCATCAGGGAGATGCTTTAGTTAGGCTAAAACATCAAACCAGTGGAAGAAAGAGCACATGCAAATATGATTTTCTTTTGTTTGTTTGCATGTTTTCAAAAAATAATCAAGTGCCCTTGTGGGTGCGAAGATAATTGGGTGTAAAGCCCAAATAATGCTGTGAAACCCCAACACAGAGCTGCTACACTGCAGCAAGGATTAAATAACTCTCCTGCCCCCAAAAGCAGTGTAACTGCCAAATAAAATTCAGCCAGGAGTGTTTGCCTTTCACTGTCTAAATAAAGCAGTTACTCAAGGCATTTAAGTTTTTTTTTTTCCCCAACTAATTTTTAGAGGGAAAAACAACTACAGAGCAAACACAACTCTTTCGCTGTTTCATATCAGTTTAAGGGAGACAGCAGAGAACAGCACATGTTTCTGTATTCCTGAGAAATGACTGAATTGTTTGGGAGTAAGAGACATTGGAAATAATGAAGAAAAACATGCAGGGATTACAGGAGAAAACAGAATGAGAGTTGTGTGAATGGGCATAATTTCTGTAATGAATGGTTCTTCACCCACGTGAATGAAAAACAACCTGGCAAATATTACAGGAAATTAAATATTGCTCTTAAATACACTATTAATTAACTGCACTTTTCATTACTGTGTTATCAGCTATGTAATAATGAACTTTAAAATAGAACCAGTCTGTTAGTGTGTAACTTAAGATATGTCAGTGTTTGATTTCAGCCCAATACACTCTAACAGACACCTGTGTGTCCGCTGTACAGCAAATAAGATTACCCCATTTATGTCCTACTGTGCTTATTTTACAGCAATAAAAATATCCTGCCGCCTTTTGGCCACTGCAGAACAGCAGCATGTTATCAGAGCCACCTGGCATGGCTCTGAAGCTCACAGGGACATTGTGATGTGCTGCACAGGTGGGGACATCCCTTTGTCCTACAGCCCCAAAAGGGCACAGAGCCACCCCAGCTCTGCTGCCCCATGGGCTGACACTGACTGATGCGCCAGCCATGGTCAAGCTGAGCCTGACTCCCCCTGAACCACAGCTCAATTCCAGCAAGCAATGCTCTGGGAAAGCTCCCTTGAGTGATGGGAAAACACCCAGTGGGCATCTCCTCAAAGCCAGGAGTTTCCTGGAGCACATGATATTGCAAAGGAAACTAAAGTCTCGCGCAGATCACTCGCTTCCCAAACTTTGAGAATTAAGTTGCAGAAGTTAAATTAAATTAACCCAGGATTACTGAAATAAATTAAAAATATTACTCCAGGCAAGGCAGAATTAAGCAGCACAAAGACATCCAGGGGGCCATTTCAGCACAGCTGACTCCTCTCCCATTCCCGAGCTGTGTGGGATTTCCCTGGGGTGGGAGCTGTGCCCCAGCTCTGGGGGAAGGCTGTAGCACGTACCACGGGCTGCAGTGGGGCTCCAGGCATCATGGCATTAGCCAGCTGCATCTGCTGGGCCAGCATGGCCATGTTCTTCTGCTGGATCAGGTTATTGCGCCCATTGATCTCCAGCTGCGTTTTTAAGTGTGGTGGTGGGTGAAGATATTTGCAGTTTTCCCTTGAACATCGACCCTGCAGAAGAGAATGGGCACAGCAGGGTTAGAAGCTGCACTTTTATTCTTTATGCCACAGGCTAAAGCAAACACAAGCAGACTGCAGACACATTTAGCAGATACCTGGAAAATGAGATCTTACATGAGTACAGTGTAACAGTCGGAGCCAATTACTGTTAAAGGGGGAACAAGGAACTGCAACATGTGTTGCTGGACTCAGAGGAGCAGTTAACCAACCTGATTCTGAAGTCCAGACTAAACTCAACGTCCTCATTTCAGTGCTGGGGTTTAGGCTGTTCCACAACTCTCTGGGTGAGATCCAAAGCCTGGCAGTACGTGTTGTACACCCCAACCACTTAATGGACTTCATACACTCAAATGCTTTAAAGCCATAAAAAATCATTCCTGTGATCTAATGCAATGTTCTCTGGCTCCCAGGAAACAAGGAGCCTCTCTGCTTCCCCATTGAGACCAGCATTACTATCCACCCAGGGGATGGTCTTTAAGGAAAGCTATTTACTCAGAGTTAAAGACTACCAGATTATTTAGCCCCAGGTAAATTGTGCTCATGCTTAGCTATCACCAGCTACTATCAAAACACTTACATCCTCCTTGTTTGCATGTAGCTCTAGAGCCCAGGGCACCTTTAACCTTCAATCTTTTTAAATTTACAGATCTTACCAAATTTCCCAAAAGAAATGCCGACTCGTCTGTTTGGGAGCAGCATTTCTTGTCTCACTTTTATTCCATGGACCTTTACAAATGGTCCACAGAGTGCCCAGGAGCTGGAAACCACCGGCTGGAAACCACAGGCACAGATCTCACCAGAACACGGGCAGCATTCATGCCTTGACCCTGCAGTGAGCAGCTCCTAGGTACTCTGCCACTGGATCCTGCTCACTGCAGTCCACAGAGTTCAAGGCAGATTTTCACCTCTCTGAACCTTTTCTGAACTCTCTTCCAATCACTACCAAAGGAACATTTTAAGTGAGTAAATTCAGAGGCGGTAGTGGATGCTGCAGTGTCCTGATGGGCCACTCCAGCACATCTGCGGGATTGACCCAACCCTGCTGGACTAGAGCTCAGGACAAATGCTCCTGAGGCTCCCCAGCACGCCCCTCAGTGCCCAGGCACTCTCAGGTGGTGCTGTGCCCCAGCTCTGGGCTCAGCAGGGACAGGCAGTGCCCAGCTGAGCTCAGTGTCAGCCCCTCTGACAGCTCGGACAGTGCCGTGTCTGCAGCAGCTGCACACAGACTTCTCACTCCGACCTCAAGCACGGCAGCAAGCACACATTTGCTTTGCTCTCCTTGCAGCAGTACATCTTTGGATCTCATGCTGCCTCTCCATTTCTTTTCTTGGTGTTTAATACACAGATTTATCTCCTACTCTGCACAGTTCACTTTCGTTGTCATCAATGAGGAAATGCCATGCACTCGGAATGGGAGCAGGATGTGCCTGACCTTGCTGTGCTCAGCCTCCTGTGACACCTCATCAGGCGCAGCACAGGACTCAGCACGGTCTGCTGAGCAGCGGAAGGACTGGGAGGATTTTTCACCTTGCCTTCAGGGGGGCAGGAACATGCATCTGTCCCCAGGCACCTTCCTACAGGGCAGAAGCGTCCCCAGCTACACACTGTGGCACAAAGCAACCCGTGTGAACACTTACAGAGCTGTGGAAAACATGGCAAACTCTCACAAAAGAAAATGACCAATCACGCCTTGGAACAAATCACACCCAAAATTCTACATTCTGAAAACACAGGGTATTTCTAGAAGACTTGGATCCTCTGACAGGTGTGTTGGATGGTGATGGTACACCTGGGTTTTTCAGACCTGCACACAGGTGAACAGGAGTGTGCCCATTTCTGTGTGCTCACCACCAGGCTCTTCCCCACAACACCAGTCTTCTGGGAAGCACAGCACACCCTGCTTTTAACATCCCACACTGAATGTCAGGAATGCAACTGCAATTTTTGCTCTCTGATAATAATCTCCTCCCAGAAAACACCCTGATTGCAATTTAATAATGGAAAAGCTTTCTTGGGATTCCCTTCTGAGACTGCAAGCTCCTTGACTCGCTGAGTCTGTAAGCTCCTTGACTCGCTGAGTCTGTGACTCTGTAGTTTTAAGCAGTTATTCACGGTCAGACCTACAACCCTCTAACATTTAACAGGCTGCCTCCTACAGACAAAAGCACAATCTCCTTGTGGCCAGCAGCGACTCCAGTGAGTGCTGCACATCCCACGTGCCCCGTGTGAACACGCACCAGCCCATCACTACTGAACAATGATCACTGCCTGACATAATTCTCAGTCCTTGGACCCTTCTGGCTGTTCGGGCGGTGCTGTGGTACCGACTGGCTGCTGCTGAGCTGTGGCTGCTGTGCTGGTATTCCCCAGCCCGGGGTTCTGCCCGGGGCTGGTTCCCCCGAGCTGAGGATGCCAGAGCTGCAGAACCAGCAGTCACGGCCCAACAGTGCAGCTGGAACACACCGAGCTCTCCTGGCCCAAAACAAACACACAAACACCTCCCTCTGTCAGGGAGGACAAATTCCTCCTGAGCCGGCGCGTTTGAACCCGAGCAGGAGGACGGCTGCTACATACCATCAACCATTGCCTGTAAATGGTAAAACTATTTATCCTGATGCCCGTGTGTTTCACAGGAAAACATTTAACTCCATGTAAGCTACGGTTGCCTTTCTAAAAACAAACTGTTGGTGGGCACTTTGTGCTGAGGCTGCCTGCCACATCCAGAGAAACCTTTTCAATGTATTCCTGACAGCCTGTACCCCGAGCATCAGTGCCTCCCACCTCTGAGGCCAGCCAGGGGCAGAGCTGCCACCACCGAGCCTCTGCACCATGCACAGCCTGTTTGGGGACAAGCCCATCACTTGTGGAGGGGCCCCTGCACCCCAGTTCTGCCTCTCCCCAGAGCTGGGCCCACAGCAGGACCAGATGCTGGTTCAGGGCCAAACCCAGAGCTGGGGCAGTGCTCACCCTCCGGCCCTGCAGCTCCTCCAGCTCACAGCCTCCAGCCTGCCATGGAGGGGCCGAGGGTTTGGACTCTCCCAAACAGCTCTCAGAGCAAGCAGAATGGCAGCTGGGGGAACACACACATCTCCAGGGCAAGGAGGTGAGGGCATCCCCCTGTGAAGCCTGTCAGCTCCCCCCAGGGCTGCTGCAGTGCCACAGGGATACTGATGGCAGCACTCTGTAGACACTTTTTAAAGCGAATCCTTTCATGTGAAAACACACCAAAGTGACCACTTAATGACGTCTCTGTGTGTGATTCTTGTACATAAAAGCCTCAACCCCTCTAATGGATCATTTGGCTTGCACAGCTAATAGCACTCCTACGGGAGCTGTCCTACTGCCATGAAATACAACAGGATTTAAAAAAAGAAAGAAAAAAGCAAACAGAGCAAGCAGACTGCCAGCACAAAACAGAAGGAAAGACACCAGCTCAGCAGCAAAACCCTCTCTGCTGCTCCTGCTGTCTGTGGGTCCCTCCTCCTGCCCAGCCCCGAGGAAGCACAGAACGATGATCCCCATGAGGATGGGGACAGGGATGCAAACGGGGACATTCACACCTGTGCCACTTTCCTTTGCACCCACAGTGATGTCAACTGAGCACCTGGACAGGTGCCCTAGCCCGTCTAACCCTGGGTAAGGTGGCTGCTGGGATACCCCCAAATGACCCTAATTCTCATTTCATAACAGCATCGGCATATGCATCGATCACATACGGATGTACAAGTTCTTATATAAATCCTTAAACTTTCATAAGTTTTATTTATACTTATGTATTTAAAAATAAACATGTTTTTAAAATTGATATAAATACTCAATACAATTTGTGGTTGGTGTTGGTATTACTACAAATGTTTGTACACCCCAATGTCTGTGCAGACACAACGTATGTATCAACCCATCAATATTTATACTGACACTCCCAAACACACAAACTCTGCAGCCTGAGACTGAGCAACATTTCATTGCCTCCCCAGCACCCCCAGGCAGTGCTGTACTCCAGGAGATGAGGGAATCACGTTTTTCCAGGTGGGTACAGGAAGAGCGGCCTCCCCCAGCCCGAGGGGCTGTGTCCCCCCGAGGGGGACATGTGGGTGACAGCACCACTGGGAACCACGAGCTCCTGCCAGGGAGAGCTCCAGCTGCTCCTTGAACTTCCAGTGCTGCCAAACCCTTCCAGAGCAATCTCTGCGAATCCACACAATCCTCACTCAGGCGTGTAATAACTCACCATTTAAGAGGATAATGAACAACTTTTCTGTCCAGATCAAGTAAAACACATGGGAGATTTAATCAGTTTATGGGTGCAGATTCCCATGGTGCCCAGCACCAAGTGGCCAGAACTGTGGGATGCCGAGCAGGTGCTGGGATTCCTGTGATCCCCCCTCGTGCTCACAGCTGGAGGAATCCCCTGACACTGTCAGTAATCCCTGACAGTGACTTGACAGCCACGACACAGAGCACTACACAGAACCTCCACAAGAAATCTGCCCTGGAACAGACAAAGCAAGTTAGCAGCAGGAGAGGGGTGAGGCAGCATCACTGAGCTGATCCTTCTGCTCAGGGCCTGGGACTGAGCCCATCACAGACACCCACTGCACAGGGAGCCCAGCCTGGGCACCCCTGACTCCTGCCCGTGGCCCCCAGAGATGCCCACAGCCTGCCCCCAGCCTGGCCTCCCCCCTGCCCCACCAGACACGAGCCGTGGCCCCTCTGAAAGCACCCAAACCCCCATGTGCAGCTGGATGTCACCAGGGACAGTCCCCTTCCAGGTGTGAACAAGGGCTCGGGGTACACAAGCTCCAAAACAAGGACCAGGTGGAAGAGGGCGAAAGAGAAGCAACCCCTCAGCCCTGATGCACTCGTACCCCTCACACCTTCCAGCAGGGTATTTTCACAGTGCTGGTGTTGAAGCCCCCCTGCAGCTCCCACCGGCCCCTGGCAGGGCTCTGCCTGAGCAAAGAGCACAGAGCAGCCAGGGGAGGCAGTCAGGGGAGCCGTGCCCCGCACCTCGGCTGCAGCAGCTGCAGGTGACATGAGGACAGGACTGCAGTGCTCCCGTGCCCACGTCAGCGCCGGCAGCCGCAGCCAGGGCAGCGCTGGGTAACACAGAGATCAGCCTCACGTCGATAAATAAATGGTTCCTGCCGCCTAGCAGCACACCAGCAGCCTCCTCCCACGGGCTGAAGGTCAATGGCTGTCAGTTTTTATGTCTGCGTGTTTACGGGAGGCGGGCTGCTCTGAAAGCATTGCTGAGAACTGCAGCCCCAGACACTGGGAATCACTGCTGGAATCATTATCCTGAAATGCCAACACATCCACACGTCTGGGGCTTTTATTGGCAGAGTTTATACAACAATTATATCGTTCCCTATTTTCTTGGAATCCTTTTAGTTGTATTTTCCCCTTGTTTTTAGCAAGTACGGCATTTGACATGCTGTTTTAAATACAATTTAAATATGATTAGAATGCATTTGTCAGACAAATATGTTATCGACTGAAAAATAATTAATTCCCCAGCATTAGTGAGGAAAATAATTATTAAATTATTATTTTATGCAAGTGAAGTTAAGCGATGAATTCTGCCTGCAATTTGGGAAGTTTTTAAACTTCATTTCAAAATAGGATTTGAGTTTACAACTGAGCACAGGTTAAAACAAGCACTCTGAGGGGAAAAGCTCTAAGTGGGAAATTTCATAGCATCACAGAATCACAGACTTGTTAGGGTTGAAAGTGACTTTAAAGATCACCCAGCTCCAATCCTCCTGCCATGGGCAGGGACACCTTCCCCTATCCCAGGTTGCTCTAAGCCCTGTCCAGCCTTGGACACTTCCAGGGATCCAGGGACAGCCACAGCTTCTCTGTCAGCCTGTGCCAGGGCCCCACCAGAATCACCATCCTCACAGAGAAGAACTTCTGCTGAAAGAAGAAATTTGCCAGGACCTATCCTTATAGACAAATTAAACATTTCCCTGAGACACAGGTCAGCCACTCCAATGGGAACTGTTCTGGGGATCAATATCAAAGCCTGGAGATATGATGCCAAATTAATCCCCTGCTCTGAGATGCCACCTCTCTTAGCCTGTGGAAAGAGACAGTGAACCCTCCCCAGGTGGACAGCAACAGCACAGGTACCTGTGCACAGGTCCAGAGCAGGCTCATGGCACTGTGGGGAGCAGTGCCTGTTTGCACCTGGAAAAGCCAACAGCTGCTTGCTCAGCGTGAGGAACTTTCCCCCAGAGTGTACAGAGGACCACAGGTTCGAATCAGCAGCATGAGAAATGATCTTGACTCTCTTTCAGCAATACCACACTGAAACCTCCGCGGAGCCACGCTCTGCTGCCACGTGTGGCTCTGTAAGGGCTGGCTGGCACCTGGCACAACAAACCCAGCACATCCCATGCTGGAAAACCCAGGGGCTGCAGGGCATCCTCTGAAACCCCTGAAAGGAGCACGCAGCAGTGACCTGATTTTCAGGAATGCAAACAGCTCCAGGGCCCTGACCGCACACGTGCAGGAGACATTTTACAACACAATAAACTGCCTGAGATGGAAACACACTGCTCGGTCACATCCAAACCTGCTACTTAATTACCACACACCTCCAGTGCTGCCAGAACAACCCAGAGCAGTGGCTGTGGGGGCCAAGGGGGAGAGCTGTCAGGCCGGGGCATGGGTTCCTGGGCAGTACAGAACCCACCACCTATCAGAGCAGCAGGGGACACTTGTGCGGGTGCCATACCACCAGACAGCTGCCCTTGGCAGCTGACACCAAGTTCTGCCTCTGGCAACCGAAAATCTGACACTTTTGGCTTTTCTGTACAGTTTGCTTACAAGATAAACAAATTAAGGCCATTCAGTCCACTCAGTAACAGAACAAAAGAGAGACCAGTATGGCGCACTGGGCAGCCAGGACAGGCTGCTGCAGGAGGCAGGGGGCACATCCCCCTCGTGGCACTGGAGTTCCAAAGCAGTTCAGTCTGATGCCACTGCACACTTAAGCCTGGAGATGAATTTGCACAGGGGGCTGATGGACCACTAAGGACAGCCCCAGCAGGTAAAAGGTGGACAAGGAGCCCCTTGGAGCAGCATGGCCTGACCCCAGGTCTGACAGTGAGAGTTCATGGCTGTCACACCACAGTGCCACCGACTGAGGTGTGTGGGGAAACAGCCGGTGCTGCCCTGCCTTGCAAACCCGAAGAGCAGGGGAAGTTCACACAGGAATGGAAGGAAAACCACTCAGAGCTTCCAGTAAGTGGACACATCATGCCAGTGGACACCCCTTCCAGCCAGAATCCCACTGTGACTGAAAGGACAAACCCACAAATGCACTGGAGTGAGGCAGAAAGCACTGCCACTGTCCAACAAGAATTTTAGGAACTAAATAAAGTTGAAGAATTTCTCTTTTGGAAAAACAAAAACAAAAACAAAAACAAACCCCAAAAAACAACAACCCAAATCAAAACCAGAGAATCTTTAATAACTCCTAAGAAAAAATTCCACCTGTTTTCCACAAGAGGGAACTTTTGACAAGACAGTGATTTCCTACATAAAACACTGCTATAAAATCAGTCAATGCAGCTTCCCAGGACCAGTGGCAGAAAGGAGTCCTCAATGAGCAGCTCAGGAGGAGTTAATGAACCCAGCCACATTCACCCACGGGGGCAGCACACGAGCCTCGTGCCCAAAGGCAGCCCCAGATCAGCAACAGCCCCAGCACTGTGTGCCCACCCCAGGGCACTGCCACATCCCCCTGCCACTGCCACATCCCCCTGCCAAGGGCACTGCCATGTCCCTCTCCAAAGCACTGCCATGTCCCCCTGCCAAGGGCACTGCCATGTCCCTCTCCAAGGCACTGCCATGTCCCCCCCAGTGCACTGCCATGTCCCTCCCCAGGCACCATCACAGCCCTGAGACACTGCCAAGTTCCCCCACCAAAGGGGGAATTGCTGTGTGCCCCTGCCAGGGACCAGCACATCCCACCCCCAGGCACCCTCCTACCCCACACCTTTCTTCTTTCCTTCTGTTGGCTAGCAATTAAGCAGCCCTGGTCACTTTGAATTTTTTTTTTTTTAAGCTCATACTGTCTGGTTTGAAGTGAAAATCAAAGAACAACCGTTAAAAGATAAAGATTAGGCTGACAGAAAACTGGCCTTGCATCTTTCCTTAAATGTGCAAGACAGACCAAACACAGCTCGTCTCCTTTCACTCTCTACCATACCATAATTATCACATAAGTAGAACTGTTAGCCTTGGCCTTTGTTCCTGCACGTGTCACCACCATAAAACCTAAAAATGGGGCCGAATGGCTCTGGTGCCCTGGAATTTGGCAATTGACAGAATTCAGCACGTGCAAAGTAAAACAATTAAAATCGATGCTCGCTGTAGTGATAAAGTGCCATAAAAAAATCAAACAAAAGAGAGATGCTCCTTCCCTGGCACACCCAGCCCTGCTGTAGCCTGGGAGTCACGAATGGCTTAATTCTATGTATGAGAAACTATTTTTCATGCTGTGACATTTATGTGTGAGTTTTCACACCCAATCTCTGCCAGGCACTGCTCGTTTCCTGTGAGCTCTGTCCCTGTTCGCTTCCAGACAAAGTTTCCCTCCGCACTCGTTGCAATTCCGTGTCATCAGTTGTACCTGGGCACAAGCACCACCCGAGCCAGCGGCGGCTCCAGAAGACCCACCCGTGCTGCTGGGGACCCGAGGACCCGGCACTGGGCTGTCCCCTGCCCTGTGACCCCGCAGCACTGCCTGGCAGCCCCCCGTGGGCACGGCCACCTCCCAGGCCCCACTGGCACCAGCCCACCTTCCCAGCACCAAGGGAAGTGCCCCAGGCTGCTCCAAATGCTCGGGATGTCTCAATAAGCCCTCGGTGGCAGCGCAGGGCCAGGCCCTGAGTCAGCCCTGCACGGCCAGCCCTAATACACAAAAATAGCTTGTTTATTCCTCCTGAGGTATTATTTTTACACCAGCAGCACTGGGCTGCCCTGGCTGTTTGCTGCTACTGGTCCCAGTGAAGGCACGTGGTGGGGCCAGGTGCACCAGCCCTGTAGAGCGCTGCACGGGGCACGTCCCCACCCCACTGACCATCCTACAGGGCCAGGACACGTCCTTGGGCTCAGGGGGTCCATAGGAGACACCTTCAGCCACTGCCCACCCTGCCAGCTGTGCCCAGCACCCAGGGAGAGTCACCCTCCACGTCCCCACAGCACCTACCAATGCCTCCAGGCTGCCCTGGGAGCTCCAGAGGGAAAACCCTCTCCTGAGCAGCTCTTTCGATTTCCCATCATCTGAAGGAAAGCCCTACTAAATCAAAGTGTGCCTGTGGTTTCCAGCGAGGCAGGAGCAATTCCTCTGTACACACAAACACACCCAGCAGCAGGGATGGCTCAGGACACTGCTGTGATGCTGCCCTGGCTGCACCCACGCCAGGGGGGTCACATCACGAACCAAAGCACAGCTCTCCCTCCACAGACCAAACATGATCCACAGCTGGTCCTGCAGCACCCAGTCAGCGTTCTCCTGGGGTTCACAGCTCTTTATAAATCCTGCCTTTAGTGGAAATAAGTCCAAAGAGCGAACGTGAACATCCCTGAGGGCCGCAAGTAACAAACTGAGAGGTGTGGGGGAACAGGACAGAGGCAGAGGAAGCTGCTGGCAAGTAAATATTGCCCAACACGGGGAAAATCTGACAGAGTGGAATAACAGGAAGCTTAGTCACTTCTGGAGAAGAAAAGCGAGCAGCTTGCGGGGCGGAGGGGAGCGGCCCGGCACCGGCAGGGATCAGAGGGCTGGAGGGCACGGCCACGCCGCCACGGGCACTGCACCGGGCACAGAACACTGCCCTGGGTGCCCCGCTGCACCAACCCCTGCACAGACACAGCAGGGCCCTGCACAGGCTCCCCCAGGGCAGCTGGGACCAGCTCACACACCGCTCCTCCTCCGCCTTCCCCAGCACAGAGAACAACACCCCAACTGCTCAGCCTGGGGCGGGCAGAAAACACCAGCAACAGCCCCTGGAGAAAGGACACTGGGCTGGTGTGGAGTTACCAGGGCCTGGTGGCTCTCACGCCAGTATTCAGATCATAGAGGCACTTTGCAGAAGCCTCAGGAGTGGGGAGGAAAGTTGAAAGGAAGATCAGATTTCCCTGATGGCGACGAAAGTCCACATTGCTGCTGAAATATGGTCTGCTCCATCGCTGATGGGGGGATAACAGAATTGGGTGTTAGTAAAGGGACAAGAAAAACACAAACCCAGGATTTTACAGCATCCAGAGAGGCAAAAGAAAAGACAAATTTGAAATAATTAGAAGCCAGATAAAAAAAGCCACCAAACCATGGCCAACTGATGACAAGCTTAAGTAACAGTTTTTTACTGCTTAGGCAAATGAGAGAAGAAAAGGATATAAATAACAAAGGGTACAGCAGCAGAGAAATAAAGAAACTTAGTTTAAGTTTATAGTTCAAAATTTCTTACAGGGAGAATCAATCTAAGTAATTCAGACTTCAGGGTCAAAAAAAAATGATACCACAAAGTGTTCATGTATTCGACATCAGAAGGCAAAGGGAGAGTTAAAAGCCTTTAACAAAGAACAAATCGAAGCAAGCACGGGTAGGAAAGGGAAAGTGTGCTGGGTAAACAAAGGCTGACACACCAGGTTTGTTTTACCTTGCAAGAGTGCGACGAGGCACAGTAAAAGCTTCCTAACCAAATAAACACCCCGGCAGGAACCACCCTGGGAACCAGGGTAGGGCTGGGGGCCCCTGGGGCAGCACTGGGACCTCACATGCAGCACCACTTCCACTGCTCCTCTGCGACACACTTGTCATGTTTCTTTAACAAAAACCAAACCAAACCCAGCCCTGAAGCCCGAAACAGCTCCACGGAAAAGCAAGAAGGAGCAGAGGACATCCCGGCTGGGGGCAGGGAAGCCCCATGTCCCGTGGGCACCAGCACAGCACAGAGGGGGCACACAGAGCACTCTTGGCTGAATTTCTCGTTTGGGGATCAGCTGGGCCTGCCATCCCCACGAGGAGCCAGGCAGGGCAGTGTTCAGCCCCACCACTGACACACCCATGACATGATCCAATAATCATTAACATCGACCAGAACTGGAAGTTTCAGCCCATACCAACACTGGATTCCTTGCTCAGCTCCGTGCTGCACTGCTAAGGGGGGGAAGGCAGGACAGGGCTCAACAGGCCCTGTATCAGTCACAGGTTTCTTTCTCATACAGCTCAGGAATAATTTCCTGCACTAAGTGCTTTCCAGGCCTCTTAACATTGATATTGCAGATCAATATTTCACAAAGACAAAGCTGCCTGATGGATGTGTGCACTCATTTAAGCATCTCCAACAGGCAGTGCTCCTGTAATCACACACTCTGCACCCCTGCTACCTTCTACCCCAGAGGTTTGGCCTTGCTCACATTCCACATGCAACAAAATGACAGTAAAACGAGAGAACAAAAGGCCCACTGTAAGGCAGTGTGCAAATAAAGGCAGTATCTCTCTGCTCTGTCCGCACCAGTGCAGTGCAAATATAATTACGGCTACCAGGAAACATTGCCGCTCTCAGGAGCCCTCCAGCCTCTCTCTGTTAAGGCCTCTGCACAGGCTTTACTTCTAAAAATGCAACTCCTTGTTAGAACAAATACTGACACAGAGTGGGACCAGGTGAGAGCCTCTGCACGGTCAGAAATGCGGCTGCAGGGTGAATATTTAATGCAAAGTCTTGAAAAGCTCAACTCTGTCAGTCACACACTGAGGGGCAAAACGCCCGGAAAAGCTTATGAAATACGTGACAGTGAGACCAGAGGAGCAGGGAGAACATGTGAAGAGCAGAAGCCGTTTCTCGGTGTCTGTAAGGTCTCGCAGAGCACGTGGGCAGGCAGGAACACAGAGGTGCAGATCCATCTGCCCTCGCCACGCTGCCTCAGCCATGAACAGAGCAGGTCAGTGCACGTGGACTAGCGGGAAGCACAGGTGGCAGGATTTATTTTTCTGAGGTTAAATAACCACAAAACATGCCAGACACTGCTCTGCGGTCAGAATTCCCTTCGATTGTTTATTTTCACACGGGCACTGACAACTGCCATGGCCTGTCCCAAAGCAGAGCTGTGCAGACAGCTCCAGAGGGAAGCTCACTCCTCCAGGGGGAAGCTCAGCTCCCAGGCCCATCGCAGCAGGAGGCTACCCAGGAGGGGGACACAAAACCCCAACCCAATGGTAAAAAGGAAAGAGGGGTATTTGTTTTATAGATGTGGGAAGCAGCATTTTCAGGAAGAATTTCTTTACAGAAAGGGTGGTCAGGCATTGGCAGGGGCATCCAGGGAGGTGATGCAGCACCCGGCCCTGGAGGTGTCCAAGGAGTGACTGCATGTGGCACTCAGTGCTCTGGGCTGGGTGACACGGTGGGGATGGGGCTCAGCTTGCACTCAGTGATCTCGGAGGTGCTTTCCAAGCTGACCCTGTGGTCTCTGCTCCTGGCAGTCTGGTGTCACTGTAGGACATTTCAGGAGTGTCACTGCCCCTGGCGCACACGCCGAGCTGCAGGAAATGCCACCTCTGCAGATACTATCTGTGTGTGTGTGAGCTCAGACACATGTCCACGACCTGAAGACTCAAACACTCTCACTTCAAGTGTTCAGCCACATAGCTGGTGGGAAATGAAAAACTTTCCATGTGTGGGAGCCAACTGAGCTGATGAAACAAACAGGAACATTCAGAGGGAGGACTGGCGTATCATGATCTCATTGCAGAAGCACTTTTTCCCCAAGTTCAGCATGTGTGAGGCAGAATCAAAGCTCCAGAGATGAGAGCATCAGCCTCGGGGCTGGGTTGCAGGGCTGCCTCACAGGTGCTCGCTCTTCAAAAACCAAAATTCTCTTTTAATATATTTCACTCAGATCTATGAGAGGAAACAACTTATTTAATACGCAGAAGTATTAAAAGGAAATAAAACAAATATTGAATTCCTCTCTTTTCCATGACCTTTATTTTTTACACAAGACCTGACTCACTCTAAAAGCAGTAAAAGAGCAAAGCGGTGAAATAGAAAATCAGAACTCTCTACCCCACAACCTCCTTACAAAGAAACAAGTTCACGGTGATGGCTTTGTTCACCATTACACCCAAGAGCTCGGAGCCCCAGCATTCCAGGGGACCTGGAGATGTGCTGTTCCCAACGGCTGATCCTGCCCTTCCATGGCTCCACTGCCACTGGGAATCCCTGCCCTCTGCAGCTCCCAGAGCTCACACAGCTTCTACACAACATTGAGGAGCAGAAGCTGAACCAAGTAATTTGTCAGGAGATCAAAACAGAACTCGAGCAGTCACTCAGTAACACTTAATTGTCATTTAAACAGAACACAGAGGAAAGAATGGAACAACTACAGATGGTGCTGGACAACTGACCCATGGCTGTACTCCAGACAAAGATAAAATCCAACAATGCTTTCCAAATTTTAAATATTAAAATACGGGCATATTTTTAGCAACTACTATTTTTAATTTTTTTAAGCATAAAGTAGCTTCTTAATTCACAAAAGGTATTGCAGCCCCTGGAGGGCCCTTTTTGCACACAAACCCGAGGTCAACACACAAAACACACAGCCTGAAAACAACCTGGAGGAGTCATATACGTACAGACATATATTCTATACAATATACAATGAGCACACATACACACACAAACAGTCCACAGCGTGTGCACAGCCCAGAGCAAAACAGCTCACAAGTACAACAAGTAACTTCAGCCTTCCACTGCTGATACTTTTTCAGAGTCCCATTCCTCAGGTATCTAAAATCACAGGAAATATCTAAATCATAAACATGTGACAAATGTGTAGAAATATTTTACATTGTTACCAACATCAGCAGTGTCTTCAGCCAATGGACTAAGCGTGAACAGTAGACCTCCCTTCCCTTCTGATTTTCAGTGCCATACTTAATGAAGTCAAATGCTAAAGGACTCCAACAAGGCAAAACTAGGTGTGCTTTCCTCCACAGTAAAAAAAAAAAAAAAGTAAAAAAAAAAAAAATCCATCAGCAAGTGTAATTTTTCTCTTCAGATATATTTAATCACACCAGTAACCGTGTTTGGAAAGAGGTGCAAAAGATCTGTTGCAAAAAGCTGGCAGAACCTGGGAACAAACACCTTTTGTCAAGGAATCTTGGAGCCTGTCTGCACATTACATCCTCTGATATCTCCTGATCTCCCTGTCTTGTGCTTTCCTCTAGCTTCCCCTTCCCCTCCCATCTGCTCACACAGCTCAGACAGAGCCCTCTCTCCTGTGTTACCTGCCACGTGGTAAAATAGCATCTGACCCCTTCAGCCTTCTGTCTCTCTTCTGTCCCTCCCTTTAATTCCTTTCTCTCTTCTGCCTTGTCTTCTCTTCTAGTTAGAGACTTAATCACCTTTATCACTGTCACTAAAAACCCCCTGTTTGCTCCTGTTCAGTGCAGCCATGGAAAACACCCAACCCCTGGTCCTGGTTGCAGTGAGCTCACTGCGCTGCACGTCTGCTCTGCCAGCTGCAGCCCCGCACACCATCACTTCTCTGCAACAAACGCCCAGCCTGGCGAGGTGTTTGTTCCCGGGACTGACCAACCCCACCACACCCCTCCACTATCGCCCGGAAACATTTAAATCAGAAATCAAGTTTTTATCTGTGAAACAATTCCTTGTGCTCCACTGCCAACAAGAGCTTTGCATTTTAAGGTACTTGACTTGGAATAAAAGCTGCCATCCATCCATCCATCCATCCATCCATCCATCCATCCATCCATCCATCCATCCATCCATCCCCTGCATGCCTTGTGCATGGGAAGCTCCTCACTCTGCCCCACAGACAGGAGGCGCAGCCAGCATTCAACCAACAACAGGAGTAAATAACAATGTAGTAGATGCAAAGAACTGACTCTTGGGTGTCCTCTAAGGAGTGTTTAGTGAGCATGAACTCTTTCACCCTTCAGTTTGCCCAGTCAGGGGCTTTCCCAGCTCACCTGCATTTTTATTTGGTTACAGTCACTGCAGACATCCAGGCTGCTCCTGACTCAGCTCACTGCAGGGAAGATTTTACCAGGGCACCAGACAAGCAACTGTATGTCAATGCAGATGATTTTCTGAACACACCCTAGAACCAGAAACTGAACTCCAGGCACAATTTCCCACCTACAGCTGGCTCTAAACACTGACTGCACTGTAAAAAACGGGAAGGGACAGCAGAACCAGCAGCCTGTCCAGCTGCAGCTCGCCCTGTCTCTGGTGGCACAATGTGCTCCCAGCTGCTGATGGCCAAATTCTGCACAAAGAGCCCAACAAAGTGTGCTCTTTCTTTTCCACTCAGTATCTGCTTCACCAAAGTCAGTTTACAGCGAGGCCCAAGGACCCAGAAAACATTTCACTCTGCCTATTCTTTTCAAAAGACTTCAGTTAAATGTGCACACTCTTGTTCCTATATAACAGAACAAAGTAAGAGAAACTGTGCTGTTCCTGACATTGCTGTGGTGGCTACTGCACACCCAAAAACCTGCCAGGCTCCTGGGGGAGTGAGAATCTTTTCCCGAGCCAGACAAGGCTAGAAGGGTACTCTCAAATTAAAAAAAATAACCAAAACAAAAACACAACATCCTCCTCACCCAGTACTGAACACCAGCACCGAACCCGTACAAGTTTTTACAGTGAATCCCACCAGGATAAAGAAAGGGCAGAAAACAAGGAGCTTTACTCCTGCAAAGTGGTAGTTACCTGCTAGACCTGCAGCTACCCCGGCTTTGCTGGCTGCTCCTGGACTGCAGGGTTTTCCAGCACATCCACACACAAGTGACACTGTCCCCAGGGACACCACAGACCCCTGAGCCTGAGCTGACTCCTGTCCATGACCCACCCCAAGCACAAACTGCCCCGTTTCATCTCAGACTCGATGGAATGTTTGCTCCTCCTGGTCCCACAGGTATGTCCCCCGACAGAGGGGAGAGCCACCCACCCTCCACACCCTCACAGCTCCCCCTCTATGTCAGCTGCCCCCTGGTCCTTGGGCACAGTGGACACATGCCCTCCCACGCAGCTGGCACAGCAGGGTGGGCAGTGTGCACACACACGAAGGACAATTCCCGTTCTTTGCAATTCCTCTCTTTCAAATTTAAATCTCAATCGCACAACCATTTATGTCTCTATGTAAAAGCCTGGAATTAACCCATCCAAATTCAGTGAAATCGCACCAACAAAAAGTAACCAGCTTTGCTTCCTCCCAGAACTGCTCTTCTTTTCAAACAGGACTCTCTCTCTCTCTCTTTGCTAACTCTCTGTACTATTTTGCCAAGTTAGGAATAGTCCAGAGAAATCTGGAGCTGAAGAGAGTCTTTCCAGGAACTTGACGGGACTTGAAGTGCTCTGAGATGAGGCTGGATCCAAACCTGTTCCCCCAGCTGGCCCCTTCCCCCTCCTGCTCCAGCACCTCCTGTCAGCAAACTTGGGAAGCATCAGCATTCCCCCATCAGAGCCACGCTACCGTGCCCACCACCACCTCTCTGCAAAGACAGAGAACGTTTGGGAATCTCCAGGGCTGAGAGCTGAGGAGTTTATCCAGTGAGTGGAGTGTAACAAAAAGGCAATCTGAGGAAGCAGCTTGCTAGTGCCTGGGTGAAGGTGAAGCCCTCCAGAAGCACTACACTGGATTTCTTCTTCTTTAAAAATCCACTTCATCAGATGTATTTTCCTTTATTTGATCAAACATTGCAGTTGCATTCAACTACCTCAGTGTGTGTTCTACATCAATTAAACCCTGAGATGTTTTCTAACGAAGATGATAAGCCATAAGTATTACAGTAAATTCAGCCATTGAAGGTTTTCTTACTTGCATAATCCTGCGTTTCAGGACCTGACAATTCAGTGTCAACTTAAATCTCATTTCAACAGCAGTAATCCTCCTCTCCTAGCGGCACCGTGAAATGAGGGACAGGACAGACCTCTGGGTCAGTGTAAAAGCAGCTCTTGGGCTGTTACCGTGAAATGGGGGACAGGACAGACCTCTGGGTCAGGGTAAAAGCAGCTCTTGGGCTGTTACCGTGAAATGGGGGACAGGACAGACCTCTGGGTCAGGGTAAAAGCAGCTCTTGGGCTGTTACCGTGAAATGGGGGACAGGACAGACCTCTGGGTCAGGGTAAAAGCAGTTCTTGGGCTGTGTGAGTGCTGCTGTGCAGCCCTGGAGGCTGGAGGAGCACCCCGAGCCCCAGCTCTGTGGCTGAGGCAGTGCAGCCCTGCCAGGAGCACAGCCCTACACATCAGCGAGGTGCCCCAAAGCCCAAACCTGCTGGTTCTCCCCTGAGGAGAGCACTGAGGAGGCAGGGCTGTGGCCCGGCCCTGGTTCTGGCTGCTCACCTGGACAAGAGGCTCGTTCCTAGGCACCGCACACGGG
Organism: Chamaea fasciata; assembly: GCF_029207755.1. Lineage (NCBI taxonomy): Eukaryota > Metazoa > Chordata > Aves > Passeriformes > Sylviidae > Chamaea > Chamaea fasciata. The sequence continues at coordinate 21,067,796 of NW_027094096.1, read as the reverse complement.
GGCAGCTCCTGACGGAAAGCGCAGACTCCTGAGCAGCACCCGGGGCAGGGGTTCCTAAATAACATCCAGCTGGGCTAACAAGGCTCTGCAGCCCCAACAAAGAAACACCAGCATTTCTCCAAAGTCAAAAAACAGATGTGATCGTTCGGTCTTGAATGCAATTTGTTGCTTCCAACAAATTTCAGTGAGCCTAGGCAGCAAGGCATCTGCATTTGGAAAAACAGACACTTGGGGTCATCCTGGGAAGGAGACAGGCCTCGCGCAGGCTGCTCCTGACCACTCAGTTAAGACTTGGGACAAATGTCTGAAGGTTCTTGACATAAGGTTTTCTTATTTTATGCCTCTTTACATCTTCCCTGCAAACCAGTTCAGAATTTTACTGATTGTGACTGTGCCCAGCAGAGTTCCTGACTGTAACAGAAGCCCACGCCGGTTTCTATTACGCACAGCCTTTAAAAAATGATAGCGCAAAAGCTGCAGTGCAATGTTTTAATTCCCACTTAATTTCTTTCCTACTTAATTTCTTTCTGCCAAGGCAGAGCTGAAGCTGTAAAATGAGCTGTGAAGGCTGGAGTTAGTTGTAACTCTTCTGTCCAAAGACCTGATAAGATTTCAAAACACCATCTATCTTCCCACAGAGGAGCACGCGTGCTTTCAATTGTTTGGTTTGCTAATGGACTATTTGCCACTCCGCCTAACAATTGCCCCATTTTCCCGTCGTGTTTGCCACTTTTCGCTTTGCTTCCTCTTCTGGAGCTCAGCCTGCTGGCAGCCGCGCAGGCTGGAGAGGAGAAAAATGGCAAATCAGACCTCAGGAATTTGAACATTGTTTATGTTTTCGTCTTTTGCCAAGGGTTACTGCTTTACGAGCTTCCTTGGAACCAGGCATGTGCTCATCTGCCTCCCAGCCCTGAGCCTCACCTCATCCCTGCGCCCCGAGTCCTGTCACTGCCCCACACTCCGGGGATGCCAGATACTACACAGATAAAACTACCCCGGAATCACCTGCTCAGGTGTTCTGGGTTTCTTCTTTCACCTTCATTAAAGAAGAAGAATCAGAGCCACGATCTGCCATTCTCAACATGATTACTGCAATAGGCTTACAGGATTTTCTTTTCTTTGTATTAAATGAAATAAGGTTCTTATTCTACACCCTCAGATAAGTGTCACACAAAGGTGGAACAAGAAGTAAAAAAAAAAATCAGTATTTTTTTAAGCAGTAACAAAGTAGAGAGACTTGAACAACTAACGATTACATCTCTGAGGCAGAAGAAATAAGATGCTCGCCAATTTCATCAATAATAATAACAATAACACTGCTACATTTATATATATTTTAAGCCCTCCTGGTAAAAAGCAGCAGTCACTTTTACAGAGTTCAGGTGTTCTATTAAAAAAAATAAACACTTCTACATCAGAAGATAAAATATTATCATACCAAGTGCTGGTGGGTCTCAGACACAAGGCACCAGAGCTTCAAACTCAGACATCATCACTGGAGTGACTTACACTTCTGGTTTCCAGCTTTTTCTTAGAATTAAAAAAAAAAAGCAGAGAAATGTGGAAGTTTAAGACTTTCCAGCTGTTGAAGAAAGAGTAGAAAAAGCTTTGACACTTCATTGGGACACCCAGCTTGAACATCAAGGAGCTGCCTTAGCGGGAGCATAGCTCAAGAGACCAAAAGCCGTCTTGGGAGCTGCAGGCAGCGCCCGTGGTGCAGGACATGCCAAAGCCACGGGCTGTGACTGTGCTCCCCAGGACACCCAGGGCACGGGCAGCTCAGCTCAGCTGGAAGCAGCAGGTTTGGGCAGGCAGCAGCCCCAGGCCTCCCGCCGTGTGACACCGTCCCCAGCGCAGGGCCGTCCTCCCTGCATCTGCGGCTCCCACACGATTTGCATCTGACATCCATCTCCCCATTGTTCAGACATCTTTATCTCAGCTTTCAGGAAACGCGGGTGACTCATCTATCGGAACATCTGACGAAGCTAACGTAATTTCAAAAACGAGTTCTACTTAGGCTTGTTTTTCCAAGAAAAAAAAGAAAAAAAAAAAGAAGAAAAATGTTTCAAAATTACGGTAAAAATCAAATTTCTGTTGCAAACAAGTTTCCTGATTTAGGAACTCGAGCTTATTTTTGCTGTAGACAGTCTAACAAGCTTTCAGGCATCCAAATTTAGGAAAAAAATCCTACGGCATTTAAACAAGGAAGAGCCAGAGCTGGAGCTGACTCAGCCGCTCCAGCGCATAATCTGAATACACTACATAATCATTCTTGGTTTAAAATTATCCTCCTAATATCTAAGGGCCAGATTTTCCCACACACGTTCATCTTGATTCACGCGCTCCCCTAGGCCAGCCTTGCAGGTTTCATTAGCACTAATTAGGCAGCAGGATGATAACATCTCGCTGGGGCTGTCCCAGCCCTGACCTCCTGCAGCACCTCAGAGGTCACAGCCACGGGCCCGGCTGCCTTTCCCTCCCCAGTTAACACGGGCCAGCGGTGGCTGCCCTGCTCACAGGTGAGGAGGAGCTGCCAGGTGCACCCACAGGACGTGTTCGCCAACCTGAGACAGTGCCCAGAGCTCAGGGCCACTGCTCCCACACAGCACAGGAGACAACCTCGGGAGGCAGCGCTGCTTTCCTTGCTCCAGCCCTACACCGAGTTTGTGCCTGCATTTCACGGGAAGGGGAAATCATTATTAAATTTAAAAAAAAAAAAAAAAAAAAAAAAAAAAAAAAAAAAGGTGTTTTACCCAAGCTGCAAGTTTCACTTCTGGCATCTATTTTTGCCTCCTCCTGGCAGGGCGGGCAGGGCGGGCAGGGTGGGGGGGGCAGGGCAAGGTGGGGCAGGGTGGGGCTCAGGGCGGGATGGAGCAGAGCAAGGCGGGGCTCAGGGCGGGATGGGGCAGGGCAAGGTGGGGCGCGGGGCAGGGCAAGGTGGGGCGCAGGGCAGGGCAGGGCTCAGGGCGGGGGTGTCCAGCCCAAGGGTGTCCAGCCCAAGGGTGTCCAGCCCTGGTGGCTGCGCAAGCGGCGTGCTCTGTCCTGCGCCCGCAGAGGACACCTGGGCCAGGGCCAGAGGCGAAGGGCACTGCCACTGCACAGGGTCCCCTCCGAGGACCTGCTCTGCCTGTTTATGTTCTAAATATAGCCGAGCACACAGGCCATCTCCAGCTCGGAGAAGTCCTGCCCAGGGGCTGCAGCTCTGCAGCACTCACACCTGCCTGACGTCAGCCCCACACAGCATCACTCCTCAGGCACAGCACACCAACTCCTGGAGTGACAGATCACAGCATCACACAGCGGGCTGGGCTGCAAGGGACCTTAAAGGTCACCTCGTTCCAGCTCCTGCCAAGATGCAGGAGTTTGTAGAGAAAAACTTGATGACTAAGTATCTGTCTTATGTACCAGAGATAATGCAAGAATAGCTGTCTAATTAATACTAATATTATATACATTAATAAGAAATCAAACATTTTAACATTAAGGTCAATTTTTCAGCGTACTGCTATTTTAGTAAAGAACAAGGACATTACATCCGTATTGAATCACTGAAAAATTAAAAATTACTTTTGAATGTCCTAACCAAAAACCTTTTTTAATCTGTACTAAAGTATTGACTGACCTTATAAGGTCCAGACAGAGCTGGTACAGCATTTCCCTAAATTGCTTTTGCAGAACATCCAAAGTTTGGGATATTGCAGACGAGATAACCCAATGACTAGTGCTGGTTGAGCTCAGCACACACCAAAACTGACACAGAGGTAAAACAAAACCAAAACTGAGCAACGGCTTCAGCAACGGGGATTGGACTGGGAATACCCCAAAGGGGCATACTGCATTTCCTGTTACGCCAAGGCATTCCCCTAGATGGTACGTCGTTAACTACCCAGCCGTGCCCAGGGGCTGGGGAACCAGCCACAGGCACCGGGCGACACGGCAGATCCTGTCCCGGGCTGCAGCCTAGGGATGGCCCCGTCCCCGGGAGCCTCTCCAGCACACAGCAGCTCAGCCACTGGCAAACCTTTCAGCATGAGCACAAGTAAACAGCTCTGGTCAGCAGTGTATTTTTAAACAGCAGATTCTTTCCCAGCTCCCAGCTCGGCCCCTGCGCTGACTCCACAGGGCAGCAGCGCACTCCTCTCCTCCGAGGAGCCGCATCAACGCTGTAACGTTAGCCACGGCTCTCACCCACGGACCTTGCAGTGCTTGGCAAAGGTCAGCCTCAGCTCCTGCATTAAAGAAGGAAGCGAAGAGCCCTGCTGATGGCAGCAGAAGGGCCAGTCACGCTGCCGGGGCTGGGGAAACCAGGCCAGGCCCCGGTCCATGCCCTCTTCCACAGATACCGGCCCACGCTGCCGCCCGGCCCCAGCACCACCAGCATCCCCGTCCAGCAGGGAGATTTTCAGGCACTTCCAGCGACCACTGACATCATGTCGGCTCACTCCCGTGGCTGGTTTCCAGCCTCTCGGCCACATCCTGGCGCTGAGGAGCGCACGGCCAGCGGGGTCAGGCCGCGGTGGCCAGACACACGTTGCTGGGAAACCAACCCTGGACACTGCGGGTGCTGCTGCACCAGCAATCCCACCGGGGCTGTCACAGCCCCTCACCCAGGGACAGGACAGAGGCCCTGGGGACAGGCCTGTGCCCTGGCAGCACCACCATCCCCACGGGGACACCGTCATCCGCACGGGGACACCGCCGCCCCCACGGGGACACTGCCACCCCCACGGGGATACCGTGCAGCCACCAATGGCCACACCAGCACACACTGGCACTGTGTCCTGGTGGTGACACCGCAGGGCTGGGACTCCCCGCTGGCATGGCCAGCCCTGGCTCTGCTCCGACCTCCAGCACATCGTTAATGCATAAAAACATCTTATTTCCACATTTCGAAATTAATACCCTTGCACGCATTGTAATTGCTGCATTTAAAAATAAACTGGACAACACAGAAACAAATCCTTTCAGGATCTGCAAGTTAAGCCACGGCTGGGGGTGATGGAGCAGGCATTTCAGGCCTGAGAGCACGGGAAAGCGTTACCCCGAGTGCAGACAATACACATTTGGAGCTGGGGATGCTGAGGATTTACAGACCAGCTGTAAGGTGCTTCCTGCCCTGCTCACACCGCGCTGGGGCCCGGCTGGGCCACAACCTGCAGGAGCTGCTCCAGCTCCAGCTCCAGCCCCAGCTCCCTCCCAGCACGGCTGTGCCAGCAGCCAGCTCCACTTCCCGGGATCGGGGCCCAGGAGGAGAAGATCACACTCCAGAAAAAACTGACAGACAAATATTTCTGCTTCCCAAGTTTTGTTTTTTTCATGACTCCACTGGATTAGTTGTGTGCTGTTTGTGGTATGAGTATTTTACATGTTAGGTTATTTAAATAATGGAAAACCAAGGGGAGGAGCTGGGACCCGCACATTTAACACCTATCACTGACATGAAGGTTACAGTGAAACAACAGCCCTGTATCCATGGTGCCTTGCTGGGACGTGCCTCCTGTAAACCCTCTCTGCTGGTGCCATGCTTGCATGTCCAGAGGCACCTTGCCCTCTGCTAAGTGCTGTCCTTCCCTTAAACAAATGCACTTGGGAAAAAGATGGGATAACCACACCAGTGCCAACCACGGAAAGCAAGCAGGGTGCTCACAGACACCTGAGTAAGCCAAGGAGGAAAACACTCTTCTAAGGTTCACTATCAGCTGTCCAGAGACACCAACAACCCGCTGGTAGTTACGAGATGGAAACAAATCCTCATATTGCTTACGTGGTTTGTGCTATTAAAAACAAAGAATCCTCACAGTGACTTTGCTGTTTCTACGTGAAGCGCCCTTTATTCCAGCTACAGGCAGGGAATAATTTGGAGGCAAAGAATGAGCCCCTGTAGCCATACTGGAGGATCCGAGCCCTGCCAGACGTATTTTCCCTTCGTTCCCTGTATCTTTCCCCTTCCCCTGAGGAAAGCAGCAACACGAATCGACAAGCATCAATAAAATAAAAGCAGCAAAACACCCCACTGCTGGCAGCCAGCACTTGCTCCTGTTTGGCTGCAGGATTTCTCTGGCTACAACTGCTTCTTTCATTAACCACATATCCTTGAAAATAATGTAATATTTACTCACTTTCAATGAGTCAAAGCAGGCGATTACACGTCCGTTTTCAACTTGGCAGCTTTTCGATGGGTGTGCAAATTTACATTCCGTGTCTGGTCGTGAGCAAGTCCCCCTTTGGAACTCCCTACACACTTCCAGCGTTAGCCATTTTGTGTCCCGGATCGGTGTGACGCTAACAGCCATCTTTAGATTTTACAGGTAGTTAAAATTTCCAATAAAAACGGGCAAACGAGTAGCTGTACTGATAAACTGGAAATAATGAAAGTGCCACCTCCAGAACACTTTGTCACCAGAGTTCAGAGCGTGGCACCGTTCGTGGGGCTCGGGGAGGGCCGGGAGCGCCAGCCGGATGCGGGAGCGTGGCCGGGACTAGCCCCGAGCGCTCAGCATCCCGTCCTGAGTGCGGCCGCCGCAAGCATGGGAACGTGGCGGGCTCCGGCAGCGACTCCCCGGCTGCTCCCGGGGACGGCGGCGGGCAGGTGCCTCCAGGCAGCGGGCTCGCAGCGGGCTCTGCGGTGCAATCGGGATCGATTAGTTTGGCATAGACAGATGCAGCAGTTTAGAGCAACGACCGACACTGGGTTTGGGCTGGGTTTGGTTGGGTTTGTTTTTTTTTTGTTTTGTTTGGTTTTTTTTTTTTTTCCTCCTCCTCTCCTTGGCTTTCGGGCAGCAGAGCTCTGACCTTCGGGGCACACTTTAGTGCACAGTGCAGCGGCGGCGGGGGAGCGGCGCCGGACCCTCCTCCCGGCGGGCGCGGGGCTGGCAGCGGCGGAGCGCTGTCGTCGCAGTCTAGCTGGCAGCAAGCAAGGCAAAAGCAGCGGCTGCTCTAGAAGCGGTCCCAAGCAGCAGCGACGTCAGGAAAGGCACTTCTTAGTACCAACCTGTGGAGAGAAGAGACACGTTACGAGCGGGCGGCGCGGGCGCCCCGCGAGCCGCCGCCCCGCGCAGGGCACTCACGGCTGCGGGCGGCGGGGCCGGGCGGCAGCACCGCCGCGGGCCAATCGCGGCGAGCGTTGCAGCGACACTCCGGGCAGGGAGCCAATGGCGGGGGCCGTCTTATGAAAGGTCGCGCCTGTCAGACGCCGGCCGCGCCGCGCTGCCCCGAGCGCGCCCGCCGGGGGACGCGCGTGCGGCCCGGCCGGGAACGGCACCGGGAACGGCACCGGGAACGGCACCGGGAACCGCACCGGGAGCCGCACCGGCAGCGCCCGCCGGCCCTCCCAGCGGCTCGGGCCCGGCGCCGCCTGCCCGCCCGCCGCGGCTCCCCGGCTGCGGCCCGGCCGTACCGGCGGGGGCTGAACGGGACCGGCACCGCCCGGCGTGAGGACAGAGCCGAGACACGCCGACCCCGGAGCGCCTCGGCCCCGGCGGCGCCCGCTCGGACACGGCCACCGGCTCCGGGGCCACGCCGAGAGCTCGGGGGACACCGGCCGTGCCCCACCGAGCACCGGAGGAGCGCTCTGCCCCCGGCACCGCCACCGGCACCGCAAACCACCCGGCAATGAGGGCAAACCTGCCCCTCGCATGCCCAGCTCTGCCACAGAAGCCTGGTGGCACCTGCAAATACAGATCTGGTACAATGAACTGCGGCTCCTGTCCCACCCGAGGGTCCCAGCCCAGAGGACGGAGCACAGGGACCCGCGGGGCACGGCCTGGGACACACCGACAACACCAGCGACGGGGATTCTGCCAGCACTGCAACCCCAACAGCACCCTCCGCCCGCGCCAAGGGGATCACTATTCCCATTCCCGTCTTTCCGACGATGCTGCTTCATCACCTTCCTCTTTCCCACCACCCTCCAAGGCAGGTCACGGACACAGCCTCCAGAATCACACCCTGGGAAGCGATGCTGTCAGTGTGGATGCAAACCAACAGATGAGAAAGAGCTACAGCCTTCTTCTAGGGACACAGTGATCAGAACAACCAACTCCAGGGGAAGGAAAACACACCTAACAGAGCTAATGAGATTACAACAGGCACCACGGGTTCTTTGCCAGGACACTTGAAAGCATGCCACATTCTTAATTCCTGTTAGCAAGAGACAAACAACTACATAATTACTTGCAAGCACAAGTTAACAACTAAGTCTGTGTGGTAAACACAGATACTCATTTGCTTCAACTGCCTGAAACTCTGAAGTTTGGGGTCATCCTGCACCAGCAGTCACTACTCCTCAGTGCTTGGGATATTGAACTCTTAGGTCTTGAAAACTTGCTCTGTAACAAGTGTCCAGGCAAACCAGCTGGGTTCTTGCTCTTGTGCCATGATTCCCAGCCATGACAGATTACACAAAGAGATGTGAAAGCAGAGAATGTGCTGCTAGGGCCTCGTAACAACAGGTCCACCAGATCCCCCAGGCATCCCTGCATGCCCGCGCAGCAATACCAGCACATCAGAGCGCTTCTGGAGGCCTAAACACGCCTCCCAGCCTTCAGCCACGGTGCACTGCAACTTGTCCTGGATTTGCATCCTCCCACCATCACTCCTGCACTGCACAAAATGACTTGTGTCATTTTGTTAGGAACATTTGTTCCCTGTGAGACCCTCAGGGCAGGGTGCTGCCAACGCCAGCAAGGAGGGCTCTATCACAAAGCTGTGGAACAGCTCTAAGCAGGGTTTTCTCCTGTTCATCAGCTTGGTAACCAATCCATACCGAGCATTGATTTTTCCAAACACCAAGAAGAGTTAGAGCAGCAAATTGATGCATTTTATACGCTAAAGCCAATGCAAGGTAAAGGCCACCATTTCCAAACAAGATGTTTCACTCTCATTCACCCCTAACAAGAAGTGAAAGAGAGCACGAAGGCAGCACCCAAAATGAAAGCAGATGAGAACGAGCTTTTGTGCTCACGTGGACTGACAGAAGTATTCCTGCTAAGACTCCCCGAACTATGTTTTACTCCCAGGTTTGTAGTAAGTTTTCTGTTAGGATTTGGACAATCACCCACTGGAAGGGAAATCCTGCTCCTGCTGAGGTCAGTGACACACTTGTGACTGCACTGAGCCCAAATTCCACCCTTCCTTCTTCAGGCTGCCAGCCACAAAAAGAAAAGTATTACTCTAAGGAGCTGATGCCTTGAAGGTAAATCTTCAGAACACGAAGAAATACTAGATGTATATTTTGTATGAACAGTTACTTGAAGAAAAAGTCTTTTGTCATGGTTTGTTGTCTACCTGAAAACAGCCAGAAATGTCAGCTTTAAAAAGAGCCTTTGAGCAGAAATAAAGCCTGACGTCAGACCAGAGGTTTATCTTCAATATCTCCACTAAATAAAGGAAGATGTTAGCATAGAATTATCCTTTTTTATTTGCATAAACTATTTTCCCGTCACTTTGGAATTCTCTTGTGATGTTCGGTCACTAAGGAGTCCTCAGAAAGCTCCACATGCTAGAAGATGCACTCACTGTGTGCAAAACCCAGCTGATATATGTCATGTCTCCTTTGGGCTGTCCCTGGTAAGATGGGAATGACTGCAACAAATCCAGAGGGAGAACCATAGGGACAGGACAGGAAAAGGATTGAACTTTTTAATTTAATTAAAACTGATTTAGGGGTTGACGGTTTCTAGACCCCACCTAGCAGAAGAGCCAGTACTAAAGGCTCTTGTGATCCACAGGTGGGTTTTAAAGTTCACCTTTTGAAATTTGTAAGCGTTTGCTACTTGTCTTGGGAATATTGCAACATTGGTTTGGCCAAAGCAGAACCTTGCCTTCATGGAATATCAGGATACAAGGATTGAAAACAAAAAGTGATTCTCAGAAGAGACGGAAGAGAGAAATAACACAGAGAAGTCATTCCTTAGGAGGGTTAGTTGTCTCCTGAGCTGGGTCAATGAAAATGATTAAGAAGCAGCCTCAAAAATCAATGGAAAGGTTATCTGGAAATGTCCAAGAAAGTGAATCTGACCCAGAAGAGACTCCTGTTACTTCTCCTTATTGCTATAAAGAAATGTACAGACAGATTAATGATGCATTTTTCCTCCTCATTACAGTCTTTGACACAAAAATAAGCTATCTCCCTGCACTGAGAATTGCTCCCAAAGAGGAGCAGTGTTTTCACTGTTCCTGTACCTGGGTTCGCTGGACATCCCTGTCTTCTCTATCTCAGTTCACACACATCTCTCAAAGAAAGATGCAGAAAGCTGGGCAGGCAAAAAGCCCAACACTAAAGGAGAAGATGGCAGGAAGAATGCTATTTTTGTGCTCAGAGAAAGTGGAAGCTGAAAACACCAGTCTCAATGACATGAGAACTGTCAGCAAGAACAGATAATTACACAACGTGAATTCATCCACATGACAATGACTCTAATGAGATAGGAAATGGAATAAAATCAATATTCTATTTACACTGACAGGGCAGTCTCAAAGCTTGAAATTGCCAAATGTCTGTCTTTTAAATCAAGGAACACAAAATTACTGACTCCTTACAGTATTTTCAAAACACCTCTGCCAAACTCAAAGTTTGCAAATAACATATCTCAATAGAAAATTTGGAAGAGATACAGCAATTACTCCATGGCACAATTGAGGGATATAATTATAGCACTGTCACAAAATTAGGCTGAAACAATGAGCTAATTAACATCTTGTCACATAACAGTATAGGACTGGATAAAGAAAAGTATTCTTTAGTAAACTACAGCTGAAGAACCCAATTCTCTCACACTCTGGGCTGCACCCACTGCTCCCGTAGGACAGCACGGAAAAGCAAGCTGACTCCTCTTTCAATTTTGTACTTTTGTAGATTTCAGGAAGAAATGGGAGTGCAAAGGCAGGAGGAGAGAGCAGGCAGCTCTAGAGCAGGACTGCCAGGGTGCTGCAGCCTGGGCTGGATTTCACAGCTCCCCAGCCCAGCAGCCCGGGACTTGGAGCCTGGTTACAAGCACATGTTGGCTTTGAACTAAGTGCCACACCAGATTCGTAAAAAAACTGCCAACACTCCTTCTATGACCCAGATATTTTGCATGATATACATAGTTTTACTACTACTACTAGTAGTATTTTAAAGGTTTTTTTCTGTACTGTTTTAGCTCTGACAGACTTGCCTGGTGCAACCTCCCACTGACTTCAGTGGCTCCTCCGGCACATCCCCATCAGACGTGGTTTCATCTTGAGTCTGTTTCACAGTTTCTGAAACTGTTTTAGCAGAACCACCTAACTGTGACATTCCATCTGAATTTAAGACACCCAAGTGTACTCGGTTCACGAAAACTTGGTAAAAAATGAAAAAAAGAGGCAACGTGATGTACACTGTGTGTCCCAAGCACGTGCAGAAATCAGGAATTGCTCCAAGAGTTCCCAAATCAAACTGTGAACCAATTCCCACAGCAGCGCACGGGCACTGACGTACAAATCCCACAGCCCAATCCTCTCTTACTTTAGATTACAGTAATGCTATTTTCAAGTCAGAAAGTTACACTGCAAATTCCATAAGCCCTCTTTCCTTTAAGGAGCAGACAGTTACGGATTAACTGCTCTTGCTGTAATTTAAAAAATATTAAAGTCAAGAAACATGCCTGTTGATTTTTTTTTTTTTTTAATAGCCTGGGGTATATATCAATCTCTGTTACAAAATTTGGGACTTCAGGGACACAAAGCATTCAGAGTTTGACAGCATGAGCTGGATGTGTATTTCAGAGCAAGAAGAGGAACAGGCCAGTCCCTGTCTCTGGAGAAGGACGTAGCACACAAGCTGTTATTCTGTTCTTGCAACTTTATGCCAGGGACACAAGATGGGGAAGGACTACTCTGCCTTTAATCCACTTTTCATCAATTTATGCATTACAAAGCATTTACATATTCATCCCCACCCACCACTGAAGTTGCAAATACTGTTTCTGGTAATAAAACATATTCACACTGTAATTTCTTTGCCACAACATTCACATAATGTATTTTAGAAATGGGAAGTTCTCTATTATCCTGGCATAGGGGATTCCACCAAAAAAGAAGTGACATTGCACAGGCAAGTCTAAAAAGAAGTTGGTTATCTTTAAAAATAACAATAATCTATCTAGCAATTTAAGTTAAAATTCCAAGAAGTAACAAACTGAATTGAAAAATAAAACCTTTATTAAAATCAGGGTGGTTTTTTTTGTTGTTCTAATAGTAATTTTAAACATGTTGTTTCTATACAAAGATATTTGAGAGGCCATAAAAAACCCAACTATGCACCCTTCCAAAAATGACAAGCTATTTATTAATCCAACTCTTGCACATTTTGTTTGATTAGCTGCAAAGGTACACAAGCCAGGCAAAGGCAGGAGAGCAGCAGGATGACCCAGAGCAGCAGGGTCAGCCCAGGACCAGCCCCCAGCATCCCCCCAGGGCAGCACGGGGTGCACGAATAGAGCCCTGCAGCTGTAAAACCTGCCCTGCCCGCACCATGTGGGTGTGACTGTCGTGCTGGTTATCACGCCAGGCTCGGTGGGAGCCAACAGCCACATGGCAAACCCCAGCACCAGTCCCACAGCCCAGATTCAAAGCTGGGAGGCACCAGCAGCAGCAGCAAAGAGGCAGAAACTGTCCCAGAGTGACAGGTGATTTCTAACTGCACACGTGTACGAATTTACATAAAACATGATGATTAGCATCATCCATAATAAGAATCCCTACAGAAGAAAGCCACGTGCATGACTCAGCAAGGGAAGGAACCACTTCCCTGTGACACCAAATTCAGCTGATGCTGATGGTTTCAGGGAGAAGTGACCCTGAGGAGCTCTCACTGGTGAGAGGTGCAGCAGACACCAACCCTGGCTTCCCACGGCCCTGATGCCTGAGCGTCCCCTGTACTGCAAGGGAACACAGCAGCACCTCAGTACTGCTCATCTTTCCACTTACAAACTGGTTTCCACTTCCCAGTGCAGCTGCCATGTGGCCCTGGTGCAAAGGGTGGCTTTTCCTTCCCCAGAGACAGCTGGAAAAAGCAGAGGGAAAAAAGGGAAAAAAAGGAGTCCTGAGAGACCACTGCAGTCAGCACCTGATGGATCAGGACGCACACAGGGTCACTACTAACATCATTAATTTATTAATAGCAGCACTTCCTCCAGACAAGAAGCTCCTCCCTTGGCCTCACTAACTCATCCCTGGCTGGGCCACCCCTCCCACCTTTGCCCACACCAAAAACTCCAAAGTTCTTGCCCATTCACATGACAACCACTCCGTGAGGTCAATAATTCTGAGCCAGGAGTCTGGATGCAGCCACCACATCCCTGCACACATCAAATTAACTAGCCAGATTAAATCTGAACCTAATTACCAGGAACAGAACAGGCCATTCGTGTCACCTGCTCCACGCCGGTGTGTTTTCCCGCTCTGGTGACAATGCCAGCAGCTCTCCTGGCCCTGAGGACACAGGGACCACAGTGGGACACAGTTCCCTGGGGGACACCTCGCTGCTCCCTGCCTGCAGCATGACAGGCACAGTCCCAGCCAGGCCCATGGAGTCATGGTCATCAGGGATTGCTTCATCTCGCCTCTGGCTTGAGGGCAACCAGAAAGGGACGTGAGCCCAGCTCCTGAGGAACTCGTTACACCGAGTTCTGCCTGCAGCAGCTCTTAGGACTGCTCACCTCAGCTCAGCTCAGCTCAGCCATGGCAAGCTATGGCAATGCAGGGACAACCCCACGCTTCTCCCCAGGGACCAGAACATGACACAGGAATGAGGGAGAGCAGAGCCATCAGTGCAGGTCACTTTGGGCTGAAGGAATGACGGACAGCAGAACCATCAGTGCAGGTCAGTTTGGGCTGAAGGAATAAGGGACAGCAGAACCATCAGTGCAGGTCAGCCTGGACCAAAGGACTGCTGCTGAAGTGGCAAGCCAGCACCGTGGCCTGCAGCATGGCCCAGCAGCACCGGACACAGCACTGGGAGGGAGGCCCGGGACTCCCAGAGCTCCGCAGCCACGGCAGCGTCCCCGAGTGACAGCACTGCCCTGCTGGGGACACCTGGAGCAGTGAGGCACTGCCAGCTCAGTGCCATGACAACACTGCCCGACTCCGGGCTCCAACATGACTCACAGGCAAGGACAGTCCTGGAAAACACTCCAGCATCTGCTGGGAGACAGGAGACACAGCCGACTGCATTTGCACTCACAGCTGTTTCGCAGGGAATCTCAGATCCAAAATAGAGCACTTTCAATGCTTTGATTCATTCTGGCCTTACATTTAATTTATGTTTATGATCACATCCTTCCAGGATAATAAAAAATTGTACAACTTCTCAGAAAATACAACAGATCTATATAATATACAGATATATAATCTATAATCTGTAACTAATTTCATTAGTTACATAAGAATCTAAACCATGGAGAATGGGATTTTTAATTCTCTCTGCTCCGTCACCATCTGAGGTATCAGAGATGACTTACACACTAAGCACAAAATGATTTCTCCATACACAGCAAAACTAAATCAGTTTAGGAGACACTTTCCTTGACTTAATAGAGATCCCTACATATACAGTGCTCAGCAGCACAGAAACACTTACAGATGTGATTAATTTTGGATCATGACCAATCTCACACAAACTAAACAAATACACGTGTCTTCAGGTACCAAGCAAAAGCTCCAAATCAGTCACTGGTATTAAAAAGAAGCAATAAAAACTGCATGACTTTTATTTTAGGAAAGCAGTGGAAAACATCTTTGAGACAAGTTTTTAATCAGTATTTGCTTTAGTACATTGTTACGCTTGTTCATTTTGAATGATGGCATGTCCACAGCTATCGATACCAATAATGAAAGTTTAAATTTCTACTCTTACACAAAAATCACCACATATTTGGAAAACAGCCTCTGAAATGACTTAAGAAAACCTAGTTTTTATAAAAGTGGTGATTAAAGACAGAATGCTCAAAAGTTGTAGAAAACAAACCAAATCCAAAGCAATAATTTCGTCAGTCATGCAGAAAAATGAGTGAAAGAAGTTCAAGTGCTTGTATTTCTGTTCTACCATTAGCTGTATTTAATTAGAAGAATTGAACAGAGCTGTGTCTACTTTTCGCAACAAAAATCACATCATTAAAGATTTATTTATTGAATATATTTGCACATGAATACAGGAGCTCAATAAAATGCTGATAAGCAGCAAACAAGATATCTGCCCCGGGCCTTCCTTCCCAGCAGCCTGCAAAGCTCCAGCACCACAGCAAGCACCCGCACTCCCAAAACAACATTTTTAACTGCTACACATCAAAAAGCTTTTGAAAAATACATAATTACATTATCAGGATCACAGAGTCACTACCTTTGATTTTTCACTGCTTGAAAGAAGACTCAAAGTCCACTGAAGCTGTGCCTACGTTTGGAGCACGGAAGGACTGCCATATGAAATTACAGGTAGAGTACCAGACTTCACTGAAAACCAGAAGCGGCCACACAAAGTCAAGAATGCTGCCCAGGCTGTAATAAACTCTTCCACACACTGGAATCAACATTTTTTGTTCGGATTTTATTCCAAGAGGGTCACAGAAGAAAAAACAGAGGGTTTATTTCTCCCCAGAAAGCCCTGCCGTGTTTATCAGTGCGTGCAGCCGACGGGACCTTCCTCCCCTGGCAGCAGAGGCGCGGGCAGTGCTGAGGAAGAGGAAGGGCGGGTGGCCCTGCACAGCACCTCTGCCAGCGCCTGCGCACACCCCGACACCTCCTTTATATGGGCAAGCCCGGCCTGCTGCTGTGCCTTGGGCTTGGCAACCTGCTCGGAAAACCTGACACACGTGCCTGGAGCAGCCGCCGTGCCCGGGGAGCGCCCGGGGAGCGCAGGGTGCAAGGCTCCACACCTCGCCTGTACCTACACCCACCTGACACGGCACACTCCACGTGCTCCCACAGCAGCTCACTCGCATTTAGAGGAAGAGCTGATCTCCTGGAGCGCCGGGCACTGTCACTGCAGTGCAGATAACGCCACTGCAGCAGCCTCGGGAGCACATCCCACGGGGGCCCATCCCGAGCCTGGGCTCTCACACCACACACACAGCAGTGCCCAGGGCCTTGCAGGACTAGGCTGGGCAGTTCTGACCGCTCTCCCTTTTTTAGAAGGAAAAAAAAATTCCAATTAACTTCTCTGGAAGCAGGATTGGGCCCAGAGCCCACAAATGCTCTGGGTTCCCAAGTCCTTACTCACGGCTCGCAGTTGGGCTGGCAGGCGCGGGGACGGCAGCGCGGCAGGAATGCGCCGAGCTGCTGCGGGAGGGTTTGGGAGCCCGGGGCCAGCCCTGTGCTCCAGCCTGCCCCATCCCAGCCAGGGCTCCCTACGTGCCGCAGCAAACACCAGCCATGTAGGGTACAGACGCTGCCCTCACCCTCCCCAGCCCGGCCCAGGGGGAATGCAGATGCCATCAGCTGCCTCCTGTGCAGGCTCTGCAGGCAGACCTGAACCCACAGCCACCCAAGTCAGGACATGCTATTTATAATGCTTTCAACATTTCACTTTTCTCTGCAAATAATACCTGCTCCAAGTTCAAGTCCAAGGCATATTTCGCCTTGCCAGATGATCTGCGACCGTCTCATGACTTATTACATTGTTATCGCTGCTAAGCTGAGCAAACAGGGCTGCTAAGTCTATTAATCTTCTGAAACACCAAGTCTGAAGCTGTAGAAACAAAACATCTCACTACAAGATACATAAAATGTGCTATAGAGAGATAAGGGGGGAATTCAGTGCACGCTCTGCTAAGTTTTTTCTGTGCCACTGCAAGCAAGACTGACGCACTTCTGCAAGAGCCGACTCTGGATGTAACACCAACAAGTTACATAAGGGAAAAGAAATTCCTTTTACAAGAGCAGCCTGCCCCAGGGCGGACGGCGAGGTACACTTCCCACAGGAAAACCTGGACACTGCCACCTGTACACTCACAAGGAGGACTGATAGAAGCAGCCTGGCCCAGCCAGGCGCACCATGCACAGCTGTGCAGCTCTGCTCAGAACGCCAAAGGACTGGACATATTTCAACCCATCTAGTACTTCCTGCTTTTCATTCTGCGGAAATTCATTCAGCTACTCATATACACCTTGCATATTTATGTATCAAAATAATTTTTCTGAGAAAACAAGTATTTGGCCTATTTGCCCAAAGCAAAGGTCTCAAGAGCACACAGGATTCATACATTTTATCCCAGTGCTCAGATCAGGGCAGTTATAATCTGGCTACACAAAACTCAGGCCCAGCTGCCTCAGTTTTCCTGTACAGCCTGTACATTCAAACCAAAATGAAGTCAAACTGCAGGATTCTGCACCCTTGTGACAGAAGTGCTGTCACCTTACACACGGCTGCTGTTCTTACTAATTTGTACCAACGGCAATTTTACCTTAAAAAACTCAAGATTAATCAAGCTGAATTATGAGAACTCGAGTTAGATTTTACTGAGGATAGATTATACCTATTGCAAACTTTTTTTTTTCTTCCCAGCTACTTAAAATAAAGATACCTTGGATAAAAGTATTCTTCTATAAGAATTAAATTCACAAAATCTGAAATGTGGACTATTTCACAGGGTAGGAGTTGACAGAAAGTAGACATTTAAAAAAATTAATTGACCCTTTAGGAAAAGCAATTCTTCTGATAGATAGCTAGTGGGATTTCACCCTGGGCTCAGCACACATCAAACCCAGCCCCCAAACTGCCCAACGGGCAGAGGAAACCTGGTCCCTGTCAGCCTGCCCCAGCTCAGGGTGCTGCTGGCACTCTCTTGTCGCTGCCTCTGAAGCTGCTGAAGAGACTTCAGAGCATCTTCAGCAGAACTTCTTGCTGGTTTGGAATGCACAGATCAGGGCAAACCAACATCTGTCACTGGCTTTTTTCTCTGAGCAAAGTACTGACCAGGACACTCCCCCTGCACAGACTGCTGAAGGGAGAGTGGGCTCCAGCATCCTCACAGGGACCACACAAAGCCTTCACCTCGCTGTATTTTCTAGTCTTAGGATGTATTGAAGTTTCATCACAACTGCAACACGGTTTTAACAGTCCCTTCTCTTTCCTTGTTAAT
Organism: Chamaea fasciata; assembly: GCF_029207755.1. Taxonomy (NCBI): domain Eukaryota; kingdom Metazoa; phylum Chordata; class Aves; order Passeriformes; family Sylviidae; genus Chamaea; species Chamaea fasciata. The sequence goes on along the minus strand of NW_027094096.1, from coordinate 21,049,698 downwards.
TGCTGGGAACTCTCTTTGACACTAATGGAGTTGCAGTCGCACATATTCTCGGCAGAGCAGGCTCCAAATGTCACCGAGGACAGCATTCAAACATATTTACATGTTAATCCTTTCGGTAAATAACTATGGGGTAGGAGGAAAGATGTTGTTTACTTTGCTGCATAACTTGGGAAAATAAGTTTACAGGTTCTAATTGTTAATAAAATTAAAAACTAATAATCGTTGCTCTAATCCTTAAGGCACACAAACAGTGGAGACCACCAGCCATGTAAGGGAAGGGAGAGCCCCCTGCATAGGGCTGGGCAGAGCAGGACACACTGAAGGGTAGGAATTCCCAGGGAAGCAACTGAACTCTGCCAGATCCTCCCTCTCCCTTCCCTCCGGACAGGAGTAGTAGCAGGAATTTGCTGATAAACTCATAGCTGCAAAAATCATCCTGGGCATGAACATAAATCACAAGGAATGGGATCTGAACTTTTCCTGCAGTTTCACCTTAACAAGCTGGCCTTAGCTAACAGGCTGTTTACAGCATTCCCACCGAAAATATGCCTAAGGAAAACACCCATAAAGCCTCCGAAAGTAACAGTTACCACAAGGCCTTTTACAAGCCAACACGCATGACTTCCTCAGTGTCAGAAAATGATGTCTGCAGATTATCCACCAGCTCCTGAGCAGGAATCATCCTGAGCAGAAATCATCCACTATTCGGGAATCAAGAGGTGCTGAGGCTCATCCCCCTAATTACAGGCATCCCTGTGTCACTATCACCTCCCCACTGACATTGAGCAGCAGAAGAAAACAACTAGTCAAAGGAAATAAAAACAGAGACGGAAGCCTATGATTTAATCTGAGCTGGCCATCAGATCTTCATCTACACCACACGTGTCACAATGTTCCTGTGGCCACAGAAACCCTCCTGGACAGGGAGGCTGAAACCACACGGCCTTTACAGCCTGTCTGCTCGGGGCAGCCAAACCCCAGCCCTGTGGGGCAGCACCCTCCTCCCCATGGCCAGTGTGTGCTCCAGCTGCTTGCTGGCACCCATCTGCATCTCCTGCACTTCACTGTTACACTCCAGGCCTTCCAACACAGGCAGCTCCACGGACAGGGAAGTCAGAGCAGCACCTGACACAGGGAAGCAGCGGGACACGGCTGGGACGTGGCACTAAGGCCACGGGCTGGGGCATTCACCTGCCCTGCACAGAGCCCTGGGAGGGCAGACTGCAGGAGTGCAGCGTCTCCTCGGGGCTGTCAGACACCGACAAGGGGGGGCCAGGCTGGAGGCAGCTGTGGGATACACCTGAACTGCCCATTACCCGTTCCTGCCTTCAGCCCAGAGCACAGACACTCCCCACACCTCTGGCTCCTGCAGTGGCACATCCCAACCTTCCACATGCAGCAGTCCTGTCACCATTGCAGTGAGCTGCCAAGCCTTTCATTTCTTCCTCTTTCATCTACTTTGAACGATCATAATACTGTCCTATGCCAGTGGGCCTGCTCAGGGTCAGGGTCACACGCAGCCAGCCCGAGGGGGAGCCTGCAACCTCTCCTCACTCTCACCCCAAACCTCCCCTGCAGCAACAAGTGCCACAGGTTAATTATTCATTATGCAAATCATTTCTTTGTCGCTTTGGAATGTGTTGTCACTTCATTAGAGCCCTTTCTCCGTAGTGCCAAAAAAAGACATAACCCAGTTAAGCTATTCACCATTACTGTTCGTTGCTCCCGTCCCTCTTTCCCGTTACATCCCTTCCCTGAACCTGCTCTCCTGCACTTACTATCTCTGTCACCCGCGTCCTGCTTCTCCCTTGCTCTGGGGCATGTATTCCCCACCTCAAAAAAAACCCTCCAAAAGACATTATTTCTTTCTAAAAGAAACAATCACGTATTTTTCCAAGACAATCACTTTACACAAACATTCCTGCATTTCAACGTCTTAACAAACCGACTTTGCACCTGCAAACCGAAGTTCCGAATTCAAGAACTTTCTCTAAGAAGAAAACAAAAAGCCGTTTTTCCGTCAGGGCACGGCGGCGGCTGCCGGGGCCGGGCCGTGCGGTGAGTGCGCACAGGGCGCTGCGGCCGGGCCCCCGCCCGCGGACACCGACCCGGCCTGTACGGACCCCCGGGCCCGCCCGGGGCAGCGGGGCCCGGCCCGGAGCCGGCCCCGACCCACGGCCGAGCCCGGCCCGGCGGGACCGCCGCTGGCCCCGCGGCCGGGGGTGCGGGCTGCCGGCTGGGACACGCGTGCGGAGCCCCGCGCTGCCGGAGGGACGCGCCGCGGCCGCGCCCCGCTCCCTGTCCCCGGCGGAGGACGGTCCCTGCCCCCGGCCCGCCGAGCCCCCTCCCTTCCCCGCGGGGCCGCCGCCCGCCTCCCCCCGCCGCGGGCCCGGGCCTGGCCGCCGCACTCACCCCGGGCCTGCCGGCGGGCCCTGCCGGCGCGGCCCGCCCGGCTCAGCGCCTCATGCTGACGGTGCCGCCGGCGCGGCGGGCGGAGGCAGCGGCGGCCCGGGCTCCCCGCGCCGGCCCCGGCCCCGCTTCCGCCGCCGCCCCCGCCCCGCCCGGAAGCGCCACCCGGCCCCGCCGGCAGCCCCGGGCCCGCGGGGAGCCCCGGCCCCGGCCCCGGCCCGGCCGCGCTCACCTAATCCCGGCGCGGCCTCCGCGCTCCGGGCACGGCGGGAGCGAGGGGAAGGCGCGGAGCGGGGCGGCGGCGCGGCGGGCTGCCCTCCCCCGGGGCCGCCCTCCCTCATCCTCCCCGCGGCGGAGCGGCCGGCGCCTCATGAGTCACCGAGCCCGGGCCCGCACACGTGCCCGGCCCCGCCGCCTCCGGCCGGGGGAGGGACGGCAGCGGCGGCCCGGGGGCGGGCAGCGGGGCCCGGCCGTGCCCGCACGGCGCTCCGGACCCCCTGACGCCCTTCTGAGGACACGGTCCTCTAGAGACCTGCTTCCCAAAGCGGGTAGAGGGACCCTGCTTCCCTCCCGCTTCCCGCTCTTCCTTCATCTTAGCGAGGGAAGCCTTAGCAAAGCGGTTGGTTCCGTTCGCCCGGGGGCTGCCGGCGGCTGCGGGGACGGGCACGGCTCCCCCGACAGACCGGCCCTGCCCCGGGTCACCGGGCGGGTGTCGGTCCTGCCGCCCGGGTCACACCGGCAGCGCAGTGCGGAAAAGGAGACACAATAGTCTGGATTAGCCAGCGGTGTGTCAGTGTGTCCCAGGACACGCACCCAAGGCCATGTGCAAAGGGCTCCTCGTGTGCTGTGGTGGTATCCACAGTTTGGGAAAGACATTATCGAACTGTAAAGAGACAAGGGACAAGGAAAGGGACAAGGAAAGGGACAGAGTTTATCTCCAGCGTCAGGTAGTGTTAAACATCTTTTAACACGGACACCTAAGCGGAGGGTTATGTTTTGTGAGATGAAGTAATAACGGATAATTCCTCACTTGGCTTTGGGAGACAGATTTTGTTACCTGGTCTTGAGATCTAACCTCCAGCTCCTTCCTTCATGAGGCTTTTTGTTCTATTACACAGCCTGGAGGGGATGTAATTAATTTGCTTTTCTTGTGCTCTAATCACCCCTGCAACAGAGCAGGCAGCACTTAGGAGACAGGATGAGTTTAGGGAGCATCCCTCCTCAGAGCTGCCCAGCCCCGGGAGCATCCAGGTGAGCCGTGTGCCCGAGGGGGTGCAGGCACCTCACTGCCTGGGAGAGCTTTCTGATACCTGCTGGTTAGTCCTGATGGCTTTTCCTAGAAACTGGGCACTGAAAGGACAAAGAAGCATTCTATTTTCTTTCAGAAAAATGTCATGTTCTTACACTTGTGTTTCGATGAAGTTTAATCCAGATCAGAACAAAATCCATGCCAGCTTGTATCGAATGAAATTTGATATTTTCCTGCCTTGCTGTGGTGCAGTGCAGATGTCCTCTCAGACAGCACAGCCCTGATGGGCCCTGCCTGGGAGGGAACATTGTGCTGGGCCATTTGTGCTCTTCCTGTTCCCGTTCAGCACAAAGGGCTCCGTGGGCCATTTCCTCCCTGAGAACCGACATCACCGCGCTGGGCATTTTCAGAGCACTTGTTCTGGTCACGAAGTTTCTGTACAAACTCCTCCCTGCCCAAATTCTTCTTAAATAATGGCGTGGGACAGTATTTTGGTGCTGGGAGACTGTAGCTGTGTCCTGGGCACAGTGATGGCATTTTTCACTGTATCCCATGAAGTGAATGCGATCCATTCACATCGATTTCTGCAGGTTACAGGGGATCAAACCCCAGGGGACAGATGTCAGGCACAAGCTCTATCATAACAAAGCGTCCAGGCAGAGCAGGGTAAAGAGGAAACAGTAAAGAAATCTGAGACCCAGGAGTCTCCCAGGTCATCATCCAATACCAACAACAATCACCACCTGGGACTCCAACAGACTAATTGTCTTACAGCAAAGATAAAGAAATGTGTCATTGCACACTCAGCATTGTGTGCCACTCAGTCCAGAAGACATAAATCAGTACTGGAGGACAGAGAGAAACATTGTGTGCTGAGAAAGTTTTTCGAGAGCTGTTCTGTGGTTTAGAGTCCCTGTGTGCTGTTGCAACTGGAGCAAGAAAGAGGAGCTCCCCTGGCTGAGTCAGTGCAGCCCTGGTGCTGTTGAGGTGAGAGGCTGACCTATGAAAATGGTGCCGAAGTGCCTGTCCTTCCCTCTGAGCCCAGCGGGCAGTGGGGCCAGTGGTCACCCGGGCCTGGCACTGGCACCAGTGTGTCCCAGAGGGTGGCTGTGGGCATCCCCTTCACAGCTGCACCTCAGCAGAACAAAAACACTTCCTCACTGCAGGGCTCCCACCCATGAGGGCCACGGGGGGCTCCGTGCCTGGCCTCACACACAGACAGAAACCATCCTGCAGCTCCTCCAGAGCTCCACATCCTGTGCCTTCATTCTATCTCACCAAATAGCTGCAATACAGCAGTCACTGAACCAACCTGTTCTCTGATTTTCCCTTGAGCCTTTAATAAAGGCAGACACACGAGTTGCCTCAAACCCGAACTGAACACAACTGCAACCCGTTTGCTTCCTGATGCCCTTATTTGTGCAACACTGGTGAAGCTCAAGTTCCCCAAAAAGGTCTGAGAGCAGCTGCAGTGCTGTCTCACAGCAGGCCCTGCTGCCTCCCTGCTCTTCCGGAGCGCGCTGCCGCGGCTGCTGCACGGCACCCGCAGCCCTCGCTTCCCGCCGGGCCAGAGACATTAAACGTTGCTGTTCTAGTGAGCTCATCTGCATTTCTGCAAACACAACTCACTAATTTATGACTTGGCCCCCACGCCGTTTTGTCCTTTTATTTTAAAGCCTCCTGCAACTACTGTGTGATAGTATTTTTGTCAAGAGGATGAAAATACCTATAATTTCTCCTAGTCTACAAGCACATAAATGAGCAAAATCCGCAGTGCAATTCCCAGCAAATAATTGTGATACACATTACAGCTTTTGCACTTTCTGCAAAGGCGATTTCTTTCCTTCTCTGCAGCTCATGCTGAAGCCCCTCCAGCAGTGCCTGGTCACTCCCCCAGCCCCACGGGAGCAGTGTGGGTGCTCAGCCCAGTGGCTGCTGCGTGTGATCCAATGTGGAGTTTAGTCACGGAAAACTGGCGGGACGTTCGCCAGCAGCAGCGGATTTCACGGTAGGAAGCTGAGGGTCGCTCTCAGAGGATTAATGTCATTTTAATCTCCCATGTACTTAACCAGCAGTCCCCAGAATGCCAGAGCGGGGCCAAGGAGTGATGCTGCAGGGGTGGACACCCACCTGCCTCGCCCAGGGCTGCAGGACCCTGCGGAGGAGCAGCACTGGGGCCCATTGGGAAGGGCACCCAAAGTGGTGCACAGCCATGGCGGGAGTGCCTCGCCAGCCCTGTCTCTGCTCTCCCACCAGAACACAGCAGATGTTAAACCAGCTCACAGCGCTCCTGGAAGCATGTGAACACTTCTCTCTCAATTTTCCAGCACAGTAAGCGCCACAGGTGATGAATGGATAAAAGTAGTAAAAGCAGAAGAGAAGATGCACATGCCGGCGCCATGGCGGTGGCTCCCGCGCCGTGCTCATCCCGCATGTCCCAGGAAGCAGGCTGCTGCTCACTCAGGGTGCAGCTCCACACCACAGGGCTCCCCGTGGACCCCCAGCACACACCACCGAGGGTCTGTGGTGGGTCTGACTGCGACTTTTAATGCTCTTCACAACCACAGAGTTTTGCCACTCGTGCCTTGCATAAAAATCACTTGCATTTAGCGTTCATGTCTCTAACAAATCGTTCAAGTCTTCACTCACTCAAGACAGCAAGACGCACACGCGAAAGCAGCACAAGGAAAGAGGGCACAAAACCATCCAGCTTTGCCAACAACTCACCGTCCATCACCGGCACCGCGCTGTCCTGCCGCGCCCTGCAGGGCCCCGCCCGGGCCCACAGCTCAGTCCCACCTGGGGCTCTGCGGGTGCCCGGGGAGCTGCTGGCACAGCCACCTCCTCCCCCTGCCACGGGGCCAATTACGACATGCTGCTGCTCCCTGCAACCGCAGCACGCTGCCCTAGGAGGGGAAGTGGGGACAGGCCGGAGGATGACACTTACCAACCCTATGGGGCCAAGGGATTGGAGGGAGCCCTACGTGCAGCGGTAACCACAGCCACGGGCTGGGCTTTGCATAGATATTTTCTTAAGAAAGCAAAAGTTACTTTCTGCTGGTAAAAAAGGGCCTGGCAGAGGAAGTGCTTTGCATGGCGGCCCAGCTCCTGCTGGGGCGCTCAGCCGGGGACACGGACACGTGGTTTGAAGGCGCTGGTTGAGGACATGTCCCTGTGAGCCATTAATCTGCCCGCTGGCAGCTGCTGGGGGAAACGGGCCCGGGCTGCTGACATGGGCCATGGCCCCTGGAAATGGGGCAATGCTGGGGCGGTGCCTGGGACTCCTTCCTGCTGCAAGCCACAGATAACGGCTGCCGGGCACCCACAGCAGGGCTGGCCTCCCCAGCCAGGGACTCTTGGGCCCACTTTTGCTGTTTCTGCTGGGGTTACCACCATCTCCAGGCTTCCAAAGCCAGCAGCCCTTCTGCCCAAAGCTCTGCTGCACTCAGAGCCAGCGGGAAATGTCCGTGGCTCAGCACAGGGGGAAAACACCACGGTGCCCCATCTTCCCTGGCCATGCCAGCTTTGGTAAAGCCGTGCAGTGGCTCCCGCCCAGCAGTGTCCGTGGTGGGCATGGCCCGGGGCAAGGGGTGTGTGGGCAGAGCTGAGAGCCAGCGTGGGCAGTGCTGCAGACAAAAGGCCATGTGGCTCTGCTCGGTTGTGCCAGCTGCTGGGGCAGGAGGGCTCGTCCCCACAGCCCCTGTGCCAGGAGAGCAGCCACCTCTGCAGGTCCTGGGCCCTGCCTGAGCTCGGGCCATGCTGCATGTGCAGCTGGAGGTGCAGCACGCAGCTGAGAAGCCTAGAAGCGCTGCTGAGGGATGCTGCAGCCAGCACAGCCAGGCACGGGATTTCCTGTCGTTTCTTTCACTCCTCCACCGGTGTTCCCTCTGCTCCTGCCCTGCTTTAGAGAGAGCCCTGCTGGACTCACCATCCCACCCTATGGGGTATTGCAGGAGTTTAGGGAGCAGCTTTCCACGAGTGCCTGAGCCTGGCTCACCGCATGGACCAGGCAGTCCCGGCCTGGCACAGCCCCAGCCTGGCAGCAGAGTGGGGGGAGCGTGTCTCTGTGTCTGCACAGCTTCCTCACTGAGGCTGCCACATGAACTGCCCCGTGGTGAGAAAGGCAAATCCTGAGTCCTGATTTCAATCACTCGTAAATAATAAAATCTGTTACGGAGAGTAAATGGTACACTGATTTGATTTCACTAGGATTTGGAATGGTCACCTGAGGAATATCCATTCCAGTTACAGAATTTTGTGTTTTGGCAGGGATAGGGACACTCTGGACTAGGGATCTCCTGAAGCATTTTTCCAAGCAGAGCACAGGTACCCTGGTTCCTTCTCTGGGCTTTCCAGAGGCTCAGCAGCATGGTCACAGTAAAATCCCCAATGAGGGTGAAAGGTACCCAGAAATTTCACCCAGAGAGATACAAGAGATAAAATTTCCCATGGGTGTCAGCAGAAACCCAGCATCCTCAAGGCCCCCATCAGAAAAGAGTCCTCCATGGAGAGGGGCCCTGGTCTAGTCTGAAAATCACAGCTGAAAAGCCAGATTTTCTCCTTTCTCTTGATACAGCTCTGGCTCTGCCGGGCACAGCGTGCTAGCAAACACCCCCATTTAATCTGACATCATTACCCGGGCCACAAACAGAGAGCAGGGCCCATTTGCCTCCCCCGTGGTGTCAGACATGCAGCAGGGGGAGTCTTCATGCTCTGATGAATGAGTAGGACTGCTCACTGAGTACTGCTCACAGACACACTTGTTGGCACATCGTTACTCAGGCCATGGTTTGCTCTGTGATATTGGTTCTGAATTGAGCTAAAATGTGTCGTCAGCCCCAGACTGTGCAGGGTGAGCAGTGGTGGTGGGACAGACGACAGCACTGCCCAGCTTTTTTTCCTTTTCCTTGTTATTATTCCTGAAGAGTCCAAAGCCTGAGGTTTTTCCTAGGCTGCAGTTATTAAAATGATGAGTTTCTTCAGAAAGGCAGCAAGGCCAGCCCATGTCATGGGGCTGCTGAAGGGGTTTCTGTTCCCAACATTTCAGTAGCTTTAATTCTTTCTCATTAAAGCTGACAGGGGCTGACCAATCACCCAACTCCATCCTTCTTATTATTTTTCCAAATTTTGTTCACATCTTTGTTTTGAAAAAGAACAACTGCAAAAGTTTTCAGGGGCAAGAGCATTTTGTTTTGTTTGCAAAGAATGGGGAGCCTCTGGTTAATCTGTAGGAGATTATCTGAATCAGAGGAAGTGTGGGAAACATATGGACAATCTCGTCTCCCTCATTAGGAGATAAAGAGCCCTCGCTCCTCATTTCCATCCCAGCGTTGGAGATAACAGCTTTGCTTTCCTGCTGGATATCGTGTCAAACAGATCCAGATTGGAAACAAAGGTCTTTTCCCTGATACGGGAACCAGGAGCAGGATCCTCGTGTTTTTATATTAAACCCCAGTGTGAAATAATAGTAAACTGACGCTGTTGTACCTTCTTATGTTGTTAGGCAGCTTTTGTATTTTCTGTGAGGAATTGTGTAACCAAGGCAGACCTGTGCCATGGGCACACTGGCCTGGCTGGCACCGGGCAGGAGTGGGAGCATCTCAACATCCCTGAGCTCCATCCCACACAGGACTGAGTCCAGCCATAAAGCCGGAGGGGGTTGGCTCAAAAAATAAAACATGTAATACCCAAAAGTGAAATTCATATGTAAATGCAAAGTGCGCCAGGTAAAACAACAGACACCTATTTGCTTTGTTTGGCATTTTTTCCCTTTCTAAAGGTAGATCCCAAACAAGTGATGCTACTAAAGGCATTCCTGCTGTATTCTTTGCCTTTTCTTCCTCTTTTTCTTCATTACTAAATATATCCAGGTATGTTTCTTTAAAAAAGATAGTTTTAAGAAGTTTGCAGATTTTCAGGCCTAGGACTTCATTTGATTTTCTTTTTCAATCCTACATGCTATCATCGCAGTGCCTGACAAAGAGCCAGGGGAGCTCCCCTCGTTCCCTGCCTCTCACAGCCTCCCCGGGCTTCCAGAGCAATGGCACATTCCTGCCCGCACCGGTGCAGCCAAATTAAAAATTAACTGCTGGAAACGTTCCTCATTTCTCTCACAAATCACCTGGGCGAGGCTCCCTGCTCTGAGGCTGCCGGCAGCAGTGCCTGTGATGCCGAAGCGCATTCCAGGTGCTGCCAGCAGTTCTCCAGAGGGGAGTGCTCCCATCCCAGGGCGGGGGGCAGCTGAGTGCTGCACCCACATCTCCTGCTGCCCTCAGCACACAGGCAGCACCTCCAAACCTCCTGTACAGCCAGCACGTCAGGCACTTGGATCCCATCTCCAAACCTACCATTTCCAGTCTGAGCTGCCCTGCTGGGGGGTTGTGGGGGGCACTGCCTGTCCCCTCGGTGACAGAGGCATCAGTAGTTCACATTTAGAAACAGAGGAATTCTTCAGGGAAAAACCACAGCCAACTACTTATTACTCTCAATATTTAACTGAAAGCAAGGCTGCTGCTGTGCAGGAAACAGTGCTCTGGTGAAAGCTGTGGAGTTTTTCCGAAGTATCCCTTTGCTTCCAGAGGATTTGTGCATCTGTGACCCTAAAGAGCTGCGTTTAAAAGTATCCTGCTGTGAAACTGCCAAGGGGCACAAGGGGAAGCACGAGGTGAGTCTGTCTGCACTCAGAACACAGCAATTCCAGACATGGAGATGTTTCTAAAGGACAACAATAATGCACATACAGCCCCACACTGTAGAACCCAGCCATGCTCCAGCATTGCCACAGACCAGCAGGCAGTGACAGGGGGCAACAGTCCCCTCCTGCCAAGGAAGGACATTAAAATGACATTTCAAACTCTGGTTTCATTCCTGTGTGACCATGGAGGGCTGTGGCTACTTCGCCATACACTGAATTATTACGGTATGAGGAGCGAGGCAGACGTGACTTGGTGACGCCCGTAGTTTTAGCCAGATAACCAGGACGCTGTTATTTTCCATGTTTCAGAAGCACCGGCCCCAGCAGCTGACAGCACCCCGTGCACACCGGCACAGCGGTGTGAGTGTCACAGCCCTGCCAGCAGCTCCGGCAGAGCCAAACCCGTGCCGCTGCCCTCTCGGAGCGCCAGGCTCGTGTGCCGGGAGGGAAACGCTGCTCCAGCCCTCCCCAGGGGCCCGGGCACTGCCAGGGCTGTGCCCCGCCGGGCCGGGCACTGGGAGCTCGGCAGGAAGGCAAAGCACAGCCAACGCCTCGGCGGGAGCCTCTCCGGCACCTGCCAGGGACATCGTGTCATAAACCTGCCCGCAGACAGCCGAGAGCCGGGAACGCCCTGCCCGGCCGCGCCCGCGGGGCGCCGGGGACCGGGGCCGGGCTGCGGGGACACGGGACTGCGGGACACGGGACTGCGGGGACACACGGGACCGGGGCCGGGCTGCGGGGACACGGGACTGCGGGACACGGCCGCGGGGACACACGGGACCGGGACCGGGCTGCGGGGACAGGACCGCGGGGACACACAAGACCGCGGGGACACACTATTCACTAGCCATCTATTCGTCCGCCCGTCCATCCATCCCCGCAGGAGCACAGCTCGGGGGATGCTGGGGACAAGGAGGGTGCTCAGGTGGCGTGGGACAGCCAAGACCCTCCCTGTCCCTGCCTGGGAGAAGGGATTGCCTTTTGTCACTTTACTGAAGGGATGCCGAAAGGTTTCCTCCAGCCCTGCAAACAGCCCAATCAATCTATCTTTCTGTCTCTTCAGGAAACCAGTCCCCAATTTCTTCAGAAGACACTGCTAATTCACACGGGCCTGGTTGAGACCTACTTTCAGACACATCATCTGCTATCAGACACCCTCCAAACAAGCATTTTACAGCACAAGTTTTCCCGGCCTGAGGAATTAACCAACACAGAGAAAGTATTTTGGGGAGTATTTGGGTTCACAGCATACAAGAGGCCACGTTACTTCACTGGAACAACTTCTCTGGCTGACAGCCCTCATGTGGATGCACCAGCCCCATCCTGCCATGCCCAAAGCAAAATAATCAGAATAAAAATATAGGAAGATGACAAGAGTGTTGCTCCTGCCTTGCTCTCATCAAGGCCATGTCAAAAAAGACAATTTCAGGGTTTTCTTCTGTAATCAGACATTGCTCAAGAACTGCAAACAGGATGATGGACCCCCAGGTAACCAAGGCAGGGTGATGAGCACAGACCCCACAGACAGACAGACAGACAGAGGACAGACAGAACACACCACCCACTTCACTCTGACACAAACCAAGAACTTCCAGGATCTGCTTTTCTGTGACACAGCTGCTCATAGAACATCCATCCCGTTTGTCAGTGTCCAGTGGGGTACAGCCCTTCCACACCTTGCCATGCCATGGCCAGAAAGGCAGAGCACTGCCTGCCCAGTACAGACCAGCTGGGGCAATGGGCATACTGGGACGTAGGGTGACATCCCCAGAGCTGGGGTTAATGATCAGCTCATTCTGTAAACACCAGCTGGATTCTCTAACTCCGTATTTAAATCTGTACTCTTTCTAATTAAGTAGTGACTATAGCTACACATCATAAAAATCAGATTGCAAGTAACTAATCATTAGATCATATTTTAATTGATTTTTTTTTTTTTAGTGAAAAGGGCATCTTTTGTCCCTTGTGCTTTTGAAGGGGATATAAAGAAAAATATGAAAGATACTATTACAGAAGGAGAGAAAAATAAATAAGAAGTGGCACATCCAGACAGTGAGTCCATTCAACAGGTTTACAGTCTGCATGTTACAGGCATGAAGCAGAAACCTACTTTAAAATAAGATTTAAGGAGCCTAAGGAATCAAAATCAAGCCCGTCATGGTAAGAAATACTGTTGGAGAAACTTATATTCAATGCCATCAGTGCAGCAGCCTGAATCACTGTAATGAGAGGCAGCAGCTTTAGGGAAAACGGATTTCTCTGATGTAATTCAACATGGGAATAAAGTAGCTAAGAGGAACCATTTAACTCTATTTTTGTCTTTATCTGCTTGAAGCAATACTGGGTGCTACACAGAGTGGTCTGAACAGCATTTTAGGAGGTAAGCAGGCTTATTCTTCCTCACACAGGCAGCAGGTCTGGAAAAGCTGCTTTCATAAATACAGCAAGAGTCACACCAAACCCTTGGCACTTTGTCACGGTAAGCAGAGGAATTGTTAATGAGAGCAGGATAATTGTAACTAAACATTAATTCCTCTCCATTTATTTTGGTACAAGGTCAATTCTGATGTTATTTCTTCCCTTGCCAAATTATACCAAACACTGTGCCCAAAGGTGTTGCAGGCAGGAGAAAACAAAGACTGAATTAATCTCTGATGGGAACAGGAAAAGTCATCTTGGGATCCTTTGAGGCTACTCCTGAAATCCTTCTAGGAAATAACAGAAATCAAAGCAGAGGAGAGAGCATCTGCTCATCAGCTCCAGCTCCGCGCACAGGATGAGGATGAAGGACATACACTGGTCCTGAGGGAAGGCAGGGATGAGGCTGGGACAGGCACCTGGGCTCACAGCAGTCCTGAAACACACCCAAACCCTGAATTCAAAGGGGTTTTATGGAAATCCAGCCATCTAAAGCATCCTGTGACACTTCTCTGCATGAGGCAAAACGAGCAGCGTGAAGCACCACCACTGTGTAAGGATTGCCCTGAAATGCACAACAACTGATTAAAAGGAAATTAAAAACACCCTGAAAGACAAATGGGCGCTAAAAATTATTTGCTCCCAGATCAGGGAAAGCTTATTTCTCTGTGACAGAACTCTGGACACAAACCTCAGAGAAGCCAGCATTTCTTAGGGCGGTCGATAGCTAAAGCATTCCCTGCAAAAATATTGGGTTGAAATACAAAGAAACTAGAATATCCCCATACACCATAAAGAAAAAAATAAACAGTAGGGTGATAAAGTACTTCCTCTCCTGTCAGAAATGTATTGCTAGATATAAAATCATGGCAATTGAACCTCATACATGAGGTTTTTAAATTTGGGCCTCCGTAGAAAAGTGCTCTAACAGGATGATGTTTGTTTTCCCTGGCTGCTGCTCGCCCTGGAGAGCCCCCAGCCATTGTGCTCCTGCAGGAGGAGGATTTCCGCTAGTAAACCTGCCAGGAGAACACAACCAGGCATCCCAGGAGCTGCATTTCTTTAGGAGAATGGAAAACCCCTTGAGTGCCAGGAGAGACTCAATAACAAAAGAGATGTTAGCAGCCCAAGGTCCACCAGGTAACGTCATCGTGTTTGTTCTGAGACTCTCCAGAGGCTGACCAGGGGAAAGGAGACGCTGGGACTGTTTAAAGAAAAAGAGGAAAATTCCAAATTACTTTAAAACTAGCATTCCAAGGAGGGAGGGAGCCCCCTGGAATGATTCCCACATCCTGAGCCATTTCCCAGCTCAGCTGAAGGCAGAATTGCTGTGTCCCTGCAGAGGCAGCTCCAGGCTGGTGCCTTGGCTTACAGCTGCTCCTTGCACTTGCATTTACAGGGGATGTTGCTGAGTGGTTTCACTTGTACGCCAGCTCTGAGGGTTAGGTTTTTGCACTCTGTCTCTCAGTCCCTACACCTGCAGAAGGCACAGGCCCTGCTGCTGCACGTCCCACTTCCCTACCTCCTGCCTTAGCACAGAGCAGCTTCCCCTCACGTTGCTGCACGAACACTGAGCACACATTTCCGTTGCTAGATAAACCAAACTGGGTCACTTTCGTTCTCTACTGTAACTCCTGATTCCATCTGCCTGTCCTACCACAGCCCAGCACCACAGTGCTCACACAGGCTCTGTCCCCAGCAGGTCACTTAGCCAGGCTTCCCCAAGAAGGGCCACATGCAGCAGTAACTTTTGCTGCTGTAACTTATTTAGTTATAAAAAAGACCTTTGAGAACTGTCACCTCATTCTTACCTGTTCAGCTTGCTCCTTCCTGGTGCCCCTGTGGCCCCACCAGCACAGCACAGGGTCCTTGTGCAGGCAGGGCAGCAGCAGCACGGCTCCCCTCTAACCCCTTGGGTCCCACATCCTGTCTGATGGAGCTCCTGGGGCAGGTGGGATCCATCCCCTCCCTCCTGGTCAGCACCACCCGCTGCTCCTGCCCCTCACCTGGGCAGGGGACACTCCCCAGCCCCTTCCCAGCACCTGGCTGGGTGGGCTAACGGCTCCCTCAGGGTGTTCGGAAATACCTCAGGGCATTTCCCCTGGGGGTGTTTGGAAAGCTGGGCTGTGCCAGGCTTAGTCCCCACCTTTCCCATCAGAAAGAAAGAATCAGGCCAAACATCAAGTGGGCTGTGTTTGCCCCTGAACAGCTTCACCAAAAAGCAGGTCTCTGGGAAGGAACAAGAGTTCCTAAGACCGAGCCTTGGAGCAGCTGAGAGCACAGGATTTGTTTCAAAAGGCAGCAGGCAATCTGCTGGATTGCTTCATTTATCAAATAATTTAATTATTTCATCTGGACGGTTATTTGTGAGACCTTCCATCCTGTGACTCTTATGTGGCTGAGTCAGGAAGTGAGGCAAGAGTGCAGGAATGAACAAAGCACCAGTTAAATGTTCCACTTCACTTATGTGGGTCAAAATCTCGATAAGACACAGAAAACTGAAAGGAAGGTGAGTCCTGCAGGCACCTTGCTCTGACATGAGATCCCTGCAGTGCTCTGCCCCCCGGTGTTGGTGATGCTGCTGATCCCAAAGCTGCTTTGAACAGACAGGTGAAGCTCTAAGTGTTTCCACGAGGGCTGCTGCACACCCGGGAAGCTGCCCAGAGAGGTGAGCACACCTCAGCAGCCAAAGGAGGTTGCTGGGCTGGTGTGCAGGCTGCACAAAGGGTAAAGCTCCTCCTGGGCTCCAGGAGGACTATTTTTAGCTTAAATATTTTTAGAAAGAGAAAACCAAATCGAAACCAAGCAGAAGTCAGTTGAATTAATATCTCCGTTACTGCCAACGTGAGCAGGTAAACTCTGAGCTGCCAGTGTGGCAGTGACATGGTCAGGACACGCTGGTGGGATCACACAGAGGTGTCAGCTCATCCCAGTGCCCAGGGCTGGCCAAGCAGCCGCCCCTCACACAGCTCAGCCCTGAGCCCACGGGCCCTGTGCAGCCTGTGTGGGCAGTCTTGCTCTTCTGGAGACAGGTTCTTATAAATCGTTGTTAAAATAATGCAGGGCAGGAGCTGCTGTGGCACAGAGCACTGCAGAGAGCTGGGGACAAGGAGCAGGGGCACCTGAGCCCATAGCAGCACTGCCTGGCAGTGCCGGGGCAAAAGGTGATGGGAACAAAGGCAAACCGGGGAAATTCCCTCTAAATGTCAGGGAAAAAACATTGCAGGACGTTTTACACATTCCAAGCTGCAGAGGACCTGAGGTTTGGTTGGGTTTGGAATGGATCAGGAGTAGATCCACGTGTTTCCTCCTGGGTGTGGAGCTGGCTGCAAATTCCCTCCAGAGACAGGTTCAGCTGGCACCAGGAGAGGGGACTGGGAGCAGCCCAGTGTCTCGGGCTGTGTTTGCCTGGGGAAGTGGCAGCTGGGCTGGGAGCACTGAGCCGGTCTGGCAGAGCCAGGGCAGCCCCGCAGCCCCGAGCCCTGCCCTCACCACCCTTCCCAGGAACAGTTATTTTTAGGTCACTCACCGCCACTAAAACATACTTGGACTGTTTTCAGGCTGACTCACAGCTGAATTCCTGTTCTGGAGGCATTTTCAGCCCACACCCAAAATAAGGGAAGACAAAACAAAATGAAACTAAAAAAACCTTGTCTGAATCAGAACCAAAGCCGGTGTCCAGCTGGGCTGCTGCCAGTGCCTGGGGGAACCTGCACCCACAACCCAGTGCCCATCACCTGCACCCACACCTGCACCCACCTTAGCCCAGCTCAGGTAAACCAGGTAGTGCTCTGGAGCTTTATTAATTTAAATTTTTCCATGTGCTACTCAGGAGGAGAAGAATTAAGCAGAGAGGAACATGTATGTGAAGCTTGAACGTAGTGGGGTTTTTTTTTCTCTTTTTTAATCACATTTTTAATTGCAAGACCGGCAGCATCACAGTAAACTGTGTAATGATCAGAAGGTTCTCTCATCAATTTAGGGAAGTGGAAGCCAGTGAGACTTTGGAGATTGCCCCTAAATCAAAGGTACAGAGCAGGGCTGTCTCAGGAGGGGGAAGGAGCAGAGCCCAGCAGGTCTTTGAGTCCCTCTGCGGTGCCTGGGCCCTGCCTGGGGCTCCCCACCAAAGGGAGCCTGCCCTGGGCAGTGCAGCTCATAGGTGACCAGGCAGGTGCTGGGGCAAAACCAGCACCACTGTGCTGGAACTAGGTGACGGAACACTGGGAGCTCTGCTCGCTCTGGGATCCCAGGACACAGGCACTGGTCCTGCCTTTGCACCTGCCTGATGCTGGATCTGTGGTATTTATCGACAGAAAGGCGCATTTGATGGTTACCCGTGGGTAAATGCCATGCCAGTGTGTGCTCAGGCAGGAACCCTCAGTGACCCAGTCACTTGGAAGGAGCAGATCACCCTGCCCACCTCAGTGGACACAGCAAAACAAATAATTGAGCATATTAATCCATAAAAAGTGTCACTGCGCGTTATTTACAAGGAGAAACCAGCTCCTGGCCACGGACATACGGGCATGGGGTGCCACGTGCTGTGCAGACACCTCTGGAGGGGACAGTGGCTCCAGTCCTGCCTCGGGGCTTGCGCAGGACAGTGAGAAGGACCCAGGCAAGGCCAGGGCAGTGACACCTGATGTGTTGGGCTGGCAGAGCCTCCTCTTCCAGGGAAACCAGCCTCGAGGAGGAAACCTCAATTTACGAAGCACCTTGAGCCTCTGCGTGGCTGTTTGTGTGCAAAAAAAAAGCCCAAAGTGAGTCAGTTTCTTCTGCATTTCTGCCAAGAGTTCAGGGTCAGCTCCCTGGCAGGCCCTGAAGTGCTGCTGCTGTGTGAGGCTGGGAACCAGACCCTGCTGTGATAGCGCTGTCACAGGGCGGTGCCACAGGACCATGTGACCCGCTCCAAGGCACATGCTGAGGTTCCATGGATACTCCAGAGACCAGCAAATAAAGTAAAACAGCACAGAGGAGCCTGTTTGTGTGTTTTAAAGCAGTTTATTATCCGGGGGCTGGGGCCACCTGAAGCGCCCGAAGCGCAGTGAAGCACATTGCAGGTGACTGGCACATGTGAGAGCAGAACCCAGGATGGGCTGGGTGAGACCTGACAGCTGTGCTGTTCTCTGTGTCACCAGTGGGTCCCTGTGACTGACACATGTGAGTGCAGAACCCAGGACGAGCTGGGTGGGACCCCATGGCTGTGCCATTCCTGTGCCAGCAGTGAGTCCCTGTGTCAGGAGGTGACACAAATCCAAGAGCAGAACCCAGGATGGGCTGGGTGACACCTGACAGCTATGCCCTTCTCGTGCCAGCGGTGAGTCCTGGGCAGGGCTGGGCCCCTGGGTGCCTGCAGGAGGGCAGCAGGGCAGGGGAGGGGGCTGCCCACACTCTGCCCACCCTCCCAGCAACCCCAGGCAGCCCGAGCTCACAGCAGCTCATGCCTCCATCGATCTTTCCCCCGTCTATTTGAAGTCGGGTCAGTCCATTGCAGAGTAACTTGTGCTGCCAATCGATCCCGCAGGGATCAGGCAGGGACTGGCTCCTCATTAGTGAACTGGTTCGTTAGTGGAACTGCTAATGAAGTTTGAACTCTGAGGTCTAAATTCTGCTTCAGGCTATTGATTCCAGGGGCACTTACAGACAGTTATATTGAAGATAGGTAACTCCACACCCTGAGAAGTGGCTGTGTGAGCCCACGTGGGCGTGCCTGGCTGTCCTGGTGATGGATGAAGGCACATTTTGTCCCAGCCCAGGCCCACGTTATGGCTCACAGAGCAGCTGCCTGAGAGCAGTGTGCTCTCCCTCCAAGAGCTGACTTGATGGACTTTTGAAAGCAGTATTAATGGGTTGTGGGGTGTCCCAGTCCCGGAGCAGGGTCCTGCTGTCCTGCTGGGGGTGAGCAGAACATCCCTCCTGGTTTGCTGGAGGCAGCTCAGCAGAAGTCTCCTGTGCAATAAGGCAACGGGTGCATTTAGAGGAACACAATCAGCTCTACCTATTCTATTGCATAAATAAAGTTATCTAAAAAAAAATGGCACATTGCTGAATGCTGTCCCTGTGAGAGCTTCCTCCCAGACCTCTCCCACTACAAGGGGTCTCCTGACTCATTCACTTCCCAGTGGCTGTCAGCCTGCCCAGGAGCTGTCTGGTTTTGGCCACCAGCATCTCTCTGAAGTGGTCCCCCATGAGGAAATAAAAAACAGGATTAATGGCACTGTTGAGAAAGGCAAAGGGTCTGGTGATGATGTAGATGGTGGTGATGATTCCCTGCGTGCACTCGGAGACGTTCAGGGCCGGGATTCGGGAGGCGATCCGGATGTTGCGCATGACATGGTAGGGAGTGAAGAGCAGGGAGAAGATAACCACGGTGAGGATCACCAGGGCCAGGGGCTTCTCCAGGGTCAGGGCAGAGCTGCTATGCTCACTCCTGTTCCTAAGGAAACGAACCATCTTCACGTAGAAGCAGCACATGGTGAGGAGAGGAATGAGGAAACCAAAGACTGTCAGGAACATGCTGTAGATGAGGTTGGTCACCGGGTCTCCAGAGCTGGCGTAATCAAGACACTTGTAACTGTTGGTGGGGGTGAGAGGCTCCAGGAAATGCACCAGTGGCAGCAGCTCCAGGATCACCCCGATCCATACGGCAACAGACACCAAGACAGCCGTCCTCCTCCTCTGCAGGACGTGGTCCCTGAAGGGGCGTTTGATCAGCATGTACCGGTCCACGCTGATAGCCGTGAGGAACAGGATGCTGCTGTACAGGTTGGCATGCAGCAGGAATCTGTTGCTGTAGCACAGGATGCCCTCGTTTGACCACTGATCACTGGAGTAGCTGTTCACCAGTATTGGCAGAGTGCACAGAAACAACAAATCTGATATGGATAAATTGAACAGGTAGATGTTGCCGCTTTTCCATTTTTTCAGGCAGAAAATGTAGCCAAACACCACAATGGTGTTTCCAATGGCACCTAAAATGAACTCAAGGCTGTACATGGTGGAGAGATAATACTTTTCTAGTACTCTGTTCGTCAGAGAACAGTCACTGGTCTCGTTCACAGCCTAGAAAATCAAAAGGAAAAAATAATCACCAAACCAAATAAAAGGTCATTGCGCAGTTATTGTTCTATCATTGCTGGAATCAGTGACTGCAGCCTGCAATTTCCTTCCAGCCCACAGGGTAAGGAGATATGTGACCTCGAACGATGTCTCTCACATGTGGGGTTGGTACTTGCAGACACTGATCAGAGCTACAGAACAAGATGAAAACCCGCCTGAGCAAAGACCAGTGTGAGAAACTTGTGTGGGAGCATCACCTGAGCAGAGGTGTCAGCCACAGGGTGCCAGCTGCTGCCTGGCCAAACCCTGGGCGGTGCCAGGGGCCAGGAAAGTGAAACCAGCCTGTGGGTGCCCTGTCAGAGCCTCATGGAATCATCTGCCCCTGTTACCCAACACTGGTCCCGTGGGTGCTCCCTCATCTCTGAGGCAGAGCTTTGCTGACAAGGCTGCTGAGGCATGGAGGCACCAGCCTGGAACTCGTTAGGGAACCAGGAGAGATGTGTTTGTTAAATTAACCCAGCCCTTAATCGAGCTCTTTGTGCACTGTGCTGGTAACTGGGTACCAGAACTGCACAGAGGATGGAGCACATCTCCTGGGCGTCCTGCCAAAGCTTTCTTCAAAGCTGCATCACACACGAGCTTGCTTCTTTCTAAAGGCTGGTTTAAAAAGTGCTTCCAGGTACAGGGAAGGAAAGAGAGCAGGCTCCCAAGTGTTTACTCCTCTCCTCAGCAAAGCCACCTGCCCCTGCAGGATACAGACAGCTTTTGGAGAGAGCCTTGGATAAAGTGTCAGCAAACAACTGGAGAGCAGGGGAAACCAAATGCCAGAAAGTGGGACATAGAGCAAAACTGAACTCGAGCTAAGCTAAAGCATTTCCAAAGGTGTTTTGGTGTCAAGAACTCATTCACACGTCCCTGCCCTCAAAGCCCTGTGTTTCATTTTGAAGGAAGATCATGAGGCAGAACAAAAACTTCATAGAGCAATTTCCATCAAGTCTCTACACTTATTCTGTGCCCCCCAGGAGACAGAAATGCTACAGAGAGTGCTCGCTCTGCTCAGACCTCACCTGCTGCACCTGCCGAGCCCTGTCTGCTCGGCTCTGGAGGAGAAACTCAATGCCTCAGTGAGATTCTAAATCCAGAAAGCACATCACAGACACCAGCACTTCAAACAGCGATGATAATTTACAGTTTGGTACGGACAGATACATTAATTTAACAAATTCTTAGGAAAAGGCTGATGGATCACTTTAAGGGCAAGAAGGTAAAGCAGTTAGAAGCCCACCCAGAAATGGGCTTGGCACAGGAACAGGAGGTGCTGCCCAGCACCGGACCCCTTACCATGCCCAGGGCTGTGGTGCTGCAGGTCCCGGCAGGGCTCTGGGGTCCCAGAAGAGTTGTGGTGTCCAGGCAGAGCTGTGGGGTCCCGGCAGGGCTGTGGGGTCCCAGAAGAGTTGTGGTGTCCAGGCAGAGCTGTAAGGTCTCGGCAGGGCTATGGAGTCCCGGCAGGGCTGTAAGGTCCCGGCAGGGCTGTAGGGTCCCGGGGTGCAGCCCCGCTGCCGCCGCCCCCGCGTTTGAGCAGGATTCAATCATTAACGAGGGGAGGCGAAGGCGGGATCTGCCGGGCTGAGTTGCCGAGTCGCAAACAACACTTCCCCTTCACGGGAGCCCGCTGGGAGCCCGGCCGGGCCGCTCGGAGGGAGAGGACAGCCACTGCTGCCATCCCACAGCCCGGGACAGCCGGGGCTGCACGGGCACAGCCGGGGAAAGGACAGACTTGGGTTTCTTACAGCAGCACATCACCGCTCCAAAGCTCGCTGCTTTACTCGGCATTGATACATAAACTATTGCCAAAGATAAAAACACAGTGAATGCTGCTAGAGCAGAATGAACAAACCCCGCCGTGACTAATTCCACCCCCTCTGCCATGGGCACTTCCACTGAACCAGGCTTCCTCAGGCCCCATCCAACCCAGCCTTGAACATCCTCAGGTACAGCAGCCACAGCTTCTCCACCTTTTCCTCCACCTCCCCTTTATTGTGATGTACTCCTCAGTTAGCAAATATTAACCCTATTAGTATATATAAAGAGCTAATGTAGTTTTTCTCTGTGGACAAGGCCAATAAATCAGCTTATATTTAGGCATTACAGAAGCCGATTTAAAATTTCCCCCATGGCTAATAACCAAGACTGGCTTCTCATTTACCAGCTTTTATTTTGTTCATTCAGGCAACTGCTGTTGCACTGAAGGATAAAATAGGGCTGAACAAATGGAGCATTTCTTCCTTCCTGCTGCAGTAACTCCTCAGAAAACTGGTGAGCGAGCAGGAACTGCTCCTTAACGTCATTTCAGTAGGTTTAGATTGGTCCCTGCTTTACAGCTCTGTGACTATTGCATCAGTTGATTGTATTTCTAAGCGGTTTCTAACCCTCAGTTATTTTGAGGCTGCCCCAGTCCCACGTGCTGGCACCTGTAATTCCATTGCAGCCGTGTCCGTAGGGAGCCTCTGAGCTGGGGTCTCAGCAGCAGACTCTGTGGCTGCTGCGGCGTCTGGTGCCCTGCAGCTCCTGGCACGGCAGGCTGGAGCCCTGCTGGGGGGTTCAGCCCAGGCTGCAGCCAGGGTCGGCCTGAGGAGCAGGAGGAAACCCGAGAGCTGGGTGGGGTGACCTGCGCTGGCAGCGCTGGGACCGAGCCGAGCCGAGCCGAGCCCTCTAGAACAGCTTGGCCAACACTCCCAAAAGTACCAGAAACCCAAGAGTAATGTCGGGTTCTGGGCTTTGGGTGGTTTGTTGGGGATTTTTCGGGGTTTTTTAACCGGTGTGGTACTTCAACAAAAAGTTAAGGATTCTTAAGAGCTGGGTGACAGGGAAGCCTGGGCTGGTGGGGATACTTCGAGGATGCTTCATTTCCTCCTTGACTCACTCACAACCATGAACCAATTCCCTTCACACACCTACCACTGCACCCTGTGCTAGGAGAGTCTGTGATCAGTCTCCCTGTGCTTGGGCATCCTTGGGGGCTTTGATCTCTGTCCCCAGAGCTGGCTCCACACAGGGTTGTGAGCCTGAGCTTTGTCCTTGACTGTCAACCACCAAATCCCATCCTCCCTTCAAAGGAAGGCTTTTGGAGACGTACCAAAGCCTTCCCTTGTGGTGGTTTGTCTTGTTTTCTGGTGTGGATAAATGGCTTGCTTACTGCAGCTCCAGCCTCTCCTGCCAGCAACATCAATAGTGCAGCTTTCACTGCCTCATTTTGTGCCCCACCAGGCATCTCCAATCCCAAAAGTCTATTTTAGGAACCTAAACAAAAACATACAGCCCAATCAATCATGAGTCCATGTTTAGGTGCTGGTGCTTAAAAGCCATTTACTTCCAATTTCAGTTCCAAGAGAGTCCTATAAAAACACACAGGGGAAGGTTGGCAATTTTTGGCCGGCATTGTTTCTTGGAACATAAATTTTTCTTCTGCCTTACAGGCAGGCATTCAGTGTCCCTGACACAGCTGATGCCCGAGCCACCGTGGAGGAAACACGGCATTGGTGGCAGCATGGACAGGGAGGATGGCCAGGTTTGCTCCAGCTGGGCTGGCACAGGCACCTCCAGCAGCCCTGAAGGGAGGCAGAGCCCACTGACCCCAACCCTTCACCCAGAGCTGCTCTGTCAGCAACATCCCAGTTCTGCAGGGCAGGAGAACGACCAAAGCCAGGCTGGGTCACCGCTGGGGGACGTGATGTGGGCATGTCCCCTCCCAATCAGAAACACAGCCATCCTCCCTCAGCAGCCCCTTAAGCAAGGCTGGCTTCCAGGAAACCCCGACTGGGCTCCTTCCGTTGCATTCACTACCCAGAAATGCCCATCCCAGAACATTCCTGTGGACGTGACCCTAAAACTGTATAGAAAATCAGACTGAAGGCGTTACTGAGCAAAACCCCAAAGCCCAACTTCCTCGGGAACACTGAGAGGCTGTTAATGAATTCCAAATGTGGGAGGACTAAAACTGCAGTGGAACAGCCTGTGGCAGCAGACAGGGGCCCAGTGTGTGGGTGAGCGCTGGGGTGTGCTGGCAGTGCTGCAGGGAGACCCCAGGAACAACTCCCAGACACTCTGGGATGGAGCACATGAGCACAGATGTGCATCCAGAGGTGTGCAAAGGGAACCCTACCCCACCACTGCCCCTTCCCTCCTCGGCAACCCCAGCCCTGCCCCGTCCTCACCGCAGTGGGCAGAGCTGGCACCTGGGGCTGGCTGCAGCACACCTGCCACTGCTTCCCCGTGGATGGGACACAACACACTGCACTGCAATCGAAAACAGCTTTAATGTTCACATTCAACTTAAGAAAGATGGAAACCAGCGATCATTCCGTACACATTCCATCCGAGCAGGCCGCACGCACTCAGGAAAAATAACTCACAATTATTGAAGATTCAGTGCCTTTTATGCAAAAGAAAAGCAGGATACATGAAGTACCTGCTCAGTGTTTGATTTGCTTAAACCAACAGCCAACCCCTGCATTCATGCTTCAGTCAGAAGTTTTAGGGTTTATATTTAACACACAAAACATTTACTCAGAAATTATTTGTTCCACACAACCAGCTGGACCACGTTTCTTTTTCAAGCCTGTAAAGCTATTAAGTAATTCTACTTTTAAGAAATCATATGTAAAACCTGATAAAAAAATTTAAGGACAATTAGAACACCTAGTACATGACTTAAGAGGTAAGTAGAGCACAGACCATGCATCAGTGTTATCATAAGGCTGGGACCTTCACAACTTCCTTTTTCCACTGAATATCTAGTGATGGTTTGCTTCACTATTTCCTGCTGGTTCAAAGATTAAAGAAAGGAAGTAGGAATAAGATAAGTGCTTAAAAAAAACCAACCCATAACACAACAAAAACCCTCAAATAAGCAAAACCCCCCCAAACAAACAAAGCCCAAAGCACTTGCACAATTTTTCAACCATCCCACCCGGTTTCCAAGTGCTTCCCCCAAGCTGTGCAGGGCAGGAGCAGCAGCCCCAGCCCAGCCTAGGATGATGATGGGCAGGTCCCTGCAGCTGCCCCGAGCCTCCTGCAGCCTCCCGGGGCTTCTGCTCACCCCATCACCCCTGGCAGCAGGAGGGCCCTGCTGCCACATCCCACACAGTCAAAGGGGACAGGAGGAGAGCAGCCACCGAGCACACAGTGTGCCCACAGTGACCCGGCCTCTGGCACACAGCCCGGTCTGGAGAGGTGGTGACAGGAAGAAAGAAACGCAACAGAGACAAGACACCAAACCCCGGAGGCCGCAGGGCCAGAAGAGGAGCCCCAGGGCAGTCCTGGCAGCCTGGGGGTTTGAGGTTCAGACGATGGCACTGGAGGAACGTGTGGGTTAGGATCAGGCTGATTTCCTGCCAGAGAAGGTGGGAGATGCTGCAGCCCCAACACTGCGGGAATGGCAAGGGAGACACGATCACAGAATCCAGGACAGAATCCGGCACAAGATCCAGGACAGAATCCGGCACAAGACCCAGGACAGAATCCAGCACAGGAGCCAGCACAGGAGCCAGCACAGCCCCAGCCCCACGGGGGCCGCGAGGAGGCCGAGCAGAGCACCTTTCCCGCTCACAGGTTCTCCCTCAGCCAGTCCAGGCAGGTGCTGAGCAGGCGGTGGCCCAGGGCCAGCTCGAAAGGCCAGGCCAGGAAGGTCATGGCCCCGTGGAAGGCGTCGGTGGCGTGGCGGTGTGTGACGGGGACGCCGGCGGCGCGCAGCCGGCCCGCGTACATCACGCCGTCGTCCCGCAGCACGTCGTGCTCGCAGGTCAGGACGTAGGCCGGGGGCAGCCCGCGCAGCCGGGCCTCGCTGGCCAGCAGAGGGGCCGCGCGGGGGTCCAGGAGCCCCGGGTAGCTCTGCCCCAGCCCCGCGCCGCCCACGGCCGGGCTGCTGTACCTGTGAGCCCCCCTCATCCCGGCGGGCAGCCAGCGGCTCCAGTTCACAAACTGCAGCAGGCCCCCGGCCTCGGCGGGGATGTGCGTGTTGGAGGCCATGGCCTCCCTCAGAGCGGGCTCCGAGGTGAAATACTCGCTCCAGAACCTCACCATCAGATCCCTGCTCAGGACAGGCTTGTGCGTGTTGTCCCGGTACGACGGCAGGTCCAGGTCCAGCGCCTGCAGGGCTGGGTAGATCAGAACTTGAGCTTTGAGCTTGGTTTTGACTTCAGGGTCCTGCGACAGCTGTGGGAAAAAACCAGAAACCATTGCAAGGAATTGGTAAAGGTGTCAATTCTCCCGTGCTGACAGATCAGATCTTCAGGCAGCAGCTGACAGAGCGAGAGGACACAGCCTTAAGCTGCAACAAGGGAAATACAGGTTGGATATTAGGAAGAAGTTTTTCACTGAAAGAGTGATTAAATACTGGAATGGTCTGCCCAGGGAGGTGGTGGAGTCACCATCCCTGGAGGTGGTTAAAAAGAGACTGGATGTGGCACTTGATGCTATGATCTAGTTGAGGTGTTAGGGCTGGGTTGGACTCGATGATCTTGAAGGTCTCTTCCAACCTACACACCTTCTGTGATCATCGTCTTAAAGAATTAAGACACACATTTTGCAACATGAGCAAAATAAGATTATCAATAAAACCAGGATAATGAAATTCTGAATCTATGGGCATGTCATCTAAAACAGCACACTGTAACAAAAATTCTCAAACATCAAATATAATTTATTTTTATTTCTTATATTGAAAGATAATGATTTTTGGGAAATACTCTTTTTGAAATTTTGATGCTTTCTGAAGTATTGACAAAAGATTTTCTACGGCTACAGAAAATTTCTATTCTTACGTCATGAAACTTTCAGGTTGCTGGGTCTCCTTATCATTTCACACAATTTAGAGCATGTTCATCTCTTTGGACTTTAACCCTGAGATGTTACAACTCAAGCAATTGCAATTCTGTGCGTTTTAGAGATGTAACAAATAAAATGGGATGAACTGAACATTGACATTTCTTATATGTCAACCTTTTCCCCTCTTCACTAATAAATTTTCCATTTTCTCCCTCATCTTCTTCTGAGTGCCTTCAGCATCCACAGCAAATTCACCACCATTCCCAGTGTTTCATTACAGTCCTAACAACTTCTCCAGAGAGCAACACTGTTCTGGCTGTTTTTAACAAAGCTGAAGGAGAAGAGCAAAAGGCACCAAACTCTATGATCAGACATTGCCACATTTAATGAGGGTCTTTTGGTTTGCTTGTTTTCCCTGCTGTTTACATCTTTGTGAGTCACGTAGTTAAAAGTCCCTACCCAAACATCATACCTAAACCAGACAACCTGAGCTTAAGGTTAGAGTGCTGCATGCCCTAACTGGAGGGCAGGGAGCCTTTTTTGGGGGACAGATGCCTGATGCCACTCAAACTCCTCCGATGCCACCAAGTGGCTCAGGCACAGTCACTTGCCTGGTCCCCGGAGCCCTGTGACAATCCCACAGGCTGTGACATCCTGTGTGCACCTGAGAGCAGCACGTGCTGCGAGCTGAGCTTTTCTCTGTGGTGGTGGAAGTACCAAAATGCAGATTTTGAGCTCTAACCCAGCTCTCCTGTACCTGCTGTGCCACGGCCGCTGCCAGGTTCCCCCCGGCGCTGTCCCCGGCCACGCAGACCCGCCCAGGGTCCACCTCGTACTGGGCCAGCACCTGGCTCTGCAGGAAGAACTTGGTCACCGAGTACACGTCTTCAAACTGGGCAGGGAAACGGTGAGGAGGGGCCAGCCTGTAGCTGGGGGAGGCAAGAGAAGCGTGTTAGTACCTGCTGTTAGTAAAGAGAAGGGCTTGCTCGTGTCTCCCTGTTGAGGGATGTTTATTTCTGTGCCCAGAGAAGTGGGAACTGTCTATCCCCAAGGATCCACGTTACTACCCTCCCTTCTTCATAAAGTCAAAGTAGCCACCAGCCACAATTCTCCACTGCCACCCTGGCAGCCTCTGTTCACAAATGTTTATAGGTCAGCAGGAAAGCACGTGACCGAACACAGAAACATTGAATAATCAGATTAATTGAAGCAGATTTATTTATTCCAAACCCTCATCCCAACTGGAAGGAGAATATCTCTTACTTGACTGACACCACGACAGCGTTGAGCTCATTTGAAATCCGCCGTGACAGGAGGTCGTAGCCACGCATGCCTGAAAGGAAAGCCCAGTGCATGTGGGAATGGACACACACACCCAGAGCTGCCTTTTCCCTTTGGGAATGAACACACACACACCTAGAGCTGTCTGTTCACAGCTGCCTGTTCCCCTTGGGAATGGACACACACACACACCCAGAGCTGGCTGTTCCCTTTGGGAATGGACTCACACACCCAGAGCTGCCTGTTCCTCTTGGCAGCAGCTTCCAGCTGACTTTCTGAAACCTCCCCCTCCTTTCAACTGGTGACACCCCAGTCCCCTGCTCCTCCCTGTGGCAGCTCCCACAAAACAAAAGGCAGCAGTTGACGGGGCTGTTGAGATCTTTCCCACAGACCCAGGGCAGCGATGCAGCAGGCAGCGATGCAGCAGAGCTCACCTGCATCTCCCAGGCACCAGCCCCCGCCGTGGAAGAAGAGCACGGCCCTCCTGAGGCCGCCAGGTGCCTTCCTGGGCAGGTACAGGCGCACGGGGACGTTGCTGAGCTCCGTGTCTGTCACGGTGACGTTTTCATCCGACGTGGGAGGGACGAGCTCGAGGACCGTGAACAGCCTCAAGCCCTCCATGTAGCTCGTCAGCCCCAGCAGCTCAGCCGCCTCCGACTGGAGCACAAGACAAGGGGAAACTCTTTCGAGTGCAGCCCTATTTACTCTCAGATTCAATCCCCACGGAGCCATTTGATGCTCTTTGCAAAGGTGAAAAGCTGCTGTCGAAGTCGGTACAACAGGGCACAGTGCATCCCTCTGCAGCTGGCGGTGCAAGGAGCGCTCTGTGACACGCTCACACTGCCACCCGCTGCCCACCAAGGCCAGAGCACTGCTGCTGGCACCAGTGTGGCACGGGGACAGCCCAGGGGACACACTGCAGAGCCACCCACGGCTCCTGCACTGCTGCTGACACCAGCGTGGCACAGGGACAGCCCAGGGGACACACTGCAGAGCCACTCACGGGTCCTGCACTGCTGCCAGCAGCAGCACCATGGCTCCTCCACCACCACCCCCAGCAATGGGACATGACCCTCCTCCCAGCCCAGCCTCATCACATCACCATTGGAACAATAAGAAATAAAGCCAAGTTCTTACATGTTATCTGAAGGTGAAAGCAGATGAAATTCAGAGCAGGTCTGAGTTTTAAAAGAAAGAAAATAGCCAAGCCTGGGGCAGAACCTGTTTGAAGTTTGCCTCCCAAGAGATGCTTTATCATCCCCAGTTAGAATGTGAACCCCCCACTGGAAGTGATCACCTGCTGACGGGTGTCACCTCCGGCCCTCACACTGGGACCGTGCACAGTCACACAGTCTGACCCTGCCTGGTGAATTCATTTCTCTTAAACTTGTATTGAAACCAACTGTTTAATCATCATCCACATGTGACCAGGTTTTGACAGCCTGATCTAGTGGAAGGTGTCCCTGACCTTGGCAGGAAGGTGGAATGAGATGAAATTTAAGATCTTTTCCAAACCAAACCAGTCTGTGATTCCGAGATTCCATGACATAACCTTCTTTTTCAGGAGTCAGAAGAGCACACAGCCCAGCCCTTGCTGGCAGCCTTTGACAGTGATTGTCACCACATTTTTGAGTCACCTCTCTCTGCAGGCTTGGAGCAGGAGGTGCCAGAAGGAGCCCTGCCAATCCCAGCGTGCTGGAATTGGTTTGGAGATGAGTGGGCAGGCCCTGGCACACTGCAAAGGGAAACACAGGTCCTTGCCATCAGCTCCATGAAAACAAACAAACACGACCACGTGCCAGAACTACCGTTTTAGCCACAACATTGACACAGTTCACATAAACATTTCTCAGCTGTTGCTTTCCCCCCAAGGATTAACATCTTGAAAAAACAAATATCTCAGTCAAAGTGAGTCCTGCTGTGATCCCAATGAGCCTGTGAAAGCCCCGCGGTGGGAGGAATTCCCTCAGCCCAGCACTGAGGATTTCCAGTGCTCTCAGAGCTGTGTTTTCCGCAAGTGGACAATTTACATTGTGGAAAACCACTGGGCTGCTGCCTGTGATTTCCAGGCCACTATCAATAAAAGGAAGTGGTGCCCTCATCTGAAAATCCCTCATTGTCCCAATGTGAGATTTTTGGGTGTTAGGGAGTAACAGGAAAGCCAGCCACTTTGGGGTTTGGGATCCCCGTGCTTTGGAAAGCATTTCCCCAGTCACTTCCTCCCTCTTGCACCGAGGAGCAAGGACAGACTCCCCAAACCTGGCTGTGCCTGGGCAGGGCAGTGCCCACAGGGCTTCCAGCAGTTCAGGTCCAGAGGGGCAGCAGCTGGGATGAGGCACCCTCGGGGAATGCTCCCCATCAGCCCAACACGGGCAGCTCCTGAGTGGGGCCAAATCTGGGTTTTAGAGCTTCCACAGAGCTGGGCTGAGGAGGGTGGGATGTCACACCACGACAGCAAAAACATTGTGTTGTGTTCTGTGCTTTCTTCAGGTGTGTCAGACCAAGGGCGTGGGGCACTTCCTGAAATAGCTGAGGGATTTGGGGCTCAAACACCACAGCAAGCGACAGGTTTGCTCTCAGAGGCTGTTCCCCAGCTTGGCAGCACATGGGCACAGGACATGAGCATCAACAGGCAGGGGAGACATTCCCAGCTGCAGAGAGGGGGCACCGAGGGACTCTGAGCACACCCAGCAGGGCTCCCCAGGACCTGCCACAACCAAGGGACGGAGCTGTGCCGTGTCACGGGACTCTTGGCACGCCCTTTTGGGAGCTGGGAGAGGATTCCACTGCTCGGGAATGCTCGAGGGTGGCACTTTGCTCAAACCAACGTCAGGGAGTCAGACTGAAACAGGGTCCCCTCTGCAAACACAGCCCTGCCCTGAGTGACCACAAGTCACTGCCCTGTCACTGCACAGCCTCTCAGGATATACTCGGGACAATTTAGAGCCACCTAAATCTAATTTACACTAGAGCAGCTGCAGGGAGCCATGGCTAGATCCATTCCTTGGGATTATGGTTTCACAGGAGATGAGAGCCCAGTCATGAAACGCCTGCCCACGGGCAGGCAGGACAGCAGGCACCACGGACACAGCCCCATCTTCCAGGGAAAACACACGATCCTGGCACAAAGAGGACCCTGCTGGTGCTGGCAGGGCCATGCTGAGGTGACGGAGGTGGCAGTGTCACCGAGCAGGCACCAGGCGTGCCCGGGCAATGAGCTGCCCGTGCCCGCCCTTGTTGAAGGCTCCCTCCGGCAGGGGATCCAGGAGGGCGGGCAGCAGGGCAGCACACCAGCACTGCACACTACAGCTTCTTTCTTACTCACTGCCGTCATCTTCCACCACCTCAGCCCCCGAAATCAAAACAGGAGTCCCTGACACACACCAAACAACTCCTCACCCTCCCTCCTCCTGCAGACTGGGCAGCCCTAGGAAGGTTTTCCCTGCCAACAAGGGCTGTCTCACACAGAGATGTTGTTTGGTGTGGTTTCAGGCCTGTTTTGTCAGTGGATTACCATGAAACCACAAGAATCAATAGAATGTGAGTGCTGCTCTAGTGTCCCCTCCCCTGACACCCAGCGCTGCCGAGGGAACTGGGCACACAGGAATCAGGGATGATTCAGGCAGCAGTGCTTTATCTGCACAGCTCTGCAAAGCAAGAGGAGCTTGCCTGTGCTTGCCGATCCACATCCCACATCTCAATCGTTACCCCGAACGGCCCTTTCTCAGGGCTGCAAGCTCAAATCTTTCCCACACCGCGTTGTATCACAGTCACAGTCACTTTGGTGCTTCATTTCAGCCGCCCCTGCCCCTCAGTAAGCGCACCACCATTCCCATTTAACACACGTTCCCATTTAACACACGTTCCCATTTAACACACTCACTGCCGTGACCGTGAGCCCCAGGGGCACGGGAACCCCCCCGCCCCAAAACTCTTGCCCTCCCGGCCCCGCCATGCTCACCAGGTGCCCCAGGGCTCTCAGGGCAGCAGAGACCAGCATCACAGTCCCGGGCTGGGCCACGTCCTCGGGGATGGGGCTGTAGATGTAGTAGCCGAGGAGGGCGGTGAGGAGGCACAGCCACAGCAGCTTGTTCCCCATCCTCGCAGGCTGCGCTCCGGCGCTGCTGGGAGCTGCTCCCGGCGCCTCCCAGCGAGCCAGCCCAGGGCAAAGTTAATCCCGTGTTTTGCTTGGGTCCCGGCCAGGAGGTGATTTCTTGTCCTGTCACGCGGGGCAGAGGTTACTCCACTCTGCAGCTTCCAAAACAACACGTTTCCCCAGCGGGGCGTGCAGCCGCCGGCAGCAGCCGAGCCGGCCAGTCCGGCACCGAGCCCCGCACCGAGCCCCGCACCGAGCCCCTCTGCCAGCCCCGAACCGAACCTCTCTGCCAGCCCCGCACCGAACCCCTCTGCCAGCCCCGAACCGAACCCCTCTGCCAGCCCCGCACCGAACCCCTCTGCCAGCCCCGAACCGAACCCCTCTGCCAGCCCCGCACCGAACCCCGCTGCCAGCCCGGAACCAAACCCCGAACCGAGCCCCGCTGCCAGCCACGAACCGAGACCGGCACCGAGCCCCGCTGCCCGTCCCTGCCGTGGGACACGGCGGTTTTATCTTTTCCGTTTAAAATTCGTGTGATTTCTTTGGCTAAAGCCCTACCCAGAGCAAATCGGCACAGGCTCCGTGCTCTCTGCGGCCGAGCAGCCTGTGGGGCTGGAGCATCCTTGGGAGGAGCAAAGTAGGACACATCACAGAAGGCTGAACCATGTGCCACCAGTCCAAACACAGATGAAGATTGGCCCTTGATCAAACTTTCAGACATTTCTTTAAGTTCTAGGCACCTCCAAACTATTCAAGTGTTTTAAAAATCTATCTGTGCTCTCTCTCCTCAGTCCTTCTGCAGCACAACAGGCGGTGAAAGCCCAGTGTTCTTTACCCTCCTCCAACAAAGGCAAGAGAGAACAGAGCTCCGTGCCACCTCACCTGCCCTGGAGCCCAGTGCCAGGGGAGCCCATCCTGACACCGCTGAGGGCGGGCTGGCCCTGGGTCCCAGCACAGTGACACGTGTACACACAGGGCTGGGCACAGACCAGCAAACCCATCCCCCCTTTTGCACAGCTCACGTCTTTTATCAGGGGCTGAGAGGTAAAACATAGGCAAAGAAGCCAGACTTCAGGTGGCACGGGAAGATAAGGCACAGGTGAGTGATAGAGGGTGCAGGACAAACCCTCTCCTGCCCTGTCCCTCCCCAGGAGCAATGGGAGCTCCCAGGACAGCTCTGGCATGGGCAGACAGCATGGAGGAAGATGAGGCCAGACCTGGAACCACCACAGAACTGGTGTTTTTTTGTGTTGCACTTCAGGAAAGTTTAACAGTCTCTTTCCCTGCTGGTATCCAGATGGAAGCGTGGCTGTGCAGCCACAGCCTGGGCTCTGCTCTGCTCCTGCCCTGAGGTCACCCTTGGCTTAGGGACGGAGCTCACAGTGCTTAACCTGGAAAGACCAATGTCTCATCTGGTGCCAGAGCCACTCGCCTGCCCTCCAGTGCACCACCCCCTCAGCAACCTCCTTGAACCCACAGCGCACCCAGATAAAGGAAACCATAAACTGATTTACGCAAAGGAGGCGAACAGCATCAGCTGCAATATGGAAATCCCCATATGCCAATTTATTAGAGCCCTTTCGTCACAGGGACCAGCTGGGACAGCACAAGACCTGTCTCAGACAGGGGGTGAGGTGCCAAATGAAACATGTGAGTGTCAAAATCCAGATCAATCCCATGCAGTGATTACCCTTCGTGCCTCCCCCCAACACCAGGCCCTGCACTGCCAACGCTCTCCAGAGCCCTCACCAGCACCCACCACTGCTGGTTTGCTGGGGTTCACCTGCTCCCCCACTGCTCACAGCCTCCTAAAGCAAACAAACATCTGGTTTAGTCTTTTCCCTCCTTACTTATTTCATTAACCAAGGTTGGATGGAGCTTGGAGCAATTGGTCAAGTGGAGGGTGTCCCTGCCCATGGCACGTGGGTGGAATGAAATGATTTTAAAGCACCCCCCAACCCAAACCGTTGTGTAGTTATGTAAGGTTGAAACCTCATCCTGCTGCTTTTCCTGCACACAGTGTACCAAGGGCCATGCAGCATGCCCCACTTCCCACCCTCTGCATTTTTATGTAGTCTAAGTTACCGATGTTTCAGAAAAAAATGGATGCAAAGTTCAGCAGACTGAAGCCAGGGTTAAAACTGCAATGGGAAGGAGAGCAGCCAGCCTGCCACCCTGCTCAGAGCCAGCGTCCCCTGCATCCATGTGCCCCACGATGCGGACAGTCAGAGCTGGGATTGCCTGTCACTGCACATTGTCCAGCTGTGGGGAGAGTGGCATGGCCTCAATCAGGCACTGACCTGCCACCTCAGTAAGTCAGCCCAGCAAATAATAAATGTCGCAACGCCAGACTGAGCTTTCAAACTGTGGTGTGGGAAGGAGTTAATAACCTTACATCTTGTTTGTAACATCAGTCCAGGCTTACAACCTTACACCTGTTTGTAACAGCAGTCCCTCTTCACCCTCCTTGCACCCCATTGCATTCCCACTTACTGCACTCTCAGAGCATTCCAAGCCCCTGCTCTGTCAGTCACAGAATTGTTCAGCTTGGAAAAGCCCCCCAAGACCACCGAGGCCAATCATCCGCCCAGCACTGCCCAGGCCAGCACTGCCCCCTGTCCCCAAGTGCCACATCCACACAGCTTCTAAACCCTCCAGGGGTGGGCTCTCCACCGCTGCCGTGTGCAGCCTGTGCACAATATTTATTTCCCAATACTCACCCTAAGCCTGCCCTGAGGGTCAGGTGTCCTGCCCTACCTCGTGTGCTGGGCACGTCCCTGCCGTGGCCCTGGCTGTACCCGGGGCTGCTCCTGGCAGGGATGCCACCCCAGGCTGCCAGGGTGGCCCTGCTGTCCCACAGAGACCCTGTGACCCCGTGGTGACAGCAGTGGCTTTGGACATCCACGCTGGGAAGGGTCACGTCTCCTCTGGGGTTTGGGGTGGCAGCTGCCCAGAACAGCACCCACGGGTGACAGCTGCCCTAAACAGCAGCCAGGGCTGGCAGGGTCCCGCGGGCAGAGTCTGCCCTGGGTATCCCGACAGGTGACAGGGTCAGGGCAGCCACAGCCCCACCCTGCTGGGTACAGAGGTGTCAGGCTGGGGACAGAGGTGTCCCACGTCTGGGGACAGCCAGCCCACGGTGCCCAATCCCACAGCAGGGCTGTGGGGTGAAGGATGGGGACAGGGGTGTTCAAAGCGGTGTGGGACAATAACGCCACAGCCCCGAGGACCCTGCAGAAACTCCAGCAGGAGGGGGACAGATGTCCCAACACCCCGGGGCTGGCGGCTGCAGCCATCGCACGGGGCGAGGGGGAAGCAGGAGCACTGCAGGTGTCACCGCTACAGCCACCAAAGCGATGGGCTGTCACCCGGAGGGTTTTAGGAAAGGAAGGGAGAAGCCACCGGGAGGCAGTGCAGCCCTGCAGACGGTCTTCCTCCCACCCGAGGCACCGCAAAGCCCGCCAGGAGCAGGAGCAGTGTTGCTGGCGGTCCTTCCCTCCCGGCGGGACAGGGACAGGCTGCGACAGCCACCTGGGGACTCCCGAAGGGGGAAAGGTGCCCAGCACAGCACCGGAGCCGCTGAATGCTGCCCACTTTTGCCTGCAGACAATTGAGTTCCAACCTTGTAGTAAAAAGCAAAAAATGAGTTATTCTGCCCTTCAATGCCTCTGATGGACACCCAGTGACCGGTCAGTACAGTCAGAGCAGCACTGAAAATACCCCGTGAGTCCAGGAACAGCTTTTGGGTTGATATTCAGAAGCCAGTGCTAGATTCCATACCACTTCACTAAACTTCACTTATTTCTGCCTGCTTTCTTCATCATTAGTATCTGCACTTTGTAACGCTACTCAGAGGACTGAAAACTGGCCAGTTCCTATGAAATGAGGGGATGGCATTCACAAGAGATTTCATACAAGAGAATTTGGGCACTGCCTTTTCATCTGTTGCTTATTATCAAATTGCAAGTTGCATAAATGGAAACAAATGTCTTATTTGACAATACGTTCATACCCTGAACTGCAAAAAAGCAATTCTCTGAAACTTTAGTGAGCAGAAGTAGAGCACACGCAGTATTTCTGAACACAGGACAAAGCAGCAGCTCCAGAAACACACTGTGCTCATGAAGGCATTAAGGTAGCCAATAAAACATCTTCCAGCTCTAAAAATGTCTAAAAATAACATTATTATCAGGATAAGATAACGGGTTTTCAAATAAGTCAGTGTTTTGCTGTGGTGCTTTCAAACTGAAATCTTGGGTTTCAAATGCGCAGCTTTTTACTGTTTGGCAGGAAGGCAGCAACACTTTGGCTTTTCACTCTTTCTATTCCACGTGAAGCAAGAGGCTCAGAGCTGCTCCCTGGGTGCACCAGAACATCTCTCTGAGGCAGCCCAGCTCCTGCTCTGGAGGCAGAGCAGGACAAAAACCCCTGACCGAGCACACACAGAATCAGCATCTGCACATGCTCCCAAACACCTCCACTGATTTTCTCTTCTCCATTAAAGTTGGTGGTTCAAAGTAATTTAAGAAACCCTAACTTACAAAAAGGATTTCATGTAGCTCACACCTCCCGCTGCCAGCTTCTCAACATCCATCTAGTTCCCATACAGCTTCCCGTTTTTACAAAAACAGATAATGCAGAGAAGGAACCTGGGGAACATTCAGCAGGAATCTTACACATAGCTAAAGCAGTAATTTTTTAAAAAAATAATCGATAAAATTGAAGCCCAAGGCAGTCACTTGGGAAGGGAAATGACCACCTGAAAGACCACGTACAGGAAAGAGACCATTTGGGAAATGTTTGCAGCAAGAGGGGGTTTGATTTGTTTACTCAAACATGTCTCTGCCTTTGTGAATGCACATACGTACACAAGCAGGAGCACATGTTGAAGGCTGAATTCTGACATCAGCGACGCTTTGAAATTGCAGAGTCACCAGGCATGCCAAGGGTGAGGCACAGGAGGGACATTATCCAAACCAGGGGGTCACAGCCTCTCCAGTGGAGCTGCAATGGCTTTGAGGGGATTGAGCTGCTGCTGAAGCAACAGAGCTCTGAAAAGGAATGGCAATAGCAAATGAGAAAAAAGCATGATGGAGTCCAGGGTTTAGTTACTTTTTATGTTTATCTTGCCAGATGAACACTTGGAGATGTTTTTGAGGAGTAGATAGAAGATTATACAGAGTTCCTTCTGCTCTGGGGTGCAGGGGACCAGTTCCACCCCGCTGCTCCAGGGCAGCCCCATTAATCCTGGCTGTACCTGAGGTCAGGGAAGTGATTGCAGGTTTGATGGGGATTCCCAAGTGCTG
The DNA here is from genome assembly GCF_029207755.1 of Chamaea fasciata. NCBI lineage: Eukaryota > Metazoa > Chordata > Aves > Passeriformes > Sylviidae > Chamaea > Chamaea fasciata. The sequence continues at coordinate 21,012,361 of NW_027094096.1, read as the reverse complement.
GGAAGACTCTGATATTTCTGCCAAGCAGGTAAAGCCATGGTGAACAGGACTAGCAGAAAGTGACCATTTACACTGGGTCTAATATTTAAGAAACCAAACCTGCAGCAGTACTGGGACATTGACAGGAGATAATGCCATGACTTGTGCTGAATGAGTACAGTGTCCTGGGAAAAGTGTGGGCTCCAGGGACACCACCTGCCCCTCAGGTGCATTTCATGTCTCCCCCTCCACAGATCTCCCTTATCTCTGTTTCTCCCCAAAGCTGTTTCTCCAGCACCACAGGAGAGCTGCCCCATGCCCACCTCCCTGCAGGGCCCTGCCAAAGGCTCTCCCTTGCATAAGCAGGTCCTGCTGCACAAAACAAAGACCCAGCTGCTGCCCAGACCTCATTTCTACCAAAGTTTTTTTTCTTTAATTTTGCAAACCAGAAAACATTGACTTTCTTAATTCGTTCCTTTTGTGAATAGGAGAGGGAAAGGAAACAAGCAGGGGTAATTCTCACCAGCTGCTGGAAACACCAACACAAAAGACCCCAGGGAAGGTTCTTTATGCAAGAGGAGGTTTGGCCAAAGCGCCACAGATGCTTGGCCTGGGTATTTGTAAGAGAAAGGTCAAGCTGGAGCCCTTGTGCCACCAGGTAGCCATCCCCTGAGCCACCCCTGCAGCAGGGCCAGGAGGATGGATTTAAACCCTTCCCATTCCCCCTGGACAAGGGGGGCTCAGCCAGGTTGAGTTACAGGGCTCAGGTGGGTATAAAATCACAGGTGCCATCGCACCTTTGCCAGCAGAATGTCCACGCTGTGACAGCACTCAGAAACAGCGCTGCCACTGTGGGATCCTGGGGGTGCTCTGAGGGGCCCTGGGGTGTTTCCCTGCCTCTGGGGGCTGGCTCAGCAGCAGCTCTGTCCTTGAAGCTGGATCCTGCTGGCTGCTGCTGCCCTGCAGGGAGAATTACACTCAGAAGCACCAGAACTCAGAGCAGCAGCCACAGGTCCAGTGCATCTCACACGTGCAGTGAGAACTGGCAAACCTGCAGGTTTCCCCTGGTTTCCACAAAGGTCATAGTGAAAGGTTGATGCTCAGTAAATGCATTTTTAAAGGCAGCCTCACACTAACGTTCTGGTTTTTATTCTCTCAATGTGTAACAAAATCAGTCATTTGGCTAAAATCAAACACAATACTGAAAACTTGAACTCCCAATATCCTCATCTGGGGACACATTTTCTCCCTCTGCTTTTGCTTCTCACCCCAATTCTCACCCAGACCCAGACACCCTGAACCAATGTTCTCCCAGCGTCTGTGGCCAGGCTGGAGCTGAGAAGCTCTGGAAATCTCAGGGGGATCCAGGCCACACAGAGAACTTTGAGAGAACTCTGGCTGCTCAAACCACCCAGCTGACGTCTCCCAGCAGGACGGGCCATGCAGGGAGCACAAACACACCAGGAGACATGGGGTGGTGCTGAGCAGCTCCTCAGAAGAACTGAGTGTCCATGGTCACACCAGAGATCACCACTGTGTTTTCTCAAATCACCCTGAAAAGCATCTGGGATCTTGTGCCTGCTCAGAGCTGAGCCAACAGAAATCCCTCCTGGGATAATCTCACCGTGCAAGGTCTGAGAATGAGGATTCAAGCCAGGACCTCGTACAGTACCTCCATCCTTCAATCCTCCAAAGTTGTACAAAACTAGGAGGAAATATTGCAGAAAGTATTTGGTTGGTGTTAAAATGGAAAGCGTTTCGAACCAAAGCAGAAAATCCGTAACTTCAATATGGATTGAAGTGAGGGGGAAAACCCCTCTGTGTGAGAGAGTCCTGTCCATGCACTCTCTCCTCACCAGGAACAGGTAACAACATCTGTGCTCACTGCAGAGCTTGTTCTTCACTCTCGGTGAGTTCTGAGATTGGACACGCAGGGTTTGGCCTCACAAGAATTCTGAGACTTGTTGCAATGTGAAATATTTCTAATAAGCATCGAGGACGCGATGTTGCAACAACTGATCGTTAGCATTTATTAACTGAAGGTTCATTGCAGAGACTGATTAAGCTGTAAAGCACCTGCAGTGCCCAGCAGGCTGCAGAGCTGCTGCAGGATCATGCTCAGCCTCCAGCAAAAGACTCGAGATCCTCAAGTTGCAGCTGATATTTCTACTGCACAGGAGGCTGTGGCCAGGTGGGGGTCAGCCTCTTCCCCCAGGCAACAAGTGACAGGACAAGGGGAAGTGGCCTCAAGCTGTGCTGGAGAGGTTCAGGCTGGACATCAGTGAGAATTTCTTCACTGAATGGGGTGTTAAACATCGGCAGGGGCTGCCCAGGGAGGTTTGGAGTGCCCATCCCTGGAGGTGCCCAAGGAAGAGCTGGAGGTGGCACTCGGTGCTCTGGGCTGGGGACAGGGTGGGGATTGGTCAAAGGTTGCACTTTATGATCTTACAGTTATTTTCCAGGTTCTGTGATTCTGAAGCAACTGCAGTGCATTTGCCATGAAACAACCAAGTCCCTGAGGCTCATCACTGCTGCAGTTCTGGTTTCCCCATTTTGCAGAGCAAGTCCAAGTGCTCCCACTGGGTGATTTGGAGTGAAAACCATCTACAATAGTAACTCACTGAAACCTTTATAAACCCATTTCTGTCTTTAATAATAATAGTGCAAGCTAAGCAAATAGCTCTCAAACCACTTCTCTAAATATGAAATCAGCTCCAAGACCGTGTTTTGCCTGTGGGAAGGTGAAGGCAGGGATGGAAAGTGACTCACGGCTTTGCACAGCCCGGGGGACAAAGGCAAACCTGAGTGCTGCTGCCTGCAGACTCCCTGGCAAGTCTCCCTCTGTAGCCCCATCACTTACAAAAGCACTTTGGAAAGCGCATCCCATCATTTTTTTTCTCGCCTGTGAAATCATTAAAAAGCTGCAAGAGAATCCACAGCCTTTGCCAATAACCAGCAGAGCCGAGGAAAACAATTAGTATATTAACAGGACTGAGATTTCTGCTGGGGTTTGACCAAGGACTGGCCAAAAGGGTCGATCAAAACTTCGTGGAAACAGCCTCAGTATGTGGATGGTGTCAGAGTGAAAACCCACAGCCCCATCTCTTTAAACCATCCCAGCATTCAACAGCCAGTGTTTCTTGCCCCAGCCCATCCTAGCCTGGTGGCCTTGGCAACCTCCTCGTGGCATTAGATTGAGCCATAACATCCAGTCATCCCCAGTCTGCAACTCTGGCTTCCCGGGGTGCTGTGGGAGCAGGAGCTGCATGCCCACCCAGGCAGCAGGACACAAGGAAGGGCGACAATTTTACAACAAAAAGGATACTTTTAAAATTATAAAACGCATTACAGAAGATTTAGCCTCTACAAAACAGAAAAATCAGCTTCGGGAGGAGGTTGACTCTGAGCCACGAAGAGGCAAATATAAAATTATCTAAGTCTGTGTTTGAGGGGAAACTCTGAGTTCCTGAGAAATTTCATTCCTGCTGTAATCCTGCTCCAAGCAGGAACTTTCACTGTCAGCCCTGCTGTAATCCTGCCACAACCAGAAACTTTTATGGTTTTTCCATGGACTGCATTCTTTCTGGCTAGAAACAAACCCTGGCTTTGGCTGCCAGAGGCAGTTTGTCCCAGAGGTGTTCACAGGCCAGCACCGATGCTCCAGGAGGGAACTGGAGCAGCAGCAGCCTCAGGGAAAACGCGGCTGAATTCCCCATCCATCTCCCAGTGCCCAGGCAGGGAGAGGAGCCCCAGGCAGGGACCCAGCCCAGCTGCCCCAGCCTGGCTCCTGCAGGGAGGGGAGATGGTCTCTGCTCCTTCCGCAGACCAGGAGACCCAGCCCTGGTGTCTGACCCTTCCTCATCACCTTCCTCATCACCTGTGGGAGCTCAGGAAGGCCAGCACTTCCCGTGGTCAGACCCTCAGAAGTCAGAAATGAGAGGTGGATCCCAGTGAGCTGCCCAAGCCAAGGAAATCTCTGTGTCTGGGAATGAGCCATGAGTTAGACATGTTATCCAGGCTCTCTGCCTTGTCTTGGCCTTGAAATAAAAGGATTTCAAAAACTACACCTGGAAATGTCTCCCAGCCTCCTAATGACACCCATGAACAATTTAAACACAGCCTGTTGTTGCAGGTAGAAAAGGCTCCCTCCTTCCATCTGCTCCCACCAGCCCAGGAAGGAAAAACTTCCAGGGGTATTCTGGGCTTTACCTGCACAGTGCAAGGGGAGGGCAGAAGGGCATGGACAGAGCCCCAGGAGATACCCATGCAGGGGGCCCCTGATGCTCACTGCATTCCCAGAATGCTGCACCTGTGGCAGTGACCACAAAAAACCCCCAGGGAGCTACAAAGAAAAACCAGGATAGCATTGGATATCCAAGGAAGCATCAATGAGCCAAACTGCTCAGTGCCATGGCTTAACAACTGTGGAAGTGTGTCACATCCAGCATTCCTGGACTCCCTGCTGACTGCTGTTTCCATGCAGTGCTTTGGTTTTAACATGGAATTACAGCTCATAACCCTGGCGGATAGAAAATAGCAAAGAACACTGTGTACATCCAGAAGGACAGAGAAAACCTCCACATCCCCTGTCAAGCCAGGCCAGAAAGGGAATGAAGACTGAGCATCCCCTGTGTAACGAAGGTAAAACATTCCCTCTGGGCAGCACCAGACTGCTGACCACACCATGGAAGGAGCAGATTTGTGAAGTTTGGGCACAAACCCCTCTCAGCTGTGTGCCCCGTGTCAGAGGCTGCTCTGGCAGTCACACACACGTCAGGGTTTTGCTCATCCAGGCAGCTCCCTGAACACCTGCCTGGTTTTGTGTTTTCCCACCATGTCACTCCCACATTCCTGCTGCTGGAAGCACTGAGGTGACTGCTGCTCTCACAGCCATAGAGATAAATTTTATTGTCTTTTTAATATACAGAATTGACTTGTAAAACTGTTGCACACAGGCTGCTGTGCTGGTTTTGGCTGGGGCTTAAACCACAACAGTTGCTTATCTCACTGTCAGGATAAACAAACCACACTGGCTCAGTACTGCACTGCAGGACCTGCAGGAAAGGTTCTGGCCCCAAATTTGTTTTGCACTGCTTATTACAGACACGTGCCACTAATCCAGTACTTCTCATGCTTCAAAAGTCATTTATGCATATGACATAAGAGGGGTTTGTCTCTGAGCATTTCTGCCCACCATGAATTTCAGTGCCATTACAACAACCTGGTTGCCATTTCAGGCTCACCTGGGACCCCAGGCCAGGGGGGTTCAGGCCCTTGTGCAGCTCTGGGAGGTGGCAACTGTGGGAACTCTTACCAGAAACCTGCATCCTCCCAGCCAGGAGAAACCAGAGGAGCAGAGCTGGGAGACGAGGGTACAGCAGCTCTGTAGGGCTCCTCCAGCTGAGTAGTGCTGATGGCATTTGCTAGACATGTTTAGTTTCATTTATACCCTCAAATATATCCAGACACATTCAGCCTCTGGAGCCAGCAGGCACTCACATAAACATCTGAACTGGGGAAAAATAACGGAGTGCTGGCAGAAAGTGAGCCAAATGTGTTTGTCAGAGGCACTTGGATTTGCAAAACCCAGCCCTCTGCAGCCAATTCAGTCCTTGGAAATCAGTGGGAGTTTACCCATGTCCTCACTGGATCAGAATTTGGCCCCTCATCGTTGCTTACCACGACCTAGAAGTTAAATCCAGCTCATACACAACCAACCAGGTATTTTCTACACGTAGTCACAAGGGAAAACTTGCCAGCAGGAGCAGAGGGAGCCCTGTGGCACTCAGCTTGGTTTATGTTTGAACCAGTTTTGCCAGGGGAAAGGGAAAAGCCAGCAGGGGACCATCCACAGAGGAATGCCAGGTGGAGCAGAGGCTCAGCACGGGGGAAAGTGTCAGATGCTTCAACAACAAAGAAAACTCCAGCTCCATATTTGTACACAGCGCTCCAAAGCATCTGCACTTAAAAGATTTGAGCTACGTGGCCTCTCTGCCAGATGTTTCCTATTCTTTTAACATCGGAGATGGACAGAGGGAGCAGAGTGCTCCTGGGTCGGAGCAGCCCCTTGGAATCTGCCTGCCTGGGAGCAGCCTGAGCTGGGAGCCTGGCACAGCGCGGCAGCCTCATCATCCCTGCCAGAGCTCATCCACCTCCCCTGAGAGGCATTTCCCACTGCTTGGGCAGCAGCAGGAGCCCAGGGATGTTCCTGGTGAGGCGCTGGTGGGGTGTGCAAACCTCCAGCCCCACGAGCACACACAGACACGGGAGAGCAGCTGAAGGCGAGGGCAGGAGGGTCCACCTGTCACCCCAGGGCTGTCTGAGCCCTGCCAAGGGCTGGGGGCTGCAGCAGCTCCCCACCCTGCCCCTGAGCCCCCCCACCCTGCCCCTCATTCCCCACCACGGGAATTGCAGCTCCCAGTGGGAACTCACAGCTCTCCGGTACTGCTCTGGGACTGACACAAGCACTAAACTGGAATGAAATCTTATTTTCCCTCACACATCCTGCCACCACAGGATCAGTGGGGCGCAGAAGCTGCCGGCTCTGCCCAACACACACGGTGGTAGTGTCAGGACTGTAACACCCTTCTCAGGAAAGCTCTTTGGACCTCACATTGTCAGCAAAACCAGAACAAAGCCAAAGGCTCTCTGCTAAACACGCAGGAGATAAAGCAAACCAGAGGCCAAGAGCATGTGAATTTACAGCTAAGTACTCCCAGGCAGCCACTCTGGTCTTGGCTAATTCCAGCACCACAAAATGTTTTTCCAGGAAGGGCTCAGAAATGAGCTGAGTCTTTTAGAAAAGGAAAGGAGCCAAGCTGTCCTTTTTCATTCTCACAGTCAAAGAGGAATTCTGAAAGCCCCTTTCTAGAAAAGGAAAGGCTACATTTCATCCAAATGCTGGAAAACCAGAACTTTTGCCCAGGTACAGCTTTAGGCTCCTCCATCTGTTGGCAGTGGCTGGGACCTTCCTCGGCTGCCCTGAGGGGCACGGGCTCGAATGAGGAAGAGGAAGGGTCAGCATTGCCTGGGGGCTGCTGCCAGCAAACCTTTCCATCACTGGGCTGAGCTGCTCCAGGGACACGCCGGGGGAGCGCAGGCACAGAGAGCAGAGCAGGAGGGGCAGGACGCTGCCCTAGAGCCACCCAGCCCCTCACTCCTTCCAGCAGGTGACCACTGCCCCATCCTCTGCTATGAAACAAAGCAAAAACCGGGCAGGATGTTTGCAAACCCGGATGAAAATCTTCTGTGATTAACTGCAACAGTTGCTGCAGATAAACCCGGTGTTTAGAGTCGTTTTCCAAGTGCTTTGCACATGAACAAGGCTGTATTAACATGCTGGCAGAGGTTTAAAAACTCTTTAATTGCACATGTCGCCGCTGGCTCGGGGCTGGCAGGGACGATTGAGCAGGACAAACCAGCTGGGCTGATCTGGACCGGCTCCTGGCCACAGGGCTCTGCTCATAACCACAGCAGCAGCACCTTGGGAAATCACTTCTGCACACACATCGACAAGCACCTTCAGCCCTGGGACAGCGTGGAGGAAAAAAGTCATTTTTCTCTTCACATCAAAAAAATGCTGGAAAACAGGAAATTGAGGCAAATGTTGTAGGAAGAAGAACAGCGTTGCTGGGGTTTGTGAACAGAGCTGCTGTACGTGTGGCTCCAGAACTGCTGAAAGAATTAAGGACACATTCCATTCAGCTTGATTCAACAACTTTCTTTATGTAAAAAAACCCGCAGCATTTAGCTGACTGTTGTGGAAAATTGACCAGTTTTTAGCAGAGACTTACCAGCTTTAAACAGAAAGCTCTCAGCCTGCATTCCCAGCTCGCTGTAGTTTTAACCAAGACCAGCATTAAAGTCTTTATTGATGTGATTATTTCCTGTTGCTAGATCCAACCATTCAAAACCAGAGTCGTTGCCATGTCCTGATGAAAGCAAAGGTTTTTTGCACAGCAGTGATGTACTGTACCTACAGCAGCAATGTGTTGCACCCACAGCCTCCCTAAAATCAATGACTTTTCCTAGAGCAGCAACAGAAGTCAGTCATGCTTTTGGGCTTGACCTGTGTTCTATTAAAGACTCAGTAAGACAGTCGAAGTTTGAGATTCCTAATTCAGCACATTCGATTTCCGGATGCAAGCCAAGGAATAAACAGAAAAGAACATTTATTTTAGTGGCTGTCGAGTTGCTTCCAAGTGCTCTCTATCCCACATCCCTCACAGGATAAATAAAACCAGATCACGCTGGGCTGGATGCAAGGGATCCCAAATCCCAGGGCCAGAGGATCCCTGCTGGCCCAGGCGTCCCAGGGGACCCTGCAGCATTCCCTGCCCTGGAAATGCCAGGTGAGGAGCACAGTGCTGCCCCAGCCTGGCACCTGGCACACTGCCCCTTCCCCTGCTCCCCAAAGGGATGGAATTTGCAGTAAGGGTTGTGCCAACAGCAACAGGGAGACAAGAAACTGGAGTAAGATGTAGGGCGAATAAATGGAGGTTTATTGTATTTTGATATGTACCAAAGCATCAGATTTCTGGGCTTCCAGCACAGCAGCTGGATATTCCATAGGAGGCTTTCATGGAAGAAAAGGGTGTTTTGGAATAGTTTGCAGCATTATCCCAGGGGAGTTTATTATGTTCAGTAATGGAAAGGACATTTGATCCAACCGGCAGCTCCGGCACAAACCAACACACAGCAGAGCCTCAAACACTCTTTCCAAAACAAATGAACATGAGAGCAGCCCCAGGGAAGCTGTGAGGAAATGCTCTGCCCCTCAGCAGCCCCTTCTTGCTTCACACTGCCCTGACAGAAAGCTTTGGTTCTGTCCAGCCCTGCTGAGGGGTGCCCAGGCTCCCCCATCCAGCCCAGCATTCCCATTGCCTCCCCATCCCCTGATCCCAAAAACACCACACAGGGAGCCAGAGCCCTGGGCAGGGTTCAGGCTGGCAGCCCAGTGCTGGGCAGGGCCCTGCTCCACTCCTGACAGGGCAATGCCAGGCACCAAAAGGCATTCCCCAGGTAAATAAATGCTGTGACAAATGGAAATAAACCTCTTTGGTGTGTCAGACTGGACTCTGGGTTCCTGGAGTTGGAGGCAAATTCACCTCACTGATAAAAACAAGTTTGGAGGAACCTCTGGGCCCAGGGGACCTGGATCCATGCCATTACCAGTGCATCCATAGCTCAGAGCCACCACACCAAGATAAAGCTCAAAATGGCCTAGAAATGCCTTTAGTGACATAATTAATTCAAAATTACCCCTTCTCTTTGTAATCAGTCAGGCAGTAGCCCAGGCCTTTGGCCAGCACTGTGCTGGGTTTATTGGGAATGCCACCGGTGGTCACTCCAGCTCAGCAGAGCTGCTCCTGCTCATCCCCCTCATGTCACCCAGGTCACCTCTGCTTGAGACGTGAGGCCTTCAAATCATGTCACCTGCCACAGTGAACTTCTTCGTACGCTTCAGCAGATTTCAGACACTTTTAGCATTGCCCTTGGAAACATCCATTTTTAAAAATGCACTTTGTGGGACAGTTCAGATACTTCTCTGCACAAGGATGAGGTTAAACACAACCTGGACAACGACTTTGCAGAACACAGAGAAAGAAACTGCACAATCCTACCCAATGCTGCAGCATAATGAGCCAACACAGATTGCAGAAACCTCATCTGGAGATGTTTGTGGTTTTTTGACTAGATCTTGATTTTGCCTGTGGTGATCCACTTTAAACCAGAACACAAATAAACTTATTAAGTCTAATAACTGACACCACAGCTTTAGTGTGGCTTAAAGCTGTGGCATCCACAGCTCAAAGCAGAGCATCTCCTGAGTGCTACATTTGCCATGGGACACAGCCACTGCCAGAGCTTTGGAAAGCCAACAGCAGCCCCTGTGAGCCATTAAAGAAGCCTTAGGAAAATACCGTTAAGACAAAAGTAGCAGAAGAGACAGTGGGAGATCATTATCCAGCTATGATCTCATTGTTTCAATTAGGAGAATTACAATTTTGACAGGATTTTTAACTAGATATTCACAGCTACTTGGAAGAGGTGGAGAATTACTCTGATGAACACACAAATGGAGAAAAAGGAGAAAATGACGAGTTCGAATTCTCCACTTTTTACCTTTTAATCCATATCACGCTTTCACGTGCCTTCTCCTCCCAAACAATTCTTCACATGCCATTCCAGAGAAAAAACCCTTCCATCACTTAGAGCCAAAGATTTTAAAATGGCCCAGCAAGTGACCATCCCCTCTGCCTTCATCAGCTTATCAGCACCAGTCCTCCACAAACCCAGCGTTCATGTAGCACACACTGCCCCAGAAACCACACATTCACTCTTTGCTGGCAAAATTTTATGAGGAAAGTCTTCTAATGCAAGTTAAACTTACTCAGGAGAGTGCAGTCCAATTCCATGTGACCCATCATGGCAAGTTCAGCAAGTAAAGCACATTTACTAGGTAAAAGACACTCTTACTACATTTACTGGGTAAAAAGCACTCTTACTGCCTGTGTTGCCAACATGAAGGCCTCAGGGTAGCATCCAGGCATCCTTACCTGCAGGACAGGCATCTTTGCTTCCCTTCTCCCCACAGTTCAGCCCAGAAGAACTCGCATTTTCTAGTCTTGACCTTGACTTTTAAAGACTCAGGCAGCAATTCCTACATTCACGAGGCTTCCCACACCCTGCTACTGCTGGTTTTCAGTCACAAGGTTGAAAGGGGCTAAGTCACAGCAGAGAACACTTGCCCCAGCCAAACAGGGGCTGACCTGTGCCTGCCTTCAACAGTCCCAAAGGTTTGTGCCTGGCAGCACCTGCACCTCACCCTCCTGGCACCTGAAAATGATGCAGCTCCCTGGCTGGTCAGAACTGCTGCCAGACTGAGCTGCACTAATCAGGTGGGCAGGGGAAGGGCTGCAGCTGACACCTGGACTCTGCTTTGAAATTGTTTAATTGTCACTGGGATATGAAACATAATTCAGGAACACACTCTGACCCGTGACTTGGGAATGAACAGCCATTCCTCATCTCCTTTACCCAGAGGGGTCTGTTGGCTTCTCTGGGTGAGGGTGAGGACTGGTCAGGGTTTTTTTGTTGGGGTGTTCTGTTCGTTTTTTCAAAAATTTAAAACCTGAATTAAAGACCAGTGTGCGGGGCCATCTTCAGCAGATGACAAATTGTTATTCCAGGACAAGCAAAAATTGTGCAGCAAAGATAAGCTTTTGGTTTGCTTTCAGTAGGCTGAGAGGTGTTCAGGCTCTTGTTAATGAACTGCAGAACATTTTCCTTCCACCACTGCATCAGGCCTATAGGTTATGGGGCTATAGATTTGTAACCTTGCTGCCTTTTTCTGTGGATGGAAATCCATGATGTGTAGTGGCCAGCAGGAAACAGGAACGTGCCTGATCAATCACCATCCCAAAATAACTCCAGAGACCAAGACAAAGACCTCCAAGATCTGATTCAGAGCTGCTTTTTCAATTCAAACCATGAAAAAACCACTCCAGCTGATGTTTAAGATAGATGTTGAAAGCATCCAGCCTGCACCTGCAGAAGTGCTCTGGCAGGAGTGCCTGGAGTGGATTTGCAGGTGCCTGACTCTGCTGTGAGTGGCCTGACAGGAGATTAAAGATCTCCTGGAGAGCACAGGAACCACTGCTGGAGCTGTCACTGCTGATCAAACATGGAATGACCCTGGCTGAGGATCTGCTCCAGTGATGAGGAGAGCAGATCCTCCTCAGCACACCGGGTGTCAAACAGGCTTTTCCTCTGACCTGGAGTGACAGACAGCCCCTCCCTTCATGCCCACCTCCAACAGCTGCCCCTGCGAAAGAGAAAGGTGTCCCAGCTCCTCAGACAAGCAAATACAGACCTTTCTCCACTCAGCAGTGCTGCTCATGCTGGGATGGGATGCACCCAGCAGGAGCTCGTGCTGTGGATGATTTACAGAGCCCAGGTCATCCGTGTGGATGGAGTTCAAAAGCAGCAGCACCGGGGGTCCCTGCCCCTTCACACCTGGTATGCACATCACCTGCAGCCCATGCCAGCCGGGAGAGGATGGATTGCCTCCAGCCCACCAGCTGAGGGAGGACAGAGGAATGTGGGGCACAGAGCTGCAGGGCGCTGTGGGGACAGGAGGGGACAGGAAGGCAGCAGTGACCCAGTCCCCTTTACAGGAGACATTCCTCTGATGTGCTGCTTGGTTTCCTGGAGTGCAGCATCCACTGCCCACGCAGACAGCGCTCACTGTCCCAAGATCAATATTTGCACAGATACACCAGCAGCTCCAAACACTGACCGTGCCTCCAGAATCCATTGTTGCTTTGCTGGGAGCTTGTCCAGCTCATTACAATGGAAATAAAGTGTCCGACTGCGGCCTTGAGCCACAGGAGAGTTGTACCTAAGTGTGTTGTTTTGAAAATTCCCAACAGGGCACTCGGAGGGTCATGTCATCCTCTCCAAGGCATCCAGCAACCCACTGAGGCATTGAAAGAATTTGGCCAGCAAGAAGCTGAGAAGGGAAGGAACAACATGAAAACATTTTGCAAAGGGCCTTTAAGGAGAATTGGCACAATGCCCCCAGGAGCACAAAACCCCCAGGGACAAGCTGTGAAGCAGCTCTGCCTTCCCTCCTGGCTCACACCAGGCCAGGTTATCCCACAGAAAGGCACACTGGGAACTGAACTGCTGAGAAATGAGCTGGAATTGTGCTCCAGGTTTGATACGTACAATTTGCTGTGCAGGTCCAGTTCACAAACACTTCCTTCACTCAGCTTTCCTCTTTCCAACACCCCTGAGCTCACCCTCAGTCACACTTTCTTGCCAAAATATAGTTTCACTTAACAAAAAGCTCCCTTCATTCTCCCTAGTAATGAATTCCAGCTAAACTAATGTCCCAAAGTCAGACATGGGCCAGAATTGCCAGCAGAGCAGAGAGCTCAGCACGGGTTTGCACAACCATTGTGTCTCCCTGGGAAATCCCAGCCACATTATCATAAAATATTCCACATGTTCCTCAGCCACCTTCCACAGGGAGAACTTTGTATCTCTTGTAATTTAATGCTCTGCCTCTCAGAAGCAAGAGCTGCAGCTTAATGACAACAGACAGCATATCCTGAGATGAAAACCCCGTTCTTAAAATATTGACAAAGCCCACGTACATTTAAAACATTTGTTTTTATTTTAATGCGGATTTTCAGATATGTGATTTTGGAAAACGTTCTCAGATGTGACTTCAGTTCCTTGTCTACCGTGTCTACTAATTATGGAGACTGGTACAAATCATTTCAAAATGTCTTTTACCTCATGTTTAAACTCACAGAAGCACAGCATTGGAATGTGTCACTCCAGAAGCCTTGACCTCAGTCATCCAGAAGAAAAAATTTGATGAACTGAACGAAAGCAACTGATGCTTTGCTTTTCAGACAGTAAGGTGCAGTTAAGGTGGAGAAAATGCACCTGACAGCAACCTTCTCACCCTCTCCAGCACTCAGGGGAACAGAATTCAGCATGAGCTGTCGAGATTCTCCCTGTTTTCAGGGTAGCACCTAAAAATGCCACCTCAGGACTTAGTGCAGGGCTCAGTTGAGGCATTGTTCTTTTTACTGAGACCCAAAGTGCAGTCACACGAGTGGGTCAGTGTTTCCTGGCCCCAGCTCCCGTGCTGAATCGAGGTGAAACCATTCATGTTCCACTGAGCAACTCCTGGAATGGTAACAAACACCAACCAGTGAATTCCACAAGTAAAGTTCTAACTGGCTTACACAGGACACCCCATCCCTGCCAACCCTCCTGAACTCCCTCAGCTCACATTTGATTTTGAACTCATCTGAACAATTTTAGAACCTTTAAAAATGTATTTGAGGCTTTATCTTATCCTTAAAGTTTTGTATTGCCTTTACACCTCCAGTCGAACTCTTCCTAGGTGGAGGTTTGCCCTGGAACGACACTTTCAGCAGAAGGGTGCTGTCAGTCGAGTCTGCGCCTGTTACAGACGCCTCTGAGCCGAAAAGAAGCACCTGAAGCACCGACCGACGCCGTCTACGAGAGGAATCTTGTCCCTCCAAAACCGAACTGAAGGTGTCAGCGGCCGGTTTTGGGGACGAACTCCCCCCGGACAGCAAAAGCTACTGGTCTGCGAGGGAGCCGAGCCCCGGCGGGGCGGGCCGGGGGATGCGGGGTCTCTGTTCGGGATCTCTGTTCGGGGTCCCTGTTCAGGGTCCCTGTTCGGGGTTCCCGTGCGGGGTTTTTTCCCGTGCGGGGCCGCGGGGCCAGCGGCGGTGCCGGTCCCGCAGCATCCCCGGGAGAGGCGGCGGGCGCTTCCCCCGTTCCCCGCCTGGCAGCGAGCGGTGCCGATGGGGCTGCGGGAGCCCGGGAGCGGCAGGAGGAGTCGGTGCCGGGTTTGTCCCTGCCGGGCCCGGCCCCGCAGGTGGAACGCGCAGGTGGGAACGCGCCGCCGGTCCCGGGGAGGCGCCGAGGGTTTGTGCGAGGGATGCGAAACGAGTTAATTTTGCTTGGAATGGTTCCTGGCGGGGAAGGAGCTGACGTGTGGAGACGCCTCCGGGGGATGAGCCGCCGGCGGAGTCGGGAACGCTCCGCACAGCCGGGCCAGGTCCGCGGCTGGGAGACACGGCGGGCACCAGCTGCGGCTCCCCCGGCTGCTCCCCGCGGAATTCCAGCTTTTCCTGGAGCGGCAGCTCCCGGCACATCGCGCCGGACAGGGGCACGGCGGGGCAGCTGTCAAACGACAGCGCTTTAGGTCATGACACGGATCCGTGTCTAAGGGGAAACCCGAGAGTTTGGGGGCTGGTCCGTGGGCTGGTTTTTCTTTCAAGTTAAGATTTCCTTTTGGCTTCTGGCTTAAACGCGAGCGGCTCAGCTCGGCTGGGGCTGTGAGTGCCCGTGTGTTCTGCCTCCCCCGCAGCAGGAGCCCGCCCGCCGCCGCCGTGGGGATGGCAGCGTAGGATCCCCGCAGGATGGGAGCCCCGCGCAGGGACCGGCCCCGCTGGCTGGGGACCCTCCTGGCCGCCTGCCTGGCCGCCCTGCCGGGCATCAGCGCCTGTCCCCGGCCCTGCGCCTGCCACGGCTCCGCCGAGCTCCACTGCACCTTCCGCTACTTCAGCGCCGTCCCGCCGCGCATCCCGCCCGACGTGCAGCGCATCAACCTGGGGTACGTGCAGCTGGGCTTTGAACGCTCACACCGCTCGCCTTTCAACGCTTGCCACTGCATGAATTAACCTGCCAGATTCGGGGCTAAAAATTAACCCGAGCAATAGGTAAGTCTAGAGAGTTTAATGCTCTGCAGTGCTGGGCAGCAGCTGCAGCCACAGCCAGCAAAGCCCAAGACCACCCACAGTAAGGGGAAATTTTGGGGATCTAGCACAGGTCACGTGAGAACTTCAGAAAATTGTGAGCTTGGCTTTCCTTTATATTACCTGAACATGTTGTGTCCGTAGCATGGAACCTGGAAGAAGTCTAAAATGGATTTCTTTCCAGGAAAGGATAGTTCAGGGCTCAGAAAGTGGGCTGGGAAAGGAGCACGTGTATTAAAATCGCCAGAGACGTTGCTGTGGTGTAACACCAAGGTCGGGCTTAGATCCCCATTTGAGCCACTCACTTAAGGGCTGGACTCGATGATCCTTCTGGGTCCCTTCTGACTCAGCCTGTTCTGTGACTCTGTCACTTGAAATGTCCCCCAGCGTTAGGGGCTGTGCTTTCATCTGCCCAGTTCAAGGGAGATTTCACTTGCCTGGCCATGTCAGCCTCCATGGGGGTTCCACTGTCTGTGTGTTGAAGAAGCAGGGAATAGCTCATACCCAGGTTTGTCTGGCCCCTTCACGCAGTTTCCAGCAAATGTCCTCTCTCTTAAATCAAATCAAATCAAATCAAATCAAATCAAATTAAATCAAATCAGCAATATTTGTCTGATGTGTGTGTCCCTTTAGATGCACACAACCTTTGAACCATCCATATGTGTATGCAGAAAATATACAAGGAATTTTCATTGAACTGAAGACAGACAGATGTGTTTCATGCTTGCTGTTACTCGCCCCATCCACTGGGAATTCAGAACACTGTCCTGGAAAAGTGACATGAAGGAGTGACTTTGTTTCCTCTTGGCAAGGGGAAGGGCTCCCTACCTTTAGCTGTTCCCAAAGAGCGGTTCTTTTGTTTGGGGTTGGTTGGATGTAAAAGCTGTGAGCTGGGGCTGACTAAACCCGTCCTGTGCAGCTACAACAGCCTGAGAAAACTCAGCCCCACGGACTTTGCTGGCCTGGAGAAACTGGAGTTACTGATGCTGCACAGCAATGAGATCAGCATGATCCCTGAGAAGGTGTTCAGTGATTTACATTCACTGCAGGTAAGAGCTAAATGACCCTAAATGTTACTCTTTTTCATGACTTAACTTTCAGTGATTCTGGTGAGCAGCCACACACCAGCCTTCTGCAGCGTTTCGGCTTCCTGTTTCTTACCTTATGCACATGGAAGTCAACAGCCTTCAAGATCCAGGATCCTAATGGGAAATGTCTTTCCTTCCCAGGCAGGCACTCAGGTTCAGGGTAAAGGGCATGACAAACTCATTGGTAGATATCTCTCAGCTGTATATGAGCAGGCAACTGCAGTTAAAACTCTCTTTCTGCAGAGGAGAGATTGCAAAGCTCCAGCTACTGTGCCTGAAAAAGGAAACATGCCATTGTTAATTTGTTAGTAACTTTAGGGCTTTTTGAGGGTTGTTGTCCACTGAGATTTCTGTTTCCCTTCAGTACAATCTTGTCCCTTGTAGCCTTTGTGGAAAAGAGGCCAAACTGTGCAGAAATTTATCACACTGCATATAAACACTTTGATTCTTTAAAGAAACTCCAGTTCCCTGGCATTCCTGGTCTGGTGAGGAACTTTCACTGCACAGAACAGCATTTATCAGGGGTCCTGTAACTTTAGCATGGCTTAATATTATGTATTTGTTACTTTTTCTTGAACAGGTCTTAAAAATGAGTTACAACAAGATCAGAAGGCTTCAGCAGGACGTATTTTATGGCCTGAACAGCTTGGTACGGCTGCATATGGACCACAATCAAATCGAATTTGTGAATCCCAATGTTTTCTATGGACTCACTTCCTTGAGGTTGGTGCACCTGGATGGAAATTTACTTCAGCAGCTGCATCCAGACACTTTTGTCACCCTGCGCTATAGTCAGATATTCAGAATATCCTTCCTGAAGCACATCTCTCTGTCTGACAATGCGCTGACTTCACTTCCACAAGAAATGTTTTCCTACATGTCCGAGCTCGAGAGCATTTACCTCCATGGAAACCCCTGGTCCTGTGACTGCAGCCTGCAAGGCTTTGCACAGTGGGCACAGGAGAGACCAGGTGAGCCGAACGCTTTCTTTCTGCTCTTTGATCCTCTTGTAACATCTTACTCTTCCTGATGCAGGTAATTGTCCTTTATTCATCTCTTTATTCTCCCAGCAAAGACTAGAAGATAGGATTTCTGTAGGTGTGTGTGTAATCAGGATGAGGAGATTTATAGCACTCAATTTCCTGATAAAGAGATTAGTACCACTCTGATTAAATGAATCTAGTGCTCTTAACACATTCCCAAGTGCAGCTTTTCTTAATGGAGAATTTTCCTTGGCCAGTCCAAAGCTTCTGTGCTCCAGGAGAATCCACAGGGAACAAGCTAACTTTTATAGGATTGGCAAGAGCAAGGGCCACATTGCGCTTGATTCTTTAAAAAGAAAACAAGGAACTCAGGGGTCTCTAGCACTTCCTCTGCTGCTGCCATTCACATGTCACTTCAAGCTTTGGTTTTATTTTATTCAAAAGAACCACTTGTTGGTAGCTATATGTCATTTTTAATACTAAAACTTGTAGCACAGAAGTTTACTGGACTTTTCTTCCCTTCAGATGTTTTAAAGTGCAGAAAAGAGAGAAGTTCTGGTGTCCAGCAATGCCCAGTCTGTGCTAGTCCCAAAAATCACAGTGGGAAAAGTTTGGTGGATCTTCCTTCTGCATCTTTCACCTGCTCTAAGCCAGTCATCCATGACTCCCTGAAATCCAGAGACCTCATGGTGCCGGAAGATGGGGATTTCAGTTTTGTGTCTCCCAGGGACTTGATATCTCCGATAGGATCTGTGGTTTTGAATATGACTGACCAAGCAGGAAATCGAGGCCACTTGGTTTGCAATGTCCAGAAACCTACAGAAATGTCTCCCATCTCATTTGACAAAAACGGCTCCAGCACAGTGCTCAAAGCCTCCTTCTCAGCATCCCTGGTGTGTGGTATCGATTCTGAGCACATCCAGCAGCTCTGGAGCATCCTGGCACTGTACAGCAGCTCTCCTTTGAAACTGGAGCAAACTGTGCAGACAACCGACGTGCCTTTGCTTAGCTACAGGTACAAGCAGACCTACAGTGAGAAGGATGAACTTTTCACCAGTGTGGAGGCTGAGCTGAGGGCTGAGCCGGGCTGGCTGCTGCAGGGCAGGGTGTCCCTGCAGCTGGACAGGACGGCCACCACGCTCAGCACGCTGCACCTGCGCTACTCCACCGACGGCCACATCGCCGTGCCCAGCGACGACAAACCCCAGGGCAGACACGGCTGGGCCAGCATTGCCAGGGACAACAGCACCCGGACGGAGCACACCGTGCTGGTGGGGGGCTCGGTGCAGCTGGGGTGCCGGGCGGCCGGGGAGCCGGCCCCTGCCGTGCAGTGGGTGCTGGCTGACGGCAGCAAGGTGCGGGCTCCGCACATCAGCGAGGACGGGCGGATCCTGGTCCTCGCGGGCGGGGCGCTGGCGCTGAGGGCGGCGGACGTGTTCGACTCGGGGCTCTACCACTGCATCAGCGCCAACAGCCACGACGCCGACGTGCTCACATTCCGAATCACCGTGCTGGATCCTCTGGTGGAGCACGGCGGGGTGAACGGAGCCCCGCTGCCCGCTGCTCTGGGCAGCACCCTACACCTCCCCTGCACGGCCACCGGCGCCCCGGACCCTGCCGTGACCTGGGTGTTACCTGAGCTCACGGTTCTCCGTCGGTCTGCAGGGAACAAACACGTTTTTGCCAACGGCACCTTGAGAATCCAGGGGGTGACGGAGAGAGATGTGGGCTACTTCCGATGTGTGGTGGCCAACCGGTACGGGGTCGATCTTTTGGCTTTCCAGGTGCTGGTGAGACAGGATGAAACTACTCCGAAGGAAAAGCACGGAGCTCCGGGAGAGTGGGAGGAGGGCTCCGGCAACGAGCTGCTGCGCTCTGCTGCAGCACAGAGACATCCCTCAGCCACCCCAGCCACCCTGACAGCTCACGGGGAGTCTGCTGCCCCCGCAGCCAGCGGCCAGGGCACGCAGAGCTCACGCCAGAGGAACAGCCACGGGAAAATGCCTCACTGGCCCTACAGAGACAGAGCAGGCAGACGGCTCCGGGGACACAGGAGACAGTTTGTTTCCTCAGGCAGGAGAGCCGATCCACAGCGCTGGGCAGCCTTGCTGGAGAAAACGAAGAGGAACTTGACAGTGACAGACAAGCGAGGAGAAGTTGCAACAGAACCACCCATTCAAGTCCATAAGCTCTCAGAGGCACCCGAGGATGAGGAGGAGACGTCTGGTGATCTCATCTCTCCAGAAGAGGAATTCATGATACCAGCGACAGGGAGATCCCCAGTACCTGCTCTGGGGAGAGCAACAGAACTCAGGATCACTGCAGGGCCTGAGGAGACCACGAATCCCAGCCCTGCCTGGAACACCTCCCTCCTGCTCACAGAGCCATTAACTCCCCTGCCCTCACCTCCTCCTCCCCCTGTGGCACCTGCCAGCAAAAGGCTGCAAACTCCTCCAAAACCTACAGAGTCATGGGAAAGATATGATTTGAGTCAAATATCAGCAAATCGGGTGAAACAATCAACTGTACCAAGTGGAACACCCACACTCTTCCCTGCTGGGCAAAAGTCAATATATTCTGGGGAAAGAAATGACCAACATCTAAAGCCTGCAACCATGGCACCCACAACAGAAGCTCCAGGCACCAGCAAGGCTGTAACTCCCCAAAACACAGCAGACAAGTTACATATTTTTACTGAGCCTGTTGAGAGTGTTTCCACCAAAACAGATCACCAGGTCCCTGTGGTGACAGTCAATGCACCAAGCTCTGAATTTGGCCTAATTTATTTTACTCAGAAAGGAGGAACCCCTAATCCACCACTGGCCTCGACTTTGGCTACTCATCAGCAAATTCAGGTTATCCAGGACGTTACAACTCACCCACCCCAGCTCCAGCAGCGCCGTGGAAGACGGAGGAAGATTCCTGGTCGGAGACGAATTGTTAGACCAGGACAGATCCCAAGTATGAAAGGGCACCGATACAGTTTTGGGACGCCAGGCTCTGCCAGAGGAAGTACAGCTGCATCTACAGGTGTTCAGCTGAATGGGAGCCATGTATCAAATGTGCCAGCCTTAAATAACTTCAGCAGTTCCATCAATCCCTTTAGCCCCGAAGCACCCCAGCCTCCCCCCTCCACCAGGAATATGCCACTGGAGCACCCCGTGGGTACCCACCCAAACACAGCATTCCTCAGGGAAGAGGAAAAGAAACACAGTGCAAGGCAAAAAGCTGCTACCACAGTCACACCTGTCACTGCAAAGGACACTGCCACCACTGCAGCCAGCGGGTTGGATGTCGTGGGTTTGAAGCCAACAGTTGCACTTGTTAATACTCCTCAAACCGACACCAGAGTCACCAAAAGTAAAATGCTCAGAGTGGGAGGAAGAAGAGGTCAGAGGAGGAAGAGACCTAAAGCACCTGCCCCACAGCGTGTGGCTGCAGCCCACAGCACTGCAGCCACCCCTGCAGCCAGCACAGCCACCCCCTCTGTGGCAGCTCTCACACCACCAGCTGTGCCTCCGAGCCTTGCACCTGCAAAACCTCTCCCGGGGAGCACCAGTGCAGTGTCCAGGACCAACACAGCAGCACTGGGGACCCCTGAGAGCCCCGAGGCAGCCCAGCACAGCCCCAGGGCAGCCACACAGATGTCAGCCACCCCGGGCACCTGGAGGAGCACCCAGTCAGCAACGCCCCTGCCTGGCAGTGTGACTGCTCAGGGCCCCAGCAGGGCGCTCCAAACCACACCAGTGACACAGGGGAACCCCCAGCTGGCCACATCAGCAGCTGCTGGCCCTGCCCAGACCCCCACCACGGGCCCCCAAACCTCACCATGGCCGGAGGAGCCCCCCGGTGCCACACGTGCCCGACCTGCTGCAGTCAGTGCCACGCCAGGGCCAGGACCTGCTCAGCCCATCCCAGCCACTGCCACGGCATGGGAAAAACCCTGCCTGGAGCTGGGGGCGGGAGCTGTCCAGGAAAAGCCGGCAGCACAGCCCACCCCCGCAGCCAGGGCCGTGCCGAGTGCTCCGGCTGCAGTCACTGCTCCTGATAGAGAGATCAGCACCCCGCACCCCACCCCTGGGCCAGCCCGGACCCCAGCCCTGCCTGCAGCCACCCCGAGAGCCCCCTCACCCCCTCGGGGGCACGGCCGGCTCCAGCCCAGGCCACCTCCCGAGGGCACGGAGAGGGGCAGCACACTGCAGTCACCACAAATCCCAGTTCCCTGGGGAAGGGACAAGCACAGCTCTGTCAGTGCCTGGTCTGAACGGCGACAGGATCGAGACACCACCACCGTTCCCAATGCCATCACCTCAGGTTCTGCAAGCAGAAACCATTTTTCAAAGCCCAAAATAGCTGGAGGGAATCTGGCTGCTTTCACTGTGCTGGCAAATTCGGATGCTCTTATTCCTTGTGAAGCTACTGGGAACCCCCCTCCAACAGTAGAGTGGACCAAGATACCATCAGGTGAGCTTGATAAACCTCTCTAGAATTTACCTTCCATTAGTCCTGTAATTTGGCATCTCTTCTGTGTGCCAAGTCAAGCACTGCTTCATTTCAGAGTAGCGTGAAATATTAGGAAAAGGTAAACGTGGAACCAGTGACAGAGACTCACTGGAGCATCTTAGTGTTGGTTCTGGAACAGCTCTTTAGTGAAATGATTTAAAAAAATCAAATCTATGTTTAATTATGATTCCTTGCTTATTGTGGGAAGAGTTCAGTATTTATTATACATTACCTGCTATTCCAGAGCAGTGAGACAAGTGAAAAGAAAAATGTGGTAAAAACCACTCAAAACGAGTTACAGCCGTGCCAGGTCTGGTTTGCAAAGCCCCGTCTGCTTTATCCAAACTTCATCTCTGCTGGAGATTCAGCCTTATTCTTGCTTTGAAGCTTTGTCATTCCATATGCAAATTTCTCTGATTTCTTTCTGGTTTATCGTTGCTGTCTTGGTTTTTTGGGCAGGACAGGGTGTTCGGGACTGGGGACAAGGAAGAGACAGTTTTGGTTATTTGGGCCGAGCAGAGCAGGACAGAGTATTTGGGACTGAGGACAAGGAGGAGGCAGTGGGTTATTTGGGCAGGGCAGGGTATTTGGGACCGAGGACAGGGCGGAGGCAGGCTGTGACCGGCTGTGTCCCTGTCCCGCAGGTCGCGATGCCGCGGGGCTCGGCGGTGCCGGCAGCTGGGCAGTGCTGCCCAACGGGACTCTGTCCATCCCCCGGGCAGGGCTCCAGCACCGCGGGCAGTACCTGTGCACGGCGGCCAGCCCGCTCGGCGTGGCCCGGCTCCTGGTCACCCTGGCCGTGCTGGCGGAGCCGCCCCGCATCGCCGGCGGCCGCCCGCTGACCGCGCTCTCCGGGGGCACCGCGGCGCTGCCGTGCCGGGCCCGGGGCAGCCCCGCTCCCAGCATCTCCTGGATCCTGCCCAACGGCACCCGCGTGTCCCGCTCCTCCGCGGGCGGCGGCAGGGCCGGCGTGGGGCCGGACGGCACGCTGCTCATCCGGGCGGTGTCCCTGTACGACCGGGGCCTCTACACGTGCCTCGCCGAGAACCCGGCGGGCAGCGACTCGCTGGCCGTGAAGCTGCAGGTGGTGGCGGCCCCTCCCACGGTCCTGGAGGAGAAGAGACAGAGCGTGGCGGGGCTGGCGGGGGACAGCCTGGCGCTGCCCTGCACGGTGCAGGGGAAGCCCGAGCCCAGCGTGCACTGGGTGCTCCCGGACGGCACGGCGGTCAGGCCGCTGCAGAGGGTGCGCCCGGGGCTGCTCGTGTTCCCCAACGGGACCCTGCTCCTGGGCGGCGCGGCGCCCTCCGACAGCGGCAGCTACGAGTGCATCGCCACCAGCTCCACGGGCTCCGACAGGAGGGTGGTCAGCCTCGTCGTGCAGCGTAGGGACACCCTGCCGAAAATAGCCAGCGCCTCTCAGGAGCTGACCCGGCTGAATTTTGGGGAGAGGCTGCTTCTGAACTGTACAGCAAGTGGGGAGCCCAAGCCCAGGATAATCTGGAGGCTGCCCTCCAAGGCCGTTGTGGACCAGTGGCACAGGTATGACCCTTTTTTTCCTCCACCTCTTTGGAGCTTCAAACACTGTCTCCTCTGGTGCTCACGTAAGAGCCTACTACAGCACTAAACCACTGTGAACTAAACCAATTATTAAGTATTTAACAGCGCTGAAACTTCTGTTCTAATGGCATCTACATCTAATAACAGACCTAATAACGGATCACATCAAATGCCATAAGTGGGTGAGGTCTCAAAAGAGGTACAAGTCACATTTGAATTAAAGTAACTGCTGTCACGATGCACTGGCTGACTGCTGTCCGCTTAGAGGAGGGGAAGTCACTGCTACCAGATTTGTGAAGCAGGGCCCAGGAGGGAGGGGTTTCTTTCATCCCTGCCACATCTGCGGTTGGGGGAGTCCCCACACCCCCTCCCACAGTTACACTTCACCTCCTCCTTAGGAGAGACAGCCCCAATCAGGGTGTTCCCAGCAGAGTCAGCACTGCTCACATCCCCACAACACCAAAAGTGACAGTGACATCAGGGTAGGACACACTGGGTGGGCAGGGTCATGGGCACAGTGCCTTTGGAAAGGGTTTCTGTGTTGTATCGTGCTATTAACACATTCAGTCCCTTCCTGTGCTCAGTATTCACCCCCAGCACTTGTTCCCATAATTCTTTTCCTCTCTCTCTCCCCACAACAGAATGGGAAGTCGGATCCACGTCTACCCCAATGGATCCCTGGCTATTGAGGCAGTCACAGAAAAGGATGCAGGTGATTATCTGTGCGTGGCCAGGAACAGAATGGGGGATGATCTGATACTGATGAAAGTCAGCATCACAATGAAACCAGCCAAGATCGACCACAAGCAGCAGTTCAAGAAGCTGGTGCCCTATGGGAAGGATTTCAGAGTGGACTGCAAGGCCTCAGGGTCGCCCACACCAGAGATATCCTGGGGCCTGCCCGACGGGACCGTGGTGAACAACGCGATGCTGGCGGACGACAGCGGGCACAGGGCTCGCAGGTATGTCCTCTTCCACAATGGCACCCTGCACCTCAACAAAGCTGGGGTGGCAGAAGGAGGAGACTACACCTGCTATGCCCAAAACACCCTGGGGAGGGATGAGATGAAGATCCACGTCATGGTCGTTGTGGCAGCCCCTCAGATAAAGCACAATTACAGGACACACGTTACCGTGACCGCTGGAGACGCAGCCCTGCTGGACTGTGAGGCTGCTGGAGAGCCCAGGGCACAGATCTCCTGGCTTCTGCCCTCCGGTGAGGTGATCTCCTCATCCTCAGGCCGGCTCTCCCTGCATGCCAACGGCTCGCTGTCCATCGGCCACGCCGGCCCGCTGGATGCCGGGCAGTACCTGTGCCTGGCCCGGAACCCCGGCGGGGATGCCACCAAACTGTACCAGCTGGATGTGGCTGCCAGGCCCCCCATCATAAATGGCTTACACAGGAACAAAACTGTCATGAAGGTGATGGCAGTGAGGCACTCGAAGAAACACATCGACTGCCGGGCGGAAGGGACACCTCCTCCTCAGATCATGTGGATCATGCCTGATAACATTTTCCTGACAGCCCCATATCACGGGAGCAGGATTGCTGTGCACAAAAACGGGACACTTGAGATTCGGAACATCAGGCCCTCAGACACAGGGGATTTTATCTGTGTTGCACGGAACAATGGGGGAGAGTCTGTGCTGGTGGTGCAGCTGGAAGTCACAGAGATGCTACGGAGACCAATGTTCAAAAACCCTTTCAACGAAAAAATAATAGTAAAACCCGGCAAAAGTATCACGCTGAACTGTTCGGTGGATGGCAACCCTCCCCCGGATATAAGCTGGATGCTGCCCAATGGCACTTGGTTCCCCAGCAGCATCAAGACACCCCAGTTTTTCACGGGAGGCAACGGGACCCTGACAATCCACAACCCCGAGAGGCACCATGCCGGGCGCTACCGCTGCTCCGCCCGCAACCAGGTGGGCTACATAGAGAAGCTGCTGCTCCTGGAGGTTGCCCAGAAGCCCAGCATCCTCACCCAGCCTGCAGGGCTGGTGAAGGGCGTCAGCGGGGAGCCCCTGTCCCTTCACTGCATGGCCGAGGGCAGCCCCAGGCCCAGGGTGGAGTGGACCCTGCCCGGGGGCCGGGTGCTGGAGCGGCCGCAGCTCAGCGGGCGGTTCCTGCTGCTGGAGAACGGCACGCTGCTCATCCGGGCTGCCTCGGCGCAGGACACCGGGAACTACCTGTGCAGGGCCCGCAATGACGCTGGGGACTCCTCCCTCACCGTTCCCGTGGTGGTCACAGCCTACGCCCCGCGGATCGTGGGCAGGCCGCCCCCAGCCATCCACACCATGCCGGGGGCGGCCGTTCAGCTCCACTGCATCGTGCTGGGGATCCCCAAACCAGAGATTTCCTGGGAGTTACCTGACCGCTCTGTACTCTCCACAGCTCACCAGGGCCGGGGCTCTGGGGGTGAACTGCTGCACCCCACGGGGACTCTGCTCCTGCAGAACCCCCGACCCTCCAATTCAGGCGTGTACAAGTGCACAGCGAGGAACCCCCTGGGCACGGACACCGCGGTCACCCACCTCCATGTCATCTGAGTCACAAACACAGCAGGAACGGTGGGGACACGGCCTGCACCTGGGCTGGGTCATCCTTGCAAGGGCTTTGCTCAAAGGCAGCCACAAGCACGCGAGTGCCTGACCACATCCACAGCGTTCAGTCTGCAGTGGCCAGGCAAAAGGAGAGAGGAAGGGGAAATCGGCTCCAGCAGTATTCGCTGGCATTGGTTCTCTCCATGTTCAGGGGATTTTAAACGAAGGCAAAATTAAGGCGCTTCTGCTCTGCAAAGTAACAGCAAACATTGACAATCAAACATGGTAACTGTCTGTAAATGTGCCCGGAGAGCTCTTGTACAGACACAGTTTGCATCAGTTCAGTACTGCCCACCTTGTGTGACTGTCACAGGCATGGATCAGAGAGGGCAGGGACACCTGGGAACCAAAGAGCAGGTTTATTGGGATGCAGATCACCTTCTCCATCTGTTTTAATATTTAGTATGTTTTTAAAATAAATATCCGATGATGTAGCAAGTAGTGAAATCTTTTTAATAGCACGGCTGTGGTTGCCACAGTCTTTTCTGCAGAGCTGTGGGATGACACAGAACAACTCAGTTTGGAACGGGAGAGGAAACTCTGCTCAGCACTGTTGGACCAATGCACACAGACTGGGTGTAGAATCACTCCAGCGTGGCATCGCCTTCTCATGGTTACAAAAGTATTTTTTAAAGACTGCTCAATAGAATAAAAATCACATCAAAGTGAATCTCAATTTAGAATTGTGATTCCTCAGTCGAGCAGCCAGGTAGGTTTAAGAAGCAAATTAAGTTAGCACAAAACAGAAAAAAAAGTATTACCAGGTATTCCAGTAGGTTTATTAACATCATATTGTGGCTTTTAATATAAACTTTAGGAAGTTCTAATATAAGCAACAAACCCACTTCAGCACCTTCTTGCCGCAGTAAGAGCAAGAGGAATTGGTTCTTTAAACAAAGAAGTCTATAAAGTGGATATGAAAATCACAGCCAAATATACATGATTTCAGACAATGCTTGTTCTGCCAGTGAAGAAAGAGGTGAACATTTTAATGAACAAATTAAATTTTATGCCAAAATCAGAAGTGCCTTTTAGTTCAGCAGTCTGATCCAGTGCAGTTCTTGAAAAAAAAAATTAAATAAAATAGTATTTCCCACAAATAAATAAATCCAGCATTCTTTGTCCTCTTTCAAAGTAACAGGACCTAAGAAGCACCAAATTCATAAAATTTGCCATAACATTCATCAAACAGGCCCACAAAAGTCCAGATATTTAAATCTATAAACCTAACCCCAAAATAACCCTAAACCCAACCTTGTTACATATTCACATCAACTGCAGCACAAAAAACAATGATGGAAATAGGAAGAGAACTCATGTTCTGCTGTCCAGAAAGTAAGGGGAAAGGGGAAAGGGGAAAGGGGAAAGGGGAAAGGGGAACAAACCCCACAGTGCCTGATCCAGGGCAGGAACAAACCCCACAATGCCCCAGCCAGGGCAGAACAAACCCCACAGCAAGGACACAAGGAATGCTCTCAGAACATCTCAGAACTTCCAGAACATCTGCTCTCTTCCCTCCCTGTCCCACCAGGGTGCTCATTCTGCAGAAGGGGAGGGTTCAGGGAGGCCCCACTGCAGCTGCGGCACTGAGCACAACGGGATCAGCACCCCAAACTCAGCCTCCACCATCCAGCTCTGCTCTCTCAGCTTTACAGATCTCCCTCCTAAATCCCCAATATTTTTTCTCATTAGACCCAGTGAAAATGCATGTGCTTCTAATGCTTTTAATTGAGCGAATCGTTGGAAGCCTGACGTGCTGAATAAAACTGGAGTCATCCTGTACCCTAATAACTCCGTGGGCGCTGCAGAAACTGCCCAAGCTTCGCTCAGCAAAACCTGCTGCTTACTGAAGGCAGTTTCAGTGTTTTACAAGACTTCAGCATCTTTTCCCTTTCTGAAACCAAATCCTTCACTTCAAACACGTTGTGTAATCTCCTGGCTCCCAGGCTGTTGTAACTGCTGAGGTGAGACAAAGGCATCAACCAGCACACTGGGGATTTTTGGGAACACAAACCCCACCCAGACCACCTTTTGCTGTGCAGAACTGGCAGAGGGGTCTGCACCAGGCAGGCGCCCACTGCAGTGACACTCTTGCATCAGTCCATTCAAGATAGAAGAACTATTAAAAACCCCTCAAAAATGGACGAAAATGATACAAAATTAATGCTTTTAAACTCAAAAGCTGCAATTCCAGCATGACTGCATTTTCTCTAATTTTCTATAGCAGGCTGTTCCTAATTGTGCTCACCTTAAACACGTTTGAAACCCCGGGTTCTGCAGGAGCTGCAGCAGGGGCTGAGCCTGGGGAGTGAGAACAGCAGCTTGGTCCATGGGCTTCCCCTGCGAGATCCAGCAGCATCAGACACAGCCCCAGCGAGCCTGGCTCTGCACACACCCCACCAACCGTGTCCTAAAGGGCCATTTCCTGCAGGACAGCCCTGCTGCTCAGCGCTGACCCTGTGGGCTGTGTGTTCTCCCAGGAGGAGGGAGCAGTGCCCTGTGACTGGAATGCTGCACAGCTTCTTGGCCACTTCTGAAACCATTTCACCAGAAAAAGGTCAGTGACAGACAGGAGCTGGAAGCAGCTGTGATCCTTCCCTCCCTGCAGCTGCCCAGTTCCCCACAAAACCAAATACAAACCCAAGTCCTCCAACAAAGCCTTTGCCATTCTAGCCAGGATATCTTCACAGAGATGTGTAAGTTGAGGTTGAAAGAGATTTTGATAACCCACTGCAAGCAGCAGCATCACAACTTAGGCTACCAGTTGGATAAGGATTGGAGAACCCTCCCTGTGCACTTGCTGCAAATCCAAGTGTGCCTAAATAACTGCAAACAGGGTGATGGATCCCCCATTCTGACACACCCCAGCAGCACCAGCAATGATTGCACACGTGGGAGATCAGAAAACAGGGTCAATGGCAAAGCCTCTTCAAACATACATCTGGCTTTGCCTTACCAATAAAGGCTTTTAACAGTGTGGCAGTTTCCCTGGGGCAGGACCAAAGTCCTGTGGACCAGCTCTAGAACAGCTTCACTAATTATTATCTGGGCAGCCTTCCAGCACAGATAGTCAGAACGAAACCTCATAACATCACTTTTCTTCCCAGAAACAACTGAATTCTATGAAAGTCAATGGTTCTGTGGGTAAATTGTTAGCTGTTACTGCTTTTGGAAGTGACAAGATCTGATTATTCCAGTAATGGCCCATTCTGTCAGGGCAGAACCCTCAGCCGTGCTCACACCGTCACAGCCTTGGGCACATCCTGCTGCTGTTCCCACCTTCCACAGCAAGAAACACACACCAAACCACCCCAAACAAAATTGCATCCTCTGCCTTCCCCCCGAGCATTACAGGGCGCCGCTGATCCATCAGCTCTACACAATGATGATGATAAATCCATCTCTGTAGAGGCACAGTCTAGCTTAAACCTGATTTCTGGCCTGAAAATTTAAATGGGCAAAGTAACTTTGAAGACTGGCACTTGTAAATGGGAATGAGAAAGGCTCAGAGACTGAGGGCTGCTGCATGTTCTGTGTCACATAAAGCACCTCACTACAACTGCTGAACAAAAGCTCCATGTCAGACCAAAAGCATGACATGAACATTTTAATGTGTCAAGCCAATTTTACCAGGTGGCAACAGCTTATGCACTCTCTGCAATTTGCTAAAAGCCATGTATCTCTCTGTCAGACTTCAAAGGTTATCTTATACATTTGTTTTCTAAAGTAGCATTTCCTTAAACTTTTTAGCCACTCTCTGGTGTATTCTGAAGACTTTACAGAGTTATAATACAGATTAGTTGTATTTGGAGCTTCAGAAATAAATATGTAACATTTATAACTGGAACCAAACTTTGAAACTTCTGCTTGGAGAAGTCACAGCAGTTTTTCTCAAAGCATCACAAAGTGCTGCTGCCCTCTGGAGCCAGTTAATCGCCTTAAAACTGGAATTCACTAACAAGAAAAAACAAGACTGGTCACTTCTCTGTCAACACCAACAGTCCCAAACCATGCCCAGGACAGAGGGGGCAGGATTTCTGTGACCCTCAATAAATCCCAAGGGGACACCTTTTGTTTGGTTGTCAGCTGAAGACCCTGGTTTGGAATCAAAGGGAAGTCAGGATGTAAGGAAGCTGAACAACACACTTGCTTCTGTACATCACAGTTTGAGTCAGAAAAAAACAGCAAGGGTGTTTGCCCTCCACAAGATGCACCAAATGCACACGAGTGGGATGCAGTTTTGCACCCTGTGATATCACACACTTCTGTTCAAACCACACACACACAACCCCAGTGCTCTCACTCAATTTTGGAACCCTCTTCCATGGCCTCAGGTCCAATGCAGTGTTTGCTTGGGGGTCAGTGCCTGTCAGCACAGAGAGTCTGGAATTCTCAGTGCCCAGGGTTCCAATAGGTGACAATGTCCCACAGGTGACAATGTCCCAGGTGACCATGCCTCACAGGTGACAATATCCCAGGTGACAATGCCCCACAGGTGACCATGTCCCACAGGTGACAATGTCCCACAGGTGACAATGTCCCAGGTGACCATGTCCTACAGGTGACAGTGCCCCACAGGTGACCGTGTCCCACAGGTGACCATGCCCCACAGGTGACGATGTCCCAGGTGACAATGCCCCACAGGTGACCGTGTCCCACAGGTGACCGTGTCCCAGGTGGGCCTGGGCAGTGGCAGCAGCTGTCAGGCCCCGTTGATGCTCTGGGAGCCTTTGTCCCCAGCTCCTCATGGGGAGCAAACACATCCCTCAGCCAGACAGACACAGGCACAGGACACAGCACCACGCTGCTTTCACTATTAGAAAACATCCACTTTCTGCATGAATCATTTCCTTGTACTTTTACTAAATTTAAGCAAGTGGCTGTGCAAGGTTTTTGGGTTTTTCTCTTTGTTCGGAGAACACAAGTTTTCTTTTCATCTCTTCTTTAAATGCAACATAGAAAGTACATAATACAAGTCTAGTGTCCCAAACATGAGCAAAAGTAACTGAGTGTCTTGCAGGGCTCCCAATTTTAATTGAATATGAAGAAAATCCTAGAAAGCTCCTCCCACATCGCTGTATTTTTATTTTCTTCTCTTTCTCCTTGTTATCACTCTGAATGTTTCAGTCTCTCCCTTTTTTCCAAGAGGCCTTCCCAGGCACAAGGAATGACGGGATTAAAAGATGAGCCCAGAAAGCAGTTCAAAGGAAATGCTGAAAATTACATACATGACACCTACTTTTAATTTCTTCACTGGATCCATGTAAGCCCCTTTGTTCCCCTCAGGCCCTCCTTGGGAGCTGTTTGACAGGTCTGAGGTGGGTGTCCCATGGATGAGGAACCCCCAGCACACCCAGCACGGTGGTGAACAATTCACTGGGAGGACAGACAAGTGTCATCCTGGGGAGCTCTGCCTGCCAGGAGGTCCAGGGGTCTGATCCACGACAGGCACACACTGCCAAAATCAGGAGGAATTAGCGTCCACCTCAGGAAAGTGCTCAGGTGAGGAAGAGGGAGAATAAAGGCTCCAAAGCTTTCCCAGATGGAGGCACCTCCACACCAGGACAGCAGAGAACCTCTAACCCCCAGGGGAAAAAGAATCCATCAAAGGAATGAATTTCCCTGGGATGTGGGGCTGTGACAAAGCCCGGACCTGAGCTGAGGGGCAATTCGGGAAATAACCACGGCGCCAGTTCTCATGTCACAGCAGCTGACAGAAATTAACTGAGAGAAAGGAGGCACAACCCCTGCTCTGGGCACTGTATGCTCAGCCTGAGGGAGCTGTTGGGGGCTGGGGCTCAGCGGGTGAGAGCAGAGGCTGTGAGTACCTCGGGAGGCACAAAGGAGAGCTGCAGGCAGTGGCCAGGCTGGGACCAGGAATGCTGCTTTTTACAATATGCAAAACTCTAAATCTGTGCCAGTTGGAAAGGGTGATGGATTTTCCTAAAGAAAGACAGGTTTAAACTTGAAAAACTTTCCAGGATCAAGCAAGGGACTGGGAAGAGATGGTCTCAGGACTAACACCTTTATTGTGTTTCCTAGAAAGAACTGAAATCAGACTCCAGTTCATTCCTTTCCTCTGTAACAAATTTAGGAGAAAAGATGTATTCACACTCCAAGGAGGAAACAAGACTTCCCCATTTTTCCCTCCTGGAACTGCTCCTTTTGGCACAGCACTGTAATTTTCCTGGGTTTACACCATCATACACACACAAAACTGCTGACACACCCCCACCTGACAGAGGGTGCTCACGGTTCTGTGCTGGTCTTACCTGAGTAACTGGATTGTGCAGGGCTGTAAGGAGCCCTTCCCTTTGCTCATCCTGCCCCTTAATGAGCACCAGGGACAGGACCGGCTGCTGGCTCAGCAGGGACACGCTTTAGGAGAAGCAAACACAGCACTTCATTAGTAAAGTTATTTTGATACTTCCCATCCTCAGTCCCTTCCTTGTTTTGTCTGCCCCCCCCCCCCCCCCCCCCCGAAGTGGCACTGCTGAGTCTGTGTCTGGTTTAGTCAATTAAAGCCTTGGCAGAGGCACTGAAGACTGTTGAAGACCATCCAAGAAGGCAGAGCCAGCCCAGCTGCACCAGCTGTTACTGAGCTCCCCAGCTCAGGGGGCCCTGAGGGATCAAGAACTGCCCACACACCTGAAGGCCTGAGCAGGAACACAGCAGCTTATTCAGACACTGCTTCGTCTAACCAGGGATGTCATTTTGGTGGAGACAAGGCAGCTGAAGCTTCTAATCCGTGCTAGTGGTCTCAAGTAGGTCCCAAGGAAGTTTCCCCTAAAGGCTCCGATTAGAACAAGAGCTGCCAGACTTGCTCTAAAATTCCAGCATGGACTTGATTAATCAGAACGTCTAGCATAACCACAAGGAAGTACAAACACATTTCAGTCATCACGGAAGAGTACTTTACTGAAGGAAAATAAAAAACCATTAAGTAATTAAAATTCTCACACATTCGGAGCTAGAGATGAGCTCAAGCTTAATTCCCAACAGGAAGCAAGTGGCATGACAATGGTGGGACCTTAACAGCAGGGAAATCTACAGCTACAGGAGGGAAGAGACAACAAGTGCTCTAACTGTTCCTTTACGTCCCTGACACTTCCCGGCACCAAGCTGCAAAGTAGCCCCTGGCAGGTGGGTTACAGAGCTGCCACATTTCTTCCTCGGAAACCAATGGTGTTTAGTGTCAGACCAGAAGACATCTGAACCCCCTCTGGGGCTGATGACGTTTTGTGAGGCTGAACTCCAGTCCTCAGTAAACTCCTGCTGCACAAACACCCTTCAGCTCTGTGCGCAGGGGCTCCCCAGTGTCAGACCTCTTTTGGTTCTGTCTCTCTCCATAGAAGATGACCCCAAGTGCTGCCCTTTCTCCCGCTCCTCTCCTGCAGCTTTCAAGGCCCTGCCTTGGACTGGGGTAGGCAATTCTGTAATCAGGGGCCACCAGCCACACTCCTCACCACTCACCCAGGAAGGATGAGAGGGAGGAACCTGGCAGGGAGATAACACAATGCAGAGAGTGGCACCAAGGCCACAGGAACCTAAAGCCATCCCAGAATGCTCCGATAAAACTGGAGCTGCTTCCTCAGCACAGAACTGCAACAGCTCCCATTTAGCTGATGCTTTTCTTCAGCACAGCAAGTAAAAATTTTGAACTACTAATGCAGGGTGCCAACAAGCTGAACTCGTGCCAATCCAAAGGCAGTTACTTGTTTGGAAAACAACGCTCACCAGTCCTGGAGCTGCTCAGAGTGATGCTTTTGCAACTTCCACAACGGCAGACACTCAGGGCTTGTGGCAAAACACAAAAAACCCATCTGAGCCCCTATTTCATATCTATCTTTGAGAGGGACTTGCCTGAGTTTAAAGGTACTGGGACTCAGGGGTGGAGGTCGGGGTCAACATCTGGAATAGCCAGATGTGCCTAAAGCCTCTCCACTGGGGTCACCCACCAGAGAAAGTCTGTCTTTGACCTGGACTCTGCACTCCTCACCTGGTGCAGGAGCAGGGGCAGATATTGACAGCTCTCATTTGAATTTCAACAATTACCAGTTTCAAATACCAAAGTTCTGGAATAAAAAACATAAACCTTACAAAAGCTTCAGGAGATTTTATGATTCAGTAAAACCAGGTGACACTGAGACTCCTTCCTCAGCTTCAGGACAGGAATGTCCCCATGGACACAGATTCAGCCTGCTCCCAAAGGCGAGTGCTCAAACTGAAGGCAAAGATCTGGAAGCAGGTATTGGATCAGGGCAGACACCATAATCCTACTGACTGTAACGGAGCTATGAACAGCATCAGGTGAGTAAGAAACAACCAAGTGTGGTGCCCCTTTTACAGCTGAGCACCCAACACCAAAACGTGGTCCTTAAAACAGAGACAGTTATTTACACATCCATCCTCACCTCAGGAAAAGCACAGGGCTTTGCCTGCTCCTGCTGGAGCCTGACTCGGGTACTCTGCATCGTCCCACCAGAGAGACAGGAAAAGGCTGCAACGAGAAAACTCTAAGCACTGCTCAAATTTTACATTAATCCTGAAGATGTGAAAACTGATAGAAATCAATCAGGAATCTCATCAAAATGATTGAAAATTCAACTAGACACAAGACTGAATTGGTGCTCCACATTTCGTGTAGAATGGAAGCCCAGCTACCTCTCTGGGGAAACCTGGGGTAAAGAGGTGTCCCAAGTACTCAGGAGACACTGAACTTACACCCACAGTGCAGAGCAGAGGGCTGAAGCCCCAGACACGGTTTGAAGAGCAGCACAGAGCTCCCAGGACCCCCGGGCACTGGAGCTGAGCAGGGTGCAGCTCACTGCCAGCTCCACACGCAGGTTCTGATGGCACTGACCTGGCAGGGACAGCAGCACTCTCATGGAACCCAGAGGTTTGGAAAGCAATAAATATTTACGTCAAAGCAAAGAACTGGTGTTTCCTTACTCAGGGGGTTGTTTGTGTCCAGTGTGATCAGGCCACTGTTCAAACACCCCACAGCTGCTCCGTGTGAACAATGAGCACCTGGGAAAGCCTCTCCTGTGGCAGCATCAGGGACAGAGGAGTGTGAGGCTTCTCAGCTCAGTGCTGCTCTGACAGGTCACTGCAGGACCCTTCCCTCTGCCCGGCCAGCACTGCCGGCAGGAGGGAGACAAGCCACAAAATCAACTGGCATTAAAGAATTTTACCTCAGAGATCCCATACAGGGTAATGTGGGATTTGGGGCATGATTCAGGATTATGTAACAGCTTAAGAAACAGCAGAGTTGACTCACCCCAGTGCAAGTTATTTTCTCCCTGTTCCAGAATGAAACTGGTTTGGCTGCATTTAGATGTTCCCTTTTGTGCTCTTACAAAACTTCTTCCCTTCAGCTGCTCTGCCCTGCCAAGGATGCCCCACACTCCAGAGAACCACACACTGGTTTGGGTTGGAAGGAGCTTTAAAGGTCACCCCATCCCACCCCTTGCCATGGGCAGGGACACCTTCCACTGTCCCAGGCTGCTCCAAGCCCTGTCCAGCCTGGCCTTGGACACTTCCAGGGATCCAGGGGCAGCCACAGCTGCTCTGGGCATCCTGTGCCAGGGCCTGCCCACCCTCACAGGGAAGAATTTCTTCCTCATATCCAATGTAAACCTAGTCTCTGTCAGTTTAAAGCCATTCCCCCAATAAAAACTCTTAATACTTTTAAAAATCAGATTATTCAAAAAATCTATGTAGACAAAATCCATAATCTATAAATGACACGTTTAATGAATGAAACACCCATCATAACAGGAGGTAATGACCTAATGCAGAACCTTCCCTCATTTCCAGACTCCAAACAAGCAAAGATTGTCCTGAGCTGTTCAGTCTGGAGCAGCACAAGTGCTGATACCAGTTCCTGAGTGACAGTGAGTGCCTCTGTTCCTCCCTCCCTTCTGCTGAACCACACAGACTGAATCCACAAAACTCACAGGACTTCACTCAATGCATTTCCAGCAACAGGGGTGAAAATGAAAACGACTGCAGAGAAGAAGGCACAGAACAAAGAGGTGAAAGGCAAAGTCTGCAGGGCCCATGGAGCCCCAGGTGGGCTCACCTGGCCCAACCCTGCTGCCCCACACACACCCCCAGCAGGGCACTGCAGACCAAGCTGCTGCCCTGTCACTCAGGCCCTGCCCAGCATCGAGGAGTTGATGTGTGAGCTCAGGGGGACTCCAGGAGACCCAGCATGAACCCCAGGTCCCACAGTAAGCTGGAGTTTGAAGGCTGAATGTTGCAGTAGATCACCTGCTTCACCTTGGAACAAAGGTGAGGGACAAACTGCCTCAGTTTGGTCCTACTGAGGACCAAAAACAGAGAGCTGCCTACAAATGCACATTGCAGGAAAGCTGCTGGCACGACAAAATCCTGGCTGGGTTAGCACTTCATATACATCTTCAAAATCCTGGCTGGATTAGCACTTCATACACATTTTCGAACTCATTTTGGATAAGCAGCATCTACCAGATAACAAGGCTGACACACCGAGTTCGTTCAAGTTTTCCTGCAAAGTCTTGGATTTCCACATCACTTCTTGGACATTTAGGACTGAAATTTTGAGCAACTGGGTAAGTTGCTCGTCTTCCATCGTCAAACATCGTCTTCCCCAGCATCATCCTGGGACATCAACCATCCCTGCAGGGGACGT
This sequence comes from Chamaea fasciata, assembly GCF_029207755.1. Taxonomy (NCBI): domain Eukaryota; kingdom Metazoa; phylum Chordata; class Aves; order Passeriformes; family Sylviidae; genus Chamaea; species Chamaea fasciata. The sequence continues at coordinate 20,975,658 of NW_027094096.1, read as the reverse complement.
GACCTCTCTTCCCAACACTGCCACCTCCTTCAGCTGTAGTGACCCACTGAGCTGCAGTGGGGCAGAGGGAATTCATTAGGGAGAAATGAGAAAATTTATCCAAATTAAAAGCTACATTTGATAATAAGATGACTGAACAGACAGGGTCTGGAAATCAGTAAATAAAGAAATTTAAGCTCATGTTTTGACATTAATGATTGGACAAAAAGGCAAGAGCTGTCCCAGGCCAGGGACACCAATATGTGGAGAGAAAAATAGGTGTTAGTGAGGAATGCAACTTTCACACCCAAAATATCCCAAGGAGAGTTTGTCTCCAGCGTGGGGTTTTATATCACAGGGACAAATTCCACTAATTAGCCCAACTGGGAAGACTTCCTCGTTGCTGAAAAGAATCTATGAATTGAAGTTAACATAAAACATGTCCTGCAGCCCGGGCACCCCCATCACTGCCAGCCCTTGCCCACTGCTCCACATCTGGATACCCCAGGGCAGGAGGATGAGGCAATTAGCAGAGTAATTAATTACATGAAGAACAGTGCCTGATGTTAACCCTGTGCTCTGGCAGCCAGTGCAACAGCAAAGACAGAAATCCAGGAGTGTTCCGCTCTGAGACAGCACTTGCACCAGAAGCAATGCTGAAGGAGTGGTCAGGAGATTGGACTTTTTTAAAAAGTGAAAGAATTATTTAAAAAGAGGAAGCTTAGGGAAGATAAGTAACTGTTCCAGGCACACGAAACCAAACACACCCCTCCCTCAGAAGACACTGCAGAGGAGACCAGAACACAGCAATCCACTGAGGGTGAGTCTCTAACTGTGAGCATTGGTGAATTGTAATTTATTATTGCTTCAAACTGACAGAGAAACAGCTGGGCTGACAGCCCGCTGGAAAGGAGCTGAAATGTCACTGTGGACATGCAGTGGGGTTGGGTGTTTCGAGGGCAGCAAGGGGACCAACATGAATGTAATGTTATTGCCTTAAATATAGCTGTCTCAAAATGTATACATAAATTTTATTAACAGTTTTCAGGATTTTCTAGCTCTACTTGATAAAGAAAAGGTGCTTCCAAACAAGTTCTGTGTACCATTTCTTTAACAAATTGTTTAATACCTTGTATTCTTACTAGACACTGTTTTGACTTGCTATTGTAGATTAATGTTAACAAAACTTGTTATTGTGTTACTGAAGTTTAGCTTGTAAGCAGAGGAAATTAACACAGAGCTGAGATACTTGTGTAGCTCTTCTCTATTTCCTATTTATTTTTCCTAGTGTTTCTGATTAAATGCTACTGCTGCCAGGTGTCTGTAAACCTCTTAAAATGTTATTACTGAGAAATACTTTCCTGCTCTCTGTGAAATGAAACCACAAATCTGAACTCTGCAGACCCCAACAAGGGACACAAACCAGGAGGGGAAACAGCAACTGGGGCAGTTTGTGAGTACCACGAGTTGTGGATTTGCATCTGAAAGGTTTCCACTCCTCCTTTACAAAGTCAAAGCCAAAAATAACGGCATACGGGAACCTAATTCTTTTTTAATTTAAAAATCAAGGAACTGAAGGTGCAAGCATAAAACTTCACAAACTCAAACACGTTTGTGCCTCTCCCCGCACCGAAGGAAACCTACACAGAGCACCACAGCTGCGGCAGCTGAGATATTGCGGGTTTTCGGTCCAACCCTGCCTGCACCGCTGCCGAGGTGCCCCGGGGCAGAACCAGGCACCCCCCGCCCTGGAAGTCAGCGGGGTGGGGGGACCCGATGGGGGCACGGCCGCACCGGCAGGGTTCCGAGCTGCGGGCAGGGCAGCCCTGGCTGACACAGGCGGGAGAGGGCTCAGACACTGCTCCCTGCAGCGCCGGGGACCGCACATCCTCCGGGGACCGCACATCCTCAGGAGACCTAACATCCTCAGGAGACCTAACATCCTCAGGAGACTGCACAGACCCGGCACCGCACAGCCCCCGGCGACTGCACCACCCCCGGGACTGAACATCCCCCGGGAAAGAACATCCCCCGGGACCGCACAGTCCCTGGGGACTGAGCATCCTCCGGGGGCTGAACATCTTCAGGAGACCTAACATCCTCCGCGGACCGCACAGCCCCGGGGATTGAACATCCTCAGGACACCACACAGCACCGGGGACCGCACATCCCCCGGGGACTGAACATCCTCAGGAGACTGCACAACCCCGGCACCGCACAGCACCGGGGACCGAACATCCTCCAGGGATCGAACATCCCCCGGGGACTGAACAACCTCAGGAGACTGCAAAGCCCCGGGACCGGATAGCCCGCGGAGACAGAACATCCTCAGGAGGCCGCGCATCCCCTGGGGACCGAACATACCCCGGGGACAGAACATCCCCAGGGCACAGAACACCCTCCAGGGACCACACAGCATCGGCAGCGCACATCCTCGATGACTGAACGTCCCCCGGGACCGCACAGCCCCTGCTCCCCGCGGTGCCGGGACCGCCCGGCCCTGCCCGAGGCTGTGGCCGCCCCGCCCGGCCCCGCACGCTGCCCCGGCCCGGGCAGAGCAGCGGCATCAGTGAGGAGAAGGCTGCAAAGGCCGCGGAGATTGCCAGGGGATGCAAAGCAAAGAGAAACCCCATCAGCCTGCATCAGTCTGTGAGAGGGATGACAGCAATTCCTTCACCACGCACCTGGACAGGTGTCCAGATTGGCTCCTCAGGTGGCTGCAGGACACGGACAGGTCATACAGGTGAGCTAAAATGGATCCTTCTGGAGAGGAACACTCTGAGGGGTCCACAACACGCTGAATTCACCACCCCACACAACCTGCAAATGAAACCATCCCAAGTTCCTCCCAATGCACCGGAGAAACGTGTCCCACACTGTCACAGGACATATAAACCCATCTTCCCCCCTCTGTCAGCTGGGGAACTGACAGACCCTCATCAGGCTGACAGGCCTCAGTCACATTTGGTGTCACCTGTGGCAGAGGCTTTCGGGGAGCCCAGAGCAGAGCAGGGCCAGTGGGTAGGAAACCAGGGTTCACCCCCTCCCCAGCCAAGGCTTCAAAGGGTGGGGGTCCTCCCTGGTAGGGGAGCACAGGCTGTGGAGGTGAATTGTCCTGAGCTCACCTACAGCCCCCTGCTGCACTTGCTACCTGAACCTAAAGGCTTTTTCTGCTGAAGAGAGACCAAAACCACACTTTGGAAAGGCGTATGTGCCACCAACCCTTGGAAGGCCTGTGGTGTGCTCAGAGCTGAGGGTGAGGCAGGCGGGGTGCCACGGTGCAGACACAGAAATGCAGACACACAGGTGCAGGCACACACACAGGTGCAGGCACACAGCCCTGTCCAGGCTCCCAGCCAGGCTGGACAACTCCAGCAGCAGCTCAGCCTCCACCACACTCAGCTCGTTCAGCAGCTGAGAACACACGCACAAATAACAAACTGAAAGTAACGCCCAGTTAAACACCTAAAACAGGAGCAAAAAAACTAAACCAAGAAACATTAAGGGTAAACTGTGTGGCAAACAAAAACGCAATTCACTAGAGAAAAAGGAGAAGAGGAAGCTCAATTCCTTTCCCCTGAAAAAGCATCCCTCAGAGCCACTCCTCAGAAATCCACGGTATTTCAGGCAATCAGATGCGTTACTGAATATTACGATGGTTGGGTCCAAAACAGAAAAGCCCATCCTAAAATCCTTTGTGTTAAAATAATCTAGAATTTTATTAACTTTGAAAGATTTGAAACTAAAATCCATGTATTGATGCTCCACAACTATCGCAGTACAACAGAATGGGGAAGCGCCCATTCTGAAGCATTCTGTTTCATGGGACAGGAAACTGAAACAGATACAAGCACATGGCATCAAATCTGGGGAATTTGCAGTCCAGATCTCGGGGTTTTCTGCCTTCCTAAAAAAAAATCACTGCAGCTTTGTGCTGACATAACTCCCCAGATGAACTCTGCTCACCCGTACTGCAAGGTCTGTAAGTCCACTGGTGTTCAGTGGTGGCTCCATGAGGTGGAAGATGAGCGGGATGTGGGAGCCAAGGGCAGAGGGCAGGATGTTGTGAGGCAAAGCCAACGATCTGCTGGAGGACATTGCTGGAGATCTGGGAACAGGAACATCAGGAATCAGGGGTGACTGGGGGCTCCTCAGGTACAGCAGCACCCTGAGGTCACCATTTGCCACACTCCCTGAGATGTCACCTGGTGTTGACCAAAATAGGACAAACAACTGCTGCAGTTTTGTGAATGTGGTCTCCAGGGTTGGGAATGCCTCTGGTTTGTCCTTCCTGGCCTTCTGTCCTTCATCCTCAACTGAACAGATATAAAAGGTTACCCCAGTAATTTAATATTCAATGGAGCCCTGGCAGGTTTCCATTGTTACTGATTTAAAATACAATAAGAATTTTGGTAAGTTTTACTCATGACTAGACAAATCCTACTTGCCCCAATTTTCAATTATAATTGGGACAGATACAGCACAGTCAGTCTTTCAATTACATGTAAATATCATATAATGTTGACGTTCTGACACAGCTTAAAAACTTGAAGCACTGCTCTACAAGTCACACATGGAAGAAATATTTCCTTCAATAATAACCTTCTCCAAAGTAACAAATCACTACTTCTTTCAAGCACTTCAAAAGTTTTAAGAGACAATTCTGTGTACAGAAATAACACTAAGGGCTCACAGGGCCAAAAGGGGCAGACGGGAACGCAGCTCCGTGCTCAGAAAAGTTGCGCGGTCTGACAAATCCCTGCTCCCTTTACAAAAAGCGCCTCTGGGAGACAGTCAAAGGCAGGAAGCAAACTGCTAGTTATTTCTTAAATTTTCATTTCCCTCTCTTTTCCACAGAAAACAGAAGCAGAAGCTCACAGTGCATCATCTGGAATCTGCAGCTGTCCCTGGCTGAGAGACCAGCTCACAGGCAGAGGAGGGTGTGAGCCCCAGGCCTGGGATGCTCAGCTGCTGCTGCCGCCCCTGCCTGCCCCGGGGGAGCCCACAGGAGCCCTGCTGCCCACTCCCGGGGTGAAGAGCTGCAGGGGCTGCCAAGGACCCTCAGGGAGAGCAGCCCCTGCCCAGGGAACAGCCTCTCCCCCAGTGCCTGCCCCTGGCCGGGGGCACCGCGGGCTGCTGGCCCTGCTCTGCCAGGGCTGTGCCCGCAGCACTGCCCTGCCGCATGGACCTGTTCCGTTCTTCAGAGCAAAAGCCAATTTCTCCTGCCTTCTAGGAAGAAATAAAGTTTGTCAGGGATTTGGGCATCAGCTGAGAGCACATCAACTCCCCCAGTGCCTGTTTTACACAGACAGATACAGTCACACGAACAACTGCATCACTGCACACCTGAGAGCTGCCCTGGCCCCCCCAGCTGAGTGCATTTGTTCACACCACAACAATTCAAAGCTGACTGAAAAGGCTGAAGCCTCATAACAGATAAAACTCTCAATTTCTTCTTCATTTTTTTTTTCTGTTTGTTTCTCCAGGGAGAGGAAATACCACAATGCAAATGAAAGCCACAACCCAGTTCAGCACCTCCAGGAATGACAGCAACTGCACCAGCGACAGCAGGATCAGCCAAGTCATCTTCCCTTTACTCTACACATTTCTGTTCCTGGTGGGAATCACTATGAACGGCCTGGCAATGTGGGTCTTCTTTAAAATATCCAGTAAATCCAATTTCATCATCTTCCTCAAGAACACTGTCATTTCTGACCTCCTCATGATCTTGACTTTTCCTTTTAAAATCCTCAGTGATGCCAAGCTGGTGTCCTGGGTCCTGCGGGGGTTTGTGTGCCAGGTCACTCAGGTTGTGTTTTACTTCACCATGTACATCAGCATCCTGTTCCTTGGTCTGATCACTGTTGATCGTTACCAGAAAGCCACCTCACCATTCAGAACATCAACCCCACAGAGCCTTCTGGCTGCCAAGATCCTGTCCACAGCCATCTGGGTGTCCATGTTCGCTCTCTCCTTGCCCAACATGATTTTAAATAATAAGAAGAAAACACCCAAGAGTGTAAGGAAGTGTGCTCTCCTCAAATCAGAGTTTGGCTTGGTCTGGCATGAAATTGTGAACTACATTTGTCAGCTCATCTTCTGGGTTAACTTAGCAGTCATAGTGGTGTGTTACCTCCTCATCAGCAAGGAACTGTACAAATCCTACAAAAGGACACGAAGCACAGGGAAGGCATCCAAAAAGACTGTCAACTTCAAGGTTTTCATAATAATTGCTGTGTTCTTTATCTGTTTTGTGCCATTCCACTTCACCAGAATCCCCTACACCTTGAGCCAGACGAGAGATGTGTTTGACTGCTCTGCTCGGAACACCCTGTTCTACCTGAAGGAGACCACGCTGTGGCTGACTTCTCTCAACGCCTGCCTGGACCCCTTCATTTACTTTTTCCTCTGCAAATCATTTAGGAAATCCTTGCTGGACGTGCTGTGCAAGCACAGGGCAGTGCTGGGGCTCAGGGCACACCCCAAGGAGCAGCAGGAGGGGGATGACAGTGACGAGACGCCGCTCTAGACTCAGCCCTCCACGGGCCCTTCCTGCCCACACAGGGTCACTGAGGGGGGCAGGAGCACAGAACCATGAGGAGTGCACAGAACTTCACCAGCTTCTATAGAAACAGTCCTGCAGATGAAGCACGAGCACCCTGGAACCACTGCCTGCAAAACCAGAAAGCTTAAATAACAGAGGGGTCCCCCTGACCCCAACCTCCACCCCTGCCAAAACAGGAGCTCCCCTGACCCAAAACCTCCAAAACAGGACCTCCCCTGACCCCAACCTCCACCCCTGCCAAAACAGGAGCTCCCCTAACCCCAACTTCCACCTCTGCCTCCAAAACAGGAGCTCCCCTGATCCCAACCTCCACCTCTGCCTCCAAAACAGGAGCTCCCCTGAACACAACCTCCCCCCCTGCCAAAACAGAAGCTCCCCTGACCCCAAACCTCCAAAACAGGAGCTCCTCTGACCCTAACCTCCACCTCTGCCTCCCAAACAGGAGCTGCCCTGAGCACAACCTCCCACCCTGCCAAAACAGGAGCTCCCCAACCTCCACTCCTGCCGCCAAAACAGCAGCTCCCCAACCTCCACACCTAAGAACTGCTGGGAAGAAGTCTGAACTTAAAGGTGGAACCGTGAGGAAAAACTTAAAACACAGCCATGAAATGCTACAGATGATACAATGAGCTGTAAAGATTTTGCAGAAATAGCTGAACTTGGGCCAGAGTAAAGTCCATGACAGCACAGGATCTGAGAAATGCAGATAAAATCCACAGGAGATGTGATTTTTCAACACAGGGAGTTGTCACCTTGTATGCAACTGCAGATTTTTGGTAACAGAATAACACTTTGCTTATCTCATTCTGTGCTTGCAGTTCCTAATCCATTGACCAATAATTAATAGTTGTATGTCGGAGGAAATTATTTCATAATCAGGCTTATTTTGATATGAATTAAATCCCCCAATCCTTCCCCGTACTACATGAATAAACAAAACTGTATGTTTTCACAGAGAACATTATATTAGAAAACATACACTCATCGTACTTACAGTGAGAATGACTTACATCATACCGAGATCTTGGGGAAAGATAGGCTCATGGTAACTTCTTTACTGATGATTAAGGGCAGTTTTTTGCACTACACAAAAAACTCAACCACTTCCCTTTTTGCACTTGGAAAACTAGAAAAAAAACAGGGAAGTATTTTCGAGTACATGACATTTTGAGGTATCACAGCACTTGCACATGGAATAGATTGTGGGCTATTGGAACAAATTGTGGTTCATTAATCAGCTCTGCAAACAGCTCCTGTTGAGCCAAGTGTGTCCCCATCACACAAGAGCCCGTCCTGCCAAAGCCATCGCCTGTGCACCTTCCTGGGACGTGTCCCTGCCTGCCAGGGCACTTCTACAGCCAAAACCCAATTTCCTAAGAGTTAAAAGCATCTCCCTTGGTGCTCACTCACTGCCACACTCGGCCCTGGGGCTTGTGCATCTCTGACACCCCGCTGGGATGGATTCACCCTGCTTCAACCTGCCTGGGGCCCTGCTCCAGCTGACACCATCAGTGGCTGCGCTCCACCAGCGAGCACAGGGCACCAGGATTTCCCTGGAAACAGTGTCCAGCCCCCCTGAGTGCGCTCCCCCAGCAGCCCACAGGCCCCAGGCCAGTTCCCATGAATGCCCGGGGGGAGAAGGGCCAAATGCCCCACTCCCACCCAGTGCTCACTCCACACATTTTTTGCACACACGGAGAGAGAGTGGCAGTTACCCAGGAGCTGCTTTCCCTGATTAGCTAAGCTGTCCAAACAACACACAGACCTGCCTGCCCCCCAGAGCCAACACTGATGGGGAGTGCAGAGGTCCTGGGACCTGCCGACAGCTGGGAGCAGCATCAGGAGCTCAGCTTGGAAGAGAACGTGGAAGGCACTGCCATGGACATCAGCCCTGGGGCACTGCAATGGGCTGTGACACCCCGACACGGTCACCAGTGGGTGACAGAAGGCAGGTCGGGCAGCCAGGACACATCACACTGTGACAGTGCTGGGGGTGACTGAACCCCAGCCATCCTCGAGGCTGTTTGCTCTCGGCACCCATTTAACACTGACACCAGCACCCACATTAACCCAAATGTCCCAGGCGTTGATGCACAAACTCCCTGCCTCAGCTGCAGCCTGAGCACCCCATGGGGCAACCCACAGCTGCCCCAGGCAATGGCCTGACCAGGAGCCACTGCCCACATGGCACTGAGCCCCGAGCCACAGCTGTCACATCAGCAGGCACCAATAATCCCACACAAACAGCTCTGCTCTCAGAGAAATGCACCCAGTTCCAGCATTACACCCAACAAACCCACCATCAGTCCACAGCCTTCCAGGCAGCAGCAGCTCCTGCCAGGCCTGGGGAGTGGCTGTAAGCAGCACAGTGCATCCCCTGGCTACACGGGCCAAAAAACCCCAGGAATCCATTCTGGAGACCCAAAGGCAAGACCAGGCCCTCGGCCAGTAAGAGCGGGGGCAGGGAGAGGGGCAGCCCCTGAGCACATCAGGGCACATGGCTCTGGAGCTGAGCACCCATTGCGAGGTGGCTCTGAGCCTCTGGCAAGGACTGGTGCCACCCAGAACACGGAATCCTCACACAAACAACAACGAGGAGACACATTTGAGGGTTATCCTGGAATGCTGTAAGGAAACACTCTGTGTTTGTCCATCCCTCCGGCCCAGGTCTGTGCCAGGCACACACAAACCCAGAAATGTGTCTGCCTTGAGACACAGGGTCAGGTTTCCTTTCCTGGCTGAGGAGAAGATGATTTGCTTTCTCACACAGAGCAAAGGGAAGAGAAAAGCAACAGCAAACAGCAAGCAGGCGCCACGTGAAAATGAGGAAGGAAACCACACACCAACAGAAAAAGGTCTCATCTTTCTACACATTTCCCCACTCTGAACACTTGGCTGGAGGCTCCTGCTGACAGAGGAACAGCGGATGAGACGGGGGCAGGACAGGACAGGGACCTCTGCAACAGCTGCTGCAGGTCTGACAGGTACGTGCAGGGTCGGGGTGTTTGGGGGTGAGGGGGTGCCCGGGCAGCTGGTGCTCAGGGCTGGGAGCCACCCATGTGCACCTGATCTTGGAAATGCTATCTAGAGCTGGGCTGAGAAAGGGAAAGAGTGGGTGCTTGGAAAGAGTTACCAGAAGTCACTTTCCCAGAAGTGGCTGGCTTTTGGGCCCTACCATTTCCATTCAATGCAAAAATACATTTCCATGGAAAGACCAACAGTGCTCCAGGCATTCTGCTCTTACACCCTGCTATGACATTACCCTAGGGTAACCCATACTCCAAAATAAGTATGAACCTTTTTAACTCTTCAGTGGATGTTAGCTTATAAACAAATTAAAGTTTGGCAAAGATTTAGATTTTCCACGAACCAGAAGAGAAATTTTGTTTAACACAGACTCGGGTTTTGTGTTTATTGATGCAAACTTGTTGTCGCTGTAAGGAACATGCCATGCTACGTACAGAAGGTTGTGGTTTGTGTTCTCTCCCTCCTCTTCACCCAAGCCTGTTTCCAGTGATGGGAGACTCTGAAAACATGAGCAGTGCTAGTAACAGCAGTGGAGCAGCGTCCCCTGCACAGTGCCACCGTGACACCACCATCACCCACCTGCTCTTCCCAGCCCTCTACACCCTCGTCTTCCTCCTGGGACTGGTGCTGAACGGCCTGGCCTGCTGGGCTTTCTTCCACATCCCAAGCACATCCACTTTCATTGTCTACTTGAAAAACATCTTAGTTTCTGATTCTGTAATGACCCTGATGCTTCCCCTGAAGATCCTGACAGACTCTGGCCTGGGCCCCTGGCAGCTCAAGGCCTTTGTCTGTCGCGTCTCAGCCGTGATATTCTATGACACCATGTACATCAGCATAGTGCTGCTGGGGCTCATCGCCTTCGACAGGTTCCTGAAGATCGTGAGACCTTTTGGGAAGTTCTGGGTGCAAAACTTGACCTCAGCAAAGATCCTGGCCAGCCTGGTCTGGCTCTTCTTCCTTGTTCTCTCTCTGCCCAACATGATCCTGTCCAACAAGGCAGCGACGCCCCAGTCCGTGAGGAAGTGTGCCTCCCTCAAGAGTCACCTTGGGCTCAAATGGCACGAGGCCGTCAACTACATCTGTCAGTTCATCTTCTGGACTGTCCTCATCCTCATGCTGGTGTTTTACGTAATTATTGCCAAAAAGGTGTACGAGTCTTACATGAAAACACAGCAGAAAGGCAACAGATGCGAAAAACGGATCAAGGGGAAAGTTTTCATCATTTTCACCGTGTTCTTCCTGTGCTTTGCCCCATTCCACTTCAGCAGGGTGCCCTACACGCTGAGCCAAACGGGTGCCCACATGGAGTGTCACCTCCAGAACCAACTCTTTGTGGCCAAGGAGAGCACGCTGTGGCTGGCGGCCACCAACGTCTGCATGGACCCCCTGATCTACCTGTTCCTGTGCAAGCCCTTTGTGGAGAAGGTGCTGTACAGGAGGGTGAAGGCTCTCCACGGAACAGCCCAGACAAACCCCAAAACTGAGCTGGACACACGAGTGTCTCCTACCGAGTCCTGATTCTGCAGCTGCACGTTCTGCTCTGCATGTTCATAGGGAACCTGAAAAGTAGTTTGGTTTACTTCTGCTGAAGGACACAAAAGGTGTTTGACAAGTAATATTAACACTCAATAAATGCAGCAAAATGGGTTTTCTATGTACACTCACTGCATAGCCTTAATGGGCAAAAGGCTCTTGCTCAAACTGCCTAAGACAACCACAGGTTAATTCTATCTGCTTTTAACTAAAACAACTCACTTGCCAACAGCTAAGCAGCTTACTGACTCCAGCTGCTCCAAAGGGCAATTCAGCTTTATTTGGGAGCTGTTGGCTGTGTGTGTGTCAGTAGTTCCTACCCTGAGTGTCAGCTTGGCTGCACACCAGGAAAAGGGAAGAGAAGGAGCAGAGGGAAGGACACGGGCCCTTCCCACCCCTCCTGGCCTCTCTCACACATGTGACTGCTTTCCTAGCACCCACAGTTTCACCATCCTTCCTGTCTGCTCCCAGCAGGACTCTGGGGGAGGACAGTGGGGGCAATACCCCAGTTTCCCCCAGGACTGCCCCTTGTTGGGGTGAGCAGAGCACCCAGGGCTGCATGCCCCACAAAGGGGCCCAGAGCCTGTGGTGCTCAGCCCCAGCCCACCACTCACCAGGGAGGATCCCAGAGATGTCCCCCTGGGTGACGCATTCCCGCTCCCCAGTCCCAACGCAGGCAAAGGGCAGGGAGCAGGGGACACTGCCTGTGCCTCCCCACCCAGAGAATCCCTCTGCACCCAGCTCCCAGACTGCTCCCAGAGCTCTACCTGGGCTTCCCAAAGGGACTGTGCCTGCACGGAAACCACATCCTGATCCAAAATTCTGGAATTTATGTCACTCTTTCAAGACAGCAGCATTCCTCATCCCCAACCATCCCTTCTCCTCCAGCTCTTCTGCCAGCTTTACACTCTCTCACACGTGCCACACACTTTGATCACCACTTGACTGCTATTTTTAGAAATTCCTCGTTTACAGCAGCCTAATCCAATCCAGCAGGTTGCTCCATACAGCTTGATTTTTTCCGAGCTGTTTTAGATTGCTGTGCATTAATTACATCTGCCTCTGGGGCTCCCCGGCCTCTGTCACACAGGGAGATGTACGTCTTATTTAGCAACTTCTACCCACTACATCTTCTTCACCTGGTGTATCACAGACCTTCCACAGCTCTAACACTCTTCCTAACTGGAAACTGCACTAATCTCCAACCAGTTTTCAACTGGTTCTGAATTTCCCTATAATCAGTGCTATCTCAGCCATTGTCTATCTCTTGGATTAAATGCTGTTGCATTAAAGGCTCTCCCCACACACATACACTGTTTACAGGATTAACTCTGCTCCTTTAGGAAAAGAAAATATAGTAAAATTCTTAGCTGCTGAAATAGTCAGCACTCCAGTGATTGCTGAGAGGAACATGCAGGGGGCTGGAAACGTTCCTCTCAACCTGCAGACACAGAGTGACGATTAACAGAGGGGCCTGAGCCAAACGCTGGGAGAAGAGGGTCTGTAAACAAGCTGTGACTTTCCACAAAGCAGGTGCCCACTGAAATCTGGGCTCCCAAATCTCGCACAGAGTGGGGAGGAAGTCAGGACACAGCTGTCCATCTCAGTCCTCCCTCTTCCTCTCAATCACTGAGATGCCAAGGTATTCCACACTGCACCCAGCTCTGGATTTACAGAGCAGTGTGGCAGTGGGAAACTAAGAAGATGCTGAAGAACAGGAGTTCGTTTTATTTTCTGGTTTCTGCTTGTGATCGAGGCTCATCCAACGCTGTGCACACACACTGGCAGCTCATACAGGTCAGTGCTGGGAGCCTGTGTGTTAGGGTGGGTGTAACCGCAAAATGGGATGAGTTGGTCCTTAAATAAAGGGTGTGCCAAAGGTTTCTGAAGAGCCTTACTCATCTGTTTTTCAGCAGTTACTTCCTAGGTAGGCTAAAGGGAGCCAAAGCTACCAAGCTCTGTGGCAAAGAAGTGAAGGTGACTGCAATGACAGAACACCTGCCTCATCCACTTAGGGAAAAAAAAGGTCCCTGAATTCTAGCACGTGGGATTTTGCACATTTTTTCTACAAAGTTCTAGATCGCCACCTCCAGATGGAGTAAAAATCACAGCAGTTAAAATGCCTCAAAGTTCAGGTCTCTATGTTTTAAGGCCCACAGAAATAGCCCAGCCAGTATTTTGTTTAGCACGTGATCACACAGAGCGGTGTTTGGAGAGCAGACCTGCCCTGGCAGGAATCCCAGGGTGCAGGCAGGGAGCTCAGCAGCGTGCCATGGAGCTCCTCTGCTGGGCTCCCACATTCCTTCAGGGCAGCCAAGGCATTTATGGAATTCACCGAAGTTTGCCAGCATGTTCAATACAGCAGTCACCATTTTTCCAAACCGAGAAGGTGCTGGCAGTGCCCTGAGCAAACCCTCAGTGCCACCTGACCCGGGTGTGCAGGACAGCGAACACCATTCCCACCTCACCTGTGCTCCCTGCTGCCCATCCATCACACCGTGAGGCAGCAGCAGGGCTCTCCCTCCCCACAGACAAATGTTCCCTGGCATGGCTTGTCCTCAGTCCAGACAACCTGGAAACTGAAAACTGGCACGAGGCTTTGAAGCCACCTGCAGAAATGACCCCTGTGCCAGGCTCCCATGGGCCAGCTGCACACGGAAAGTACTGACACTTGTCCTGAACATCTCCACAGGTCATTGGGTTCCTGAAAAGAGAACTACAGGGCGCTCAGCACGTGAGTTTAATAGGAAATCACTCATTTCTGTACATGGAGGCTTATACAAGTTTTTTATTTTACTTGTGTTCCAGGAAAAGGAAGTATTTTGTTCCCTCACCTAACACGTGCACCCTCCAGTCTTTTGGACTGCTTCTCCCCAGAGTGGCAACATGGCAATTCCTGAGTGCCCAGAGACAAACTGCTCTCCACAGACACCCTGACCCTTGGCACAGCTCCACACATCCCCCCATGCAGGCTCCCACAGCTCCGAGTACTCAGAAAACTCTCACAACACACAGCAGTGCTGCAGGTAATTAAAAATGCAAAGCAATGATTTGCATCCTGAGCAAGAGCTGGGCAGACAAGTCAAGCAGCCGAGGTCTGACCCACACGATGGCCCCTGCACAGAGCCAGCAGGGCACAGGGGCGGACTGCAGGCACCAGAACAGACCTGAGCCCGCAGACAGGATCAGCCAGCCTGGAACTACAGCCTCCCTGGCAGCACACGGGGAGGAACTTGAGGGCAGAGGGGAAAAGAATGGAGCTTTTAAAGTCAGCTCTTAATTAGATCCTTTCCTCCTTCCTTCCCTGTTAGTGACAGGCATCACACGGGGACTGGAGTGATCTCAGGAAAGGGGAAATGCCAGCTCCTCCACCTCCACATCTGCACCTGTAACACTGCAGAGTCCTCCCCGTGCTGCAAGCTCTGATCCTGCTGACTCTTTTCTGCTTTAAACACATAAAGAGCCAGTCCTGTGCATTACCCAGGTGATGAGTCTGCTTTAACATAACCTTGCAGCTCACATTGCTAAATATGGCAGTGAAGACGTTTTAGAATGAGGCAACGCAGTAATTGTTGTAATAACGTTGTTTGGGCTCTTATGAAATCTGAGAGCTGCTCTCTAATCATCGACACACAAAAAGGGACATCCAGCCTGTAAATAAGGCGAACAATAGTTAAGTTACAGGTTACCTCCAGCTTTTCTTTACATCAGACCTCCGCGTTTCTCCCGCGCTGTTTTTACGACGAGCTCCCCACATTTCAGGGTTTCGTGTGTCAGCTCGTCCTGACCTGCTGCAGCCTGGGAGCAGCCAGCAACACGTCTGCCTTGGAGCCTGCTCAGGGATGCCAGGGCACTGGGTTCTAACCCATCATCTCCTGCTGGCACACCAAAATACAGAGATTTGAAAGAAAAGTTAATGTGCCTTGCCCCATATTCAAAAACTGAACAAACAAAAACCCCATTCTGGTGCAAATTCTATGTATTATTTGATCACTACTAACACACCAGTTTTGGTGTGTAAACTCCACTCCCAGAGTGCCAAACCCTGAACACTTGGGTCTCCGCAAGCAATTAAATTACACTTTTTTAAACGTTTCAGTTGTCACTTTCAACTTCATCCCTCTTTCCCCACGGCACATCCTGCTGGTTCTTAGACCCCGGCCTGGGAGACCACCCGGGCACTGGCAGTGCTGAAAAGCAGCAGCACAAATGCAGGCAACACGAGCTGTTGTGCCTGACTGGACTGCAGGAGTGGCTGCATTCCCCGAGTCCACCTGTGCCTTTGGAGTCCAGCTGTGCTCCTGGAGCCTGGCTGCATTCCCTGAGCCCAGCTGTGTCCCTGGAGTTGTGCTCTGCAGAGCACTGTCTCTGGAGCTCGCTGCCTCGTGCAGGGCATTGTTCCAGGAGTGTACAAACCCCTACACATCCCCCGAGTTTTGTTCCCCTGTCCCCAACAGGCAGCTGCCAAACTCTGGAGC
The DNA here is from genome assembly GCF_029207755.1 of Chamaea fasciata. Lineage (NCBI taxonomy): Eukaryota > Metazoa > Chordata > Aves > Passeriformes > Sylviidae > Chamaea > Chamaea fasciata. Next base: position 20,960,073 of record NW_027094096.1, on the reverse strand, counting down.
ACAAGGGACAGACAAAAGAAGGTGAATGGCGGCTGGCACACACCGTCCTACACGTGCAGGGCAAAGGCTCCATCGAGTCTCCTCTCTCTGCCTGCAGGGAAAGCCTTCTCTATCCTCAGGGGGTGCCATGGGCCTGCAGCTGGGACCATCCCCACCTGTCAGGATATCCAGCTCCTGGGGTGGGTTTGGCAGCCTGTGATAATAAAGCTGAGAGCACAACAGAGTGAAGTTCCTACAGCTTCATCTGCATGGTTTGCTTTGCCTTGCAAAGCTGGGCTTCAAAGGCCATCTGTGCCAGCAGCCTCCTGTGATCAGGGACTGTGCCTGGTTGAAGGGAGAGGTCCCGAGGCAAGAGGAAATTTTGCAGTCTGCCCACAAGCAGAAATGTGGGATTTGCCACAAGATTCCCTGGGCAGAGGCCAGCAGAAGCTGCTCAGCCCTGCAGGGCAGCAGGTGGGTCCTGCTCTGGCTTGGCCCCTTGCAGCTGGCAGGGCTCCTGTGCAGGGGGTGTCCAGTCTCAGCAGAGGAGCACTTGGGGCTCAGCCCCTCAGATATCTGAGAAAAAAAAAAAATTAAAATGTGTATGGAAAAGTCCAGGAGGAAAATGGCCTTGGCTGCCACTGCTCTCAGAGCACCAGGATTATTTTTTCTTTTCTCCTGAATTTTTTATGGGAGAGATGGAAATTTACTTTTAAAAAAAAAAAAAAAAAAAAAAAGACAGCAGAAAACAGAAAATGACCCACTTCATCCTCCACCGACATGAAGCAGAACTTTGTATCAAGAGAACAGTCCCAATATATATGTCCCAATTTTACCCCATGATTATTTCAGTGCTGTAAAGGCACTAAATAGTCTGATTGTAGGCACAGGTACAGCCAGGACCACTGAGGGCTGTGGGAGGCAGTGGGCTCAGACAGTCCTAGGGAGCACCATGGCAGGGAACAGACACTCAGGTCCTTTTAGCTGCAGCACCGACAGATTTGGCGTTCCACTTTCATCCTACACGTTATTTGGAAGGAAGGACCAGTTCAAAGCACCACACTAAAGATAATCTAAATATAATCAAATTAACAATTGAGGAGATAATCTCGATCGGCAGATATTTCCATCTCTCCAGCAGCAGATTTTTCAGGCAGACCCCGCAGACCCCGGGAGGCAGAGGCAGGGCCAGGGCAGCCCGCACACCCCGCAGCAGGGGCTGCTCCTTGCCCGGCACCTCCCGGTGAATCACTGTCTGCGTCCCGGGCGCCCCAGCTCCCCGCAGCCAGGAAGTGAGCGGAGCGCTCACCTACCCCGGCAGGTGAGTCATTCCCAGGAATGAGAAAGCCAGTTGCTCCAGTTGCTCCTGGCCAGGGGAATTTTGGCTCTCGGATCGGGCATCCCCAAAAAAAAGCCATCGGGAGCCCAAAAATCTTACTGCCAGACATGGTTGGTTCCGCCGCCCTCTGCCAGGAAATACTCTCCTGCCTGCTGTAGCTCCAGGATCGCTTTGGAGGAGTCTGAGGCACGCTCGGGATGCAGCTCCGAGACCAGAGGGAGGCGACGATGGTGGCAGGTAAGTGAGCTCCGACCATCCCAAAAGCGTTCGAGAAGCTGTTCGGTGGATCTGCTTGCACTTTCCCCCCCTTGGGTGAAAAAACAGGAATTAACAGAGAGTTGCTGGAACCCAGACTTGGAACCATAAACTGAATGTCGGATCAATTCAAAGCGTAAAAAGTTCTCAATATAGCACGTCTTTACCAGCCTTTTATTCACTCATACATAGTATTCATGGTGGCAAAAAAAAAAAAACAACCAAACAACAGTTCCTACTAATCCTTTGTTGTAAGATACAACTCAAAGTGCAGGTGGGTCCATTGTTCCAGTAACTTCCTGACAGAGTTTAACTCGTATAAAGTAAGATTCAGGACTACAGGATCTGAACTTGCTTTGAAAGGGTTTGTACTATATTCCCTTTCACCTCTTTCAGTACAGGAAAGCAAAGTTGAGCTCTCTTCACTATATGAACAAATAAATGTTCTCTTCCTTCGTTCTTCATCCAAGTCATGTTAAAACTTGTCAGGTTCACTGGAAAAACCACATAGCTCTGAATGAGCAGACTAGATCTGATGAGTCTCACGGCTTGGGAAATATCTGAGGTGCTTGCAAAAGCTCTGTCTTTTAGGGAGATTTCATATTGAAAAGGTTGTTCTTGGTTACGGAGCGCTGGGAGCGGCAGCGCAGTTGGAGGGTTTGTTAAAAATCCCTTGTTTGTGCACTACAGGGCCTGCAGCCACTCTCCTGTGTGCTCCACCTGCAAACTGGCAGCATTTCACACTTCTTTCCATCTTTTTAAAGAATTCGGCAACCCTCTTTAGAAAGGGAAACGGGGAAAGTCAGGCAGCCTCTGGCTGATGTCGCTGATTCACTCGCAGGCATTGGCCCTGAGCGTGGGAGCCACCAGCACCTTTCTGGTGGGAGAAGCTTCCCCTCGTGTCCTTCTGCGGGTGGGCCAGCAGCCCTGGGGCACCGGACAGAGCCTCTCCTGCCCCCCCACCCCACGGGGGAGGGATGGCAGTGCCGGGACAGCCCCCTCAGGGAGGAACTGCAGGAGGGGAGAGAGGCCGAGGGGTGTGAGGGGATCTCGGACACACAAACCTGTGTTTGCATCAGGGGGCGGGAGAGAAAACCAGAAAACTTTCTGCAGCATCATCCTGATCCCTCCTGCCTGCTCACCTGCACAGGGAGCTGTGCCAGTCCACCCTGCAGCCCACAGCCTGTCTTGTGCGGGCACACAGCAGGGCAGGGTCAGAGCCGGGACACAGGGGTCACCTGTCCCCAAGGTCCTGGCAGGGTGGCCAGGCTGGGGAAGTCCAGGTGGCTGAAGGGGACACGAGCACCAGGGCAGGGCAGCAGGCACCGGCCAGACTGCCCCACACCAAAGCAGCACAGGCCAGGAACCAGTGACAGGGAATGCTCCTTCTCCTCATTTCACACCGGCCCCTTGCTCAGCTTCACAAAGTTCCAAAATAACCTCTTCTTTGGTCCAGTGGGCACCAGAAGAGGCCAGGCAAACCCCCTGTGGTCCAACTGCAGTGTTGAACTTGAACTGGGCGGTATTTATCCACAGTTTGGAGCTGAGTGAAAACACACCTGACACACCCTGAGCTCCAGCCCCTCCACAGGAGCCCAGGCTGCAGCAGACACCAACCCCAGGGCTGCCAGGAAAACCCCAGGGGAAGGAGGCAAGATTCATTCCTACTTTTCAGCAGTCTTAATCCTTTCCAACATAAAAAATTACCACAACATCTTAAACAAATTAAAACACTGCACTGTCGATTATCAGAAGCTGGGTTTCCCCTTCTGACCAGCCATGAAGCTCACATGAGGCCCTGCAGCAACCACTGCTTCTGGTTCTTTCTCAGGAAAACATCAGTGGCATGCCAAGGGGACAACTGCTGCTGAGCAGCATCAACTGGACTCTGATCAGCCTCTGTCACCCTCGGTGCAGCAGCAGGCACTGCCACTGAGAAAGGAGCCAGGAGCAGCAGGGCTAGGGGGCTGCAGGAGGGGCAGCAGCAGGGCTGGGGGGCAGCAGCTCTCACAGCTCTTGTGCCTGATGCCCTGCCCATCCCGAGAGCCTGCAGGGAACTCCCTGGGCTGTGCGTGAAAAGCCAGCGTTGCACCAAGCTGGACTTCTCCCTAAAATCCCCGAGTCCTTTTCCTTCCTCTTTCAAGCAGGGGTGCTGTTGCAAATAGCAAAAGGAGCACTGACTGGCAGCAGGATGTGCTGGAGCACAGAGAAACCAGCTGACACAGGCACTCAGGGATCTCTTGGTACTTCTGTGATGTGAATTAGGATTGAATTAAAAAAAAAAAAAAAATAGAAATTGCTTCAGCACCAAGGAAAATGCCTGAAAGTGAGACTGGAATTACTGAAAGACTTAAATGGCATTGGTTACATGCACGTACCAATAATTATTTTGATTTCCCAATACACTTTCTCACACTGGCCCCCGAGGGATGTGATAGAGGCACAACTGGCACAGGTCCAGCAGATGAAGGTGCAACGTCACCAGTTACACAGCTGCGTTTTTGTGTTTGTGCCCCAGACATCTTGATTCCTTTTAAAGTGTCATTTTGAAATTCTTAATGTTTTTCGCTGCGCAGTACAAATAACCAAACCTAACAGCTGATCTTTTCAGTCAGAGCCTCTGCCTCAAGCCGGGCCACCCCATCGTGGCTGTGCTGATGGGCTGCAGAGCGTGGTCCCCCCGTGGCACCGGTGACATGGCACAGGCATGTGGCACCAGTGACATGGCACAGGCACGTGGCACTGCCAGCGTGGCACCGAGGACCCACCTGCTCACCTGCACAGGAGCTTTGGGAGCCTGAGCTGCCCCTGATGTGGTGTGTCCTCTGTGGGGGCCCAAGGAGAGCCTCTCTGCAGGGCTGCACGGCTCCAACTGCCAGGAAGCATCCCAGAGTTCCTTTCCTCCTTGCTAATTAGAGGCTGCCCTACTGAGAAAACATTCATTACCCCAGCTCTGCCAACCACTTGAGCTCTCTCTTTTTTTTTTTTTTTTAAGAGAAAAAAGCAGCCAGCAATTGCAACCCAGCCTCTCCTGCACCAAGAGCAGCTGCCCATCAGCTGCCCAGGTGACACCAGTGGTGCTGGCAGGCCTCTCTCTCAGCTCCTCATGCAGGAACCACTGCAGCCCACGGGAGCTGTGCAGCTGTACCTTGCCACGACCCCCCAGCCCCACCTTTCAGAGGTGGCAGGGGGGTGCTGGGTCCCTCTGAACCCCTCCAGGAGCACAGCCCAGCACACCTGGCCAGACCCACCGTGGCCGCTGAGGGCACCTCCTGCCTTTGGCCATGGACAGTGTATGCCTGGTCGTTAATGCAGCAGAGAGATGGGGAGCTCCAGCAGCACCAACTATGGCTCCTATGGAAGGAGAAAGGGAATTCATGCAGCTTTTTTCTGCAAATAACCTTAAAAACAGTCTTACTGCAACAATTAACAACAGTCACTAGATATCGCACACTCTGCGCAGAAAATCCAATTCAAAGTAGGCAACATAATCCATGAACTTTTAGTAAGGAGCAGTCCAAAAGACAGAAAAAAGAAAGAATTTGGTAGCTCAGGCAACATCTCTTGTCAGCTGTCTCACACAGGGGACCATTAGAGTTCATAATAATTCCCTTGAAATGAGAAAAAAAAATTAATGCCTATATTTGGACAAAATATTCCAAAAGTGACATTGAGAAAGTTAGATTTGTCCAAGTAGTTTTGTTATTTCTTTTTAAAGAGAGGAAATCCTGTACTGCTAAGGGCATATTCCCCCAAAATGGAAATTTTGCAGGCCAGATGGTATTACTGACCGCTTACTCCAGGGGTTTGCTCCCCCCAGTGCAGCTGTACAACAGGTGAGAGGCGCAAAGGGGCTGTGAGGTCCCGGCTGCAGCGCAGGTAAAGGTGAGCACACTCTGGGTTGCCCTGGGACACCCAGCCCGGGGACGGAGGCAGGAGGGCACTGCCAGCGGGCACTGAGGGACACTGACGCTGTCACTGCCTGTGTGGGCCCTGCAGCCCACAGGGGACGCCTGTCCTGGGCAGAGCCGGGCTGGGGATGCTCCGTCCCCGCAGAGCCCGGGGAGGGCTGCTCCTGTGCCCATCCCGGTGGGAATGCCCACTCAGGATGAGCCCGGCCACTGCTCTTTCTGTCTGTCCTAGGGACAAACGGACAGGGCAGGGACAGGGTCCTGGGGACAGCAGCCCAGGGCAGAGGGCAGCCAGCAGCTTCCCCGGGTCAGGATGCTGCTCCGAGACACGTCAGAGGAGAGCCAGACTGGAAACCAGGGGAAGTTCAAGGAGGAACCTGAAAACGCAGAGGAGGTTTTGTGCCAGATGCTGGAGCAGATGAGCAGCTTTTTAACAGATGCAGGTTGCTATTTCTGGCTGGGGCTGAGAAGACAAGCACCATAATCCACAGCTGGCGGCAGTTTAGCCCCAGTCCTTCCCAGCCGGGCTCTCTGCAGCGGGGCTGGTGGAGCAGGGCAGGGCTTCTGCAGCTGGAGCCAGCCCGTGCTGGCCTCCCTGCCAGGCCAGGGCACGGGACACGGGGCTGCTGTCACCTCCCCAGCTGAAGGAGGGACCTGGCCTGGAACCTCACAGCCCCTTTGCACCTCTCACTTGTTGTGCAGCTGCACTGGGGAGAGCAAAACCCTGGAGTAAACCTTCAATAATACCGTCTAGCAAGCAAAATTCTCATTTTGGGGGAATATGCCCTTAGGATTACAGGATTTCCTCACTTTAAAAAGAAATAGTAAAAGTACTTGGACAAATTTAGCTTTCTCAAAGGCTTTTGGAATATTTTGTCCCAATGTAGGCATTAATTTTTTTTCTCATTTCAAGGGAATTATTATGAACTCTAATGGTCCCCTGTGTGAGACAGCTGACAAGAGATGTGGCCCGAGCTGTCAGCACTGCTCAGAGCACGGGGGGACCCCAGGAGCCCCCACCCCAGCCAGGCAGGCCCAGCACCATGAGGTGCTGGCTACAAACACACCTGAACCACCTCAGTGTGCACAAGGCAGCAAGGAGGACAACTCACTGATGTAGGCAACAATTCAAACAGGAATTTCAGGTTATTCCACTGTGCATCACCAGCACATTACCATATCCCTTCACCAAAAGGGAGATGGAGCTTTTCTGACAGAAGCCTGCAAGGAAAGGTGGCAGTGCCCTGGCTGCTGGGGCCGGGCTCATAGTCAACAAGAGAAAACACAAAGATGAATAAGGAGATGCAGGCAGGGAAAACCAGAACAGCCAGGCTTGCTCAGGGAGCCTGGGGCAGGAGAGGCCCAGGGGACACGGGGGAGGTGTGGGGTGACACAGGGACCAGTGACACAGGGACCATGGCAGCAGCTTTGTGCACACATGCTCTTACCCTGCACCAGTGCCTTTTCCCTCTAAATCTTTACAAACTCCATGATTTGGTTGTGATGGGCAAGAGAAAAGAACAGCATTGCAGCCAGCCTGCAGCAGGTTTAACATCTGCCTTGCATGTCTGTTGCTGCATTAACCATGTCATTTAGCCAATATTGTGGTGATGAATGCAGAGGGACTGGCAAGAAGGCAGACATCAACAAGTTATGGGCTCAAATAAAAACCATTACTTCAGACTCTGCAGCCCCATGACCTAGAATAGCTGGCCTAGGTCACAGAGAGAGTTTTCTAAATCTGAAAAGTTTTAAGTAAGATGAAAAAAGATTAGATTTGAGGATATACATTTTTTTTTTAAACAGGAAGGCAGCTAAAAGCCACTAGAAAAACTCTGCAGTCATTCCCTACATCCACCTGACACTGGAGGCTGCCATGCAGCCTGTTATTTCATTTCTTCTCTAAGGTTACATCAGTCATGCACATAAACCAGTCTGTCCACATCAGCAGCAAGATATTATCTCATCAACCACAGACAAAGTACAGAAGCTACAAGAAGCAAAACGTATTCAAGTTTACAAAGCTGCCTGGATAAAGGAGCAGCTTCCAGTGCATCTTCAAAGCCTTCCAAGCAGAATACATTTGTATAGCAGACTGAGACAGCAGCTTAGGATGAAATTGGTGAGGAAAGTGTCCAGAAAATTGGACACGGAGAGGAAAGCCAGCCCTGCTGAGCATGAAGATACTGTATTCAGAGAAGTAAAAAATCCACAACCAGAGGACACGCTCAGCGAGCATTTACAAAATACTCTAAAATACACTTTGAAGATCACACAGTCTTCATCTCCTGTTGCAATAAAACACATGGAAAAGAGAGAATTCTCCATATAAGAATTTTTTTTCCTACTCCTGGAGTCTGCAATACAGCAGGCTTTGTCAGAAAGAGTGAAGCTACTGAGTACAGATACCCCAGCTCTCACTTGATCACCTACCCCAGCATGTAAATAGTGAAGCCAAACTGCTCTCAGTGATCTGCCCACCACAGCACCCTCAGCCTGACAGACTTTGGTAGGAAACTCTGGAAACACCTTTGGGCTGCTGAGCCTGAGCAGGACCATGGCTGTGCATCCCATCTTCCATGACAGCCAGCTCTGTGCAGCAGGACCATCCCTGTGCATCCATCCCACCTTCCATCAGAGCCAGCTCTGTGCAGCAGGACCATCCCTGTGCATCCATCCCACCTTCCATCAGAGCCAGCTCTGTGCAGCAGGACCATCCCTGTGCATCTCACTTTCACACCAGCTCTGCCCTGCAACTCCACACAGACCTGTTTGGTGAAGCCTTTAAATCTTTGAGCTACAGCAGCAGCAGGAGAGCCTCTGGTGTGTGAGGAGGACCAGCAGTCCCAGGTGCTGCCTCTCCCCCACCCTGCAGACCCCAGAGCCTGTGTTGAGCTCAGGCGTGCTGGCAGGGCACAGGGCCTGAAGCTCAGCTGCCACAGGTTACTGCTGAAGAATTTGCTGCTTTCTTTTTCCAACCACAGCTTGTTGAGATCATTTTGGGACACGTTTGAACATTAAAACCATCAGGAACAAGAGGACACAGAGACATCTGTTCCAAGGCTCAGTCCCTGCTGGCCCACACAGCAGCACACAGCCCTCAGGATGGTTTCCCGTGGCCTGGATGTCCCTGGACAATCCAAGGGTGGTCACACCTGCACTGACCAGGGGACACACGTGTTGGGCTCTGCCCTGGCTACCGCCCCGGGCAGAATTCAGCAGGGCTGTGTGGGAGTCAGGACAAGCATGGCTGTGCAGGGTAACAGCAGCACAGGTGTGCAGTGCCCCCCACACGGATCCTTCCCAGCCCCACGGAGTCCTGCAGCACGTCCAGGGGCACACAGGAGCCACCTCTGGCTCTGCCTGGATCCCAGGCACCACATCCAACCCCTCACTGCCTTCTCTGCTCCAAGGGGTTACAGAGCACTTGCCTGAAGAGCCTGAGAACAAGGAGCTTTCCAGGGGCCAGGAATTATGCAGACTTAAAAGAAACCCAGAAAAGGAGGGAAATAAGTGCCTTATTTACATAAGGAGTTAGATATGCATCTTTTCATAAAATCACTTTTGATCTCTGCCTCCTGGGCAGAAAAGAGAGCTGCAAATCCTCAACAACAGCAAAACATGGTGGATTACTGCTGCTCAGACCCACAGAAAACAGAATACCTACAACACCCTTGACAGTCCTGAGCAAACTGTGCCAGCCAAGAGTCCAGACTGATAAAAAGGTTAAAATTTCCGAATTAAAGGGTTTTTTTCTGATGCTTTCACACACCATTACTTGCTTTGGTGCCATCTAGTGCCACTCAACACGGTTCCCCCATTGGGAGGGCACCTAAAATAGGTTCTGATCTGCAAAAGGGCTGCAGGAATTCCCTCCTCTCTTCATTCCCATGAGAGCAGTCAGGTCTAGTGGAATTGGTGAGGTCTGAACCATTTTGCCAGTTTTCCTATCAAAACCTGTAAGCAAAAAATGAATCCCAGAAAAGTCACTGCATTTGTATACTGATAGAGGAAGGAACAATTTGGAGCACAGCCTTACAAACTGGCATTGGCAAAATCCCTTTGAACAATGTCAAACATGGTGATGCCATCACGGCATCAATGAGTTTCTGCAGATTCCAGTGCTCCTTGTGTCCCAGTTTCTATGAAAAACGATCAGGAACTTGTCATTTCCATTCCAAATTGGGGGATACACTATGAAGTTATATACACATATCTCATAATTACTGATGAAACTTTTTTACTGCAAGAAGTGAGTGATGATTTTTAAAAAAATCCCCTCATGGTCATCCATCACTGAAATGAGCTAGAAGAGGGCAATGAAGTCCTGACAACAGCAGTACCCAGCCCTCAGCCAGGCCTTCACTGGGAATTCCAGAGGAAGCTCCCCTCACAAAGCTCCTCTCCATGCAGGGGACAAGAAGGTAGGCTCTTCTATTTTGCTTTGTTTTTAAGTTGGATTTTTTTTCCCCCAGAACATCATCCTGGCACAGGCCCTGCTGCATCCCAGACCCACAGCTGCCAGTGGGACTCCTGAAGAGCATTTCAGCTGGAAACCCACAGCAACGCAAAGGATGGGGTACAATTTGTCCTATGGAAAACTGCCAGGTAAAGTGACAATGGAAATATAAGTGAACGACAAATGTTTATTTTGTCATTGTCAGTTCCTACCAACAGTTGGAAGAAATCAGTCATTCCAGCACAGGCTGCCTGAGCACTGCCCAGCTGCCCCACAGCCAGCCTGGCCTGCCTCACCAGCCAAGGTCAGAGCATAAACAACATGAAACAAAGTGCCCCGTCATTTTATGGCAGAGTTTATAAGTTTTTCACAAACATTTACATATGAAATCTTAAAATCCCCCAGAGACTGTGATTTTTAAATACATTTGAGTAAACTAAGTTCAAATGAGTGTTTTGATAGGCCTGAGGGGCCTCTCCAGAGCCCTGTGTCATGACAAACATCTCAGCTCACAAGTCACATTCTGTCAGGAGAGCCAAGAGCTGACAACCTGCAGCTCTGATTTATGGTTCCCCCGAACAGCCTCAGACTGCCCAGGGAGAGGACAGCTCTCAACTGGCCCCATTTGCAGAACACCAGAAAGCTTTAACCCGTTGTTCTCCCTCATTCCCACAGAGAATCACCTCAGCCCAGACAACAGCAGCTCTGCCAACGCCAGCTCCCCTGGCCGGGCTGGGCACGACGAGTTCACCACCATCGTCCTGCCCGTGCTCTACCTCCTAATCTTCCTGGCCAGCCTCCTGCTCAACGGCCTGGCCGTCTGGATCTTCTTCCACATCAGGAACAAGACCAGCTTCATCTTTTACCTCAAGAACATCGTGGTGGCAGACCTGCTGATGACGCTGACGTTCCCCTTCAAGATCATCCAGGACTCGCGGCTGGGCCCGTGGCACTTCAACTCCTTCCTGTGCCGCTACAGCGCGGTGCTGTTCTACGCCAACATGTACACCACCATCGTCTTCCTGGGCCTCATCAGCATCGACCGCTACCTCAAGGTGGTGAAGCCCTTCGGGGACTCCAGGATGTACAGCATCACCTTCACCAAGGTGCTGTCGGCCTGCGTCTGGGTGGTGATGGCCTTCCTGGCGCTGCCCAACCTCATCCTCACCAATGGGTACCCCACCAGGAGGAACGTGGACGACTGCCTCAAGCTCAAGTCCCCCCTGGGCGTCAAGTGGCACTCGGCTGTCATCTACATCAACACCTGCATGTTCGTGGTGGTGCTGGTGGTGCTGATAGGGTGCTACATTGCCATCTCCAGGTACATCTACAAATCCAGCAAACAGTTCATCAGCTCGTCCAGCCGGAAGAGGAAGCACAACCAGAGCATAAGGGTTGTCGTGGCCGTGTTCTTCACCTGCTTCTTGCCCTACCATTTGTGCCGAATACCCTTCACTTTTAGTCACCTGGACAGAATTTTAGATGACTCTGCACACAAAATCCTGTATTACTGTAAGGAAATGACGCTGTTCCTGTCCGCATGCAACGTCTGTCTGGATCCGATCATTTATTTTTTCATGTGTCGATCATTCTCACGAAGGCTGTTCAGGAAATCCAACATGAGAACCAGGAGTGAGAGCATCAGGTCCCTGCAGAGCGTCAGGAGGTCGGAGGTTCGCATCTACCACGAGTACACTGACGTCTGAGGGCACCCACAGGGACTCTGCTGGCTCCTGAGAGTGCTTGTATATCGTGTAAATAAAATGTCTCTTTAAGTACCTGACCACGGAAGCTCACTAAGGGACGTGCAGACACGTTCAGCTTTTCTGTGTCACCAACACCCACCCCAAATTCCATCCCTGCAGGCACCAGGCTCACCCCGTGGGGCTTGGGGGCTGTTTTGGTGGGTAGGCAGGTTGGTTAGTTGGCTGGTTGGTTTAAGAATCAAGGTACGGCTGTCTGAGCTCAAAGAACAGCCCTGAGCTCGGGAGGCTGCAGCCAGGATGGGCTCCCTGGCCTGGAGCAGATCCATGGTGAGGAATCAGCTCTCCAGGGTCTGGTGGACAGCAGCAGGTGAAGGGAAGGGCAGGAGGTGGCACAGCCCTGTGGGGACCCTCAGTGTGCCCGAGGCAGTGCAGGCTCTGGGGCCACAGGGCTCTGTGCCACCAGCCTGAGTGTCCCCGTGTCCCTCACAGTGCTTTGGTGGCAGCAGCACATCTCACCCAGTGTGTGCCCTGAGTCCTCTCCACCCTGTGATATTCACGTGGATCAGTTTGTCCTGCACTCACTGGGGATCAAATCAGGTTTGTTTAGGGCAAAAACTGCTCGGACAAAAACTAACCCAGCTGATAAAGGCAGACTGGCAGGAGCTGGCAGGTGCCCTGGGCAGTCTGTGCTCGCAGCCAGCCCGGGATGCAGTGCAGCTGCACGAGCAGGAGATGGCAACAGTCCATAGGCCAGTGTCTTGCACACAGAAAGACTTTTCTTTTAATACACACCAAGGAAAAAAAAAAAAAAAAGAAAAAACCACACACAAAAAAACCCAAACTACCACAAAAAAAGGGTTTGACAAGAAAATCCTGAAAATGCAGCACTCAAATAACAAGATTAAGTTCTGCATGAGAACATCTTTCCTAAAGTTTTCCACTGAAAGACAGGTTTCTTGATTCTATTTTTTTTTTTTTAACACTATTGGTTTAGGATTTGGTTTTTGAATAATTAGGAAGTTGAAATGTAAGTATAATAATATTTGGATTGATGCCAGAAATATGAAACCACTTACATGATCAGGGAAAGGAAGACAAAATACTTTGGGTAACTGCTTTAAATAAAAATACTTTAAATAGCAAAAATAACCACAGATAAACCCTGTTTCCCGATCAACTCTGCAGAAAACTGTTCACACACCCCAGAAGAGTTCTGGGACCAAATCTGTCATCTTGCACCCTAAGCAGTCCGTGCACATACAAAACCATATTAAGAGAACCATTTTGGGGACTGGGTTGCATAGGTTAAATTCTCCCAAGCACCAGATTAAATGGAATGACAGCGTTGAGGACTGGAAGATCAGTTCTGTGTGCAGACATTCCTAACCACTGTCCTTAGGTCTTATGTGGTTAAAGCAAATCAAGGCTGAGCGCTTCTGGTCTCCCTTTTACAAGTGTTAATCACTAAGGGTTTATGGCTCGTTAAACTGTGCCTGCTATTTCTGTGTTAAATTCACAGTGACCTTCCTACACGAGCCCAGCAAAGTCCAAAGAGCCACTTCAGGGGCGATATCCCTGTTGGTCCGCAGCCAGGGGACACCAAAGGCAGGGGAGGAGGCAGCAGAGCAGGCTCTGGGGCTGGCCCTGGCACAGGTGGAGCTGCAGGTGCAGTGCAGGGGTGGCTGCGCCACGACCAGGTGGGCTCCTGCCTCCCTCGGTGTGATGCACACACACCACCTTTCTCACCACCCACGTGCTTTTACCTAAAGGATGGATTTTCGTGGTGTTTCCTCCTAGGAGAGACACTTCTGCTGATCCCCCATATGAGCTTTCCTCCAAAGAATCTGTTACCCAGAGCAGCCACTCTCAGGCGTTGGGATGATGCCTCTCAAAGCACAGCCTGAAGAGCCGTGCCCCCTTTCCAGGGCCCAAAGGGAAAAAGCAATCAGGAGTTTCTGGGAAGTGTCCCAGGAGTGGGATATCCATATGAAATCTGGGGACAGGGTGTGTCTGTGATAATCGTGGTCGCTGCTCTGTACACACGTTCACACACATGACAGCTCTTTGGAGATGCTGCTTGTAAAGTATTTTCCCAGGGCTAAAAATGAATCATACAACAATATCCCAATCCCCAAACACCAGACAACTATGTTTAATTTATCCATATTTGATGTGGAATTTTGGTTTTTAGAAGTTCATCTTGAAAGAAAAAGCTACAAGGAAGTCATATGGAAAGTCCCTATTGCTGCCCTTTAACCTCAGAGTGAAACTCATGGATACAAACTGTGGCTGTGCAGTCCCAGAGTCCCATTTTTAAGCAGAAACAGTTTTCTCGGTGGAAGTACAGCAGCACACCTGACCCAAGAATGCAAGGAGCTATCCCTGAACAATTGAACAATTCATTAATATTTGGGATTTTTTTACATTTAGGAAGATTTTCATTACAGCATTTGTAACTCAAGTGCAATTATATTTCACACTCTGATTGAACAGCCAAGGCAGAGCTCTCCATGCCAGGGTGTTATTGTGGGAGAAATGTGATTTGAACCGTACTCAGAGCCAGCTCCAGATCACTGCTGGTGCAGGACTTCTGTCATTACATTTATTTTGCACTCTCCTTCTGTGGTTTCTCAAGTAATGACCTTTCCTGTGACTTTGCACCAGTGCAGCTTCACAGGAATCCTAAAAAAGGAAACTAAACTCACCCAAATTTCTAACAATCTGTCTTTGCGTTGGCACCCACCGGCCACTGGAGGTGGATTAAGCAGTGGGAAAGCACTGATGAGCAGAGTGACAGGCTCACCCAGCTCTGTGTCAGGGTTGGAAGCACCAAACAGTGAAGAAAATGCAAAACTCAACCAGCAATGGAGCCCTGGGTGCAGACACCAAAGGGATGGAGGTCCTGTGGTGTGAGCTAACCAGAAATTCTCTGTACACCAAGTCCATCCCCTGCCTACGTTCTGTAAAATGCACCCACAAACCACAGAAGGTTTGACTTCAGTGCCACCCCCAGAACTTTGCACATCAGTGGTGTCGCTAGGCTATAAAAGGTACCCCAATTTTGCATCCAGCTGGGGGCATGAGAATTCAACACAAAATTGCAGGGACAGGTCGTCGGGTTTGCCCTCCTTGCCCTCCCCAGAAGAGACACGGTAAGTTTTCTGTCCTTGTCTAGGCTGAGTGCTGGCACAGAAATTGGGCTTGTGAGCAGGACACTTGTGACCAGATATTAACCTGGTGACCAGAAATGGTGGAAGGGTGGGGAAAAGGCAGTAGAGAAAAAGGTTAAAGGGAAGGGAAGGGAAGGGAAGGGAAGGGAAGGGAAGGGAAGGGAAGGGAAGGGAAGGGAAGGGAAGGGAAGGGAAGGGAAGGGAAGGGAAGGGAAGGGAAGGGAAGGGAAGGGAAGGGAAGGGAAGGGAAGGGAAGGGAAGGGAAGGGAAGGGAAGGGAAGGGAAGGGAAGGGAAGGGAAGGGAAGGGAAGGGAAGGGAAGGGAAGGGAAGGGAAGGGAAGGGAAGGGAAGGGAAGGGAAGGGAAGGGAAGGGAAGGGAAGGGAAAGGAGTTATTTGTGCAGTTTTTAAGGAGAGTTTATCTTACATGCAAAAAGAAATCAAAAGCTCCCCATTTCCTAGAAAGGTAACAGATGTAGAATGTATGATTCTGAAGTCAGAAATTGAGGAACTTTAAACACAATTGTCTTTTGAGAAAGAGACACAGGAGAAATTGCAAAAATCGATGGTCTCTGAAGTACAGATGTGCAACTGCTGTCTGGGGCTGAAAGACAAGAGAACCATCTGCAGGAAAGCCTACTTTGACTAAGTAAGGAAAATTATTTAATCAAACCCCACACGAAGCATTTTCTAAGTCAGTCCAGCACAGTCCCCTCCCTCAGTGCCCCTCTCCTGCCACCCCGTAAGGCAAAACATCTGTATGGGAGCAGCAGTGGTGCCACCTGAACATGGGCATGGGCTGGATGAATGAGCTCCAGAGAAATCCTTGTAAGGCCTCAGAAGGCTGCTCCACAGGGATGCACTGACATCCACCCATCACCCAAACAAAACTGAGCAGAGAACATTTGCTGGCAGATTTGACGGGGTAATAACCCAACCAGAAGTCCTGCAATACTTCAGTAATTAGCTGGCTTTCTAAGGGGATTATCCTAGTAAAATATTTGTCTTGTCCATCCTGCTCTTAGCAGTTCCCAGAGTTGGTCACTGATACCCAATGCTCCGCATGATTTCTTGCTCAGTAGGGCTGGAAGCAGTGGCAGCTCTGTCAGCAGGTCTGGAAAGGGCTCAGGTAACTCCCAGAGTCACAGATACCCCTTCCACAGGGCAATGGCTTGGCGCTGTAAGATCCTGAATTTGGAACTCCAGCCAGGACTCATCAGCCCCATTTCTGTCAGCAGAGACTGCAGAGCTGCCACCCCACCCTGCTCTGCTGTCACCAGCCATGGGGAGAACCAAATCACCCCAGTCTGTTTGTCACCAGATGTGCTGGGACTCACCAGCAGTGCTCTCCCCTCTCTGGCTCTGGGACAGAAATCCCTCAGCAGGATCATGCAGAACAATTCCCTTCTTAAACCCTGAGCTCAGACCAAGTGTTAACAGCTTCTCTAATAAAACAACCGGCAGCAGGGAATTTTGGCTTTTGACGGAAGAAGGAGACTTGTACAGCTAAAGGTAAAATACATTATCAGTTTGTTCTTAAGCCACCTAAAGTGCATGGTGAAGTGCAGGGCCTTCTGGTGACCACGCTCACTGCCTACTTTCAAACCCTTTAGAAACATCAGCCGTATCTTGAGATCCTCAAACATTGGGTTTGGCTGGCATTTTGGAAAAACACCCGTGTTTGTATAACAGAGCAACCCTCGGTTTGCCCTGCTGGCCAAAGTCATTCCAATGGGGTGAAGCTGTACACAGAGCTCAGGCACCCCACCCACCCTTTAAGCCCTTTAATCCTCTGCCCTGGACATCTGCTTACTTCTCACTGCAAAGAATTATCTGTGCTGCAACATTTAATCCATCACGGACTGGCATCTTCCACTGGCCAACACTGCACTGCCTCTTCTTTGGGGCTTCCCATGCTCCTGTCTATCTTAGAGAGCCCACGGCTTTTAAACCAAAGCCTTATCTGACTCACTCCTCTCATCCCTGCCTCAGACAATGACCACAGGGTGCACGGAAAGAGAGGAAAAGCTTGGCTGAGTGGTGTCTCCTGGGGAGCACCTGAGAAGCCTCATGAGCTGTTGGTTCTGCCTGATCCACAGGGGAAGTACAAAATTGTCAATGAAACCAACACCCAAAGCCATCAATCACCCCAAAGCCATGGACTGACCACTACAGCTTTGAGCTGAGAGTTCAGGATTGAGAGAGGGGCGAGAGTACCGGCAAGAATGTCCAGACAATTCTGCCTTCAAGATACCCCCTTACTGCCCTGAGAGATGTTCAATGAAATTTGGGGGAAGGAGGTTCAGGGTAACTCACAATGGCCCCAAGTAAAGGATGTGGACATGGCAGCACCACAACAACAAGGCGAAGGTACAAGTGTTTCCCCTGCCTTTGGACCCTTCTTCTACACAGATAAACCCTCACAGAAGCAAAGTCCATGAGGAATTGTGTATTTTCTGTAGGGTTTAGGAGACACACTCCCAAGCAGAGTTCAAGTCCTGCACTAAATGTTTACTTGTCCTAAAGTACACAATGTACATGTTTAATGATTTTTAAATAAACATTTAAGCCTCGATTTATCTCCCCAAACCTCAGCTCTCTCGGAATATACTCCTTTCCTACATCCACCAAGAAGATATTAGCTCTTCTATTACCACACATTTCCACTATTGCTGTGCTTGATTTCAGCGCCTCTCAGAAAACTTTTGGGAAGAACAGGAAGGGAGGAAGCCAAGCAGGTGTTCAAGGTTAAAAGAAAAGAACAGGACAAAAAAGAAAGGAAAGGAAACAGCCAAACACCAAAGACCCATCACCTATCCCCAGGATCCATGTCCCAGGCTGAGCAGGGAGCAAGGGCACGCCAGACGGTGGCTCCGGTTCAAACCCTCCCCTGCGCAGAGCCGCGGCTCCCAGGGCAGCACGCGTCACCGCAAAGGTCGCAGCCAGCCCTGGGAACAGTTTAGGAAAAGCCAACTCCAGCCCAGCGCCTCAGACCGCTCGCTGCCGTGCCGGCTACACTTGTTCTCTCCCGAAAGCCGCTCGGCGCTGCTCTCCAAGGAATCGCCGGGCCAGCCGCAGGCTGAGAGCCCGGCCACAGCCGGCCGAGGGGGAGGCCCGGCTGCCCAGCCCTTCCCCGTTTCACTTTCTGCTCCGAACCCCCGCAGGGCTGCGCCGGGAGCAGCGGCGGGGCTCGGGCACGGCGGACGGGACCGGGAGCGGCTCCGGGATCGGTTCTCCAGGGCCAGAACCATCCCTGGGATCGGCTCTCCCGGGCCAGGACCATTCCCAGAACCGGCTCTCCAGGGGCAGGACCATCCCCGGGATCGATTCCATCCCCAGGATCGGCTCTCCCGGGCCAGGACCATTCCCAGAACCGGCTCTCCAGGGGCAGGACCATCCCCGGGATCGGTTCCATCCCCAGGATCGGCTCTCCAGGGCTAGGACCATTCCCAGAATCGGCTCTCCAGGAGCAGGACCATTCCCAGAATCGGCTCTCCAGGGGCAGGACCATTCCCAGAATCGGCTCTCCAGGGGCAGGACCATTCCCAGAATCGGCTCTCCAGGGGCAGGACCATCCCCAGAATCGGCTCTCCAGGAGCAGGACCAGCCCCGGGATCGGTTCATCCCCGGGATCGGTTCCCCGCCGAGGACCCGGGGGTCTCTGTGTGCGGAGAGGCAGAGGAGGGACGGCGCAGCCACCCCACACATCCACCCCTCGCTGTGTCCAGGTGAGTCGCCGCCTCCCATCACCCGCTCCTGCCCCCTGCAAACGCTCTCCACCATCCGCGGGTATTTTTAGGTAACTGCCACCCCAATTTTAGTTTCTAAACTGGCAAATTAGGTGAGCATCCAGGCGTTGTGCAAACCACTAACAACTAATAGCACAAACGAGCAGTTTTAACTGACTAACTACAGAAAGCACTACATAAACTGTTTCGGCCGTGGAGCAGATTCCAGCTGTACCAGCAGACGGAGGATCCACAGGCAATTATTTTTCTCGTCTGCCTTAAAAAAGATATTTTTTTCTTAAGTAACCACTTCTGTTTTAATTTAGGACTGAGAAAATGTAACTATACGAAACTCGTAGTTTAAAACATCAGAAAATAGAATTTAAAATAAAATATTTGAATGACAAATACTACTATTAAAATATAATATTAGAGCGGAAAACTTCCTTGAGTCACATTTTGCTACTTTTAAAAACCCTGTTTTAGGACAAGGAAACTGATAATCATTAAAATGTTTTATTGACCCAGGGCTCTGGGTTTAGCTGGGATAGAGTTAATTTTCTCCCAGTAACTGGGAAAGCTGAACCACTTGTTTTTCCTGGGGTTTTTCTTTCTCCTTGTTATTTTCCTTCGTTGGAATTTATTATTATTATTATTATTATTATTATTATTATTATTATTATTATTATTATTACTATTACTATTACTATTACTATTATTATTATTCACTTCCTAAAGTGCTCTTACCTGACTTAACATTTCCTCTCACATCCACCACTCCCTAATGATGTGATATGTGATATCATATATATGTGATATCCAATATGATAACTGATGTGAGATAGGAAGGATCTCAGTGAAGGAATTTTGAATCTTAATTTTTAAAAACCGAGTATTTTGAGTTAGATCTGAAAAATATTCTACGTGCAAAGAGCTCAAAGCATTGCCCAAGTTTCCATCTGAATATCAGGGTTTGCACAGATACTTCACAGACTACAATCTTTTAAAACTAAAAGCGTGCTCACAATAATGCATACTCTTCTCTAAAAATCAGAAATAAAAAGAGAGTGGAAAACTTAGCTTATCAGGAAGACAAAGCTGTTGAATTTCAGATTCAAAAGAGCACAGAGACTGCTGGACAGGAAGAAGAAACCAAACTGGTGGTTTTTGCAGGACAGAAATACAATTCTGCCCTTGTGGTGCAAGGCAACGCACCAAGGAGCCCCTGGCTTTGCTGGGAAATAAATACACAACCTTATCTGCTCTGCTGTGTGTACCTGCTGGCTCTGCTCCCCGTGCCCTTCAGAGCAGCAGGGGCTCACTGCAGGTGCCAGGAGAACACCAGGGATGATCTCTGGTGTGACATCTGCGGTCACCCACTGCTACCCCCTCACCACAACATCCTGGGTTTGGCCTTTTGGGATCAGAAGTGGGATGTCCTGTTCCTGTGGACTGTCAGTCACCCACCCGTCCTTCCTCTCCCTGACTGCAGCTGCAGGCAGAACACCCCCGCAGTGTCACCAGGCTCCCGGGGCCACTGCTGCTCACAGAGCCACAGTGACAGCCACAGGACACACGTCCGTTGTCACAGGAAACCCAGGGAAGGAGCAGCTGAGCAGAGACACGGCTTCCCGTGTACTCTGTCCTTGCACACCACACCTGAGGGGTCTAGAGAGCTGGAAGGGAAGGGTGAGACACTCCAGTGGTCACTGCTGCACTGACTGACCCCTTACTGGAGCCCTGCCCCGCAGGGGGCACGGGGCACCTCCATCCCATGCCTCGGCAGATCCTCCCTTCTGCAACGGGAATGTGACTTCTTCCTTCTGTCATCCTAATTCCTCCCATTTCCATCACAGCAGATCCTCCCTTCTGCAATGGGAATGTGACCTATTCATCCCAATTCATTGCATTTCCACCATGGCAGATCCTCCCTTCTGCAATGGGAACGTGTCCTATTCATCCTAACCCATCCCAACTCATCCCATTTCCACCATGGCAGATCCCCCCTTACTGCAACAGGAATGTGTCCTATTTCTTCTGTCATCCTGATTCCAGCATTCAGCCCATTTTCCTGCACTACATTCTATGACAAACAAGAACAACCACCACCCAACACGCCACTTCCAGAGGCTAAAATAGCCCGTTAGTATATTTTTCATACTTTTATTCTCTTAAGTATTAAAACCCAGACATTGCCCGATGAAAAATGTCACAATAAGAACAGTAAATAACAAAATTTTAGTCTCTTGGCAAACTTGCAACAAGCCAAATGCACCAACATTTCTCCAATGTGCAAGCAGTGCCTTGCAGAGGAGACCGGCAATTCCAGCCAGGAGTGTCTCCCCTGGCATGCACCCCACAGGCTCCAGGCTGGGCTCCTCTCTGGGGACACGGGGAAGGGTCAGAGCAGCCCTGACCACTCTCAGGACAAGAAATGCCCCAGTTTCTGCGGGAGGAGGGGGCTGGACCCCTCCCCACAGTGCCCAGCACAGCTCCCAGCCCCACCTCGTGATCCTCACCACCCTCGTGCCCCACAGGGACACTCACAGCAGCTTTCCCACTGGATCACCCCAGCACGGGCAGCGCTGTGAGTTCCACCAGCACCAACATTCCTACCACGTTAGAGGGAAAATCTTAAAATAAGATTCTGCTTTTAGCACACTCAGCAGAGCTTGCAGTGGCTGTGGTATCTGTGGTGCTTCCTCCTTCTGCAGCTTCCTCCTAACATCAGAGATACCATCCAGCATGGTCACCCTGATAAACTCCGTTTTGCAGTTCAAAGAAGATTTCTGGAGGTAGTGACCACTGTCACCAGTTCCTGACCCAGTAACTGTATTACATATTTATTAAACAGCTGCATTAGTTTCCATAAATAGCTAAAATGTGTACTTGGAACTACACAACCTCTGGTCAATTCAGGCCAAGTAAATAAATAAAAAAAAAAACTTATAAATATTATTCTTATGTTCAGTAAAGCAAGGTCAACTTTGAAACTTGACAGCCATGTCACAGAAGTCAAGAATTGCCTTAATAATGCTGTGGAAGAGTCACAGGGGACAGAACAAGGGTCTGACCTCAGAAGGGACTGGGAATTTCTAATGGTTTGTGCAGCTTCCCTTTTGTGTGTTGTGCCAAGACAACATGATTTGCCTGCTGAGAACGTGCAGAACTTTTTTATATTTTACCCAATCCATCTTGGTCATCTGGTGGATCAAGTTTGCTGGTTTTGCACAACTAGCTGGCATTATTCACACAGAATCAGTGTAATTTATGCTGGCCCAAGCACCCAAAGAAGAACATCTGCTGGAGTAGGAGAGGCTGTGTGCCACCCCTGCCAAGTGCTGCACTGACACGTCCCCTCTGCCAGCAGCCCTGCAGGAGCCCCCCTGGGCCCCGAGGGACACAGGGGACAGGCCAGGTGTCTCCTGGCAGTGCTGGACTATTTGCAGCAGCAGGACAAGACCCTCCAAGAGGAGCCTGGTGTGACAAGGAGACACAAAGAAGAGATAAAACTGACCCTGCTCACAGAGCTGCCAGGCTCAGCAGGGCACAGGAGCCTCTCGCCTTCCCCGTGCAGGGACAGGGTTTAGCTCCCTGTCCCAAACCGTTCCTGGAGTTCTCCTGAGAGATCTGAAGCCGTGTGTGAGCACTGAGCAGTGCTGTGCTGGGCTGTGGGAGCCCCTCAGTGCACGCTGCCAAGGTACAGGATGTGTCTTGTCTCTCCACAGGTGTCCCAGCAGGAGCAGAGCCCTGTGCCGGGGGATGTACAGTGCTCTGGACCCTCAGCAAAGAGCCACAGCAGGCAGCTGGGGGAAGGTAAGGACATGCCATGACATGGAAAGGTGTACAGAGCCTGGCCTGCCCTCTGGCTCCCTCTCGCTGACAGGCAGTTGATGAATCTGCTGGTATCAAATGTAAGATTGGTCTAGGGTGTCCTCCGTGCTGGACCTTACCAAGATTTGATGTCCACATCTCTAGTCACACAGCCCTGAAATAATCCTTTGTTGTATGATGCCTCAGCACAAAACACACTTCATGGACGTCTAAACAGTTTAATACCTGCCCCAAAGTCCAAGAAAGACCCACGTGGGTTCTTGGCTGCAGAAAACCCTACAGAGAAGGAACAAGTTCTTAACACACCTTGTGTGGAGAGAGGGTCCTGCTGAGACAGGAGGGAGAAAGTGCAGGGACACAGCAGAAGAGAACAGTTTTTAAATAGAGTATGCTACTATTTAAATAAAATTGCCATTTGCTATTAGTGCCTTTCCAGAAGATGCTTCTAATTTCAGCATTATCACCCCAAGCTCTACCCACAGAACCTCCCAGCTCGAACACACCTGCTCATGTGGTAGTTTAATACCTACTCTCCAAACCACCTTTACTTTTAAAACCCCAGCCAAACAGAAACAAATGTCTTGATGAGTAGTGGTGAAACACAAAGACAGGATGGCAGGATAACGATCAGGAAGAGGTTAAGTGCAGGCTCTGGGTGTGCACAGGTGACACACCCACTCCATGCCCACCCATGCAGGTTCCAGAACACACCTAAGCTGATCAGCCTTTGCACCATCTGCAAGAGGTACGGAAAACAATACACCAAAGGAGACCGTTTTACCTGTTTGAGGAAAAAAATGACCATTTCTAGCTATTGCATGGTTGCATTCAGGCTCCACCCTGCTCCACAGAGACATCAGCTACCGACTCAGAATGGGGCTAAAGGGAAATTCTTCATTTTCTAAAAGACAATGTGGGGTTTTTCCCACCTCCAAAGCACGTATTTTCCAGTTGCCCAGAGTTTCACTTGGCAAATACAGCAGCATTATATTTGTATCTATATTTGTTCTGCCCTCCCCACAGAGGATAATCCACTCCCACAAACATGCTGGCAAAGAAAAGCAGAGAGCAGATGTGATTTCTTCTTGGAAATACTTTAAAATGTAAATCTGACTGACATAAGAAGCCAGCTCAAGCTCTCCCTTACAAACTAACACACAGACACATTCCTGTGTGCTGGGCTGCTGGAAGTTTAAAGCAAACTCTGCCGGCTGCACATGTGAGGTTCTCGCAAGGGAACACTGGGGATTATTGCCATATGCTGGGAATCTCCACACTTCACTCACAGCAGAGGAGTTTTTACAGAACATTTTGGCCAGGCACATTCCTATCCCTCATGTTTCATGGTGAATCGATGTTAAAAATACCAGTCCTTAAACACATCTCATTAACCCGGAGTCACCAGAGAGCTGTGGGTCAGTCCCAACTCACAGCACATGGGCTTGTGCCTGCAGGAAAGGGGCAGCCCTGGGAAATGGGTTAAAGTCAAACAGGGAAGCAAATGGATCTTCTGTTCAAAGCCACAACATGCCCTGGAGTATCACCAGAATGTGAGATGGCATCACTCGGAAAATTCTCTGCATTCCCTGCTGGGAATGCTGATGTGTGGGAACATGGCCATTTCTGAGAGGCACACCGAGTTGGTCTGGCAGTGAGGGCAGAAAACCCAGAGTAATTAGCAGAAAGCCCAGCACCACCCGCTCCTACTGAGATACTCTCTCCTTCCAGGAATGAAGATACTGCAAGATGTTCAACTCCAGCACCAAGTCCTTGGGGAACAACTGCAGCCACAGCACGGTGATCACCACCACAGTCATCCCCCTGCTCTACTGCTTCATCTTCCTCGTGGGGCTCTCCCTCAACGCCTTGGCAGCCTGGGTCTTCCTCTACATCCCCAGCACTAAGAGTTTCATTGTCTATCTCAAGAACATTGCCGTGGCCGATCTCCTCATGAGCCTGACCTTTCCTTTCAAAATCCTTGCTGACTCAGAAATTGCGCCTCCAAAGCTCAACGATATTGTGTGCAAGTACTCTGCGGTGGTGTTCTACATGAACATGTACATCGGGATCACCTTCTTCGGCCTCATAGGGTTTGACAGGTACTACAAGATTGTAAAGCCTCTGTTCACCTCCTTTGTTCACACAGTTAACTACAGCAAGGTGGTCTCTGTAATCATATGGCTGTTATTGATGATTCTGTCATTCCCAAACATGATTTTAACTAATGAAGACGCTAGAGAAAACTACACTGCAACATGTATAGATCTTAAAAGTGAGCCAGGCAAGCAGTGGCACAAAGCAACTACTTATATTTGCACAGGGATTTTTTGGATTGTTTTTTTCCTGCTAATCGTATTTTACACTTCTATATCCAAAAAAATATACAGCTCTTACAAAAAATTCCGGAGGAACTCAGACACGGCCAAGAGAAAAACCAGCCGGCACATATTCACCATCATGTTGGTGTTTGTCATTTGTTTTGTGCCCTACCACCTCTGCAGGACCCCGTACACCCTGAGCCAGACCAGCTCCTACTTCACCTGCCAGTCCCAAAAATCGCTGTTCTACGCCAAGGAGTTCACCCTGATGCTTTCTGCTGCAAACATCTGTCTCGACCCCATCATTTATTTTTCCCTCTGCCTCCCCTTTAAAGAAAAGCTGTATCAAAAACTGCATCTCGGCTGAAAGCTCCAAGTGAGGTTGAAATTTCTAAATGCAGAGGATCAAACACGCTTCGGGAAAGTATAAACATAGTGTAGGCTTGTGTCTCCACAGTAATGCACATTTCAGGAAGTTATTCAGGAATGCAAACGTGCCAAAGAAACAGAGCACACGGCAGCCAGCAACAAACAGGAGAGGGGTTCAGCACAGCACCAGGTGCTGCTCCTCTGTCCAAACCCAGTATTGCATGTGCCAATATATTCACTGTCTGCTGGTTCAGCAGATTGCATCAGGGTGTGTCACGATCCATCTGGATCCCAAAACCAGAGAGAGGAGTGCCTGGAACAGCACGTTTTGGAGCTCCAGGCCGTGGGGCTCTGAAAGGACCATCCTCAGACCCCAAACCACCCCAATCTGCCTCTCTGGACTTACAAGAACAGAAACACATCCACACCAAACTCTAGCAACTCCCTCGTGCTGCTGCAGAAGGAGGCAAGAACATCACAGAGCCAGCTGGGAACACACAAGTACAGCTGGCTAAAAACTCTGGTACATGTAAATCCAGAAAAAATGATCTGCTGGTTTCCCTGTCATTTTTACGCAGCAGTAAAGCATTTCTGTCTGTACCAAGGTAACAGCTGAAAGCCACCAACCTGCTCTATACAAATATAATCTGTTTTGTAATTTTATTTTTCATAGCAACTTTTTGGTTTTTTATTGATTTTATTATTGTAAAAGGAAAACATACCAAGACCTAAAGTATCTGGTAAAGCTTTCAGACAATGGCTCTGGAGCTGAATGTCTTCATTTTACTTAACAAAGAAGCTATAGGAATAGAAATAACAAGTCCTTCACCTTTCTGCCACTGCATTTCGTCTTAGTCCAAACAGATCTAAGGGTGAAAAATTTTTAAACATTTGGTCCTTGAACCTTCTCTAAGGCTGTGGGTAACTTGTCTTGATCCGAGACCACTGGTCAGCAGTAGTAGGATTCTCCCACTCCACAGGATTGTACTCCAGCTGAAGGTCTGGACACCTCCACTGGGTTCACACACAGCCTTTGGAGCAAATTCAGCTCCATGCATTTCCCACCCACCAGCAGAGAGGTTCCAGCCTGATCCCAGTGGGCACCAGTACCCCCCAGCCTGGGGCAGCCTGGGTGTGGGAGCTGGGGGTCACCAGCCTGCCCACTGGGGCTGCAGGAAAAGGCTGTGTACTGGTTGTGTTTGTTAAAGAAAACACATAAAAGATATTTATATGGTCCTTTCAGAGCTCCCTGACTCTGCAGGCTCTGCCCTGAAAGCAAGGGAACCAGTCTGCTGCGGAAGGGAATCTGGTGCTTTGTGGGAGACCTTTTGTCATTTATGGCAAAAATATTCGGTTCCCTACATGGCAGGGCTTGGTATTTGTCTGCGTAAATTTACATAATTGCAGCTGTGAAAGATCACTGGCATAGACAGATGAAAACACTCCCACAATGTAAATTTGAATAACTTTCTAATTGCTTTGCAAGCTTTGAAAAAACTATTTACATTGTGCAATTGTTTCACGCCTCACCAGATTACTGATGTTAGAATGACACGAGTCCACACGCAGGCACAGGGGAAGGGAGGGTGATCAAAACCTGTGTTCAAAAGGGATGCTACATTTCCAGCTTTCCGTTTATGTTGAAAAAATCCCCCTCCAAGAGGTTCCCAAGCCAGGAAATGGTTCCACGCCCCTGATCCTGCTGCACTCACCCTGTGAGTGACAAGTTCCAAGTAACATCAGTGTCTGACCCATCTCCTCAGCCTTGCTCCTCACTTTGCTAGATGAACTGAGGGAATTTTTTTTCAGCCCTGGGTAAATTAATCCTTTCACATCTTTCCCAGCACATCAGATACTCCAAGCCAGCTCCTCACACACTCAAGGAACCCACATTCCAATATCTGCTCTCCTCCCGTTACACTTCTGCAGGAAGGGCAGACCATTCTGCAGCAAAGGTTTACCAAACCAGCACTTTGTCTTTTTAGACCTGGAAAAATTCCCTGAGCTGTAAAGTGACTCTGCAGCAAAGGGGAAACTGACTGACAGACACACAGACAGACAGAAACAACTGCCACTGCTGCAGTTTGGGTTTTAAAACCCCCTACAAGTACAGGAAGATCGGCTTTGCATGAGCAGAACACTCTAAAATGAGTCGATGTTTGCTCACAACACAGGAGCATCCCAGATTATGAAGCTTTGCAAACATTTTGACAAATATGGTCTGAACTTCCAGTTTCTGGCTAAACCTAAAAGCAGACATGCTTCATCTGTTCCTCCTCAAAGCTCTGGCGTAGGGTTTGTAAATTCCTGTGGATTCTCAACCACAACCAAGGGTCACCGGTTGGTATTTCAGTATTGCTGTTAGTGCCTCACCCCCAGCATGGTGTCAGATCTTTTCTCATGATTTCCCAAACTAACCAGACAACAAAGAAAGATTTCCCTGACTTCCCCAATGTGTCACTTTTATTTTTAATAGTGCTTGGAAAATATCCAAATATTTAGACCGTTCATTGCAATCAGAAGAATCCCTATTAGTCTTCCAATCTGCCAACTAAGATGTAACCCTAAAACAAACACCACGAGATTCCCAGAACCTAGAATTTCATGCACGAGTATTAAAATGAATGAGGACCAACTGCATTGCAAAACCCTGATTTCAGACGGATTTTAAATGTGAGATATATGCAGGGAAGTGGGGAAAGAGAGTTTCAGACTTCGGAAAACTAAAATAAAGAACAGCCACCGGTGTCACACAGTTACAGCCCCCACACGCCTCTCCCCCAGGAACAGGAAAGAGAGGGCTCTGGGCTGTTCCGTGAGCACTTCTTTCTGTCACTGCTCTTTGGGGTAATTCCACGTGATTCAGCCACTTGAGCGCAGAGTTTAACTGCGTCAATCAGTACGTTTGGAAACCACAGCCGCGTTGTCGGAGCCAGCGGAGGCAGCCTGGGCAGGAGGTCACACACGGCAGGGTGGGACAGCAGTGCCTAAGGGACATCAGCCCGTGGCAGACGATGCTCGGAGAACCCCAGGACACCAGCACAGGTAGGTGGTTCCAGTCTCTGTCACTGCCTGTTTAGATCTCCACCAATGTACAGCCCAAAATCTAGCTGCCAAACCCTCCGGAGGTCGGGGTCAGCCTTTGGCAAGCCACCCTGGGTGTGGCAGCAGCCAGTGTCACTGTCACAGCCCCTCCGGGCTGGCTCTGCCGGGTCCCCCTGCCCACCAGGGATGGGGAAAGCTGGGCTGCCCCTGCCAGGAGCAGGAGATGCCTCAGCCCAGGGAGCCCAGCAGCAGCAGCAGCACTGCCTGCCCTGCCAGACCTGCTGCAACCCGGCTCCTGCGCTCGGGGCAGGAGGCACCTGCACAGAGCCAACTGCAGGGGACAAACTGCCCTCTCCAGCGTTTTAAACCACTGGAACATCTGCAATCGTTTAGCTCTGCAAACTGTGCAAATCTGGGTACCACTTAACAGATTAAATTATAGGTGCAGTACTTCTCTTGTATAAAATATTCTGTACAATATGGAAAAGATAGAAATGCTGCAGTCTGATGCTACTCAAGACAAATGTGTTGTTTCCAAGAAATTCAGAGGAGCAGCGTCTCCCACAGCCGTTCTCTGTAGCAGACTGACAGTGCAGCAAACAAACAAAACCCCCTCAGTCTTTGATGGGTGTTTAGTTAAATTAGGACCAAAATTTTCTACTTTCCTTTCCTACTGAAGCCTACAAAGCAAGTGAGCAAAACTAGTTATTATCTGCTTGTTTCAAAACGTGCTTTTCCTAAAGGCTTAATAAAAATACAGTGAATCCACTCTCTGTTCAAGTAAGAATGTGATAGAATGTTGTCCAGTTTGCAAACCATAGGACTGGTGAGGACCATGTGCTCACCCGTCTGACATTTCTGTATATTGCTTGGACAGTGCAATCCCTCAGAACTCCTAACACATTTTTACAGAACGGGGATGCTACAAATACTACTTTTTTTCAGGCATAGCTTCAATCCTTCGAAGGTTATGATGTTTTAGTATGGTGGTTATTAACCAGATGCTTGAATAGATTCAAACTTTTTTTTGCAGCATTTTAGCTGGAAGAAGGTGTTGAACCAAACACTGTCAGAATAGCTCCCGTAGTGGAAATGATGCTCAGAAGGCTCTATGCTTTCAGAAACAAATCCTAATTCATTCCTAATTCTTCCAGCATGAGAACAAAGCCTTCCTCAATATTTGGGAAGCAGCATGAAGAGAGAGAAAAATATTCCTTCCTAATTGTATTTTTTTTTTTTTTTTTTTTAGAATTAATCGAACAAAATTCTAAGAGGATGACTACTGTTGCCCAGGACAGGCTGATATCATTGATGTCCTCTTGGTTCTTTTTGTAGGTCCTTGACACCTTCCGTCAGCAAAGCCAACTCACGCAAGGAGTTTACAATGTCAAGCAACATTTCTGAATGCCATCTCTATGAGGAAATGGAACCTTTCACCTATTTTTACTACTTGATTTTTCTTATGGGAATTATTGGAAGCTGTTTTGCACTGTGGGCATTCACACAGAAGGACCAAAGCCAGAAGTGCTTGAGCATCTACTTAATCAACCTCCTGACTGCAGATTTCTTGCTGACTTTGACATTGCCAGTGAAGATTATTGTTGACCTCGGAATTGCGCCCTGGAATCTGAGGATATTCCACTGCCAGGTCACGGCCTGCTTCATCTACCTGAACATGTATTTATCAATCACCTTCCTGGGCTTTGTGAGCATGGATCGCTGCCTGCAGCTGATGCACAGCTCCAAGATCTACCGGATCCAGGAGCCGGGGTTTGCCAAGATGTTGTCTGCGGTCGTGTGGGTCACGCTTCTCCTCATCACCGTCCCCAACATGGCCATCCCCATAAAACACATCGAAGAAAGACCTGACGTGGGGTGCATCGACTTCAAAACGAAACTGGGGACGGACTGGCACGTGTTCACCAGCTTTGTCTGCACAGCCATCTTCCTGAACTTCTCGGCGGTGATGCTGGTGTCCAACGCGCTGGCGGTGCGGCAGCTGCGGCGGCTGCGGGGTGGGGAGCGCTCGGGCGGGGCGCGGCGGGCGCTGCGGCACATCCTGCTGGTCACGGCCGCCTACCTGCTCTGCTTCGTGCCCTACCACGCCGTGCGCATCCCCTACACGCTGAGCCAGGGCAGCGCCAGCGCCGGCTGCGCCCTGCGGAGAGCGCTCTTCAGAGCCAAGGAGGCCACCCTGCTCCTCGCCGTCTCCAACCTCTGCCTCGACCCCATTCTCTACTACCACCTCTCCCGATCCTTCCGGCTCAAGTTCGCCGAGACCTTTGCGGCCCCCAAGGAGGCGAGGGCGCTGGCGAAGGAGCAGCAGGCGGCGGCAGAGCTGCAGCCCAGCCCGTAAAACACGCGGGCAGAGCAGCACCGGCAGTCGCACGACTGGGCAGCGCCGCCGACTGTGCAAGCCTGGGAACCACCTGGGACGGATCCTATCTTAGCCCAGGTTCCCTACAGAGAGGGAATAAACCTGAGACCATGGGAGGTGGGACACGAGGAAGATGCTAATCGAGTAAGCCCCGTTGGTTCAAGACCTTGGACTTGTAAGGTCAAACCCCAGCCTTGTAACCACGATTGGACACTTACCCCCAGGTAAAACCCTATAAAACGCCCGGCTAATCACGCCCCTCCTCTCTAGGTGCTGGCTGCGGTCAGATGCATTAAAATCGGATCTCTAAGCTCTCCATCGTGCCTTTCTCGTTCATCAGCCACGTGCAACCCAGCCAAAATCGGAATTAGGGTCGCGGGCATCCCCCACCTGGCGAGGGCCGACAGCTGACGGGCCGCCAGCCCGAGCAGGGGGAAAACACCACCGAGAAACACCTGAACCTGTGTGGCACACTCACACAGCACACCTGAGCTCATACAGCACACCTGAGCTCACACAGCCCCCAGGGCCAGACACCTGTCCCTGTGTGACACACACAGCACACCTGAGCTCACACAGCCCCCAGGGATGGACACCCGTCCGTGTGTGACACACACAGCACACCTGAGCACACACAGCCCCCAGGGATGGACACCCGTCCGTGTGTGACACACACAGCACACCTGAGCACACACAGCACACCTGAGCACACACAGCGCACCTGAGCTCACACAACACCCAGGGATGGACACCCGTCCGTGTGTGACACACACAGCACGCCTGAGCACACACAGCCCCCAGGGATGGACACCCGTCCGTGTGTGACACACACAGCACACCTGAGCACACACAGTCCCCAGGGATGCCTTCGCAAACGGCTCAGAGGGCAGTGGTGACCCACCAGCCAACAGCAACACATGAGAATTCAAGTTCAGACCCAAACACACCTTAGAATTATTTATGGCAGACACCTGAACCCACCTTTACTGAGTTAGATATTGTGCATTTACTATATGAAATGACCTGGTGCTATCAAGTGAAGAAATTATTAAACAGCAGTTCTTCAGCTGCAAAGCTGATTTGATGATATTAAAAAGCATTTTAGAGGGCATTATTTACTCCAGAAAAGGAATTTTATACTGGACTGATTTAAAATTATTGTATCTGCTTACACCACACCTGCAGGCTTCATAAATAAATTTCTTCTTGCCAAGTTCCATTGTCTCTCCCTGCTGCTGCCTCCATGAATATGAGAAAAGGATGTCATTGCAGAAAATTCAAATTAATTGTAAGAGGAAGATAAAAAGTGTAAGTATCCAGAGACCAGGGAAAGGCACTGGTCACCCGCAGACCAGGGAAAGGTGTGGCACTGGTCACTCACCAGGGCTATGGGGAAGAGTGTGGCATACTGCAGGTGCCAAAGGAGGTCAGAATTGTTTGGGAAAATCAGTTCCCTCAGCCTGTCCCTCTTGGCTGACCTCTCACCGGTGACTGAGATCCTGATTTGCTGATACTCAAATCGAAATTTTACTTTATGATAAAGTTGCCTCACAAAAGCAGCGAAGGGTGATGTGGTCTGTGAGCAGGGGGAGCAGGAGCAGTGCACCCACAGAGCCCCCCAGCCCACTCAGCACACGGGATTTCCACACTCATTCCTCCTGACCTCCTCCTCCTGTTTCCAGACTGTGACTTGCATCACTCTGACACATTACAATAAAGAAACAAAACACCCCCCAATCTCTAAAGGCATTATCAGTCAGATAAGGTCAAAAAACTCCCCCAAAGCTCCATTTTACTTTGGACATTTTTAAGAGACACCATGTGTCTCTAGAACCCTGTATTTACAGAGCAGTAATGGGATGCAATGTGCTTATCACACAGAAATAATGGGATGTAATATCCAGCACTTTTTCCTTGTGCACCCCTGAGCTGCCTCTGCTGATCTCACTCGTCCCTCCCAGGCTGGCCACCATCTCTGAAGGCTTCAAAATACCAGCCTGCAAATCAAAGAGGTGTGATTTCCCTTCCCTCCCCCAGATCAGTGGAAGCTACACAGAGCAGTGACCATCATGAGGGCTAGGGCCAAGCACTGCACCCTCAGCAGGTGAACAATTCCCTCAGGGTGACTGGGAATTACAGACCCGGGAGCATGAAAGCTGCTGCTTCACATCTGCCCCAGCTTCCCTCCTCAGACAAACAGAGCACAGGTCTGTCCTGAACACGGCTGCTGATACACACACAACTAGGGCAGGGAGAGCAGAGGGAGGAGGGGAAATGCTTTTCTCTCACCCAAATAAAGCAACATCACCACTGCTGTGGTGAGATTAGTGGGCTGCCACCAGAAGCAGAGATGTTGTAGATTTCTGAGGACAATGCAGAACACCCCAAAGACTGCTCCCCACTGATGAAGACTTTGGGCAAGTGGGCACCACCAGGGCCATTCCCACACTGGGTTCTGGGGACACAGGGCCCTGGCAGCAGCTGGGACGAGTGAAGCTGGAGGGTCTGACCAGCAAATACGTCATTTTGCTTTTGGCTGGAAATAACAAATGTGAAGCCACACGGTTTCCTGTCTCACAAAGGCTGTACCTCAGGGCTTCCTCCCTTCCAACACCACATTCACTCACTCTCACACACTCAGAATGCAGCAGTCTCTCAGAATAATCAGCCTCTGGGTTTGTTTTATCTGGGTCCTGCATCTGCAGCTGGTCTGGCCTGGACAAGTGCAGACCACACCTCAGAGGGGCTCAAACTGCCAAAAGACCAGCATTAAGGTCACAAGAAAAAGCAAGCTTGAAGCTGTGTGCTCCTCTTAAGTTATCAAAGACATAGAATAATTTTTTTTTCATTCCAGAGAGATTTTGTGCTTTAACTCCTTTAGATGAGCAGGAACCTGGTGCTGGATTTCCTAAAATAGTTAAGGATGAAAACACCCAGACAGGAAACTGGGCAATTTGAACAACCAAAGCAATGCTAACTGCATTATTAAAACTGTTACAAGGCTGCTCAGAACATGCTCTATTCTCCCAGTGCTGGGGAAGCAGACTGATTCTGCAGATACTATTTTGCTCATCTTGTCTCTCTTTCCTGTCAAGCAGTCTGAAGCACTCAGATCTGGGCCTCTCACGTAGTTAAAAATGTTAAATTGAAGCTCCATGACTCCAAGACCCATCAGAGCTCCTTTCCCACAGTGGGGTGGAGAGTTTTGTTTTTCTGTTTCATTTCCAGAAAAGTGATCTCAGAAAGACAAATATCAACTCTCTGCATTTGTCACAAGCCCCACTCGTGAGAACCACATTCAAAACAGGACTTTTTCACTCCTAAGTGAAAAACATCCCTTGGCATCATAAGAATTCATATGGACTTCAAAGACAGCATCAGAAACAAGACTAAACACAAGTGCGGAGCCCTACGTGCATAAATATCCATGGAGTTTTGGGATTCTGCATAGTGATTTCAAGAAATTCAATATCAGTTCCTAAAAATCAGTCACTCTCCTCTATCCTCCATTCACTGCTGCACACTGGCTAGAAAATCCTGCAACCACGCTGCTTGTACCACATACCCCCCACTGCTGAGGTCTCTTTCAAGCTATACTGTACCAAGATGTATTTCGCTACACAGGAAACTGAAAAGTTCAAGGGTCTCACCAACCATTCCAAACCTCTTAAAAAGGATTAAGAGGTGGTAAAGCCATTCTTTCTCAGTTCCCTTCCACAGTGGTACTTGTGACAGACTATGACAGATAATAAAATACATCTAGTTCAAGTGTTAGGTGAAATTTGAGTGCGTTTAAGCCCTAGGAAAATGACAGGTGAACTCACAGAGGAAAAAGTCACTATTGCATGTTCCAGCTCACCCTTCTGAGGACTCTGTTTCTGCCACATCCACTCCTGCCCTCACAGGGACTCCTTGCCTCATGGGGGGCTGCAGACAAGCCACAGGTATTCCAAGTCTGGACCGGTGCTGTACAGTAGCAATACAGAGTGTTTACTGGATTTACACCTTCACAAAAATCACCACTGTGAAAACCACTCTGGAGCTGTGCACAAGAGATGATTTGAGTCAAGGAAATGTCACGTGGAAAATACCTGTGGCCAGAAATAAGGTCAGCAGTTTTCTCTGCATTCCCATCTGAAAAGAAAGTGAATTTACTGCTTTGTGACACAGAATAAACTTCTAGATTTTAAGTCCTCCTACTCAGGCAGATCTCCTGAGGAGCCCACACAAGACAAAGAGAACCAGAAATGAGAGGTCCTTTCATTGCTCAGTGCACACTCACCAGGCAGCAGCCCGGCCACTGTGCTCATTGTGATGTTACATCTTTATGGGCCACCAGACCTTCCCACCAAAACAACTCAACAACTGCTGTTATTGTTTGAAACTCCACGAGCAAAGAGCTGAACCTCTGTGAGCTACACTCAGTGCAGGGCTTTGGGCTGGTGCAGCCCTTGCCTGCATGAAAACCTACCACACAAGAGCAGCTGGGAGACAATCACAGAATCATCCCGGTCGCAAAAGGCTTGTAGGATCATCAAGTCAAACCATAAAGGCAGCACTGCCAAGCCCACCACTAAAACACGCGTGATCCATGATAAAGGCTCAAACCGAGATGTGAAAACTGGAAAAACAGACAGGAAATAGGTTCCAAACATGGTTCAGTTGGGCTCACATCAAAGCACAGGCGGCAGGCAGCTGTCCTTCAAAGAACAACAGCAATTTTTAACAACAACAACAACGTCAGTAGGCAGACGTCCTAGTTGTGGGCATCCTATTTACAAAACAAAAATCCTTACGGGTTTTCTTGAGCTGCCGGCTGAAAAGAGTGTACACAACCTCGTCACTTACGGCCTCTCCTGCCAGGGAAAAGCAGAAGTTTATTAGGGGGGGAGGAAACGAGAGACAAAAAGAAGACGAACAGCACCGCCCGTGGTGACATCCCCGCATCAGCGGGCCGTGGGGCCATCCAGCGGCCGTGGGGCGACTCGGCAGCCCGGACATCCTCCGGGGCTCTGTGACCCACCCGGTGTTCTGGGACCCCGCCCGGGGCTCTGTGACCCCTCCCGGGGCTCGGCAGTGCCCTCCCCTCACCCCCCGGGGCAGGGCAGGGCCGCCAGGTGACAGTCTGCCCAGCAGGTGACACCTGAACCTGCACAGGTAAGGTCAGTGTGTGTGTTCCCTGACCATGGCAGGAGGATGGAACTGGGAGATGTTGAAGGTCCCTTCCAACCCAACCCGTTCTCTGTGGCTCTGCAGGTTCCAATGTCAAAATGCACAGGCACCATCCACCAAACACTCTGCGCCAGTCTCAAGAGTTGAGCTTGGGCCAAGCAACAACTAAATCTTGAAATTTCCACAGATGGTTAAGGAACTGCACATAATTTGGCAGTTTAATTTCTTCTCAGCTCCAGGTCTGGTAAGGTAAGGCTAAAACTTTCAAAGCTTTCAAAACTTTCCTTCTCTCAGAAAGAAGTCAGCACCTTCTCCGCTTCTGCTCTCACTCGAATCCGCTGTGCCTGCTGTGCGAACACGGGCACTCTGCTCTCATACCCAGCAACGCTTTATTCCCCCTCAGCTTCCTTCACCTCTCAGGACAGTGTGGTGCCCGTAGGAGATTTCCTGCAAACCTGCATAAGGATGTCTGGTACTGTGAGCTGGGGAGCACAGCTCCAAGGGCCCAAAGTTTTCAAGGCAACCTCAGCTCACAAAGCACCATAAAACAAAGGCAATAATGGCAGAAAGCCTGCATTAAAAACAGAATAATGACTTTCAGAAGTTTCCCTACCAACTCTGCCTTTTGAAACACAAAGAGAGAGCATTACTATAATTATATCTGGAAGTCAGAAAAACTTTGGAACACAGACAGAGAGAAGGAAGAAAAAAGATACAAGTGTGAGTGCAACAGCACAAAACCACATCAGTTGGCTCCGAAAGCAAATGAAGGCAAAAAGGCAGCACCCAAATGATAAAGCATGTCACACCCTACCTGCTCGAAACCACAGCACATCCGTGTGCTGAAGTCCTGATGTCATACGGGCATTAGGGTTAAGAACTGTCAGAAACCTCCCCTGCCTGCTGTGACAGCTCTCCTTCCTCAGTTTCTCTCTGATTGCCGTAAAAGTGTGCTGGGAACACAAAGACAACTCTGGCAAGTGTTTCACTCCATCCCACCTGCTCTGAGCTCCACATAACGGTTTATTGGCACATCTGTCTCCCTGGAAATGCTCCCAGAGGTGTCATCCCCCAACACCACATTCTGCTTGCTCATGCAAAGCCACTAAAGCACTGATGGGCAGTGAGGAGGCAGCAGGTCTGTGCACAGGGTCCTGGGCTACAGCCAGCACTGGTTGGGAACAGCCACTGACAAAACACATCCACTCATGTTTTCCACTTTCAAATTTTACTCCAACAGTAAAAGGAGTTTGTATTTTTAAAGTCAGATATTTCATCTTTTCTCCAAATACCTTCCAAGGAAACTCAGGAGTTTGACGTCATACAAAGACCCAGTGCCATTATCATCTGCACTACACACATTAAAAGAAGGACTTCAAAATGCCAAGGATTTCTGATTAAATTTTTCATTGATCTCTGGAAATGGGTTTGGGAGCAGAGGCAAAATATAAAAAACTCCAAGAGTGTGTAGTGTAATCCCCAACGTTTGTTTGGAATTGTCTTACCTGCAGTTGACTCCTAGCACTTGTCAAACGACCTCCACAGCATGGCCTCTTTGCTTTCTCTGCTGTTCTACTCCATAAACCTTTGCCCAACCTGTAAGAAATAGAGCTGCTAATTAGCTGGCAGTGGGAAATGTCAATTCTGTGTCAAGCCTGTGACAGCCCTCTCGGCAGGAACAAGGGATCCATCCTACAGTGTCCCTGCACTTGGGAACAACAAACTGAGGGACATTCTGTGCAAATCTTCTCTGCTAAGAATCTACTTGCACAATAAAACATTGTCTCCTCCCATTCCACCCAGCAAAACTGAACTTTTAGCATGTCTGAACAGTCACATCTCCCAATACGTACACCAAGCTTCCTCTTACCTGTCATTTTACATCCTGAAGTAATTGCAGCTCAGTAACAGAAAACATCTGAATGTAACTAAAATTCCTGATGTTTTCCTGAAATCTGTCCTAGAACGAAGCTCAACACCAGCACAGCACTAGTCTTGACACTAGACTCACAGAAAGATCCAAACTTGGCTGCAGTCCTAATGACCAAAATGATTATTGGGATATAAACCAGATCTTAATAATCTGGCAAGAAATAGATCTTAGCTGCTGGTTAAAGGCTGAATTTCCATCCAGCATAGGTAAACTAGATGGAGCAACTTGAAGTAAATCCAGAGGTGAGCCTGGATTAATGTTCATATTTTCATTTGTGGAATAATTCCGCACCAAGGCTCTTGGGCAACAAAGAGTTACAGTCTGCAAGCAAGAGAACAAATCTAGTAATTTCTTTTTCTGAACATGTGTGATAGACAAAACCACCAATAAGAGTCCATGAAATCAGAAACACTTTTGGTCCAACTGCTACAGTAAAAGAAACAAGACAGGCCTATGCACAACTACTTTAGAGGAATTTCCATTTGAGGAAATCCAACTGTAGTTTTATTTTCCTTCTTCATCATTTAAAAAATGCTTAAATATATAACTGTTCGATTCTCACTTGTATTGCTTTCATAACACCATCAAAGAACACCACTAAAGGTTCATTTCAGTCAGATCCTCTCTGCAAAATGGTAACAGGATTAACAAAAAAAAAAAATCATTTGTTGTTCAGCTTAGAGAAAAAAGCTACATGTGAAAAATGAAAATTTAAGAAATTAATTAAAATCAACTCCTCAGTCAAGACTTTAAAGCATAAAAGAGTAATTTAAATGCACCATGAACTGAGCATTCACTTCAGAAGAAACATTTTGCATTGACAGGCTTCACAACATTGATTTTGCCTGTCCCAGGTGCCACCACCCTGCAGCACTTGGCAGCAGAATGTTCTGCTCGTTGGGGTCAGACCTTCAGCATCCCCTGAAATGGAGCAAGCCGACTCATCCTGAAGGTGTTTGTTTTTGAGACTGCTGCATTGCTGCTCAGGGAGCTCCCCCAGCCCAGATCTGGGTCAGAATGCAGCACCCTGGCAAACACTTCCCACAGAAACATTCCTCTGGGAAGATGGGGAGCTGGTCTGAACCCAGGCTGAGCTACAGACCCGTGTGGCAGCACGAGGGAAAGGGGGACAGAAAAGAGCAGAACGAGCACACACAGCCCCAAACAGCAGAGGCTGAGCAGGAAGATGACCAGCTGTGTCACCAGTAGAGTCACTGTAACACTGCCAGAGGTCACAGCCCAGCAGCCCAGGACAGAGAGAAACCCAGCATTCCCAGAATAGATCCAAGTTCAAAAGGAAAAGAGTCACAGCACACTGAGAACCAGAGAGAATCTGACCTCCAGGCTCAGGCCCCTCAGCAGAGAGGGATGAGGATACTCTCCCACTTTCCTTCCTCAGAGAGTACCCACACACCTTCCCTGGGAGCAGCCCTGCCTGCCCTGGCCTCTGGGCTGCCCACATGCCACAGTTGGGGAAAGCTGCAGCCCTGAGAGAGGGAGCTGCCACCAGGAGAGCTCTGAAACACTGCCCCGAGTGCTGGGGCAGTGCCAAACCCAGCCTCACACGGTCCTGGGGAACCTGCTTGGGCTGACCTCCCCTGGGGAGGGCACAGATCACATCATCTGCAGAGGTCCCTGACCTGTTCCATGATGTGTGATCCCCTGAGCATCAGCAGAGTGCTGGCACCAGCACAGGACGTGCTGTGCAAGCCCCAAGAGAGACACTGAGCAAACAGCAGCAGGAGGCTTTGGGGGAGTCCCACTAGATCAGGGCTCAGGAAGGCAAACAAACACAGCCCTTTATTCTTCAGGAAAGTATTACTCTCTTGATATTCCTGTGACTGCCAAACAACAAACACAAGCAGGCAGGTTCTTCTGTTCCACAGTCCTGAAAACTGCAGAAGTGGGTCAGGCAATATAAACCCCTCAGAAATGTGACAAAACAGCGCGAAGTGTCCCGCAGTGGCCCCAGGCATCAGTGACAGGCTGGATGGAGCCGAGGAGCCCCGGCAGGGCAGAGCCCCCCGAGGTCAGTATGGGGCTGCTCCTGCCCAGCCACACTCAGCAGCACCACGGGGTGTCCAGAGCAGAGGGAGACGCACGGAGGAAACCCTCCATCCCAGAGGGAAGGCCTGGCCATCCCAGGCAGCAGAGCCACCCCTTCCCCAGCAGAGCTGCAGAAGACACAGGAACACCACGGGCTTCTCCAAGAGGAAAGCTCTGGGGCTCCCTTTTCCCGCATCAGTGGATATCCCACAGCTGACCCCTTCCTGGCAGGGCTGCAGCCGTGATCACAGCCTGTAACCCGTGTCCTGCCCTACAGAGCAGCCTCCCCTCGCCCAGCAGAGCTGTCCTCTCCTCGGGTGCTGGAGAGGTGGGCATAGTCCTCCACCAGAGTTACAGCAAGCAAGCATGAGGACTTTTCCCCTTTCGGCCCATTATTTATGCCACATCCTCTCCCTGAGCTGCATCCCTGCAGCAGGACGAGCACGAGGTACTTTGGAAAAACAAGACTGGACACTGGGTTGCAAACAAGTCTAAATAAGATTGACAGCAGCACTCTACAAATGAGCTGGTGTTTAAATGTGCTATGGAGGAGAAATGGCAAACCACGTGCCTTTTGTCTCTTAGCAATTCTCAGGTCAGACAATAGATAATTTGAAATAATTTGAATAGATAATTTGAAACCGACAATAGCAATAAAGTAGGCTGGGAGTGACATACACTGTCATGCATTTCATGTCATGCTTGCCAAAGGCAAGAACTAACAAGTCTGATAAATGGGCAATAGCTTACCAAAAAAAACCAAACAAAACCAAAAAACAAACAAACAAACAAACAAACAAAAAAACCCCAAACCAAATCACTAAATCCCTTCTGCACAGCTTTGTTTCATTTTAATACCAGCTTTGCCTTAAAACCTCCTTATCTAGTTAACTAGATGATGTGATGTTTTTAAACCACCTGCAGAGCGTGTGCAAGCAGTTAACAAAGCAGTAAGTTGTTCTGATTGAGACAAAACCCAAACCCAGTGTCTGTGAGGCCCCTGGCAGTGGGTGGGTGGATGCAGCTCTGGCCACACTCCACACACCGTGCAGTGACTCGGCCTCTGCGAGGAGCAGGGCAGGCGCCAGCAGCACCAGGACACCAGACACAGGAGCCGTGTGTTCCTGAGCCTCAGGGTGGGCTGCGTCTGCTGTCAGGCTGTAAGAGAAAACCCATTTGTGTATATTCCAAACCTGGACTGAACAGTTTGCCTGAGCATCCTGCACGCTGCAGCTGGAATAGCACTGTACATACCAGACACGCTGCCAGGAGCACCCTGACAGGGAGAGCAAGGACAAACAAGCGCCCAAATGCAACGGGATACTGGAGAGGGGCCTCCTGTTTTGGCAGGGTGCTGTGTGGTACCTGGGCATTACCTTAAAAAAGAGCAAAAAAGAAATACACTCGGGGAAATAAATAAATAAATAAATAAATAAATGCCCAGAGCCAAGAAAAGAAAACAACAACCAAAAAACCACAAGACAGCAGCTCAGCATTTCTGGCTTTAGAAAAAAAAAACCCGCAAAAATAAACCCTCTGAAAGCTTCCTTTGTGGAGAGCAGATAATCAGACAGAGCAGCCAAGCTCGACGTCTGAACCCCCAACTCATCCACATCCCCGGGGGCTGGGACGAGCAGAGCGCTCCTCAAATTACAGAGATCTGTCATCCTAAACCCTCGCTATCGAGTGACAGGGGATGCACAGAGACATCTGCGAAGCTCTACAGAAGGGCACAGGGAAGAAGGGCATTTAGAGCATCCTCCAGCCAGGGCTGGGACTGGGCACTGGGCTCTCAGTTCAGGGCTGACCAGGCGCTGGGGCACTCAGGACAGGGCTGGGCACTGGGCACTCAGGACAGGACAGGGCTGGGCACTGGGCTCTCAGTTCAGGGCTGGCCGGGCACTGGGCTCTCCATCCGGGCTGCTGCCACTCTCCGGACCCGGGCACGCCTCTCTCCCGGCAGCCGCGTCCCCGCAGCCCCGAGTGCCACCATGCCAGCGCAGCAGAAGAAGCTGATCTTCTGCACGGCCGGGGTGCTGAGCCTGGCGTGCGCGCTGGGCGCGGCGGCGGCCGTGGGCACCCAGCTCTGGGTGCGGGGCTCCGTCCTCTGCAGCACCGGAGCGCTGCTGGTCAACGCCAGCGGCCCCGAGCTGCACAAGTTCATCGGCCACATCCAGTACGGGCTCTTCTCCGGGCAGCGGGTGCGTCAGTGCGGGCTCGGCGGGAGACCCTTCCAGTTCTCATGTGAGTACCGACCGTGTTCGGGATGCTCTGCAGCGCCCTGCGGGACAGGGATGGGGACAGGGCTGCCCGCACGGACACACGGACACCGGCGGGACAGGGGACAGGGACAGGGCTGCCCGCACGGACACACGGACACTGCCAGACAGCGCTGCCCGCACAGCCCCTCGCTCAGACAGGCACCGATCCCGCAGCACGGCCCCGCCAAGGGAACGCTGCCCTGGCTGTGCTCTGATCTGCAGGGTCAGTAACTTTTTTTATCATACTGATACAGCCTGGCTAATGTCGTCAAGAATCTATGAAGCAGTTACACAGATGGCCGCGTTCCATAAGATTTATACTATTACTTTACAAAGAATATTTGGGGGGTTTAATTAATCCTCTGTGTGCCAGCACTACAACATTACCTCTGTGCTGCCAAAAAGGATGAACTAAACCAGCAAGAACCTCAGGAAAGAGCTGGGGCACTGGCTGCTATAGAGAAACAAAGCAGCCCAAAGTTTGCAGTCTGTGGCACTAATTGGAAGAAGGACTGGGGGAGGCTGGCTGGGGGATGCTGGCTGTCTTGACACCTGACACAGAATGTCAAAGCGCTAGTAACGCAAGGGGAGGTTGCCAGACTAGGAACCAGAAATTATTTACTATATAACATTTTCCCAAAATAGTAAACCGAGCTAATTTAATATAGTATTAGTATTTGCTCTCTCTGAATTCCATCACTAGTCTGTCTAAACCCTGAAGTTCGCTCTTGATTGCTTTGTTGTGCCATCCCAGTGTGCAGTTATTGCACGGTGGGTGAATTCCCAGAGGGGTCTGCGCAATCCCAAGGATTTGGTTTACTGCTGTAGGTGAGGCATGACCAGGGCTGGTCCAGCTGCAGCAGCTCTGGGACGGACCCTCAGGTTCAGTCAGTGACAGCCGTGAGGGGTCAGGAGCATTCAGCTCAGAGAGCACTGAGAACAAGGTGCTGATCCAGTTCCTGGGGCTGCAGCAGCCCCCTCCCATCACCTGGCTGCCTTGGAAGCTCGCCAGGAGCATTCAGGAAAGCAGGACAAGCTCACAAAATACACAGCCATAGCTTAATGCACTCACTGCACTTTAGCCCGTCTGAGGAGAGCAGACGTGGAAAACAGGCAAAATTATTTAGTTCTAGGCTTGTTCCCATTAAATGCTCCCCTCTGACCACTGTATCTCTTTTAATTGTAATATGAATTTGCCCAGCCAGCAAACCCAGTTCAGCTGGGGAAAGCTTCTGCTCCATTTGTTCCCACTCATTCCCATCAGTTTCTAGGTCAGTGGTTCATTTTCTAAAGGTCTCTGCCATGCACAGCACACATGGGTTCATTCAGGACCATGGAGGAATGTTTTCCTTTCAAGACAGCATTGCTTCTGGAATTAATTTTCCCTAATACATCACACATAAAATGTTAACGACAGAACCAGCTATAGATGCAGGTGCCCAGGGGAGGATTCAATGCCATGCCATAATTTATTTTCTTAAAACAAACCATGCAAAATTGTGTTATTAAATACAAGAGCTCTGCATGTCTTCCCAAAACATCAGAGAGTGTCACAGGAGCTAATGCTATTCCTTGTAGGAATCCTGCACAGGGAAGCCCTGGCAGGGGCTCTGAGATGTCCCCAGAGCCGTCCCCTCCTCAGGCTGGGCACCCCCAGCTCTCCCAGCCTGGCTCCATGAGCTCCTCCGGACTCCCTCAGCAGCTCTGTGTGGTTTTGGTACTGGGGCCCAGGGCTGGGGCAGCTCTGCAGTGCAGCCCCAGCTGGGCAGGGCAGAGGGGCAGCATCCCCCTGCCCTGCTGCTCACACTGTGGGGCCAGCCCAGGGCAGGCTCTGGGTGCAGAGCTCACAGAGTTCTCACCCACAGCACCCCGTCCTTCTCCTCAGGCAGCCCCAACACATCCCACCCAGCCTGTGTCTGTGCTGGGGCTGCCCTGAGCACATTCAGCACCGTGCACTTGGCCTCCCTGGACTTCCTGAGCTTTGCAGACATTTGTTTCATTAATTTCCCTTTCATTTAGTCAGGGAGATGAATGGACTCATTTTTGAGGACTCCATTACCTGCTGCTCTGTGTTCCTGCGTGGGGCTGCAGGGCAGTTTGCTGGTACAGACTTTACAAGGAGGAGTAATTGATGTGAGGCTGCTTTACTCTGCTCACGTTACAGCCACAGCAGAGCAGCACCAGACATTATTAATTACCTCACTTCAGTCGTGCCCCCATGGATCAGGAGCAGTGAAGTGTATTTCACAGTTCCTTCCTAAACAGCTCTTTTTGCCAAACAAATAGGATTTGTTTAAAATCATTTTCTTTTGCTGTCTGAATGACTGTCCCTGTGCCGTAGACAAACAGGACCACAATCGGAAA
This sequence comes from Chamaea fasciata, assembly GCF_029207755.1. Classification (NCBI taxonomy): domain Eukaryota; kingdom Metazoa; phylum Chordata; class Aves; order Passeriformes; family Sylviidae; genus Chamaea; species Chamaea fasciata. The sequence continues at coordinate 20,915,809 of NW_027094096.1, read as the reverse complement.
CAGTAGCTTAAAAGCTGCATAAAAATATTTAGAACAAATTATTCCTGAAATTGTGCATCCACAATCATAGCATAATTTCCTTTCCCATGTCACAGCCCTTTGTGGGACTTCATGAACATAAATGAAAGCAAGGTCTAAAGAAAGATTCATTATCCCTCTCCCAGGGCAGAGTGGATGGCCAAGCCTTCAGCCAGGGGAGATCAGCCCCATGACACTGGCACTGAGAGAGGCCTCGGTGACACCTTCTGCCAGACCTGCCTCCTCAAATACAACCTCCCGGTTTTTCCCCAGAAGATGCTTTCCACATTAATGACCAAATACCACCCTCAGGAAGGGGAGGAGAGGCTTTCCCTGGAGCTGCTCTCTCTCTCTCTCCTGGCCAGTCTATGATTCTGAGTTTCACAGAATTTTTTCTGCCTCCAAACATCCACTAAAAACCATTTCTAGTTAATAATTTCATCTGGTGGCGTTTAGAAGAGCAGGATTAAAACAACTATCACAAACGAGCAGGAACCCCCCAGCCTGACATCAGAGGCAACTTTGCCTAATGTGTATAATAACGTTGTGTTTGTTTTGTTTTCAGTTTTTCCAGATTTGCTCAGAATTATCCCTGCAAGCATCCATGTCAGTGTCATTCTCTTCTGCTCAGTACTGATTGTCTTTGCCCTGGTGTCTGCAGGGTTCTTCATGCTCAATGCCTTTGGCAGCCCCTACGAGACCCTGCACGGCCCCCTGGGGCTGTACCTGTGGAGCTTCATCTCCTGTGAGTACCCCGGGCTGTGCTGGGGCTGGCACTGCCCACAGCACCCCTTGCCAGCCCAGGAGAGCCTTAAAACTGAGTTAAACTGAGTTAAGCTGAGTTAAACCGAGGCTGCATTGACTCTAAACTGGCAAAGGCAAGCCAGGCAGGAAGGCAGGTGACTCTGCCATATCAGCCCCTGAGTTTTCCAGGTGGAAGCTGGGAGATAAACTGGGGAAATCCCATGTGAGGGTGGGTGGCAGGATGGGAAGGGGCGAGCAGCTGCAGGGAGCCATGGCAGAAGGGCCCCAGGAATGCAGAGCTGGGGTGGCATCACTGGCACCCCGCACACAGTCAGACCCAGGAACCAGAGTAGGAATAGGGGGGAAAACAACCCGAATATGCCAGTGATGCAGCTGGCCCCACAACAGGAGGGCTCCAGGCAATGTGGGCGAGGTCAGCAGCACAGCCTGGAGCAGCACAGCCTTCCCAAGGGCAGAGGAGCTGAGCAGCCAGAGCGGGGCTGGCAGCAGCTCCCGGGCTCTGAGGAACCGCTCAGGGATAACAGAAGGTCCCCACCCCTCTGCCACACACACACCCGCTCCCTGGGCTCTGGCCTGGCTGACAGGCAGGTTTACCCTGGCTTCACAGGGTATTACACATTACAATGGTAATTTAACAAAGGGTTCAGCACGTGTTTGTGTTCAGAGAGCTCCTTTCTGCTCAGTGGGACAATGAGCAACTTAAAGCTGAACATGAGCACTGGCACTTCACTAGCTCAGGGCACTAAATACTCCTGGCCCTGAGCCAAATTCACTTAGAAAGGCTTACCCATTTCAGTAGCCATTGGCTTGGGTTCCAAAAAGAATCCCTGTTAAAGCTAAGGGCCACAAAAGCACTCTCTGTGTGGTATTTGGCTGCAGCTTATATCACACAGCATGGCTGAGGGATTGCTGAGTTGATGAGCATCTCCCCCTCCCTTCCAGGTTCCTGTGGCTGCCTCATCATGATTCTCTTCTCCTCAGAGGTGAAGATCCACCACCTTTCAGAGAAAATTGCTAATTTCAAAGAGGGGACCTTTACGTTCAAAACTCACAGCGAACAGTTTGCAGATTCCTTCTGGACCATCCTGGTTTGCTCCCTGGTGCACTTCCTCAATGCCCTGCTGATCCGATTTGCTGGATTTGAATTTCCCTTTTCAAAATCAAAAGATTCAGGGACAATCACAGGAGCAGTTGACCTGATGTATTAAAATGATGGGGTTTAAGAATGTTTCAAGTAAAGAAATTTGTCACTATTACATCAACAACCACCAGAGGTACCAACTTGTGAATGATTAGCTCTAGAGAAGGTAAAAAAGGGGAAGGTTCAAGTAAGTGTCAATATGGTTTAAGCAGTGAACAGAAGAAGATGTGCTGTATGGTAATGTCTGGATGGAAAATCCCTCTTTCTTGAGGTAAGATCTTATTGAGACATTTTTTTCCTGTAAACTGTTTAAAAAGTGGCTGGTATGAAGAAAAATAGGACACTCAGTAGCGTTGCACTGAATCTGGAAAGTCCAGTCGATGGCTTTCAGTAGAAGCACACACTCACCAGCAGCAGCTCTGCCCTCCAGCCCTGGTGAAGACAAGGATGCAGCCGTGACCACAGCAGGGCCCAAGGACACCCAGCAAGGGACAGGACAACGCCCAGGCTCTGCCCCAGCACCCCTCAGACTCCAGCTCACGTGTGCAGTGCTCAGAGGGCACACTCCAAACCCCTGCACTTTGACCTGGCTTCACGTGCATGGCAGCAGCTCCATTTCTCTCCGTGAAACTCTCTGGGTTTTGTCCTTTTAATAAACCTGACTGTGCTCCAAACCCAAAGTCTGGGAGCCCTCGTTTCCCCAGCAGCTGCTGGGTGACAAAGCTGGCACAGCACAGCAGGTGCAGGGGAGATGCCACGTGCTCCTGCTTGCCTGAGGGAGGCAGCCAGGCCTGGCAGTGCAGGACAAACCCTCTGCAGCTCACCAGGCAAAGGGCATTTCCCAGGGCAGAGCAATGGGGCTGAGCCCGGGAACCTCCACCAGAGAACAGCCCTGCAAGTTCCCAACAAACAATGCCAACAAACCAAGCCAGGACCTCTGGAGAAGGGCACCAATAACACAGGAGAGGGGCTCCTGTGCAGGCTGCAGCTCAGCAGGGGCTGAGGAATGAACACGGGAGGGTGTGGAGTGGGAAGGCAGAACAGACATGCCAGCCCTCGCCCCCCGAACATCCCCAGGTGAACTAATGCAAGAGCTGCTCCCCCAGGAAGGGCACCATACCAGCAAACACCACCGCTGCGGGGTTCCCTGGGCGCCTTGGGGATGAGGTGCTCCTCACAGGACACAGAAGCAGCCTTCAGAGCAAACAGGGGTGGGGAGCCCCTGCCCCATTTACCCGCAGGGGCTGTGCCCAGCTGTGGGTGAGGAGCAATCCCAGCCGGCATCCACCCCGTGCCAGGCACAGGTCAGAGCAGGTATCAGAGCCCTCTGTGCTTCAGCACCCAGCAGCCCACGAGGCCTTACTGACTTTGATGTCATTTTTTGTACTTTTACTGTGAAAGGCAAAACACTGCTGCTTACTGTACAGGTTTGTCAGCTGTATCCTTTCCCAGGGTAGCTCTGCCTCTGCGTCTCCCTGGGTTTTATCAGTGTGGAAGGGCTTCAGCTAATCAGCACAACTCCCAGCTTTTTTCATAATTTTCTTCTTTATCTATATGTATATTCCTCCTAATGTTAATGTATGTTCTTAAAGCATAATTTGTGTCGGATCTCATGGTATTGTTTATTACACGGCAAGCCCAAACACCTTTACCATACAGAGCAGCCCCAGCCTGGGGTCTGTGTGTCCTCACAAGGGTCACTGTGGCCAAAGTCCAGCCCAACCACCCCCACATCCCACCCTGAGCACCAGCCCAGCTACTCCTAAGGCAAACAACAACTTACCAGCAAAATAAAATTACGACAACGTTTGTGTGTTTGAGTGGCTGAAAGAGCAGGTATGGTCTGCCCAGTGCAAACCGTGAGGGAATCCCATCCTGGACCCTGAGGGAACCCCAGAAAGGACCCAGGGGAGACCCAGCACGGACCCTGGACCTCCTTGCATCCATGAAAATGCCCCTGCTCCTGCCCCACTTTGGGAAACACCCTCGTTCCTGCCCCTGCTCCTGCCCCACACTCCTGCCACCCGCAGCCAGCCCCCGCTGCCCCATCCCCGCACTGCTCCCGCGGCATTAATCATTGATGCTGCGGGCATAGCCAGCAGGGCAGGGCTGGGCCGGGCTCTCCGGGCAGCTCCGTCCCCGTGGGACGGGCGGGGAGGTCGGGGCTTCCAACAGCGAGGGTCGGAGCGCCGCTTCTCCGCAGCAGAGCCCGGAGCATCGCCCGGAGCATCGCCTGCAAAGCCCGGAGCATCGCCCGGAGCATCGCCCGGAGCATCGCCCGGAGCACCCCCCGGAGGGAGCTGCCATGGGTGACCGCGGCTCTCAGCACGCTGTGCCCACGGAGCTGCAGGAGATCACCAGCAGAATCTCTGCTCTGAGCAAATGGAGAGAAATCTTTAGTTTCCGTGGGTAAGATTTTTATTCTGCTTCTTTAACGGAGTTTTAATTCCATTTATTGTAATTTTTTACGTCATGTTTTATTACAAAACTTATGTGACAATGACAAAATGTCCTTGTGTATTCAGTAACATAAATTCTACAGCTCTTACTCTTCCTTTGTTCTCGGGTTCTCTTCTGGCTGGGCTCCGGTTTCTCCACATGCTATCAATACCTCTGTTGGCTGCTTTCATTTGGACTTCATTTTACGTTTTCAGTTTGGAATTCAACAGCACGACTCATCAGGAAACTCCTTTTCCAAAGGTAATATTTTCTGTTTGTCTGGTGAGTTTTGGGCTGTCCTTGGTTGGCACACTGAGGCGGTCGCACATCCGTACCTGCAGCCCAGGTATCTATGAAGATTCATTTCTCATGCTGCTTCTTTGAGAAACAGATGTTTTCTTCAGATATTTTGAAATCAAGGGGACAGAGCGGTCCAACACTTGGTTAACTTTTCCATCAAAAACTAATGCTTTTCACAGTGAGTTTTAGAAAATAAACTAAGATCTCCAAAATGTAAGTATTTGGAAAACCTTCTGTGCTTGGGAGCCGCTGAAGGGTATTCCCTGTAATTCAGACACCTGCTATCACCTGCTCCAGTCTTCAGCCTGTAGGGATGTGTCGGGAATGTCTGAAAACAGCTGGAAGTCACGGGCACCCCTGTTCCAGGGCAGCCGGTGCCCCGCCGGCCCCAGCCCGGGGCTGTGCCCACCCTGCGGGAACACGGCGGTGGAGGCAGAGCCCCTGTGAGCTTCCGTCTGCTCCTCTCCTGCAGCCAGGACAGAGCAGCGCTGGCCAAGGACCACTCGGAGCCGGGGAGTCCCCAGGGCCACAGAAACCCCCCGGCAGCGTCCCCCGGCCCCTTCTGCTCCCGCGGGCCACGGGCGGCCACCCCGTCTCCCCGGACACGGCAATGGTGAGCTGCCTGCTGAATTTAATATGAGCTGTAATTGAATCTCCCGAAGGGAAAGAGAATGGGGAGCCTTTCCTGGTGGTGTGACTGCGGGCTCCAGGCTGCTGTCGGCTGAACGGGGTATGGGAAGGGGATGGATTGTTTAGGAGACCCTTGACAAAAACAGCCGGAATGCAACCTTAAAGGTGATCCGCAGTAATTCTCAGGAGAGAACCGGTCAAATAACAACAGGCAATGTTTCCCGTGCTTAGGGCTCCCCTGACACACAGCCTCAGGACAGGAGGCAGCATCAGGGAATCTCAGAATTGTTTAGCTTGGAAAGGGCCTTGAACACCATCAGTGAGGGGGTTCACTCCTGTTGAGTACCTGGCCCCGAAAGCACTGCTGCCAGGTGCTGCTGTCCTGCAGGCAAAGGCAGGATGGGCCCCAGTGCAGTCTTCCCCAGAATGTGCCCTGTACCCAAATGTACGTTAATACACGGCAACCAAGCCTCACCTGAGTGCTGAGTGAAGTCCCTGCACTGAGCTCAGGGCATCACCTTTGCTCTGGAGCTGTGGGGCCTGGCTGCAGGCACAGTGCGACTGCTCTGGCTGAGGGCACACACCTGCACCCCGAGACCCCTGGTGTCACAGACCCTTCCTGCGGGGGTGAGACACCTGACCCTGGCCCCTCTCCTCCTCCTCCTCCACAGAGACTGCAGGAGCTGCTCTTCAGGAGCAGGCCCCCCCTCTTCAGCTGTGAGTGGGCAGCAGCACACTTCAGCTTCCACCCACCACACTCGGATCTGGCCTACGGGCTGCAGACAGGACAGGTAAAAGGGTCACACAGCGACTGCTTGGGGTCACAGACACCTGTGGGAGCTGGCAGCCAGGGCAGGGGGCCTCAGCAGCAACACACCTGCACCCTGCACACCTGTACCCCGCAAAGACATCCAACAAGTGAAGTCACCTAGACCATCATTTTGTCAGATGGAAGTTTTCTTCTTCCTCATTTGCCATCACAACCCTGCACCCCAAAAAGGAGGTGGCCAAGATACACACTCAGATTGTAAATCCCTTGACTTGTCTGGAGGCTGAAACGCTGGGTACAGCCACGGGTGCCACTCCCTGCACTCCACAGCTCCGTGCTCAGGGGAACCACAGCCCTGGTGTGCGTGTCAGCACGGTGGGCAGCAGTCACAGGCACCCCTGTGCCTGGCCTCACATCAGCCCTGTGCTGCCTCAGGACCTCTGTCCCTTTGCTGCCAGGCTGGAGGGGACAAAAACAAACCCTGGGGCTTCCAGGCACACACAGTACCTGGAGCTGGGTGCTGCTCCCTGGCACACAGGGAGGAAGGACACCCAGCACAGGGTCCCTGCTGCCCCCATGGCCAGGGCTACCCTGCAGCTCCTTCTCCATAAGGGCTTCTTGTCCCCCTGGCCAGGAACTGCTGGCAATGACACGTGCTCCTTCAGGCTCCTCGGATGGCAGGGGTTGTTTTTCTGTTCCTAGGGAGGAACAAGAGCCATTCTGGCGGCTGTGCAAGCACACATCATCGCATACCTGCTCTTCACAAGACAGACAGGATCCACCCACCTGGAAAGGTAAGTTGCTCATGGGACACAATGAAATTATTTCCATGCATTGCTTGGTCAGCATCAGCCTCTGGGTTCAGGCAAACCAGATCCAGTTTCAGGAAGGCAGATACAGGTGGGGATGTGCCCTGGGAGAGAAGCCTTGGCCGAGCCCCAGGCAAGGCTTCTTCCCACCAAATCCTCTGATTTCGGGGCAGTGGCACGTGCCCCCACCCCGTGTGTCACAGCCCCTGGTGTCCCCTGGCACAGGCTGTGCCGGTTGGGGCAAGGGGAACAGGGGCAGGCACTGGCCACGGCCCTGGCAGAGACCCTGTGGGCAGCAGGAGGAGGTGGCAGAGCTGTCGTGTGCCTCGTCACTGCCCCTGTCACCACGATGCCACCTGAAGGCTACAGAGCCAGCAGCTTCGCAGAGAGAGTGAGTATGGAACTGGCTCCTGCCAGTGGGATTTTCCTTAAAGGTACCTTTGGCCTGGAACACAGAACCTCCCACACTGCTCCCTCACTGAGGCTGCACTACAGTGATCGCCCCAGACCTCTTGTGCAGCCCACATCCACCTGCCCTTCACCAAAGCCCATCCTCCTTCTCCTGCAAAAAGGAGAATCCTGCCAACACAGAGCTGCTCCCTGAAACCCTGCACAGAGCCAGACCTCTGTACCCCACACACCTGGACCCCACACAGCCAGACCTCTGTACCCCACACACCTGGACCCCACACACCTGGACCCCACACAGAGCCCACGGCTGGGGAAGGGGCACAGCAAACCTCTGCATTGTTCTTTCACTTGATTAACAGAACCATAGGATTCAAAAGCTCAGGTCTTGGTACAATTCATGTCCCCCCCTACACCACCCTCTCGGTGCTCATGCCCCACAGATCCGGCTGTTCGAGTTCTCAGAGAAACCTGCTGCTCAGGGGTTCATCTCTGACCACATAAACTCTGTAAGTGGGGATCGCTGCTTTATCCAAGTTGTTTTCTTGCTAAATTACATCTTATTTCTCATTTGAAATGGGCATTTTGGACACAGCAGTGTCAGCGTCATCAGGACACTCACACAGTTAATGTGCAATTATTTCATGGATCATTTCCAGCCTTTCCTATGGGGAGGGATCCTGCTCCCATGTAAATCCCCGTGACTTTACCCATTATTCCAGCTCTCTCAGCCCACAAACACTGAGGAAACAGGGTAGTATTTTGTACACCATTCAAAGATGTGATTCCTTGCAGCCTCAGCAAAAACACGGGGAAATTGTACAAACACCCATTTAGCCAATAACTGGAATTTTCTTCTTTCTTTTCCTACCTGATCCTATTCAACAAAATTAGTTAGAAAATCTTTCTGGAATAACACCTTACCTAACTCAACACACTCACCTAGGGCTGTATTGAAGGAGAGAAATTGCTTTAATCAAATATGATTTACTGGCTACAATTCCTCCCCTGAAATCCCTTATTTCTTTTTCCAGTTCAAAGGCAAAGGAAGCCATGGAGTGATCCTATTTTTATACAGTTTACTTTTCTCTAGGACACTTGAAAGGTATAGTTCTCTTTTTAAACATTTTCCTGTAGCTTGGTTTCATCTTCTGAAAAGCCTTTTCCTTTCCTCTCATTTCTGTTGGCCAGGCAGGGGGGCACAGTGTTGCCTCTGGCGCAGCCCCAGTGCTGCCCTGATGATCTGTTCTTGGCCACACAGGCTCCAAGAGGATTTGGGTGACACAGCTCCTCTGTTGAACGTCAGTTCTGGAAATGTCACCTGTACAGAGGTAGGATCAGACACATATCTCGAGCATTCTGGTTTTATTATGCCCACATCTGATTTAGGAAAAAAATACCACTTGTTAATTAATCCAAAGAGAAAAGAAGCATAAGTCCATTTAAAAAAAAAATTGCAATTTTAATCATGACTGTGCACTTAAAAAACAGATGATGATGATGATAGTAACAATACTTTTTAAAAAGGCTCTGCAGCCCGGCATTCCCCTACTGGTGACAGACATGACAGGGCTGGCAGCAGGACATCCTCACCTGCGAGGGGTGTTCGCTCCGTGCCCCCGGTGTGTGACGGGGCGTTCGCTCCATGTCCCCGGTGTGTGACAGGGCACCTGCTCCGTGTCCCCTGTGTGTGATGGGGCTGTTTGCCCCGTGTCCCCGGTGTGTGACAGGGCACCTGCTCCGTGTCCCCGGTGTGTGACAGGGCACCTGCTCCGTGTCCCCTGTGTGTGATGGGGCTGTTTGCCCCGTGTCCCCTGTGTGTGACGGGGCACCTGCTCCGTGTCCCCGGTGTGTGACGAGGCGTTCACTCCGTGTCCCCGCTGTGTGACGAGGCGTTCTCTCCGTGTCCCCGCTGTGTGACGGGGCGTTCTCTCCGTGTCCCCGCTGTGTGACGGGCTGTTTCCCACAGGCCGTGCTCAGCCTGCTCCTGACGGGCCGGGCCAGCCCGCGGGCGCTCGGCGGCGCCCGGGACGCGGAGTCCGGCGCTGGGGATGGGGATGGCGAGGCCCGGGGGCAGCGCGGCCCCGTGGGCTTCCTGCGCTGGGAGCGGGCTCCGCTGGAGCGCCAGGTGAGCGTAGGGACAGCCCCGGGGCCACCGGGGGACCCCCGGCACGGCCCGGGGTCCCGGCACGGCCCGGGGTCCCGGCAATCCTCCCCCGCCCAGGTGAGCCCCGCGCTGCGGACGCCCCGGCTGCCGGTGTGGCTGTGCGGCGTCTCGGGCAGGCACAGCGTGCTCTTCGGCACCGACAGCCGGCTGCTCTCCGACTGGAAATCCGAGAGAATTTTCCACCTGTACTTCTACACTGGGCAGCGGGAGCAGACCCGAACTGCCCACCTGACGATAGGTACGGACCCAGGCTTACCGGGGACTGAGGGATGGGCGTCAGGGACAAGTGTCCTTCCTGTGTTAAATACTCGATACAAAGTTTAAACACACCAGGAAGCAGGACTGTTTCATGATCAACTCAAAATTTATAATAACTTTCTTCCCAGCTGCCGTGGTTCTACACCATCCAGCCCTCACTTACTCCCCACCAGTAGGATCAGGGAGGGAACTGGAAGGGCAGAAGCTGAAGAACTTGTGGGCTGAGATAAAGACAGGTTAATAAGAAAAACAAAAGCCACACACACAAGCCAAGGAAAACAAAGAAATTAATTCACTTCCTCCACAGGCAGGCAGGTGTTCAGCCACATCCAGGAGAGCAGGGCCCACCACACACAGCAGTCACTTGGGAAGACACACACCACACTCAACACTCCCCCTCCCTTTCTCTTCCTTCCCCCCACTTTACACACTGAGCACGATGTCACATGGTCTGGAATATCCCCTGGATCATTTGGGGTCTGCTGTCCCGGCTGTGTCTCTCCCAGCCTGCCATGCACTCCAACTTCCTCAGCAGCGTGGCAGCAGGAGGAACAGAAAAGGCCTTGGCTGTGCTGGCACTGCCCAGCAATAACAAAATCCCCTCTAGATAATCAACCCTGTGTTTAGCACAGATTCAAACACAGCTCCATACCAGACACTGGGAAGGCAATGGATTGTACCCCAGACACAACCTGCACACCAGGGCAGCAGGGCTGGCACACGGCAGGGGCCACCTGCCCACCTGAGCTCTCTCTGCCTGCCCAGCACCAGGTGCCACCTCGCCCTCGTGCTCCCCACCGAGTTTCATTTCCCCCCGGGGGGTAGAAGCGGCTCCTGTAGCAACGCTTGGGTTGTGAACCAGGTTTTGTGCTTGGGGTGCCAGGTTCTTGTTTCTCTGCTGCTGTGCATCCCTCACCTCCCTCACTGGGTACCTCCTTCCTTGCTCTCCTTTCACTGCAGCATTTAAAGCGAATCAGAACCTTGAAACTAAAGGGTAAATCTGCAGGGAAGCAGAGTGATTTGAGATCAGCCGTCACGATACCTGGTGTGGCCACAGATCCTATCTGAGGTCTGCTCAGAAAAGCAATATGCAGACACACCGCGCAGGGAGCCCAGAGCTGCACTTAGAGCACCGGAATTTCCCAGGGGGGCCTTGGTGCAGGGGCAGTCCCCAGCCCTGGAGGCCCTGCCTGCTCTCCCCCAGCCCCTTGGGGAGCACATGTACACCCAGACAGCTGCAGGAGCTTCTGCTTTTAACCTTCACTGAAGCCTTTTTGAGTGGGGTTGGGTTTTTAAGATTTTTTTTTTAGACATTTATTTTTCACTTCCATTTCAGACACTCATTCACATCGCTGGGAAGAGGCTCGGGGGGAAGGGCCCTGCAGCCCAGGGCAGAGGCGCCCGGCCCTGGAGATGGCAATCAGGACCAGGTGGGCAGGGGCCACCGTCAACTGGAACGGGACAGACCCCTTCTTCTGAGGAGTGGGCAGGAGGGACCCCGCTCCTGAGGGGTCCTGGTGTCTACCACACACTACCAGCTCCACTGTGTGAAAAACGAGACTCACTCTCTTGGTAATTTTTTTTTAATTGTTTAATAAAGAAATAAGAGCATTAGGAAACAGAAATAAAGCAAAGGACCTGGCCAGGGTGTCTGGCATGCAGCCAGAAAGCACATCCTACCATTTCAGAACACTTCTTTAAAAGGATCTGTGTGTTACATATTCAAATGACCCTAATGCATGATTCAAACATTCCTTTGAGCCCAGATGTTCTTCTAGTTTCAACCCCCCAACCTGCCCCCATTTCATCAATTCAACATTTTATTACTTCTTGCAGACAAATTTCTTTGTGGCACCACTTGGTCATCCCAAGTCTCACTCCCAGGTAACAGAGGATCAATAAATTCTTCCTTTGGAGCTTTGGGGGCTGTCCCCATTATCTTCATCCGGATAATCCAAGAATGTGGGGAATTTCCTGATTATCTTTTCCATTCTTCTAGGTTAGCTACAAAAAGCATCTTACATCACATAGTTTCTATTTTAATATTATGCTATAACCAAAAACAAACAAACAAACAAATATATATATACACATTCATCACACCACTTATTTCCAAGTTTCATTATTAGCAGAAAATAAAAGAAACTATATTAATACATTATACATTATACATGATACATGATACATTATACATGATACATGATACATTATACATTATACATTATTCTTTAGACTTTAGACTTTATACATTAGACTTTATGCATTAGACTTTATACATATAGCGTTCATTTTAATTTTTGCGAAAAGCCAGCTTTATAGTGTGTATCTGTAACCACTGGTCACTGCAGTCGGGAGGACAAAAACCTCTCTCCCCAGTCAAACAGCTTTTGGTGCACTGAAGGGACGCTCTGCCCACAAAGCATCACACCCACTGCAAGAGCGAGCACTGGAGGAACAGCGACTGGCATCCTGCCCCACTGCACACCTTTTCCAGGATGCAGCTTCTCCTGCTTCCCACGACAGCCGGCAGGGAACGGGAAGAGCCAAGCCCTGGCACAGGTGCCCATGGCAGTGGTGGAATCCCCATCCCTGGAGAGATTTAAAAGCTGCGCACATGGGGGATTTGGGAACGGGGCTCAGTGGTGCCCTTGGTAGTGCTGGGGGAATGGTTGGGCTTGTTGTGTCTCAGAGGGCTTCTCCAACCCAGACTGTTGTGGGGTTCTGTGATTCAGGGATTTTACCGCCTTTGCCAAACCCTGGCACCCCGCACTAGCCTGGCGAGGCTGGGCAGGGCACGCGGCTTCCCGCTCACAGAAACCACCTGTAAGTCACACCCTCAGTGTGCTGCTAATGACAACCGGGACCAATAAACCTTCTGCAAGTGATCCAGAAACGTGGTTCACATTTGTTGAATTTTACAGAAGCGAAAAGAAGCCGTGTCTCCCCGGCCGGGGTGATGCTGCCACAGCCGGTGCGGGGTCTGCAGGAGCCGCTGCCCGTCTCCCGTTCCGCTCCGTCCGCGGCGGTCCCGGGCCCGCGGCTCAGCCCGGGCTGCGGCCCCGCCGCCCCCGCAGCGCCGGTGACACCGGGACAGGGCCGAGCTGCGGGGGATGCCGGCGGGCAGTCCCGGTGAGGGAGGACAGTCCCGCTGCCACGGCACAGTGCCGGTAAGCGGACACGGTCCTGCTGTCAGTCACGGTCCCGCTGGCACGGCACGGTCCCGCTGAGGGGACGCAGTCCCTGTACGGGGACACAGTCCTGGTACGGGCACATGGCCCCGGTACGGGCACACACAGTCCCGGTACCGATCTCAGTCCCGTGTGGACACACGGTCCCGGTACAGACACACGGTCCCGGTGCGGACCCCGGTCCCGGTACAGACACACGGTCCCGGTACGGACACACGGTCCCGGTGAGGACACACGGTCCCGGTACGGACCCCGGTCCCGGTACAGACACACGGTCCCGGTGAGGACACACACTGCCGGTACCGATCCCAGTCCCGGTACAGACACACACTCCCGGTGCCGAGCCCGGTCCCGTGGCCCGGGACGGGCGGCCCCGCGCGGGGCACGCCGGGAGCGGGGCGGGGGCCGCGCGCAGCCGCCGCTGGTCCAGCGCCGCCCCGTCCATCTCCATCCTCCTCCTCCTGTCCTCCTCCTCTCCTCCTTCTCTCCTCCTCCTCCTCCCGTCCCCGCTCCCCGGCGCGGCCCGATGGTGGCGGCGGCGGCGAGGCGCGATGAGCCGCCCGTCCTCCGCCGGCCCCGGCCCTAGCAAGCCCTGCGGGAAGCAGCAGCCGCCGCACGCCCCGTCCCCCGCCGCCGTCCTGCCGGGCACCGGCGGGGCTTCTCCGCCGCCGCCTCCTCCTCCTCCTCTTCCTCCCCCCCAGCAGCAGCAGCAGCAGCAGCAGCAACAGCAGCAGGAGCTGACCTCGCTCTTCGAGTGCCCCATCTGCTTCGACTATGTCCTGCCGCCCATCCTGCAGTGCCAGGCCGGGCACCTGGTGTGCAAGCAATGCCGGCAGCAGCTGAGCCTCTGTCCCACCTGCCGGGGCTCCCTTACCCCCAACATCAGGAACCTGGCCATGGAGAAGGTGGCCTCGGCCGTCCTCTTCCCGTGCAAGGTAAGGACGAGGGGCTGGGCAGGGGGGCGAGCGGGCCTGGACCACCCCCACATCCCTGTCCCCCTGAGAAACCCCCACCCATCACCCCCACATCCCTGTCCCCAGACCCACCCCCCGCTCAGATCCCCCTGCAAAGGACACCCACCCACCACCCCAGTTGCTGAAACTAGAATCCTCTGTTCTTTTTAAAGAAAAGGAAAATCCAAGCCAGGACCTCTCCAGCTGATCTGGACGGATCAGATCTAACTGCGCCAGCAGATCTAACTACAACTCAGCCATACAGCCCATTTTATCTAAGTGCTTGTGTTAGGAAAAAACCAACCACAAAAGACAAGAAGAATCCATTTTAAGTGGAAACAAAAACTAAGTAAAGCTCAGCTTGAATCCAGGGCTACATACAGTGTAAAGTTTGCAATGAGCGGGAGAGCTCTGGCTGATCACCTGTGTTTCCAGTGGACGGGTGGGAGCAGCGAATTCTAGTGCTGGTGCCTTTCCTGACGGCTTGTGTTTGGTCTCTTTCCAGTACGCCACAACAGGCTGCTCCCTGACACTGCACCACACAGAAAAGCCAAAACACGAAGCCATCTGTGAGTACCGTCCCTACTCCTGCCCGTGCCCCGGTACCTCCTGTGACTGGGAGGGGTCCCTGGAAGCCGTGATGTCCCACCTCATGCATGCCCACAAAAGCATTACCACCCTTCAGGGAGAAGACATCATTTTCCTGGCCACAGACATTAACCTGCCGGGGGCAGTGGACTGGGTGATGATGCAGTCGTGCTTCGGTCACCACTTCATGCTGGTGCTGAAGAAGCAGGAGAAGTGTGAAGGCCACCAGCAGTTCTTCGCCACCGTGCTGCTCATCGGCACCCGCAAGCAGGCCGAGAGCTTCCAGTACAGACTGGAGCTGCACGGCAGCTGCCACAGGCTGACCTGGGAGGCCTCTCCCTGCTCCATCCACGACGGCGTGGCCGTGGCCATCCGCAGCAGCAACTGCCTGGTCTTTGACACGGCCACTGCCCACCTCTTTGCCGACAACGGGAACCTGGGCATCAACGTCACCATCTCCATGTGCTGCCCCTGAGGCGGCCCCAGCCAGGCTCGGCTCTCTGGAGGTTGTGCTTCACCAGGGTTCGGTTTCGGTTCCCGTTTTTTACGCTGTTCAACTGTGTCATCCTGTGTGCTGAGGTTTCTGACTAGCCAACGGTTGTAACTTGGGGCAGAAGAGGAACAGGAGTGGTGCTGTAAGTAACGTGAGCGGGACAAGGTCTTTTAAAATTCCTGGGTGCCTTAGGAGGATTACACACACACAGTTACCTTTTATAATTTAATTCTATTTTATGTAAAGAGTGCTTCCATTAGATATATGGTTTAAGAGGCTCCTGTTTGGAGCACACCCAAAAGCCCTTTCAGCAGCAGTACAGACTCCCTCTGTCACTGGTGAGCTTTAATAAAAGGCTTTAGAATCACAAGAGGGTTTGGTTTGGAAGAGACTGTCATCTGTTCCAATCCTCCTGCCATGGGCAGGGATACCTTCCACTATCCCAGGTGCTCCAAGCCCTGTCCAACCTGGCCTTGGGCACTTCCAGGGATTCAGGGGCAGCCAGAGCTTCTCTGGGCAACCTGTGCAGGGCCTCCCCAGCCTCACAGGGAACAATTCCTTCCCAACAGCCCATTTCACCCTGTCCGCTGGCAGTGGGAAGCCAGTCCCCCTTGTCCCGTCCCTCCATCCCTTGTCCCAAGTCCCTCTCCAGCTCTTGTAGCACCTTTAGGCACTGGAAGGGGCTCTAAGTTCTCATAACTTGCCCGTAGTGAAGCCACGTTGGCTGTCACAAATCACCTCCTTAATTTCCATGTGCCTTAGCTTAGTTCCCAGGAGGATCTGCTCCAAGCTCTTTCCAGGCACTGAGGTGAGACCTGACCACCTGCAGTTCTCTGGATCTTCCTCATTCCTCTTTCTAAAAAGGGGGAGGTTATGTTTCCCCTTTTGGAGTCAGTGGGAGCTTCTCTGGATGGCCGCAACTTCAGGACCATGATGGATAGTGGCCAAGCCACTGCCTCCACCAGTCCCTCTGAACCTGTGGGTGCATCTCATCAGGTCCCATGGACTTGTGCACCTTCAGGTCCCTTAGACCTTCTCCACCCCAGTCCTCTCCTGCTGCAGGCAGGTCTTTGTTCTCCCACTCTCTCTTGGCCTCCTGTGACTTGGGTGGTGTGGCTGGAGCAGCCAGCCAGGCAGGCCAAGTACCTGAGCCTTCCCCACGTCCCAGGGAACTGGGTTTACCATTTCCTTCCATAGAGGGTCCCCATTTTCCCAAGTCTTCCTTTTACCACCAGTGCACCTATCGGGGTTACTTTGCTTGTTGCCCTTGATGCCCCTGGCCAGATTGAATTCTTTCAGGCTTTAGCATTCCTAACCTGATCCCTGGCTGCTCACAGTCTCCTTGTACTCCTCCCTGACTGCCTGTCCTTTCCCAATGGGTGAGAAAGGAAAGACATGCAAGCAACCTGTCACAGGAGAAGCTGTGAGGGGAGCAGTAGGTACTTCAGCAATGTATCTCCATCCCCTGCTCCCTTATGGAAGGGAAGGGCACTGGTGGCTTTAACAGGAGAAAGGAGAAGGGGCTGGGGTATGGCATGGCACATCTCAGAGTATGGAACTGCTGGCTCCTGCCTGCTTCAGGGGGTCAGGGCAGGCACAGGAGCAGGCAGGAGGCACAAGTCTCACAGACTGCAGATGGCTGAGCCAGTGACACGGGGCTGTCCACGTGCAGCTGCCCTGAGACACGCTCTACTATTGATTATTGTGAAAGATTCATAATATAGCAAAAGCTTTATGGCCGGTGTCTTGTCATTTGCTATTTAAGTTTTGTTGCCATATTTCTTTTATTTTGCAATAAATATTTTGTAAAACCTACAGCGAGGAGCTGTGCTAACACACGAGTGCGTGGCAGCTGCTCCATGGTCATGCTGTGTGCTCAGCCACGCTGGGTCAGCTGGGATCCCCTGGGATCCCCTGGCATGGGCTGGCTCTCCCTGGAGGGCTCCTTGCCCCTGCCACCTCCCAGCCTTGCTGCCAGACACACGAGCAGAGAACTGGGTGGGGATGTGAGTCCCAGGAACAGCCTGACCTGTGCAACTGAGTCACGGGGCTGTCACCACAAGTGACTCTACCTGCAGCTCCCCGCTCTGCCCTGGGAACGTTCAGCTTGAATCGCTGACAGCAAATCCCAGCTCCAGGATCGGCTGTGCCCGGTCTGGTCCCTCCCGTCTGGGGCAGGCAGTGAGCCACGAGGTGGCACTGCCGGGGGAAGCCTCACAACAGGGAAAAGGGCAGGAAACGGGACAGGAGAGCCTTGGTGTGAATAAATACGGTACAAAAGGAGGAAAACCAGGCCTGGCAGTGTTCCTCCTGGGAGAGCTCCGCAGTTATGTCCAAGCACTAAGCAGCCATCCCCAGCACCTGGCAGCAGCCCTCAGAAAGGTGCACAAGAACAAGTTTGGCCTCAGTGAAGGGAAGCTCGGTCTGGCTGCAAGAACTTGGAAGTGACCATGGAAAAAACCTCCCAAGGAATTACTCTCTAGGCACTGAATACCAACAATTAAAGATGCTACATCTGGTCTCACTTACACTGTGCTGGCAGAGCTCCAGCAGCATCAGCCTGGTGAACTAATTGCCTCCAGCATAAGCAGGATCGAAGTCAGGCCATGGTTCCAACAGCTGTTACCACCTGTGCTTTCATCAGGATTTGAGCAAGAATTCCTAACAATTTGATTAATTTTTCTGTAATTGAGAACAACTTAGAGTGCAAGGTGATTTTCTTACTGAAAGTAGGGACATTAGAGGATTTTTGCATAAAGCAAAACTATAAAGTGTGTCTTTGAATATTGCATGAATAATTAATTACTCCAGTGTTACCTATTAGATAAGTTAACACACTTTATCATTAAGTCTGTCCACACCACTCAGTTCCGAAGGAGTGGCAAACTCTTGTTAGATTTCACCTCAAAAAACCCAAACAAAAGGAACCTGTCACCTTGTGTCTCTTCTGACTGAAACTGGGTTTAGGATAAGGAATACCTCAGCTGGCACTGCCAAGAAGGGAGGTGTTTCCAGTTCAGGTCAGCGAGTAGACTGGTGTCATTAATTTCAGGATTCCCTCAGGTTTCAGGTTTACTTCCCAAGGCAGCTGATACGACTTCCCAAGGAAAAGTGTGACAGTTCCTCAAGACATTCAGAAGAGGTTTTTGAGGCCTGCCTAGCTCTCTGAACAGAACTGACCCCTCTCAAGCCCCCAGCCTGTATGTGCAGATTCCTTGGAGAGGTTCGACAGCGCCGAGTCCTACGGGAGAGACCAGGAAGATGTGTGACAAGCGTGTGACACAGGTGTAAGCAATCCACTCGGGCAGGTGTTCCGGGTGCGGACAGGTCGTGTCCGAAAGGGCTGTCACGTCGGGTTTGGTAACGCGTGTCCTCCCCGGTCCAGCTCCCAGCTCCTGACAGAAGCCGCAGCTCCGGGGCTCGGCGGGCGCGGGACACGGCCAGCACGGCGGGCCCCGCAGCCTCCGGCTGCCCCCCGAGAGCCGCCCTGGCTCCTGTCCCGGCCGCGGGCCCGGGTGGTGCGGCGGGCACGGGGAGCGGAGCGCAGGAGGCGCCGCCGGCAGAAGCAGCGCCGGGAAAGCCGGGCTGGGGCGGGGCCGAGCTGGGGCGGGGCCGGGCGGGGCTGAGGGGAGGGACCGGAAAGGGGCGGGGCCGGGACCGGGGCCGGTCCGGGGCGGGGCTGAGGGGAGGGGCCGGAAAGGGGCGGGGCCGGGGCGGACCGGGGGCGGAGCCACCGCCCGCACGGTCCCGGCGTCCCCCGCGCCCCCAGCGTCGCGCTGGAGACGGCGCCGCAACCGCCGGGCGTGTACGGGCCGCGCCGCGCCGCGGAGCCCAGCGGAGGGGCGGACCATGGAGCGGGCGATGGGGCGAGCGAGCCTCGCTGGCCCCAGCCCCCCGAGGAGGGCACTGACCACCCTGTAGAGCCGCAGTACGAGACACCTCTGACTGGCCCGCAGCCGACCCCCACCAGCCTGCCCACCCTCCGGCCTACAGACCCGAGTCCTCACAGGAGAACGTACACCGCGAGGTCAGCTGGGGCTGGGCGCTCCCACCGCTTCGTTCACACGGTTCCGTGTAGAAAACATGGAACCAACGCCCTTTGCCGAGCCGGCAGAGGAGCCCCTTCATGACAGGTTTCTCTTCGGCGAGTCTGTTAAACAGCGCTGGCTGTGCCCACCTGGGCAGCAAGAGGCTGTGCGGCCTCTCCCCACTGCTGCATCCTCTGTTGAGAGTTTCCCAGCGGAATATTTTGTCTAAATCAGACACAAAAATAATATAAATAGGTACAGCCACAGAATACAAGCAGGGCACAGAGCTCCCTGTAACCCTTAGCAGAGCAAAGCCACCAAAGAGTTAATCCGAGGCACGAGGTGGCGAGCAAGGGAATTTGGTTTCAGGATATCCAGTACCCATCCTCAAAACACTCCCTGCTGCCAGCCTGGTTTGCAGCCGGTCGGATGTGACCAGCTCTGTATCACCAAGTCTGCTGGTGCTTCCTCAGAAACTCCCACAACCACAGACATCGATTTGTCTCTCTGTAATGCATTCACATCCTCAGCTACAGTGTTCTGTGCTCTCAGCTTCCCTGGGAAGGAGCAGAGCTCATAAATACCACAGTCATTCATTTTCTTTGGGGGCACTTATTGACTTACTTACAGCACATCTGCTGTTCTTTTTGGTGGTTTCCTGAACCCAATGTTTTGAGTTAAGTCGTTCCAAGCTCTCACAGACACAGATCTGTCCTGAGTGCCCTTAGGTGCTTTGTCACATTTGTTGCATTTTGAGCAGAGCCCTTTTTGGCCGTGCTGACCTGGGGGTCAGGGGGCTGGTATCCCACGTCCTTCCCCCCGCTCTCCCCGCTGCAGGCAGAGGAGAGCGCTGAGCCAACGCGCGAGTCCTGCGACAGCCTGGAGAGGCCGTTCCCCTCCTCCGAGGATGTCCCTCTCTCCGAGGAGCAGGCGGGAGGGACGGGCAGGGCTGTGCTGTGGAACGGCCGCGCTCACGGCTCCGCTCTCCTGCCTTCCAGAGATTCCGCTGCGGGCACAGCCCGGAGCTCTTGAGTTCACAGTGGACAGGAAGACGCCCGAGGATGCCAGCAGCGTTCCCAGAGCTGTCAGCACCGATGAATCCGTCGGCTCTGAAGTCAGCCTGCTGCTCTCCAAGGACAAAGAGGACTGGAGGTACTGGGAGAACTGGGGATCAGGTCTGCGTAATGAACAGCAGGGAGCTCTGAGGGGAAAAGGGGTGTTAAGAATCCACAGGGAGAGGGATGAAAGAAGAAAAACCTTTGCCTTAGGCACCAGAAGTTCAGATTCTCTCTGGTCCCTCCTGGCTCCTCTATTGCCAGGCTGCACAAGGGGGTGGCGAGGCACATGCTGAGTGAAATGTCAATTCCAGTGCTGACAGATGAACTGTCTAGAGAAAGGTAGAGCCAAAAAAAACCCACAGCTGTGGGAAGGGACAGTATTTGGGTGTAGCTTCCACCTCTGGCACTGAAACAAAGCTGGAGTTTGTATTTCTGTTTTGGTCCATAAACACTGTTTGGATTACAGTTTCCAGAGTCACACACAAGAACTCTGCAAGTTCTCAGGCCATTTAGCAGGCGACCCAAAGCTTGTGCAAGAGTTTAAGCCTACAGGGAAAGTCTAAGCCACAGGGAAAAGGAAAACTAAACCAGTAGACATGGAATTGTTGGTCTCCTTGAAAATCCTTTGCAGTCTGAGGGTGCAAGTGCATCCTATGTACAGAGCACACACCAAACCACTGTCCCACTGTCAGAGTCATAGGAAGCTACACAAGAATAGTGCAAATATTCTTGGAGATGAGCTGTTTTCTTGATCTTGTGGGCATCTGTCCTTCTCTTTCACATAAAATCCCGATCCAAACCCCATTACAATATTCAGCTCTCCTGCCAGCAGAGCTGATGCCGCTGCAGTGGCAGTCTGTTCACTGGAATCTGTGTGGGAGCAATTCCTCTCTGCTGAGGTATGAGTATTTTGGTGGCACTCTGCTGCCTGTTAATTGGAATTGTGAGCAGAGAGAAAAACAAATTCAGAGATTGTGTTCCTAAAGCAGGGATATCCACTACATGCAGCTTTCCAAAACACAATACATGAGTTGTCAACAACAGTTCTATTTTCCAGGCAGCAGAAGATTCTCGTGGCCACAGAGCTGGCTGACGAGTCGTTAAAGCTGAGTGCCACTCGAGGCGGGACCCCCGAGCCTGTTGTGAGCACAGCCGAGCCCGAGCCCCGGCTGGAGAAGGAGCCCGAGCCCAAATCCCGGCCCGAGGAAGAGTCTGAGCCAGAGCTCTGGCCTGACGAGGAGCCCGAGCTGGAGCCCCAGCCTGGGGAGAAGCCTGAGAAGGAGCCCCAGCCAGAGGAGGGGCCTGAGCTGGAGCCCTGGCCTGAGGAGAAGCCTGAGCCAAAGCCCCAGCCTGAGAAGCCCGAGAAGAAGCCCTGGCCCAAGGAGGAGCCCAAGCCAGAGCTCTGGCTTGAGGAGAAGCCCAAGCCAGAGCCCAGGCCCAAGAAGGAGCCCAGGCCCAAGTCCCAGCCCGAGGAGGATCCCATGTCCCACAGCGCCCTCGGCTACGATTTCAGTCTCCTGGGGAAAAAGGCGAGTACCTGCGGGGCAGCGACGGGAGCACCTTGGACGTGTCAGTGCTCTGAGCAGTCAGAGCCTGGCAGTGCCCCTTTTCAAAGGGCAGCTGTGCCAGACTGCTCTCATCTATTTTATCCTTCCAATCTTAGGTGGGGAAGGCTAAATTGGTGCAGAAATACTACAAAAATGGGAAGAAATTCCTTACCATGCTCCCAGACGGAACCTCGCAGTGATTGTATCCTTTACAGGGTTCATTTGCCTGTGTTAGTCCAGGGCTGTTACTAATTTTAAGTGTGTCTCAGTCCACTTTATTACAACCCAGCTCATCACTCCCACTGGCTGTCTGAGGAGCAGCAGCAGTGAAACCTGACACTGCTCCTGGGTAGAGGTTTCAGAGAGCAGCCAGCAGCTCCAGTGAGCACTAGCTTCCAAGACCCAGCCCAAGGGAGCAGCACACTTTTAACACAGTGCTCTGGGTAATATATCAGTTTTTACACCCCAAAGTAGTGCCCAGAAGTATTTAGTGTGTTATAACAGACCAACCAAGCAAAGCAGGGGGTTACAAACACCTTACCTGGCAGCAGCTATCCATCTGGAAACCTGGCCGTCATCACCACAGAAGAGAGAGACCAGCATAGTCTCATAGTACAGGAGGATGAGCTGAGGACGACCAAAATCCGAGCACTGTTTCAGTCTGACGGCAGGAGCGCATGCTATTATCGGAACGGAGACGAGTGGTGCGTTCAGCAGCTTTGCTGTCTCCTCTGTGCATTGACATTTCAAAGGCCATAAAGGGTATTTTTAATAGCATCCAAAAATAGACAAATTCAGCATCTCATGGGCCTTGCTTCAGGTGCCCCCAGAGCAGCATGGCAAGGCAGCTGTGCCTTGAGAGGTAGGAGACAGATCCTGCCCCTGCTGTGCCTCTGTACCATCCTTAGGGGAATGAGACATTCTGCCGCGGGAGCTTACAGGGTTCAGAGCTTCCATTTCTCTTTGTTTAGGATAAATATGAGTATCCAGGGTGGGCAGTGTTTGGACCAAGCAGGCAACAGGGTAAGAAGGTGGATGTGGCCAAACTTGTCACCGGAACCGCACGTCCCACTGAGCCCTATTTTCATCTCCCTGAACCGCCATGTGGGGGTCAGGATCCTGGGCCAGGACAAGATCTTTGTCTCCTTCCTCGCCATGGGGTGACAAGCAAAATTCAACATGGGAACCAGAGTTCAGGTAACTGCTCCTGTGCAGAGCCACTCCCCACAATGGGAGCAGGGCAGCCAGGGGAGCTCCCATCTGTGCCTATCCCATGGTGGATGCTCCCTATGTTGTCCCATGCTCCTTCCCCAAAAAGCAAGCCGTGGAGGTGCACACGTTCCCACCACTCCTATGGAGATGGGGGCACTTGCCAGCCCCAGCCCTCTGCAAGAGCCACAGTGCGGGACTCCAGTCCCAGGCAGCTCCCTGGCTACATCCCCAAGGGTCCCCCTGGCTCTGCCACAGGGAGAAGAGCTGTGATCCGTGTGGGCAGGGTGCAGGGCAGGTTCTTTCCTCCACAGGCTGCTGTCCCAGGGGCAGGTTTGTGCCCGGAGGTGGAGGCCCCGTCCCCGGCTCGGGTGGCTCTGTGACACACGCCCTGTGCTCTGCAGGTCAGCGCCGGCAGCCAGCTGCCCCCTGCAGCCCAGCTCGGGGAGGATGAACTCCTGTGCTCGCCTTCCGCGTCAGGATCCTGCAGCTCTTCGACAGGATGCGCGGATGCCTCAACTTCCCTTCTGGCGAGCAGTGGAACAAAATGCAGCCTCCCATGTACCTCATAACCCAGGCTGTGAAGATCCTGGAGCTCTGCATGGCTGCTGACATAAGCGATGAGCTGCACAGCTCCATCACGGCCATAGTGAATGCACAGCAGCTCTGAGCAGTGTGTGTGTGGCGTGAGGCAAAATGAGGCAGAGACAGGCCCCGGGGCTGTGGCACCTGCACGTGCTCAGCAAGGTTTCTCCCCTGGCGCTGCCCTGGTGCAGAGCGAAGGCAGTCCAGGGCTGAGGCACACAGGCCCAGAGGGGTGCTGCTCAGGGCCGGCAGTACCAGCCCGCACTGACAGCACCTTGGCCATGGAGGCACGATGGGGCTTTGCTGGGGGAGAGCAGCGCAGTGCTCACAGCAGTGCAGTGCTCCTGAGCAGCCTCCCTTCCATCTCCAGCCCCGGCCGAGCAGTCACTTCAGCCCTTGGGTAAGGCACAAGGTAACAACAAAGAGTACAGCCGAGCCAGGCCTTGGGCAGGTACACAGGCAGGTGTTTGCTCAGGTCACCCACACAGGCACTGCTCTCTGCCACTCGTGACACTCCTAGCGCCCACGCCCAGGGCAGCTCAGCCAGCGGCAGGTACAGGACAAGGTGATTCCCTGTGCAGAGAGTGACAAGTGCCCTCAGCGTGCCCAGAGCAATCACTGCCTGACTCAGGGAGCACCAGCTGGGGCCTGGCATGGGCTCTGGTTCAGGAACTGCAAACACAGCTGCCAGTGGGTGTTCAGAGGAACCTTCCAGCCCCTCAGAGCTGCCACTGAAACTTGGGGTTCATGCTGGCATCCCCAGGGAGGCCACACCTGAACTGTGGCAGCTGCCTGAAGGACAAGGCCAGGCCCCATGTGCCCCTGCCTGCCCTGGAGGTTCTCAGGGCCTTACACAACAAAAACAAGGTCAGTAACTTTGGAAATTTGGCTTTTTATGCACTTTTTTCAATTGCAATTCCAAGAATGTCCATCAGTGAGAAACAAGGTACTTCACACAGGAAATGGGAACTCTTTATTTCAATTAATGTTCTTGGGTTCTATTTAGGACAGCAGGAAGGCCCAGCTCATCTCTCAAATGGCCAAGGAAGAACTGCTGAGGCTGGCCCACATGACTTAAGAGTAGCTGATCTTAATTTTCACTGATATCACCAAATGATATAACTATTCCGCATATAATTTTGCTTATATAATTCAGTATATAATGCACTGTTCGACTCTGTCATAGATTTTGAAAAATATACAAACCTGTTTTAACCACATTAAAGAGATTTGATAGACAGCTATCAATTACTCAACAGTTTAGGACAATATCAGACACTCCTATAACTTCATTTTAAACTACAAAAAGAACATAAATTCATATAAAATACAACAGATTAAACAAACTTCTCTTTTTCCAAGGAAAAATTAGGTATCAACTCAATCTGCCATTGTGTGAAACATGAATATAAAATAAGTTACCATTAGTAATGCCTGCATTGCTGATCTATGAACTGGTCGAATGAAGTCTTAAAAAAACTATACAGTATTATTGCACTCGTGGCTGTGCAGTGTGGACTGGCCAGCACTGAAACAGGGCTCATTGAGTGTTTGTCCAGGAGGCACAACGTGGCTGCAGGAGAGGCATCCAGCCTGCACCAACAGCAGCTGTCTTCAGTGCAGGCCTTCATGGATCTGCACCACGCGGCCTGGGAACCACCACCCAACGTCTGTGGAGAGACACCTGGGTTAGTCAGCAACAGTCCTGGGCCACAGCAGCACCACATCTGTCCTGAGCCCAGCCTACACTGTCCTGAGCCCGGCCTACGCCTGTCCTGAGATTGGGTCACATCTGTCCTGAGCCCGGCCTACGCCTGTCCTGAGATTGGGTCACACCTGTCCTGAGCCCGGCCTACACCTGTCCTGAGATTGGCTCACACCTGTCCTGAGATTGGCTCACACCTGTCCTGAGCCCGGCCTACGCCTGCTCTGAGATTGGCTCACACCTGTCCTGAGATTGGCTCACACCTGTCCTGAGCCCCGCCCACACCTGCCCTGAGCCCCGCCCACAACAGGGAATCGTAAGCAATGAATTTTGAAAGTCACAGGTGACACCGGAACGTGGAAGTGATTTGTCATGGAACACCTACAGGATGTGAACCCTGTGCTACCAAAAGCTGTGGAGCGTTTGCAGAGGGGCAGGGCAGTACAGCAACCAGGGCACAGCAATGTTCTGTTCTCCAGGGTTAAGCAAGAACAGGACAGCATCCTGCTCCCCAAGGTTGTAGAATGCAACTGGGTTAAAAGCCAAGGAGACCTTAATTCCCTGCACAGAGGCTGTTCTAAGGCACTTAATGCAGTGTTTCTGATCTCTGCACCACACGCTTCATTGACATCAGGCCTTCTGCCTGCAGTAACACACATTCTCCTGCCTCATGGAATGCCAGCTTCCTGCTGAGACAGGCAGAATGAGGCACATCCCAAAACTTCCCACCCAAACACCTCTGTGACAGCACACGGTGGGAGCTGGCTCTCCAGAAGAACACTGAACTGAACAAAGCCAATCCCAGCTGCAGTCCCCAGTGTGCCTGTCCCCCATGGGCACACCGGCCCTGGGCACTGAGGAGACTCACGGGAGGTTTCAGTGCTGAGGGATGGGGCTATGATCGGTGCCGGGGCAGGGACTCCATGTGCACATTGAGCTTCATCTCGCTGTCCAGGATCTGAACCAGCTGCTGCATGGAAGGGAGGTGGCCAGACTCCAGCTTCGACCACACTGGGACATCTGCACACAACACACATGGGAGAGAAGCACCGTTACACTGGGAGCATCAGCAAACAGACAGAGCTGGTGCACACATGGAATTGAGGAGCTCTGGGAAGCTGTGAGTTGGTGCAGATCTATGGTGAGGAAAACACCTGAATCAACAACGCTTCCAGCCTCTGGCTATGCTGAACCCCAGCCCAACTAGGAGAGCAGAGTATCTAATGCTCCCATTCAGAAGTGTATCCTATTGATGGAGAGGTGCAAAATATCCACTGATGTTCTTTTCAACCTGAAAAGTCAGTAGTGTTCTCTACTAGTACTGATAATCTCATAACAGTAACAGATTCTTTAGGATTCCAAGGCTAAAGTATGCTGCAGAACAGTCAGGAAAGCATCTCATTGGAGAGCACATGCCCCTCGCTGATGGCTTCTTATTTAACACACATCACACACACAAAAAGAATACAACAGTAATTCCAAGGGATCAAATATCCCTCTGAGTAGGTTTTTACAGAGCCATTCTAGAATATCTGACATCTGTAAAAATTGATTTGTAAGACTGCTATGATTTTTGTCATTTACTGTGATAGACAATAGGAGATTCTGAACATCTGAATATTCAAATGGATGACAACTTCCACCTATCACATTTGGAACATAAATTTCCTGACACCATCCCTTATTCTGCCCACCCCACAGCTCTAACACGTGAACATGTGACACCCCTCAAACAAAGCCTCAGCTTACCATTCAAAGTGATTTCAAAAGCCCCAGTGGACATACACTGGTTCTCAATCATGTTGCTCAGGAAGAAGACCATCATGCAGGCATATACCTGGAAGGGAACAAAGATCCACACAGAGCTCACCATGTCAGCCACCCCTGCTGCTGTTCTCAGGTGCCTCTGAACTCCCTCTGGCCGCTCAAGGAATGCTCCCATCTGCAGACCCCTCCCTTTCCTCCTCTCACACAGACTGTGCACCTTGCCTTCCCCAGAGAAGCACCAAACCAGCTCCAAACCCACCAACTGGCGGCCCTGTGCACAGCTCTGGAGCCAGCAGAGCCAGCTGCACGGGGCTGGCAGTGTGACACACAGACACAGCCGGTCACTGTCACAGACATCTCCAGAGCACAGACCAAGGGCTCAGCCACCATCAGCAGATCAAGGCAAGTCACACGCGCGTAGGAACCATGGGCCCTCCTGCACGCCTCCAAGCTCCTCATCTGGAATTCTCTCTGCCTGTGGGTGACTACGGAGGAAAGGACAGCACCTTCAGCAGTGCAGCTCCCCCCTCACTGCCAGCACCTCTCTGGTTTCCTTCTCCTGTTCACAGCACCCTCACACAGGTCACTGCAGCCCCTGGCACGGCGACAGCAGCTCTGCCAGGCCCGGGCTTGGCACATTTAATCCACCTGAGAACATCAGGGCTGCAACAGGGAACAGCTGGGAACAGCTCCTGGGCTGCAAACTGCCCAGGAGCTCAGCACAAAGGGCTACAAATTTTAGTTCAGTGGGCTAAATCTGGAATAAGGTTTCTCTAAATCAGAGTGCAACACCCTGAATCTGCTGGCATCATCAGTACTGACTCACGGGGACATTCTCCCACAAAGTCATGCCAGTCTGCTCTCCAAAAACACCCACAACATCTCAAATTCATTTTTCTAACGCCCTTCTAATTGCTGCCTGATCTACTGAGAGTCTGATGGAAGCATCAACTGCAAAACAGTTACGAGACAACAAAAAAGAGGTGCTGTAATTTTGACATCAACAATACTGGCTTGAATTGCTACTCTTGAGCCGTAAAAAATAGAAAACTTTTATCATCTTTGTCAGCATGTTAACCACAACTGCCCCTCTGCAGTAGCAGCAGCTTGGAAAGAGATCACAGAAGCACACCTGGGTTTGTCAAAAGCATAAAGCACAACTGGTAAGAATTATTTCACTGTAAGGCTGTAGCATATGAAAGGTAAATCAGCCAGAACTGAGGGACTCACAGAGCACCCTCACGAAGTAACTCTGAAGCTGCCTTTTCAGACTAAGAGAAGCATGTCCATTACCTTGTTTTCCTGGCCCCACTGCCAGATGCTTGGAGCTTGCATGCCAAAGAAAGCAAAGGGGTCCTTGCCAACGATGATTAAGCCAATTAATACTAGTTTGAAGACGGACAGGAAGGATGCTATGTGCCTGTTGGAGACAACACACACCAGTGACTGAAAAAACCCCAACCCAAAACAAACCAACAAAACAAAAAAGCAACACACACGAACAACACCCCCAGTAAGGCCCTGCTTTTGCACAGCACCCCAGAAAGACATTTTCCCGTAAACCACAGACAGATTCTTTTGCTCCTCAGCAGACCTCAAATGGGACTTTGCTTTTAACTTACACATGCCTGAGGTGGATAGCAGGTTCTGTTTGTGAAGAAGCCACTCCATATTCCAGACACTTGTTGTGGAGCATTTCCCAGGGATGCAGAGCTCCCCAAGGCAGCCCACACCGAGGCCCTGCAGCCTCCCACCACCACACCGTGCCAGGAACGGGCCAACGACTGTTCCAGGAGCCACCCAGTAACTATGGCATCACTCCCCAGCGTGGGCACGCTGCCTTAACTAACAGCAATAACATTGGCTTGTCTTTTTCTGAATTTCTTTGGGCTTTCCCCCCCACAGCTGCTGCAAAGCCCACTCTGGCAGCCTCCCCCTTGAGGTGAGCTCTCCCTGATTCAGATACTAAAATTCAACTTTCCCTTCCTCTGTGCCCATAACCCATTAGAGGGATTTATCACTAAGTGCATAAGCCTGAGCAACAAATCGAATTTATGTACAGATATAGCATGAAGAAAAGCTGGGAAAATTCAGTGTTACAAAAAAAAGCTAAGTAATTTATTTTAGGTTGCATATGACAGGCCTCACCATACAGATATCCAGATAGTGATACTTGTATGGAAAGCTAAGGCAGCTGCCTGGAAGGCAGAAAATCACCCTGCTTGTATGTAACCACAACAGGAAATCCCCTCAAGTTTACATTTTCAGTATCACTTCAGTGTAAAAGTGGGTGTTTGTGCACTGAAAAGCAGACAGACAGGCAGCAGGAGGGCCAGGCTCACCTGTAGATAGGCTGAGGAAGGTAGTTCTCGCCCTCGATCCGGATGTCTGGGTACCGCTGGCTGATGACCCGCATGTACTCCTCAAACACCCGCCTGTAGCCTCAGGAGACACTGCACACAGACAGCCCTGTCACCACAGCTCCAGCTGCACACCAGCTCTGCCCAGCACCCCTCACACTCCCTTCCAGCTAAAACAGAACTAACATCTTGTACAGCACGGAGAAAACCCGACCTGCAGTGAAATTACACATCACAAATCCCAACAGGTAAGCCCTGGGTGTGAAACTGGTTTGCTCCACGTCCCAGCACAGACACAGAGCCCTGGAAACACCCACTGGGCACCACAGCACTCGCTTTCCCTGGAAAAATCTGTTAAGTTAGGATTAATTTAGGAAGTCGATGTAAGCAATCCCCTGCTCTGTGCCAAAAAAAAAAAAAAATTATATATATATATGTATATATATATATATATGTATATATATATATATATATCTTCACACAGAGACGGTTTTAGACGTCTTCTCTGGGACTGCCCAGACAGGCAGTGTCACTCCCAGCCACCCCCATGTCAGCACGACACAGGAACTTCAGAAGTTAAATATTGCCGAGCTGTCCTCTGCCTGGCCTTTCAGAAGTCGCCTCTATAAACCCGCGGCAAACCGCCAGACCCCAAACCCAGCGCTTTCCCCCGAGCCCTTCTGCAGCGCCTCCCGGACCCGCGGGGCCCGGCCAGGCTGTTCGTGCCGGGCCGCGGTGCGGAGCGCCCCCGGCCTGTTGAGATTTTTCTCCCCGCGAACAGGCCCCGTGCGCCGGGGCCGCCTCAGCCCCGCTCGGAGCCGCATCGGCACCAGCCCGAAATGGTGCAACGGTGCCCGAGCGCACCGACTGCAACACGGGCACTGCACCAAAATAAACACGATTACAGCCATTGCTAAGACATGGATTCCACCCAGGCCTTAGCCCCGCACTAGCACAAGGCCACACACGCCACGAAAGGGCCCGAAAAGCGGGTTTTATGGCGTAGAGCGGGACGCACGGCAAGAGCCGCCGCCCGCGGCCCGGTGCCGCCTCCCACGCTCCAGCAGGCCCGGACGCCCGGGCAGGTCGCCCGGGCCGGGGCGGCCCCGGTCCCTGGGGGTGGCCGCTCCGGGGACGACAAGAGGGAGCGAGGCCGCCGCAGCGCTGGGGGAAAGGAAGGAGAAAAAAACGAACGAGGGAGAGAGGGAGGGAGAGGCGACGGCCCGGCGGACGCCGCCATCTTGGCGGCCGCCATCTTGGCGGGCGCCCCTCACCAGATCTGGAACTTGAGCAGCGGCCCGGTGGCGTAGGCCATGCGCAGCTTCTTCGCGGGCAGCCCGCCCTGCTCCGCCGCCGCCGCGCCGCCGCCGCCCGGTGCCGCGGCCAGCCCCGCCAGCAGCACCAGCAGCAGCAGCCGCCGCAGCCCCGCCGCTCGCATCTCGCCGCCGCCGCCGCCGCCGAGGCACCGCGCGCGCCGCCGGGCCACGGGCACGCGCGCGGCGGGGGCGGGGCCTGGGCGGGGCCATGACCAAACCCCGCCCCCGCGCGCCCCCTGGCGGACACACAGCGCTCGGACAGCTCGCCCTCAATAAACGCTCTTTATTTTTATCTACATCCAGGTATTGCATAAAGATCGCTTCTCTTTTTACATATAATAAAGCTATCAAATGTCTTTATCGCCTTCCCTTCTCCCACCCAAACAGGGATAAACAATCTGGTTTAGGCAGTGTGTTCTCAGAAAAGGAGCGCGTTTCTCGTTGGAACGGCAGCAGAACTGGCTGATGGACACTCATCACTTGCTTACAGCTTAATGAGCACGAATCTTTAGGAAAACTGTTTTTAAAGTCAAATGAGCAGCAAACCTGTGGACTCTCGCACCCTCGGTCATTTTCTGAAACGTTTAACAAACTACATTTTGCATGAACTTTGTGTTAGCACCAGACTGGAGCTCAAGGAAGATTTAAACACCCAGTTCTAGGTTTTCCAGTTCCTTAAGGAGAGCAGCTTCTTTCTGAATCTTCTCCACCTAGAGCAGAAAAGCATAAAATGTCATAGATGTATTATAAAATGAACCTGGAATAAACTGTACAGATCTCGGTCATACCTGATTCTTCTCCAGCTGTTTGCCAGCAGCTGCCTGTTCTTTCAGCTGCTCAATTGCCTTTAGTTTCTGCAAAAAAAATACAAAAAGTCACTCTAACACAAAAATATTGGTGAAACAGGAATAGAAGAAAAGTTTTAGAAGTTGCTGCACTTGCAATCGCCTGGTGCATCTGGAGGCAGGTCAGCATGGAAGGCACAACCCCTCAAGCATCTCCACATGCTCCATCCAGAATTTCCCACTCATTACAGACTCATTTCTCTCAAGAACAGAACCTAGAGAATAGCAGTGCTTCTTCATCTCTGAAACAAACACCAGGCACTGTCTCACTGAAGGGCTCCACCACCATCCGTCTTCACCACACGTTTTCCTCAGAAAGCCTGGAATGCTAATCCAGAGACTGTGAGCAGCAGGAGGCAGCCAAGAGAAATGGGAAAGATTCTCTGGCCGGAACTTAACAATTTCTGTTCTGGAATTATTTAATGCAAGAATTCTCAAGACTGGCAGTAAACTCTGCACTCACACACAAGGCAAACCCCAAGGCACTGCCCCCTGGCCAGATGTGGGTCTCAAACACCACGGGATGCACAGAGCCCCTGTCTGAGCACCAACACTGCCAGCGCAGCCCTGACCTCAGCTGGGGACTGGCCAGAGCCTGAGGGTCAGCTTTAACTCTCCTCCCAACTGCTGCCACCCCTGATGGGGCCTGCAGGAGCCCTGGCACTGCTGCACAGGCTGGGAGGGCAGAGGGAGGTGGGTACAAATCTGGGACATTACCATGAAGGTGACATGCACCCTTCTAAACTCAGCTCACCTTACACACACACCAGGTCTGACAGACCAGCCCCTGCAGAAATACTGTCTGTTAGAAAAAGAATCTCTTCGCACCTTTTTCAAATTCTTTATCTTCTTGTCCACCTCAGGATCTCCCGTGGTCATGGCAGGCACAGTGTTCTGCGGGGCATTCTGTGGGGGTTTCACCTGGGCAGGGCCTTGGTGTGCATCAGCTTTGGCCTCCTGTAGACACATAAACACAATCTAGAAAATACCTTGGATTACAAAGAGACTGAAAAACATCCTTAATTACTTTAAGAGGATCCATTTAATATTTCTTCTTTCCCGAGTTTGCCGGTGAGTTCCAAAATCTGGGCATGACTTGCTCTGAGGTACTGCATTATCTACTGATCTGCTTTCCATGGACAAAGACTTATCTGGAACAGCTCACACACTGTTCGTTTAATTTGTATCTGCTTCCTCGAGATCCCAACCACACACAGCACAGGCAAACATCAGATTAAGGGTGATATGACAAACACATACACAAATATTTTACAAAGCAGACTGGGTCATTGTCTCTGAAGCAAAAGAAAGGGCTCAAAACCAGTGCTAGAAAATTTTAAAAATATTATATAAAATTATTGCTTCAGAGGTTTGTAGGAATTGGAAGGCAAATACCAAAAGCTGACTTTTATCTACCTAGTCAAAGAATAGTAAGTCCAGAAGTGACAGA
This sequence comes from Chamaea fasciata, assembly GCF_029207755.1. Lineage (NCBI taxonomy): Eukaryota > Metazoa > Chordata > Aves > Passeriformes > Sylviidae > Chamaea > Chamaea fasciata. The sequence goes on along the minus strand of NW_027094096.1, from coordinate 20,883,013 downwards.
CAGGCTGTCTCTGGTCTACCCTAAAAACACACCCCAGCCCGGACCTGCTGGGAACACAAAGCACCCAGCCTGCCCTTACATCCCACCAAAAAGCAAAACATATTCTGCAGGAGGTGAAAAGCGAGAATCACTCTGTCCCCACACTGATTTTAGCTAACGTTTGCAGCAGCTCAGCAAAGCTGTTACTTTTTAATCACCCTTTTGTACCTGCTTTACTCTGGTTAAACTTTGCTGCCCTTCCCACACTGCCAGACACACAACACGCGTGGAGGACTCCCAGTGCACACGCCACTGCTCTGAGACTGATTCTGCTCTTTGGGGAAACTAATTAACTAATTATCATTATACTTGTAAGAATGACTTTTGCAGTACCTGTTTAGCAGCTTTCTTTGCTTCATGTTTTCTCTGATTTTTGAGCGCTGTTTTAGACAGTGGCTTATCACTGCCTCCCAGCTGGGGTTTCATGTTCTGGGGTGGCTCATCCTCATGCTGCAGGATATGCAAAATGGTTAAAATCCCATATTCTGTGTTGGCACAGAAACCCCAAAATCTACCTAAGACAGCATCATATGCAAAGATGAACCAGAAAGAAACAAGAAAAAAAGAAAGGAAGTGGGAGGGAAAGAATGCACTCCTTGGAACAGCCAGAGAAGAGTGAAAAGGGTTTCAAACTCATCCACTCGAGTTTGCATGGGACTACCCGGTATGCCCTAATGACTTCACAGACTTCCAATAAAATACCAAAATCATTATGTTGTTTATCTCAGGAAGGAAATAAAATCCAAGAGGAATAATCTAGCACAAAATGACTGAAGCCTGGCATTTTGCTGTTGTTGACAGCTTTGTAACTCAAACTCCTGATGGCCAGAGAGGAAAGCTGAGTGCTGGGAGGGAAGATGGGGGGTTCTTTGGGGGGGCAGTGGGTGCTGAGAAGGGGGGTGCTCAGTGCTTTCAAGATAACTTTTAACTGTGGCACTGTATTGTTTTAATGCACGTGACAAGATTTTTTTCCCACAAAAATAAGCAGAATGATTTTACTGACTGTATCTCTGCCCCACTCCCTCTGCTCTCAGATGGTTTGTGAGAGCAGGCCTCAGCATGGCTAGCAGACTGCTCACAGGCTGAGTCTCCTGCAAAAGCACCAGGCTCAAAATCAAAGCTCTCCAGGACTCAAACATTAAGGGTGCAGCTGTTACACGGACTTAATTGCTACTCAGCCTACTTTGAAAACTTGCAGAAAGAAACTAATTGTACAAGCAGGTGACTGTACTGAAATGTGTTTCAGCTGCAGCTGACTTGCTAATGATCCAATCTCATTCTAGTAAGTACATTTACCTAATTAGAAAAAACAAAACAAAAAAAACACAACAAAACAAAAAGAATGGCTGTTGGGAGGCCAGTCAAGCTCCAAGGCTGGCTGGGTTCAGAACTGGCAAGTCAAGTCACCCAGATTAGAGGCTCCTGTCCTAACCAGAGCACTCAATTTCAGCACAGACCACACTTGGAGTTTAGCGTTTCAGTGCGCGTTGCAAAGAGTATTACAAGTGCTTGGTGAAAAGACAGTATTTGGGCCAAGGAGATGGGAGCTTTCTAGCACACATTCCTGCAAACTGCCAAAGAAGGTGACCAAAACCCCTCCAAACCCCCACAGCGCCGTCAGTCTGGTCACTCTTCTCACGCTGCTCCCTAAATCCACACACCCCTGCGAGGAGGCCAAGCTGCAGACAGACAGGAGACAGGAGCTCCCAGAGCAGGCTGCTACTCACCAGCTTGGAGCTAGCCCCGGGTTTGTTCCTCAGGGCGGGCGGTCTGTACGCCTGTGCCGGCCGCGGCTCGGTGCCGGGCTGCTCCCCGGGCAGCGCCTGGTACCGCACGGCCCTCTCGGGGAACACCCCGTCCAGGAAGGGCTGCCACAGCACCTGCCACATCTCCTCGTCAGAGGGCACCTCGTGGGCGTGCAGCACCGAGCCCGTGTAGTGCCAGACCTTGAAGCCGTTGCCCACGCGCAGGCGCGGCGCGCACGTGGCCGTGACGATGTGCTCCCCGTCGGGACACCAGGCAAAGGACGTGGAGTCCGAGGCCACCGGCTTGGAAATGAGCTTGTAGTTCTTAACGTCCCACACCTCCATCTGTCCCCGCAGGTTCCCAAACCCTGCCAGCACCAGGATGTGTCCGTGGGGGCTGTAGTAGACAGCGTTGCGAGGCCCAGTGCCGAAATCAAACACGGGGTCACATTTCAGGTTAAAAACCGTGGCTTTGGCGGGCATGAAACCATACACAGCACAGAACTCCACAGAATTGGGGCTCCAGGCAACATCGTAAATGGGGCCGTTCTTTGCTGAAGGAAAAGGAAAAACATGCAGCTGTTGGGAGACTGCGTTTTTTTCAGAACAAGCCAAAATAAAATCCATAGCGATTCTTCATGCTTTGCTAAAATGCTGTATTCTAATTACTGACAGTGAAAATTGATTGTACTAACAACAGAGGGAAAAACAACCTTGTATCTTCTGATAACTTCAGTTACAGTTTGCAACAATAACTGCAGTCATTCCAAATTACCTCTGTAGGGTCAGCACCAACACTTTAACAGTAAGCATAGCTTGACATGTAAAAAAAATCTGGTTTTTTTTCCTCAAGTATGACCTCAGGACCTTCTCAAATTGTCTCACTGGAAACCTGCGAAAACAGGAGTTTTATACCAGCTGGATAATAGTTTCTCTTCTTTCAACCTAAGAAATATTGTGTAGTTCAGCTTCATAGAGGCAAACAATAGTGATCTGAGTTATGTTTGGACCACGCTCATGCACAATATTTTGTAAGTCGGATTTTAATCTGAGTGAGCACACAAAAATGGCTTTACACATAACGATCAAAACTTAGTACTGTTAGAAGCTTTTCTGGGGGTTGAAACATTAGGAGATACCAAGGAATGATGAATTAGTGATGAAAACTCAGGTAAAATATCCAGAGGCAAATGCAAACCACAGGCCATTGTAGCTTTTCATTATCTGGGTATATTTACCCATAGTTCAGATAAATGCTAAGTGCATTTCTGAATCCTCAAATCCAGAGTTGACCCAAAATGTTCAAACTGAGTTAAATGGTTCATGCCTCTTGTCACTCTGAAGTCTCATTATCTTTAGAAACGAGGATGTATAATCACACTGTGTGTTCCCCTCTGAAACCTTTTCAGTGCCATTAACCCAATGCAACTCAGACACAGAGATGACAGAAAATGACATTTAGTGACAGCAGCAGCTGGAGAGATGAGGGCAGCTCCATGCAGGCTTCAGTGCTCTGCCAGAGCCTGCAGCAGCACCTCATCTTAGCTGAAAATGAAAAGCCCTCTGCAAATGCCAGTGTGCAAAAAAGCTGCAAAACTGCACTTCAAAAGAGATCCAACTCCACAGGGAATGAGGCACTCAAACTCCAAGTGCCCACCACTTGCTTTGATCCATTTGGGCTTTTCCTTGAAAAGGAATAACTAAATTAAATGAAAAGTAATGGTAAACTTCCCATTAAACACAGATGCAGTAGAAATAAAGAACGTTCTGGTAAGTATGTAGTTAACTAAGTAGTGTTCTCAAACTGGGAAACTGCTCCCAAAGAGATTCTATATACTGAGTCATAACCCCAATTCTCCTTCCCCAGTGGAGTTACCATCAAGGGGAAATGGGGCACAGGACGCTTCCGCATTTTTCAGCAGAAGGAGAACTGGAAATGTTCCCAGGCAGCATGGAAATCCCCAGTGCTCCCAAGCATTCCCAACAAACTGGCCTCCACAATCCCAAACAGGCCAGATGTTGGCACACAACAGCAAAAGCTTGAGAGAAGGAAAAAAGACCCCCACAGGGGAAGTTAAGACATGGACTTCCAGTTAAACTAGACACTGGAATTAAGCACATTCATCTGCTGCTCCCCAATGTCACTTCTATGTCTTTAAACACTTTCAATTTTACAATACAAAATAAAGGACTTCTGTTTTCCAACAGACATCAAAAAATTGCTCTCACTCTGCCCAGGCTCACTGAGCCACAGTACCTTGCATGTGTAAAAGTGCAGATAGGATTATTCTGTTTGGTGGCTCACATTCCTGCCTGTTATGGATTCTGAGACATCAACCTGGCTCATTCCTTAGCAAACGAGCATAGTTCCCTCACTGTGCATTTGAACACCTTCCCAAGCAAACTACCAGTATGTATTCACTGCAGGCGTTTGCTCTCTGCCATTGATATTAAGATGGCAAGTCTATTAAAGGTAAGAAAATTCAGCCACTGAAAATAAACCCAAACCAACCTAGAAAAAAGCAACATCTTCCTGCAGAGGAAAAAAGAAGAGGTAAAAAAGAAGAGGTAAAAAAGAAGAGGAAAAAAAGAAGAGGAAAAAAAGAAGAGGAAAAAAAGAAGAGGAAAAAAAGAAGAGGAAAGGCGAGGAAAAGAGAGAGGAAAAGAGAGAGGAAAAGAGAGAGGAAAAGAGAGAGGAAAAGAGAGAGGAAAAGAGAGAGGAAAAGAGAGAGGAAAAGAGAGAGGAAAAGAGAGAGGAAAAGAGAGAGGAAAAGAGAGAGGAAAAGAGAGAGGAAAAGAGAGAGGAAAAGAGAGAGGAAAAGAGAGAGGAAAAGAGAGAGGAAAAGAGAGAGGAAAAGAGAGAGGAAAAAGGAAAAAAAAAGAGGGAAAAAAAGAGGGAAAAAAGAGAAAAAAAGAGGAAAAAAAAGAGGAAAAAAAAGAGGAAAAAAAGAGGAAAAAAGAGGAAAAAAAGAGGAAAAAAAGAGGAAAAAAAGAGGAAAAAAAGAGGAAAAAAAGAGGAAAAAAAGAGGAAAAAAGAGGAAAAAAGAGGAAAAAAGAGGAAAAAAGAGGAAAAAAGAGGAAAAAAGAGGAAAAAAAGAGGAAAAAAAGAGGAAAAAAAGAGGAAAAAAAGAGGAAAAAAAGAGGAAAAAAAGAGGAAAAAAAGAGGAAAAAAAGAGGAAAAAAAGAGGAAAAAAAGAGGAAAAAAAGAGGAAAAAAAGAGGAAAAAAAGAGGAAAAAAAGAGGAAAAAAAGAGAAAAAAGAGAAAAAAAAGAGAAAAAAAAAGAGAAAAAAAAGAGAAAAAAAAGAGAAAAAAAAGAGAAAAAAAAGAGAAAAAAAAAGAGAAAAAAAAAGAGAAAAAAAAAGAGAAAAAAAAAGAGAAAAAAAAAGAGAAAAAAAAAGAGAAAAAAAAAAAGAGAAAAAAAAAGAGGGGAAAAAAAAAAAGAGGAAAAAAAGTGAAGGATTTTTTGTTAACAGGATATTGTTTCAGAGATGAGTTGATGAGAGAAGCAGCCCGGTAGGACGCTGCAGGAGGAGCTGCAGGAGGAGCTGCAGGAGGAGCTGCAGGAGGAGCTGCAGGAGGAGCCGAGGGTACTCACGCAGCTGCACCACGGCACTCTCCCCGCTGGCGTCCACGTAGTGCAGCGTCTGCTCACCGTAGTACGAGGCCCCGCTCTTGTCCACCTCGGTGCTGGCCACCACCAGCACGGCCGTGGCTGTGAACAGACAGAGCACACAGCTGCTGAGGCCACAGCAGCCACTGCACAGAGCCCCACAGGCTGAAACCAGCTCTGCCAGGAGCATCTGCTGCTTGCTGGTCTGATAATGCTGGTGTCATTCCCTTTTGAACTGAGTTTTTCCTAAACGCCAACACAAAAGGACTGAATACCTTCCTTTCTCAGATGGAAAATGTCAGCCCAGCTTATCCATTCAGTGCTAGATCACAAGCAAGTGAGCATCCTTTGCAGCCATAAAAAATTAATTAAATTACAGCAGAAACCAAACATCCTGATCAATCCTCAACATCTTCCGTATGCACATCTGCAATCCAAAGCTGTGTCCCTGTGGGGGGGCAGAGCAGGGAACCCTAACCCTGACCCACCAGGGCAAGGGCGAAGTTGCCCCTTCCCCCAGACACATGCCCCCCAAAATGTCTGGAGACATCAATCTTTCCTGTCTCTCACAGTCCCCACACATGGTTTCTACATGTGTCTAAAACCTTCCTTGTATTCCAAACTACGTGGGCTGAAGTAAAATGATTTGTACAAAATCATTCTGATACAGCTCACTGCTAACAAACAGCAAAGCACAGAGGCCTGTCAGCTCACCCCAGTTATGATATGTATGCATACAGATAATTCTACAAATTAAGATTTTACCATCGCATGAACTGTTATGTTTACAATTAAATTATCAACACAATAAAAATACATACAGGAATTTGTAATTCAACTGCAAAATTTACCAGTATGTATAGAATATTTTGAACTACAACATATAAAATGATGAAAGGCACAGAGAAGTGCTGAGCACTGCAGGGTGTGCAGAAATGCACCTCAGCAAGGTGTTATCGGCTGCCCTCAGGATTTATCAGCACGTGCAAATTAAACACAAACCCCACACAGCAACCAAAGTCAGTCAATCCAAAATGAGCACAATACAGAAGCGTCAGTACACAGCTGCTATACCTTTTTTGTTCCATAGCATGGTCACCTTGTCAGCTTTGAAGAAGCTTTTGTTGGCCAGTGCTGACTGTGGGCCTCCCAATTTGGGGTATTGGTAGAGCCTGACAAAGGATGGAGCACCTTTTCTGCCTGGCACATAAACAGCAACCTGAAACAGCCACGAGATTTCACTGCAGGTTAAAGCCTTGGCAGCACACAGCACATTTACTACCAGTACTAAAATCACAGTGGGGTCTTCTCTTTAAGAAAACCAAGAAAAAGATTGGAAGGTGGGTCAGAAGTACCTTGGTTGGCTGTGTTCCTGGGGACAACACGAAATCGCTGACCTTCTGCAAATGCAGCTTATTTGCAATGGTATCTGCCAAGAAAAAGGCCACAGATGTGTGATGTTAATGACAAACCACGTTCCCTGGACGCCCTAACCACACCCTTTCATGGGGCTGTCTCCTGGATAACACAGACCAGTAAAGACAATCACAAAGGATCTCTTTTTCTAGGCAAATAATCATTATTTTCCCATTTCACCACATCATTTTACCTACAAAACCGACTTGAATCAAGCCTATGTCTGAAACCCAGCACTTAGTATTTGGAAGTCCAAGAAGCCAAGGAAGCCTCTGAACCCGAGGTGAACACAGCTTGTGTCTGAAGCAGATATTCTTCAGCTTATCTGTGCAGGACTCAGTCACATTCAGGTGCCGTCACACAGAGCAGGGGCTCTCCCCTCACTCCTCCATGGGATAACTCTCCACAACAGGCTGCTCTGCCTCTTCCCACAAACAACTGATGGCAACAGCATCCCCCCACAGCTCCACTGCAGCCAGGAATGTGCACTGCCAGCAGACATCCTGCTGAGGCTGACATTCCATGCTTCCCACAGCCTGGTTAACATCAGCACAGCTAATTCTCAGGACACTGATTCTCTCATAGCCCTAATTCTTGTATCAACCTCATATTTAAAACAAAACAAAAAATGCAAAACTAAAACCACATGCTGCTGTTCTCCCCTCAGTTTTCTTTAATTCCTTCACATTTTTGTTCTGAATTTTTATCTTTCCGCTTTTTTCTTCCCCTTTCCCTTTTCAATATCTATTTACTCCAGATATTTTACCACTAAGAGTAAATCTCCTTGGCAAAAATCTCCAGGCTTCACTATTTCATTTTTGCCATCAATTTTTTAATGAACCATTTTTAAGAGTCTATTGACAGAATATGCACAACCCAAGGAAGTAATCACAGCTCACATTTTCTAACAGCAACTTCCTGGATCTCATTAAATGAGAAACAACATGGAATCAGTCCTCTTTAATTGAGAATCAGATGCATTTCCTATCATGTCAGTCAGTTAAAAGATAAATAAGAACATGAAAACACACGTCATTAAAGCACAATGATTCTGAATTCCACACTGAAATATAATGTAGGCAGCATTTAGAATAAAGGGCAAGCAAAGGATAAACGAAGAAAAACCACCCCTCAAAAGAAGCAGCATTTACAAAAGGAATGAAATGTAGAGAAATACTCGCGTACTGAAGTTGTTGTTTTCAAAGAAGTGCACTTCATTGTTCACATTCCTGGCACAAATGCTTTCATCATCTGCCCAGCAAGGGCACCTGCACATCAAGGGAAAAGTCAGGAACACGAAATTATGCTCATCATTAGCAATCCAGGATTGTTTTTCCCCTCTGTTGTGAACCCATTAGGTTCAAACATGACACATTTAATGTGGATAAATAACATCTGCATAGCAAGAAATATACAAGGATTTGGTTATTGTCTGCCCAGCTTTCCTCTGTGGTGCAAGGCGAGAGTGAATTTACAGTGAAATTCACACAGACACTCACAAGCACAGATTCTGGCTCTCAGTTAGCAGCAGGCACTGCTCGAAAAGCCAACATCACACTAACAGCTCCATTCACCCGGATCAGATTGTGAAAACCACATTTCTTTGTAAACAATTAGCATCTGGAAGGCTTATTTACCAGTTCTGCATCTTTTTCTGTATAAAAGACTTCAAGCATTTTCCAGTTCTCAGGTCATGGAGCTGCAGGTTGGGCACCCCTGCTGTGCCATCCTTAGCAGCTGCAAAAAAACAGAGTGAGGCTTTGAGGGTTAAATCAGCTTCAGCCCCACATCCCACCTCCCTGCTAACACCCAAACACACAGCGACTTCCTGCAAGCATGCAACTTCTGCCCCTGAGGGACCAAACCCACGAATGCTGACTGCTGTACCTGTCACCCTCAGTCTGTCTGCAGAAAACTCACACCTGGAGGTGAAGGGTTTCTACACCCCACTGCACAGCTGCAACCACTAACACCTGCACAGCTTTTTAATCCAGACCAAAACCCATCCTCAGGGCAAACCGTGGAGGCATGTTCTCACTCCAGTGTTTTGCTCTCACAGGTATGAGGTGGTTTTGTCCATTCCACCACAGTCACAGCTCTCTCTGCAAGCCATGCAAAATGGTTCTGCTGCTTTCAAACTGTCTGTACCCTCCTCCTTACCCCAGCCTGCCTGCTGCTGTCAGTGATTTACAGCAGGCCCAGAACAGCTTACTGACAGCCACAGCTTGTGCTGCCTTCTCTTACCCAACAGCCTGTCCTGGTCCCCAGTCCCCCCAGAGCCCAGCCCTTCCCTCCCAGAGCACATTTACACTGCCTGTGGCTCACACAGGACTGCAGCTCCCAGAATCAGGAATAAAGCTGAGGGCACAGAGAACACTCCAGCCACGGGCCCCAGGACACAACTCCTCCGGGACAGAGCACCACCCCCGTGCTGCCTGCACAGCACAGTGCCCCAGAGCAGTTCCCAAAGTCCAGAAAACACATCACCAACTGCCAGAGTAACCATGATGGGCCCGTGCACTCTGACGGAGCGTGGGTGAGCAGGGCCAACGCCAGCGGCTCTCAGACAGAGGCATCCCCTCCTCTCCTGGGCTGCTGGCTGCCCACAGAGCTCTCTGCACCCCTCCTGCACTGCTCATTTGGCCAGTAAATGCACTGCAGAGGCCAGCAGGCACCAACCCAGCATGCACAAAGCCTGTGCTGCCCCAGCAGGCGCAATACTCACTTGCATAGGCCTGCCACGTGGCCAGGACATTGTTCTTTGGCGAGAACTCAAGGCAAACTGTCTTTGGGAGATCAAAGGAATGCAGTAACTCAGCTCTGGTGATATTAACAACATTGACTCTGGAACCAAAGATGGCATTTCAATAAAACATGAATACAATAGCTAATTAATAGCTGAGAGAATTGTTCAAGCATTTGTCTCTTCTAGATATGCCCCAAATCTGGTCTCTTCTTTTGACTAAATTTTTCCAAGAGCACATTTTAAAACCGGAAACCCAAGCATGACAGAAACCAGGAAAAGTAACCACTTGTCAAAACACAACACACATTTTTGTCTGCAACACATAAGCTGTAAACAGCAGAGTGAACTCTACAATGCACCTGACCTGTAAAACAGGCACCTTGTAACATTCACAAGGTGTACAGACTCGTTATTTTCTGTGGACTCTGCTAACAGATTAATCCCACAGACCAGGTACTGAATAAAATAACACCCCAACAAAGCAAGCACATCCAGACTGCACGGGAATGGGTGCATCATAAACAGAAGAACAGTAAATATTCCATCTGACAGTCAACAAACAAAGCCACTAATGAAACAATAAACTCCATTTAAAGTGTACATGCAAACACCAGCATTAACAGCAACCACCTTTACACAGACTGATTCTATTTATTTCATATGAGCTAAAAAATGAAGATAATAAAATGCACCCACTTTTCTCCATTGCACCAGGCAAAGAGGGAGCCATCCTTGCTAAAAGCAACAGCTTTGCAGTTTTTTCCAGAAACCCTGAAGAAATAAGAAATGCACGTGAGTATCCAACAGTGCCACAGCTAAGGTTTCCTTAACAAAAACCAACACAGCAACACTCCTGCTGTGCTCCTGAGGAGCCCTGTGCCAGGGACTGTCACCGGGCAGGGAGGGCTCAGGCCAGTGCAAAGCCTTCCAAACCACCAGTTTTCTGAAATCACTAATATTCCCACATTTTTCAGTTCCAGAGTCTACCTTTACTTTCCAGAAAGGAATCCCCTCTGTGCAGTGGCAGCAGTACCTTTGGAACGCCGTGCTCTCGGTGAAGCTGGGGGGCCCGTTCACCATGTACAGCCCCTCGGAGCCTCTCACTGCAGGGGGACACAAACAGCTCATTTCAAACGCGGGAAATTGCCCAGAGAAGATTTTTTTTTCTAATTTGTGAATCCCGAGACGCGCATATTCTTTCCCACACTTGCTCTAAGTTAATTCCAAGGCATAACCCAGAGAGCCGCGTGAGGGGAACGGGCTGCTGTTCACAGCTTACAGATACAAAAACGGGAAACCCGCATCCCTGATGTCGGGGTCGGTTTGTACAGTGAGACTCCGAAAAGGAACGGACTTTTGGGAAGGCCCCCACCTCCCGCAGCGGACCCTGCAGCGCTGCCCCCGGCCCGGCCCCGCGAACGCTCCCCGGGCACCCCGGAGTGAATCCCCGCGGCTGCAGGACGAGTCCCCACACGGGGCCCCGGGAGCCGCGGGGAGGGCGGCGGCGGGGCGGCTGCTCGGGCACGGGCCGGGGGGAGCAGCGGCAGCCCCGGGGAAGGCCCGGCGAGCCCCGACCAGCGCCGGCAGCGGCACCGTCAAGAACTCCCCGACCGGGGCCGGACTCGGCCACGCCGCGGCAGCGCACGCTGAGGAAGGGAAGCGCGGCGGACACCGGCGGGCACCGGGCCACCCCAGCGCATCCTCGCCCGCGCCTCCCGCGCCCAGCCCCGGCCTCGCCGCCGCCCGGGCCCGACGCACCAGCGAGCAGCGGCGTGGGTGGCGCCATCTTGGGGCGCGGGCGGAGCGGCGCTTCCGGTTCCGGGTCGGCGCAGCGGCCGCGGCTCGCGCCACGTTCCCGGGCGGGGCGGGGCCCGGGACGCGTGCGCGGGTTGGCGCGCGCGGCCCCGCCCCCGGCGCGCTCCCGGCGTGCGGCGCGCGCGGTGCTGACGCGGCAGCGGCGGCCGGGCCGGACCGGGCCCAGCGCGGACATGGTGGCCAAGCAGCGCATCCGCATGGCCAACGAGAAGCACAGCAAGAACATCACCCAGCGGGGAAACGTCGCCAAGACCTCGGTGCGTGGGGCCGGGCCGGGCCGGGCGGGCGCGGGCGGGGGTGGCGGGGCCGGGCCGCGCTGACAGCCGTGCTGTGCCCGCAGAGAACGGCCCCGGAGGAGAAGGCGTCGGTCGGGCCCTGGCTGTTGGCGCTGTTCATCTTCGTGGTCTGCGGATCAGGTGAGCGGCCGCGCGCGGGCGGACCGGGCCAACGGCGGCTGCGGGCGTCGGTGGCGGCTCGGGCCCGCTCCTGCCCCTCGGAGCCCGGTACTGCTCCTCGGGGCCCGGCACTGCCCCCGCGGCTCCGGCACTGCCCCTCGGGGCCCGGTACTGCCCCTCCGGCACTGCCCCTCGGGGCCCGGTACTGCTCCTCTGTCCCCGGTACTGCCCGTCCGGCCCCTCCGGGCCCCGAGCTCGCTGGTGGCGCTGCCCGGCGAGCGCTCCCCTCTCCGCTCTCTTGCAGCCATCTTCCAGATCATCCAGAGCATCCGGATGGGCATGTGAGGGGCCGGTCCCGGGCCATGGCCCGCCGGCCCCGGCCGCCGCCGCAGCTGCCCGGGAGCGGCCGTGTCGCATTCCAGGTCCCTTCACGAGTCATTCCGAGTTTTCTAGCCCGTGCCACAGTGCCTTGAACAGCACCACATGTATAAAGCAATAAAAGTCTATTGTTGATCTACAATCGTGGACCTACTTATTCGCTGAAGATCCAGCCTGGTCTCTGTAATCCGTGGTCCATAGGAACTGACATCTGTTGTAAACACCGCTCCCAGGTCGGTGTCACCCTCGCTGTATAGCTGGAATGGTTTTGTTTGACGCTGGAAGCCAGGATCGCTGTAGAGGCTGGAGCCCGACGTGCAGCATGTTCCCGAGCCGCCTCCGGGCTCCGCAGCCCCGCCGTGCATCCTCCGTGTGCGCGGGGCGGGCCCACTGCAGCATGTGGCAGTGCCCGCTCTCCCCACGCCGCGGCACCGCCCGTAGCTTTGTCCTAATCCCCGCGAAACGCTTGTCTGTGTAGGGTAGTGGGGTGGGGAGGACCCGGCGCGGCCGGCGGCGGCTGCTCCCGGCAGGAGCCCGTGGGCTGCGGGGGCACCGCGGCCACACCCGCGGCTCCCCGAGCCTCTCCCGGCCGTGCCTGTGCTGTAAATACTTCTTGGACAACTTTCAACAAGTGGTGATAGTTTTAAATTTGGCGATGTTGTGTGGGAATACTGGGTGCGGGGGGGGGGGGTGGACGTGCTGCCCCCCTGCCCGCAGTTCTGCTTCTGTATGTGCAGCCCCTGCAGAGTGTGGTGTGTCTTGCAATATATATTTAATCCTATTTAAGGTAAAACCTGCCTTCAACTCGATTTCTTTTAACAATGGATCCAGTACTTAACTGCTTCCCTACTGGTGATCACAGTTCCTTCTTCTGTAGACGACTGTAACTTGAGATCACATGGAAAATGCTGCTATTGATCATATTTCCCTGCTGATGGCCCTGACTCCTGCTGGCTCTGCTGTCTGCGTGGTGACAAAGGTGGTGGGGATTGCTCTGCTGGTGCACGCAGTTGCTAAAGGAAGATTTCTTTTTCCCAGGTTTCTTAGTAGAAGACAAATTTTAAGTCTGGTTACACTAGAAATAATAGAAAACTAAGTGGGTTGAGGTTAATGAAATGCCTGTTAGCTGTGAAGGAGCAGGTCTTTTGTATGCATTGTATTTGCATATGGAATCATCGGGACTGGTGTAAGCCGGGGCCGCCCCAGGGCACGGGGACCTTGTGCTGGGACACTTGTGTGCTGTGGCGGGGGAAGTCTGTATAATCGCTGACTTTAAATAAAGTTCTTTTCAAACGCAAGTTGTGTTCACTCTGACGTGGGCAAAGCTCTGCTGGGTGTTGAAACTCGGCTATTAACACCAAGCAGGGATTAATTAGCTTTCCCTGAGAGGAGCTGCCGTGCCATAGGGCAGCCCCTTGCTCACCTGTCTGGGTGCTGGGCCACGGGGCCCGGGCTGGGGCTGCCAAGGCTCTGGATACACCCAGCCACTGCTCCCCTTCCCTCTGGGGCTCAGCCCACCGCCCACAGGGGTTCGGCAGGTGCCTTCTCCTCACCCCTTGTCTCTGCCTGCTGGAAATGCCACAGGTGCCCCGGGGGTGTGAGCAGCTCCTGCTGCCGCTGCAGGAGTCATTGGCTGTGCCAGCACAGCAGCTGCTCGAGGGCTGTGGGAACCTGCAGGGTGGTTTGTACAGGTTAGTTCCTCAAAGTTCGCTAAATTCTTTCTTTGGTGCAAGCTGGCCGCAGAGGTGTGTGCAGTGCTGTGCCCTGCTGTGTGAGCGGGCACAGGCAGCTGCAGTGCGGAGCTGGGGCTGGGTGGGGGCATCTCTGGAGGGGCCTTCTGGCCCCAGCCGTGCTCTGGCTCCACACATCCAAGTACAAAAGCTGCCAAACACCGCGCTTCTTTCTTACCCAAGGCTAACACAGCAATCCCCGAGTTTATTTCCCCTCGTGAGGTGCAGGTTCCCGTTTCCAGGCAGCGGCAGCTGACTCGTTCTGACGTGCTGGCTGTGCCACAGCTGCGGATGCTCGGCTTGCCGAGGTGACGTCATTTACCACCTGCAACACACTCGTATCTTTTTCTTTTTTTTTTTTTTTCTTTTCTCCCGTGAAGCATTCTCAAGGCTGGCTGCAGGGCCGCGCTTCAATAACGCGTCGGGAGAGGCACACGGTTTGCTTTCCAACGCGAGAGGTGCCTGCTCTCCTGCCAGGCCTTTCACACTGCTGGAACCGCACAAAGGGCTGTAGCCACGTTCCCGGCGCCGTGTCCGCGTCCCGCCCGTCTGCGGGACGGGCTGCATCTCGCAGCACACGAGGGGACCGGGCGCGACAGGAGCCACGCGTCCCCCGGGAACAGGCGCGGGGGGAACGACGCCGTGAGCAGCCCCCGAGCCGGGGCGGGAGGCCGGGACGGGTGGCCGCAGCGTCGCTGGCACGGAGGGCCCGAGCGACGGGGAACCGGGCCGAGGCAGCGGCGGCGGATCCGGGGCTGCGGGGATGGCCCGGGACTGGGACCGGGACCGACACCGAGACCGGAACCGAGACCGGGACCGGGCGGCGGCAGCGCGGGGACAGCCCCGCCCCGCCCGACAGCGCCGCCCCGCGGCCGCCGCAGGCCCCGCTGCGCCACGGCCGCACCCGCCGGCACCGGCCGGGAAAGGGCCCGGGAAAGGGTCCCTGCTCCAGCCGGGACAGGGTCTCTGCTCCAGGCACAGCCCACAGCGCCGGCCGCAGCCGGGGAAGGGCCGCTCTGTGCTCACCTCACCTGGCACCTGCCCCAGAGCCGCCTGACTGCTGTGCCAGCCTCCTGCACACGCTCCCCTCCGAGCCAGGGCCGCGACCTTGAAGCTCTCCTCAGTAAGCGTTTCCTCCGCCTCCTCCACTGTTTCCGTAGGTTTTCCCCGCATCTTCAGTCACATCGTCTCCGAGACGCCGGGCCGAGCTCAAGAGCCCCCTCTGCCCAGCCTCACTGCACCGTGACACCGCGACTGCAGACCGCTCCCAACCCGTGCTAAAGCACACGCAGCGGCTGAATCCTTTATACCAAAGCTATGGAATAATCGTCGAGGACACGTGTTAGAGCACCCGCATTGCTCTGGAGAGCCGGCTCCCGCACAGGCAGCCCCGGAGCGGGGAGCAGCGGGGCAGGCAGGGCTCAGGGCAGCACCAGCCCTGGGGCACCCAGGCTCTCTGCCACTGACACCACGACGGTATCACTGTGAAAACTGCTGCTCCTTTTCTTCAGGCCGCCTCTCGGGAAGAGCCCGCAGCATTCCCAGACCCTTTCTACCAGTCCACAGTGCTCTCAAAAGCCGAGCTGCTGCCCCGAGCTGAATACAGCTTATCTCTAGGAGAAAATGAAACACAAACCCCCCAAAAGCAAACCTGACAGGAGCAGAGCAAAGCAAAGGCATTCTAACAGGATCAGTTCAATCTTCGTTTCATCCCCTTTCAGATTTACTAAATGCTTTTTGCTTTTGGAGAAAGCGCCTCTGCAGCACTTTCCCCGGTGTGAGGGATGTGCCTGTCACTGCCTCACCTCACACACAGGGAACAGCCACTCCCGGGGCACAGAGCTGCCCGGGACTGTCCTTCCTCAAGGGCTCAGTGCTCCTCTGCTCCCAGCAGAAAAATAAGGACCACCTGAGTCAGGTTCAGATGTCTGTTCTGTTTCACTCCAAAGTGAACTGACAGAGTGTATCCTCCACAGAAGTTTTAATCAACTACTCACCTGAGGGACTCTTGTTCCCAGAAAACCCGGGTTGTGCCTTTTTTCTTCCTTTACCAGCATCATCATCACTGTGCAGCTGGAGCAAAACACTGATGGCACTGGAGAGGAAACACACAAAGCTACTGGAATATTTGGTTTCTAATCTGTGTGCACTAAGGTCTCACAGCCGTGCTCACAGCACAGGAGGGCAGCGAGCAGAAAACGCCAATCCACACCAAATGGAAAGATTATTTTGGTGTTATTTCAGCAAGAACTTATTAATAAGCACAACACATGGTTTGTTTGAACTGTGCTGAACTGATGCTTACCAGGAAGGAGGAGGTGCTTCTCAGTTTCCCGGGCCACTGACACTTCTTTGAGATCTGAACACACCAGAACTTGCAGTTCCAAATGTTTCTTCTGTTTTAACTCGGACATAAACCTGAGCAGAGTTAGACCTGCTAAGGGCTCAAGTCAGATGTGCTAAGGTGCTGAAGCAGACATTCACAGTTAGTGACTCAGCAGGCCCAGATGTTTATTTAGAGCCATCAGTGCAAACCCAAACCCCTAAAGCAGCCACTGACAGCATCAGAAGATGCTTCTCCTAGAAGAGAAGAAACCAGTCTGTTGCATGAGAAGTGGAAACCCTGGCACTGGTCTGTTACTGCCTCACTGACACTGCATTTCTCCATTTTGTTCAGAAAAGAGCTACTGAATTTAATTATACTGCAACAACATCTACAGCCAAAAAAGTCAACAAAACTGGTTTAATTTCAGAAAATGTGTTAAAATATATATATATATATTTGTACATCAATTTGACACACCGTATTAGTTTACACAAATGATGGTCTTTCTTGAAACTGTATTTATGAAATGTACATTTTTAATTTAAATACTCAGTATACACTGCATTTAATCTGCATGTTGCATTTATTAAATACATTAAATCTGCAATGTAACAAAACGTTTTCTGCATACGAAATTCAAAACACCATTTTAAATGAACAAAAGATGGCTCACTTCATTTATTTGTTTTAACAACTAGTGCCTAGCACACTAGCTTAGCTCCACCAACACCAGCTGTTCTTTCTCTTTATTGACATTGTTCACAGACTAGTACATATTACACTAAGAGTGCTGGATAAAAACATGAGGTACGGAAGTGGTTCAAAGATTACAGGTCATGCAGATCATGCGAGACAGCAAAGAAAGTCGTGAATGAGAAAACACTAAATAAAAAATACATAAAGAATGTGCATTATAAAATAAAAAAAAAGAAAAAAAAAAAAGAAAAACCAAACCAAAACAAAAAACCAACAACCAACTCAATTACACAGCTTTGCTTCTTTGGTTACAAAGTAGGTTGAACAATTTCACAGCTTTTTATTCCCACCCAAAAAACCAAACCAAAAAACGAAATGTCAAAAAGCAGAGGAATCATGGCCCCTTTCTCTCTATTAGAAAGTAGAAACAGAAATGAGCAAAGTTTTCTTCATCAAAATAGCCCATCACTTATTTATTATATCACAATGACTGGTGACTACCTGTACAGATGCACTATGGTCTTACTTACACTCTATACAAAATTTACATTCAAGCTGGATCTTTACTACCGTAAATAAATACCAAAGGCCAATTGCCATTAGTGTTAGAAATATGCCAGGATTCTTTGTTCAATTATTGCCTAGACATTGTATCTATTAACGCAATCCCATCTATCATTTTACCCATACAGACATTTATTTAAAAAAAAAAAATTCAAAAGTTCTGTGACATTGTTCATGTACATTATGAAAATAGCAGCCCTGTAATAAATAAAACAAATAAATGAAACTAACATAGGCAAATGTTACTTATATGAAAAGAACAGTGGCTCTGAAGAGGAATTGTTGCTCCTTACCAGACAGCAAGGCTCAAAGCAACCAGGAGGAGCAATGGGAACCTCACGGAGCCAGCCGAGCTCCAGCAGCCCTCCCTCCTGAGGGCCGGCGAGGGTGCCAGGCCCCAGGGCGGTGTGGGGACACGCCCCAGCCTGCAGCCACAGCGGGGGCAGCTCTGGAGGGTGATTGTCTAATACTGAGAAGGCCAAACACACGGAGAAGCAGGCTGCTGGCACGGGGAGCAGGGCCGGGCTCACGCCGAGGAGACGTTGGGCTGCGCGGGCTGTGACGTGCTGCTGGGGGCGGCCTGCTGGCTGGACAGCTGCGATAACTGATCGTTGTTGGACAGGGATTTCAACAGTGCATTTTCTCGTTCAAGTAAAGAGTTTCTTTCAACTAATTCTTTTATTTGTTCCTTCAGGACTTCCACTTCTTCTCTCACTGCATACATCAAATGGCTTTTCACTAGATCCTGCCAAGAACAAGCGGACAGTTACATCACGGAAAAGAACAGTTTCCTTCACCCCAGTCCCAGGACTTACTGTCACTGCTTTCACTGCAGTAAGCCCGGAAAAAAATTCATGAATAAATCAGCCTTTGAGCACAAACAACCCTGCCGTTTTGTGAGGTGGGCCTGGTATCAAAAGCTTTGTCTCCAGCACTTCAGGTCGCTCCAGTTATGTGGAAGCCGAGGAGGAGAATGGCAGCCCAGCTCCTCAGAAGGAACGCACCAGCTCTGATGCTGTGACCTGGGGTGTGAGTCTGCGGTACACAGGCCCACTCACTGAGGTGTATGAGAACCAAATCAACAAGAAAGCCTTTACATAATCAGAACCAAAATCCAACAGCTCTCACTGAAGCTGAGCAGCGTGTTAAGGATGGCATACCTGACCCTTCAGGAAAACTAGAAATGAACTTGGCTAGAGTAACAGACTGAGATATGCACTATATTTTCAGTACTCCTTCAAGTTCAATCACCTGGTTCACAGCAATTTGTAAGGAAATTAACTGAAAAACATTTCTGGGCCAACAGTAAAAGCAATAATGGTTTGTGGTCGTTCATAGTTCATACAGAAAATCCTTTTTTCAATTGATGTTCTCAGTCTGACCCACCTGGAGGGATATCACAGCCTCACAGAAACACAATTCAGCAGAAAATGCTCAGTGATGAACCACATTAATCCTATTAGAAAAAACAACTTTTATTTTACTTACCATTGCCTGTTCTATTTTGTTGTCAATGGCAACAACACTTGCACCAGACGCACTGTAAATACAATGAGAAAACTCTGTGAGTGTTATTTTATCACTCAGGTAAAACTGTGCACCTGCAGGACTCCTGGATCATGCTGTCCCTGGAAGGTTGAAGCTTGGAGTCAAGAATTCAGAATACATTCATAGGGGGGTGTCCTGTGTTCCTCCCACCCCTCACCCCACCCAGCTGCCCAGTACAGCTGTGACTCACAAGAAACACTGCTCCTGCAGTTTATACCTTCTCATACTGGGCTTATGGCACTCAGAACCATAAAAATGCATTAAAATAAACCCTAAATCAACTGCTTTGATTCCTGGCCTCATTTTCCAGCTTTCTCCACTGAGGAAAACAAGAATTCATGGGATATTAATGGGATTCTTACCACCAGCACTATTTCTTCCAAACTGTTTTTGTAAAGCAATGAAGAAAAAAATCCTGTTGTAATATTTTTTCTCTGGATTCACTTTAGTCCACCTTCCAGGTAAGGTGCCCCTCCTGGCTCAGCACTGCCCCTGCAGCCTGTGGCAGCAACCAGCAGCGACCAGAGCCCTGTGGCCACTTCCTGGCTCCCACAGAATTGTCCCTGGATCCTGACAGCTGACAAACACACGGCCGTGGGTCACAGCTAGGGCCAGGCTTGTTCCACACTGGTGCAGAACATCCACCAGCACACCCCAGTATACTGTTAGGTGTGTATTTACTGTGCCAACAAGATCCCAAACTGCACTTCTGAATCCTGCAGGACAGAAATCCAGCCCTCAATAGCTCGGGTCTGTTTCCATGTCATGCCACAAGCACACAAGCCAGCCCCTCACTCACAGCTCTGGAGCAGAGATTTCAGCAGGCTGGGGTGTCCCTGTTCTCCCACAGACCCTGGTGTCTGTCCAGGGAGGAGCTGCAGCTCTCCCCAGTCCCTGTTCTCCCAGACTCAGGTCTCTCTGGCCAGGGAGGAGCTGCAGCTCTCCCCAGTCCCTGTTCTCCCAGACTCAGGTCTCTCTGGCCAGGGAGGAGCTGCAGCTCTCCCCAGTCCCTGTTCTCCCAGACTCAGGTCTCTCTGTCCAGGGAGGAGCTGCAGCTCTCCCCAGGGCACGCAGGGCTGCAGCCCACAGCAGCCATCTCCCTTCCCAGCCCGGCTCTCAGGGTCCCATTTCCCACCCAGCTCTGGTCTGACACAGGCAGCAGTTCCTGGGCTGTGACAGCCCCACCAGTGAGAGCTGTTGATAACACTCCCTGCCATGGACATGGCTATCAGCAGTGTGCAGCCACGTTTAGGAAAGTTAACTTGGGGAAAATGCAAGGGTTGCAGTCATGCCGGAAAACTCGCCTCACTGGAATTGTGCAACTCACCAAAATCAAGTGTTAAGGAAAAAAACCACTCAAAGCTTTTTACAAAGAGCATGTCAATGTGCTCAGCAGTACTAGTCACAGGTGTGAAACACAGCTCAGCTCCTGAAGAGTGATACAGGTCAGAGAAGTTAATTTTAAGGCTCCCACAGAACTGTCAGTACCAGCATGGGGCTTTTACAAGCAGAGGGCATCGAGTTTGTAGACTGAGGGAGTAACAGCCTCTGCTTCTACAGAGTCAATCTTGAAACTCAAACCAAAAGCGCTGAACACCCATTTCAGAAGAAAATTGTTCCAGCTTCTTAGTGTCTTCTAAGCCTCTTTCAAACCCTAAACCTCCTCAGAATAAAAGCTATTTGTAACTCATGCCAAGGGAAGAATTCCTTTCCATTTTGAATTAACCTACATCAGACTCATGTGGCACAGTCAGAAGTATCTGTGTTCATGAACCACAAAACCCCAAGACTCCATGTCCTCTCACAGTCCTCCATGGACACCACTCTACAGGTCAGGTGAGGCAGCTCTAAGAGGTAACAAGAGGACAATTAAAGCCAACACCACACTTGGCAGCGGGATCTACTTCCCCATCTTTGCAGCACACTCACACAACTTTTGTCAATACCCATCTAGTCAAACTCGAGATTGGAACTTTGTTCTTCTACCCCTGTTCCAGCTATTTTGTAGTGTGATTATTTTAAAAAATAAACCCCAGTACATCACTCCAAGTAAAGGCATTGAAGCAGTTCCATGAGAAAGACAGGCAGCCTTCCCTCAGCCCCCCAAAGAGCTGTACCTGCGTGGGGGACTGCAGAGGCACCTCTCCCCATGTACCTGGTGCTCTGAGCTCCCCTCTGCCTGCTGGTTGCTGTAGGGACTGGAATGCGCCAGGGAAACCAGTGCCTCACCACACACACCCCACATGTGACACACCACCAACAGTGCTGGGAGCTCTAAGCTCTTATACACTGTTTTGTAATGTTCCTGCTGCCCTCATCCCCAGAGCAGCTGAGTCTGGATTCCAGCCCTGCTCCCCCCCAACTCCAGCAGGCAGAGGCTGGGACCACACAGACCCCCACTCACCCACCCAGGAGAAGCTCCACACTGACAGAGGGTGCCTCAGTTTGCCACCAGGATAAAACCTAAAAGCTGACTACACTCCATGTCACTTTCTAAAAGCAGGTGAGAATTAGCTGCTATGGTAGCACAATTCCCATATGATTTTGTTTTCATTCATCTGACAGTGATCCCAACACCAGTGAGCTCCCGTGGGACATGCATGAGCAGAGCCCTCCAGTGACAGCTACTCTTATGGGAAACGCTGAATGTGCTGCCAAATCTTAAGATTTTTTTTACTTTTCTCAAATCCTAACCTCTTGACATCAAATTCCAGTTTGCATAGAAATATTTTATCCCATGGCTGCAGAATGACACTTATAAATACAATCCAGTCCTTATGAAAAGGCCAGGAAGAAGCCCCCAAAAAAATCTCTCAAATAAGCCTTTTTGGATGACTGAATGGAGAAAGAGTCTGACACATCCTGTGAGTGCACCATCCACTGTAAAGCCAATGCCCCAAATTGCAAATCCTGGAATTAGAAGAGGACAGACTCCATTTAGCTCTTGTATAAAAAGATCAATTACAGATTGCTCCAAGAGCTACAGAAGTCTGAGAATTATTGTCAAAACTGCAAAAAAATCCACATCAAGTACCACAGGGCAGATGAAGGGGTGCATTAGGCATGTAATATTTGTTTTTAATAGTAAAATCCCCAGCCCACACTGAGCTTCTGCAGCCCACCAAGTGTCAAAGCGACACACTGAACAGGGCACACTTCACTTTGACTTGGACATCCCAGTTAAAGTCCTGTCAATGAAGGCTCTACCCAAAAGATGTTATACTGGTACAGTTCACACTGAAGCTCACAAGGTACATGGCAAGATTTACTGTCAGCAAAAACGTCAAAGACCCCCCCCCCCCCCCCAGCACAGTTTGTCATTTCCAGAGATGGACGGTAAACTCAGTGTTTTCCTACCTTAAACTACAGGTAGACAAAAACTCATTTTGTCAGATAAATCCTCATTTCAGTGGTTAAAAAAAAACCTCAGTAGCTTTTGCTTTACCTATTCAATTGTCTTTACCTCAGCTGACAAGTTCTCTCACCTTTCCTCTTCTGGGGGGAGAGGAGCTGAGCAAGCGGCTGCATGGGGCTTAGAGCCGGCAGGATGAAACCAAGACAGCCCTTCTTGACACCCAGCATGGGGCTGGAAGAGTTTGAGATAAGGACAGATTTGACTGGGATGTTCAGTACTGGATGGAGAGCTGCTCCTGACGTGCAGCTATTGCCTGGACACTCCTGTGCTTGCCATAGGCATGCCTGACTCTGTCAGAGCCCATTGCCTCTAAGTGGCCACATTTCGCTCTCACTGCTGCCCCATTGCTCTTATCACCTCACTGCCGTGCCTGGAACACTTGATAACGGCCACCACCATGTGCCTGGGCTGGCAGGTGCCCAGGGCAGCTGCCATGAAGGGCAGGCTGCAGCTCCAGCCAGGATTGTGACCGTGGATGAGTCAAGGGGCTGCAGAGACCGAGCTGCAGCCCTGGAGAACCCCAGCACCAGGGCAGGTGGTGCCCCAAGGGGGCCAGGCTGTCCTGGGACATCTGCACTGGAACAGGCTCCTGGCAGAACCTGGGGCCCAGGGGAAAGGGAAGTGCACACTGGAGCACACATGCTGGAAGGATCTGAGGCAGCCTGCTCCTGAAAGATTGACCCTGTGGGAAGGACCCCGAGTGGAGAAGGGCAAGGAGAACTGTCTCTTTGGGTGCTGTGCTAGAGCAGGGGACAGTGTGGGACTGCCCTGCAGTGTGTGGTGAAGAGCACAGCGAGGAAGGCTGCAGGACCCAACCTGACTCAGCTTTGGTCTCCAATAGTTCCACACACCACACCCCTCTCCTGTCCTGAGTGACCACCACAAGAGATGGAGCCCAAACCACAGACTAAACCATCTCCGTGGACAGCTGGGGACAATCTGCAGGCCAGGTGCACAGACTGCAGGAATGACATCCATGTACAGAGCAAAGGATGGAAGGGGGAGTGGTGGTTAAGGAGGCTGTATTGGACGGTGTGTGACCTGAGCATGAGGCAAACAGTATGGAATAAAGGGCATATGATGTGCTGTATGGAATAAACACATGTAATTGGGCTGGGGTAAGGTTAATTTTCTCCATTGCAGGCAGTATGGGCTGTGCTTTGGATTTGCACAGAAAATGGTGTTTGTTATTGCTGAGACGCACTTGCTTGCACAACACCAAGGCCTTTCCTGCTTCTCATACAGAAAAGGGTTATGTCTCAATGTTAACTTGCTAATGGCCACAGGAAAATTTAACCTTCAACATCACCTCATATTCATTGGCACCATGATCCATTTCAATTATTAATCCAACAAGAGCTACTGCACTCAGTGTGATATTTCCACCATCAATGTCATTAGATACAACTATCATCCTTCCAAGACACATGCTCTGAACTTCGAAATTCACCTCAAAATCCAGGTAAAAAAACACTAAGAATCAAACTTCAAAGGTATTTGCAGCTTAATTCATTCTGTATGCTTAGAAAAAGCACAGTGGTTCATTTTTAGGTATTTCACAGACCTCAGGAATATCTCTATTTTATGGCAGTGCTGGATACATAAGGAGTGAGTTATACAGAGCCTACTTTGGCACAGTCAAGCACTAGGGTAGGTCATAGTGTTTCATACCTAAATGAGACTGAAATCCTACTGACTGGATGATGTTAGCTAATTCTGAAGCTTTTCAGTCAGTAACACAGAACATTCTGTGTTCAGCTGTATTAATGACTATCTGTATACTACTATTCTAAGGAATTTCTTGACACCAAGTTATCCCCCAAAAGACTGCCATAATGCAGGAGTTTTCTTGCTTTTTAGATACATAAAATGTATCACATCCCACAGCTGATCCTACAGGGCAGAGGACATGGGACACCAAAGCTCTGTCCAACAGCCTGTGCAAGATAAATCCTGGAAAGCACCACACGTGTTTCACTTTAGGTGGGAAAGGTGTTACCAACTGTCTGACAGACACGCCCAAGTAAAGTGACCACCCCCAGCTCTTCTCTCCCTTTTGCTGTTATTTCTTTGAATCAAATTATCAACCAACCTTTCTGTAAACACCAGTACAGTATCCTGGAGTGTTCCCACTTGCTTTGCTTACGAGTGAGCTAAAGCCTTGTGGTCATTTATTCTTTCCCCTCCCTGTTACTCATTTATGAGCTACTGTCTTCCCACTGGTTGAGCTATTCAGTCTATCCAGAGAAATCTTTTCTATTCTTGGAAGAATTAAGGCCTATTTAATTAGCCTCCATCATGAAGAGATTTTATGATGATAGCATCCCAATACAATCCAATCACCTATCCAGCCTGGAAAGAGGACCTGTGTGAGTAATTGCAGACTTCCATTATTTTTCTATGTCAAAGCCATTTGAGAACGTGTGATAACCTGAGGCACTGAATTCACCACCTCAGGAGTTCCCACACACATTTCATGAGCTCATGTATATTGTGAAGGTTTAATGCTTCACACATAAATTCAGTGGAAACATAAATCCTACTACTTTAAATTCAAATTTGCCAATAATGTCTGTGCTTTAGGCAGACCCACCTAAAGCTGGTATGGCACCTTCACTGTGCAAAGACAACCCAGGCCCAGAAGGGCAATCACCCAGACTCACACGAATATGCCAAGAAGCCACTGTTCCCCTCCTTAAACCACACCAGCTAAAAAGACCAACACACGAGACTTGTGCCTTCAGCAACACCTGTGTGAGCACTGTGCAAGAAAATTTCTCTGCTAATGTGTCAGTAACAACCACTATCTCCCTAACACTTACTGCTTTGGGTGTCACCAGCACTCTTCCTGCCACAGTGTGTTGGTGAAAAATAAAACCGTTTCTATTCACTGGACCAATTCAGCAGTCTCTTGTTCTTTACTGAAGTACCATGCAGCCAGCTCTGCTGATTTCAGCAGGTCCCCAGACACAGCTACTCATAGGGGAATAACACATATTTGCTAGAAAAAATACTAGAATTACACAGAAAGATTTTCTGTTTACACCAAGGTCTCCTAAGTCAAGCCCCTCAGGTTCACACAGTATTTCTGAAAGAGCTGCAAAATGTAATTAAGAGTTCGCTGCCAGCAGACTCAGTCCTGGTGCCCTGCAGTGTGTTGTGCCCCACATTTTGTGATGGGCAAACAAAGGATTCTGAGGAAGTCACACGAGCTTATTGCTTCCACAGCAGCAATTTTTCTTTCCCAAAGCAGAGATGACAAGAAGCAGCCCCACACCATGTTGTTGTTCCAGCTCCACCCCTAGGGCTCCCACAGCCTGCACTGCTCACTGATGCCCCGGCACTCCCTCCACCCCCTTTCACTGGAAGTTTATAGCTGAAAGGTTCTCAGCTTCAGTCATCCAGTGAAGGAAAACTGCCTAATGTGATCTCAAAATCCAGTAACTGTGCTATAAATGCAAAACCTGCAAAACCCCACCAAAAACTTCAGAATTTGAATGGATTTTAAGCTGAAAACATGCATCAATCCTGATGAATTTCATTCTATCTTCTCGCAAACGCTCATTTTTACCACAAAGACTTTACCAGCAAAGATGCAAGGTTATTTTAAAGGCAACCATTTACATTCTTCTACCTGAATTTAACGTTTATCTACATCCCACATTTCCAGCATTTGCTTCAGGCATTGTACATAAACCTCAGACTTGTGAAGCCTCCATCTTAATAATAATAATTTGATTTTAGGGTTTTTTGAATTAGCTTCCTCATCTTAAGACTTATTTTGAGGCCCGAAAGTAGAGAAACAGCTAAAGGCCAGACACCAAGTGACCTTTTGGTCTACAAACCAAATGTGTACTCTAAGCCCTGAAGTTTGTTCCAGTGAAATAACAAAGTCCTTGAAACCTAAACACCAACTCTGTTCCATAAATATAGGGAAGTAGCATCATCCAGAGCTTAAAGCAAAAACATAAATTTGTCCAACTTTCTGCTGAAAAAGGAAGATGTGCTTTGAAACTGAGCTTAATGCCAGCACCCCCACCAATACAAAATAATTAAAAAAAAAAAAACCACACTTAGCATTACTTATAACCATCATTGTGCAGTATACAAACTGTTGCCAAGCAAACTTTAAAAGGTTCAGTTGAGCTGTGCAAGTTGAGAAGCCTTTCAAGTCAAGTACAGCCAGGACAGTGATGAAATGGTTATCAATACTTCAACAGCCAAACAAAATTTACATTCTACACAGCTTGTTAAGCAGAAGTTTTGACAAGCCAGAGCAGCACAAAGCATTAAATCACATCACTAGGACTTTGACTTAATGTTGACAAAAAAAAAAAAATCCCTCAAAATCATTAAAGCACAGGAAAGAAACAGTTTGCAGCTACTGATGAATTAGTAATGCACTTCTCTCAAGTCCTATCCATGCCATGTAAGACTGTTGCACTTCACTGCAGTTTCTCACCATGAGTTCAATGCTGACTTTGGAGATTTACTTTGTCCTTGTCACAATTCACCCATGTTCCCCACCCAGCTTTACTTGAGCAGAATGAAAGTAAGCCAGAAAGCTTCTTTTCCTGGTTTAAAGATAGAAATATCTTAACTTTGCCAAAATTGTGTTTAAACGTAGTATTTTCATGATGTGTTTTCTGATACAGGACTCAATGCCAGAAAGTTTCCTCTTTTGGAAAAGGAAACTATCAATATTTTGGCAAAGGTCAGCTAGGAGCTGACTAGCATTAAACTCTGAGCTTACACACCACGTATGATACATGCAAAATGGAAGGAGGAAGAAAAAAGGTCACGTCGTATTTTAGAGTTTAGTTCCATGTTTCAGCACAAATATTTCACTTCCATGACCGCTTTCACCTCTTCAAACTGCAGCAGCCCAAAATGGAGTTCACAGGCAGCAGCTCTGTGCAAACACAAACAATGAGAAACCGGCAGAGAGCAAAGCAGTTCATGCATACCTCAGCATGTATGCATTCCATACTCAAGCATCCATACCTATCCCAGGTGGCCTTTGACTCGTGTAACTTGTTGAAATGGAACGCTTGGTAGAATGCAGTTGACGGATTCCTATGAGATCCAAGAATCAGACAGACACATTGAAAATGGGTACGTAATAAGAATACCAACTCTCTTAATTCAACCTGCATTACAAAGTGAATCAGCTGTCCAGACAGGTTAAAATAATGTCTGTAAGGCCCTAGTGTTTCTCTGGTTTTGCATTGAGGACACAAGGATCCAAAACAAAACAGTAATTCTCCAGCCCTATGGATCTTCAGGCTATATCAAGCTGCTCCTGCACAAAGATGAGTCTGTGAGGCCAACAACGAGCATCTCCCATCCTGCTGGCAACACTGCAGAGGTTTAGCTGACCACTACCCTAATGCCAAACATACCTAAACCCAAGAGACACCTTTGCCATTTTTGGTATGTCCCAAACTACCTCAGCACACAGTACCCAGTGTTTCCATCCTACTTAACCTTTATACTCAAACCAGATGATTCCTCCAAGGGGACCTGGAAGTCAGAGCTCAATATGCCATATTCAAACTACAACAGATCAAGTTACAACTGAAAAACAGAACAGCTAGAAATGAAAAATGGAATGTCAACTAACTCTGTAAGCACCTCTCAGTCACCTCCCCACTTCCCCTTCCCCAAGTGCAGGAGGGCAGGAGCTGATGGAGGCCCCTGGCCGTGCACTTATCAGGGGGCTCTCACAACCACAGGCCCAGAGCACAGGAACCTTGCTGAAAACCCTGAGAACTCTACACTGTGGCCACATTCCAACACCAGGGCCAAAACCCTGATGGCAACTACACTGACAGTGTCATTAGCAAACCTTACTTCTCCAAAGTCTCAAGGTTTGTTGTGAACTAGATACGGGATGATGCACACAGTTCTCTGCTGCCCGTGGCTGCAGCAGCGTTACACTGAAGCTTAGAAACTCCCTTCCTCAAGCTGCTCATTCTCATGTGGGCAGAACTACGCCGGCCCTAGAGACAAATGCAACAACCTTGCTGGAAAGTCTTCAGAAATGCAAGCATGACTTCAAATTCCTTTTAGAACCAGTTTTAAAATCAGAAGTTTATACCAACATTGGAAGTACAGGTATCAATCCCTTTTATAAGTTTATGGCACGAATATCATGAATAGCTCTAAAAACAACTGTCTTCAAGTTACTTCATCATTTCAATTGACGTACAATTACTGTGCAGTAAAAATCACAAAAAAACCCAAAATCATCACAGAAGTAGTGCCATAACAAAACACTATCAGAAGTAATTAGATTCTCACAGCAGGTGTATACCAAAATCTTGCAAAGGACAGTGGTATTTGTATATTAGCAATGATCGGGAAGTGCCTGAGTTTAAAGTGTCTGCCACTCCTTTTCCCACCTTCAGCACAGTACTCTTAAAAAAAAAATCCACACAAGTCTGGAATTTAGCTTAAAACTTGTTAGAGAAGTTGCTTGATCAAAACTGATAAACACCACGCTCCTATGTTGGTAACATCCACATTTTCCTAAGAAGCACTGCACACAACAAGTAATTACAGGAAGAGCAACACAATAGCTAAAGGACATTTGTGTAATAGGAATTCACATGTGGAAAACAACTGGCATGTGTAGATCAAGAGAGCATTCCTTTGCTGAAAGGAAGGCCCAGGCTCTTCTTCCTAATGCAGCTGTCAGGAGTATGTACAGTGCCTTCCTCAGAATGAGGCTGTAAATAGAAAGTCATTTAACTTCCAAGACAAATCTACC
This sequence comes from Chamaea fasciata, assembly GCF_029207755.1. Classification (NCBI taxonomy): domain Eukaryota; kingdom Metazoa; phylum Chordata; class Aves; order Passeriformes; family Sylviidae; genus Chamaea; species Chamaea fasciata. The sequence continues at coordinate 20,853,817 of NW_027094096.1, read as the reverse complement.
TATAGCATATAAAGCCATGTTGCTACTGTTAGGTATAAAAAGTGGTTTATAACCACACAGCATGCATTTCATATAGTCTGTTTTCATACTGATATCCTCTATGCTCTATATTTTTGCACTATTCTTAAGCAAGCACGTAAAAACATATGAAAATTTTTTCCCTAATAGATTCTCATTTCTAACCCTTACTGTTGAAATTGCCTTTGCATTACTTCAGACAAGTAAGAGAACCTTTTCTACTCCATAGCTATATATTTTTAAAATAATTAATGGGAGTGTGTGTACCTAAACAGGAAAAGCAAATCCACAGAGGCAGCATGAATGATGCCTCACATGCAGATCTGAACTAATATGACTGAGTTTCAGACTGCTGAGGCATCTAGTTTAACCATAAGAAACAGTGAAAGGTCGGAGAATAGCTAAAAATGCCTTTCTGTTTGCAGAAACAACTGAGAAAACAGCTTACAGGGCAGTAAAACCCAGCCTGCTGCCGCTGTGCCACACGGAGCCCCACCAGCCCTCCTGACACTGCCCGAAGGGATGCAGGGACAGCCGGGACCAGGAAAGCAGATTGCCTCTGTCTCCTCCCTGGCACACTGCCAGCTCTAGGGCAAGACTCAGCCCCGGTCCTCCGCACATTGACACAGGGGAACCGAGGGTCAGACAGGACAGGAATGTCCCAGATGCTAATCCAGAGAAAAAACAACTCCCACCCTTCCACAGAAGGTACTCCAGAACTTCTCTTCCTCCATCTCTGCTGAGAGAGACCAAGTACCCCCAAGGGTACACAGGCTGCATTCCACTCTCAGACTATGAGACAACCAGCTTACTAAACCCAAACATTCAAAGTGTATCTCAGGTGGCCAAAAATACCTCCATGTCTCTCTAGAAGGTCCTACAATACATACTGCATTTATGTCCTTTAAAAGCTCATGAATGCCAATATTCACAACTTACTCCCATGCCCTAGTTTCTAAGAACAGTTTTCAAGCAACAGAAAATTTGATCCAAATTTAAAGAAGGAGAACTTACTCTGCATGCCCAGAACATCAAGCTGTCCCTTTAAAAGGGAAGCCTGGACCTCATCCCAAGTCTCACATCACAGCTGGAAGTGTATCTTCCCACTGCCATTCATCAGGACAATATGCCAAACACAAACTTCACCCTTGAGAGCTCTGTTCACTAGAAAGCATGCCTGTGAAAGCTGCTAAACCATCAAGTATACAGACAAATGCCTTGGGTTCAAGTAATCCTTGGATCCTGGCTTACAGGACATACAGAGGCTGCTGCACAGATGCCTTTTTACCAGCTACTTCCTTTGAAAGAAATGGTAACATCATTGTTCATTAACAAGTTTCAATCTTCAAACTACTTATCAATCTCAGCAATTGAGGGTAACAACAAGAACACATGAAAAATAGCACTTTTTTCCCCAAGTAAAAAATTCATACCACCTCAGACAGTTCTGTATCAAACTCACTGAGTTATTTTCTTAAGGTTTGAGAACAGGAATGATGCAAAACACTCAAAAGGCCTAAGCACCTGTCTTTGAACATGGAAACAACAGGTCAGACAATCCATGCTCAATACCTGTAAGGAAAACTAAAGAAGAACAGAAGCACATATTTATTACCCAGACAGCAGCAAGCTCACATGGGTAACCTTTACAGAAGCTCACTTCAGCCAAAATTCTGAGAACAATTAACAGCTCTCACACAGAAAGCCACAGGAGATGTGACTATGTCATAAAATGAGTTGAGCTTTTAACCACCTCACATGACATTTTTGTCGGTAAGAGCTTGGCTCACACAAAGCAAGTCTACCCCTGGCAACTGCTCTGTGCACGTGGCTCTCCAGGGGTGCAGTGCAAGGATCATTCATCCTCTCCCAGTGGCTCCTCCAAGTGTGCTATGGGATACTTTAATCCATTATTTGGGCCATGCAGTATGACTATCTCTATACCTGCAGATGATCTGCAATAACTCTGGACAGCAGGAATAGAATTCAGGAAGATCCTGCCCAACTGGAGCAATGGTCTGAAACAAAAAGGGTGCAATTCAATAAGGATAAGGGGGGAGCAGTAAGCTCTGGTAGCAATAATCAGCTGCACAAGTACAAAACATGAGTAGCTGACTGCAATTCTACAGAAAAGAATCTAAACGGAATTTAAAAAATAAAAGCCCTGCAAGGGTGTCAAACTTCTACACAGGACGTACAGAGTAACTGAAATCTTGCTTTGTTCAGCCTGAGCCCTTAGCTCTAATTTCACAGCCAGCTTTGGATAGCAGCTCTCCAGAAGGAATATGCCTACCTGTTCTCCTAACCCTGATCCTAGAACAAACGTCATGGATCACGCAGTAATGCATCAGGATGGGGAAGTCAATACCAGTCTTCCAGTTCCCATCCTGTGCACAGAGCTATAGGAGTTGGGCATTTTGCCCAAAAAAGTGTTCTTTGGTCACATTTATCAAAGGAAGCACACTAGCGGAACTTTGTACATCTGTGTTTCTGTTACAGAGCCAGAATTGAATCAAGCACTTGGAGAAAGGAGTGATGAAGAGGGAATCAACAAACTAACATATTCAGCCTTTTTTAATATCAGAATTACTACTGAATAGGTAAGAGGCCCAACAGTAAGGTAAGCATGCATTCTGAGCTCAAGAGAACTGTCACCACACACAGATGTGTTTGTGCACTAAAGGACAACAACTGAATCCCTCCTTATATCTGAAGTTTATAAAAGACTGGATGTACTTTCAGCCAGAAGTATTTCCAACCCAAGGGAGTTTTCAGTTCTGTGTCTCAGTGCTCCCCTAGAAAGGGCTGTTTACTGGGCAGTGACTCTGACCTGCAATGGGGACTGATTACAGCTGGTCCCAAAATCACAGCACTTGGCAGGTTCATCCAGGACCAGGGACTTGATGGTCACTCGATCACGGTTTGCCAGGGAACTTGCAGCAGTTTATGGCATTTTGAGATGATGTTTACACTCGGAACAGAATTCCTTCTCCTTTTAAAAGACGTTTCACTTTATTTTTAGGACATACTATTTAAAGCAGCTGCAACTTTGAATGAGCTTTCTTTCACAAGACTCAATCTACAGAACAGTAACTGGAGCACAAACCTGTGCAGGAGAAAACTGACAGGGACTAAATGTGAGGGAGTCAACACAAAATTAAGGAAAATAACATCTTAAGTTCTGAAGTGATGTGTTTAATTGCATATTCTGTTCAGGCAGTTCCTTAAAGCCATTATATTTGCTATACATACCCTAAAAGACCAGCCAGAATTCCAAGCTCTAACATCCAGTTTTAGGTGCATTCCAGCTACAGATAAGAGGAAAGACTGACTCAGTGACCAACCCACATGACAGTTTTAGGGACAGTGGCTCTCAAACACCACAATGGATTTAAAGGGGTTTCACAGGCTACTACAAAATAAAAATATTGTAACAGCATAGAGAAAGCACACTGCAGGGAACTGACGTTCACTGGAAAACCCAAAACCAGTAGCCCCTACTTCTTCACCTTGCTCTCAAAAGAAGACTTTGGAAAATAATTTCCAGCAGTGACTAGAAGTCTCTAAGAAGAAGGAAATGCAGACAACTGTCTCAAATACACAGAGTATGAAGTCTGGCAGAGGCCTTTCACTGATCACTTGCCTGCTCGGTTGAAATGCTGGCATCATCCTTCCCCTGCTCTGGGTGGGCTTCAGTATTTAAAAACATCACCAGGAGTATTTTTAAATCCTTACCAATGCTACAATTACTTGTTTTATGTAATCATGTGATTTTAATAAGTAATTAAAAATAACAAAAACCATTTCATTATTATCTGTACTGGGTAATAACCAAACACTATTTCTGAAGGAGCTTTGCAGAAGAGTTCAACTAGTCAATTCCAGTATGACTATTTAATACTAATCATACAAAGAATACAACAAGCTTCTAAGTATCTTCTCATTCCTGATTCCAACAGCTGCAGCTCAAAACTCTGGAGTCCAGCTCTCCTGGGTCCCACAGATTGTTCCCCAAGCCTCAGGAGTGCTGCACAAGCTGTAATCATAACAGCTTTATGGTTTCCAGATTCCAGTGATGACCTTTTTCATCCCCAACGTGCTGTCTTCCCACTTTCCAAGCCAGGCTGGGTGCACTCCTGTCCCAGCCAGGTACACAAGGCTCTCCTGCTCCTCCTGTCCCAGACACGTTAATTAACACACCACCTGCTAACGAAGCACAGCTCTTCTGTGAAGGCTGTCAGGGCTGACAGTCAGGCTGAACTTTAATTACATCATCTTACAAACTGTCTGAGCACTAATCTGAGAGCTTCTGCTCTTAAATCAAAACATGTAACAAGTGTAAGGTTTCTTGTACTAATGATTTGTCCTCTCACTGATGTAGACAACCTTCAGCTCTTGGAGGGAGGGTACAGAACACAGTAGTTCACATGACACACAGCTTGGCTTCCAGGCAAAAAAAAAAATCTGCAGCAGATCACATTTTCAGAGAGAAACGTAGTGACTGCAAGTTGAAAACAGGAATGCAGAAACTCTCCCTGATCTAGTCAGGGATTCTTGCCTCTATCAAGTAGCTTTCAAGAAAAGCCACAGAAAAACTCACCAACATTATCCACGTTCGAATGAACCGAGACAAATTTAAAGAAAACCAAAACCAAAAGCAAAAAAAGTCTTATTGAAAATAATGCCCATGGCCTCAACAAACACCTTGAACTCCACTTCACATGGGATGGAGCCCTTCAGCATCTACTGATATCTGCCAAAGAATATCACAATGCCACGGTACTCTCCTGCACACAGTCCCATCCAAGCTCTGAGCACTCCTACCCAGCAGACCCTGATAATACGCTGGTAAAAAGGATGGAGCAAAATAATAAATTCAGCATTTCTGAAATAAAAAAGATCCACATTTGCTAGTATTGCATTATAGATCAAAAAATCTGCAAAACCCCTCAAAAGTATTGACTTCTATACAACAAGGCTGGTATGTATGAACATGTTATTGAAGATGAACAGGCTCCTGCTGCCTGTGATGCCCACAAAACCTGATTTTCTCAAACACAGTGATGAAGAGAAAGCTGCCTGTGATTTCTGGTGAAAGTGGCCCTGCATAGGGCTTGAAAACTTGAAAACTCATCCTCAAATAAAACTGCACTAAAATATGATTTTTTTTTTCTCCCACTAAGTTGGCTATTTCAGTCACCTATAAATACAAAAGGCTCCTGGTTTTTTGACAACAAAATACTTCAGTATCTGGGGGGGAGGAAATGAGTGGATAAAACAGCTTCATGCAGACTCAGACAAGTCCCACCTGTCCTGCTCATGTGATAATGGTCAGGAATGCATCTATGAGCAAACGTTTCAAATTACATACTTGGCTTTAAAAAAAGATATTAGATCCTAGGCCATGTATGGCATGGTTATTTGCACAGTACATTATAAACCTGTCTGCCTTCCCACACCATTTAGAAAGTCTCTACCACTCAAGTTTCAGGCCAGCCTATACTGTCGGTGGGTGCTCACCACTTAGTTTACAGAAAAAGAATTTTTAAAAACGCATTTGTAGGGTTGGTCAAGGTATTTACAGGCCTTGCACCCACCAAAGAGTGTTCTACATAGGAGACATTCCCAAGAGTTCTCATCTACACTCCTACAAAAGTAGCCAAAGTAACTTGATGGAGAAGCAAGCAGGATTTTTAACCCTCATTTCAGATCACCCCATCCACTACTGGATATTAAATCTGCTTGAGATGGATGTAGAAGCTTCAGACACCTCACTTGAAAGCAGCATCTCATCTACCCAACCTACACTGCTCCCCTGCAAGCTCACACAGCTGCCACCTTCATCCCCTCGCAGACACAGGGCCAGGACTCTGCCCTCCCTGCAGAGGGGGGAATTCTGTCCTGGGCTGCCCAGGGCAAAGTGCAGCAGGCGAGGGAGGGGATCTGCTGAGGCCACACCTGCAGGGCTGTGCCCACATCCCCATCCCAGCCTGTAACCTGTAGTGGCACAGACAAAGAGCCAGCTGCCAGTGCCACAGGCAGCTGACACCTCTCCAGGGCACTAGTTCATATTTCTATCTTCTCTCTGCACTGACAAACCACTCAAGCAAGCTGTCACAATCCAAATGCATCCTTCATAGCTTCAAAGGGAGAACAGATATACACATTCTTGGACTAATTTTGCTTTGCTTGACAAAGAAAATTAAGACAAGCATCCAGCTGTCCTTCATGTGCTCAAGTAATTCACCTGCCCTGCCCGAGTAAAAATAGATTATCCCATAAGGCAAAGATTTCCTGGCACTTAATACACATTTGTATTTATGAAGTGTGAGGTTTAAAGATAGAATAATTTTCAAGAGGAATGAAAGTACAATCTTACTCTGCACTTCAAGCGACCTCTTAGGTCTGCAGAGTCTTCTCAGAAGACAGTGGCTTTAGCAGTTACTATAAATAGTTCTATCTTTATACTTTGTCAAATATAGGAATAAAAGCAGACACCTGTGCCTGACAATCTAGATTTATTGAACAGAACCATCCAGATGTACTTTAGCAGGAGGAATCTCACAGGAGTTTCTTAAGGAATCATTGCTGACACATAGAAGACAAACAAGGTTTGCACTTCTCCTGAGCAACAGAAACTGCTAATTGCCAGCTTTAAAGGAGGAAAATTAATATACAGCCTCAACATGCAACAGGCTGGTAACTCAAATATCCAGTACAGTAACTGGGAGCAACTCCTCTTTACTATAGTGTCACCTGAAGTCATAAAACTTATCAGCACCTCCCATAAAAACGCAGCCTCGGAGAACTTTCAGCCCTTCTGGAGTCTGAGAACAGTTTGGTAGTCCTGCCTTCCCAAAACATTCAATTACTTCAGTATGCAGCTTTTAACAAGAAGTTTAAAATAGCTTCCATAAAACATATGCTGTTATTTCTGCCATACAGACAGCATTCAGGATCAGCTATGGAACATTTACACTCTTCTGTAGGAGAGGAGGAGAAAACTGACCCCCAGCAGCTGAGCAGAACACCGGGGAGTCTGAGACACAGGGAACCTCTCCTGCCAGGGCTGGTCACTGCAGCCTTTAAAACAAACTCAACAGTATCACTGTGAATTTCTTCCAACTCTTTTCCCCATTTCCTCCTTTTAATAACTCTCCCACCTGAAACACTTGTACCTCATTAATTTTAAGAATGTACCCACTCCTCCTTAACAAAGGCATCTGAATGTTTAAACTGCGAAACAGTACTGTCAAGCAAGCAACCACAGTTTTGTTTAGCTATCTTGCACCACTCCAAAACTGACTGCACAGCACAACAGGCTTTCTACCAGTCAGAAACTCAAGCAGTGCTGCAGTTACCTTTGGTAATTTTTGTTACAGAAGGTACAGCAAGCAGTGAACACAATCAACTGGAGTTTCTCTGCATGAACCATCATTTGCTGCCATGAGCTGCAGTAGTCACTCCACAAGTCCCAGCACACTCTTCACACTGTCAAACAAAAGGCTCCCCAGGCCCTGGAGTGTGTCTGCCCAGGTTCCACTCTCACCTGCCTCCACACACACTTGCAAACACAGGCCTTCAGGAGGAGAGCTGGGAACAAGTCTGCAGCTGTAGGAGAGACCAAACCTCTACAAAGTTTATGAGCAATGTGAAGAAAGGAATAACACTGAGTACTAATGCAATTCAAAGATCATGTACTGGTATGTATTTGCAGAATACTTACTATTTTCTTTAGGAGCACAATAAATGTATCTAGGGCAATACTTCAGTGATCCCATGCCCAGTTTTGTCCTTGTATGATGAACACGGTCTCAAGAGCACAGCTCTCCCAGCAGTTAGTGCACCACACAAATATGTGATTTAGCTGAGCTGGGAGACACGCTGTGGAGAGCCCTGCACAATCGGGTTCTCAACAGCTCAGCTGCCAGAGCTGACAGTTCACAATTGCAGCCATTCATTCCTGTTCCTGGAATACAGCCGGAACAGCTCGGGCCGCTCAGTTATCTCTGGAAAATGATCTATACTATGCTCCATTTCCAACAGCCCCAGTAATATTTTGCCCCCTAAGTCTGCCAAACATGTAGGAGGTTTGAACAAGCTTTCTCAGTAACATTCTTTTAACAGAAGCAACATATTTCTTTTCCTCCAAGAGCCAAAATAAAGTTATTAAGCCAGATGAAATATTCCACTTGTCAATTACAAGTTTGTGTATACGTGGGCATAAGGGTAAGCAGAGAACCTGACACACACCAACACCAAAATCCTCTCAGGTGCCGTCCAAAATAATCAGTACCAGTGCTGAAGTCCAACAAAAAAAGAGTCAGAGCAATTTTGAGACCTAGTTCTAATTGTGTTTTTACACAATTAGTACTCTTCAGGCTCCCTGTTTGAGGCAGCAGTACTCACATCTGCCTCAGTACCAGTACTAGTTCCTCCATCCTTTAGTACTGCTGCAGTTTTATTTTATTTGCAGCCACATTTAAAGAGGAAAAGAAAATAATATTGTGTTATGCTGTAAATATTTTATAACTTTCACATAACTACTTTTCCTTTTTAAGAGCTTAGCAATTTGGACACATCAACTGAGATACTGGCTTTGCTTTTCAAGGAAGGTGTGACGCACCAGAGGCTTTTTTCTTTTTCATTCTTCTGGACTACCTATCCACCCTTTCTTCCCCCCCCCAGACAAGATTTTCCAATTAATTGATTCTTCACTACTCATCAGGTCAATGCAAGAAAACACAGTTTTTTTATAGACTCCTGTCAAAGTGTACTGGGCTATGGGAACAGGAAATTAAAAGTCTTTGGGCAATGGCTTGGAAGAAAGTAATCTATGAAGAGTTCTCTTTATATATCAAGCTAGATCACCTCCACCCCTAGGAACCATAGAAGTTGATTGGTTTAAAACAGCAGACTATAAGACAGGAGTAATACAAAACACCTTTTCTCAGAAATACATTAAGTGACCAACTTTCTACATGATGTTTACTGTATTGCTGACATGCTGCTTTCAAAGAATTTCCATCTTAACTATTTTACCTTTAAAACAGTTCCTCTTCATATTCAGAATGGTGAGTGACTTTCCAGATACATCCAGGGTACTGAGAGCTATACACTGCTCCTTGATGAGTCACTGTTTTAGAAGATGACTATAGGAGAATGATCTGCACAAGTCTGTGAAGCTCCAAGTGCGCGCAAATATTGAAGTGTAACTGAAGGTGCCAGAAGAAACGTAGAGAGCTGCCTACGCACTGAGCCCCCCTTCTGGGAATGTTACACATTAATAGTAAGAAAGACAAAGAGAAAAATGCTTTCCACAGATTTATAGCTTCAATGACCACCAAGTAACCCCTCTGAACTGAGCTGTGTGCTAACTTCCTGGACCAGCCAGCACAAACCATGACTCATGATGTATTAGCTCCCTTTGTGCCTTAATAGCTTTATCAGTGTCAACCCCCATCCTATTAATGACACTTGAAGGTCTTCATTAACTATTTCACCACTGATTCCAGCAGATAGGGCAGCTGGGCAAAGCCCAGGCGACTAGTGGCACAATTTAAATGGCTGGAAAGAGGAAAAAAGCAGGAGCAAGAATAGAACAGCAGACAAGGAGGAGACAGTTTTACAATAAAGCCTTCTCGGAGAATAGCACAAATAAAAACCAAGAGGAAGAACAGTCTTAACAAGCTGCTAGGTTTTCACTCTCACCTGTCTCTGTCTGAAGCCAGTGAAGTCAGGCTACTGCTTGAGGGGAGCAAAGAAACTTTGACCTACTGTCTGTGTATCTATCTCCTACGTTATGTATGAAGTCTGGGTCTGGTTAAGGTGAGCTTCCATGGCCTACCACAATCACCTTCCCAGTTGGGAAAGACTCTCACACCATCCTGTGCTCCTGGCTTTCTGACAACTCAGCACACGGCACAGTTTTATCACCCAGTGCAGAGGCTGACAAATGACACTTGGGCACTCCTCCACTGATAACCAGACATTAGTTTCTCTACTGTACACCACAGCATGGCCTGTCAAAAAGAGCACACTGCATTCAGATCCCAGATCCCATCTCCATTTCTTACTCAGTTCTCATGGCAGAGTGTTTGAAAGAGTCCCTTTAGACATGAACACCATGTAAAGCACCACTGCAAGGTGGCAAGTCCAAGGACTAAACCAGAAGACTGACTTTAAAAATCAGTAAGAGCATCAAGAACAGACTCACTGGAGTGCCACATAAAGTTAGATGCCCCTAATTTGAATAAGCAGGACAAGTTTTTCTCTATCCTTACACAAGCGATTCACTTGTCATCAAATGCAAAATGCATTCCTTTCTTTCTGATTCCTGAATCAACAGAGTGATTAAACACCAGACAAATCATCTTCTCAAGAAACACAGCTATGAAAAGAACCCACCAGCTTGAAATCTAACCTTATTTGCACAAGGCAGTTTGTCAGGCAGGTTAGCAATCCTCTTAAGGCAGGCAAACTGCAAATAAATTTTAAACTTTTAAACTTTTTCCTGTCAGTCCTTTACCAGTTTAATCAGAACCAGCAGGGGTTCCCAAACCATGGCTCTTCCTTGCAGAGCAGCACAGCAGTCACTTTCTCAGTCAGCCAGCTGCAGCGAGCACAGGCCTGCACTAAACCTGCTGTCTGAACTCCCCAGGCCTCCACTTGAGGGGCTCTCTGCATCCTCTGCACCCCAACCCCAGTGACACGGCTGCGCCACTAAAACACGCTCAAAGCAACACTGACTGTTATCTTAATGCCTGGTGCTATCCCAGGGGGAGGGAAGACTTACAGAGAAATTCACCACGAGACCTGCTCATCACGGCCTAATGCCTGCTTTTAAAAACAAATGTATTCCTTTCCTCCAAACTGCAGCAGTACTGACAGTAAATGTCGGGACAAATTCAGTGCTCAAACACTGTTTGATTCTTCTTTCCCTCAAAGAAGTCCATCAGGTGGGTCTGGCCTCCAGAGCAGTGACGTGTCTACGGGCACAGCAGTCACACACCCACTCCCTCTCTCAGGAGCCTGCCCACACCACACCCCTCTGCTACAACTCACAGCTCCAAATCACTTTTCAATTTCAAAAAAACTCACTGTAAGGTTGTACTCCCCACCGTGTCCACATCTCTGCCCAAGCAGTGTCTGTTTTCTCAGCACAAAGGACCATTCTCTGCAGAGCTTTCTCTGTATACAGATTTACACACAAACCCACATCCAAGTGCAGGTACTTTCCTTACTAACTGACACTATAAAGTGTTAACTCCAAAGCAGGATAAAAATCAAGAATCTGTGTTAAAAGCCCTGAGATAGCAGCACAGAGATTTAACACTGCAATACAGTGTCATTTTAACCCAGCTGTCACTGAAGTGTTTTATAATGCATTCAGGAAAAAGGAGAGAACAGCCCTTCTCACAGCCTGAGCCACTGGATACAGAAAGACAGCTTTCAGTCTTTGACTTGGAAGAGGTCATATTATTTGGGCATTAAGCAGCTTTCAGGATACTTTGTAACCCATTTTGTGAGAAAAGTAATCGCACTCTCACCCTGCAAGAAACAAGTACAATTCACTACCAACCTAAGTACTTCGCTATGGTTTGCACTCTTAAAATATGAACCTCAACATGACTTCCTGAAAATATAAATTTACAAAAAACACTTAGCAGTAACTTGAACTTTTTTCCCCCCTAAAAATACAGATATTTTTTATGGCATTACAAAATAATTCATACCTGTCTTCATCACCATCAACAGGAATGGGTATGCCAAAAACAGAGCTAGCAAGACTGTTCATTGGAGTACTTGCAGGTAACTGAAGAGGATTTGCTAGAGTGTCTGGAATGGGAGGCTTCACAAGAGGTTTATTTTCAGCTATAAGAGAAAGCGGTGGCTGAGGTAGGGGTTCCGATTTTCTTCTAGTCTCATCGATCTGGCCTGCTAAGGACTGTGCCTGGGCCTGGAACTGTCCGAGGCTGGCCTGAGGCAGACTGGCGGGGGCGCTGGGCGCGCCTTGCATCATCGAGTGCCCGACGTGCTGGGACTGCACCGCGCCCGTGCTTCTGCTGACAGCAGGGTGGCTCGTCAGCTGCGACTGCACCAGCGTGGCGGGGACGTTTGGCATGGTCACAGGAGCTGTGGTGGACACACTAGGCACACTTGTACCGGGCACAACCGCAGGCACGCTCTGCACTCCGGGGACCACGGCGTGGGGAGCACCGGGCACTCCTGACACTTGACTGCTCGCCCCCATCGGATGCTGAGTCACAGATTTCTGCTGCACAACCCCCGTGTGCCCAAGGCCGGGCTGCACCACACCTCCGGGCTGCGGGATGGCAGGCTGGCCGGCCTGTGCCTGCCCCCCCTGCAGCAGCCCCGAGCCCTGCGCGGCCGCTTCGCCGGGCTGCGCCGGCACCCCCAAGGCTGAGGGGGTCTGCCCCGACACCTGCCCCACGGCCAGGCTGGGGGCCACACTGCTCGGGGCAGAGCTTGTAGTAGCCTGCTGAATAGCTCCTTGAGACTGCATAATTGTCATGTGCTGCATGTATTCAGCCTGCCCGGGAGGCTGCGTCGGCAGTAGATGCACTGGTGGAATCTGGGACTGAGAATAAGCAAATTGTTGAGGCTGAGTCACTGGTATGTTTGCCTGCTGCACCTGCTGCTGGGCCACAGGAATGCTTGACTGCCCTACTGTCACATTTGGAGGTGCCATGCCTTTCCCGTTGGGTCCAGACTGTGAAACACCCTGTGGATTAACCTGTGGCTGCGGCTGCTGTGGCACTATCATTTGCTGACTTGCTCCCGAAGCCCCAGAAAACACAGGCTGAGCAGTACTCTGAGGCACGGCCCCACCTACGGGCTGTTGCGGCTGCTGCTGTTGCCCAATGACAAAACTAGGTTGCTGTAGAGAGGACTGGTTCATTTTCTCTGTCTGAAGCAGCTGTGACACAGCAGCCAGGGAGCTGTCAGCTATAGAATCGGGGCCATGGGCTGACGCTGGCACAGCCGAGATCACAACAGAACCTCCCGTGGCACCGAGGCCACTGTCCCTGTCTTGAGCAGCCTGCTCGAAGGTGCTGCTGTGCCTAATGCAATCTCCAGTCCTGCCCAGAACACCACCACCATCCGAGTCCCGGTCATAGTACTCCATACACGTCCATCGGCCTCGCCTGTAGGGCTCCCCAGTACCGTGGTCCAGCTTGATCACCCTGAAGCGTGAGCTGCAGGCGGCAGCCGCCGTCTGAGACATGGCCCCGGGGGCGGCGGCAGCGGGAGGCCCTGCGGAGGGCAGGGCAGCCTGAGCACCGCTGCCTCCCCCGGCAGCACTGCCAGCGGCAGCAGCCGGCACGGGCACGGCCGAACTTTTGGGCACGGCCCCCCCGTTGGGGCCCGCGGCCACCCCAGCAGCGGCCACAGCCAGCTGCCCGTCCAAAAGGAGATTGGGAGAGACGCTGCTGGGAGTTTCGGCCTCGCCCACGTTGTTGAGAGTCTCTTCGGAGGAGCTCCGCTCGCAGACGTCCTCGGGACCGTAGTCGGTGGCTCGGGAAACATCAAATATTTCAGAAGACACGTCCTCGGTGCGGGACTCATCCGGGTCATCCAGGCTCTCGGTGTCCTCGGTGATGCTGCTGGCCACCTGCGCCGTGGTCACGCTGGTGATCTGGAAGCAGCTCTTCTTCTTGGCCGGCATCTTGGACATGTTGCCTCCGCAGGAAGGGGTTCGGCCGGCCGCGGCGAGGCCAGCGGGCTGCTGGGGCGGGCTGTCACGGCGTGCCGGCCGGGCCCCCGGCGCTACCGTACATCCTCCGGCGGCTTCCTGCGGCGGGCGGGGGGCGGCGGGGCTCCTCCTCTTCCTCCCTACCCGCAGCCCTCTTCCCGCGGCCGGGCCTCCTTCTCCTCCCCGCCGCCGCTCCGAGCGCCCCGCGGCTTCCTGCGGGCCGCAGCAACGGGCCCGCGGCCCGCCCCGCGCGAGGGGCCCCCGCGCTGGCCGGGCGAGGCCCGGGCGGCCCCGTGTCCCCCCCGCTGTCTCCGCGCTCTACCTGGAGACCAGCGCCAGGCGCATCCTGCTCGCAACCGGCCCGCGGGCTCGCCCCGCGGGCAAACCCCCGCCTCGGGCGGGGTGCCGGGGCCGCGGCGGCCCGGGGAGCGGCGCTCGGCGGCCGCGGGCGGGCGGACCCGCTGCGCTGCGCCGGCCCCGGAGCGCGGTAGGGCCGCGGCTCCGCTCGCCCAAGATGGGGCTCAACTTGTGCGCTGCACCCTGGGAGCGACGTGGCCACGCCCCCGCCGGGTGACGTCACGGGCCGGCGCAAAGCTGCGTGGCGCGGGGGTGGCGGGGGAGCGCGGCCCGCGGGGGACGGTTGGGATATGGCGGCGCGCGCCCGGTCCCCCCCTCCCCGCCGGAGATTGGTCGCGCCCGGCCGCACGCAGCCCCGGCCGGCGGCGGAGCGCGGGGAACGCGAGAGAGCGCCCTCCTCGGGCGGGGCCGCGCCCGGGCCCCGAACCGCGGCTGGAACCGGCCCCGGACACCGAGCTGTGCCCGTCCCCAGCCCACAGCACTGAGCGCCGCCCCCGGAATTCCTTGGACACCTCCCTGGGCACCCTTTCCATGGGGAAATTCCTGCTGCTGTCCACCCTGAGCCTCCCCTGGCCCAGCCTGAGGCCGTTCCCTCTCCTCCTGTCCCTGTTCCCTGGGAGCAGAGCCCGACCCCCTGGCTGTCCCCTCCTGGCAGGGACTTGTGCAGAGCCACAAGGTCCCGCCTGAGCCTCCTCTTCTCCAGGCTGAGCCCGTTCCCCAGCTCCCTCAGCCCCTCCTGGGGCTCCGTTCCCTTCCCCAGCTCCCTCAGCCCCTCCTGGGGCTCCGTTCCCTTCCCTGGACTCGCTCCAGCTCCTCAAGGTCCTTCCCGAACTGAGGAGCCAGAACTGGACACAGCACTGGAGGTGCCTCAGCAGTGGCCAGCACAGGGAAAATCCTGATCCCAGCCAGGATGCCACTCCAGTGAGTGTAATGAGGAATGGGTTATCGTGACATTTAGTGTGGTCTAGCAACGAAGAAAGGGAAATTAATAAAAGGTAAAATATTTAAAGGATAAGGAACAGGAATGAATAAGGTCAACTGATTCACTAACAAACCAGAAAAGTTTCTGAAAAGTCAGGTATGAAAATTGCTCCAGTCCACGGCCAGGTTAGCCAAGATCCACACAGTAAACCACACAATGGCCTTGTCAGCGTTACACTGATAATATTTTTGCAACATTGAATTAGTGCTGAACAGTATTTCAGTATGTTGGGCACAAACACACTGATATTTTTATTCAGTGTCAAGCATGTACATATTCCTATTTTTCCTTCATGAAAAACATTTTCCAGAGTTAGTTAAAGGAATTCCCACGTGCCTTCTGTTCGTGTGTGCGAGCACCAGCGCCGTGGGACCCCCCTGGTGTCCGTGTGTCTGGGTTTTGAGAGCTGGACAGGACAGAGGGAGCAGGCAGTGGAAGGGCAGCAGGCTCCTGACAGAGGTTTGGGTAATTCTCTCCCTCTCTGTCACCCTCACCATTACACACTTCACTGGGGGGATCCCCATGGAGGTTTCAGTGGCAGTGAGACCCTTAGTGGCTTTCCTTGTGGTTCTCCTGTTCTCACTGCAGGTGAGTTTACATATTTTACACATGTTGCCATTTAAAGATCATGCACCTGTCATGTGACAGAAGTATCACTCACACAATCCCTCAGCCTCTGGACTGGGGGCAGAAATGCACCCACAAATAACAGAGGAGTGAAAAAGAAGCTCTTCTGGAGTGTGATAGTTGTATGTATCCAGTGAAAATGGCACTACAGTATTCTGTTTGTTTCTATAATTTTAAATGGTCAAAAGGTGGTGCTTCCCACTGATGGTGGCTGAAATCTGTGTGTCACTAGCATGCAGTAAACCTCTAAATGCTTATGGAGTGCACAGAGTCACACACGTGCTCACACCCAGAAATGAATGCATGGCTGGATAAAGATGTACATTAATAGGTATATGTGTGCATTTAAGCTTTTGAAAAGCCCTTATGTAAACTTTAAAATTACAAGGAAGATTAAAGGGAGTCCATTTATTAGAATCTAGAGTGCATGGGTTCAGATATCTCAGCCTTCAATAACATCAGGTGATTACTGCTGGAAACTAAAATCTAGCCCGGGGATGCCATTGATCTGACAAGCAGGGATCTACCCAAGTGTCAGGGGTCCGGATTGAGGGGAGGGCAATAGGAAAAGTTCAGGGGATTGCTTTTTTACCTTGGCTTCAGTCTCACCCCTCAGTTGGTATTGATCTGCAGTATCGCCTTGTACAAGTTGTTTTTCATTCTTTGTTCTTCATTTTTTTTTCTCTGCCATCTATCATCTGCCTCATCTGCAGGTACAGAGAACTGTTGAGGGCTCTGCTTTCCATTCTTTTGTGTGTTGAGTAGTGAGATCTAAATTTTGGTCAGGCCATGTGATACTGTCTTTGCAATAGTAACATGCTGGCACAGTAATGAACAAGTGATAAGCACTTTATTTATCCCTAGGGGCTTTTCAAATTTGAGAGAAATTTAGGAATTAACAAAAACTTGGTGTTCTAAGACTGCACTCCGTTTCTGATGACTCTTATATCAAGTCCTGCATTAACATTATAAATTTTAAACTAAACAGTAGCATCAGAAATTCCTTTCTTTTCCTGTAAACTGTACATTTTCCTTTGTATGAAATCCACGGTTCTAAACAATAAGACATTTACTCAAATTATTCTTGTTTTTAAAACTCCTCTAAATTACCCCAAATGGTCTCAAACCCGACTGAGATGCATTTGTAATTTGAATTTCAAGCTGTAAGACACAAGACCTGGAAGACAAATACCAGGTTACAGACTGCTGGAGGGAAGAAGGGCACAGAAAATGGCAAATTAGTTATTTGAATGTCTAAGTGGGATTTTTGCATTTATAAAGGCCACTAACTATCCAGAGAACCATGAATAGTAGCTGCAGTATTTAGCTTCAGGCTCTTCTTAAAGTTTCACGTGACAAAGAGCACAGAATTTTACTCCCCCCGACTCTAAAAAAATTGCTCTTTTTGTCTTTGTGGTGTTTGTAGTCTTCTACATGGGAAATAATAGGCACCAAATCCAACAACTAATGAAAAAAAAACATAGGAATGACAAGTGAGAAAAATGGACACTGTTTCACACATTGAAATTCATTGAAAGTGCAAGCAGAAATGAATAAATGTTATGAAATACCACCAGCTGTTGTTAGGCTGATCCTGACCCCTTTCAAGTCAATGGTAAAACCCATCAAATGTCAATGGCACTGTGTTTTACTTTACTGAGAGATGTTAAAATCTAGGAGGTGCATTTGTACGGATCAACAGAAGGGCCTTTAGCATATTGGGCTCTTCTTCATCATGGGCACCTTTATTTTTCCGTAGGTCTTGTGCTGCACCTAGTTTTGGTGTGTTTGGATGGGAGCAGCTCCTCTAGTCAGAATAATGTGTCAAACACCACTGTGCACACCTGAAGGATTCTGTAAATAATTGAGGGAATTATTACAGAATTAATTATTCTGTAATAATTGACAGCATTCTGTGGAACTGGAGACTGTTGTTTCACTGGGGGAGTCTGAGGTGGTCTGCTGGCAGATGAGTCACTGCCAGTACCTTCTGGGTCGTATAAGCCCCTGTATGGTTTTTATCTGTGTGATTTGGCTGATGTTATTTCCACAGTTGTGCTCAGCCTTGCTGTCTGCTGTATTTTGAACCATTTGTGGTTTAGAGGCAGACGGAAGAGAAGTATGAACAAAATCTGAGCTGCAAGTCTAGTTTGGGTTTGCAGCATGTTCTTGGTGCCGGAAAAGAACTGTGGATTTGGAAGTCATCATAAGGCAACTACCAGAGTTTTGTCACTAGTGATGAATTACTGCTGCAAGAACAAGGCTTTTAGGGAAGGCACAGAGCAGACCTGGGTTTGGGCCATAGTTTTAAAGCCAGGAAATCAATCCTGGCTTTAGGATAAATGAGACAGTTGGTCTGTCTTTTCTTTCTCAGTTTGAATGTGAAACAGTTTGTAAACTGTTGCTATTTAGCTAATACACTGGAATGCAGTGAAATTTAAAGACATGCAATGTTTCTTCAATTTGATGTATAAATAGATTATGGCATTTTCAGCATTCCAGTCTTATGATCAAGTGGAATCCAGATCAGGTTTCATTTAACCTAGTAAAAAGAGAAATGTGAACGGTTTCAGATAGCTCATGTGGCATTCAGCAGCATATTCTCTCATATTTCAAACTCATATTGAATAAAGTGTGATATCAATACTGGAGAAAATCCACATCTCTTTGATAGACTGGTGTATCTGAAATCTTTCTGTTTGGAGTGGTTTTATTTTAATGGACATTCCAATAATGCTTTGGTTTCCTAGAACCTAGAGTGCTCATTTTCTTGAAAACCTCTTCTTTGAACAGTAAGTAATCACTTTTCTCTGTGTAGGAACCATTCTTCAGACTTTTCACCAGCTTTGTCAATTACCTCTCAGTGTTAAAAGCTTGAATAATGGCAGGGCATTTGTTTTTAATATGTTTTCTAAGCAAGAAAGGGAACATACACAAACTTCAGAGAGATGTTGGATACTTTAAATAAGTACTATGTGGCACAATTTGATCTGTAGTTATAGATCCATTTTCAGGACTGGGTTCCTAAAGGACTTCTGTAATAATTGGGGTAGAAGACTAAGAGGAAGTGTGGAGAGGAAAGATGGTCTGCTTTTAAGATGAGAGAGCAGTTACAGAGTAGACATTAAAGCCATTGCAGCTCCATAATAATAATGTCTAGATGGCCTCTTTAAATAGACTTCCCAGAGAGTCCTGACTGTTTGGAGCACTGGTATCTGTGCTAATGCGTTGAGACAAAACATCCGCTGGGTTCAGGTATGTGGGATCCTCAGGTTCAAAGGGGAACGGGAACCTGCACCCCTCACATTTCACTTTCAGAAGGGCAATGCCCTTTCTTCCCCTTTTACTGCAAAGCAGGAATTCAAAAGCAGAGATCAGAACTGGATAAATAAAGGTGTGGGGAAACTTGCACATATTTAACTTCTGAGCAATTTTTGACAGATCTATTGCTACCACGTCATGTAGGACATGAGACAGCAATCAGCCAAAGCTGGTTCCCTGGCCTTTTTTGCATAAACATGCTTCAGAAAACTTACAGTCTGGATTACCTCTAACTTTTCTACAAAAGCACAAATGTGGGGTTTGTAGCAGATAGTGGATTGATGGAAACTGTGAAAAGTGAAGATTTATTGCCTAGTCCTTTGATGCCAAGGTCTGTTGAAGCACAGAGAATGGCCATAAGAAGTGGGTTTAGCGTTCTTTTGTAGTGTTCTCTACAAATGGCACCAGGAATGAGGAAATGTGTCTAACCCTTGTATGGACATCAACTGACTCAATGGTATCGAGTGAGTTTCTTCATCTCATTACATCACAGTTACTCCATTTTTGAAATCAGGTTGATGACTATCAAGCATTGTTCATTGTTTGAGATCTGCAGTTATAAAACAGGAGCAGCACAGGCAGAGTCAGGATGACAGATGCCCCACATGCAGTTTTGGGTTCCTGGCCTGTGACAGGAGCTGTGTGCTGCCCAGATGGGTTTTCCAACAGCCCACAGCAGCTGCCAAGTAACCACCATAGATTATGAAAAATCTAATATTCAGAATTAAAAACCGTGGAAGATCCAAGTTCACTGCAAGACCTCTCCCAAGACTTCCTTATAATTTCTTGTTTGGAGAACATTTTAAAATCATCACTGACAGTATTTTTATGTTGCTAATTCCCAGAGCCCTATTCAAGTTAATGCATCATAAAGGATAATTGTGTTATCCAAGTAGGTCTTCAGAAACTGACTTCTTTGTTTGATACCCAATAGCTGCAGTCACTTGTAGGTTTGGATTTGGCCATCAATATAAAAATCTGGCTATTATGTATTCAGCACTTACCCAGGTACTATGTAGTTTACAGTGTGCAAAGGTGTTCAAGATGGAGTCTGATCCTTTGGATACTGCCCAAGGAATAGCATTTAAAGTTATGCTTGACCCATGTCATTCCTGAGCAATTTCCACCCTTATGGAAATCTCTGTATATTTGTTTTCTGTAATCCAGGATGTGCCTTTGTAACCATAACTTTTTATTGCACACATATGCCCCTAAAATTGTCAGTTTCTCTCTGACAAACATAAGAAATTTTCAGAACTATATTAATTTTGGGGACATGCACTTATACTTTGGACAAGACTAAATTTATAAGCCTTGAGGGTGTAAGGTATGGCTTTTATCCTAAATTTAGTTTTATTTTCAATTCTGTTGATAAATTTTCTGTACTGATTTCAAAGTCATAGGGCATGTTAGCTGGATGGCTAAAATTTCTAGAGAAAGGGGGTTGTGTATTTATAAGGATAACAGTAATATTCAGAGTGACATCAGTAAGGGTTATAAAAATAATTAAAATAGTTGAGTTTAGGAACTAATACATGACCACACAGAATAACAAGTGAGGAGAAGGAAAATGCAATTCCTCTGTTATGCTCTCCTCTCCCTCACAGCCCGGCAGGGTTGGCCATGAGATTGGATCTGTTACTTTAAACAGAATACCTCTTCTGTGCCCCAGGTGAGCAGACACCAAGTGAGGATGGGCACTGAGATCTTGCAGTCCCTCATAAATAGTCTGGTTTCACTAGGGAACATTTATATGGTTTTGGCAGTACATCCTGTGAGCCTGGCTGTTTCATGCTGTGGGAAAATCAGTATGCTTGTTCCCCTCCGCATTCTTACCTGGAGATGGCTTGTGCCAGTCTGTTCCTTCCAGCCTGTTCTCACAGGCGGTGCAGCGAGCCCTCCGTGCCCTCCCCCAGAGCAGGAGCGGTGTCGTCATGCCTGGCACTGGCTTTGCAATGTGGAGGAACTGGCATGGGGATAAGATCACGCTTGTTCTGTTCTCTCACCTGAAGGAATGTAAACTTGCTGACCTCATGTATCTGCTGACGTTGGCAGATGCTCTTACTCACACCACCTTGTAATTCAGCATTAATGCTGAATTCCTCACCCTGCACCATGCTGTGCACAGGCTAACTACACGTGGTCTTAGGAGATGCCACCATTCCACTGTGCAGAAGAGCAAACTCCTCAGGTAGGCTGACTGAGGGGACAGATGGCCTCGAGGTGGCCCAGAGTCCCTCATTCCCTGGGCAGGCCCATGAGAAGGAACCTGGCTACTGTGTTAGTTTCTGCAGACAGTGCCTCAGAGGCTACAGTGTGATGGGCAACAGAGTCTCCAAGCCCACCACCTGAGTCCAGGTGAGCTGTGGGCAAATCCTCTTGAATATCTGAGACACCAGACACCTCCACAGCTGCCTCCCTCCAGGGTGGGAGCCCACATGGAAAGTGCCTCATTAATTCCCTTTGGAACATATTTATTACTAGTGTGACTTCCACACAGAAGTCTGCTGTCAGCAAACCTCACAAGTGTGCGAACTGCGTGTGCTGTCTTACCTGAAACCTGTCTTCTCCACGCTCTGTTGCAGCTCAGGTTGGCCCCAGAGGCAAATCTGTGACATTCCAGTTGAACATGGTCCCACATGAGGGTGACATAACCTTCTGTTCCATTGGGGCAGAAAAGGGGTTTCTGAATAGGATCCACCTCTGAGCAATGCATGGAAGGAACAGACTGTCCCATTAAAAACTGCAGTCACCTCTGAGGAAGTGAGAAGTTGGCACTAAGCTCTTGTCATATCCTTTTCTCCTGTAAAATGGGGGGCTGGAGCACCACACTTCTGTGTCCTTAGGGAATATGTCTGTGCTGGGCTATACATTGTTTGGCTTTACTTTGATTTCAGAAGCTGTAGCAATATGGCTCATGATTCACATCTGTGGTGGGTTGTAGTAGCAAGAAGAAGCAAACAGCTGTTCTTGTATTTGACATTTTAAGTGCTTTTCAGCAATGTTACTATCCAGACAAACCAACATTACTTTGAAAGCTACTGTGGAAATTCGCAAACGATAATATAGCCAGAGACAATTATAAACATGTAAAACAAAGGTGGTGTTTTCTAAACATGAGTTTAAGGGTTGACCACTGGCTCTGCATCACATGCATTCCAAAGGGCCCATAGATGTGTTATAAAGAGTAAATTTGCCTATGTAGCAGATTTTTAAATATAGGTCATAGTTACATGCAAAACTAACACTTCTCCTTTAAGGATGACTGGCTGAGAGCCATACCTCCCCAGGAGCAGTTACCAACTCCAGTGAGGATAGCTGTAGGACCAGAGGGACCTGAAGTCAGGTCCAATTTTTGTTTGCTCATTCTAGCAAAGAACCTTCTTAGAAAAGTAAGAAAAAGCTCTTTTTTTTTCCTGCAAAACTTGTGGCATTATCCCCCGTGACCTTCCTGAGGGTGGAGAGTCACTGCCAGAACCTTTGCACCTCTGAGGAGTCGTCACAAACCCTGGCAATTCTCAATGCACAACCTAGTTACACCGACACCCCCACTTCAAAATGCAAAGGGATATTGCAGCAGGAATAAATCCTCTTTCTTAGAAAGAGAGGCATAGAATGGAGCAGGGAAACTGAAGCATTTCATCTTGTTCCTGCTGCAAATGCTTGAAATGCATAAGACAATTATCTAGGGAGCATGACAAGGGTCTGACAAAACCTGGCAGTTTTAATTAATGGCCTCTATTCAGCTGTCAGAATCCAGTGAGTCTGCTGGCAAGACAGAGTGATGACAGATCAACCTCCACTGACTTCCTGGGTAGATGCCTTTAAAGTAGTAAAACATACATTTAAAAACTTGCACTTAGGCATGTGCACAAAACTTGAAGTCTTTCACAGGTGCTCAGATTTGTATCTCAATTACAAATTCCCTTCAGCGAGGCATGCAATTTAAATCCCTAAACCAAATCAAACATGACACAAAAATGATTAATTATTGAACAAAAACGTGTCATCATGACCATCTGTGGATAAAAAGAAGAGGGGAGTTTCACCACTGCAAATACAAAATTTGCCGTTGTAGGACCTAGGGTGAGCTTGGAGCTTTTTTAATTAGCCAGAGGAATAATGGATCTTGGAATTATTACAATGACTTAACATGGCTTTGGGTGGTATTGTTTTGTTTTGCAGTGACAGAGACTTCTGCAGGAGAAAAATGTGGAATCCCAGCCTAAGATCTCCCGTTGCAGAGGAAATGTCTTTAATCTCATATGGAGCCAGGCCTGGCCAGCTGCCTGGGGATGCTGCTGAAATGCAGCACCTTCCACTGCAGGTGTGCCAACAGGGATCCCTGCTGGGGCTTTCTGAGGAGGAGCTCAGAGCTCCCTTTGGTAAGGAACCTCTCTGTTTCCTGTGAGATACATGCATGGCACCTACAGGGCAACGATTCTGGCTGAGCAGACTAAGCCCCGCGGTGCTAGGCTGTCCCAGAGGGAGCAGCTGAGCTGCCCTGGGTGTCTCCTGTCCGTGGTGCACGGCGGGTGCACCTGAGAGCAGCAGCTCTGAGCTGTCTGTGCTCCCACGGCATCCTCACTGCAGCTGCCTCCTTGCTTTGCAGGAGGTTCTTGTTCAGAGAAGGTTCCCTGAAAGATCTTTTCTTTGTAGGAGAAAATAAATGTTCTCAGGCCAGCCTGGGGACCCCTCATTTTAGGAGAAGCCTGGGAGTCTTTTGGGAAACAGCCTTCACCTGTGTTCTGCAGGCTGTGGATGAGAGTTTATGTGTGCCTCTGACGATCTAGGGAGAGAAGTGCACTCACACCCTTGCAGGGAAACGCAGCAGAGAGCACTCCCAGCAGCAGGCTAAGGGCACCACGCTGGGCATTCCCTCCCTGCTGGGGAGGTCTCCACGGCTTGTGCAGGGACAGGAACCACACCTGACCTCCACCACAGATGAGTACACAGCCAGTGGGAAAAGCACTCCTGGCAGCAAAGACAAAGCAAGAAAGTGAAAAGTGACAGACACAGGCCTTCAGGTTAGCACTTGTGTCCATATCACCCCTGAGAGTGAATTCATGTGCCCCCAGCCAATCCATTCCTGAGATCCTCGAATTAAACTGGGTTTCCCTGTGCTCACACCGGCCCTGTGTGAGCACTTGTGCAGTTGCTGGCAGATTTTGGAGGCTCTGAACCTATGACCAAAAATAGGTGGGTCTGGTTTCCCTCGTCATGCTGTTCAGTGTTACACATGCCAAGATGATGAAGCACTGTAAATCATGAGTCTGCTTGCGTTCACTGATAAACCAGTCATGCAAAAGGTTCCTTGGAGTAGGAATTCAGCAGAAGGCATTTCACATCTGTCAGAAATAATTCAAGGGTGTGGAATGACTAATTGGGAACTGCATGAATAATCAGGACTTCATTTTCAGCAAGACAAAGCCATGAACTTTCGTGTGGCACAGCAGTAAGGAATATGTTCCCTTCATTAAGGCCCATGTTCTGGGGATTGATGCTAGCAAAAATACAAGAAGGAGGGATTTTTATGATGATCACAAAGTGTCCATTTTAAAAGTGTAGCTCGTAAGTCTAGTTAAAGGACAGAGCTATTTGAGAAGCAGTTGATGCTATGTAGACCTTAAAAATAAAGGATTAAACAAAAAATAAGGACATGAAATTTGAGAGTAGAATAAAAAAATGGACAATGAAATCAGCCTAAGCTGAGGTTTTTAATGTTAAGAAAGGACTCAGATCTGTCACTTGGCCAAGTCTAGAAATTTGCCAACCACTACTGGTTCCCACTCGTGTGGAAATGAGGAGCTGGGTTTTCTTTTTTTTTTTCCTAGACTGCAGAGCAAGCAACAATAGTGCTGGTCTGAGGTTTTGATTTGCTGTGTAAGAACAACGATGAGAAAGGGGGAGATGGGATAATTTTCCATCTGGCCTGTGCCAGTTTCAGTCCAGGAACCCTCCAGGGTCAGGTGGCCTCAGCTTGTTCCATCAGAGCTCCCAGGTACTGCACCCCTGCACACAGAGCTGTCTGTCCCCGCAGCTCTGAGAGCTGTCAATACTGGCAGCACTCAGGGACTGGAGACTTGGCAAATGTGAGAGATGGCAGGGAAAGCTTTATAAGCTGAGCACAGGCCAGGCTGGGAGAAAGCTTGTCAGCTCTGGTCACAGGTTACAGAACAGACAAAAGCATGTCAAACAATGGACATTGCAGGATTTCTATGTGTACTGAGGTCCAGAGTTTGTCACTATAGATAAGGTATTTCCAGTACATTTTTTCTTCATACAAATTGCAAAATACCTCCCAAAAGTGCTGGTTAGGTGACAGGATCCGTTCTTTCAAGGACAGGGCTAAATCCATCATGACCACTACTTGCCAGCACTTCATATAAGTTGATCCCGTGTGAATCACACGGTGAGTGGGAGCCCGAGAGCTGAGCCCATGAACAAAGCATGTCTTGGAGCAGGGTGAGGAATGCAGAGGCGTGTGCTGGAAGGTGTGGCAGGTATGTGTGAGCTGTTAATGACCATGCTGAAGAAATCCTGGTGATACAGAGGTGAAGGAGTCCAAGAACTGGAGGTGTCCAGAACCCATGCTGTAGGATCAGCTGAAGGAGGGATCTGCATCCATAGCAGCTGATGCAGGTTCCTGGCATGGAAATGCTGTTCAGCAGCAGCACTTCTGAATCTCCCACACTAGCAGCACGTATGGGCCTGCACTGGTATTATCTTAATTTTCAGAGACTTTATCATGTTTTTCAGAGTCATCCTATCTTTCATTTGAGACTTCACTGGATAGGGCACTCCATGGCTACTACCACTGTCCTCTGAACCAGCCTCTCTGAGGGTGACCTCCTCCACTTACAAGTGTGGTAACTGAAGATGTTTACTACCAGGCAGGGTCTTGTTTCCTTTGGAGCAGCAGCCTCAGCTCCTGGAAGCAGGCAGCTTCAGTGGCTCTGCTGGGCATCTACTGACCTCAGGCCTTATTCTTTCACCTGTCTTGTCACCAACCCGTGTCTGCTGGTCCTGAGGGACTGAATTACATGATGCCAATAGCCCTCCCTTCTGGGGAGGTGCAAAGGAAGCACCAGACGTTGATTTCTAGTTGTCTCTGTTTACATTTTGTACTGGAAATTCACTGATAGGCATTCAAGCATGAAATGCAGTGATTGTTTGGAAGGTGTCCAGAAAACCCTGACATTCTGGGAGTGACTTATCTTTCTGTGGTTTGTCTAGCAGAGAGGCAGTGTGGTTCAATGAAATTTTTCTCCCAATTGTCTGAGGTGATGCTAGTTGCTTGAAGTCGTAAGCAGTGACATCTCAGGGCTGTGAAACCCTCTGAGCCAGGAGTGGCACCTGTGTTAATACAGAAAGATACAGGGTTTGTTTCTGACCCGTTTCCATGCCACAGGATATTATAATTCTGTGCAGTTAAGTTGTGCGGAAGCCAGACATGGTTCAGGGCGGCGTGAGGCAGCTGGGTGCTCACTGCAGGAGGAGGAGGAGGAGGCTGGTGGGGCAGGGGCAGCTTGGGGCCCATCACCAGGCTTGGCTTTATCTCAGCTGTCACTGTGAACTCTTCAACCCCTGTGCTGAAGGGCTGAACATGTTCAACAGCTCCGCATTTGTCCTCTCTTTCACTGACTTTCTCTTCCAAAAATTCTGACTGCCAGGGGCCACAGCCAAGCGGGAAGCCCACTGTCCCCCAGGAACTCCAGGTGAGGAGCAGGCTGTCTCCATTCCCGGGGAGCCCCGGGCTGGCAGCAGGTGCCCTCTGTCCCCTGGAGCCCTGGGCCAGCTGTGCAGGGCAGTGCTGGCACAGGTGGGGTCGGTGCTGGTGGAGGTGGGATCAGCTGCTGTGCTCAGCAGACACAGCCTGTTTGCCCAAGGATTAAGCAAGGTAAGGCTCTGGGCTTGTCCATCCCCCATTCCGGAGGCCTGGGCCCTTTACCTTTCTCCGTCCCTGGGGTATTTAAAGGCTGGTATTTAAAGGCCCTGGTCCCCTCAGGAGGACACCTCGGGCTGGCAGGACGTGCTGTGGCCACACTCCCCCCTGAGCCCCGTGCCATGCTGCTTTGGGCAGGCACGGCTGCTGGTGGCTGGTGTCTGCTCAGCTTCACTTTGAGGTATTTAAACTTGGCAAAGTGGCTTTTTCTTGGATCCATATGAATAGATCAGGTGGTCACCTGTGTCAATATGTTTATTCACAGATCCTAGCTGCTTTCAGGGACCAGCCTTCTCTAAACATAATTAGGGCTATTTAAGTAGTTGCTCACAATTACCTCTCGGTTCACACAAAACACCATGAATTCCCTCACTGAGCAAAAAAACTCCAGGTGGCACAAGGGTGAAAAGCAACAAGGATTTTGCTGTTGGGTGCCTCAGATATTTTTATGATCCTACTGTAAATGGATGTTTACTTCTGAAGAGCTGCCCACTATGTCTACCGTGCCATTATGTCAGCTTTCAGACCAGCAGCTTTACCTGTCAGCCTCCCTTGCCCTGCCTCATAGTAATTAGGCTGGAGGTATACGCCACAAAGACTGATTTGGGGCTGGATGTGAATAGAAGTTTTTCAGCTTTTGTCCTTTTGCCTGCCCTAAAAAATTTGATTTCTAGGATTCCAACAAGGCCATCACACTGTGTCTGTGTGAGTGTTGGTGAGCAGAGCCCGGCCCCACACCCGGCCCCAGCAGGCGCTGAACTATCGGGTTATCTGGAACACGAGTCTCATTTTCAGCACTGCACAATTTTCTCCACACTGATGTTATCTTTGCCATCGGCTACTGGCACGCAGCAGCTCACATATGCCATTAGCAGGTGGCAGAAGACATAAATGGAATTTTCTCTCGGAACATTTCTTCCATTCTTCCTCCCAGACTGATGAAGTGCAAGTTCAAGCTAAAGGCATGTAGTGACTACAGCCCGTTCCCAAACAGGGCCATGCAATGCTAAAAGCAGGCTCCAGGAGAAACTCTCACATCTTTCAGTCTCTGCCGTGGTTAGCTCCTCAGCACACTGCCCTTAGAACACGGGGAGTGCAGCTGTGTGTGGCTGCACTCCTGGCACCCCTGTGGCAGCTCCTCAGTTCCTTTGGGATCCGCCGGCAGAGACGTGGGCGCAGTCCCTGCGGGAAGCTGGGGCACCTGCCCATGCTCTCAGCAAGCTGCTGGCAGCTTGGCAGAGCTCTGGGCCCTAAGATGAACACAGAAACTTAAGGATCAGGCAAACAAACTGCCAGAAGAGGCAGGAATTCAGGAACACAACATATGCACATTGTGTGGCCTCCAAAAGGAGGAGGCAGAAGCCCGAGGAGCTCCTCATCATCCCACATTTCTGCTGCTGGGAGCTCAAGCTGACCTGCCTTCCAGCAGAGCCACAGTCAGAAGAGCCTGGAAACTGCTGCTGGAACCGTGTGCACTCCTGACTCACCATTCACTTTTGGATCTCGATGTCTTATACAGGAAAATAAGTGGCTTTTTGAAAAATCTTATTCGGGGCTCTTTTATTTTTAATATGTTTTTTTTCTGTCTCCCTCAACTGCAGCAAGTCCTGCTTAAAGTTGCTCCCAAACTTGATGGAAAAGAAACATAATAAAGACCATGGCTCAGGAACCCCTTGGTCTCCAGACCTGACATGAACACTTATTTTTCATCTATTTTGTTTTGTCCCCAAAGGACAATTTCATTCCAGGTTCATGAGCTCATACTGAAAAAGAATAAAACATTTCCAAAGTCACAAAATTCTGTGGAATCACAAGTCTAATGCTTTGGATCCAAAGCCAAACTTTGGTGTTTTTTCCCCACAAAGGTACTTAGACACTTGACCAAATGAAAAGTACTTTAGTGCTACAACTGCCACACTGATGCTCTTGTCTGTCTGACCTGTCTCAGGGACTTTGTTTTGTCAGATAATGCGGATGGGGGGCGGGGACTGTCACTTGCTTTTGTTCATGAAAATCTTTATGTTCCAAGGTTATTTAAAATATTTTTTTTCGTACAAATATAGTTCCTATTGCCCAGTGTCCTCTCTCATCATAAGTGGAAATCCCATTCCCTGGTTTCAGAAAGTCTCTGGGTTTTTGAATGATGTTTCTTTCCCACGTGGGGGTGGTCTCTGCCCCCTTCCCCCATGTCGCTGGGGCTCGGAGCAGGGGGCAGTGAAGGGAATGCTGAACTACTGAAGCCTGCTGTGTGCACCTGGGCACAGCTGCCACTGGAAAGGTGCACAGGAGAGGCACTTTGGTCTCAGCCATAGAGATCGTTTCCTTAGAAAAGTATTTTGCCTAAAGCCCACTAGAGATTGCAGCCCCAGATAACTCGCTTGTTTTGGTCCAGGATCAGAGCTGGAACTCTGCAGAGGGGGCATGGCCAGCCCCTGGTGTGAGCACTGGTGGCCACACAGGCAAAGGATCTCTTGTACCAGGTGACCCAGGACAGAAAGAAAGAAAAGGAAGCAAGGAAAACAAGGGTTGTAATAATTCTGTTGCACTGGGGAAAAGAAAAAAGAACTTGTCATCTGGCTAAGAAAGCAAGTTCCACGGGATCCTAAATTTCCTACCTATCTCCATAGAACAGCTGCTGTCAAGTCCTGTCAATACCTGAGAGTTCTCCCATGTTCCTTTCTTTTAAAGTTCAAAGTCAAAAGGTGACTTTGAGGTGGCTGCATCTATTTGCCCTTTTCTTCCCTTGAAGCAAACAACCAGTAAAATTCCTTGGTGTATTTCTCTCCTTTCTGAAGTTGCTTTCCTCCACTGCCTTCCTCCATAAAATCAGACCCCTTTTCACACATGGGTGAACCTAGAAAATCATTTAGAGTGGGAAGCACGTGAACCACTCAGGTAACTGTATATTTGAGGCCTTTCGAAAGGTCATCTATTTCTGGGTAATTTTTCCAGCTACTTTCCTGGTGAACTGAAGCTCACTGGCACTGAGTGAAGAACAGGGTGGCTTTGCACAAGTCTGCAACTCCCTGGCCCTGTGAATTGCCCTGATCACTGTGGGATTCCTTGGATGTTTTCTTTCCAAGGCAGCCATCCCCACCTGTCACCTGCTTGTGCCATGTTCGTATGGCTCACCTGTGTCCTGGGAACAGCTGAGGTTTTCAAACACACTGCTCATTAGATTCTACACTTTTCTAAAAAAGGCTGACTTTTCAGTTGCATCAGGACATGAAAAATAACCTGAAAATCATGAGACACACAAACAGACACACAGACAGACAGACCATTGGAGTGCTGGTGAACCTGCCTGTCCGTGGTTGCTCCCAGGGCATTTCTCCTATGACAAGGATTCCAGGTGGGCTCACACTGTAGCTTTACCTTCTCAGCATCACAAATTTGGGTCTTATTCCTAACAAACCAATAAACTTTGCAATAATAAATAAGAAACGAAAATATTAATTTAAATGAGCTGACAAGTGTTACAGCCACAAGATGGTCACATAATCCCAATTCCATTCAAAACCAGACAAAAACCATCAAACAACATTAAAGAAAATTTATGTTCTTTAGTAACGCAATTTCAACTACAGCAGTAAATAAATTTGG
This sequence comes from Chamaea fasciata, assembly GCF_029207755.1. Lineage (NCBI taxonomy): Eukaryota > Metazoa > Chordata > Aves > Passeriformes > Sylviidae > Chamaea > Chamaea fasciata. Next base: position 20,823,247 of record NW_027094096.1, on the reverse strand, counting down.
TTTATACTAAGAATGGAAGCACAGAGGGACTTCTATAGATAAAATTTCTATTTTAGGAGAGATTCAAATTTCCTAAACTGGTCTTGTTTTATGAAAAACAACCCAGAACGGAGACGAGAACAATGACACTTAGGCTGTACATTCATTAAAGCAAAGGCTTTTTTTAAACTGCAAACCTGGCAATCAAGGCCCTGATTTGTCCTCCTGGGAATGCAAGACCAGTGCGGTCAGCTCCCAGTCTCAGATTCCTAACTGCTGCTCCAGACACTGCCCAGGTTCTGCCAAGTTTTCCTGTGCAGGGTTCTGTTCCTGGGGCTGCATTCCTGGGTTCTGACAAAAGCCACCACACAGCTCCAAACACGGCAGTGGTCATGGCCAGACATATGTGCAGAGAGGCCTGTGAAGAGAATAGCTGAAATTTTAATTAAGGAAAACATAAGTGACATATCTGTTTGAGAAAGTGATGGTTGTGCAGTGCAAGTGCATCAGTGCCAGCCTCCAGAGCTGCAGCCAGCAGTGCCCTTGCTGCAGGAGAGCGGGAGCCCAGCTCTGCCCCCTTGCCTTATAATTCTATTTACCAATTATTGCAGTTACTGCTTGGAATGCACTTCACTGGAGAAGCAGCAAAGCCCCATGGACATTTTACATGAAAGAAACATTGATGTGACTCTGTTAAAGAGAACAAAAGGCATCTTGTGGATTTCTGGATTTGCCCAAGTCCTGTCTATTTGTATTTCTTGATACTACTGCAGAGGACAGGAGAGCTTAGGAGCTGTGCCTTGGCCCCAGGCAGTGTGTGCCAAGGTCACAGCCGGCAGCCCCAGAGTGCCCGTCAGCACCTCACTGACCCCGCACTGAACCGCTCCCACCGCCACACAACATTAATCCTGACTTATCCGTGAAAATCAACGATTTTCCAGTGGCAGAATGGACTCAAATTGGTGATCCTGGCAGGCTTCAACCAGGGCAAAGTTGACCCCATTACAGCCTCATGGGCACAAAGGAAGGCATCAGCTGTTCTTGTGACGTGTAACGGGGCCAAAACATGGCTCTGACCCCATGGCACTGCCACAAAATCCCTGCACCACGATGTCTTAAACCACTCTAGGCTGAGCTTGTCGTAAGTGTCAGATCTCTGCATGTTACTCATTCCAACACAGACTCTAAGGCTAACCACAGTAGAGAGAAAAACAGCTGAGGACACAAAACACCAGAACAATTTTAAGCATTCACTACTAAAATATTGTATAAATTAAAAATCCTGTCAGCATTTACACTAAAATCAAAAGCATCCCTGCTTTTAGGCTTTGTTTTACATTTCATGCTGAGTTCAACAATAAATATTCCATCACAAGAACTTATTTTGAAAGTTCAGCAATTTTTAAGGCCCCTCAAAGAGAGTTTAAAATGATTCCCCAAAGCAAGGGGCCTTTCCCAGCAGCCAGAGCGTGTAGAGGGGCTGTGTGGACTGTGGACTGGCTCTGACAAGGGGGTTGTGGAAGGATGGATCCATGAACAAGCCAGGGTCGAGGTTTGCTGTGCTGGCTGTTCTCACCCACCGAGGGCCCAGCCCAGCCTGGATCAGCCACAGCTCCTGTGGCTCTGGCAGAACCTCCTTGCCAGCCGTGCACAGGGCAAGACTCACCCTGGGGCTTCATGTGGCAACATCCAGCAGGACTGGAGCCTGTCTGGCTGCGGGGATGGCTGCTCTGCTGCCCAGGCACCCCCAGAGCCCCAGTACAGAGGCTGCAATCCCACCCCCCCTACACTGGGCATGGGAGAGAGGTCTGAGCTCAGCAGGTCTTGAAGCACTTCATCACCAGTTTTGCTTGTTAATTAGTGCTCCCCAGCCCCAGGAAGCAGCAGCACTTCACTTCCAGGTGAGCCACCAAGAGCAGGCAGCACTGTGGGTGGGACAGGGGCACATGGAACATGGGCACTGCTGCAGAGGGGACACGGGCACGTGGGATGTGGGCACTGCCAGGGGTGGGACACAGGCAGTGCTTCAGCTGGAACATGGGCACAGGGATGTGAGGCCACCGCAGGTGAGTCATGGGCCCGTGCCCATTGCTCCCCCAGTAATTGTACTGACCTGCAGTACCAGAAGTTCTCATCCAGAATGCCAAACAGCAAATCCCCACACTTTCCTGCAGTAGTTAAATCTTTTCTTTATTTATCAGAGCAGTATCCTTCAGAAATCAAGAGCCCAGATCCTTCCTCCCCCACTGCAGAGTTCATGTGTTAGCAGCAGCACCCAGAACCAGTGACTCCTGTGCATCACTCACCCACAGCACAGCCGTGCTCCCGGGGCTGGCAAAGCAGGCTCCAAGGCTGGACAGTGAGTCTGGGGAGTGTTGTCAGTCAGAAGGGTGACTGTACCTGTCTTAAACATTTGCTGACCCCCTGAAATGTGAGATGAAACGAAGCTCGTTAAACTCTTCAAAACAAGGACTAAAATATAATTACTCCAGTGAAGAATACCTGCATTTAAAAAAAAAAATTATATGGGTATTATCAGCTAAAGAGGCTGCTCTCTCTTCCAGAACATGCTGCTGCTGACAAGACCTGAACATGTTGGCTGGTATCACCACTAACACCTGAGATAGCAAACAAGAGCTAATCCTTACACTCTGCTAATGACTGCAGGAGATAACTGGTGTCCCTGGCAAGTGTCCCATTTAATTCAATTAACTCCAGCCAAGCCCCGTTGATTGCACTGGCAGTGTCAGAGAAAGCCAGAAGCCAGATCTGGAGTCAGATGGTAAAACCAAGGCAGCCTCCACCAGCAGTCACGGGTACCAACCAACCTGGCATCCACAGCAGCTTCTACAAAAGGGTGTGGAGCAGCATAATTTTTTCCTGAAAATGCTCCTGAATTTTTTTTTTTTTCCGAGAAAACGCAGGCAACTCATTTCATTGTATATGTTGCTTATTTGTTCTGAAACGCTGGGTTATGTGTTGGTTTAAGCAGCAGTTTCATAGTGTTCCCACCCCCTTCCACAGGTCCAAGCCAGCAGGAAGATCATGTTTCTCCTAACACAAGGCAGATGTCTGCCAGCTGATCTGGGGGCACGCAGAGCTCCTGGCCTCTCCAGGGGACCCTGACACTTGCAGAGATTGAGGTGTCTGAGGTATGAACTGAAACATTGTGATAAATGTGAAAAATAAACCAACCATGGAAAACTAAGCTGCAAGGAACAATTGGTATATCCCCTCGGTTGATATAATTTCCACGTCTGTTTGATAGTAAAAAAATACTTTCCAAATATTTTCTTTTCCTTTTGAACATTCTTCAGCTGTGAGCTTCAACAGGCAGTGATGTATCTGCCAACGTACATTATTCAGTTAAGTTCTGAAATAGAAAGAGATATGCAGAGAAGTTTCCTTGGTGGCACTTTTGAAGTGTTAGTCTGGGATAGCAGGTAAAATCCTGAGAAGTCTGTACACTGCCAACATAAATAGAAAGTGTATTTGAAGATGGGAGATTATCCGATCCTTGACAGGGCTGTCATACCTGCTCTGTTGTCAGTTCTTGGTAACAGTTTTATTTGAAGGCCAGTCCAGAACAAATAACTCCCAGAAAAAGCTCTTCTGGAAAACAAAGCCTTCAAACCCTTTAAAAGGAGCTGTAAGGACTCATTTGTGACCATCAGCTTGGACATGTCTCAGAAGCAGCATGAGCCAGTGGAGATTTCTGAAGCTTCACTGAGTTTCTTTGTGGAAAATTTGTTACAGCATTCCAGCCATCCTCCAGCCTTTGTGCATCCTCCAGGATAGCTGAGAGCACAACAGGGAAGTCCAAACAGTTAACATGTCACTGTGTTGCACCTGCAAATCCACTGGAGGACAATTCTCTGCAAATAAAGCTCAGCTGCTCTATGTCAGCAACTGGCAAGAAAGTCAGAAAGCCTGTGCTGTGGGTCCACTCATTAACATTAAATAGATGTTTAAATAAACTTCTGCATCCTATGGACATTTTTCCCATGCTGTGGCTTCACTGGATAAAAGTGCTGAGCTCCTGGTACAGATGTTGGCTCTCGACTCCCATTTGTTCCCATCTATGTGTTTGGTATTTCCCAGAAAAGAACCAACCTCCCTGCTGTGCTTCAAAGCCAACTGTGCCCAGGTGTTTCCAGACAGCCCAGGCTGCTTCATCAGGCACCACTTTTACACCAGCTCAAGATCCACGAGGAATAACATGGGGAGACCAGAGCTGTGCAGAAATACCTGCAAGCAGAAGAATGCCACAAAGGGCAGCCACAGTTGGAATTCCCAGCCCTGACAGTGCCAAGGAATCCTGGGCAGGCTGACCTCAGGGCTGCTGCAGCCATGCTGCCACCCAGAGCAGGGGTGCATGGAGCACAGCACACGTGTCCAGGACAGCACCTGGCTGCACTCAGACCATGCCAGCAGAAGTGGGACAGAGCTGACCATCCTTCCTAGAGTCTCCCAGAAAGCTGCAGGTGGCCACTTCCTAAAGAACATTCCAAATCTTCCTTGCTGCTTACAGATACAGGGTGCATGTCCATGGCAGCCTGTAATTAGCAGCCTCCCCCCTTCAGATCTGTGAGTGAGTGAGCCCCAACAGGACTGTGTTGAGCCTTATCTTTTGCCAGGTGGGGTGTTGGCCAAGGGAAAACTGTGCCTTATGAGGGCTGGTCCCCATGTGAGCCATGTGATTGTGGCAACAGTGGGACAGCAATAAAAGAAATTGTATAAAAACCCCAGGGCCTTTCAAAGCATTTCCAAAGGCTGCCCCAATTTCCCTGCAGGGTGTTAGGTTCTAGGAAGCCACCACCCACATAAAGCAGCTGTAGAGCCACATCTAAAACTGCCTCACCTGTGCTACAGAAAGAGCTGACAATGGCATTAGCATGAAACTAAAATTAGAGGCTAATTGGGTTCGGCAGTCGCTGAAACTGATGACAGCTCAGCAATTAACATCCCTGAATTTTCTTGACTAAAATAAACCTAAAATCTGCTCCCATTCATGCTTCTCCCTGCTCCACGGGCACATGCTGTGGTGCCTGGCATGCTTTGCACACAGGGGAGTTCTGGCACCTCTGCCAGGGCTTGTGGGGCTCCCAGCAGTTACTGGGGCAGGCATAGGTGTGGGAAGAGATTATCTGCAAATCAGCATCATTTCACAGACATGGGATGTGATATTCAGTGCCAGGGCATGGGAACATGAACACACACCAGACGCCATCCAGCAGAAAGCAGAGAGGCAATGGCGCGGTGTCACCCCGTCCTTCGTGCAGGATGTCTTCTGACGCTGATGCCAGAACAGTGCTGCTGCTGCTGCAAGCAAAAGAGGGAGATACCAACATTACAAAGTGAGGGGCTAAAAGCATCTGCTCAGGGTGTCAGAATGGGACACAGGCACAGCCTCTATCAGTACTTCTTGTAAGTGAATCAGAACATCTTCTGTTAAGGTGGGCAATAACACCTACCAAAAGGCACATGAACCTTTCCCTGGACCTCCCTGGGGTGCATCACACATTTGGGGCAGAGAAAAACATCCTCTGTTTGACCGTACATGCTATTTTCAAGTTGAGGGGGTTGCCCTCCAAGATCCATAACAAGAGACCAAATGCACTGCCATTACAGCTGCAAGCAACAATTGCTCTGCCTCTGCTCAGACAACGTGCTGCAGATTTGCTGTGCAGGAATATGGCCACGTGCAGCCTCCTTCAGGTTTTATATGCTGTGTGTCCCCATCTGGCTGTGGTAGGCTCACCTGCCCTGTGCTCACCTGCAATTTGTGCAAGAGTTCTACGGTCTCATTTTTAGTTCATTGTTCTGTACAACATTTGGAGTTAGTGATTCGTAAAAGTATCTTTTGGTGGTACATTTGCAAAAGCTATGGCATGCTTCTGCCTCCACTCACAGCTGAAGTCTCTGACTGCTGACAGAGCTGAGCTTCCAAAGTCAGCCCCTCTTCTGTCCCTTCCTTCAGCACCTGGCTTGGTTTTGCTGTGGCCAGCAATTTTATCTGCACTCTCTGGTCCAGATGTTGCGGTGGCTCTTCATGAGAATCTCCCAGTTCTGCTGTGACCCATGAGGCAAGGAGGGGGCATGGCAGGAGGCTTGTTCCTCACTTGAGCTGTGATGAAGACCAGGTCATGGCTGGGCTCCTGCTGCTCCTGCCTGCAGACTCACTGCCATCACCACACAACTCTCTGCAGTCACTCCACTCTGCTCCTCCTTTCTTCCTACACTTGCTGCAGGCACAAAATGTTCCCAGGCTCCCACAGCCATGCCTGGGGCATGCCAAGTCCATATGCTGCTGTCCCTTTCACACACATTTCCAAAGGGCAAAAAAATTCACTCACTGGAGATCCACTTCTCTGTGCACAGTTCATCAAGCAGAAAGAACAAACTTGGCCAAGATGGCCACAAAAACATGTCATTGTTTAGAAAGGCTTCACCTGACACCCAAAGATATCAAGTCTATTATTTGCATGTAAAGTAATATAAGCAGTTCTATTTTCAGTGCAATGATCCTATCCTAACTTTTTCTTAAGTAAATAATTTTTGCTCTCATTTGGTTTAAAGCTCTTGGTGTGCCAGGAAGAAAAATGTCTGCATGTGTATTATATATATTATACTACAGATATTACATCCCTCTGCATTATACTAGAGACATCCATTGCTTCCACCATTTATATCAGTATTTCAGGCTACGATCAGAGCACTCTTGGCTTATTCTAAAACTCACCCCCACAGATTATGAGCAAAGGAGTTTCTGCATTAGGAGTCCACAGCTGGCGGCTGTCCTTGGCTGTCCCAGGCAGTGAACCCCGCTGGAGACGCTGCTCCGTGCTGGCATTTGAGGCACCCTGATGTTCCATGGTCACTGTCCGTGGGCTCAGGGGCTGGAGCCCCTCTCTGTGGCTCTGGGGCCGTCAGCCTCACGCCCCACTCTGCAGGTGCCATCAGGCTCTGTCCCCACGAGCATCGTCACAGGACCTGGGGCTTCACTTACAGCTAGCTGCAAAATATAGACTGTGAACAGCACGGATTTTCAGTGCCAGATCTTTTCTTGACTGATGCTCCCAGCTGATGGTAAGTTCGTGTTTCAAGGTAACATCACATTCATCAGTGTCACAAACAATTGCTGCCTTAAGAATCAACAAAATCTTTCCCTTCATGAAGTCTCACCTGAAGAATCCCCACATGCAGGAATATCTCCAATGGCTCTCTGGGATGCCAAGGTACAAGCAGCATAAAGACCCATGTGCTGGGTGACAGCTCAGACCTAGGGCTGGAAATGTCCTCCTGAGCAGCAGTAATTGCAGCTCACGTCACAACATTCCCACTAACAACAGTTGAAGATCCCTGTTTCAAAATGACTGACTGAATGAATTATAGCCAAAGCTGAACCCTTGTACTCATCACTGCAGCAGCCTCATGGGGCTCATTCCCCTCCCTGTCCCCTAATGTATCTGAATTATCCTCCCAAAGAGCTATTTTTCTACCAACAATATGCACATATTTGAAAGGCAAAGTGGAAATCCCTGCAAGCGTTTCTGGTGAAATTCCAGTCAGAAATAACTGTAATCTGACCCATTAGCCAATTTCTGTTGCTGAATTCCTTTGTACAAGTATCTTTGCTTTGAAAGAATTTGGCAGCAGTGAGGCACAGGCTAATTTTACTTATAAGGTGTGAATCAAAGAAGATCTGCAAGTTTCTGAGTCACAGAAAGGAAGCGTCTGTGGCCTTTCACCACTTCTGTCAAGAGAAAATGTCATGGTTCAGCTATTTTAGATGCGACTTCAGACCGCTCGCTGCGCCCTGCAGATCCCCAGCTCCCACCACCCTCACACTCTCCCCAGGCAACCAGGACAATTCCAGCCTTCTCTTGGGGCCTGGGGAACTCCCAGTCTTAATCACACCTGCTGCTGTTGATGAGATGCATCACCACGGCCTGCCATATGAGAGAGTTGAATAAATTATTATTTTGGCAGAATTCAGACGACACTTTGTGGGAAAAAGGGATGACCAAGGAAAGGAAGAGCTACTTCCCACATCACACATCACTGAAATCCCAGAGAAGCTGAGGGCCTAAGCTACAAACACTGCAGCAGCAGCAGCAAACTTCCAGGGTCTGCACTGTGCCTACAGCCTGACTCTGCTACCACGTGAACAAGGGACAACAATCAGCCAACTCCTGTGCTCCTGTTGAGAGAGCTCCCACCCGAGGCCAGGCTGTCTTGAGCTTGGGGACAGCTCTGCTGCTCTGCCTGTGGCAGCTCCAAGGAGAGCATACAGGTGTTCAGCTCCACTTCCTCCAGTCCCAAAGGTCCCATGGCCTCCGAGATGCTGCCGAGGCCACGTTCAGCCAGCAGCTCATCCACCAGGGCCACTGGCTAAATCCAACCATGGGAGTTCATTGTGCCCAAGAGATGAGGTGGGACAGCCTGTGCCCACGGTACCTGGCAGCATGGCCTCCCCAGGGGGATGTGTGCAAGGGCTCCTCTCACTTTTTAATCTCTTTATCTGCTGCTCATGACACTCCTGATCTCCTCCAGGCCTACAGGGATATGCCAAGGACTGGCACATTACAACATGTCATCCCACTGTCACCACCTGCTACTCTCCAGCCCAAACAGGTCATTTTGCTGTCCTGTCCCTGACTGGGGGACATCTTCTGCCTTAAAACAGGTCCTCAGGGTTTACAGACAGCAGGCATGGTATCAAAACTGCGCAGCAGTATCAGCAGGAGTGGAGGGTCCTTCACCTTCCAGCTGTCTGTGGGATCTGCCCATCGAATATATGGGTGAATTCTCCCATAAAAGTCAGTATTGGGCACGCTTATCTGGCTTCATTATCTCCATTCACTGCCATGTTCAGCCTGGTCTGGCACAGCTCCATGGCTCCACTGTCAAACCAAATTCTTCCCAGATAGTCTGTGGAGATGTGTATTTGTCATCTGCAATCTATTCCTTGATTTCTGGCATGTATTTTCAGTGCTTTCTCTTGAAAGATTTTCCAGATTTCCCTGGGCTTCTCCCTAACCTCTGTGAGCAAAGCCTCACACAGTTTAATTGTTGACAGCTGTGTCAGGAGAAGCTTTTTTTTTTTCTTTTTTTTTTTTTACATTGCTCTTGCTGTAGCACGAGCTACTACACAAAGGGCTGCCTGGCTGTGTAATGCACCAAAATGTGGAAAGCAGATCGTGTCTTCTGAGGGAGAGGTTTGGGGGGTTTAACTGTTTGTGATGTTTTCCAGAGGAAATTTCAGCTCCTCACGTGAAAATGCTGACAAATAAAAGGCAGCTGAGCAAACAGATGAAAAGCTTGAAGTACTGGGATGGATAAAAGTGAATCTCTCCTCCTTTCCTGGAGTTTGCATTTTGGTTTCACAGTGAAGAAAAATCCAATTAAAAGGAAAAAAAAAAAAGAAACTCACTTCTGATTTTTTTTCCCAAGCAAAAGATGGGAAATGCAGGGGACTAGATTGATCTTCCTTTTCTGCCAGGCTGAAGTCAAATCTGAAACATCTGTTCACATAACTTGAGACAAGCTCTCCAAGTCAAATAATGTAAGCTCAAACTCTTCCTGCCACCAGTGCAGAACTATCAGTTAAGCTTTTTGTGGAAGCCTAAGAACCCAGACACTTCTCATGTTCCCTGCAAGCACTGAATAACCATGGCTTCTCACCACCAGCAAATCACTTGCAAAGAAGATTTGGCACCTTTTCCTATATTTGAAATCCTAAAATCTGGTTTTTTTCTAGAACGACACCACACACATTATCCTTCAGGAGTCATTCAAACTAGGCAGTACCAGCTATATAAACCAGCATCTCTCCCAGCACAGTGAGATTAACTCAGGTGATTGCAATGATCAAGGATAGCAGAAAATATTCATTTTTCAATATAGAATCACAGACTGGTTTGTGTTGGAAGAGACAAAAAACATCTTGTCCATGAACCCCACCATCAGCAGGGTCACCTTCCACTAGACCAGGTTGCCCCAAGCCCTGTCCAACCTGGCCTTGAACACTTCCAGGCATGGGCAGCCACAACCACCCTGGATAACCTGGTGCACTGTTCAGCTACAGCCTGCAAGGCAAAGAGTAGGATTTTAGCTGAAAGTTTTAAGAATTTGCTTGCAGAACTTGCATACAGGCCTGGGTTCAGGGCTCACACCCCTCACTGCAGCCCCAAGCCTGGCAGAAGAGGACCCACGGCTCGTGCAGAGCTCCATTCTGATCTAAATGCCGTTTAAAAAGGCATTTATAGTGAAGTGTAAAAAAGTGTATAAAAGTATATAAAAGTGTATAGGTATCAGAAACAGAGCATTGGCAGATCAAGCAAGAAGCTACAGAACTAAGCACCATCCTGACCCTGTTTCTGCTCCTGCAGCCCTTCAAGAACTCTCCGTATTCAGCATGTTTAGGAGCATGAACCCCATCCTGTCAGAGAAACAGACTGGAAATCAGGGTTTGTTGCAGACTCTGCTTCCAGTTCCCTGGGTGTGTGTACGAGTCACTTTGTTTCCCTGCTGTTTTCCCCAGCCCCACATGACATGATGTACAAGTGGACGCTGTCCCCAGCTACAGACCTGCACAATGCCTCAATCAGGGAACTGGACTGGAGGTGAGGGGGTCTGGAAGCCACAGGGGAAAGGAAAAAAAAAGAAAAAGAAAAAAGAAAAGCACGTGTCGTTCACCGTATGCAGTGTCTCTCCCGTGCGGGGAATGCCATCCTGGCTATTTTTGCCTTCCCCCCACACAGCGGTAGATGGAGCCCTGCCTCCCTGCTCTGGCCAGCGCGGGGATGCCGCAGGACCAGAGACCAGCTGCAGTCACCCTGCCAGGACCTGCCGGCACTGCTGCGGGGGACAAACCTGGGGGGTCACACAGGGGGGACCGTGGGCTCACAGCTCCTGCCTGACTCATGACATTTGCTGAAACTTGTGACTAACAAAAATATTCCACTAATCACAGTATTGCCTTTTCTTCCATTTAGGCATTGGGTAATGATTCTTTCTTTTTGAAACTGTCACCAGGATTACATGGAACTCACCAGTTTTATTTCTTTTGCAAAATAAGGAACGACAAGGTTTGCTTGCCATACTTAGAAAGAACATATGTAATTGTTGCATCATGGCCGTGAGCACTGGAGACCACATTATCCAGAGGATTTTACAGGAACTAAAGGTCAAGGGATCCATGGCTAATTTCTCAACCACTGCTCACAGCACTGATGCCCCCAGCCTGTGTGTGTGACAGCAGGACAGAGAAGGGATGAGGGAACACTGGCAGCCATTTGCATCTCTGTAAGCTGGGGAAAATGATAAATGCGTATGTTGATTTTCTCTCCCCACCTCCACCTCCAAGTGCTCCTGCAAGTGACACCAGCACAGCCTGCACGGATGCAGGCAGCCTCAGGAGTCATGCGCCACTTGGCCAGAACTACTACTGCAGTTCCATCATTGAAGAAGACCACGTTATGCAGGTAGGAAAACTGAGAATATTGCAGAGTTACATGAGATGCTGGAGATTATATTTGCCAGCAAGGTAACTCAATATACATCTATTCTGGCACTCAATAATTAAAGAGAGGCCCCCAGCAGTGAATTGCAGGATGATTTCCTCACAGCAGCAGCTCTCCACACTAGAGAGGGGCCAAAACTTTCAGCTGGGCACTCACAACCACACACCTCATCTGCACAGTCCAGCTGCAAAATGTGGGTGGGCAGTGGTTTTAGCAGAACTGATTTTTCATTTCTCCAAATAGAAATTAACAGAAGGAGGGAGATTAGACACCCATCCCTGAAGACAGGGGGGTTCTACTGATTAGCCTAGAAGTGACTGACTTTCTGAATTCAAGACCATATGCTGCCTCTGATCCTGCCCCTGATCCTGACTAGATAAAATGGTCAGCTCACACAGGATCAAGCCCCAGCCCTAACTGAGTAAAAATGTAGGTAAGGACTTTGGCATTTGATCTTTACAAAGCACAAGCTAACAGCTACAAACAAAATACTCCAGAGCAGTGAAAATCAAACAGTCCTGCAGTCACAAGTGTTGGCATATGGAAAGCTGCCACTAAGCTAATAATGGAATTGTCTACCACAGCAGAGAGGGAGGTCCCAGCATCCCAGAGCAGCCACACATCTGGAGACTGGGAACACAGCCATCAGCAACCTATGTTTAAGTAGCACATTCTTGCTACCTTCCTGCCAGCTGCTCATCTTCTCTCACCACAGGCTAAGGGCAGAGGCTCACAGGCAGTAATGTGGCACTGGGGACAAAGTGGAGCAGCTACAAGCACAAAGGAGGGCCCTGAGTAGAACCCTGCCCATCGGTGTACACCTGCTTTATTCACTTCACAAAATATGGGCAGCTGGTTCATTTGTCACACACCTGCATTTGCACACTCAGGACAGCAGCCACTTTCACTGGTTCCTTCAGGTATCTGTGAGGAGTGTAGAGCACTGGGGGGGACCATTCCTGGCTCACTCCAGCCTGGCCCTGGCACTATTTTCTTGTGTGCAGCAGAGCCACCCTGCTTAGGAATGGGAGGAGAATCAGAGCCAGGAACTGAAACATGAACCAAACATGCAGACATCACTCACAAACAGAGACAGAGAACAATTTCCAGACAGGTGGGTATGGAGCTTGCACAAGGTATTCACCCACTAATGAATGACAGAGAAAACAAAATCAGGACAGGTGATGCAGCCAGACAGCAAACAGGCTACTCACCAGCAGCTGCCTGCAGAGGAGAGCCCAGGCAGGATGGGAAGACCAAAGTATGGAATGTTCTACAGGAGCCAGCAGCAAGAACATGGATACAGCTGTGGGAGAGAAGCACACTCGCATGAAACATCCATCACCTCATGCACACTGCTCCTGGATGTGCCAGGTGAGGCTGATTCACAGCACTCCCCTCAAAGAGTGTCCTCCCCTCTGTAGCACCAAGAGCTGACAAGAGATAGCAAGTGCTAAAGAGCAGAAGGGAGATAAAGCACTAAAGAGAAGAGGGACATGAAATGCTGGAGAGGAGATATGCATGAGTGTCCAAACATACACAGGAACAAGCTTGAGTACAAAGAATGGGCAGCTTAAGCACTGACACACTGCTTCTCTTCCTGAAGTATCTGCCTCGTACTTGAAAAGACTTTCAAGGCACCAAGCTGTAGACAGCTGTATCACTGCTGAGCAAGCTGGATAGCACAGGGCAAACCAAGTGGAAACAGAGCAACTGTGCCTCTTAAGGATCCACCATTCTGTAGAAGAGCAGTTCATGCTGGCTAAGGGTGATCCTCCTCCCAAAAAAGCAAAAGGAAAGGAAATTCCAAGAAGTTTCTTGGCAGTATGGTTCTGTACCTATGACGTCCACTGCAAGGGGTATTTGTTGGCTCAAGAGATGTACCATCAGTGTTGACAATGACTACAGCATGGTTAATTAGGCCATGTTCCCTCTTTGGCAATAAAAGAGACCCAAGGACTCAGATTCACCAAAGCAGATTTCTGTCCCAACTGCCCCCTTCAGAACACCTGTGAAAAAGTCTTAGGCTCAACCAGTATCTTGTTCTCCAAGTTCATGTATAGAATACACCTGGTGCATCCACACCAGCTGCTGTTCAGTCACCCCTGATACTGACTGCTCACAGCAATGGCAGATCTGCACAGGGCTCTCCCATGCAGGTGTATGCTCCAGAAAAATCTACTCCTCTTTGCCTGCAATTGTAGCAAGAAAATAAAACCTCAAAAAGAGGTTTTCTGCAGGTTCTTCTATTCAATGTTTCAGTGTTTCCTGGTCAGAGGGATGGTGCTGCACCTACTAGTTTTCCCAGCAAATATAGCTGCTGTCTTCCATGTATGCAAGGCCTCCAGCAGTAAAATTCAGCTAACAATTTCATCCCTTCAGAGACTTCACTTACTGGGACTGCATCATCTGCCTGTAGAATAAGGCTTTTACATCATGGCTCATTGGGAACATGAGCTTCCAAAAGCCCAGAGCTGCATCAGGTGAGCTTGTTGTTGGCTTTTTGATAACATTCCTTTGAGCTTGCCAGAGCAGGAGTTTGACTCCTGCAGCACGGACTACAGGGGATACTCCTGGGATGGATGTCTTCAGGACTGGCCAGGTTCTTCCACCCATCAGGAGGAAGGGGTGGCTTTTTCCTTGCTCAAGCTATGGATTGCTGTGGCCAGGCATAACAAGGAACACCTCTGGACACGCTTTTTCCTCAGCACAGGGTGCTGACCATGGCCAAATAAAGATTTTTGGCAGCAAGGATGGCATCCTGGCCTTCTCTTCCTGTGGCTTGTGCATTTCTTCTCTCTTTGGTCCCTTTATGCTCTCCTCCTCTGCTGCCACCCTGGTCTCCTGGCTCTGCTATATCTCAAGCAGTTCACCACACAGCAAATTGTGAAGGGCAGAGACAGGAGGAGGGAGCACTGGGAGGCTCATGCACTCTTACTCCCTTCATCCATTTCTGGGAAGGTGACACTGGACCATGCACAGCAATGGTGTTAATACCACACAGGGCAGCAGCTCAGGAATTGAAATAGCTGCAATACTGACAGTACTCACCAGTCTCAGAAAAGAAAGCTGATGTGGAACTGGCTTGTTCATCTTTTCCATGACAGGAAACATTTCAGCCTCTGTTATCAGCACAAACATCGTCTGCTCCCATCACGCCGTGCAACTTGCCACACTCCATGTTGGGACCACATGAATAAAGAATGCCCGAGTGTTACTTTTTCCTTCCATAGGCTCAAAATGCAACAAAACTCAACCCTCTGTTGTGCTTTGCAGGCTCCAAAGCATTCAGCTACTCAGTTTATCATGTCACAGCCCATGGATGTAAAGCAAGCTGGTCATCCAGAGCCAGCTGCTGCAAGGACCACAGGACAAGTCCAGGGCCAGGAGCCCTGGGGCCAGTGGTGGCCACCAGCTGACAGCCAGCCTGCCTCAGCCAGACTAATTTCAATCCAAATACATAACAACTAAGTAAAGATGCAAGGAAGAAGAGCAACCAGCTCTCACAAGTACATACACAGCACTGTTTTCAGCTCCCATTTTTCAATTACTTTTCTGCTTTATGGCCCTTAACACAAGAGGAAAAATGGAGGTGAGCTGCAGAAAGCAATCAGTCTCTCAGCTCTTCGTGCATTCACATCAAAGTAGAGCTTGGATCAGGGACACCCCCAAAAAGTGCTGGAAAACACATCCAAAGCTTTATGAAGAATTGTTTTTACGAGACACAGGTTGTTTTGGAAATCACAAGCAAAAGGCACTGAAGTGTAACAAGTTTTTGAAAGGTCAGCAGAAAATTCCCATGGCATTTTAGACACAATAAAACCTTATGACTTCAAAATGTTAATCAGGAATACCATAAAGAAGCCTTACCGGAAATCACAAGTGAATCCTAGGGACTTTGATCTAAGCTGGAATCTGGCTACTTCAAATCTTGCTGCAGAAACGTTCATGGCCCTGAAATCAACAGAAAGGACACAGCAATAACGTGCATGCAAGAATAAGACCCATTGGGTCTTATTTGCCCTAAATTTGATTTAGTAAAACCAGGATAAGATAGGATGTTAGCCTTGGCTTCCATGGTTCTGAGATAGTATTTGTAGTAGAGGACCTGTACTCTAAAATTAGACAATGAATTAGTTAGATTTTTTAAGGATCAAATTCTTTGTATACTTCTCAGTAAAAGCTGACACAAACAGCCTTCTCTTTAGTGGCTGCACAATTAGATTTTGAGGCATCGTGTACTTGCATTGGGCCAAATTGCTACAATACAGCTCATTATTCAAGTGAAGTTTTTCTGGGGAAATAGCAGTTGCAGTAAGGAGCCATCCCTGGGCCCCCAACAGCATCAACTGTAGTTCACTCTAACACACCAGCCATTCCAGATTTCCTTCTAACCTACATTATACACAGGTGAAGGTTTCATCAGCTGTAATTTCACTTCATGCAGAAGGTGATTGTCTCTCAGGCATGCAGCACCAGCCTGCACAATGGCTCAGCAGCCCCTGGGCTCTGGCTTTCAAGGCTTAGACAGGGCTCCAGTCCTGGGGTGTCACAGGTATCAGATATTTGTGTGCATGAATGAGGTACACAGTTGTCCCAAATCTGGTATTTGTATGTGCACCTTGGAAATATAACATCAAAAGTTTTTATAAAAATTTGGCCATCAAAACATGAAAGCCAAAGAATATATGGGCAGAAATCTAATTTCAAATGACAACCAATGCATGTTTTTTTAATGGCTATCAGTTATCTACATAGGCCTTGAAAAACACTCAGAATAAAGGAGGGATGTCCCATGGTTTTCTTTTTCACCCAAAGACAGCCTAAAGTGGCAGCTTTGGTCATTTGTTTTCCAGAGTTTCTCAGGTTATGATGTAAGGAGACAAAAGACATCTATGACTGATCCCTGCCTCTCTGCATCTCTGTACTTCATCCCTCTCTCCACTAAGTGCTTTTTGTGCCTTTTCTCATGACTGACTACCTGCTGTGCCAGTGCTGGTTTTCCTCCCAGATGGCAAACATCCATCTCCTGGCTGCACTCACTTGCAGGAAGCAGCAAGCCTGCTGCCTCACTCCCCACATCACTGAAACAAGTGACATGAGACTAAACGTCACTATAACCACAAAGGTACCTAATCCACTGAAGAGTGTGGGGCCAAGCTTGCATGATAGGCTGCTTGCAGAAGTCTCAAACTTGGGGTAAAACAGAGCATCAATTTTAGGTGTATGTCATGGGGTAGATGGAAGCCATTCATTCCACTGTTAGAGGCACATGAACACAGAAAAGCAGTGTTAAACCCAGCACTACTAGCTGATCATTGTCATGATGGGTGAGATTTATTCTGTAGCACCAGATATTAAAGTCTTTACAGAGTATGCCACCTGCTCAATAAACTCAAGATCAGCAGACACAGACACACCTGTAGAGATGATAAATAAAGTCCAATAAAAAGACAGAGCTACAAAGTCATCCTAATTTCCACCATGAGACCTAGACCCAGGATGGAGGCTCTTTGTGTCCCACAGTCATCACGACCCTTTTGTCCTGTGAGGGCTTCTCACCTGAGTGACCCAGCACCCTCTGGGGAGTGGTGAGTTCTCTCATCAGGGCACAGCACAGGCCAGCAGAGAGCACCAAGCCTAAACCCACGACTCTGAAGTTATTTGAAGACAAAAGCACACATAGAAAAACCTCCCATTTAAAACACGGGTTATAAAAGCCAAGCAGTTGTGCACAGTACTGTGATCAAATGCCATCCTTATTCCATCACAGCTTGAAATAGATTGGGTAACAGGCAAACAACTGTAAAAATCCCGAGCTGCTGCCAATGACCACGCAGCAGGAGCGGCACCGTGCTGCTTCCCTTCCAGCTCTGTGGCCTTTGACCAAGGAAAGCCTCCATTATGCTTCAGGAGCACACTGACTCTCAGCACAGCCAGAGGAACCTTGCTGCTGAACTATGCATTGCAAAGGCTCCACAGGCCCCAGCACCCCAGGCTGGGCATGCCCAGACCTCCAGAGCACCCTCAGCTAACAGGGGCAAAAATGCCCTTATTTAGTTTACCCAGTCCACAGGACAAAAGCTAGGCGCATGATTCATGGTCTTCCCAGATCTTCTGAACCCCCTCTGTCGAGCCTAGGTGGTTCTCCTATTTTAGCTGCTGACTGCACAGGCTTTGTTAGTGCTGGAGGCTGAGGCTTTGTACCAAGCCCCAGGAGTCCAGTACATTCTGTTCAGAGTGCCAAAGGCATCTGAATAACCACTTGCATTTGCATTTGCCTAAACATAGCCTAAACATATTGCAAACAAATAGCAGGAATAAGTTTAGCACTTGAAGCACAATTAAAAGCTGAAAACACCCATCAATAATTTGGTCCTTTTCCAAAAAGACCAGAAAAAGCCAATAAGAATAAGAATAATTGAAACGGTATTTTTGTACTGCAGCAAAAAAACAGAGAATAAAAAAGCCGAGATGTTTGCCAAGAACTTTAAAACCTATTTTTAACCAGTCAGTACATTTTATGAGCTTATCTGTAGATAAGATAAGCTGCTAAATACCATTTCTGGGGTTTAGACTTTTTGCTGTAGGCATGTGCAATCTCTGTCGCTGCCTGAGCCTGGCTGTTTTCCCCAGTAGCCGCAGCAGGATCACAGAGGTAGCCAGCCTCACAGCAGAGCTGCTGCATTATGAATCAGATCATGCTCACCAAGGAAAGGAGGCTGGGCTGCTGAGGGTGGGCTTCAGGGAGCCGAGAGGCTGGGGGTGCTATTCCTGGCAGCAGCAGCAGCGATCCACCGCGTGACCTTGTGCGAGTGACTGAATCCCCGCACGGCGCCGAGCCGGACCGCAGTGCCGCAGCCGCCCCGGGGCCTCGCCCTCGGCACGGGAGAAACAACGGGACCGTCTGAAAAAGAAAGGAAACGAGGCAGTGCGTCAGGGTGCAGACACATCGCTGATTTCAAAGGCAGCTTGGACTGTGTTTGGAACAAAGGCTCTAACCCGTGTAATAAAAGAGAAATAAAGTGTTAAGAGAAGGAGCAGCGTCCCCGTAGCTATTTTATCCTTCTGGGCATTGAATGAGGCAGATATTACTGCAATCGAACGCCTGTGAGATGTCTGGATGCTGCCGTACCTGACGAGATTCATCCTCCCGACATCCCTGCATGAGGGGAGGAGGAGGCTGAGCCCTGTTTGGTCTGGAGCTGGTGTACAAAGAACACTCCCACAGTCGGAGACAGCCCCTGTCGCAGTACGCGTGATGTGCACCGGCGATGTTCTGCTGCAGCTCCGCCTGGTAACAGCACAGGATGCAGCCCACCAGTGCCAGAGAAAGCCCCGCTCCCGGCGGCGGGGGCTCACCCTGGGCCGCGGCTCGGGAGCGAAGGGCGCTGGCAATCCCGCAGCCAGCCCCAGGCACGGCGGGGCGGCAGCTGGCTGCCGAGTCACCGGGAGTGCCACCGACACCATGGCAGCCGTGCCAGCCAGCCAGGCACTCACCGGCACACCCGGCACCGCCTGCAGTCGGCTCTGCCACGGGCGCGGAACAGCCCGGCGAGGAACCACCAGGGGATGCTGGCAGCAGACAGGTCCTTGGTCCGTGTTCAGTGGGTGGCCAAGGGTCCCTTGGCTCTGCCGACAGAGCACGGGGGCTGCTACAAGGGCCAGTCCCGCTCCTCCCAGTCCAACAACAGGCACCTGCAGTCACACTCACTCTCAGTTTCTGTCCAGCTGCACAAGATTGCTTCGGCTGCTGCCCAAAGCCGAGGTCCAGCTCTGGGTGACTTCAGAAAGTCATCAGCCCTGCTGCTGCACCGCAACAGGATTTCATCCCTCTGTAACAGAAGGCTCCAATTTGCACATCTTATCCCCACGTCCATTCTTCAGAACAGACCACAGATCACACCTGGAAACTGCCTATTTAATCCTAGAGATTTTTTCCAACCTAAACAATTCTATGGGTCTGTAAGACTGCTCTGCCTGGAACACAGGCCTCAGCCTCCACTGCAATAAAGTTTCCACGGAGGAGAAACCAGTCACCACCTGCCGTGTTCTGGGGCTGGGGTTGGCTGTTTTGTATCTACATTCACAAGCCCATTGTCATCGGTTCCATATGTCTGTGTCAAAGCTGGTTTTCCAAATACTGCCAGCCACAGCAGCAGAGAACACGACCGCCGTCCGATTGCCACATCCAGTTTCAAAGCCCAGGCAGATCCTAGATTGCATCCTGCAGCCTGGATTCACAGCTCCACCTCAACATGCCACTGCATGCTTTATTGGAATGAGCCGCCTTCTCTTCCTGCGCACCACATAATCTCTCTCACACTTGCTGTTTTCACTCCTTTACTTCTAGGTTAGCTGTACCTTTGCTGAGCAGAAATACTGCAATTCCAAGGAAAGCAACAGTGACAAGTCACTTCAAACTGTGACAGTAGCCACAACTGCTAACACGTGGCATAGCAAGGCTGCTGAGCAGGGACTGTCATTACCATTTTACAGACAGGAGAATAAACCCCTTCAGAGGGCAAGGATGCAAACTGGCACTTTCCAAGTGAACAGATTAGCTGCTTTTGAATGCCAGTAATCACTTGCGTTTGCTCTCCATTTACCGCGTTAATCCCACTCGAGCACGTGTCAGTGACTCACTCTCCCCTCTGCCCCTGAACAGCCACAGATCTTCTCATCTCACCCCTTCATCAGTCACCAAACACCTTGTTCTTGGACAACCTCTCTGACAAATCAGTTACACAATTAACTCAATCTCACCCAGACTGAGGAGGTGCACAAAGAGACCACCTATTTGAAGCCACGCTCTGACATACACTATTCACTGAATCCATCTTTGTTTGCTTTTTAATATTTTTAAGTGTTCCTTCATTTTAGACTACATTTTTCTTAATAAATTTATCTTCAATATAAGAAGAGGTCCTTCTACTAAGACCGTTTCTACTGCTGTGCTGAAGCCATGGAGGAATTCAGGCAGAGATATCCTTTTAAGTGTATTCCAAACACTGAGCCCCACCTTGCCCTTCAGATGCACCTGACAAGTGACATTAGTCAATGCTGCTCTATGCTCCATCACCATCCATTTGCAAGAGCTGGAAATGCTCCGTGGACAATATGGGATGCAACAGGGCAGCAGTCACTAGGGCAGCAGACAAATGAATACGGACACTTGTGCCCACCTAGCTGGGTGGGAGTACACTTGTACGCTTTTTTTTTGTTAAACGGCAGATAAGTCTACGACTACAAATACAAAAGTAGCTTTTCAGGTGGCAGCTTTTAGGGAGCTGGCAATGAGGCACAGCCTGTTTCTGTGGCCAACACCTGCTTGCTGATGACAGAAAGGCACAACCAGATGATGCAGCTGCTGCAGGACAAGTCTGATCACCGCAGCCTTGCACTCAGTCAGTGAACAAACAGACACCTCCTGTTGCCCACATGCCTGCTTTGCGTTTGCCCAGTGCTCTGCCCCACAGGGCTGATCCCACAGCCTCTGGAAGCACAATGATCACACAGATCACTGCCGTTGGTCCTGCTGATGTCAGGCTGATCAGGACAAACAGCTGACTGAAAGGTGCTTTACTTTGACCTAGCAGACCGGTAAACTGGGATTGAAACTACTCAAAGGTAGAAAATAGACAAAGCCAACTAAAACCAAGTTATCCTTTCTTATGTTAAACATCAGTTGCTCCCAGTCACATGGCTGACAACAGCTGGCCTGTCCCCATAAGCAGGGACTATTGCAGAGGCTCTCCAGAACCAGCCTGGCAAACTGGAGGTTTCGGATTGTGCCAACTGACTCACGCTTGAGAGTGAGCAGAGACCTGTTTTGCCTTTTAGACAGTGGAAATAAAACAAAGCTTCACAGGGAAAGATGTTATGGGCCATATGCAACATTAGCAAGTGGAACATGTGCCAGCCTGGGAGGAACATCCCAGTACACAGCAGAGACCCAGGGCTCCTCTCGCTGCTTCCCACGCCCTCCCTGTGTCAGCATGGCCCCATGGCAGGGCAGGATGGGTTCTGTGGCAGGGCAGGATGGCTCTGCTTCCAGGTGGAATGGCAACACTGGGACTTTCTCCACATTGAGAGGTGAAACAACTCTACATCAGTTGGTGTAATGCATTTCCATACACTTCTGTTACAGAAGTGTACAGTACAGTGTCTCCTGTGCTGCCCAAAGACCCAAGCTGTTGCTGAGATGCAGATACAAATTAATTCAAAGTAAAAATAAATATCAGTCACTGCTTTACAATTCAAATTCATGTGAAGAAGCCAAACTCTAAATGCAAAATTAGATCAACCCAGATTCACAACCAGATCTTGTACATAAACAGACCAAGTTTGCTCAATCTTGGATTTGTGCCACTTTCAGTGTTTTTCTAGTCTTGCCATGCTCATCCCAAGCCCTGGACCCAGCGGAGCAATGTTTCCAATGTGCTACAAACACACACACACCGTGGTGCTTCCCTTGTGTTTCTGCTCTCTCTCACAAGGGTGCTGCAGATGCAGAGTTTGGAGCAGCCCTACCTGCTTCAGGGCTTCACCTCAGAGCTGTCTCCATGGTTTATAGCACTGTTCCACCTGTATTTGTTGTGCCAAGACTCTACCCCAAATAGAAGTATTTGGACTTGTGAAAAACAAATCAGGTAGTTTTAAGAAGAGGGAATAGGATAGTGCTTTAATTAGACAAACATTAACCACTGCAGCTTCAGCAGGTTTGGCAAATGAGGAACCAGCAAGCCGCAGAGGAAAAAAAATCCAGAGAGAAGAACTGTGGAGCAACTGTACTGCACACACAATGCAAACTCTGCCCTGAGGAATTATGTCAGAAAAAGGTTAAATATTTCACTGGGACTAATACTTCCCATTTAATTTATTTTTATAAATCAATCTGCATAATGTATGCTGGCATCCTTTATGTTTCAGTTTTGCTTACAGTAATAAAACTAACTCTGCAAATCATCCTTGGCTGTATGTTATTTTTACATCCAAAAGCACCGAATGATAGAAGCTTGGCAGGACAGATCTGACTAAGAGAAAGAAAAAGCATTGTACTTCCCAAACATAGCAGAACAAGACTGTTTTTAAAGCAGTAGGATGAAAATGATTCAGCCTACAGTTAAAATTAGAGGAATGGTGAGATTGAGACTGCAAGAGAAGTACTGAATTAAATGTGTTTTACTTGACTCCAACAAGCTTTTTATATTAGTCCGTGGTAAATGAAATACTAGCAACTTTAAAAGTCTGTGAAAGGGACAAATCCACACGGTGTTCCATGGAGCAAATGCCCCCTGCCATCGTCACCACTTCAGGAAGTGGTGACAGAGCGTGGGAGCCACAGACGCCGTGGGTCTGGCTCCCCAGTCACTCATCCCCTGCCTCCAGTGCTGGCATGGGAGGACAAGGCGAGGCTGGGGTAAAAAGAGAAGTGGCAGCACTGTGCCACACACGGGGCTCCTGTCCAAACCTGTGCAGCAGCCTTTGCCTCCTGCAGCCCGTCCACTGGAACGCTCATGGTGGTTCCCAGGGCCCCTCGCCCCCCAGCACCCACTCCCAGCTGGGTGGGGAGAGGCTCTGGGCAGCCACGGCCCCATCTCCCGCCCTGCAGCAACCGTGGTGCTCAACAGCCAAAGACTTGCTCAAGTCAAACACCGACACTGCTGGCACAGCCATGGGGCACCTGGCTCCGAGCCACCCTGACACCACTGTCTGCATCTTCTGTTGCTTCGCTGTGCTCAAGAGACAGACACACAGTACTTCTGGAGCCTCTTATAATGAATAATTACTGATCCTCACCCCAAATATATGTACATGTACATGTACATGTGTATGTACATGTATATGTGTATGTATATACTTTTAATAGACATAAAGAAATATAAACCCCACAAACACTTTGAAGGCCAAATGAAAAAAAAAAATCATTAACTGGAAGAGTTCACTAATCCAAATAACCAAATCAAGATATTCCCATTCCCCTCCTCCCAGAGACACTATTTACAGCCATCAGGAATGTGTCACTGCTCAGCATTCCGACCCACTGCCTCCGCAGGCTTTTCCTTTCTCCAGCAGGAAATCCTCCAGCTGGCCCTACTTTGTTCTCTGTAGCACATTTTAAATTCAGCTTCTTTGTATCAACCGAATGTAGGTACATGCAGGCATTTGGTACCTGCATGTGGGTGTTCCCCCTGGTGAGACCTCCTTACTTTCCATTTCCTTATGAGCAAATTAAAGAAGAAAAAAAAAAAGAGCAATTCCTTCAGTGAGTTTTCTGCCTTTCTGCAATATGCACACACACAAAATTCTTAAAGAAATGTAGAAAATAACAGCCACTGAAGGACTCTGCATCTCCCAACCTCGATTGACCAAGTCCTGCCTAAGTTTAAGTTGAAGGATTTGCTCAAATAAGTGTTGCAGATTTCTTCTAAACAGGAAAATTTTTTATTTCCCCAAGCCTTTCTGCTTAGAAGCAAAATTATCTGCAAGTTGGTGTCATATAAAACCATGGGCCAAATGTTACTCTGGACATGGATTCTGTGGAAAGTTAAGCAAATGCATACTGTGTCTCTCTCCAGTTTCCCTGGGGAAGCACCGTGCCCGTGGTGGGCACTGGGCTTGCAGGGGTGAGGGGCTCCATCCTGGGGGCAGAGGGCTCAGGTTCTGTGCCAGGGACAGAAAGGAGGCACAGATGAGCAGGAAAACTAAACCTCACTTTGGCTGTGGGTAGAGCTTGTTTCAGATGCAGTGCCCTTAGCCTGGGGCTAAAAGAAGTAAAACATGCAGTAAGGTAGGACACTTGCCAGGCAGAGTATCCTCACTGGGTTTTGTTTTGTTTGGTTTGTTTGTTGTGGGCTTTTTGACGCTCAACAGCTATTACCACTAAATAGCAGAGCCTGTGACAATACAAAGAATATAATTGCTTTGCTCTAAGAACATGAACTGCATTTTCACCAAACAAGAATGGACGTGTTGGGTCGTTTTAATTCCTGGTCTAGTTGGGCATGTCTTACCTATGGCTCAAAAAAATGGAAAAGCATAATGAAGGCAGCCAGTTGTCTTGTCTTGAACACAATTCCCACCACAGGACAAGATTGTTGGCAAGATGTGGTATCAGTACAGGGAAACTTAGTACTGCCAGCTGAATAGATATGTCAAATTTCTTTCTGCAAAATGTTATGTCTACAACTACTAGAAATAGCACAGCTGAGTGATAAAACTTAAACAAGTGTGAAAAAAAATTTATTTTCAATTCGGTTTTCCTTGTGAACCTGACAGCATTTTGTTTTCTCAAAGTCATGTTTCATGTGCCCAAGGACTGCACTTTCCCACCCCCTACACCTGTGTTCTCATAAACATTAGCAGTGCTTAAACAGATTCTGCACCAGCTTGTACAGGACTGAGAAGGCAGGCCTGTTGGACACTTACATCTAAAAAGAAATAGGAATAAAATAACTTTATATAAGAATACTGCCCTTAAAACACTGAAACGCTCTTTAATGTCTGCTTCATGAGGCCTGGCCCTACAAAGACTGAATTTTCACATTGCCAGAACCTTCCATGAATAGGCAATGATTTCATGTACTACTTTAGGATCAGATCTTAGAGGACACTATTTTTAACTATATGAAGAACAAACATGTCTAAAACACCTTAACCCTCCAGCTGAGGCTACACATACCTTAAAGCCATTCTAATATATGCATAATTAATGTTTATATTACTCAGCAAATGGTAAACAGCAAGTGTTGCAGTAACTCTCCTGTCACTAAATTTAATACTGTACCAAAATATGCCATTGTAAATTAACTAGTACATTATGGAGTGTCATAAATAATTAAAACTAAAATTATAACTGGCAAAATGAATGAAGCAAGAACATTTTGTAACCCAGTGTTCTTCCTACTCGACTTCATAATTTTCTAATTTGAGTAAAACGCTAAATCTGATTCTGTCTGAGCACAAAAAGGAATTTGTTCATATAATTTACTAATTTGGAAAGTAGCTTGGTTGGAAAGAAATTGAAACATGTTAAAACCTCCACAAAAGCCATTTTATGATAGAATATCTGTCTACATGCCACACAACATAAACTGCTCTCTTGTCATCACTCCCAGGTCCCGAGGTGAAGCCAAAGGAATCACATCACAGCAAGGGAGAACCACCCAGGGCAAAACTCTGCTGCCAGTGGTGGCACACCAAGCCCTAGGAAAGAACCCATCCCACCTGGTCTCAGGGGTGCAGGACAGAGATGGGCTCCTCCAGGGACCCCAGCTGACACCACGGGAGGGAGCAGGACCCCCCTGTGCTCCCCCACAGCAACACCTGCTGTACAGCCCCATGGGCAAGGACCACTGCTGAGTGCAGGGCACAGCAGGAGAAACAGCTTCTGCTTTGGCACAGGAGGTTAGAGCTCTTCAGCTTTTGACATCTGGAGGTGAGAAGAGACAGGTGAACAGCAAAGGAGTGACATTACTGTATCTTTTGCAGGGATTTTTAAAGCAGACCAAAGATATTTTTATGTAAGTTGGTAGAACATGCTGCTCCATTACTTCAAACAATAGGAGGTGTCAAATTGTTTTTGCAGAAGTCTTCTACTGTTCTGAATTGTTTTGCTTTTTAATTTTCATTATTTGGTTTCACTGAAATAACAGGTCTCTTTTTTTAGACAGACATAAAAGGCTGACAGACAATGTCTGCTGCTTCATTGTTTCCAAGTGGATTCCATATTCTGCTCCTTTACTCCTCTCACCTTCCTGTTCTCTCTTCTCTGAAGTACCATGGAACCTTCCACGTGCCCTTTATTTTTTTTTTTCATTTTTAATTTGTTGGTGTTTGCTTACTGGACAATAAACCTACACCAATTAATCTTTTTATGCTGCCCGAGCTCACCCTGACTTTGATTGGAACAGAGCACCAACCCTACCAACACAGCAGGGTGGCATCCTGACCACGCAGCCCCATACCCCTCCAGAGCAGTGGGAAGAATGCTGAGAGGTGGTGGCCCCAGGATGAACTCTCAGGGAGAAATCCCTATGGAGTTTGAGCTCTGACCTTGTTTCTGTAGCCTCCAGAAGGGGGTTCCTTCATCTCTGGAGCCCACCACAGCACAGAAGGATCCCTAGTGGCAAGTCTATGGGCAGCCCTGGGCTACTGGCTGGCTGGTGGGCTGCAGCCAGTGCCCCACCAGCGGGAAAGGGGAGAGGCAGGAGGGAAAAAGCTTCATCTCTCTGCACAAGCCCGACTTGTGCAGTTACACTGCAGCAGATGGAAACCTTTGGGGACAACAATCTCCCTGCTCACAGGGTAAGGCAGCTCCCCCTGGCACAGCGGGGGCAGGCACAGCACTGACAACATCTCAGGGGAGAAGTTTATTTAGAACTGCTCTCTGACAGGGTAAAAAGGATCCTGCACCCATCTGTCCTGCCCTCCCGGGGAGGCTGAGCAGGGGACACACAGCCTGTTCCTAGTACAGATGGCCACAGGCCACCCCAGGGAGTCTTGGGACCATGTGAGGAGCTTTGTCAGGCACTGGGAGATGCAGGAGAGAATGGGATGCTCCTGCAGGGATTCACTTCCCCAGGAGATTAGAGTTCTGAACAAAGCTGTGTAGCTGAGATTGTAATACCACTCTGCTATGGACAAGGACACCAGGGGGCTGTGCTGGGTGTAAGAAAGGACAGTTTCTAGTTCTCAGGTTTTTATAATAATGATGGGTTAATCCTGTTCTTGCTAATCTGCCAGGACAGAACAGCTGACATAAGACTCCTCCAAACTGCACCGGGTGTCCTCAGCTGCAGGAGCCAGCAGTTGTTAAGCACACAACTCCCACAGACCAACTATTTCCTTCTTCTTTTTTAATAACCATTTCTTTAGGCAAGAGTCTCCTGGTATTTTAAAAACTCATTTTAATCAATTTAAAATTAATAACAAAGCAGCAAAATCCTTAGGGCCTGAAAGCTCCAATCCCTGCCCCTCTGGAAGTGATGAGTCAGCTCCAGCGTGGCGGCCATGGAGCAGCTGAGGGCCGCCCATGAGAGCTGAATTAGGTCACTCGGTTTGCTATTCATGGAACAGTGGCTGTCCCTGCCATTCTGAGAGAGCTGCCGCACTCCAAGGACACTGCCACAGCACAGCTGCTGCTGCTGCCATGGCTCTGTCCTGTGTACTTACCAGGTACACGGGTACACAGGACAGAGCCTCTCCAAGGGGAGGGAAAGGACAGTGGCTGCAGGACACAGCACACACAGAGTCTGTCCTGCTCCCTGCTCAGGCTCCTGCCCTGGTCACTAACCCATGCTCTGCTCGGGCTGGGAACAGGAAGCAGCAGTGCCCAGAGTCAGACTTCTGGCTCCAGCCTCTGCCCAAAGCATGGCTCACACCCAGGCCCAGCACAGCCCACTTCCCAAGGGAACACAAGCTCCTGGGTACTGGAGCAGACCTGCTGTGCTCCCTCACTAATCACCTGTGTCTAATAGTGATGCCACGGTCCCAACAGGCAGCTCCTATGGCAGGTCCCTGCAAAACACTGGGTTGGAAGTTACCCACAGCACAGGCTTTCCATGCTCCTGGCAGGTTTTCCCATGCCAGTCATTCTGGAACAAGCTCAAGCACAAGTGTTACACGACCTGGGGAGACAAAGAGAACAGCCATCAGAGGCTGCACGACCAGATCCCTTTGAGTCCAGTTCCTTCTCTGGCAAATGTACTTTTCCTCACAACCACCTTCAGAAGGGTCTGGTCACTTCAGGGACTTGGAGCTCCAGCATTCCTGTTTCCAGCTGCCTGAACTGCCCGTGTTTCTGCAACTACAGTCTCCAGAGATCCAGAAAAAGATCTTCTAAATGCCCTGGGAAGCACATCTGTCCTGTTGCTGCAGGGCAGCCCAGTGCCCATGTCCTGGTTAAGCCTCTCATATTTAAGGAGTGGTTTTGTCCCTGCCAGAGGGGTGCAACATGACAAAATGACTACCTGCTCACCTATTAATGTTCAGCTGTGGTAGAGATGAAAGATTTTGGCTGACACCCTCCTTTGTTCACTGAAGAGAAATCAAAATGAACCAAAATGGTTGAACATTTTGTAAATTCCACTTCTCTGGAAGGCTGCAAAGTGACAGACGTACTGCAATGGCAAATGATAGAATAGCTCTCTAAAGTTTGGTTGTGAGATTTCAAAAGACCTTCCTCTAATGTCCCAGACAGAGCGTAACATGCATTCGTGAGGCAAATAAGAGATTTATCTAAAAAAAACAAGCAAAGTTTTCTTTAAGAGAACACAATGACAATTTCTGTGCAATCTCTGCAAGACGTGTCTAAGGGCACCCCACAAATGCTCCCTGGACTGCTGAGGCCTTCTGGGCACCCCACCTGTCCCTATCCTCCTGCAGGTCAGCACAAAGCCTCTGAAGAAGACTGAAATTCAAAGTCAGATTTTGTACAGAAGCAACAAAACAATATTCAGTGCTCTAATGACGAAATCAGTTATGAGTGTCACCATTTTGGTTCCAAACTTGAGTTTCTTTTATGACTACTTCAGTGCTTGGACAAGAGTTTTCACTAAACCAGTCTCTTGCTGATAAGATCACAGGCACCCAAGAACAAAACTAAATCTACTTCCAGGTGCTTCTGTGGAAGGAAAAGATGGTCCTAAATTTCTGATTTGTGTGTGTGGCCTGTGAGACATGGTGCTTGCTAAATGAAAAGTATGAATACTACAAAGCTCATTTTTATTTGTTTCTATTTGTTCAGTATTTTCAAGGGTAACACATGGAGGAAAAATGAAGTGATGTATAACAGATGATTTTGAAATGTCAGCTTTGGTAGCACAAAGGGAAAATACAAATGTATTGTTGCATGAGCACAGCAAACAGAAAGGGTGGTCATCCTCAACACATCCTGAAATATAACCAGCTACTTTGTTCAGAAATGGCATTACCTTTATTCAGCACAGATACGGCATTAGCTTAAATCTGCAGCACATTTCCAGTATACTTGACTTACAGCAACTTCCACTGCGAAGCTGAGAGTACATTAAAGGATGCTAATGATTACAATGCACGTACTAGACCAAGCAGATACTGAAAAAATATTTTAATTTTCATTTAGATTAAATTTAAATTATGATTTACACCACTCTGCTAAAAAACAGGGGAAGAGGTGCTGTAAGTGTAGCAGAAGGCACGCATATCTTCATCTAGTCTTCTCTACTTTTATCTTGTCGTTGAATTTAACAAGCTTCCAAGTGCAAGTAGATTGAAGCTCCATCTAGTGCCAGGGGCTGGGAAGTTACTGGGAGATTTTCACTCCAGAGCCAGTGAACGTTCTCAGAGAACTGCAGAGGGGCAGTAGCTAGGCTGGCACCCAGAGCTGTGGCACACTGGTGAGAACACTGCAGAATTGCTCTTACAGTGTATAAAGGCTTCATTTAAAAGCTACAGTACCTCAGGCCAGGCAGACACCAGGGCACAGCACCTAAAACATGAGTCCAGCACGGTGAGAGGAGTCCCTGCACACAGCCAGCACATCACTGCCCACCATGGTCCATCACCAACATGTTCTGCACAGCTCCTCTCTTTGATCCAGGGAACCAGGATGCTGTTGGTGCACCCCAACTCACCCTGCTAACCTCTACCCAAAACCAGGCCATCAGTGGTTCTGAAATGCCCTTGCTGTTTAATACATGGTTTCAGCAAGTTACCACTGTTTTCTCCACAAACACCTACTAATGGTAGCACAGAAAATGGGGGTCTATTACCAACACACAAAATAGTCTAGCTGGTGCTAATGTTCTCTCCCTCCCTTTTTCTGTTTTCTCTTCCAGTGGCAATGCTAGAACTGCACCTGTTTCTAGCTCTGTAACAAAGCCATGCTGCATGTCCCAACTCCTGTGAGCACATGCTATTCTAGCCCAGAAAGAGGGGGTTTGTGTCGCAGAGGACAGCTGTTCACATAGTTCAGTCACAGCAGTAACGCTGGAAGTTTTTTTATATGTGGAAGTCATGTTTCTTCATTTAAGAAACGTGGTCTCCATTGTGCGTTTTAGATTTGAGTTTCAAAGAAAACTGAAATGGGAGGAATCCTTTCAGTGTCCCAGTTAAATGTAACCCACCGAGTCATATAGCTTTACAAAGCACTATGCCAGCTCGGACACAGAGTACAGACAAACTGCATTCGACGCATCTGCCCACATTTGTCTTCACATAAGCTGAGCACACACTGGCAGCTCCACCATCCCAAACAAACCACGTGTGTGAGTGGCTGTGGACACCCCAGAAACACCTGATGATGCAATGCCAGTGCCACTGGTGCATGAGGATGTCAGCAATACAGACAGGTGAGGATGGAGAATTACACAGCAGATGACTGGACTCCCTTCTCCACAGTACCACCACCATGACTCTGCTGGCAGTGGTGTAAAGGCTGGTAGCAAAAACTCAGCCTCTGCTCCCAAACAGCGCCCTGCCTGAGGTCCAACATTCCCCCAGAGACACTGGCTGTGTGGTGACAGCAGTGGTGCTGGGGACAGCCCAGCCATGGCATGGGGGCACAACAAGACTCCTGAAGACTCTCTGGGGATGCCAGGCGGGCGCGGAGCTCCACCAGGCAGTGACTCTGCTCATCAGGCCTGCCACACCTCCCACAATGAGCAGTGTGGTGGAGACACAGAATGATTTATTGTCTTTCGGGAGGTACTATGAAAGAAGAGGAAACAGAATGATTTATTGTCTTTTGGGAGGTACTATGAAAGAAGAGGAAACATTCTAAACGAAACCACATCATTCTTAGGCTACTTTCCCCTTTATTCATTTCAACTTTTCCCCATTCCTCCCATTTTTATATTCTTAATGTTTCCTTTCACTCGTACCAGAGTGGCTGCTTTACAGCTGCACAGTATTAGACTTTCAGACTGAATACACCTCTTCCAAGATTACATAGACAGCTTTGAGCAGAACAATTTTCATATACTTTTTCCTCAAAAACGTGATGTTTGAGTGAATGCAATTGAGAGAAAAGCACTACACCTATGGCAGAAAAAATTCTCTCCATGATGAAACTAAGTAGTACTCAAACTACCAAAAATTTGCACCAAAATATTCTAAATATACACCTGCTCTTCTTTGACAAGCTAACAACAGGCAAGTTGATTCCTGCTTATAGCTAGGATCAAGTTTTTTGTGCCTAAAGAAAAACTTGGTATAAGGTTAAAACAGTATAATTTTGCTGGGAAAATATGGCTTTTTAGACCTCAGAATTATTATTAAATGCTTTCAATGACAGTGAATGTTTTAGGTAGAAATTGTGTATCACAGATAAATTTACGCATCTGTGATTCAAAAATCCTTTGGATTTTTAACAAGTAACAAGCATTAACAGCAAAATCACTTGTGATCAGAGGTGGAAACAGCACGCAGACAAATACATTTACAGATGCTACTAGTGCAAGCAAGTTGAATGGAGAAAATGATGCCCTGAACAAAGCTCCAGAGCTCCCCAGCTGCACCATGTGGGTGACTGAACATGCAGCAGAAAGCGGTGCAGAAACAATCATCTACAGTAACTGTGAGCCAGGGAAACAGAACTGTCTGCCAGGCATGTCCCCAAGACACAGCCTTGGCGTGCCCCAGACACAGCCAGGACAATGCTGCCCAGGGTGGTGTCCCATGGGAGAGGGTCCCCACGTTCCTGCCATGCACCAGAACCCAACACAACAGTCAGACCTGGGTTTTCTCCTTAATGCATGCTAGCACAGTGAAAAAATGCAGATCAGGTATTAAAAAGCTAAATTTGTTCTACCAGTCAAATGTGACAGAGAAAAAACCAAGCAGATGAAGCCTGTGGGAAGTGAAATGTCCTCTTTCATCTCCTATCACTTCTTGTTGTGGTCAATGAAGTGTGCAGAGGGGTCACAGGTTCAGACTTTACACCACAGTAAGATTGTTAACTGTCCCTGTTAAACCACACTGCACAAATATCCATTAAAAAAGTGACTGTGTCAAGAGCCTGTGCTTGCTGTGCTTCATTTTCCACTTTTCTGCTTTCCCTCGCTCTGACTTTGTGCTTCTCCAACCCTGTTATTGCATTTCTTAGCCTTAGTTTAGGCTTTTAAGATTAAATTCCCCACAATCTTTCACCCACTGCAACAGCCAGTTGCCAGAGATATGTGATGTGTCACCACGAGTTTGGGCAAAATAACATGAAGACCTCAGATTGAGTATGTTCCCACCTTCCCAACACCGTGTCAAGCTATCTACAAACAAAGAATTTCACAGTCTGATACCCTCATTTCATAACTGCAAAGTTAACAGTTACCTATTTGGGTTCTGTTTGCTTGACTTTAAGCAAAACAAAATACTGCAGGATCTAAGCACACCGAGGAGTCCAACTGCCTGGTAACTGAGGCACAGAAAGCTGTGTCATATGGGCCTAATTCTGTACCTGTTACTCCTACAGGGACTCATCAAAGACACCATTATGAACCAGAGACTACCTCTCCAAGTAAGAATTTACATACAATGTACTTTAATTTCTAGCAATTAGGGTTGGTTTTTTTTCTGTTGGCCATCAGCGAGATAAAAAATTCACCTTAAAAATCCTAAAGCTGAGCAAAGTTCCATGACTTTAGACATCCTTTTCAGTGCTTGGGCCTGTCTGTAAATTGCATCCCCAAAGAACTGTCTTTCCTCCTATTTTAAGTACTTCTGGAAGCCACTGAAATGGAGGCAATTCCATGCTCTTATATGACACCTCTATATCCCTACACTTGCATCTGATTTTCAGAGTTACATTGTGGGTTTGTTCTGTTTGAACTTGATGGTTAAATAAAAGAATAAGCAAGGGAAACCCCTCAGAAATGCTTACATAACTGTATTACATAGGAAGACAAAGGTTTTGCTGAGCTATCTTATTGGTAAAACCATACCAGGCCAAAATCCTCTAAGGAGCTGAAACTCTCATCATGGAGAGTTAACATGGAATTAAACCATTGCTCCAAACAACGCAAGATACACCTGAAAAGGACCTTTTTTCAGACTTTTCTGGATGGTTTAAGTGCCACTGTACAAGGTACTGTACAGCTCTCTGCAGTGCAGCCACAGCTATACTGGCATGGAACAGGACCTTCTTCATGCACAGGTGTAGTAGCTGTGCAATAAAACTCTGTACAATGGTGTTAATGATTGTTGCATTTTGAATTACCAATTTTAACGAGGATATTTTTATACATATATAAATATTTAGCTTCAGAAATGTCTCAAATTCCACTTAACTCTCATAGCAAAAACACCCCAACAACCCTGGAGGTCCCCGCTCTTACAATCTTTACCATAGAGAGCACACCCTCATTTTCTTAAATCCAGCAGTCTCAAAGGTGCTGCTGCAGCAGTGCCTACACGAACAGTATTGTAACGATTGTATAACATAGCACACAACCAAATGAGGCACCTAAGACTGAAAATAAAATTAAAGAATCATCATTTTCAGAAACACTACTAGTGACTGCTGAATCTGCAAATTATACAAGACACCTGGTAGCTTTGAAACGTTAAATAATAGCAACCCAATTTAAACTTCACTTTCTAAATATATTACTAGAGTTAGTTCACAAATAACATGACTAGAAGCTGAGCTACCAAGCAGGTGTGAAATCCTCTACTCTGATCCAACCATTTATGTTAAGGAGATCCCAGACTTCCATGCAGTTATTTTCAATTTAAAACATTCAAAGCAGATGTCTGTATTCCCTGTATCGCTAGCACAATCTGCACACCAGAATAGCCCTCACACCACTGATCACCTGCTCTGTGCAGCTATTACAAAAGGTAGTATTCCCCACTGGCCTGCTCTGCACCCTGACACGCAGGTGAGACACTCGACAAAGAGGCAGAGCACTGAACACCACACACCACCCGAGCGTGGCTCCAGGCTCTGGGACAGCAGCAGCTCCCCCCACACCCTGGGCTGGCAGTGACCACGGGCTCTCTGCTCCTGGGAAACAGGACTAGAAGCTGGGCTGCAAGGGCTCAGGAGGGCACAGATGCGCATTGGGCAAAAGGCGTGGATAAATGTGTTGGAGGGTGAGATCCCTTCAGGTAAGAGAGGCATAGCCTGGGGCTAAAGTCCTGGAAACCCGCAGGTTCTCGTGTGACATACCTGCATGCTTGTACCAAGAGCCTGCTGTCTAAGAGAAGCCCACCTCTTACTAAGCAAAGGGTAATGAAGCTAGCATAGCAAATAAGCAGTTCCAAAATCCTTAACGCTTGCCCCTGGGTCACAAGATGTCTGTCTCTATATCCATTAAACCCACTTATTAAGGTAACATAATTTGGAATTCTTATTGCAACTTGAAGACAACAAACAAAAAATCAAACACATTTTGGTTGAACTCTAAAACTAACAGGCCCATCAGCCTCTCATTAATTTCAGATGGATGCATTTCATTTCGTGCCAGTAAGAATGTTTAACCGGGACCTCCTACAGACCAGGAATAAATAGAGAAGTGACCCTCAATGCCACCTTCAGACAGAAAAGAACCTTTTCTCCTTCCCATGGAAGGAATCTCTGAAGGCAGGATGATGAAGGCAAACCAAACTTCACAAAAAGCTTTAGCTATTTTAAAAGCTGAAAGCAACCTTAAAGACTGTAACTCATTGGTAGATACAGTGACATGAGAATATTTCTGGGATACACGGATGATGCTGTCCAAATTCAGAGGGGTAAAGGCACTGTGAAAACAAAATAGAGAAAAAAAAACCCTTATGGAATTAAGGTAAAAGATGCAAATGAGCTCTTTTCCAAGTACCTGGTAATCCAAGCAATTACTACTAAACAACACTCAATCCCATGACAACAGAACTAGGTTGTTAAAGGACTATGAAACCCCAAAGTATGCTGTAGGGGTATCCATTATAAATACCTGAGGATTTAAGGTAAAGAAGAGTAAAGGCAAAGGTAAAGGAAAGGTCAGGAAAAGGCAGATTCATTTCTTGTATACTATGCCTTGGCATATTTAGGTATGACATCTAACTTCTTGAATTACAGCCACAAAGCTATTGACACGGACAGCCACACCACATCCCGCCAGTCTCCATTGCCCCAAGAATCACAACAGTCACCCAGTAAAGCAAACCCACCCCGCTCAAAAGCAAGAGGTCCTCCCACCAATTTCAGTGTAACGGGAAACAGAGCAATTGCCTCGAAACGTGCCCTTAAGGAGCCGGAGAACACTCCTGCGACCTAGGACAGCCTTGGAGCAGCCAAGCCATCCAGCCCAGGGCCCAGTACCAGTGCAGCAAACCGATGGCACCAGCCTCGGGTGTTGTAAAGGAATGTGGAACTAAATTATTGCAACAGAGACTTGGTGGAACCTGGAACGATAAACCCCCAAATCGCGAGTTACAACCCCTGGCAGAAATAAAATGGAGCAGATGCTGGTATCTGACAGGGAAGCAACCGTGGGGTCCGGGAGGATGGAGGGCACGGGCGGGGCAGGCAGGGGGTCAACCGCACACCGAGGCGGCGAAGGCAGACGTGAGATTGCACAAACAACACGAATGCAGCGACTGCACAGGGGCCGTGAGGGCACGGCGGAGCGGGGCACGGGAGGGACGGGGCGCGGACTCTCCGTGTGGGGAGCGGGACCGCTCTGCCCGGCAGCACGGCCGGGACCCCTCCGGGCCCCCCGGGGCCGCCCGCCGGGACGGCAGCGCCGTTCCCGGAGCCCCGGGAGCCGCGTCCGGCCAGCCCGGCCCGGGCTCCGCGGGAAGGCGCCAGCGCCGGTACTCACCGATCCCGGCCGCTCCCGGCCTCCGGCGGGGCCGGCGGGGCGGCCGCACGGATCTCCGGCCCCGCCGCGCCTCCGCCCCGAGCGGTCCGAGCCGGGCGCGGGGAGGGTCCCGCACCGCCCTCTCCGCAGTTCCACCGGGCCGAGCCGGGCTGGGCCGGGCCGGCTCCTCGCAGCAGTCCCGGGACTGCCCGCACCGACCTCCCACGGCCGAGCGGCCCCGACCCCGGGCACGGAGCATCGAGCCCCGGGCACCGAGCCCCGGGCACGGAGCATCGAGCCCCGGGCACCCAGCACCGGGCCTCAGCCCGGCCCCGCCCCGGGCCCGCTCCCCCCGGCCGCGGGGGCGGTGCCGGCCGCGCCCCTCCTCCCCCCGCCCCCGGCGCGGCAGCGCAGGGCTGGGCTGGGCCGCGCCGCCGCCGCCGCAGCGCTCGGTCCGCTCCGCCGCCGCACCGCCGGGACCGCCGCCCGCCCCGCGCCCCCGGCCCGCCCGCTGCCCGCTCGCCCTCGCCCGCCGCCCCGCGATCATGGCCGGCTGGCAGAGCTACGTGGACAACCTGATGTGCGATGGCTGCTGCCAGGAGGCCGCCATTGTGGGCTACTGCGACGCCAAGTACGTCTGGGCAGCCACGGCCGGCGGCATCTTCCAGAGCATCACGGTGAGCGGGACCGGCGGGAGCGCGGCCGGCAGGAGCGCGGCCGGCGGCGGGGGCGGCGGGCCGCGGCCGGGGGACGGGGGCACCTTGCGGGCGGGGGGCGCGGGCCCGGCCGCCCGCGCCGCCTTTTTGTGCGCGTCGGGAGCGGCGCGGGGCCGGTCCCGCGGGCGGGGGCGGCCGCGGCCCGGGGCGGGGGGTGCGGGCGGCGGGCCCGGTGCGGGGCGGGCGGGCGGCGGGGGAAGGCGGCTCGGACGCCGCCGCGCCGCCGGCTCCATGTTTTCTCCGCCAAGATGGCGCTCTGCCATTGATGCTCCCCCGCCCTGCCCGCCCGCGCCCCCGGCCCGCCCGGCCCCGCCGCCCCGAGAGAAGCGCCGTGCGGCGCCGCCGGCGCGGCTGCCCCGGCCCCACGCGGCCCCGCCCCGGGCGCGGCGGGCCCGGTCCCGGCCGAGGCGGAGCGGGGCCGCCTGGGCCGCGGTCGGGGGGCCGGGCCCGCCGTGACGCTGCACTTTGCGGCCGCCGCGGTGCGGCCGGGCCCTCGCCGCACCCCCGAGCCCCGGGCCCTTCCCGAGGGGCGGCGGGAGCGGCCCGGGCCCCGCGGGCGGCACGGGGCCGGGCTGATGCCGCGGGTGCGGGCAGGCCCCGGGCTGATCTCCCGGGGCAGGTGCGGGCAGAGTCCGCGGCAGCCCGGGGTCAGGCTCCGACACACGCCCGGCGCCGTTAACGGGCTCGGGCCCGCGATCGCCGGGGCTGAGGCTCCCCCGCGCGCAGCGGCCGCGGAGCAGCGCAGACTGCGCCTAACAAAGCCCTGTGTTCTGGAGCACTTCCTGCGGGGAGCGAGGGGAAATCACGGCCTCGGCCTCTCCGCACGAGACGGGGCCGGTTCTAAATGGAGATTACAGCAATATACCCTGCCGTGCTAACTCTGAGCTCTTTTCTTTGACAGCCAGGAGAAATAGATATGATTGTAGGAAAAGACCGAGAGGGTTTCTTCACCAATGGTCTGACCCTTGGTGCAAAGAAGTGCTCTGTGATCAGAGATAGCCTGTATGTCGATGGCGACTGCACAATGGACATCAGGACAAAGAGTCAAGGTGGTGAGCCGACATATAATGTTGCTGTAGGCAGAGCTGGACGAGGTAAGCACCCTTTTGTCTACCTTCAGATCACTAAATTAGGAATGTGACCCTAAGCATAGGCTCCAGCTATTAAGAAAACCAAACTCCTGTATTTAATGACTAATTTTGGGAACTGATGCAAGGGGTGGATGGCAGTGCTCTAGCTGAGTCCTTCCCCCGTTCCCACCTGCATCCCAGCCCAACACCAGGCTGTGCAGTGGTTAACAGGTCTCTGGCAAGCAGGAAAAAGCAGGCTGCAGCTCCAGGGAGGCTTAGCTGCTATTCCATCACTTGATACCTGAAGCTCAGGAGGGGTCTTTTAGTGACAGGCAGTGACTGCAGCTTTCTTGTTGTGAATTGCTTGATGGAAAGTTTATTCTGCAAAGATGTGAATCTCATGTATGAGCTGCTCCTACTTAAAAAGTTCTACACTAACTCTTCTTGCACTTCCTATTGAGCCTGCTGAAGTCTGTCCAGGCAGAAAAAGCCCGTCTAGTTTGTACCACTGAGAAATGTGCTTCATGCTCACACACCTGCTCCTTGTGCTCTTCAGTTAACTTACAGTAAAACCTATTATGGGGCAGCCACTCATCTGGGATATGAAATACTGTCTGGGAGTGGTGTGCCTTATGTTGGGAACACCTGGGCTAGCATTTTTGGGCTGGCTGTGGAGCAGGTTCATGAGTGATAAGACTTTTGCTTACAGGTGTAAAACCAAAGGCAGAGCAGGCTAAAGCCCAGGGCAGGCATGCAGGAAGAGGGCTGGCAGCACTGAAGTGAAACAAGCAGAGTTCTGACTTGTGAAATGCCAGTGAGAACTGTCTTAAGCTTTTATGAGCAGATTTCTGTGGAGATGGAATCATAGAGTCATTAAGGTTGGAAAAGCCCTCCAAGATCACAGGGTCCAACCCTTTCTCCTGGTGCTGCCAAGACCACCACTGACCCATGCCCTCAAGTGCCACCAACACATGGCTTTTAAATCCCTCCAGGGATGGGGACTGAACCACTGCCCAGGGCAGCAGTGCCAGGGCTGGACAGCCCTTTTGGTGAGGAAGGTTTCCTAATATCCAACCTAAACCGTCCGTGGCGCAGCTTGAGGCCCCGATGTATGATCATGTGTAGGCAGACTGGCTGCAGCATTCCCAGTGCTCGCTGTGTCCCCCTCCCTGCTGGGGGACATCTGATGGCAGCTCACAATGGCTCTTGCTGGTGAGCCTCCAGTGTTCCTTTCACCAGACAGTCTGGGACACCTCGCTGGAATTGGGGAGTGGGGAGAACAGCAGCATGACAATTGTCCCTGTGTTTTGTCTTATGTAGAAAGTGTGGTTTATAGCTGTGTTACTGCATGGAAAGTCTCAGCCCAACTCAACTCTGGGGTTTTTTACCAGCATCAGGGCAATTACTCTGGTTCCTGTATCAGCAGTGACTGCTGCACCACAGATCACGGGAGTTTCCTTTTGCCACTCTCCAGTCACACTTGGGCACACACAGGTGCTTAAACTGCTACCAGGATTTCCTTGCTGGGTGATGACTGATGGTGAGAGGCACCATAATGCTTTTTTTGATAGCTGGTGGCATTTTTCTTAGCAGCGAACTCTTACAACTTCCAGAGTTGAATAAAATTCCTGAGAATAGCTTGTGCCTTTTCCCAGCCCTATCTACATCTCTGTTTTAATAAAATTGTTAAACTAGCTTAATACCCAAATACTAAATCTTGAAGGGTGTTTGTTGCACTGCCTGAAACTTGCATTATTTCCATGTCTAACACACTCTTTTTAAAACTTTTTTTCTTTTCTCTTTCAGTCTTGGTCTTTGTAATGGGCAAAGAAGGGGTCCATGGAGGCGGATTGAATAAGAAGGCATACTCAATGGCAAAATACTTGAGAGACTCTGGGTTCTAGTTGTTAGGCAGACTGTTAAGTATTAGGGGAAGATTGCTATTAAACTTTCCTGGCGGTGAGCTTTAAACCTTACATTCTGGAAACTTTACTAGCAATGCAGGGTGATGGGGTATGAACCTGTGTCTCCTTTGTATCCCTTTGTTGGTGGGGAAAGGTGTTATTTTTTTTTTCCCTTTAATTCTTTTTATTTCTGTTTTGTTTCCTTGTGTACTCCAGCATTGGTTATAGTCATGGGAAAGGAAGGTGTCCATGGAGGGACACTCAACAAGAAAGCATATGAACTGGCTTTATACCTGAGGAGGTCTGATGTCTGAGCAGCCTCTCCCCATCCACCTAGC
Source organism: Chamaea fasciata (assembly GCF_029207755.1). Taxonomy (NCBI): domain Eukaryota; kingdom Metazoa; phylum Chordata; class Aves; order Passeriformes; family Sylviidae; genus Chamaea; species Chamaea fasciata. The sequence continues at coordinate 20,782,951 of NW_027094096.1, read as the reverse complement.
AGCTGTCTGCACCACCACCCGCTTGTGCTCAGTGCTACCAGACCGTAGATGGTAGTTTGTGTTTTTTTATTTACCCATTTCCTACTGTCATAACTCCAGTTCCCCCTTGTTCATCTCTGTAACCACTGTAGGTAACCGAGCCCGTCTGGCACCACCATGACGAGGATATGCATGATAACTTGAAACTTGGGAGGGGAACTTGCCAAGTGTAGGCTCTGCTTCATCTTAGCAATTAGTGTGATATTGACAACTAAACTGAGATACTAAACAAGGTGCCGATTGTACAATCTAATTTGATCAATGCCTCTTGAGCACTTTGAGCAAGTCACAGCTCACTAGTCTTCCTTTCACAGAGCACGGTTGGGAGGAAAAAAGTGCGTGCATATCTTCACTTCTGTCCCTCTGTTTCTGTTTTTTAAACCCATGTGTTTGCTTACACCCATTTTTATAGTGCCTGGTTTGTTTAACCAATTTGCCACTCAAAAGCTATTAATGTCACATTAGTTTTGTCATTGCACTTCACTGTAGGCTTAAGTCTCTTGCTTTTTCTTGATGTTGTCTGAAGGTTGTACTGCTTAACAAGTGCAATCACAAAACTATGAAAGGGTACAGATGTACTTCCTCCCATGACCTTAAACCACCATCCTAGGGACTCCCCAGACATTCCATCATTACAATAGCTCAGGCACTTTTTTTTTTTTGCCAGCTCCTGTTCTGTAGTTGACTTGTGCAAGGCTGCCACTGTGGCCCTTAGCTAGCCTGGTATAACCAGCTGGAGTGTGTCTGGTTTCAGTTTCTCATAGGACCAATTTTAATTTGCAGCTTGGGGGTCGGGGGGTGGGGGGTGTTGTTTTTTTTTAATATGAAACTGCAATGTCATTGTGGAGAACTGCCACCTTCAGCTACCCTGGGAGCTCTGACTGGCTTCAGTCTTTCTGCCAGATCACTCAGTGGTGCAGTTTGGCTGCTCTGAAGCCACTGTTTGGATGAAGGTCGGTAGTTTGTAAGCTAAACTGTCAAAATACCATTTCAAATTTAAAAATCTTCATCTGGCCTGTCACACCCTTGCTGCAGAAACGATGGAGTGAGCTGCCTTGTGCACGAGTCATCTGAAATGTCTGTAACCAAACTCAGTTCAGGCACGGTTCTGACCTGTATGTCCATTGCAAGAACTGCAGAACTCTGTATACTAAAGAATAAATGGGAGATGGTAGTGGTTGGAATAACTGACTTGGCTGTCTTGTGATGAATTTTTTAATATGTATTCTGTGCCATACTATTGTTAAAAAAAAAAAAAAATGAACTGTTGCTATTGTGAGATGGATTTTAACTGACTCCGAGGGTTTCTTTTGACTGGCACTACCTTAGGGACATTCTAGTATTTGCTTCTATTGTTGGGCCTTGTGGATAATGTACAGATTTAAACAAATTCTTGTTGCTGATTTGTCCATTTCTTTCCCTGCACTTTGTTACATCTGGGATACAGTCTAACTCATCTGATTTAATATGCATTTCAAAAAATGCCATAACTATTAAAAACACCTTGTTTACAGACAGATGAAATAAATTTATTCCAACCAAACAAAACCAGACTGTTGGTAATTTTTCCGCCTCACATGCAGGAAATCCTCTGAGGCTCTTCAGTGCATGGCTGGCCACACTAACGGGAGGTCTAAGTGCAGTTTTAATTTTTACAGGACAGCAGTAGTATGATAATGTAAGTAGTATGATATGGTAATATGGTAACTAGTGTGATAATATGACTTCAGTCAAAAGCCAGGCAGTCTTTGGGGTAGATCTTGAATTAGGAGATGGTTTCTCATCTCTTAATTCCACATTTATCCAGCTCTCTGCTGTGGGGTTCCCCTGCCCTCTGAATGCCCAATATACCATTCCTGAAACAAGCTGAAGGCAGCTTGGCATTGCAGCTGGCAAAGGAGTCTGTGGTGGCCTGCCCAGGTCAGTACACCAAGGCCAGGAATGTGCTCCCCTCACCCAGAGAAGGGGCAGATTAAAGGTCTCCGTTACCTTAAAGGATTGCACCTGTATTTGTTACTTCTGCTGAGAACTCCTAAAAACACAGGCCCAAGGGGATGTGCTGGTGAACTCTGGAGCTCGTGGGATGGGAGGACAGGTGAGCCCAGATCATGGGAGGTGTATCTGTAGAAAGGCTCTGCCTTCCTGAGCCTCTGAACTAATCAGGTGCTCCTGGACGGGACCTGAAAACACTTGTTCTCCCCTCCTTCATCACTGGTGTCAGCTGCACCTGCTCCTCTGCTTGGCACTAGACCTGGTCTAACTACAACCTTCCTATATATAGTGCTCATATTCTCCCACTGCCAAGGTGCCCTGTGTCTGAACTGGATCTCCCAGTGCCAAAGTTAGAGCAGACCAACACACCCAGAGCACAGAGCAAATTCCTGTTCAGTAGTAACTGGTACAGAGGATGCAAATCTGCTTCCCCCATAAAACACACGTGAAGCTGTGTTGAGTGTCTCAACACAAAGTTGCACTCACCTTCTGACTGCAGAACTTTGTTTCTCCCTGGTTAGGATGATGAGGATATTATTCCCAAAGCTGCTTCTCTGGTAAGGCCAGAGTGGATGGAATTGGCTGTAGCAGCACCTCAGAGGCAGAGCAGCTGATGGCAGCACACACCAGGTACTTGTCATCACGTTCCTTAGTGTGACATTGTTCCTTTCTGACCAATTCCCCTCTCTTGAGGTGTATGTCATCTGTATACTTCTGCTTGGTTAAGAATTAGGCGTTGTTCAGATTACTTTTTCAAATGCATTTGTCGGTGACTTTTCCTAGCATAACTGTGTCTGCAACTGATTGTAGGCACTAGAATTACATAAGAGCATATTACAAAGTTTAGGTCAGTTCATGGTTCTGGAACTCTTCAGATTTTGGGGAGCCCAGAACACAATAATGAATAAACATATGCACTCACAGCAACAGCAGTGATCTATTTTAAGAAACATCTTTCAGCTTAGTAATTACATTTTCAGAAACCGTTTTCCCATTTGGACTTACCTAAACATAAGCACGCTGAAGGGGAATTTTGCCTGGTGAAAATACACCACTACACTGACTGTCATTACCCCATGGCTGCTGGCAGCAGTGGTTTGGAGGTGAATCATCCTTTCGTTATTATCCTTTTACTGTGCCTCGTTGTGCAAAATAAACTTTCCCAGCTCTCAGCCAGGCCCAGAAACAGCTCTGCACTGCAGGGTGTGTGGCTGCATGGAGTGTTAGGTCAGAAATCACATCTGGGACCACCTCAGCTGCCATCGCCTGTCCAGGGTTCTAGCACTGGGCTGTGGCTCTGCAGGCGCTGCCAGCTGGGCAGGAATTGCTCAGAGCATGCTGGTTCTCCTTCACACTCCTCCAGGCAAACTACAGACTCCGTAGTGAACAAAAATGAAGGTTTTCCTGCATAACCCAGACCCCTGCACGTTGCACTGATCAGTGCAACTCCTTGTGCTGTGATTCACAGTAGGACAGAGGAAACATCTGCTCAGGATCCCAACAGTTCCATCTTCTGCATCTTCAAAAGCACTTCACCCTCAGTAATGGAGGCAAGCATCTCAAGGCAAAAGTTCAATAAACTCCTTTTGATATTTAAAGTGGAAAACATGTTTATTAACATTCTTTCAAGCTTTCCTTAGTCAAGGCCATATAAAAAAATCTCCATTTGAGTATATGCATGGTTTTACTTTCTACATTGTTACAGAGGTATTATATAGAATCTACCTTTTTCGTGATACACTGGTAAGTACTGAGTTCTGTGAGACAGGTGTAAGCACTTGTTTTCAAATCAGGTATTTGAAAAGAACAATTTTTTATATACAGTTTTTAGCAGACTAATGCAGCATAAAATGCTCTTAGTAAGAGGTATATGAGCCAAAGATCAATATAATACTTACCCTAAACTTCTTTTTCTATGTGGAAAAAAACCTCTGTCTCAGTTGTCTCCCAACTCCCACTTCCTCACTGGAAACCAGACGATGAAGTAGTAGCAAGGAGGTATTATTAATGTGCTTATGGTGGTCCTGACCTTGTGAATTGCTCAAAACTAAACATATATTTTAAGTTTCCTCATCCTGGGAATTGCTCATTGGAACTGCTTAAACTCTGCTACCATGGCAAACTCCAAGGATTATTTGTAATCACTGCTTTGAGATAAAAGTGGAATTTCTTCTGCTTTGTTTTGACATACCAGCACATAGAATATTGATCTGTTCTACATTTTCCATTCAGCAGTGGTGACAGTTTTTAGGAAAACTATACAAACATGCAAATACAGTTTGTGTTGGGCCTAAGGGGTAACACATATCTACATGTAATAAATATTGCTCTCAGGATGACCCAGTTGTAGCTACAAAATGGAAATAAAAGTACTTCCAGAGAAATCCCGCTTCAACGAGACATTTGGAGTCTCTGCGATATTTCTACTGATATAAACTATTAACATTATTCATTAGCATTGTGAAGTCCAGTTTAACTGTTGGTTTTGAGAAGACAAGATGTGTGACTGAATACCTGAATCAAAAATAAATCTACCTGTAATGATTTAACCAGAGTACTACCACATGAACTGCTGCTCCTATCAAAGAAACCAAATGGATTACAGATTAAAAGAAATTCCCTATGCAAAGGTTTGTAAATAGCCTTAAGAACCCTTTTGTTCATACACCTATGGGTCATTAGTAGTCTCAGACAGTGTTTGCCACTCTGTACTCCCTGTCCTCACTGGGCTGCAGCTGAACCACTACACTTTCTTCATTCATCCCATTTTCCGCATCACTGCTATCACCATTGTCATTGTCATCCTCCTCGTACTCCGAGGACTCGGTCATGTTCTGGTGGGAGTGGGACTCGGACAGAGCCCCGAAGGACTGTGTGCTGACCGAGGCCAAGGGCCTGAGCAGGGGAGTGTTCTCAGACACCTCGTTCTCCTCCTGGCTGCTGTCTGTCTCCGAGTCAGAGTCCCCCTGGGAAGGGACCACTTTCTGCTTACACACAGGACAGGTTTTTTTTGTTTTTGTTAGCCACGGGTCCACACACTTGCAGTGATATGCTGTTAGAAAAAAAAATACAAGGACATCGTTATAACAGTGAAAAGGACAGGGAAACCTGCTAAACTGTGTTTCTGCTCAGTGACACAGGAGAATTTTAGAACATAACTCACAAAGAGAATTTCAGTCCCAAATACGCTGGCACACAGCCTGTAAAAAACACCTGATGGCTCAGGATCTCAGTCACGTAGGTACGTGCCTGATGAATACCCGTGTTCTCTACTGAGTGAATGAGAGCAGTAGTACAACAGGCCACATCTGATGACAAACTATAAAGCTTTTTGAGCAATTCCATCCACTTGGCATGCCCACCATCATCATCTTCACACTGCCTCTCACCTCCACATCAATATGTATCAAAGCACCTCATTATTACATGACATTACCGCATGATTCTGTGGATCTTAAATGAGGTCTGCAATTGGCACTGCAACTAGACTGGCCGTGTTTAAAAGTAGTATTTGTCTTACTCATGGTATTAAAAATTCAGCTCTTCTTAGTAAGAGAGACTTCTACTTGCAAAGAGCTTGTATTTACACGGGCCAGTAATGCCATGTTTAGTACCTGGTCAAGCACACTGGAAACGTTCTCCACACGAACTGATGGTGGGGGCTGGTGGTGTTCAAGTTACCTGTGCAGTCCCACACTGGGAGAGATGCCATGGACCTGTTCTTTCTCTTCTGAGAACTCCCTGTTTGTCAGCCTAGTTTGAAACTGGTTTTATGACTGAAGTTCTAAAAAGCTCAGCCTGTCACCTGCTGTGCTGGCTGTGTATGGAAGGCCATAACACCTCTCCAGTGGGCTGGACTTGAGAAAGACTGTCACAGGGAAAATATTTCACTAACTGACTTCCAAGTGCAGTCAGGCAGTGATGTGCATGGCTGCAGACTACAGGACAGACTCATCCCTTCAGCTGTACCTCTAAGTCACCAGGAGCTCAATTCAGTTTTGTGGTTTATTTGTCTTGGGGAAAGTGAAGGCCTAATTTTCCAAATGTAGAAGTATTACAATAAATATGGGTATTCAGGGGATAGCATCAAGCCCAGATTTTCCTTCATGTGTACATCCAAGGAAAAATGCAAAGTGGGAATGCAAGCTTTTTAGCTTTTAAAAAGAGAAAGCAAACTTTCACTTTTCCCACTTTGTACACTCGTTCTTGCATATTAACAAAAAAGTAATTTTATAAATCACTTACTAAACATATGTGCAGTAGGTTTTGGACAGTGTTTTTGGAAAGCTGTTTTAATCTAAATTGAACCTAAAATACAGCTGCTTACCGTGAGAGCATGGAAGGATCCTGAGCTTGTCTCCATCCTCATATTCATCCAGACAGATGGCACACACATCGTATTCATCTCCTACAGCATTTAATTGAGAATTAGTTTGACTTTAAAGGACTTGCAACAGACCCTCCTGACATGCACATGGGCTTGGGAACATTCATGCAATTTCTGCACTGATTTTTTTTAAGCAATGTTTTAATGCTCTGCCACAGTCTGCTCTGCTCCCATGAAAGAAGTGTTAGAACTCCTCTATTTCTATGAGAACAGGGTCAAACCAATCCTTTTGTATGCTTTCACTCAAAACTCTATTTCAAGTATACTCAAAATCACCTCTGAAACTTAATACCCCTTTGATTTACAAGGTTCTTGGTGTTAAAAACAATAAGGTCCAGTGAGTTAGACAAAGAATGATTGACTTGCCTTTCTTAAACTTATGTACGGGAAGTTTCTTTAGTTGATCCTTCCTAAGCCGATTCCTTCTTGCTCTGTGTCTGTCCTGAACAAATTTTGTTATCTGGAAACAGACAAGGCAGCATGAACAGTAAGTTACAACAATAAAAGAACAATCAAAGTTTTGATTTATGAAGCTTTGCAGTAAGTTGGTCAAAAGGGAACCCCAGCTAACACAGAATAACCTCTTCCCTTGTCTGAACACAAGGATGAAGCCAAACAAGCCTAAAGGATGTTCTCCGTGAACACAGCATTTGGAACTAAGAATACACAAGGGGGTTTTTTGAGAGGACAGAGAAACAAAAAGGTATGTATACTACATAAAATAATGGCAACTGCTGCAATTCTCTACTGAGACCTGTGAAAAGCAGGAAGCATACTGCAGAGCAAAACACATTTCAGTAAGTTTGAACAGTTTTCCTTACAGATTCAGATTATTTCAGCTGTTTTAGAGGATTATTCCCTCATCCATCAGAACTGTTTCCATATTATCTAAAATAGCAGTTTGGGGAGTAAAGTAAAGGGTTTACTTTGAGTCATTGTTGCATGTTATACTATGCCATACTAAGATAACTCAGTAAAAAAAAAACCCTAAATAACTCGTGATACAAAGCTCTCTAAATAACTATACCAAAGATTCTATTTCCATTTTCTTAGTAGTCCCTAATGCTATTTCTGTTCCATTTCTAAATCTAGCACCTGTGATATGACATTCTTTTTCAAGTATGATGACAAACACAGAAATGAACAAAGGATATTTGAATTTAAACTGTTCATTCAGGCTCTTTCACCACAGCTAAACAATAAACTCTATGCACAAACTGCAGTTCTTCTGCTGTAATCCAGATCCTTAGTGGCAATCAAGAGTCTCACATGAATCTCCTAGTTAAAAACAAGATTGTTTCAAAGAAGCAGGGACAGAATCAGAAAAGAATGAGGACCAAATCCAACCTGGAACCTCCCTGGGATCATTTTCACTGCACCAATTAATTGTCCAGTGCTCCAGTCTGTTTGTGCTGTCTTTGTGAAGGCCTCTCTATATGCAAGGGAATCAGCATCTCCCAGCTTAGTATCCTTGGCAAATTTACTCAGTGTGTACTCAAGTCCTCTGTCCGGGTTGCTGACAGCAGCACCACAGAGAACTGACGATAAACTGAACCCTGAAGAGCACCACTGATGCCCAGCCACCAGGCAGGTGTTACCCCTTCCGTGCAGCTCCCGGAGCCTGACCCTCCCGACAGTTCACCCCCTGTCCTCTGAACACAATTAGCTGTAACAGGGTGGTTTTGTCCAGAAGGACACTGTCAAAGACAGTAGCAAAAACTTTGCTAAAAAAAAATTGATCTTTAGGTGATAATTCTGCTTTGTTTTCAGAGAGCTGCTGCAATTGCGCCAAACATGCCCAGGATGAAATATGCAACCTGCAGTGCAAAAAAACACTAATGCAGAAAAATATTCTAAGTAAGCGTTTATACAACAGTTGATGCATTACTTGCTTTTTATTAAAAGGTAAAATAATAAATTTGGCACAGATTACAAAAAATGGGATGCTAAGTAACCTGAAATATGTAGCTATGCTACCTTACCATTTCAAGGAAAGATGTCCCAGCTGAGAACCCCTACAGGCAATGCATATGCTGAGCTCAATGCTCTGTGCTGACACACTCAGAACTACACCTAAGTGCAGTACACAACAGTGAGCCCTGCACTCTGGAGCAGTGGGAGAAATGATTATTAAGTTTGGTAAGGCAGGATCCGTTCTCGGTGTACAAGAGCACAAGGACAGGTCACTCTGTATGGGGCCAAAAAGCAAGGACTTGTGGAGCATAAGAGTGGCAGGGAGGACAATTCCTATAAGCAGTTACATGCTAGGGAGAAGATCCAAAAGGTTTTTGATATCCCTTTGACAAAATCCTGCACCTGTTTGTTTTATTGAGAAACTAAATGATTACAGGTAAGCATGGTACAGGTATGTGCAGTACACACAGCTTCACTCTTCCTTTACTGTAAACCTTCATTTAACTTCAGTGTGTGACAGTTCCCCGGGTTATTTGAAAGATAAAAATATTATTAAAACAAGAAACTTACCATAAATATCACGATGAGAATAAGACAGATCCCTACTATTATTAGGAAAGGGATTAAGTAGTACTCCAAAGGAAGACTGAACTCTGGGATTAACACAACATGGCCACTGTGGGGAGGAAGAGGTAACACTTTCTAAATTAATGAGAACTTAATGAACAAGTTGAAGAACAAATACAACAAAAAAAAACACCAAAAAAACAAAAGATTGTCACACAAGACACAACACAGGAATCCTACCTGTGCACAACACAGAAAATTCAGTCCATACTCACACAATATAAAGCTAATTAAATAAAACGATAAAACACTGTTTCTTAGAACATTTTTTTGAGTTAAAACTATTTACTGATCTCAATCAAACCTAGAGAAACCAGGAAAACCACCTGTCAAACCATAGCTGCTTTGACAGCAGAATGAAAAAAATCTAACATGACTATCAAAAGATACAGTGAAATCATTCTTATTTACTATAGCATTGCAGGTTGCTCTCAGGCACAAGATTTCACCTGAAACACCTATAACCTCTGTCATTACAACGTCCTATTATAAAGCTATAAATATTCAAGAGAGACAATGATCTAATGCAAGGAGTAACACAGCTGCATGTGAGTGAACCTACCCTTTTTCGTAAGTAAACTCCTCCTTAAGAGAATTAGCTGACGTCTCACCAATAAAGACAGAAGGAATGTCAATCTTCTTTAAAACCTCAACTGTATAAAAAAAGTAGGAAAATAAAACTATTATTACGTGGACAACCTATGGGTACTCAAGACACAAGACCTGAACATTATGAGACTATCACAGCAGGAAAACATTTTAACATAGTGACATCCAGACCAACACACGTGCACGTTACAGCTTTACTTCATATAAGTACTATTATTTTTCCTACACAATTTCTAGGGAATTTATTGCAGGTAGAAAAATTAAAATTCCTAATGAAATAAAGGGAGCCTAAAACCAAAATATATTGACAAAAGAGGATCATAATTTTAACCAGAACACCATTCTTCACTCAAGAGATTCAAGCAAGTCACATAGTTCCATTGATTTCCAGAATTTCTGGCAACTTACATGATTTTGTGAACTGGTACTATAGGTTTTAATTAACCTGTCTTCCCTCCTTTTCACCCCAAACATAAACAAACATACTGAAAACAACTGTGGCTAGATCAGGTCAAAAAGAAGAAAGAAGAAGATTAACAAGTCCCACAGCTTTATTTCAGTCCCAAGAAACTGGATGAACTGTGGTCTTCTCTGTTTGCCAGTGAAGGCAGAAATAAATGAAAACTATTTGAAAAATAAATCCCAGATTCTAGAAAACCTTCTTCTCAGCTTCACTTTATATTGATTTTCCCCCTAAGGCTTCACATTTAAGGCTCAAAGTAACCTGAGTTTAGTCCACCTCAAAGCAGTCAGTTTTCCCAAGGAAAAGCACATGTGGCAGAACATCAGCTCACACTATGAGATCTGTGTTTGTTGTGGACTTGTTCTATGTTTTGGTTACTCAGTGAAACCTGAAAATAAGATTCAGTGGGTTGAGAATTCATTGAAGTCACTTTCATGTAACTGCCTGCGCTACTCAGCTCCCATTTAGTTTGTCAAAGTTCATTCCTAGTTTACTCAACAGCATTTCCCTGCTAAAGAATTAATCTTCCTCTTATTTATTTTCTCGTTCCACATTGAACAGGTTGAAAACTGGACAAAATAAAGAAATTCCACAAAGAAAGCAGTAACAGCACTAGAAACACAAAGCACATACCACAGAACAAACCCAACATTCTGACTAGATTTCAAGATGTTCTGAACATACTCACTCCATGAAGGTTAAAATTGAAACAGCTAACACAAGAACCAAATTGTAAATGACGCACTGGTCCCTAAATACTCTTTTTCCAACTGAAAATAAGTGATATGCTAGAATCCATTTGTCCAGAGGAACAGGAAGATGCACCCAAAAGTGCAATAACAAACTGGAATGACTATCATGTATGAACTTCATGAGCAAAAGTATTTTCCAACATAAATGGTTCTAGGATTCTAAATACTAAAATGTCAGATTGTAAAGTTTCATTTCCAAATGCAGGTTTTCTACTTTTTGTGTATTTCTACGTAACTAACAACACATCAGCTATTTTACACATCAGTAATATAAATCTATCCCAGAACACTCAAACTAAAATTTGAAGGAAAACCAAAAGAAACGTTCAGAGAAGGCACAAATCAATGTATTTGTTCTTATACAAATATCTCCTGTTATTAAACCTTAAAAGCAGGAGGAGTTATCTGGGTTTTTTTGTTAAGTTTGGTTTTGGTTTTTTGTTCGTTTGTGGTGGTGGTTTTGTTGTTTAGGTTATGAGGGGTTTTTGGTGGTGCTGCTGTTTCCAGTGGGTGAAATGATATTCAAACAGGAGAGAAGTGATACCTGTACTTACTGTCGTTGGATCCCATGCTTATGAGGTCATCAGAATCAACATTGTGAACTATAGCTGCCTTGTATCCAGCTCTCTGGGCATTTAAGACCTGTAAGCCACACAAAATACTTAGTGGAAAGACTATTGCTTCCAAATACAGCAGTCTGTCTGTGCTTTCTGAGATAAGGTGCACTTTCACAAAGTGATTAACATGGACACAATTTGCACTTTTGTCACATTTCAAAGCAAAATCATATCATTCTTCTTACAGTTGTGTAGTTATTTTTTTAGAAAAGCCGTTTCAGTATTGTCTGCAGACAGACTTTTTATATATATGAAAAACAGAATTTAAAACTTTCTACATGAAGTTAAAAATATTTGATTGTAATTGAAAATAAAGGCACTAACTCACTTTGGTAATCTAGAAATTAGCACTTGATAGCTCATCAAGCCAGATGAGTAGCATCTTTTCTGTGGTTTAGAGATGTGGAGTATGTCACCTGAAAGCCCAGATATAAGAAGCCTTCTCATGGAAAAGTGCAAAATTATAACTATTATAACAGAACTATTAACATCCTGTATACCAGTTACATTTCTAATATAGAGCACCTTGAGAAACTTTTGGGTTTCATCCCAACAACACCAATTTTCTTCCCATATTGTTAATGACTATATTTCAAACAGCAGAACAATGATATTGGAAGAAGAATGCAGACACCTTGAGAAATCTCAATATTTAAAAAAAAAAAAAGTAGTAAATCCACTTAGAGATATTAACATACATGCATGGTTGGGAGTTTGGCTTATTTTGCATCACCACAGAAAACATCCACAGTGCATACATAAAGAAATCAAGAAAAAGCTGGGTACCTGCATTTGTAATTTTCAAGATAAAACAGAAGGAGAGAGAGGATTTTCAATTTTGTTACAATATGAATTCTGTCAGTCAAGCAGCTGATGGGTAGTTTAGCTCACATCTCAGCACACATGACACTTTCTGGCATAAGCTTTAAGGCAAAATGTTGTACTACACATGCAATTATATAACACAATATTGCAAGAGTATTAACAACAGACTAAAGACGTGGATTCACTGAGTGCAGAGTATGCAGATACCCCTGCTCACCTTGGAAATGCTGATCCACTTGCTACTTTGCTCTTTGTCTAACAAGAAATGAGTGGGAACCCCCTTTTCTATCAATATTATACAAAATATAAAACATAACCAAAAATCCTTACATACAGAGCTAATGTGACATAATCCCAAAAGGACTGACTATGGGAATCCCTCAATGGCATTTAGAAATCCCTCAAATTCAGACCTATCCCTTTAACCGTGTCTCCAGAAGCAATATCGTCCCAGGCAACCATCAGTAAGACAACGGGACGTGGTTTTAAGCTGTGCCAGAGAAGTTCAGGTTGGACATCAGGAAGAATTTCTTCACAGAAAGGGTGATAAAACATTAGAGGTGGTAGAGCCTCCACCCCTGGAGGTGTTTAACAAAAGACTTGACATGACATTCAGTGCTCTGGTGTAGTTGACGTAATGGTGTTTGGTCATAGGTAGGTCATTGGTTGGACTTGGTGAGTTCTGCCTTATCTGTCTGGAGACAATAAAATTCTTCCTCCCTTCATATCAGTATCTATTCCACTGTTAGCTATGGGAATTTTTCTGAAGCACCAGTAAACTCTGAAACAGAGGGTGGGGGGAAATCAAATCTTACCTTGACATCAAAGTTGCACTCCAGCCTTCGGATTAACACAATAAAAGCACCAGAGGAGTTGTCTCTCAGTGGAGGTGGGGCTATAGGCTCACATGCATTCTCTGGCTTGGAATTTATCAGAAATCCCTGGAAAACAGGACCAGAAAAAGAAGCTTCATTTCTCTTTAACAAAAGAGTCAGTAGTCAAGTATATGGAGAGAAAACTCCACATTTTCATACAATGGCTAAACAAATTCTTATTACCAGCTCAGTCCTATGTCATAGTAAGTTTCCTGCTACTTCCCTGACTACATATTTTGATTCATCAGAATTTTTATGTCTGTAAAGAATTAGAAAGCTAAAAAAAATACAGTTTTTCTAATCCCATCATACTCAGACCCTGCAGTGTAAGTCAGGAAAAAGAAGACAGCATATACTACACTAATACAGCGTAACTATTATTCTAAGACATATGGAGACTAGTCATGAAACCAGAAGTACAATGGCCTAAGAAGCTCCAACACAAACTCAGCACTCGCCAGTGCACAACGGAACACAAGCAAAGTTCCATGTATGACCCCAGCACTGACCTAGCACACAAAAGGTTTTCTGTGGTAAGCAAAGATCACTCAATAAGCCGCAGCTGAAAGCTTCGAGAAGTAGGAAACTCTGGCAATATCAACTTTGAAGCAATCTTTGAGTTGTTTTTAGGTGGCTGAGGTGGTGGCCTTCTGCTGGGAGTCTGTAGCCACTTACTACAGAATCTAATAGACTGTGTTTCACAACTTGCATACCAATAAATCACAAGCACTGAAAGAGTATACCATTTTCATCCTGCTGTAACAAACATCATAGCATTTAAAAAAATAATTAAAATATTAAAGCAAAGAAAAAGCTTTAGTATAAAATTCAGGTCTAAAACTCCATCATTTCTACACATGATGACATCTACCTTAATTAAGACACAGAGCTGTCTAACAGTGAAAAAGGTCAGAAGCAAAGCTCTTTATAGCTATTTCTGGTGTATTAAATTGGCTCACTACTTGGGTAAATCACTTAAGCACCCTCTGATTCTCAATATAGTCAATAAACAACTACACAGCTTTAACACACCTTCTCCCCATGATAACATGCACTGGGCATGGAAATGAAGCCTGCTTGAGGGGAATTGCAGAGAAATTCCTGAGTTACAGGAATTCTTGCAGTACTTTACTACCCTTTGGGATTAAAAGGGCAGCATGGAATTAAAGAGTAATCCACCCTTTTACCTTACCACCGGCTTCTTTTTTTTTCTGTAGTGGTAACTCTCAACACTGCAACATTAACAATGCTGCAGAGCCAGTTCTAGGGGCCATACAGGCTCCAGCAATGCAACAAGAGTAGCAAACAGACAACAGTTGTAACTTCCCAAAAAACTGAGCTACAGTCACTTTACACAGTATACTTAAGGTGGGCCACAGGCAAGGAAATAATCTCTCTGGCTGTGTCACCCTTCACAATGTGAAAGGGCGTCCCAAAGTAGGACTGTAAGGAGACAATGAATCGTCTAAATATGTTTTTCAAAAAATTTTATCAGCACAAAATTGTCTGGCATCTGCTGATTCCAGTGCAAGGTAACTGACATCATGTAGCAGTATTGCTATCAAAACACAGAAAACAGTGGTCTACCAAACTTCTCTTAATTTTCCATTATTTTTAATTTATTATCTATTTTTAATTTATTTTTTACAAAATTCAGCAAATTCATTCAAGTAGACTAAGATGACCAAAATTCTCTTCTTAAGAAGCTGCCTATTAACAGGCAACATCAGATCCTCTGCACATTTGTTTTATTTGAGCAGTTGATTAATAATTTCTGTCTTTATTTTTCCTTGGTACTAAATTCCTTTAATTTTTATCTTTTTTAGCTTACAGAGAAAATGTTCAGCAGATACAGTTCTCTTTAAATATACTCAACATTAAAATTCAACCTAGGACTTCCCAGTCAAATCTGCCATTAAGTTGAACTCTTTGTGCCCCACACTGAGTGCCAAAAAGGATTGTGAGGGTTTGACCCCATCCAGCCCTCGATCACTCCCCACCAGTAGGATCAGGGAGGGAACTGGAAGGGCAGAAGCTGAAGAACTTGTGGGCTGAGATAAAGACAGGTTAATAAGAAAAACAAAAGCCACACACACAAGCCAAGGAAAACAAAGATTAATTCACTTCCTCCACAGGCAGGCAGGTGTTCAGCCACCTCCAGGAGAGCAGGGCCCATCACACACAGCAGTCACTTGGGAAGACACACACCACACTCAAAACTCCCCCTCCCTTTCTCTTCCTTCCCCCCACTTTACACACTGAGCACGATGTCACATGGTCTGGAATATCCCCTGGATCATTTGGGGTCTGCTGTCCCGGCTGTGTCTCTCCCAGCCTGCCATGCACTCCAACTTCCTCAGCAGCGTGGCAGCAGGAGGAACAGAAAAGGCCTTGGCTGTGCTGGCACTGCCCAGCAATAACAAAATCCCCTCTAGATAATCAACCCTGTGTTTAGCACAGATTCAAACACAGCTCCATACCAGACACTGGGAAGAAAATAAACTAGTCCAGCTTAAACCAGCACTATATTTATTTATTTTTACCTTCAAACCTTCTGCTGGCAGTCTGTAGCCAAATCTAGCTGGCAGATCATCAAAAGTCCGAGTTCCATTTTCAAGGTTATACTAAGAGAAACACATTTTTAAAAAATTAGGTTTGTAACAAGACAGAAATAGTTAACAAATATCAACAAAACCAAACACTACTGTGTATTTTTTTAGATTAAACTATTTATCAGACATAGGGTATCTTGTGACCATGTCAATGAAATCATGAAATTGCTTATTCCATCCATCTTCTACTCTACACTTTCTTATCTAGCTGTCAAAACAAGAAAATAAGTAATAGATTTTTTTAAACTATTTGTATGGTAAATCTTTCTTTCTACTGTCTAAAATTTGAATACCATCATATGTGCAGAACAGAAACTACAAACAAACTGAGCAAGCAAAAATCTGAAGAGCTGGGACATTTGGATGTGGAGTTTTCACTAGATGGTAGAGGTGGGTGTTTCGCCCTGAATTAATTTGTGTACAGGTAAAAACAGCTTTTAAGAGGTGCTTTACTGCAGACAAAGAATAGCCTCCATGTGCCATTCCTTCCCAATTCCCTGCTACACAGTTAAGTAGCTGAGAAGTATCTCTACAGTTTTGTTTTATAATAACTATGAGCTTTCATTTTAAAACAGAGGAATACCAGAAAAGACCCTAAATCCCTGCAAGCTTTGTTTCCCCTTTCTCTGTCCATCTCTGGCTGTACAACATGCCTGACCAACACAAAATTCTTACAGAAAAAAGTGCTGTGTACATATGGTGTATTTTTTTCATTTAAAAAAAAAGTGTTTCCTGCAAAAGTTGTGAACTGTACAGTTAAGGGACTTGAACATCCGTGGGTTGTTTTATTAAAGGGTTTAGTGAGTCAGAAATGTTTGTCTATTCATCATTTCATCCAACTGTCACACAGAACAGCCAAGTAAGGATTGTGTTTACTTCAGAGGGATGTTTCCTACCAGCCAGGCTTGGACAGGGGAGCTCAAAGTAGAGTTCAGAGAAAAACACTGACAGGTTTTATCTGAAGTCTTCCAATATTAATAAGATATTCTCAGAATAAATTTGCAACTTCCAAATCTCCAAGAATGAAAGATGTTTCATTTTTATATGGAATTACTTTAGAACACTACACACAAAGCTTAAATAGAAAAAAAATCCAACTAAACTTCCAAAGTGCCCTATTTTTATTTTTTGAGGTTAGGGTGGGTTGCTTTTTTTGTTTTAAGTCACTTTTCTAAGAGAGGAAGAAGCAATAATGAGTTAGGTTTTTATAAAAAGAGGAAGCACAGGCCTGGTGACAGAGGAAAGCGGGAAGAGGGAAATCATGTTTACAGTAAAAAGTTTAAAATTTCACAATAAAATGCTGATGTCAGTGCCATAATAAAGCAATTATGCATCTGCATTCTTTACATTTTTTCTACAGAAAGTATTCATAGAACAGTAACAACCTGAAAATCCAAATACAATACTTTAGTATTCATCAATCCCACTTTACCACAAACTTTAAAGTATTTTTTATTTTAAAATTTGTCTCCGAGAGTTCGTCACTCTCTTCTCCAAAACTGATATGACATTAACAATTCTTCTCCATATCACTGGAACAAGCAGGAGACTACAGTAATTAGGTTTAATTATTTCAGTAGCTTAAGCTCGAACCTACAAATACATTTATAACTTCCTCCTTAAAATGCCACAATATACCAAATTGGTAATAAACAGCACAGCATCAGCTTTTAGCACTGATCTATGTTCATTATTCTGTTTATTATTTTCCTTAATGATAGCAGATATTTCCAACTATTTAAAAATTGTATCTAAGTGTAAGATACACAAAACCCCTTAGTGACAATGCCTCCAGCCCACACAAATAAATTATACTAGCCACAGAAGATTATTTAAATCCATTAACCCTACAAATGGCACCCATCACCAAAACTTCAGCTGCCGTCTAAACCAAAGAACGTAATTAACAGGGTTTTAACATGCTACAGCACATCTGCTCAGAGTGAACTTTGTAAATGACTAAGGGAATTAGGTGCTTTCACTGTCATGGTACCTGAGCACATACCACCTGTAAACTCATTTGAAAACGTATAATTTATTGTTCATTGAAGTAAACTGTTAAGGCAGTTCCATTCCAAGAAATCTGCTATAGCATTTATTGTATTAACTGATTCATTAATAGAATAGTTGAAGAGATCATTCAATTTTATAGATATTTCATCCACGTAGAAAAATATTATTATACTTACTGCTAAAATATCCGCCTCCACAGGTAAAAGATTCAGGAAGGCAAATAACTGCACAGTCACAATAGTGTATATCTGGGTGGCAGACAACATCAGCATTCCTATTGACAACAGCATATTTTGTTCAATACCTGCAAGAAAAGAATCAGAGTCAAGGCACAAAGCAAATACTTTCTGTGCCATTTTACAGGACTTTTAGTCACTTAAAACTTTTCTGCTAAGGAAGTATGCAAAATGCTATTCAATGTTTACCTCTGAGAAACAAGTAACCTCAAAGCTACATGATTATTTTAGAAGGTCCTTTAGCTAGAAGCATGTCCTTCCATAGCAGCAACAGCACACATTAATTACAAAAATTTTAAGAGCAAGACTTCAAAAAGCTTTAGGCACCACAAAGCAATGCAAGGGGTACAAAGGGGTGATCATTCACATCATATTAACCATCTTTAGACACTTCATTTTAAACTTCCCCTCTTCTATCATAAATCCAAATCAGCAGAATTCCTGATGTACCTTGAATAATTCCACTAAAAGTAGGTATTCCAAAAATACACTTGCAAAAGCAATGAGATACCAACTTGGAGGAACTTCAGATTTCTCTCAAGCTTAGCTCCAACATGACTGTGAGCATGCAACCTCCTAAGAGCACAGAAAGCACAAAGTATCTCATTCCCTTTACAAAAGCTCGCACCTAAACACAATCAAGTTAGAAGACCCAATGTTCAGAATTTAAATACCCATGATCCAGTGCACCTCATGAGTACAAAACAAGCACCAGTGAAGTGCCACATGCAGCAGGAAATACAACCACTTTCACTCCTGAATGTAAGAATTGTATGGTCCACAGATGTCTAAGACTCTCCAGAGATTCTTCCAGTCTCAAAGTAAGAAATTACTGGAAAGTACATTAGATAGTCACAACACAGAACAATAGAAAAGGGTCCATTTTTGGGTCCAACATAGCTATAGGAATTAAAATAATTAAAGACAAGTTTTAAGAGTGGACAGTATGCACTTAATAATATAATTATCTGAACATCTGGATCTCCTCTAACTTCTTTTATGGGAGTAATTACAAGTACTTCACAAAAAACTCAATTAGGTCATCCAAAATATTTCTTGAAACAATTTTTTGTTGAAAACCTCCAAATTGTATCTTCTTACATAAATGGTTTCATGTGAATTTGTTTTCATTTGACTGCAGATATTTCTTCTGGAAAGTGTCTGTTGGCTTAACTGAGAAATCACAGCCAACACTACTACTTTCTTTTTCAGAATCAAGAAACACCTAGGAATCCCCATCCTTCTGACCTATCCTTCATATGTGTCTCAAGCAAAAAGCATTGTTCCATGATGTAAGGTTCTCAATGTTAATTAAAGCAAATACCAGAGAGGTAGACTTGATTTAAGCTAATATGAAGATAATTAGAATTTATTATTATTATTTGGAGGAAACAGCTGATACTTTCAAAACCAGTTCTCATGATTCTGACTTGGTCAGAATCAGACACATGATGCTTTGGGAAACTTTCAACTGGTTCACAGAAATGAAGTTACGCTGACAGGAAAGAAATGGTAGTGAGCTACAAAACTAATGAACTTTTATTACTACGTTAAGATTTATCACTTTCTTTCATCAGCTTGCCCTAAGAACGAGGACATCAGTGAAACTGTAAGGATAAAAGAGCCATTGTTTCAAAAAGACAGCCATTTCTACTATGACAGAAACAACAATACACTTGAAGCCATCACAGCACTTTAACCAACACAGGAAACTCAGCACAGAGAAAAGCACTCAAAGGGCATTAAGCAAGGTTGGACAACACAAGGATTAAAGTGTCCTTGCAAACAAAATGCATATACAGTGCACTCTTCCCTGTCAAAATTACATCCACACAAACTCCTCTGTGCTCAGGATCTGATGCCTCAAGCCAAAAAGCCTCACAATTTCTGACATTCCATGGCTCTTTGGAAAGCATCCCCCTCAGCTGAGGGAGGCAGCTCAGGCACACAGAAATGCAGGTGTGTGGAACAGGACTACTCTGCAAACCAAACCAAACAAGTCAGACCCGGCTCTGCAGAGACCTTCCACACCTCACAGCTGATTTACCAGCGTGTACAGACAAAGTTGTGTGTAAATAACTCTGAGCATTTCTTCCTCCTCTCCACGCTAGAGCCCACAAGCTGAACCGTGCCTGAGGTGCTGCATCCCTGTGTGATGGGACTGCAGGGGACAGAGTGAGGAGGAATACGTGGGGAGTGCTGGGCCAGCACAGCTCCGAGCAGCAGACACCCCCGGGGGAAACACACAAAGCACTTTTAAAATACAGGTCACAAAGGCCTTACACAGCTCCACACAGACAAGAACTTTCACACCTTCTGGCAAATATTCACATATCAGCCTTCACAAACCACACCTAAATATGGAGTTTTCAGATATTTGTATCTCGATCAACTCAAAATGTGTTTCAGAGCACAATACAGCACAAAGCAATTCCATGTCCACGTGGTCATGTTTACATTTTAACTCACTCAATAAAACAGCTTCTCCCTCCCACTTCTGAAAAAAACCCAAAACTTGTACATCTGTACGAAACTAACTTAAATTCCATTATTTCAAAGCCAAATGTGATTATAAATCTTACAGCAATCACAAAGAAAGACATATGAACATACATAAACTGCGACAAATTACAAATATTTTGGTAGACTGGGCTGCACCTTCCAGAATGTCATAAGCAGAGGATGAACAAAAACGAGACAGCTAATAACAACAATTCTCATTCACATCCTGTAATCCCCCCACATCTGAATTCCGGCATTTTGCTGCCATCGTACCATTACTGACACAAATCTCCATCTCAGACCTGTCACAACACTGGGCACTGACCCACGCGAAGCAAGATCAGCGTTCACACCTATTAAGACGAAGGAACAATTCCTCCCAATTAATTTCAACGTTTTTACTAAGAGCTTGGCTTTCAGGCAGTGAGACCCCACGCTCCTCATGACCCCGCAGGCTCGCCCGGCACTCGGGATCCGCACACCCGGCAGGAGAGAACACCGCGACCAGGGGCAGAGCCTTGGCCGTGCCGGGAGCGCCGCTCGGGGAGCGCTGCAGAGGCCTCCGCTGTGCTCATCTCCGTTCCGCGGCGCGGGCAGTGCCGGGGCCGCGGCCGCTCCAGCGGGGCTCAGCCCCGGCCGGGCCTCGGCCGCCCGCGGAACCGGCCCCGCCTCGCCGCCCCAAGGGTGGAGGCCAATAAGCACTGCGCAATGGGGTGCCAGGCCCGTAGGTGCCCGGCCGCCGCACGGCCGGAGCGCGCAGGGAGCCCGGCGGCCGCGCCCCAGTGCTCACCTGCGGCCCGGGGGCCCGGCCCCGCGCTCACCTGCGGCCCGCGGCCCCGCGCTGCCCGGGCGGCCTAGGCCGACGCCATGGCGCCTTCCGTGCGATCGGCACTCGCGCCGGAAGTCCCGCCTGCCGCCTCGCGCCCGCGGGCGGCGGCCCGGGACAGTCCATTGGCCTCTCGGGCTGTCACTCAGGCGCGGCGGGGCGGGCCCGGCTCCGCCGGGGGCGTGGCTCCGCAGTGGCTCCCGCCCTGCCGCCAGGGGGCGCCACTGCGGCGCCCAGGGGCCAAAGAGCGGCCTTGGGGAGAGCCGGGCACAGCTGGGCACTTCTGGGCCACATCTGGGCCACATCTGGGCCACATCTGGGCCACATCTGGGCACTTCTGGGGCACTTCTGGGGCACAGGTCTTGCGAGTGCAGGAGGCAGTGCTTGTCTGTAATTCCACGGACGTATGGATGTGTATGTGGAGTTCCTGTGGCTGGAGGATGTCTCGTCCTAAACAGCAAAACTCTGTCGAGAGAGAAGACAACCTGTGGGTAAGGCCTCCTACCGGTTTCACAGGAACTTGTGCGTATTTGCCGGCCATAACGATGCAAATATTTCCGTGTAAATATATCTATGGCAACTTAAAAGTTTGTAAAGTTTGTAAATTGAAAAAAAACCACGATGCTGAAACGCAGAGCATTTCACCTGGGAGTCCTATTGAAACACTAGATCTGGTTGTATGATTCTGGAATTTGTATTCAGAGTCTGAAGCTTAAACTTGACAACGTTTTAGCAGTGTAATTTACTCTATATGAAGAAGCTTTTTTCAGTCACGAGGATGGCCTGTGTCTGTGGCTGTCAGTCTTGCAGAAAAGTGCAGCACGGTCTGAGCAAAAGCTAGTGCTTCCAGGTGGTGACAAAATGCAGTACCATTTTTTTCCACTCACATTTCCCAGACATTCTTTTATTAAAAAAACAAAAACAAAAACTAACCAACCAAACCCCCCCCAAAAAAAAAACCCTTCAAAAGTTTTCTAGCCCTCGTGTTTAACAAAAGGAGGTTCGGAGCTGCCGCGGCCCAGGGTGTCCCGGTCCGTCCCGGTCAGTCCCGGTCTCTCCCGGTCAGTCCCGGGCTGTCCCAGTCAGTCCCGGTCAGTCCCGGTCTCTCCCGGTCAGTCCCGGTCATTCCCGGGCTGTCCCGGTCTCTCCCGGTCAGTCCCGGTCTCTCCCGGTCCGGCCCCGCGGCCCCGGCCCCGCGCAGGCGCCTGCGGGCGCCGCCCCTTCCCGGTCGGCGGTGGCGGGGCCGCGGCGATGCTGCTGGTGCTGTCGGCGGAGCACCGGGCGCATCTGGGCTGTTTGCCGCGGGCCGGCGATGCAGGTCGGGCCCGCGACGGCTCCGCGGGTGGGGGGAACCGAGCCGGGCCGGGGCTGCAGCGGGATCTCCTCTCTGTCTCTGTCCTTACAGCCGTCGGCGAGCTGGGGCGCCTGGCGCTGGAGCAGCTGCGGCGGGGAGCGGCCCCGCGGGCCTGCGAGACCGCCGCCAGTGAGAGCCGGGGAGCGAGGGGACCGCGCCGGGCCGGGCAGCGGGGGGATCGGGCCGGGGAGCGGGGGGATCGGGCCGGGGAGCGAGGGGACCGGGCCGGGGAGCGGGGGGAACGGGCCGGGAACGGGGAGCGGGAGGAGCGGGCCGGGAGCGGGAGGAGCGGAGCGGGGACCGGGCCGGGGCCGGGCCGGGCCGGGGAGCGGGGGGATCGGGCCGGGGAGCGGGGGGAACGGGCCGGGCCGGGGAGCGGGGGGATCGGGCCGGGGAGCGGGGGGAACGGGCCGGGAACGGGGAGCGGGAGGAGCGGGCCGGGAGCGGGAGGAGCGGAGCGGGGACCGGGCCGGGGCCGGGCCGGGCCGTGGTGGTTTGGCGGCGGGAGGGCGGGAACGCGGTGGCTCTGCAGCGGCCACCAAGGACCGCCGAGTCCCCGGGACCGCGGTGCGGGGCCGAGGGAGTGGGCTGGAGGCACGGAGCTCCAGCATCGCGGAGGTCGGTGCTTCGTGCCCAGGGTGGGGAGGGCTACGGACATCTCTTCCGACACAAACCCTCCTCTCTACCGTGCAATTGTTTTGTGTTTTTCTTAGTTTTTTGCT
Organism: Chamaea fasciata; assembly: GCF_029207755.1. Taxonomy (NCBI): domain Eukaryota; kingdom Metazoa; phylum Chordata; class Aves; order Passeriformes; family Sylviidae; genus Chamaea; species Chamaea fasciata. The sequence continues at coordinate 20,759,586 of NW_027094096.1, read as the reverse complement.
TTTGATGGTTTGGTTTGAGGGGGTTTCTTAACATCTTGTACATTATTATTATGTGAAGGGTGTGAAACCCTCTCTTTTTCTTTTTTTTTCTGAGCATATTTTGCATGTTAAGCATTGCATAAATTTGCAGCTTTAAGTTTCACTACTGCGGCAGTTAGCAAGTAAAAAACACTTTGTGCTTTCTTTAAAGGAAAGCTGAACATTGGCGTTGACATCGTTCAGCACGGGGTAGAAGGACTAGTGTATCTTCTTACTGAGAGTTCCAAGCTTATGGCAAGTATACCTTCTCATAAGGAATTTGGGGACACACTTGAGAGGTGTTTTCTGGACACTTGGACCTCTAAAAATCGTGAATGGGGAAAATATAGCTCAAAATTTTAATGACGTATTGTTTTAGTTTCAGAAAGAAGTGTCTCATGCTCTTGTCTTATTGAAACACTGCGTCTGCATATATGACTCTGGAATTTCTATTCAGTGTCTGAAACTAAAACTTGACAATGTTTTAATAGTGTAATTTATTACATATAGAGAAGCTTACTTCAGGATTAAGCTCTAAATAATAAAACTTAAATGAAGAGTTTGCTGTTCAGCTACTGCACAGGATGTGGGCTAGACTAGCCCTCTGTTCAGCATTCCTTGTCTTTGTCCAATGTGGTGGGTTTGAGAGCTTTTTCAGCTCTTGGCATCAAAAGTTTTAGTGGGTATAAGCAGATACTAAAAGATTATTAGTTGGACAATGACTGTTTCCATTGGAAAGACTGCTAACTATTGATATTATAGAATATTTGAGCAATGACTACATGGAGAAGGGATACAGAGACAAGGAATGCCTGATTAAACTCGGGTAAGTGTTGCTCCCAAGAGTAGGTGGGGAGGGGATGGAAATGGTGCAGAGCCTCTCCTTAGAACAAGGGGTCTTGACTGACAGGTTACAGTGTGCTGTGGTACAGTGTGGCTGGTTACAGACTGTGTTGCAGGTGCTGCACTGGGGAGGTACAGTGGCATTTTCTGTGGAGTCAGTAACAGCTTCCCCAGTGCTGAGCCGGGCTGCTGCAGTGAACACAAAGGCCTGTGAAGCTTCTCCTGCCCTTGGGACAGGAGCCTGGGCATTGTGCCTTGTGCTGCTCGTGTACAGATCGCTGCTGGGTGTTTGTAGTCTGGTTATCAGGGGCCCAGTTCGCCCTGACAAATGGATTCACGCAGCATGTCGTGCCTTGTGACACAGCTGAGGTGCTCCCTCATGCTGTGTTTTGTTCTTTGATGTGAAGGCTTACATGTGAGGGCTTCAAATGTTCTTTAAAAAAATTGTTCCTGAATGTCATACAAATCTGCAGTAATACGTCGACATCTGTAGATCCTTTATAACAAATATCCTGGATATTTGTGTCTGAGGTGTAGAACTGTACTTGGACATTCCTGCAGGAAAATAACTGCACCATAGCATATGTGATGTTTAGTTGCAGTTTTACTTGGTTTTCAAGAAATAATGATGATTACCTGGCCTAAATTGATATTTCTAGATTTCTGAGGTTGACTTCCAAGATTCCATTCATGTTTTGGGATTCTCGGATGAATTGAACAAATCCTTGCTCCAGCTGTACCTTGACAACAGGAAAGAGATCAGGAGCATTCTTGGAGAGCTGGCACCAAGGCTTCCCAGCTACCACAGTCTGGAGTGGAGACTGGATGTGCAGGTCTGTTGTTCCCTGCTGTTTTTAGCATTCCATCCTTTCCTTCACTTTTTTTTTTTTTTTTTAAACATAAAAAAGCCTGGTAAACAATATAAAAAATTGAGGGAGCAGTACTTCATGTATTTTAAACTGACATGATATTGTTAAGTGTCCTACAGCCAGTTGTGAGATGAACAGGATGTGCAGTGATGCAAAGTGCTTGTTGCCTGATAAAAATTTAATTAATGGCTCTATTGGTGTTTTAAAAATATGAACATATACTAAACATATTTGGTCTTGGTTATCACCTTATTTTCAGAAATATTATGAAAGCATTGATTAAAGTGGGTTAGTACTTCTTAATTATAAAACACAATAGTACCTTGTGTGTATCTTTAATGTGGATGAAAAGGGTTTCTGTACAGTGGTCCAGGCAGGTTCCACAAACCTGACAAGAACTGTTAAGAGCAAACATTGATAACCATCAATCATTTTCCTGTCCCACTGAACCCCTCCTACAGCTTGCAAGCAGAAGTTTGAGACAACAGATCAAGCCTGCTGTGACTATGAAGCTACATCTTAATAACCAGAATGAAGATCAAACTGCCCAGGTGTTGCAAACTGACCCTGCTACCCTTCTCCACCTCATCCAGCAACTGGAGCAGGCACTGGGGGAGATGAAGATGAACCACTGCAGAAGAATAGTGCGCAACATGAAATAACCTTGACTCCTCTCTGCTCTCTTACCAAGCATTTTGTAAAACAACTCAAAACACTGCTCACAAATAGATTTTGAGGAAAAATAAACATCTGGATCAGATGAACTGCTTTCCTGTGCCAGGATCTTGAGCCAGTATTTAGTGGCCAGATGTCTTTGGCTGCCAGCTTTGCACATCTATATTTGGTGACCTTTCTCGAAGAATCATCTTCATATATAGTACATGGTAATTAAATGTGATCAAATATACTACTTGGAATTTTTGATTACTATTTTTTATGTAATTGATCTCTGTTTTCAGGGGAAACACAAGATTAGCTGATACATAGGTGGGTGGTTTCCCTCATTCCATCTCTCCTCACTACAACCGTAGCCTGGAACTCAGGGCAGCAAAAAAGAAGTTTTAGATACAAATCCTAGAAACTTTTTGTGTTGTCTCACTAATGCCTGATGAATCTGAACATATTTACCTTTTTCTCTCTTACATGTTTTTAAAAATCCAGCTGCTATAGAGCTGATTGGCATCATGATAAGTGCTGGCATTCTACACATGGGTCATATCCTGAAACACATACTAACTGAGAAGGGGAAGGGTTTTCCTTGGGGATTCTGAGTAAAATGGTCAGTTGAAAGCAGATGTTGAGATTGCAGAATGTCACTGGAGAGCCTGCATGTTCCTTTGGGGAGTGCGTTGCAATATTGAAGAAGGAAAAGCTGCAAGACTGAATGGTTTTGTTTCCTCTTTCAAAAAATTACCTCAACTAAGGATGGTCAAAGGTAAACTTTGAAGCTGGGTGAAACTGAGAGAAACTCCAACTCTGGCAGTGATCAAACAGACTCAAGGAGAGAGGGAAGGAGAAAGATCCTTTATACCAAGTGTCTTACTTTTAAATTGTACCTTTCAGTTTGTTCTGAGAACTACTGAGCCTGGAAAACCAATGGCTTAATTATTGGAAGGGCAGATTTGCCTTTAGGTGAAGTTGGAACTGGTCTACACCTCTGCAAGTTCTCACTTCTCTGTCTTCACAGCATCCAGGGCAACTTCTGAGGGCTTAGCACCCACACCCCGCTGGTGAGTGCGACTGCAGGCCAGCAGCCATGGCTGCCAGTGCCTCTGTACCATGGGTCAGGCTGGGGAGTGAAAAGGCACATGTGTCAGTAACCCAGAGATACTGGTAAAATAGGGATTCATCCTTGGGTACAGACTTTGATTTTGTTGTTGTCGTGGGTTTTGTAAAGAACATGTTATTCTGTTTCATCTGGGTGGAGCAGAATTGCTTATCTGGATGTTTTATTTTATAACAGACATCACACATGCTGCTTCACCTATGTAGGTTTCTCAGAAAAATGTTAATCTATGAAGAGCTTTGACATAGACCAGTGATAGATCTAGATTAAAAATTACATGTGGCATTATTTCTTTAACTTATTAGGTGCTCATCATATAAGGGTACTTTTTAAAGCGGACTTACTTCTGAGATGTTTGCTTGGGTTTTGATGGAAGTAGAGACTGAACTTGCTGCTAGAAAATCTACAACAAATAGTGTATATTCAAAGTACTGGGTTTTATTAATCCTTCAGATGAACACAAATCCTCTGTACTATTCAAAAACATTTGAAAACCACGTGAAATTGAGATAAAATAATGTTATTGCCTTATTTTTTTACAATGTACAATGTTGCAATGAGAACAAAGAAATGATGAGGAGCTTTCTATGACACATTTGTGATTTGGTTCCTTTGTCACTTAATCCAACCCCACTGTGATAGAAGTGTCCTTATTTTCCATAGATTTGAGCATTTTGTACCACTTGCCCTGAAAGCCAGTGGTAGCTTTCTTTTTTGTCCCATGAAGGAAGTTACTATTTCTTAACAAAGATTAATGACAACAATACTATGAAAATTTATTCTTACAGTTCTAATCACTTCCAAATTATTGGAGAAAAATGCTTTAGCCTACACCAAGTGGTACAATAGCAGATAATTGTATTATTCAGTAAAAAGTGCAGCTGAAATACATCTCATTGAAGAAGACAGTTCTAATTGTAATAAATGTGGCTTAGGTTTAGGACAGATGTGTATGTACTCACCCATAAGATGCCATGCTTATGGAAGTGGTCTAATTAACATAGATGAGATGGCCCCATGCATGAAACTGTCAGAGCCGTCCCTTGACTGGGCATGTCACTTGAAAAGAAACAGGTAGAGAGTGTGTGGTTTGTCTTTAGTCAGAGATACAGAGCCGTGGAAGCAAAAGAAACCCTTTTAAAGGCTGTATGAAAAATCACTCATGCTCAGATCATTATCTGTGCAATAACCACATGCATACACACCCAGAATCTCATATGCAAAGGATTTAAATAAGGATATTGCAGGAAAGAAAAAAAAGATATGTCTGCATAGCTCTAGAGCAGTGCTGTGATTAGCACTGCTCTTTGAGCTTGTTGCAGCAAGGAATCCAGTACAAAGCAGTAGAAGAATGGTATAAAAATATTTTGGGAAGGGAAACATAAACAAGTCTCAGGAGTAATGGGTTTCCTGACCAGAAATACAGCAGATGTCAGGGGAAAAATAACAAAAAAACCCCCACCAAAAACCAAAAGCCCTCAAAACAATAACAACAAAACTCCCAGACCCTCACAAAAATGAAGAACAAAACAAACCTCAGGGAGGAGATCTGCCAAGCCAATGGAACTATGAACAGGAAATGTGATGAAACGTAACTGACAAGGAATATTTGTTGAAGGAAAGCCATCAGGAAATGCACAGGATCTGTTTCACAGAGCTAGCTGTAGTTCGTGTACAGGCTTAAACTGCAACTCTGAGAATCTGCATAACCAACATATGTAACACTGATTTGAGGGACAAAGATGGTTCGGTCAGGCCCACATTCTCCCCTAGAAAAGCCAAATGCAGTTTAGAGAAATTCATGCTTCTTTTAAAGAAACAAGGAATACAGTTCAGAAAAAAATTGCTAAAGACTTTTCTAGTGTGGAGAACTTTACTGAGGAGGGTGTATTCTTACCAATCAGCATAGCCTGGCATCTGTCCAGAACACAGAAAATAACAAAATGCAATTCTAAAATAAAGTTGTATTTGTTTAGGCAACGTGTGATACCTCTGTGTGTGTAGTCACAAAAACACTGGATGCTTCTCTCTGTAAAAGCCAACATTTAAGTTGGAAAGTGAGCAGTATTATTCTTTACAGACACAGCTACTGTATTTAAACAATTTTTGGTCACATTGCCATTCAGAAGTTATTCCAAGTGCACCAAAAAATGAGACAACATTATATTTATTAATTGTAGAAAAACCTCAGGTATGCATTTTGATGACAGCTCTGGTTTCTAGTATAAGTTAAACCAAAGACAAGTGATTGAACGGACAGTCAGCAGAGATTCACAAAGCATCACACCTGCATTTGAAACTACCCCTATGGACAGTGAGCTGGAAGGACTTATGATACAGCTCTGCACAGGACTCAGTACTTTTCAGCAAAGGGTCAAACCTTATCCAAACCACAGCGAAGTGGTTGCTGTCCATGGCACTACGGATGCTTCATTCCTCCCCATCGCCACAGCATCACTAAATCATGCAATTAAACTTGTACGTGAACTAATTCAAGCATCATTTTGCTTCCAGAAATCAGTATCACCCGTTATCTTTCTGAACAAGGGTTTTGGAGCACAGTTCATTAGCTTGGCAGAGACAAAGCGCTCCGGAGGCTCCCCGGGCACCAGGAGCTGGGGCTGGGCGGGGGCAGCGGCTCCGCGCGGGGTCCCGGGGAGCGGAGACCGGCCGATGTGCGCGGCCGAGGGCGGCACGGCCCGGGCGACGCGAGAGGGGGCGAGGGCGGGGCGGGCTCCGCCGGCCGCCCGGCTCGGGCCTCCAGGGCCGTCCCGTGCCCAAAGTTTCCGCGGCAGTTGCATAACTGCGGGCGGGGCGGCGCGGGGGCCGGGCTGGAGCCGCTGGCACTGCCCCCGTCCCGCCGCCGTCCCCGTCCCGCCGCTGCCCGGGGGCCGCCCCGCCCGCCCGGGACACCGGCGCGGCCGGCGGGGGCGCAGAGACACCGTCCGCCCGCCCGGCCCGCTCCGCTCCCGGAGGGCCCGCTCGCTCCGGAGGGCACGTCCTCGGGGGTGGCCCGGCAGCGGGGCCGGCCCCGGCCACCGCCCGCCCCGGGACGGCTGCGCCCGCCGACGGGCGGTCGGGGCGGACAATGAACCCCGCGGCCGCGGCCCCGCCGCCGGGGCAGCAGGTAATCCACGTCACGCAGGACCTGGACACGGAGCTGGAGGCGCTCTTCAACGCGGTGATGAACCCCAGGCCCAGCTCCTGGCGGAAGAAGATCCTGCCCGAGTCCTTCTTCAGGGAGCCCGATTCGGGCTCGCACTCGCGGCAGTCGAGCACGGATTCGGGCGGGCCGCCGCCGCGCCTGGCGCCCGTGCACGTCCGCTCGCACTCCTCGCCCGCCTCGCTGCCCGGCGCGGGCGCGGCGCCGCAGCACGGCCACCTCCGGCAGCGCTCCTGCGATGTCACGGACGAGCGGCCGCTGCCGCCGGGCTGGGAGATGGCGCTCACGCAGACCGGGCAGCGCTACTTCCTCAAGTGAGTGCGGCGGGGGAACCGGCGGGGGAACCGGCCCGGGCCCCGCGAGGGTTCGCGGGGCGCTCGCCGGGCGGGGTGACCTCCGGGTCCGAGGTCTATGCGACATTCCGGGGGGGAAATCCCTTCCCGGTGGGAAGAGAGAGACGAGGGGGAGCCTGGGGCTCTCCCGGAGCCCGGGAGAAGTCCTGCCGTACTTGTCGATTTCTTTTCTGCTTGGCCACACCTCCAAGATTCTGAAACTTAATATTTTTGAAAATAAATTCAATAACAGTTATTCCAGGGAGTTTCTGGAACGTGGGAACAGAGCTCTGCATGTCCCTGGTCTGCCGGGGGTAGAAGGGGCTGTGGATGGGTGGGAGCTGCCCGTCCCGGCTCCGGCCGCGGTGTGTCCCGAGCATCCCCGCCTGCGGGGACACGGCAGGAGCCGCCTTGTTCTACTGGGAGTTTGGGAAGTGTGGTGACACAACTGCCGTATCTCTTACGGCCAGTCATTTTAGCCGGAGTGTTTTATGTATGACAATTGACATTCGATTCAAAGGCATTTAATAGGCCTGAAAATACGTAATAGCTGTAATAAGTGCTAAGGCAACAGTGCCTTGTTTTGGTAGGTTCTGTAAGTCAGCTACAGATTCATTGCAAACTGAGTCGTACTGCAGTAACTTGGTAAATAAGATAAAATGTTTGCTAATGAAATAAAACATAAAACTAATGAAGCATCTAGCTGGGAGTTAAACTGCCCGGGCTCCAGGACATCATTTACTGGCTCACTATAGCCTTCTTGGTCAGAAGAGTAAAATCTTGAGTTCACATTAAGACATGTGTGGGTATTCAGCCATCATAAATGTCATACAGACAATGTGTGAGGGGAAAAGAAAAGGACAAAACTGTTTAGAAAAGTGAAAAAAGTAATAGTTTACTTGTTTGTATAATGATTTCTTTGCCTCGTGGGTTTGGAATCTCGAATTGATTACTCAAGAGCCCAGTCTCCTAATGACTCTGCAGAGATCAGATTTTTTGCCTTTTGTCACACTGAGCTACCAGCAAAGCACGTAAATACCTTTCTGTATGGCACTGTGTAGTGTTGATGGCACTGTGTGCATATGTCTCAGGGTCCTCACTTAGAAGTTTGTTATTAGTCTGGTTTGTCACCTAAATGAGAAGATCTCGTGTCTCTGCACTTAGGATGTATGTTTCTCAATAGAACAAGCTGCAGATTAGTAGCTGACTGACAGGAGCACTGTAACAGACCATTGATAAATAATTATTCAATATAAATTCTTGCTAGGGTTTGGTCAGGGAGTGTTTTCACATACCTCTAGCTAAAAATTGCATAATATAATCTTTGTCTGCTCTGTGTTTTTTGACTAATACCAAAATGAACTCATGTGGTTTCACCTTCCTGTCATGCGTTTCTGACCTAGAGACAGAGTTTTCCAAGTCGATGGATTCTTGTTGCCTAGGCCAAAAGTACAAGGCCTTTAGAAAATAAAAAGCATGGGTAAAAACTCAAAGTGGTTTAAAATATTTTTTTCCAAATCCTGTCAGCAGTGACAGGATACTCTGATTAACAGCATCCTTTTTAATATAAAATACAATATTCATTGTGCATGTAATTTGTTACCTAAATTAATATTTGTTTTGTTTCCCCAGTTTTATCTGTCCAATAGAACTTCTGTCATTTATATAAAAATTAATTGGAATAATGCGTTTCTTTATACCTTTAATGTATTTTGTTATACCCCAATGCTTTGGGGAGTAATATTTAGCTATTAAATGCTCACATATGAATTACAGTATTTTACAAATGTAAAAGTAGTCTTCAGGTGAAAATACAATTTAGGCTTGATTATGGAAAGCAGCGTTTAAAGCTGTGTGCAATAAAATAATAGAGTCAGGTGATGCACTAAAAATCGTATTTGATCAAACTCGGCATACAAGGTTACATTTCCCTATATTCAAAGAAAAAAAAAAAACAAACCAACAAAACAGTCAGTCCTTTCCAGCATAACAATGAAGATTTGTTTTTTGTCATTAGCAAAAAAAAAAAAAAAAAAAGAGAAACCAACAAAAAATAAAAAGCCAAATTAGGTCCTATTAAAGCCTTTATTATCTGTTGAAGTTTGGAATGCAATTTGTTGTATTAATACACATTTTCAATAATTATTTAACAGAAGTACTAGTTTGAGTTTCAATGAACAGTGAGCTAACCTTGTTGACAGGGAGCCAGCTAGAACTTGAAGCAGTTGCACTCCTGCATGTCAGTTCCTGCAGAAATTTTCTGGCTGTGACTGGAAGAAACATAAGTAGCCTGGGGACCACTCCACCCTGTAATTAAATACCAAACTGCACAAGTGGGGGCTGGAAAACAGGCTAATGAACACACACTTGCAGCAATGTTATCTAAAGCATTTTTCTGTGTGAGCATGTGTGGAAAAAAATGTAAGTGTGATTTATTTCTGATAAAAAGCATTTCTGTAGAGACAGGCCGGCTGCCTGCCCTTATGCCTGTGAGTGGGGAATGTCAGCTGGATATTGATCTCCACGCTGGGCTGTGTATACATATTCTGTAAAAGGAATGTTTCAAGTATTACTTTATGCCGGTTTGGGTTTAGGTGGTCCAGCCTCATATTTCAAATGAATACTGATGGTTTCATTTTTTCTCAGTATGTGTAGCGAGCTTCTTGGTCAGACTCTTATAAACAGATTTGTGAAACTTTTGCCACTGTTATCTTTATCATTGTTATTTTTAAAATGTTGCAGTAAACATTTGCCATACCAGGACATATTTGCCAGCAAGATCTGGTTGGGGATAAAGAGCCTAATTACTTACAATATTTCATTCACTCAAAATGTTCAGATTTTTTCTTACTGGTTTCTGTTGGAATAGAGCTTGATTTAACACATGATCAATTTTATATAACTAAGTGTGTTCAGCAGGACAGCAGATAAGTAATATAAATAACATAAATATAGAAAAAGTAACACAAATACAATGAAAAACTTTTTTCCTGAGAATGATAAAACAAATAGTATTGAGATAGCTGAACTGTTGAAGTGATTTTCTGATACGATTTTTCCTTGAAAAACATTTGTGTTAATTCTGTAGAGACTGTTATTATTTCACATTGGTGTTGTCCATGCATTCATCATGGAGAAACTTTTCCGTGTTGGGAATGTGGTTGCACAGCTGGCAGTGGGGGAGGAGATGGATGGTGCTTGAGGAGGTAACTCAGTTAAGCTCTGGTAAGAATGTGGAAGGCACTGACCCCTTTGTCCTGCCTGTCCGCAGTGCCGTCCCACAGGTGTGACCACTCGTGGCTGTGGTGAGTGTCCTGCAGTGGCGGCTCATGTGGCTTTGCCTTTCCTTGGTGCTTATGGAAGAGTGGTGCAAGGCAAGAGGCCGTGCATCCCTGCTGGCCTTGGTGTCAGGCAGTAGAGAGAGAGATTTCACAGATCCATGTGGCTTTTGGAGCATTTAGTCCACACCTTAAGAGAATTTTTTTTGTTCCTTGTTTCCAGTGGTTATTCCTGTGGGACTTGGAGCTTGACTTGTTCCCCACGCCAGCATCCCTTTATTAAAAATAAATTACAATGTGCTAGACAGTTCTAAGATGTAATACTGGCAATGGCTTTTAGCCTAGACTGTTGAGTGCATTAATGAGTTCTTAGAAGGCAGGAAAGCTGTGATACACCTCTGAAGTTTAATTGTCAGAAATACAACTATAGCTCACATTTACAACTCACTTTAGAGATACTTAGGAAGTTCTGAGATTGGAATGTACACATCAAAATTAAATTTTCAAGCTGTAATTGACAGCATTAGGGGTCTGTCTGATTGCTCCTCAAGTGCTGATTTAATGATGATGATCCTGGAGTTTCACTTAAAAAAACTACCGAGGATCCATTTCCCTATATTCTTCTTTGAATTCTCTGAATTCAGCAGTAGAAAAGTACAGAGTTTCTAATGAAGGCTGATATTTATTCATTTTCTGGTCCAAGATGGTATCTTTCCATGATGAACAGATTGGTTTTTTTGGAATCTAAAAATCATGTCATCAGTGCTGCTTAAAGGAATTTGGTGGTTAATGTGGAGCTTAATAAAATCTGAGGACGGAAGTAGATATGGAGTAAAATTGCTTCAGGGACGCATTTGATTTGCAGGATGTGATCCAGTTCCCTCTGATATATTTGACTTATGTACACTTTAAGATAATAAATTAATAATGTGCATGTGAAATTATTGGTTTAATGAAATTTATCTTAAGTTAGTCCTTCAGACATAGTGTTAAACCCGAAGTCCTGGAGTATTTGTGCATTAGTGGATGATAACTGTCATGCATTCACCTCATTAGATGAGCTGAAAATACAATTGCTTTATACATTAATGATTAGGAAATAGTATCAATTAGCATTTTCTTAGAAAGACGTCTGTAGAATTGACACAGGTGTTAGTTAAGAATGCTACCATGGGAACCAGACATTTTTTCTGAAACCATCTGCAATGGTTTTGTCTTTACTAATGGTTTGGGTTGCACAAAGAAAGCAAATGAATAGTAGGTTTATTTTTATCATGTTTGTGAGCTGCTATAGCCAACATCTAAAAGCTGGTCTGCTTGACCATCTTTACTCCATAGTTAGTAAATGAGAGTGTGGAGAGCTGTCTGTCTCTGGAGGTTATGGATGTGTTCAGTTTTGAGCAGGCTTGACAATGTAGAGTCTGTAAAGTCTTACTGTCCAGTTTTTTGCTGTTCACTCCTTCAAATAATGTTGGAAGAGTCAGTGGTTGGGCTTTGGCTTGTTTCCTTTTGGATGCTTTGGCTGAAGTTGAAAATTCTGTCTTTTTGATGTTGGGGCCTATTACAGGACAAGAGTTTCTTTGTAACAGATGGTTTGGTGCTCAGGGGCTTTGCTTGATTGGTAGATACAAATTGAACCAAAGCAATTAAATCCAAAGGAAATGTCATGTGGGCTGGATTTCAACATACAGACTTGTGGTGTTTTCCCTCTTCATTTAGAGAGAGCGAGAGAGGGGTCAGCATGATGTATGGTGGAGGTATTTGGGGTTGTTTGTTTGTGGATCTTTTTCTTTTCTTTTATTAACTCAAAGTCCAGACCTAGAGAACTCTTCAAGAATGGAAAACTTGGGAACGCTGCACTGACCTGCAGTTTTCCCTACCTATGACTATTTTAAAGGCCAATGTGATGGAAGCTGCGCTGCAGAGACAGATATAGCTGTGCTAAGAGAATTGAGCAGACTGTCTTGTGTTAAAACTGAAATAATTGCTTAGAGTGTCACCAGAAAATAATGCAGTATGAAGGGAGATGTGAAAGAGGAGTTGGCTGCTCCCATGTCGTCTTGGTTTGCAGCAAGTGCATCAGCAGTCACAGCACAAGCAGCAGTAGCAGAGCTGCAAGTTCAGACACAGCTTTTCCTGTGGTGACTTGTTTCTCTGATCTTGTCCGCTGAGCCCTCACTGTTTGCACAGTCAAAATGCTCTTTTTTATTTATTAGGTATTGATCTGTCCCTGATAATTTTTGGATGCTTTATTCTGACAGTCTTATAGGTTTGAGAATAGCAGGATGCTTCCCTGGTACAATTGAGTTGTCTCTTGTACCACAAATAATCATTTTTTCCTACCTGTGATCAATTTTCCTAGTCTGTCTACTGTTTTTTTTAAATAAATGTTCTATGTTCCTAATTTTCAATGATGGATTGGTGAGCAAAGGTGTAAGCATTACAAAATGGAGTGATAGTCCTCAGTCATGCAGTTCTTGAAGTTGTGTTAAAGTATCTTGTTTCCAAAACCAAAAGTAGTGTTTGAACTGTGAGCCTTAAGTTTTGTGTGAGCTTTTAAAGAAGTTTTCAAAACTTCTTGATTGATGTGTTTTCTTAGTCTTCACTGGCGCTGTGCAGCCCGAGTACGGCAGCATCCGAGCAGAAGGATGTGGGGATCCTTGGGAAGCTGACCCAGGCTGGAGGAAACAGCAGCGCGGTTCCTGTTGTGCTGCCGAGTGTGTCTCGTCGGAAATCACGTAATTTCTCTGTGCCTTCTTTTCTGGGCTTCATTTCAGCATCTGTTCCTGTCTGTGAAAAATCTTCTGTGTATTGAAACAGGCAGCATAATATAACTTAAATATTGCTTCATGGAAGTTGTTTGTTAAAATGCAAGCTTGCGCCCTTTTGTGTTCCCGTGGATCAGCTCAGACTTGAATCACCACAACATCACAGGCAGTTGCTGGTGATTCCTGATTGATTGCTGCCAGCAACAGGAGTTCAAAATCCCTGAAAAGGGAATACATATTGCTCTTTAAATATACTTCTGCTGTGGCTTGTTTACAAAAGCTAGCTATAGTTTGTACAAACTACAGCAACTCCCCAAACATTTTTGGAGATAGAACACGCAATACAAGCAAGACACCTTACCCAGCTGGAGTCTGTTAGATTTTCAGACCATATTTCCAAAGGTCTCTTCACCTGATAAAATCATCTGGCCTGTGTGGGTTGTATGTCGCCTTTTTTAAAAAAAGAATGAAAGAAAAAAGAACAAAACTGAACTGTTGGGTGGTGTTTGTTTGCCTAAGCAGCCTTTTGTAATCTTAAGGTAGAAATGCCAAAGTTGTTTTGAGAAGTTTCTTAAAATCCTGTATTTTCAAATGCCTCAGGAATAAAAGTGCCATTTGAAAAAAAGGGTTTAGATTGTCTGCTTAGTCAAACTATTTGGACAGAAGCAGCTTTTCTAATTTTGCCATGTGCTCCATATGGTTTATCTCAGAGCACACAGGCAGTTCTGTCGTGTGAGTGCCCATCTTTGCAGCCTCCTGCCAGTGCCCTCACCTACATCAGGTGTCTCTGGACTCAGACAAAGCAGGCTTTGCATCAGTAAATCAGTGCAGCCTGTGCTGTGTGGGCATCATCGTGCAGCTCTGTGGGGAATGTCGAAAAGGTCATCCCTTTGGAGCTGAGAAGCAGAATTTAGTGTGGGAATTCTTCACAAAAGGTTTTTTTATTTCACATTTGGTTTTGATACTGCATTTCCAATTTCACGTTTTTCTCATTCTATGGTGTATCTTTAAACAGAAATGTAAGTGCTTTTGCTTCAGAGATTGGGAAAAATATTTTTTGCAAACGAAGCAAAATGAGTGATGAAGAAAAGATGATGAAAATAAATGCCTACTGTCACTTAAAATGTAATTTCTAAAGGTGTAAAACAGGCTGGGTTGTATCGGCACATGTCAAAACTGAGGGTTTGATGGGAGTGACGGTGATGTGAAAATTCTGGAGCACATTTTCATTTTGAGTAAATGTGTGCCTCTACAGCCTACAGCTCTAACTGACCTGGCAGCCGAGGCAGCAGGAGGGGTACAGGGATGCCAGTGACTCTCACCATCCCTTCACACTGCAGAGGGTATAGGTGCTGTAATGCTTTGACAGCCATCCCTTTGATGAGGACTTTTCCAGTTGTGGGATGGTATTTTCACAGGTTCTGCCATCCCTGTCTCTTAGCCCTGACATTACCAGTAGTAGGTTATAATAGTGGATAAAGCTTAATTTTTATTAGATGTAGTGGAGGGCTCTCCTTTTTTTTTCATGTTTTATAGTTGGTATTTTGATTTTTGTCTGTCACTGGAAGACTTTAGGGAAATGGAAAATCAATGAAATTGTGCTATTGCAAGAGAACAGGCAATGCAAAACTTAATAACTAGAGTAAATGAGATTTTTAGTGAGACTGTTTACAACTTACTGAAAGCGCAGCAGTAAATCATTGATATTTAAAAGAAATTAAGGTTTTGTTAAAGATTCAGCAGTGAGACTAGTCAATAAAGGTGTGTATGTTGTTAAACATTTTCAAAGCTAGGAGAGATCCTGGTTTGAGATTTGTAACTTTATAAAAACTTTAGTGATTTTAGTCCCTAAGTCATAAATGAAGAAATATTTCTTGGTATTAATCATGCTAATGCTCACCCAAATATATGAAGAAATATTATTTTAAGCAGTCACCTGCACTGACTGAATAATTCACATTATTATGTTTATTGTTTTTCTGTGGTAGCCTTTCATTGAGGACAGAGGGAAGATCTAACTTTGATTCCATAAACTCTGTGTAGTTATATATCTTGTGAATTATCTGGCAGATTTGCCATGATGTTCCATTGCCAAACATCTGGATGAAGTGTCGTGCTGCCATGGCAGGTCCCTGTTCTGTATTGCAGCCTGGAAATGAGTGAGCAGTCTGGGGCAACAGAAGTGGTTTCAGGTGCTGTGTATTCCAGAAAGCAACTCCTGTGTTGGTTCTCTTGTCAAATAATTGCCAAAACTTAGGCGTTGGAATGATCCTGGTGCTCATGCTGTATATTTATGGTCAAATACTGCTCAAAACATTGAGTATATTTTGAGGTTTTCACATGGTCTTTTTTTAGCAATTATGACAGATCTTTCTTGTAACAAAGAGTTGGACAATAAAGGGTGAAAGAGAAGCATAAGTTTGCAGATAAAACAAACGGAGATGCAGTTAAGACACAGGAGCACAGTCAGTTTCCATTTTGTGCTACTTTTCCTGCAGATGCAGACATATGTTTGCGTTTATTTGAGTCGTTTTGTGGTACTGCCTGGTTTGCTTTACTAAAAGCATGCCTTCTACTGAGGATATTGTCTCATGAACATTTCCTTTTTCTGTCAGGATGGCTTCTACTAGAACAATATTTTCAGTGCTCTTTTTTTATCTTAGAGAAACAAATGTGTGATTCATTTTTCTAGAAAAACAGGAAGCTGTGAAGTAGACAGACGGGAAAAGAAATGCATACTGTTACTTAAAATGTAATTTCTAAAGGAATAAAGCAAACTGGAAGTAACTCTTTGTTATATTCTTGGGGGATATTACAGTTTTACTGTTTTTCTCCTGTTATCTGAACCTCATGCGAAGAACAATTTAAGATAATCTTATTAAAAAGAACCCCAAACCCAAAAAACAGCTACTCCAATGAAAACTTCAGATGAAAGCAGCTTCAAGACAGCAGCAGGTATTTTGAAAGCATGCAGCCTCTGCACCTTTCTGAGTGATGTTTTCTATGCCCACGTTCAGTATTGCTGCACTGGGTCCAATACAGATTTTGACCACAGCGAAGTACTTTTCAAAGCAAAAGAAAAGACCAGATGGGGAGATTGAAGTTGGGAGTTCTTTCTGGCGTGTATGAGGTTGTGATTTTTTAAAAATGGAATGATGTGATTAATGGAAAAAATGTTCCAATTAATTTTAATAGACTGAAAAGCCCTGCGTATTCATAATCAGGTTACTTAGCCTGGCTCTTTTTTTGGTTTTTGTTTGTTTGTTTTTGTTTGTTTGAGTTTTTGGGGGTTTGTTTTTTGTTTTTTGGGGTCTTTTTACTGTAGAAATGATTGATCCTAGAGGCAGATTATTGTCAGCTTTGCATGCAGATCTGTTCCTGTGATCTTCTGGGGTGCTGGAAATATTCACGGACGTTTTGCACCTGTAAAAAGCAGAATGACTGCATGTTGGAAGGGAAGTGGAGCATTTAAGAGTCCCATACCACAGTAATCATTGCAGTAGGATTATGGTTCTAAGTACATGCAATCCCAAGTCATAACTCAGTGGTGAGGTGTTGATGCTGTGCTTATCACTGGTGCCAGTCCTGACCTTGCTGTGAGTAATCTGGTCCTCCATCCTTTGTTACAGTTCTTTCCTCCCTGGGGGCTGTAGCCTTTACTGAAATGCAAGAATTAGAAATTATTGAAAAATTATTCCCTTAGCACAAACATTGTGAAAACTTTAATATTCGTTCTTCATATTTTAATACCTATGACAGAGGGATGCATCCTACGGAAAACTCAAGCTAAAAGACTTCTGTTATTCTTGCACTTTTGTACACTGACAGATGGGAGATGAACTTCCTCAGAACTGTAATGAAGTAGCTCTGTTGAAAATGTGTGAAGTTCAGTTTTGGCTTCTGCAGATAAGTAAAATACTGTGTGGAAAGATTATTTTGACTGTATTTATAAAGCACCTGCAAAGCGCAGAACCATCAGCAATGCCTCTGTTTTATTTGGTGTTTTTTTCTTGGTGACTGTACTGGGAACAGCAGAGAAGAAGAAAAGTCTGAACTGAATTTCCTCTTGGGGCCATATGGGAAGAACATATCACTGCAAGAATCCCACCTGATACAGACCCGAGTTTTTCCTGGCTGTTGTGCAGATGCCTGTTGTGGGTTGTGTTTTAGGGACTGGCAGAAGGGAAATGTTTTCTACTCATTCAGTTTCCAGCATTTTTATCAAAAGGAAAAGTTGCAAAGGTGTTTCACCGTAGGGTCTTTGAGACAAAGCTATGCCAGTTTTTAAAATTTAATTTATATGTGACACTTTACATAAACAACAGCTTAAAAAAATATTAATGTTAACTCCTGAGAGTTTGCAGTTTACAATTACATTATTTCTTTGAGACATTTGAATAACAATTCCTTTGATAGTGTAATTCCACATGGCATATGCAAGAGTCTTGACCTGCCAGATCATCACCTGCTAGGCCTAAATAAATCTTGCAAATTCTCCCCTTTGCTGAATTCTTTACTGAATTCTCACTTCAAAAAAAGAGTTTATTTCAGTTTAACATCCTAATATGATCACCGTATTGTAAAGCATTTAAATACAAGTATTTCAAAATCCAGATACAAAGTTTACTGATGTGTAATTTTTAATTCTAAGGCGTTTTGGATTTTACAGGGAAATGTTTTGCCTTCATGAATATTAAAGAAGAAATACACAATGCAAACCATGTGTAGAGCTGTTATATTGTATGGTGATTTGATTTGAAAGAAAGATGACAGGCTTGAAGTTTTCTTGCAAAAAAGTTACGAAAAAAGTGCCTCCATGTTTTAGTGCAGTCTGCATGCACAAAATAGGCAATTTTCCACACTTGGATATGAAGAGTTTGGTGTTTAATTCATACGTTTGGAATGCTTTTTTAAAAAAGTGAACTGTAATGAAGATCAATAGTAAACATTTTAAAGAAGCATAAGCAGTTGATGACAACACAGGTTTTTAATACATTTTGTAATGGATTGTTAGTCCAATGCAAAAATATTTGGGCTATATTTTAGCATATTGATTTCCAGTGGTTGCGATAGGACTGTGGGCAGCTGATCAGCATTGCAGTCCAGTCCTTTGCTGTGTGATGGTGGAGTACGACATTTGCTCTCCATTGCCATACTTAATTTTTGCTCTTGGTAAGTCAGGAACTTTTAATACTAACTGTGAGCTGGAGCTGGTTGAATCTGGCTGAGTCCCAGAGGTGTTTATTTGGGAGGTGCTAAGTGAGTGGAATATTATTTATCATTGTAAGAGACCTACAGGACATTTATAGAACTGTAACTGAAATTGGTGGATATAAGCCATTATTTTTCCTTTGTAGTTCCAAGAGTCACCTTTAACAGATCCATTCCTTTGTATCACATGTCACAATGATCAAAATAATAGCTTTTTTTGTTGACATGACGTCTGTAATTGGTGGAATGACTAGACCGTGTCTTGTTATTAAGATAATTGTACTTTCACTTCATGCTTATTATTTAAAGTAATCTAAAGGAAGAGGATGGTCACTTTAAACACAGATGAAGCATATGTAGTTGTTCTTCAGTTCACACAGCTGGTTTAGCCTTTCTTCTCTGTATGGGGCCAAACCTCAGATATCTGGGTTAGTGGTGCCATGAAAGGGCTACACATTTAAATCCAGGGCTGATAAATGACATACCTCCTAGGTAAACAGTATCTTAGGTATTGGAAAATACTGTGACATTGGAAATAACTAAAAGCAACCGGGGTATAGTGGTTGGACCAATTGGATGGGTAAGATGAGAGCAGATTTTAAGGGAAATGTAGAAGATAATTTCCCCCTCCTCTTGGGGGTTCACTTGGCAGGGGCCCACGAGCTGCACTCGGGTTCCTGATGGTCTGACTCCCGCTTGGCTTTTGCTCAGGTTCCTCCCTGGGAGGAGCAGGGAGCTGCTCTCCTGCCTGGTCTCCATTCCTGCTCCTGGTGGCAGTCATGGAGAGAAGGGGCTGCAAGTGGCCTCATGCTGCTCTTGCTCTGTCCTTGTCAGTGGGACACTGAAGCAGCTCTGCCTGGTTCTGTGTCCTGGCTTCATTATGTGCGAGGACAAACAGGGCTGCACAAAGTTCTGTCAGCAACGCCAGCAGCCTCTGACTTCATCTGGGTTGGAGCTGTGGCTTTGGGGGCACCAACCTGACGTGTGGCTTGAGTCCCAGTTCAGTTGTATTCAAAAATAAAGACTGTGATTTTGTTTTGGCTGATGTAAGCTGAACTGAAAATGAAAACAAAGGATGATTGCTCTTACGACTCAGGTAATAATCCGATTGCTTTCATTATTCTGAATTATGAAACTGTCAACATATCGTTAAATTTTACAAGCTAAATTTTTTAATAGGACTCCTTTATTACTCTCCCCTGAACTCAGTATAGCAATAAAACATCACAGATACTCATTACGATGAGAGAACACCTTGCAGGTCATATCTTAATTTGTATTCTCACGGAGTTTCTTTTGCCTCCTAGTGGTTTATTTTTGGTCAGAGGTTCATTTTCACTTACTGTTTGACTTTGGATATTACAAAGTCTTTGGCCCCTCTTGAAAAACCGTAAATTATTTTAAGGCTTTGAATAATAATAAAGTAAAGTCCAGCAAAATAGTTATGATGTCAAATTGTAAAGGAGGGCCGATGTACTGAATTTGTGCAGGTTGGAGAGCAGGAAACTGAGGGATGACCTCGTGCTGTCTGTGAATTCGTCCTGGGCGGAGCAGGCAGAGGTGCTGGGTGCTTCTCCCTATCCCCTGGCTGTGATGGGGAAGCTCAAACTGGACATCAGGCTAAAGCTCTTCACTGAGAGGATGGTCAGACACTGGAACAAGCTCCCCAGGGAAGTGGCCCCAAGCCCACTGTTGGTCGAAAAGTGTTTGTATGACTCTCAGATAGCTGGTTTAACTTTCAGGTTGCCCTGTGTGGAGTCAGGAGTTGGACTGGATAATCCTCATGGGTGCCTTCCAGCTCAGGATATATGTTTTTATTAAATAATTCTGCATTTATTTATTAATGCGGGGGGACTTTTTCAGATAAGAAGTTGCTCTGAAATATTTCATTCCTACTAGATTTTAAAAACCAGATTTTAGGTACCAGATTTTAAATGGTGTATTAGGAAATTTTACAGTACTTAGGACACTGGCTTTTAAATTATATTTTTCAGTGAGTTGTCAGCATTTTTTGTAGCTATGATACAACATTTTAGTCTTTAAAAAGTCACACCTTTTCTGAGGGTAGCTAATGTATTTCTCCAGCCCCTCCATATATATACACATGTCCCACACTACTCCCCAGTCAAAATTGTATTTGTTAGCCAGGTTGAATGTCTAGGCTAAACATTGTCTGATCAGTCACTCTCTTGCATTCCTAACCAAATAGATTTAGGGAGTGCATCTGACTTGCTAATAATATGTGTAATTTGTGCTGCCTCCATTTGATGGCATTATTCCTTTTGAATATGGCACGGTCTATTCCTGTGACATGTGCCCATCTTCTCATACCAGTAATCCTCAGACACGTGTTCCTTGCACCCCATTAGAAATCAGTAAGATGCACCTACATTGCTGAACATCTGGTATTTTTACGCATTATTCTGAGCTTAAGGGAAGCCTCGTTCGTCTGCGTTTGTACTTACAAAGATTTCTTTTCAAATAGACTGTGTTCGGTTGGAATATTACTGCAGTGTCAGAAATTACAGAAATTCCTTATGTTCAGGTAGATCTTACTTGAAATTCTGGTCTCATTTTGAAATTCTCATGTACAGAAGAGCGCCAGTGCAGAGCTGTCACTGTAAGCTCAGGTCAACTGTCAGCTTTGAGAGATCATTTCTTAATTTTGGGAATGTTTTGTTTGAGAAAAGATTTGGTCTTTTAACCAGCTCCTGCTTTTCGTCTGTTTTTCATGGCAAATGATCACATTTCCCAACCATTTGCAAACAGTGACTGTCTGGCAGGATTTCCTGGATACACATTAGTTTTGAGATTGTAAAAGGTCAACTTTCTGAACTCTGGCAATTAGTGTGGTTATTTGTCCTGCCTTTTCTTCCATGGGAACTGATCAGCTCATATGGAAGGTAGAAATAGTGTCCAAGAAAAATTCATCTGCTAGCTAATCACCTCCACCACGAATCACAAAGAAAAAAATAATCCAAGTAGGACATCTCCTGACCTTTGTGTACTAAAACTTTCTGAACAGCTGGAACCAATATGTTTGGAGTCAGAGTTTTGTAAGAAGCTTCTGAAAAAGTTATTCATAACCTGATCCCATTCTTGTCTATTAGAGTGAGGTACTGAGGTCCTGGCAGCACGTAACTCATAAGTTGGAGTTGTGTGAATAGAGGGCAGTGGATAACTAGTGCTGACTGTGAAAAGAATCATTTCTTTTAGACCTTTTTTTTTTAAAAAAAATATTTGAAGCTGACCTTCAAAATTAAGATGGGAATAAAAACAAGTAAACCAACAGATGTTTATAGAAATTTGTTTCTTGTGACTCCAGTGGAAGAAGTGATGGGATTTTTCTCATGTGCATGTGCCGTGTAAGAGATTGAAGCCATGGAAATTCTTCCATGCTGTGAGGGAACCCTCTAAATCGGTAGTAGGGAATAGTAGACAAGAAGCTGATGTTGATAAAAGACAGGGTTTTGTCATTATTTGCATAGAATCCATCAGATATTTCTTCAGGCTCTGAAAGTGAGGGCTGTGTTTGACTAGCAGAAGTCCTAATGGATTTCTTAATCTTATAGGGAAGAGGAAAGAGTCATGCTCCACATCCCTTAGCTCCAGCCGTTGAGTTTGGTTATTGCTTTCCTTTTCCTCACCTTCTGAGGACTTACAAAGAGGGCAACATTCTGTTCTACCTTTTGTCTGTTTAAGAATTATGTATCTCCTGAATTGTCTGTTTTCCTTACTGTATTCTCAGTAGTAATTAAATGGTCCAAATGGAGGAAGTAAGATAAGTCCTGATGCATTCAAGGTCATGGTTGTCTCAGCATTCATTTAAGTGAAACAGATTTTCTCCTATTGAATTTATTTTACAGAGGAAATGCCAAAGGCATCCTGATAGCTGCTTTCTCCCCCCGTGGTGTCTGGAGCCTTTTTTCTCCTATATGAACGAGATCTGCAAGTTTTGGATTTGTAGGGTTGGGGCTGGAGGGGAGCAACAAGCAGCTTTGTTGGTTGTTTTTTAGGTGTGGATTCTCACTGCCTCTGGTGTCTGCAGGAATGTCACCAGTGCCACTGGCTTGCAGGTGGGTCAGTAGAGACCTTTGTGGAGGGTTTTTTAGACCTTGCAGAAATGCTTGGGCAGTACAACTCCATCAAGTAATCATTTGTTCATGTCCTTATGTACATAACTGCACATGATAAAAGAAATTTGTAGTGTTTATTTAACTTTAAACGTATAAGTCTGAAACAATGGTTCTTACAATCCTGTAATTAATCTGCACCATATAACGCTTGAAAGGATAGCAGGACAAAATACCAGAATTTGTTGGATAAAAATAAAAGTGTGATGCATTGAATCGTGGGCAAGTGAATAAAACTTCAGTGTTTACAGGTACGAGTCACAAAGTTGTTCCTGATGATATTGCAGTGACACATTATTTTCTAAAATACTGAGAGATTTGAATGGCTTGATACTTTAAATAATTCTATCTACCTTATAACCACTGCTGAGGTAGATAAATATATATCCAAAGTAATTTTATTCATCTAAATAGTTCTGTCTGTGATATATTGAATGAAATTGGTTGCCTAAACATTATTTTAGTTGGTTATGTTGTAACTAAATCATAGGAGAAAATGCTTTCGCATTTGCTCTTTGGCAGAATAAAGTCTTGTTTACAATATGTAAATCTTGGTTAGGGATTTGGGTCATGGAGGGAAAAAAAAATTAGTATCTGGTTCTGTCTGTTGTGCTGTAGTTACTGGCATGCATATTAAAATATAAATATTGATGTCTGTGAAGTTCAGAGAACAGAAGTTATTTTGATCTTTTTGGAGCTTAATAAATGTACTGACCTGAAAGCTGAGGTTGTGAGAACGATCTCTGACTGCAAGCTGCAGTACCAGGAACTGCTTTGCACAAGTGTGTGTATTTTGAGCCAGTGTGCAGTTTCTAGTGAAGGAGGATTGTCTATTTGGGAAAACTGTTCCTCAAACCAATCTATGTTATTGTTTGGAAATCCTGACCAAGCAGTTCAAAAGCTTGTCACAGGAAAAAGTTAGAACAACTGCTGTGCATTTGTAGAAAGAAATTCTAGAGACTGTGGTAACAATATTTTGTTGTCTTTTGAGGAAATGCTGTTCTCTGTATGATTTCAAAATCAGAAGGTACGCATGATTGCAGATGGACCTACTTACGGAGTAGAAAATAGTTTTATTTCTGCAACTAAAACCTTTTACAGAAGTGTACTTGAATATATTGCAATGATCTGAAGCTCTTGACAAGTTATTCTTCAAATTACAAAGCAAAAACAGTGCACAATTGTTAGTTTAATAGTAAAATAGTGTCTTCTTGGTATTATGTTAATTAATTCAACCCTCTAAATTCTCTGATTAAAAAGGCACCAGACTAGAAAAAAAATCCTTTTTTTTTTTTATTCCTTAATGAACATGCCAAAATGCACAATGCCCCGGAAAGATTAATGGTGATTTTCTGACAGACTCAGAAAGCAAAACATGAAATAACAATCTAGATTACAGAGGAGAATTTTGGGACTAAATTCCGTGGAGTCATACATTTCTCTGCTTCTGGCCAGTGCAGTAAAATGTAACATTAGGTATTTTTTTGATAACTTCAAAGGCATTTTGTGTCCTGTTTTGCTCTGGGTTGTTTTTCTATCCTAGAATCTGTTCTTTCCTGGGGAAGATTTTCAATGTGTCCTTTTAAGGGAACTCTGTATAGTTAAGGGGGAGTTCTTGTTTATGTATTAATTTCTACTAGAATGCAGAACATGTTAAAGTAATAACAGCTTGTCTAGAAATGCCACTTGGGTAGTCAAAGAGTGTTCATTAGGTTGGGCCACTTCTCCCATTCTTGTTACAAGGCAGCACCAGTTTATATTTTATGTATGCAGACCATGATTGTTCTTGAATATGGTCCCTTTTGTCATGACTTTTGTATCGGTAAAGTGAGGCATTCACAACAAGACCCGGTGACAGCCCTCCAGCTCAAGTAGAGGACAGATAGTTACCTTTCATTCTATTACCTGTTCAACAATTTCAGAAACTGCATGCATCTGTAAATGTCGTGTATCTCTCACAAAAGAATGCTTTGTCTTCAAATTGGTACATTTTCCCCCAAATAAAATAAACATGGTTTTAATAAAATCATTAATGTTGCTTTAAATATGAGTGCTGCAGGCACTCACCAAGTAAACAAATGCATTAATGCTATTATATGTTGTATACGTTAAAAAACCCTAAGAATGTTCTATATAATAGCTTCATTCAGTACCTTTTTTTTCTTTCTCTCAAGAAATGGGATTTCATCCAAATTCTAAAGGTTAAGTTGTCAATGGAACTCAAAGGGCGTTTTGTATCCATTTGTATAACTAGTTTAATGTTTTTTAAGGCCTCCATGTATGCCAACAATGGAATCAGTCAGTTACAGGGGAGCTTAGCAGGACATTCTCAAAGTTCTCTTCACAGCAAATTATGCTGAAACTAATTCAGGAAAAGAGCAATTCTCTTCACTGAAGGAGTTACTTAGCGTAGAGTAATAAATATTCAAATACAGATGTAATGTTCCAGCTTCAAGATCAGAGATGATGATGAACATGCAGCAGGAGAACAAAGTCTATGGTTCAATCAGTTTAATAATTACATTGTGGCCGCTTGTTAAAGCTTCATGTAATTTTCATGAAACATTATCCGTGTCTGAAAAAGCAAGTGCCATGAATTTGATTAGCTAAAACTTGTGAGCTGGAGTACTGCAGAGCATCACTTGAATTCCCACAGCAACAAGTGGCTGAACTATTGAATGTTACTGATTTCTGCACTCGAAAGGAAAGTGATTGAGAAATACTGGATTTTATATTTGTGTGCTTTTAGTGATGTAAGGAATGATATGTTCTTGTTCTTTCCAACTGTTTGACACTGTCCCAGCCATTTCACAGCTGATGTCCTGGCTGCAGGGCACTGTTGAGAGCAGTGGCCTGGCTCTGTCCTCCTCTTTCCGAATCTTTTTCTCCATTTTCTTCACATGAGGCTGCAGGCTCAGGCAGATCAATCTGTTAATCTAGCTGAAACAATCAGCAGGATTTGTTTCTGCAAGTTCAGCGAGTTGACCGAGGTGTCCATCCTTATCACCTTGGCACCACAGGCAGTTGGCAGGAGCAGCTGCCCTGTGGCACTGTGTGACCATGGAGCAGGCTGTGGGCTGCAATACCATCCACCGGCATTCAGCTGGGACCTTCAACTACCTCATGCATCATTTGTGACTTAGAATGCAGAAAAATGGAAGAGGCTTTAAACCTGGTTTTATCTGTAACAGCCCAAGTGCCATTTGGTCTGCCCCAGACTTTTGGAAACCTCAAGAAACCTCAACATGTTGAGGCGCCTGTGCTAAATAGCAGAAAATATGCTGTAGCTGTCTGATTTTCCCATCTCAAAGTACTGTCCCATGAAAGGAGCATCTTACCCAGTTGTCAAGTTGTGTCTTCACAAAGTAGCTAAAGAAAGGCCCTAGTCCTTCATCTTCTTTTCATCTGTTTTAGTGCTTCCTGGGAAAAAGAAGTAGATTTTTATCTGCATATAATTGCATGAAAGGGTGTATGTATTTGAAAGTAAGAAAGCCCCTCCAATCTGCACTAACACTCCCCCCATGCCTCCCTGTGATTCATAATATGCACATACTTAGGGTGGTAGCTGGAGTCACAGGAAGTTTTGAACACAAAAAGCAATACATATTTCATAGATGCAGGGGCTGGATGTTTCAAAGTACTCCCTGAAAACTGAATACTGCTACTTATATTGTACCCCTGATCTGTAGAATAGCCTTGCAAAACCACACGGCGATGTCTGAAGTTGCACTGTGATGATTTTCTCATAATCTTTTAAATATAGTTTATTACACTTGTCCTTAAAAGAGAGTTTGAAAATTTTGCAGTAGGTGTGGGATAAAGCTGGGTGTTAGTTAAAGAAAATACTTTGTAGCACTTTAGAAACAGTGTCTTTGGATAGTGAAATGCACTTAGTGAGTAAGACAGGTACTCTCTGGAGAAAGTGTGTGATTAGATAATTGACTGTGGTATCACAATGCATGACTGGAAGGGAATGAAGAGAAGCTAGCACTGAGTTAGCTGTGTTCATTATGTTAAACTTTCCACATTCCTTTTTTTTTTTTTTTTTTTTTTTTTTTTTTTTTTTTTGGGTAATGTGAATATAAACTGAAAAAAATCTGAGACAACTGCCTGCCTAGTGACATTGATGCGTTGCTGTCTGCACAGTCTGGCGTGTAAACTGTTGATGCCAATCAAGAACTTTTCCCAAACATTTTCTATGTGGGTTCATGCCAGTGTGAAGCTCATTGTCTTTAGCAGGATGTGATTCAGAAAATAATTTAACTCAGTCCCATTTTCACTTAAGTTTGAATTTAACAGAGCTGTAAACAAGTGACAAGCCATTAAAATTGGTCTGTCCTGCTGAAATTGTAGGATTCTCAAGTGCTTGTAAGAGAAGTGACTGTCTCTTACATGTCTGAAGGTAACTCCTACATCACACGGACTGCTGCAGTCTACTTAAAGAGTTACAGTTATCAAATGCACAGGTGAATGCATGGCATTAGGACATGATGCTGTACTTTCTGTAAAGTCTTTTCATGGTGTGATGAGAGCAGAACTTGGCTCTTGAAATTTTCCAGTCTATGGTGAGAGAAGGGGGAAAGCAGCATGGCAAAGGAAGACATCCAACTGCATCTAAGGACAGAACACTGTATTCTCATGTAGTTGTTGGACCACGTCCTGCTTTCCCAGCAAGAAGCATTCTCAAATTCTCTTTCAATACCCAGGAAAACACACAGCACATGTACAAGTGTTTTTATAAGAGGTGATCTAAAATGCTTCTCATCTACTGTTTTCTAGTGAATAATAATTTCCTCCTGCTTTTGGATTGGAAGGATGACAGTAACAGAAGTGCATCCCCAGGTGTGCAGAGCCAGCAGGTGTTGTCACAGGGTGACCTTGGTGGGACAGGCATGGGGACAGTGCTGAGGGTGACAGGCTGTGTTCGGTCTGGCAACAGTTGCTCGTTTTTGTGGTGCCCCCAGCCAGTCCTCCCACCAGTTCCAACAGCTGCCATAAGCTGCTGTGAAGTACTGCCTAATTATAGCATTTTCTTGATCCTCTTGATCCCCTCCAGAGATTCCTGGCCCTACCCTTGGCCAAACTCATCACCTAAAGGCAAGGCTCCATGGAGGTATGACAGTGGCACCACTGCTGCTGCCATCCTTAGGGAGGAGGTGATGCTTCCGTGCTGAGCGCTGGGTTTGGAGGACTCTAAATGTCCCGATAAATGTAACTGCTGCTGGTAAGCGTTTAGCCCAGTTTGATAGTGCAGTGTCATATATACACACAAATCCCGTTAGTTTCTGTGAGAATTGGACGTGTGCACATAGGGTAATTGTTTCTAAAGCTAAAAATCATTTCCATTCATATCTTGCATTTTCCTCGCCTGTGACTGTAAGACATAAAGATCACATAACAAAGAATACTAGAGCTAAGGTTTTTAAGAAGTAGATGATACTAGACTTTTACAGATGCCCAATATTTTGTGAGTTTGTGCACGGTTAGCCTTTTGCTGCTGCATCCTGCGTGGTGGTGGTTACTGGAATAGTGTGGGACTTGGCTCTGGCTGTAGTTTTACCAGAAATTGCACTGCAGTACCCTGAGCAAGCTCAGACAATAGACTCAATTCTTGTATCCCTGAGGTAATTTTCTTAAATTTAAAAACCTTCCCGTCTGTATAAAGGCGAATCTGCCACATCACACAGCGTCAGAGCAGTGTGAATGGCCTCTGACTTCCAGTACACTTTCTTTCCGCGCTGTTTTTGTTTACAGGGAGCAGAGGGACAGAGAGAAGGTTGGGCAATGCTTTGGCTCTGCTCCAGGAGATGTAAACAGATTTCCCAATGTTTGGCTTTGGACGGCTGGAGGTGCTCCAAGGCAGTGCGAGTGTGGCTCCCCGGGAGGGGGGATTATGAGTCAGAGGTGAGGCTGTGCGTGTGCTGAGTCACCCGCTTCCCACTCAGCAGCAGCTTCACTTTGATGTGGCTCCGTCCTAAAACCCACTCTCAGTCCCTTTGTTCAAGCCCTGATAAAGTACCCCCAAAAGGCTTGACGCTGTTCGTCAAACTCCGTGTTTGTGTTGTTTCAGGTGATAGTGCACTTACAGAATAATCAGTTTGTCTTTCTCAGTTCCCCTACAGATGATGAGTTGCTCTGAATTTCCTAACACCAAAAAAAAAAAGGTCTGAAAATAGAACCCACTGAGATACGTTGGTTGTTGGAGTGAGTACAAGCAGAAAGAGAATTGGTGTCCCTCATGCTGATTTAAACTCACTGAGATGTCTCGGCCCGGCTGCAGTGCAAGTCGTGGATTAGAGCCTTGCAGTTACAAAATGCAGGACAAAGCAGCGGCACAAATTCAGAGGAACACTGACATTTCAAAGCAAGAGGCTGACACCCAAACACCTTTAGCGAAAGCCTAAGGTGCAGCAGGTAGAACAGAATCCCGAAGTCCAAGTAAAATACTCAGCTGTTTAGATCTGAGCTTTGGTTTAATTTTTCTTTAGTGAGGGTCCACTGTTGGGATATAATTTGCCAGTTGCTGAATTGGAGCACTGCAGGACTTTAAGGGTGGGAATGCCATGATCTGAGCAGGTTGGAGAAGCAGTTATGGTGCATGCCCTCTGTCCTATTTGTCAGATTCTTGTGTATCTCATTTGAATAGTAAATATTTAATTTTCCCTGATCTTACTGGAACATGTGAAATTATTGTTTGCATATGGAGACCCCATCAACCTCACCTGTGATGCAGAAACAGGAGCTAAAATGGACGTCTCTTCTTTCCTATTCTGCTTATGAATTAGGACCTTGTTGAGAAATGGCCTGCTGTGATGTTAGGATTTATAATAATGAGAGATGCGAAAATTGCTTTGAAAACGTTGAAAGTGAGAATTGTGGTGTGGATCTTGGGGCTGCTTTGTCATATGTTTGAATATGCCTCAAGTAAGAATCTTATAAAAGTTATAAACGCAAGTCATAGAAGTTCCTTACTTATCTACATAGTTCTATTTCAATATTATAGATGAGGCAAGATACTGTTAAAGTTTAAAGCTCTTCATGCACCGTATGCAAGAATTTTAACACTTGAAATGTAAGAGTAAAGAGAGGAAAAGCTAAAATGTAATAAAGATTTACAATGAGGGCAGAATAAAGTGTTTTAATCCTAGAGAGAAGCAATGGAGAGTGGTTTCATTGTAAATAATAACAAACAAGTACTCTAGAAGCTGTGAAGAAAGGAAGTGACTCAGCAGTTTGAGGCTGAGTAACATTCATGTAAAAGTGTGATCTTCCATTTGAGAATTTTACATTGAATGCACAATATTAGGAGAAGAAAATAGCTACAGACTACATAAAGATGTCACATTTTTCTGTGCTTTAAAAATGGTCTGGGTTATTTTCCTTTTTCACTTCTTGTAAGTCACACCATTTTCGGTGCTACCTGAGGTGTACATCACAATATAGACTGAAACTTGGTCATGAAATCGGTCTGGTGATCAGATGGGTGTGGAGTGGTGACAGCAGTGGTGGCCGTGCCACTGGGGTCTGCAAAAGCCATGGCAAGTTTAAGATGGAGCTCAGTAAAGATTTTAGACTGTTCTTTTATGAAAGTTGGATCTAAATGGTTTTCCAGACACAGAATGTTTAGATTTTTATGCCTCTTGATGTGTTCTTCTTAAAGACTTACCTCTTTGTAACAAAAAAATTGATAGAGGAGAACCCACTCAAGCACAGACAGTAACCTGGTTAGTTGGTTGGGCTTGGAGCCAGGCAATCCCTTAAAAGATACCAGACTATTGATTGCTTTAACGTACTTCTTTTTTCTTTTCTCGTTTCA
Source organism: Chamaea fasciata (assembly GCF_029207755.1). Classification (NCBI taxonomy): domain Eukaryota; kingdom Metazoa; phylum Chordata; class Aves; order Passeriformes; family Sylviidae; genus Chamaea; species Chamaea fasciata. The sequence continues at coordinate 20,729,369 of NW_027094096.1, read as the reverse complement.
AATAGAATTACATGCTGATCCTTAAAATGCTTGTCCTGCTAAGTTTCTTACAAAACAGATGCTTTTCAGTGTAAACTCTCAGTTGCAACAAAACCATAGTTCTTTCACCAATGAATTCTGTGGCCCAAAGTATTTTACAATGATCATTGTTACAGTTACCTCACTGTAAAATTTATGTGGATTTGTGCATGACTCCACTGTTTTCAGGGTAATACATGTATATGAGAGTTTGCATACTGAAATGGTAGGTATGTTGTTAACTAGATTGCAATACAAACTCGTAGTGCCTTTACAGAGAAACTGCTGATTGCACATGAGTCATGAGGCTGTAATCTGCCAGGTTTGGTAGTGGGTATTTATGCTGGTATTCTTGGAGACATACAGAAAGACTCGTTTTCGTACTGTGGAAAGCAACAAGGCAGTTGGATTTGGCAAGACAAACACTTGTCTTTTCAACACTCAGCAAAATTACTATTGCTGAGTGAGGAATGGCCATATATTGAGTATGTAGAAAAAGACTGGTAGGACAAGAGTAAACAACTTTTGGGCAATTAAATAATCTGAAGATAAGAATGTGTTACAGATTTTCACCATGACAACAGAATTTACCAATTGTTCAAGTAAAAGTAATTATTCAACAGTAGAGCAAAAGAAATTAGAACTGCAGGGGCAGAAGATCAGAAGAAAAAGTAAACAACCAGATGATAGATAATTTCAAGTGGGTGACGGTGAGATGACAAGGGCAGACGTGGAATGAGAAAAACAAATAGGACTTTCATGGTATTATGCTTAACTGTTTATATAGTATACCAGGTATTCTATGTTAAGCTTGTATCTTTTCTTTCTCAGTCACATAGAAAAAATTACAACATGGCAAGATCCTCGAAAGTCCATGAACCAGCCACTGAATCACGTTGGCCACCATGCTGCAGCCACATCCACACCGGCGCCACAGAGGTCCATGGCAATGTCTCAGCCAAATCTCAGTGAGTACTGCATGGCATCTCTCTGGTGAAGACACAAAAGAGATGGGAGAGACACCTCCTGATTTGTTTGTCAAAGTAATTTTTGGTTCAAGAAGGTAGCTCTGATTCTGCTATCAGACCTAACAGTATGTTCTCCCCTCCATTTACTTAATTTTCCCCTCTGTAGATTTGTATTGTTTGAGGTGAAGCTCTAACATCTCATGTTCTATTTTAGAGCCTCCCTGGCTTTTTGGTGAAGTGTTAGACATAGAAAAATAAGTTCTGTCTGTGCTTCTCTGTTCTGAGGTGGTATAAAACCCCCACAAGCCGCCTATATCATGTCCAGGCTGTTGGATAACCTGTCCACAGTTAGCTCTGTGTTTCTTCAGGCCAGAAGGTATAGCTGGTTTGCACGTTAGTTTGTTTATGGTGGTGGGGCTCTTGCATAGTGAGGTTCTGCTCTGGAAGCAACTTGGAAACTACTAAAAAAGTTGGCTTTGCAGTATGAATTAGCTGCAAAATTCTTATAACTGGTGTGGTTCCCTTGCTGTTTCTGTTTAGCACTTCAAGTGTAAATTTAATTATCAACTTATATCAGTCTGATATTGCCAGATTTAAGCCTTAGTGAAAATAAAGCCTTGAAGACCCTAAAATTTTAAAGAAAATTTGTAAATGGAAGAAAACATTTTCACGTATAATTGAGAATTACAAATAATCCCTAACCTTTCACTTCTGAAGCTTAAACTTTTCTACTACTCAAGAAGATGAGAACAGGTGAGCTGACAGGCTCAAGATCACAAAACTGTGTCAAAAAGCAGACTTAAGGACACATAGCAAATTCTTGTTCTGGTTAATTTTTGGTAAGTTGATCCCATGATTTCTTGATTGTCCACTTGCAGTGTGGTTCATGAGTGCTGTCTCTTCTCATGCCAAGAAAATGCTGACCATTTGTCCGCTAATGATCACCAATAGAAGTAGTGCAATATTTACTTTTGTCTTAGGTTTATAAGAAACACCTAGGCTGACCTCTGAGGTAATAATCTTCAGTTCTTTTTCTCTACCTTTGTCTCATCAACTGCCTTGCTTGCATATAGGCAGTAAGAGTGTTGGTTATGTTACAAGATTTAGTGGGCAGTAGCAAACCATAATGTGAGATAATGGATATCTGCAGAAGAAGCCTGACTAAAATCTGAAAGGTTAGGGTGTCCGTGGAGTGTCATAGCACGTGGTAAAAGTAACAATTGCTCTGCTGTGGCTTCAAACCACAGCTGCGTGTGGGTCAGGCTGTTTATAGCAGTGCTGGAATGGCCAAGAGGTAAGAATAGGACAGCAGGGGTTTTGTTCATACCAACTCCTCCGCTTATGTTAACATCTGTTACATTGTCCCCAGTTAAAAATTAGCAGTGCCATAATTCAGGAGGGTGAACAGAACATTTTTCCCCTCAGTTTATTGGTGGAAGTGAATGAAAGACAAATTCTGGACTAAAACACATGTATATTGAATTTTAGGGGAGGGTCTTTCTTGAGATTCAAAGGATTAGAAATAAAAGCCCATACCAAATGAAAAGTCTGTTCTTGAAGGTATTTCACGTGCTCAATAAGGGTATTTCCAGAGACTTCAAAATCTGTCCCATTAAATACAGTCTGTATTTCATTCCGTGCCCTTCATGTATATATAAATATATATATGTATGATGAGCTTCTGCTTTTTGTGTAGGTATATATGCAGTTCTTGGCATAGTGATTCAGATGTGTGATTGAATTTCCACTAGAAAGAGTGTAGAAATCTACACAGTGTCCATATTTATTTAATCCAGAAAACATTCCATCAATATGTCTTGGTGAACTTTTTCTCGTTTTGATGGCTTTCAAAGGCACACTAAATGTGACACTATTTTATTTAGAAATATATCCTATAAGATTTAATCTAGAAACTGTATATATATGCGTGTATATACACATAGAGAAATTGCTTAGAGAAATTGCAGTAATCTGCACAGAGCACTGCAGCCTCTGAATACTTCACATGGCAGTTTAAAATACATGTGACTGTCGTTTCCAGTACTAAAGTAGAATGCCTCTATTTTTAAATTGCTGTAGCCAAAAGGAAGGGCCTTTCTCCTCCCCTGTGCTGGCAGCAGTGTAACTGCTCAGCATTCCTGGGTCTGCTCCCCTCTGCAGTGAGCAGTGCTGGCCCTGGAGCAGGAGTCCTTGTGCCAACATCTCACAAACATGAGAGGAGCAGTGGGAGCTGGCTACCCAGCAATACCACTCTTCTGGCCCTTATTTTGTGGTGGGTTTTTTTTTGTTTGTTTGTTTTTTGGTGGATTGTTTTTTTTGGATGGCTTTTGTTTTGGTTTTTTTCTTTGGTTGGTTGGGTTTTTTTTGTACTGTAGGAACTGAAAGAAGTTTTTCTTTTGAAGATGTGCCACTTAAAAGAAAAGGATTTAAGTATTTCAGGTCTGCACACTGGTCTGCACTTCCAATTACTAACACATGAGTTTCCCTTGTACTTCTTATGAAAAGGAGGAAAATGTGGTTTGTTTTGTACAGCTTGATGCTTTGGTTTATGAACTCCCTTCAGCAATATTTACTGGGAATTGTACAAAGGCAGTTGCAAACATTTTATCAAAGCGCGGAGTTTGACTAAGTGATACCAAATCATATTATGCCTGTGTTGGAGGCAAACAAAAGCATATAGTGAAAGTTGATTGAAGTTAGTAGTCATGCTTTAAAAAATCTGCTGTACTTTTCTGCCTTTTCCCTTACTATGGTTTTATGTTGCCTATTTATGAGCTATAAGTGAACACTTCAGTAGTGTTAGTTTCCACACTAACATTTAAAGCACTGCCTTTTAAATGTTATACAACAAAGGCATCAGGTGTTTTTTCTTTTGATGCATCTTGTTAAATTTGCAGAAAAGTAATACATGCTAGGCAAGTTTCTGCGCTCGTTTACACACCACCACTAAATTCAGTGACATTTCCGGAATGAAAAGGAAAATTTGTCACATTTGAAAGCATGTTCTTGCAGGTTAGCCTATATTCAGACTTGTTCAATTTGTTTTTTCTTAACATTTTACCATTGTTATTCTTCTAAGATGATTTAGATGTATGTACTAAGGAAAGTGCAGCATTAATAGGAATGTTTTCAGTGTAGATTTTGTTGTTGGAAGCAAAAGGGAGAGTGGTCAGCCTCAGACTGAAGACCAGAAGAAACAGTGTACTTCTTGCATCTTCATAAGGACTTCAGAAACTTCATTTATTGTGATGCTGATTCTGCAGAGATCCTAATTTTCTGTCCATTCTAAACCATAGTGTTTTCCAGCTGATTGATGAGGTATTAAGTATCTCTTGCCAATCAATTATTGCAGTAGAATCAAGGGCCATTTGTGGAAGGGGGAATTACTCTAAATCCCTGTTTTAGTTGTCAGGCCTAGATCCCTGAACAAGGAGACCAACCCACAGGGACCCCTGTGCCTGAGAGGGAGCAGAGAGCAGTTGCAGTGCACCAAGCTAAGGGTCACTCTGCTGCCTGGACCTGAGCTACACACGCCCTTCTGCCTTCATGGCATTCCCTGATGCAAAAGGACTGTGGAGGATAGTTTTGAGCTACGTGTCGCAAGAACTTAGAGGAAAAATTAGGTCCTTACAGAAGTTTCTTTTGTAAGATTTTTTTTAGTTAAATGCTACTTGTTTTGTAGTCTTTTTCTATTCTACATTATGCAACACTCAAACCCATTGTCATTTCCATCCTTCTCCCTTCAAAGTGTTTTAAACAGATTTCTTTTGTGATTGTACTCTTCATCCCGTGGGTAAGCACAATCTGGTCTTCATTTAAGTATTTTCCAAATTCAACAATTTGCGACTTACTTTGCCATAAAATAATCAACCCCTCCAATAGTTTATATTTTCTGGATAAGATAGCATGAATTTATATGTGAGTTCCTTAAAAAGCTCATACAAAAAGAACATGCTATCTGCAAAAAAACTCAGAAGACTTCTTGCCCACCGTGTGGCACAGTTGGATGTGGGATTTGGGCCTTGGGGCAAATAGCAGTTGCAGGCTGCAAGGCACAGTTACTCTCTGTCCCATGTGAGTGACAGAAACGTGTGCTAAGCAGTGCCCGGAGTTTGCTGGTTTGAGTGTTTTGGGCACTGCCACTTTGTGAGAGGCCTCTGAGTTTGTTTGGGTGTGGATAGAGGCTTTCATTTTGTCTAACTGGTTAAAATTGGTGTTTGGTCTAACTCAAGCCACCAAAGCCCAGCCAGGTGGGGTGTCCCTGATGCTCCCCTCTGCTTGGCCACCGCTGTCCCCTTTGCCTGTCTTCACAGTGAACACTTCAGCAGCAGCAGTTACAGAAAGGTGTGCCTGATTTTTCCCCTTCTGGTACAAACAGGAACCTGTGTGATTCATCAGACTGTGCACAGAGGTGGGATTGATGGGCAGAAAGGGTTTTAAATGCTGCAGTTACGCGGGAGCTACAGCACTTTACCTCTGCTTTCTTTTTTTTTTTTTTTAACCAGCCAGGAAATCCAATCAATAAAACAATGCCAAAATCCTATCTAGGAACAATAAACACATGAACTGAAGTTTCCATATCCTGCCACGATAAAAGAGGTGTAGCTGCTATTGTTTAAGGATGATAAAAGGCAGTTTTGGTAACTATGTCAAAGCCAGTCTCTGGAGAACATAGAAACTCCCAAAGTGTTCAAAACCAGATGATATGTATTTTATTGTTCCCTAATGTCCATGAAGAGTGTTCACTAATGTCCTGGATTTTTCAAGTCTTGGTTTGTATTGGCTGGAAATTTGGCTAGAAATGTGTGACACTGAGAGAAACATGTTGTTCCCTCTCTGTAGTCCATACCCTCATACCACCTGCATGGTGGAAAGGCTTCCTGTTCCAGGTCATTTTTAATTACTGGATATCCTGAAAGAAGCAAACACAATTCATTTGTGGTCAGTGTGAATAATCTTGGCACCTGCCTCTCATGATTACTTACAGGAGAGCTGAAAGTATTAGAGAGGATTTGCACGTTCTGTGGGAATGAGAGTTTTGTGATGCAGCTCTCAAAAGAATGAGGGGGTTTTGGTTGTTTGCAATAAAAACCTCTAACAGGTGATCTATCAGGCAGATTTCAAATGGACTAATTTATTTATGTTTAAGGTCAGGGGTTAATAGTCCAGAATGTAATTGGAATTAACTTCAGTATCAGGTAAATTAAATCAAAGGAGACACACCTTTAAACAAACAACTAGCCATCTAATAAATCTGACATGCTAAAGGTTGATGTGCTCAAGAGAGATGTTGTCATTTTTTCAAATTCTAGTGATTTTTGATTTTGACACAAAGAGGTTCCTGTTGGTGTAAGCATTTCCCCTCAAGGATAGTAATCCAAACATGTGCCAGTGCAAGAGTGGAGGGTCATTAACATAGTTTCAAAGTAAATGAAATGCAAAAGCTGAAGATTGCATGAAGCAAAATAAAAGTAAAAATAATTCATTAAATATTTTAAATCTAACAGTCATCAGTAATTAATCATTAGCATTAAAGCTGTCTCTCCACTCAAGCAGCCCCCATCCTCACTTTTTGTTACTGATTTATAGTTAAAAGTGCCTACAGAGTAAATCTCTAATCTTTTAAATAACTTCCTGCTAAATCATAGCTTTGATGTTGCACCTGCAGGTTGTTTGTATTGTTTATTTTAATCTTAAATCACTGAAGAGAGAAAAGATTAGTTAAATGTGAATATCACAGACCTTAACAGTTGAAACTGTTGAGAAATCTCTATATAGCTGTTTTCAGCTCAGAAATCTGAATAAAGGAGTCTCTGTGTGCTGGAATAGTGCAACTTTTTGCTTTAATACTTTACAGATTTTTGGAACAAAATGCACCAGAACTGAAAAGCAGCATTTTTTGCTGACCTTGTTAGAAGGCTAATGCTTCTTTCTGGGAAATAAATGAAACAAGCAGTTCTTTGTTGGCTGAAGTGGAGTGAGAAAAGGAGGGGAGCCCGGTCTTTTTTTCTTTACAGTGTCATGACTAAGTCAGAACTGTAGTATGGCTGGGTTATTATTTTTTGTTTTTTTTAAACCTGTGTAGACATTTGTTTTTCATCAGACTGTGTTGTATGAGACCTGGCGCTGGCTAGTTCATCTGAATTTGGGTCTGGGCTGCCTATAAACAGAGCAGAAAGATCCACAGCTGCATCCAGACACTTCTGACACTTAAATAATAAAAGTTGGTGCAATCAGTTCAATGCAAATGTCAAAAATGATTTGTCAAAAGCATGTTTTGGCTTCTGCAACCTGCAGTGTCTCTTGTCCACAAAATGATCCTTGCCTAGTATATATCCAGCAAAGTCATCAACAGAAAGGTCTCCTACCATGTCAGAAAACCTAATTCACTAGGATATCGATATTAATTTAAAAGCAGTCAAAAGCAACCAAAGAATTATTTTATTTTTCATCTAACTGGAAAAAGAAAACTACATAGGTCTAACTTGATGTAAACTAAATAGCTGCAATTTCACGGACTGCAATGAGACTGTGGTCACATAGTTCAGGTTTGGAACTTAGCTCCATATTTTTACTTGCTTTCATTTGGGCTGGATAATTGTGTAATGGCTGTTTATTAAAAGACTTACTTCATTTTGCAAAATAAATCTGGTTTTCCCCAAGAGAACTGAATTCAGGGCCACCCTGAGTCTGTCTGCTGTAATGACAAATACTCTTCTCTTGTGTTAGACCCGTCTCCTTTACCAGAGTGGTAGATTTGAGCTTTTGATTTTTATTTTTTTTCTTTGCTGATCTTTAGAAATGTTCCACTGGAGTCCTAGAGCCTGCCTAGTGAATTGAAGGTTACTGAAGATCATTTGTTTTTCTTCAGTAACTTTTTGACCTCTCAAAACCAGGCCAGTGGTCCCAAGGCTCCGCAGAGCTCTGGCTGAGAGGAGCTGTCAAGGGTCCGTGGTGTGTCTGATGGTGCCAGTGCACTGAGAGTGGGGTCTGTGTTGGGCAGTCCAGCTGGAATGTGAACTGCAGGTTTTTGCTTTTTTAATCCAAACTCCAATATGTTACTCATACCATTCAAATACAAATTCAGAATTGAAATGTAAATTAAAGCAGGCATTACTAAAACGTCATAAATAGCACAACAGGTGTGCCATATGATTATATTACAAGGAACAGAGATTTGTATAATGTCATTGTTTGTGAAGTTACTCACTGGGGCTGACACAAGACTTTCCTTTCACTGGGCTTGTTCAGACCATTAGTGACAAGGAGTTATCAGCTGTATACCAACCCACTTTTACTGCCTGGCTTCAGTTCTGGTTCACTTGAGCAGTTCCAGGAAAAGTACTTAGGTAAAATGGTTTTCACAAACTAAGCTCAAGTATATACCACAAGGGTGATTTGTCCATTATTGGGATTCTTTTTATTCTACCAGTGTATTTAAAGATCCACTATTAATTTGAAGTCTAGACAATATCAAACCTATCAAGCATGCTTAAAACTATTCCAGATACAATATTTTTGTTTTCCCTATGCATATCATTGTAACTCTACCCTTAAGAAAAGCAACTTAGTTTATTCCATTTTTTTTTCTTGTTGCTTGAAAAAACTCACGCAGTGAAAATTAGTTAAGCAGTAAGAAGTCTTAGCCCTGTAACAACTGTATCATCACACTTTGCCACATTTCTTTTGAAGAGGCTGGTGTTCTGCCTGGGTGCTGGGGTTTGCCCAAGTAGGTGGGGTTGCAGGACAAAACCTACCTGACATTACCTACAGTGTTGCATATGCAATTGTATGAAGATCTAGCCCAGGTCTGATAGAATCAGAATCATCGAATCATCTGGGTTGGAAAAGTCCTCAAAGGTCGTGGAGTCTAACCATTAACCCAGCACTGCCAAGGCCACCACTGACCCGTGTCTTCAAGTGCTACAACCACACATCTTTTAAATCCCTCAAGGGAAGGGGACCCTACCACTGTCCTGAGCAACCTGTGCCAGAGCTGGACAAACCTTCTGGCAAAGAAATATTTCCTAATCTCCAATCTAAACCTCCCATGGGATGACACATTGGCATCAATCTGTGCAGTACTCTCCAGAACACCTGGTTCTGGAAGCAAGTTGCAAAGATGGTTTGGATCTGCCTGCATACTTTCCACAAGGTCCAGAAGGATTTATTAGTGTGGGCTTTGCACCACCTACAGGTAACAAAGCTGCCCTTAGATCCAGACTGGCCCTGGAGATGGCCCAGGACTAATTCACACCTGGTCCGTGCAGCTAGGCCTGGTCTGAATGAATAATCGATCTAACCTGAGTCCTGAACAAACCATAGAGTTAAAATGTTGAAAATTCTCTGTGTTTCTCTCTGGGCTTGTCTGGAGGATATCAATGCTGGATGCTATTCATAGCACCATAAACAGGTAAAAATTTGTCTTGGTAAGTCAGGAGTGATACCTGCTGTCTGAGGTGACAGGGCGTTCTGTTAGCTTTGTGACGTGTTGGCACCAGAGTGTCCCACAGCTACGCAGACTTGAAATTTCTTTCATGGCAGTTCTATGAGTAAAAATGTCCATCTCACAGAGAAATCTGCTCTGATTTTTATTTTCTGAATTTGATCAGAAAAGATGATGCTGATTTAAGAAACATTAACAATCTAACCGCAGTAACTTGCTCAGCAACTGCCTTCTGTCAGCAAGTGAAGGGGTTTACTTCGTTTTCCTGGGTATAACTCAGTTTTGCTTACTAATTGTCCTGTTTCTAACCCTGCCATCTACAATGTTCTTCCCCTGTCAACCATGTGAATCTCCTACCAAAGGTGGAGGATTGATGGGTTGTGTCCTAACAGAAAAGGTTTCAGTTGTTAATTGAAAATTACTTCTGGTAATAATAATTGATTTAAATCTGTCAATAAAGAAAATGTTAAGTTGAAATATTTTTACTAGCTTACTGTCTATTATATGCACGTGTTTTTTAGGAATTTTCAACTTAAAAAAACTTTCACGTTATTTACTAGTTTATTAGGTAAATATTTGAACATACCAGGATAAACATAAATACTTGTTTTATTGTAAGTGTTCTTGTTTTATACACTCAGAACATTAAAAACCATTTATTAAGCAACTGTTAGTGCAGATCTTGTCAGATGGAGTAGGTCTCTCAGTCATTTGAAGTACAGAAATTCTAATAACGTCTTCCTGTAAATGAGCAGCATGTGTCCTGGGCCCTCTGTTACCTGGGAATGCAGCCCTGGCCCGGGTGCCCTGAGTGCTTGTCTCTCCTGCAGTGATGAATGCCCAGCCCCAGCTGCCCCCCAGCCCAGCCCTGGCGCAGCAGAGCCGCCCCCCGGCGCTGCTGGCCCTGCCCGGCGCGCTCACCGCCCAGCAGCAGCAGCAGCAGCAGAAGCTGAGGCTCCAGAGAATCCAGATGGAGAGGGAGCGAATTCGGATGCGTCAGGAGGAGTTACTGCGACAGGTAACACCAAAGATACTCTTACTTTCTTCGAGAGCTTTTAGTTCAATGCATCTAAATTTTTAACAAGTACAGTTAGTGGCTCTGTTACTTTATGTCAAGACTAACCATGCTTTTACAGAAGGGTAGCCAAAAAGCTAATATAAACAGGTAATTGCATTTTTTTTTCTCGAGACTAGCACTGAACAGAACATGGAATGGCCACCAGTCAGAAGTTACAGACCTGGTGTCTTTCTTACCAGCCTTTCTTAATAGCCATGTAAGGGCCAAATTCTGTTCTTTGTCTGTCCGTAAGCAACTAGGGCAACTGACACTGATTCATGTGCAGTTTAACTTGGTTTGCATAGGAGACCATGTTCATACTTCACTGAAGATAAAGGAAGAACATATGGAATTGTTCTTGACTCCAATCCCTACTCTCTTAATTTGCACCCTTTGCCTTTTAGTTAAAATAAAATCACATTCATATCTTACATGAGCACCTCTGGTCTGAAGACTTTTCAGAGCTGGTTATTTGTGGATGTTTTGCTTATTGTTCTATTTCTTAAGTTTCAGCTCTATGTAATGACTGTACAATGTCATATTGTACTAAATAGATATGTAACTTCCTTTATAGTGCCTTAAGAAAATGAAGTTTTAAGAATTGTGTTTCATCTGTTACAGACAAGTCCGCTAGTGGTGGTGTGTTTGCATATTAATCAGATTCCTTAGTGGGAAAAAACAAAAACCTGTTTCTCTCAGAAACAGCATTAAAGAAGTTCACCTTATCAAGAAGCATATTATTATTTGTGGCCTTGCAAGTGCTGCAGTTAACAGGTCTAAGTGCCTTTAAAAATGGCAGCTTTCACATGATTAAGGTCTCTGACATGGGCAGGGGTCTCAAGTCTTTCGTGCAGCTCCTTTCTCATCAGGAGCTCGTGATAGAGATGGGTGTGAGAAGAGAGTGAGGAAATCTGGTACGAGATTAGTCGGGATTGTCATCAGGCTAACAACAAGTTTAGCTGTTTTTACTCTCTTTGACTCTATCCTTGATTCACGACAAGGGCAAATCAGGCTTCAAAGCAGTTGTGCCATTAACACAAGGGAGGGTTTTGCTGCTTTGCTGGCTTTGAAGCCGATACATTCACAGCACTCTGCAACTGTGCCGTACTCAGTCCAGACTTCCACTTACTGTGCCCAGTACCACCCTGCCCCTATGGTGTTTGCTGAAGCTCCACGTTGCTTGAAGCAGTACAACATCACTTTGCATAACTGAAGTTTTTACAACTGGTGTAACTCTTAGGGAGGAAAGCAAGATGCACAGTCTCTTCTTCCTAACAGAATGTTGTGAACTTCCTTCCAGTGACCTCAGTATCCTGAACCCTGGCAACTGAGGGCACAATGAACCCCTCTGGTCATCAGAGTTCCAGTACAGTTACTCCTGACCTGACCCTCCCTTGCTGTTTTTGCTTTTCTAGCATAACCTATCTAAGGGGAAAATGCTGAGTAAGTGTGTATGTTGCTGCTGGCAGCTGTGAGGAGGTGTGGAGTGTTTGAGTGAGAGGGGAAGGATTCTTTGGAGGGTCACAGACCTTTCAGCCCAGTAGCAGCTGCTGGCTCCTCACAGCCATTCCTGGCAGCAGCTGCTGGGGTGGAGCAGCATGCCCAGCTGGGAAGAGGTCATAGCTCTGGAAGCTCTTGGCTTAGGGAATTTCTTTCCTTCTTTGTCCTTCTCTTCATGTAGTTGCTAAAACCCTAAAACTCTAGACTGGGCATATGCAAGAAGGGCAGCATTTCAGAACACCATTATGATAGCATCTAAATAAAGGTTTCCTTACTCAGTTTTGTCATTCTATAAGAAGTTAATGTTCTTTTATACTAATTTGGTTTTGCCAGCTTTCCAAAGGAAAAGAGAGGATGTGTTTGCTGCTTAAGAGCTTCATGGAAATGGAAGTCGGTAGAGGTCATGTCAGTCAGAAATCTCTGAAAGGTCCTCCTCAATGAAAAAAAAAAAATTGAAAACATAGTAAAACATCATATTCTAGCCTTGAAAACTTGTTAATCCCTTCTGTACTGGGGAGACTGAATGATTGATTCAGAGGAGAGAAGTTTTCTACTAGGATTTGAATTAAATATTTACTTTGCTTGTTTCATTAAAAAAAAATAAGTAGAGTAAATAATGGTAAAAACAGATACAGCTTTATTATTTTAAGGTCTTAGGATTTTTGTTGGGAACATCCCAATGGAGACAGACAACCTCTGTATAGAACTCTGTACCACTAGATGTCATGGGTGTTTCACAGAGATAATGCTGAAAGAATTTATCTTTCAGGAAGGGTTGTGAAATAAGTTTCCTTTGGCTCTGATTGCTTGTTTGTCATCCTGCAGATAGCAGACATGAGACAGGTCATTAGGCAAATGCTTACTATTAGGCAGAGTGTTCATTCTAAAGATCACAGTCTTGGTGCCAGTGGTTGTCTTGTAACATGTTAAATACTTTGTAGTTGCTGAATTACAGGCCTGGCTTCCAGACATGGTAGAACTGACAGCTAGATTCTGTGGTGCTTTAAACCAGCACAGATGGGTGATGAGAGACACTGTCTGTCTACAGCATGATTTCCTTCATACCAGTGTAAACTAATACTCGTCAGTGACATCACTCAGAATTACTTTCCTTCGGTGTATATATTACGAGTTCACTTGTTACAAGACTACAGTATTTCTGAGCTGTTGGAATAACCCTTCCCATGTATTTATTTGTCTTTTCAGGAAGCTGCTCTTTGCAGACAACTTCCTATGGACTCAGAAAACATGGTCCCAGTTCAGACAGCTGTGAACACCCCTGCCATGACACAGGACATGAGGCCTATTACAAATAATGGATCTGATCCTTTCTTGAACAGGCAAGTTCATTCTTCTTCATTAGGCAGTTTTTTCTGTTGCCTTCTCTAGACTGTTACAGCTGTCTCTCTAAAATAGTCTCTATATTGTCTTCTTTTGTTTACTTACTTTAAACAGGGGGCATGGCTGAGTGGCTGATCTGAAATCTTTCAGTTTATGCTTCAAGAAGGAATCTTAGAAAAAGCAATAAATTATAACAGGTGGTTTTAATTCTGTTGTTAGTGTATGTAGAAAACTAGGTAGAATAGGTATATTGCTTAAGTATAAATACACAGAACTTTTTAGGCTGTCAGAACTGATTTCAGCTAGAGAGTTATATGTACACATGCGTGTTTCAAAATTTAAGAGTGGCCTCACTTCAGTTACTTTGTTATTTGGGCTGATGTGACCCAAATATGACGTTGGCTGATCAGTGGCCAACAGCTGAGGATGAGGCTTAATGACTCAGCATCTATTTCTAATGTGTAACCTACTGTGTTCTCTTCCAACATTGTGCTCAGGAACTGTGTCTGTCAGAGCATCTTTACTGAGTCTTCTTCATGTTTCCATTTGCAGTGGGCCGTACCACTCCAGGGAACAGAGTACAGACAGTGGCTTGGGATTAGGATGCTACAGTATACCAACGACACCTGAAGATTTCCTCAGCAACGTGGATGAGATGGATACAGGTAGAATACTCGGATTTAGTTTAAAGTATTGTCCAGTTAATAACTTTGTAGTATGACTAGTAATGTTTTATAATTGCAAAACTGAATGATAATCTCTGGGTTTTCTATCCAAGAGAACAGACTGAAGCTGTGGGAGAAAATCCCTAGAAGGTGCTTAGTGCCCAAAATGTTCTCAGCTTTAACTTAGATCCAGATTCTGCCCTTTTACCTCGGTCTGATATAAAACAGAATAAATAAAACATGGAAAATGCAAGCCTTAATTTCTGTTTTCATACCATTTTCCATGGTAGGGGGAGTAAAAAGCTTGTTTTGGGTTGCAAGTCCAAATCGGTACATTTTCTAACTCTGGGAGATCAGTCTTGCTTGTAAGTCTCTTATATTGGCAAAGTTGGATTTGCCTTAAACCAGAGTGTATTTAGCTAGCTTACATTTTGATACGTATTTATTTTATGTTAGTGTCCTCATTGTGTTTCAAATACTGAAATAATTTACTAGGAAATCAAGGGTTTCTTCAGAGAGGGAAATTGTCAGCACTTCCTCACCTGAGTCTCCTTTTGAAGTCATCAGAAAATCAGTATTATGCGGAGAATGAGAGGTTTATCTATTAAAGGTTTTCATGCTTGTTCTTATTAATTAATGAAAAAAAAATAGTAATATTACAGAACTAAATTGCTGTAAAGCACATTGTTCAGTTCTTTCCTATGGACAGCATTGGCCCTGGTGCAGAGATCAGGATCACGATGTACACGAGGTCCCTCTGGCAGACCAGGAAACAAACCTGAAACTGTCCTGGTTCCCAAGTGGAAGGCCAGAGCTGGATGCTTTGAGCACTGCTGGAAAGGACCTGTTGTGCTTTTGAGATCAAAGCAAGGATGTGAAATGTATTCTTAGAAGAATGTGTACTCTGCACCTAAATGCAGTTTTGAAATAACATTTTTGGTGAATAGGAGTGCTCACAAGTGGTTGTGGGAAAGGGAGAACCAATTTTTATGTCCATTCTGTTGTTTTAAATTACCCACAATAAGAGTTTGGTACTTCAAAAGTTCTTCTTTACTTTTCCTAGGAGAAACTATAGCACAGACAACAATGAACATAAATCCACAACAAACACGTTTCCCTGATTTCCTCGACTGTCTTCCAGGGACAAACGTTGATCTTGGGACTCTAGAGTCAGAAGATTTGATCCCTATTCTCAACGACGTGGAGTCAGTGCTTAACAAAAATGAGCCCTTCCTTACCTGGCTGTAATCAAGCAATGCTTATTGGGCCTACAGTGCAATTCAGATTTATTTTTCCTCTTGAGGTCGGCATAGAATATCTGAATATCCTCAAGAGACACAACATACTGCCTTACTGACTTTTGTTACATCATCTTTATGGTCAGTTTAGTATCTGCCTGGATTTTATTGATACTAATTTAAGTATTAAATGCTCATTTTACCTATATATATATATATAATACATACATGGATATATATTTCTTAAAAAAACCCCACACCACTTTACACATCTGTGTACTTTTTTACCTTTTCAAACCAGGCAGAAATGCTTCACTTTTAGGACAGAAAGTGGCTGATGCTTGTGCATATCCTGGGTACTAATTGACATCACAGACCCTTTGTGAGGCAGAAAAGCTAACTCCTAGGTCACTTGGTTCAGAAAAAGTGCAAAGCATCAGGACATGAGAGCTGTTTTAGTATTATGTTTATGACAATAGTATCAGAAGCTTTTTTTAAATCAACTTACTTAAGCCTTAAAAATCTTTTTTAATTCTTAGTAACTAACTGTTATGTAGGGAATACAGTTCAAATCTGATCCATATCAAGCATAGTAATTCCCGTTACATATTTGTGAAGGCACAAACAATACTATATCACTTTCTTTTTTTCAGTAAATTACTGTATAGTTTTCAGAAAATAAGTACTTCCAATCTCAAAGTACCAGAATTGTTTAGCAACATTTTTACACTACAATATTGTTACAAAATAAACCAGGCTGGTACTGACTGTTGCCTTTTAAAAACAAAGAAATGTATTATAAACAAGCATTTTTTAAAAATTCTTAGATTTTTTAGTTTATTATATTAAGCACTACAGTTTTGTAACTTAATACATGAACAAGCAATTTTTTATATATATAAAATCTGTGGCAAGTATCTTATGTGCAAAAATATTATTTTAAAATCAGTTCTGAAAAATGTGGCACAACTTGTTAATGTCATACATTGGGGGGAAAAAACCTTCCTCATAATGTTTTCAGTGATGTTTTTAACTGACAATGTCAAAATACATGTAGTTGTATACATGAAAAAAAAACCAACAGGAACTTTATCAGGGCACTGCTAAAGCAGCACTGGGACTTACCTGGTAAAACTGCTTAGTTTTTATGTCTTTCACTTACCATAACTGGTGCACAGGACACAAGACATGTGCTGTGTGTTTTTGCCTGTCATATATCCTACGAAACTTCCTTATCAGAGGTTTGGGACTGAGAAGACATCAAGAACATTAAGCCTGCAGTTCCCCTGAAATGCAAATGAAGTCCTGAATATTCTCAAATGTTTTGAAATTATCTTATTTATAATTAATGGATTTAAGCATTTTGCATTGAAAAATAGGTAATTTTATGAAAGGCATTATGACTTCTCTCTAAGCTTAATCCAGGCTATGTAAAGAGAAGAAGAGATGTAGCACTAAGTGTAAATGTGTGTTTGCCAGGTCTGATAACACTTAACAAGATCTTACTGATGCGATGGAATATTGACCCCTAAAGACTTTTTTCCATCTGGTTGGGTGAAGGTAGGTGAAAAGGTCAGCGATGAAGTGGTGGGAATACAGAGTAGATTTGGAAGACAAATGATGAGGTGATAAATGTCGATCCTTGCTGGGAAGGATGGCTGCAGACAGGGATACATAGCAAATGGATCCCCAGTGTTCAGTGAAAAACATAACAGAAGCACTCAGTACAGTAAATGACCGTGTCCATGATGAACTGCTAAGTGTACATGGTGTCACAGGATGGAAAATAAAAAGCACACACACTGAAATTTTGAAAAAAGAGATGTCAGGCAAAGACCTACAGTTGTGAAGTTTTATTACATAGTAAAAAGTAGCTTTTTAAAAATGTTTTTTTTGGGTTTTTTATAGAAAAAGAGATGTAACAGCAGAGTTGTTATGGGCATTGTGTTTCTTTTATTCTTTTGAAGGGTTATTATTTGGGTTTTTTTTTTTTATTCTTGCTAGTTTTGCTAACTGTTGCGATAGCATAAATTTATTTTCAATAAACAGGGGACCGTGCGGGGCTGACCAATATTAGTGTAATTAGTTTTAATCTCTCTTTTAAGGATTTCTTCAGGTCGTCAGCCTAAATGAAAAACAGGTGGTCCTAAGGCTTTGTTCTTTAGTACCATGATGGATATTGGTAAAGAATTGGAGATTTTCTGGCCAACTTGCTAGGCCATGTCACCAGCACTGCTCAGTTGGCGTAAGGAGCTGACAGCCGTTGGTGCTGGAATGACCCACAGCAGCTGTGGACCTGAGCGCTGGTGTGATCCAGGTGATCCTGCCCATCAGCAGGTTATGTTTAGAGAATGCAGTTTGTTCCTTTGCTAGTAACTCTGCAGCACTGAACATGTAAGTTTGTCGTAACAGAAGATATTCCGAGCAGCTCGGGCTCGCAGCTGCTGTGAGTCAGCTGGTGCTGATTCCTGCCCAGCCACGTGCATTGTCGTCAGCCAAAGGCTGCTCTTTGTACAGGGAAAACTAATGCAACTTTCCAGTGAAATCACATCAGATATTTATCAGAATTGTGAAGCTGCAAACTTGATTCCTTTTTTATTTGTGTTTCTGATGGTTGAGTGTCTTGGTGCAAAGACCTTAAAAGGGTAAAGCAATCATAAACTGTGTTTCTGTGTTACTTCCGTAGTAAACCAGCAGCAGATCTGAAAGAGGAGGGTGCTGTGTGGAGCAATACTTCAGGTTGAAACAGCTGCCAGAATCTTGGGTTAAATCTTTACTTAGTCATGAAACAAATCTTGGTTGAATTAAAAGTGATTCTTTACACTGTCATCTTTTAATTTTTGTTACAGAGGTGATGTGTCCGATGAAGTGCAATGACAATAAAATCGATTTTTCAAAGTTATCATTTTAAAGAAGTTTCTGGCTCTAAACAGGTTTATGGCAGAACTTTTCAGTATTCAAAGCATATGTAATATGAAAATAAATTTATTGTTGACAATATTTCACTGTACTATTTCAGGTTTTGAGCATTTATGTACTAAATTTTACACTGTCTACTTGTAGTATAAATGCAACAATGTGCCAGCTGGACAATGTTGCTGTGACCATCCCTGAGGGGGCATATGTAAGTCTTGGTGATACAGAAGTAATGGGACATGGTTAATTACAGTTTGTATTCTGGTAATACTGTTAGAATGTAACTTGGGGAGGGATTGGGTTTGACTTTTTGTCAACAAATGCTGTTTGGGAGAAGGGAAGGATTTAAATCTATATTTTAATTACAGAAAAATGTGGGTGGTTGTCCAAATAAACTTGTTTCCTAATACATACATCCATGTACATGCTAGTTCTTTAACAATTTTATTTACTTTTTTTTATTTTTTATATGACTTGTGTGAGCATTTGTTTTTAATTTTTATTACCTTGCAATATATTGTATTAGAGGCAATCAGATCAAACTGTTGTATCCTGGGTTTGATTCTGTTTTGGTTTTAATTATTTCTTTGATCTTTTACAAGAAAAAATACAAATGAACTTGAAAGATTTTGATGCATATTGGTTTTTTAAAATAATTTCTTTAGGGGAGGGAGTGGGTTTGATGGTTTTAGCATGCACTTCCCAGGGAACTGTAAAACACTGCTTAGAACAAAGGTGCGGACATACTATTCTATGAAAAAGGCGTACATTTTGAATTAAAATATTCAGTTTTATATTGTATATTGTATATTCAATTATTCATATATGTATCTACGTATTCAATATGTATAACCAATTCAATATACGTTTGAATTAAAATATGGGGGCAAAGACCCCACCCATATCAGTGTAACGGAAGAAGTCAGCCTTCCCACCCTCTGACAGCTGGAATGGCTCCCGGGCTCCATGCTGGTTACACTATGAATAATGTACAATCCATGAAGAGGGAGCTAATGTTGAACTGGAGACAGGTGATGAACATTCAAGACTGGAGTGATGTGTGAAAACATCCCTTGTTCTGGGCTGAGCAAATCTTTTTTCAACATTGTATGTTACCTCCTTCCTTTAGAGATGAACCTTTTGCAAAGAGTCTCCAGTTAATGCATCATTCCCCAAGAGGTGACACTGTCCTGTGGTTAACATATCATTTTTCTGCAGTCTATTTAGTGAAGACAACCAAAAAAGAGAACTAACTGTATATAATTCAGCTGTGCAGGAGCTGAACCAGTTTTGTCCCGCTGAAGTTAATGGGCTCAAAATCACATGCACACACTCCACATGTTGTAATCTGAGTTGTTAAATAACCAATGTGTATCCTTTTATGATGTCTCTCAGCTAAAACAGTGCCATGCAATGTGGAAGTTGCCGTGTTCTCAGCACCCTGGTCACCCAGCAGCCAGTATTTATGGGTGAATAAGGAACCTTCACCCAGCATGGATATTTCTGAGATTGGACAAAGAATATTACTAATATTTTTTCTTTTGGCTGCTATTATTTTTACTTCTGTGTAGGTATATGTTGCTATTTCTACACACTATAACACAGTGTGGTCCTTAAGTTGGTTCCTGAGGTCTGTTAACACTTTCAGTTATCCCTGTTTGTGCCTTTTTTCTTACTGTTATCTTTCTGTCCCTTCCTAGAGCTGCACTCTCTCTATCTGTGCCTTCTTTTCCAGAATTAACACTGGCTTTTTACATCATTCTCTGTTATGAGGATCTATGATTAGTCCTTCTCCTTGATTTTACTGGATGCTTTGCTGAGTAGAAACACAGAACAATCTCCAGTTACTGCGGAACTGACACTGCAGATGTGTGATACGCTTGAAATTAAGTGCTGGGGAGAGCCTCAGATGTTAGCTTTAACTGAATAGATTTGGGAGCACCATTCTTGGCACTTCAAAGGGTGAGTTCAGCCGGGCTCCTTGTTCTGGCTCATTTACCCTTTTTCAATACACCTGAAGGCCAAGGTGTGAATGCAGTCCGGATCACAAGATGAAATGTGTGCACCTTGTGTGAGTATCTGCTATATATTAGCTCATGTTAGAAAGCCATCATGTAGCTGGGTGTCTCTTGGAAGCGGTAGCTCATTGATTTTGGTTTTAGGTATCGTAGCTTGCTGCCTGTTATTTCTTATCCCATCTCCCACAAAGATTTATGTACTCTGTTTATTGATTTATCAAAGCTGTGCGCTATGCAGCTACCCATCCCTTTATTGAATGCTGATGAGAAACATTCCTTGTTCCCAAAGGCTTCATATAAATCAAACAAGACAAATGTGAGATGAGGTGCAGGACAGCTGCTCACCACAGATGAAAGAATGGATGTGAGACAGTGCCCAGTGTGTGTTGAAATAAAGGGTACTCTCAAATTCCTGGGCAATGAGTAGAACAGGTGGGACAGACAGCTGTTTCTGAAGAAGTTTTTTTTGCAATTCATCATCTTGTACAACATAATTCTCAGTACCTGTATCAAACTGTTCAACATTTCTGCGTATTGCTCAGGAGCTTTCAGTGCTTTTAAGTACTTCTGATTTCTTCAGATATCTCCTAGTGTAAATACACACTACATGAAATATATTTTCTGAAAGCTCAGGCCACAGAAACATTGTTTCAAGAAGAAAATTCCAGGGAACAGATATGGGCAATATCAAGAAGAATTGAGACATCCAGCCGGGCATGCTAGTTTGTGAAAAATTGTTGCTGAATTTTTTTAAAGCAGCATACTGGTTGATTTAAATCCCTCAAATGTCTCCAATCCCTCTTATTTTCTCCTTGATTCCTTTGGAAAGTAGCTTTTTCTTTTAAAATTTTGAAAGTTCTTTCTAAAAGGTATTTTCCCTTTGAGCTAGCTCTCTGTTGTCTTTCCTATCTCTTTCATAGCACTGTGCTAAACACAGCTAAATCGAACTTCTGCAAAAAGATTAATAAACAGCATTTGCACTCATGCATAGATTGGAAGCTTTGAGGAGTTACAGGCTACCTAACTGACCTGAATAAAAATTGTAACCCAAATTTGTATTTTTCATGAGAATACCCTCTTTTTAAATGGAGGCTGTTTTACAAAAATAAATATGAATGTGAGAGTTGTATTTCACTTATTTTATTCCGTGAAGAGGGATTTCAGGAAGGCTGGAAGGGGAGTCAGGGCTTCATAACACTTCTTCATATAATGAAGAGCCCTTCATTCTCATCTCCTTAGCTGGAGCCAGTGCATCTCTGAGGGCTGCTTTGTGGAGCAGCTGCAGAAGGGATCCTCGCAGGGTGAGGAGAGGTGTCTGCCATATTCCCATTCGTTAGACAGTTCCATCTCCCTGGAAGAATAAAAACATGGAGGTAATTTCCTGGCTACTATGGCTGTGACTTTCAAAGGGTTGTATTATTTCCTAATGGCGGCAGTGTAGGGTTTTGGCAGTATGTTAGAAAGCCACGATCATGGAGCTGAAGGAAGTTTAGTTCCTCTGACTGTCAGCTAGAGGTGTGTATGTAACTTGTCAGTACACAAAGTAATAAAGGGGAATTATCAGTTACTCACCCCACAACATCCACAGCATTTGCAGTCCCCGCAGAGGGTTCCAAACAGGCCATTCACCATCTGAATGCCACAGAGCACTGCCTGGATCCCGCTCATGATCAGCAGCAAGGAGAAGAGGGTCAGGTGCCATGGGACAATATTTTCAGGTGACTTACACAGGTCCCACAATCCATGGTCACCAAGGTAATCCCTACAGGAAAACAATATAGTTAGGAAGAAAACTGTATCAACTTACAAAGGAGGTCTCTCACCACTGGGAGGTTCTCACTGCTGTGACATGGCTGAGGTTCTGTTCACTTTGGTAAAATTTTCCATTGTCACACTGGTGCTACTTACCTAGAAATATACTTCAGTTTAGTTTCTAGGTAAGTTGTAGCAAGTGACTTGAAAAAAAACAAGACATCAGAAGGGAGCACTTGGAGACAAGGGTGTGTTTGATACAATTGAACCATTTTTAGTGTTTTAAGAAGAAAAGATCTTAGCCAAGCATGTGCCAAATGAGTTTTATCTGTTCCAGTGTTTTGTCAGGAGCATTTTTGCTGCTTTTTTTTTTTTTTTGGCCGGGACTGGGGGGTGGACTGTGATCAGGGCATGTAATCCA
Source organism: Chamaea fasciata (assembly GCF_029207755.1). Lineage (NCBI taxonomy): Eukaryota > Metazoa > Chordata > Aves > Passeriformes > Sylviidae > Chamaea > Chamaea fasciata. The sequence goes on along the minus strand of NW_027094096.1, from coordinate 20,707,029 downwards.
GTATCTCAAAGAACAAGGAAGTACATTGTAATCAAAACAACTGAATTATCAAAACAAATGATGAAATGATGCAAGTCGCTCCTGGCCCACTGAGCTGAAAATAATAGCTTTTTTTCTAAATGCCTCATATAAAATAAAGGTAGTAACTTCTATACTTTTACCTTCACATTTTGATTTAATTGTAAACTGCTTAACTGGCTATATTTCATCTGCATATTCTTAGTGCTGACTTGTTTGTGTTCTTGTCAAGTGATTTCTGGACTGCAACCAAAACTGTTTGAAACAGCATATTTCCAAAGATTCTCAGAATGAGATCAAGCGATTTGGTTTTTGGCCCTCACTGGCCCACGAACAAATAATCCTCTACCTGTATGCTTCTTGTTTTCTTTCCTTTTTTTTTTTTTTTTTTTCAACCTGAAGTATAATTTTTTTCTATATTATGTAAGAAATGCTGCCAGGTCCTTCTTGACTGAGGCAGACTGCATTAAAAGTTCTGAGGTAATGAGAGGTTTACTGCAGCCCTTGCTGTTCTGTTCTGGTCACACCTGCTCTCCTCAGTAGTGCATTGTGTCCTGTTGTTTATTGAAATTGTCTTGACTTCAGCCAGAGCAGTGGGATTGCTGGGTTTAAGTTATAAATATACATGGCAGCAAACATGTTTAAGTTGCAGAGAATGAGGAACAAGCAGCTTCCAAATGCCATAGCCAAAAGAAAATTATATATAGATCATATATATTAATATTATATAATATATTATTACTAGTAATTATTTGAATACCATTAAATTTAAGTATAATCATAGAATCACAGAATGGTTTGGGTAGGAAGGGGTCTGAAAGATCATCTTGTTCCAATGCCGCTGCCATGGTCAGAGACCCCTCCCACTGTCCCAGGTTGCTCCAAGCCCTGTCCAAACTGGCCTTGGACGCTTCCAGGGATGGGCCATCCACAACTTCTCTGGGCAGCCTGTGCCAGTGCCTCACCACCCTCACAGGGAGAATTTTTTCCTAATATTTGGTCTAAACCTACTCTGAGTTTAAAGCCATTATCTTGTCCTGTCACTACATGGTCTTATAAAAAGTCCCCCTCCATATTTCTTGTAGGCTCTCATCAGATACTGGAAAGCCACAATCAGGTCACCCTGAAGCTTCTCTTCTCCAGGCTGAACAATCCCAATCCTTGCAGCCTTTCCTCATGGAAGAGGTGTTCCATTCCTCAGATCATCTTGGTGTCTTCCTCCATCTGTGTCATTAATGAAGATACAAAATAACAGCAGTCCCAGTAGGGATCCCTTAGGGAACACCTCTTCTCAATGATGTCCAAAAGGATCCTGAGCCACTGACCACCACCCTCTGGATGCCACCATCCAACCACTTCCTTCTCCATCTAACAGTTCGCCCATCAAATCCATCTCTCTCCAATTTACAGAGCAGGAAACTGTAGGGGATTGTGTCCAGATAAATGACTTCTGTAGTCCTTCCATTATCCACTGGTGGCGTCACCCCATCATAGAAGGCCACTGGGTTGGTCAGGCAGGGCTTGCCAAATCACTCCCCTGACCTCAGTGTGCATCATGAGAACTTCTAGGAGGAACTGTTCCACGATCTTCTCAGGCACAGAGGTGAGGCTGACAGGTCGATGGCTCCCAGAGTCCTCCTTTCTACCCTTTTTAAAGATGAGTGTGTTGTTTCCTCTTTTCCAGCCACCTGGGGCTCCACCTGACTGCCAGGACTTTTCAAATATTTGAAGAATGGCTTGGCAATTACATCAGCCAATTCCTTTAGGACTCTGAGGGGTGTCGAAATGTGTCATTGCTATTCATCTAAGTGGAATTTATCCCCATATTTACTTATCATCCCAAGAATAACCTAGGAAGAGGCTGTGCATTTCTCTTTATTGGCCCCTCTGAAACTCAGTAGTTTTGATTGTACTTGCTATTCTTTACATCCCTGCTGTTGAACCTTATGAAGTGTTGCTGTCTGCTGCAGGCACTTCTAAGAGCTTCTATAATTTAGACGAATGGTATCATTCCCATTTTCATACAATGGATTTGGAATTTGAATCATCTCACAAACTTAAAGCATGTATATCTTTTTTTTTCTGATTACGTTGTCTTACCCATCCTTGAAAGGGTAGGTCCAGTTTCCTGCAGTTTGACACATAGGTCCTTTGTTTATGGCTACTGCTGACAAAATGAAACAGTATCCAGCTCCCACAACTCCAACGGCAGCAAATATTATAGAAGAAAACATCTGATGAAGAGAAAAATAAGGTTATTTTGGTTCTCACTCAAACAATTAAATGCACCTTTAATGTCAGTTAACGTTCCTCAGATTCAGCTGTTAATAGCCAAATAATCAGCACCCAAACAGCTAACGTCTATTAGTTTTCATTGCATAGTAAGTGTGTAATGCATACCTGCACTGGTATTTTAAAGCTTTACAAGCATTAGCCCCATGGGCCTGAGGAGGAGAAGGCAGAGGCTGGCAGCAGATGGCACTGCTCCTCTCTGAGGCCTCCTGTTCCCCTGCAGCCAGATGTTTTCCTCAGGAGACTACAAGCAAGACTGAAGTCTTGGACCACTCAAGGCGTGTAAAAAAAAACTCTACAGTATCTTTTACAAGTTAGCTTTGGTATCTTGGTTACATTTGGACCAAATAATTGTAGTTCTCCTTCCCAAATCTCCCTTTAGGTTTCATATTAGTCTACTTTATCTCCTCATAGGTACTTACCAGTGTAAGCTCTAGCAGTGCAATTGGAAAAGTATGTTTTTATTTTTCTGGCTTTTTATTACAGAACTTTCAATATATACTAATATGTAAGTAAATCATGGAAGAACTAATGCCCTGCCTGAATTCTGAAATACTTGAAGCCATAACAGTTCGTAGGTAGAAGTAGTGTCCTTTATTGGAATAAAGTGATTCAGGTGAAGAAAATAACCCCAAAAACATACTTTCAGGTCATAGAATCATTTGGGTTGGAAACGACCTCTAATACCACCAAGTCTTCTGTGAGTTTTTGTTCAGACCTCAAAACAGGACTCTTGTCTTGAGTCCTGGCATGCATTTTTATGTTGATATATTTCACAGGGCAAACTTTAAAATTATGCTTTTGCCTCAAACATCATAATAAAGGATTTCAGGTAACATACAAGACCGAATCTGGTTCTCAGTCATGCTAATGCTGATAAGGCCCGTAGGATTTCCTGTAGTGCAGTGTACTTGGTACTCTTGACTCTATTAATATTCCCAATCAGCTGCACTCTAACACGCCTGTCAGCAAAAAAGGCAGGTGGCTTTGCAGGCAGCACCACACACGTGCAGGTTGGCTGCTGCTCAGCCAGCATGTGACTTTGGTCACTGCAGTGTGACCACAGGCACTGTGTATGACCACTGGCATTGCAGTGTGACTGTGGTCACTGCAGTGTCACTATGGGCACTGCAGTGTGACTTTGGTCACTGCAGTGTGACCACGGGCACTGCAGTGTGACCACAGGCACTCTGTGTGACCGCTGGCATTGCAGTGTGACTGTGGTCACTGCAGTGTCACTATGGGCACTGCAGTGTGACCACGGGCACTGCAGTGGGACCATTCCCCTGGTCACCACCTGGCTGAGCAGCAGAAAACCGCAGTGCCTGGGTACTTGTAGAGTGGCATGTGCTCTGTTTCTCTTCACTGCTGGCAGAAAATGGATCATGCAGTGTTGTAAAGAGAAACAGATGGTTCCATTTCCTCCTTCTCAAAGTTCAGCCTGTTTTGTTGGTACTGCATGAAGGCAGCATCAAAGACAGACTTTAGGGAAACTCTTTGGTCAACCTCATAGGCATGAATCTTTTCCTATTTGTTTTTATCTCTCCCTTTTTTTTCAGTTGAAAATCTGTTCCTTTATTTTAAAACTGTAATAATCTACTTGATCCAAAGAGTTTATTTTGAAAGGACATAATTTTCTTACTAGAAATAGAATGTTTTTCTCATTTAATTTTAAAACTAAAATGCTTGAGATGTTTACTGGTGTCTGAAAGTATCCTTTCGAAACTTTTCTAGTGTGAAAGGAAGCTGTAAATTCAAAGTGGAGCCTCATCCACACTGCTTAAAGTAGGAGGTTGAATTAGGTTACCTCCCGAAGTGTATTCCTTCCTGAAATTTTCTGTAAATCTAATGAGATACATCTCATTTTGTGAGCTTGCAGTGAGTTGGGAATGTAGTGTCTGACTGCCAGGTTAATTTTAAAAGCTGCCAACAAAAAATGGCTAAGGAGAGAACTGTTGTACTCTGCAAAACAAAGTATAGATCTTGCACCTATAAATTTTAAAAGTGATAGTAACTATAAGTATCTTGTACTGGCAAAATCCAATGAGGCCATACTATTGTGATACCTGTGGTAAAATATCAGAGACATGATACAATTTTTACAGCCTGCTATTTCCACTTCCCAGCACTCAAACAAATGGCAGGGCTGTGTGTCCCACACTCAAGGCAGCCTCTGTCTAGACTCACAATGACCGTGAGAGGAAGATTCATGTATCAGGAACAATTTAGCTTTTACTTTTACATGTTTCCTTTCACTTACCGCAAACCTCTTTCCGCAGCCCCGATTACCACAACATCCACAGCAATCATTATTCTGAAGGCCCAAAAATACCAAGGCAGGGAAGATCATCTACAAATAATAGAAATACAGTTTGAATTGGGATTAATTAAAGTTACTTCTTCTTTTAAATATAATAATTCTATGGGTTTGGGTTTTTTCTTATCATTAGCTTAAGTTACTTATTGACGAGCCTTTGGATGACTTAAAACTTATTTGTTTATCAAAGTGGAATTTGCAGTCCTGAGAAAATTCAACAATGCAAGTCATGGCTGCCATTAGGGGGAAGGTAGGAATGTCTGAATTTAGATACTTACCAATACACCCGATCCCAAGATCCCTCCAAAGTACCAAACTTCATTTGTAATGTGTGCACTGTCATCAGCCACTTTTCCTCCAGGGAAAAACAACAAAATGTTTGCCAGGGTGCAGAGCACAGCCAGGGGGATAAGAGTGCCTCCCAGGCACTTGGCACAGCCTCCCGTGCACATGCTTCTTTAAAGGAATTGCAAACACAATTGAAGACAAAGTCTCTCAGATGTTCTCAGAATTGATTTATAAAAAGAAGCTTCTCGGTGTTGTTTGCAAAATCCAGTTTCTGTTTGGCCGTTAGAGGAGCTGAGCCTGTAGAATGCTCCTGTCAGTGTTCCCGCAGTCAATCCAAAATGCACGGGGTGCTGGTTTTTTATATGTCTTTGCAGCCGTGATGTCAATTTTCTGAACGTCCGTAAATAAAATTACGTTCAGGGCCGCCTCTCATTTTACTGTGACAACCCACAAACTCTGTTAATATTTTACTGAGGTGGCTGACACACCTCATAATCTGGGCTCAAGTCATGGGTAGATATCTGTCATAGTTCTGGATCATCATTTTTACACATGATCTTTCTTCATATTAGAAAACATTTATTTTGCAAGGACTGAATTAAAAAATGCATGATGAGTCAGCTGATATGAATAATATATTCATAGTCCAAGTTTTTACATGTCATGAGACAGTTCTGTAATTGAAATAGTAGAGAAACTAGATAAGACAAAGATGAGCTGTTAAAGACCAATAAAGATACAGATCCGCAAACCCAAGAAAGTTTTTGGGTTGCAGCAGGAAGAGAAACACTTATTTATTGATATTAGACAGTTGGACTGTGCCTCAGGGCATGTGATTCTTCTCTGGTTTTGGGATTAAAATTGGGTTTTTTAATTATTTTGTGATTTTATGCTTTACATGATGGCAGACTGTTTGCAGGAAAGACTGAATTAAAAATGCTTTAATATTTAATAGCCCTCTTCACCAAACATTAATTTATATGATGAAGATGAAGCAAAACATGAAAGTATTTTCCATAGATTGTATTTTGAAATTATGGCATATGCCATGTTTTAGGATAACTCACACATTTTTTCCCTTTCATGGAAGAATATTTCATATGACATGAATGATGCGATATGCTTATTGAATAAAGGATGGCAAGAAATGATTGTCACTACTGCCACTCATATGGATTCTATAATATATTAGGAAGACCAGAGGATGCGTTTCTTAGGAGGGCCAGTCCTAGGAATTCCAGGATCTGTAGTGCTGAGCAGACTCATGATTTCTGAGGAAATTATACTAGTTTACTTTGTAAAAGGCTGTATTCAGTTATTTATTAAGACAAATTTTTGAGTGACTTCTCAAGTTGGCACATAATACAACACGAATTAAGTCAACAGGTTCTTGGTATGAATCACAGATTTAGCAGAACAACCTTGACAGTGACAGTGGTTGTTCCCGATGGACTGGAAGATCCCCATTAATCATAGCGCATTCCATGCTGCTGGCACAGGAGCCTGCAGCTGATGATTTACCAGTTTCTGGAAGTTGTGTGATTTTTGCTTCTCATGTGTCATCATGATTTCTCTTATTGTTTTTGCTAGAAGTAGTGGGGGTTGTGAACAACACGTGCTGTTTGGCATAGATTGGCAGGCAAGGCCCTTTGCATCCCACACTGCTCAGCCAGAGCATGTCTCTGCCAGGTGCTGGGGGCTGCCAGTGTGCTGCCAGCCATGTCCTGCATTGTTGTGTCTGACCCAGGAGCTGCTGTTCCTCTGCACAGAGGAGCACCATTGCCCATGGTGTTGCCACTGGTTTGTTTGCTGGGCCCAGAAGGAGAGAGGAGCCTCTGATCCCATCTGTGTAACGTCAATGTGCATATGGCCCCTGAGGATAGCATTTTGAAAGGCACATGCTCATAAATTTAACTTTCCATCTCAAGAAGGACAGCTATTATGCAATTGAAGAGTAGCCGAGAAAAAGTGTCCTGAGAGCACAGCCTACGTGTGGTACTCAGTAGGATGTCAGTTGGGCCAATGTAAGCAGTTTCCATGGCTTTCAACATGGAAAGATTCTGTGGCAAAGATTCAGAACCTGAAAACTCTCCACACATCACCTGATACATTAAATAGGCTTTCACGACATTTCTGTTTGGTAGACAGCATCTGTAATTTGGCTCTCACTTACAGTGGCTCAGTAACAGGCACAGGGAAAATGTTTGCTGTAGCTGGAATACAAGTCTTAGTTGACTTTCTTCCTCTTCTTTATCTGACTAGAATGTGGCTTTTTTGCAGTTGTGAATCCTGGCTTGCAGGAAAGAGGGAAAGTTTTGTGTAAGTTGTATAAGGTGCATCCAGCACCCTGCCATCCTGATTCACAGCAAGTGGTTCAGAGGCAGATGCTTCCACCAGTTGTTGCCAGGTGTTCACTCCTGCACCTTCCCTTCCTCCACTCACTAACATTGCCAGCGCCACTGAAGTCAAGCCAGACCCTTCTGTCCAACTATACTTGTCTATGCATGGAGTTTTTAAACTGTAGCTGGGTTTTATGCGAGGGCTTAAGCTACACATTGTTTTCAGCAGGGAAGTGGCATCCAACCTGAGCTGGAAAACAGTATTCAGATTGAGTCAAGTATTTTCCCCAGGGAAAACCTGAATGGCTTGCACACTTGGCTGCTCTGAATGAGGCTCTCCTCATTCCTGCCCCCGTTTTCCAGCTCTGGCCATCTCTCTGGGAGGAGTGATCCATTGTCCAACATTAGTCACAATTCTTCTCCTGGAATAAATGCTTCATCGTGGAGAATCTGAGGGCTGATAACTGGGGTGGAGCCAGTCTTCGAGTGTTGTGTCATCCTGTGCTCTTGAACAGCATGTTTTGAGGAACTGTGGTATCATAACGGAAGGCACTCCTTTCTGTCTGGTGTGAAGGTGTTTCCTTCACTCCTCATCTCCTCAGCCATACAAAGTCCATGCTGTGCAGGAAGGTGAAGTGACATATTTTACTGTGAAAAATTATAGGAATATCAGGCCACTCAGTTTTGGTAGTTTCAGGAGGATGTAAGCAGTGCTGATACCTTTCAAATTTTGTTTGTTTGATGTATCTAGTAATTCAGAATTGTAGATAGGTTTGTCTTGATCAGGTTCTTGTGTCAGTTAGTGAACTCCTTAGACTGTTATGACCTGAGGTCATGAGTCCTTGCTCTTGTGATTTGTGTAGCTGCTTCCATAGTCTAAATGTAGTTTGTATATCCGGAGCTTGATAAGCTTGTGACAGGTACTGACCCTCCCTTAAACTGAGACAGGAGGGGCAGGGATGGTGCAGATTTATAGATAGAATGGGATTTAAAGTAGTCTAATAGGAAACAGATCTGTTCAAGCCTTTGCTGGTGCTAGTAAACTTGTGTGTATGCATATATATATATATATATATATATATATATATATATATATACACAAAATTTATAAAATATATGTGATGACACATTGATGTCAAGAAAGAAATACTGAAGGATGTTCCTGCATAAGATTGCTCTTAACACACGTAACATGGTGTGGTAGTCACTTGGTGTTGTGCTGTTCCTTTGAGGGATGGAGAGAGGCTGGTAAACTGTGCACCAAGTTCCTCTCTTTGAAGAGAGTGTAAAGGAGAGTGAGCTGAAAAATATTTCCCTTCATGTGACTCAAATCTCCATTGCAGCGAAGGATCACATCAGCACAAGCTGTTCTTTGGAGAACTCCAAAAAGCCCTCCAGCTCTGACAGCTGTGTAGTAAAGGGGTACATCCAGTGGGATGTACTGAGGGGACAGACCCTGCTCCTCTTGCCAGAGATTCAGCCACTGCCTGTGAAATGCATGGATGTGCAATGCATGTCAGTGAGAAACTGAAAGAGGGGAGCTGTAAATGCACAAAAGTAAAAGCCATCATTACACCAGATGCACAACTTTGGCATGGGACAAATCAATTCCCTTTCCTACTCCCAGACTCCTCTGTCAGACCTGGGGGTGGTTGTGTGTGAGGCACCTGAGAGCAGAGAGGGGAAGGTGCCAAAGGAAAAGCCAGGTGTCATGGGCTTCCTCATGACAGGTTTTCCTGTCCCAGCCCCAGCCCAGGACTCTCCCAAGCTCTGACTGTCGATGTACACAGCATTTCCCTCATATCTTTTGACCTTTGTCAAAGCTCAGATAAGACCTTATGGCAAATGTAGCTTGGACTGGGTGGTGTCCTCAGTGGCACATGGACATCACATCACCGTGAATACAAAATGCCAAGTATGCTGATGACGAGTGTCTAGGAGAAGTTGGCTGGAAGGCACATTAAACGACTGTATTTAACTACTCTAACTTAACTTTATACTTCTTTGCTGTTCTATTGTTCTGTAGTCATGTTCAGTTTTACATCTCTGTTTTACATGCCCCCTCTGCCTGTTTGCCAACTCCCACAGATTCCCTTTTCAACGTGGAATGTCTTCTGTAAGGGTTTTAATAAAATTCCATTCCTTCATTCTCCTCAAGGCATACTCTGAACATGAGTTACAAAAGTAACTGTCAACCAATAGCAAATGGGCATGTAGGCTCTAAGCAATCTCTGATGCTTCTCTTATTTATATTACTTTTAAGTAAGCAAAAACGGCATAACCGTGTGTAAGTAACACCTCTTTTTTTCTACTGTTACATTTCTTAAGTCTTGTGATATTTATTTTTGTTCATTCATATGAAACATGTGTTGTTATTTATTAGTGAAATTGCCTTTTTTGTAATCCACAATGTCTGTAGGAGAAAACAAGGGAACCTCAGAATTGCTGTGGACCATCTAAGCACCACTGAAGTACTTTTAATAATGAGGACAAAAATTCCACCTAAGATATTTTCAAAAATGAGAGAACAAAGAAATTGTTTCCTTTAGGGTTACCTGTTATTTATTTCTCTTGGGGGTGTGTGCTCTTTATTGTCTTGTAATGAGTTTTTGCCAAGTCACACAAATTATTATTTACAGTGGTTATACAGCATTTGCTGTTACATATTCTTCCCATCACCATGCGCGCTGAAGTGCACAACTGTCCATTGGGTACAACCATCTTCTTGCTGATGTAATTTAGTTTTTCTTCCTCCTCTTGACTTCACAAAAGCAGGCAAACAAGCAGGAGATGCCTGGGAAACCATGCCAGTTGCTTCAAATTTTAGAAGCAGAGTAATCTGCCTCCTATTTTTCCCAGATGCATTTACTCTTCCCTGCTTTGCAGGAAAGTGTCACAGGATGCTATCACTGGACTTGGTTTTCTGTAACTTCTTTCTCAGTGACCATTTAGCACTGACTTACATGTCTTTAGAGCCCAATGTTCATCCTGATTCAGTGTGTTTCTGAAAGTGTAGCAATATACAGTGTGTCTCCATGTGTATTATCCTCAAAGAAACCCAGTGCTTTTCATGCTTTGATCTGCCTCTAGTTCATTTTCTAGCAGTCGGTGTACCTGATGTTTCACCAGAAAATTTCAGTTGTAAGTAGTATTTGTACAAGGACTCTAAATCTTTGAAAATATGAGAAATTGAAATTACTGTTGCTTGAGTGAAATCTTGGCTACAACTAGTTCCCATCAAGTTCAGTGAGGGCAGATTTTTGTCCTTGAATTTTTGGTTTTGACAAGCTTTTTATGTCTGTATTTTGAAATTATCCTATCTCTGTGTCTTTTGCAACAACAAATATTTTAAAGTTTTTAAGTTAAGAATTTCCTTCTTTGCTTTTATAAACACTCAGATCCTTATAGTGTGTGACAGGGCCATTCAGCTGTTTTTTTCTCTCCCGCTCTCCTTTCAAGGAGTCTTACAGACAGCACAGGGTTTTACCAGCCTCTCTGGTGTAAATACTTGATAGAATGCAGGAGTGCTGCTGTGGCTCCTGTGGCTTTTGTTGCTGCCCTCCCTGTCTCCAAACTACCTGTGCTGGTGCAGGTGGAGATTGCTTCTGTCTCTACTGGGGTGCAAACATCAAGTGCACGCATAGACTTAAGGGAAGGTAAGTGCCAGAGATAAAAGCCTGTGCATTCTTACCCCTTGCTAGATACCAGTGTAACTGAGATGGGAATCCTCTTGTGAGTTCATTAACTCACCGCATCTAGGAGCCTTATGTGGCCCCAAATGTAAAACAGGAATAATGCTGCAAACCTTCATGGATTGCTTTGCTTTAACCCTGGAAGGGAATACTTACCTCTCATCTTTCTTTCTAGACTTGGAGGAAATGGGAGTGGAAGAGAACCTACTCTTTCTTTCTGCAGCTTGTTTGTGTTGCTGATGAACAGCTTTCCCCAAATGCTGGTTCCTGTGCTAGTGAGGAGATGGAAGTTGAACATTCATCAAACCCAGTCTCTCTGTCCAGTTTCATCCCTGTTGCCTTGCTTCATATTCTCCACTTGAATTGTCCAGCTGAATTCTTCACAATCTCCATGGAAGTGACATGATTGTGGCCAATTGGCTCTTTTGCTTCTCTTGCAATTCTGTAAGGGAAATGTCTGCCTTAAGGCTTGTGTAGGGAGGCAGAATGAAGAGCAGAAGGAAGGAAGGAAGGCAGGCTGTCATTTCTGTGGAAATTAAACCATTTCCATTTGAAAATGGAAATGGTCAGATCTGAAAGACCATTACAGTTTTGAATGTGTTCAAATTTAAGGATTGCTGTGTGTCATTCCAAGCTGTCTCATGTACTTAGATGCAATTCTGTACAGCATTTGATAGTAAGAATGTTATATACACCATTCTCTTTAATCCATCTGGTGAGAGACTGGGATGCATATAAAACTCATATTTATCTTACTCATAACTACAAACATGCCTCCAGCTGGCTAGTCCACCTCCTGTGCTGATTTCACCCGGACATTTGTTAAGAGTGTGGTCATAGTCCATGTTTACAATTTATTTCCTCTTCAGTTGTTATCCCTATGCTGTAATTCTATTACAGAAAGAGATTTTCAAGACTGAATAGTACTTTTTTCTATGCCGATCTCCTCTCATAGCAAGAATCAAGAAAGTCGAAAGGAAGCAGCTGCTTGGGCTTTTAGCTGTGGAATGCCTAAAACTCACAGCCGTGACTTTTTCTTTCTTTTTCCAAAATAAATAAAACATTTAATTTTTAGTTAATACATTAAGAATCTAGTTGCATGCCTTGGATGTATCCATGGCTCCCGCAAACTTCTGTGGGAAGCCTTGCTATAGAAGAAATGAGGAATTTTCTTACCCAAAGTCTTCTTTGCCCAATATGCTCAAGTTTCTGGTTTGACCTTGGATTTCCTGTATTCCCATTATCAGCAATAGACTCCACAGGCTCGTGGAGGGCAATGTGAGACTACATGTTTGTGGCCATGCCTGCAGTGGATTTATTCACTTGTCATTGCAGTAGTGGAGATCTGAGGGTGAGCATTTGCTTTTGCACTGTTGTAATAGTTCATTGATTTCTCAGTTAACAAATAAATTCAAGAACTGAGACAGATCATGCAACATTAAGTCTGCTTTCCAACAAATTTTGCAAAAGTTTGTGTTCTTTTTATGAACTGGTTGAAAATGTGTGAAATCTTGGGGGTTTTGTGAATTGTATGCTGTTTACTGACAGCCCCGCTGTCCAAAGAAAAGCCCACGGAACAAGGACATGACATGCTATTCCTGTTATCAGACCATTAGTGCTTTTTCTTAGCTTGGATTTCTTAGAGTTTTGGAGGGAAGATGAGACAACCTCTACACCTTCTCCCAACCCTTTTGCCTCTTCAGTTCTTTCGGTGTTGTTGCAGCTTTGAGAAACTTGCCCTGTTCCTGTGTCTGGAGAATCCCCAGGAGTGCTGGTACATTTTCCATGCACCCTCACCCTCCACTACATCCCTTTGCAATCATGAAATCTACATTAGGTACAGCAACAAAGTGGCTGCTCTGTAAATTGACATCCAGATGGTCTAAGGCAACGGATTTGTATTAGACACTGTTTGTGCCTGGTGATTATGGATTAGTTGCTATTAAATTTGCTTGGCTAGGAGTAGAATTATACTGCTGGTTACAGTATCCACATTAAACTTCAAATGAACCTTAGCAATGGAAATCTTGCCTCTGGGCATGCCCTGTCCCTTCTTACAATGTAATTTTTGTCATTGTCACTATGTGGTATCTTTTCAGACAGGGTTCTGTTGCTGAGTTATTACTAAACAAAAGGACATTATAGTTCTATTGGAATAATAGCAACTACACTTATTGAGAGGAAAAATTGCTTTACCATAATAGGTAAATTAATGGAGGTCTTTCAGCAGCCTCTGTTAAATTGGTTTTATTTCTATGGCAACTCTTTCTGTTTCATGGACAACTTTGTGTCAGTAAGGCTGAACTGAGTGGAAGATGTGGAAGTGGAAGGCCTTTTTGTGCAGTCATAAGTGGGCAACTACAATCAATTTCCATATCATGAACAGATTGTTGTGTAGGGATTGTAACGTTGCAAGTTGCTGAGAACCAAACGTCAGCAAAAATAAACAGGTAATTGAGAGTGAGCCTGTTGATAATGCAGGTTCATCCAGGCTAAAACCTCATACAGGATCTCAGCTGCAGGAAACACAATGCAGTGATCGTCCTTTAGTTCATTCTTTTGTTTGTTCTTTCTTCTTTTTCCTTTCTTTTGTTCTTTCTTTCATTCTTTCTTGAATTTTTATTGTTTTTAGGAGTGTGATAGAGCCAAGTAACTCTTAATCTATTCTGAATAAACCCCTCTTGCTTCTGTTTCTACTTTGAATTTGATACTGGCTACCATGCAGTTGGAAAACCCAGAGACATATACCAGAATGCAGTTTATTTTGGAGATGTATCATGTACGGGTTAGTGGTCTATTTTGTCTCCTAAAGGCGTGGAAGTAATCCAGTTTGAATGCAAAACACTGGGTTTTGTGAAACTGTTCGAACTGCAAGCTCGGTGTTGGTTATAAGATGTTTTCTTTTGATTTTTTTGCAAACAGCAAAATAAAATTTGGATCTTTTTCACATATATTATTTCTCACAGACCTGTAATGTAGCATGTTCTACAAAAATTTATGTGCTTAGTCTTGATTTATTAAACTTTTTTTTTTTTGGTAAATGGTTAAAACTGTGGTCAGAGTTGACTCACCTTGAGTAAGATTAGTTATCACTTGTGTTAATATTTAATGGTGCGGTACCAGGCTGTACCCTGTTCCTTTCAGAACACTCCCATATTGTTTTGACAGATAATGCATCTCCTGCATTTATACCAGGGATCTGGGATGAAGTGTGCTGTATGACCTCAAAGGTGCAGTGCTTCTGCTGTGTTTATCTTTGTGTAAGGGCTGCCATGGATCCTAACAGTGCAAACATTCATATTCCAAGAGCCTAATTCTGGTCTTGCAGCGATTAGCAAAAAATTAGAAATAAATCAGATTAAAAAAAAATTAGAGATCATTCTAGTTAGTTATCTGTATCTCATTGTGAAAGATATGCTGAGCCTTTTGAAGCTGGCCTGAGCTCAAGGGACTGTGGCAGACCTTAGAGTTCATGTTTCCTATTTTTCCTGTCTGTCCTTTAAGCCGTCTTTTCTACCATCTCCTGTCACCAGTGCCAGACATCAACTGCGCCCCTGAGATGTGCTGCCTTCTGCTGCCACCTCCCCCTAGCCATGGCTCTGCCTCCTCAGCTGTCTCCTGGTAACCCCCCGTGTCTCCATGCACAGCACCCTCACCTCTGCAAGCCAGACACTGCCACAAGGAATTCCCCAGCAGGTGCCTCTGTGCTGCAGAAACAGGGATCTGAAAAGATACCACAATATACAGGCTCATCCTCTCTGGCACCTAGTTAAGCCTCTCCAGTTTCTTCCCCTGTTCCCTTTGTTGTGTTTTTGGTACTTCACCAAGAGGGCAGAAGGAGCATTTTTGGCAGTGAGGAGCGCCTTGGCTGTCACAGACTGCAGGGCTCCTGCTGGTGGCCCAGGCAGCGGAGCTGGACCTCCCTGTGGCTGGGAGCACAGCCAGTGTCCTGAGCTTCCAGCAGCACCCAGAGGAGCAGGCGTGGGGCTGGCTCCCTGGCAGCTGTGCCCTTCGCAGATGAGCTGATCTGGCTGAAAACAAGTAGTTTGTTCACTGATTTGTAATTTCTCTCACTAGGCTAGTTTTTATCCTCATTAGTTCTCTGATCCAGTCCAAGTAGGACCACAGGAATGCTAGGACCAATGTCAGGGAATGAGTGTGAACAGGATCTCAGAAGAATACAGGGAGTTTACTGTTGGGGGCTGCACTGGTGGGCTGGATTGGGTCCAGCTGTCATTGACAAGAGAAGACCCTGGTTAGATTGAGTGCAAATAGTTTGATTAAACTCTTTTTGAGATATTTCTGTTTCAGTTTTCCCTCTTGGACTTCTAGCAGTCTGGGGTGATTTTAGGATTCCAGAATGAAATTATATACGTGGTACTAAGGATCTGTTTAAACAGTGCTTCTTTTCAAGTTCAACGCGTAGGGTATTGCTGTATGTTTGTCAACTTGTTGGTAGCCAGTTCTCACACCATGTAGAGGAGCTGGGCACAACACTACCTTTCTGGAGAGGGGAATGTATTTTTCTTTAATTGGTGAATATGTTTCAAAACCTTAGTATACCTTACAGTCTGGTTGTAGCAAAGTAGGTTCTATTAGATCATCACCAGTGTGTGTCATAGTATCACTCCAGGTTGCACTTAAGTGGCCTGTCAGGATTCTCCTTGGCTCCTCTGAAGATTGTTACTGTATGATCTTGTGCAAGGGCTTCAGCTGTTGTCACACCCTAGCCTTTTTTGAGTAAAATTATTGTATACTCTTGAAATGTACATATCAATACTAGCTCAAAAATACCTGACTTGCTACACGAATTGTCATCTTAATGCAATGAGGTCTTTATTCCCAGCTCCATCTTTGTATTTTTCTGTTTTTACTGACTTATTAGTCACTTTAATTACAATGTAGAGCTCATCCTGTGAATTTGACAACAGGTTTGAAATGTGCTAAGCCCTTTTATATGTTCCTTTGCATGGGATAAAAATGCCATTTCTCTAGCATTGAAGAGCAGGAGAAGCTCTGGCTCAGAATAGCTGTTTCAGAACCATGTTTATGCTCACAGGTTGAACCAGTTTCTCCCAGACACGGCAGATATGCACTTTGATTTTGTCAAAACTCCTGGTTTTTATAACATGCTTTTCTTAGTTTTGTCTGTCTTGATATGAAAGTCAGTGAGGGACATGGATTTTTCTATTTTTGATTTCTATTTAGGCAACAGACTAAGTGACCTAAATTTCAAGATGCTGAAAATCACAATACGCTAGTTGAAATCCCCTTGGGGTTTGGTGTGCAGACTGCAACCAGCTTTCATCATGAACAACAATTCAGCATGAATGTACAAGTTGTATGTTTTTCCAGGAAACACATGTAGCCCTCATGCAGAGACCTTCCTCTGCAATTAGTGGTGTTAGTAACTTCCTGGTGCTTAGCTTCGCTCTGTCCCTTCACTGTTTCTGTGCAGTCCTTGTGCTGTGCTGCTCACACAGGAGCATTCTGTTTTCTCTCTGAAAACAATGCCCTTTTTGCCTGATGCTCTTTGGGACAAGCTCAGGTGGTGACTTTCTGTCTGAAGCTTTGACTTGACAGATGGCAGATGTACCCTTATGGAGCCTGTGGAAATTACTGAGGAATTCCTGCCTGTTCAGCCATGTTATGCTGGGAGGAGTCACTAAAAATGCACCGTGCTTTTTAGATTTAAATGATAAGAAATCTGCTGCTGGACTTGATGGTCTGTACTGAGTGGTTGTTTTCCTCCTGTTCCACTTGAAAACAAGGGATCTTCTTAATAGTGCTGGCAGACCATAGAAATGATACTTCCTTAATGGTGGTGCATTTAGGTCATGTCTGTAATGATGTGGAAACAGGTGCTTTCAGAACTTCTGTTGGTCTTCAAAAAGTAACAAGTATGGAAGTGTTAAGACAAAGGCTTTTTAAAAAGTGATCTCTGTTTTCTTGGCTATGCCAATCATTATCCCTGATAACAAGCATTTCTGCTAAATGTGTAGTGGGTGTTACAATGTAGTAACAATTTTACAAAAAAAAACACAAAAAAATAAAGACTGATATGTTCTACATAATATTCTAGGGCATTTGATACACAGAGAGTTTGTTCCCAAGTTATTTTTCAGTTGGAATGCTACCCAAAAGGTGTAGATAAGATTGAATGTCCACGTATGCCTCGTAAGTACTATACTTAGAAAAGCAGATTTGCATTTTTAATTTTTTTATTAGATATTTATTTCTGATTAGATATTTCAGTTTCACCTATTTATACTTCCTAATATTCCTCACACTTCTGAAAACCTGTGCAGTTTTTTATAGTGAGACTATATAATAATAGTTGGGTTTCAAAATGTGTAGGAAAAGGGAAGGCTCTTATTAGAAGTGATGAGCTGAATTTCCCAGCAGGCAGGTCAGCGTACTCTGCACACCCACCTCTTAGATGCAGTACCCTGTAACACCAAAGGTGAGCATTCCATCTAATCCAGGGCTTGGAGGAAAAAGTTCTTAGTCATTAGTTCAGTGGCACACCCATTGCCTATTAAGTGGTATTTTTAGAATGAAACAGGAGTCCAGAGCATGGCTCACAGAGAGACTATTTTGAAATACCTGGCTACATCCACATCCATGCTCGTAGCCTTTACTTGAGGAAGCTTTTTAATTACACCCATGGGAGCTGTGTCCAAGTTGAGCAACAGAGGACAGACTCTTAAACATAATGGGCTACCTGTTGGGCAAGTGAATTGACTATTTTCAAAGAGGGAGCATTCATGTGCTGAGCTGTACTAAACCCAAAACATCCAGGTATGTAGCATCTTTGAAAGCAGACATAGAACTTCACAAGATTTTTGTAGACTTAGCAAGATATTTTAGGTTAGCTTGAGGCGAAGATGATGTATGCTGGAAGAGGACTGGAAGTTCTTGATCTGTCTTGGCATGGTTTATAGTGACACCTGCAAAGGCACCTTGGAACTGACACTAATTTCCAGCTGGTGTGGGGATACCTGTGCCAGAGCCTTGTGGCAGGGAGAGGGAATTCCTTCCATTGGGATGGATTTACCTGGCTGCTTGAGTATGTTTTTGGCCAGGAGGAGTGGGTCATGCCTTGGCCCTGTCGAAAGAAAAGAGGTAGATTTTGGAGGCTGGGGGAAATCAGTATGTGCAGAGGCACATTTTAAAAGTGGAGCAGACATCCTTGCTTTTGGAATACAGATGTAGAAAAAGTTGGGGTGCCCAATTCTTGACAACAGATCATTAAAATGCCTCCTCAACATGAGGAAAGACACAGGTCTTCCCCAGTCAGAGGACTTACTAAACCACATCTTTTTGTTAAACACCTTATCAGTAGGCAGGTCATGCTGGCTGTGCTGCCTTCTTATGTGCCATCTCAAGAAGAAAAAGGTTTTGAGAGGCACCCAGTATAGCAGAGCAGCAGCAGCACAGTGATTACTCATGCAGACGTAGAAATTCCCACGTGTGTAAGTACCAGGCTGTGTTAGTCTGGGTTTGTGTACTTTAGATAGATGTGTTTACTTTACTTTATTGGCAGGATTTTGTTTGAACCTAACCAATTATTATTTATAAACCTGAAATATCTTATGGATATAGGCATTATATAGCTATTAGAGGACTTTGGATCCATATAGCTATTAGAGGACTTTGGCTCCATGTAGTCATTAGAGGACCTTGGCTCCATGTAGTATTTTGTCTTTCATATGATAACACTTATCATTTCCAAGTGTCTATCTAAACCTTGGTGTGTCTGAATTGTTTCAGATTATCATAGAAGTATGAAATCAGGTTATGAAAGCCCCCTGGGAACACTGAGTCCAACAATTCCCCCAGCACTGCCAAGACCACCCTAACTCTTGTACCCAAGTGCCACATCTACACAGCTTTTAAATCCCTCCACCATAGGAGGGAGGGCCTCCACCATAGGGCTAGACAAACCATTTGGTGAAGAATTTTTTCCAAGTATCTCCTCTAAACCTCCCTGGGCACAACTTGAGGCTGCTTCCTTGTAGCTTACACTACCAACTTGGAATTGCTCTCTTTAAATTTCTCCAGTGCTGGTATGAGGCATCTAGCCTAATACAGTCCTTTGCTTTAAGAAAGTGAGTATGGATTAGGATGCTATTTTTGTCATTTACCTGTATGAATTTATCTTCTGGTTCTAGTAGGACAGTCCACAATACAGGAGTAAGTTTTGTCTTATACGCATATGGTAGTTAATTTTTAACTGAGACAAAACTTTAATGCGTGCTAAGTTTCGTTTTCTGCATTTCAAGCAGTAGGATATCTAGCTCTGAAAATGAATTGCCATTAGAACTGAGATGAATTACCGTACTGTGGTGGATCCTTGAGCAGGCCTTGTGGCCTGCTCTCCACTCAAATGCAATTGCATGAGCTTTGGAACAGGACTGGTTCCAGATAGCTAACAACTTAGACCACAAGTGAGAAAGTACTTACCAATAAAACATGATCTACTGTCTGTGAAGACTATTTGAGAAGATGATCGGAGTCCAAACTATACTACTCTTACATGACAGGATCGTTAATTTTCAAATTTTAAAAAATGTGTATTTTCTGTTTATGTTAAGCTCTACCTGACTAAAGGAACTTGTTTTTGTTGCACACAAAGCCTTCTTAATGCAAAAGGAGAACAGGAGTGGAGTTCCAACTTCTTCCTGTTTTCTCATTCTACAGAGCAGATGTGAGATTCCAGGAGAGGACAGACCATCAGGTGTGTGTTGGCCGAGTCCAGGAGCTGAGGGTGTTGCACACCTTCAGCAGCCTCAGCAGGTCAGCCTTTTGTCTATAGTTCGCAACTCAAGTTCAGCCTTGTGCCATAGTTCCATGCAGAACTATGCAAATGCAGTGTTGATGAAGTTACTCTTGCTATGCTGTGGCCATAGGTGAGCCTTTTTTTTTTAAGGCAAGGAAAGATAGAAGTGTCTCTCATGACTTCTAAGGTACTTGGACTCCTAAATCATAAAGTGACTCCATTAGCAGTGCAAAGACAACTGTGTAGCCTCTAACCAATGGTGATTACTTTTTTTTTTGCTCTTTGTAAGTATATTTTACAATGTTAAGGATGATCATTGAGTTCTTTGCAAGACGAGCTTGTAAATTTTAGGTCTTCATTTCATTTTGACAGAAAAGTAGAAATGCCTTATATTTTTCAGATTACTGTTTTATAATCTTAAATAATTAAAAACAAAATCCAGATTCTGTCTTGGCAACATTTATTCATTCATTCATTCATTCATTCATGAGCCTAGCATTATCAGGACTGAGTTACTAGCAGTAAACTTTAATAGAACCTTGTTGATAATGTTACTTAGCAACATACTCTTTAGACACTTGTCATGGTTTAACCCCTCCAGCAGTTTAGCCCCACAGAGCTGCTTGCTGACTCTGCCCTTGATGTGGATGGGGAGTCATTTGGAGGGTTCATAGTGAGAAAACTGATGGGTTGAGATAAGAAGGGTATAATAATTAAATAACAATAATAAATTGTAATGAAAATTGACTAGAAACTGATATCTGTTGTAAACTTTTTATTCATTGCACATTAATCATAGACTGGATTAATCAGCAACCTACTTTAAAAGTCTGCATATGAAGAATGCTGTAATGGCTTTGTAATTGTAATGGCTTCACACGACACAATTTCTTAATTTTCCTTGAGCCTTTTGTATGTCTCTAAGTAGCACTCCTTTTGTAAGGCCTATGTTTTCATCCTAGAGTAGGGTGTAACTTTGAGAGTCAATGGAGTGTAACACTCTGGATGTTTTGCCTGACAGGCAAGTACTATTGTTGACATGGTTGCAGTTTCCTCAAAGACGGTGCCTGACTTTTTGGAGGGAAATTCCATCTGATTCAGTGCAGACGCTGGGGAAGGACAGTGATACTTTGATTTTTTGGAGGGTTTTTTTCCCCCTCACCTTTAGAGGAAATTTCCAGTTTGTTTTGTTTCCTTTGTGCATATGGAGAGCAGAGAGCAGGACTACTTTTCTGTAAAAGAAGAAAGTTGGTTTTTTTTTCTTTTTTAACTTACAGTTTATAAGCCTGTTCTTGGAAGAACTCTCCTGAACCGGATCCCACCTGTCCTGTCAAAGCCCCAAGGTCTGACTTGGTGGGCATGATGCCTTAGTTCAGTTCCTCTTCTGTAAGAGTGCCTGGCTCCTGTGCCGCAAGGAGCTGTTACGGAGCATTGTTGTCTTCCACCAAAGACGGAAGTTGTCTCTCACCTGAAGATGGTATTTCAGGTGCTATTGTGGAAGACTTGAGAGCTGGAGGGCACTGGAGGCAGAGACCCGTGAATGGGCCCAGCAGAACCTGTTTGGCTGCAGCATGATTATCACTAGAGGGAGCTGGTGGAATCCTTGGGGTTCTCCATCTGCTGAACACGGCAGAAGGTCCCAAGGGCAGGATCTGACCCCTGGGAGTCAGAGGAGGTAGCTGTGTGACAGAATGCTGCTCGGGAATGAGCACCTTTGTGTTTCTGCAGCACTAAATTCCATGTTTTGGTACACAAACGACACAGCTACTTTTAGCTTTAATTGTAGTACGAAGAAATAGAAAAGTTCTAACTCAGGAAATCAGTATTTTCCCATCTTCCAAGCCAATTGCAGTTCATTAGAATGGCACATTATCTGTGAGCTTGAAAAACCTTGTGAAAAGACCAGCTGCAGTAGAGTGCTGTATCTACTACCACAAGGTAGACATGTTTTGTAGATTTACAGAGAATGCAGTCTTAGTTGTGTTGTTCCAGTATGTTACCTTAAAAAAGGACTAAGAATTAATTCAATCATAATCAGCATTAAATGTTATTTTCTTTTGCTTTTCTTTGTTAAATGTTGCTTAGATGAAAAAGGATCCTCTGTAGACTAATTAATTCTTTAATCATGGTTATTAATTGGTTATTTTTAATTGTTTTTAAAAATACTTTTAAAAACAATGTTTTGGGGGTTTTCCTAAAAATTCCGTCCTACTAAAAATATGTGCTACCCTTGTATAACATTTTTGAGGTCTTGATGTACTCCTTGGAGGAACATGACTGTGAAATAGTTGGCTTTATCATTGACAGCCATTTTAAGGAATATCTTGTAGGAAAGATTCTGTGCACTGAATGTATATTGTTAAATGGATTTCAGAATTCCAGTTTAAATGATGATAGCAAAGATTGATGGAAGGGTGGAGTTGCAGTTTAGGAAATCACCTTTTAAGAGTCTTGTGGTCATGGCTGGTTTGCTTTTCTGATTGCGATGTCTGATTCAACTGCTGCCGATGCTGAAAGATATGCAAGTAAAGGCAACATGCTGCAGTGTCAGTTATGCTAATGTGAAAGAAGTGTTAAATTTAAACATTCATTTCCCATCCTGCTGCTATGGAATCAATAAGTAGGCTCTTTCCAGCCAAGCAGCAGTTGTGGGATTGTTCAGCAAGTATATTTAAAACATTTAATTTACAAGAAGTTACTAATGGCCAATTCCAGAGGCAGGACTGCATGACCAATGTATGAAGCATATGCTAAGGAAAAAAAAACAAGCCAAGAATTTTTTTTTTTTTTTTTTTTAGCTTACAGATCTAAAATACAAGGTATGATAGATGTTGTCTTTTTTTTTTTTTTTTTTTTTTTTTTTTTTTTTTTTTTTTGTGTGTGTGTGTGTGTGTGTGTGTGTGTGTGGTGGTTTGTGGGGGTTTTGTGGGTTTTTTGGGTTTTGGGGGGTTGTTATTTTTTTCTTTTTGGGTTTTTTTTCTGGATTAGAAGTTCACTACCAACAGGATCACTTTATGAGAAATACAAAGGTAACTGATATCTGACTTTTGCACCACAACACCCAAAGCCACAATGATGGTAATTTTTGTTCCACATTTCAATGTCTGTTTTCTATGGTTGATGCAGGGGAGGGGAGACATCAGTGACACACTGTGAGCCAGAAGACCATCTGTTCCTTGTACTGTGCTATGCAGACTGTGTATGCTAAGCTGATGCCAGTTTTCTGATCCATACAGCCATTACAAACATACAGTGTAGAAGAGAGGATGCTTATAGTACAGTGTTCGTAATGCCTCACGCTTGCTTAACTTTTGCAAGAACATCACACTTTCAGGGATAGACTAGAAATCTAAAGTGCAAACCTGTGTGTAAATAGTACAGTCCAAGGGAAACAAACATTTGCTGGCCATTTTGCAAGGCCAAGGTTTCACCTACAGGCTGTTGCAGAAATAGAAAAGGGATTTGTTTGTCCTATGTCCTACTTTTATCATAATAACATTGTTGGAAAAAATTAATGAATGCAGGCGACAGCACGGTTTTTCATGTCACCAGAAAACAGTGTTTGAAGTGGTTTATTTGATTGTGGTATTGCAAGTCTGGGGTCAGTAATCGTTGTTCTTAAGTAAGGTTTATGGGTTCTTCTTTAAAGAAAGGGATTTCTATACACTCATCACATGGTAGCTCTGCCCTGAGTGTAAGCTTTTCGGTCTCCAAACTGGTTGGTCAAATGGCAAAACTACTTTTGTTGCATTGTTACTGACTCCTTCTTAGGTCAGCATTATTACTAATAAATGAAATGTTCTCTATATGTGTAAGTGTGTGTTGTTATGTAGAAGTGTGAGCTCTCAGTCCAAGCTGACTTCTACGGTTCAGGTCAGTTTTCTATCTCTAAGTGGTGGCAGAGGTAGCAAGCAAGCACTTGCATGTGTGTTACAGCTGTGTTAGGAGCAATTGCCCTCATGACAACAGGTAGTTTCTTGTGCTCATAGGTATCTCATTGGTTCATCTGAGGAGTTGTAGTCTAATTAATGAAAGTAATCTGGAGAATTTCTTCTGTCTATGGCACCGGGGACTTCAGGATGAGCAGCTTCCTCTTGTGACTGTCCGGGTCAAGTTCGTCAACCAATGAGCACTGGGGAGGTGGTGAGGACAGTGACAGCTGCATCACAGTGTTTTTATGGATGATTATTGGAAAACATGGATAATGCATCCCTTGGACATTGAGAAATGGATGACAGCATGGGTGGGTCAAAGGGAGTTGGAGTTGTCCTAAGGTCACCAGGAGCTCTGTCTGCACAGCTGGCCAAGAGCCTGCCCTTAGTTTAGCCAACAGGTGACCACACATTCCCACTATGTTCCCAACAACTGTCTGAGCTAGCGTTGGCCTCCATGAGCAGCAACTTATTAAAAAGTAAAGGGCCAAACGAGAACAGCTTACAAGAGAATGCAAGTGGGAATGAACAACCTCTGTAAATACAAATGTTGTGTTGCCCAGTCTTTCCAAATGAATTGGTGAAGCCCATGCCATTATTTCCTGTGTTGTGTCATAGAGTTGCCACATCCTGCTTCCATGAGAGGCACTTTCCTCCTTTAATCTTTTTAGGATGGTGGATGGGACCACCAGAATTTCTGCAAAGAAAAGTTACATTGAGACTGTCTGGTAGAAGCTGTACCATAGGGTCCCCAAATGGCAGTGGCATTAGTGAAGCCCCCTTGATTCACACCTGACCTGGTCTTTTAATGTAAAAAAATAGTATTTGCATCAAATACAATGTTTGTTTTGTTTCTTTCTTTCTTCACGCTGTTTTCAAGGTCATTGGAAGACATTTTAAATATAGAATTGATTTTAAATATAGGTAGTTCTTGATGATGTATTTTTTTAAATGAAGTATTTAGAAAACCATTAGTTAAGTTGTAAATAAAACAGTTTTCAAATATATGGTTAGGGCTAGGATTTTAAATCCATGTCCCACGGACGATATGTTGGTGTGGTTGTTGAGCTGGGGGGAAGGGTGTTGGGTGGTGAGTTTTGGGGAAGGAGTGGTTTGGGATTTTTACCCAACAAAAATAAAGGAAGTTTTCAGTCCATCTTCTGCAGAGGAAACTTGCAGGATCATTTTGAGGGTTGTTTTAGTCATTAGAGGTGAAGCACACAATAATGGCCAGCCTATGTTTGTACAATTGGAGGATATTTCTCATAATGAAGGAAGTCTCCAAGGTCAGCAGCTACAATACCCGGAGAAGTTACATCACAAAGCCACAGCTGCACCAGCCTGCTCTCCTCCCCCCCTCACCCCCCACCTTTTAGTTTTGCACACTCTCTCTCTCAGCATTAAGTGTTGCTCACATCTCTTGCAAGAATACTATGGTTTTCACTTGGGCTTGTGACTACTGTGTTATTTAGCTTATTATTAAACACACCTCACCCCACCTTCAAAAAATGAAACTTGAATTTTTTTAAAAAGTTTCATTATAGTCTTCTACATTCCCAAAGTCCATTTGTCAAGCTTCTGCAATGAGAATTACATTGTACTGTGATGATGGCAGCAGCAGCACCACCTGGATCTAGTCTGGGCCTGTGTGTTTTAGTTACCTCCTGTCATGTGGTGGCAATGGGCATGGCAGCTCACACCTCTGTGTTGAGCTGTGTGTGATGAAAAAGGCTCTGGGCTATTTTAGAAAAATTTGCATGAGGGAAAAGAGAAAAGGCTAGATTTTAATTTTTATAGCTCACTTTGTGTCTCCATTTACTGTGGAAATTATTGTTACTGGTATATGAAACGCCATTTGGAAACCTTGGATACAATCTGTTTCTTTCTTGGCATTTTTCTTTTTGTGTGTGTTTCTATGCATTATATTTTAGTGCAAGGACTCTCTTTTGTAATCCTGCTTTTTTTTCAAGCAGTATTTTTCACGAGTGTTTGCTTGGTTTAGCTGTCACCAAACCATTTACTAATTGACTGTTAATCTTAATTCAGCTCGTCCTATAATGGAAAGAACAAGGACATGCCTAAGAAGCCTACCTGTTCATTTTATTTGTTTTCCAACCTTCTGGTGAGGTTTTCTGCTGTTCCATCAACAGGATAGCAAAGTGAGACGTTGCTCTACATATTTGCCATTGCTGTAGACCTTATTCTGTTTATACCCAAAACTCTGACTCAGTGCTGTTGAAGTCAGCCAAGTCTTTCCCTGGCTTCAGGTTGTTCTGAATCAGTCTATAAACCTAAAATTCAAAGCTGCTTCTAACAAAGAAAACAAAACATTTTTCCTCCAGTTTCTTACTGAACTTGTGTTGTGGTTTAAGCCTGTTGTTCACACCTAGTCATGTTCACCAGTGATTATTCCAAGCATCATACGTTAATGTGAAATCATCCAGTATTCAGTGTTTCCTTCATTGCATTTGGTGCATCTACAATTATTGCATTTAAAAAGGGCGGTGGCGTTCTGCCATCCCTGCTCTCTCACTCTGCAATTGGGAATGGTGGTTAAGAAGGGTTGTAAACGTCATCCAGGTAGTTAGGTAACCCCTCGTATTTAAGGAGGTGAGAATAAACACTGATCTTCTTTTATGTGTGGACAGGTGTGAGATAGGTTGAATCGGATAAGTTGAAGGAGGATTTTTAAAGCTGAGAATATGTGTTTTGGAAGCTGTGCTAGATATGTTGGTTATAAGTTGCTCATCCTTGCCCTCCTCTGCATTGTGGCCAACACTTTACTTTATTTTCCCAATGGTGAAACAAGATTTGCTTCAGAGCATCACCTCAGCAAATACGTGGAGTGCCTTCATGGCATTCTAGGTGGAGGCTTTCTGGTAAGTAATAAGTGTCTTCTTTCAAGTTTATTTTGGAGGTACTTGGTACTGCTCTTTCTCTATTGGTTACCTGAATTTATTCATCAAATATCTTGTCAACAGGTGTCTCTGGAGTTCTATTCAAAAAGAGCTATATTATCCTGTAGCTATTATTAGTTACTATTGATTATCTTATCTACAACATTATGTCACCTTAAAGCTGAAAAAATCATAGGGTCTAGGGCACAGAATCCAAATGCAAAAGTGAAACCAAGCGTCTCAGCAGGTCACAGTTTGCATAAAGGGTTAAATCTTAAAATTTTATTATATTATTGAACCACTCTCCTTTTAAATGTCTTTAACTAATGAGCAGTTAGATACAATTCCCTAATTTCTGTTATCTGACACGCTGACAGGTGCTCTGCCTTAGCTGAGCACCAATAGCACCTTTTCGGAGCAATTGAGGGATTGAGGGGTAGTTGCCGAAGTTTTGTATTTGAGTAAGAGGATGCAAGGACTGAGTGTGTTCATTATAGGATGTCATTAAACTGAAGCTCTTATTTTCTACCTTTTCAGTTTTGTGGACCACACTGCAACATACTTAAGACCCCTGATTCCAGGCTTCCTTTCTCATCTGCTTTAAGAAGTCCTCTTAAAAATAGGTTATAGGTCCCTTCCAATTCTTAACACTCTATGATTCTATGATCTCAAGGGGTCTGCAAATCACAGGTTAAAAACAATCGCATGCAAAGGTGCTTTGTGATGTGAGAGGTACTTACAGCTGTGTTACAGTCCCATTGGGACCTAGAGTGGGATTTGCAAAGACTGGGCTTTACACACAGAATAATACAAGTGAAATCAGTGGAACTTCTCCTGCAGTGCACTTTTACAACCTCTTCTGGACTCGAAGCACTGGGGCTCAGCAATGGGTTTGAGTAAGGGCTGACAAGTATGTGTCTGTTCAACAAGACAGTTCTTATTTTAGTTTCATATCAAGTAAGTCTGTGGCGTTTGCAAATAACAATCTCTACCCTATATTTATGGTTTCCCAGAGTACCCTTGGGTGTAGAATCTTTATAAGTGGACACTGTTAAGTGCTGTTATTGCTGGTGAGAGGATCCTCTGTTTCATCAGCTCCATTCATTCTTGATTTTATGCTAAAAACTCTGAAGTATGGATGGTTTATGTTTCACATGGATAGCTGCTGCTTTGTTGCTTCACATTTCTGTCACAGGAAACCGGTTGTGAAATCTTGGAAAAAAGTAGATGTCTGCAATGAGATGTTTGTCTGAATTTAGCAAAATTTTATTAGGCTTTCTACTCTAGTCAGATTGGTTTGTTACACAAGCAATGATGATTTCTCTTAAGTAACAAGTATATTGATAGTAGCCGTTTTTCAAAAATCTTTATTTATTTTGTAGTCCTCATTGGAATAAAGTTAAAGCCTTTTTTTTGTTTGTTTGTTTTGTTTTAACAAAGCATTTTATTTGCAAATACAGCCTTTAATGTGAACAGCAACTTTTAAAGCTGAGATACTTTAGCTGTAGCAATATCCCAGCAGTCTCTTTCTGTGCTTAAGTGCAATATTGCCACAAAGTGGCAACAGAAATATATCTGTCCCGGGCTTGGTGATGTCAGTAGCGAGATGCCTACTGTGTTAAATAGGAGTAAAGCTGACTCACCTGTACGGGCTGACTGCCAAGAAACAACATAAATGAATGAAATTCAAAGACTCTATTTTATCTGCCCTCTCTGCAACCAAAAGAAACAGTGTGGTTTGTTTGCTCCATACTCAGGTACTCATTCCAGCTGCAGTGTTCATTGGGCTTCACAATGACAACTGCTGTGGGTGCTCTGGCCATGAGAGCTGTGGAAAGAGCTGTGCGGTAAGTGAGCCTGGATGTCTCAGCCCCAGGTAACCCCAAAGACAAGGCAATGGCTCTGCTGAAAGTTCATGTTTATGTCTGCTGTGCAGATGCTGTCCTCAGTTCTGGCAGCCTTTGTTGGGATCCTTGGCTCCGGATACTGCATAATCATTTCAGCACTGGGGTTGTCTCAAGGACCGTATTGTTTTACCCACCTAGAGAGAAACTGGATCTATCCTTTCACTGGCTCCTCTGGAGGGTAAGTTGTCTGTTCATGAGGATGTTATCTCTTCCCAATGTACACATGGACTTTATTTCAGTAACCGTACACCAAGATCTATTCATAACTTTATCCTTCCCACTTGGTAAGAGCAAATGGCATCAGTTACTCTTGCTGCTACAGTGTAAAACCAAAGTCACAGAAATACATATAGGTGATTAAATCTAGACATCATATACTGTTCATGTCAAGGAACATCTCTAACAAAGTTTTAGGACTTTGAAGGATTAAAAACTAGGAATAGTGGTTGTTAAGATATTTGCCTTATAATTTGTGTAAGAGTCTTGTCAGACTTGCTTCTGAAGCTGCTTTGCCCCAGCATAAAGTGGCACAATACCCCCATTAGTGACAATGGCATAGAATCTCATAAATCAAACTCGAGAAGGTTTATAAGAATCTTTGTACGCTGCCAGGCAGAGAGGCAAGAAGATCCTAATTATCGGTAATTAAGATTCTCCGGCAAAAAAAGTCTCAGTGTACTATTCCCCATTAATGCACATAAATCCTGATGTGATTCATATCATGGCATGCTTTTTAAGTGTTTGTATGCCTGGCAACCTCAAGGCTGTATCGAGCAACAGCTTATGGCTGATGCCAGACTAGAGGCAGTTGGAGTACTAAGAGGCCACATAAAGCTCTTTGCAGTACAGTTTGAATTTTATATTTCACTTGTATCTCTCACAAGAGGGGTCATTCCTCCTTCCCATACTCCTGACCATGACTGAGTGTAGAAGAACCAGGTTAAGTCCCTGCTGAAGGCAAGTGCTGATGTTCTCAAGATGTGAGTGAGCAGTAACAGCTGAAATACTGCAGTACCTAATCAAATTTGTTCTCTGTTTGGCTCATCCAAATAAGCATGTGAGGGCCCAAAGATGGCAACACAGGAGAGAGAGAAAGTGACCCATTTGCCTCAGTGACTGCTATCTTTCGAAAAAAATGCCCAGTCCTGCAAAGCTCTGTGACTGTTTTGAGAAAAACCTTTGCTCTTTCAGCTTTCTTGAGTTTGTGTCTCACTTTAATCAGCAATAGAAAATTCTGCCTTTAGAGCTTAGATTATTTTTTTAAAAGAAATTGGCTTAGCAAAAATGTGTGGTTGGTATTTCAACATGTTCCTAAACCAAAGAAACCTTGCATGGTATAAACCACTGCTCCTTCTATTCCTTTAGGAATCTATTCCTAAGGGAACCTAGCCTATTAGGACTCTATAATATCCTCAATGCAGTTACAGACCAGACACAATTTGGTTCTAGTATATGTTAAGTACCCCACTCTGACACAATGTTAATATGCTTTTAATTGCTGTGTACAGGTACTTGTTCGAGTATAACAAGTGGTCTGCATGTCAGGAACCTCAAAACATCGTGCAGTGGAATGTCACCCTCTTTTCTATCCTCCTTGTTTTGGGAGGAATAGAGTTCATTCTGTGCTTCATACAGATAATATATGGCATTCTTGGAGGACTGTGTGGGTTGTGCTGCAGTCATGAGGAGGTAAGAAATTTGCAAATATACTCATGCTTCTCAGATGAATATGAAATTTGTTACTTGTACTACTGTGGAGTTTTACCCGGCAGTTACTTTATAGATGTTCTTAAGCCACAATTCCCTGTACAGCTGTTTCTATAGCCCTGTTGTGATTAGAATTTTCATGTAGTGTTTGATCACATGCTTTCAGCGGATTCCTCAACTGTCACAGTGATGTTAATCTGCCTGAGAGCTAGGCGCTAGAGGGCTTTTTTCTGCCCAAAGACACATGTGATTATCAGCACTATATAGGTGATATAACTGAGATACAGCTGTCCTGGTAGTTGTGGTCTTAGCCTAAACCATTGTTGCAGAGTGTGGTGCATGTTCTAACTATATTGTGTTAGCCTTGTGTTTTGTCCACAGCAGCTCATAAGCTACTGACAATATGCTGTATATAATGAAAACTGCAGCATCCTGCCTTGCTTAGTGGAAGCAAGATAAGAGAAAGAATTAAACTTCACATAGCCAACAAAATCTGCAGACAGATCTGGGGGGGGTGGGGGGGGGTTAAAGGTAGATTATTTTTTTTTTTGACTGAGGAAAGGAAATTTTCTCCAAATTTCTTTAAAGCCTTGTTAAATAGTTTGGACATATTCCAAAATCAGTATCAGGGTGCTAGTACTGGAATCATCAGTGGCTTAAAGTATGAACCAGATATAATTTATATCACTCACTAAAGGTAAGCGTGCATTTCACATTTTTAATTGTTGTAGTTGAGTGTTGGGGCTCTTTCAAAGCTATTACTCTTTTCTTCCTCCTGCTTTCCTTGCTCTAACTGCGGTATAGAAGAGCTGTGCTATGGATTTCTAAATGTGTTCAGGTTAATTTTTGCATTTTTAGTTGGATACAATATTAACATTCTTTCCATTAATATGTTTCTTTTTGTTCCCCCCCCCACAGGCATACGTTTGCTAGACACCTGATGCTGCAGTGACATTGGTGCATGTGTGTGCTGTAATGAGTATACTGTGGATTTTTTTAAACATTCCATGCGTACTGAAATACACATTGTTGTCAAACTGTGCTGTTGCCATGAATTTAACAGACTTGAGGCCTTTGTTGATGGAGTCATATGCAGGTTTTCACTAACCTGCCTGAACTGAAAGGTAAAATCTATCCTGAATATCTTTGGTTCATTTCATCTTAATACAGGCAACTGCCTTAACACGTCACTAAAGTGGCTTTATTTATTTTTCTCTTTCTACTGGCACAACAGCTCTGTACTTTGTCCTGTTTTCCCAAAAAAGTTGCTCTTTCATTCTGATCTTGGAAAGAGCACAAACCAAATCCAGCCTGGCCTGGATAAAAAGTTTCGATCAGCTGGACCCAAACCAAAGCAGCAGTAAAATGTGAATGATTGAGGACTTTTCAGGATTTTTCTGAACTGCCCCTGTATTTCACAAATAAAGATTTGTATTAAAAATGCCCAGGAGGTATCAGTGATTCCTTCCCTGCCCATGCTGAAACACTGCTTCCCTGGTTATGGAGTAAAGGGCAGTGGTGGCATGAGAATATGGATTTAAAGCACTCGGGTTTTTCCTCTCCAGCAGGCTCTGCCAGAGTGGGAACTGCTTCCTTGCTTGGTTTGGCTCATTTAACTGGAACAGGTGTTTGTTCATTATTAAGGGTTCAACAACAGCTCTGGGACAGATACAACAGCACACATGGAGTCTCAGTCCTGGTCAGGGCTGGCAGTTCCCAATCAGGGAGCTGAGGGTGTCCCTGCACAGCTGAGCCCAGCTGAGTCCCTCCTGCCCTCCCAAGGGGGGTCATCTCCTGATTGCTCCATTACAGGCCTGAAATAAAATGAGATGTGGACATGACTCCTGGTTTTTACCTTGCTCAGCAGACCCCTTAGAGCTCACAGTATTCGAGAAATACAGTCCAAATTCAGGTCAGCAAAGACAGATCAATCTGAAATACCTGACTTCACCAGTTATCACTCTGAAGGCATTACTGTGAGGTCCTGGGTAAGAACCTCTGAAGTGGAGCTTGTTTCACTTAGAGTGAATATTTCATCACAAGTACATCTGAACAATATCCTGCCAAGAGCATTGCTGGCAAAACCAGCATGGCAGCACTGCTGCTGGCAACGGCATTTTTCAAATGAAAACTCAAATGTGACATGCTCTTTATTTCAAAGGAATGAGGTTCAGTTTTGGAATTTAGCTTTCCATATTGTCTTTGAAAACACGCAAGTTATTCCCTATTCATGGGAGAAAAAGAAGTTACCATGGGTGTCAGTGCATCCTTAGGCTATTTGTACCTAGGAGGGTGGTCCTTAAAGATAGCCAGAAACTTCAGGTGTATCTCAGGCTCTCTGCACAGTTAGGTCTGCCCTGTACAAATACATACCTGAAAAAAGAAGTGAACTGTGTAAACAAAAATTGTGCACGTAGATCTACACCAGCAAAAGAATTCTCAGGTGAAAAGAGTTTGTGTCTAGAATCTCAGGGTACTTGAATTTTGCAAGAGGATTTATTCATACCTACATACATAGAAGTAGCTGAGGGACTTTAATGCCATTTCATGCCATTTCTTTGTAGTGTCTATCCCTGTCCTGCCCTCCTATGAGAGGGAAGAAGGAGAATATGTGCAGGCACATACGTATGCACACAAAATTCCTTACAGCTGTGTGGTATAGTGTCTTTGTGTGTGAAGATACAGTGTTTGAAAAAATATCTGCAAGTTTAAATGGGGTGTGGAAGGAGAGAAAGTGGAAAAGAGAGTCCTCAATGGAATAATGAATAATTACCATGCAACTTCAAGATTTTTGCCTTTACTCTTGCATAATGGTTGTTTTTCTGCTGCACACAATTAATTAAGAACTAAAACAATTTTATGAATTCCAATGCACAAAATGATTACACTAGGGTTTAGACTTGAAACTTCAGCACAAATGCATGCAGCACCAATATATTCCTGTAGCCCTAATGCACAGCATTACCCCTCACTATTTATGTTGTCGTGAAAAAAATGGCCAGCTGGATTATTTTATTGCCTGGTGCATAAGACATTGTTTTGAGAGATTTATCAGTTACATTGTGAAGAAGTGATTGGTTTAGGTTGTATTTGTTTCAACTGGCAGAGAAGCCACTCACACAGAGTAAACATGACTTTTCGGTAACAGGTTTGGAATCAACTCATGAATAACGACAGCAATGGAAAAGCAGTGCTTGCAACATTTGGCAAGATGTTTGAGAAATTGGCTTACAGATTTGCTTAATTCTTAGTATAAAATAGTTGTTTCCTGTTTTAGTGGCATTGTATGACCAAAAGATAACCACACTGTGATTTGGTATTTGCAGAGCTCAGTTTAAAAACGAAGTCATGAAGCAGACTGCTGTACTGCAGAACAAATGCTGCTTCAGTCATCATTTCCCAAGTTAGCTTCTTCTAATCAGAACAGGTTATAATGGAAATAGCATCAAATTTGATTATAAAATAAGATGCCTGCTACTAATTTTGGCCTTTTTTTAAAAGAAAATATTTCAGCCAATTATATGACCTTTGAGTTTTGTACTAAAAAATCAGTCATGTGGATTGTGCATGGTTCAAATGCAGCTGTTTTCTCTGCTCTCTGTGGCATAATGTTGATGACACGAGTTCTGTCTCTGCCTACGAGTCTGGAAAGGCAGATTTGCTACTAATTCTGATTAGAGGGAGGCGTCCATAGTGATGAGAGAGTAAAACAGAAAATATGGGAAGATCAAGAATGAGGAATTTAAAATGGAACCCCCTAGACAAAGAGCAGAATCACAGCAGAGAACCAGCAGAAAAATGGTGTAATTGTGTGAGTACCACCATGCCCATTTCCTTGTGTGATCTCATGTTAAGTGATAGTATGGAATTAGTTACAACATGCAATCCAAACAGCTTTTTTGAGAGGATGAGAGAAGCCTCATCTGTGAAAAGCCTGAAACAGCTCATGAGGAAACACAAGGAAAATATGTTGTGATGTCATTGCTTCTAAAATCAGTCTTCCTGCTTTTGATAGAGCATCCCCCTCCCTTTTTTTTTTTTTTTTTTTTTTTTTTTTTTTTTTTTTTTGGTTCTCTGACTACAAGTTTCCTATTGAGTAAAGCTTAAGGTCATTCTTGAGTTACTTTCCTGATGACTCACAGAGGCATAGCCTCAAGGCTTGGGTCGTGTTGCAAGTGTTCAAACTGCCCTGGCTCTGTGTTACTGGGGTAGTGTTTAGATGCTCTGGGGTTGGAGAATGATGACATGTGACAATGGGAAAGCTGTCTGACTTTGGCTTTGCACAGTGCAAACAGCAGGCATTTCAAAATAACAGCCTGACATTTTGTCCTGCACAAGAAGTCACATGTACATAGGTGAGGTCTGTAGCTGTGCAAGCTCAGCTGTAAGCACAGAATGAAACAATTGGAGAAAAAGCAGGACTAATTTGCAAAGCACTGGAGCCACATAATGCTGTAGGAAAGAGTAATTGATTAAAAGTGTGAAAATAAGTCTGCCTTGCAGTTTCTAACCAGTGTTTCTTGGGCTTCTCTCTGCAAGATGGCCCAGACTCAGCCTGCTGTTGCAAGTCAGTTCCCCCTTAGGGTTCTCTTAATAAATCCCTATAGTATGAGGCAGAATGTGGCCTTCCGTATAGAGACTGGGCTTATTTATCTTCTTACAACTCCCTTCCCCAGGCTGCAGTAAGGTTGAAAAACCTTGCTTCTGTCACAAACTCTGTTGCAGCTCGTGTCGTAGGGAGGAGGACATTTTTGAGCAGTCACTAGGAAATGAGAGCTTTGAAGTTCCTTCCTGAGTCTGACTCCTAGATATATTTCATTTGGAAGATCACAAAGGAGAATCTTTTAGAAGGGAAATGGCTACTTAAAAGCATGCTTAGCACAGGACAGTGAGTTTACACAGCGATATTCATCTGTTGTTCTAACAGATGAATATCATCTGTGCTAACTGTTAAGCACTTCTGTCCTTGGAATCACACTCCAGTCACTGGTTCCTGTGAATATGAAATGACTGAATCAAGCAGGGGAGGTCAAAACGCTTCTTGTATTGAAAGTCTTGTAAACTTTTGTTAGCTTAGAAGAACAAACTTCCAGAGTTCTTGAGAGATGGCTTTGGAGACATGTGGAAGCTGTTTGAGTTGCCTGCTGGTACCTCTTGCACTTTGGAGTATTGTTGTGAACATCCTCCTATACTTTCCAAACGGGAAAGCTCTGCATGCTGCCAGTTACCAGCTCCCCAACCATGAGTGGTATTTTGAAGGGATCTGTTTCTCAGGTGTGATGGTAAGTGCTCGGTCTATGGATTTTTAATGAATTGCATTCTACTGCAAATAATCTTGAGTAACTCTTCAGAAATTGCTTTTAAAACAGAGTATATGGATTACTTCAACAAAAACCACTGCAGACAGAAAAACTCAAATCAAACTGAAAAAAATTTAGCATACTGAATGACAAGTTGTGTATGTTATTAAGTGCAAATGACTTTGCAGGATGTGTTGGGGTTTTTTTCTGCTGTCTTTTTGTTTATTTGTAATTTATGCTTGTAGTATGGAGGAAAACACTATGTTGATTTAATCACCTGTGGAGGTTGAATTAGAGCTCTTTTAGCAAATAAAAATAAAAGCTTCTCATGATGGTTCAGATGCTTTTAAGAGCTGTATGCAATCCACTATTTAGAAGACTGAACAGAGTTCACAATGCTTCAGGTAGTACTGTTGTCAAACTAAACACAGGGAATTGTCTCACTGTGATTAGCATAGTAGGATTTTCCCTGTTACATTCGTAATATGCTCATCTGCAGTGATAAAATACCATGGAGTTGCCATGTTACTGTTCATGAGGTTCACTATGTTCATAAAGAGCTGTAGCCTCAGGAACAGAAAGCGGTTATGCGATCAAAGTGCATTGCACACAGTGCTTAGAAAGGGTTTATCTGCATAAGTGAGGGTTTTTTTATGAAGGTGCTGAACTGTTATTAAAACATTAGACAGTCTTGAAATTGTGTATTCTCTTTAAAGCAGAAGGAAAACCTTCTGTTCTAGCAGAAGAAAAGAACTACAAGGCAGAGGATTCAAACAGAAAAACAATTGCAAACATATGAAAAACTTAACTGCAACAGTGATACTGATATTTTGAAGCATTTTTAGCCTTAAGATTATTACCAATTTATTACAAATGCATTTATCATTCTGTTACAAACCCGTCAGCAGCATGTGAAAGGATAGTGTTGTGATTCAGGAATATTCTTTTCTCATACTTCCCTTTTCAAATCTGTGCCTCTCTAAATGGCAGTTTGTTGTTCTGGAGCCCAGATCCTATTTGTCAAAATTATTCTAGGATCAGGCTTAAATAATCCAGTAGTCTGAAAAAATCAGTATGGATACTTGACAAACAAATGAAAGTCCAGGTGAATTTAATCAAAAGTTTGCATTACAGACTTTTTCTAGCATACGTGTGGTGGTAAGGAAGGCAATTCCCTGATTTGTGTGCCTGTGTCAGCAAGAAGGTGTTGAAGTGATGTATTTGTATCAATAAAATACCCTTCTTTTCACTGGTATTAATTCTTTTGCTTGCGAACTAGGTTTTATTGTTTCAGCTTCATTGGTGTAGCTGTGCCCAAGCTCGTAGCACTTTACTGTGATGGGAGATGCTGTATTCTTGTCTTTCAAGTACAAGACACAAGTACAGCTGCAGCCTACTAAAACCACTCCAGGTCCATGTGTGCCTTGAGTAATTGTGTTGTCCTATGGATCAGCACTAAAATATCAAGACAGCAGAAGAGATGCAGTCCCTGCCTTCCAGAAATGAAGGAGGCTTTGGCTTAGTATCTGCAGTCATCCCACTGACCTTATGACATCCTCTTACAGATCCTTCTTTTGGCAGCAATTCTGATAACGCTGGAGTGTAGTGTGTTCTATCGGTGCTGCCAGAGTGAGAGCTGTAACAAAACCTACAGGGTGAGTCTGTGTTTTATTTCTGTGCTTTTATCTCCTTCGCTTTTGTTTCTAATGCCTTCCCACTCCTGTGCTTCCAGCACATCCTGCTGCCCTCTCCACTGCTGGTTTCACTTCCTTTCACAGAGGATTCTAAATTGGGTTGCAAGGTCACAGAAAGTGTAATTTCTTTCTTCTGAAGTATAAGCAGGATGAAAGAAAATTAGACACACACTTCCCCCAAATCCTTGTAAAATAAAATAAGAACATAGAATGAAGCACACCAGCTAAATATCTTCATCTCTTTGCCTGTATTATTTGGAAGTGGGGTTTTTTTTCAGAAATTACTCAATGCACACTATCTGGGA
This sequence comes from Chamaea fasciata, assembly GCF_029207755.1. Classification (NCBI taxonomy): domain Eukaryota; kingdom Metazoa; phylum Chordata; class Aves; order Passeriformes; family Sylviidae; genus Chamaea; species Chamaea fasciata. The sequence continues at coordinate 20,669,559 of NW_027094096.1, read as the reverse complement.
TGCAGACATATTTAATACATGGTTGTGTTCCTCTGGTATTCTGGGAAACAACTTTACAAAAATGCAAGTTTAAAAACCCCACCCAAATAATGTATAACTTACAGTTGTAGAACTGTCTTAAAGTCTGTGTTAATCTTTTTTTTGTGTGTGTGTTCTTACTATTCTTTACTTGCTATTTTTCTGTCTGAATTTTGAAGACTGGGAAAATCAAATGTGAATTTCAGCCCCAATGAAGTAGTTAGACAGACTGAATGATCATATTTGCTGTTGACACTATCCCCACAACATAATACTTATCTCTCTCTTTACTTCAGAGTTTTATTTCTATTGTGCTAGCCCTGCTTGGAATTGCCTTCTCAGGATACAGCTGCATCATTTTTACCCTGCATTTGATTCAAGGCCCTTTCTGCAATTCATCAAGTGGATGGAATTATATTTTCAAAGACACTGCTGGGGGGTAAGAAACATTGGTGTAACTCTTCTGGAAGAAATTGTTTATCAAATCAGTAGTCAGAAACATTCTTCTTACTTCAGTCTGGTGTTTCTCTAATAGGTACCTCACAGACTACCCTGCCTGGTCTAAGTGCACAGAACCTGCTAACATAGTGGAGTGGAACATCATTTTACTCTCGATTTTAATAGCTCTCAGTGGATTGCAGTTGATTATCTGCATCCTCAAGGTGGCCGCTGAGTTGAAACGAACACTCTGTGGAACCTATTCTGTTTTTGGGCAGGTAACAAAACACCTGAGGTTAATTTTTTCAGCATCTCCTTGTCACTGTAGCTTCAGCAATTTCTCTCAGTTGGGGACCTATCCTTTGGGTCTATGCATTCTCTATGTTACTGCGGGGTTTTTTTCCCAGAGAATATGTACTGATAATACATTTGTTTGTTTTGATTAATCCACTAATTTCCTGTGGTGTACAGAGGTTGGTGGCTGCTCACTCTGACCTTCAAGACTAGGACTGAGAAGAAAAAAAGTAGTTAGGAAATTAACACTGATGCCAAGTCCATTACTCTTATGTTAGCAGAGGTTTCTGAGCAGCTTTGTTCTAATATTCAATTTACAGACGTTCTTACTAATGTGTGGCTTTCACAGCAATGATGAGAAAGATTAACACTTTGTTTTTCACTTGCAGGCTGGTGTTCTCTGAAAACGGCAAGGAAATTGTTGCTGCTTCTCTCCCACCCCCGGAAAAGGAGGGAAATGGCCTCTCCATAATCCATAGCAGTAGATTTGAGTGCTACAAAGGAAAATTAAAACCTTGTCTTGAATCTGTCAAGCTTCTGTATTTTGGATGAAGTATATTTGAACTATCTGACATCTACATTTTTCTTCACCTGTCCTGTTGCTCCTGGCAGGGACACTTCATTTTTTTACCCTCCAACTTGTTGTGACAACAGGGATGTTTGAATACGTGGAACTGCTTTTGTATTGAAATAACTTTTTTTTTTTTAATAAACTGCTATAAAACTGCTTGTGTACTCCTTGTCATTGCTCAGAGCATATGACTGTTTGTTGTTCTGAAAGGGCCTAATTCAAAGCCCAGTAGGGGGTTATTAGTGCACTGAGTGAAGCCATGATTTCTAAATGAATTAATTTTAGTTACAGACAGACCGTAATGGCAATAGAGGGTAGAGCCTACCCTGCTCCTTCCATCTTAGAAGTTCTTAGCTGCAAAAAGCAGTTACTGAAAAAAGTCCACCAAGTCTTCCTGTGGTAAAAAAGGCACCTAGGCCTGATTGACATATTAGACACACAGGTCTGAACTCAGCTGTGCTAATTGGTATATGCTAATAGCTGCATTGAGTTTCTTTTCACTTTATACTTAAAGGCAAACTTTTTCCTTTTAGTCAAGTATGATGTGACTTGAGGGAACATGTGAGGGAACCTTGTGAGCTCCCAATACTAGCTTATTAATATTTTTCCAAGTATCCTGACCTTGCTACAGTGGAAGGCTAATGTTCTTGACAATAATGATCAGATGAAAAAGAATAATACGTTTTAAATTAGCAGGTAAAAGGTATTTTTACTTTCTCAGTAATTATTTTTTCATTCCCAGTGAAAATTCAGGGATTCACAATGAAATGGACACCTGGGTCGTTTGCAGATGCATGGGCAGCATTTGGCTGTATTTAGCACTCCTGTTTTTAGACAAGGAACACCCAGAGGAAAGAGAAAAATGTATTTCAGACTTGCAGTAATGCAGGTATCCCTATTACATCAGAACTAGTGGGATTCAGGTACACTGTCATCAAATACTATACACTGTTAGAAATGCAAACCCTACAATAAGCATCAGCTTTGGGTAAATTATTTAGAAAAAAGTAGAATATATCAGTAATTTAATTCTGTTTCAAGACAATATTGAGATTTTTGCCTTCATATTCTTTTATCAGATTGTTCTGAATAGCTGATTTCTTCCTGTAGGATTTCAAGAATGCATCTAAAATTTTAATTAAGATGCAAGAAGTAATAAAGTAATTAATGATATTAAAGGGCTAGTCCTTTTGGAGACGGTTCAAGGTGGAATGGATTGTCAGAGGTGCATGATACAAAGACAATGATAAAATGAGGACTGTGTCATTGTACATTTGTTTTTCTCTGGCCTTAAATATGTGACATCATTTATCTTAAATGATAGTCCTGCATTTTTATGATTTGTGGATGTTGTTTGTGGACAAAAGGAAAAGAAAGAAAACTTATAAATCAACTGAACTCCTACCAAACATCTCAGAGAATCTTGCTGATATTTTGCCTGCACACTCCAGATCTGTCTTTAATTTCTCATTTTTTTTGTGTGATTGTGTCTGGTAAATTTACATTTCCACTCTGTCACAGACACCTCTTAATTTTAGGGCTTAAATTAAATAAAGAAACATGTAATGTAGTCCTTGTCGAACTTCCTGATCCTGCAACCCTTTTCACCCATAATTCAGAATCTTGCATGTCCATTGCCATAGCCAGATTCAACTGCGGCTTGGTGGTTCAGCTTTTAAAGGGGCAGTTTATTAATTTGAAACTGTTGTTAAGAATACTAAGGGCTAACACTGGGTTGTAGTTCCAAATTTTATGGTCAATTTCATGCATGGCTTTTGGATGTAAGGCAAAGTCAGCCTTGATCTAATCTAAGTCCTGATTCAATCCCAAGTACTTTGTCTTTAAAAAGAGGCGCAATGAGCTGTACCTGGTAGCAGAATCAAGATTTCTATATAGAATTTTAATTAACTGGCTTGAAATCTAGACATAACCAATGATCCTGATGGTGGTGTTGAGGCAATATGACCATCCAGCTGCAGAACACAGACCTCGAACAACAAGAGCAGGGAGAAGCGGCCCTCGGGGCCAGGACAAGGCTTGCCCCATGTTGGAATGTGAGAAGCCCTTCATTGTGCAAGACTTCCTGAACACGAAATGTGTGTCCTGCCTGCTGAAATCCCCACATAAAACATTCCAGGCACAAGAGGAAGAAAGCTGCCAATTTGAGTTTAGAAACTCCTGGCAGAGGAGAGTTAGTGCTGAATCTGCAGTAAGTTTGTTATTTGTCCCCTACAGCCAGCGCGTTTTGCCAGAGTTTCAGGATTCTCTGTCTGGAACAGTAATGCCATTCACTTCAAAGACTGCAGCTGGAAATCATTGTAGACACTCAGTTTTGTAGTAAGATACTGTGGAGCCCCATCCACACCTTTGCATTTTTGGGTATGTTAATAGTTGTGTAGGTAAAAGTGACTCCTGCTGAAGTACAGTTTCCTTATTGCTCCCAATCTGGATAGAGGGGTTTTCCACACAGAGTGGCAGAGGACAAATGAAGCTGCACTGGCTCTTTGAAGGGTGTTTAACCACAGAAGTTTGCAGGCAGCCAGAGCAGCAGCATGGGCAGCAGGCAATGGGCACGCATCATTCAAATGTGGGAATTGTGAAATGTTGGGGGCTCAATTCAGCCTCACTGTGTGATCTTATTGAGACCTTTTGTCAGAATATTCCATCTGGGGGGTTGTTTTTTCTTTTCTTTCAAGGAAAATTTTTGACGTAAAATACTGACTTTGTCTTTTCAATGCAGTTTTGGGGATTTTAAAAACAGTCAGAGTATTTCAGCATCATCAATATGAGAAATGAGGAACTATGTTTTAAAACAATAAAGGGATATTCATGACCCCAAACTGCAGACTTGTCATTTAACCAATTAAATAGTGTCTTTTTGTTTAGGTCCTGAGAGAAGTTCCTGCTTTTCAGACACCCTCTGAAGATAATAGAGACTTGAGAAACTGAGGTACTTTGGTCAGCTTTTTGAGTTCCTTTAGAAAAAGATGAGAGGAGTGTGCTCAGCCATACAGATAAACTGAGTTTGGGGGAAGTCCGATTAAAAGCAGGAGTGGAAAATATTGCCCGTCAGAAGTTTTTGTTGTATTTTTATATAACAAAAACATTCAGTTCTTTTGCAAATCAAGGAAGAGTAATTTAGAGTATCCAGGGATGTAAGGCAAAGTAAAACTTACATTTTTTACCCTCAAAAAATGTGGAGATTTCAAGAGTGTTGCCTGTGTGGTTTTTTCTCTTCCTCTATCAAATGGAAATCTGCACAAAAATAAATCGAAAAGCTACATACGCACAAACAACTTATTTATTAAGGAATGTATTAAGGAATTACTTTGAATTTAAGGATTTTATCAGGAGATAAAATTTTCTCATTTTTACCTCACTTAATTTACAAATGGGGCATATGCAGCCCAGATAAGCTGATCTTTCCACTGCACTATTTATCTTCATCCACGGAAAAGGAAAAAAAATCCCTACAGAAATAATTTTGAACATGTGACATCAACCTGTAAAACTCCAGAATTTCATCATAGATTCAGGCATATTTCAAAATCTCACCTTTGGCTTTGTCATTTAGAGAGAAGTAGAGTCCTCCATTTAATCCAGATGTGTAGAAATGTGAAGAAATTAAATATTCTGACAGTGCCTGCCAGGAATAGCGATTAAAATTGGCAAATTATCTTATACCATGGTCTTGGTGAATAAGACTTAAATTTTTATGTCACTAAATGAAAACTGCTATACTTTAGTTATATTTTGAATCTTAGTCTTCTATCCAAAACAATATTTTTTCTGACCAATATTAAAGTAGTTGCAAAGGGTATCCTGCTTATTACAGATAATTTTAAGTTGACATTCAATGGCAAACTGTAATACTAATTTAGAATGAGTGTGACTGTTTCAGTGCTCAGAGCACAGATGACATTTTTTAAAAATTCCAAAGTGAATGAGAACACGTATTTTTAATAGAAGTTTACAGGTGGCTTTGTATGACTAAAGTTTCAGACACAACCACATTGTAATGGATATAAACTCAAAAGAAGTGCCATTGCAAACTTTAGTTAGGTGGTTTTAAAGTGTTCCATGTTTAAGGTCCAATTTTGTTCTTATTTTTCAGCAAAACCAATACAAAATGTTGACAGAACTCGAATACAGCAAAAGAAGCCTTTGGCACTGGGTAGTGTGCCAACAGTTAAGATTATCTGGATCTAACATTTTTAATCATTGAAGAATGTAGCTTATCCTGTCTGGCAACAGACTAGGAGGAAGATAACATGGAAGGGTCATTTTGTGGAATTTCTGAGCCTCATTTCTGCAATACTAAAACCACTTGGAAAGGGGATGCAAACCTCCCCACCTCCATCCACGAATGGCTGGTACTTTCCATCTCTAGCAGTATGTGCCACACTTTGTGCTAAAACTCCACTTCTAAGGGAATTGTGGTGGGTAGCAGAGCTAACCCAAGCACTGGTGGGCACACAAGTCCCAGTGATCTCAATCCTCCCTTTTCTGCTTGTGCCACGTCAGTTTGGTGGTATGAACAGACAGGAGCAGGCACAGTTTGTGCTCCTTGTGTCAATGCAGAGCAGATACATAGGGGAAAAGTGTCAGAACTTTTCACAGTGTGCTTGAGAAATTGCGTTCTTGTGCCACATATCATAGGATTATTTTCTCAGTAGTACACAAGCTGTAGAGAGAGTGATGAAGATAGTGAAGAATGTAATGAAGTTTAAGTCTGTAAATCCATTTAAATCTGCTTTCAATTCAGTGACAAGTTTGACAGTCTATGACAATCTGAGTGCTAATTTGTGTGATTGTAGGTTGGCAGAAATGGAAAAAAATTTCTTTGTTTTTCTGAACTTACCAGAATCTTTTATTTGCTCTTGACACACAGAGACATTGTGCAATTGCTTTTATTGTGTTCACAAAAGCAAACAGGAGCAGGGAGGGGGAGGTAAGGATGTGGGGAGTGGGAGAGATAGGAACATATAAAAGGAAATTTCTTGTGCCTGTCCTGTGTTTTTATTTCGTGTTTTCCAGAAGGTCTGTGAATGCAAAATGAAGCTATTTCTCCTAAGCTGCTTGCTGGTTTCTTGCTGTTGCCAAGCTGGGGCGGTGAACCGGGAGTACTTTATTGGAATTACAGAAACTGTCTGGAACTATGCTCCTGGCAATGCCAATGCCATCTCTGGACAGCTTTTTGCAGAGGAAGAGTAAGTAAAACTGGTTGAGTTTTATTTTACAACTTCATCTAGTTTAGACACCAGGGCTGTACTGAAAACCTGGTGAAGGCAGTGAAATGAGACTTATTGGTGTCAGTGGATTTCCTGTCAGACAATAAGGGAATTTTTTCTGGCTTGCTTGAGAATTACATTCCAATGTTCTGCTGATTCAAAGCATTAGAATATGCAGTACAGTGTAAATTTGTAGTAATGAAATATCTACTAAGTAGACACTAGAGTAAGACCCTGAATATCTAATGGTGTTTAATTTTGAATGTCTAAGGTGCTAGTGCTGAAGAAATAATTTTTGTTTTTAAAGACAGAACCTTGACAAATTTAAAACTTTCCTACTGAGCACAGGTTTCCTTTTTAGTTATTCAGTGTTGGCAGGGACGGTTTTCACTGGTGCAAAAGCACAGCTAGGTATTTCCACACACTGTGAAGGAGCTGGATTGCTCGTTACAAGGCAAAGAGAGTCCTGTGCAGAGTGAGAGTAGTAAGTAGGCTGAAGATACGTAGGGTGAGGAGGAGGGAAGCACTCTGGAGGTCTGAATAATCAATAAAGAAAATCCAGATATAAAAGACATCAGAAAAATATTTGAGAGAGGGGAACTGTTCCTTTCTTCTCTTTTTTCAGTGCCTTTGAAATCAAATAGGACTATATCAAAGCAAAAACAATGATGAGAGAAATCAGAAATCAGAAAAATCTCAGAAATGCAGTTCTCATTTAGTCTGTGGATGAGGGATTACAAGATTTCCTGTGGTTTGTTTTCATTAGTGAGAGCCTTAGCCATAACCTGCCACTCGATCAGGTGTGAGATGAAGCAGTCAGCTTTTTATTTTTTTCCACTCACAAACTTCATGAGGTGTAAGACACTGCCAGGGATTTAGCAGGCTGGTAGTTCTGATTGGGGGTGGAAACAGGGTGTATTGTCTGAGAACTGCAGAGCTGTGTTGTTATACAACAAACCATTACTGTTCACTGCACTTTCACTGCTTTTCTCTGGCCAATGGTGACCTGCAGCATGCTACATTAATTTCAGGTTTTCATTGGTTGTATGCCTTCAATGGAGCCGGTCCCTTGTATTATACTTTTCAGTTTCAGCTTCTCTGATTCCCCTGCTCCTCCTCAACCCTTTAAGGGGCTGTGCTTGTGCAGAGATTGATGTTTATAGGGGCAGAAAAAAGCACAGTGCAGAAGGAATACTCTACAACTAAGTGGTAGCTGTTTAAATGGTCCAAGAAGAGCCATACCATATATATTTCATTTAGGTTGCAGCTCAAAAGCCTCATGTACTCAGAACTATAGTAACTGAGCCTTTGCTCCCCAAGTGGAGCTCTGGACTGGCATTTTAATTACACTTCAGACCTGCGCTTGCCAAGGTACTTACAATTCCTTCCCCATACACTCCAACGATACTCCACCTGATAGAAAATGCTTTGCATTTTTGGGCAGTATTAACTCATTTCACCACAAGGCTTGCATGTAGTTGCCCACAGAGCTGCAGAGGCCTGGTCTTTATTTGAGACTATTAATTCAAAACCATGCTACAGATGCATTTGTGTATTTTCTTTACAGGCAGGCTGAAGTCTTTCTCAAAAGAGGACCACACAGGATAGGAAGCACTTACAAGAAGGCTATCTACGTTCAGTATACCAGTCATTTATATGATGTGATAGTTGACAAACCTTCCTGGCTAGGTTTTTTAGGTCCTATAATTAAGGGAGAAGTTGGAGATTCCATTACTATTCACTTGAAAAACTTTGCTTCCAGAAACTACACACTGCATCCACATGGGGTAAGATACACAAAAGAAAATGAAGGTAAGCTTGATTCCATTCTGTGCCAGAATTTATCAAAAGTTAATTGTCCCTCTGAGTGTAAGTTGTATTCTTCCATCAGAGAGAAGACTGGTCAAGTAAAAAGAGATTTAAATTAAAACAGGATCAATTTAAAATAGGAGCTAAGTTTGAAAATTTTTCAAGAGTGAAATACAAAGCCAAAAGTGGAATTTGTGAAAAAGGCAATTTTAGATCAACATTTTACCTGAAAGTAGAGTGTTTGTGTTTCAACCAAAATAAGGGTAAAAAGGTATATAAGAGATTCAGGTGTGGAGGATAGATAAAAATTTGATGCTGTGAGGAAGGCATTGTTAACAATAATAATGTACTGATCCAAATTCTTAACACTAAATTTGTGTTTATGGTATATAAGATACACAAGAGTTGCTTAAAATGGAGAAACAGATAGTGCTTAGTTATTCATTTTCATTACGAGTAGTATGTGCCTTGGTAGAGACACACTCTGTGGGATCAGAACAGTGCATTGTGTAGCAGTATGCAAACTTTTCAGATTGCAGCAACACCTATATTCCTTCAGGGCATCTGCAATTTTTTAGAACAGTTTCCCAGATTAATATTTAACAAACGTTTTACAAATATTTGAATCGTTATCTTTTTACGAGAAGTACATAATCCCCTCCAAATAAATTAAGGACTAGGTTTAATGGGCCATTAATCGGAGAACTCCTATGGACTTCAAAGGCAGATGAAAAGATTCCTAAAGAGAAAGAAAACATCTACTCATCTGATTCAAAAGTTGTGGGGTATTAACATGTATTCGAATGTTCAGTCCATTCTACTGCAGCCTGTAGTCAACTTCCAGCACCGCAGGTGCTCTCCTGACAGCCCATTGTGGATGTGTTGTGCTAATGGTGTGGAATTCTTCAGGTGCTTTTTATCCTGACACCACCAAAGATTTGCAAAAGAGAGATGATGCTGTGGAGCCTGGAGGCCAGTACACATACACATGGGACGTGACAGAAGATCAAGGTCCAGCAAAAGCAGATGCAGACTGCATAACCAGGGCTTACCACTCCCACATAGATGCTCCAAGAGATGTTGCCTCAGGGCTTGTTGGGCCTTTAATAATTTGCAGGAAAGGTAAACCATAAATAAATAAGTGAGTAAATAAATACATATACAAGATGATTGATAATTATCATTAATAAATATTAGTGAAATAACTTCCTGGAAGAGAAGATTACGATTGATTTTGAAATAACTGCTTTTGGTTTTCTCAATCAGCTGCCTTCAATAGTGTAGGAAGTAGTGTAATTTTGTGTATGAGAATAAATATAATTTGCAGATTACTTTGTTCACAAATCCATATGAGTGAGATGTGCTATGCTAGAAATGTGCAAGGAATTCTAAATACTGATATAAGAAAGAGATTAATATGCAATATTTATTCACAGTAATTCTATAGAACCTGTCAAAAGGGATTTTTGTTTCCTAAGTGTGTCTGTAAGTTTATGCATACAGTCATGCTCAAGGAAAGTGTCAAAACATGAAGTAAACAGGGTCCAGCCCTACTGAATCTACAGTTAAAACTTACGAAAAAAGTCACGTCAATTACCAAAGATTTTGAATATACCACTTTATTTTTCAGATACAATGAATAGGGACAGTGATCAACACTTTGATGCTGAATTTATCCTTATGTTTTCTGTGGTGGATGAAAATCTCAGTTGGTATCTAGAGGACAATATCAGAACATACTGTTTTGAGCCTTCCAAAGTGGACAAAGATGATGAGGACTTCCAGGAAAGCAATAAAATGCACTGTGAGAGAATATTATATTCATGTTGCTTGTCACTGACATCATGAAGTAATATTTTTTTGTCTGGTCTCTTTTAAAGATGAATTGCAGATTTTTTAAAATTGGAGATTTTTCTTAGAGGATTAAGACAGATTCTTTAAAATAAAAATAAAAAAATTAAAAAGTGATGGCAATTATTATACAGTCAAACCTTTGGAGTTGTGATATAAAATTCTTAGGGGCCAAGAACCTCTTTCCCCGTGTCATTTTCCCAGGGACTCTAAACAGCGTTGTGTTACTTTTGTTCTGTTTCTTAGTTCAGAGCTCTGTTCTATAATTTCAAAGTTTAGAGAAACAGTTTTTACTGTTAGTGTAAACAAGATACCTCTGTCTCTGGCACATATTCCAGAATGATAGCTATGTAGAGAAAGCATGTGTATGATACTGGCAGTGATTTTTCAAAGGTGTGGAGCTTTCTTTAGAAGCTCTTTCTAAAGAATAGAGCAGTGGTTGTATGATACCTGCATTTGAAGAAAAAATTCTAAGGTCTGTGAAGTTAACTGCAATAAACAACATTTATTTTAGCAATCAATGGGTACATGTATGGATACCTCCCAAACCTCACAATGTGTGTGGAAGATAAGATAAAATGGCATCTTTTTGGCATGGGTAATGAAGCTGATATCCATTCAGCCTACTTTCATGGACAGACCTTAATAGAAAGGCATCATCGAGTTGACACCATCAGCCTCTTCCCAGCCACATTCATTGATGCTGTCATGGTACCAAGGAGCCCTGGGGAATGGCTGCTCAGCTGCCAAGTGAATGACCATATTGAAGGTACAGTACAAGTTTCCGCGATCAGAATTTTTTTCAGCTTGAGCTAAGTAAGAGTTTATTGAGTCACTCTTGCAGGGCTCTTGACCTGGTGATATGCCAGGCAATATTGTCCTCTAGGTAACAAAACTCTCAGAGCATTTGAAATGCCTACAAGTGCATTAGGTGAGTTTGAGCCTGTAGCCATGGGAATCAAGGGATTCTTTTTTCTAATGGACATCATCATCAGCTGGCAGTAATTAGCACCGCTTGCATTTTTGCAAGCCTCACCTTTGGGAAAAAAACCAGCATGATGTTTGCCTCTTGCTGGAGATAACTAACCACGATTTTCTGTTTGCCAACAAAACAGTTGGGGCTCACTCCATGTTTGACAAGGGGCACAGGAGAGGCAGGCTAACTTGCCTGCTGAAAAAGACATGTTCTGGAAAGTGCATGCATGAATAAGCAGAGGTGTTCTTTTCTCTTCCCTGTATTATCCTGTATTTTCAGTTTTAATAGCCATATAATATACTTAGAAGCTAATTCCACGCTTTTGAATGATCTATATTCCTGTGAGAGATGTAATTTGTCACAGAAGTGGGAAAGAACACAGAATTGAAAATCATTCTCCAAGATTTGAAAACTCCAAAATAAAAAGAAGTATGTAACCTACAGATTCAACTAAACAGAGGTTCCAAGCTTTATCAGATCAAGCAACATCCTGATATGGCTGAGGCATCCTGGCCAAGACTTAAATCCTACAACTTGGCCTGGTTTATAGCTGTAAAAAGGCTCTCTTCACTATATTATTTGTATCTCCAGCAAGCAGATTTGCTAACTGATTCTGTTTGGATGCAGACTTGGGAGTTCCACAAGCAAGCTGTTGATTACATTTAGATGGAGGATGGTCAGTCTGGTAACATCTGACCTTGGCTGAATTTTTCACTGACAGCACTGTGTGCACTCTACCCTAATTTTCTCTGCCACGCCAGTGGCAGCTTTACAAGCGAAATGCCCTTTACCACACCTGTCTGCCTGCTGTAGATACCACAGCTGTGTTTCTATATCCTAGCTTAGCTGGCATGCCTTCCTTTATAGCTTTCATCTTCCACTTTGTGATTTGCATATCCATCAGTGGTGTGGGAATTGTCCAGGGAACAGAAGATCTGTTGGATGCAGGGAAAGAGAAAACAAAATGCAATTCCTTCTCCCTAGGTTTCTCTACCTCTTTTTTTCCCAGGTGGTATGCAGGCCCTTTTTAAAGTAGAAGATTGTAAGAAATCCACAGCAGGTCACACTGAGAGTACAAAGATAAGACAGTACTTTATTGCTGCTGAAGAGATCATCTGGAATTATGGCCCATCTGCAGTGAACCATTTTACAGGACAAGAATTAATCCTTGACAGGTAAATGCCTCTAATTAAAGAATTTTTATTTTCCAAGCAGAATTGATGTAAGCATGCTAAATAAGGTAAGCCATATGGCAGAACTGACTTTTAAGCAGAATTGCTCATTGTCCTCATCTGTGCTTAAATATTAATGCTAGAATAAATACCAGACCAAATTAGGTAATTTGTTTTCCTGGTAATCTTACCTTAAATTTTGCAGCTACGTTAGTCATTTCATTGGGATTAATTATTATGTCATACATAGGCTGTTACTCCTGATTATTCAAGATGGTTGATTATTCTGAATTAGGGAACAAAGTAGGAGTTCATGACCATTGTCTTAGATGATGAAACTCATGCTAACAGTGTCTCATCTAGGAAATATGAGATAGCTTTGCCCTTTGAACGGTGTTTACATATTTAAGAACTGGATCAATTCACAGAATACATTGATTCCTCAAATTTTTCATCTGTGACTTAAAGCATACTTACCTTTTCCACAAGCAACGAGGCACAGTTCATTGTTTGAATAGTGTTTGGAAAACACTGAAAGGTCCTTTCTTAAGGAGCAGAAGTATAGGCTGAATCTTCTCATTTTGTATATACATGTTACATATTCTTGGTGTTCCTATCTGCTCCTGTTGAATTTTTGTAACTTCTAATTAAGAGTAGAGTAAACTCAAGGTTATGAAATGTTGACTAGAAAACACTGTCAGTGAGTCTCTAAACATACTGGCTTTGTACAGCACAGTGGCTTTTTCTTAATGAGAAGTTAGTGAAGGATAATGGATTCCTGCACATCTTCTGCAGTACTGCATATAAATGTGTCACCATACCACTGAAAAGAAACCCAAAAGACAAACTCAGCATGTCATACCTCAGAAAACAGAGTTGACGTCCGACTGCCTTTATACACCTGAGCATTTTGATTTGAAGTGTTTGCATCTATTGCAATTTCTTTTACACAGTGAATCTCACATCTTTTTTGAACAAAGTGAGACGAGAATTGGTGGCTCCTACAAAAAAGCAATTTACAAAGAATACACAGATGGTTCTTTCACTGAACATAAAAAACGTCTTGCAGAGGAAGCACATCTTGGGCTCCTAGGTGAGAGAATCTAAAACTTTTTCATGCCAAAGATTTATGAGAGTAAACAGTCACTTCCACTAGGTACTGAACAGAGCCCCCACCTCCAAGGAGAAGCCCTTAGTTTTCCCTGCCTCCTGCAGTCACTAATACCTGTGGTTTCCCCCAAGGTGTAAAGCTCTTGAATGCAACACTGTCATGATACCCAGCTTCCCTGTAGGAGCATGCCATGGTCTCCAAAGGTCAGGCACTTAATTACAAGACCAGGCTAGGCAGATCTAGTCCTATTGATAACCTTGCTGCTCCTGGCATGGGTTGGTGCTAATGTCTCCAAATCCCATTCCAAAGGGAGCTGTCCTGAAAGTTGCCGGGCCTCCACATGAACTGGGGTATGTTGCTGCTGGGCTGTCGTGTGATTCAGGCCATTTGCCAGGGACCTGGTCTGTGGCCACAGAGGCCCAGGGGCATTCCTTGTGCAAGGGAAAAAGCAGCCAGCCACTGAATGCCTTAAGCTCGTGGTGACCTGTGCACCATTTGATAGAAACATCCTGTAATTAGACCGTGTACACTCTTCCAGGACCTGTGATCAGGGCTGAAGTGGGTGAGCGCATCAGGGTGACGTTCCGGAACAACGCCAGCCGCCCGTTCAGCATCCAGCCCCACGGCGTGAGCTACCGCAGGAGCGCGGCCGGGGCGCGCTACGGCACCGCGCCCGGAGGTGAGCCGCCCGCGGGGGCTGCAGCACCTCAGCACTCGTGTCTTACCTGCCCGTGTGTTAAAGGTGAGAAAAGAAAGAACGTGCACTTGTCATAATTCCCAATGCTGATTTCTGGAATAGGTACTGAATCTCCAGCCTCTCATGTGAATCCCGGTACCACATTTACGTATGAATGGGATGTGCCAGAAGATGTGGGTCCCACAGAGCAAGACCCAGACTGTTTAACCTGGCTTTATTACTCAGCTGTGGATGCAGTCAGAGATACCAATTCTGGCCTTGTGGGTCCTCTCCTAGTCTGCAGGAAAGGAGCTCTGCTTTCTTCTGGGAAACAGGTCAGTCAAAGAAGAAAAATGGAAATATTTGCATCGTTGCAGCTGAATTTGCTTTCTCCTCCCAGACTGCACCACCTCCTCTCCACGTCAAAGTTTCACCCATGCCTAAGGGGAATAAACAACATGAAAAAGTGGGGTTGGTTTTCAGTCTGGCTCCAGATAGACAGTCGTTGCAATGTGAAAACACTCTTGTCATGAGCAGCTGCTGGCATTCAAGTCCCAGCTATCAAGAGAATCTCTAGGAAAAGGTAGAGATTTTAAAGACCAAATACAAACTGACTTTCAGAGGTGGTCCCTGCTGGTAGAAAGAGCATTAACAGTAGATACTTAGTTACCAGAAACAGCAATTACAGAGCTTTGAGATTATCAGAGTGAAGTATCAATGTGTGCATTTACTCTATTTTGTGACTTGCACACATAAATTATTTTGAACATAGGATTTTTTCCCGACATTTTCTGTTCACTCATTTCTAATTTCCCTTCTACTATTTCTTCTCAACAGAAAAATGTGAACATGGAGTTTTTTCTACTTGCCACAGTATTTGATGAGAATCTGAGCTGGTATTTGGATGATAATATTTTGATGTTTACACTAAGTCCTGATAAAATTGACAAAGATGACGAAGACTTCCAAGAGTCTAACAAAATGCACTGTAAGAAAATTATTAGTTAGCCAAATATTTATTTCTACAATAAGGTCTTTACTTTTATGGTTTCATGTTTGAGGCAGGAAACTGTATAGTGCAGAGACATTTCATTCCTTTCAGTGGGAAAAAAACCTAAAACATTTCAGTGCAATTCAGTTTCAACTAAATGTGGTAGTTCCAAGTATAATGCCAACTGTTCAGTGTCTTGCATGGCAGTTGAGGATTTAGCATGGTTATGTACCACTTTGAGCAGATAGAAGGAGGAATAGGGTCATTAGCCTGTGTGCAACCACTACGAGTGCAACCAGGCAGTGAGACAAAACTGACCTCTGCTTTGCACACGATGTAGCTCAAAGGAGGTTCTTCCCAGAGTTACAGAGAACTTGAGATTGGATGGGATCTCTGGAGATCACCCAGTCCAAATCCCTGCTCAAGCAGCGCCACCCAGAGCCACTTGCCCATGACCATGTCCTGATGACTTCTGAATGCCTTCAAGGATGGAGACTCCACCATCTCTCTGGGCAGCCTCAACCAGTGCTTGGTCAGCCTCACAGTAACAGTGTTTCCTGATCTTTGGAGGGAATTTCTTGTGTGTCAGTTGGTGTCTATAAATGTCAGTTGGGCTTCTGTCCCTATCACTGGGTACCACTGGGAAGAGCTGGGCTCCGTCCTCTTGGCACTCTCCCTGCAGATGTTAGTACCAGTGGACGAGATCCGCCGAGCTGCCTCTTCTCCAAGGCTGAAGGGTCACCACAGCTTCCTCAGCCTTTCCTCCTTGGAGAGATACTTTCCTGTCCCTTCATCATCCTTGTGGCCCTTTGTTGCCCTCTCTCCAGTGTGTTCATGTCTTCCATACTCAGCTGAGTATGGAAGCCCAGAACTCAGCACAGCCCTGCAGGTGTGGCCTCAGCAGTGCTGGGCAGAGGGCAGGGATCCCCGCCTCTCAACTTGCCAGCTGGACTTTGCCTCAGAATGGCTCTTTGCTTCTTTAATACGGCAGAACTGAGCTTCACATTGATTGTGATTTAGTACTGCAGAAATGTTTTTCAAGTTTCACATGAAAAAGACATTTTTATCCTCAGGCCCTACCCCTGCCAGTAAGTCCTAATCTTTAAGCTTATTTTTTTGTGCATTTTGAAAAATTTTCCTCTCAGGACCATTCCTGTTTACAGACTCTTGGTGCTGAGCATTGAACGGTACCTGAGAAGCCCAGGATCTGAAAGTTTTGCAAAGGACTATCTAGAAAGGGTTAGTAACTCAAAAACTAACTTCCGATTGCCTCCACCGTACGGCTGAAGGGTGTTGCAGGGTGTAAAATGGGATCCTTTATGCATCCTGTGTATCTGACGAGTAGAAAGCAGGGAAATTTCCAGTTGGCCAAGGCAGCAGTATGTGCTGTAGACACTGAAAAGGGAAACAGATAGAAATTATATTTAAACACTGGGGTTTAAAAGTTGTTTTGCTTGAATTGGTTCTTTAGTTTTGTTGATGTGATGAAGTATTTTATTATTGATATTTCTGTCAGTCTAAGGCATGACATTACATCTGAAGTGTTTATTAATTAATCTCTATTGCAGAATTAAGTAATATATTAATCAAGGTGGGTTTTGCTTTCTCAAATCTTCTATAGCCATTAATGGTTATATGTATGGAAATCAGCCTGGCCTTGAGATGTGTAAAGGAAGTGTTGTTTCCTGGCATTTGATGGGCTTGGGTTCAGAAGTTGATGTCCATGGCATATACTTCTCAGAAAACACATTTGTAACTAAAGGAACAAGAAGGGATACAGCAAATCTGTTTCCACATACAGTTCTTACAGCTATTATGAAGCCTGATTCTGAAGGTAAATGTCTTATTTAAAAATCCTGTTACTAATGCAGAAACTGCTACCTATGAATGTTTTGTGCATAGAGACAAGCCTTAAGTAGCTGGTACATTGAGCCTAGTGCTAAAACTGTACAGCTGTGTTTGAAGGGCAAACTGTAAGGACATATGTTCTTAATGCTAAAGTCTAGATTTTTCTGGCTCCTCTGTACGCTGAATTTTATTACTACAAGTAGCCATACTGCACAATGAGTTTGGACATTATATCAGCAATGACCTGTGTCTCAGTCTCCTCAAGTGTTTGTTTCTTATATGACCCCTAGGAGTTTTTGAAGTGTCCTGCTTGACAACAGACCACTACACTGGGGGCATGAAACAGAACTACAGAGTGAAAAAGTGCCACTGGTGGAATGTAGATTTATCAATGTATTTGCATGAAAAGATTTACTACATTGCTGCAGTGGAAGTTGAATGGGACTATTCTCCTAACAGGACATGGGAATTTGAGCGGCACCAATACCATGAGGAAAGGTACTCTGGAATATACACGGGGGAAAAAAAAGCAAAAAAAAAGCAAAGAGGCAACTCACTTCTCCTCTGAACCTTTTCCTCTTCCAGACATTTCTAGACACACTTTCTTTTCACTTTCTTTTTTTTTTTCCTCACTTGAATTTGTCCTTCCCCAGCAGTCTTGTCATCTAACTGAGCCAGGCAGCACAATGTTTGAGAAATAGTCCAGCAGAGACCTTCTGTGGGACAGATGTAGATATAAATGGATCCTGGATATTTCACGTGCATTTATTACTTACTGATGCTGGTCGAGCTTGCCATGGAAAGCTTAAAATGTTCACTGTCATCTATATGATGACTATGTCCTGATAAACAAGGTCTTGGTCTCATGCTTATTTGTAGCTGAGTAAGGTTCTCTTTGACCTCTCTCAGTTTCATGAGCTTACACAATATACGTCCATGATTGAATCCATCCACCATGAAGCTTGTTGTCTTGGTGTTTTATCTCCAGCATTTGAATCTCAATGAGAGAACTGACTGGATAAAATAATTCACGTCAATTAGCAGAAAAGGCTAAACAAGAATGATGAATTTCTGTGTTCCACCTCAATAACTTGAGTAGCAGATTACAACTCTATTTTGTTATTATCTTAATTGTATTTTCTTCTTGTTCCTCAGTTTGATTATACATTTCCTTGCCCTGTATACCAGTGGACTCTGACATAAATGTAAGCACAAGTCATAAGGACTATGCTGTTATCAGATTTTCCCCCCACCTATTGTGTCCAGCCCCCATGATCTCAGTAGAGAATCCCTTCCATTTAATGTCAGCAAGGCACTTAACCTTTACAAGTTTTAGGCTTAATTTCAGGTGTACACAAGTTGCTGAAGGCTCTGTTTTTCAGTATGCAAGTTTCTGTGTGTCTTCTTGCAATCTGAGGCATTTGCCAGGCCAAGCCTTCAGCATTTCTTCAAGTACCATAGAGACTTGAGCTATTTATGGTGGGGTTTTTAACCTTCTAAACCTCCCAGCTTAACGAGAATGTTTCCATGTTGAAGATACTAGCAATTTATGAGATTACTCCTTCAATGAGCTGGATTCTTGCTTGATAGTTAATTGACATAACTGCAAAACATGACCTAAAATACATAAAGGAATACATTTCTTTCTTCTTTTGGCAGCCCTGGCAATCCATTTTTAAATAAAGATGACAAATTCATTGGCTCGAAGTACAAAAAGGTAGTATATCGCGAGTACACCGATCAGACATTCAGTACTCTCAAAAACAGAACAAAGGAGCAGCAGCACCTGGAAATTCAAGGTAAAGTCATCATGTTCAGTTTTGAAAATCCAAACAATGCAGTGACACAAATTAAAAGATACTATTTGAATAATAATGACTACAGTTCTACCCATAAAAATTGCCTCAATCTAAATAGAGAATCTACTTGGAATTGCTACTTTTTTTGTAGTAATTGTTATCTTGTGTAGCAAGATAACACTGCTTGCTCTACAAGAAAAAAAACCCCTAAACTTTTGGTTTGCTGCCTGATCAGAGGTCAGTTTTTCCTCAGTCAGCACAAAACCGGGCAGAAACATCCAAACTGACTTCAGGTACACAGTAGGTGCTTAGAACCTGAGATGCAGAGGCCTACCTTAACATCTCAAGTTGGCATGTCATGATGAACATCATACAGTTTTCATCTGAATTATAAGCCAGTGTTTTGATTTTGAACACAGCAAGGCTTTTTTCTGCTCTGATATTCTGTAAAACCAAGTTAATCTTTCTTTTCAATCCAACAGGGCCACTGCTTATGTCAAATATTGGAGATAAAATTATAATAGTTTTTAAGAACTTAGCATCAAGACCTTATTCTATCCATGCCCATGGAGTGAAAACAGACAGTTCTGTTGTTGCTGTAACTAACCCAGGTATCAAGCCACCCTTTTTTATTTCCAGTATGTAACATCAGGACTTCTGATTTAGCAAGAACTAAAGATTTAGCAAGAACTTTAAGATGTAGTAAGCTTCCAGATAGCAAGAAAGACACCATTTTTGTTTGTCTTGCCTCGAGTTCTTAAATCTTTTATAATGATTATGACAAATAATTCTACAGCTCAAATGCCCCTGCTAAATATTGCTATGTATCCTAGTCCTTGACTGATCACAACGTTTTGACACAAGGTGGCTGCACCTTTCATGAAAGCAAACAGATCTGGCTCCACAGGGAAAGCATGGCTTATGCTATTACCTTATAACTTGTCAAGTTCCTCTGTGAGCTCTACAAAAGATGCAATTGACTTTATTAAGTATGGTGAACTGGACAGTGCAGACACACACACACACACGCACACAAAACCATTGTCAAGAACAATCAGGGATCTGAAAACTTCAAAAAAATTAATTGATACTTATTTAATTCAGGTGAAACAAAAATATATGTCTGGAAAATCCCAGAGAGATCTAGTCCTGAAAGAGGAGATTCGCATTGTATTGCATGGGCATACCATTCAACAGTGGACATTGTTAAGGTATATTATTGATACCAGTTTTGTTCATGTCTCTAATATAGACACGGCCAAAGGAGATGAGTTTGAAACTTTGTCTGTTTCCTCTGCCAGGTTATTTCCCCTATTATCATTCCTTTGAATTTAAATGTTTCTTGAAGGCAAATTGCAAGAAAGTCAGGGCAGAAATCCAATGCTACAGACATTCATGGTTTTGCTTCCTAATTGTTCTGCTGTTGCTATAGAACATCATATAAAGCCAACACTTTATAGTTTGCTCTGTATCTAATTTGTGGGAAAAGTAGAATGCAACTGTGAAACACAACTCTGCCGTTTTTCACCAAGTATGAATTAGCTTAACATAGTGTTTTTCATACAATGGAAATGAAAGTATTTTTTGCCTTTGTCTCAACAAATACAAATAGAGTGTCGAGAAGTATATTTTGAATGTAAATCAAGATCAAAATTATAAATATAGTTTGAAAAAAGAGCGATAAATTAATATGGAATAAATGTTTATTTATAGCAAGTGATGAAAATGGGGCAGTCTTCATTGAACTTGAATCCTGGGTAGTACATAACACTGAAGAAATAACTTTGTTAGACACTGGCTGCCCTTATTCCCAGATACTGACAGCTGTGAAGGTAGTAAAAGGATTCATATGCGTCATTAAAAGTACTTCTGCTTAGTTACATCTTGCAATTACGTGGGTTTTCATTTGCCATTTCAGGACACTTACAGTGGATTAATAGGCACACTCGTTGTGTGTCACAGACATTACCTGCCATCATTTCACATGAAAAAGAAAGTTCAATTTGCTCTTCTCTTTATGGTTTTTGATGAAAATGAGTCATGGTACTTGGATGAAAACATTAAAACATATGCTGCCAACCCACACCTTGTCGACAAAGAGAATGAGGAATTCCTTGAAAGTAATAAAATGCACGGTATGTTTCCCAATTTAGTTCATATAGCTCTGCAAATTCTATAAAATTATGTATTTCAAAGTGCTGCATATAAATCCAACTTTCTCAGCCCCCTGAATTTCCAGTTCCAGGACAGAAGGCTTGAAATTTTTTACTCAAACTGTTTGAAAACAATGCTAATGCCAGTGAATGACTTTTTTTTTTTTTCACAAGTTAAAAAACAACAAAACAACAACAAACAACAACAACAAACCCCCCTAGTATATTCTCATGTTGAAGTTTTGAGTAGAGAAAGAATAAAAATGAAATTTGATGTTCTGATCTGATGTCAGTAAACAACTGCTCTGGATATGTTGGAAAGGCTATGTGCATCCTGAAAGAGTGTCTTTGTAAAGCTTACTCTTTTACAAAGATCTACAGGAATTGCAGATCTTTTTAAAAAAATCTGCAAGTCCCACAGCTCTTTAAATATTAGCAACGGCGTACAGCAAATAAATTTCCTTTCTAGCTTAATGTGAAATATAAACACAACCATTCATGACGTGTTCTCTAAAGTCATTACTTTTGTCTGGCATTGGATTTCAAATCTATCAATCTGTGTTATATTAGAGACCAACAATTCACAATACACAAAATCTTATTTGTTTTCTCTGTCTTACTTTCATTCTTTTTAGCCATTAATGGAAAAGTGTATGGAAATTTGCATGGCCTGACTATGCATGCTGGGGATAATGTCAGCTGGTATCTGATGGGAATGGGCAATGAAATAGACATTCACACAGTACACTTCCACGGCCACAGCTTTAACTTCAAGGTATCAGGTCTTTTTTAATTATTTCTTGGTTAAGAATGAGAGGTTAAGTCAAATACCAAGGACTGTTATCTGTGGTGAAAAGTCATATTACAAGATTAAGCAGGGCTTGTACTTTGACCATGACAGCTTTGGGCTTTATGCCTCAGACCTGCATTTGATCAACATACGAGAGCCAGAGAATATCTGCCAGTAGCATTTGCTCACTGGTAACCACAGAAGGTACTTTAACAAGACAGTTGTGAATTTTTCACGGCTGTGGTAAGACAAAAGCTATAGTTTTCCTTCATTTCCACTTAGTTGCTAGTTTATTAAACTTTGGAGCATGAGGTTGATGTACAAAGCCATGCTTCAGTAGAAATGACATGCAGAAAGCGTGTTTAACACAGTTTAACTGTTGCGTCTTTTTGTCTTGAAGCAAACAGGGGTTTACCGGGCAGATGTCTTTGATCTATTCCCTGGGACGTCTCAAACTGTGGAAATGAGCCCACAGAACCCTGGAACTTGGCTGTTACACTGTCATGTTACTGACCACATCCACGCAGGCATGGAAACAACCTACACTGTGCTCCCAAAGGAAGGTAAGAGCCATCGAGCTGAGTAATGTTCGTTATGTTTTAGGATGCAAAATCAGGCTCACAGACAGGCCAGCATCCTTAGAACCAGTTCTGGCATCCAGCAATATTCCCTCTCTAGAAGCCAAGATGTCCTAGGCCACCTGGCCATACTTCCCTCAGCACTGCTCAGGAAAATCAAGTAGCTAAAGGACTGGATGATAACTGACTATTACTTCAACTTACCATCCATGAAATCTGACAGATTTTTTTTTTATTTAAAAAGAATTCTTTATGAGACCGAGTATTTCTGTAGCCAAGAAGTGCCACTAGTGTCAGACTTCATCTCAATCTTTGTTCAAAACAAGCACAGCTGATAAATACAGCCGAATTCATCATCCCCATACAGCTGAAGTACTGAAAAACTAAAAAAGAGTTTACTTTCTCAGGGGCATGTTGTAGCTTTACGGACACCATTACCTCTAGCAATATTACCAGTGAAAAATCATGAATTCTGAAGAATTTTGAAGAATTTTGAAAGTTCTTGTTTCTAAAAAGTTAATACAATTTTTGAAACAACATTCTCCAGTACTCAAAAGAGAGAGCATAACAGGCATTGACAGAAAAATACCAGTAGAAATAGTTCAAAATATGTGATGTATGTGTACATATATACATCTACATGATTTACACTTATAGCTATACTAAAAATACAGAATGCAATGTTAAACAGAAAATCTAATTCTATTGAATAAACCACTGGAATGTGAAACAACCTAATTCTATTTTATAAACACTAAAACTGATTCACAGAGAATGTTTTGCCAGACCTCCAGACAATAATAAGGCTAATTTAAGAGTTTACACAGAAAAACATGCAAAAGCAGACTTTTGAATTGCATCGGCAGTATGTGAGATTTTTTACTATTAGCCATCTAGACTGCTTCAAAATGTATCCTTCAGTGCATCTTAAAGTTGTTTTTAAATCTAACTCACAATGTCCAGAAGGTACTTGGACCCCTCTGTGCTGATTTTGAACTCTGTTTGCCACATGCACAGACTATTCTTTTGATGAAATATAACAAAAAGCTATTTTTCCCCTTCTAGACAAACAGTCTCTGTTCCCAAGATTATTCCATCAGTTCAAGTGTAAAGCCAAGCCAGGCACTCAAGAATGATGAAAGTATTTTAACACAGTGAACCTCCAAGGTCTACCTTCATTTCTTGGAAAATACTCCCTTCTGGACCACTCATCTACACATTTTGGAAGATTTCACACAGTGGCCATGGCTAAGAAAAGAACCACAGACTAAGACAGCTGAATGGAAGTAACAGCTTATAAATATAAAAAAGCTGTTTCTATTTATATTTCTATAAATGAAAATAGTTATCTTGCAAGTGAAACAGGTTCTGGCTGATGGTTAGTGCATGTTATTTAGCAGCTGAGGAACATGGAAGAGCTAATGAAATGTACTTTTTTAAAAAAAATTTGCAAAAAAACCCTGAGTAACAGCAAAATTTGGGGTACCGGTCATCATACTGTCACATTTTACTAGATAGGAATGTCTGTAGTAACTGCTTAGAAAACAGGAATTTGGTTATTACTTTATCCGTAGGTTCACACTGATAAGATATATAGTAATGTAGAATTGAGCAGTTAACAAAATCATTCTGCTGTTTCTGTTGAATTACTTTACAATTTTATTCGGTAGTATCTTTCAATAATGTGCATTGAAAAGATTTGGCTTTCTGTTATGAAAATAATTCCAAGGCAAAATTAGGCAGAAATAAGCCTGATGGAATGCAGACAGTGAAGGCCAAAATTTGGTGACTACGGTACTGAAGAGCTTTGTTCTGACGACTCTTAAGAAACTCCTGCAGTGGAATCATTCTGCTGTCGCAAACGGGAAAAGGAAGTGTTTCCTGCCAGATGGAAGCAGCAGTATTAGAGCATGGCTGATGCTAGTCAAAAATTAAAACAGTAGGAGAGATAGGGTTGTGTTTCAATAACCCAACTCCTCACGTTAGATCTGTGCCAAATGAGAAGGAAAGATGTATGGGACAGGCAGGGAAAGCCGGATGTCTGGGGTTTACACCAGTAAGAGTGAAATAGCTTCTCTGTTATAAGCCTAAATTGCTTTGGCCTTTTTTAAGATTATACTGAAACTGGCATAATACCTACCAGTAAATTAGATCATTCATTTTACCCGTAGCAGGAATGCTATGTAAGTTAAACTACTTTTGATTTTTTTGTTTGTTTGTTAATATGTTTTAGTTGAAATACAGATGATCTCTTCTGACTGACTTCTACAGGTTTAAATAACATTGCAACTCCAGTGAAAACATCTTTATAAAGTCACTGTCAGCTAATTAGGCCTTTAGATGGTTTAGATGGTTATGGGATAATGGGAGTCATATTTTTGGTAATTGTCAAAAACCCCAAATTACATTCATAAGAAAGTTATAAACATTGTGACAGCTTATCAAGACTGAATTCCAGCTCTGAAGGAACAGAAAGATGCTTTCTGCTCACAAGACAGACAAACATCAGTATACACATGCACAAGCAGCTGAGATGCTTACCAAAAACCCTGAAAGAAGTAAGAGTCTTTGGCTTGATTTATGGCCTAGTGATATTTCAAACGCTGTCTACTGACTGAGCACAACAGAAGAAAGAAACAAAGACCACCAAGTCAACCATAGTCTGTATCTTCCACTTCTGTTTCTCTTTGATTAATGGCCTTTTCTTGTGAATTGCTAAATTAAAACATTTTCACTGTAACACTTGCCTGGGTATGTAACTAAGACGACTGAGCAGTGGCCTGATTTTGCCAGCTAGAATTCAAGGAAATGTCTGTGTTGCAGTATCAAGTCAGCTGGGCCCAATCCCACTTGGAAAAGTAAGGTACTCACTTTTACTTGTACAGTTAGACACATGCCTGAGCCTGAATTCCTCCCTAGGTCAGCAATCCAACTAAGAAAGATTTAAGACTGACTTTCTACCTTACTTTCAGTGAACACTGTATATGCAGTTGTACTGTAGAGTTTGTATTTCCTAGCTGCCTTGGCACCAGAATTAGCTTCAAAACAGATGCTTTGCCTCAGGAAACAGCAGTCCTTCAGTACTTGATGTAAGATGTATGTGAAGAGTCCCACAGTACCTTATAAGGAGTTCTACTGCTTGTTTCATTTACTTTTTTATTACAGCACATTCTTTGTAGTTGAGTGGATGGCAGGTCCACAGGTCATTGTTTTAGGTCAGAAGCTTCTTCTGGCTGCAGTGAAGGAGATGTGGCAGAAAAAATGCTGCAGCTCCATCTTCTGGTAGAAGACTGAGGAAATCCCTTAGCTCCAGTTCCATTGCAACAATTGATAAAGTTTCTGCTTAGAGCAGGGGAGAAAATATTGTTTATGTATTTTGAGTTTAGAATAAAGAAAAAAACCCTAAAGCACTAACAATGTAATTATTAATTAAAGTAATTAAATAATTTAAATATTGCAACTGGAATGAAATTTGAGACATAGCCATTTGGGCACAAACACAACTACGGGAAATCTAAAAACTAAACTGAAATTAGGAATTCGATCAAAACCATACCTCTATCTTGACTCATTGGGTCTACATATGGCACTAACACTAATGAAGCCTAATCTAGTATTTCACATGTTTTGTGTGAAATGCAAAGCAAGCCCTAGAAATCTTATTAGTAACCCTAACTCAACACTATCTGTAAAACTGGATGCTTTGCAAGAAGCTTCTCTGACCAAGCTGTGCAATGTTATGTCCTTAAGCAAATACAGCACAGTTACTGCATGAAAATAAACCCAAAGAAGAACTGCTGGCACCAGAAACTAGAACTTTATGATAGAGCATGGCAACCTGTGTTGCACAATGCAAGCCCACAATGCTGCTTTTCTCAGGCATTCCAATGGCATACTCTTCACAATATATGTGATTTATTTAATATTTCTAATTTGTCAAAATAATCACACTGGCCCCTCAGCTATACACAGTATTATTAGCTTCTTACAAACATGTAATGATAGGACTACAGAACTATTAGGGTGGATTTCTCAACTTCTAGTATTAACACACTGATTTTTTCAGTCTATGACCTAATCATGAATACAGACTTAAGCCTCCCCTGTGTTATCAATAGCAGCCTATTACCTAAGAACTATATAGCTATTTAGCCTAGAAAAAAAACAGTCACAATTAGTTCTGTTTAGTAGGTTTTTTAATGGTGTCTATTCCTGACCTATACATAAAGAGGATGATAGCAACAATTTACCTGTTTTCAATACAAAATGAATGCCATGATTTTATGAGGCTACACTGCCTACGCTGCAGAATTCTGTGCTAATGACCAGACAGGCTGCTAAACTGAATTAGCTTTAACTGAAGAAAAAGACCCCCTTTTTTTTCCAAACTATCCTATCAGTAGTCCTTAGTCTGAACAGTTATTAAGAATGTTAGCGGATGTACAACGCCTTCTGGAGTTGAGTAACAACCAATTGATTTACCTTTGAGTGATGAAATGAGAACAGAGCAGTCATTTCCAGTAAGTCTAGTTCTCTTGCAAAGTTCAGGAAGCAGCTTGTTCCACCACAGAGCCTAATCCACAAAACCCCATAGCAAAAGTGTAAATCAACAAGGACTGCAATTAAGAGTATGAAAGACCTGCTAAAAATACCCTGAACTAAGCTCAGATGTGTACAAATACAGGTCAGTAATTATGAACTCAGTAATTAGTTTATATAATGCTTTGAAATGCAGTGATTTTGCAAATGTTGTGTTTTTCAGTCTTCAGTGCCACTTTTTTCTGCTCAAAAATCTTTACACAGTGTCCCTCATACCTCTATAGAAAAAAGTTTAGAAGATTTTAAAAAGTCAAATAATTAGCAATACCAATGCAGTCAGGTAATTTTTTTTCTCTCAAAACAGCTCCATGGAAAGTGGTGAATAGCACTGCTCTGTCTCCTGACCTGATCTGTCTCATTCCAACAGCTGTAGAAGTAAATTAGACTTTGTGCACAATTTTGTAGATAAGAATGGAGAGAATGAAAGAAAAAAACTTGGCAAGTATTTTCTTTCCCTTCTGCTCAGATTTAGTACTGCAACCTCACATTCTACTCTAATGTGGAAACAATCACAGAAACTATCTTCAGATCTGAATAAAAAGCTCAGATCTGGTTCTGAATAGTACATCCACCTGGTAGAGATCATCTTTGCTGACTCTGGTCAGCAAAGCTGCATACAATTAATTGAGTTGCTGTGTTGGGAAATGGAAACAAACTCCTGTATTCCTGGAACACTAGAATAAAATCAGTTCCAACACTAAAACTGTGTACAGGCTTAATGGCAAAATGGGGAAAAAGGACATAATCTTTCCACTAGTGTACTGGTACCATTCTGATTGCTAGAAGGTCAGAAAATGTCACTAAAACACAGGAAAAACATACTTAAATGCAACTTCATTTGAAGGACCGTGTTCTCTCATCAGTTAGCTTATTACTAAGATTTCACATTACAAACACTGAGAAACAATTTAGAACATGGTCAGTTAGTGAGAAACTAGGTAGCTTTCCATTTACAGTAGAAAAACAACATATCACTCTTTTCTGAGGCACTCTACCCATCCGAAAAGACTACGCTTTAAGTTTACCAGAATGAACAGAGTAAGCGACAGAAGAAACTGGAGGAAAGATATTCCATAATAATTACTGGAGACTGAGTTAAGGAATTAATATGCCAAGGAAGAGGCTGAACACAAGCTAAGCAATTCACGTTGTCTGAAAGCTAGGCTATGTGATCCATCCAGAGTCCAGCTGTACACACAGCATTTCAGTTATGGGAAAAAACCCCAAACGATAGTGAATAACTGTACTGAAAGAAGCCCACCTGATTGTCACCTTTCAGCTCATGCTGAGCATAGCACACGGCTGCACCAGGACACCTGCTGAGAAGCTGGTCGATGGCTTCCTCGTACTTGCCCAGACGGGTATTGCAGAGAACACGGATGGTGAGGCCGACACTGTCAGCCTCTGTCAGGGGCTCCAAGAAAGGCAGAGCTGAAGCTATATTGATTGACTGGCTACATAAAAGAGACTGAAGACGAGAAGAAAAAGTATTGTTTGGATTTAAGACAAACGTTGCAAAAAATGCTAACCATAACCTCAGAACAGAAGCCCTTACTTGCTGGAATAATCCTGAAATAATACTTCCTTTGATAAATATTGCTGAAAACTGAGAAAGCCAGTTTAGAGTAGATGTAAACGTAAATATTGTTATTAACAGAACTCTTCAGTATTTTTTTCTTCCATCACTTCAGTCAACCTTTTATTTTGACTTGGATAACTTAGGGGGAAAGAAGGAGGAGAGTCTGCTGGAGAAAGTTGTTCATACAAACATGAACATTTGCAGAATGGATGTAAGATATAAAGCACTAGGATGTAATACCTGTTTCATACCTGTAGTCTTGAGATGTCCTCATGGTAGTCTTTATCAGACAAACACTCCACTGACATTATGGAAGTTACCCATGGGACAATCAACTCAAAATGACTACAGGAGTTTATCTATACAAGACAGAATCAAGTTGCAATAAAAGAAACATTTCTGTTAGTCACAGTTCCATACGAAAGTCACTGTGAGTAAAGAAAATTTTAATCTCAAATAGCGTAATTTAAAAGAGCACCTACCCTTTCTCTCCTTGTCCATGCAATTTAATAACAAATAAACTGGAAACTTCTATTTAGTTCTGTATCTCAGCTTTCCTGTTCATAATTCTTTAGAATTCATCATTCACACGATTTTCTCATTTAGTTAACTTTGTAAAATTGTAAATAATTCACCTGACAAATTCTCATTGTTTCATTTCAACCCTTATTTCTCTCCAGAGCTGAGATACCTGTTGGAAGCATATTTGCAAATGTCCCCAAGGAGCAGGACTGGCCAAAGATAGAAATACAAATCTGTAACTCCACACCACCTTGCTTGATTTCAGTCTTGCTTCTCTTAAGAGATAAACTGTCTAGAATCATAATATCAAGGATGGTACTTGGATAGATTTTGGAGGAACACTGCAGTTCTTAAACTTCTCTGCGTGACTCACAACTTACTAGATCCTCTGTTGTTTTCAATGGCTTAGTCTCAGGAAGTTGCTTCCTTGATATTCTCCAAACATACTGAGAAGTAACTCTCAATAGGAGCTCTTGAAGTATTTCTTCTTGAGAGGACACTACAAGAAGAGCTTCCCAGAAATCCACCAGGAGCTGGGGAATAGTGTTTTCACTGCTATTACAAAGCATCTAAGAACAAAAAATAAAGAAGACAGCAAGTTAGACTATGGTGATTACTAGCAGCAAAAGTTAGAAAAGACAGGAGGAACCATTTTTCACTTTTACTAGAAGCAGAATTTTGATTCCATTTTTGTCCTGTGATTCTATGCAATACACTGCTACACAAAGTAAGAAGTTCATTAAATGATTTTAAGGTAATCAATTCTGACCAACAGATTTGATTTCTAAGATTTACTCCACTGCCAGAAATATCAGTACAACTGTCAGCAAGTATTTACAGACTGCTAATGAGGAGGATTTTTACACATGCCAATAGACAAGTAGGTGCCTTCAAAAGAAGTCTCTATAGTCCAGGATAAGATCCGCTGTGTAGCTCAGCTGGGTATCATGGTAGGACCCACAAGGAAGATGTTTTAAGATCTGCTGTGCCAGTAAAAAGGATTTTTACTTGGTTTCCAAATGGTTTTAAACAATAACACTTGTTCTAACTGGAACTTCATGACTTCTCTTTTTGATACAGGTCTTTCACAGTAACCAATATAGTGAAGACTGCAACTCACGTACATTGAAGAGCACGTTTTAACCCAAGTGTTGCTATTCATTGCTGATAAAACAAAAAAAGGTTTGTCTATTCCCAGTTGAAAGAAAGCAAGCTTCAGGGACACTAGAAAAAACTATTAGCATTTCTTCTTACAAACTGCAGACACACACTTTTCTTTCACCAATTTATACAAATCATCAGAACATTTACACCTTCATATTTAAGCCTGATTCTTTAGAAATAAGTTTTAATTCTAAAGATTTCTTTTAAAGGAGCTTATGGAATTAATTTATCTAAACGCTGTTACATTTCAGTGGCCTTAGGAAGCTCCATCACGAGGAAGCCACTTAAAGGGCTCTGAGATCAGGGTACTTTCCATTCAAATGAGAGGGTAAAAGCAAAGAATTGAATGAATGTTTTTGTTGGGGTTTTTTTGTGGTTTTGTTTGTTTTTGTTTGTTTGTTTGTTTTTGTCTGTTTGGGGTTTTTGCTTTGCTTTATTTAACCAGTATTTTGCTCCAGAAGGCCCATTTTCTGGCTCTCTAACCATCTACCATGACTAGAATATCTCCAACCCTCATCTCGCTCTTTCTGAAGAAATGCTGAAATGTGAGTGAAGGAGCAACTGAGGCTGCTTTTCTTTCCCAAAACGTCATTATGAAAAAAACAGAAACAAAAACATGATCACAGGCCAACCTTGAAAAAGGTATCTGCTTCTTCTAGTTCAATTTTACTGTTCTCATATAAAGCCACAGTGGCAGCCACCAGTAAACCAGGCTGCGTCTCCTTCAGGTGAACAGCAAACTCAGTTGGCACAACAATTCCTTCCTTACGCTGCTGCAGGAGTCGTGGTTGCCCAATGAAGCCACAAGCCAGTGTTGTCTACAAACATAATTAGATGCAAATCAGGTAAAGAATTAAATATATAGATGATTCTACTCAGTAAACTCAGTGTTTTCTCAGGCAATGAAATTTAGATGGAAGCAGTCAGGGAAGAAAGTAAATCCTTTCTGCAATTCATAGAGCAGCTCTGCAGAGACAGAGATCCAAACAACATTCTGGAGCAGCGACTCCTGAAAAACAGGCCTTGTGCCTAAACACTGAAAGCAATATGCTGCTGAAAGACGGAGGTAATGCACACATTAAATGGATTTCACGAAGAAATCCAAGACATTTGATATACAGGGTGGTTTGAAAAATCACTGGCTGACTTTTCAAAAGGCTACTTTGCTAAATTTCAGTAGACGACTTTGCTAAAGTGTGATTTTTATTTTGAAAATACCCCTGTAAAATGATCAAAATGTGCTGCACTTTGTGCAACAAGAAGCTATTTGAAGTTATGCGAGTGCTTTTGAAGGTGAGTATAACAAATTATTCCCATTTTAAAGACAGTGGAAAAATAATGCCTAAGTAAATTAAATGAATTACACAAGAAATATAAGGCAGACCTAGAAGAAAAATTCAGATTATCTTTCTGAAAGTGGGTTTTTTCCCTACTTTGAAATAAAATGCTTCTTTAAAGGTGAAGTGCAATGGAACATATTTAATAGATCAGACTAGAAAGAAAGAAAATCCAATCTAAACCACTCAAGCCTAAGCCACGTTACTCTCAAAACAACATCCATGCAGTGTATGTTCGCTTACAACACGGCAATTTCACTTCATTGGGCTGCAAAAGCAGGTGGTGCTGAATATAATTTTTGAAACAGCACCCCACAGTTCCCACCTTGCAACTCAAAACCAGCTAACTTTAAAAACTCTGCAGGGCTTCTCCCACCAAAGCATGATATCTAACTTTGAAACAGCTATCCATTTATTTAAAAAGTGTTTAGACTCCCAATATCCCACTTTAAGAAAAAGTCTGTTTCAAACTCTATCACTTTTGAATATTCCACTATATTTGATAGTCTGGATCAAACTCAACAAGAATTTACAGGCTGGTCTCACACATGTGAACATCTGTGGCAGAGACAGCTCCACGAATGTTTTTGCCCCCAGTGATGAGGAATTCTTACTTCGATAGCTCTGAAGTCGGTGCTGATCTGTTCTTAAGAAGAGTTAAGTGCTTTAATTCTACGTAAGATGTGAAATTATATCCGGAAACTTCAGTTTGTGAGCACAATGGACAAATATTCTGTTCAAGAGCAATTTTGTAACAGCTGTTTGCATACAGCTGGTGTTTCGATGGGCATATCACATATTAATTTCAGGTGGAGAGGTGTAGAAATGTTACTATACAATCCTCCCACGCAGCTGAAGAGCACTGGCACAGTTGGTTACATCCTAGTAAAACAACATCTACTTGATCAAGAATTAAGAGATTCAAAACTTGTTTATTTTGTAAGTCTTCACCAAGACAAGACTACCCTACCTGCAGGATAAACTGTACAGTCCCAGTGAATGTCAGCCCTCCATTCTACTGTTACTGCAGACAGTCTGTGGAGCCTACACAGCATATCAGGAGGAAGAGGAGTGATCGGAAGTTTCTTTTACTGTAAAATGCAACTACAAGTCAAACTATTGACTTGAACATTTAAAGCATGAATAGTTCATGCTCTTGAAATACTTTACCTCCTTATAGGAGTCCATTTCATGTTCATACATTGTCAGGTCTCCCATTTTCAAAGCCAAGGAAGCCTTAGTAAGTGTCAGGACCACTGATGGCATCATCTTTTCTACTTTCTGAAGATACTTCACAGCTGTCAAAGGACATACGTTTCTCATGCTGGGACTGCAAACGATATGAGGCAGCTGCACAGGGTCCGTGAGATAGAATATCTGGAGAACTTTATTTCCTGATTCCTATTCAAATAAAAGCCATTTGACAGTTTAGACCTTTGCAGATACACATTCTTCTATGACATATCAAAGTAGTGCAGTTCAGTTGTTTTGGTTTTTTGTGGCTGGTTTGTTTGTATTTTTTTAAACAGACAAGTTTAGCTTAGCTATCGAATCACAGTGCCTTTCCTGCCTCTCTACTCCCTACTTGTAAAAGTAAAGGATTTCTAACTGGTAATGATTCAACCCATATTCTGGCATGCTAGGAGAACATCTACCACCAAAATTAATTGTTTTAAGCAATCTGTACAATTTAGCAACGATCAAAGAAACAAGTTTGTTCTGCTACAGAAATGAGAGATGACAGAAATTTGAGGCAGGGCTTTCCTAAAACAGAAGTGTCTCTGTGCAAGTGGGAACCAGATCACAGCAACATGCATCATGACAGCCAAACCTATAAGATCGAACACAGTCCAAAGCACCACAGCTCAAAGCTGCTTGCTATTCAACAAAAATGGGAAAATAAAAACAATGTGAAAAAGAATAACTGTAAAATTAAAAAGCAGTTCAGCATTTTCAAAGGGAAAGTGATCAATATTTGATACACAATTCTTAAAATCAGAACTAAATGAGCAGATTACAAATAAACCAACTTATTTCTACCTTACTTAATTCTTCATTTGAGTCTTCATTAAGAGAATGAGTTAAGTAAAATATAAGTCCTCTCTCGTATGTCTGTATTTCATCACCTTCTGAAACTAGTCTCTTTAAAACTTCAGTCATGGATAAACCTGACATTCTGTAGTATGGCAAAGCAAGGTGGTAATCCTTTGTGTCAAACCTGAAGGAATAGAGAAGGAAAAAATAACAAAACAACTAAGAGCAATGCTTTTGCCATCACTGTAAGAACTAAACTTACATCAAACAAAGTTGCAGGCACATCAGTTATCTGCACATATTGCTCGTATTCAACATAATTCTGTTGAATTCAAAATAATTCTGAATAAGTGAATTCTGTTCAACGACAATAAAGACAACCAGATACTGAAGAGAGGACTAAATTAAGCTGGCTTTGTCAAACAGAAAAGTTTGTATTACATATGCAATATTAATGTAAAATAGCAAAGAATTATGGATTTTCATTTTAAAGTTACACTACTGGAAACACAGCTCACCAATACCACTCTGACATCTAAAACACACCTGCTGTAGCAGTCTCCTAAGAAGGCACAACTTTCTCTGAATGCTCTTAGAAGATCTTCCTTCTCATCTGATTTAAGGAAATAAGGGTCCATTATAGCTGCTCTGACCAGTAAGTGAGCCTCACTTAGAAGATGGATACAGCTCTCAGTTTTAACATTCTCGTAAGTTCTGCTATAATCTACCTAGAACAGACACAGGATATACTTAGGCTGCTGACAAAAATGAAGAATATACAGGAACAATTCTAATGAGGACAGCAGTTGTTTGAAACAGGATTATGGGCTACAAGAAATACATTACACTATATGCAGCAATGACATGCATCAGAGATTAATTAACAGTACTTATTTTTAGTTAGCAAACTACAAAAACAGGAGTTGGGCAATACCATTTCTCTGTAAAGCTGAATTGTTGAAACAGTGTTTATAATATATAAATTCCAACCAGGCTCTGACTCAGAATTTGTTCTGGATTTGATGCTGTCAGCCTTTCTGGAACTAGAGAAAAGAGGTGTCAGTGTTGAAATAAACAATACGCAACAAAAAAAACACACACTCATTTCATAATTCAAATGCATAAATAGGTATGCTGGCAGACCAGTAAGTGCTGGAGAGTTAAGCTGT
Source organism: Chamaea fasciata (assembly GCF_029207755.1). Taxonomy (NCBI): domain Eukaryota; kingdom Metazoa; phylum Chordata; class Aves; order Passeriformes; family Sylviidae; genus Chamaea; species Chamaea fasciata. The sequence continues at coordinate 20,634,849 of NW_027094096.1, read as the reverse complement.
GAATTTAAGTCATACTGGCTAATGACAAAACACGCCTATCCTTTAGCCAAAGATATGATATTTAATTTTGTGATGCAACACATTTTGTAACCTGTAGCTTTGGCACTACATATTTTTGCTAGTCTACATTTTTTCTCAAGGTAATTATTTTTTTATTTCTTAGGATAAATTTTTAGTAATGTTATTTTAATGTTTTATTGACTTCCAGCATTTGTGACTTTATGCTCATTTCTTCTATGTCAGTAAATGCAATAGAATTGGGAAAAAAAAAAGCTTGATTGCCCTTCTCAATCACTAAGGAGGCAATTATTTTTTAAAGAGTTTTTCAACAGAGGAACCACTCTTAAATTGCAACACCCACAAGTTCAGCACTATACACAGAGCTATAAGTACCATCTCCCTAAAAGACACAACTCCTTACAGCATCCTCCTTGTAGGCTTTCTTCTTTCAGTAATATCTTCTGTGTCTGCCTTAGTCAAAAGAATTATATGGTTTTTGAAATGACAGATAGCTCTTGGTCCTATAAAAAGCTGCATTCTTAATGTACAGACATCCAGTGTGACAGGTGGACAAGCCTATAAAGGAAAGTGACTGTTCTGTAATTTCACTTGGTATGTATGTTGAGTTTTTAAATAAATCAGAAAAAAAAAGAGTAACCTTTGTACAACGATCTGATGTTAAAAACACTCATTGGCTTTCCTAACCTTGAGTCCTTCATTTAAGCAAGAATAAAAATACTCATAAATGCCTAACAAGAATCATTTAATAATGAGTAGAAAAAAAATATTTCATTCTTCAAAGCAACTGCACAGTTTCAGCTAGGTTTCTCAAAATAATTCAACCCAAGGCAGATGCCTAACGCAGAAAACTTTATCCCGAATAGTTTGAATTTGGCCAAGTTTTAAAAGACTGCCTGGTTATAAAAGCCTCGATTTCAGTTGCTTATAAAAAGCAATTACACACAGAAGTATTATATTTGATTGCCTATTGTTGCCTTACATAGCCAGTATTATTTCCCTGATATGTTCCATACGCACTTTTCACGTAAAACATATGCTATTATCTATACTGGACTAAAAATTAAAAAATGCAACCTCATTTGCATAGAAATACTCTAAATTTACAGCTTTAAAAAGATAAAATACTACACCTGCAACTTAACGTACATAGTGAAACAAGACAACACAGCATTATATGTGTAACCTGCTTTTTGAAGACACCTCAACACTTCTTGAAAGAGGTGGAGGCCTACAGTGGTGATCTGGAGGCTCTAGAATGCCCTGGGCTAGTGAGACTCAGAATGAGGCAGCTCTAAAACTGGTTTAAAAAAACAGCACTAAAAATAGTACTAGCAAATAATAAAAATAACCACCATAACACTTCAAAATCCACACTGGGGCAGGGACACCCATGAAGGAACTGGCCCATGAAGGACTCACAGCAGCACAGGGATGACCCCGAGGGACTGTAGTCCATGGAGGGATCCATGCCAGAGTGGGTGGGTACACTGTGGATGGCAAGCTGCAGCACAGAAATCTGTGTAGGACTGCAGTCTTCACATCTCTCTAGAACTCCTACGGACACAGGAGGCAGCCTGTTGACTGACTGTGATGGATTTCAGTGCAACCCACTGAAAACACAGAAAGCTGAGACTAGAGAATGGACAGGAGAGATTGAGCCACGTGCTGGTATTAGCTATCCAGACCAGAGAATACATGTTTGGCTCTTGAAAATTTTGTTAAACTTCTGCTGTCCTATGGTTTCTTTTTGTCTGCTGTCTACATGGTCAGAAGAAATCCTTAAACGCTATCTTAAAACACACCTTCATCTATCTTTCCTACTACGTTTATTAACACATATGTTTACATTCAATAGATTTTTCTAATAAGTAATTTAAGGAAGGGAAAAGTTTAGACCTCCAAGGATCAAAAGCCCTCCTATAAAAAACATGCCCTAAGTATCTGGTAGCAAACTCGTTTGATTGCCTACATGCCTCTCAGAGAAACTGGTTTTTCAAGGACACCTAAGAGAGAGAAACATCATACAATGAAAGAAAACTCTGCACCCTTTGTGCAGTTTTATACAGAAAAGCACAGAATTCAATTTAAAAAGTGATTTTATAGCTTTTCATGTTTTTGAAAACATTCTAATGGTCTAGAATTTTACACGGCAATAATAGATTGTTTCATTGAGACATCTGTAGACCACCAAAATACAATATGCCATTCATTTTGCATGTTATTATATTGGTTCAGCCACCAGAAATTAACAGGATTTCAAAATGTAAGTCAACTATGTGCCACACCACTTCCCTCAGTCTATTAGTGAGATAATGAGAGGAATACCTTCACAGTTGTGTCCATATACGGATCCTCGGCACGAGCTGCTGCTGCACTGCATCGCACTGTGAAGCACTGCAGGCTCTGACTAGAGGAAAAGAAGAAAACACAAAAATGAAGGAAAGAAATTAAGATTTGCAAAAATCAAGTAGCCAAGACTACAGTGAATCAGCTCTTTTTCCTTTGATGAAATGGGGTTAAAAGCCCAAGCAGGAGGGTATGCTGAACTAGCACATGAGTACGCCCAGAGACTTCCAGGAGAAGGACATATTGGAGGGGAAAAAAAAATTAAAAGGACAGTAGCATAGAGAGACCTAGTAATACTAGCAGTAAAACCATAAACACAGTACCTTGTAATGACATGCAGGAACTGTGGAGTGAGGACTGCCTGCTCTGACTTCTCTGAATATTGGTAAGTAGAAATTAGTTCTACTAACTTCCCAATAGAGTAGAGATACCCAACATGAGGTAAAGAGAAAAAACAGAAGAGACTCAGAAGTTTTCTCTTGTTCTCAGTTTCCTTGTAGGCTGTTGCAGAAATTCCTAGATGTAAAAATGAGAAAGGCATTTTATGTACTTCATAAATAAAAACCTGGCAATTCCATTCCAAGCCTGATACCTGAAAGATAAAATCAAACCTGCCCAAGTTGCAGACTACTTTTCTTAGTAGCTAGTAAGAATAAGTCTTACATGAGGCTCAGTGCACATGTCAAAAACTTCTATGACATGCTATCTCATTTGGAGGTATTTACACAAAAATATGGACATAGAACCTAGTGAAGAAATTCTATAGATGTAACTACAGAAATTCTATAGCTGTAACTCTCCAGAATTAGAGAGTCCTAAATTCACCACAACTATGCATCCATGGACTGAAAGCCTGATCTTAGACAATTACTTTTAAGTTGGAATGAATGCTCATCCAGAGCTGCAGCTCACAAAAAAAAATAGGTCATTACTTAATTACTTAAGAGGAGGAAAGGCTGGAAACGGCAGAATTTATTAGGATGCCACTTTAGCAGGTAACAGCTGTGTTCATGTTCTACAGACCCTCTTGTCAAAGCCTGTAAATCACACAAGAGCCTAAGACAGCTCGAGTTAAATGGCAAGTGGCTCACTCTTTTCAGTCAGCTGCAAGTTAAATAAGGCATTGCTACTTAGCAGACAGTAAACCATCTCAAACTGAGTGAGCAGTCAGTAAAAGTCAAGGGGTTTTGGGATGCATCAGACACAGCACTGCTGGGAGGGCAGGGATGGGACTGTCCCCCCCTGCTCTGCACTGGGGCAGCATTATCTTGAGTCCTGGGGGCAGTTTGGGGCACCAAAATATAAGAAGGATATAAACCTATTAGGGAAGAGACTAAGGGAGGGCTACAAAGATGGTGTAGAGTCTGGAGGGGAGGTCATAGGAGGAGTGGCTAAGGGCAACTTGGTTTGTTTAGCCTGGAGGAGACTGAGGAGAGACCTAAGAGCATTTTACTGCAGTTCCTGAGGGAATGGCATGAAGCTATGTCAGAGGAGGTTTAGGTCAGGTATTACAAAAGGTTCTTCCCCCAGAGGGTGGTTGGACAGTGGAACAGGCTGCCCAGGGCAGCGGTCACAGCACCAGCCTGCCAGAGCTCAAGAAGCATTTGGAAAATGTTCTCAGGCACTTGGTGGGACTCTTGGGGCTCTCCTGCGCAGGGCCAGGAGTTGGATTCAAGGACCCTTGTGAGTCCCTTCCAACTCAGGACATTCTATGATTCTATTAAATGTGACTGCTAACATACATTAAATTCTTCCATGGGTCTTTTGGGGCTTGAGCTAGTGAATCCCTAAAATCTGCATTCATTCCTTCCAGTTTTAATTAAGGCCCTTCAGAAAGGTAACCAGTATCTTAGTGATTATTAAGGTTTACTACTCTGATTTCCTGGGCTCACTGAGTGGCAGTCTAGTATGTTGTAACACTAAGGAGAATTTTATTAATGCAGTGTTTTACATTGTGATCGTTTTGGAACACAAAATTTATCAGTAAAGAACTGATTAAAAGCTGATTAAGTCACACTTCTGGTGTGTTGAATTGGTATTTTAGTTCAAGGTTTATGTAGAACTTGGAGAAATTAAAGCCGTTTTTGTTAACAGAAGCTCAGTTTAAATCATTGAAAAGGGAGGAAAGATCTCAATTTAAAAACAAATCATACAGAAATCACACAGTGTACAAAACAAGATACACAAAGAAACTTTTTCCTTTCACAAGTCTCCTGTAACACAGTCCACTGTGCATTCATGCATATCCATATACCTGTCTGGAATACAGGAAGGAGTTGAACAGAGTGCAACTTTGTCTCTTCACAAAACCCAAAAGGCGACTGGTCGGGTGCAAAACGTCTAGGAAAAAAGTCCAAAACAACATGGGACTGCAGTGAGAAATTATGATGATACACTTAGGACAAGTAAACAGCACTGGCTAGAAGAGGCACAGCTCATGTTTTAACACTCAACAACAATGCACACTCCTACCACCAATGCCATTAGCAGCACAATGCCAAGAAGCACGTGGCACAGCCAGATAGAACTCTAATGAGTTCCTGTAACTGAAATCCTCTCTCTTTGCTTGTCTGCAAAATGCACATCAAAGCTTGATATCACTGAAGAAATCTCGTGCTTGATTTTGACCATTTTTTTCCTCTGTTTTAAGTCCACTGAGCTATATGGAACATCATGCCATCTCCAATAGTTTTTTTTTTCCTATTATGTGTCATGCTTTTTCCTGCTTTGCTTTGGAATTCACTGTTGGACCCTGACATCAATTCTTCCTCAGCTTTTGATAGTAATTTTGATGAATTTAAATCAGCTTCCTGAGGAGGGGACCTGAAGAGGCAGGTGCAGAACTTTTCTCCCTGGCATCCTGGGACAAGACACCTGGGAAAGCTCAAAGCTGTGCCAGGGGAGGCTCAGACTTGACGTGAGGAAGCATATTTTCTTATTACCAAGAAGGGTGAACAGACTTCCCAGAGAGATGGTTGATGCCCTAGACTTGTCACTATTTAAGAGGTGTTTGGACTGTGCCCTTAATAATATGCTTTAACGGTGGCTCACCCAAGAAGCGGTCAAGCAGTTGCACTAGATGATTGCTGCAGATCCCTTCCAAGTGAAATATTCCAAGATACTAAAAAATGGGCTTTCTTTGGTATCCCATAATTTCCTCAGTTCAAAAGAAACACCATACCTTACAAAAAACCCCAGAAGTCAAAATATCGGGAGTTTCCCTTCAAAAAGACAAAACACACGACTCAGTTTGGTTTTCTGTAGTAAATTAACCCATAAAAGGGAAAATACATCTCAAATACCTGAAAAGCAGATACTGCACTTGGAAGTGCTTTGTGTCTTCTGTAGGTAACTCGGTGGATTCCAGAGTGACGGGTATCTCACACAGCTTACTTTCTTCCCCAAGCAGTTCCACAGGCTTCTGACATATGATGAACTCATCTAATTCAAGCTGTAAAGGATGTGTTGAAGGACTTTCATCTTTCACACCTGAGCAATGAAAATGCTATCGTAATTGTTCAAACCATTCCACACGTGGTACGACAATATCAATTAAATACTCCAATTACTGCTACCCTGCTAGCATTGGCTTCCTCAAACCACAACATACTGAAAACAGCCATACTAGAAGATGAGAACAATTCCTATTTCACGCTCAACAGTCTGAATACTTAAGTCAAGATTTCTGGAAAAACACCCCAAACAGGTAAACCGTTCATTAGGAGGTGAGTCAAAGGCAACCAGAGCCACAAAGGGCTGGTCATCAAAAAATGTTGACTTTTGGCTGAAGAGGTTTTGAGAAGGCAAAGGCAGCTATCACAGGAAGTTGTGTTATCTTTAACTCACTTAAGTCCTGGAAAGCAAATCCTAATAACACTCAGAAAGTCACTGGAACTTTTCCATGTAGTTTTTAGTAATAAAGAAACCTAGGGGCAGGATGCCATTATCTGAGAAAAGGCCCATCTTCACTCAGTGAAGAGCACTGCATTTATGTTATCCCTATCTGAAAAGTCTGATTTTTCTTACCCTTTAAATTTTTTCTAGGTACAGTTTCCATTTCCAAACAACCGTCCTTTTGAGTTTCTTCAGTTACAAAGAAAGGACCTTCCTAAGGTTTGTTGGTGTTGATCTGACACATATATGTTTGGAAAATTGGGAACTGATAATTGATTACATATGGATTGATATCTTGCAATACACAGGAAGGAAACCTCCTGAGTACATCTGTTTCTGGGATTTCTAGAATTCTAAGGCAAGCCCCCGAATAAGATAAAGGACTGAAAAAGGAGAATTTGCTTGATTATGGCATGTTCTGAGCACAACAGGTACAAAAGTACACAGGGCCTCACAACAGAAACATTCTTAATTGTGTAAGCCAGTTACTTAGGCAGTGACACTGATAGAATAATTTTTCTGAACACACCACACTGAACTACTAACCCTTTAACTTGGCCCATCGTGGCGCCCTAAAACAGGGATCTAATTCTGTGTCTGCAGAGGCTGTACTATCCTCTAACCGTGCAGCATGATGGCATATTTACTTGAAATGTTACCTCCAGCTGCAGGTTGGTACAACTTTTCATGCTCTAGAATATTCAGCTGATAGTCAGTGATAGGACCATCTGGAAATATTTTGTGAAGGGCAAAGACCTTGTTTGAGATTACTTTCAGAACAATGGGAATCAATTACCAGATTCTTGGAGAATAAAAAAAAAAAAAAAAAAATTCAGCACCTACCTCCATCCACAGCCTCTTCTGGTGCACTGACTCCCTGAGCACATTGCTCTGTCCTGTCTGCACTTTGCTGGACCAGTTCCAGTTTCAGGATGAGAACATCCAGCTCTGTTGTTATGGCTATATGTCTGGCACAAAATGCAACTTCAGCAGGAATGAGGTTATCAATGTGCAAAATCAAGGAGCGTTCAAAATCTAACACAGTCAAATTCTGGTTTATGACCCGGTATTTCAAACAGAACATGACTAACTTATTTTTGCAGCCCACAAGAAGATCTCCATTCACAGGACAGCATGAAATGCACAGTGGAGGATCTGAAAGTGGCATTTCAACAACTGACATCTGTTCTTTTAAGGTTTCACTGTATGACTCTTCCATCTTGTGACCAACCATCCGAACACACACGCGAGAACTCCCTGCAGACATGCATCTCCAGTTCATATATGCTCTTAGGAAAGTTGCTTTGCTTTTTTCTTCAATTGTCACCAGATAGTCTCCTAAAAAGAAAGCAGTAATACTGATACATCATTAAAGAATAGATGACAGTTTCTGAGCTCTGTACCTGCCATAGTACGCTACAAAGAACATCTTCAAGTCTCAACTCTTACAAAAAAATAGAAAAACAGTTTTCACTAATTTTCCTCTAATTGAATACAAAGCACGAGTTTCTTCGCTGGGTGGCACACACTTCACACACCACTAAAAGCAGGGACTTACAGATGTAGGTCCAGAATAACTCATATGTGAATCCTCTCTATAGACTGAGATTGTATACAAGGTTTCCCCCACCCCTCGCCTTCTCATATCCATTAATGAGGAAAGCAATAGACCAACGGACTCACGAACAGCTGTGGAATGGGCTGAAACGACCACCCAGTCCGTGCTTTAAAAACAAACAAACAAACAAAAACCCCAATCCAAAACAAAAACCACCAGCCAAACAAACAAACAAGCAAGCAGGGGCGGGAGCGCAGACCGCAACCGAGGCGGAGGCAGACGGTGATGAGAGACGCGGCTCCGACCCTCCCTGCAGCGCCGCCGACGCTGGGACCGGCCCGCGCCTCCCACCCGGCCCGCCGGCCAGCCCGCTCCAGCAGGCGCGCCCCTCCTCCGACCGGGAAGCGGCCTGACAAAGAGCCTGAGGGAGAGGCGGATGGGCCGGCCAGGCGCTCCTCCCGCGGCGGAACCCGGGCGGCTTCGATCGCCTCCCGCAGCCCCCCCGCCCCCGGACGGGCAGAGCCCCAGGGTCGCTCCACGGACTCGTCCCGGCCTCGCCAGCCGAGCACTCGCGGACGCAGCGATCGCGGGGACTGACCTGCCGAGCTGTGCGCCATGCGCAGCACCGGACCCAGCGTGGCGAAGGAGCCCAGGGCCTCGCAGCGGCCCTGTTCGCGCACGGCGAACGCCTCCACCCTGCAGCTGGCCGCCGTGCTGGCCACGAACAGCACGTCTTGGCCGCAGCAAAAGTGCGCCGGTTCTTGCTTGCAGGGCACTACTCTCTGCGACCCGAACGGGTGCAGGTTGTAAAGCTGCACCATGCTTCCCAAAAGTTCCGCTGCAGCAGCGGAGAGCACCCGCGGCCTCCCGGGGCGGCGCCCGGCACTTCCGCGATGGGCCGAGCCGCCGCTGTGCGGGGCGGGCTCGGCCGGCGGCGTGCGGCCGCCCGGGGACGGCTGTCCTCCGGCGAGGTTCCGGGTGGCTTTGGCGTGACTCCCGTGTTGGGCGAGCACCCCCCGGGAATCCGCCGTCGTGGCGGAGCAGCGCCGTGCACTGGCGGAGCTCTCGAGTGGGAAGAGAAACTGGAAGTGATCCTTGAGGCGTGTGAGACGGACTGGGAAGGGTGATGGCTCGTGTGCGGAGCCGCTTCCACTTGGGCACGGCTTGGAGCCTCTAGCGCCGGCAGGAGCGTGCCTAATGCATTAGGCTACTGAAACCTGGGTTGTTCTAGTCTCCCAGCGTCAAAACCAGAGACTTTTCTGGATTAAAATACATCAATTCTTTCTTAATCACCATCAAAAAAAAAAAAAAAAAAAAAAAAGAAAAAAAGAAAAAATCACACCCAAACCGACAAACCCGCCAAACAAAAGCCAGCTATTTCACAGAATGTTCCCAGTTGGAAGGGACCCACGAAGATCACTTGAGTCCAACTCTCAGCTGAATGGCCTGTATGGGGATTGAAACCACAACCTTGGTGGTGGTAGCACCGTGCTCTAACCAGCTGGGTCAGCACTTTTTACACAAACCAAGTGTCCTATGCTAAAGCTGCTTCCATGTGTCTCTAAAACTCTGTTCATGTGACAATACCAGTAAAGGATATTTGATTTTTTTTTACTATGCTAATGTAGGAAGGTAGAAATTATTATGCACTTTTAAAGCAGGTAACAGATCTGCTACCAAAACATGCAATCTCAAATTGTCCTTCCTTCATGAATACACACACTAATAGTGAAGAAAAAAAAAAAGAAAAAAGAAAAAAAGAAAAAAAGAAAAGCAGCAGTATAATCTTTGGAACTTTATTTGGAGGCATATCTGAAAACAAACAAACAGGGTTCTGCAATTTTTAAATTTATTTTATTTATTTTATTTTTTTTTTTTTTTGGTAAATAGATTTTTCCAGGCTTTAGTTTTCTCAGTATTCGTCTCCTTTTTCAGCCTCTGCTTCTACTGAGTCTAGGCCAACTTCTTCATAATCTTTCTCAAGGGCAGCCAGGTCTTCTTGGGCTTCAGAAAATTCTCCTTCCTCCATCCCCTCCCCAACACACCAGTGCACAAAGGCATGCTTAGTAGTATACATGAGATCAAATTTGTGGTCAAGCCGAGCCCATGCTTCTGCAATAGCAGTTGTGTTACTCAGCATACACACAGCCCGCTGCACCTTGGCGAGATCAGCACCTGGCACCACACTTGGAGGCTGGTAGTCAATGCCCACCTTCAAGAAAACAAATAAGAACTTTCCTTAGGAATGCTAAAGCTTAAAGACTCATTTCTGTTAACAATCAAAAATCACCATTATTACAAATAAATAAAATAGCTTAGTTATTTTGCTCTTAATCAAAATATTTAAAAGGGACATTACAACATTGTAGTATGTCTGTCACCTCTGACGACTACACAATTCCTAATCTTTTAGATATTGAGCACTTAAAAGGCTACATACCTTGAATCCAGTTGGACACCAATCCACAAACTGAATGGTACGTTTAGTCTTGATAGTGGCAATGGCTGCATTGACATCTTTGGGCACAACATCGCCTCTGTATAACATGCAGCAGGCCATGTACTTGCCATGGCGAGGGTCGCATTTGACCATCTGGTTGACTGGTTCAAAGCAAGAGTGGGTAATTTCAGCCACAGATAACTGCTCATGATATGCTTTTTCAGCGGAGATGATAGGGGCATATGTAACCAAGGGGAAATGGATTCGTGGGTATGGAACCAGGTTAGTTGGAAATTCTGTCAGATTTACATTGAGAGCTCCATCAAAACGCATACTGAGATAAAAGCAGGTGCTTCTTTGTGTGGCTTTAATTTGTTGACACAAGCTTATCAAAGCAGACAGTAACAGCAGGTTTAAAAATGGATTGTTCATAGGCAGTCAGTTCAATAAAAAAGAACTCAGTGTTTTTCCAACTAGTTCATCTGGTAGTTCTAGGAAAAATTAAAGGTAAGAAGAAAAGGCCATTTATCTTTAAACTGACTTCAAATTTGCTTCTAATCAGCTGGGAATTTTGTTTGTTGTATTTAAGAAAAAAAGGAAAACCTAATTTAAAAGAAAAATAGAAATGTATTTCAAGTCTTATTGCTTTTGTTCATTTTCATCAGACTCAAGTACTTAGACTCTCAAAAGGACATAAAACAGTGAAAATGGTACTCATGGCAGATGAAAAATACACCCACTGCAATTATTTTATAATTAAGCCCTGATGGTGTAGCATTTAGAAAGGGTCAACCTATCAGAAAAATCCGAGTCTATAAAGACAGAGCTGGATTTGCAAGTGCTCTGCTTGTACTGGTAATGAAGGAGAAATCAAATGAGAATAGGATGCAGAAATGTTATAAAACTGTACCTTGGACTTATCTCCTTGGTGATATCATATTCTCCTCTTAGAGAAACAGCTCAGAGAGACAGATGTGCAACAAATAGAAAGTAACAGTACACAGGTGTTTGTTGCTCTGGTTTAAAGTCCAGCTGTGTTCTAATACTACCTGCCAGTGTTTCACTAACTGCTGCCCACTGGACCAGTATTTGTGTCCGTATCTTTCCATGCTGTCTAAATAACAAGTGAAACACAGGGCACGAACTGTGCATTCACGGGGAAATGAAAATAATAACATGGTCACTTAACCCGACCCTTTCCATGCAGCTGTAACCTCTCATTAAGCAGCAACCCCCAACAGGCTGAGTTTTGAAACATTACAGTGTCCCTGCTACTTGAGAGGCTGTGAATTTGCTGACTGATCCCAGCATTCCTCATTGTTAAAAAAAACCCAGAGAATTTTAACAAAAACAGGTCCAGCTGCCACCAAGGATAAAGCAAAAACAGCCCTGCAAAGATCTAGAAGATGTCAGCCATTGTTTAGAAGGAACACAAAACCAGAGTCAAACAATGTTCAAAACAAAATACATGGTGAATTCACAGGTTGTGTCTTCAAAGAAACTCTAGAGCTGGGACTCTCAAAGGGAGATATTTAAAATACTAATTTTGCATATTTTCTATACATCACCTTGAAAAAACATCCATCCACTGAATAACTGACTCAATATTCTTTTTACTTACATTAGTGAAACGTTAATTTCAATCAAATAAAAGGAAATATGAATTTTAGACTCACCAGGTTCTCCACCACAAGGCCATGGATTAAAATAGGTGGTATAAAAATAGAGAGGGTTAATTTTACACCCTATTCATACATGAGACAGTTGATACAATGAGGACCTCAGCAAACTGACATGGTTTTGAGAAGTTCAGTTAACATTTCAGTTACCTGCAGAGCTCATCTCTGCCCTTTATGCAGGAGATATTTTCTTATAATGCACAAATGTGTCTAAAAATATTTTCAATCCAATTCTAATTTGTCTTGCCACACAAAAATAGCATGCAGCACAATTAATATGCACAAAACATAAATCCATTAATGGACTGCATTTAGGTGAGTTAAAGGAAGTGAACCAAGATCATCATAAATCTTCTTATGTGCTTTTGGTGATCCACTGACAGGTAAGAATTAAACATTCAAGGAACTTTTATTGAACTGTCTGGATCCTGTTTATATTCAATCAAAGTTGGCCACTTTATCATGCTGCTCTTGACATTGCTGCGAAATAGATAACAGCTAAATCAGAGACTGTCAAACGGAAGTAACTTTCAGGAATTAAATGGTAGCGCTGAATAAAAGCCATAATTGAAATGCACCAAAAAAAAAAAAAAAAAAAAAAAAGAAAGAAAGAAAAAAAAAGAAAAAAAAAAGCCTCTAACACAATGGGATTTGTTTTAAAACAGTGGGAAACTTTAGATGACATTGCAGAGACAGCAGAAGTCCCTGATACATTTACAGTATTAAGCAGATTGTTTGGGCAAAATGTCATCATTGGAGCTTTCTTCTGCCTTATTACACACAGACATCATCTGGGACTCTGCACAGTGCTGAATTACTATTTACAGCAGTTTGACCTTGAGCATTGGAGTTGCATTAAGACAGCCCATTCCATGGAACTGATAGATGGTTAAAAGGTCAGTGAAAACGTATTGCAGATTTTTGTATTCAAATAGGAAAGAAAAAAAATTAGAGATTTGTATAGATCCTAAAAGGAAGCATCTGTTCATAAAACACCTGGACTAGCAAAGGACAGCCTTTTCTACACAACAGTTAAGATGCAATACATTATTGATCAAGCATTGTAACAAGTTTAGCACACTTTCAGAGCTCTCATGGTGCTCTAATTATGGGATGTAAATTGGAAGCTCTAAAATATGTGAATTTCCTGAAGATGAAATTTAGCCACCCTCAAGCATGCTCGATTAACTGAGTGACAAAGAATTGCAAGCAGGAGTTTAAAATTCAGTATTCATTCAAAAGAAACCAATTTGAGGATTTCAAATACTCCACTAACAGCAAGAGACTACCAGTATATAGCCTGATTATTTCACATCCTAAAGCTTTTCTCACCCCTACATTTATAGAGACATCTGCAAATGCTAATAGAGTTCTCTCTAGGATGGGGATCATTAAGTCAAAGTACTCAAGCACAATGGGCAATGAAAGATTGAATTGGTTAGTGCTCATAACAATTGACAATGATGCTAATATATATCAGTACTTCACTGAATTTGTGCCGTGTATTCAACATCTGGAGACTCTTCCCTGGATTTTATGCAATCACTATAAAACTTTAAATAAATACTCACTAACATTCACATTTCAAATATATATCTGTATCCTGTTTTTCATTATCTGGAAGGGCTCATAAAAAACTTGAGGAATCAATGGGAGAAGAGAATAATGAGCCCTTTTCATACAGCAAAAAGGTGGTAAAGTCTTCTGCTCCTGCACCTGATACCTCCACCATGTCCACTTGAGACTTGATTTGACACCAGTTACAATCACTGGGAGATTGTCCCTGATTTCTAACGAGTTCAACAGCACCCTCCTCAAAGTGTTTTCAGTAGGGAGGTGGAAACCACTTAGGAGAAAATCCCCTCACTCTGTTGGTGTTTGGTCACACTCAAAACAAAAAGCACCAGGGGATTTCAGGTGGAGAATGAGAGCAAAGGTTCCTGTCTTCCCTCAGGCCTGAGGGCAGCCTGCAGCAGATGCCTGGGAAACCAGGCAGTGCACCATTCCATCTGGTCACGCTGGGAAATGGCACCCTGAGTTAATTGCAGAGCAATTCATTTAGCAGAATGCAAAATTACACTGCAAAGGGGTTACCTAAAGCCTTCCTCTTCAGGCAAAGCTCCTCTACCCATCTTGAGATCTGAGGGCTCAGTTTTCCTCCATACTGAGGAAAATATATCCTTGACTATAGATGCAAATACTATTATGGATCTCTCTCATACCTCTTTGCCTTCAAAAGGCAGAACTAAAACCCAAAACAGATTGAACTGCAAAAATTGCACGTCAAATTCTTGCTTGAGCCAGAGGTCATAGTTTGTTGATATATCTACACACACAGAACTGATAACTTCCCTGCACAATCACATGATATTTGTTTTAAAATAAGACCTTTTTCACAAATTTTCCCCTGAATGCATTACTGACTGTGAACATATATTATCACTCATCTGCACAGGAAACTTTGAGATATACAGTGTTATATATAAATGTGAGTTCAAAGAGGTGATGTTGGTCTGTTTCTTTGTAACTACAATTAGTATTTCTTGGGGTAAGCAACATGAGTACAATTTAACATATTTACTGAAAAGAGGTACTGACCTACACCTGTCATAATAAAATGTGATAATTTTCTTTGTTTAAAATCTGAATATTATTTACATCAATTTAAATTTTTGAAAACCCTCATTTAATCACTACAATAACATGAAGAACGGGTTTATGGTTTACCCCTGTAAAAGATGCTCATGTTTGTTTTTTCTCTTCTAATTATGGAATATAAAAGTAATATTTTTAATAAAATATTTATTTTTTCAGCCTTTCATACCACCTCATATCATTTGTCAGTAAGAGACAACTGCAGTAGGATTAGACACCTTGAAAGACATAGGAGAGGTTTTATGGCATATGGCAACAGACTTGTGTCTGTTAAGAATAAATAAAAGTATAATCTACTTCATCATTATTTTTCCCTGGTTGTGAAATTATGCATTTCTTTACAATCCAGCAGAAAAAAATTGGAACATATCTGCTCCATATACTGTTGCCTCTCAAGATCAGCAGTTCTCCTTTTCACACTGTAATGGATGCTGCACTGGAATATAGAACCCAACTATTCCTGCTCTGCCATTTCCTCCATACTGCATTCATTGTATTCCACAGCATGAACTCACAGTCAAGATCCTGAATACTGCTCCATGATAAATATCACAGATGAAGAGATGGTCCAGTGCCAATGTTATTTTCATGGTGCTGGCACATTTCCTGAGCAACGTGTTTGGTAGTAAACACTGTTTCAGTTGCAAAAAGTTCTCAGGCACTGCTGTAGCATTCAGACAGAAAGCAAATTTTCTAAGCATTTTAATACACTTCATGGAGTTACTTCATTCAGCAGCTCTTTCTGCAAATCAATATTTCTCTTTCCTTCCTTGAATGTTTGTAGGAGCAGGGGGTGATCCTGTCAATACTTACACCAGTGAGAAGTTCAGCTGCACTGGTGCCCTGTTTTATTCAGCACTACTACACATACAGTGAATAGCTGGCAAGACTCATAGCCTTGATACATTAACTCAGCTCTTCCCTGAAATACAACCATCTCTGGGGTAAAGCTTGATAAATATTCAACAGCACAGGGAAACACTACACTGCAGATTTAAGACTCAATCTGGCAAATACTTACACAAGAGTATATTTTCTTCACGCTGCTAAAGAAAAATACTTATATATATATTATATAAACGTATTCATAGGCACAAAATTGCAGAGTACAGGACCCAAGAGAGGAAGGAGAATGGAGGAGAAGGAGGAGAAAGCCTTTCCAGTGCACCCCAGAGGCTTCATTGTGGATTAAATCTCTTGCCAAAACATAGAGAAGATGTAAGTTGGTCAAGCTGGCAGCAGCTGGAACCAAAACCACTCAGGAATGCTCTGTACCTGGAGTGGGGATGGCAGCCCAGCACTGCCAAAGGTCCAGTGAACCCAGGAACGTGACTGAGCACTGCTGACAGCAAAGCAGACTGTTTAAAACATCTGGGTATGAAGATGGAAGGGGATAGGCTGGAGTAAATGCACTTTGCTGGCATAAGTTGCAGAATCTATCTCAATCATGCGTCGCTCTCAGTTTCACCTCTGTCCCAAGACTTGGTAAAATTTGTTGAATAATCCACAGCATCAGAAGGTCTTCAGAAAACTCAGCTCATGGATGTTTTTACAGATGAGATATTTCAGGTGTGTAATGGCTATTCTTTAGACATCTGATCAAGTATATTTCCTATTTTTTTCATAGAAAACTGGTTTCTTCACTGATCTTCCCTCATTTCAGCGCTATAAAAGAAGCCACTTTAAACACCTCGCTGGCACTGCTTCCCAGAGAAATGTTTCCCTATTTCACTCTTCATAAAGGTCTGCAATAAAGAGATCCCTGTAAGCCATCCTTTCTAAAACTGTACATTCCATTTAATAACTCATACAGAACCAGAATTACAGGAAACATGTTGTTGGATTCCTTTTTGTCATAGCCCAGGCTTAATTCAAGCTCTTCAGTGCACAGAAATTGAGAATTTTTCATTCTCTCCTGTTTGGGTGTGCAGCTTAGTGAAGTATAAGATGGTCTCTTCAATCTGCAGAAACTCACTGACACAAAAAGACAGATCTATGATATTTGGTGATCACATATTAGAAATGCATTGCAAAACATGCTCAGGCAGTTATTCAGCAGGAACAGGCTGAAATAATCTGAACCAGTCTGAAAAGTTTGCTTTTGTTTTATACTAATGAGCAGTGATGCCCCTTACTGTGACATTAACAAGTTTATCTAAAACCATAGTAGCACAGCTGAAATAGTTCTGATTTATTATATGGAAGGTTGATTTTTGGCAGGTTGGTTTGGTTTGTTTTCTTTGATGTTTTTTGTTCTCTTTTTTAATGTGCAAAATTTGGGTTCCCATTTCTGTCTTGTTTAAGCCTGGATTTTATCCATAAAGGGACATTTTTCACAGCTGAAGCTTTAAAGAAAGTAAATGTCAATTCAATTTGTCCTTTCAACCCACACCAATTGAGGAACAGTCATTTTTTTTGCTGATGAAAGTCTCTTGGCCCTCTGACAAACTAAGATTTAGTGACAAGTGGTATTTCCAAAGCTGCGTGCAGGATTTGGCCATACAATTTCCATTTTGTTCTTGATGTATCTGAAGCTACAGAAGTGAATAGGCAAAACCCTACAGCAAACTGCAGCACAGAAGATGCCTAGATATGAGAACACCTTGTACTGAAACACATTTATTTGTAAGAATTTGGAAGATCAAGCAAGCCCTGATTCATTCTGCTGTAAATACCTTGCTACCAGCATGGCGTTAAATTATTTTGGGGCTATGTCACATGCTTGGACCTTGAGAAATGCAAGGCTACTACTAAACAACAATATTTTTGTTCCTTGGAAAGGAATTGTATGGATGCTTTCTGTACTTCATGTGCAGTTATGCTCAAACTATCATATTTTGGTTGGAATTCAAAATGAAACTACTATGTCTATGCTCCCCTTTTGTGATTTTTTTTTTTTTTCATTTCTCACGTCTAAAGTTCTTCTCCTGACCAAGAACTCTCTAGTAATTCCACTTATGAGTTATAATGGTAGAGAAGATTTCTAGGGCAGCTACCACCCCCATCTTTTTGGTTGTACAAAGAAAAAGAAACAATGAAATTTCAAGAGAGGAAAAGCTTTGAAAAGGGCAAGTTAATTTTCTTCCTAGTAGCTGGTATGGGGCTGTGTTTTGGATTTGTTCTAGAAATGGGGTTAAAAACTCAGCGAGGTTTTAGTTATGGTTGAGTAGGGATATTACCCAGAGCCAAGGCCTTTTCTACCCCTCACCCAACCAGTGAGGGGGCTGGGGAGCACAAGATGTTGGGAGGGGACACAGCCAGAACAGCCGAAGCCCAAGGGATATCCCAAACCACATGGCATCATGTTGAGCACATAAACTTGGGGAAAAACTGGCTGGGCATGGGTCACTGGGTGGTGAGCAATTGGCCTGTGCATCACTAGCTTTGTACATTCCAACTCTTTTGTCATTATCATTATTATTGCTGTTATAATCATTGTTATTATGTTTTTTCCCTTCCTTTTTGTGTCCTATTAAACCTATTAAATCTTTATCTCAACCCACAAATTTTACTTTATTTTGTTCCCCGGCTGTCTCCCTCATCCCCCTGTAATGGGGGAAGGTGAGTGAGAGCCTGTGATGTTTTGCTGCCAGGTTAAACCCTGACAGTACCATAGCCTTCTCATTTCACATCAACGTAACCTTTTCCTTTCCGGAAATTTTGTCAGAGTAACATTTCATGACTGCTTGCCATGTCTATCTCATGTTTGGAAGTATTCTGAATCCTGCCACTCTCTTCACTTATGGTACTTCCATCCAAAAATCCCACAACAACCATAAAGAAAAACCTTTATTATGTTTCTAAGGAACAAGCTGATGCATCACCTCAAATCTCAGCATTAAAATTTAGCCTCTTACCTGAACTTCAGTCAGTTTCTACATTGTGTAACACATGCAAAATGAAAAAGTCTATGATTGTAGTGTAATTGGATTTCTCAAGAGGGAGAGTTTGCACCTTACTTATCCATTTCCAAGAATGTATCTGGAAAGATTTTTATCCAGGTATTGTTCAGATGCACAAGAGGGTAATATGAAGGAGTGCTGAAGGAAACTATCCCCTCAGGTACCTCCTTTCAAGGGAGTTAGGGATGCAAACTCATCACTGATGATGGTTTCCAGTGACTGCTTTCCAGGGATCTTGGTCACTTATGGACAGGAGCACAGAAATCCCAAAACCAGCTAGAGCAGCAACTCTTTGGCCTCACGGGGCTGTGATCCTGCCCCAGTCCTACATTTCCTCTGCCTCAGGAGAGGACAAGAAACAGCACCAGACCCATACATCTTACAGAAAATGTCCTGAAAAGTCTTCAAACAGAGAGAAATTAAAAAATACAGAAATCTAAGTTTATCATTCCATTACTCATCTCAGGTTCACTCTTATGGCTCTCTGTACAGCAGCACAGATTTCCAGAATTAATTAACTATAAATTTCTATTCTGGAACTTGATATGGTAATGCAGTTTTAGCTGATCCTATGTAAAATCTATGGGATTGATGAGTACACTTGCATCATTCCCACCCCCCGCTCCTATTTATTCTCAAAAATTAATGTACACATTTAAAAGTCTTTTCTTTGTGCCTTTGCCATTTCTGTGTCATGGTGTAAGAGCCTATTTCTTGTGCTGCAATTTATTACACTTATAGAGTGAGGAGAGAAATTTGAAAGCCTCTGATAATGGGAATGTTTGTCTAAAAACATGTTGATAGAAAGTCTACCATCTAAACACTAGATATTCTCATTTTCTAACAAAATCTTCATTCTTATATTATAGTGAAAGCAAAAGTATTATGTGAAGGGGACCAGTAGTCTAATTAAATGAATATATTAAAAGTTTCTGGTTTTGACAAGTAGGAGGTAGCTGTCATTCTTTTTGGCACTTTGTGAATTACTCCTGTCCTTCATTATCCCAAAAGATTACTATTGCTCTCTTTCTTGTGAGTGTAGTGAGCTAGAACAGCAGAGATAATAGGTTATTATAGGAAAATTTGGTTTTGACATTTATATGATAAATTTGAAGTCAATTAGGGGGAAAATACTCCATTAGATAAAGTGAGTGTACCAATTATGCAGTGAAGACTTATTGCTAATGGCATAATTGAAATTTATAGAGTGGTGGTCCCAGCACTGTAGAATTAGATTGCATAAATGATGGCAGTAGCAGACATGTAAACATTTTTGTTCCTAGTCATTTACAGGCAGAGGACTGAGGGAGGATTTTTATTAGGATTCCATCCCGATGTTCAAAATCCAGAGTTACCAGGAAAGGACTGATGTGAGACACTCACCTTCTTCCATTAGTTCTAGCAAAAAGAAATTAAATAGCCCTTTTTGGTAAAAGTTGTATGTGCTTCCATGGAAATTAAATACATGTATAAGGAATCATTAAGAGAAAGTAAAAAATAAAGATTCTCATGGGGAGAATTAAACAAGTATATAGCTTAATATGAACATCAAGCTACAGGGGAAACAGAAAAATATTTGGTCAAATATAGGTATAGATGTGGAAAAAGGGTTTCTGCATTAGATATTGGATTGTAAAATAACCTCATGAAGAAACTACATGAAATTCAATTTATAGCAGTTCAAAACTAGATGGAGAGACATGCTGGAAGATAAATATTGGAGAAAATCATGTCAGACTAGACCAAAAGGACAGGTTAGCCAGGATTTGATTAAAAACTTGCCAGTCGTGCTTTTTAAAATTCTGCATTTTCTAAAAGCCTTAGAGCAAGCATAAAAGCTGGGAAAACAGTACAAGTACCGAACCCCCTAGCTGTGGTGTGTTGTTTTTCTGTTTGTTTCCTCATGTTCACATCCAACTGTTCCCTCCTCCCGCACCTCCTCTCACGCTGCCAAGGACCCAGCACGGGGCTGCAGCTCTGCCCCGGTACATCAAAGGCTGGTGGCAGAGGCAGTGGCTCAGCTGGGAGCCAGATCCGTGCTGGACACTGCTGCCTGACCCCACAGAATTCCAAATTTCTCCTGCCAACACAAAAGGCAGGTCTGGGGTTTTCAGCGGATCGCAGCAAATGCGTCAGCACGAAGGACAAAAGGAGCTCAGTGATCAGCACCGCGAAGTTCTGCAGGTTCAGCTGTGGAGCAAAAGCTGAAAGAGGAGCCAGTGTCCATCCTGGGCAGTGCTGTGGCAGGGCACAGCTAAGGGAAGTGAGAAATACCAGCACGAGGCCTGAGAGGGGCACACAGGACATATTGTAAATGCCACTGTCACCACACCAGCCTATCAGATCTGTGTTTCAGTACAAAGAGGACCCACATCTCAAATATGCTGATCATGTCCACTGACTTGGGGGGAATTAGTACTTGAGAGGGTCTGGCATAGGTTACCCAGAGAAGCTGTGGCTGCCCCATCTCTGGAAGTGTTCAAGGTCAGGTTGGACAGGGCTTGGAACAGCCTGGTCCAGTGGGAGGCGTCCCTGCCCATGGCAGGGGGTTGGGATGAGATGGTCTTTAAGGTCCCTTCTAGCACAAGCCATTCTATGATTTTATGAATTTGGACATTCACCTGCCAAAAAAAGTGAGTTCACTATGTGCCGAAATAGGAGTTAAGGCTTAAATTGAAGCTAACTCAAGACTCTCAGCTTTGATGATTGTGGTTATGGTGTACTAACCTGAAAAATCTTGGTGCACAGGCAGAGTTGGATCTGTAACATTGTGCTGGGCTCTGGAGAGATCTAAAGGACACTGCTGTGCTTTCACCCACTCCATGGGAGGAACAGACACAGGTTTACTCTGGGGTGTTATTCCTCAGGTAAACAAGATGTTCCCCAAGCAGCAGAACCCATAAACCCATTTATTTACAGATATGGGTCT
The DNA here is from genome assembly GCF_029207755.1 of Chamaea fasciata. Lineage (NCBI taxonomy): Eukaryota > Metazoa > Chordata > Aves > Passeriformes > Sylviidae > Chamaea > Chamaea fasciata. The sequence continues at coordinate 20,613,425 of NW_027094096.1, read as the reverse complement.
TTTTTCCTCTGACCCCACACTCCCTGCCAGCAGCACCCTTGTCCCCCCTTCTTCCCCTCACTCCCCCTTTGCCCCAGGCCTGAACTCTGCAGGTGAGCAGCAATCTCTGCAGAAGCCAGGCTGGAGGCAAACACAGTTCCCAGCAAATAGCTCCCACAGGACAAGTGTGCAGTGCTGGAGTTCAGAGAGCCTTTTCCCAGTGGGCTAATCTGGGTCTCTCTTTCTCAATCTCATCACAGCCTTTTTGCAAAGATAAGATAGTGGGAACATAATTTACCTTCTATTTCAAAAGTTCCCAGCTGGTAACTGGAGAGAAAAAGGACCCAATAATCACATACTTACTGTTTCTTTTAGAAAGTAGGTGAAAAATAAATTGGAGACACTATTTTTCACTAATGTAGTTAAAATAAAATAGCAGGTATCCATTATGGGCACAAAAATATGTGCTGAAGCTAAGGTTGCTTTGTTGTTTCTATTGTGAACTGTGTTTCCTGAGCTGTCCTCACTTCTTCACTGAAATTTTTCTGCCTATTGGGTTTTCTGCAGTTGGAAATAAGGGAAGCAATAGTCCCTGCGCTGCTTACTGCAGAGTAAGGGATGAGACAGGAGCCTAAATCATTTCTGGCTGGTCTGTTAATTTCTTCTTCACTTATCCCACTTATAGGACCCCATCTCACCCCTGTAGCTACTGCAGCCCAAATAGTAGCTTAGACTTCATTGCCATTTCTTCTCTGTTTTCAAAAGCCAACTCTACACACTTTCAGATACAAAATATTATCAGTTATTTAGCTCCACACACAAAACCGATTCCTTCCAAAATGCTCTCTCACAAATCCAGCAGTTATTCCTCCTCAATACAGTTTCTACTCAATTCAGCATATTTCCAATTTCTCTTCTGTGAGCTTCACTTCCCACTCCCACTCCACCAGACACAATGAGACATGTGCAGTGCTCCCCTCCATACCCTGCCAGCCTAAGTGACTGATCCTCAGACCCCTGAGGAAAACTCATCCCTTCCCCCCTGCAATCCTTATCTTTGCACCCTCGGCCAGGAGCCAAACTGTTAGAGAACACAATCATGAACATCATCCATGAACGTTTCTGTATGCATCCCCAATGGCTGCGTACAAGGGATGGAAACGTCCAAGGAACTGCCCTGACACGGTTGTGCTGCGTTACCTGGTGTGTCAGCTGGTCTCCTATTGAGGGACATTTCTCCTGCCTGCTCCCTCCAGCAGAAGTCTGCAGTCATTAAGGCATTAGTGCAAAGCATGCACGTATGCACACGGAGCTGTGCTGCTGCCTCTGGGTTATGTTTAATGAATGAAGCGTGGCTGAAGTGCACTGGGACTCAGCCTATCCAAATTGCTTGTTCTGAGGATGCCAGTCTGAGCTTCAGCCTCTTATACTTAATGTTATACAAGGGACTACTTGTAGAAATAGAATGGAGATTGCCTCTTAATTTTGACTTATTTCCTTTCGTGTACAACATTGTCGTTTTAGAATGCTGGTGTGGTTCCCTCCTTCATCTCCCTCCACTTAACTCACAACATTGCAACTAAAATTTCACCACTTTAAAATGCTTTTAATGCATTGGGCTTTATTTGCCTCTTTGTTCTTTGTTTATTAAGCTCAGTGCTTCTTGATGAAATTCAACCTCTGAGCAGGAAGATGCTCAAAGGACGGGCAGAGATTTAAAAGCTCCGAGGCTGGAGTTTTATTTATGCTAAATATTGCTGACTCCATTTGGTCTTTTAGCCAACTCTGATCTAGCTTTGTTCACTCTTCCTAGGCCTCCTGCCAAAGCAGAGCTTTCTTTTGTTTAGTATGCTTAGTGTATTTTTATTATCATGTCAGTGCTGTATCCTTTGCCCTACTGGGGAGTTTTATTTCAGTTCCAGATTATTATTTCCTATGATCTGCTCAAAGTGGAATCCAGTTATTTTTTTGCTTAACCATCTAGGGTAGCAAAATGAAAGAATAATTTGCTATTTCACTGCTCCATCACACTTTCTACAGCAGGTGAATAACTGGATTCAGGTTCAAAACAACTGTGCATTTGACAGTTTATTGACAAATGATTTGATGGACCAGCAAAGAGATTTTTTGGCTACAAGCCCACATTAGTAGTTGACACAAACACTAAAGCCCCAATTCTTTTTGCTGTAGACCACAAAAAAACAACAAAAGTAAAAGCAGCAGATCAGCATGGAAAGTGACACCTGAATCAAGGTCTATTTTCATCACAGTAAAATGAGAATAAACCTATCTGCCTCATTTTATCTCAGTCCAAATGAACAGAGTTAAAATTTAACCAATTTTTAAAAGCACGTAAGTCTTCTAGACAGCATCCTCTCCATTTCTCTTTTCCTTCCCCAAATATCAATGCTGAACAACATTGCCAGGTAGATCCATTGAATAAGAGACACAATTACCTTCTATTCAGGGCTACTCCCTGTATGCAAGCACCCCAGACAGCTTTGGACTAAAATTATAAACCAGTATTGATGAAACAAATTACTTCAGCTTTTATGTTCGCACTCAAGGATGTATCAAAACAAGCTCTAATGGTCAGATTTCAAAAGAAGCTGGTGTGGGAGCTCCAGCTGGGAGCAATGACAGCAACTAAGCCTGCAGCCCTTTCAGAAGGGCAGTCTGATGGTATCCAGAATTGTGAATCATTCAGAATAGTATATTTTCTTCTTTTGCCTTCTTTAAAGCTACATAAGCCTGTGTTTACTTGCTGCTTTACAGCTTCCTCTACCAACAGCCCTGTAATCATTAGATGAATTACCCAAGCATGGTAATTACTATAGAACAGATACTCAAAATAACCAAAAAAAAAAAAAAAATCAAAAGAAATCCCACCAAACTTCCTAGTTACTACAATAATATAATACACTTTCTTTGTATATCTGGTATTTTTGTTAATACTGCTAGAACAATAAACATGCACTTGCAGTGATCCTTTTGCTTAAGAAAAAAAAAGAAACTTTTAAAAAGGATATAGAAATCTATTTCTCTCTTGGTTAATACCTACTACAGAGGACATCAAAGTACTATGGAATATCCCCATTGTAAATAAAGAAAACAGGAAATGTAAAAATTCTTAATATATTTGATTTAGGAGTTTATGGCCCCATTTTTGATATACCTTCAGCTGGATGATGCCAATGAGCCTGATGGGCAATGAGAACTTACACCCTGATGTTTCTCCATGAGACCTGGACCTTTACTTGTTGTTATATTTTAACAATTTAAATTTTCATGCCAACTCCAGTTCACAATAGTCATTGCTGATGAGAAAGCTTTGTTTAATTTGCTTTGAAGATGACAATGACAATAGTACTTGCATCTATAAAAAGGTTTTTGTGGAACATTTACCAACAAAAACAAGCACCTCCAGAGTCATTTCCATTCCCTGCACCTCCTTTTGGTTGTTTTTCAGAAATGTTCCCACTTGCTGTTCCTCAAATGTTTTCTTCAAAGCATGTGGTGCTTAAAAATCAAGGGACTTTGTGTTTTGTCCCTGTTCTGCATGATCCATGTAAAGCAGCAATCACCAAAAGCAAAGAAATTAACCCCCCTCTTTTTTACTTCCTTTTCCATCTTTTCTCAATGGGTACACTATTTTAGACCATAAATTGGTGATATTAGCTGTTAAATCTTGCTGAAATTATTTATGTGGTGCATCATCCACAGTCAGTGCTTTTGGAGTTTATGTCCTTGAATGAGCAAAATACTCGCTGAAGCTCATGGGGGTTTACCCCAAAACATTCCCAAGATCTGGCTGCAAGTGGCTTCCAACAATATTTGTAATTTTGTTTCATTTTCACTTTCATTTTGCAAAGTACTTTTGAAAAGTCACTTTAACAAGAAATTTCATTGCCTAATGGGCTGTGACTGTTCATGATAGGATTTCATTTTAAATTCAGTTCACTATGGTGTCGTTAGGGAAGATGTGACTTGTCTTTTTGCATCTTACCATTTACCACGATTTTTACGTCCATTATTAGTTTGGATTTCCAAAGTAAGATATTCACTGATTACCTGATTAAATGCACAGCAGAGTCAAAGTGGAAGATAAATTACCTTATGGCAAAAAAAGCAATGAACTGAATCTCAACAAATCTGGTCATTTTCCAGCTCAGCCCCATTCTTACTCTGGGAAGGTCGTTTTACCCTTTGTGGTAAAGCGCCTCATCAAATGCAAAGACAAATAGTGCACCAACCCCACCTGTCAGCCAATCACTGGAGACGGAAAATTCTCCAGGAAAAAGCCTCTCATCCTGCCCCAGGTGCCACGGGCAGTGTGGATTGTGCAGCCTTGCGGAGCCTCTTGATGCTGTGCTAAGGCAAGAAATGTCAACTGCAATGACCAGGTGTGTGCTCCTTTACAACCCCATTGTGCTCATTCTTTACCTGCTCTTTGCAGATCACTCACTTAAGCACTACTCCTTTATCAGAAAAGTTGAAATTTTAGCCTAATGAACTGCCTTTGCTTCCTCTGTCGGGCATCACTTTAACCTCTGACCACGTTTTCCTCCTCAAAGTACAACACCACCAAGGTCAACTGCACCATTTCCAGCAAATCTCCTTCAAAACAACTGGCTGCTGGCACAGTGTCAGGGCAGCCAATGGTGTTTCAAAAATACACTGAGTCTCAGGAGATCTTATGGAGAAATTAAACATCTTTTTCCATTGCACTATATTTAGAGCAGAGCCACACACATCTAGATGCTGCTTACTTAGATTTAGAGCTGTGCTCAAGCCACACACACAAAAAAGAACAAATAACATGAATGAACAATTTAGGAAAGAATATTCACAAATCTTTAAGTCTCATTTTGACAGCGATGCGCTCTTAAAGCTGACCAATGTTTATTTTGTTGTGGCTGGAAATGGAGCTCGAATCTCATTCACTCATATTTGATTAAGAACTCAAAAGTCACAAGACATTAAAGGCTCTATGATCCTTCTTTTAACAGCACAGTAACAGCAGTCCTTGCCCTTCTCCCACTGGCTCTGCATGAACTCTTCAAGGTGAAGGTGGGCAGACAACATCCTGATAAAAAGTGAATTCATCCCCAAATGGTTTTTCAAGACTGCCAGCTAAAACTAATTACAAAATCAGGTCAAAATGAAAAAAAAATCAGTAAGAAAAGAGTGGATTATTTTCAGAATACCTCAAAATCATATTTTTCAGCTTTTCATTTTTAACTGGCATTTTTTCAATGCCTTTCTTTTGTCTATGTTTAGATTCAGTCAAACCAATTCCCATGAAACTGAAGTATTTCAATTTGCATCGAACAACTGGTTTCTGGTTAACCAAAATAAAGTTTTTCCAAGTCTCATCTCTCCTTCTTCATCCATTACAAAACTGAAAACCATCAGTCATAGCCATCTTGATTGGATTGCAATTCAGATTTTCCCCCTTCAGTTTACATTTTGGCCAAAAATGCCTCACATTTGCCAAGCTCTATTCAAATACAAAGGTTTATGGCTGAGTGCTCTGGAAACCCCTTTAGAGCTCTGGGAGGTGAGAAGTGCTCCAATACCTTTGCTTTTGTTTGTGCAAGCTACCATAGAGTTGGTGGACACCACATTTCAGTACCACATTTTTGGGATGCTAGAGAAATGTTCTCCAGGCAGTTCCTAAAGCTTGTTGTAGCTTTTATGGTATGGGAATCTTTTTTTTATTTTCCTCAGCTTTTCATGCATTATGATCCAAGTATCAGAACTAGAAAAGATGGAGATTTGTTCAGTGCTGAACTCTTTCAAAGATCCAATCCACATTTCTGAGATGAGAAGCTGAAGCAGCAGAAATATTCTGCGTATTAGCAGCTTCAAATCCCATCTTGCAGAAGTGGCAGGTCACATCAGTATGCACTTTTAGATCTATTACAGCAATATCAGCAGTCCTTGATTTCTCAAAAATGGTGTTATTTGTGAAGGTAGAGCAAGCTGTCACCATCTGACAGGTTTAGATTATTTCACTGGGGACAACCACTGCAAGGCACAGAACAGACAGCAATTGATTCATTTCTCGTCACACTACTCAGCACCTACTGCAGAGCCAAGCTGGGTTAATGCAAAATTAAAAGTTATCACCTTTGTGCAATCTTTATTCACTAGCCATAAATACAAAGCAAACCCCATTTATTGTTAAGGTTTGCATCTTAAGTGCCTTACTGCTTAACTGCTAATTAAAAAAAGAAAATCACTGAGCTTTAAAATCTAACAAATCCTGTGCTCCTTTGTTCCAAAATAATCCTACATGTTGCAAAGATGCCACATGCTGAGCTGGCTGGTCAGGTGAAGAATCAGTGGTTCAGGAATAAATACAAGCAAGAACTGAATACAGTTTTGCCCCTCAGTGATGAATTACCTCTTGTGCCTTTCCATTCTCATCTGGGAGAACAATGCTCTGGGATTTTGTCTGCCAATAAAGATTTTGAAATTCCGGCACAATGTACTTCTTGCAGTAATTATTTTCATCCACATTTCTGCTGGATTTAGATATTGCTAAATCATCAGCGGAAAAAATCAATTAAAAAATCAATAATGGCAAATATATGTGCACATGTACCACCCCCATGCGTGTGCACAGCCCAATGCATACTCAGTTTACCAGACTTGCCCAGAACATCTATTATCATTTAAATTATGGGACATGGGTAAGTCACAGGATTTTGAAAATTCAAAACTAATGGATCTCAGCCATTTAAAACAACCTTTGAGAAACACAACTTAAAGATTTTCCCTAAGTATTTTTTCTATTGTGTAGAAAGGGGTGGGTTTTTGTATTGCTGTGATTGTCTCCTTTCCCATCCAAAATGAAGTTTAATTATTGCTACAACTCTGTGACTTGTGCCTCCCTAAGGCTTTGGGGTCTGCTTTTGATTTTCAATGTGACCTGTGACAGACAGCACAGAGGAAATAACAGGAAATCTCTGGGGAAACTGAGAAATAAGCCTATATGGAACAAGTTAGATTGATTAATTTTATGAAGAAAATTAAGAGACTGACACTGCTAAAGATGTCTTTACTCCAGCATATAATACAATGAAAAAATGTAATTTCTTTCATGCCATGATGACAGAAATTCAGAAATGTTTTGTACCTACATTTACAAATCCTGTAAATTCAAATCCCGAAGCCTTTGAAGATCAATAAAGAAAAAACCCCATACTGCTTTAAAAACAACCCTTCAGATGAAGAGTTTCAAAGTTTAAGTAAATGTTACATAACTTTTTGCCCGCATGGAAAACCTACATTGTGTCTATCTGCTGGACACAACTGAGTGAGAAGGAGAACATCCGAAGGAAAAATCACTGTCTCAGAGCTCAGCCCTGAAGTGTCACCCCTGAGAATGGAAATCTGCTCCTCCTCTGATCCAGAACTCATTCACAATGTTTGGCAAGTACTCCTCTCACATGGAAACACTCCTGGTTTCCAGCTGCCTGGGCTTGGGCACTTGCAGTTGGATTGGCAGGACTTGCTGAATGTCATCAGCTGCAGCTGAGATCAATTATAGTTGTGTTTTAAATGTTAAGATGTCTTTTTAGAAAAAAAAGAAAATGAAGAAAAAGCCCTCTACATTTTGGTCTAGAAACCCCAGACTGGGTGACATTTCCTACAAGTTGTGAATTTTTGGCTTGACCTTTCTGGGCTCCCGTTTCCCTGGTGTAAAGCAGGAATGTCACCTGCTACTCTGAAAATTGTTATGGGGAGTTGAATTCATCCATATCCATAAGAGCCTTGGAAAACATATTGAAAAGCCCTAGAGAAATGCAATAAGTGAAGCTTTATTCAATACAGCACTTGAAAAGTTATTAAAAGGCAGTTTTTCAAGGCCACACACATTGTGAGGAGTGGAAAAAATACTGTGTAAATCCCCATGGGATGATATGAGAGCAAGTGAAGAAGGCAGGAAGTCATAATTTATCAGTGACCAGAGAAAGCACAAGTAAGTAGTTGACCTGAAGCATCCTTAATGCTGGGCTTTCTCATCTGGATGTTGGACTTTTCATAAAACATTCTTTTAAATGTTTGGAGGTTTTTTGTTTTTTGGTTTGTTTTTTTTTTTTCTTTTAGTATTAAAAGGCCATTTCAGTCAAGCTGACCGAAACAGAACAACTTGAGAGTAAAAATACGACATTATGTGTGTCAGGGAAATGCAGAGATGATGATTTATCACTAATTACCATGGAGATGATGTGTCTGAAATGGAGGTCTCTCCATCAGGGAAAAAACGCTTGTGTCATTAGAAACAACAAACAGAGGACCAAATTCATCAGTAGCTGGCTGGAGGCACTTCCACAGCACAGAGGAGTTTTAAACTTTGATGTCAACAGTTCAGCCTATGACGCTTGATCAGAAAAGTTTTTAGAGCAATGTCAGTGATTCTTTAACTGAGAATTAATGGAATTCTGATTCTTGGTACATTAGCAGGCCAGGAAGGTGACAGTGACAGTGAAACACTGGATGTGCCCACTCCTTCCTGCCTTTCACCCAGGTGAGCACTCAGCACATCACAGTGAGATATGGTTTCCTCTGCAGGTCAGACTACTTGCAGCCCAAGTACATTTTCAGTTTCTGTGCTGAATAACAATTACAGCAGTGACTTTCAGCCACACTTATGGCAAGCACATACCCTAAAGAAGTACTTGGTGCTCTTCTTGCTTGTATGGTTTTAACATTTCATTTCTCCCAGCAAAAATTTACTGAAGATGTCCTCCACATGTGTGTAAAACCCAAATATTTATAAAGATCTTAGGGAGGTCTCTCCTGATCTCCCACCTAACGTTCTTGATGCATCAGATATTGCTTTTTCTTTTAGTAGGACCATCTGAAAAGAATGACAAACCCCATATCTGATATTTAGCCAAACACAAAATACAGGAGGAATATGCATTTCTACTGTGTCAGGGTGGTGCTGCCCTGTCCCAGCAATGACTGCACTTTTTTCATTTCATATCTGTGTCTCTCTGAAGCCAATGGAGCCCAACCTGAACACAAATGTGTCACTGCATGCTGAGAACTATGTAGGGGAAAAGCAACCATGCAGAACAGAACAGAAAAGATTCCCTACCCAGCAGATCAAAATATTCTCCTATTCTCCAGAAATGGAGTTGCAGGTGGGCAGTGAGGAATAAAAAACTGAGGGAAGACAAAAGTGGGTCTGAAGAAAGGAAAAGCCATAGATGAAGTACAGATAAAACCCAAGATCAGTTGCTTTGCAGCCTAGATACATTTAATCTCCCTATCACAAGACACACTAAAAGCCGAATTACATTGCACCTGATTTGAAGGCCCACTCTTCCTAATGCAAGAACACTTCATAAGCAACTCATGTACCAGGAAAAGCTGAAACTTGATGGCTTCTTGCCAAGAAAAAGGTAGCTAAATGTCATATGATTTATTATTTTGGTAGAGTAGCTTTTGCCTGCCACACTCATCACATTAAATAATGTTCAGCATTGTTAATCCCAGTGAGTGTTTTCTCAGCACATGGGACCATTACACAATATCTGAGTAGGGATGACAGCAGCGGGAAATAATTATTTCAGGAGATGCACTGACTTAACTTCTCTGCCTTGTGTTCAAAGCAGAGGTTTGACTGATGTTCCTCCTGGCTGGACACAGATTTCCTTACTACCAGTCTGCCTGGCCAATGCAAGCAGACCACTAGCTGAAGGTTTAACCCAACTTCTCCCTTGCTGTCCCACCACCATGGACTCTGCAGCGTGCCCTGTGCACCCCAGGTGTCCCCTCTGTCCAGTGTGAGAAGCAGCAAAGGCAGGATGGTTCCTACATCCACATTGTGCAGGGCAGCTCTCTTACACTCTCTCTCACAGGATGCATTTTTAAACAGCTTCTTCTGCCAAAAAGCTCATGTAAAACCCTTTTTTTTTTTTTCCCCAGCAAAGTAGATTAGCACAGATAAACACAAACTATCCTTCAAAGCTGTCTATTTGGATGGCTTTTAGGTTATATTCTCTCTTTCAGTGAGGAACAAACACGAGCAGTCCTGTGTCTTAAGGTGCTTGGTTTTGTCTTCTGATGACTTCCTCCAGTGAAGCACAGGTTCTGCTGAGTTTTCCACCTCCACTTCTGCTGAGAAGTCAAGCTGCCTAATCATGAACTGCAGAAAGTTTTAGCTATAGATCAACCCTCTATTGATCAAATCTCTTTGGCAAAGACAACACAGCAGGTCTGTGTGTGTTTGTCTGTTTTCCTTGCTTCTAAATCAATTCCTGTCCCTATCCTGGGGTCCAAGAATCCATTTTTTTCCATTATTGAGGCAGGGCAATAGATGCTTCCAGACACTGCTCATGCAATAGATTTTAGGATATCATCCACTCCATCCATTCATTCATCGAGTGACTTAGGATGCTTGATGTTCATACCACAAGACATTAATTTCTCCCCTCTGATCCCATTACATTCTGGTTCAAAATTTAATCTTGTTCCAAAGTTGCTGATCCTATCAATTAGTTTTTTCTAGTGAACAGTTTGTCACATTAAAATTTGTGGTGAACTTTGATCAAAGCTCCAAAATGTCGGGATTTTATTTTCATCTGGAAAAAAATTAAGCCATTTTTGAGGATTATTTTCTTTATGTCATGGAATAATTTGCACCAGGAATTTGAAGAAGTGCAAGACTGGAAACTGACCAAAGTATATGGAGAGCCTGGTCAAGGTAGTTGCCTTGTAAATACCAAGTCCTATTTCTCCTTCTCCAGAAAGCACACAAAGTGATCTGCAGCATTTTACTTCAGCTGAATGTCCCTTCCATCCCCTGCTCTGACAACTATTTTAAGAGAAGCCTTGGTGTGACAGTATCAGATTTTCTGTGTCACACTTCCCATACCCATATTTCAACTACCATGTTCCCCGGGACAGCAGCAGGAAACAAGTATAAGCAGCTTTTTCCACACATCTCTGTGGGCCCACGCAGGCACGAAGAGGGATGACATCTAATTCATTCCCACTATTGTGTGTGATGAGAAACAAAGCTCAAAGGGACTCAGATGGGAACTGAACACTTTGTGATCTGTACCTCTCAAAAAACCTGAAAGCTCTTAATATAAAAATGGCTCTGACAGAGCAGAGCCATATTGCTATTATATTCAGTGTTAAAATCTGACTGCTACTGGCACATTATGTCATACTATTTAAATCCACTATGCTCAGAAAGCTCTTCCTTTCTCATCTGTCTCACTTTTTCCCTGAACTGCACTCCTTTCCATTGCCAAAATGCTTTTCGAGTACATTCTCCTAAACAACCGGATAGGGCGACATCTAAACAGTGTCTAATACCAAGGGTCTTCCTGCAATAATTGCACTCCTATTAACTTGTTCTCATTTAAAAGGTATATCAATTTCTGATCCAGCCTGAAGTCCTCATAATTAATTAAGTCGGACTTTTTAAATTACAGCTTTTATCACAGAAAGCTTTGTACATGGTTCACTTGGTGTTTCCTTCACAATAAAAAGGAACATGATTAAAAAGTGGACAAGTAATTTTCCATTGCAACACTTTTGGGTCACAGCCAAAAAGTTTGCATACAGAAATAAGCCTTCAGTGCCCACCTCCCCTTCTCTGAGCTAACTTTAATTTTCCTTCTTGCACCATGGTCACAGACTCTCAGATGTAAACTCACATGGTTGTTCAGTAGGAAGAGACTGATGAATCTTGGTCTACAGGGATTCAGACTGAAATCCCAAAGCATCACCAGAGCCCTTGCAAGTAGCCCTTCTCATATCCTAACCAGGAGCTTTTGGCTGAAAACTGCGGTATTCAGTCTCAAATTTTTCATTCTGAGTTTCTGTTATTTTGACCAAAAAAAAAAAAAAAAAAAAAAGGAGAGAGAGAAGCAGGTAATTATGAAGTCCCAACCAACACTAACCCTGTAAATGATATGTATGAAGCCATTTTGCAACATGAGTTGTTGGGAAGATAAAAGACAAATCCAGGTTAACCCACATCTCTCATAATCACTGCTAGTACTGCCCAGGCTCCTCACTGAACTCCCCTATGTTATGGTATCGCCTGAGTAATGATGAGTTGTGTACAACATTATTACTATCAAATTCAGCCTCTACTTTACTTGGGAAAGCTCAATATTATTGAGGGAAGTAGTTGTGAGCTAAGGAGGAGACCAAAATGCAATTCTTGATTTCTAAGGACTGATTTGAAATAAGCACCCATATGCATTTGCAAACCCAAAGTCATTGCCTTCCTTCAAATCCTTCCTGAAATCCCAATGCTACAACACACCCTGAACCTCCAACCAACCAGGAAACCACCCTGGCCCAGCAGCAGTGCACCTACTACCCCCTTTATCCCCATTTGTCTTGGATCAGGGGATCTTCAGGCACAGGGTATGTTTTCTGGTTTGTACTTGTACCATGACCAACACAATGATTGCAGTTCCTCCTGCAGCACCAGGGGTCATCCATGTGAACATTCTTGAGTTTTTTCCCTTTCATTTTTGGTTTGATGTTAGTTAGATACATCATTAAAAAATGCTTCAAATAACCCTCAAAAGAATACTCCCTTATTTGCCCAGCTTCCAATTTTCCTTATTTAAATGGCTCAGTGCTGTTCTTCCTAAGAATAGCACTTTTTGTAAGAGAAAGGAAGAAAGAGAAATCCACATTTAGACCTCCTATACAGAGGGATTCCATACTCCTTCACCAAATGTTTGTTAACATCCTCATGCCAGCCTCTCTGACAAACTCTGTTTGGCCTAAGAAGACAATGAAGTACCATGGCGCTGCTGTCATCACCATGAGTGACAAATTCTTGTCACTTGCAGATCTCTTACTCTCTCCATTCAGCCCCTTCTCAGGAGCAGAGCTCCTGCAGGCAGTCAGGACCCCAGACAGGCAGCAGTGATGTGAACAAATCCTTCTTTCCAGCAGCCACTCCCTGGAGCTGCATCCTGCAGCTTTTATGCTCTCTCTGGTGCCCTTTGGTGCCAGATTGATCAGTAAGAGCTGAACCACCTTGAGGAACAAGGCCTGTGTCTGAATCTATTTGTGATTTACAAGGGCACTGAAAGAACCATTCACCCTTTCCTACCTGCTGCATCCCTGGCAACAGTGAAAGGTGAGGCACCAATGACCTTCCCGTTGTTCTCCCAGCCACAGAGATTGTGTCCCATTGCATATTGAGGGGAATTGTAGCCTTTTAGGTTCAGGTATTAACTTCTCACAGCACTCTCCAGTATACTCCCAGTATGGGACCAGTTTTTGCCCATCCTGGTCCAATTTGCACAAGTTCTTAGACAAAGAACTAAGAAAAACTCACTGAAAAGTCTTCCCATAAAAGAGAAATAAAAAATATGAGCAAGTCACAGGAAATAAAAAATGACAATTGCAACAACTTGGAGCCATCAGCTCTGAGATGAGCACACACTCTCCAATAAGCAAAGCAAACATGATGTCTGATTACATTAACAAAAAGAATAGAATTTAAACCGCATGTAGCTGGATTTTTTAAAATTGCATAGATTTCTAACAAACTGTGTCAATCAGTTGAATGACGCTCCTGTGAGTAAGGAAAGTAATACAAAAAGGAGCAAGAGGTAGAGCACTCTGTCATAATCCCATGGAGGTAAAAGAAAAGAAGTACTTTATTAATTTAATAATGCAGTAGTAAAATATCTGTGTCTGGGTCTGCAAAGGGTTTACCAGGCTCTCAGTGACAGGAAAGCAAGATACCAGAACATTTGAAAGAGTGGAGGGAGCAACATTTTCCTTCCACAGTACTGCTTTTGGGATCTGTGGGGTGCCACATTCTAAACTAAATTATTATTTGTGACACTCAGCAGGAAACATTTTGCATATAAACAATTTTGCTGTGTTAAATCTGCCAAAATGTGGTGCACTGACTGTATTTTTAGCTACAGCTAAAAGGAGGCCCTGGAAACTCAATACAAATTTAATATATTATATAAAGAAGGAAAAAAAAAAAGCAGTTATTCTGAGGCTGTTGAACTATGCTACTTTTACATGATGCACATGTTTTAAGCCCATGTTTCACACTTGGCCTATTTGTTTCTCAGAGGAGACAAACAGCACAAAACTCACAGGAAACTATGAACTGCAAGGAGCTGGCGATGTGGGTTTTAATCAGTCACAGCAAACAGAGACTCTCACTTGGGACCAAAGCAGCCATGCAAGCACAAAACAGAACAACTCCATTCCCACTCTGCCAAGTGTCATCACACCTGCAACTCAATGGGATGGAAAATATTTGGTCATGGACAAGACAAGACAAGACAAGACTAGCACCTCTTTCCTTCCCTTAAAGTCACCAAGCTTGTTGTTATTTATTAAAAGCAGAACATGAAAGGGAGGATGTAGGTGCATAGTAGTGTTAAAAACAAGGTCATCTGGGGACTAAAATTTCTGAGACATCCAGGGTAGATGCCATTAGCTCATGTAAGTAAAGACTTCATTCAGAACAGGCAGACACATAGAAGATTAAACCCCCCATAATGATGCACACTCTTTTCTTCCTTCCATTTTGCTGTTCATAAGGATCATTTTATATTGCTTACTCCGAAAACAGTTGAGAAATTACGTGTAATAAATATTTCCTTAAAGTGAGCTGGCAGAATCTATTTCTTCTTTTAAAATATATTGTTCCCAGTTTACTTATTACTCTGTGCTGGGACTTGCCTCTTAAAGAGAAATATTGCTTGAGGGGCCGCTCCTCATTTAAACAAATGCTATTAAGCTGGAGTGTGAAGATAGCACAGAAAGTACCGAAAGGCTTCCCTGGCTGCACTAAATCAAAGCTAATGGCTTGAGATAAAGTAAGTGGAGTTGTTCTTCTGTTCTTTGTTAGTATTAATATTTTAAGTTACAGCTCCTCACTAGACTGTCTTTGTTTCCATACCCCCTTATTTTAGGCCAGAAATTCTAGAAGGCTCCTCTTACACACAGCTCATGCTTTTTTTCCTGGTGTTTTGCTGCTGCTGCTGCTTCCCAACCATCTCGACTGCCTGACATTTACTGAGCTTGGAGTAGTGCTCACATGACATTCAATTTTTCATCTGAATGCTTGTTAATCACAAACAAGCACCAGGCCAATTGCAAGCACGATTCACCTGGAATATGTGGTCTGGTAAACTAATTAGGGCAACATGGAGTGCTAATGCCCTGCTTCACAGAGGGTAATTACATCAGGAGTTAAGAGCTTTCAGAAGCTTTTGCACTTGAGCTACAAATTGTTTTCTGACCTTTAAATACACTTTTTTTTTTTTTTTGCCTTGCAACAAGCAGTTTCCATCCCTGTAGCCCAAATCTCTCTCTTGAATACACCCCAGAGTTAAGTCTTCTCATGACTCTTTCTCACTCCCTTTAATTAAAAAAAAAAAGCTCTTCAAAGTATCTTTCCTGTAAGCATTAGATGGTCTTTTTGGCTGAATATAACATTTCTTAGAGACCACAGAAACTCTTTCACTATATTATAGTGCTCCAATCATTTCCTAACTCCTGATCTTTGAAATGCAGGGTCATGTTTTCTTTATGTTTTAAACTTTTCTCTGGCTCAGGAAGATGCGAGCCTAACCTTTCCTTCCCTTTCCTTCCCTTTTAAATGAAAGCTGAGATTTGCCTAAAATATTGTGACTATAGCAACTATAGAGGAACAAAGGAAGAGTTCAGAGCTCAAATGCATCAGTGTTCGTTTCCCTTTTGTCACCAGTGTCACCTTGTGCTTCCTGAGGGTCTGATCCTGCTTTTGATGCAAAAGCATTAGTGAGAGCTGCATGAACGTGGCAAGGAGAGACCCTGTAAGGAAAATCACTCAACACCGCCAGAGCACATCTTAGGCAATTGAAAATGCTTTTGACATGGGAAGAGATGCAGGAGCACACCTGTAGGTATGTAGCACATATGTCAACATTAGCACTCACCATGTTTATGAAGAATTTCATTGAATAAAAGATCTGGCAAAAGTCACTCCTTGAGTGATTCCAGTCTGCAGCACACACACCCCATGACATGCCTTTTCTCCCCCCAGAGTGTTATATTTCACCAGACTGGTGAATTGTTAAGTGCCACAGGCTGTCAACCACCCACAGGGAGCAGTGGTTTCCTCACCATTTGCCCCTGTGCCTTCCTAAAAACAGCAATTCCTGCAGGTTCCCAAAGCCCCCACATTTCACATAGGTACATTCCCCATGCTTCAGTGGGAATAGAGCACAGGTACACCGGGGTCTGCGATAGCAAAACGTAATTTGTTCAGATCTTTGCCTTCAGGGTGAACGCTGAGATGCTGCCAACAGCCAGAAAATTTGTGATCTAATTTAGAGGCAGCAAGGCATGCCTTTTCTCCAGGCCCTTTGGAAAACAGAGCTGGGTTTCCACTTCTGCATGATCTAGCAAATTTTTTCCTACTTTTTTTTTTTTTCTTTTTGAAGTACTAAAGAGTGCTCTTCTCCACAGAGCAGCATGCTGAGACAGAAATGAAGGCACGTTGTTGGCTGGGCATGCAACCTCGTGCTCCCACCGGATGGCAGGTCAGGCACTGGGACACTGAGTTTGGTGCTGGCAGTGATCAATTACAACCTCTAAAAAGGGGGAAAGTAGGGGTTTACAATTATTTTTTGCCACAGGTGCACCATTCAATGTTTAGATGGCTGTTCTACAGTTTTCTGTGCACTTTCTTCCTAGTCCTTCATCGCAGTACAAAAAATGTGGTGACAATGAGTGATAGGAGATTTCAGCTGCAATTCTAATACACAGCATCCCATTTTCCCTGTTTAACCCTGCCTCCTGTGGAGTGTAAGACATGGGCTTGGAAATATCTCAGACAGACAGACTAGGGATCTTTTACCCCCTCTTCCAGAAAATTTCTGGGTAAAATCTGCTTCTTCCAGTCAAGCTAAAAATACTGCAAGGAAGAATCTTTCATTGTGAAGCAGCACTTGGAAAGGTTTCCTAGAAGTTACAGGCTGGGACTGAGAGTTTGAACTCCTGAGATTTACACTTGGCTCTTGCACTGAACTGTTGTGTGTTATATGGTTTTGTTCTCCTTTGCCCCTGCTGCACTTGGACAAGTGACAACAGCAGGGTTGGAGATGCCAGCACATCCAGAGTGCCCAGGCTCTGCCTGACTGCAGCTGGAGCATGAGGTGCCCCACACATCCCTGGCACCACAGGCTTGTCAGGGAGACATCACCTGGACCAAGTTTGGATGAGGAGGTTCCTTCCTGGGAAGGGCTTTCAGGGGTGACACCACCCCATCTCCTGCCTGTCTCCCCTGTGACACCTTGTTCTGGCTCTGCCCCCTGGAGATCACCCAGCAGATGATCTGCACAGAATGATTGACACCAGAAAGTCCTGGATTTGGGGCAAAGAAACAAAAAGATAATCCACACCTTGGCAGAGCCATCCCTTCTCCTAAAGGAAAAAGCTTCACCTCTCCACCTTTTCTTCCCAGGAGCAACTCCCCAGGGGCACCAGGTGATTCGTGTCATCTTTGCTGACTAATGCAATGCTGGGTTTTGGCCATCAGCACCTCCCAGCTCTGCCCATCACCAAAAAATGTGAGTTTTACTCAACTCATTACCATCCCTGCTGGCACCCCTAGGATCCCCCCAGGGCAGACATGAAAATCCAGGGCCAAAAGTGAGTCCTGAGGATGAAACAAGTACCACCAGCCCAGCTCCTTGTTTCCAACACAAGTACAGGGAGTTTTATGCTAACATGACTTAGCAGGATGCATTGCTGCTTAGGTCAGGACAACCCTGCAGAGGGTCTGGCAAAGGCTCAGCTGCTGTTGGGGAACTTTTTTCTCCTCTCCCTGAATTGGACTCAGCTTATATGAGCAACTGCTTCCATGTCGTCTCTTTGGGGCTCTCAAGCAGATATTCAGTGAATTTGGAAAGAAAACCCCAACCCCAGCCTCCCTAGTGAATACTTATTTCCAAATAGCTCCTCAGCCATCTAATGAAATGTTTCCCAGGCTCTTTTCTTTCGCACTGCTGCCCGCGAAGCAGCAACAGCAGCAGCGGCTCTCGCTCGGAGGCGTGACACGGTAAAGGGGCTCACGAGTGAGAAATGAGTGTGGGCTGAGTGCTCGGCAGCGGCTGCCTGCACCTTCAGACAGCCTCGGCGGTGACGAGGGGCATCCATCCATCAATCCGTCCATCAGTCTGTCTGTCCATCCATCAATCTGTCCGTCCGTCCCTCATGCACCGCCGCGGCCTCAGGGCCGGGAGCGGCGCGCGGGCTCCACCTGGCGGCGCCGGGCGGCGCCTGCAGCGGGGACCCGGCCCCGCTCCCCCCTCAGGACGGCGCGCGGCATTGCCGGCGTTCGGCGTTGCCGGCCTTCGGCGTTGCCGGCCTTCGGCATTCCCGGCACCCGGCATTCCCCGTGTTCCGCATTCCCGGCATTCCCGCCCCCGGGAAGAGCCGGGACGCGCCCGGGCTTTCCCTCTCCCAGAGAAAAAGGGCCGAAGGCCTTGGTGTGTGTATGGCCGCAGCCCACGCACTCGGCCGCTGTGCGGTTGGCAGCTTTCCGGCAGCCACCTATTCACCGCCTTCCATAATCCTATTATTTACAACACTACAGGCCAAGGTATCAAACTCCTTGATGCGCCTCCTCGCCTTCCGCACCCGTGCAGGCTGGGGACAGCCCGGCGGCGCCCAATGCACTGTCACACACAAGGATGGTCCCGTTGGGAAGCAGGATTTGGCTCCGGGGACAGTCACCTGGGAGAGGCAGAACCGCCTGCAGTGCATTTATCAGACACTTTTCCCGGTGGCTCAGCTGATGCCGGGCTGGGCTGGCATCACGCCGTGAGCCTGTGGTTGGTGGGCTCTGGCACAGGGGGAATTCGGCTTCAGCGCCTCTGGAGATCACTGTGTGGAGCCCTGCAGAAGCAGCTGCCAGCCGAGGTGACAGGGAGCTGGGTTGGGTGATGCCCACTCAGTTCCCAAGGGACTTTTTGTCTCACCCACAGGGTGCCAGAATAAGAGCTGGCAGAAATGAGCGTTACTGGCATTTGTGCTCAATTCCTGCTCTGCAGGAACTTAGCTCTTCCAGCAATTAAAGACAGCAATATCCCCAACTCTGCAAACGTGCAGCCAGTAATTACCGATGTCACTTCCCCATTGGAGCTGTGGACTGCTGCCATCTACCCCTCCATCCCCTCCACTCCTCCACTTAAAATAAACCTGACCAAAAACCAAAACCAAACCAAACAACAAACCATTTTACATTGCTTGAACAAACACAACACACCATCTGAGACACACCTGTCTGCATCAGTGCTGAGATCACTCAAGTAAAGATGCTGTGAAAGACACTGGTTCGAGATACTCAGGAACGATGGTGTGTAATGAGAATTGACCAGTTCCACAGGCTAAGGGTCAGATCCTCAACTGAAGGACTTGTCTATGCAGCATTGTCGGCTTTCAGGGTGAGAAGAGCTGAAATGTAAACTGGAAGCTCATATTTAATTCTCAGCCATTCCCCGAGGCTGATCTGAGGCCCTCCCCAGCAGCACAACCTGGACATACACCAGTTGTTCCACACCAGTGAAGTGTTTTTGATTCTGGATAAGTGGACCTGTAGTTCAGCTTCCCAACCGTCAGTGGAATGACAGTTCACTGCTGTAGGGGCTTGTGTGAAACTCTGGTGTGGGAGTTAAGCTGGCCACAAACCTTTCCCTTCCAGTTCTCTCTCATCTGAGAGAACAGACACATTGACAGTGCCCTGCTGCCAGCCTGAGGAGAGCAGAGGGATGATACAGGATATGCCCAGAGGCTGCCTGCTCCCTGTATTGGCACAAGCTGGAGCTGTTGGGAAGCCATCAGCTTGCTTTTGCAGATGCCTTGTACAAACATTTACATTTCTCTGCAGACACCATTTGGTTTTATCTGTGTGCTCAAGCTTTTCTGCTGTAGCCAGCTGGGAGGGAAGAGGGTGAACCCAGACCACACAATGAGGTGCCACGCTCACGGCCCCAAGGAGGATCCCAAGCAAGGGGGTCTGGGGTATTCAGCATCACCAGAGACTAAAGGGATGCAAAGAGAACAGGACTCTACACTAGGTAAAGGTCAAGTTGTACTCTTGAACTGTGTCTTAGCTCAGAATTGCTTTTCAGAGAGCATTATCCCTCTCTCAGTGCCTCCTGAGGATGAACTGAATAACCTGTGATGTTCCCTTTTGCAGGTGGGTAAGAAGGTGATGAAAGGACTCCACCGGTCCCATCAGCAAACTCTTCACCAGCAGTCACACCCAGGAATTCCCAGGCCCTAAACCTGCCTTCACTTTCTGTCTGCTTTCCACCAGGAGAGGCAACTTAAAAGTTTAAATCTCACCAAGGTTGAATGATGTAAAATGAAAGCTTTCCATAAAGATGAATTTCAGGGAAAATACTGGCATCTTAAAACATATTCTTATTCACTATTAGGAAAAAAACCAAGCTTTTCCATGAGACAAAGTCATAGAACTCTTCTGTTTCCATGATGTTGAGCCATTTAATTTTGATATTGTCAAAACATCCTAAAATACTGTCTTATGCAAAAGAGTAAACAGATTAAGCATTTCAGTAAGGCAAAATGAAACTAATTTACACAAAAGAGTCAAAATGATTTGTTTTGACTTCCTCCTTTTAAAACCAGTCTAATTTCCAGAAACCTGAGATGTCAACAGTAACAATACAAGGTAACTCTTCCAGACTATTTTAGACCAGCTCTTCACATGACAGCCAGACTGATTTCAGCCCCAGCAATATCCACTGTTTTGTTGTTACCTGGCCCACATCCCACTCTTCTGGAAGCCTGGGTTGAAGAGCTGAGCACAGTAGTGGTGTGTGTACAACACTCATGTAAACCCTTGGGGCTGCCTTTGCTGTATTTTCTGCTGGTCCTGTGACTTCACCTGGGCCTGAGCAGGTAGAACTGAAGAAGCTGGCACCCAGGTGACAGCTCAAAGGAAAATTGTGGCCACCAGAAGCAAGAACCTGGAAAAGAATCATTGCCACCTCTGTGGAATCACTGAGAGCACATGACTTGAGACTGGGCACTTCAGTCTCGACTTCTGAAGCTGTACCAAACCACTCAGTCTGTGCTAATTTGTAATTAGGAGTGGTTGATTTCTTGTATTGTCATCTCTTTTACATCAAGCTGGAAAGCTCGTCCTGTTAGAGTCTGTCTGTCAGCATTTCTGTTTCTCTCTATGGCTACTGCTACCTGAGGAACTTCAGACTGTGCTATTCCAGGCCTTTCACATGTAATTTTCAAGTATTTCAACTTCTATGAAAGGGCTGAGACTCTGGTGCTTCAAGACATGGCCCAAAGTAAACCCCCTATGTCTATTCCTCCTGAGAACACAAAATACCTCCCCCCATCTACCCCAGTTTGTGCCCTGCTTTTAAGAAATGCACAAAGCTTCCAATACTGCTTGCAGCCCCCACAGGCAGCAAGGCCAACCAGCTACAATGCAATGGAGGCTCAAAAAAATGAGACAAAATTTTAGTTTTCACAAAACCAGCCTGCAGGCATCCTGGCTCCCTGCACCCATCACAGGAGTGCCACTGCAGACCATTTTGACAAGGGAAGGGACCCATCTCCCCTCGCTGTGGGTTCCCCAGGTTGCCAGCCATTGCATGCATCACCTCCCGTGTCTGAGCTGGGGCATTAAATGGTTTCTCCATCTATCTTCAGAAGAGAGGGCAAAAGAGAGAGCCATAAAACATTCACTTAATACATTTATGCCAGGTACCCCCTCCCATCAGCCAGTCTGACCTCCCTAGGACTGTTGTAGGAAGGACCACAAAGGTCCAGATACATTTTTCCCAGTCTGCCCTTTCAGAGAGGTTTTTTTCCAACTTCAATGCTGTGTTTTACTTTTCAGGCTATTTCTTCCTGACTCCATCAAGTAGTGCCCTGAAAACACAAAAATAGATAATTTAGAGATGACAGTTTTAATTCAAACCACAATCTCTGTTTTTATAAATGTATCCTCTCTAAGTTTCTTGGTTGTTTGCATACTAAATAGCCTGTCTTGTTTTCACTTTGCCACCTCTTTATATTATATTGTTTTTACAGCTGACAAGCACTGTTAGACTGTAAGAATGCTGCAGTGTCAAAAGCAGATTGAATTTGCTGATTGCTGGAGTTCTTTGTGCTGCTCACACAAAATTCCTTCTTTCCCCTGTAATACATCTGTTGTTTGTATATTCGATAAACTTAATATCTGTGAAATCAGTCATTTCCCCCAGCTCTAAATTACACTGCAACAGACAGAAGATTGACTTCATTGTATTGACAAGAAAGAACTCTCAACACTTATTATTTGTGGGGACTCGGAGAGATTACAAAAGCATAGAGAATGGCTTTATCTGGGGAGTGTATTTCTGTAAAAGCTGATAAGGTGATATATGCACAATAATGTGGGAATAGTTTTTAACAAACTTCTACCTTTCTAATATTTTTGTGAGGAAGAACTAAAGAAATAGCATAAATCAATACACCATCCCCTTCCTCTCTTCATGCCAGTATTGTCTTTAACACCAATCTCATGTGCAGTATTTATGTCTACATAAATAATTCAGGAACCAATTAATCCAATTCTTTTATAATTACCTCTTATAATGGCATACAGCCCAAATTCCAGCAGCTTAATTGCTACTTAATGGAGATATTTATGACACCAACAACTAGTAAAGAATATAGGCACTCTCACTTATGTCAATTAGGGACAGGGCTTAAGCTACTAAACTCCTGATTTGGATTTCAAAGACCTCTGAAGTCCTGGAATTTGAAAGCACGCAGGTTTTCATTTTGCAGCAAGAGGCTCCAGCTTCCCTATTTCACATCTATGAGGGTTCAGGGGTCAGCCCTCACTTACTGCAAGGTGACAACCCCCACGTGCTGCCCTTTCTTTCCCCTGTGCCTCAGCTCTCCCAGCAGGGCTGTGCTGGATTTTGTCTCTTTAGCAGATGTGACCACGTTTTCCCAGGCTGACTTCACACACCGTGGGTAAACGATCACACATCACCCTGAGCTCCAGCCCTGGGCTTTGCTCAGGACGTGGAAGCAGCCTGGATGCTGAGGGAGTCTCAGATGGGAATACTGGGATGCACTATGGATCCTGCCCCAATGAACCACCCTCAGAACCAAACTGGACACTTCACTCAAACAAGGGAGGGCAGAAATGTGGAGGTCTGGGAATGTCAGAAGTGAGAATTTCCTGTGTCTTGATTTAGAAATTAAGCTCTTCTTGCTTCAGCTTAGTAGACCTGGGATTTTCCCTGCTAATCCCTTCAGAGGAACATGTGAGAGAGAAAAAGGACGGAGTGTTTAGTGGCCTACCTAATTTGGTATTTGTCCTCAAGTGAGGAGGATATTTCCTGAGCACAGTGTGACACTTACTGCCTGCTGTAAAAGCATCTTGTGAGGTTGTCTCACACATCCTTTAAAATAATCCTCTCCTTGGAAACACGAGAGTGTTCCTTGGAATTCCTGTCAGGGATGTTTTATGCAACCTGTTACAAGATCAGCCAGAAAAGGCACTGATATTGGGGTAGACAGAGGCAATGTGGTGTTTTTGAGAAAGGCTTTCTCTGCATTTGGCTGCAACAACCTGGTTTGCCTCAGCCCCAGAAACCCCAAAGTTAAGATAGCACAAAAGCCACAGGATTTAGGCACTTTGGATTCAGGGGACTGCATTTAACTCAACCTGAATGTATTTTTGATTGATTTAAGGGAAAATAAACAGTCCTTAAATGAAAAATGAACACCCACAGATCGGCTGGCAAAGGTTTAAGTACACTCACAGAAAATCACTCCTACCAATTTTCCCTTTGTTACAAAGTTCTAAAATGTTAATGGCTTTCAACTTGCAAAAACACAAATGCTCAGAAACTTTGTCCTGTTACTTGTAAAGTGCATTGCATCGAGAAGTACTTGGTAATTAGAGGGAATGTGCATTTAAAAGCTTGAGAATACAGCTCCTAACTGAGAGTCACTTAGTTTTTATGATAGCTTTTATCTTTACAAGCAGCTGAAGACATCCTCTGAAGTCTTAAACTTGTCCTAATCAAATGTTTCAGTCAGTGTATTTTCATGAGACCTGGCAAATTTAATCCATTATGCTGCTATTAATGGTGGATATTTATGCATTAGGATGCAAAGAAGCGACTCCTACAACTAACATTTCACTAAGGAAAGTTTTGTAATTACACCGAGAGATTGGGAATTGGAATTTCTACGTTTCTGCTGGGCTGTGGGGCAGACATAATGTGCTGTCCCCAAAGTGAGTCACTTCAGTTCCTTTATCCACTGAGGGCACAGTAATGTTTCTAAGGAATTATTGTGAACATCTTTGATAAAAGGGTGACTTTCTTTGGCATTTAATCCCTTCACCTGCATGCTCACTCCAGGGAATATTACTGCTGCAAGGTCCTTAGAGATCCTCAGAGCAGTTTTATTGTGTTTGTGGGTGGTTAATGAGTTAATCCCTTTCTCGCTGACCTGGGTCACAAAGCTGAGAAGCTGAATTTGAAGCAACAACACTGGATAAGAGGTAGAACAGAGAAGTTTATGAGGAAATCAAAGAGAAATTGAGTTGTTACTAAAGGTGTTCTCAAATACCTTTACTTTGGTTACAGATACCTTTACCTTCAAATACTTTTTATTTGGGGAGAGGATTTAGTTTTTTCCAGACTATCCAACTTTTCAGAAAGAAAATAAAATCACTACTGCTCCAAGACCCAAAGATTGGAAGCTTCTCAATTTCTAATACAATCGTAGAGATCTGTTTGTTCAATAAAAAAGAAGAACATCTGACCTTCCTGCTGCTGGACCCTTCACTCCCAGCACATGATGAGCAGGCAGGGCAGACAGGCAGTAGGATGCCCTGGAGAATAGCAGGCAGCAGAGGTGTCACAGGGACACACATCCAGGTGCTGCAGAGGTCCCAAGGGAAGCTTAGAGGGAGCATCCAAGTTCCTCTCCCACACCTGCAGAGACCCAGGCAGGTAACGCCAGCCAGAGATTGTTCAAATCCCAGCCTCTGGTTCTTCCTTTATTTCAGGAGGAAGAACCTCTATTTCTTCCTGTCCGCAGGGACAAGGATATGAACAATTCCCTGGAGAGCCCCATGTCTTCCAGCATTGTAGGCCTTGCTTGTTTCTCCTGTGAGAACTTCATCACCACTGGTGCCACGCCAGGATGGTGCTGGACCAGTACAGACTTGGGGGGCTGCTGCTTATCTCCAGGGTCTTCCCTTGCCCTGGGGATCAAATACTCAGGAAAATTATATGGGAACAGAACAGAGCCCTGTCAAAGCCCCTCATGAAAAAAGGGAAGAATCCCATGCCAGGAGAGCCTCTGTCCTAGGATAGCTGTCCAGTGGTGTCCTCTCTGGTCTGCCACATGCCAGGTGGGCAGCCCAACTTTTGGCTTTTGCATGTGCCAGTGTAGCCTAGAGTCCATGGATCTGTTGGGTTGAAATTTCCCATTGAAACAGCTCTATCTGGCTGAAAGGTTCAACAAAAGACTTTGCAGAGAAAGATATTTTATTCAAAGGAGTGTCTTGAGTTTCACAAGTGGCCTGACTTTGGTGGAAGAAGTCTCCTCTCTGAGCTGATGGTGATTTATCTGCTCTATTAAACCCAGTGACAAAGCCCCGGTGCTTTCAATGGGACCAGAAATTAGACTGTCTGTAAAAAGGCAGGAATGGAGGTTTCACCTCAGTTGCTCTGATTTAAATGCAGAGAAGCTCTTGTGACTCCTTTTGTGTTATTTCAGCTCTAAAGGAACAGAATGGGGAGCAGAGCTGTGCCATAATTGCCTAGGGCTGAAACCAGCAAATAGTTCAAGCAAAAATATTTTATCATGGAATTCCCAAGTATATTTGGGAAACTGCTGATTCATTTCGTAGAAGTGACATAATTTCTTTTTATTTAATGATAACAAAAACAACAAATTAAAAATGACAACAAAACCCAAAACAAAACAAAACAAAAAAACCCACAAAAAAACCCCAAACCAACAAACAAAAATACCAAACCAAACCAAAAACCAAAAAAAAACCCAACAAAAAAAAAAAATCCAAAACAACCAACCAAACAAAATCCTTTGCCACTTCTCACTTACATTAAGAACATACTTACCTGGACATCTGTTTCTTTTTTTTCCTCATATTTCTCTCAAGGTACAACTCAATCAACAATAAATACCTACATTTTATCCCCTGTATTTAACAAATAAAATTCTATGGTAATTTCACAATCAACAATGCCTCGTGTTAGGAATTTCATTATTAAATCTGATTGAATATGATTAAATATGGCTCATGCTTTCCAAAATGGGTTGCATGATGGATTTAAATGAACTCATTAGTGGTTAATGCAGCAAAGTGCTTTCTAAATGCTAATGTTTGGCTGCCTTTGGCTCGTTAATTAATTTGAAGATTGTGTAATTATGGGAGCTTTCGATTAGCATACGTCTCTTCTTTTTATTCCCAAACAACAGTTGTTTGTGTGTAACTATGGGAAATTCAATTATATTTATAATAAAAATAGGACCTCAAACTGCCCAAACAAGCACACACTGCAGGGGAACAGCATCTTTTCCTTTAAAGTCTCCTTTATTACTGTTATTTTCAAAAAGAACATGGGCTCAGCAGCTTTCTCTCAGCACAGAGAAGGGAGAGCAAAGCACATGCCACTGCCAGATAATTACACACCCCTGACGAGCTGTGCTGGATGTGTGAGGGCTGAATATAGCTTGGGAAGAAGCAGGAGCAGAGCCTGGCTTGTTTCCTCTCTTTCTTCCCTCCCCCTCTTTCCTTTTTCCAAATTTATTTATTTTGTAGTTCGCTTTTAAAGGTCAATGAGCCCAAAATGAGGCAGTAGGGCCCCAACAGCCCAGCCAGGAGAGAGGAGCTGGTCTGTGTGTGCCAGGCACAGCCCTGGGCTCCTGGTGGGTGTGCACAGCCACAGATTCCAAGGATTTTCTGCACCAGCTGGAAAAGTGACACTTGTTAAACTCTGCTGGTATGTTGGGCAATGAATGCACTGCAGCTCCACTTTAAATAACGCCACAAATGGACATAAACCACAAATAGGCTCTTGAGCAGATATTAGTCACAAGGATGGGGCTATAAATGTAACAGAAACAGAATGGGACCAAGTGTTGCAGCCAAGGCTTGTGTCTGTAACAGAGACAGGGGTTAAAAGAGCTGTGGGCTCATGGGATAACCCATTTCCAAGACTCCTGGAGCTCTAAGGCTCCTGGGTGGAAAAAGAAAAAAAAAGAACTGAACCTCCTGGAGACATTTTGAATGACAATGACTAAAAATTTAAATCAACTCCCTCAAGCATTTCTCCCATGCTTTTCAAAGGCACATCTGATTTCTCTAATGAATCTCATGGTTGTCTACCCAGCACACACTGAATTCACATCAGTCCTTATCATAACAGGAAACTTGTTTGTCATCAATAGATTTTGTTTCCACTAAGTATGGGGTTCTCTGCTGTAGTTATCCAGGGCCATACACAGCTGGATGCAGTGGTATCACAAGTGTAAAAGCCAGGAAAACAAACCTGGGGGTTCATTAGCATTCACAGCACTGCCTGAAAGGAGCCTTTCTCTGCCAGCAGCTGCAAGAGCAGCAAGGCATTAACATATGGAATAATTAAGCCAAATAAGTAACTACTGCATTTTCTAGTGAAACAGAACAACTTCATTTTCTCAGTCAACTTGTATCTCAAAAACATCCAGTGTGCATCACTTAGATAAATCACCTGATGACTGTGGTTTTTAAATTGCTGTTAACCATGGATGCTTATCCTCTGCACTATCTATGTAGATATATATTATTAAAAAATGAGCAACTAGGCATGATTTAATAGCACCAAAACCTCAACACCCTCACCACATCTTCCTTCAAGGGAAAAAGGCAAGGAATGATTATGAAGCAAGACCTGTTGGCTGGGCTGAACCACTGCTGCTTCCAAAACCAAAACCCCTCATCCATTCTGCCAGAGAGCCATGGGATGTAATGACCTGCACTGAAATGTCACCTCCTAAGGCAGCTGAGAAAGTGAACCACTGATTCAGCAGCTGACTGAAACCAGCAGAAGATGCAGGAATAGAAACAGCCCGGGGAAGAACAGTACTGGTGACGGGTGCAGGGACAGGCAACTAACAGGAAAATCACCAGGGCTTTAGCCAGTTCTCTGGAGGGGAAGGCAGGGAGTGAGGAGGAATCTGGAGGGGAAGGCAGGGAGTGAGGAGGAAGGAACCAAGCTCCCAGGCAGCTCATGCCACCTGCAAAGTCTCTTGGGCTGATGAAAAATAAATGAAACAAAACCTAAAACATACACTTCAACTATGGCACTGGCACTAGGAAAAGGTGTGGCGCAGTTTAACAGGCCAGCATCAAAAATGACAGAAAAGCAGTGGATTTTCCTGCAAAACTGCAACCACTGCCTGAGGTTCCACCAAATGTCTGTAATCAATGTTTAAAGCCAAAGTCACAGAGATGGGGGCTGAGGGGGGGTTTTGCACTAAAATTGTACTGAAGTTCCCAGAGATTTGGCTGCTGAATTTCACGCAGCCACCCTAGAAATATCTGTAATTCCAAGAGGGAAAAAAAGCCTTCACCCTTCTGGAGTGAAACATCTACGGGTGAGAGGGGCAAAACACAGCACTGCTCATATGCCCTCTCTATTGCCGGTCAGGAGACTGCTCTGCTGTGAATCACACCTTCAGTCCTGTTCTGGTGTTAATTCCCACAGACTGTGCCACAGGGAGCAGGACAGGGAAGAGCCAGCACTCCTGCAGGACAAACTGATGCAAGGAAACAACAGGAAGGTCTGGAAGTGCACAGCAGCCAGCTCCAACATCCAGCTGTGCCTGTGGAAGTTTCCCTGTTGCTCTACGAAGCTGACAGTCCGGTACTGTTCCTGAAATCCTAACCTTTCCCTGCATCCCCCACACAGATACCTGCACCTGCTGTAATTCCCTTTGGGAGAGCACTCCATCCACCCTCCAGCTGGAAGGATCATGGTCCCAGTGCATCAGCTCTTTTATCTGCCTTTTAATCTCCTTTTTTTCCCACCCTTGAGGCATGCTCCATCTTCCCTTCTGCAGACAGGGAAGGCCTGCACGCCATCATTTACTCAGCGGAGGACAAGTCTGACAGGCTAATCTTAACTTCTTAACAGCTGTGTTAATTTACTTAAGTAGTAAATTGTTTCCTCTAAAGCACAGAGGGGTTGGTTTGAACAGACACACATCTCTGCAGTTGGGGGAGGTTTGGTACTTGCACGTGCTTTCTCTTGAAACTACACATTTTTCTATCACTGAAGTATCTGAATAAAGGGAATCTTGGGATCCTTGAGCTTTGCTTTAATGACTCCTCTGGCTGCTGCTTTGTATCCAGGGGAAGGCAGGCTGGAAGTGCAGTAAATAGGCTTGCAGGAAATGGGAAATAATTACACCACTTATGCTCTGAGTCTGACTGACTACACTTGCTCCCATTCCAAGACACTTTTCTGTTACCCATTTGTAGTTCAGATCAGTTTACATGAGCAATTGCAACTCCACATTGCCCTTTCAGCCTGTCTCCACACTCACCCACACAGCATAGTTCTGTACAAGCAGCATCACTCCAGGCCAGAAAAGCTGCCAGGATATTTCAGTGAGTCACTCACCCACACCCTGAAACTTAAAATCCAGCCCTATTAGTCCAGACCACGCTGGTTTTTGTGTTTCTCACACAATAGATGGTGAATTCTGCTGGGACAGCACCAGCTCCTGAGCTTGCAGTGCTCTGTGGATGCTCCTGCTCACAACAGACTGTGACTGCTGAGCCTGTACAAAGCACAACTCCTGCCCTAGCACTGGGAGAAGGAAACAAACCCCACATCTCACAGCTTACCCTGAACCAAGCACTGCTGCAGCCATCCCAGCTGGAATTGCAAGTTTTGGAAAAGAGAGGAGATGCAGAAATGTAATGGAAAAATAGCAGATCCTTCCTGCTTAGCAGCAGTGGTGATTTCTTAATATTAATGAACATGTACCATTGATATATGATCCCGTGCTAATAAAATCTGCTCTTCTGGCATCCACTTTTCCTTGGGGAGATGGAAGCAGCTGAAAATACAGCACATAGCTACCCTCTCCATCCCCACTGGGACTGCTGGATCCTTAAAACTCCTTCCTCTCTCCATCAGGGCCGTAAAAGGAGATGCATTTTCTCCATACTCCCCACGGCAGCAGCAGTCTCAGTTGAGCAATGGCCTCTACTTGGTCTGCAGGCGCTTGGGGTTTTCCAGTTCTAAAACATGGTATGTGTTTAAAGCTTTTTATTCACAGCAGATTTGGAGATTGTTGCATCCTTGTGACTTTGGTCTATTTAAAAGAAGTCCTTCATCAGACAGTGGTCAGAAATCAAAAATATGTGGGTCTCCATGAGACATAATTTTATCATATTAAAAAGCATTTACTGCCCAAAAGCATGTTTAATATAGAGCAGTTAATTTTTTTTCTCTCTTCCTTGTTACTATTACCGGTGTCTTAATAGATCACTGGAGCATTTCCTGAATTCACTTTTCTGTTTTGTTTCAGTGCAGGCCCTGCTTCCCAGAGGCCCTTCTCCACTCTCATTGTTTCTGGAACATTTCTGTCACTGTTGGTTTGGGAGCAGGGTCTCAGGTGGAGGCCATGGGCAGATACAATCAATGCTCAGCCTGGTCCTCTGTCCTCTTTTGGGGAAATTTTGGGTTTAATTCCTAGCTTTGCCACAGACCTGCTGGGGCAGCCTTGGACAAAAACCTGTCAATAGCTGAAAACCAGGAAGGGGGAACAACACAAAGGTTGCAGAAGGGAAAAAAAGTGTTTATATAAAACTTCCAAAAACCACGGGGGTCCTTTCTGGGACATCAGAAAAGCAAAAACCTATAAATTACTGAGCTACTTCTCAAGAGTTATTATAGCAGAACTGCAAAATCAGGAATGTTATTTTGTTTTCAGTTTCTCCCTGCCTTGTTTCAGAGACTGTATTTCTTATAAACAAGATTCTTATTGCAGTTTTCATTAGATTGTCTGTCAAGGAGAGCAGCTGGTGCTGATGAATTGATTAAGACACTCTGAGGATGGTTCAGCTTAAAGAAGAAAAGACACAACAGATTTCAAAGATGTAAAAGGCTGCTGTAAACCATAAAGAGCTTTTATTCTCCCCCCACGTTCAGGGTGGACAAAATGCTAAGTTTGTAATTGCACAGAAGATTCAGATTACAGAGGGAAGTGCTTTACCATTAAGGTTGTTGCAGTATTTCAACAGGAAAGCCTTGGAGAGCAGCCTGGCAGGACGAGGCACATGCAGCTCCTTGTCTGCCAAGGGTCCTTCCACACCTACAACCTCAGACATCTCCCCTCACCTTCCTCATCACTTGGTGACTCCCATTATTTTCAAACAGAAACTCCAAGAGCAAAAGTATTCCCCTTTATTCTGTTCACCTTTCTAATTGCTATATTAGCTATCGATTTTCATGCTTAGTCGCTGATTGGTTTTGCTGTAACTTCCTCAGAAAAATCACTTCCTTTCTAAACCACCACATCTGCTCATTTACAAGTCCTAGAGAAAGTGGAATAAACTGGCTGAAGAGCTGGACAGAACTCTTGGGATTCCTATATCCATGTAAAAAGTGATCCAGCTGCAAATGCAAAGGACGCCACAACGTGCTGATTTCAAACTAACAGAGCACCATGGGCACAGATTTCTCATCCTTATTGTTTCTTATTGTTCAATTCAGAGGCACAATTTACCTGCAACTAGAAAAGCGTTTGATGGAAACACTGAGTCGATTTATGCAGCCAGCCAAGCAAACAGGAATGAGCCAGGAGATAAATAAATAAATGGGTCAACAACTATTTCACTCTTGAATGCTCAAGATAAGAAATCATATACCTAAAGCCCAAAATTGGAGATCACTCACTGTCCAGACAACAGCACCAAACTACACCTCTGTACAGCTGACATTTCCAAGAAGTATTGGAGAATTCCCTGCTTGAACAACACACAGGGCAAAGTTGTAATTTGTTCCCTATGAAAACTATATTGAATGATTTTCCCATAGAATTAGCTGCAGGAACTGGACAGAAATAAATAGAATAAAATAATAGAATATTTAATTCAGCACACACAGCAAGTTTTACTGATCTGAGCCTGAGATGGTAAACAACACAATTGCAACAAACTACACAAACTCCTGCTTCTGTGTCTTGGGAATTGGCTCCTGGCTTCAAATTACTCGCTGCTAGGAAGCAGTTTGTTCCCATCCACCTAATCAGCCCCTGACTTTACTGCAGCGTTCAAGCAAACTGAAGACAGATGGGCTGCAGCAATAGAAAGGGAGAGAACTGCAAAACTTTCAAATAACTGTTTAAGAAGTGAACTAAGTGCAATTCTTCACTCTTGTCCTGTGGTGGGAATTTGCTACTTTAAAAACTAATCACTTGTGAGAAATTAAGGGACATGTGTCAAAACCACTGTGGCTCCCAAGTGGTATGAATACATGGTTATTGTGCCATTAAAAAGGGTGGCTTTTCCATATTTATAAAGCAGAAAGCCCCAGTATAGCCCAAGTCCAACAGCCAGCAGCCACTGTGCTCCAAGTGGCTTCTGGAACTGCAAATGATGCAGCAGCACAACTCCCTGAGCAAGGAAGAGGCTGTGGAGACTCAGTGCAGCTTTGGAGAGCCCTCAGCCATGACTTAACCCCCATTTGTGCCCCTCTGCCTGGCATTTAACACAGGCAGGCTCCACACCTTCAGATATGCTTGTCAGCAGAAAACATTAGAAGGAAGGACAAAGGTACAAATTAAACTAAATGGAGCCTGCAGATTTCATGGCTTCCACCAAGGCTGAGACAATGCCCAAGGAGCAAAAGGTGCCTCAGGTTTGTGGTGTGAGCACTTCAGCACAGTGGCACAGGAAACTTGATCTTTATTTGATTTTTGATATATCAGAATAAAAAATCCTTCATCCATCAACATCACTTTTCAGAAGTGCTGCCTTAGGTCTGCTTGCACTGAAGTAATTGGGAATTTCCCATCAGGATCACTGTGAGCTGGGCCCTTTGATTCTCTAATAGGGAAGACTCAGTCTGAGCTGTCACCAGTCCAGTGGAGTCCTGAAAACGTTCAAGAACATGTAACCCAGAAAGCTCAAAGTACAGCGTTCTCAAGGTTAAAATCAGGGCACTCAGCACCTAGAAAGAGTCAGAAAAACTCTGTGGAAAAAAAGAAAACAGTCTGCTGAAAGTACTCAACCTCTATCAAGATGTCTGGAAATTTTTTTGAGTCCTAACTTGGTAACAGAAGAATTAATCTGGAAGCAGAACATCTTCACATGACATCTATTAAGAAAACCTGTCTTTATTAATCCTTCAGCCAAGCCTTTATGGCACCAATTTTCAGTTAGTCAGATATCCACAAAAGCCCCTGCACTGCAGAACTCCAGGGGTCAGCTTTCCTTAAGGACAAAATACTAACTGGGGCATCATCATTCTCTACAGAATCATCAATAAATCCCATCCAAATTATTACGCCCTTACAGCTGCCCTGTGCTGACATCAGCAAACCAAAGATACTGCTTCAACTTCCATTAAATCATTTCCCTGTGAGGGAGAGAACAGACTTTATAAATACCTGAGACCACAAGCTCCTACAGAGTTATAAAAATGAGGGTCTAACTAAAGTCCAAAGGGAAGATTTGGGAAGGAGTGGAATAAGATACCTACCTGGAATAGTGTCTCCTCTTCACAGGATGGATCTGGCCATCACTGCCACGTGCGAGCAACATGTACATAACACAACACTGCTCTGTGGTTCCTGCATTTGCACTCATGAAATATCAACTCACAGTCTGTCTCAGAACCATGAAACTGCTCCAACGCTGCTGCCTCAAAATCCAGGTGACACAGAAATCCTGCAGTGCACTGGGACTCCAGGTAAAGGGAAGGCAAGACTGGTTTTACACTTGTAAAACAGAGTCCCTCCTCTGTTTTCAATTCATTACAGGCACTTTTCAACAGCAAGTTTCAAAATATTGGAATCAATTTTGATAGCATTACTGAGAAAGGTACTGCTTTTGGATATAAAGCAAATCAGCAGTCTACAAGAAAAAGCAGCGATTTCACCATGAAGTTCTGGACACTTTGAAAAGAAACTGTCCAGGTTCCCTCACTTGGATGATGACATGACCCACGGCTCTAAAGGAATTAAATCAATATATGCATGATGGATGGGTGCCGTTTCACATTGAATCGGAATGGTTTCACACATCTGGAACACAGGAACACAGACATCGCTCTGCACAGCCAAACTGAGTCACTCCGTAACACCCGATCTCCCCGACGTGAAGATTCCATCACCGGGGAGGAGCTGCTCCCACGCCTCCAGAATCTTCCACACAGCTGGGCTGCAGCTGCAAGCACCACTGGACTCTGCTTCTGTTCCACAGGTGTAGGGGTGAGGGGAAGATGGAGCATGTAAAACACAAAATAAATCAGTTCCCCTAAATGGAACAGCAGGACAGGGTGGCAGGGGACGGTGTCAGTGTCACAGGATCTGCTGTGTGCTCACAAAGATCCTGCAGCCACATAGTGCAGCTCCTCCTGCTGCTGTTTGCACCTTGTCTTAACATGAAAATGTGCCAAACTAAATATTAAAAATAGTGTTTAAGTCTGTCACTTCCCCCGTTTAATGATCTGCAAATCTTCCATCCCAAGTGTTTAAAATTACTGGTATATAACATTCAGCCAAGGTAATATCAAAATATATTTTATTCTGGACCTCTTTCAGATCTGATTCAAATTACAGTTGTCAAAGCAATACAATGCAAAGGGAAACTGCAACAGAAAATGTGCCTAGAAGGGATATAAGGGCCTTGGGGACAAATCATTGTGATGTAGAACCAAAATACATCATAAAGTGTAATTAACATGGTCCAGGACAGTATAGAACATCTATATCAGTCTTCTTTAGACAATAATCATGAAAACTGAACAATAAAAGTCCTTTAAACAAGTACAAAAAACTGTCATGGGCTGATTTACACTTTTACAACAGTTGTAGTTTAACTGGATAACTGAAGAAATGATGCAGACATTTTAATCCAGTGCTATAGGTAGGCTCACAGAATTAGACCCAAAGGATTTGTAACTCCAAATGAAACCATTACAACTACAATGTCAATGTCAGGAGAGAGAGAAAATTACTTCTGTATTCTAGAATTACTGTTCTGCACACTGCAGTCTGTTGAGGACAAGATTGCAAAGTACACTGGACTAGCAACAACATGCAGACTGTTTTCTTGTATTTTACCCACAAATGTCAAAAAACATTATGAAGTAAAAATGAATGATTATTTAAAAATTAAAAAATAAAACAAACCAAAACAAAACAAAAACATGCCTCAAGTTATTGTCAAGCTTCAAACTTAAAGGCAGAGAAAGCGAATTATGTACTCAAAACTACTGATCTGAAGCACTATTAACACTAAATCTGCAATCCACTCGAAACGGCAGATTTTCCTGCTTCGTCTGCCTCCCACCAGACTGACAGTGGAGACAGTCACACTTTCACAGCTCGTGGTATTTCAGAGCTTTCTCTGGAGGGAGAAGTGAGGACTGCTCCATGTCTCTCTCCCTACGGAAAATGTCAGGGATCTCGATGGAGATTTGCTGCTGTCTCCCCAAGCCGTATTTGCTTCTAACATGCCACAATGTTGCTTCTGCTTTCTTCAGGCGTCTGGAGAGGGTGGAAGTGATCCCACCGGGGAATGGCTCTACAGGGCTTTGGGAAGGGAGGAGCAACCCTGCTCATCAGCCAAAAAAAAAAGGAACTGGGCTAAATCTGGCAGGCCCTGCTCTGGCAAAACCCCAGGACACCGGGGGACCCTTGGCTCGAGGGGGATGTGGCTCATTTTAACCTCACTGGGGGTTCGGCACGGCCCTGAAGCCCTGGCAGGGTTTCCTCGTGAAGTGACACACAGTGGGATTTCTGCTGAAGGAAAAATGGGGTCCCAAGGCTCTTTGCTGAACAGACAAAACCAGGCAACCTTGTATTTACAGGCTGAAACCCCCCCAGTTTGCAGTGGTAATGAATCTCCTTCCCGCAGTGGAATTAAACGTGTCGGCTGCTGGGGTCACCCTGCTGGCAAACC
Source organism: Chamaea fasciata (assembly GCF_029207755.1). Lineage (NCBI taxonomy): Eukaryota > Metazoa > Chordata > Aves > Passeriformes > Sylviidae > Chamaea > Chamaea fasciata. The sequence continues at coordinate 20,577,202 of NW_027094096.1, read as the reverse complement.
ACCCACTGCTCTCCCTAAACACAAAGGACATTCCCAAGGTACAACGCCCCATCAGACGCCCTAGCATGAGGTAAGCAGTGTAAGGAAAAAGGAGTGCTTTTTAAAATGAAAAATCAATTAAAATCGGTAGAAATCTTTGGCCTTTCTCTCAAGATGCATTAAAGTGTCACGAAATCAAGAAACATGCTTCGAAATGCCATGTCGTTCTGACTCTGGTAACTACTACCTCCCCCTCCACCCAACCCAGAAAAAGAGGCACTTTTAGTGTTTCATATAAGATTTCCAATCATCTAGTAGACATGCTAAATAACCCTGCACAATGGTAGTCCCAGAATAAACTCAGTTTAATCAACATTACAAAGAGTCTAAAAAAGCTTTTATGAAGACCTAGATATTCTCTTAACTACACTAAAAAGTCCACTGGTTGGGAATCTTTACATCAATTTAAAAATGCAGAAAAAGGTAAAGTAAAAATAGAAAAAGACGAACTCTACAGAAACCTGGATCTGGTCATGCAAAAATGAGAAATGGGATTCCGAGATGGACGCACAGAAAGACAGCGAACTCAAGAGCAGTTCATTTCTTATCCCATCATTCATTCTGAGCCCAGCTTTCCCCCTTCCTTTTATCCTCTGCTTGGATATTTGCCTGTTACCGTGTCGAACTGGTAAAAATAGGAATGATGTGAGGAGTACATCCGTAAGATGTACATGCCACACAAAGTCAGGGCCTTGCTGCCATTTGGCTTCCCCTTTGAAAGGAGCAGTCAGGACAGTCCACCCCAGCCCGGAACACGAGGCCCTCGTGCTATAAAAGACAAGTGATTAACGTCACGGTCCTGTGGTGGTTTTGTCTGGTTTGGGGATGACAGGGTGGCAGGAGCCGGCGCGCGGCGGCTCCGGGAGTGCGGAGCGCGGGTGCAGGAGCAGCACTGTGGCATGCGAGGCTGGACAGCCGGACAGCTACGGCCAGAGCTCGGCTCAGGGACACTGCCTGGGGACACTGCCTGGGGGACACTGCCTGGGGGACACTGCCTGGCCCCAGGGCAGTGGGCACTGCTGGCCCTCACCAGAGCAGTGGCTCTGGAGCTGACGTTCCTGCCAGCCCCACACCTGGCAGCCCTGGCCTGAAGCTCTGGTGTTCTCTATTTCTGACTGTGTGATGCTGCTATGCCGAAGCAATTAGAATTACAACCAAAAAAAAGCTGATGATTGAGAAAGAGGAAAATGGCAATACCCTAAAAAACATGGCTGTGTGATTTTTTGCAGCTATGTCACAGAATTCCACCACAATTGTTAAGTTGGCTGAAAGAATCATCCAATAACTTTTATGAAAATGAATAAACTGTCCATATTAAAATACAAAAGTACTATCAAGAATCACTTCTGACTTTCAGATTTATATTCAGTGCAATTGACAAATGCATTGCTAAACGAAAAATGCAGCTTAAACATACTCAAAACATTTGTGTCTATTCCTGGGAGCACAGTTTAAAATTATTGCACAGAATTTTTTTTTATTTTTATTTTTTTTTCATTAAATGACAGAGGTCAGCCACAGTCATGGACCTCCAGCAATAAAAGCAATATTTCAAGTGCCAGACACTCAATATATTAGGTTTCCTACATATTGTAACTCACAGGGTAATTGCTCTAAACATTTGCAATATGTTCCAAAACCCTAAAAATAGCTGGCACAGAACCACCACGGATAACTGTCTTTATGGATATGACTTGGTGTTGGTTTTAAATGCTGTGTATGATAGCAGTATAATCCTGGGGTGTATATAAACAATGTATTGTTGACTTGACTTTACCACTGGCAAATTGCTACCCTACCTTAGCCAAACTCAGACTTGCTTCAAGTCGTGTTTATTTCATGGGAATAGCAGAAATCGATGCCTAAAGAATAATGGTTAAAATGTCAAAGCTGCATTATCTCAATTAAATGAATTTATACTTGGAGGGGGGGAAAAAACCCCAAACGAATAAAAAAATAGGTTAGAGACTAACAATCATAAGCCACAAAATTAATTGTGATTGAAATAGTGTTATAAAACCGATAACTTTGCAAAGCTCTGTAATATAAACCATTCCTTAAGTAAAATGTCTGTGACATAAATTTGACAACCTCTCTTTTTTATAAATTTACACTCTTGGAATCTTATGCAAGACATGATGCAACCTTTTCGACTACACATACGCATAAACACAACCTCATGCTATCATTTACAAATAAAATCACTATTAGTATACTTTTAATCACATGAGCAGAAAAAGGTTTGCCATATACATCTGTCATTGTAAGAAAAATACTTGATATTGTAAACAGAGTAAAAGACACTATATAGTAGTGATTATTAAAAAAATAGCAGCTTACATCTACCCTATATTTGGAAAAAAATGTAGTCACAAGATACAATAAACTGCAGGACCAGAGCAGCAGGGGAATTAGTGCAAGTATTCATCTTTTAAATAAGCTGAATCACTGCTATTAAAATAAACTTGAAGCAAGTCCTCTGTTTAAGATTGGTTTTTTTCAATCTAAGGTAGTAAACATTTTGCCTCTTAATGGCAGTGTTATCAAATATATGCCAAAGATTTTATTTTAATAAAGAAAAATTACATGAAATACTTTTAATACTGGAGTTTGGTTACAATTATACATCTAAGCTCCTACAAATAATGATGGGCAACTCTCAAAGAAGCTGTGGCATGAACCCTTGTCCAGAAAGATCTTAACCTCTTAAACAAAATCCCCCAGCTATACTTTGCTCCTTTTCACAATAGTGCACAATTTAACCATATTTTAGCTATGGTCTTATAGCAACAGAAGATGCATTTTTCCTCTTTATTTTTTTTCTTTTTTTTTTTTGCATCCCTGTTTTTTTTGTTTTGTTTTTTTTTCTTTTTCCTGTGTTTTTGTGCCCTTCTGTTCTTAAGTTTGGCAGAATTATGTCCCAAATAAGAAATTACTGCACTTCAGCCATGTCACCAGAAAATCAAACATAGCATTATACCCATTTCCATCCTACTTTGTAGATGAGAAGGACGTGAAAGATCACGCTGCAAAGAAGGATTGTTTTATTCTTCTCTCTCCCTAATCCCTTTGCCACTCTCCCTCTGTTCACAAAAATTGTGCTCTGGGAGCCACAAAATGTACCAAACATTATCAGGTTCAAACTACGTCTTCAAAGAATGCATCAAAAACATGTTTCAAAGAAATGTTTTTTTTTTTTCTTTTTCCAAGGTGAAAAAATATAAACAAGAAACTAAATCACTCCCTTACTTCATGCATCCGTAAACTTAACCAAAACAAAACAGAAAACCCAATGATTAAAAGCAAAGAAAAAAAACTGCTGCAGATTTCTGTAAGTCCATTTTCTCTGTACACACAAACTGCTCAACTACTGAGAAGGAAAACAAAAATACCCCACAAATCCACGTGAGAGTGGATTTCATGGGGGAAGGGGTAATGAAGGCTGCCATTAGTATCTTCTGATTTTGGTATGTATATGGGTCTGCTCTTGTATATGGTATATTCTCTCTCTCTCTCTCTCACTCTCTTCTGTTTTTCATATCCAAAACCTTTAAATGTTATTTTGGGGCACAGCAGATTCCAGCACTTGGTGAACAGGATTCACAAGCTGTGACAAAACTCTGTCATCCTCTTCAGGGTGTAAATTTTTTCTCCTCTTTTTTTTTTTTTTTTCTTTTTTTTCTCCTTTTTCTTTTTTTTTTATATACAGTCTATGTATATATTTCTTTTACATTTGGCTGTAGTGGACTGGCCATGGTTCGTTGGGACTATAGCAGTACATGGGTCAGGGACAGTCATTTTGGCTATGTACACATTCATAGTCGGTCCATGGCTTCCAACTAAGAGCGCTATTTCCGGAGGTCTAATACACAAACCTGCAAAGAGAGAGACACAGTGTCTTGGGTTTTGTAACCAAAAAAGGAAAGAATGTTTAATCTATTCCATCTATTGAAACCTGGTTGGAGAGATTTTTTTATCTGTTGTAACTCCAGATGGGAGGGGGTAACCCTTCTCTGATAACAAGCCAGCTGTTAAAAACTGGGTGGAGCGGTGTTTCTTATCTCAGCTCAGTGGAGCATTGTTTCTTATCTCTGCTCATCCTCCCATTCCCTCCGTGGAAATATCTTCTGTTAATGGGTCATTAAAGCTCACCAATGACATCACACATTTCATCATCCCACTGTGAGATGCTCTACCCAGGGAGGAGGAGCCAAACCATTTCCATCCAGATAAAAGGAGCCACAAGTGTCACCAGTCATCCAGTTTTCCACTGGATTCCTGGAGGAAAACTGGACCCATCCCACTATTACTGAACCCTTTTTCTACGGGACCATCTCTACTCCAACAGGACCACATCTGCCACTCCAGGAGGGCTTACTGTGGACTGCTTCCAACACCCTGACCAACAGGGTGTCAGGTTGTATTTCTGACTCTGTCAGGGTTTTCTAGGATTTCTTGTTTGTTTGCTTGCTTATTCTTCTGTAGTACAACATTTGTATTTTTTATATCCCTAGAAAAGAACTGCTATACCTATTGCCAAAAATCTTTGCCTGACAGCCTTTTAATTGCAAATTTATAATAATTTGGAAAGGGGGGGAGGGGCTTACATTCCAAGGGAGAGTCCAGTCTTCCCTGGCAGATACCTGTCTATCTAAACCAAGACACACAGATACAGCAGCTGCACAGCACCACGGGGTTTTACACTTCTGGCTGAAGGATCAGAGCAAAACCTGCCACATGGATTGTGTCAGCTTAACCTTGTATCTATTAACAATGATTAAATAATATTAAAATAACCAGGTGAGCTCTTTATGAACCCCCAGCCAGCCCCAGTGCTAAGGGGCACTGCTGCCTCCAGAATTACTATCAGAACAGCAACAACATCTGATGTAAGCTGTTTGCCTGTTTTTTAATACTGTGAGGCTGAGAACTTAGTCAAATCTGATTTGTAAAAATATAAAATGAAATTTAAGTACACAGACAAGTACTGAAATAGATCAGAAAACAGTTAACAGTGTACAAACTCCAGTTTTAGTCTTCCCAGAATCTCCATTAAATAGTGCTTCTGGGTCTGTCAGATATAGAAATCTATTAGTAAAATATAACCACACACAAGATAACACCAGCTGCAAGCACATTTAAAACAGAGTGGATGAGAAGCTTTTGCTAGTGAACAATGTAGAACAAATTAAGCCCAATATTTAAATGAAAACAAATCTATTCCAAGTACAATCAGCCTCTTGGGCTAAATTAATTGGAGGACTGGAAAGGTTACACAGCATGTATAAAAAAGGGTCATCTGGGGGCAGTGATAATTTTTACTCAGCATATGCCTTGAGCTTTTGTCCTTTTATGATATTACCTATACTTACAAGACTAAAATGACATAAAGACTAATCAAAATTACTTCTCTAGAATTCAGGCTTCTTAAAATCCAGAACTTCCTGTTTTGTGATTTGAACTCTAACAAAACAACCTTACTTACCAGTAAGGAGCATTCAGGAGGGAAATGCTTTGGCACCTGCGTTAAGATACCACCTGAGACTCTGCACTACTGAGCTGCCAGGATCGATTTTGCTGACATTTGCTAAAGGAAGCTGCAGCACTTCAAAACACAATCCCCTTATCAGCCTTATTTTATTTTAATTTTGCTTTTCCCTAGGCTCTCTTCTTCCTTCTTTGCAAACCACGAGACAGAAGCAAGCAAAAGCCCTGGGACTGTGCTCCTTATGAAGACCCTGCACATTCATGATTAGTTAAACATGATTTTATTCCCTGCTTTTCTAAGCAAAAGTAGAGCAGACTGATATTTATATATAGCTGCTGACATTTTTAGGAACTCTTTAATTACAAGCATTTAGAAATCTGCACTTTGTTTTGCTGTTGAATGCAGAAGGTATTTTATTCCTGTCATGCACTATAATAACATCACTTATACTGAGCATTTTCACTCAAAAAGGGCCGAGAAAATTTTGTTTCTAAACCAGCCACGCTGAACAGGCTGACACAATAGGCCCCAGAAGGAACAGAAAATATAAATTGGAGCTATCTCCACCTTCTGAGGTTTTTGGACTGGAATAAAAATATTGTCCTTACAGTACCACAGCATGGTTACAGTTGAAAACCTACAGGTGAGCTGGCTGTATTCAAGCTTCAGCTAGAGAAAGAAATTTTGTCTCCATTGTTGGTTAAAAGATTTCCAGAAGATGTGTGTTATTAGAACACCAGCCAAGTCAAGCAACACTTACTGAACCATCTGAAGCACTTGCTCCAACTTTGTCTCCTGCTGCATTCCAGCAAACCTCAAAAATCCCTCCTGTTCCCCGATAACTGTGAACTAGGGCACCTGTCTAAAAAAAGGACAAGGCAAGTAATTAATACAACAAAATCAAAGTCAACAAGCACAATTTGTAAATGTAAAATTTCCCCCCTGCTTTTAAAAGCTAAAATTCTCAGAGGAAACTGGTCCAGAAGAGATTTGTGGACAGTCTCAGCACCTTGTAAAAGAATGTGGTACAACCATTGCATCCCATGACTACTTCCAATTACCAAAATGTGCCTTTCAGAAATTAATACCCAATGCCCAACAGTCAGAGATTGCATCATGCATGACAAGACTTTCAAACACAACAAGACCCTTTTTTTTTTGCCAGAAATACAAAACAAGTAATAGTGTTCTTTTTGAGAAAGTCTCAGAAATACTTTGCCATCGTTATGTTCCCTCATTTTGCATTCTCTTGTTTGTCAGTGAAATCCAATGAAATAGCCAATCAGATCAGTATGTCCACACACACTCATCACTTTTTCACAAAAGACCCTGTTTTCTCAGGAATTTAAAGTTCAGAATTAACACAGACTATTTTTGGATGAAATATGTTCTTGGAGAAATTTTGTTCAATCTGGGGTTTTGTTGGTGAGTTTTTGGTTGGGTCTTTTTGGTTTGCTTGGTTTTTTGTCTTTTTTGCTAAGACAATGTAAAGACAAGTATTACTTCACCATAGGGCAAGCATTTAAAGTGAGAAATTAAATGTACAAGAAATTAAAAGATTAACATTAACAGAAATAATCTCAGAACAAAGAGAAAACCAGTGTGTTAGGAATGACAAAGCTCTTTGTGGCTGAAGTATAAACATAGGTTGGAAGGATGGAAAAGACCATGAAGTTCTCAACACAGAGAAGAGCAATACCTGTGTATTCCAGATGTGTACACATTTATCAAAGGAGCCACTGGCCAGGTACCTGCCATCAGGACTGAAAGCTACACTGTACACAGGTTCTTGATGTTTTGTCAGAGTATGAATACAAATTCCTCTGTCTACATCCCATAACCTAACAGTAGAATCAAAGGATGCACTGTCAAGGAAGAAAACAGATTAATTACATCTCAATTCAACATATTTTTGCTGCTAATACAAACAGAACATGATAAAGTATCTTATGTGCTTCAAAACACTCTGTGAACTTACATTCATAGAAAGCGAGGTAAAAATAATGTTTAACAAGAATTTAAAAGCAGGATTAAATAGTACCTTGCTAACATAAGATTGGCATTTGGATTATTTGTTCCTGGTCCTGTAGGACTCCATTTGATAGTATATATTTCTTTGTTGTGTGCTTGTAAATCATGGACACAACTGTCTTGTTTCATACTCCAGATCTGTGATAAAAAGAGAAGAAAACACAAAAAATTTAGCACAACGTTGTACTAAAATACATGTTTTACATGTTTCTTCTGTATCATTTGCAGGCTGACTGTTACCTTTTAGGCCACTCAAAACATTTGCTAAGATTGCTAGGTTTTTAGAGTAATTATGCCAAGTTTTGTTCCAGGACCTTTCATTCTTTGTGTTCTAAGCCCCCAGTGAGGTTAATGAGTTACAAAGGTGCTGCCTGTAGAAACCAAACTGTCTGAGTTAACTGAAAACCACTTGAAAAGTGCAGGGATGAGAGCAGATGCTGAAATGAGAAGAGCAATATGTAAATGTTCATGTCTGAGTTGCTAAAATATCATGGTCCTATTTTTAAATGAACTTCTTGCTACACAGACTGAGTGAAATAAAGGGATAGTAGAGAAGTTTTCTGTTTTCATACAAATCCAGGGAAAGAAATACCACTATGGCATTTTCCTGATTTATTGGTATTTGCATTACCAGATTTCAGTGTTCTGCACTTCACAGAGATCATTAGAGGACTTCAACTCCTGTATGATCATGCTCAAGAAACAAAATAACTTTATTCCATTAAGAGTTTATATTGCTTCTAGAGAAGGGATTTGGGAGGCTTTTATACTTTTTCCAAGACATGAAATTTTATATGGCAGATAACCATCTGAATGCTATTTTTAATAATATCTGTCTCAGTAATGCTTTTAGTTCACTTTTTGTTAGAAAAAGCTACCAGGAGCATGTTTAAGCCCAACTGTATTTAAGATGCAATTGAGGTGCATGTGTAAATAAACGGTGCTTTTCAGAACTGCTGCTTTTCTGAAGAGGAAATTGATTTTCAATGTGCAGACAGAACTGAAATTGTATTTCCAGTTTAACTGATGGGATCAAAATCTAGCTTCTCTTCCCAAAACTGGCATAGATGAAAGAGTCTGTATCAGCTGCCCTAGAGAACATTAAGTTGTAGATAGAAACTAAACAAGTAAATAAATCACTGGGCACCTTCCATGTGCTTCCAAAGCTGGTATTTATTCCTTCTACCATTGAAAAGTAAGTGATCCATGAGTGATTAGTGATGTGCAGACTTATCCTCCAGCGCTTGGCATTTGAGCTAACCCTGAACAAAACAATAATATTCTTTCCAGCCTGGGCTCCATTCGAAACAACCACCAAGTTGTTAATTGCCTGAATCCCATAAATGCTGATACATTCCCAGTTGTCACCTCTACTCATGGAGAGGCAGCAGCAATAGCTCCAGCTCCAGCTCCAGCCTGGAATTCATCACCCTGGAGTTCCAGCTGATTAACTATTTAATACCTGCTGAAGCTGGCTATTTGGACTCCATCCACTGCCAATGGAGAACAACTGATGATCTCAGGGGTTTCCTCATCACTTTTAAGACACTTAGGAAAGGATAACTTGCTCTTCAGCAGTGCTAGACAGTGCTGACTGGAGATGTCTAGACATCCAGCTTTAGACTGGAGGCTTAATGCTTACGTGTTTGTGTTTAGATAAGGTGATTTCCCTCGCCAGAGCCTGACCGTGTGCCAGCAGCAGGGATATGTGGCTACTCATTCAGGCATTCCCTGATTAAATAACAGTGAGCTGGATGGAATTAACTGTCCCAAGGGCTACCAGCAGGACAGTGCTGTCAGTGTAAAAAATGTATCCTGAAACTCTACCAAGCACAGTGCTAAAGGTCCCAGTGAATGTAAAGCAGTACAGGAGTAATGAAAAGCATCTGCACCATGGAAGCAGCACTGTCAGGCATGAACAGCCTCATTTCTGCTGCTGGCAGGTTTGTAAGGATCTCTAGAGTGCCCTGAAGTCACATGTGAAAGTTGTAGTGTCCTCTGCACTCACGAGTTTGCCCCTGTTCTACAAGAAAGCATGTAGTTGTGAATCATCTGGAGGACAAGTGTAGGTGTGAATGAAAACTGCAGAATGACTCCTGATGAACTGGAAAAATCCAGGAGGGCACACAGCCTCTGAAGAAACAAACATGCCAAAGACTTTAACTAGAAAGGAGAGGAAAGCAGAAGAAAACTAGGAAAGGAGCAGCTCACCCATTCTTGTATGTGCTACCTGACATGCATTCCAACTTTTTCTTTTAACCAAAAGCAACCATCAGGTGTGACAGTTTAATGATTAATGACCTGATTCTGTAAACAGCTAAAAGTACCCAATAAATCATGCTCCAAGTCTCAGGCTGGCAGCCTGTAACAGGTTCTCTGGACCAAAGCTTGGCCCTGATTAACAAGGATTTCTAGGATTGCCTAACCTTGTTATATTAAAAAAGAACAAATATTGGACAACACAGCAAGTACAGTGATAGTGCCTGAATGTCCAGGCTAATGGAGTGCATTCCAGAGTCCTACAAAGACAAGGGCAGCCCCAGAACCTCCATTACCTTTAGAGTCATGTCATCAGAGCAGGATGCCAGTAGGTTACCAGTTGGATCCCATTTGATTGCATTTACTTCATTCTAAAAGTGAACAGTGAGAGTAAGTTGGAGTCTTCCCTTCCATTACAAATGACAGCTTACAAACAAAGCTGGACAGCAGTTACGAGCATTTGCATAACTGTCAGGATTTTAACACTTAATATTTATTCATAGCATTGCCTTCAATAACAACAGCTTTTTGCTATCCATTTATCACATTTCCCATGCATTCTTGTACACCAGGTGGCAAAGCCTTGAAGTTACCATGCTGCTTCTTCTAAAGCTCACTCTTGCATCCTGGCACTGGTAAAACATGGGGGTGAGAATTGTTCTGATAATCACAGAGACTGTGACTACCATAAGACCTTAACCACAACTACCACTATGTGTGCATCTACTGCCTGTAGCCAATGACCAACCATTACACAAGTGCTGGGTACTGGTAAGTTTACTGAGCACCCAACCTCTCACTAATACAAATATCACAGAGCAACCCCCTTTTTGCAGTACTTACTGTGTGACCCTGGAAGGTTTTGATGGGCCTATCTTGTCCTAGTTTACAAACGTGAATACACATGTCTGTACTGCAAGAGGCAAATGTGTTGTTACTCTGCCAATCAACATCTAATGCTGGTGCTAAAAGAGAAAGAAAGATATTTAAAGCTGTAGTACATACTCTGCAGAAATTTGATGTGCAAATTTAGCATGCACCACCTTGGAATAAAAGCCAACAGGAAGCAATCATTAATTTTACAGCAGTTCTAAAGATAAACACTAGGAGCAGTAAGAAATGCAGCAAAAACAAGTCTTAGGAAAAATGGAACAAATTTAATGTAAGTCATCATAATATGGAACATATTTGAAATCAAAGTTACACAGAAGACAGTGCAGCAGGACACCAAGTTGTAGTTAAGGCATCTATAAACAAATCTCAGGAATCAGCACAAGGAACAGGTTCCCACAACTTCACACATGATCATGCATGAGCCCATCTCCACCAGCAGCTCCTGCTCAGGGATGGCAGCCAGGGGAAGGTAAGGATTTATTTCCCTTAATTCCAGCATTGTAAGGTGTGGTTAACTTGAAGCTTAATCACGGGCAACATGTTCCATTTGATCAAGCCAGCAATTTATGGCAGATAGCACAGAGAGAACTGCTTGGAGTAAATGCTGAGTTGATGTTTTTGACTGCTGTCATGCCACTGGAAAAGTGGCACAAGCAGAATACAGAGTGGGAACGAGACACGTTTCTTAAAGGCCCTTCAATGACATGTCTGTCATCCTCTCCATTCTGTTTTCCAGCTGATTCTGGCAGGATTGCTCAGCATGCAGCCCACAGAGCAATTTGTCTGACCTCCTGCACTCCCACCCCAGCTGGCCAGTGAACAGCTTTCAGCTGGTTTGTGGCCAGACAATCTGGGGACAGTGGAACAATGGGATACGGGCTGGGATCACTGCAGCAGGAGGATGACAAATGCAGTCCTGAGGTGATAAACACTAATCCCTTGTGGCCCACCCACATGATTTGTCTGCCACCATACTACAGAAAGTCAGGAATACTTGGATAATTTATCTCCTATGACTTCTATGGAACTGCAATAAAACTGTGAGTTATAAAATCAGAACAAATCTATCTTTGCTTATATTCTCAAAATTCCAATATGGGACTCAGTAACCAAAGACTACCTGAAAGATTTTAAAATGATGCAAATAAGCACCAGATTTTTAAATTTATTTTAAAAAATTACATTTTGTCTATTCAGATGACAAATCTGAACGATGAAATCAAGACTTACCAGAATGAAAAGGAAACTGCTGCTTGGCTTCGCCAGTGTGGGCATCCCAAATAATTGTGGTCTGTGTTAGACAGATAAATAAACAATAAACAAACTTGTACAAATTGTTAATTTCCCCACAACTACCACCACTCACAAGTACGAGAATACCTACCCTGCTCACCATCACCCAAACCTGCTCTTGATTATACATTTCTAGAGTTTGATCCAGTACTAAAAGAAATAGTAGTACATGTACAGAAAACAGTAGAAAATTTAAGATTGCATTAGAAAGGTGCTTAGCCACAACATTTTGGGGTCTAGAGGGAAGAAGGAATTTGTGGGCTTTTAAACAGTTTTATTCCTTTAGTCCTATTTATATTCTTGTAATCCATTCCACACACCTATTTTAATTTCAAATACTTCTATATTCAAATTGTAGTATCAGCTACTCACTTGTTCCTAAGGAGATGTTATTAACAATTAGTCACATACTGAAAAATTTAAGAGTGTAATTTCCTTCTGTGTTGTTCTCTGCCAATACTTTCATAACCTTCTGGCTAAAGAAATCTTACATGACAAAATTAGTATCTTATCATCAGTAAGTATCTTATCATGCCAACATCCCTGCCCTACCTCAATGATCAATGAAAATTTTGACACCAAATTTAATGGAAACATGAACGGACCACACAAATTAATTATGGAAAAGGAGCCTAAGGTTGGGTCATTCTCTCTGCTAAAGCAGAATATTTTTCAAAGTATAATCTCAGTGTGTCTAAGAAGTTTTATTGACTGGAATGAGGTTTCTCTTTCTTCCTTAATTATTTTCCTGCAAACGAAAGCTGCACCTCCACAAATATTTAAAAACTGGCAAAACTATCACAGATGCCAAAAGAGTAAACACATCCGTTCCATGCTTTGAGACATTAAATTTTCCTTCTTTTGTGCCAGCACAAGCATTTATAAAGCTGGCTATTAAAGCAAACCAAGTAAATGCATGCAGGGAAAAAAAAAAAAAAAAAAAAACAACAACAAATAAAGGAGAAAGTTTACTACTTTACAGTGACGCTGCCAGTTTTAAGTGGTTGTACTGAGGTTGCAGTTCGCCACTCTCACTAAAACCTGTGCTGACTTCTGCACCTTGAATCAGTTACAGAGGAAAAAAATCAACTTTCCTTACTCTTGAAATAGTCTATTTGATTCTCTGAATTCACTTTAAGTACATTTCCCATCACTCTGTGCCCTTCCTACCATTCATACATAAAACCTCTCACACTAACAGCAGCTCTGAACTGAAAGACCTTGTAAACCCGAATTTGTTTAGAGATGTGAAATAAAACACAGTCAAACAATGAGCTCCACAGTATTACACAACTGGCACCTCTCCAGTCACATACATCAACTTTCCTTATGTTCCAGCTCTAACCTTTATAATCATCCTCAGGTTTGACTGATACTCAACTCAGCCTGAACCTATCCCTCTAGTACAATTTTTTTTCTGAAGGCTTTGCATGAAGTGCTTCACTGAATTTAGATGGTTTGGTTTTACAAAGGTTTCATGTTTCTGGTTTCAATACACTTACTTTCCAACTCAGACTAACCTAAATGGGAAGAGATCCACAAACACTGAAATCTAGGATAATAAAATATCTCAATAAACTATTATAAAACCCAAGGAAACATAGCTAAGCATAACAAGATCTTTGTAAGCACACATTTACATCCCATGCCTTTAGTTTCATTTACTTACTCTGCATAATTTTGCAATTTTGCTTACAGTTAGATTATAACGGTGAAGGAAAGAATTTTAATTTTACCAAAGATTATCTCACCTTGTCCACTCCTGCACTTAAAATGAAGTTTCCTTTCTTGTTCCATTTTAACGCAAATATAGGACCTTTATGTTGCCCTAAGGTGCTGGCAAGATTACCTGAAAATTTATATTGATATGAATACATTAAAAAATAAAAAACTACGCCGTGAGCCACAATATAGGAAAATACGTGGTAAAATAAAAAGTGTTTTGCTTACCATCTTTAGTCCATATCCTTGCAAAGCCATCGTAAGACCCAGTTGCTAGAAGTGTACCTTCACTCTGCCAGCAAAAAGGTTATTTATTCATTTAGTTAGTTTTACTGCTTAAGTCAAAGCTAAAGCAAATTTGAGGTAGAATAGATCTGCATAGGATTTACGACATTTATTTCATTGATTGCAACTTATCAGAAAGAAGTTCCTGAAGTATAACAGAAGAAGTTACAAATAGAAGAAGTTACAACACCGCACAAACCAGAAATATTTCAGGTGCTGCCACGGAGGACAAGACTGCTGTCACTGAAAACCTGAGCCCGAGGTGCTGTGGGCAGGATTTCCTGGGAGCACTGGGGGCTCTGCCAGTGGCACTTACGTTCCAGTCCAGCGATGTGACGTCCTTGTTGCTGGGCACGTCCTGTCCCCCCTCCCGGATGCAGTGCCGCAGCACCAGCTGCGTGGAGCCGCTCGTGCTGTTCTCGCTCAGGTTCCAGATCCGCGCCGTCGAGTCTCCAGATCTGCAAAGCACCCGTGGGGGACACAAACCCTGCTGCTTACACGTGGTAATTCCATTTATTCCATGGATATATTAACATTTATTGTTATAGTGACAGTCTGTAATATTATATATTAACACACACGGTTATAATGACAAGCCTGTAACAGTATAGAATATCCAATATACCATATACCAATAATATACAATATACTAAGAATATATGATAATATAATATATGGTATGTAGAATAATAGTCAATATGTTATATTTATATTTAGTTATATAAAATGTTATACATAGTTTTTATATATATTACATACATACTATGCAATATAGAACATAGCAATATATAATATAGCAATATATAATATGTGCTACACAATATATGATATTCATTTATAATATATAGATTATCATAATTATATGTTTGTATATTAGAATGGTATATTATAATATACTAATTAATTATACATTAATTATTTATTGATAATTGTAATAATATTAATAATAATAGATTGAATTTAAAGCACTATTCTCTAAAGAACAAACACTGGCATTTGACATTTGGGGCAGGTGCTGCCCGAACCTTCTGCCCTTCCCATGCACCATCATCATTATCATTATTATTAGTCTCCATTTAACAGCACTATTTCCTAAACAGCCCCGTGGCACTTTGGGGTAGGTGTCCCCCAGGCCTGCTGCCCTGCCCTTGCAGCAGCAGTGAGCCCTGGCAGGACACTCCCCACACTCAGGAGGGCAGAGCACATACCCTGAGGCCAAAAGGTCACTGACGGGATTCCAGGCACAGATGAACACTTCGGATTCGTGGCCACGCAGCACCACGGCCTTGTTGGGAGGGATTTCCACATCTCCATCTACTTCCATCATATCCGTGTGATTATCTGCATTATGGGAAACAATAGTACAGAGAGGTGGATTTTAGTATTTTGGGACATTGTGACTCCTGCACGGTTCTTCTGCAATGAGTGGAAGAATTCACAATTCATGGGATTCAAAAATTTGACAGAGCTGTCACGCTCTTTTATTTTTTCAGTTCCAATTAATGAAGCACTATAAACAGATGGGGAATTTCAAAAATGTGAGAAAGCTCTTCGCCCCTGTAAACTTTCACATCCAAATGGATTTAATTTTGGAGCTACAGAATTAGGGCCAAAAGTTAATTTTTTGCTATGCTAAAAAATAAATGCTGTTAAAAGTACTCCGTTTTTCAGGCCCAATACTGCATAGTACAATATGTTACTAGTCTAGCTTGTGCTATAAGAATACATTTGTAACACATTCATTTTCAAAAATCTCTCTTTTCACCAATTGCAGTGAAACAGGTTTTAAATCTACATCTCCGACACTCCATTTACAAAATTACTTTAATGAATATAATCACATTTGGTGATAGAGCACACATAACCAAGCTTCTCAAACTTCTCATCAGCAATTACCATGGAATTATGGCAGTGTAACCTTCTGCATGGAAGTGAGGTTGAAACCATATTGTTCTGTAGAACATGCTGGGGGTAATTCAACTGACAAAACAGTTTTCTTGGCATCTACCATCAATCATTTTCTATTATTAAAAATAAATTCATGATAAGTACAAATGCAGAATGTAAGAAATGCTGCACAGTTCACCTGTTCCATATTTATTCACTGTGGTTAAAGAGATCATTTCACAGCTATTGCTTAATTTAGCATTAAGGGTTTCTGTCACTGCTCGTGCATGTGAGAAAATAGAAAAGGCTATTAAAACATGAGTATTTTTTCAGAAAGAGCACCATATAAAGGATTGCTTCAGACAGAAAGGATCGATGCCAGTCTGATGTGCTGAACAGCCAGCAGGGGTTGCTGGTACATCACATTTAACAGGGCTGAGATCCGAGGTCTACCCTTCCTCTATCCAGTTCACAGTTACCAAGTAAATACTCTGAGATTTTTAAATGAAAGCATCAAAGTAGAGACTTCATTTGATTCAGCCAAAGAATGTTTTTCTAGCTTTTTATCTTATATACTAATGAAAAAACCTAGTCAAATCAGGCTGTAAAACTTGTACATGGTTCAATATCAATATTCTCTCAAAAATGCCATTTCTTCAGGCATTTTTAGAGAATGAACACACTTAAACTTGCAATTCAGACTTCCAGAAGAGTATTTTCAAAATCACAATTTAATGCCTGACCCAAACTTTTCCATACTAAGCCTCATTGCAAGCTATGTTCCTTTGACCAGTGATGACAAACAGAATTAATTTATTTCACCAATCTCAACTAAAATGGAATTCATGAATAAAGCAAACCTGAGAGCAGCTGCATTGAGCAATTTGGAATTGCATCGAGCAAAATGGAATGTCAAATCATGAAAACTGATACTGATAAAAGAGACAAGGGACACAGGGCTTGTCCCAGGAAGCCTGACCTCAACATCACTAGTAGAGCCAGGTACAGTTCTTGGATCCATGGGATTTACAGAACCTGTTGGAAGGAGTTTGCAGAGCTTCACTCAGTTTTAACCAGCCATGGACTGGGAGATTCCTCTCCTCATTCCTTGTACAGCAATGTCTCTTTTTTTTTTTTTCTCCCTTTCTATGCAAGGGCCCTGTGAAAAACCTTCAGGTGATGGAAAAGAAGCAGTACTGGAAAACAGACTGGTCAAGGGAATTTTGTGAATTAATGAATTCAGAACTTTGACTCCTGCAACCCCAGATATCAAAACTGGGGACAGCCAAAGGTGAGACACCATCTGTTCAGATATCACCTGTGACGAAGGAATACTCTGCAAGCTGAAGGGTTACTCCAAACTCCACATTTTTACCTCATTGTCTACAAGCTCATACTATGATAAACAACTAAGAAATGCTAACCCAGCTCCAAGCCATTTCTATCTCAACTTACTCGCTATAGTGTGTGCTCCGTTCTCCTCTCCATTTGCAGTATTTTCTCCATTTTTCGCTGATCCCTGTTGGTTGGTGGCAGCTGCAGCTGCAGCAGCTGCTGCCTGCTGTTGTGCAAGTTTGTCTCTGTAGGCCTGTTGTCTTGTCTGTACCACATCAGGCATCACTGCATCTATCAGTGAGAGAGACTCTATCGGCCTACCATCAAACAAGGTACCATCCTAAATTACAGCACAGGGAGAAAAGGGAAAAAAAAAAAAAGATAACACCAAGTACAAATTAACATTACGGGCAAAGATTCCAAGCAAAACTCAAGAAAACGTTTTGATTTAATATAATAAAGCGGTTTTACATATGGTGCTGGAAGTGATATCTCATCATTGTTGTGGTCAGGACTGGAATTTTAGTCTAAAGTTAAGTGGCCACCATAAATATGCAAAAAAAGCCACTGCAGGCCTCTGGGAGAGCCTGTGGAATCAAAAGTTACCTGTTTCGAGTTTGCTGAATTGTCTGCTAAAGCAAAAAATTCTGTAAGCTATCTATGAATATGATTTCAAACATGAGTGGCTGCAGCAAAATCTAATGGTTTGTTTGAAGAGAGAGCTGCAAACATTGCAACTCGGGTCACTGACTTGTGAAGTTATAGTCTTATTAGACTAATACTTTCCATAAACATATTATCTGGGGAGTTGACTAGTTTTCTTCCTTTTTTTAAACAGTGCTGGCATGCTTTCAAACAACAAGGAAGAATTTTATCCTGAAATGGACAAGACCCAGTTAAAAATACCCTTATACATATGCTAGGGCTTTGTAAGGATCTATTTTTAGGGACTAGAAGGATTCCTTGCAATAAATATAGGGTCCTCTTCTTCTTTTCCTATCACTTGCTTTATTTTTTTGAGGTTTCCTAAGGGAAAGGATTTGCTTCACTAGGACTGTGAAAACCACACAAACAGCAGACATAAGGGAGACTGGAAAGTGAGCAGAATTAATGGGAAAAAAAAAAAAGTTTCCTTCTGTAATCTAACTGACACACACAAAGGCTTCTCACCTTCCAGGCACAAATGAGAGTGGAAATTGAGGGAGAGTGTCTGCACAATCAGGCAGGAAGATACATAGCTTTCTGTACTGCTGGAATAACCATTTAAACATCAAATTTAACAGATCCTGCTCAAGATGAATTAGCCAGCAGAGGCAAAAGGCAAACTGGCATATAACTTCAGCCTTCCTGCCACAAATTCAAACCCTCTCTCTCCTTGGAAACCTTGCCTTTGGGCTCACATTACTTCACTGTGAGGACACAGGAGCCCAAACAAGAGCTGCACTGTGCTCTCCCACCTCCCTAGTGCCAGTCTATGAAACCAAAAAATGAAGAGATTTCTGGTCTCAATTATTATCCTATTACACTTGTCTGGATGCACTACAGCATTAGAGTAGGGTAAAAACTCTACAGACAACGGACCTTTAAGCAATGAGCCAGAACACCATGCCTGGTGGTGTGTGGCTGCACTGGGCAGAACCCCCACCCAGAGTTATGTCACTCCACTCTGGTTCCACCACTGGAGTCATGGTGAACACCAGCAGTAAGGAATCTGAAGTAAAAGTAAATAAATAGGATACAAGAAAGTTAAGAAAAAATACTAACATTCAAACTTACTGCAAGCAAGGACACAATGCTCCTGCAGGCAAAGCCTCCTTACCTCATTAATACTGACTTCTGCCTCTACATACTGCAGACCTTTCTGGATGATGGAAATCAAAGCAGCTGGTGGCACCAGAGCACCATTTATATTAGACTGGCTGATATGGCTCTCTATACCAAAGGTAAATGCTGAATGGGAAAACCCTAAAGACAAGGCAAAGACATCAGAATTGATTTACAGACAGACAATGCTACTTGCTGTACCATGGTAGGACCTGCTGTTTAAAACCTGAACAAATTATACAAAGTATAATGCTACAGCATGCTGCTGAACTACCAAAAACTTGTCAAAACACCTCAATTCCCTCATAGTTTAAGTGTATAAAAAGAGAAAAGCAAAGTTCATATATAAACACAACAATTATTACAATATCAATGGCAAAACATTTGTGCATGAGTCAATATAAAATATATAATTCACTAGAGCACTTAAACATGTTTATATATTCACAAACTAAATATAAGTATTGTAATATATGTAGTATTTAATAAATATATCCAAGACACAAGACTCACTTGCTATTTTGGATCTGTATGTGAACAGAATTCAGGTACAGTGCTGCCATAATTGTATATGCTCTGGCATTTTGAGCTACGATCAGCTACAGTGCACTGATTAAGAAGTGGCAAACATGTTATGGTGCAGCAATGGCAGCTGCTTGCTATTTATTTGATCACCCTGAGAAAGTGAATTTCAGCAAGAGAAAAACAGTTGTTTCTGTAAATTAACTTTATTGTCATGGCGTTTTTTTTCTTAAACCACTTCATTTTTATTTTTTTTTTCCTTTTTCCCTGTCAGGTAAGCAAGAAGCTGCCTGCAAACTTTCAAATGAAGATGAAGCAATTTTGTAAGTTCAGCTTCTATGACAAAAGCAATCTGCAACTGGAATAAGAACATGTAGTAGTTTTCAGTAAAATCAGGCAGAAAAACGAGGTTTTGCTTTCTTTTCACAAGCAGAAACTGCAGAAGTCTGCCATCCACCCTTGCTTCTGGTGCTTCTCTGCCTCAGTTTAGGAAGTCCATGATCAGTGGACATATGTTGCATCAGTCAAATGCATTTTCAACAGGCCTGAAGCCACTCATCAGCAATCACTAAACAAAAACTATGAATCAATAAACATTGAAAGAGCAAGGTACAATATGTGTATATTTTCTTATGTATCTATATGTATATGCATTAAAGCTGATCTCTTACACTGTTATCTTAAGACTGCAGTTTATTTTTTGTTTTAATTTGCAGGCTTCTTTTATATATTGCTGAGATCATATTCCCTCCTGCCAGCTGACAATCACCACTTGTTCATTTACTGGGGCATGCCCTGACTTCCAGTCAAATCTTCCCATTCTAAATGTAGGCTGTGTTAAGCAATCAATATCACAGTTGTGAGTAAAAGATGATGTTGTCTCTTACAGAGCTTCACGAATAACCACCACCACAAAACTCCCTGCAGCCATATGGCTGCATCTAGAAACCCAAACATGCAACACAAACTCAAACTGCTGATCCCACTGGGGTGGGGAAGCTTTAAAAATAAGGGAGCGCTGCTGCATGCTTGTGCTGTGCACACACAGTCAGTGTGGAGGGATATGACAGGAAAAAGGTTCCTTTTCAAGTCTGACAATATTAAAGTGTCTTTTGCTCTTTCTCCTAAGAAGCAGGAGATTCTGGCTACCCAGAAGGAGAAGGTACTCCAAAAAAAGGTCCTGCAGGGATGGAGGCTTTTGGGAACCCAAGAGTTATTCCCGTAAAAAAAAATCTGTTCATCTCTATTTAGAGTCAAGGGATACAAGTCATAGTCACAGTTGTCACTTCTTCCTTTCAAACACAGCCACATCTGCCCTCCCACAGTCACATTCAGGCAAGGAATTTGGCTACACAAGTTTGGCTGGCAGGGGCACCATCACTCCAAGACAATAGGAAAAAACCAGCATTTTGCTGATCATTCTGTTTTCTTCTTCAAGCAGCCCTGAAGAAAATGGTGCAAAGTGCCATCATCACCCTGCAGAGAGGTGATCTCCAGGAAAATGCATTTTAGCAATGGAGTGAGTCCTTGGTTGGTTGACTGCCATCTGAAGACTCCAAATGACTAAATCTGATTAAGTTACAGAAGGTAACTTGGCAGGAATTCATTCTCTTGTTGAGAAGAAACACCAAGAAACAGTTCAGACAGAAGCACATGCCTACTGGCAAAATAATTAAATGAGCCTGTGTTTGCTAAAGCCAGTTGCAGATGAAGATCAAATAAATTATGCATTGTTTAATAACCAGAATTGTAAAAACTCACCTGACTCTTGCAAGTATCTATATACCAGGAAGTTAACCTCATCACTGCTTATACTCATCTTTATTCCCAGTTAAACCATGAGGTCACAACAAAGGACACAACCCTGCAAATAAAAAAAAAAGTAGGTCAATTAAATATTTTTAGTACCTAATAGGTATTTCCCAACAAATGCTATATTTATAAAGTAAGTAGCTCCCTGGCAGCATAGTCAATGGCTTTATTTTATAATGCAAATAAGTCTCCTGGAGTCATTAAAAAGTCATTTGTCTCACCACAAAATAAAGGTCAGTGAATTAAATATTGAAGGGCCGGATTCTTATATGATGCAAGTTGGTATGGACTGGGGAACTCTGCTGTTTAATACCAGTACTAAAAAGGCCTCAGTTCACAGGTTTCAAAAAATAATCAAGTAAGTTTCGTCCAATCTATATTACTGCTATGGAACACATTTTTTATAACATGGGCCACTCTCCACCTGGTTAACAAAGACCAAGAACTTGGTTTCACATTGGCATCCAGGTAGGTTCTCACTTTTTATATTCTAATCTACTCCAATTTTCAAGTACTCCTGCTCTAGTGAAAAGGTACAGAACAGTATGAGCTACAACACGGTGTCTGTTCAAAGCAAGCCCACCTAATCCTGCTAAAGATTAGAAAACATCTCAGCCATACCTTTTGGCTTTGCAAAAGGAATTCTCTACATTAGAAAAAAACCTAAACAGTCCATTTTCCCTAACATTTCTTTAGGCTCTCAGTCACTGCTTCAAAAATATTAATGGGATATATATATATATTTACACACACACAATATTTCCTTGATTTTACTAATGACAAACATTTAGAAAGACAAATAATGTATCAGACTACACATCCTTTTGATTTTAAACTTAGAAAATATGAGGCAAGAGTCTTTAAACGAAGAGCCAGAATACAGTATTTTTTCTAACTCAGTCACATTTTTGCGAACATTCTCATGATGTCTGAATGCTAGAAAACTCTGACCTTTCCAAGTAAGCAAGTGAAAACATCAGCTTCCAGGACATGTGATAAAATAATGTCCACTCCCTGCGCCTATTATCTGTCCAGCACTTTTCATCAGCAAACCTTCACAGGTTTTTACCCAGCTGACCACCACCACTGTTTCTCCTACAGAACTGGAGTCTGAGAAAGCAAGTGACTTTCCTACTGTTATTTGACAAAGTTTGACCCGGGATCTGATGTTAAAAAGTACTAGAGAATGGGTTTTCCTACATTGTTCAAAATAAAAAGTCGGGCCACTTGCCACTGCTCCTCCAGTGGGGAAGTGCAGAATACAACAGAAAGTAACAACTACAAGGTTATGACCGGCATTATGAGGCTGCCATGTGTATTCTCCCTGGGCATCTTTTCCTAGCAAGAACCCCCAAGGTAACAGGAGAAAATGACCACACTGTTCTTCTCATCGCCTAACTTTGAGTTTTACCAGTCAGCTGCAGCTAAACTGGACAGCAGGAACAGCCCTCCAGGATGTGACTTTCCCACAGGTCCCATCACGTTGTAAAGACAAGACTCAATCAAACCCCTCAAGAAGAGGAGAGGCTAAAGGATGAACTCGGGTATGAAAAGGAGTTTATTTGCCTGAAACCACACATGGACATCCCCAAACCTGCCCCAGGCATGTGGCCACCCAGATCACAGCCATGCTGCGGGGGGAGATGGCTTTAGTTTCTTAAGGAAAAAACTAAAATTAGTTCTACTGAAATCCTTCTCATTTCTAAAGGAAAAAGCTGCCCCAAGACAATGACTTCCAGTGCAACACAAATGGTAAAGGAAGGTACATTGATACCAACCCTACTCCACCCCTCGACAGCCCCAGCCATACAACACATCCCTGCCAAACTCCAATATACACTCTGAGGAATCGTTTACTGAGCAGAATGTAAAATGAATGGCATTTTAGCCATTTCATACATTAGCAACTGATTCCACCATGTGCAGGATGAAACACGGATTTTATTCAGCTATGTTTTGTTGCCATACGTGGTGCAAATTATCTTTAAGACTGTTTTTTACAGAAAAATGCTGTAGGAAGAGGAACAATATTTTCCTTCAGAAGCGAAGGTAATTAACTTTAAAGAGACTCATAAAAAAGGTTTTTTTACATTATGTTCACACACACACAAATGGCACTATTTGTTTCACGAGTCCGCCACCAATATTCCAAATCTTGCTGCATCACCAAAACCGACAGATCAAACCACAGAAATCTTGATGAAAGTGCTATTTGTCACACAGAGAGGTCCTGAATTATTTATTTCAAGAGGGCTCCCCCCTCAAAGCAGAACCGTGGAGACGCCACATCAATATACCTGTTACGTTCGCTGGGTAGCTGAAGGGGGAAAAAAAAAAAGAAAAAAATCCCCTAACGTTTTGCTAGCTTGTCAAAAGTGCTCTTCACCCGTCCCGGATGAAAGGAGCCTCCTTTTCCCGAGGTTTTGCACAAGGAGCTTCCGTCCCGCCCGGCTATCGGGAGGTGGCACTGCAGCACCGGCCGCGGCACCCCGGCCGCCAGAAAAACACACGAACGGCTCCCACCAACACACGCCTTGCCTGAGGAGGGGCACGAAACTGCGAAGGGTGCGAAAGGGGCCGGTGTTTTACCGAAATGCTGCTGCTCTGTGCGTGTTTTCGGCGCCCATTTGCGTTTTCTCGGAGGTGTTTTCTGTGCTTCCCCCAGCCCAGGCCCCGCGGCTCAGGCGGAGCCTGGGGACAAGTGACACAAGAGATGCGAGAAGAAGAAGCAACAACAAACCAGCTTCCTTCCAACCCAAAGCAAAATGTCACGTTAAAGAGAAAATCCAGTAGAAGAGGATCCAATAATTATTTCCCTTTGACACACTCTGAATTAACTCCAGGCTTACGCTGCCAACCCTCAAATTGTTTATGACAATGGACCCATGTACCCCACATCCTAAAAAAATGACTTCATCACTGCTGGCTAATTCCCCCCAAATTCACTGTTTCCACAAGCAATCAACTACTTATTTCGGCCACTTTAATAGATATTAATATTGCTCTTCATTTTATATGCAGAAATTAAATCACCGAAGAGACACATTAAAAATGAGACAAAAATAAGTAGAAGTTAACATGTAATTCCTAGCAGTCTTAGATTTGTAGCCTAATTTTCATAGGGACCATTAAAAATACCTTAAAATATTTGCAGCTTTATGTCCCAAACCCATTCTAAAAATGTGATGAGATCCTTAAAGCCCTTTTTTTTCCCCCCTTGCCCTTAGAAACGTTCCAGGTCTTCCTCAAAACATCCAGTGGAATTACATGGTAAAGTATGATGCACCCACATTGCTGTTTTAGATCCAATTATGCTTGAAAAGGAAATCTCTCCCTCTTGCCTCTAGTTCTGTTTTGCACCCTGGAGCAGGCACAGCACATGAGAAGCAGATTCCTCACTGGTAAAACCGGGATTGATTAAATAAATAAACAAAATACCCCGTGAGAGGTAAGAAAAGGATGGGCATGAGAGTTTAAGAATGATGCCCAAATTGCTCGCAGGACCACACCAGGATCGATATTCCCTGCTCCAAAGAAAGTCCATTTCAGCACGCCTCTTCTCAGGTTTTATTTCCCTTCCCAGAGGATGGGCCTGTGGTTTGTAGCACCACTGGCTCAGTTAGAATCAGCACAACATCCAGATATCCCAGGTAATTTTTAATGCTGTTATAGAAAGTCCCTAAAGTCCCAAAAATTTATCAGGCATAACACACATCAGCCATAAAAGTCAACTGTCTATAGAGATGCTGGCCTTGATTTACACAGGAACTGGTCAGGAGCAGACAAGACACACGCCTGTGCTTCAGAAACTGACCCACTCATTCCACGCCAGGAATCATACACAAACTCATTTGGAAGCTACTTTTTTTCCAAGGAAACAAGGTTTCTTATCCCAGAGACAACACCAGCCCCGACCTGGTTTGCTCCCAACCTGGCGGAAGTGTGTCTGTGTTTCTGTGCCTGCCCCAAGGCAGACAGAGCAGGTCTCACCCCAGCACCTCTGTCCCTTGAGGACCATTCACACACTTCACACCTGGGGTAAAACTTACAACTAAAATCCATGAAAAAGGAGATGGAATTCCACTCTCACTAACACCAGATCTGCAAGCTAATCAGTGCCCAGCAGTGCAAACACGGTTGTGTTTCTGACAAATCATTATTCCACTCCACACGTTTGGACTAGCTTTGTACTCCTTGTCCAGGTTCATGCCAAATGCTGGAGAACAGATGCTGCCCGATATGGCTCCTGGCCTAATAGGATTTTTGGTTGATTAGGGTTTTTTTTTTTTCCGACAAACTTGAACTGGCAGAGAAAGTTTATCCATCAGATTATTCATGGGCATCTCTTAATCACCATTTGATAATGTATACTGGAGTTACACTACAATTAGTTATTGTGTCATCAAATAACAGCCTAAGAAAGTGATACTTCTGCAGTTGTAGGCAGGCTCTAACACATTCCCAATAGGAAGGATAACAGGAAAACCTGACAGGCTGCTGTGAATAATAATTCCCCCAAAACATACCAATCATTAGTTTGATACCAAATATGATATGTTAAAGGAAGCAGCTAATGCTCTGGGTAGCTCTGAAGAATGTTTAATGTTCAGACATAAACAGGCTGCTGCATTTATACCTAGAAAACAGACGTCTGGCTACAGAAACAATAAACCCCTTAAAACAGAAATATGGCCATTAGAGCTTTTATTTTTTCCTCTCTTGCAAGAAATCCAGACAAATAATTTGCTAGCATATGTGCATATAGACATTTTATCAGTTGTTGCTTAAGAGTCTTTCTTGTTTTTAATGGCCATGATGATTAAAAGAAAAAGAGCAAAGGCTGCTATTTCAATCCAGCCACTCAGACCTGACAAACTCCTGGATGTGTGAGGTTTCAGCAGGATTTCATTCAGACACCAAAGCCACCAAAGGTTACAGAACTGGAGATTTAAACCACAAAACACCATTCCTTGTTAACTAAAGCTTTCTCCAAATGCTCTTCTCCGAGACATGGTGGGATCATCCCCAATGGCTGATGAAATTTCCAAGTTTACATCCAAAGAAGAGTTCTACATAGCCCTTTAGAAATGCTGCATAAAGGAAAACTCATAAAATTCATTAGTGGCTGCTTTATATCAAGCATACAGTCTACGACTCGTGTTGTACATCCTTCTGTGTAAGAATTTATTAGACACCAATTTCAATCAAAATGAACATTTTGTCACACTTGAAAAAGAAAAAAAAAAAGGTTGATTTTTCTTCAAGTGTATCAGCTACTTGCTCTAAGCACTCCTATTTGCTCTTTCACATCTTCACTTGAGAGATGGAGGCCAATATTGTATTTGGCACAGTACAACTGAACCCTTAGCAAAGTTTTCCTACTATCTGATGATTTGCAGTTAGGAATTCTAATATTCTGAATTAAAATAAAAACATTTTTTCAAGTTAAATGCCCAAGTGTTTTCTCTAATATCTCAAAAGAGTGTTCTCATTTTCTGCATTTTTACCTGTTCCTCTAAATTGTTATTATCTAAATGCCCTTTTGTTTAAGATTTAGTAATGTGTAAGATGTGCACTTGTATAAAAAATTATCTGTAACTCTATCTTATGAACCTTCTTACTGATTTCTTATATCATCAGGTTTTGCTAGTTTTCCTTCCAGTAATTTAAACTAAGAGATGCTCCTCATGTTCATTGTTTAACTCTATTGCTTTGCTTTTAACCTCAGGAATCCAGCTTAATTTCTGAACACTGAAAAAAAGTAACTTTTCCTTTCCTCATCTGAATTGCCTTCCTTAGCTCAGGCGATAAATATTTGTATTCTGTACTTCAGCTTTAGTGACCTAATTTATGGCAACAGTCTCTGCCTTTCCATGCCAATTTGAGAGTATGAAGAATACAAGATGACAAAGCCAGTCTGAAATCTTCTGAAGAAAAAGAATTACAACCCTGAAAGGGAAGAAAAGGAAAAAAAAATAAAAACCAAACAAAACTCACAATAGAACACAAAACCACCCAAAACCTTGGCTAAAAGTAAGTTACTGTCTACTTATCTGAAAAATGCAGCCCAGTCCTGAGTCCAGTTACAAAATACGCTGCAGATGAAGCCCATTTGTTGATTTTGCCTAGAGCAAAGTAGTATTTAATTACTGAACTAGGAATCTCCTCCCCAAAGTCATATGCTGTGTGGCCCAGGAGGCTGGAATTCCGGATGTTACAGCACAGACACAAGCGACAGCACACCCAGTGTTGCATTTCCATGGCTATGGCTACAACGCTGCAAAATTCTGTGTTTTCTAGAGTTCAAAATACATCTTCCTGGACAGCTACAGGGCATCTTGCAGTGATTCTTGGCAGCCACATTTTGTAAATCCCTAGGCTGACCAAAGATACAGGGATATTTCTGGTACTGACACTTTATTCACCACTTGATGTTCTTAAGCCTTTTTTTCTTTTCATCATTACGATGCAACACCAGAAGAAATGATGTTTGGGGAAGATTTTTCTCCTTATTTCCTGTATCAGAATAGTAAAGACGTATTGTTTATTAGTATTTTAAAGACTTTTCAGCTCTCTGGGTAACAATGAAAGCAGACACAGATGGACGAAAGGATCTCCAGAGCTCCCTTCCAATGCCAATCATTCTGTGACATCTCTTTAAAGGCACAACTCTCCTGCATGACAATTACAACCTAGCTGAAATGGAGCTACTCCTGATACATCCTTCTGCAGATGCAAATGTGCTCCTTTATAACTTAAAAGCCAAACTCAGCTGCTCAGAACATGCAGTAAAACCTCCAGCAGTTAGTTCTGCCTCACTTTTGATTACTTCATGAACACCATCCATCCCTGACTCCCCACAAGATCCCAAGCCCAAATATCTTGTTTGATGAAAGATTTTTAATCACAGATCTCAGGCCCCCTGATGGAGACAAACTGGGATTAAATGAAAACTGTCCAGACATAGTAGTTCAAAGGTTAAACCACCACCCTCTTTCAAAACTTAAATTTACCAGAACACACCAGGAAATATAGCTAAACATTATGAAATGCTCCTTGATCAATTGTCTAATCCAAACCAAAGGCATTTTTAGAAAAGAAGAACCTGTGGCTTGATGAGATGACCTTCAGGGTTGGACTGTCCTACCCACACATAAGCTGAACAGAAAGTTATGGCAGCAAAACTAGAAATGTAGCATTTGTAAAACTGATTAGAAAGTGATTGGTCCTGATTGATGACCAGAATTAGCAGAATCACCTGAGGGAGCACTAGTGTAGGTCTGGCCAGTATGGATTACTTTAAGATGACCTGCAAGGTCCAAATTCCAGGCTCCGTGTGCTAAATATATCTCTGTAATGGAGAGGGAAGCACCAGACAAATGCCTGGCATTCCTCCAGGGAGAGACATCTGTCCATCTGTCCCTCAAAATGGAAAACCATCTTATTAGAGGGGCATCTCAGGAACAGTGGTAACATCAAACAAGCTCTGCAGCTTCCATTCTTAGGCCATTAGAAGGATGTCCCTTTAGACAGAGCTACAGTCCTTCAGGAATACCTAATTCCAATAAATAAAGACTTCTGCAATCAAATTTTTAGACCCTGTCTCAAGAAGGCTTTGTGAAATTGTTCAGTGGCTTTACTAAGTGCTAAAATAGCTGCCTGCTAATGCTGCCTGGATCTAGACACAGAACAGCTGCTGGAATCAAGTCCAAGAAAGGTGAAAACTGGAAAAAGCCTTTCCTGCAACATTGTTTAAAATCTGCTATACTCCTTTCTGGCACGCACCTGGTTTTAACTATATGGCTGCTGATCTCCTGTGCCGCATTAAAGCCTTTGAAAGAAATTAATTATGGATGAATGTGGGAGCACACCCATTAAACCTTGCTTGGATCAAACTGTGTAAGAAATTCTGAAAAAATAACAGATTGAGAAGAGCCCTTGAGTCAGTCAAAATGAGCCCTATCAAGGGCTTCTGCTGAGACTACAGTGGGGAGTGGCAAGCTCCAAAAATGCTTTTCTATTTGTGAACACCACCACTGAAAATAAACACAACTCTTGTGGTTCAATCTTTTTGATTAAGAACCTCTAGAAATTAACAGTTAAATAGGGTTAAAAATCTCTATACCATGCTAAGTTTCTCCTCTCACTTGATTTATTCTCATTTTCACTGCTAGAAAACCTATTAAATAATGTGGCCCGTAAGTCTGATCAGGAACTTTCCATTTGTTCCAATATGTTCTTCCTGATGTTCCCACAATAGATCATTCAGGGCTCTAAGGGACTGTGTCAATTGAATTGAATGATGTGGTCGCCTGCTGGTACATAAATGCAAAAGCAAAGCTGAGGGGGTTTATTTTCAAAACAGGAGACATTGATCCTGTGACAATGTTCCATTACCCTGACTTTATTTCTATTAGAGACAGTGATTACATCTACATCAATTGCTTGAGCTGATGGATACTGGCGCACTAACAGTGACACACTTTTTCACCAGGCTGCAGCTGGATGCTGATGGCTTACAAAAGAAGACTCATTTCCAACTAATGCTACTTATTTCTCCATGGAAAACCGCCCAAGTTTGGGCAGACTTTTGTAATTAGTCAGTTTTCAGTTGTCTGTGGTTTTTTGTGGGGGGGGTTGTGTGTTCTGTAAATCTTATTGTGGAATGGTGATTAGTGACTGTATAGTCTGGCATGGATTCTATTTGTTATGATTAAAATATTTACATTGCTACCTGCTGGTAATAAAACAGCAGATGTAGTTCCCCGAAGCAGCCGTGGGAAGGTATTTCTGCACTTCTACAACAGCAGCCCTATCTTGACTGGGGATTTTTTCATACAGCTGTACGGGCTCCTTTTCCCTTTTCATGCAGTGTCACCCTTTTGCTGCTTCTGTCCATTGCTCTTGCTATCTTTACCAAGCTGGTGATCCATCTTCCAGCTTTCATCTCTTGATCTGACATCCGATCTCAAGCCTGTGGTCACGCATTTGCCCTGGTTTTCACCTCCTCACTGTGCACTGCCTACACATACTCTGCACTCCTAAGCCCATCTCACCATCTGCTCATCAGAGCATTCATCTGTACCTTCTTCAATCACGCCTTTTTCCATATCCTTCTTCCATTACTCTTCCATTACAACATAAGCTGCTAACAATTTGCACAAATAAATTCTGCTGGTTGGAAAAAAACCCATTCAATTCATCATAAACAACGGTGTTTTCTAGTCCAAGTAAACCCTGTTCATTTCATTTGTCCTTGTTTGTTTAGCCTGGTGCCCTGAGTGCCTGCAGGAGAAAGGCCTTTGTCTGACTCACTTTAGTGTATTTACCAGAATGGGTTCCCTCACTCTTGATAAGGAAGTTTTTTTTAATGTTGCCATAACAACACGAATTCGAGGTGATGGGGAGTGACACCTGCACAGCACTGCTCTGAGTTCCCAGCACCTGAACAGGTGCAGAAACTGGGTCCAGGACAGGTCTACCAGGGCCAACCAGCACCTCCTCCCTGCCCCAAGCTGGTGCCTACAACTCAGCACAGCGTGTTAGCTGGGCACCTCCTTGCTCAAGTCGATTTCATACTGCACATCTAGAATGTTTGCAACACCAACAGCAAAATAAAGACTCCAAATTGTGCTTTGTGGTGTGACTGGGGACCTGCAAGGCTGAGCCTGCAGGGATCCAAGCACCCCTTGCCCAGCAGTTCTGAGAGCAGTGAATTCTGCCAGAGTCCAACTCTGGAAACACTCATTGCTGGCCGCTCCTGCCCGATGGCGTTGGAATGAATAGGCTTTTTTGCAAACCACTGTATTTTGGGGTTTTATTAAGGTTGGTATCATTACTTGGGTAACTATACTAAATTTCTGCAGGTCTTTTGGGACTGGTTCCTCTTTCCTAGTGAACAACCAAATTAAAACTAAAAACCAAACATGCATCAGTCTGGGCACAGACAGCTCCATGAACATGACCTTTTCCGACAAAGGCTCCACTCCCTCAGGTCTGAGCCTGAACACTCTCACCTCAGCTTTTTAAGCACCTGCTAAGTTATTTGCAAGTGCAGGTATTATTTTCAGTGTAAGAAGTTTACAGAACTACTCCATAAATAATACAGACCATATAAATGGAGCAGGAGAAGCATTATCTGGAGTGGAAGGATGCTCTGTCTGTGTGTGTGAGCATCTTTCCTGACCCCTACATTATTTTAGAAGAGATCAGGGATTATCAGGCACAGTACAGCTCCAGCAGTGTCAATGATATAAACATATGAAAAAGAGAGAGGCAGTAATGTGGTGCTCAGTGCACAGAACAGGTCTTGAAGAGGCTTTGATCCATTCTAAACACAAATAAACCCAGTTTATTTCCCCATTGTTAAACCTGGTCTTTTTATGCCTTTCCCATGAGAAAAGAAGTTTTGGAATTATGTACTCTGGCAGAATCTAGTTCGGGAATAAATAATTTTGCTGAAATTCCTTTGTGGTGCATAAAAGCTGCCAATTCTTTTCCTCAGGCAGATGTCTTGTTGAACAGTAACAGCTCTGAGTCCTGGGTTTCTGAAAAATTAAGGATGAAACACAAAACCCCTGTGAGAGAATACCATAATGGGGTGAAAAAAGGAAAAAAATCCAACCTAGCAACTCCACAGGACATAGAGAAGATCCTTTAGTTACAATTTATTGAAATTTCAAGTCAAGAAAATATGAACTGTTAACAAGGAAAGATAATTTCCAGCTCTAGTGGTCATTAATCACAGAGTCAGCTCAAGAGCAGCTACATCGGAACCTGCTACTTACTGAAGAGGAGGTCAGATTTCTTTATCTATTTTTAAATTTGGACTGAAGAAAAAGAAGAGAGTGCCCTTTGGACAGGGAAAACAATTAATTAGTTATACTAACAATGCAGGGGTTTGTTGTGGATTTAACAAAAAAACCTTGAATACCTCTGACTTCTTAGGACAAGGTCAGTATTACTCATAAATTGTGGATTAATGGCAAACAGGTAGATTGGCACTTGTGAACATTAATAGCAGAAATACACTGCACTTTAAACAAGCTTTACTCCATTTACCCAGTAATAAACATGCAAAAAATCCAATGCAGTTAGCCAGCAGAATTTGGTATTGAAAATATAGGCTAACATTCATCATCTTTAGTATTCAAACTTTTCCACAGCCATGAAACATATCCTAAAGCCTGGAATAAATTAAATGTAAACTGACAAGTTCTTCTAGCCCCAATATGTTCACCTCAAGACATTTAAAGATGCGTAACTCACAACTGACTGCAGCATTGTGCATGAATGAAGTCCCAAAGAAAGCTTAAGAAAGTCTACCCTCAGATTAAAAACTCCACTCTTTGCTTTGCCCAAGAAGTTTCACATCCACCTCTGTTCACTAAAGCAGCCTGAAATGAGCCTGTGGAAATCTGGAGGTAAATCACCATTATGAGTGCAGGGTCTCTAAAAAAGCAGAAACTCCTCTACTTTTTGCAAACCCAAAAGTCACAGATAACGTGTTTCTGCAATTGGTCACATGAATGCAAAACCAGAATACGTGTGAATCTCCAAGAGCTATGTCTACTCCCACACTCCTGCACTATCCCTGCCCTACTGGTTGCTAATCTACAGAAAAAGCCTCCTTTCCTCATACCACTCCACCAATGCCACCCACAACACCACCTTATTCTTAAATAAAACCAAAAGCAACACCAGCATTAAAAAGCGTAAACCACAGCTCGGAGTCTTTAGGAAGCCATCTTACAACTACAGCACATTTTTGTTCAGGAATAATCAAACTGCAATGTCTGAGGACAAATGACAGGAATCAGTTGCCTGTGTGAACAACATCAGGTGCAAAGGGGACCTATGTAACCATCTTCACCTAAGTTGTTTTTTTTTTTAATAATTAAAGACTAATTAGCAGGGGAAAAAGTTAAATCAGATATTCCTCATTTTAAAAAAATGTACGAATTAAATTTAATATTTATAAATTTATTTCAGAAAAAGGGCCCATGAAGTGGATCAGAAACGGGCTGTATTTACTTGGGCACCTCAAGATTTAATTTCAGGTGAACTTTGAAGTTAGGCAGCTAAATTTTCCAGAAGCGCCTAGATCACTTAGATGCCATATCAGAATTACTTCTAAGGAAGAACAGGATGTGAAGTTCTTGCCTTTAGTGGCTACTTCCTACCAAGACCATGATAAGGTCTCAAAAGCCATGAAAGAAATTAAGAAATAAACGTTGCCTGAAAAACATTAATTTTGTTACTCAAAGAGACAAAGCTCTTCTTATTTGTTAAACTTAAATCAAATATTACAGAAGGGGTTTAATACCCATGATCTCAGCCCTGCTATAGACACTGGGCATGGCCACTCATGAACACAAACAATTGCAGCTGCAGACAGCACTGATTCATTGTCCTAGGCAGTGACACAGCATCATCACAGTACTCAGCCTATTTTCCATATGCAACCCAGAATACCAGGAATGTGAGACCAATGTAAAAATTCCCATTTCTTCTTTCATTCCTCTGTATGCCAATCTGCAATACTGGTGTGATCTATCATGAAGTAATGGAGGAATAAAGCAACAGAAACCCCAGCAACATCTCAGAGCTGCCGAGGCAGCCGGGAAGGAGGAGTGTGTTCCTTAAACAGCTCTGGAAAAGGCGGCCCAGAGGTGGGGTAGGGGTCAGTCATTAGGGCAGAGTGCTGCTTTACTTTTACAAAATGAAAGATCGGGCATTCCTGGGCCACCATTCTGTCATCATGGTCCCCTCAGGGCTGTCACAGGGCTCAGGAGGCAGCGGGTGACAACCAAGGGACCCTCGGTCCAGCCCCACTGTGACTCTGGATGCCCAACTGCACAACACGAGACCCTGCTGGGCACACAGGCAGCTCTGACAAAAACACCTCACCCCCAGGAACTCTGCAACAAGGGACGGGTTGTTTTCCAAGCCTGCAAGCATCTCTTCCCTTAATTTATACAATTTTCAGTTTCGGCTACGGGAACCACCCTCAGTGCAGACATTCCATCTCTGCATCCCTACGTCCTACTCTGTGCCATACCTCCAATCTGACTGCGGAGGTTTTCATGAACAAAACCTGTACTGTCCAGGTATTAGTGCTGTGTATTTTGGCAGAGACATCTCCATCTATATTAGCTACACCCAAAGTTCAATACGAAGTCGTATTGAGTTTTCTCTTCAAGTATATATATATATATATATATATATATATATATATATGTGATGAAAAACTCTGTCGTGTCTCCAAAAATTATCTAGACATTAAGATGATCACCTTCCTGCCTTCAGCATCTGCTTTTTATTTTTTCCCTCAAAATGAAACTGTACCAAGGGTCTTTTGACAGAATATAAGGAATAGCATGTATGCTGAAGTGATATGCCTATAATACATGGAAAAGGCACACGACACTGTCAGTGTCATCAGCCACATTTTCCATAGCCTGCAATATACATTTTTTTTAAACTGGGAACTGTTCCAATATCTGAATCATCAAGAGAAGTCTTTTCTTTTACAGAAAGCCCTGAAAAATAAAAACACGGTTCTTTCCTTGCCTGCAGAAATTGGGATATTTTGCCTAACTCAAATTATCCCACACTAAGGACAACTTTGAATAAATGCCAAGTTCTGATACTTCATCAGTGCTTAAGTCTAAAGGCATATTTATACTACTGCAAAGGAAAAATTCCCAGAGATTGGATGATTGTGCCTGCCATAACACAGCCCCAGACGGCTCCTCCACATTGCAAAGTCACCTGCATCTCTAGAAGTAATTGCATTGTTGATCTTAGAAGATTAAAGCAGCATACCAAATGTTCCTCTTGCTAATTTGGCACTCTACAGAAGGTCTAACTGGTAAAAGGAGCCTGAACACACCTGTAGAAGAATATATAATGACATTCAAAAAATACATTTAAAAGTAGTTTAAAAGAACACTATTTTGCTTTTCTGTATAGCACATGGGATTTTAAAAAGCTATACTAAAGCAGCCTGTGGTATATGAAGTTTTTGTTTTGTGAAGGAATCATCCTCCCAAGCTGTATGCAAAAACCTGCCTGAGTGCCTATACCCACACATAAAACCCTTAAAATTTAAAGCTGTTGGCTCTGTACAGTAGAAGCAGGAGAGTCCATTGAAGAAACTCTTATCAAATGGGCTGAAAGTCACAAGGGATCCAATTAAGATAAAAAGTTCAAACCCAGGACATTTCCTCTTCTTTCAGACTGATCAGGCCAACATCAGACATCTGTTCTCACTAATTTTTTAATTAATCCCCTTTGAGGCAAACTATTCAAAACCTGACAATACCTCATCTGTCCGATGAGGACCCCCCTCCAGCAGAAGGTGCTATTTTGAATTAAAATGCTCCTCCACTGATGCAGTTGGGAACACAACCACAGCTTTGTGTAGAAAAACCAGTTTTGCTGAGTCAAGCTCAAACATTAGCAGAGATGGAAATACACCCTGTGTTGTAACTGCAGGCCACTATTACACAGGCAGCTGCACTGAAATGGTCTGCAGCTTGTCCCACAAGTGACCTCTGCTCTGCTTTTTGCAAAATTAACCAATCACAGTAACTACTTCTGCTTGTTCAGAGTCAAACAATTTAGATAGAATGGATTTTCACAAAAAGAAACTCACCATCTTCAGTTATCTTTACCTCACACCTCAAACAGATTCTATGCACGTAAAATTCTGCTCACCCATTTCCAGTAATGGCAGCATTATTTGAAAATAAAGAGATGATAGAGAGGAAGAAGTCCATGACTTCTCCAGATGACATTATACTTTAATAAGTACTGCACAAATTGCTCACAACATTTTGAAAAATTTTCAGTATTTCTCAGACTCCAAAGAGCTCCCATCATCTTTCTTTTCTTACAATATTTATAAAGCTATGATGTTTTTACTTTGCAGAATTGCCATTTAACATTCTTGAGTGATGCTACTCAAACCTTTCCAAAGCCATTTCTCTCCTGTAAATCTGAAAGCCCATTTTCTTGCCACTCCAAGACTTAGAAACAGTAAAGTAAGCCTACATGCTTGAGGTACTTACAGGACTGGAAATCACACAGTGTGAGTAGTACCATGCCCAATTATTTTACATAAACTAACCTAATGCAATGGCAGAAGGGAAAATGGCTTCAGTCTATTCACTCACAACTTGCAACACCTTTCGCTTCCTTCATTTATCAGTCCAGAGACTTCTCAAGCAAGGACACCCCTCTCTCTCCTCAATACCTCCAACACATAAAGACCTTATTTGTTTCTTAGCTTGACCAGAAAATCCCATTGAGAAGTTCTTGTGGAGCCCATCTCGTTTTTAAAACTACACATGGATACAGATAAATCCAGAAGAATATTTAAACATGTTCTAGCCCCCCACTGCCTTCAACTGCTTAAGTGACGTGTTGGAGCAGAGCCAGTACAACACTACCCTGCAAGGCCACAAAGAACACCAGCAATATCCTTCTCTACACTGTGGAGGTCTACTGGCAAGGTAAGGTTTGTTAAAACAAATTCCCTCTCTCTTCTGAGGGCCTTCTAATGACCTAAGACAGCACACAAAGAGAGCTTGCCAAAATTTTAAGGGATTGTGAATTTAAAAAATTAAAAAAAAAAAAGGGGGGGGGGTGCTGGGGAAAGAAAAGACATCTGCTACACCCACAAGACATTTGTTAAATTATGGTATATATTAAAAATTCTACAGATACAAATGTGGTCTCAGTTATCTCCTGCTGAAAGAACAAATGCTCAGTTGTGTTCTAGCACAGTACTTGAGCACGGCTGCTGGTGGCCTGGTGCACAAGGAATTTTCCCTTTCTAAGAATAAGTAGAGGTAATCTCATCTTCCTTGTAACTCTAGCCAAGAGATAAGAAAATATATTTAAGGAAAGTTTCCAAAATCAAAAGAAATGATACAGGTATTGCAGTTACATACATTTAAAGAACACAACTGCAAACTCATGACTGTACATCACATTTAAGAAGACACTAATAACAGCACAGAGTCTGGATATTTGCCCTCTGAGCCACATACTTGTGTTTTCCTTTAGGAAGACAAGACTTTAGCACTTGAAAAAAACCATCCTGTAATCAAAATACAGTAATTTTACACCCTTTTAAAAGAACTGATACACACTGAGGCAATAGTGACTCCACACTTCAAGGAGACAATACAGTTTTTACAAAGTGTTTTGACAAAAGGTCTATTTGTTAATATTTCCATTCTCTGAATTGGTGTGTTGTAACTCTCAACAAAACGAGTATGGATTTACACATGAGACATTAACAGCTCCAAAAGGAGCTGTTAAAAACCATGGAATAAAAGAACACTTAATGTAAGGATTCAGTGAACTGCAGAAACTGATACCTAACAAATACTGTAAATGCACGTAAAACTAAATTGTACCAAACTACAGTCCACTTTTATGACAAGGAAATAGATAAATCATTGAGTGTCCTTACCAGAACTACTCTCTGAAACCCCACAAAATTGTGATGTGGCAGCAGTACAGCCCTTGGTATTACACCACCTGTAACACAAACCATATTATGATAGTTTCTATCAATATTTATTTTAAAGGATGAAAAAAGGATAAAAGCTATTTTTCTACCAGTCTTTTTACTGAAAGAATTAAAACAACATTCAGTTCCTACTGATAACAATATATGCTTGTTTAAGAAAATAAACAAAAATTAGAGACCTTGATTATTTACATGGAATTTATTTAAAAAACAAATTACAGTCACAGTTTCAACTCTTTCCTCTTCTCACTTTCTTAGTTGAAAGCAAATCCCCACCACAGAACAGCCCATTAGCTTCAAAGGAATTTCTGTTCCTTTTGTCTGTCCACATTGACAAAGGGGAATTTCATGAGACTCCAGAAAAAGTTTACCAAGGGGTAAGTACTGGGGCAATAGATATTGCAGTGTTAACCAATACATACTAAAATGATTCAATAGGGAAGATAAAAACTGGGAAACACAAGCCCTTGATCAAACCATCCCGTGTTTTCAAAAGTGACCATGCAGGAGCTGAATTTCACACTAACGAATTATAAAGTGCCAGTTATATGAACAATCCTTAAAATAGCCTCATTAAGTTAATTTCTATAGGCAACTTCAAAATTTAAACGGTCCCAAGGAATACATTAGGCACCTGTGATCAGAATAATTACTGATCCTTTATTTGTGTAACATGGTGATTCCTACCACCAATATTCATTACAGATTAAATCATTAGAAAGTGATCTTATGTAAACTAAGGGATTAAGGAAAAGACTTGAAGGCAGAAGCACAGAAACACTGGGCACCACAAGAAAAGAATCCACATGTCAAAAAAATGCTGTTTGAAGAGAGATTCACTCAATAGTAAAATAACTAACGCTGCCCTCTGGAAGAGGACCTCGAAAAGAACAAACAAATTTCTAAGTACTAAACTCATCTACAAAGGCACACAAAATACATTACAAACAACACTAAAACTTCCCAAGCACCTCCTTAATACTAGGATTAAAACCAAGGAAGGCAACACATGCCTTACACAGGACTTAGCATTTCAGACTTTCCATCATCCTAAAAGCAACCACTGACCTCTAAGAAACCCTCTGCTATTTAGTCTGTTGCTAAGCTCAGTAAGACTTGAAAATGTTTTTTCCTCTTTAGATTGGGGAACCTCAGGGTATTTTGGTCAGCAATCATTTTCCATGTTTAAATTCCCAAGAGAATGAAGTAAACTTCTCCTCTTTCCCTCCTGAAAAGCCTCCAACAGCCAAATGGACAATAATTTCCAAAACCCATGACACCACCACCCTGGACTGGAAAAGTGTCCTGGTCCTCCCTGTAACACTGACAATAGTTCACAAGGACTAAACGAAAAGGTCCTGACCCTCCATTAATGTAATTTTAATTCTCTGCTAGGCTATTATGTACTGCTTTGATCATTTCTACAAACCTAACTGCATATGCCAACTGCATTGCTAAAATTTAATCTGGAAAAAATAATCAGAAGCAAAGTTTAAAAAGCTTATAAAATTTTAACTCCAAGTGCAAAAGGTCATTAAAAGGGGATGTTGATCCTGCTGGTTGAACAAACACGACAGAGCAGTAAGTTTCAACTTTTATGCTTTGAACCTTGTACACTTCGTGTTTACATTAAGGATTTTTCATTTGGAACAAACTCTGCTCAAGTAAATAACTGAAATTACCCCCAAAATTATGCCAAACAAGAGAAAGAACCCGGAGGCCCCAGAGGAGAGCAGAGAATCACCACACCCTCAACAGAAGCTGCTTTAAGAGGAATTCCTTTCCTCTCCACAGTTCCCCACAGAGCACACACAGAAAACACAAAACACACTGAACACCAGAAATTCACCATTGCATTGAGCTCCCCATAACAGCAGAAACCTGTTCCCAGTTATCTCAGCCATGGCATGGAGAGGGCTGAGGGAACAGCAAGAATTAAATGCAGGGTCTGGCTTAACAGGGCTTTTAGGAATGACTAAGCAACAGAAGGGATTTTTCAGATGGCTCCTGATAGTCAGCTACTTCTGCAGGCACTTACAGCTCATAACACAACCATCAGAGAATCCTCTAAATCGTATTTTTAACCTGTTTCAAATTAATAAATAAGAGTAAAAAACACCAATATTTTTTGTGGGGTTTTTTTTAATGTATGTCAGTGATGTGAATAGAATTTGTGGCAAAAAACCGTTAACATACAGTGAAGGATGTAGGATAAAAACTTCACATTTAATTATATTTCTACCAAGTGATTTGAAGAAATGAAGCACATCTCAGGGTGCTCACCTATAATCACAGGGCATAATTTCCCTTACTGTATCTACTCTTCAGCTGTGGATTGCTTCATAGTTACTTACTTAGCATTTTTTTTCCTTTCATACGAGATTCCTATCTACGTGTGTTTCAGAAATCTGAAGAGAAACTGTAAACCTACGGCCTCATTACAGAAAAAAAAAGTTGAACGAGAGAGGAAGGAGTAAAGAAATTTTCCAGCCTGAGGAAGAGGACTAGAAAAGAAAACACTGCAAAAATGTGCAAGGTTTTGAGAACCCAACATTTTACGTGATGCTAACAGGCAAGCTTAACAACTGTGTCTGTTACTAAAATGCTCACACTCCATAAGAATTTGTGCATCGTGAGCATGAAATCTTTCCCTCTGCAGCTTAAAATATCTGTGCACTTAAAAACCATCTGCAAAAATAGACATACACTTCCCCACTGCAAAATTAATTAGAGAGCAGGAATTTCATCTCACTGCCACCAATACATGTGATGATGCCACATGTAAACACATTGCACTTGTTTTGGCACTGGGGAGCAACAGAAATGGTAAGTTTAAAAAGATTCTGTGAAAATGTCACTTTCTTGAAGAAGCTGATTAATATCACTGAAGGTGGAGGATGGGCACCCGGGAAGGCCATGCTGGACTAACCTGCCACTAGAGCGTGCTCCTTCATCAGCATGGAGCCCATTTACCCATTCCACTTGTGGGGTTTTTTCCACAACGTTTTTTCACTTTTCTTCTCTTCCATTTCTATTAAACAAAATCCCTACTGCTGTTCAATTGGGACTTAAGTCTCAATTTTTAAATTTAAAAAAAAAAAAAGTAAAAGTAATCAAAAGGTTTTTTTTCAACAAACGAGTTTTGTTTTTTTTTTTTTAATGACTGAGTAGGGTTTTGCTTGTTTTGATTTTAAATCATTAATTAGGGGAAACTAGACTAAAAAGTAAACTATGTGGTCATAAGAAATACTGATGTGCATTTTAGAAATTGAATGTGGCCCATCAGGGAGAGAGGAATTATCCACTTTTAGGAAGTATTGTTTACTGCTGTCTTCCCACTCGACCACCTGTTAATAATCTTTGATGTTGTTTTCTTTCTGTGCGATGAGTGTGACTATAAATGAGATATTTGATCTGCTCGTTACAACTTATTCCCTGTAATGCCTCTATTTCAAAGACCATCCAACCAACAAATGACACAGCCTCAAGGCAATGTCCCAAGTGAATGTGCATCTTTGCTTCTCTTCCTTATCCACTGTCATTTCTATAATTCATCCTCTTAACGATTTACAAAGTGCAGAGGATATTTTCACAGTACATCGATGGTGCTCAAAAAGTCTTATAGCTGACTGACTGCCAAGGGCACATGAAGGAAGCAAGATGTGCAACTGTTTTGGAAACAAGATGCTGAAATTCTCATTCTTTCTGTTTGACAGATATCCCAATTCTTCGGCCTGATTGTAATGCACACTACTTGGCTTAAAGCATTTAAGTTTTATAAGGATATGCTTAATGAAAAAATCAAACACAGGAAACATTTTTACAAAACTGGAAGGCAGAAGTATTTAATTTTTAAAGATTGCCTCCAACAGTACTGTTTCATGACTGGTGTTGCAAATACTACAGCCACTATTTTGCGTACTCTTTAAAAATGATGTCTGGAGCTTGCAGCTCTTTTTCCAAAAAAACACCCTTCAAAATGTAAGCCACTCAAAAGCACTGAAAAGCTAGTCATCATTCTCATTCCTGAAAATCCTCCGTTTTACCATTTTAGAATTTGGTAAATAAGTATATTTTTTTCTCCTTTTTGTCCTTGCCAATCTCTAGCAGCTTTATTTTACGCCATCCACCAAGATCACTGTCAGCACTCGGAGAGCAGAAGGCTGCTCCGTGCCTCGTGCCTGCCTCTGAATCCATGACCAGAGATTCACCCTCGCCATGCACAGAAAACGAGCAGCCTTCATCTTTCCATTTACCCCCATTAAGTCAGTGCCATCAAGTTCTCCCAGGAGAAAAGTGCAAGAGCTGAAACACCACAAGCGACAGCAGGCAAGGACACTCTGAAACAAGGGCTGCCCTTGCTGCTCCAAACTGCAGGGCAGTGACCGTGTACTGCTGGAGTCTCAGCTCCTTCTGAACAAATATCAAGTAGCTGGGATGGAGCACGTACCTCAAACTGGGATTTAATTTGCCTGGAAATGCACGTAAAAATAGTGGGACTTGGTCCTCATCTGGACCAAAAGCAGACTGTATCATAATTATGTCATATCTAATTAAAGTCCATATCACTAAAATAGAGACTTGTCAGCAGAGATACAAATGTCACTTGGCAGGCACAGTGGTTCTCAAACCTGCAGCTGGAACACAGCTCAGGACAGAAAAGTGTAAAAAAGCTACTGATTGAATAGCCTGATTGCTAGAATGTAGTAGATTTTGCTTTGTTCTACACTATTGCAGTAACACCTTACTCCAGGGAACGTCAGGGTCTTGGATTTCAGAGATCCAATTCAACTGGTACATGGAGTCACTACATCACGGCTCTTGCACTCTGCCAGGAGACTTGAGGTAAATTCTTGGCTCAGGTTTGTAGTTAAAATAAGCAGGCAGCACTAAACTAGTCACCATTTATCCATAAATTACAAATAACCCCCCCTTAATCTTAGCTGAAAAAGTGTCAGCCCAAAAGATTGTGACTGTGTCTGTCAGCGCTAACATTAAAAAGAAGGTGCCTGACAAAGTCTTAAATGTAGCTCTTGTAACCTGTCTCTCATCTACTCACACAGAAAATCATCTCGGGACAGATGGATTCACAAAGTCAACTGAACAACTCAAACCAGACCTAGGCACACCTGCGGTCCTGCTCTGTGGAAAAGATTCTGACAGGGAAATAAGAGTCTATTTTTCTTCAATTCTGCAAGCGCTGCAGCTGTGTATTGCTTAATAATTTAGTTTATTAAAGGCAACAACTGTCAGAACTATACAAACTCATTTGTCGTGCAGCAATTTTACATTATTGGAATCTTGTTATAATCTGACTAACGCACACGATCGCGTTCTAACCATGCCTATAATTGGGTTCTTGGCTCCACAGGCCTAAAGACAGTAATCCAAAACATCTTCCAATTATGTTGAAAAATATGCATGTTTGTGGGAAGCTACATTACTTAATTTTCAGACTCAATGGGCCTTTAATAATATGAGAGAGGGGGGAAAAAATGTTTGCAAAAGGACATTTATTCGTGGTGCTACTCGGAAAATTGTGTGTTCGTGTAGGAAAACACCACCTCAAAACCTATAAACACCAAAGCAGCACTAGTGAGATATTTATGGAACATAAGACAAACTAAAACAAAAACAATCAAAAATCCATTCAGATGGAAGACTGCATTCCAATTCTATACATCCAAACCAAACAAGGATCCCAGCCATTAAAAAAGTTCACACTGTAAAACTCATGTATGTGTGAGAGTCACTCATGAACTTTACTTGTTAACTTCCAACACATGAACGATCTATTGCTTCTGCTCACAACCCTTCACAAGGCAGATGTGAAGTTCCTTTAATTTATTGGTAGATGAGAAGCAGATCAAGACACAAAAACCTTGCACAGAAACCATTGCTTCACATTCCCAGGACTGACAGGTAATTTTTAAGATGCCTGAAGTGTTGTGATCTGTTTTATTATTTGACAAACATGGTTTACAATTTTTAATACAAAAGGTTAGAAAGTAAATATTGCAGGGTCAAGCAGGATTGCCCAGGTGCAGATTTTTACAGAGGAGAAAACACTGAAGTTGCCACAGAATCATTTAGGTTGGAAAAGACCTCTGAGATCATCAGGTTCAACCTACAACCTAACACCATGTCAAGACAAGAAATACAAGAGAATTTTTGCAAATTTTTCAAGTATTAAGAGATATTCTTTTATTGCTAGAGAATAACAAGATGTCTATAAATCTTGGCAGATTAAGACTGCACCTTGTGATGGGTTCTCATTATTACATGAGAATCAACAGGACTATGTTAAATGCTGCCTGCAATAAGCGTATCTATAAAGAAAAGATTCCCTGAGTCACAGGGAACTGAAAATAAAAACATGTACTGTCACACAAAAAGAGCCAGAAAAATACACAGGGACTTCAAAACAACCCCCTGACAGTCACTTCCAACATGCCTCAAAC
Organism: Chamaea fasciata; assembly: GCF_029207755.1. NCBI lineage: Eukaryota > Metazoa > Chordata > Aves > Passeriformes > Sylviidae > Chamaea > Chamaea fasciata. The sequence continues at coordinate 20,532,804 of NW_027094096.1, read as the reverse complement.
TGACTCTGAAATTAGAGAAATCAGAGAAATCAAACTTCACGTGTCCTGCGGAGTTTAAACGTGTGCCTCCTTTACCCCCACACACAGCCCTCGGCCCCAGCCCACACGGGTGCATTGCTGGTGTCAGCTCTGTCCTTTGAGCTGGACAAACTCTGCCAGCTGCGTTTTATCAATGGACAACAACCTCAAAGCACTTCTTGAAATGGCCCAAGCGATGCCCCAAACACCAACCTCCCCAGCTAAGGTCCCCGCATCTGAGACTCAAAATTTTTGGGATTGGTTCTCTGCCCAGAGCTCTCTGCACAGCAAAGTATATAAGAGCTAGGAAAAAGAAACACCCTCCCCGAAACAAACAAACAAACAAAACCCAAACAAACAAACAAAAGCACTCTGAAATTGCAATCTCTGGATATCTGTAAGAAAATGGAAGGAGGAAGCTTCCTTCAAGGGATCTGTCTATCCACAGCTGTTTGTTTCACAACGATGACACCGTGAACTATGCTGGAACACAGAGACACAGCTTTGGGGAGACCAAACACAAAAGAGCTCAGCACCTTTGCAAAGGCACAGAAGCTAAAAGCCCCACAATGTTTCCTCTATCATCAGTGGCATGCCCTGCAACGAGCAAACAGCTGCAACCCCCAGCCACCCTCTGCAGGGCAGGGAATTAAAAGGCAGAATGCTGTATCTGCTTGTTGTTACACATTTGCTGTTGATATGGGCTTTTCCTCACACCTCCAACAAATGCTGAGAAGACCTTAATGCAAAAGATGCAGCCTGTGGTTGAAGGGAGCATGGGTACTTCCACTAACAGGTGAGTTCCACAGGTAACCTCAGCAGGGTTTTAATCCAACAACAGGAAACACTTTCTAGGACACAGCTTAAACCTCCTAGGACAGTAGCTAAATGAGTAATGCAAACTCTAGAGACAGTGGGAAACAATTTTTGTTCCCGGTGAGTTGAGCACTCGCAGCAGTTACTCACACACGAGGGATGAGAGGCAAAGACAACGCACACAAATTGCACAGCTAGCAGTCAAGGCCCAGAAATCACAGCACTGCTCTATGGAGATTGGTGGAATACATTTAAAAATATTTGCGTATGTGAAAAAACACATCTAGAAATATCAGGCATATACAAAGTACAATGACTCTGCCACATAGTCTTCCTGCCTTATTATCAATCCAATTAAGAATTCATTAAAAAGACAAGTCGTTCACATGCTTATTAATTTACAGATGAATGTGAGTGTGAGAGAGAAGGCAGGAGACGGGGAATAGGTAGAAGAGACAAAACCCTATGTTGAAGTTTGTCCCACCAGAGCAAACAAAAACATCACATCTCTTTGGTACAGTAACACACATGCTGTGAGAAGCAATGAGCACTCAAATGCATGTTTTATTCTGATCCCAAAGGACCAAGCTGCCTGTGAGATGCTCCTTCTTATTTTATTCCTCTTCAGTTTGTCTAAGAGCTGCACACTTTCAATGGAAGCCTAAAAACTGCTCTGTATTCTACTTCAAACACAGGAAAACATACAGGAGTGATGCTGATTTAGGACTCACAAATGAAGGTGAGATGTAGACAATGCACCACTGGCTTTCCTCTTAGGCCTGGCTTCAAGAGGGAGACTTCCCTTGGTGGTTGAAGTGTTGTTACTTTGAAACTGTCATCCTCAAAAAGTGTATTTGAAGAACACATCAACTTTGCTATCGAGCTTTTGATTGCAAAGCCTGCGTGTTACCGAAGCAAAAGTTTCAGAATTAAATGTATACGCCAAGAAGGATACACAGCATAGATGAATAATATATGCCTATAAATAAGCAGAAAAATAGACTTAAAATAGCCACATAACTATTAATTAGTTATTAATATTAGATCACTGGTCTATTTCCTTTCAAATTAGCCACCCACTAGCAAAATGTCAATTGCAAAACAAGAGACTGTATTTATAGTACAACCTACTTTGAGTTTTGAGCGACATGTCAGCCACTGCTCAATTACAATACCCCCATTGTGTGCCTTCCCAAATTAATACCTAACTTTCGTTACAGGCAACTGTACATACAAAAGCCATGCTGGATTTTAATAGTCTTTATTACATCACATAAGCTGGTGCAAACATTTTTCCAGCTAAAGTCAATGCAAAAGAAAATAAAAAGAAGTAGAGTTAAGTAATACACTGGAATGAAGCTGGGTGGGACACTGGACACAGTGATGTTAGGAGGAGTGAGTGTCCAGGAGATGGTAATAAGAAATTCCTGGATCTGGTTTTATTATTTTCCAGAGAAAGACTAGCCTTGATTGCTGGTACCACAAGCGGTGCACCATGAGATGAAATACAACATTACTTATCCATCTTCAGACTGGATTTAAATGAAGAGTCACCACCAAAGTGGAAAACCCTCAAATTCCTCTGGCAAAACCTGACTGCATTAGGGACTTTGGAAGAGGAGAGTTACCTTTTTAAAGAATATCACCCATTTCACTGGGTTTTCTTCTAGTTTAGGTTTTGTGATTTGCCCTGAAAACCCCCTGAAAGGGAGTTCTCCTCCCTTTTATCTTTCCAGATGCCTGACACTATCTGCTGAAGAGCAGAAAAAAGAGCATCCTGCAGAGGATGCTCAGTGAAGATAGAAAGCTGGCAGGAGAAACCCTGCCAACACACACTAAATTGCCTCAAGCCTTCTGCTGAGAGAGAAGCAGCACTCATTGTTTCAGGTACGTCTGCCATGGAGAAAAAACAGAAATGGAGACAGAATTACATAGAAACAGCTCTTGAAACAAACTCAAGACTAGGGAACACCATCCCATCAACAAGAACTGACCTGTATTCATATTTTAGTGAGTAATAGTTCAGTTTTACAGTTGTACAGCAGAGTAATCTGGAATACTCAGAAATGTTGGAAAGACAGACTTGAAGAGGAACACAGAAATCACTGCTGCTCAGTTTTTCTCTTGGTATAAAATCACATCATTTCCCATCAGCTTGCAGGAGCACACTCCTAATAACGCCATTTACAGAACTTCCTTCTACAGCTAGGTCTTTGAATCTTAAATGAAATAAAAAAAAAAATCATCCTCCTAGCCTTAAGATTTACACAAAACCAGAAAGCCTGTGCCAGCTGTTTAATTTCTCATGTATTTATGCATATCAAAGTACTTGTACAAAGAAATCAATTGTAGCTCTAACTAATATTGTATGTTGCCAATTCACCTTTAAATCCAAGGGGAGTGAAGAGAATCCTGGGTTAAGATCATCATTTGCTGTCTGGGAACAGGATTGTCTATGGTTTTCCCTTCCCTAAATTTTCTTCTAATCCTAAAATTCACTCTAACACTGTAACTATGAAAAAAAAACTAGAAGAAAATCAGGAAAAGGAAACAAAATGTGTGAGAAACAAATACAAAACCAGCTGGGATCCAAAGCCACTTTCCTCATGTGGGCTATTTTTATATCCATTGCACACTTTATTTTTTAATAACTGCCACACTTGTAAGCAAAAAAGCTGCAAGGTACTCGAAAAGAAGGTAAAAAAGAAGACATGAATGTGGTTTCATCCATCCCCTGATAGGTTTTTTCTTAATATATACTAAAAATATTTAAACCTTAAGGAGATAATTTAAAAATTAGAGTGGGATTGACCAGCTAAGTAAAAGTCTCTATTATCAGCAAATTTCACTCAAGCATCAGCTGTAGGAATCCACATGTCCTCCAGTTATGAATAAAAACTGGAGCCCAGCAATCAGTAAGGAATTTTGCCTCTGTAGCTAACACCACAACCACCCTCACACCACCTGCTTTTTATAAAACCAGTGCCAAGTCAAGACCTAGTTCATATCTTCTAATTTTTCTCCTATTCCAAATCATTTTACTTGCAACACTCATATTAAAACTTGCTAACACTATCAGCAGTAGGAAAACATTTTACTTGGGTTTTTGTTTTTGTTTGTTGTTGGTTTTTTGGGGTTTTTTTAGTTACACTTACCCTAGGCAAAGTTGGCTTTACAGAAGGAAGGACATTTAACATTATTTTTTATGGTTTCATTTAATCTTTAGAGAATAGAAATATAGGGGTAGAATTAGAGGTTTGGGCATGTTATGGAGATGAAGACAAGTGGTTTTCTAAAAAGTCCTGCCTCATACAGATCACTCAAAAAATCCACACCAAAAGTTTTTACAAATCACAAGAGGAAAAAAAAAAATCAAGCAAACAATGGACACTTTACCCCTTTTGCTGACAGATGAACACCCTTTTGTAAACAGCATATTTTCAGACTGCTATTATATATCCCACAGGTTCCATGACTCTGCTGAGGGAATGGATTTCCACCAGACAAACCACAGGCTCCACGGTCAGCCTAAGGTGGATCTCCCGGTAAGAGGATTCTCCCTCCAAGATGCCACAGAAGCTGCCTTTCCGCTGAATTTAACCTAATTAATTGAAATTATTGTCGCTGACTAGCCTGTTACATAACCACAGGAACAATAAACCCTTTTGCCATCGTGCTCATCACCTGAATCGCAGCTGAGAAAAGCGCAAAATCCAATGACCCTGTGCACCACAGCAAGGAAAGCAGACAGGGTTATTCACGGACACAACCTCTGGATGACGCCAAGGGCAAATGTGGGGTACAGGGTATGGAAGGCAGTCAGAGGCACCACTGTCAACTGATCATGGACTTGAACTTCAACTCCTTAATCTGCTAGAAAAGCTACTCCAAATATACCGAAAATGTTACTTTCTGCCTCAGGTCATGCGAACTGGCCTGTCTGCTCAGCATAGCAACACTCGGATGAGAAGAGGCTGGCTGTAGATGTGCCACAAGATACAGTATTGAAAAACAAAAATAGCTGGTTTTGTCATGAAGAAAACTGAGAAAACTGAAGAAACTGAAGAAAACTTTAACTACTTGCAAGTAGTTAAAGGTTTGTAGGGCTTTCTTAGGCCTGTTGCACTCTAGGTTTATATATATATACACCATAATTTTAGAAATGCTTTAAAAAGTTAATAGCAGATTTGTTTTTGTTCCCTCTTATATTGAGAAGCAAACTGTTTAAGCATTAACTACCCTTGACAATGCAATTAAAACCTCACCCATTTTCCAGACACAAATGACCTGCATTTTTCACAGCACAGCCATATGTAACCAAATTCATCTCCATTTTACCTCTCCCTCAATTCCATCTGTAATTCTGAAATCTGAGGGGGAAAAAAAACCCCAAAACACCAAACCAAAAACACCAAACCAACCCCCCTCCAAGAAAACATACCAACAACAACGACAAAACCAACCAAAAACCAAGGCTACCAGAAATCAGTGCCTGGGAGGAAAACGAGCAGGTACCGTGCAGAGGAGGGGTGGCCACCCCCTCAGCTGTGATTCTATGACTTGTAAAGAAGGAAAAGTCAAACAAGTCTATGTGCAAAGTTTTTATCACTGTTCTGCACTCTAAAACAGACAGCAAGCGAATTACAAGGCTGTAAATCCAGGATTATATAAAACCAAAAAACCTCTGGCAGTCATCATCTTTACTACAGGGTATAAATCACAAAATGCACTGATACGAACCCTTGTAAAATCTCTGATGTGGTTTTATACACACTTGGATAGAACAGAATGGTACAAAAACATCTACAAAACACACAGACAATTAAAAAGCAACACATGCAAGGGGGATTTTACTCATTTCACTTAAAATGTTGCTGTTCTACTTCAGGCACGTCTCTCTTTGCTCAAGGAACCTTCACAACAACTAAAACCAGACGTAATGAAAATCATTATTATTACCACCGTTTATTTGAGTAACTGCATCATCCAAAGGATCCCTTTTTAGGATGGGGCCCCCATTGTGCTAAGGCTGCAGAAACACGTAGAACTTCGTTCCTGTGCTGAAGAGATCGTAATCTCACCAGACAAGGTCAATAAACACCAAAGGTCAACAACAAAGTCTCCTGTCCTGTTGTTTTGTTTTAATATATATTCCCTCGGACCATCTGCTACTCTCTCTAATGGACCAAGGTCCTCCAGAGAGTCAGTATCACTGCTGCTGCCAGGTCTGTCCTCCTAGCACACCCATTAAAAAAAGAAATAAATAAATAAAGATTCCTCTTCTGTGGGACACAAAATACACTGAAGAGTTTTCAATGATAATGCAAGTGCTGAGATGTAACACAGCTTTTCTAGACAACCCTGAAAGTGCCAGTTGTTACTGAGTTAAGATGAATACAATGTCGAATATTGTCATCTTTACCTAAATTCAGTAACTTCTCTGGCCAGTGCAATGAAATATTTGCAGTCCCAAATGAGGATTAAATGCTAGCCCCCTTGGTTTATTTCAGAAAAAGAGCCGGATAAAGAGCTGTGTGACAAGTCTAATTGTGTCTGGAAAAAACAAACAATACAGAGCTAATAGTGAGAGAATGGGATTCTCTTATTTTCTAACCACCAACCAGCCTCCTACAGGCAGGTCCTTGCTCAGCCCCAGCGAGCCCAGCAGAAACACAGGCACTGAGCTACACCAGAGCTGAGCAAGCAGGGAAGTGTTTTGCAGGAACATACTGAGAGAGGGAAGGTAAAAGCATCACAGGAAAAGGCACTTTTTCCTGTTCTTGGCTCTGCCTGTTGGGCTGAGTTAGGCAATGCCTTATTAAACAGCTGAAGCTCTAGAAATCTGCAGCCATTATCCTAGTGTGAGGCAAAACGTTACACAGGCACTTCTGCCTGGCTACGATTCTTTCTTCACTCAGCAAATATTTAGTAGATTTAAGGTTCCCAAAACAATTTATATTTTTCCTAGGTGTTACTGAAACAATCCATAGAGCTCGCTTAGATTTGGTTCGAAGTGATAAATAGATGCATTTCCTACAGTGAAGTCCACGCTTTACATATCCTACAATCCTCCTGCACTAAGATAAAATGAGAGAGGGAAAAAGAAGCAAAACCCCTACTTGAAAGTGCTGCATTTTGGAGGATTTTATGGCATTCACATGTTACAACAGAAACAATTGTCCCCCTCCCCCTTTTCAGTATACTCTTTTTCATTTAACCCAAGATGTCTGTCATGAAATCCTCCTAGGAATTCATAGCAAGTTAGGGAACACTTTGCTTTTTGACAAATCCTCTATACTTACGGAATGCAAGTGTTTTCTTCACCCAATTCTTCAACTAAGCTTCCTAATTATAGCACTCTTACAGGATTTCAACATATGCTGGCAGAGGCACTGTGTATCACACTGAATTTAAAGTTGAGGTAGCCAGAGAACTGCTCTTCAAACCCCCTAAAACCACGCACACGATAAGACTGCGCTGTCATTTCTCAACCCTGACACAGTGTGCACTGAGCTGCTTGTGGAAATGAGCCACAGCAACGTATTCCCAATTGTCCTAAGTGCTACTCAGCTTCCACAAACCATCCGAGGGAGGCCTGTGAATTCACCCACTTCCCAAAGAGGCCCTTCCAGCTGACCTCTAGGCAATTTTTCAGTTGACCCCTTGGCAATTTTCATGGGCGTAGCCAGAGGGATGCGTGAGGCAAGGCTGGATTTATTTTAAATAAATGATTTCTCTGATACGAATTAATTTTTCAGTGGAAGATTCCTGTGGATACAGCACTGCAAATATACAAATGCCACGGTGCCAGGGCAAGAGAATAAGGAAGTGTGTTACTCTGTGCCCCAGACCTCCTCCTGGCATCTCCAAGCTCCTTTCCCTACTGACAGCACTGTGCCTACAAACCACAGTGGATTTTTCACCAGATGAGTTACGAGTCACAGAAATATGTGAAACAATTGACTTCACTAAAGCTGCAATGCTTTTTTCTTCAAAAGCAAGCCCAGAGGTTCCTAACTTATGAGTGCTGCATAGCTGACATCTTTTTAAGTTGATGTCACCCACCACAGCTGTAACTTGGCACTTTTAGTAACACTCTGCTCAAGATTTGCCTTCCCTGATGTTTCTCCACTCATGCAGTTGCAAAACGTCCCACATCTATCTTGGGGTAACAACAGAACCTCAGGAACCCTAAAAATGACTATTTTCCCCCATAGGTTTGCTATGTATAGATGCCACGAGTTCTTTACAGAGTGATTTAGAATTTGCGCACATAACACTCCTTTTTCAAAGCATAAATTTAAAGATTTACATAACGGATTAAACTGTCTTCCAAATCAGACAAAAAAATGAGTCCAGGACTTGCTTATGTGCTGCTGAATTTGCTGAACTATAATGTTTCTGATCATTACACTGTCTTCTCCCAGGCTATAGTTTTTGCCCCATGTCTGAGTTCCTTCATGACCCAACTCCCATGAATTCCAGGCACTTGGATGTTAGGACGAAGACATTCCAGAGGATCACATATAGCACTCATTCCTCTTCCAAATATGCCACAATCCACATCCAACTGTGGACAGACTGAAAAGCAGTCTGATGAAAATAGGAAGATTTAACAGAGACAGTCCAAGTGCAAGTCAACCTCAACTGGATAATCCCTGCAACTGCCTTGACATGGGCATTTTGAAAGACAAAAAATTCAGGAGCTCCTTTAGTTTGCATTATGATGAAAAAGAAATTCAACTGAAACACATGGACCATCATAGAGACACGTATGAATAAGAAAAACACCAGCCACTAAACAAAAGAACAAGACAGCAGCAGTTGTTCCTGTGGGCAAGGAGGAGGCCAACCTGCTGAGAAATTCCTGTCAGCTTCAGCAAAAAGGATGTTAAAACAAAACTGGATGGGTCAGTGGAAGCAACTTTGCTCCACGAGAGCCTATTCACCACAGCTCCCAATCTGAGCCAAGAACTGGGACATGCAAGAGTCTGCTCACCAACTGGGGAGGACTTTAAAACAAGAACCTCGTAAACTGCAGCAGCATAGGGAAAACCTTAATAATAACCAAAATCGAACGGTTCAGCAAAAAAGGTTTTTGTTTTTAGAAAAAGTTAAATATAAAAGAAGCCAGGAATTAGGCCAGTGGAAAGGTATGCCAACAATCTATTCTAAGCTGCATTCACAGTCACAAACTCAAACACATACCAGTTACTTGCTTATCGTAAGTAGTATGAAATGTGTACAAGAAAAGGCAGCAACGATCTTGCCTAAAGAGCAGCACATCACCTTGGGGTGTCAATGGTAGGAAATATTAAGTTGTATTTTATCTTCTATTTAGAGCAAAACCCCAGCATCCCTAACGTGGCTTCCATTTGCTATTTACGTAATTAAGTCACCTCCTCAAAGTTCAAATACCCTTAATTACTACTCAGGTTACTCCCAGTTTCCCAGATGGTCAGTCTCCAGAAAACACCATCTGAGCTTCAGCCACTTCTTGGTTAAATCCATTCTGACAGTTTTTTAGTAGAATAATTTATCAGCTGTTAAAATATCTGTTACAAATTTGTTTTCTGTGTAAATCAGGTTCCATGAACTAGGATGGAATTCCAGCCTTTTCGAATGCATTTTAATGTGAAATGCTGACATCAAGTCTTAACTTCATTTGATTATTTTTTCTGTTTATGTTATTAGCAACCAGTTTTTCTGGCACTCTTTCCTGTTCCAGTTCAATCACTCGGTTGAATTACTTGAACTCCTGCTGAACTGCACCAAAAAAAGGAAAATTAACTAATGCCTCATTTGATCTTGTGACCATAAAACTTGTGTTTTCATTCCCTCTTTAACCTTTGACCATCTATTTTCCCCTTAATTTGTGTGTTATGTACCTGATAGTTTTACATTTGTTTCTTTTATTCATGAAAAAAGACTCTGCTCTGATGGTTGATCTGCCCTTTGTTCACTCTAACCACCACTGACTGTTTTCTGGATTCTCATGAGTAAGCACACATTTAAAATCACTTCTTCATAGCCCATCATGTATGTATTATTTGGCTTACTGTATGCTCTTTACCGGAAGTGCATGGCTGTTCTTATAAAAAGTGTCAACCAAGCTAAAAGAGAAAACAGGTTACAAGAGAGTGAAATGGCTAGTTTTGTAAAAGTTCATTTGCCAGTTTCACAGAATCATAGAATCAGCTGAGTTGGAAGAGACCCACAAAGGTCATTGAGTCCAACTCCTTGCCCTGCACAGAACCATTCTCAAGTTACACCATGTGCCTAGATTATTACTTTATTCAAGTCCTCTCCTTTGCACATTGTTACGATGGACTTGAGTTTAACTTATGCTACTGGACTTAGCTTTTTTTTTAAACACTTGTTAAACACCTGAACACAATGATAAAACATTTTGAAAACACATGTAGACTGTAATAAAATATGGTCCATCTACAGCCTAAAGAAATTAAGTATAAGGGGAAGATTTCATGAATATCATTAATGAGGTCAAAGATTCCAATTATGGCTCACATTTGACATCAACACTCTCCATTTGTCTGAATATTAAATTAATGGATTCCAATCCTACGTACATATGCTCAGTATGGGATTCAAATCCTTTGTCTTGAATAGTTTCTTACATTTGTTCACTAAATTACAATAAGAATGCGACACATGACCTTTATTTGTAAATACGGGTGCACTAACCCACTGATTACCAGTTCTGCTTCTGATCACTGGGTGAACTAAAGAGTTGGAAAGCAAATACAGGCTTCTAGCCATGCCCTCCATGCTGATGGCCACACAGGGTCCTGGTTTTTGAAGGCCAGCTGGTCTCTGTTTCTCCTGAATAAATAGAAGTCAGCATCAGCAGTGTCATTCCACACAGCCTACAGACTTCCTATTGTTCTGCAGCGATATTCATTATCTCCCGGCATCGGCACTGCTGAAACTAAGGGCAGCTTTTACTTTTGTTAACTGGAGGTAATGTCAACTTTCTGTTGACAAGAAGGAAACCAGGATCAAGGCCTGATGATACAAGTGACACATTGACATTGTCTCCTGTGAAATCAGCCTCTCTCTTCTGCAGATGGCAACACTCGTGCTGGGACACAAAAGAGCCTGTCCTTGGGTTTCCTCTACAACTTCCTACTTCATGTACACCCAAAAGCCAGTTTAATTTTTTAACTATGCAACAAACTTTGTCAATGTCAAGAAGACTTTACACTGTATTTCTAATTCTTTCACACAATAGAGCAGGAAAAGGGTCAGTTCAGGTTATACAACTTCACCACGGGCATATGGCAGTGAACCCAGAGCAGAAACACAAAATCTCCCTCTCCTCTAAAGCAGATGGCGTGCTGATCAAGTAAGACATAATCTAATACTAACTGCACTACTATTATCTCTTGAACCAACACCAGTATAAAGCAGTAAAGACAGAAAAAACCTAAGGCAGGGGAGGCGAAGCAGAGGAAGACAACAACAACAAAAAAAACCAGAGTAAACCAGCTGTAAGAGGAGACAACCCATTGCAGCAGAAACAGCCTCTTTTCAGGTACATTTAAGATTTAAAACCTAGGAATTGCAGCAGATAAGGAATAGCAATGGCCCTCACTGTTTTAGAAGACGTTTTTCTAGCTTGAGATACTGGCCCAGTTCCCTTTGCTTTTGAACTGCACTGGGCACCTGCCAGGGGCTAAATATCCTGGCTGCTTAGATAATTACATATTTATGATTTTGCCGAGAATTCTTAGTCAAAGCTTATTTTTGAACTGTAAAATGCTTAGAGAAACAGCAGAGAAAGTTCTCTGACAAATGCTACTTCAAAACAGAGCCAACACTTAAATTTTTTTAAAGGACGCTCATTTCCGTTTCAGTTGATTCATTCAGTGGTGAACTTTAATGGCAGAAAAAGGAGAAAAAGGGGTGTTTTCCCTCTCAGTCAGAAAGGGATCTTGGTAGTGTGTTAAACTTGCTCTCTGTAAGAAACAGGAAATTCAAAAACCCTTCCAAAAATGATTCAGAAGAGTGTACATATGATTTTTAATGCTTACCACAGTTTGCACCCTACAATACGATGGAACTTTACTATTGTATCACATTATTAGTAGTACTTCCTCTTCCACACATATAGCACTAACTAAGCTAATTCATGCTGATATCCAATAAACAGAACTGATGCATGAACATTTTGAAAAATAATTGTTTAGCTGCAACAAATTATCACACAACATACTTGACCTTCCTTCATTGATAATAGCATCCACTGATTTCAGAAAGAGCAAAACAGTCCAAATTGTCATGCTGTCAGTTCTTTTAGGCTATTTCAGAACTTGCGACAAATAAATAATTAGGGGTTTCTTTTCCTTTTAAGGCTGCACCCCATAAACTGTGCAACCAACAGACTGAACAATAAATTCCATGAGCACTTTTAGGCCCTACTGTTCAAAGTGCTTTAAGCTTGGTTAGCTTTAAGCATGCAAGTGCTCCTTATTTATATCTCAGAGCTACTCCTACACTAGAAGTTACATGTACGCACATGCATTTGTATTTCAAAGAATAAGGCCTTAGTCTTGCAGGGTTATTTATTTAAAATCAATTATTCCAGGCTCTTGAGGGCAACATCTTTAGTACTGTCAAGTTTCATAAACTCTGGGAAGCAGGGGTCCCTGTTCTTGGTATAATGATAACTGACCTTCCGCTCCACCACCTTGCAAAGAGCTGCTCATCTGCAAATACTCATTTTTTATACCTATAGTGGAGAGATGCCATTCAGCTCCTCTTGAAACAAAGCCAGTTTTGCAATTCCAGTGCAAAAACCTTGGGGCTAGAGGCACAGACCTCCAGCTGTCCTTGGCAGGTGCCAGCAGAGACAAGACTTCCCCAGCAAACCCAATTCTCCAGCTCATTTCCCCTCCCCCTGGTTGTCTTCTTTGTGTGGAAGCATTTTAAGACAATGGCCTGGCAGATCAGTATTTGGATGGGTTTAGCTGCTGGAGAAGCATAGGCTAATAGTTATATCCAGTTCATTCATCTGTCTTCTAAGGAGTGGTAAGGTCACAGGAGGCACCTGAAGGCACCACAAAGGCATTCAAATTAAAAACAACTTGCTGCAATCTTGGGGAAATTTTTGCAGACATCTTCCAGTCCCTTCACTTTGGAGTGACTTATTCCTCCTCCCCAGCTCCTCCAAGCCCCCCTGCTGTCTTCTGAGCCAAATCCCCTGCAGAGGTAATTACACTGAAATGTTGCACCCATGGAATTTCCTGGCCCAACAGACACAGTGCCTGCAGAGCTGTCCTGTAACATCTCTTATGTGTAGGAACAGTTGACATAACACACAATAGGTGTGTTACACCCTCGAAACACAGTATAATGTATTCACCTAAAAGTGGGCAGCACTGGAAAGAATGGATATAAATCACCCACTTGGTATTCCCCCAAGACTGCGAGGACATGCCTCAGCTTGCCTGGGGACTTGGTAATTTTGTGTTCACTGCCTATCCTCAGACTTCACCTGTGCCAGCTTGTAATGAACAGCAACATCCTCTATTCTCTTCTGCATGAGACCTTTTTAACTGATCAGGATGTCAATCTTTGTCAAACCACCCATGTGAAGGCTTAGAGCCCTGACACAGTGTTTTCCAGGATGCCTGTAAGGCCACCACGTTGTCCTCCTTCAGTCCTTCACAGCCCCTTCTGCTTACCTCTGCAAAATTAAACTCATCCCAGCAAACTGTCATAGGAGAGTCACAAGCTGGTAGCTCCCACCTTTCTGTGTCTTGTACAGTCCATTCTCTATTTCTATATTTAGATATATGTCTATATGTGTGTATAAATAATGCACATATAAGCACGCTCCTTTATTCCCACACGTATTTATGTGCACACACACAAACCTGCTTCAGTGACTTGCAAAGACAGAAAGGCAAACTGGTTTGCTTCCAAAACTCACAAAAAAGCCTTCCAAGACACAATGGAAAATCTCTCTTGGGCAAGCTACCTGTTCCACCAATAATAAGAAAATTTATTTGCTAAAGCCCTTGCTGAAATCCTGATGTCATCTTTTGCTTAGACCAAAGATCCAGGACTTTACGTTTTTATTTCCGACACATTCATTAATTCTTGTGTCCACAGATTAACTACCCAGTTATCAGCTTCTAAATGAACCTTCAAAATCCTACAAAAGTAGCAGTAGACGCTTACTTTCCTGCAATTACGAGGGCTTTTTTATTAAGCCTTTGCATCTTTCCTTTAACATTGTGAGGAACATTAAATTTGGCTGGAAGAATGGAAGTAGAACTTACACCCACTGAACAGAGCCATGCTATATCACCACATAAATATTTAATTTCCCAAAGAACTGCCAACAATTACAAAAGGTTTTAAGGAATAACAAGCATTTTGCCATATTTGGTTAATCAGTTAACATATACATATGTTTATATATCATAACAATACGATACAAAAAATAAGCTCCTTTTAAGTACCTTGAAACTTGAAAATCTACGAAAACAATAGAAGAGGATGAAGTATGTGTAAATTGTTATTTTGAGGTTTTTTAACACTAAGAAATGGAACTGAAAATCAGGATTAAAACATGACCAAAAATGCTACAACCATTTCTCAAAGGAATCAGAAATCAATTTCTTATTCAAATATATGTGTCGGACATAGGCAACCATGGTTAAAGCAAGTCCTGTTTGGGAAATGTACACAACCTGGTCTCTTCAGCAACCTCTGGCCCACACTTCGGTTACACACAGCAAAGAGAAAAACATAATAAAAACCTATAAAAGTCTTTTTTACTGTACAGGTTTAGTTATGATTACTTTGGGGATGGTAAAAAATGTGTCTAGCTTGTCTCTTAAATCTACATTCAAACTATTTCAAAGTTAATCAGAGGTGAGTAATGGTTTAGAAATCTCTTGAATGCTAAAGTATAACAACTTATAGCACAAAAACAGCCCTCAAAGAAAAGAGTGGGGAGTACTTCTCTGCAAGTAACAGCTCAGTATGTTTTATGATCACTGTAACAACTACCATGCCCTTGAGACTGTGCAATTCTGAATTTCTAATATAATTTGTAGGGGGAGAATTAGGACAAAATGCAGTAACATTTCAAGTACAGTCTTACAGTATTTTAAAATTTTATGAAGTACAAGGACTAGGTTAATATGAAATGAGTCATGTTTTTAAGAGAGGCAGTAATACAGATCAGTATCTTAAATCATAACTGAAATAACACTCAACCACTATGAAATAAAAAGAAAACAGAGTAGCTTTTTGCTGGAAAAAGGTCAACAACAACAATGAAGATTTAACAATACTAGAAAAGGCTGAGAGCACTGTTCATTATCAGGACTGAGAAGTTAAAATACCAGTCTGAGTGACCAGGTAAACACTTCTTTTTCACTCCACAACTCCATTCCCACTAGCTGAAGTTCATCCCAAATTAATATAAACTCTGAGCCCAAAAACCAGACTATTAAACAACATACATGCTTGGTGCAGATCTTCTGATTTCACAGGTATATCTGCTTTACTTTGTGACAAATATATCACATTTCACTCCATGATGTCTTTGGGAGTTAACAGAATCGCTTACTACCTCAAAGTAAAGGAAACTCTCCATCCAAGCATCCAAGCAAACTCTTGAGCATGATTTCCCTGACAGGGCAAAGACAGTGGAGTTGCAAAGGTATAAATGAAACTGTAATTCATTTACATATTCTATAGATCCATTTCCACATGCAAACCAAAGGAAACCAGCTCAGCTCTCAGATCCAAAACTGAGTTTTCAAAGCAAGCAGTTCAAAATATTCCCCCTTTAACTTCTGTACTGAGCACAATGATGCAGAGATGCTTCAAACACAGAACTCAGTGCTGGCACTTTATGCATTTACTTCTTAAGGCTAATGCTGAAGGTACCACTCTGTACAACTCAACTGTGACAACATAAGACACCAAAACTGCTAAAAAGGGGTTGTTTGATCAAAGCTGAAGCAGTAAGCTCCAGTCCTTCCCTTCAGGCCTCAGCTCTGCTTTCCATCTGCACAGCTATCAGGAAGCACCAGCAAACCATAAGGACAGCCTGAAAAATATGAATTTGCAATAGTCTGTAACATTCCAGAGATGGAATAAGAAGATTGCCCCTTTCTACAAAAGCTAAGATTTTTACTTGACTGCTCTTACACTGACAAAGGGGCTGAAGTAAAACACACCTGACAATGCAGAGCTGGTTCTGGTTTCTTTCTGGGAAAAGCTGTTAGTATTGAAACAAACTGCAGAGAGCACCCAAGTGGGGGCTACATAACACTTGGCTTGGCTACAGCTCACCCAAACAGGCTCTTGGCCAAAAGAGGAAGCAACACCAGTCACCAACAGGATGAGCTGTATTACTGTCAAGTCACACTTCTCACTTCAAAATTAACATGCTGCCCTACTTTCCACAGGATAAAACCAGGTGCAATTGTAATATTTTTGTCAAACAGCATAATGGTCTAGATGTTCCTTCAAAAATGAAAATAATCCACCTGAATACTAAAAAGTAGTTATTCTAAAAATACTCTTTGCAGTGTAAGCCTGCTAATGGCACGTGTGCAGAGGGAAACCACACCACCTTTAGCCAGTTAAAAAGGTACTTACCATTGGCAGTGCATTGATATGCAGAAGTTTTCCTTTCGGGTGCCTCTTGCCACAGAAGGGTGACGCTGACAGGGAAATAAGGAGAGAAAATAGGCAATGTTAGTGTTTATTATTTTTAAAACAGTGTTGTTAACACGCAGTGAAATGTTACCATTTCACCTTCCTGGCTCTCCCAGCCTGCTCAGAGCAGAGCTCAGGCACAGCACAGAGCTGGAGCTCTGCACTTATCCTGTGCTCCCTACATCACAGAGCTGGCTCCTGCAGGGAGCCTGGCACACAGAGCTTTGAACAAACACCAAATACTGCTGCTGAATGAACACCTGCACCTCCAGGCCTCTGGATGGTCACAGCCATTCAGCAGGAGCACACACACACACAACAACCTGGGCAGAAGCAGCCTGATGTCTGCATTTTGCTTCAGCTCTCAGCAAAAAGCTTCAGGAAGGCAACTAGGCAACAATTTTGCCCATGCCAAATTTCTTCTGGAAATAAACCACAGCTACGGACATCTAAACACTTTGAAAAGCCCCAAACAAAAATCAAAATTCCAGTGGAATGACTTCCAAAATGGTTACATCCACTTCGAAGCAGTAAAAGAAAAAGAAATTTGTTTTCCTAACACATCTTGCACTAAATAACTCAATTTATATACACAGGTGTGCCTATGAGCCCAAAGAGTTACCAGCTCCAGCAGTGACCTCAGTATTTAAAAAAACCCACCAGCTCACACTAATTGCTAGCAATACTTGACAGCATGTAAATAACAGAAATCTGCCTAGTGCAAAATTCAAGAGAAATCTTGCCCACCTTTAAAACCCAAACAAAAACATAACCCAAACAAATTCACACTCTCCTACATTTTAGCTATTTTCTTTACATGTCAATAATAATTTTATGCACCCAACAATCGAATAACCAAGTATAAGCACACAGCTTTTGACATCCAAATGTGAGGTAACTCCATCCACTGCAACATCCATTTTTATTCAGCAGTGACAAACAATTTTTATCCACACTAATATTCCTGAGTGGTTGTCCGCCGTACAAATACTTGCCAGACGACTTTTCTTTAGGACATAATCTAATCGCCCACTCAAAGAGCAGGAAGGGTGACAGATGGACATGGGTGACTAATGAAGTATTACCAGACTATTTTTAGATTAAATTCTTTACCAAGCATCTGCAACCTGTGGTCAAAAAAACTTTTACTATGAGTAAAGAATAACTATGGCTTGTGGGACTCATGATTAACACGAGGCTCTCACGTGCAAATTTCAAGCTCAACCAGCAGGAAATCATTCATTATAGAGCCATTTTTGGATCCAGCCAAAAAAAAAAAAAAAAAAAAAAAAAAAAAAAAAAAAAAAAAAAAAAAAAAGCTACAGCATTTGGGCTTATTTTATTCTTAGAAGATCCCACAAGGCAGGCAGAAATATCACCTTCACAGTGCAAGCAAGAGGCACTGCAGATGATGCTGAGGACTTGAAAGAATTTGCAAACATGCTCTTATTTCCTTGCTTAGTTGTACTAGTGCTGCAGAAAATATGTAAATCGGCTGAGTGAAACTCCACTCCTCAAGAGGTACAGTATTCTATGCAAGGCTACTCAGAAAGCTTTTTTTCTGCTGGAGCTGCCAACCACCTGAGAAGAGAAAGCTTTAACACCCGCTCTGCAGACCCCATAAAAACATTATTTGCTTATAACAAGAGTTTTCCTTCAAAACAGAATAAAACAGCAACCAACCAATATTCTTTTGAGAACAGTCTAAATCATGATAAAAGCTGAGTGCAGAGAAAGGCAGGAGAGCCCTGCTACCCCGTTCTGAGTGCAAGACTTGGTTTGGGTTATTCCATTTGGAAAGGAACATTGCAAACATAAATAAAGGGATGGTTGCACAAACACAAACCATTTTCTTCAAGGAAAAAAAGCCTTTCTTCAGTACACACTGCCCAAACTGTCTCCTTCCAACACCTCTTTGCCCTCGTGCAATCTCGAGTGCAGTACTTATCATCGAAGCCGGAGAGGGAAATCTTTCTGCCTGATCCATGGAAGAGGCTTCTTGTCCTTTGCTTTACATCTAAACAGGGCAGTGACACGGAAAGAAGCTGGAAGCAAAGACTCGAGAGAGCAGAGAATGAGAAAAGAAAGGGTTCACTGACTTCACTTCATTCCTCACTCAATGTTAATTGGTTGGAGGCTCCAGTTTTAAATAAGGGCGCTTGAAGCGACGTGTAAACATTTAGAAAACTCTGCAAATGTCCTTCTCCAGAATCAATTGCTGAGTGCAAACGCCTCATCAGCAGCTTCTTTGCTTTCCAAATTTATCTTTGGATCCAATCTATTTATTGGATTTTGGCACATACCTTGAAACAATGCAGGTGACAGTAACAATTTATTGATTTCTGACTACCTCTCACCTTTATATTCCAACATGCGTACGGCGATTTAAACAGGTGCCCAGAGGTAGTAACAGCTATACTACATAACACTTAAAAATAACCCACCAGATACCCTTTAAATTGATAAAGCACACCTGGGGAATGTACCGCAGCTTGTGAGTTTGGATTCTTCATATTGGAGGAGCTGTGAACAGCTCACCACTGCCTGATGACGTGCTCAACATCAGTTGAAAACTGCCCCCCTCAACTTGAAAAGAAAGAAGATTTTGCCACGTGTGGCACTGACACACACCAGTATTTTTCTGCACAAAACGACACACCTGATGCCCGTGTCCCTCAGAGATTTGGAGCCAAACACTCAGTGCAACACCCAACACCATCTCCCTGTGAAGAGCATCCTATCCTGCTGTGGTGTACAGAGACCAGCCACGCTCCAGGCCTTAAACCCAGCTTGCCTGAGCCAGGCAGTTCCCACCTGCGGGGCTAAAACCAACATGCCAAACCACCTTCATCAAAGCAGCAAATACCCATCCCGGGCTGCCTGCACAGATTGGGCTGCTGCTATCAACCAAGTAATAATCGTGTGGTTCAAAGGAAACCACAGATAAAAACAACCCCTGGCACCAACACAGCGACAGATCTGGTTATAAACACACAGGCCAGATGTACACTGTTAGTCCTTACCTGTTTCCAAACACAGTCAGTTCAAAGCAAGGATTCCTCTAAACGCTACTGGCAGGGATGTTTAACCCTTTCCTTCCAGAAAGGCTGCTATTGGTGCTACTTTCTCCTTCCCAGACATTACACTGGGTTTGTGTTATGGCTAAACCAGTGGTTTTTGCGTGAGCTGTGAACTGCTCCTGTTCCCCACGTGAACTTGTGCACTCCTGGTTTTTTTCTAATCCTCTTAGGAACACACTGTTTATACTACTTTCTGAGATTTTGGTGCTATTTGAGTTCTAACAAATAAATTTAGTCATTAGATGCTGTGCTTTCTGAATCACTAAAGCCTTCTAAGGACACAGTATCTTTTCTTCTAAATGATCCTTGAGTATCCTGCTTTTATCTGGATTCAATATCTGGAAAAAGTTTCCCAATCAAGATAGAATTAAAAATAACTAAATCCTGGATATTCCCCTCAGTAACTAGGCTGCAAAAAGCATGAGACAATAATTTTAAAAGCCTAAATTGAAAACTAATCACTCCATTGAATCCTTCCTTTCATTTGGTTAATAGGCACATACAAAGCTAATGGTGATTCTACCACTGCTGTGCTTGGAACATAAACAGAGAAAAGCAAGTTATTTCTTTTAATCACAGTTCCACAGTGATGTATGGCAATTTTTTTAAGCAATTCAGCACGTCTAAAACAACATCTGCTTTTCAGATCTGACAGAGAGGCTAAACCGAGACAAATACCAACTCAGAAAATTCAGGAGAAACAAATACGTACAAGTGCGTGTGGGGGGAAATCAGCACCACACACAAGACGTGGTTAAAAACTGTCATTACTTGAAACTGGTAGGTAGCAATAGGGTTCCTAGTGACAAAATAACATGCACAGACTGCTCCAGCACTTCACTCTGGGAGCACGGCGTGGGCGAGGATGTTTTACAAGAAGCCTCATCAGGAAGCACTGAAAGTATCTAAGACCTGCCCAAAGACAAATCCACACAAATCCCTAAACTCTACCTGGAACAGCTCTTCTCTGTCAATTGAGAATTTTTTATTTCCTCATCTTTGCTCTTTTACCTTTATCCCATCAGAAATACAGAAAAACTTGATGTAAGTTGACTTTCCAGATGTTTCAAAGAAGAAATGTTTAACTTGTACATTCATATCACCTTAAAGTTGGACAACTTTTCACACTTCAGGAATACTCTTATATAGAACAAGCACCTGTATGTCTATGGACATAAGTGAATCAACTGCTAAAACAAAGGGTATCTGAGGGGATAAAGAATAAGAACTCGGCAAGCAGACAGCACTGTTCTGGAGAAAAAATCATCCAGATACAGAAACCACTGATTGTAAACCCACAGAAACAGGATTCACTGTGCAATGAGAAACACAGGACAAGTCCCACCAGAGCAAAAGAATACTGCAGAAGTTTAAACACCAATTTCTGTAACAGCCAAAAATTGAGGCAATCACAGAAAACAGCTCACAGCCCACTGAAAGGGAAGGAAGCTGAATTGCTGGAGAGGAAACCAACTCAGCCAGCTCCATCAGAAACCCATACAGCACCCCAGTAATCCTGTCAATACCAATCAGCTGGTACCGATGGGAAGGAGAGTGAGCAGTGCTGCAGCATCATTTCACTTGCAAGGCATTTAAATGAAATTCATTAGCAAGTAATCCAATTCACACAAACTGGAAGTTAGAAGGTCCTAGAGAATGAAGTTAAACCCAGTCTGGACTGGGAAGGAGTATAAAGAGCTATTTACTCAAAGCACTCATGCCAAAGGACCTTAAAGCACTCACAAAACTCCACCTTCACAGAGTGCTACCTGCAGGATGGGGGCCCACCTGTGAAAATTCAGGGTAGTTTCCAATTTGTGGAGTTTCTCTTCCAAAAATAGTGGATGTGATGACTACTGACATATTGATCAAATCAGTGGCATATTGACAAAAAAATTTTCTGTGTTTTTAGTCTAGAACGGAGTTTTAAATTTAAATTCACCACTGAAATATTAATCAGCTAAAACAGCTCATCAAGCTGGGTGCTCTCAGCAGACTCAATTCAAATAGGAAAGGGGAAAAGATTTTTCCTTCTCTAAAAAAAAAAAAAAAGAAGAAAATTCTGATGTGTAACATTTAGGGGCCATTCTGTTATTATATATTTCAAATACATACCTAAAAAACTAAACCAAGAGACCACCAAAAAAAAAAAAAGAAACTTCAAAAAAATCAGAATTGTTTTTCCATTCCCTTTCCTCAAAATAAGAACAGACGTATTTCCCATGATACTAATTCAGCCTTCTCCAGCTCACTGAATCAACTCAGCTGCACTGGTGGGTGAGAACCCTTCCCTTCTCCACTCCAACCCAGTTAACTCAGATGAGCCTTCACAGCTGAAGGAAGGCAGCAGCTGCTTTTGTCAACACGGAAATGTGTTTGCAGGGAATTGATAGTTGCAAGGTTAGAAGGACTTTTAAACTGATCTCCAACGCAAGGATATGGAATAAAGCTCAAATGGCTTTCCTGGGAAAATCACCTTCTTTTGCTAACAGCGCCTGCCTCATCTGTGTTTTCAGAGAGATACTGTGTTTTCAAAACTGTATTCTTCTGTTTAGGGATTCAGTAGCCTTGCAGAAGAACTTATCTAGATCACAGCAAGCTTAATTTATTGAATTAATTAAAATTCTGTCTCAAACATGCCATGAATCAGGGACGCTGGGTTTCCCTCAGTGCTGGTACCGCTCCCACCTTCAGTTCTTTGGGCACCCAGAAGTCAGACAGGGAATTCTTTCAGAGTTACAGCTCAGATCCACATTTCTGCCAAGCCAAGCCAAGCTCAGGAGCTGCTGAGGACATTCAGACAATGCAGCGGGGCTTGGTCTCTGCTGCAAGAGGTGTTTGCAGACAGCCTGACGTCAACAGGCTCCAGTTGTCCCGCTGTGGCCACTGACCCTGAACGCCGTGTACACCACTGGTGCTGAAGTCTCTCTCCCTGTCTGAGGACACAGGAGGAAGGCTGGTTGCCTTCCGTCTGCCCACTGCAGGAATAATTCCCAGGATACTTGCCCTTGCAGCAAAGGGTCAGGTTTAAAAACAAAGGTACTCCAAAATGTTCTTAAATATCTACCTTGCTTGTGATACTGGATATGTGACAGTAGTAGCATAGAGGCTGAAGAGTTAGGATCCAAGAATTCCTTTACAATGGCCCTCAAAATTATGAGTTACTTTTAAAACTCAAAAACACTTAAAAATCCACAGGTATGAAAACATTTTTCTTAAAACTTTAAGTTGTACCAGAGACCAAAAGCAAAGTTTGCGGTGGAGCTTGGGCTCACACACTCCAGATGTTCCTGGGATACAGCTCCACTAAAATAAGGTGTTTATAATGTGTTCCAGATTCTTCCTAAAATTATTATTACTATTATTTTGTGCAAAACCAGAGAAAAACATAAGCCTCTCACACTGCCAAAAAAATGGTAATATTGAATGCCCTGAAATCATCAATTAAATGCATCAAGGAATTTCTTTTTTTTTTTTTCCCCCAAAAATACCGGTCAACAAAAGCTGCTGCACTTCTGCTTACAGTCCCCACCATTTCCCCAGGAACTTTCAGAACTGAGTGATGCCTGAAGCACAATGTACTCAGGCAGTTGTATCACCTTTCCAAACAACTGTGTCTTAGTCATATTTTCACACAAATAACCTACAGATGAAGTTTCTCCTGCACAGGCAAACCCTGCGACTAAGCAGCAGACAAGCTGCCCAAGACCAAGCAACACAAGGATTTTTTGTCCTTTTTCCAAATCTTCACACCATGCCACCAGCAGACAACACCATCTTTCCTACAACCTTTGGCCTCTGCTCTTTCCATGTCTCCATCACTTCTCTAACAGAGCAGTTTTGCAACCTCACATGAGGGCTCTGATTCACAAAGAGTTAAAACCTACCTGGAGAGGGCTGCCCTTGTTCATGCACTGGTTATCCAGCCATCCCTGCTAAAAGGACAACTTATTCTTACACAGCACCTACTGAGCCGTGACAAATTGCAGAGCAGGGTAAAGGAGAAAAGCCTGTGCTTCTCATTACCATGGCAAGCTTTCCTGCCTCCCGAGAAGGGAAGGTTTCCCTGCAGCAGGGGCTGAAATCACAGCAGGCAGAGGGACAGCACGCCCATTCCCTCCCAAATGAGCTCTCTTGTCCCGAAGAGCTCAGAGGTGTGGCTCACCTGAGGGCTCTGGTTTAGCTTTATGCTCAAGTCCCATCCTAGCCGAGATGTAACTGCTACTGCCTGGGGAGACCTCAGTCTACCCTCATCTACCCTATCCCAGCTGGGTGTTCTCAGCACTTCCTTTCCTCTAAAAAGAAAATTAACAGTTGTCTTCCACTCAGCTCTTGAAGCATCCCACTGCAGGGTCAGAGGAGGACAGAACGGGCTCAAGAAAGGAGGAGGGAACACAGCCCTGAAAGGGAAGAAATGCAGGAGCAGCACTGCCCTATAGCTCCATCATCAAAATACACGTTTCCAAAGGATGCCTGGTGCCTTGGGCAGTGAAAGGGAGCCCAGCACAAAAAGCTCTCAGCAAACACAGAATGATGTACTAGGTATGAGCTGTACCAGAAACAGCAGAGACTAAATGTATAAAACATGTATCTGTTATTCTGTTGTCTTTTCAAACCATTTAGGATACCAGAGCTGTTTTGTCTGTCACACTGACTGAATAGCAAAATAGTTGCATCAATATTAGACTTGAACATGGAGTAAGAGACACCAAAACCTGTTCCAAAGAATAAGGAGCTCACAGTACAGAGAAACATTGCAAAATATTTACTTTAGCACTATGGTCAAGGAGCACAGCATCTATTAAATAAATGGACTAAGGTCATTAATCAACAGCAGCATATTAAACTAATATAATCATGCCACTTGTTCTTTGCCTTTTTTTTTTTTTTTTAAACATTGGGACTTAAGCATGACCAAGGTAAACATGTACTTGGTTCATCAAAGACAACATTTTCAAAAGAACTGATGAGCATCAGGAAGCAAAACCACAGCAGAGAAGTCTTACAAAGATCATCGAGATCAGGATTAATAGGTAACAACCCACCAGTGCCCTTATTCTAGCCTGTCCTAAGCAGTAGAGGGTTTAGCTGTATGTATACACTTGAACTATTAAACTATATACCTCCAGGATAGACCTAGGTGGTCTATCCTAAAATTTAAAAACAAACAAACAAACAAAACAAAACAAAAAAACCCCCAAAATTCTCCTACAAATACTGTTTGATATGTTAATTAACATTTCAATTGTGTTGATTTTCCTGCTTGTAGGAAACGGTTTTTCCCCTATTCAAAATGAGCGTAAAAAAACCCTAAGCAAACTTAATTTGTTGCCAGAATGAGTGAAGTCAATATTTTTGTTTCACTGGAAATATTTTCGGTTGGATTTCCTACGGTCATTGCAGCTGTACAGCTCAATTTATATCCCTTTGAACTTATGTGTTACACATACAGAGCAACACACAGCAGGTGTTTATCCTACAAACAAGTGGAAGTGGGATTAGATAAGCTATTACACCACTTTACAAACAGTTTAAAAAGCAGAAAAAAGAATGCTGATTTTAGTTGAGATCAGTCTCAAGCACAGCTATGTAACATCACCGACCGGAGAAAAAATAATTTCACAGGAGCAAATGTCCAGGGTAAGAGAAGACTTAGGTTTGTCTGGTGAAGACTGGATAGCTGCAAGTAGATTTTAAATTACCAGGAAAAACTAGCCCATAGAATACCATGAAGCTGAAGACAAGTTAAGAGAAACTCTCAGTGCCACGGGGCTTCTGTTATTTTAAACAAGAGCAGTAAGGACTCTGGAAGGAATAATTCTGCCTAAGGAGAAATATTAGTGTATAGTGTTTAATCTAATAGGGCTTTTCCCTTTCTTTACTTTTTGATTCTTATCTTCATTGTTTCACACCAGGAATCTGAAACTGGCTGAGCTGTGCATCCTGCAAATCTTGTTCAAACTGGAACAGGCCGGGGATAGGATTTCACCATTTGGGAATTTCATTTACAGAATTCTGCCTCTGCAGTCACCTACAGAATTCTCATTCTCTGTAACTGCTGTCAGGGCTTCATGAGGCTGGTGGGTTTGGGAGTTTTCTTCTATTTTTTAAGTCAACTCGTATTTATCAATGTGAACTACTAGACTGGTCAGAGAAAGTAACAAACTGAAGACCTCTGTTCTTGGTCTTTGGGAAATAAAGCTTCCTTAATCTTTCAGCTTGTTAAAGATAGAAAATTTACCCACATCATAATATTAAAATATGACAGGTAGGTACCATCACTGCAGTGATTTGCTCCTGATGTGGTTTTTGCTGCTCTGATACAGATTCACTAAAGCATCCACAGACCACCCCAGTGTTCATTTTTAAAAGGGAAAAAAGTAATGAATGT
The DNA here is from genome assembly GCF_029207755.1 of Chamaea fasciata. Classification (NCBI taxonomy): domain Eukaryota; kingdom Metazoa; phylum Chordata; class Aves; order Passeriformes; family Sylviidae; genus Chamaea; species Chamaea fasciata. The sequence continues at coordinate 20,506,791 of NW_027094096.1, read as the reverse complement.
TTATAAACTTAAAAAAAAAAAAAAAAGCTATGCCTCTATTTTCCATTTTAACCTACAGATATTTAGTTCTTTTTATTGATGGAGAATGAACAGAAGTGTAAATTTTGCTGCTTTCTATTGTGATCAGGCTAACATACATTGGTTAACCAAGGAAGCAAGTGACAAATGCTCAGGGGAGGAGTATCAAACACACTTGTCAAAAATACTCCACCTAGCAAAAGTATTTCCCCTCAGTGTCCAACACCAAATACTGGGGTCTGGTTCATCTCCAAACAGAACACTGTAGATATTATTTCAGTCACACCTAGTCAAGGGCTTTTCTTCCCTGTTTTTTTTTTTTGAGGATACTTTTATGCCATGCTTTTCCAAGTCAGTGGCAGAATGTTGAAATGGAACAATATGAGGTATTTAGCACTAATAAATACACAGACCCTATCCAGCACAGAGTAATAAATGCACGGGGCTTGGCAGCCCAATAACGATGCACCTTCCATCACCAACAAGTAATAAAAACTCAGGTTTACAAGCTGCTGCACTTCAGAAGAGACTGTTTACCAGATCAGATAAAAACAAGGTTCAATATATATATTTTTTGTTGTATGACACGGTACAGCTGCAATCATTTATCAGATTTTTTTTCTTGTGTCTTATCTTTCTTATCACTGCCTAAGGAACAAGCAAAATCTTGGAGTTACAAAAACATCTCTAACACTAGCACTTCTGACCCATTTAACATATCCTTTTCTTTTTTTACACCAACTTTACCCAGAAATAAATCCACTTGCCATATTCTCCCTGGAATACTACTACTGGTCTTGGTTTTGACACTTTTTCAGAGAAGTCTCTTTGACCCTCCTGGGCTTGTAGCAGGCTGGGTGTGCTCACCACCTACACACTGACACTCCCTCTCCCACAAAAACAAAAAGGATGCAGTTTTGCTAGCAACATCTGCAGACTAAACAAACTCAGTTTAGGAGCAATTAGCACTATTTGCTCTTTGGTCAAGTTAAGATAATTTCCTCGGGGCATTTTTAGCTAATCTGTTAATTCAGTCACTCAGAAAACTTCACTAGTTTCATCTTTCTGTTCCTAGCATCTTCCCATAAAGCAGTAAAAAATAAAACTACACTCATTTGTTAGCCTGCATGCGAAGAGTTAATTTTTATAACTTCATTATGTAACAACTTTACTACAAAATTCTCAACTGACTTGAACAATTGCCAGTCCTCAAAACACCACCTGCCAAACATTCTTTCCAAGTTTTGAAGGCATGGACCAGGCAGAGACCATCCATGGGCTCACGGGGCAAAGAGGAGTGTGGATGAAGGGAGGCAGGATGAAGGGAGTGCAAATAATCCACGCCAGAGAAGCGACAGCAGTGTAAAGTGTCAGTTACACGTGTATGAAAGTGATCTAGGAAGCCTCCCATCACTGCGTGGAATTCCTCTGTCCCAGCACAAGCTGCAGAGCCATAAAGGGAAAGACAAGGAAATAACGCTGGATTCCAGCAAGGCTGTGCAATGGAACGCAGCAGCAGCTTCTTGGTTTTGGTGGCGCTTAAAACTGCCAAGGGGGCAATCTGATTTCACAGGTCACTCTCCATGTACAAACACATGTCGCTTCTATCATGTGACACGTTTTAGGAAGAGAAGTGTACCTATAAAAGCATTAAAGCCAAGGTCTCCTCTTCTTTTGATTAACAAAGCAGCAAAATACTCCTGCTCATCCTTAGTCACCAGCAGGCTTGACCTGGTGAGGTCATTTCAGCAGTCCCATCTCAGGCACTCCACCCAAACCCTTCTGAGGCTTTTATTTTTCTCTTTTGAATTAACCAAATCTCTTGCAAAGAAAAACTGTGGGCACTGCCCAAGATGAGTTACTCAAAAAAAGCCGGAACTGAGGCAAGGTGAACTTAAAAATTCTGGTAAAGAAGACGGACGCTTCCATGACATCCTAATTAAATACATTTAGAATTAAGAAAGATTAAAATACAAACCCCTACAGATACCACACAGTAAATTTTAAACCCTGTTGTTGACTATTTTAACCAACTAGAAAAAAACACAGCTAAATGATGGTGCCTAAAGAGAACTGGAGGGCAGTATCTCCACTGGTCCCCAGAGCAGGGTTGTGTCTCCTGTCTCACTGCACCAGGGAGGCAGAAGAGAGAATACCACAGAGGCATTTCTGTTTATTCCTTTCAAAAACAGGAAGTTTTGGTTTTTTATATATTTGCAAAGAATTTCTATTTTTTTTAAAAAAAAAGCCAGTAAAAAATCCTTTTGCAATTCTTTGACTGAAATTCTTCAGTGTTTAGACAACAGAACCTACTGCAGATATAGATGCTAAAGAAATATCACGTCAAAACTGAGCTTACATTTTAATTTCAAATTCAATTTAAAATTCTGGCAACATGTACCAAGATCTGATTGAAGCCGCTAGCAAAAAAAAAAAAAATCTGATCAATGAAATAATCAAGCAATATATTACAGTTTGAAGAAAACTAAGCAATCAGTGGAACTGCTGGAAATCACAGGCAGAGTTTTCATTAACTAAACTGTTAAGCGGCCAGCTTTTACAGTGGCATAGAGATTATTTTTAATACCACAACTATTTTGCATTCAAGTGGCTTCAGTGCTTTGTATGTACTCCCGAGACTCAAGGATAAGAAGTTTATCTGCCAGTTATGAGACAACAAACCCCCACTAATTCCAAAATGCTGAACAAGAAAATCAGTTCATTCCACTACTGTCAAAAGAGCACCTTTGCCTAGTTTGAAATGCAGAAGTTTCCTTCTTTATCCAGTACACTGCAACAGTAAACTAAGTGAGGATTTCGTGCCTTAGATACACGCCTTCCTCTAAATGCAGTTTGACACAATAAATTAGAAACACACTATTCATCAACATGCAACTTCCTAAAAAGTCATACAAACTTAAATAATTTGTATAAATAAAGGTTATGTGCTTTAACAAAAGCAGAGCAAAGCAGTAAAACAGCCTTTTTAGCAAAATAAATACCACTTCTACTACAACAATTCAATCTTCGTAGCAAATCAAACATTTTAATAGATTGCAGCACAGTTATTTTCTCGACAAAGTTTGATTTCTCTAAATTCAAAGCAAAATTACAATCAATTACTTCAAACAAGGGCTTCTACCAGTTGATTAAACTGTTTTCCTTCGATCCACCCTGGGCCTAGCAGACATTTCTTCTGGTATTAAATAGTCAAAGGTGTAAATTAAAGCCTAGAAGACCTCCTTAAAACAACATCTATAATCAGCCTTGATATTCACTACTTTCAAAAGAAAAAGATTTCGAATCGGGCAGCAAAAGCACACAGCACTAGGTAGTCCCTCTGTCTCTGGCTGCAAGCCATTGAAAACAGATCCAAGGAAAACCCCAGCTGGACACAACCCACACCCTGAGGTGCTTGGTGCTCCTTTGGAGGTAGAACAATGAGCACCAAACAAACAAATAAAGGAAATTTAATCATTCGGTCCCGGGTGGGTTGGTTTTTTGTTTGTTCTTTAAGCTTAGCTTTACTATTGAATCGAAACCAGCAAATGTATTGAAATAAACCACAAAGTTGTATGCAGACTAGAGTGTTCTTCAGGTAATTACACTAAAAAAGAAAGAATAAGAGGGCAGTTGCCACAGGAAGTCACCTATCTTAATTGTGCCTGCAATTATTTCTGTATTCAGTATGCATTCAAAACTAAGCTTTTTTTTACACTTCACTTCTCTAAGTCACTCCAGCAGTGCCACGCTTGCTCTTGCTTCTGCAGGGAAGCATTCCCCACAAGTTCACTGTGGAGACCATAAAATCTCAGCTCATTGATAATTAACTTGTACATCTCATCCAGAAGTTTCTTTACAGTGCTTCCTCTGTATCCCTTCTGGAACATCAGTAAGAAACACCAAACACTGGACCAAGAGGGCTGATCTTAACTACTAATCTTGAGATGTCAGAAGAACAATAAAGTTGTTCCCATTTGTACAGCAGGAAATAAGGAATCAATAATATAAAATACATACATTATAAAAAAATAAACCTTGGAAACACCTTCTGAATTTAGGTTGCACTCTCTCATACACTTCAAAAACATGAAAGGCCCTGAAAGATCAATATAACCCATAAGAATCTAAGGTGCAGAAATCCATAACTTGATTTTTTTTTAATATGGTAAATTGTACAGTAGCAAACACTGAGATAAATCAAAGAGCTCTCCATACAAGAAACAAAACAGGTTATAAATCCAGAATTTATAAACCTCCTATATCCTCAAATATGGAATGTGGTGCAAAGAATTTATTACAGAACTTGTTTTCTAGTGGGCATTCAGGTATTTCTCATTCTAAGTAAAAACTTCTATTAAACGAACACGATCTCTAAGGATTTATCTCTGGGCTTTCTCTCCCCCAGTATTGTTAATTTTTAATGAGCTTTCTGAAAATTCCCTTTGCATTGAATCTCACTGGCTGGGGAATGCCAAAGGACCCTTTGATCAGCAGACACAACCCTTTTGCTAGTTTTGGAGGGATTTTACTCATGGAAACTGCAAAAAATTCTTTTGATCATAGCACCAAAACTTTCATTTCAGATCACTCCTGGTTTGGAGACACGGGGGGCTCGTGTTCTGCCGAGTCATTCCCCCGTGGAGCTCAGAAGGATCTGGGAGCCTGGTCTGGCATTTAATTGTCACCCTGGCTCCATCAATCCCGTCGGATTCACTTTGATTCACTTCAGTGCCTGAGAAATTCCCAAACAAGGCAGAACGAACCTGCCAAGCCCTGCTGTACGTCCACGCCACGAGGACACTCACTGGACTATTTCTAAGAATGGGACACCATTTGGGAGAGCTAAGAAAACAACTCATTAGAGCACCCGGAGAAAATCCTTGTCTCCCAGGACGCTGCTGTGCCGTGGAATAGAAAATGCTATTAAACAAAAATGATCAACTGCAAACAAACACGAATAATTTGCTGAACAAAAAAATATCTCGCAGCTAAGAGACAATATAAATTACCATACGCAGACAACTAGGATGGCAAAGGAGCAGGGGCCTCGCTGCCCAAAAAAATAAATCAGCAAATGCAGAAAGACGGTTAGTGACTATGTTTTGATTTTAGCAATAGAAATCTAAAATAATCCAAAATTGAGGATGTAATTGCCAAAAGGAAGAAACAAACAACACAGAAAAAGAATAATCAAGACTGGAGAAAAACAGATTATCAAAGGCACCTGCTATCACAAGAATAGAAATGAGATCTTCAGAAGCCCTGAAGGAGTCCTTGCAGAAAAGAAACGAAAAAGCATAAAATCCCCAAGAAAGTGATCATTACTGATTTGATCATTTTAGCATACAAACACAGATGTACCAGGGACGGTAGAGACTGCCAAAGGGAACAAAACCTAAAAAGGTGTGTGGGGGGGGTATATTCCTGTATTCCTCTTGTCTGTGCCATGCCAGACAGACTCCCCTTTTTCCACTGCATCCAAACCCCTGCAACCTGTTGGCTCTGCAGAAGCTGCATCCCTCCCACACTGCCAGACCACAGAGCTCCACGAAAACAACAGCACAGGGGTGTAAACATCTCGGTGAGACTAAAACATCATCTCCTCAAAGATTTCCCCTGCCTGCCATGGCCACGACAGCGTTATTTCTGTTATTTCTGGTTTTTCTTCCCCTGGAGCAGCAAACGCTCTGCATCCAAACAAAGCAGGAGAATCAGTGTGTTTCTCTGCTCTGATCAGAGATGTTTATTCCACCCTTTGCCCTGGCCCACACACATTACACAGCACTTCGGGGCCTCTCTGAGAGATTGCACTCTCAGAATATGGGCTGATCAAACACACTGAATGCACAGCGCATTTGACTCCCACATATTAATTATGTACCTCTAAATCCTAACCATTTCTCTAATAATTTTCTTACAGAACATAAAATTCCCACAAAAGGAAGATCCCCTTTGATGTCTGAGAGCTCTTCTGTAAGTATCAGAGACACGGTGTAAATATTGTTTTACAACAAACAGAAATTCTATACATTTCTACTCATTTGCAAGATGATCAAAACGAGTGAGAAGTACAGGAGAGAACTTTAATTTTGTTCATTCACCCCCTGCATCTACCAGCTCCTTGAGTTCCTGCAGGAGCTCCTTAAGCCTTTGGAGAAACCTGAAGATCCTGCTGGGAAGGGATAGGGAGAGTGCACATTATTTAATAACCAGAAACTATGTATGAGAGACCTTTCTGGTTTTATTTTTGGCACAACTTATCTGCTGGTAGAAAGACTGTATTTGAACACTGAGAGGAATGTAATGGGAAATTTATTTTAAGAATACAGTTCTAGCAGGTCATAAAGATTGTATCATTATCCTCCTTGGACAGTAATTGGCAATAAGAATACATGCTCTTCTTTTAGTTTTTGTTCCTTTGATGAATTGAAAGAGAAATGCTGTTCATCCAACATGCTGTTTATTTAATATTCAGCTTTCCTGAACTCTTCCTATGCAAAGCACAAATGCTGACGATCAATTATTTTAGTAATCATAATTCAAGCTCAAATTTTACACTCTGTAAACACATTATCATGACCACCACATTATGCATTTGAAAAATTCCAGTTGCAGCAACCCATACAAATGAGCACACTGCATTAGGTTTACAGTAAAATTCTGTTCTGCCTAGACATACAAGGGGTTTTTTCATAACAGTAAAATGAATGAAGCACACATAAATGCTGAGTATTTTTCTATGCAGTGTACAAATGCACACATTCATACACAAACAGTCATGGCACTTGTTCCAAATATTGAATAAAAGTGAAAAATATTTATACTTGTCACTAACAAGAAGTTATTTCAAATACTAGATTTTATGTCTTTAAAATTAAATTATTGGGTACAATAGAGGAGTCAGAGGAGAGCTGCTGTCATTTTTGCAGGAATATTTCCCATAAACTTCATCAGGTTGACAAGAACTAAGTTTTCCCGAAGCAACCGGTAGCTCTTTGGGAGCAATCTAGAACGCCCTCACACTTAGTGGGTGGCCTAATACATCCTGAAATGTAAGTCTATAATTAAATAACAAATTTGCAAAATTCAGTTTAGACTTCTTATGGGAACGCTTAATGCACACATAATTGGGATGTAACACACGCTGCATTACATTTCACTGATAAACCGTAACTTTTCAAATCAACGTCTCATGGAAATGCTCAGAAAATAGTTTGACGTTTAATGCTGCAAATAATAGTAAAAGGCTAAACAGGGAAAAAGTGGGCCTGCTGCTGCTGAAGGAGGTGGATGATTTATTGGCAGCAGATGGGAGATAAGGCTGAGGCTCTTATCAATGATTATTTGATCTTGACCCATGGGACCAGACGGGCTGTGTCCAAGGGTGCAGAGAACCAAGGTCACAGCAAGGCCACCACTGTCATGTCAGAAAGCCCATAGAGACTGAGGGGTCCTCAATGGCTACAGAAAGGCAGGTTTTCTGCCACCCTCAAATAAAAAGGGAGAGCAGAAGAGTGTATTACCCCAATTTATACCCCACAATATGGACCTATCTGATCTGGGATGTGGTCAGCTGGAGGAACGACCACCACATGGGTGGAAACACAGCTGGGCTCCAAACACATCAACTAATGGGTCCTCAGCAGCTGAGAGGAGGCCACAAAGTTGTTTAAAAGACTAGTGCACCTCTGCTATGAAGCCATGTTGAGACAGCTGAAGAAGAAAAAGCTTCAAAGAGACCTCAGAGCACGTTTGAGTACCTAAAGAGGATCTACAAAAAAAACAGAGAGGGACTTCGTACAAGGGCACATAGTGACAGGAAAAGGGGGAATGGCTTTAAACTGACAGAGGGCAGGTTTACATTGGATATGAGGAAGAAATTGTTAACTGTGAGTGGTTCCACTGGAACAGGCTTCCTAGAGAAGACATGGATACCCCATCCCTGGAATTGTTCCAGACCAAGTTGGAGCTTGAATGAGATGGTCTTTAACGTCCTTTCCAACACAAACCATTCTGTGGAGGAGGGCAACCCCTGGGATACAGCAGCCATCTCTCCTGGGACCTGACCTATTCCATGTCTTCACCAACGACTTAGAGGAAGCCCAGGAATGCACTCTCATCAAGCTTGTGGGTAACACCAGTCTGGGGACTACCAGCAGCTACACCTGAAAGCAGGGCTGGCATTCAGAGAGAGCAGGAGCCCACTGGAATTCTGCAAGGACAAATGCAGGGCATTGCTCCAGGGAAGGAAGAGCCCTTCTGTCAATCCAGGCTGGGACCCAGAGCTGAGAAGAATGGTAGGTCTTGGCCAAGCACCAGCCAGTGGTGTTGTGTGCTCTTGGACATTGTGGGTGTTACAATGGTTTATTCTGTCTATTCACCACCGTTGGGATATTTGACTTTGAAACCTTAATAACATGGTTTCGACAGCTCTTTTATAAAATAAACCCTGGTAGAAAGCACAATTCCAGCACATCCATTTCCAGCAGGTACTGGAAATTGTTCCCAAAATGTGCACTTTGGTTCAGAGAGAGCCAGTGCACAGCCTTCAGCGAAACAACTCAAAATTGTGATTTCTGCGTCTATAATTAAGCCACAATTGGCACTTTAAGGGGCACATTCTACAGTTCATGCTGCTAAAGTAAATACTGTGTGCATGAAAAACTGCCACATGATGAGTGCAATGAGCATCTATGCTTATTTGCCAAAGGAGCTCCTTGAGTTTGTATTTAATTCTAATTCGTTATCAAGCATCTTGAAAGTCAAGCAATTGCAAAGTCCCATAAATATATGTGACTATTTGAGTTTTCATTAATACAGTACTTAACATGCAAAACCAAATTAATTTATTTCCACATGCAAAAACCAGAATGGGTTGGTGAGGCAGCGCACACTCACACAGGCTTGGAACTGAGCAAACTGTTACAAATTTACTGGAAAAATTGTATACTGGGCATATGTAATAGGCAATTTGTTAGCACATAATTGCTATTTCTAACCTAAACCAAGGCAAATCTATCCAAGAAGCGTATTCATATAAACACTGTATTTTATATATATGTATATAGGCACAAACACTCTTAAATATTTTATATAGAAGCACATTTTTGAAACGTGAAAAGCAAAGCATGGTGGGGACATAACGAGCCCAGCTTCATTTCCCCTAAGTGCCAGGGGAGGTAAACACGTGCACCCACACCGTAACCAAGGCTACCCCCAAATTATCTTTGGCCAAGAAAAAGAACAGCAGCTGCACAGAGAGAAAGTTGGAGATTAAACTGTGAACATCTAGGGGAAAAAAACCCCACCCACTTTAATATGATTGTCTTCCCAAGCTTGAACAGCAGCCCTACCTTCATCCCATCCCACCTTGCCAATATTCAAATGTGAAACATTCACCATACACGGGACACATTTTAATCGTATGGTGACATATTCTAATTGCGTGAGCAGAAGGCTTCTAATCAAACCTTTATGTAGATAAAAATCAGAGTTGTTCAAGGGAATTCGCTTAAATATTAAGGTTCAAACCACATCCTGAGGTTAAAATTTAATTTGGTAGGGTGATGCTTACAGTGCTCCTAGAATTTTGAAATACCTGCAAAATTCCTCCCTTTAGCGACATATCTGCTTAGTATAGAACTTCTTCCTACAATGAAACTCAATCTCCTATCATAAAAATATGAAAAAATATGAACATTCACAAATTAAGGTTAAAAAAAAAAGACTTTATGACATGTATATGAGCAATACTTGGCAGATTCCAGGAATATTCTATGAAAAAAACCTTGTGTTTATTTTGGACATCACCTTCTATTTTCACGTGATGCCTTTAGTCTTTGCATTAGAGTAACCACAAACTCATGTGATGATCACTTTGGAAGGGAAAAAAAAAGATTAATTAAAGCATATAGTTGGCATATTAGCTGAAAGGCTGACATATACCACCATTCCATTTCCACTGCTCTTCAAAGAATCCTCTTAACTAAGCCTGCACAATCAGAGCAATTACTCTTTAAATAACCACGAAGAAAAGCAAGATTGTTTTAGTTCTTCAAGCCTCAGTGTACGTTCCAGGGCTCCTTATATTTGAAGCAAATGGCAATAAAAACCAAAGGTATTCTTACTTTGAAAACATTTCCAAAGCCTTAGAGACTGTGACTCTACGACTTCAAAATGCTCAAGTAGATATACAAGATGCACAATGCCACTCATCAAAACCCTGCATTTTTTACTGGTGTACATGCCTCTGTCTTTATTCAAATTAGAGATTTAACTATGTTATATCTAAGTTTTGCAATCCTTTCTGCTTAGCACCAGTAAAACATGGCCTATTCCATCCACCCACGCAACTGAAGTTTTTTGTTATCTCACACTTGAGGTTAGGCTGCTCCTGGCAAAGGCAGTCTCACCCCACTCAGAAACACTTAAAATCCCTCTGAAAAGGTGACTGGCTTTTGTCTTGCCACATCTCTTTGTAGTCCTGCACCAGCTTCAGCTTCTAATGCCTCAAACATAACACACTTCCCAGCGTTCTCTTTATTAGCCAAGAAGGGCCTTTGCACTTTGCTTATCACTGATTTGGTACCAAAGAGCAACTTCAGCTCCCTCCAAATGGCTAATGATGCACTTGATGTATTTTCTGATGAGCATCTGCATGCTTTCTCACACACTGCTCATTATGAGAGCTGTTCCTAAATTCACAAGTCTCCTTTCAACCCCTTTTCAAAAGTCTCCCTTTCCATGTCAGCTCAAAAACTGAGTGTTCAATAGCTCTAGGTCAATTTTTCTTCCGTGAATATATAATGGCTTTCTGAATTCACATCAACTTTTAGCATTACCATGTCCTGAGGCAAAAAGTTCTGCAGGAATATTCTAGGGGAAAAAAAAAAAACCAACCAAACCTAACTGTGTTTATTTTGGATATCACTTTTTAGTTTCATTTGATGCCTTTAGTCTTTGCATTAGAGCACCAGCAATCACTCCCTAATTACCTTCACCACAGTGCTCCCCAATTGACAAATCTCTCCCATCCCCTCCCTCAGCTGTTAATGGGTTCCTGCCACTCAAACTGGAGACTACTCGACTGCCTAATGAAACTCTTCCACTGCCTGCTCTGACTGTGAGGATGACCCAACTTGTAAACCCACATAGACACTTGGCTAAGTTTCTAGAAAAGACTTTAAAAGAAGCCACTTCGAGGTTTTTTTTTCTCATTAGCAGGACAGGCTTCTGGAATAGTTCAGCCTCAAAGACATTAGATGCTGAGTCCAGTGTACAAAGGAAGTGTCAGCACTACTAATTTCTGCTGCCAGGAAAAGAGAGATGCTCCACATCACCTGGATCATGGCAGCAGAAGGGGAAAGACAGCGAGGGACACTGAGGGCTGTCAATCCTCCCCCACTGCTGAGTTATTTCCTCGCCACGCCTCGTCTCACTACCATGGAAAATGAATTGGATTTTCTCGCAAGGGCTGAACTTGACTGAGGATGACGAGGTGGCTGTGGCGAACCAGAAACCTGCAGGGAAGCTGCAGACCTGGTTCCTGTGCACTTCTAACACAACTGCTGTTAGAGCCTAATCTGCCTCTGGTCCAATTCCTTATTCTGCAACAGCAGGAAAAAAGCCATCGGTTCCTGCTTTGGGTAGCAAAAGGGAATGGCTGCGTAAGGAAGTTCAACACACACGCCTCTATTAATTTACTAGATGAGCAACTTCCCCAGGATACCCACAGCACAGCAGTAGTGTCCTAATAAATTCATATTTTTAAGCCAGGAAATGCATTTTTGGTACAGATTTGAAGCTGACTGAGACATAAATTAATGAGATTCTCTAGCAGTGGTTTTATTTCCTTTGAGCGTGAACCTATAAGAACTTTGGTAAACACACTGAAAGGTTCTATGGTTTCACTGCTTTATGGTTTAATAATTTTATATCCTTTTCTGAGATGTCTCACATCTGTTTACAGAACTGCTGCCTACTGAGTCACAGATATTTCCAGAGCCCCAGCCACACTAGACCACTGTTATTTTTCACTCTCCAAAAGAAGCAAGATAATCATTAACTATAGCAGCAGGGAAAATAAAATCCATGCTGCCTCACTAAGTTAACACTGCACATCCAATAAAAATAATCATTTTAAAAATTATAAAATCATTCAAACAATTTTATCTTTGACGTTTCCCATAGTTTCTCTCACTACACTTAGCCATTTCTTCATGTTTCTCTTAACAAGGCTTGCATGAGCTGACCTAGTTTATTTGCACTCCTCCCAAACTGTGAAGTAGAATGTGTTAACATAAACCAAATGGTCCCAGTCATTTTGAAACAAGCTTCTCCTCTGCCAGCTACTCACCCTCTGCCACCTCTGTCTACTGCCTTGACACTTTCCAGCCATTTTCCCTCCCCGGCCTTTGCTGCCACCTCCCTTGTTCTCAAATCCTGCCACCCCAAATGCCTGGTAACTCCCTGCTTTTTTATCCTGTGGGGTGACACCTTCTTCTCCCTGGCAGCCCCAAGCAGTTGGGTTCCCCCTTCCAACCGACTGCTCCTCACTTCCAGCATTCCCAACACCACCACGTGGGAATCCAGCTCCTGTGCTGCCAAGAGCTGCTCCCCAAGCACAGGGGCCCTGGCTCTTTACTTGGACACAGTTTGTTTCCCAGCAGTGCCATCGGCCACCCAGCACAGCCGGGCAGCTGCCAGAGGATAATGCCACTGCTCCCCATCACGTGTCTGCAGGGAGCAATTGACTGCCCTGGCCCACGGGACAGAGCCCAGCTCGGATACAGGGATATAGTGCCAAAAGGTGGAGGAGAGGTCATTGTATCACCTGTCCCACACCTATCCCACGGCCAAACCTGAGAGCCACAACTTCATCTGCCCATCCAGTGGAAGCGTCGCTGCCACCCCTGGCATATGGTATTACTCAGGTTACTATTTTCATCTTTGCTAAAGCTGTAGCTATGGTAAGGTAACAGCCCAAAAATTTCATAATATGACATGGGGGGGGGAGGGGGGGGGGAGAGAATGTATAAAAAGAAACAAACAAGTCACAGCAGTGAGGAAACAGCCTTTAAAACATTTGTACTGTTGTGGCTTTGTTCTGCTATTAAGAAAAAAAAAAGTAACACTAAACAACCTTGCAATAATCTGCCCGAAGCAAGCTATTTTTGAGTTTCCTCTAGTTTAATGACTCTCATTTCCTCACTCCAGAGGCATACCTGTAAGTGCCACTGGCCAGAGAGGAGTAAATAAGCACCTGTGGTAGTTAGGAGGAGAAAATGCAGCGAACACTCGCCCATTAAGTCCAAGCCTGAAGGACAGATTGTGAATTGCCAACAGGGGAACCAATGAGGGAATCATATGGAGATGTGAGAGTCTGCCACTCATATAAAATAACTTTCATTTCTTCAAAATTACATTAACTACACACTCCTATGTTAGAAGCTCACATCCAGAAATCACCAGAGTTTGTTTCTTTACTAAGCCAACTCCCTTGTACTTATCCTCAAGTTTAATGGAAGTTGTTTCAGCTCTTGTGGTTCTAGAGGAGAATGGATAAATCCACAGGAGCTTGGAACCACAGACTACTAGCACGCTTAGAACACACAGGAACTGTACCTAGTGCACATGGTCCATGGTTGTGACTGTAAAATCCCAGTACACTTGGGAACAACACATCAAATCCACAGCAGCAGATTGGTCCACCGTAGTGGAACTGCCAGGATAAACTTCAACGTGCTTTTTCCTTTAGGGTCTGAAGGCTGAACAGCTACAGAAGGATACTGGAGAAATACATTTATTCCAGTACTGACTACCAGAGACAAATTCTGAGACACTCTGCATTGCAACAATTTGAAATTCTTACAGTGGCAATTGCTTGTATTGCAAGGGGTTTTGTTTTTTGTTACAGATGTGAACTTTTACCCATTCTCTCTGCAATCTCACCAAGGACTTCAGCTAAACCAGGTCAAGGTCTGAAAATGAAACACCACATCAAACCACCAGGCGAGGCGAAAGGATGAGCGGGTACAAAACTATGTTGCCAGATTGGATTTGCACAAAAAAAGCCCTAAAGGAGCAGCTGTGATCTGGCACACACCCGGTCTGATCAAACACTACTGCTCCTCCAAAGGCAGGGCACCAATCCTGCCCTTGCTGATTTCCTGGTAACAAGCACAGTTACAAAAGGCACACTCACCCATCCGCACAAAGATGGAGCTCTGGCCTAGGGCCAGTCTTGCTGGGGTTTTTATGTTGTTTAGGTAACTAAAGAATCTAAATCTCCCCATCAGACTGAAAAGAGGACAGAGAATGCAAATAAGATTCTCAGTTTCCATTTGGCCACGTACAAGGCAATTGTTGCTGGAAGCATGAACTGTCATGTAGAGATTTGGGGTTCTCAGGTACCTGCCCCCTGAAACTGTACAGTTGACTACAGATGTTGCTCAGCACAACGAAAAAATACCAGAATCTCCCACTGCTACACAAAGATTTTCATTTCCAGGAACACACAGCTCAATGAAATGCAACAGAAAGTCGTCGCCGATCAAGAACACATCCAACCACAAATCCAACACCTGCCCCAAAACCAACCACAGGCTGCTGCACAAGATGAACCAGATGTCACAAGCAAGGAGAACTAATTCAGTCCCCTCCACAGAAAGACATGACTTTGTTTGCTGGACTGAACAGTGCAAAGACTCAGAGTCTCTCCACCTGCTACTCTTTTCTTAATTCATTGGGTAAACTGACACACCTCCTCCCCCTAAGCCACAACTGAAAATTATAATTAACAAGATGATGACATAGGAGGTCTTAATCAGTATTAATTCTTGTGTTCCTGCTTGCTGAAAAAAAGAAAGTAAATTTCATTCTGATTTTTTTTTTCAAATATCTGCAGCCACTCAGCACAGCCTCCTGAGATTTTTGCTCTCACCAGTGTTATAAAAAATAAGTTTCCTAAGTGAAATAATAAAATAAAGAAATATGAACAGGAGGCCAAAGTTCCATGGCAGCTATACGGGATAACACGAAATCACACTGCAAGCTCCAAACGTGCACCAATGTCCATGCACGTTTCCCACTTTTTAAGGGAAGACTGCCAAAAGCCTCTTGCCTTTGCAGTGAAGTATAGCTGATCACAGGTTGTCTGAAGGATCACAAGTGTGATGTGTCTCAAACTAGACACATAAATGACAAATGGGCACTGATGACTGCATGGATCAAACAAAAAGCACCAGAAATGCTCTCCCACAAATACACACACATATTTTAATCTTCAATACATTGAAGCGTGGTACTGCAACTGTCAATACTACATTTAACTGGGTGGAGGCTGCTGTTGAATAATGCAATGCATTAGCTCCCAAACCAGATTATATTTTTTGCCTTAAAATGTAACCATTTTGGCCAGCTTGACAAGGATAAGGACAATGAGAAACCATCCAAAACATAAACAAAAATTGCCACCCTGACTTACTGTTCCCAGAACCTACTCCAAAAATAGACTTGTCTACAAATGCAACTCTGTCTTAGATTATCTAAAATTCTGACAAACGGGCAACCAATCTTCCACGCTGCCTCTGATGGGGAAGATCATGCTTTAAAAAAAACCACTAGCCCATGCCTGAAGGTGGAACTACAGTGTGGCCTCTATAGCCACACTACCCACTGTCATCTAGAAATTAATGTGGTGAATTAATTTAGGCAAATATTCCTGTAGCTCTCGACAGTTTTCAATGAAACCATTAAATGCTCTTCTCAGCCGAGTTCACTGCGAGCAAACACAGTGCTGAAAATTCAACTTTCCCTTCCCACTTTGAAACCTGTTACTTAAGTAACTAACCTAGACCATTCCTTTCAAGTAAAAAAAAATCCCCCTGAAACTGGCTAAAAACCCCTGAAACAGACACACCCAGTGCAATCCAAAAGGACAAAAAGCAACTTCCTTCAATTGCGGGGTAAAGATAAGGTACCAGTTAGAAAACACTCAAGTACAATTTATTTTAATGCCAGCAAAATGTTTCATATACCCTCCAGCAATAACCCCCAAAAGATCAATCTTCACAGCCTTTCCTTCAGTAGCTCCTCGCTCCAGGGCTGTTCCCAAACCAATTCAATTCTTCCCACGAGCTGTCTTCCCTTCAATGATACCTTTCCCTCCCCATACTGAAAACACACACCAGTCGTATTTCTGTCAGTCCCTGCCTGACCTGCTGACAAAACATCAGAAACCCTCTCTTATCAGATCTGTCCCCAAGCCACCCAAACCATTACAAGATTTTCTCCCAGTAAAGGCTGGGATCAAAGCCAATGGCACTGTCAGCATGAACTGGGACACAGAGGAAGTCAGTGCAAGATGGGATGTCTCAAACTGAGGCACAGCTCACCATCACGAGCAATAAATGAAAACAGAAGTCCTTTCTCCTCTGGGAACCATTTATTTTCATAAGACATGAAGCCTGATTTTAAATTGTTCTGAGTCACAGTCAGATCCACACTTCAATTGCATGCAAGATGATTAATATCAGTTGAGAACAAGGCATTATTTTGAGCTTCAGAAAACATGGCAATGCAAGGAAACTAGACCGGGAGACACCCAAGAAAGAGACAGATCTGGTTATAGTTCAATTTCTTGCCTAAAACCAGGGTCCTAAAGAGCTTTCCTTACCCCCGTGTGTCTCAAAATCCCAGTGAGAGTTTGCTGTGTAGCTCAGACCCCACCTCAACGCTCTGATTTGGGCATTCTCCCCACTGAACACAGAAACTGGGGCTGCTGCCCTGCCCAGCACCGATGAGGAGTCCACCAGCTTCTGAGCCCAGCAGGGTTATAGATTTAAACCTCTGGTTCCTTAAATCAAGGGAGCAGAGAGAACAGCTCTGCCTAGGTATTCCTAAAATCCTCACCATGGCATCACTCCAGAGATAATCCTGGTCATGTTTCTAATGCAAATTGCTCTGGTTGACCCAAGCTGCTGCTGAATTTCACATGGAAAAGCCCAAGAGCAGGACAAACAGCAGCTGAAAAACACCATTATTATGAGGACTTCACTTAGGAAGACTGATGGGAGTCCAGGAATTTTAATTGCGCCACACAAGATATTTCCACGCTATTTAAATAATTATTTGCATATAATTTATTTCAATTATTTTCATGCTTTTCATAGAAGTCAGGGCGTTTTATTAAAAGGTAAAATAAATACTATTTCGCACAAAGCAATTTTACAGGAATCTCGCAGTGAATTAATTTCAAGTCAATATAATGAACCACAAAATAAAAATCGCCCCATAAATAATGAAGTCCCTCAATCTTCCCATGCCACCCCATTGCAGCAATCATACTGGTTCACTAAATCCTACAGTAATTTCCAGCATTCAAATTAAACAGAATGCAACCATTTCAAAGATACACACAAATGTCCACAGAATGTGAGTGCAGACATCCAGCCTGCAGTCAGAATGTCACCAAGTTTTCAGGTCTGTTTGGACAATATTCAGAATCTTACAATTTTTCCACCTCAAAATACACATTGTACAATTGTATTTAAAAAAAAAAAAAAAAAAAAAAAAAAATAAAAAATTCAAGCTAGAATGATTCAGGGTTCAAAAAAAAAAAAGTCTTGCCCTGCTCTTCTTGAGCTGTTCACAATTGATTTTTGTTATAAAATTTCTAACAATAACCTTAGAGAAAATAATCATACTAACACTCAGAGTGTAGAAATTGGTGGATGCTCTACACCAGAGTATCTGGTTTGGCATCAGACTTGGATAAAGCCGAATGGGTTTGGGGAACTGGTTGCTAAATTGGAAATGGATGAAGAATGGGTTTTTATCGAGGAAAGTCAACACTGCAGAAAGAGAGGACAGGTCTTGAGGCAACATTACAACCATCAAAACCAATTTCGCTCAAGCAATAAGGAGGGGTTTGAGTGGAAAACAGCACAGCATTATTTTATGGGCTTTTTGTTAAAGATACAAAAAAAAAAAGTCCTGAAAACATATTCATGAGATGAGAGGTGGTGGTCAGCTGAATAACTGACAAATTTCAGTACATAAATACAGCAGAAAAACATCCAGCAGTCTACCTTAGGGAGTATAAAAACCCAAAACTTAACAACAAAATGAAACGTAAGAATTCTACTAAACCAGTCTGAAATATACCTCATGTGATTTCTATGTTTCTCCTCATTTCAACCCATTTTGTTGTAATAAAGAGAAACACTGGCACATATTTGTGGAAGTACATTTTGTGGCGCTTGCACCTTCTATTTTATTGTTGCTCCAATAGGTAAAACCAGTGATCCTGCAAGAACACACACTTGTCACACAGCAGACACTATTACCTTGTTTAGGCCACTAGTGACCAATTTTGAGAGATTCTTGTCTATGTTTCCTGTGGAAATAGATTCAAAACATTCTTCAGTATGCTGGGATTTTGTTTGCTCATGTTGAACAGGCAATAAATTACTTGTTTACTTTTGGCTTTAAATCTCAACTATGATTCTGCTCCACAGCAGCTCAGAACTACACTGCACAAAAAGAGGTGGGGTTTTTATTATTTTTCAGAATTTTATTGAGACATATTCACTGTTTTAGACAAGTAAATAACCCGTTGAACAAAAAAAGGCCACCAAGAAAACCCCAAGACCCACTTTATCATAAGCACTAGTGATCTTTCAAGGTCAAGTCCTGCAGGTTTGTGAGGAGGAGACAAAAAACTTCTAAAATTCAGGAATCCCCCTACAACAATCCCAACACCACAGGGAGCTCCCCACTGTTGGGCTGACACTTGCACTGCAGATGCAGCTCTCGCTTCCAGCAGCCCAGTACACACTCACCACCTAAATAAAAGTGTAATGAATGGCCTGATGCAAGGCTTTTCCTAATTATGTCTAGGCTGTCCTGCTTTTCAACAAGCACAAGGAGATACAAATCCTAAAACACTGAACATTGTTATACAACGACCTCCCTGGGAAAATACATTTGAAAAAGTCTCCCATCATTGCACTGCCCCTGCTCATTTCATCTGCCTTGCTCTTAGCCCTCACTCCAATACTCTCCTTCCTAGTTCTGAGATTTATTAACTTGAAAAAACATGATTTCAGTGTTTCTACTACAGCAATGCTCAGCAGATGTCTCACATCTCTATTTATACAACTCCAGAACTGGTGATAAACATGATTTTCCTATTGCCACACTACATTTTTTAATGAGACATCATTCCTCGTTGCTGTTTACCAAGAATTACGTTGGCCACAACGACGTCCTTCTCCCACATTATTACAGCACATAACAAGGGTTTGGAAAGCTGAGTGGAAACTTGTTGCTGTACATGAAAGAATTCCTAATGGTTAAGGATTGGCATCCTCCTCCCTGTGCCTGTGGAGAGAGCAGGGATTCTCAGAGGTGTGCAGGAAGGTGTCTAAGGGGAGGGAGACGCCTGGGAAGGCATCAGGCATAAACACTCAGCCTTTCAGAGCTTATTTCCACCCAGATCCCAACCACACAGTGACTTTCACAGGGCTGTGCCAAAGACATTTGTCCAGGACCAAGAGTGTGGTTCCTAGATGACGTCAGGTGTCTGGGCAGTCAGCCAGCTTCCTATGGAAGTGATTTCAATATTGCTGAACTTCAATCTAATTGCATTTATCATATGATTATTTATGTAAGGAGCCAGCAGCTTCTATAGGGAACCTGTATTCTTGAATCTAATAAAATAAAGTATGTTTTGAAAATACAAAGAAAGAGATAGATTGAGGTAACCAGAAATCATATTAAAGTTTCATGCCTTCCTTTAAAGCCACTTATTCCAGAAAGGAACAGATGTCAGCCAAGACAAATACCATCCTTGCTCAACTGGGACTTGAAAAGCCTGATGCAAACCATTTTTTCACCTGGAAATTTACAATTGTTCCATACCTATAATTGTATGCTGAATGTAAAGTCTTTCTCCCTCCACTCATGCTTCATAGTAGGTTCCCGCTGCCCCAAGGCTTCGCACAAAATTTGTTCATTTATTCCCTTTGTGACCTTTCTCTTAAAAATTTTCTGTAACACACAAAAATCTTCATCCAACACATCAAAAAGCCACATTCTGAAATTACCCCTTCTCCTTCCAGACCGTGTAACGTCACTAATTCCCCACGCACTTTCCTCTCTCTATAGCCCTCCCCTACTGCACAATTTTTTCACTGCAGCTCTACCTGCACACACACAATAAAGCAGAATTAAACCCCAGAAGAGTGATGGGTCCCTGTCCCACAGGCAGTGCCACGTCAGGTGGCCACGTCCCGTAACACACTCGTGACCCTCAATCAGTTGATTGTTAACAGACAGAACAAGGAAGCTGGTGAAGTTCCCACCACAGTAAAGCACAGAACTCAGGCATTCACAGAATCAGTGCTCTAAAGGGAAGAGCAAGAAACAGAATTAATGCTGCTTCTCCCCTTCCTCTACACTCTTATGGTCCTGGTCTCTTCCAGTCCTCTAAAAGGAAATATGCCTTCACAACACTCCAGTTCAGATTTCAAATTCCAGCAGGGTATTTTCCAAGGTCTTTGCTGTCCTTTCTGACCATACCTCTCTCCTAAATAACAGCTCCCAAGTTCGGTGACAAACAACAACAGAAGAACAGCAGAAAAGGCTCCATCCTTCAGCACTGATTTCAAGATACACCGTGTGTCTGAAGGACTGTAATAACCATGAGCAGATTCCCTTTCTGTTCACTGCAAATCTCAAAACCTTTTTGTGGAAATCTCCCATTTGTTTCCGTAAATTAAATTTGGATCATTCTCTAAAAATATAAATAGAAAATATAATATTAAAAAACCCCAAAACCTACACACACAAACCAAATTTTCCTCTGTGCCATCTTTTCGGACAGGATTTATTTGCAGCAGTGTTAATCACTCATCACTATGAAGTGTACAGTGCAGGAACTGTGTACGAAGTGCTTGAAAGCATTCTGAAATTTTGGAGAAAAGTGTTTGCTAAAAATGCTTTGTCACAATTTGTTAAGTATGACACAAATGTTAGATAGCATTGATGTATTTTATTTCCAAGCCTGTTCTGCTATCTTTACACTTTTTCCTGCATACCAATTAATGGGCTTTTGTCATTTATCGCTTTTTAATACTACAACACAACCTCTCCACAGTAAGTGGTTCACCAGCCTGAACAGTCTATTAGAAATGCAAAAACTAAGGTTGCCTATGTCAGGGATATTTTGTAAAACATAAATCTATCAACATTAAAAAACCCGAAACCAACTAAACAAATCCAAAACAAAACCAAACCAAAAATATCCCCTGCTGACACAAAGATCGCTTCTTTGCCAAACTTCAAGCACATGTTCTCAACCAGGAAATAAGGCTTTTCAAGAAAAATTTTTAATAGGTTAAAAAAACCCCAACAAAACCAAAAAACAACTGACTAGTTTTTCTTGTTGCTGTTATCACAAAAGCTGACCTATTCCGGCTAATTTGGCAAGAAAAGGGAGCCTACTCAATACAAATCTTATCACGCAACATTTTGGCCTACTTATAAAAAATTATTTGTGATCCAATTTCCTAAGCAGAGTTGTTTTGACAAAGCTTTCCCCCACTGCAACCACATTTCCACTGGGATCATAACCAGAAGTGATCAGATAAACAACTGAGTTTCTGAGACGGCCGTGACCCCACTTGCAGCTTCCTTAGTCCATCCTGAGCCACCACCTCTGTGATGGAGGCACACGGAGGGACAATCCTGTGCACGGGGAAAAAAAAAAAAAAAGAAGTAGTATTTCCAATTTTGTCAAGGATTTTATCAAGATTAGGCCCAAAACAAAGTCCCAGACCAAAGTAAACCCCTCAAAAATTAGGAATTGAAATCTACAAATCCAGATTGGGTTTTACCTGTGGAAAACACAAGCTGTGAGGAGCCTTATTTCGGAAAATTCTAACACAAAACACCACCTCTGATGGAGCCCATGTTCAGTTGTTGCAGTTATTTTGGTGTTACCACTGTGTGTGCATGGAACAGCTCACATACGTATTTACTGTCTGACTCCTCTGGTAAATTAGTGTAAGTAATCTCCATGTAGTAGAGGCATCTTTTTTATTAAGTTATAATAAATATGGCTGCATAGCATTCCACAAGACAACAAAAGGACAGCAGATCCAAACACAATCTCCTTTAAAACAGTTCTTGGCTAAATAAGTTGTTAAGAAAAACACATAAGGGATATAGCTTAATTCTCAACCACCTCACAAAAGGCACACAAAGGACACTTCTCAGGTAAATACTGAACAGCAAGCATTTCAAAAATTGTCCGGTTTGGTTTATAATTGGGTTTTTTTAAGCCACATTCTGCTTTTGACTTCAGATATTTTGGGACCAGTCACACAGGGGGAGGAAGGAAAAAAAAAAAAAAAGTCATTTTTAGCAATTTATAACTACACAGCCACACTCTTTTAAAGAGCAGGCCCAAGGCTGTGTGCACAGACCTAACTCTGCTTTCTCCACACATACATTATGCAATGCAATGTGATAAATATGTAACCATGGAGGCACACACTGTGTTGCAAACAGGACACAGAGCTCCTGGGTGACCCAGGAGAAGGCAGGCTACACCGCCTTCTAGCTGTGATTCCCTCCCCCCATTGCTTTTTCATAATGGTCCAGCACTTGCTCTGCAGCCTTTTTATACCATCTCCTCTCTGAGGTATGTAAATAATTTAGTCAACAGCAATGCATTATGCAATTTATTTTCAGCCAACAGCACAGCCCTCGTTAGGTGCAATTCATGGGAAGAAGCAGTTAATTATGGTAATTCATCTGCAGACCTAGGTGAGCAATTTCACTGTTATTCTGCTATCCTACTTAATATGCATGTGCTGTGTAAGAGCAGTTTAAATGGCAACTTTCAAGGCTGACATCCCAAACCCTGATCCCATAACAAGCTTTGAACCTGGGCTTAAGGCAGAGCTACAGTAAACAGGGCTTCTGGGAGGCGAAGGAGTCAATTTACACAAAACAACTTGCACGCTCAGGGTTTAAGGTAGTCTAGTGAATAGACCTCTACCAGATCCTAGAAATAATTCTATGCTATTGTATTGCACTATTTGTGGAATGGTATGTGATCATATAATTAGAGATCATATAGTACATTCGCACAAAGAATACTTTAGGGCCTGCCGGGGAGGAGGGGAGGGGACCTCTTTTAAAAAAGAAAATTACATTATCTGGAAATTCAGAGCTGATCTCAACAACTCAGAAATGCTACCAGAGAGCTTTTTTTTTTCTTCACAAACTTTAGAAAATAAAACATTTCAGGTCTGACTTCCGCCCGAGCAAGAAACAGCTCCGAACAAAACTAGCTGAGATTTTGAGTCATTAAGATGTTAAATAAATTATTTAGGAAAATAGGCTGAAATATATGCAAACATTAAAAGAAAAAAAAAAGAAGTCTAAACTGTAGCTCTATGATTGCAATGACAGGGAGGCGAAGACAGCATTTGGTTCAGAAGGAACGCTGAAGGAAGTGCTTAGAGGAGGTGCAGGAGGAGCGCCAGGGGTTCGGTGGCTCAGTCTGAGGAGAGGATGGAGGGCCGGCCCCAGCGAGGGCGGCAGCTCCAGCCCAGCCCATTGAACCCTGTGCTGCGGGGAAGGCTCCCAGCTCTTCTCCTGCTGTACAGAGGCCATCCCTGTGCTGCCCGTGTCCTGCTCTCGGGGTGACTGTCCCCGGGCACCCCACACCTCCCTCAGCCCTTCATGCCGGGGCTGCTCCTCACCTCCGCCCTCCTGCAAGCTTCACAACCCGGTTCAATGACCCGGCTTGCGTAACTTCCCAGAGCACCCGGCTCCCGAAGGGCAGGCTGCTGCCAAACCCCTGCCCGGCCCCGGGAAGCACATGAAATCCTGCAGGAATCACTGCAGCTCCGCTGGCTTTGGAGAACAGGCGCCCAGCTCGCACGGGGCTGCGAGTGCAGCGCCGGTCTGCAGCCACAAACCAACCTGGAAACCTGAAAACCCCTCCCTGATTAAAAGATAAAAGTCGCAAAACCGTAAAGAGAGTCGCTGCTTTAATGACAGAAGGCTCAGAATTACAACATGAGCATCCTGAAGGTCTCAGTGGAGCACAGGCCCAAAGAAGCGAAGTCAGACAGACAGTCTTAATTTAACCTTACACGCTTTGACACAGCCACAGGACTAAAGCATTAGTGGTCTCTAGTTTGTTTATGACTGACTACATATGCTACAACGTGCTCTGCCAAAACTCATTGCTAAAACAAAAACCAGCGTTCAAATGGCACAAAAACTTCATAAACCAAATAAACAACATATTGCGAATATTTAAGGCTTCCAAGCAAAGGCTACTTCCGTAAATCCCAACTTTTAAACTGGCAACAAAACATTTCAGACACTGAAACAAACGACAGGCTAAAAAAACCCCCATCGTCCTCAGCATCTCAAATGGTCCATTTTTCTGTTATCCTGAAACATTCAGGGCACTCAAATTATAACTGAACAAATATACATATCCCTTCCTATTTAAAACAGCAAAAAAAAAATATATTGGAAACATTAAATTTAAATCTTTCTGCTTAACCCAGGACTAGAAAACTGTCAGCGCTGAAAATTAGTTTCACAGAGCCTTAATGCGTCTGAAAATGGCTTATTTGCTACACATGACAAGCAAATTCCGAAATAAAGGGAAACCCTTTCCCTCAACATGCACACTAATATTTTTCTTTCCTGAAGGTTGGATTACTTCCAGAGAACCTGAACTGACTTCAATGGAGTGATAATATATTTCTTAGGAAGAACACATAAACTGCCTCAGATCACAAGAAAACGGTTCAACCAAGAAAGGGCTTCACTCAGCTCTTCTAAATATACCAAAGAATCACACTTAAGTGATATTTTTTTTTAACAATTAGGGCTTGACTACACCAACAGCTATATCAGCTGATATATAGATATATATTACACTAAACAGGAATGAGACACTTTCTTCCTGGAGTCATTCCAAAAAAAATGTGAGAGTACTGTAAATTCTCACTTTTAATTTCAACCCATGCTGCCAGTGTGTGTAAATATATTTTTGCAAAGTTTAAGGTATTTATTAAACTGCTAGCAGGACTTACTTTTCAAATTAACCAGAGAGAGTTCTCAGGGTAGAGTATAGTGAAAAGAAAAAAAGTCACCATACAGAGGTACAATTTTTAATAGCAAAACTCAAATGTATACAACTTTAAGTACTACTCCCAAAAGGAAGAGACTCCACAGAATTAAAACACTCCCTAAAATTTCATTTTTTCCAGCAGATGTAAAAAGTCCAAACGACACATAAAAATAAGATAATTTAACAGGGAAATGTCTGCTCATCAGTGCCACAAGCATTGGTCATCCGTCACCACCTGTGACAGCCAGGACCAGTATGTGCTTTAGGACACACCTATACTGACGGGGAAAACGCTCGCCAGAAATCAGTGTCCTCAGACCAGGAAAACACCACTGGCTCCCAGGAAAGGGCATAAAAAAAGATTTTCATAAAAGCTTGTAAATTAGTTTATAGTTATAAACAAGAATGATTTAGGAAGTTATAAAGGAAGACTCGCCCCAATGAAATTATATGCACATGACAAAGATTTATGTCTATTTTATGTACAGGTGAACCCAAGCAGTCAGTACAAGCCTGTATGTACAGAGCAGCTGAGCCAGCAGCTGGCCCAGCGCACTGTGTGGAGATTCTGCCTGATAGCAAAGCTGAGATAACAAATCCACAGCCCACCCTTACCTAACCGACAGCCACAGCCTTCACAATAGCAACGCCAGTGTTTGTGGAGTCAGGCTGTAAACTGGGGCAGCAAAACTACCTGGACTTTAATCCCCACCAAAACAGCTGTTGGGTTTAACACATCCTTCCAGAGATGATGTTTTCAGGACCCATAAATCTGTCTCAGCACAGCAGAGGACTCAGCACACCACACTAGAGGACAAACATTTTGTGCCTCTGCTCCACCAAGAACGCGGCTACCTCAAAGGTCCCACCATACCCTTTCCCACCTCCACTGCTGGGATAAGTGGCTGCTTGAGTAGCTACTCTCCTACACCCATTCCTCAAGTGGCTCCACAAAATAAGTTCCACATTTCCTCACCCCCAAAACACTGCCAAGGTCCAGAAAAAGTGCAGGCATCTTAAAACTTCACATAAGGATGCATTTCCATGTTACTAAGGACACCAACATGCCTAACTTAATGAACCAAGTATCCTAATTCCAAAATGTCCTGGCACTAGCAGAAAATATTTCCAATGTGAAGGACCATGTTCTGTCCAACAGAAAAGAAAACGAAAAGACACATACAAAAGCTATAAACAAAAATGGAGCACTTCCATAAACTGAAAACTCCAAGTAAGCAGAGACTGAAAAATTAAATAAAAGCCACTTTACACTGCTACACAGGCTCTCACCAGAAGATCTCAGGGCTCTGAACTGGTCTGAAAAACCTCCTGTTAAGTATTAAATCACTGGTGCATGGGTAAATTTGTTAATCCATTTGCTAAGGTCACACGGTGGCAGAAATAACAGATAATCCTGACACCAGCTTTCTGTCCCAATCATTATGTGGACAGAAAATCTTCTGTGATGTAAATGAAAAATAAAACAAACAGAGTTATCTGTTACATACTCGTATATTAGGTCAACTCAGAAAAGCAAAACTGTGGGTGTGGGGAGTGGAGGTGTGTCTCTGGGGATCCACCACAGAGCTAGACAGGCCTGTGGAAATGCATAGAGAGAATTTATAACCAGAAAGTAATTCCATAATTCCCTCTATCAAGCAGTTCCCATGAAGGGAACTGTAAACAAACTGCAGTCATGCTCAAAAAAAAGCCTGAAAACCTTGAGCAGTAACCCACAGAATATATTCCATTGCTCTATTACACCCACATTAGGATGTCAAAAGTTTGCCATTCACTCTGCATCGAAAATAAAGCAGTATTTTACAGACTGCCTGCAAGCCACCCAAACTGGGGAAGTTTTCTAATACCAGAGAGCAGATGGACACACAGCTGACACTGTCGACACGCAGTCAAGATTGCTACAAGAATTTCTACCAGCTTGAAAGTTTCTACCACCTTCCCTGCCATTACATATGAAAGCAGCTTACTCATATCTACTGTGGAGCTCTGACAGTTCAAGATCATTTTGGTGAACAGTCCTGTATAGGTATGAAACACAATGCAAGCACTGGTTTCCAAAGAGGAAAAAGCAAGACTATAAGCTGATTAAAAAAAAAAAACAAAAACAAAAACCACCACATTTATTCTACAAATCAAAAATACTGGACCAGACAATGAGCTACACAGGCATTGTTAAGATGTACTAAAAACAACAACATCATAAAAATCACTGTAGGCGGGGAAGACTAATCTTTCTGCTCTTCCTTAAGGAAAACTCACAGCAATTTCAATGGAATTCTCCCCCAGATACGGCTGGATGACTACATCCACAGCCTACACGTGCCAAGTCTGCTCCTGCAGCCAGTCTCTACTGCATCCATCTTAGTTACACTACACATATCCTGATTACAGGATTTATAAACGGCATGAGTAATTTAGAGGTGATCCACAAAACTGTGACTTCAGTAGAGATGAGGTTCACTCTTATTGTCTCAAGTGTCACCAGCTCTGTGGTAAAGGACTTAACATCTAGAAAGCTTTCAAGCAAAAATCTATTACTGACTTTCTCAAAAGCACATTCTGCATTCTCTCTGTCCCAAGCACATCCACTCCAGAGCCAGAACACAAGTCTGCTATCCATAGGTTTTGCTGGGCAACGAGGTAGGCGAGAGTTTATGATCCATCAAGTCACCTGTGTTTATTTTCTTAGGTTATGGACAACAAGACACAAAACAAAACCGGTGCTTAGATATCAAGCAAGAGAGTTATTTTATCATGCAGTTTCTGGATGTGAACTCTTTAAAGACAAACCTCCCAACTCTGAAGTCGCAGCTCCACGCAGGACAAAGGCGCCTGTGCGCACGTCCCGGCTCGCAGCCTCAAAGCCCTGTTTGTTCACCCAGAACAATGGGGCATGTGACTTGCCAACACTACCCACAATAAAAACAATAAGATAAGGGCTGCCACTGATTTCACGATGACTGACTTTGTTTTCGCTAATTTTTAAGTCACAGTGTCAATAAGAACTTCTTGCATAAAACCCCTTATTTCGAAAAGCCCCGAGCCAACCCCACCTCGCGCCGAGGTTTTCACTCCAACTTCCTTGGCCTTCGTGTCTGTACTAAATGCTCACAGCAACTCCCTCCAAAGCCTCCCTCTGACTTCATCAAGAGCTGGATCAATGCTATGCCTAGAGCCAAGATTATTTTTATCATATAAAAGCACTGCCAAAATTTGTCCTCTGCATTTCCTGCCCCGTGTGCCCATCCCAACCAGCCATGTGCCCGCAGGCAGGCCCCTCGCTCACCTCCTGCTCACTGCCAGGGGAACACACAGGAAAATGAGACTTCCCCAGCAGGTTTTGCTCCACCACTGACTCAGGCTACATCATCCAAACCCATTCAACCCCTCCAGCTCAAGAAGGGTTGAAATAGGACCAAGTTCTGTATATAAACTTAACCAACATTTTGAGAAAGAGGAAGAAAGCAGAGAAAACCCAGAGAACAGAAACAAAAAGGCACCAATTTGATTTAGAGGACTGACAAGAGAACAGATGGGGAGAACGCAAAAGAAAAGTCCAAAATAACAAAAAGGAGAGAGAAAGCCCAGGAAAAAAAAAAAAACAACAAAACAGGCGGGGAATGGTTAGAAAAATCAAATAAAGCCTTAGGAAGGGGTAAGAATAAAATGGTGCAAACTGTCAGGGTGGACACAAAACACTCCAGTTCACTGCACTAATTTGCCACTTTCTCACTACAGCATGGACAAGGAAACAGAGCCAAGAGGAGAAGGCAGAGCTACCCTGACACTTGGAAGGGGTTAATTCAGAAAAAAAAAAAAAAAAAGGCAGCACAATCTTCCACCACTTGTCTTTTTATCACACAGGGGGAAGCTTGGGGGGTTATTTTAATTACACAGAACAGCAGTAAGCCCAGCAGCACCAGATTAACAAATACAAGTAGGCAGCAACAGGCACACGGAAGTACATTGCAGTTCCAAACTTCCACCATTTACAGGAACATTAACACAAATGAAATCTGACTAACCTGATCTCTGAATGTGCTTTTAAAACCTGTGCATTTCTTTAATTTCACCTTGGAAAAAACTCCGTTCTGCAAGCAGGCAGTTACAGGCCACAGCTGGGAAAGCGGGGAGGCACATTAAGCACGCAAATGAAATTTCACATATTCTAACACCATCAATGGAGCTTTCTGGAGCTCTGCAGCAGTGTCCAACACACACACAAGCCTTGCTGCTGGCACAGCAGACAAACCTCAGCCTACGTAAGGGACGCTCTCCTAGCCGGAGTCTGACACTGCATTTCACATCCCCTCCGAGCCTGGCGTATGAAATCACCCGTAGCGTCAAAGAGCGAGTCAAAACACATCCATTGTGTTTTCTCCTTGGCTACCTCTCAAAGTTTCCATGCCTTTATCTTTCCTGTGGTTTTTTTTTTTAATTTTTCCCACCATTTCTGTCGATACACACAGGATCTCTGAAAGTCCTCAGTACATGCAAGCAGTGAATATCTCTCTAATATGGGACCCCAGCTGTGTTCCAGGCACTGGGAAAACAGCAGACTGATTAGAAAATTGAAATTGATGTTTTCACAACCAGCCCACAGAACCATACAGGGAGAGGGTTTATTTCTTAAGACAAAAGCAATGCCCATCTTATCAGAAATTAATACACCTGGGAGGGCTGTGGTGCCCAGGCACCTCAACGGGATGACCCAGTGGTCAAGAGGGCTTTTCTGATTTATTTTAATAGAAGATACTCTTAAAACTTAATTGCTAATGTATTTCATGTGTATTATATGTACTGTAAGAAAGTATCTTGCAATGGGCCTTGATGAACTAGGAATAACTAATCCATATCAAAATAACCTTGCATGTGTAGACAGCAGAAGAACCAACTAATATGGATTTTGCCAACAGCAAGATAACATTGACATTTCTAACGTAATCAAAGGCCATTCACAATCTGCCCTGGAAGACATTCACAGAAATACAAAGCATTTTTCTTACCACTCAAACAACTGTGACAAATATTTACAATAAAGGCAAAAGTTGTTAAAAAAAAAAAAAAAAAGAAAAATAAGTTGGTTTCTATTAATCAGCCACATTTAGATATCCGTTCCTGCTATCAGATCAAGCTCACCAAAACTGCTTAGTAGGTTGTTTCATTGTATTTGTGTTCAAGTTTTGTCACAATTCAACATATTGAAGTTTCATATCGCTGACTTTTTTCATGCCCACAATGCTAGATACAGTCTAAACAAGACACCAGATTGTGAAATTTAGTTGTGCATTCAAAATAAAGTGGAAAATCAGGTACCATGTCGCCATCAGGAAAACATTCATGTTGTTCAGCAAGTACAGACCCCACTTCTATAAACCCCAGATCTACTGGACTAGCAATGGGAAACAATTAACCCATTACTACACAAGATACGTTTCTAGCACAATTTACTTGATGTCAGCATTAATAGATGGTTTGACAACACCATCCCTCATTTTCCTCCATCCACATTCATGCTAACTTCACTTTATAAGTACATTGAAAAGTATAAAATCTGAACAAACGTGACCCCAAAGCAAATACACCACAAAATCACAAACATCATCATGGCAAAAATCTGTATTTTTACAAAGCACTTCCCAATTAAAATTTATCTCCAAGAGTCTGCATTTAGGGAAGTGTGTTTGTGTTGATACACAAGCAGAAATTTCGGCACTAGAGAAGAATGTGGACATCCATACAAAAATTAGTGGTGAATCATTGTTTAACAGTTGTCTTCCCTTTACAGCACACCGCAGACTGAAGGACACGTTGCCAAACTGAGAGCACCAATACTTCCTTTAACCTAATATAGGACAAATAAATACACTTCAACAGCTTCTAAATCTTTCACGTCCTACTTTTTTGACCCAGATCTCTTGTTATTCCCCCCACAGGTCTATGCAATATCAAAACTATTTTTTCCCCACAAATTTAGACGTAACCTAAAAGAGGAAAAGTTCTCATGCTTACTGTGAGCTAGAGACCAGGAAGCGGGGGGGAGGGTCAGACTCACTCATCTCTCTTAGGATCAATCAGTATTTTAAGGTAAGCTCCTCTCTCAGCTGCTGGAATTAATGGCAAAAACGCTCACTTGTCCAACAGGACTGTAAGTTAGACCAATATCAATAATAAATGAAAAATAACGGCATCTTTTTAATACTGTTTTTACAAAGCAAAATTGTATTTTCAGAAGTCGTGCTGACACTCGAGCATGAATCAGTCTGTCCAAAAACCACTAAAGAGCTATGAAACTTGTTATTCCACTCCTCAGCCAGCCTGGGCAACTTATTCCAGGAAACCAAACTGTCTCCTCTTTGCCTGGTACCTTTAGGGAACTATCAGGGGACTGAAATCCGCCACACACGTGCTTGCCATCCATGACTCCCCACTCAGTTTGCTGGCTGTAAGTCACCCATGTGAAGAGCCTGAACTTTTAACATTGTTCATGTCAAATGGATGGGACTTTTAGGACGGGCTCTATTTAGGGCTCTAGACCATGACAATTTCTGTGGTTTTGGCACTGGGCACAGAATTTCGCACTACATTTTCACAAACAGTAAATATTTGACCCTTAACTCACAACCTTGGAAAAATGCTCCAGGAATAGCCTGCACAGAGATTTTTTCTGCAGCCCTCTGGTCGCCACTGACAGGCACGTAGCTGAGCACAGAACAAAGCTTCCACTTTCACAGCCCCAATTCATAAAAACCTACCACTGGCCTGACGTCAGTGGGGCGAGAGGGAGCTCTGCGTACAGCCAGAGAAGCAACTGAATCATCCCCCAAACCCCCAGCAGGTTAAAAGGAGCACCAGCATTGCTGCAGGGACAGCTGCTGGCCTGCCCTGCCAGGCTGGCAAAACTATTGCCCTGCTGAAGTGGAAGGTCTGCTACTCGCACCCCACCAGCCAAAAAACTTCCACCAACGCACCTCCAGCGATCCCAAATGACACCCAACGTGTCTGCATATGGCACAGGGCTGTAGAGAGTGTCTGTAACACGCTGACATGGAACAGAGATTGAACAGAGCCTCAGATCATAAAACAAAAAAAACCCACACAACTGTTTTCTCTGGATGATTCTGATTTTTTACTGCTAGACATTACTAGTAAGCAAGATTGCTCCTCTGCAACATGGAGACTTCAGAATTACAACAATAAACACAAGTCAGAGCACACAACATAGCCTTTTACTAATACTGCTCCCAGGAACAGAAACTACACCCTCACGGGAGTTTGCAGAAGCCGGCAAACCACACACAAGAGTTGATTTTTAGAAATGCTAAGCACACACAGAGACTGCCAACTTCACATGCAACTGCAGGGACTCAGCATCTTTGAAAATAAGACTATTAATATCTTACTTTAGAGACGCAGATGCCAGCTTATACTCTTCTTAAGAGGAGTCATGCTTGCACCAAGCACAACTACAGCACAAATTCAGGATCCAGATCCCCACTGCCAGCACAGCTCCAGCTCCTGGAGACAAGCAGGATACACAGAGCACCAGGAACGGCCACGGGCAGGCACTGAACCACATAGCCAGGTTGACACCCAATCTGCCTGCGTTACTCATCCCCAAAAAATGGCGTGTTAGGCTGATAGCATACCTAGGGATGTCCCTTGTGGCATTCCAGCTAACACACATATTCCAAAGGACCTCAGTATCTCCACTTAGCACTGAGTTTGGCCACGCACAATCACGCTCAAAGTAAAAGGAGACTCTTTGAAAGATGTTGCATTTGTTGGCCAAGACCATTCCATAACGCTTCCCCTCATCACTCAGGAGCTTCTTTCAGTCAGTTCTTCAGAAAGCTACACCAATTCGCCAGAATTTCTGATTACTGTTTCTACAGGTAAGGAAACACACGCAGAAGTCTTCCCTGCAATCAGCCCATCCGAGAAGCAAGCAAGGAGGGGTGAGCTGTAACACCAGGAACTTCACTCCTTGGCTGGCCAAGCTATCAAAATCCTACACACCCAACCAGTGTGTGCATTTTCCCCTACAATTACACAACCTCCAGCTTGGAATGACCACTTACTTCTTATCAAAACAGAATTATTTTTAAGGCTCCTAATCAATATAAAAAGTTAAGCCTAAAGGATGTCACAGAAAGGTAAAGTGGTAAGGTATTAAAGACAAAGGTCTCAGAGTGTAAGCTGAGTTACAGTTCCGTAGATCCTTCAGATTCAAAGGAACATTTAACCTGAGCTCAAACAAGGCCACTAAGACTGTAGGGCATTTTGCATAAACAAGTTCAGCCTTGTTTTATGAGAAGGAAGGAAAGGGCCTTCTCATCTTGGATTAGATACCACAAGACAGAACCCTAAGAACTTAGCCAGTTTTCATATAAATTGGCAATTTCCAGACCAGACTTCCAAACCTTTTTAGTCAAGCAATCAACTCTCCCAAAGTGACAGCTATGCTGCCTCATTTTTACTGCTTCTTACCTCCAGTTAGCTAATTCAATTTTGCAAAATTAAAGGAAAGCCAATATATTCCCCTACAATTTCATATCAAAAGATACTCCTTATTCCTCATTTCATTGTCACACTTTATCTCAGAAGAAACCAATTATGAAATGAATAAAGCAGTCTCCATCTACTCTGCTCGGGATCACTGGATGAACCTTTTTCTAGTAAAGTCACTTGTCATTAAGTGACTTTACAGAAATTAAGACCATCTAACTTCATACTTTAGCACTTAAAAAACTGAGCATATTTGGGACAGGGGTAGCTAAATCAGCAGAAGGAACATAGAAATGGCTTCTTCATCACCTGTTAATTTGAAGCTACTACATTAATGCAGCAATGCAACTCAAAAAGAGAGAAGAGCTGTCAATCACAGTTCCTAATGGGAAGCTACTGACACTTCTTCACCTAACACAAACACTTAAATTTGTATTTAAAAATGAGCATGCAATGAGTATATTCTCAGAGCAGCTACTTTTTGCAGGAGCCAAACATGCATAATTACAGAGTGTGCACACACAACACTTTCACTTCTCTCCCAACCTGCAGCTACTTGCATGAGCTGATGTTTAGGGCATTAAATACAGTCATTATTACACCCTGAACTCTGGGTGCACGCATGTGCAAACACACACCCAGTGAGGATGGCCAGCATGCAGACCAGCATCACACCACTCAATATGAACAACGTGAATTAGATTATGAATGAATCACACTTGGGTATGATACATCTCAGTATCCACACAACACCGACCTGCAGCACACCCTGTCCTTGCCCTCCTCTCCAAAGCAGAGGCCAGACCACTTCACCACCACCCTATCCCAGTTGGAATGGGAAAGAGCTGGCAGGAGGTTTGTGTCTGTCTCCCCTCCACTTGCCAGCAGTGTCCTTGCCAGCAAGGTGTCAGAAATCACACGGGCACCACCGTCCTCAGCGCCTGTGGGACCAGGGGGATGGAAGAGACGGGCAAAGCAAGCAAAAACTGGAAGGGTGTCTGTCACCTGGGACTCCTAAAGAGCAGAGGAACTAGTGATGAAAAGGTGCCACACCTGCCACAGCCTTCCCAAAACACTTTACAGTGCTGTTGTACCAAAACAGCATCAGTGTAATGAAAGATTCACATCCCACTGCCCACTGCTAATACAAAACACACCCAACTCCTGGGGGCAGTTTCACAGACAGCAGCAGAGCTCATTCAGCTGAACGAGAGCGCTGATGTTCACAGAGCTGTGTGTTTTACAGGACCTCCTGACTTCTGCACCATTATATCCTTGTAGGATGTGGGTCTTTACTGCCACTACAAAACTTGAAAACAGCAAACACATTCTGACTCAAATGCCAAGTCCCCGTTTTATTAGATTCCAGATGAAAATGAAGTTAGGTAAAATAACTCAGTTTGCTTTACATTATTCAGATCTGTTCTTCCTAACTTAAAACTATTATCTGAAAACAACATTATCAGCAATTTTGGCCATTTCCCCTAATCCATCCAGAGCCTCTTGATGCTTAGGGCTGTAGCACTTTCTAGCATCAAACTCTTTCATGATGGGAAAATGACTATGAAGTATTGCTGTTGGGTATGTAGCGCTTATACCCTGCCTTACAACTTCAAAGCATTACACAAACATCAATAATTACCATATATAGAGTAAAACTGAAAGAAGTATTCATATTAAAAAAGAAACTCACAGGAAAAAAAAACCCTCTTAACAACCTGTTTGACGGGGGGAAAAAAGCTTAAGCAAAAGGATCTTCTGTAATTATTGTGTTCTTTATGCTACATACACATTATGGCTGTGCACATTCAAACAAACAAAAACTATAGACTCTTGCACAGTCTTAAAAATAAATTATAAAGCCAAATCCCAACTCCTTTCATACACTTTAATTACATTTCCTTCTTTCCTCAAGGAATGAGGGCTAAGTGTTCTCCAGTTGATCCCAGTAACAGTTTGGGAGGCAGGCCACCACGCTCCCAAGACACAGTACCAGAAAACACGGTTCTCTTGGAGAAAAATCCAGCTTCAAGAAAACTTAAGACAGCAACAGTGCACCGGCTCAGGTGACCTTAGGTAAATCATACAAAATGTTACCATTCCATTAGACCTCACACAAAAACAAAGGGGAAAAAAACCCCAAAAAACAAAAAACCCAAACAAACAAACAAAAATACAAAAAAAAACCCAAACAAAAACCAAAACAACCAAACCAGAGGAAACCACAGAAAGTTTATTTCCATCAATTACAGGACACCACCTGCGCCCTAAGCACCATCACCAGCCCTTTTTTTCAATGGATAAGGACAAAAAACCCTTCACAGCTGATCCACAAACACATACCCGCTCGATTAAATTTAAGGACACACACAGGGGCTTGCAGGTCCAGTCCTCATCTGGAATGTGTTCCAAAAAGCTGTAAACACACATGCCCAAAGGAAGGCCCCAAACCCAGTGTGAGCCTCACACGGACAAACCTTTGGGTTACTTAGAGCGGGACGAGGGCACCAAACTGTCCCAAAGCCCAGGTACGACCAACCCCCAAACACCAATCTTGCATATGGTGCCCTCGCTGCTACAGGAGCACAACCCACAACACCCAAAGGGTAGAGACCACCGACAGCAAAGAACCTTGTTAATGCACACAACGTGCTCAGACATTTATTTTAGCACGAAAGGACGGCAAAAGCGAGTCAGACAAGCCCACACCACTCTTTTTTTATGCAACAAAGACCTGGCTCTCCTGATCATGCCTCCCGTGCCTTAACAATAAGGAAGGAATATGTTTTGTGATCCCCTCCCCCATAAATCAGTTAGGAATTTGATTTACACAGACAGGAAAAACGAGGAAGTCGAGCACACTGGAGAGTAGTAAAAACTTCACCAGCAAACTTCACTTTCCTACACAGCGACCTACAAACCAAACTTTCCTCCAGACTCACGTGTCATCTGCAGCAACCAGCCCCTGCCATAAAGCACAAAGTTTTGCTGTTCTGGGGATAAAGACAAGCGAGGAAGAGACTTTTATTCTGTCAAGCTGCCTTAAAAGGAAATTCGGTGATGAAAGATTAAATTCACCTAGAACAACACGATAAATTTTAACCCTTTCGAGGGTACAACAATAACAAGCCACATATTTTAGGTCTTAAAGCCTCCACCGAGAAAACAGTACACATTGCAGCAACCGTGCGAGCCCCTCGAATTGATGCAACACGCAATTTACACCAGGGCTTCGGACAGGGATATGCCCTGGGAAGGAGAGACGCTGTGAAACGGGAAAATAAAAGCTTGTTTTATGCCCCGAAGCGGGCCCGCTCCCTGGCACCGCGGGGCATTGCCTGTTCCGCCCCGAACTTCGGCGGAAAACGGATCAATAACTTGGCTCCGGGGGGAGAAACACCGGGAACGGCCCGGGGGGCGGCGGGTGGATCCCCTTGCCAGGAAGGGCCGGCTCGGGATGGGGGAGAACTCCGGGCAGTGGGGGAGGGGAAGGGCCTCCCCTCCCCCATCCCGACCCGGCCCTGCCCCCCTTCCCCTCCCCCCCATAAGTAAATATGCGGGAAGGGGGGGAGGGGAAGCCGCTCTTCCACACAAATCGGGCTAAAAATAGGCCTCTCGCCATGGCTCCCCGTGTGCCATTCGCTGCCGAGGCCGGTGTCCCCCCCATCCCCCGCTCCATTAAACCTTTTCCTTTTTTTTTCTTTAATTAAAAAAAAAAAAAACCGAAGGCGGGTGGGGGAGGGGAAGCCGACGGCGCGGGGTGGGGGAGGGGAAGGGGTAAATATGTACATATATGTATGTCTGTGTGTGTCTATATATGTGCATATATACACACATTAATAAAAGGGGGGTCACAGAGGCGTTCTGGTCCCATCCCCCTCCCGCCTCCACCGACACAAACAGGGCGGCCGCCCCCCACCCCCATCCCCGGCCCCTGCCCGCCCCCGGGGCTCCGAGCCCCCCGGTTCTTACCTTGCCAGCGGCTGCTCCCCCCTTTCCCAGGGAACGGAGGCACGAGGAATTCACCCTGGATTGTCTCTCCTCCTCCCGTGTGTTTTATACCGCCGCGTGTATATACGCGCACATCCCTGCCTGTGTGAGTGTGTGTGTGTGTGTGTACACGCGTAGAGTTATCGATAATATATCTATATATATAATATATGTATTTTTAAGGTGTCCACACCGAGAGGAGGAGGAGAGGAAGAAAAAAAAAAAAAAACACCAGGGGAAAAGAAGAAGAAAAAAAAAAACCCAAAAAAAAAAAAACAACAAAACCACCACACACACACAGGAGGAGGAAGGAAAAAAAATACCCAGCGCGTAGCGCTGTGATATTCAATTATATCCGAGCCAGGGGCCGGGGGAGGGGAGGGTGGGGAGGGCGGGTGGGGGGGGGGGGACTGGAGATTAAGTCCCGAGGAAGGAGGGGAAAAAAAAAAAAAAGTAATATGTGTGTGTGTGATTGAGATTGAGGAGGGATCGGGGCGGAATGTGGGAGCTGTTACTGGGGGAAGGAGCCAAGCGGCGCGGAGCAGCCGGCGGCCCGCAGACACTCCGGGTGCCCGGCCGCGCCGAAATGGGCGCCGGCGGAGGGAAGGGAAGGGAAGGAAGGGAGGGAAGGAAGGAGGAAGGGAAGCAGCGGAGCCGGGAGGCGAGGCCAGGCGAGGAGGAGCGGCCCGGCCCGGCCACACAAGCCCAGCGCGGGGGTCGAGGAGGGAGACCCGCTCCCTGACCCCTTCCCCGCCGCGCCCGGCAGTGAGGGAGGGGAGGCGGCCGCGGGCAGAGGGAAGCGAAGGGGAGGCCGCCCGGGCACGGCGGGCCCCGGGCCGCGGAGCTTTTCTAGGAACGACATTAAACTGCGCTGCCAACAGAGCTTATGTAAATGCAGGATGTAACATGGTGGTTTTGCCTCTCTCCTCGCAGCCCGTCGTGGTTGGCGATGGCACCCGGCACCGGGATCCAGCCCCGCGCGGGCGCCCCGCTACCGCCTCTGCCCTCTCATTCCATTTAATGAAAATAATCCTCCGCAGCACTAATGCAATGCCCTACCTGCATGCTGCTCATTTCTACAATTGAAATGCTGTTTGTCATCTATATGGCCGCGTTGTTTGTTTTTTTGAGAGCGAGCTTTGTTAATCAAAACCACATTCGTCACCAGGCAGCCCTTTCCATCTTAAAATGGTTTTGCAACAGCATTTCACACTCTTGGGCGATGGTCCAGCACTCTCATGTCCGGACACTGGCACCCGTGCAGAGTCCCAATGACCACAAACCCTGTGTGGATCCGGTGGCAACATCTGATGTAATCGCAGCTCATTCCAAGGCTCTCCATGCTCCCCAGCCCAGCTCTGGTGCTGCTCAATTAGGGCATCCACATCACCACACTCAATTTCAGAACTTGATTTCACTGCAGCTGGCAGTGGATAAAGAGATGGCCATGAATGTAGTGCCTTTTTTTTTTAGTGTGTGTGTGTGTGTGGATAGAACTTGGCATTGCCAGAGAATTATGCTAGTCCTAAGGCAGCAGCTCTGGATTTTACTTTCAGTCTTAACACCTGGGATATACCGTCGGCAGATTTTGCCTACCTGAGCATCACTGCACAGGCAGATGGGGCCCATCAGCTCCACAAAGCCTTGGGTGGGTCTCTGGGTGTAGGACCCCCTCATAGTACTCATTTTCGTCAAACCCATGCATTTTTCCTTCCTTTATGAAGAAAAAGATTTAAATACCTGCTGAAAGCAGATTTTTTTGCATTGCATTGCAAAATTATTTAGTTCTGAGAAAACTCTAGGCCTTCACGCCATTTGCTTGAAGAGGCCAGAGTTATGTAAGGAAACCTAAATCTCTCTAGAAAGCCAGGAAGCATATTTGTAATTGCAAATCACTTGGTGTCCAGCATTTATTTGTGTAATGATTTTGGTGGCCCAAATGAGCAACTTTCTCTTCTCACTAATGGTTTGTAGGCTGTCTGCTTTAGGGATGTAAAGGCGCGATAATTTTGAAGACTGTATGCAGTCCGGCTCCAAAATTTGCTGAAAGTCAAGAAATTTCAGAGGGGAAGGAAAAGTGGCAAGGCACTCATTAACACGTTCACGCGTTATAATCTTAGTTCTGTCGTGCTTCTAACGGAGTTTGACCTCTTGATACTGTGACTTATTTCCCAGGTGAAAGAAGATAAGCAGTAACAGTGTGTGGAGGAAGGGGAATGGGAATATGCACATAGCCTAAGGCAAGAGGAAAGGGAGCTCTGGGGGACTGGGGGACAGCAGGGGCCTCAAGAAGGATATGTGAGAAGTCCATGAAATGGGAGTGAGAGGTGTGACGTTCAGAAAGCTTGTGTGAGAAACGGGGGAGGGAGAATCCCTGAAGTGTGCGTTGTTTGGCCCTCAGGAACTACAAACACTGTCTTCCCATCCATCTGCCGAGCAGCGACAACGTGCTGAGCTGAAGTCATCTGGCTGAAGGGTTCCGTGGTCTGGTGTTCTCCAAATGTTCAGTCGCGGCTCTGGGATGCCAGGCTCTCTTTTTTAACACGATGACGTGCTCAGCTGGGCTATTTCCCAAGGAGAAGTTCTGCTCTGCAGGATCTACAAAGTGCATCCTGGCAGATCTATGCTTCAGTAGTTGTTCCCCATCCATTTTGTTCTGGTTTCCTTTTTTTCACGAAGGCGAACAACCCGCAGGACTGCACAAAGGCCTCTCGCTCTCTGTGATGAGCTTTAGCCTTTGCACTTCTCTTGCCCAAATGTGCAGCTGGACTCAGAGCTACAGGGGACACTTTCAGAGCATATGGGAAGGAGGTTCTCACTTTCAGAGGTTTCCAAGAACGGATGTTGGGTAACACGGGGCAGTTGAGCAGGTTGTGGTTTGCAGCAGATTGTTCAGTGAGTGAGCTGAGCTCAGGGAGTTGGCTTTGCCTCCTGGGAGAGCCGCTTCTAAACAATAACTCTTGTTACATTTCCCTTCCCAAAGCAGCAAGAAAGATTGGACAAAACCCTAACTTTCAGATGTATAACTGGAGCAGCTCTGAGGTCTTGGTTCACGCCTCTGAAGTTCTTCAGTGACACAGCTGCTCACGGCCAGTGGCTCTGTCATCCCAATGACTGGAAAGTCTTCTCACACCCATATTTTTAAGATGCATCCTTAAAATAGTTGAAATGACTCGTAACAGGGAGTGCTCGGCCTACCAAGCACATATAAGCAAATATTTGCAATAACTGGCCCAGTGTTTGCACAGCACCAAGCACACTGCCTGGACTCCATAAATAATAATACTTGGCACTTGCAGAGTGGTTTCCATTTTCAAAGCACTTTAGTCATAACCCTTGACACCTATACGGCCTTTTACATCTTTACAAGAATTAATTAATCCT
Source organism: Chamaea fasciata (assembly GCF_029207755.1). Taxonomy (NCBI): domain Eukaryota; kingdom Metazoa; phylum Chordata; class Aves; order Passeriformes; family Sylviidae; genus Chamaea; species Chamaea fasciata. Next base: position 20,465,696 of record NW_027094096.1, on the reverse strand, counting down.
CGCAATGCCCTGTGAGGTAGGTATGCTCTGCAATAATAACAATAACAACAATTAATAATTCATGCATTCTACTCAAAAATCACTTCAGGGATTAAAATGCATCTGTAATACTTGGGGTTTATTAACATTTTCCAGCAAATAATAAAACCCATGCTATTGTGTTAAATCTATATAATATCCATCCATAAATCTTGTGCAGATCCGAGCGAGACTGCAGGCACAGCGAGGCACATCAGCAGGAAGAGGACGGCCGGCTCCAGAAAAGCTCAAGCGCAGCCCACGCACAATCCAGGTGCCAGAATGGAGCTCGCCACGCATGGCAGCGAGTAAATAAATACCAGCGAACCAGGAAGGTTTCTGTTTGTTCGCTTTTAGCTCTTGTTTCTGCGGGGGCTCCCCCATCCTGCCCGAGCCCAGGAGCAGGAAGGTGCGGGCGCAAGGGCAGTGACTCAGCACCGCGCTGGGCAACGGGGAGGGCAGGGAGGAGCCGGGGCAGGGCCCGGCAAACACTTTCCCTCCACACTTTCCCTCGTAAAAATTACCATAGTGCCTTTGATATGCAGGCGAGCCCCAGTTAAACCTGATATTTAAACCAGCGGGGCTGAAAACCCTGTTGATTTAAACAGAAGAAGCGTCAGGCTCCCACGGGGGAGCTCCGGGCTCGGCAGGGCAGGGGAGGGACTGGGCTCCCCACACGGACGGATCCCCCACAAAGATGCTTTTGTCAGTTCTCATCCCAAAGTGGATTAACGTGAACAACAAGGGCACTTTAATCCTAATGAGCAGGTACACCCACACTGTAACAATTCCACCAAGACTTCCCCGTGACTTCCCTGTGACAGCGAGCTCAGGATCAGAAGCGCTGAACAGTTAGGCCTGGAGGCCTTCATCCTCTTAAGACTTTTGTTTTCCCTTAATTTGAGGGAGATATCAACATTAAAAAAAAAAAAAAAAAAAAAAAAAAAAGAAAAAACAACAAAAACCCCCACAAAACACAGAAAACCTAAATGATTTGATTTTTTATTGTGCAGACTGAGAAAGAAAATGGAGGTTCACTGGTTTGAAGGCACTGGTTTTATTCCTTTTGAGGCTGCTGACAGTGACTCTTTGCAGGAGAGGACATGCTGGAAAGGGGCTTCTTGCTGAGTACGGAGCATCTTCTGCCCCACCTTAGCATAAATTTATTGGTGATTCATTATTTATTGATCATAAATGGTAAAAAGTTTCCGACACTGGTGATCAGCATCCAGTACCACTAGTTTCATCAGTTGCTTTAAACATGGATAACCTTGTAGATCTCCATAAGCCAGGGAGGAGTCAATCCAAAAACAATGATCTCGTTGATACACTTACCAGATTGATTTGGGAGGCTTCTGCTTCCCAGAATAAACAACAAGAGCAGAGGAACAGCATGACCGGGTGAACAGCCCCTCATTCACAGGCAGCTGATGAACTGTGTGATCCAAAGCCATGAAGTGGCTCTGTCAGAAGTTTCAGGACACAAGTTGTGCTGCTCAGACCATGTTCAGCTCCAACTTGGTGTTCAGGAGTGTGAACTGTTCAGCACCTCCCTGGTGCACAGAGCTTCTGCTGGACACGGCTGCTGGCCCTAGCCCTTCTGCACAGGGGCAATTTCACGTTGCTATTTTCAATATCTACCACAGGACCCCAAAAAATAGTACAGATGACCAAGGTCAGGACTGCTGCAGGATGGGCATGCCTACCAAACGGAGTCTGGCCTCACTGTTTCATTGCTGCCCACCTCCCACCTAGAGGCCCATCATTCCCTGAAGGCTGTAAGAGACACACAGATGTGTGTGTGAACGTGTCACACCAAGGAGAGCTTCCAGATCAGTGCCAGAGGAACGGATGTTTAAAGGAAAATAAGAGATGCCCGCTGCTTGAGCCCCTTCAAGCCCCCTGCACCAGATTCCTGCACCTTGGCTTCTACTGGACTACATGGTCCCTTTTTTTTCTTTTTCTTCCTTTGAGAGAAAAACCACTGGATTTGTTGCTGCAGTCCCAGTCCCATGGAGGGCTGTTGTTTGGGGCAGAGAATGTCCCTGCCCACCTGAGCTCCAACTGCGGCTCCATGCATAAGAGGGAGGACAAAATAAAAGCTGTATATCATCCCTCCCTATCCACAATCCAACCCCAGCAGGATTGGTGAAGGTTTTGCACAAGAAAAGGAGAAAAATGAGTGAAGAGCATGGAAAGATGCTGATACAGACCTCACTCTGGGAAGCGACACAGGCTGACCTCAGCGGGTTTAGTTATTGCAGGTGCAGCTTCAGTGTGGAGTTGTTGTAGGCATGGGAACAAATTTGTGTTTTGGCTTTAATAATTTGCTAAATATTGGGGTTTTTTGTTTTGTCTGATTTTTTGGTTTGTTTTATTTTTTTGCATATGTAAATATGCACATTTTTTAAGATGGAAAGAAAATGTTACTTCTCAGACAGAAACACTGAAGAGGCCCCTGTTAACTCTGAGGTTATGGCAAAGCTCCCTTCAGAGCGGGCTTGTAACTCAGATGTTACGTCCTACAGTGGCTGAGCAAATCCAAACTTGTTTTATTTTAACACTGTTACGAAAAAGGGTGTGTCCCAGCTGCTCTTGCACACCTCTGAAGTTTCAAGCAAGATGTATCTGGTCCTCGTAGGACATCAAACAGATTAGCTCACAGGCTCAGGATGTGGTTGCAAAAAATTCAGTCTTGTAAGCGTCAGAGTGATTCATAATGCAATCTACATGACTTGGTGTAATTACTGCAGAGTAAATAAAGGCACAAAAGGTGCCTTTACAAAAGGTATAATATTTGTTATTTACCTTGATCTCTGTCACATACTTCTAAAATATTTACTGTCAGTCCAAGAATCCAGCCAACCTGAAGATTTCTCTTTCTTGCCCATACTTAAACCCTGCTTTTCTTTCATTATACGAACATTGTTCTGGGTTTTATGTGAGGGGAGGACAGAGCCAGGACTAATTCTCTCGCTAATCAGAGTCCTGAAAGGCTCCTCATGTGGCCTTCAGCAAGCTGTTTATTATGAGGGCATGAGCTTCTATCTATGAAAAGAGAGGACGAACACGGCTACTAATGGTGATTATATTATTGTTAACACGTAATTATCTATCTCGCAAGAAAATTGGGAGGGTAAATTAGTGTTTATGAAGTATTTTTAAGATGATAATATTATTTATGTGAGGGCTATACTTTATGTCTTGAGGACAGCAATTGTTGAAAACCACCTTCTAATTAGGTTTTGCTAATGATAGTGTCAAAAAAGTGTAGGAAAAAAAAATATCAGTAGGTACACTTGAAGGCCTCTGGTTTTATTTCTTAAATTATTTGCATCAGCTGCTTTCTTGTAGACTGATATGCTATATCCACTTAAACCAGATGTTAAACATTGTTTTCTAGCATATTAAGCATAAAATGCATGACGAAGGTGACAGTGCCAAAGCACACCCTGCAGTATGTTATTAGAAAACTTGCTCCAGTGATTAAAGCCCTTGAAGTCAATAGAGGTTTTGTAGTTGTTGGGTTGTTTTTGTTTCCCCACCCCGCTAGGCAAGGATTCCATGCTGGATCTCCAGCCTTGTCTTTCACTGCACATCACTGATGTGCTTAACACTCAATTAAAGCACGCCCAGGATTTATTCCACTCAATCCCTTAGTGAGAGGGTGACTGCAGGTACTCAGAGGGAACTGACAGCAGCACAAGTCCAGCCAAAAGGATGACTTCACCGGGGCCTGCCGCATTTCCCCTTTTTTCAGTCAATTACCTACATTTTGTTGAACATCCACTTCTTTCAGTTTTATTCTTGAGGACTTCTGATAAGGTATCAAACTTCCCCCAGCCGGCTGTAATCTTCACCCCCTCCCGACAGTAACTGTGAGTGGCTGCAGTAGATTAAGCAGCACATTCCCACAAAACATTTCCAATACGAGACCAAATTTTATGAGCTGTGCGAGCATCCTGTGTAACGTTCCTAGCAGGTACATAAAACACTTCAGGGTATGTGCAAAAAGAGAGATCCAACTGGGTAGAGCAGTGCATTTAGGAATAGCTGTCAATATTTCACAGTGCTCGACATGTGTCATAATGTAAGACCAAAACACACACACACACACACACACACACACACACACACACACAGAGAAGAAAAAAAAAAAAAAAAAAAAAGGTAGAAAAACCTCCCCAAATCTCACAGTGGAAGAATGAACTGAGAATTATTTCCTCAGCTGAGCCAATATTTCCTACAACATGGCTTTCTGTGAGTCAGCCTTTTTGTGCCACAGAACTTAAAAATAGCAAAAGTGAGATAACAGTAGGCTTGTTGGAAATAGAAATTTTCAAGGGATACAAGCAAACACACAGAAAAAAACAACTTTTGGACCTAGAGGATGGTGATGAGCATAGTGGTGATCTGCTGTTAATAGATTACTGTAAGAATATATCAAATAATCCTAAAAAAAGGTGACATTTATCCGAGATTGTAAAACGTGAAGAATCCCAGGTATGTGGAAAGCCCACCACAGGGATTTAGCCACTCCCCAAGCCTCCTGCAGCACTGAGGGTAGAGAGCACAGCTCCCTGACTTGTCTCTTTCTCTCTCTTTGATAAGCAAGAGTGGTTTCATCCCAACCCCGGCACCTCCTTTAATTTTGCTTACACTGCTGAGAGGAACAGCAGAGGAACCTCAGGCAAATTCCTGGGCCAGCAGAGAGGAACCTCAGGCAAATTCCACACTGATTCCACATGGTTTAGGACATGACTCAATAAATGCACATAAAAGAGGAGGGAGACTATTTCTAGAGGCAGAGTGAAGCAGGGGATGGGCTAGCAATTATTCAGACTTGTTGGCCACATACACATCAGTGGTTCTTCAAGGGCTATACATACCAGAAATGAGTTTAAAGCCCAAATGAAATGCATCTCCCACCAAACCCATCACCTTCCCTATTTGCTTACATGATGCACCGTGCACCCACGTAGGAGAGTTCCCACTGGGAGCAAAGATCATGCACCCACTGGTAATTCTGCACTGTTAATTAGAAGTGATTAACATGCAGAAAGGGTGGAGCCCCGCTGTGGCCCCACAGCTGCCTATATGAAAATGAAGATCACTAAAATGTACCCAAAAATAAAAATGAAATAAAAAAAGTCACCTCCATGCACTCCAGGTCTTGGCATAGTTGGGGTCATCTCTTTCCTTACTGGCTTAATGAAGTCTCCTCTACAAGTGCCCTCTCCACCTCAGATTTCATCTGCTTCCTCATGGTCCCTATGGATAAATTCCCTCCATTCCTCTGTATTTAGGTTCAATAGGTAACATTTGCTAACTTAATTGGCCATGGGGCATTTTGCAAAGATATGGCCCCACACAGATCCATGGCATTTGTCTTCTATTTTTAATTTCTTCCTATCAAACACGGGTCCTGCTCTGCAAGGCACCAGGCAGAGGCAGCTGCACCAGATGTGTAATGTAAGCAAAGCAAGCTGAGGCACGGATACTGCCTGGATTTACACAGCAGGTTATTTTTAAAGCTGAGAGCAAAACCTCCATCTCCTGAGCCTTGTTGGGGGAAGGCTCACTCCATCCAGGCTGTGTCTCGGTGCTGAGACCCAGAGTTTCCATGCAAGCACCTTCTTCCCCTTCATCACTCAGGAATTTTTATTTTAAAAAAGTCTCCTAGGACATCAAAAACTTTTCATTTCCCACATCCTGTCATTAAGCAGCTGTACTGCAAACAATGAATGATGACAAACCAAAGCAACAGTTTTAACTGAAGCAGGATTACAGTTGGCATCGCTATTTGTTATGTGGCTGACTGGACAGCAAGACAAATGTGTGCTTCTGCTGCCCTTTCCTGCTGCCAGCTCCATCCCCTATTAATACATAATGGCACGATTGGAGAAAACACCACAGCAGAAATAACTGCAGGATGAGACCCCAAAAATCAAATAATGTCTGGGCCAGCAAGGGCTGGGCGTCTGCAGTCTTGGATAGGACCCTTGGTTCCTCTGGGCTCAGCTCTCACCTCTGGCACTGACTCAGTGGCTATCTGGCGCTTCAGGAGGAAGAAGGAGATTTGGACAAGTCTTCTGGCCCGTGGTGCCCTCATACAAACACATACACACAGAGGGAGACAGCTGTCCTGACCTGGGGGGAGCATCTCACCACAGAATTTTAACCAAAATTCTGTTCCCTTGCATTGCATTATTCCTCACTGAGTAAGGTGAAAGCATAACCAACCCACGCCTGATTAATTATCAGACAGTACTTGCAGAGGTTTAAGTAATATCACACTTTGCTCGTGCATTCTCCAAAGCCTTGCTGGTAATGATGATACATGGCTGTTAGCAGAAATGCCATTTAGAAACTGGAGGTACAGAAATATTCGCCGAGGAGGCTGCCAGCTTTACACAAATGGATGTGGATGTATAATCACATTATTCTGCACCAACGTGGCACTTGTGAAACAAGAGGCTCAAATCGCTGCACCCAGCAGGGCACAGAGCTCCCTCCCAAGCAGGAGGGATGGCAGGTAGTGTGAGCCCTTCTGAGGGGTCAGTCCAGCCTACAGAGCTGGTCAGGCCACAGGCAGGACCCTGCTCATGCCACCTCCTCCCTGAGCACAATCTCAGGCAGGCTGGCACCCAGGACCCCCCTCAGGGGTCACAGCCAGGGGTAGGACACACCCTGCACACACAAAGCAACATTGAGCAACGTCTGCTTGGAATCCTTCTTGGGTCCTCCTGGGCCATCTCTCGGTGCAAACACAAGAGCCATTCAGGCCAGGTCATAGCCGCAGTGGATCAAGAGTCAATGGGATCATTCACGTCCCCAAAACCCTGTGCACGCGCAAGTTGTTCCTCTGGCAGTAGCCCTGAGTGGCACTGCCGCGGACTCCCGGCCCCTGGCGCTGCAGCATTCACACTCTTCACCTCTGTGAGGTCCACAGCCCTTGGGTAAACACAATTCAGGCAACATTATGGCCCCATTTCGAGTCCAAGGTTGCAAATGGTATTTCTGTTTACTATTGAGCATCTCTTTATTCATCAGATGCATTAGAAAATCCATTAAAGAAGAAATTAGGGATCTAATGACCTGCCGAGTCATTTGAACCCAGTGTTTCAGATACGGGCACCAAATACAGTTCGGTGCCTGCATCTCCTCCTGGCCGATGACTCACTGGAGGTGGGAGCAGCGTGATGAGACAGCCTTACTCACCCTGCACACCGGGAACAGGCTGGGAGTGCTCACCGTGCGGAGCCATCAGAGCTGCCCCGCGGGCAGGAGGGGCCACGGGGCTGCGCCGTGGGCAGACGGGGAGCGGGGTGAGGGCACCGGGGGCAGAGAGTGCAGTGAGGGCATAGAGGGCAATATGGGCAGAGAGGGCAGTAGGGACAGCCAGCCGCCCGCTCACAGTCAAACTGCTGGGAACTGGGGTGGCTGGGAAGGAAAGAACAGCGTGGATGGCTGTGGTATGGCTCTGGGTGTGTGTGTACAGTGGAAAGAGAAAACAGGAGTGAACTGCTGCACATCTGCCTCGTAGCACAGTCTGTCCTGCAGGTGCAGTGGGGACAGTGACTTACCTCTGGCTCTGCAGGGAGTCACCACTCAAGGGCAAGATGACAACAGCACTTTGCTGTAGCCAGACCTGAGGTTTAAGCAGCAGCTCCCCTTGACCTCCCACAGCAGCTTTGAGCTGGCACATCCCCAGCTCCTTCATGTTCTGCCATCACAGCACTACAGCGAGGGCAGCTTTTCTGATAGGACTTTCTATTCCAAATCTCTTCCTAACAGCTGACACCAGCCAGGTTTCCCAATCTTAAATTTGCAGTGAGCTCCATAAATTGTTTGACTGCCAGTGTTGTATATACAGATCTGTACTTGAACTGTGCCTTTGTGCTGCTCCATTTCATTAAACAAGCTGAACAATTCAGCAGCTGGTTTTATGCCTCCAGGCACTTGGGTCATCTCTGGTTTTTAGTTGTCTCAAAGTTCACATTTGTAATGAATGGCTTCTCTGGACAATGAGATAAAGTAAATGATAAAATCTTCCCCAATTAAGTAGCTCCCACCAGCACAGAACAGGCAGGGCTGGGACTCCCCTCACATCACAGCCCTCTCTTTGCCAGCGTCTGAACTGGGGAGAGCTGCACCATCCCCAAATCGCCACCCTTAGTTCAGTGTGACAACAGAAGCCAAGCCACAGTTTAGCTCCCCCCTTCCAGAAGTATAACAGAGTCCTTTTCTGCCTTGGCTGCACAGCAGAAGCGTTTGCTTCCCCCACACCCCAGCCAGGAAGGTTTTGCAGCCTTGAATTGAAAAGATCTCGAGCAGGAGCTCAGCTCAGCAGCTTAGAGCTTGTCACACATCACATCCCCATCGCTTTCAACTGGGTCTGAGACTGTTTTGCAAGTGACTAACGTGGAGCTGCAAAAGATTTAAAGCTTTCTAATAAATGCCATGTCCCCCCTTCACTGCACACAGACACAGACACACACACACACTGCATTATTCTAATGCCCTGCTAAGCTTTCTAACTCCTTCTTACATCACACGACATAATCAGCCATTTGGCCCTGAGTCAGTGTTTCCATGAAGCAGAGTCAGTGTAAAAAGCTTTCAAGGCACTGGGATTGTTTTTGCTTCTGTAATGCTTTAAAAATGCTATATCTTGGGACTGAAGACTATTCAGTGAAAACACGGCATTTCTGGATGCCTTTCAGTTCTTGCATCAGAAATGCTGGCACTGGGAACCAAATTGTTCCCATATTTGAGCTTGGTACCAAAACATCAAGGTTTTGTTTGTGAAGTTTGTAAAAACAAATTACTATAGACTTGAATATATTAATCACGGGGAAACGGAAACAGCTCGAGAGGACTGTCTGGCCCGCTTTGTACTTTACATAAACAGCAGGTCTTTGCTTACCAGTGGCCACATTTTGGGCCAGATGAAAGCAATTAGGATGGTTCACATGTGTGTTCAAGACTCAAGGCAGCATCGGGGCATGGCTGTGTTCCGACCAGCTCAGCACTGAAATGCCAGAGCCCATGGGTGACAGAATTCAGGGAGGTTTAGATTAGATATTAGGGAAAAATTCCTCACAGAAAGGGTTGTCAAGCATTGGAGCAAGCTGCCCAAGGAAGCTGTGAAGTCGCCATCCCTGGAAGTGTTAAAAACACTTGGATACAGCACTTGAGGACTTGCTTTAGTGGTGGACATAGAGGTGGTGCTGAGCTGATGGCTGGACTCCAGGACCTTAGAGGTCTTTTCCAACGTTAACGATTCTATAAATCCCTTTAGGAATCTTTTGAGGATCCTTTTGGGGATCCCCTTCCAGCAGCTGTATGAGAATTTTATTCCAGCTTCTCAGCAGATGTGTCCCAGCACTCTTTCCTTATCCCTAAAGACCCTTAGGTGTCATCAAATGTGGCATGGGAACAGGGGTGACACACTATCCATGTCATTTGGCCACTGATAAATGTATTTCTCATCTCTGCTTAATACATGTTATTACTCACCAGTGCCCTGATTTATTTTGCTTTCCAAGGAGAGGAGTGGTGGAAACTCTGTCAGGCCATCAGCAAGGACAGCAGCACACAGGCATTTTGGAGTATTTATGTCCATTCTCAGCCATCCCCTTCCTTCTTCTGTTTTTAGAAGAAGCCAGAGTGCAATTTTTGCTCTGGTTGCAAAGATTACGTGACACCAGTTTGTAACTGCTGACAGGTTTAAATGTCGTCTGAGAAAAGGAGTGGAGAGGAAGGCTGTGGTTTGAATTCTGACAGGGAGCAGGAGCTGGTTGGATGTTGCTGGTTTGGGGGGATGCTTAGGAAAGGACCAGAAGGTCTCTCTGCTCTGAAGCGATGCATGCAGCCAGCAGCAACAATGTTTTCTGGAAGAATGGTGGGTTTGTAACAGAAATCTCCACTAACAGGTCTGCTGTCCTGTGGAAAATAGTAAATTTTTTTTCCTAGCAAAACATGCTTCCTTTTTCCTCATGGGGAGAGCTCCCAGCCCAGCCTCATCCCCAGTGGGGCACCATGACCAGGAACATCTTGATTCCTGTTTGAAAGGGCATCACATGGTGACACAGGATGTGTGTCTTGGCCCACAAAGCTACCCAGCAAGAAAATCCCCCAATCAGAACTTTTGGCTTTGAATTGAAACGTTTGCCCCCAGATCTTCAAGTTTCAATTTTTCAATTTAAAAATCTACATTCTTTTGGGGAAGGGGGTGGGGGAAATTTCTGTTTGTTTGTTTGTTTGTTTTGTTTGTTTGTTGGTCGGTTTGTTTAGGTCCAGTAGAAGGGACAGTTAATAATTTCCCTTTCTCTTGGGGTAGAGGTGAGCCATGTGTTGTCTCTAAAAACCAAATAATAGCTCCTGAATTTATCTCAAAAAACCTCTAAATTTTTTGATGGTTATTATTAAACGACAAGTTTTATCTGCTCTTACCATCTCAGTACTAAGGGGGAAGTTGAAGAGTTTTCTAAGAACTTCTTAAACTGCCAGTGAAAACCAACATTAGAGATAAACCATGGTATCTGAAAATCAGAAAATAGCTTCTCTCCAGCTGTGTTATCAAGCAGCAGCACAGCCCTGTGAAGTGCATTCATTGTGCAGCAACTGAAGAAAAAAAAAATTGGGGAAAACACTGGGAAGCACGAGGTGTATTTTTGGGCACCCATTGATGTGCACAGCTTTCATCTGAGAAAGGAAAAAAATAAAAAGCCCTTAATCCCTCAGATATATCAGGATCTCTCCAGACTATCAGAATCTAAAATTGGAAAAGATTGAAAGTTATATATTTTTTATTTATTTATTTTAAAGAAATGTCTGCCAGTTTCTGCAGAAAAGCACTTGGCTCCTTCTGGGGGTTGAGCAAGGACCAGCCGTGGTCCCTCTACTCAAGGCAGGTCAGACCCATGTGTGTGTGCAGCACAGCAACCCCGATGGTATTTTCCCTGATAATTTCCACATATATGGAATTATAGAATCCTTTAGGCTGGAAAAGACTTCTAAGAACATCAAGGGACCTTAAAGACCATCTCATTTCAAGCCCCCTGCCATGGGTAAGGACACCTTCCACTGTCCCAGGTTGCTCCAAGCCCCATCCAGCCTGTTCCCTTGGACACTTCCAGGGAACCAGGGGGCAGCCACAGCTTCTCTGGGCAACCTGTGCCAGGGCCTCCCCACCTTCCTCCTGAACTACTGAACACAACCTTGGGAAGGATAAGTATTGGACCCAATTCAGCTCTGACCAGGGAGATGTTATGTGTGGAGACAAGCTACAGGATCACATGGATCTGTAAAAGGAGTTTCGAGCCCTGGCAGGTCAAAGAAAGACAAAAGGTTCAAGCAGCAAGTTTAAGGGTGGCCTGAGCCCAGGGTTATCCTGCATTTTGGAGGGAGGCTGAGCTCAAGTGGTGGAGGAACACCAACCTCACCACCAGCAGTGCAGGGGCAGGCACTGGCTCCCAGCCATCCCTTCTCCATCGAGGGCAAACACAGCCAGATTTCAGTGGGGGGTTAAGGAAGGCTCATTCTGAAGGCACAGCAAGATGTCACAGGTGTTACCTTCACAGAATCACAGACCCATCAAGGTTGGAAGAGACCTTCAAGGTCGTCAAGTCCAACCATCAGCTCAGCCCGCCACAATCACCCCTAAGCCATGTCCCCCAAAGGCCACATCCAGAGGCCTCTTGAACCCTTCCAGAGGCAGTGATTCCACCACCTCCCTGGGCAACTTACTTCAACGTTTCACTACATTTTTAGTGAAAAAATGGTTGTAATATTTAATCTGACCTACCTTCTCTGACAAATTATTTTTCTAATCCCCAGCCCAAGGTTTGACCTAAGGGTAGAAGGTGTAGGCAAGGACCATGGCAAGGGCTTTTTGAAAAACACTGGTGTGTATTTATTTCAGTGTAGTTAGTTTGGAGCTACAGTAGGATAAATGGGCCTAAGACCTGGTTTAGATGTTAAAGGAAATGTATCTGACACTGACTTCAATAGACTAATTCCAGATTTATATTACACTGTGCCTAGAGCCAGTGAATGCACAGCACAGTGATAATTATAGAGAGCAATATAGAAAAACAAATCACCATATTAAGAGAAACAAATAGATTCTGGAAAAGTGCCATGTTTTCAAACTGGGCCACAGTGACTCGGCCTGGTCGGTGCCTATTAGATCATCCTCATGTCCAGGCATTTGGTTTCTATATCTTAATCATGTTGAGAAGCTCAGGCAGAAGAAAGAAAAAGCAATTATCTTTCCCTTAAGAGAATGGTGCATTTAAATAATAATAATAATGATGAAAGGACGCTGGGCCAAATAAAAACCACAGCAAAATCAAGGGAAAGGCAGATTCGATCTGACAGGACTTTCTCAGGATTCCAGAGAGCATTTTCTCCTGCCCTGCAAACCCCCCTCCCCCGGTCTCCCCAGTCCACACAAAGCCAGAAGTTAAAGGTAAACATCTGTTTCTGCTTGCTAACCTTTCTTTCTTTCCTCAGGAGGCTCTTACTGCTGACAAGGGCACCGCACGTATTTCACTCGAAAGATCAAGCGAGGATAAAGGGAGCGGTTTCCTGCTCCTAAAAGCCGCCCGTGCCAGCACGGTCATGCTGCTTAAGCACAGCCCTTCGTCATCGCCGGCATGAATGAAAAGCCGAGGCAGCCCCGGGACACACAGACACATCTCTTATAAATCAGAACAGCGAGCTGACCCCTGGCTCTGGCATCGCCAAGCCACCATTTCTGACCTGTTTGTCATCACTTGGTCCTCTGGGCACAGTCTCTGCGAGCCACAGCATGGAGAAGGGTTGGGGGCAGCAGGAATTCCCCTGGAAAGTGGCTCTTGCCCTGCATGCAGCAGCACATCAGCTCCCCATCCCAGCCACATCCCTCCTGCCCGCTGCAGCCCCTCACCTGGGGCTCCAGCGCTGCCCCTCTGAGCTGCTCCCCAGGCCCTGCATCGCCCTGTTATGCAATGCCAAGTGACATTTTACTGAGGCTGTTTCAGAGGAGCAGGAAGAAAAGACACAATGCCATGCTTTCCAAACGCCCTCAGGCCCTGCTCTTTCCATCCCTATTTTCCATCTCCAGCCGTGGAGCCCCATAAGTGCCCCTCTCTGTGCCTGGGCAGACCCTGACCCCCACCCCATGGCCCTCTTTCCCAAGCTGGGGCGCCTTTTCCCAGCTCCAGCTGACCCGGCACACCCCTCGCCCTCTGAAACGTTGGAGAGATGAGATCATGCAGAGCAGCTCTAAGACAAACATCCTGACAGCTCTCGCTAACATTTTCCACAGGTTTCTCAAGCTCCATTAGCTCTGGCTAGATTCTATCGCGCAGCAGTCGCCATAATTAATGGCTTGTGTATTTCTGCACACACGGGTTCTTGTAATCCCCCCGCTCCTTTCTAAACACAGGCAAAATCACCATCCCAAGGCAGCAAACGTGGTCAGTCAACCCACAGCCTTGGCAATCACTTAGAACCTGTTTGTTTGACAAATTTCCCTCCGTTCTTCCTACATATATATATCACTTAAACAAAAATCCTATGGCCACCTCCCTTGGAAGGGGTGAGGCATAAACAGAAGGGCATAAACCAAAGGAGTAACTCAACTAAAAACCTTCATCTCAACAATTTGCCCACAAGGCCTGAGGAAAATAGACCCAAACTTTCTAGTCTGGATCTAGAGCCACGAGGAGAGGAAGTGATGGAAGTGAGAGGAGAGGGGCTGCCCCATGGAGGCAGTGCTGAAGGGAAAAGAGAAAAATGCAAGCTGTGAGTCTTTCCATTCTCCCAAGCGAGGGCCAGCACCTCTTCCTGCCCTGCAGCAGCATCCAAACGTGCCCCTGGTGCTAATAAAATGGTTATCATGGGGGGGTGTTAATGGGCACATCAGCGGCATCTACAGAGTCGTCATTGCAGGAGCCGTGGTTCAGGCAGGAATTGCTGATATTTACGGTGGAGTACCGTGGTGGTTTAAGCAGTATTTGGGTTTAGGAGCCATTACATTATTGTGAAATATGCACACTGTTGGTGGATGCTTAAAGTGCTGCTACGCTGTGGCATAAACTCAGTATTAATTTTGGCTCCGCAGAGGAAATTGAAAATGGTGCCCTTGAAATCATTATGCTGAGCGAAATTCAGCAACAGGGGAAAAGACAGCCTGGAGGGAAACAAGAGCAAATTTACTTCAGGCAGCCAAAAAGACCCCCTGGGACTCGCTCAGTCCAGGCTCAGGGGTGTGGAAGATGTTGGGGGCAGCCTGGCAGGATGTGGGGGCTGCAGCATCAGAGCCCCACACAATTGCTGCGCCTCCCTTAGCCCCAGCTGCTAGAAACCCTGAGAGCCCCTGGGGATGATGTCGTGCCTGTGAAGTGTCATTTGCTCTAATTTTAGCCCTGTTTATGTAACTGCTGTGTGATGGGAAGGTGCCACGCTCCTGGGGGGGCTGTGCTGAGGATGAAGCCTTTACCCACACCTTTAGAGCAGGATCTGTGTCTGCCAGGGCCTTCTGGCCCAAACACTGGATGCAGGCAGTACCTGAAAGGATGATACCTGAGTCTTACAAGCTGTATGCTGACAGGCAGTAGATTGTATAAATACATGTATATATATATATCTATATTTAAAATCTATAATATCAATAATATATATAAAAATAACGAAACCCACTTCAACTCTCACCCCAAAACATCCACCCACTGACTCCACATGTCCTGACCTCTCTGGAAAAAGCTTTGCAGAACCCAAATGACCAGCCCTGGTCTGTGGGCGCAAGGGATTCAAAGTCTGTTTGAATGAGCATCAGAAATAAGTGGGGTTTATTGAACTGAGATACATTCTTGGAACTCATCCACGTAGAAAGGAAATGCTCAGAATTCATCTGAGAGTTGACTCAGACCTGCCCTTTCAACCTCATATCCTGACATTACAACCTGTCTATAAAAAAAAAAAAGAAAAAGAAAAAAAAAATCTCTACTGGGGCTTCAACATATAGCAGAACTGAGCCCAGAGAAAGAGGAAACAGAAAACTACAGCCCTTGAATAGCTCCATGGGAACCACTGTTGGTGTGTGCTCTCCTTTTCTGGCTTGGGAGAGCAAAACCCTGCAGCTGGAGCTGAGGCCAGGACCCAGCTCTACCTGGCCCCTGTGGGACCACAAGTCACAGGCATTTCAGTTGGGAGCTGGCAGGGGAAGCAGCTGTTCCCATTCCCCCAAAGCCTGGGGTGAGCTGCAGGGATGTCTCCAGCATGGCAGCATCCCTGCTCCCCAAAGCTCATCCCCCACAGCTGGTTGGGGTGACGGCAGCCGGGACAAATCCCCAGCAGCTTTTGGAGGAAAGCTGTGAGCAATCAGTGGGTTTTCTTGTTCTCTCCCAGGATTTGCAGGAGCGGAGGTCTGGCTTGGTATGGCTCAGATTAGTTTTCATATATATAAAATTCTGCTGGCAACACAGCTGCCCTTTATTTAATGCAGATTTTGTGCACTCCCCGAGTAGAGAAACCATTACCTCACCGGCTGGATAGGATTTCTCAGCTCCCTGCCTTCAATAAAAATTCTAACACCTGCAAACTTTTTAAACAAATTATGTATATTAGAGAAGAACCCTTCCCCCCTCCACGTTCACCTGAACTTGCAGCCATGTGTCTTGAAACCAAATCCTCTCAAAGACATCTGGTCTGTGCTGGTGTGGTTATTACAAGCTCCCCCGTGGTGCTGGTGGCACGGAGCCCACAGACCCGCTCCACAAAGGCCACTGTGTAGCCAGGGCTCCCTCTGCCATGCTGGGAATCCAATGGGTCACTTTCAAGACTGCCTTAAAAAAAAAATACAAAAAATTTCTGTGTGTAAATGCAAAATGAAAGGATGGACAGCAAAGGGTGAATCCTCAGCTTGCTTCTGCAGGTGTGGATACTGATGTTAGAGGCTGAAACACCTCACAGAAGCTTTTATCATAGATCTGTGCACAGGGGTACCAGGAGAAGTGTCTGGGCTGGGGAGGCCAATATGTAGAGGAGAACAGAGGTCTCCAGCATATATTCCTGGGTACAATCCTCTGAAAAGCTGCTTTCTCCTCACCTCAGCAGTAAGAGATGAATACTTGAGCTCTTGAACAGCTCCTAACTAGGAGCCAGGCATGTTTTCAGCAGACCCAGCACCCAGAAGTGCTTAATTCGGGTGTGTGCCAACAGATTTGCTAGAGCAGGGCCCAAGAAAAGGCTCATTTATCTAAAGTAACCCAAACTTGTTTTCTTTTCCCCCAGATCTTCAGAGCATGATTCCCTTTCCACCAACAACCTGAAAGAATGAGAGCTGCAACCCTCCACATCTCCCCACATTCTTGTGCAGCAGGAAAGACCAAGTGGAAACCTCATGAGCAACCTTTGTCCTGGTGCCATTTCCAGTCCAGTCACTAGGTCAGAGAGAGCACGGATAAGTTTAATTAAACATCCAGACTGTCTGGTGTTGCTTTATTATCACCTGAGCCTTCCCACTGCTTCTCAAGTGAGACCTGAGGCACAGAATCCTGAAAACGAATTAACAAGTTTATTTTGGTTGATTGACCCAGACTTGGGAGCCATAAGAGAAAGAACAAGGGCTTGAAGTTCAGCAGAGCTCGGTGCCAAGTATCACTCCTCAGTGACAGCCCAGAGCTCAGCAGGAGCTGTTTGACTTTCCTTACCCAACGTCCTGTCACCGGCAGCCTGTGCAAACCATGCAAATGCTGCAATTAGTATCAGAGATAAACCAGATCCATTAGTAGATGGAAGGGGAACTCAATCTGTTTTACAAATGGAAATGAAGTAGCAGCCTCAATTATAGGATTTTTAAAAACATGCAATTTAGCAAAATGTTGATTTCCTTTTCGTTTACTTCGTTCTTTGTCTTTCAGATACTTCAGCTCAAGTAGCAGGCAGTATATTAACCGACCAGATTTTGGCAATGTATTTAATAATCAAGCTCAAATAAGTGCTCTTAGGAAATAATTTTATTTACAGTTCAGCTGGGGAAGAATATTAAAGCTTGAGGATTTGGCTAAAATTATTACCCTACAGTAAGATATTTTGAAGGAAGGCACTTGGGCCGTGGATGACTAGTACTAGTGAGTCAGAGCACAGCATCTGACCTTTCCAAAAATTCATCATCTATTTGGGACACAGGGCAAGATTTGTCCTCCAGCTTCCCCCAGCCAGGATGGGCAGTTGCTTTAGCAGCTTTAGCACCTCCCTTACCCCTGCTACACCCTGAGCCCAGCAGGGAAGTTCTGGGGTTCCTGGCAAGCAGCTGAATCACTCCTCATCCACCAGATTCCCTCCTCCATACAGTTACTTTATGCACAGATATATTTCACCACATATTCTGCAGCAAGGCTGGAGTTTGGGAACACTACATCAAGATATTTCAGCATGTATATGCCTGTGTAACAACTTTGTTTTTTAATTGGTCCAGCCCACGTTACTGTTTAAATAATTGAAGGTGCTCAGCATTAAACATATTTTGCCATGCTTTCCCCATGGCACCTTTCCCACTCCAAACTGTTTGGAAGCTGAACAGAGACGAAGCATTAACTAATTAAATTTCTCAAAACAAAGGTTAATTAGTGTGTTTATTTTGGATTATGTATGTATTGAATTATTAAACACTATATGGTACTATTAAAAAAAAAAAAAAAAAAAAAGAAGAAAGAAAGATAGGAAAAGGGCAGGAGGAAAGGAGGAAACATTCCTAAGCCCATGGAACAGCTTCTCTGGCTGCCTTGCAGCTACATTAACCATTTGTTCACAACCCCAGCATGTGCTTAAAAAATGCATGCTCTTTCTTTCGGGCTAAAAGCAAGAGCCCTCCCAATCCAGAAGGAAGGTCCAGCAGCCCTGAACTGTGACTATGGCAGATTCATGTCACTTTAGGACAATGCATAGGGGAGCTGCACAAATCCCATGTTTGGCTCAGGATATCGTTGTGCTGGACACCTCATCTGACACACATGCTCCTCTTCCAGCCCTGTCTGCTGTGCCTCACACAGCAGCCACTGAGGACCAGAGCTCCCTTCCAGGGCTTGTCAAACAGCAGCATTTCTCCTCTCCCTCCAAACCACCCCCTTTCCTCTTTGGTCCCAAGGTGGAAAGTTTGCAACATGCAGCCCATCTTCCAATTACTTAATTACACAATTATCTGCCTGCAGGCCAAGGTAATGACTGGAGTCACAAGAACCAGACCACACTAAAAGAAACAAGCTGGTGAAGATTCACCCCAATTCCAGTTCTCACCCATACACTGGCCCTATAGCTGTAACATCAATCCCAAAGGATATATGGGTAAACTAGCGGCAACAAACCAGAGGTAGGAAGGTACAGGCTAATACCCATCACGTTGTAATTACCTGGCAGTGTGCAAATACACCCACCTGCCCTAACAGGAGGGCACATGGGGCACTGTTTTCAGAGCACAAAGGAATCTAAAAAGCTTGCTTGCCTTCTGAAGATTATTATGTAAAGCAACACTTATATATGCCTGGCCTACAGCAACAGGAACGGTGTCAGGTTTATCTACGTGAGCATTTCCAGCATGCCTGTCATGGTGGGCTTGTGATTCATTCTGTCTGAAGAGTCTTATGACAGCTGATATGAGAACCCTTCTTCATCACCAGAATAAGGCTCTGCATTCCAGCCTTCAGCTAATTTTCTGTACAAACAGGAGTCCTGAGTGAGTTACAAAACGAAATTCTTCTTTCAAAGCATCCTCCATTGCTGCAGAGAGCAATAACATGTGTTGTTGCCCAAACAGCAAACAAAACATGGGCTCACAAGCACCTCTCAGATGAGAGATGATCCCTAACTTGTGCTTATCCAGAAGCCAGCCAACATCTATAAGTGTTTATCCTGTTACCCCAATGTAAATGTAACATAAAGTTCAATATAATCTTGGAGATGCAGCTTCCCAGGACTGTCTGTCAGATGATCTCTGCAGGAACTTGGGTCTGAAAAGGACAGTTCATTGAGGATGGGTGTCAGAGGCAAAAATGGGTCAGTTCCTGCTTTATCACTTTGTGATTACTGGAGCACTATCAGGAGGTGCAATCAGAGCTGCAGCTGACACCTTCAGAGGAGCCATAAGTGGCTTCAGCTGCTTGTCCTCACCCTGATGTCCTATTCCTATCCTTCGAGGTCAGAATTCCTCCTCAGCCCTGAATCTCTGCTAGATTGCCAGTTATTTGTCACCAGACTTTTTTTTTTTTTTTCCAGATTCATTACCTGATCAGGGGGCCAAAGTGGATAAGCCTATTTTACAGCCATTGCTTATGAAGGAATGCAAATAAAATGGTCTCTCTGAGGGTTATTTTTTCCCCCTCTATGTACTATTTTTTCAAATGCATTTTTATCAAGGAAATAGTCTTTCTGCAGATCTAGGAAGGCAAACCTAATTAAAGTCACTTTATTGAGGGACCTGATACCAACACCTGCTTTAAAGACAAAACTCCCTTCTTTTCAAATTCAAATATTTTTTGTTCTGCTGTAGAAGCGAAAACATATCTTTGAATGACATATCTCAGAAATCTGCTTTCATTCCCCTTTCCTCCTTCCCTGATGATCTTAGGTTTCACATTCACATCCTTTGGGAAAATTGCCTGGGAAACTTTTCTGATGATATGCTGAAGGTCATCTACAGTAAATGTGGTACAAAGTGAACCCAGATCTCAGGCTTTGCAAATGTTCATTATGTAAATTACAGGAGCTGTGAAGATGGAAATGAGGCATACAGATGCTGTTATGCACAAAAAAGCAGAGGGGAAACTTCAGACTTCCCCTTCACTACAGAGGCAGTTGCTGTCTGCAGGCACTCTCCTTCCTCCCTATGGTATTTCCAGCATGAAAAGGCCTCAGATTCTCAATGGCTGTCGGTTCACAAATGACTGACTCCATGCTCCTCCATGTAGGTCAAGGACTGGGATAGATATTTAAATTCACCACACATGTGGGGAGAATCATGGGCCAAATGCAGCTGCAACGTAGATGGGAGGAAACAGAGAGGGTGCCTGCTCAGGGCATTTGTGAATTCCCATCCACAACCTGTATTTCTGGGATTAGTCTTGTTGGCTGCCTCAGCCAGGGCCAGTCCTGAGGAGGAGCAATGTATCTGTGTTGTGACTTGCAGTGCAGAGATGATCAAGTGCAGGAGATAAAGATTCAGCCCTTGATTTTGTGCATCCTTGGGCACATTACTTGGAGGCCAGATTTTGAAAGATGTTAGAGATCAAAGGATGAAGAAAGATAACCAGCTTCATTTTCAGCTCTATTCCTGAGCATGTGTTTCCTGAACATTTCAATAGGAAATAAGCATTTTTGTGCTTTTTAAAAAATAATTCTAAATGCCTTTGGGTAGATGGTTTCATCATGAGGAACCAACACACATTTAAATGGCAGATCCTAAATTGCACATTGTTTCAGTTTCCTACCAGAGAAGAGTAAATCCCCTTTTCTACAATTTCCCCCGGGTCTTGCTCAGGTTTGATGCACAGTTCTTCTCTGAACAATAATTACAATTAAAGACACCCCAAGCCTGCTTTCAAGCAGCAATGAGTGCTCGGCCAGTAACGGGAACTACTGTTCAGCTCTGTTGAAACTCAGCTGCTGCGTCTCAGGTTCAGCTCCTCAAAAATGAAGACACCAAAAACTCCAGACTGCTTTTGGTAATTTTGCCCTAAAAGCTCACGAGGAAAGCTGTGATGCAGACATATTGATGGTGAGGTGAAAGGACAATGCCCAGCCAGGTGCTCTCCTGTCAAAGGACTGGCACTATCCAGGGCAGATGGAGTGAGAGAAGGGCTGAGCCTTCCCCCACCAACCTCACCACAGATCTGCTGTGACCTGCAACAAAAAAAGCAAGAGAAAAAGGAGAGGAGCAGTAAGACAACACTGGAAGGGAAATTCCAGCTCCCTGATCTTGGGACAACCTCACCCTGCATGTTAATAGACAAAAAAAAGAACGGAAAAATTATGAAATCGCCTCAAAATGAAAAAAACAAAACCAACCAACCAACTAAAAAACAAAACAAAACAAAACAAAACAAAAAAAAACACAAAAAAAAACCCCAACACCAAAAAAAACAGGAAAAAAAAGATTTGTTGAGTCATCCAACAGTGTTCAAATCAAGATATTTTCTTAGCAACTGTGCTAAAAGAGAAAATGTAACACATTCTGGTTTGGCTTTTCCTTCAGCAGCAAGATTTATTTGCATTCACACATGAGGATCTGGTTTACAATAAGATTCTCCAGCCCTTTCCTTTCTTTCATTGCTTCCATTGTGTATCTAGGATAGAAGATCTCCTTTGGTGAAAAAATCCACACCAGACAGCTCTGGGGCAGACCATGCCCCACCATGCACCTCTCTGCCTGGAGAGGTTTTTGTCTGAAGAGCCGTTTTGAGAAGCAGGAAGGTTTTGTCCTTGACCCCGTGCTGGGGAGCCTCACTCCCCGGGAGGAGGAACTTGTCCTCCACCAGCCCCGGGTTTCGCAATGCACTTAGGACACATCTTGCACTGGCCTTGATTTATGCACAACTGTTGGCTAATCTCTTTTATGTAATCACCGATAGCTGTTCCTGAAGGCTAAGTCCCCAAAATGGAAGGAATGAATTAAAGGAGACAGATGTGGTTTGGCCAGCTCCGTGTTCCGGCTGCAGCCTCAGAAATGACCTCCTTAGCTTGTGCCGATTTAAGCAGGGTTCAACCACACTGCACACCCACCCCAGCAGGAACATTCAGGCTTTCTGCTGTGCAGCCCAGTTTCACAGCCTGATCCCACTCACACCAAAGCCACTGGAATCACTCCAGGTTTATTCTACTGAAATGCGATCAAAGTCTGGTCAAAAGTCGCCTGAGATTTGTTTACCCCAGATCCCCTTGCTTGGCACCGCTGCAGGCTTTGGGAGCTAAAGGAATGCAATTCCCCCACAAAGCTGGCTGTCTTTGGTCACCCAGAAAGACTCGGGGAAGGCAAAAGCCCTGAAATTCCTTCTGCACCATCTCCAGGTCGAGAATCAGCCTGAGCTCAGTGACCCACTTGGCCCTTGTGGCTGCACACTGCCCGTGTCTGCAGGCACAACGGGATCTTGAAGGAATGATATTCCCAGCACGTCTGTGATGCACAGACCTGTCCATCAAGCAGGCATTCGGGGGTGGGCAGGGTGTGAACAAGCCTGGTGAGAGACTCAAAATCCTGGAAGAGAAGGAGATGCAGTGTCTGCTCAGCCATCCCCCCTTCCCCGCTTAGAAGTAAAGATGCCTCTTGTTTTAGGGACGGAGCCACAGCCTGGCTTGCACACCCTGGTGGGAGACCCTCCTTAAACCCTCCTCTTTAATTTTTCCCTATGGAAAAATATTGCTTCAGCAGGGCTGTGTTTGGATTCTCTTCCTTCACCAAAGCTGCCCTGCCATGACCGACTTCAGGGGCAGCTGGAGCAGTCCCACAAGCCTTAGAGAATTATTTCCCAGTTTATGTAAACTGAGCACCAGCTCAGTAAAAACAGGAAAGATTTATGCTTGGCAAACATTTCCAAGGAGCCAATATTTCCCCGTTACTTACTTGTGGCTTGTGAATACAAACCTCACACAGCTGGTACCTCCACTAATGATCCCATTACAATATGTATTGAGCTGATACTCTGTGATATCTCATTGAGGTATTCATCCATGTCAGAAAGGATTTGTCCATAAAAACATCTCCCCTCGTACCATCATAGGATGCTGCATTCATTCCTCCTTCCTCTGTCATCTGATGCTGCCTAATCCCACTCACTGACATCAATCACAGGGGGAAAATAAGACAATTAACTGGCAATTAATTAAATTATAAACTGTAAGGAAGAGCAGAATATTTGTAAACCTTAATAGCCTTATTAACATGCACATTACCAGCCAGTTGCACAATCCTACAGCTAAGAGTATCTCTGCACATCTGTGACATCACACAGACTTTAATCAAGTGGGTTCACCTCAGAGGGCTACATGGTGGGATGAGGAACCTGCCTGGCCAGCCTGGAGCTGGCATGGCACAGGTGCTGGACACCTCCCTTCCTGCAGAAAGCTGGAGTAAGGATCAAAAGAGCACGAGGGGAGCTGCAGCATCAGGACACAAGGGCGTGAGGATGGCAATTCTCCCCTTTCCTGCACAAAACAGGCATCTCAAGGGGTGTGGAGGCAGCGGGGAGCACTGCCAGCCCCTGGGCTCTTCAGGTAAGTGTATTGACCTGCAACAACTCAGAGGTGACAGCCACCCTGCCCAGGGCTGTCTCAGGGATGAGCAGGCACCCAGCCATCAGGACTGGTGAGCCCTGGTTCTGTCCTGGGACGGATACTGGCATTTCTGCTGCAAGGACACATGTTGGGACAGGGTCTGAAAACCCACCAGTGACAGTAATGGTGGATTGTTGTTATAAAACATATATGCAATGTGGTTTTGTTAAAGTTGTTTCCTGGAAGACTAAAGGAAAGTAAGTAGGAAGCAAACAAGGGCAGGTCAGGCACCTTCTGCAAGGTCACAGCAGCTCTTGCAAGGCAGTGGCAGGGGCTCTGTCACTGGGGAACTGGGCTCAAAACTTAATGTATCAAGTAACAGCGCCTGACTTCTGTTTGAATGTCACGAGACAGGACGAAAAATCCAATCCAACACAAGCCATGAGTGAGAGCATGAAGCCTGAGGGTTCAGACCCAGATGAGGTACCAGGACTGAAGGCATTGCAGTGCTCACGTCGGCACAGCATCACTGCCTGGTCCTCAGGTCCCGTGGGAATAACCTTCACACAACACCCTCAGGGTTCCCTCACCTTTTTTATACAATTTCTGTAATGGTTTTGTCTTGGAAAGGTGACTAAATCAGTCTATCCAATATATACCAAACCCTTGACTTTTTCCTAGTCTATTTGTTCCAAAAGAAGTACCATGTGAAGCAGGAGAGTGACCTACTAAAGCAGGGAAATTACAGTGTAGAAGATGGATGGAGCTGTAAATGAGGTCTGCCTCCAAGAGCAGGTATAGCCCAACGAGGCCCTGCCATCTGCCCTCTCTCCAAATCAGCCACATCCCAAATCTCAGCTGTGTTAACTCTGGTTCCAGTCCAGCGTTATTTCTGTAACACGTGAACTGGGATGACATGCACCCAGCCCGTTCATTTATTTGTGGTGTGGACTGCTGACTGATGGCCAAGTGCTAATAAAAGCAGGGCTCTCCCTCCTGTGCCATTCCATGCTGGATGCTGGCGGCGGGCTGGACCTCTGGGCACACGGTGCTCGCTGGGAGCAGCCGGGGGTCGTCACTGAGCAGCGCCTTCAGAATTTCATTCTTAATTTTGATGGAGCTGCAACGCCACATTGTTTTCTCTCCCAGTTGGGCTCTATATTTAGCCAGGGGTTCTGTGCTCAGCTTGTGTTTTCTGGTGAGGTTGGTAGCAAGCGCTGCTCTGCTGTCGGAACGCCTGTCTCCCTCGTCAAAGCGCGGCTGTTTTGGGGATGCATGAGGCAGTCAGATGTGACAGAAGCTGAGAGGTTTCTTTCACAGCTAGGAAGGGAGAGGAGGAAGCCAAGCACTTCCATACCCACCCTAGGAGCTCCAGTCCCCTGGGAGGGCTGGAATCTGATGCCAGCTGGCGCTGAGAACACCCACGTTCAGCTAACCTGACTGCAGTGTTCACTGCACGATAATTGGCTCTGAGGAGGCGTTACAGCAAGGAAAAAAAAATAAATAAATCAAACAAGGTGGGACATCAGACATTTTAAAAATAACCCAGGGTGAAGCTCCAAGAAGCTGCAATGACCAGGGGCCAGATATGGATTCCCAGGGGCCAGATCTGGATTCCCTGAGCCCAGCTCATGTCCAGGGTATTGCTGACCTCTGCGGAGTCTGCTGGGCTGGCGCTGAGGCCAGTGAGATCAGGATCTGGCCCAAATGGCCTGGCCTCCCACTGCACCCCATGTTGTAACTATCCAGGATGTTGACACATTCAACTTGCCACTCGTTTGTGGGACTAATTACACATTCGCATTTGTCTGCGCTCGCTGGGCTCCTAGCAACTGCAGTCACAGTCCTAATTAAAATAATAGACTGAGATTGGTAACATTACTGATTTAACAGGAAATTAGAAGAGTTACGTTCGCAGAGTTTAGGTAATTGACACCAACAGCGCTTTCGTTGTAACGGGTGCTCTGTGATTGATTTTGTTCCCCAGTCAGACCTAAAAGCAGCCTGGGAGCACATCCCACCATCAGATCACAGTGCAGGGGAGTTAAATGGCTATTACACCACTGCCTGCTCTAGGGCTGGCAGCTGTGGGCTCGGGCACAGCTTCGAGCTTCCAAACCAAACATTAGCCCTAGAATTATAAGCCTGATGTAAAACAAAACATGTTTGGCACAAGATGTTCAGTTCTCCTTGCACAAGTGTCCCTGCATGCCCATCTGACCGCTCCTGCCTGGAGAGGGGGCTGCAGGCAGCACAGGAGCAGCTCCTGCATCTTGGGATGCCTCAAATACCAATTCCCTGGAGATACCACAGGTTCCCATGGACAGACAGAAAGGCTCCGAGCACACCGGTGACCAAGGAATATTCTGGGCACACAGTGGTGGAGCTCAGAGCAGGTGGAGATCGGGAATGTTCAATCTGTGTGAGATTTCATGGCCACGTTGAAGGGAGAAGGGTGCCCTGTGCTAAACCCATCCTGCAATGAAGTTCTGTGTGTGGATAATATTGCCAGGCAGCAACATTCTCTCTTTCTCTCAGAAAGAGAATTGGATTTCTAGAGATGGCCCTCTTCATTCTCCAAGTGGTCTAAGTCCAGCTGGGTCCATATGAGCATCTTGGTTTTGTATACCAAGAAATATCATTTCTATCTGAACATCTCTACATTGAGACACTGTCTTTGGACGCACACATAAGTCTGCTTTTGAAGAAATACACCACCTGTAAATTATTATGAAAACTGTGTATGAAATGCCAAAATTGCACCAAGTTGCAAGAATATTAGTTAATAGTCATCTGCTTCTTTGGACTCTTTTCTATTTGCAGACTCGGAAATGTGCTGGAAAGAACAAAGTACACATGGTCTGGACTTTCTTATCTGATATTAATCCCAGCACAACAGGGCTATAAAATGTTTTCATGAACATATATGTCTTCTGCAGAGAGCTTCATGGGATAATACTGCCGGGAGAGATGCAATGTAGGAAATACCCATCCACGATTTATAAATCCTATCCATCTCGGCATGTCTCGGGGAGTATTATCATGGCCCTGGAGAGCTACTGCAAATGCTACTCTTGCAGCTTGCATGGATAATTGTTTATAAAAGTCTTCCTTCCCTTCTGCTGTGCCTGGGAACGATTATATCCAGAAGGCATTTGTTGTGTCCGTCTTGTTTGGCTCCAGCAGCTCCCAGAGGTATCACACAGGGGATGCTCCAGTAAAGCCCTTACCTTCCTGTTGGGCATAAACAAGAGGATTCAGCTACGCTGCAGACTTTTTTCCCTGTGCTTTATCCAGTTTTCAGGCGGCAAATGACAGTCTGGGCTTTAATCACCCCGTGTGTGCACTGAAATGCACTGGGGCATTTGCTTCTGCAGTGTTTCTGTATCCTAGAGATTAAACCTCTCTGCTATTAGCAGATACTTGACCCAATAAATAAAATTAGATGCCATCATCTTCTCCCTCATTTTGCACCGCACCAATGGAGCAAATTGTTCCTGGGGCAGGTGATTCCCACCACCACAAGGGCAGCACCCTGTGTCCAACCCTGCTCTCCTGGAGTCCCTGGGGAAGCTCTGGGTGATCCAAATGTCCCAAGGAATCCATATCCTATGGGTTTGGGTTGGGGGGGAAGCCTCAGCTCCAGACACCGAGATCCAGCCGTGCCTGACGGAGCCAGGACACGCAGCACCCCAGCTGCCTCACACTGCCATAAATCGTAATCCTCATGGCACAGCCAAGTTGGAAACACATGAGAAAGCTTAAAGTGGCTTGTTTGAACACTGAAAAAGCAGGTGGTAGGCTCCGTTTGATCCCAAGTGAGAGACGGTGCTGGCACAGGGTCACTGGCCGGGACAGTGGGAACAAGGCGGGTCCACATGCAGGGATATGGCAGGTGAGCAGTGGGGCGTGCGAGGGTGACGTGGTCAGTGCCATGAGGGAAGGACAATGCCCTTGTCACTGTGCCCAGGATGGAGCAGGGCACCGTTGACCCTGTCACGGTGGGAGACACAGGCTGTGGCTGCAACCAGGCAAATATTGATGGCCAAGGCAGGAATATGGCAAAGGAAGCTGCGGGGAGCCCATCCTGAGACAGCCTGGCCACAGCGCCGGGGGCTGGGTCACCCCTGTGGGGACACCTGGGGCTGCCGCGAGCCTCAGTGGGTGACGCCAGCCATGGGTCCGACTTGGTCACTCACAGCAGGCCCTGAGGAGCAGGGACAGGAATGGGGACAAGGACGCAGATAGGGATGGGGATGAAGATGGCGACGGGGATGAGGACATGAATTGGGATGAGCATGGGAATGGGACGTGGATGAGGATGGGGGCTCCCCATGCCCCGGCGCCTGCAGACACCAACGTCCTGCCCAGGACCCGGGCGGTGGCCGAGGGCAGGTGCCGGCCCAGCTCCCCTGAGCCCATCGCACCTCACCCCGCCCCCGCCGGGACCGTGCGGGCCCCGAACCCGCGGCCCCGGGACCCTCCCGCCGCCATTTCGCGGCGCCGCCGGGCGCGGCCCCACCTGCCTCCCGCCCCTCCCCCGCCCGCCGCCGCGGCCCGCGCGCCCATTTCCGCCTGGCCGGGCGCCGCGCGCGCGCGGCCTCCCCGCCCCCCTTCCCTCCCCCCCCCGGCGCTCAGTCATTCACGGGCACGGGCAATAACGCGCTGTGACGTCAGCGGCGGCGCGCGGGCACCGCGCGGGGCTGCCGCGCGCGGGGGAGGGGGCGGGGCCGCGCCCCTGGGGGGGTCCGGGGGAGACCCCGCGGGAAAGGGCTGAGGGGAGACCCCCGCGTGGGGGGAAGGGCCTGAGGGGAAATGGCGGCAAAAGGCGGTGCCCAGGGGAGACCCCTGAGGAGAAATGGCTGAGGGGAGACCCCCGAGGCGAAGGCCGCTGAGGGGAGACCCCAGGGGAAAGCGTTGAGGAGGGGCCGCTGAGGGGAAACCCCTGAGAGGGGGCGGCTGAGGGTCACGGTTCTCATCCATGGGGCTCCATAGCCTCCTCTCTTGTGGCTCCCTTTCAGCCGCCTGTCACAACCTCCTTCCACCCCTCCATTTAAACACCTCCTCTACCTCCATCCATCCCGCGGAATGCGCCAGAAAAGGAGGCAGGAGGCTGCTGGCACAGGAGCGGGTGGTGGGGCCGTGTCAGCCATCACCCCTTGCACAGCGGCTCTGGGCCAGCCACAGTCCCCAGCGATCTGAATAAAGCTGTGAGATACCCTCGTGTGACTGACGGAGGGATCCCAAGGCTGAAATCTCAACAACATCAATAATTTTTCCTGAATACACAGAATCCATATTGAGACTCACATTGTTAGAGCTGCCCGAGCCCGGAGAGGGAGGGGAGGGCGATAAAAGGCATCATCGGGCTTTGCCTTCCCGTTCCTGTACCAAAGATAGAGAATATTATAAATTTAATAGATCTTCTTCATTATTCATAGCTTGCTTGTGGAAAAAAAAATCATAATAGCTTGGTGTGATATGTCAGGCATCTATAATTCATGGCGCTGAGATCACAGAGCCACCATACAGTGGGAGTTCACAGAGTGAGATGTTTGTAATTAATCTGTGAGAAGAAAAACAAAGGCAATAAACTAGGAAGGACAATAAATGTGGGACAGATCCTTCCACCCACACTGATGTGGGATAGAGTTTGGTCAGAAGCGTGAATAATCCTTGGCTAAAACCTGTAAAATTAGCCAGAAGTGGCTAGGAGATTTACAGTAAATAGTAAATTCATCACTGGCTGGTTCATTACAAGTCGGGCAGACTGTGCTGCAGTTTGGGTAACAAGGTGCTGAAAGCACAGTGGCCTGTGCTTAAGCTGAGCTTGGGTGAAAGTATGAGGAGACAAGAGCTCTCCCAGCCGGGTCTTGAGGCTGTGTAAGGCAGCACCCAGACCGTTCACTGGCAACCAGGGCACTCCCTCTGCCTTCCCCTTCCTGCAGGCTGGAAGATGCCGGCTCAGGGAAGGCTGGAAAATTTGGGATCCCCTTTGGAGCATTTGTGTGGACCTCGTTGATTTCAGCACGACTGGGGCACACGCTGAACTGCTTTGCTGAGCAGGGAAGTTTCTTGGGAGCAGAGCCCGAGAGAAGACCTGAACAAATTGTGCTGCTTGCCAAGATGCGCTGCAGTGATGGAACGAACTGAAGTCGCTTCCTAATTGGAAACAGTGAGCTGGAGTTCTCCAGAACCCCCTTCCTCTTCCTATTGTCTGTTTTCATCCCGGTGAAGCTAAAGCTGGTTGCTGTACAGCTTAAAAACTCCCTGGGGTTTCTCACAATAGGCCAACCATCTATGCTGCTTTTCAAGTGATGCAGGGAGATGTTGTAAAACTGCATGGCCAAACAAGGAGGAGGAGAAATTAATTTCTTCCAAAGTGGATGCTACAAGGAAAATGGAAAAAATAAATCCTGATCCTTCTGGGGTCGATCTATGGCTTTAACCAAAAAATGCTGGTGCCGAGTCCACCAGGCAAAGCCGTATGTCACAATTAAACTGTTTTAAACTGAGATAAAGAAGCCACAGGGTAGAGGGGCATCATGGTGAGGCAGGAGTGACTCCAAAAGGAAGCCCACGCCTTGCTCCCAGTGAGATGTGATAGTGCCAGTGCACGGATGCTGGGGGCCAGAGGCACTCATTGTTTTGTTTACTCATTCCTGACTCCCTCAAAAAATAATTGGTTTTCTTTGGTTGGTTGCTTGTTTGTTTGTTTGACTTTTCATTCTTTGGATTCAATTTCTCCTGCAATATGGCCTTAATTTACATTGAAAGGATGTATGTTTATTTATGCATTTTATTTATTTATTTATTTAAAATTCTCATTACTCCTAGGCTGCTGGCACTGTGAAAGGACAACGGAGACGAGGAACACCAGGTGTATCCTAAATCTCTGCTGTCTGTACAGCTCCCGTGCCAACCCTGACCTCTGCACATTCTGGATTGTTGCTGCTTTGGTGTATGTTTAGGGTGGTGCCTGTAAGGTTCCATATAGTGTTAACAGTGAAATGCTCGAAATTCTCCTCTTCAGAGTCCCCATGGCATTGTTGGTGCAATCCCAGCCGAGTTTGGGCTCTGCAAGTCTCAGCAATGCCCTCTGGTGACATGTCCCAAGACACGGCTGGCAGCACACAGGTCCTCTGCCAACCAGCTCACGGTCGGTGGAAAAATCACCCAGGAGGGCACTTTCCCCACTCCATAGGTCCTCAGGGAACAGTAAATAGAAACTGGGAATTTATCAGGTTCTCCAGCTTCTCGCCTCAGCCTGATAATCACTTTCTGCTGCATGAGTCCCAGCAGAATCCTGGTGTTTTCAGCATCTGGGAAATAGCTTCAGGGAACAGCTGAGCGTCCTGTGCTTCCTGCTGAAGCTGTGAGCCGTCAGGAAAAGGGCCCTGCAACCCATGGATTAGGTGCCCTGGTGAGCTGATCCAGTTATAGTGCAGCAGGACATACTGTAATGAATGATTTTGCCCTTAACTGGCTGTAACATCGCCTTCCAAAACGTGTGTGATTGTGCTAATCCGCCCCCAAGGAGCATTGCGAGGCTGGTTCATTGTTGTGGGTACGGCGCTGAGAGCTCCTGGCACAAAAGACAGTGCAAGTGCTAAACATTTTCCTCTTACTTTATTGACTTTGCCAAGGAGCCTCCTGTGGCAGAAAAGAACAGCCTGGTTACTTAAACCATATCCAACCACGGGACCAGGGCAGTGCTGCACTTCACTCTGCTGTTGTTTCTCCTGTGGTGTTTGTGTGGGAATAGTCTGTGAGGGAAATGACTCGAGAAATCCCTGTTATAAAAGGAAGAGTGGACAGATGGGTAGGAGAAGAAGACGGCTCTGTCATGACAATCTTCCTTCCTGTCTACAGCCCAGCAAACACAACACAAGCTTGGACTGAATTACCCCAAAACATCACATGTGAGCTTGCCCAGGATTTAGCAACTGGGATCCACAGATCACATCTAACAGCTGATGGCAAGAAGTACAGAGCAGCAGGCATGTTGCTCCAATCCAAACCCAGGGAATCCCATCTGCACCTATCCACCTGCCAGTCCAAACCCAAGGAATCCCATCTGCACTCATCCACCTCGCTTCACAGAAGGCACAGCCTCAAAATGTGCCTTTAAGCCTTAGTGAAAGGATATTCCAGGCTTTGACCTTAAATCCTTGGGAGAAGGCTACTCTCTGCTCTTTGGGCTGCCTGACACCTCTGTAGCTATAGTTGTCATCTTTGTCCCCATCTTCCCCTCACCTCAGTCCCAGTGGTAGGGGTGCTGCCTCCTGGCTCCTTTGACATGGCAATATGTATTGGAAGTTTTGATGGCAGCTAGAGCAGAAAATTCTCTTGGCTGCATCCAGGTGAGGGGAGAGACAACGCTTTCAAAAAACATCTTTTGAATGTTCACATTCCCCTTTAAAAATAAAGGAGCTAGGCAGGCAGAGAAAGCCAATCTGGGTGTATAAATAACCAGTAAATGGCAGGGTGTTCACCCTTCCCACACTGGATTACCTAAGGCATCGCATCACCCGCTACAAGCTCAAGATGAGGGAGCTGGCAGCAGAGCAGTGCCGTGCCTGATAACCGGAACAGCCCACAGGATTGCCAGCAGCCATTCATGCTCCAAACGTAAACAAGGCAGAGCCACCTCCTCACCACTTCCAGTGCAGCCACCCCGCATCCCAGGGGGCTGGAACAGCCCAGGGCGTGAGATTAGGCAGGCCAGATCAAGGAGCAGCAGGCGTGTGGCGGAGGGGCATTATGGAAACGTAATACCGAAATAGTCCAGGCTTCCATGTTTTCTCAGAATCAGGTACACAAAGAGCGCAGGGGTCCTCTCCCATACTCAGGCAGTGCAGGAGAGGCTGTGGCGGGCGCTTTGAATCCTGGCTTGGCCTCCTGTAGCGTCACAGGATGCAGAGCTCATGCCGTCCCTCGCTTGTTGGGGCTCCTGCCACACACCTGCCCTCAGAGCTCAAGATTTCCCCCAGTGCCTGCCTTCCCAGCAGGAGAAGAGCAAGCAAATGGCCACAGTAAGTACCAGTCATCATGGCACCTTCCACTCAGGGATCTCAAAGCACTTGGCAAAACCTAACCCACCACTGTGCCTTCTGTCTGCCCAGTGAGGCCAGTGAGCAGTCTACGTGTCGTGTAGTGGGTGAGCAAGACCCAGGATGAGCGACGACGCCCGTGTGGTGACACGGCTGAGACAGCAAACAGCACAGCAACCAAAGCCTCAGCAGCATCTGCTTATGATCACTGATCATTTTGAGCTGGCCTCTGCCTGCAGATCTGTTGCCAGCTTTTGGTGCTGTGATTCTCTAAATAGAAATCAGATGAAGTCAAGTAAACGTTTTTTGTACCTGTCTCCTTCCTGCTTAGGACTCATATCCAAACTTCTCATTTTAACCTTGTCTTTATGGTCTGTTGAAATCAAAACGCTCGTGCGAACAGCCTGAAACGCTGGGGATTTTCAGCTCAGATCTGAACTTGAAGCTGTTCTCCCAGGCTGTGCAGCGCTTGCTATTTTTAGCTCCATGTCAAAAAGTTAAAGCAGCACATGGCAAGATGTTATGACTCTTAAAATTACTGTAAGAATGTTCCAGGGAATGGTACCAATTCATCAAAAGTAAGTTCATTGCGTGAGATAACTTGGCGACCTTTGATGCTGTACTGAGTTTGTGGGTCATTGGCTATTAATGTTGCTGCAATTTGTTGAGCAATAACCCAGTGATTACGGAAAGGGAAGTAGCTATTAATATGGTAAAAGGCACACCTAAGTGAGGATGTTTACTCCTGTAGGCTGAGGGAGGGGAGGGCTAGACACCCTTCATGATGTTTCTATAGCTCTTTTTTTTGATACTAAAGATAAGGACTTATTCTCCCTTCCCCCAAGACCAGCAGAGTGATGCAGCTGGAAAACAGTGCCCTGGCATTTGAAGTGAAGGAAGTGAAGGCAGACCACAGGCAAAATGAAACCTCTTCATTGGCCATGATGCCAAGGCAGTCTGCTCTCAACACACACAGAGGCTGCAGGATGACCTCTCTTTAACACCCACATTGTGTCAGGTCTGATCCCTGCTTCTAAAGCCCTCACAGGAGTGTCTTGGAAGAAGTCCTTGGTGGTTTTGTGCCCTAGTGTGACAGTTGCCCCAGGAAGCTGAGGATGAGGGATCTCTCTCTGCCTGACACCTTGTCTCACTCACCAGTCATTTCCCCACGCAGGGGTGTCTGTAAGCCCCATTTACATGCTTGATTATCACCAGTGGGGTTTCTGCAAGTCAGCTCAGCCTCCTGGTTTTGACACTGGGATACCCCAGGTTAGACCAGTGATGCTGTTGAGATGAGCAGGAGCATCTTGCACATCAGGAAAGGGCAGGCTATTGTTCCCAGCAAGAAGACAAAAGAGAGGAAATTTTCCTATGGGGCAATGGATGGGAAGAAGAATTAAAGGCCAGAAGCATCTTCCACACGTAGTATGCACCAAACAGAAATGTGCACTCTGCAATGAGATTCTCACCCATCCACACTTATGGATACTGAGCAAAGGTAACCAGCCACATTCTGGTGGACTGTACTTTGTTGTGCTTCATTTCTGCAGGAAGGTCATCTGTTCCACCTGTGAAAACTGCTGGAACAAGACCCAAAGTCTGCAAAACAAGCAACCTGGTTGGGGAAGCACTGCAAAACACAAAGATCAGGATATCAGTGAAGAAAGCAGAGGGGTTTTTGTGGCTCAGCTACAAGAGTGATGGGGAGGAAAGAGCCACAGCTCTTCCCTACAGAGGGGGAGCTCAGGCATTTACTGTTGTGGGTTGCTCATAAACCCCACCAGTCTCGGGCTTGTTACAAACTTGTAGTGTTACCAAACACTCCCTTATCAGCAGGATGGGCTGATTTATAGTACCACATACAGTTACAGCTTAATAATAACAATAAGGATGGTTCTCAGGCATTCCAGCACACTACACCCACATCACCTTCTTGCCTTTGCTAAATTTGCTTCTGATTTACTGTCGCATAAATGAGGTGAAAATCAGTCACCTCAGTTTCAAAGAGAGAAAAAATGGGAAGGCAGTGCCCAAAAGTGGCCTGGGTTTCTCTCTGCCTGCATTCAGAAGCATCTGTTTTGGAGCACCCATGGTTAAGTGAGCTGTGAGTACAACTGTCCTCTCAGCTTTGTTGATAAATACTGAACTCCTGGCATTCCATCTGAATATGGAATGTGAAGCTCCGTTGGTGTAAAGCTCCTCAGTTTATTTTGTGCTGTGTATTTGTTCAGGTTTCTGGGACTATTCCCTGCAGGAACACCCTTCTGCTCTTAATCTCATCTCTCACAACACACTGCATGGTTTCTTCAGTCCTTAGCTCCTCAGCACTTTCCTTCCAAGATGTTGAACCTCAGCCATATTCTTCAGGTTTAGTTCACAGGAGAGCTGAGCCCTCATGGATTGCTCCCAGCCAGGCTCCTAATTAGCCATCCTTGGCTATATTTTCACCTAGTTTGGCCACATGCTCCTGAGAAACCCACAGGGTTTGAGAGCCCGTGGCCCTGAGCATTAGAGCAGTCACTGCATCTGCTTCTCCCATCCTCCTTGCAGGGCTTCCTCCACCTCCTGGGACTGATATGGAGAAATCCAATTAAACATTTATAGCTCTGTAACCTCTTGACGTGTTTGTGGGGCAGCTTCCCACGTCTGACCTACACAGAGCATGACTGGGCTGTGTTTTCTCTGTCACCTTGTCTTGACCCCCAGCCTACACACTCTCCAGCAGACCTGTCCCACACCGGTAAAACAAGCCTCTAAGAGGCTTAGGGCAGGAGCCAGAGCTGCGTGGGCAGACATTAAGTGACTTAGGGCTCTCAGCAGCCTGAAGTCAGCTCCATGTGCTTCATCTTTCTGTGGGAATGGGGTTTCAGATAGTCCCCAGCATTAGTGATCCCTGGTGCAGGCAGCCTGTGCTTTGGTGCTCCCACAAAGCCCACCCTGGGGAACAGGGGCTTCTAAAGCCCATGATGGGTTGGTTGGGTGAACTGCAAGTTTCTCATGGAGTGTCCCACCAAAGCTGCTAGGTGGGGAATTTCAGGGGAAGGGAAAGGGACAGTGCCCTGCCTTATGGGTTGCTGTTCCACCTCAAGATGCCTCTGTTCTCCCCTGCTGGCATTAGTGTGGGGAGCTCTTTCCCCCCCAACCAGCAGTATGGCTGGAGAAGGAAATCTAGATGTGCTGGTAAACATTTTGAAGACAGAAAATAAATCCATCCATCTCTGTAAGAAATGCTGCCCCCAAGAGAAATTTCTTATCATAGGCAAGGCTAAGTGCACAGGCACAAGCGAATTCACCACCAGCATTGATTATTTCATTATAAATTGCTCACTTGCTTTTTGCATTTGCTTCTGAACAGGAATGAAACACTGGCTACTGAAAATAACAGCAGCTAATACACAACCAAAAACCTGACTTGCATAAGAAAACACTGGATTTTCCACAGGGGCTTTCCCACTCTTTAAGCTCCTTTAAACTTTAAAGTATGAGCTCCATTAAGATTATAAAAATGTACTGCCTTAGCTGCTGTTTTTTTTACTGCGCCGAAAGGAAGACAACTGCTCAGAGGCTGAGTGAGAAGAGTGATCTCAGTATTAGCAAACAGTCCTGCACTGACAGTGATGATTGATGGCAGATGAGGATGTAAATGGAGAAATCAGGGACTTTCCGAACTGTAAAACAGGGAGAGGAAACCAGTCTGCTGTACCAGGGCTACAGCTATATAAGTCAGGTGCCTTAGGATACCCAGCAAAGCCTCCTCAGTGCTGACTGAAGTCATGCATGGCTTCCTCCATGTTTTGGGGGTAGTTGTTTAGTGGAAAATACTGCAAAGGATCATTTCCCACATCGTCTGCACAAAGTATGCATCTCTGTACCTATGTGGCCAGAGACCACTAGATATGAACTTTTCTCAGTGTGAGCCTCATCGGTTTCTTGAGGTCTTCTCTGGTCCGAATGGGAAATTTGTATCGTTTGTCCCATTAGTATATTTAATTTTATTTAATTTTATTGTGTCCTGAGCTGATGGTAAATGGAAGAAAATAAGTTATGTAAGATTGTGACTAACAGCAACCTTTGCACTAAAGCCAAGCCAGGCCACTCTAATGGTGCAGAAAAAGTGCTCCTTCCGAGTCAGGGCATTTTGCAGTTTGCTGTTCCAAGGCCTCTTCCCCATGGATCAGCCGTGTGCAATGGCTTACAGCACAACTGCTGTGGGGCTGGATTTACCCCGTCTCCTCTGTTTGTAGGAGAGATTCATCTTTGGAAATGCTGACTCCTGGATGCCATTAGAGGAGTACTGCCCACAATGGCATTTCTCCATGGTTCCTCCTAACCTTTGGTTTTCTGGGTGATGTCAAATGGCAGGAGTGACTTTTTATGGTTGCCTGTATTTGTACAGGCAAGTGTAAGGATGGGCAGGTAGATGGGAAAAACCCCGTGTCTCATTCTGTAGTGAGGAGGAAAACAGCTCCATGGA
Source organism: Chamaea fasciata (assembly GCF_029207755.1). Lineage (NCBI taxonomy): Eukaryota > Metazoa > Chordata > Aves > Passeriformes > Sylviidae > Chamaea > Chamaea fasciata. The sequence goes on along the minus strand of NW_027094096.1, from coordinate 20,428,895 downwards.
AAAAAAGAAAGTAGGAGATATAAAGGTAAATATTTCCTTTGTCCCTAAGGCACAGTCAAGAAAAGGCATCATCATTTTGCTCAGACACTTGTATAACCTCATGTTTCCCACAAAACATATTTCCCTGAGATCAGTTTGCACGTACCAGGTTTTGCCCATGAATACTCATGAGACACAAATCAGTCCTTTAATCCATGATTAGAATGTCACCCCACGCTCTGTGGTTGCATCATGATTTGGTGTTACTGTTGAATGGATGCTGTGCTATTTAATTGTTTTTTGCTTAGTGATCTGTTGGCTCTGTTAATATTTAATTCTCTTTTCCCATCCCTCTTTCTACCCCCAAAAGGCTTGAAGAATAGGAAAACATCTTTCATTTTCTCTGGCTTCATGTGTTATTGTAAGGAAATACCTATTCATGATCTCCTTTAGGTGATAATGATGATATACAGTCATAATGCTGGAATTCTTAAGTGGTTGCCAATGTTGTGTTATAGCTGAGAAAAGAAAAAAAATTGACCTGATTTGAAATGAAGCAGGTTAGTATGCAGGTTAGTGTGCTTATTTGCCTTTTCCAGTGGCTTGGATAATGAACAAATTGTCATCTTGGCATATCCTCTGCCAGATTTTGAGCCGAGAGCTGCACATGAGCCTGAGTGACAGCAAACCACACACCGCCCAGTGCCTTGTGTGCTTTGCAGGGGTGAATTCATGAGGACAAATTAGATCTTTGATTTATCCTTTAAACAAAAAGAAAGGAAAACAGTAACATTAATTTAAACGAGCTCTAGCTGAATTGCATTTTTTGTAGTGATCAATATTCTGGGCATTGTAAGCAGCAGCTTTACATAATAAATAGCTGCATTATGTAATGCTAGTTAAATTTAGAAATGGTTATTTTATTACCTTTAGCGCACATAAAATCGAGAGTGATAGAGCTGGAGCCCAGGAGCTGTCTGAGGATGCAGAGAACAGCTGGGTCTGGCTGTGCACAGCAAAAATAAACCCCATAAAGCCTCACAGCTCAGGCTGGATGCTCTGGGTCAACATCAAGCATTCCGGGGGGGGTGGAGTGGCAGGGGCAGGCCCTGCTCTGAAACACGGCACACCCAGGAGCAAAACATCTCTGCACAATAAAGATGGAAGATTTATTATGAAGGAATGAAATGTGCCACTTTTGTTCTCCCTTGTGTCCCCATAAAGCCTTTGTTTGACAGGCTCGTTTGGGCTCTGGGTAGCTACAGTCCCTTCCATGAGGCTGCTGGCTGCTTTGAGACCAGTTGTGTGCAGACTATAGATCAATTATCTCTCTGCTAGGGATAAACAGTGTTTCCCTTTTTCCTCTTCAGCAGCATTTGCTATTATCCCGGAGCATAGGAGCCCTTTCTTTTCCTTCCCAGCCACACACACACACACACCACACACACACACACACACACACTGGTTACTGGAGGGAGGGAGCAAAAGAATTCAAGTTTGTTGCATTAATCTTCATATCCTGATCCTCTTGCAGCCTGCTGCTGCCCATTTACAACAGGCTGGAGGGATGAACCCTTTTGTTATAATTATGAGATATCTCAATCCAATAAACGCCCTGAAATGAGAGCCTCTGGAAATGGGAGTTTGGAAAATTACAGCTGAAGAAGGAAAGTCCCGTTGTGAAATCTTTAGCTAAGCAGGAACACTCTTGTTTGGCTGTTTCATAACACACAGGGAGCTCCAGTGTGGGAAACGAGGGGACTTTAATTAGTACATCAGAGCTGAGATGTTCCTTCTGCTCGCTGGGGCTGGCACCCAGTTATCAGGGGCGGGGGCGCTCTCAGAGAAGGCTGGAGCTGGAGCCAAACTGCTGTTATAGTTAAGTGCTCTCTGCACTGCTCTCTGCATTGCAATTAGAGGGCTCTGAACTAAAAGTTAATCTAAACCACTGTCAAACTTAAGTAAAATTCAGATCTAGGTCATAGTTCTACAAGGAGAGCCTGTAGGTTCTTAATGGACTGAACCAAAATCCTTTCAAAGGATTTCAAAGAGCGTCTGGAGATGCTTTTTTAAAGATACAGATCTTGACAGATATCAGGAATATCTCTAATAATTACATGTACTTGATTTTTATCAACTACTGTCTACAACTTTAGTATAAACAAGAGTCCTGCCCAACATCTGTTGTGCATGGAAGTTTCCAGACTACTGAGTAGCGTGTAGCTACTTCAGAGAAATCATTAAAAGTTATGTAGCTGAGCTGGTGTGAGAGACAAAGAGTTAAAGCTAAATCCCATTTGGAAGTAAACTTTGTGAAAACAGTGAATTTTCTCAAAGGCTAACTGCTCTTGATTTGCTAGGATGTTCCCAGACCTGATTTCAATTAAAGAGAAATCCTCAGGCATTTCTGCAGTTCGGTGGTGTCCTTTATTCCACATGGTTATATATTGAGTAATAAACAAAACAAACAAAGATTGTATTCTGCGATGAACTGCATACATCCTGTGCAATCTTGGAGAAATCAATAGGTCAAGGTCTGGCCTTGGATTGCCTCAGTATTGGTTGTCAATAATTCCCCCAGCTTCAGTGGAGTTTACATTGTAAGTGAAAAATGAATGTAGAGATGCAAAGCTGTCTGTATATTCCCCTAAAACAAAGAGAGGAAAAAATAATACTGTAGACTACACTCCTTTATACTGACGCAGAAATAAATAGGTAGCCAACATTGTAAACTCTGATTTATTTGCTAGGCCTCCTGAAATCGTGAGAGTACATTTTGAGGAAAGCATTCAGCCAAGCTTTGGGGTTTCTTTCTTTGCTTTCTGTTGTTGCATCCCTAGCTCCTGGCTCTCTCTGGGGTCTGCAGTTCACGAGGACCAAGACCTTGTTTGTACAGTGAGGGTCATGTAACAGCACAACAGCACACAGTGGGTCTTCAAATAGTAGTGATGATGATGGTAATACTACTACTACTAATAATAATAATAGCAACAAATAAATTATTGTTAAAAATTTGGGGGTTTTGCAAGTGCTGACTTACAATTGCCTTTCAACCTGCTCCTGGTAATGTTTTACTAAGTGTCTGTTTTCCTCCACAGCAAGTGGCACTGATGAGTGGCAAGGCTGAGCTGGGCACTGGGAACATGACTTGAGGTTTTTTTTCTCCCATTTGCCTCCTGCCCCACAAGCCCTGGGGCCAGTGGTTGCACTGGGCCAGTCCTGGTGGGGCTCAGTGCTGAGCTCTTTGAATGTGGATGCAGAGCAGCTTTCGAGGTTACACGACTGGGCTTTGCCTCGTGCTCACAGCAGAAAGGTTCACACACAGTTTGTGCTGGAAGGGGGTGCATTGTGTTATATCTGTTAATTAAAAGAAAAGGAAAGTGGGACAGGGGCCTTTGTCATCCTGTGAGGCCAAAGGGATAAGACCTACCCGTGATCCCCTGCATTGGAAGAGGGAGGAGGCAGAGGGTGGTGGTAAAAGCACCTCAGACAAGGCTGAGGCCCCTGTGACAGAATGAACAAACAGCCTCAAGGTGCCGGGGCTGTGGCACTGATCATCCTGCTGCCCAAGGGTGAACAGGCAGCCTTATTCCTCTGGCTTTCCACTAACCTACAGTGAGAAAATACTCAGATTGGAGACATTTTAATGTCTCCCTCTACTCCTGGTGTAACTGATCCTTGTTTTTAAATAGATGGTATTTTCATTCCCATTTAAGCCAGCATAAATCAGGAGCTCATCTAGGCAAGGTCACCTGGGCCTGTTGAAGCCTGTGGAAATGCACTCCCAGAAGATCACAATCAGGCCTTGTGCTCGCAGAAAACACTCAGTGCGCTGGGAGAGCAAAACCATGCTCTGGAGACATAAATATCATGACTTAGCTTTTGACATGGGATCTTCCTTCAGGCCTCCCATGCTCTGTTACAGCCTGGCCAGAGTTTGCCCAGAGTGTGCATGAGGCTCTGTATGCCATTTAATCCTCCCCACATACATCTTCCCAAGTCTTCATTTGTATGCACACATTTGTATCCCTCACTCTGGCCATAAAGCCTACGGGATTTTAAATTGAACTGAAGTCCCAAATGCTTTAAAAGAATTAATGTTGCATAATTGTATGGGTTTGCCTGAAAACAAACAATGATGTATGGCTAAAATACTCTCCCAGGAAGATGACTCAGATCCTTCCTTGTGACTTAGACCGTACTGGGCTGCTGATGGTGCAATTTGTAATCTCTGCTCTAGATGCAGGACAAGGGAAGCCAAACACACGAGTAATGCATGGAGCAAGGGGCATAAGATCAGAAATCATGAGTTACTTGGAGCTTTTGGAGACACTCAGTGCTTTCATTTGTTCTAAATCAAGGTAGGATTGGAGACTATGGAGAAGAAAACCAAGCCCCTGATGAGTTTTACACCACACCGTCCCTTCTGTGGGTGGGGGCGTGCAGCTGGTTTTGTGCCAGTTGGCAGAGCAGCCTTGTGCCCGGTGGCTCCCATCTGTGGGGGCCAACCTGTGGACAGCACAAGACACAGAGTGGGGTACCTGGATCTGGGGTGCATGGGTGAGTTTCCTACCCCAGGATGCCCTGCAGTGATGCAGCTTCACAAAATGCTGCTGCTTTGAATGGGCAGGTTTGGGTGTTTTGCAATCCAGACGGTTGCAGGCAGGTCCCTCGTGTCTGGGTGTCTCATTGCCAAGTGCTGAGCAGATGATCCTGGCACCTGGGCTGCTTTGTCTGTACGCTACAAATGTTCTCGCCAGCAAGTCAGGAGTTCATGTGGGTTTTGCTGTCACTGTTCTCACTTTGAACATCTTTGCATACATTGTTTTCTATAAACGTTCTTTATATCCCAAGGACACAATCTGACTGTTGGTAATTAAGTCAGTTTTTCAACCAGAACTCAAAAAGATTTATGAAAGCTTTAGTTTGTGGATGTGACAGTCAACCAGTGCTTAAATGTCCTTCAGCCAGTGTGGCCAGGCCCAAGGAGTCCTAAACAAGTGTTAATAAATGTGTTTCTAAAGATCTACATTAGTTTGGTACATACATAAACCAGTTGGCAGAAGTGGCTTTGCAGATATGGAGATTTTGCCGTTTTTGTGCCGTTTGCAGATTTGGGGATTTCCGTTCTGAGCTCACACTGAACCCGTGGCTGCCACTCTGTGCGAGCTGGTGTTCTCAGGATGGTGGCCTCAAGTGGATTGATGCCTTTCTTTGTGTCATTGCCAGCTGGGCTGGGACAGCTCAGGGTCTGTAGCTCCCTGTTAGCACTGGAAGTGCGGGGCACACTCCAGTGTAACTTGATGTCCTTGCAGCTTCTCAGCCCTGCCAGCACCCTCCACCCTTCCTTTCCTAAACCAAAAATATCAGGTATGGAGTTACTCTTGTGGAGCAGACTCAAGGGACACGTCTGCTTTCCATTCCAAGCAAAGCACAGCACAGCACAGCAGTCTAATACCGTCCGTTTGCAATGAAAGAATATTAAAAATAGAAAAAAGAAAAGGAATAAAAAAGGTTGACTTCATGGCAGAGAATAAAATAAGAAACTTTTTTCTGCAGGCAGAGCCAAGCATGATCAGGGAACATATCAATTCATAACAGCTGTGGGCAGCTATTTCTGTCCCAGACTTCACTAGTTTAATGGCAGAAGCCTGGTGAAAGTTAACAGATCTGTGTCCAGCAAGGTTAATTCCGAGGTTACCAGATTATGATGCAAAGAAAATCAGCTGGTGTTTTTCTGTCTCGCTATGAATAGCGCAGTTGCTTTATTGACTGCCGGAAGGGTAGTCAGCTCTTCTCAGTCTGTGGTTTCCCACTGTGGAGGGAGGAACCTGTGAAAAATTGGTTTCCTTTCCAAACATACCCTTCTGCCTTTCTCATTCAGTGCCTACGTAACCAGAATGCTGAAGGGGTGGCTGCTAATATCATAACTGCTTGTGATTGTGTTTTGCAAGAGTCACTCTTTTCTGTAAGCCAAATGAATAAGTTTTGTTCCCTTTAAATTTTTTGAGAGATAATAAAAAACAAGAGTTGTCAAAATCCTTTCAGGCAACATTTCTGCAAAAATGCTTGTGATTTTCTCTTCCACCATGTCACATCTCCTGTTCCAAAATGATTTGCATGGCCCTTCCACCCTGTAGCATCAATAGCTGTGGCAGCAGGAGACCACCATGCTTTTTCCAGCAGATTTCCAGTCTGAACACACCCAGCAGCCTAAAAGAGGAGGAAAAAAGACATTCAATGAGGAGATTCACAAACAGCTCCGTGGGGAGGTGGTGGCAGAGAGAGAATGTCTTGACTCCTGTTTGCAGCTCTCTGTCCAGTCTGGGGAGGCTGTAGCCAGTTCGTGCTGCTCAATTTTGACATACACCGTGAAAATGGTTTCGTTTCCTGACTGTACACATGTAATTTACAGAGATCTATTGGCTATGGTGGTTTAGAAGTGAAATGCAAAACTTTCCACCTCACCTTAGACAGATCAATCTAGAATTGAGGTAACCATATAGTTTCATAATGTGCTTTGAGAAACTGGGTAAGGTGCCTGAAGAAGAGCAAAATACTATTGTTAAGTTCTATTAACAGAGCTGATAAGTTTGAAACCCTGCTGATTAAATACTTCAATCAAAATATGTCCAAAATTATGTGTTCCCCAAAGATTAACCAGGTTTAAAAAAAAAAAAAAACAAAACAAAACCACAACAGTGGCCTCACCTCGAGTCCTGTGTGCAGTTTTGGGTGGCACAATATAAGAAAGATTATAAAGCTATTAGTGATCATCCAAAGGAGGGACACGAGGATGGTGAAGTGTCTGGAGGGGAAGCCATAAAAGCAGCTGAGGTCACTTGGTCTGTTCAGCTGGAGAAGAGGAGAATGAGGTAAGTCAGATCTCATCAGGGTCTGCAGGTTCTTCATGAGGGGAAGTGGAGGGTGACCAGGGGCACGACCTGAAGGAGTGGCCTGAAATTGTGTCAGGGAAGGTTTAGGCTGGATATTAGGAGGAGGTTTTTCACCTAGAGGGTGGTTGGGCAGTGCAGGCTCCCAGGGATGTGGTCACAGCCCCAAGCCTGACAGAGTTCAAGAAGCATTTGGACAAGGCTCTCAGGCACATAGTGTGGTTCCTGGGGTGTCCTGTCCAGGGCCAGAAGTTGGGCTCTGTGATCCTTGAGGGTCCCTTCCAACTCAGCATTTTATACGATTCTATGGTATTTTTCACTCTGGAATGGCTTTCCAGTTTTCTTGTTTATTATATATTATAATAACAGAAAATAAAGGAGTCTCAATAAAAATGAAATGAAGGGTCTTCCTTTTAGTTTTGAGGAGAGTTCCAGCCATTCTCTTCTGAATCAAAATGAAGCCAGACTGGAAGATGTCAAATTCTGCAGTGAGCCGGAAGGTGCAGCCCCAGCAGCCCAGTTCTGCAGTACCAGTTTGCTCTGGGGCTTCCCTGAGGATCTGCTTCATTGCTCATGCTCCAGAGAGAGAAGGTGCCCCAGTCTTGCATTCACAGGGCAAGTCTGATCCCAGCTGCCTTCTGGTTTCTACAAGGAATATGAAGACTAGGTCATAAACTTAAAATAATGTTCTTTGATTCTCTCAGGCTATATTTAAACCGCCTGGAGGATTCATGTTGCAGCCTGCTCCAGCAGGATCTCGGTCACCTAAGTCCTGGGGGAAGGGAATTTTGTTATTCCTGGTTTTGGCAGTGGTGTGCAGTCAAGCCTGTGACCCAAACCTGCATGTTCAGGACCCACACTGCTCCCTGTGCCTGAAATATCACCTGGAAATATCACTGTGAGTTGTCATCTGTATTTGGGGAAGAGGAAGGAGAGATCCCTGAGTCTCCTGCCTTCACATGACTCAAGACAGGGAGCAGGGGAGATCATTTCTAGAGCTTTTTTCCTCTGATCATACAGTCTCAGTACTCCAGCTGTCACTGGTTAATCAGCATCTTCCCCAGAGCAGAACAAGGATCTGACTCATGACTCAGAGCCACATCCCCACGCCTGGCCTCCTCCAAGGGGAATGCTGCCCTCTCCATGGGGATGGTAATTCCAAAAGCATGAAAATAGCAGGGGTTTAGGGTTGCTGGCCTTAAAACAGACCTTCAAAAATAGTTTCCTCAGATGTTACCTTGAGCAGTTTCTATGTATATTCTTGCCAACAAGCTCTTGTTAGAATATTTGTGGAAAATAAACTCTGGCGAGCCATGAGCAGAGCCAGGCAGATTTTAAGACAAGCAAATATTTGTGGGAAGGTTTGTGTCTGTTTGCACTGTCCACCCAACACTATCATTTGGCATTTTCCATGAGGACGTAACTTTGCTGAGGTACCTTTTGATCAGAGGAGAGATCAATGACCATGTATCCATTTCCATGTTTTTCAGCTGCGAGGCACCAGTGGAAAGGTCAGTATTTCCTCCAAGAAGAATTTGGTTTTGGCTCAGAACTTTACTTGAGGAGTTAACATTTCTGAAGGCATGACCTCAAAACCACAAATAGAAAGAAAAATAACGTAAGATAGATGAGCACAAAGTTTTGGAAGCCCTAATGAGTGAAAAACAAATTTCAGCATGTTTTGTAACCATCTTCTGGGGTTAGTGAAAAAGGACATTTTAATGAAACTGCACTCTAAAGCCCACAGAAATTTGCTTGGTAAATCACAAACACACAACTGAACATGGGATGAAGGCTAGGTCTGTAGTCCTCCAGCTCTGAAAACCCTTCCCAAACGCAGGAGCAGGAAAGCTGGTGTTGGCCACTAGCTAGGCCTGGCTGCTGGACTCCAGCAGGACTCATTCCCCTGAGCAACTCGGGAAGCCTTGAAGCCCAGCACTATTTTTCTCACTGAAAATCACCCAAAGAATAAGAAAATTTCTGCCAAATCAACACGCTTGGTTTGTGAAAAGACATTTAAGTGCACAACTGACTTCATCTCTAGGTTAACACCCCTGTCCTGCCAGCCTCCCTTATGGCAGCACTGGTGCTCGGTTAATGGTTGGACTCAATGATCTTAAAAGTATTTTCCAACCTCAAGGAGCTTTATTTCGGGGCAGCGGAGTCGAATGGTCCCAGTGACCACGGTGTCAACAGGGATACAAAAACTTTGTGAAAATCTGTCTTGAAGAGAGCAGAATGTAACAGCCAGCATTCTGCTTTCCTCACATGCAATACCTTGCTGAAGTGGAGTTGTTCATCCCCTTCCCTCCTCCTGATTCTGTCTTTCTATCCCTTGCTTTTCAGACCTTTTCCTCCATCTGTTGTCCTCCTGCTCTCGTGAGGTTTCATTCTGAGCTGGCATCCTTTTGTTATTTCTCACAAATACACTGTGCTAAAGGATGTTATTTGTCTGTATGCAAATAAAAGGATGGAAGAAACCAAAATTAGATCAGTAATTCCACATGTGTAAAATGCCGTGCAAACACTGCCAAGCTTTTCCAAGTCAGAAAAGGGAAAAGTCAAGCAGCTGTGAAAATCAGGCCTGATTTTCACAAGCCTCCAGTAGACATATCCAAGCATGGGAATCTCTAAACCTGCATGAGGAGCTTTGAGTTATTGATTTCATTGTCTCATGAGAAGGACTTAGAACTCAAGAGAGATGCTGCTTCTCTTTGTAGCGCTATGATGGAAGAAAGGATAATAATTTCAAAAAACATCTCTCATGACACATCCTGGCTCCTGTTTCTGTACCTCTTATAGGAAGGCAGTCAGAGTTGAATAAAGCAGATGGAAAAGTGGGAGATGGCTGTGCAATACCAACCGAGATGGAGCAAAAACAGAGGGCATCATCCATAATGCTTTAGGTCAAGTGTCCCCACATCCCACCCTGACTGATAAAGGGATCACTGCTGGGTGGTGGTGTTTTACTGTAGTAAAAAACTATTTAATAGCTGGGTACTTAAATGATTTTGGTGTGAATTGGAATGTTATGACTGGAAACAGGATCACGAAGTGCTGTATCAGACTGGAAGGAGCAGAGTGTCAGGGGGATCTGTGTTAGATCCAGTTTCAAGATAACACCTGTGTTAATGGGGAGCAACCCTCCATGAATGATTTCAGCAGATGTTCCCGAATTCAAGGAGCAATGAGCAACACAACTACTTGGCAATTAGGGCGTCAAAAATTTGCTTAAGGAAAAAAAAGAAGTGAGAAACCTCATCTCCTTGCCTGCGAGCATGCCGTGGTTTGCATGAGCAGTGCTGTGCACGCTGTGCTCAGGGCTGATGGGGCTTGTGGTATCCAGTTGCACTTGGGTGAAAGCGAGGGGAGACACAAAAATAGCTCTGCAGCCCACACCTCACCCACGGGAAAGCACAAGTCACCCAGGAGCAGTTGCTTGCTGGAGCAGCAGCTGCTGGAGCAGCATTCTCTGCAGCTGCAGCCCGCCGGGGTGCTCCAGGGTGAAGCTGTGCCTGGGGACAAGGATCACGCTCTCAGTTGCATCTCAACCTTCATGCAGCAGAGGATCTGCTTTACCCCATGCAGCCATGCTGAGAGCTGGCTGCTGTTGCCTACCCCAGAGCCATCTCCCAAGCAAGCTCAGTGTATAGGATATTAACCCCACATGCTCCCTGCTCCAGTTTGGCCAAATCAGCCTCAAGAGAGGCAATGTGAGATAAACCATACACTTTTTTCCAGGTCGTGTGCTGTCCTTTTTACCCCTGTGGTTTCTCATGGAGTTTCCAAGCAGAAGTCTTGTCTGGAGGCTGTCGCCTTACTCTCAGGCCAAGTTTCTGGTGCTGTGGTTGTCTTCTCTATCACTTTGGACCCTCAGGGGAGTTTTTGCAAGGAGAAAAGATAATGCTGAGCAACAACCATTCAAGTTTCTTCATCCTGCATATGAAACCTCAACAAAGGCTGAAATTTGTTTGCAGCGTAGGTTGAGCTTGCTCTCCTAACCCCCAAACTTCAGTCCCCAAAGGTACCATCTCTCTGGCCATAGTCCCTTGTCCAGGTATTGACCGTGGGCAAACCCCCTTTAAGTTGCATGTGTAGCTAGACGTGGTTAGGAAAGGGATGGTGTCACAAGCATCTGACCCCCAGGACCAAATTCAGTGGCCTGGCAATGAACCAAGATTTGTTTGTCTTTGGAAGCAAATCCCATGTCCTCAGAAGTTGCCCAGTTTTGTGGTTTCTCTCCAGTGATCCTCGATGTCTCCAAGGATGCTATCCCAGGGCTGTCATTCACCCAGTGCCACGTTCCCACCATTGTCCCATTCTCCGTGCCATGGTCCCTGCTTGCCAAAAGGAGATAGCTTTGGGTTACCCCAGCTCCGTTGCTCCTTGTGTAAGCACTATGGATATTTTTGACTGTCCTTTTCAATTCCAGCTGATGTCGGTGCCACAGGCAGCTCTCTTAGTAGATTGCTTTTGTGATTTATGCGGATCCAGAAGAGTCCAAGGATCATTTATCTTCAAGCCAGGAGAGAGATGAAAGAGTCATGGTAGTAAAATTTCCTGCAGAGCTAGATCTGAGCATCAAAGAGGGGAAAATGTCATTGTTTTACTGAGACATGACAATGTGAGGCAGGTTTTAATGCTAGGGGATTTTTTTAACTGCATAATTTGCCTTAAAAAGGAAAGAAGTTTTGGGAAATGAAAGGAGGGCAAGTGAGTTTGGTGGGCACTGCTGGGAAACACTCTCTGGTGAGGGGCAGAAAAAGCCAAAGAGGGAGCAGAGCCCAAGGGACATATGCTGGTCCTGGAGTGTGCAGGCAGCACTGGGCAGACTCAGGCTGGAGATGCTGGGTGTCCCTGTGTGGCCACAGGGCCCGAGTGCAGGGGACAGGTGTGCCATCAGCCCCGTGGCAGGGTGCCTGCATGAGGCCATGTGCTCACATGGCACAGGGTTCTGCCCCAAATCCTCGTGGGCTTGCTTTTAGTGCTGGGGTCCACACAGCAGCGTGGCCAGGCACATGTTGTGTGTTGTCCAGAAAAGCTGTGAATGCCCCATTCCTGGAAGTGTTTGAGGCCAGGTTAGACAGGGCTTGGAGCAACCTGGTGGCATTCCTGCCCATGGCAGGGGCATTTGGTCTCTTCCAACCCAAACCATTCTACAATTCTATGAAAAATAAGTTTCCTGATGTCAGTGAGTCCAACTGCAAATACGGGAAACACCGCTTAGCCTCAGTTGTCTTTCTGTGCTCCAGTTCAGCACGATGAGAGCGCATCTCCTTGACCAGCTGCTGGGCCAGGGGTCTGATGGAGCATCACCCAACCACAGCAGCAGGTCCTGCAGGGTGGGAGAACATCTCCTGCCCTCACCCTGCCTCGGGACTTGCAACAAGAGCACATACCTTGGGAAATCTGATCACGTCAGAGGGTTGGAAAGAAACTGAAAGGAGGAGAGGGATGGGAAAGGGTCTGTTTACATTTGCAGCAGATGCTATCTAGAGGAGAAAATACTTTTATTTCCCCTGTGGACTGCCCGTTGATTTTTTTGCGGCAGGCACTAATGGGAAATAATAAAACCCATTTTAGTCAGGTTGTATCTAGAACACTTACAGGTCAAGCCAGTACTCAAAACAGACCGTTATGGAACATAACACATTAGTTTGTCACCAGTGTCTACAGTGGCCAGGGGATTTTTGCCATTTGAAATTGAATTTTATAGGTCAAGGCCTTTTGTGGGCCTTGGAAAACAGTGAGTCTTGTTAAAGTTAGCATGAATGTGGAGGCAGTTACTGGGTGTGGAGATACACAACCTCTGTGTTTGTTAGCAGTGAAAAAAAACAAAGGAGACCCATGGTAGGAACTGTGATGCAGCTATAACCCACAGAATGTGCTCGTTAATTGTTATAGGTGCAAATATTTCAGTATCATCTTCCAGCTACTAAATCAAACCCACAAAATGCACAGGAGGCGTCTTTCATTGAAAATTACGTCCTCTCAGCTTGTAATTTAAAATTCACTGATGACTGTAAAGGAAGCTTGGTCACAGGAGCCTGAGTTTCTTAGAAATGAGTCAGAAGTTGAACATTTGTTTAGGAGTTCAAGATTCAGATAACCTCAATCATCTTCTCTGTGGTTTTATATTTCATGGAATAAATAGAGTGGGGACGTGATGTGGTGCCTGAACTGCCACACATACACACGGAGACGTGCACACACACTGATGCCTCTGTTTTCTTCTCTCTTGTGTCCTATTGCACAGCTCTATCCCCATGGGCTCTGTGAGGGCACCCATCACTCGCACAGTTGCCCAAATCAGAGAGAACTGCTGGTACTGAGGACTTTATGCTGGTTCCAAATCTACATCCTGGCTGGCCTTGGCTTTAGGTGTCCCAGGCACTCAACTGGGACACTGGGGTGGTCTCCAAGGTGGGAAGGGAAGCCTTTGTCTGGACTTTTCAGTTCCCAGTGACTGACATTCTGTGTCCGTTGTGATCATGATTAACAACAGCAACACACCTGCCAGGTCCAGGCTGGCAGTCCTCCTCTGAGCTGAGCAGACCCTTGCTTGAGCCACTGGGTGGGTGAGGCCATTTCCTTGCCTAGACAGGCGTGGTGGGGCATCCTCCATTCATCTCAAACACTGAGGAGCAAAGTATTATCCCCATGCTCCAGTGAAGGCGTTTTTTAAGTGAGGTTTTTCCACCATGTGCAGGAGCTCCCTACACACCTTGTGCGTCAGAGCTGCATGCTATTAGTCCTTATCTGATCCATGCTTCACTCTGCTGTTACTCCCTGTTGCGTTTTCTCCATTGCTTTACTAAGCAGCATCTTCCAGGAGGAATGGACAAAGCCATGGCCCTGTGCCCAGGGGTGTCACTGGATCAACCCTGCCCAGTGCCTTTCTTGCTGAGTTGGCTCCTGTGCTGGTCACACCCAAACACCACCATGCTCTGCTCTCCTTCCTTTATCTATTTTTAACCCAACCCTAAGTGTGCATCCCAAGAGTATGTTGTGTTGCTCGTAACTGATGGTAGGTGGAAAATCCATACAGCCACTCTGTTTCCCAGGGACATCCACTAAAGTCTGGAATCACTATCATTTCTGCAGGGTTTTGCTGTGATTCAACTTTGGTAAAACCCCCTCTCGGGGGGGAATGAATAGCATGATGTGGCTGTGCTCAGTATTGATTGACCTTAATGTCTTTATGTGGAAAGCTGCACAGGCTGCTGGACAGGAACCTGAGAACAGCGAATATTAAAGATGTTAATGTTTAGATAGCAACAGAGATCTCTGGTTCCTCCTGCATGTAATGAAAATGCCTCCTCTGTGCTGTGTGGGGTGCTTGGATGGGCAGTAAGTGCCTCTGCAGATAAGGTAGCAGCATGAGCCCCTCATGCAGGAAAGGATGGAGAAAGAGTTCCCAAGGCAGAGTGACATCAGTGCCAGAAATAGCCCTCTGTCTCCAAATTGCCATTGCACAGTTCTGCACAGTACCTGAAAACCCCATAGCTTCCCTTTTATCCAATGCTTTTATTATCCTAAAGCTTCTAAAACCTTCCTTGTCCATGGAGAGAAAAGATTACCCAGTAAAATTCAAGGATATAAAACTTGGGGGAAGGTAAAGAAGAGATCAGTTTAAGGAGTGTATGAAATAAGAAATAACAGAGTTCAGGTCTGTGGGCTGCTTTTGCTGACTCTGGCAGGCTCCTTTCAGGGCTCTGTGGTTTCCTGCGGGCCTGCCGAGCTCCCTGCAGCACTGCCCCACTGCTCTGCCTGCCAGCAGCGCTTTGATCAGCCCCTTTTCACGTGACAAAAAAATCACACCGCCTGTCCAGACCTGGTCCCCAGCTGATGGTGGTTTTCACATTGAATCAAGCACTGAGCTCCACTTTTTTGGCTGAGCTCACTGTCGTGTCCAGCTGATCCACCCTACTGAGAGGCTGTGAGCAGAGTGCAGGAGCTGCTGTCAGTACAGAGGGCTTGAGGAAAGAACCTGAACAAGGAGATCCATTTGGCTGCTCTCATGTAGTGTCGGTGCCCACACTGGAACCACGGATGGCTACAGAGGGATAAAGGCCTCTGGGTGCAAAGGGTTTCTGTGAGTGGCAGGGAGTGATTACCCAGCACAGGGAGTTTGATCAGAGTGAGTGGCTCTCCCTGCTGTAAAATGCAGTGACGGCAGACCCACAGCTCACAGCAAGTGCTGATGGAGACCACCCTGGCTGCACGTTTGATGCAGCCCTCCTCCTAGCTGGCAATTTCATCTGCGTTGCAAGTGCCAGTGGAACTTTGTGGAAGTTGAACCTATGCAAGGGCTTCAGGGTCAGACATGCTGATTTTTCCTCTGCTACTCCAAGCCCGTTGCACAAACCTCCAGTGCAGAGCAGGGATGTCCACTTTCTGCATAGCACATGGCCCCCCACGATGGGCTGTTCCACTCAGCATACACTGTCACACAGTGCTCAGGTCACACCCAGCTCAGGTACTTCACATCCTTGAACTTTATTTTTTAAAGTCTCTTCTACTGCTGACTCCACAAAGGTCTGTGCAACATAATGAGAGAACTTTTCTAATGACTCATAGATTTTTAAATTAAATGTAAGATGTTTATTGCAGAGATGCATGGCCATACATTATGCATCACTGTTTTAATACAATAATATAATTCTGATAGAAATTATCCGTGTGAGCTGCAAGCAATTTTAGCTACTACTCTTTGCATGCTTGACAATCTGGTCATTGGGCTGTGGAAAAGAGTTGTTACTTGATTACTTACACTGTTGCTAATCGCTGTGGCTTTTGGCACTGCCAGGGTGTTATTTCGCTGCCTGAAATTGCCAAGAGTATCTGTGGAGGCACCGGGTGTAGCTGTGGCTGCTCTGCCAAACCCCCTGTGGCTTCACCCGACACCTAGGAATGTGCAGACTCCAGCACAACACTTGGATCATTGTTTCATCGGCGTGGGCTCTCATGGGCTGCCACCAACCCTCCTCCTGTAGCCAGGAAAATAGCATCATCTGTCCTCTGGCTCCTGGGTCACCACTTGCCAAAACCCCACGGCTGTGGCCCTGTTTGGAAGTGTGGCAATCACCAATTTACTGATACATCTCTAAATCCTGTATTCCCTTTGCTGGGTGGGCTTCAAAATTTGCCTGTGTCCTGGGACTTCTGCTTTGTCTCCAAAGGGAGTGTGCCAGGGCAGTGACGGGGCAGTGGTGGTGTGTGCTGTGCAGGACTGAAAGAGCAAACAATGTTCTTTATGTGATAACAAAATATCCCAAAGGGGAGAGCTGCTGAAATCATAAACTTGCAGTTGGGATGTGAAGAGTTGGAGGCCTACGCTCCCTGGGACTTCCTTTGGGTGGGTATTATGCTATTATCTTTCTTCCTGAGTTTCGTCAGCCTCTGTTTCAGAATGAAAGATGCCTAAAATTGAAGGCTTATGAAGGCTGAGTTAACCCCGTGTGCTCAGGCATTCCCTGGCAAAGCAGCGTCCCCTCCCCAGGCAGGACAGGGGCAGTGCTCCATCACCCTCCTCACAGCCGCGCTTGCTCCTGCTGCCACAGCCTGGGGAACCTCTGGCCAGGCACTGGAAGCCTGAATCAGGCTGACCCAAAGGCTCGTTGCTGTCCCAGGGACAGGCAGGTCCCCACGCTGCCCCCAGTGCCACCCTGCTGTTGGAGTCCCTCTGCCTGGAGGGGAAGGCGGGACTCCTGCCCACGTTTGGCCACCGCTGACTTTAACGTAAAGATGTATAAATCAGAGTGAGGGCTGCAGCTCACAGCCACCAGCTCCAGGCTGCGTTGGGCTGATTTATTTTTGTGTGGGAGCAGCAGTAGCAGTTTACGCCTCTAGTGCAGATTACAAGATAAATCTGGCTTTCAATGAGACCCACTGGTGACTGACACTGACAGAGCTTCTAAATCACCCCAGTTGCTGGGATATAGCCATGGGCCAGGTTTGGCCCTGCAGGTCAGGTCTCTTTTTGGCTGGTGTAAATCAGCAGGGCTTGGAGTGAGATGTGGTGTCAGGTTCCTGTGCTGGGCTCATTTTTATTTAAGTGTCTAAATGGTAATTCCAGCTCAGAGGGACACCTGAGGGCTGCAGGCCTTCTCTGCTTGAACTGCCAGCTTTTGCCATGCTCAAATCTACCTTTTGCACTGAAAGCTTTAAGGAACAATTAAAATTCTCCTTGTAGGTGCCGCACAGATGCTCTTTTTAAGGCCTACTTCACACTGTTGAGGTCCATCCATATGAAATGAGTATTGTCCTCAGCACTAATTTCAATTACTAATATGCTCCAAAAACTTCTGCACTGACTTTGATTTACAGACAGATTGTCAGCAGGCAGAAGCTGGCTTGGGCTCCCTGAAATGGCTGATGCACTTTTCTCCTGGAGATTTGCAAAAAACATGAATGTGGCACCTGAAAGTATGATTTAGTGGTGAACATGGTACTACTGGGTTAATAATGGTTGGACTCAATGGCCTTTTCCAACTTTAATGATTCTGTGATTCCATGATAATCTGATCTGGCCTGGATAAACTCTCCAGCATTAAGGTAGTGAGAGCCTCCAAAGAGGAAGTGCTCACTGTGCTGCAACAGGCACTGATGTCTTCTGACACTGTGGGTTTGGCATCACTGCAAGATGTGCACTGCTGCCACAGCCAGGGAATCTTCCCTTGGTGGGTCTGATTTCACCTTCCCAGAGCAGGGTCAGACCTGCAGAGTGGGCAGGGACACTTGCCTGCTCCATCCGTGGAGCTGACCCTTGTCCAGGGGTTGCTGTTTGACATTGTGGGAGCACAAGCACACGTGCATCCTTGTATCAGCATCATACCCAGACCATAAGGTCATTTCTAGACAGATTTTATCTGGACAAATCACACCATAAATGGAATAACTTCACCAAAATACAGTATGTCATAAGAATAGCTGCTCTTTGACATTAATTCTGTTTTGCTTCTCTTAGCTTTTTGCTAAGAAACTTGGTCCAGGGCACACCAAAACGCCTGGCAACAGTCCACAGTCTGGGCCAGGGGTGGAAAAAAGTGAAAAACCAGCTCTGTTCAGAGTGAGTTATCTAGGGAAAGCTACATGTCTGCTGTATCCCTCAGTATGCACCCACTTCCCAACCTGCCACTAGCCTGGCACAACACACGCTTGGCTGTGGTGTCGACATTATTGTGGGTGCACTTATCACAGCCAGCCAGTGGAGCCACCACCAGTAAAATATGTCCGTGGGATTTTGAAGGTTATTTTTTTTTCTATAAAAATCCATCAGTTCAGAGATGGTCAGGGATAAAAATACTCCAGTACTTCCATGATGGACACGGAGGTCCTGGTACATGATGGATATGGAGATGGACATGGAACGCAAGGGAAGTAGAAAGCAAGGGAGGTACTTTTCATAGCTTTACGTCTCTGTGAAACTAAAGCTAAACCACAAAAGATCTGTTGCTCCTTCTCGGCAATACTCAGAGGGACTGGGGATACTGAAGTGCCTTTACAAGTGGAAGGAAATATCCTGTGGGTTTGGGGTGCATGTAGTTATTTATTCATTTGGTCATCATTCTGAGGAATTCACTTTGCCGTACTTTAGATAAGCATCCATTTAAAGCAGAGTTTTCTATGGTTGTGAATTATCTCTGTGGCTTTCATTACCATCCTGATTAGACCCCTGAGGGCAGAGCATCAGCTGCTGCAACAGGACATTGCCACTGATGGGCCTCCTGGCAATTAGTGTGAGTTGCAAATGTATCTCTCCAAGTAACTTAGTAGCTAGATGGCACTGAAGGTATTTTGTGGCATCTACTGTCTCAGGTATGGCAAAGACATGACTAATTTGCTTGTGAGTGGTAAATAATTGCAGAAATCAGTATTACTAATTTTTATTGCTGTTGGACCAAAGTCTGGTTGTTACTATCACTGTCTCACATGGGTGTTGTGACTACAGTAATGCCTCAGTGTGATAAGCAATTAAGACCCCTCACTATCCAGCCTGTCACATCCTGGCTCCATGGACACCCAGGGGGAGAACTGATGTTAACACGTGTTAGTCACCTATTGCAGATAATCTGCACGCCTCTAGGGACCACACATAAACACAAGGTAAGGCAGGCACAAGATGTGGAACAGTTTAAGAGAAGAGAACGTTGAAAAAGGTTGGGTGCAGAAGAAATCGCTGTTTCTGGGACTGTTTATAATTTGTGTCTGACTTGGCACACAGCTTTCATTCCTCACCGCAGAGGGGAGTTGCCAAACTTGGGAGCAGCTCTGGTTTTGAAAGTCTCATGATTTCATCTCCTTGGCTGCTGGTACAAAGCCATGGTGCTCCAGGACCCTTATTTATTTTATGATTCAGGCAGAAAGTTCTCAGTCAGAATCACAAAATCGTGATCAGCGATTCAAGACTATTTCTCACCCACGTTCGCCCTCCCTGTGCTGCTCCGCTGACTCCACCACGGTTCTTCACAGAGTTTCTCCAGCTTCAGAATTACATTTTGGCACTGCTCGTGGTGAATGAAAATAGGAAGCTGGATTGCTTCACTAATAATCTTATTTCCAGTTTGTTTCAATTATGCTTCTTTTCCAGTGGGTGTTAAGCAGTTGTTCTGGCCTCACTGGTTCAAGGCGTGTAAAATATGTACAGAAGGTTGTGTATAAGAGGCTCTGCAGAGAAATAGAGGAGCTGTTGCCCTGCTTTCTGAGAAGAGGTCTGGTCCAATTATTCTAGCACTATTTGGGAAAGAAAGCATGCCCCAACACTAGTGGCACTGGAAGCTGTGGGACCCTGCAGTAGCACATCCCACTGCTCACACAGGGACCAGGCTCCAGTGCAGGTGGCTCAGGGGTTGCTGGGAGCCACCAGAAAAACCCCTCATCATGTCTGTGATGTCACTTGCAAGCACAGACCATGGCAAAATCCTGCCCAGAACCTACAAATGGGGTATTTAAGAATGTGGGTTACATCTTGCCTGGTTAAACCCAGACTAAGACTTTTGGGGTGTTTTAATCCCAGCCTTCATCAGCCCCCCTCTGACAGCCTGTTCCCCTTCAGACCTGTGCTCAGAGACCACCATGGCAGGAGGGGACAGGGATGTCTTTCCTGATGTCCCACTGATTTGGAGAATATTTCAGAGCTACCTCGGTGGACCCAACTGCCTGACAGGAGATACTTCTGACCTACTTGACTGTGCAGAAAAGTAGGAAGAAAGAAGAGGGTTACGTTGCTGCATAAAAGGAGCTGTGCATCTGATTGACCTAATTTTGGTCCTTCTTGCACTCTTTTAACTCCACTGGCTTCAGCAAAGGAGTGCTGATTTACACCAGAAGAAGCTGACCCAATTTCCATGGCCTAGAGTTGCTGTGCATTGGGGCCACGGTGACATTGCTGTCATCTACTGCCCCATTTTCCCTTGGTTTAGGTTTCTGCAGGAATACAGGACCACAGAAACACAGTGGATCTAAATATGGACACAGCCAAGCTGGGATGTGGGACAGCAGGAGTCAGGCAGCCCCTGCTCTAACCCGGTTTTGTCCATCTCCTTAGAAATTCACAGAGCAAATCACAGTGAGGAGCCCCTCTGTGGGATACCAGGGCTGCAAGATAACACAAGGGTGAGGTTGGCCAGGTGGGTGAGGGATGCTGCAGCTCCATCCCCTCCCAACACCCTGGACCACCACCCCAGCTGCTGGTGCTGTATCTCTGTGAAGGTGAGGGACCCAGAGCCATGAACATCCCCTCCCTCCTCCTCCTTCACTTCAGCTGTGAAACCCTGTGAGAGCTGCATCAGAGGAACCTCGGTGCTGAAGTTTGTTAATTAATATGCTACAGTTAACTGTGTCAAAAGCTTCCCTCAGATCCGGTGAAACAGCTCCTCACGTTTCTCTTTGATGGGAGGCAGGGAGGTGTTGGCAGCGGGGCCGAACGTGGTGGAGCAGGCAGCGCTTCTGGCAGCGCCTGGGCATGAACTGCCCTTCCTGTAATTGCACATAAACCACGGGAGACAAAACACCGCTGCTCTGCCGCTGCTAATCCCATCAGGTGTCCTCTGATAACTGGGAAAAAGGGGTCCTGCTAGGGCAGCGCTCACTCTTTGGGACCATTTCCTGTTATTTGCAGGGAAGAGCAGCATGAGGTGCCTGGTGGGCATTGACGAGCAGCAGCAAAAGCAGGAATGTCTCCTTGCCTTTGCTTTTATCTAAAAACTGCCTAGGCAGGCTCATTAATTCAGGTTGGGTTTATTGGATGGATTTGAAGTCAAAAACCCGCGAAAAATATTGGAAAGAGATAATCGTGCTTTATTTCTGGATGCTAATAGTTTGAAACAATCAGAGGTAATTGCCGTAAAGCAAAAAGGGAAAAAAAATCCTCAAAATAAGGTGTTCCAAGTAACTGGGCAAAATAAATGAGAAACACTAAAAGCCATTAGTTTTTCCTTGCTCTGTGTCAGCCCTGGCTCTCCTTCTTTCAGCATCTTCAGCCTCTCAGTCAGCTCAACAGACAGAAGTTTTTGACTCAGTCTCAGCATTAACCCCCTTGTGCCAGTTTGACCTTGGCTGGGATGACCACAAAATGACACAGGATCTGCTGTTTCATGATAAAGTGTGGGTTTAGTTGTCTCAAGGTCATGGAGGGCTGACCAAGTCAGGTCATGGGGTTGAGGTTTCTGGCTTGGGCCACCTCATCTTACAGCTCCTGGTGTTGGACTCAGTTTACAAACAGGGTGAGCTGCATTACCTTCATTTTCCAAGGTCAGTCTGACCTCCGGCTGGAGATGTGCCATTCGCCTACTAACTTGGGGAAGAAACTGAGAGCAGCATTTGGAGCCAGTCCAGTGCTGTCTGGCTTCATGACATTCCTCTGTGTGTCCATGCATCATGATCAGACCATCCTTCTGCTTCCAGGACACACATGCCCAGGTCTGACTGGTGGAAGAGAAATCTGCTCTCTCCTGCTTCAATCCCACACTGAAATCATTCCTGTTTGTCTGTTGCAGAAACACAGCAAAATGCAAAAACTGTTGTCGGTGCTGTCAAAATGCAAGCAAAAGGTAAAATTCAGGCTGGGAAAAAGAAAAGCCTCTGCTTCCTGAGCCCCCACACCTTGAGGAGCGAGACTAAGCTGGCTTGGAGGGCAGAGGTGCAGATGGGCCAGTGCTGCCAGTACCAGAGGCATCTCTGTATTTAGGTTAGATATTAGGGGAAGGTTTTTCACCCAGAGGGTGGTTGAGCACTGGAACAGCTCCCCAGGGATGTGGTCACACCTTCAATCCTGCCAGAGTTCAAAAGGCATTTGGACAATATTCTCAGGCACATGGTGTGATTCCTGGGGTTGTCCTGTGCAGTGCCAGGAGCTGGACTCAATGATCCTTGTGGATCCCTTCCACTTCAGGTTATTCCATGATTCTGTTATTTTCTGGCCACTTCTGCTTCTCCTGGTTGCCAAAGGCAGATGTCTTAAGTGCTTTATCTGATGCAGCCGTGCAATGGCAGCTTGAGGATCTCAGAACACTGTTGTTCCCCAAAGAGACCCTGAGGAGCGCTGAAAACCCCAGTCATGCCAATCCCCCAAGGGAACAGCAGTAGAATTAAGATTTAACAACAGCCCTGGATTATTGGGTTTCTGCGTAGACCCTGCCTTTGGGAGTGAAAATCAACAAAGGGAATTTCTGCCCTCAACACCTCACCCAAATAAAACAGCTGGGCTAGGCTGGGCTGGGATCGGATCACGGGAGTTTATTGCTGCTGGCAGCAACCTCGGCAGCCCCAGAGTCTGCAAACGCCTTAAAATGTCTGCTTGGGATTTTCTGGAGCAGCCACGCATCCTTCTGGGGTTGGGTGAATTTTATGGCTATAATCGGATGCCTCCATTACTCATTTCTGCTCTTTCCATCTAAAATGTCTGACAAGTTCAGCTGTTAAAGGCAATCTGTAAAAACAAGGGCCTGAACTGTCAGATCGCCCAAGCACAGCCTCGTCTCTTGCCTCGGCGCTAATGAGAGACGAGGTTGTGTTGCCAGACACAGACTGGTCAGAGAAGGGGGGCAAAGGAGAGCTGAAGTGATAAACTTCTCAATTTCAAGTGACATTTTCTGCCTTAACGCCACTCAGGTTATGGAAGCTTTTGCAATGTTAAGTCACACTAAGGAGGGAGAAAAAAATAATAAAATCCTTCACCCTACCCGATTCGCAGATGTCTGGTCCCTACTATTTAATTTTAATACAAATGGTTTAGTATTCTGTCAGTTAAATTGTCAGGGTGGTATAGAAGGGAGGCTGAAGTGAATCCCCAGGTGAAAAACTATTCACCCCTCCCAGTGGTTTTCCCAGACATCACTTCCACAGTGATGGACATGGACCAGCAGGGCACCAGGTTGGGAAGGCTGAGGGAAGCACAGGATATGACCCTTCCTGATCCCAGCATTGCTTTTGTTTACTTCCCCCGTGTGCAGGAGAAGCACCACGGGTGGAGTGGCTCCAGTGCTGTGTCCAGCCCCTGCCTCTCACGTCATGAGGTGAGACAAGTGGGCATGAAAATTTGCTGTATGTAATTAAGATGTTGTATTTGAGTTGACCTGGAAATGGTTGTCCTCTCCCATGTGCAGCTCCTCGGGGAATTTTACAGGAATTCCTCAGGAAATTAGGGGGTGGAATCAATAGTAAGGGAAAAAAAATTGATTTTAGTATTACTGTGAAAAAATCAGAATCTGGCTCCCCACAGCCCAGATGATGGATGTTTTGGGAGGCTCTATCTAATTGCAGTGGGTTTATTCAAAAGAAGCCCATCCCATGGAGAGGTCAAAACCTCTGTTCCCATGGGGCATTTCCAAACCTCTCCATGTCCCAGCAGCATAGAGGGGCTGAGGATGCCCAAGTCCTTGTGTTGGTGTGCGCAGACACATCGGGCATGTTCTGGAAAGAGTGGATCTTATCTCCACCAATTAAGAAAAAAATGGTCTCCAGGGCAGCCAGGCAGGTTTCAAAAGCACTAAATCACCATGCAGGAGACTCCTGCAGAACTGGGGAAAAATATCACCATTGCATAAGTAACCTCACTATTAGACTTAAAAAATTCAAATGCTTTGCACAAAAAAATGACGGATGATCTCCAAACAAATAACCTCTCAACATAAACACAGCAAGAAAAATTCATTAAGTGCCTTTTAAAAGCATTGGATTTGACTTAGAAGATCTTTTTCAGATGTTCCTCTCAAGCAAACCTAAACATCAAATAATAATTGTGTAAAAGCAAGTGCTATAATAATAATAATGCTGAAAATGCATAATGCGTCCTTCCCTTTGATAAAGGTCTTTGTGTTTTTATGAAATCTTCATTATCAGTATTTTCACCCTGTATCTGAAGAAGAGAAGCTGGTGCTTTAGAGTCTGAGCTCTTCAGCGTGTGCAGCAGAGAACAGAGCCAATGGGGCATTATTTCTGATAGACTGAGGTTATAAAACTATCCTTCATGTTCCCAGAAAAAAAAATTTCTGTTATTTATTCGAAATTAAAACCAACTTGGAAAAAAAAATCCTTTTTTATAACAGATTCAGCTAACGTTCTGTTTTCTTATAGTTTATATTAATAATGATTGCTCTAATCTTTTGCTGTATTTCAACAGTTTCAGCAGGTTTATGGGGTAAAATTGTTATTATTTACCTCAGTGACTGATTTTATGGAATAACTGCAGGTTTTCGTGGAGGTACATCAAGTGCTGAAGTGAAGGGAAATAAAATATAACAGCAGTTTTCTCTGCTAATGGAAGAAGGAAAAAAAACAGAGGGCGAAAAGGACATTATATATATTTAAAACGTTAATGTGCAAGCGTTAATATACAATAAACTCTATTTAGACTGATTGGACTGGTGCTTTTTTATGGTGTTTATGATGGCTATGGAAAAAACATGGAGAAAGTCACATCAGGGAGTGATCCAGCACTGGTGTCCCAAGAGGGGACACTGTCTCTGCTTCCCCACTGTGATTTTGAGGATACTCTGCAGTTTTAATTCTTACACCACTGAATATAAATGTGCCTCCTAATTGGGGCTGGCCAAAACCTCCTCAGAGACTGGAAAATAGTGCAGCATTTCATATCCTATGGAATGGAATAAAAAACAACAACAACAACAACAACAAAACCCCAACAAAACAAATAACCCTTATAAAAGTATTGCAGTCCGTGGGGCTGGCAGGCTGGGACAACCCTCCCATCCCTGGCACAGCAGGAATGGAGCTCTGGGTATCAGCCCCTGCTCTGAACTGCTCCGGCACTGGAGCTCCAGGAGCAGTCAGGGATCATGTCCAACATCCCATGGAGTCGAGAGGCTCCGCTTCAAAGCCAGGAAATACATTCTTAAAAGCTGAAACCAGTTTTGTAAACACTTAGGCCTAAGTCTGGAAACCTCGAAGAATGTTTTGGGGTTTTTTTTTGTTTTGTTTGGTTTTGTTTTGTTTTGGTTTTTTTTTAATTCTTATAGGATAATTGGAAACATGTGTGCCCTGCTCCCACTGCGTTTTGGAAGCATCTGCCTTAAGATGAACAAGCCCTGCTGCTCTCTGGGCTGGAAACTCCCCAAATCTCCACAAACGTGCAAAAAGTGAAACCTGAGAGCCGGCACAGTCAACATCGAGGGTTTCAGGAGGCACAGTCTGTGGTTTAAAGCTTTAAAAATAACAATTGCCCAGGCTTTCAGATACCAAAGGATTTAGCAATGGAATTACCATAGCAATCAATGGCACATGAAAAAGCCATCACAGAACGCGATTTCTTCTGTCCCTGTTTGAAGATTTGCTGTGGTCAAAACATGATAGCTCTATTTACCTTCTGGCAGAGAAGAATTCCATTTTTCTTGCAAGAAAAAAGGGTCTGCAATGATTTCTCAGATAATTTCAGTCACGACAGATCTGCTACATCTCATAACTCTCATCCTTCCTCAAAAGCAGCATGGATGAGCACTGCAGAGCCCAGGCAAGAAATAAACACCTTGGAGCTCTGAAACACCACTGAGATTTTAAATTTGAATATTGGGAAAATGTGGAATAAACCAGGTGTTTTTTCTCCCAAACAATGACCCTCATTTTGCAGTCAACTTGAAAGCTGGCTGGAAATATTCAAAATGTCAGTTCTGAGGAAAAAAAAAAAAATCAGTTCTCCCTGGCTCCTCCCAGAAATATTTCCTTAGGTGCACCAGAATGCAGAAGTATAAATGGAAATCAAAGGCACAAAGAATTCATTGAAAAAACAACCTGTGTACTTACCCAACACAGTTGCAGTCGTTTCCTGTGTTATCCTTGCAAAATTAAGAAATGATCACAGCTAACCCTTTAAGGGATTGCTACAAACACCACAAAGGAAATTTAACAGTAACTTGGAGGGATTTCTTGGTTTATGATGTTATTCCTTAGACATTAAAAAAAAAATAAAAAAGATTGTTTTTCTTTTACAGAGGCACTAGGACAAAGACGGGATGCAAATAATTCTGTATTCAGATGACTGTTGTCACTTCCCCTCACACAGCTGTAAGATTTGTGCCTTTGGCACCCATTGCTCCTGATAACCACACATTGCTGATGCTGTTTTTCAGCAGTGAGCTTACCATCTTCAAAATTAGTCATTGCAGAAAAATCTGTGTAGTGGCGGGGATGATAAAATAAAATTGTCATGAGAGGGGATGAAAAACCTAACAGCCTGAATTCAGGTCAAGAGCAGTGCTGATTATTTTGAAAGAAGTCCTATATTTATAAATCCTTGGCAATGCTATCAACTTGTTTGGTATCAGACAGTGAAATTAGGATTTTCTCTTAGATGAAGCCCTGATCATAAAGGAAAACACTGGCCTGTAGATTTAGTGCCTGCACAGGCAGTGGGTCTAAGCACTCCTGTTGTGACTCAACCAACCAGTTGCAAAATCGGCTTTTCCTGCCCCTGCTCTGCCAAGCCTGGCTGCCAGTCAGGCCCCTGCCTGCACTGAGCCCTGAAAGACGGGTTGCTTTGATGTGCTCAGATAAATCAGAAGAGCCCAGGTACACCAGCTCTCTCCAGAGCTGCATTTCCTCCTGTGGCTCCAGCCAGCCCCACTGTTGTTGACATGACCTCGGGGGTTTCCAGCGTTTCCCCAGAAGGAAGGTTTCACAATGGGTTGAAGTTCAGACTGAGGAAAGGTTTCCTGGTGTGCTGTCACTGTTGGCTTTTATTTTTCTCAACAGCAACCACCTTTGTCCAACCCCCCTCCTGCCCCTTGGATATTTTACTCTTCTAATGCAGTCATGGAACCCTTAGTGCCTCTTCCCACCGTGGCCAAGCTCCCCTGCCCAAGCACTTTCACATTTTTCTTGCTCTTCCCTAATTCTGCCCACTTTGTCAGCACTCCTGAGCCTGAGCTGCCCAGAAATGCAAGGCTGATATTTTCAAAGCTGTCAAGGTTGATATTTTCAAAGCTGTCTGCAGGAATTGAGTGGCTCATTTCTTCTTCTTTTTATTTTTTTTATTTTTGCTCTCCTTTCCTTTTTTTTTTTTTCCTCTCCTGCTGGCATTAAAATCTCCAAGACAACTCAAAAAGTCTCAGCCTGTGCATTTAGAGGACAGGGAGAAGGAAGCACCCTTCCCACATGAGGAAGAAGATGATGTTGCTTCAGGCTCAGCTCAGTCCTTGGGGTGGCTGTGCTGTGCTGGGGCATGAGGAATGTTGCCCCACGGCTGCACTCAGATCCCAGCACTCCAGGGGATAAAAGCAGGGCATTGCCATGATTACATCAATGCCAAATTCACATCAACCCTTCCCACTGTCACTCTGCCTGTAGGACACTTTTTGCAGGTATTTGCTGGTAGTAAAGAGAGACAGACACAAAAAAAAATCTTTAACTGAAGAGTTAACTTTGCTTAAAGAGATAGTGACAAATCACATTTCCCCACACAAATCTGTGCTGAGCCAGGATCCTCCCTTGCATAACTTCTGACTTCAATAGGCGAGGGCTGGTCTCAAGCCACAATTAGAGCTGGCCAGGAAACAGCGGGTTTTGTCTCATGGCAACTTCTGAGGTTTCAAAATCTGTTTATGTGCTGCAGAGGAAACGAAATCAAAACATTTCTAATATGAGATGGGAGCCGGTCAAAATGTCCATTTTCTGTGCAGCAAGCTCCTCGTTTTTCTGTGACTTTTCTCCTGCCCTCTCACCATGGCTGGGGCACGGGCTGTGCCTGCAGCTGGGAGCAATCACGGGGTTGGTGTGCCTGGGTGCCAAATGCATCCATGCTCAAAGCCACCCATGTGCTTTGATAAAAAGAGATTGATTGAAAACTCCGTGGCCACTCTCGCCCAGAACGCTGGGCTTGTTTGGGATCAGGCTGACCTGGTAATGCATCGTGCCAGCATCCCAGTGGGACAGAGGCTGACCTACATGGCCGCACTCCTCTTCTTCTCAGTACATTTCTCTAGAAGGACCTTAAAAATCTGATTTTTTTTCTAAGGTCTAGCAAAAACTTCAAAAGTTTCTGCTCTGCAGGGATATGAAAGGCCCGATGGCATAACTGGCAGGAGTGAAGGTCTGCCTGGGAATCCTTGGAATTTCTTCTCCTGCCCCACGTGTTTGCTGACTGTGCCTCCACTGCTCTCCATCCCAGATCCATCTCCAGGGCTCTCCATCCCAGATCCATCTCCAGGGCTCTCCATCCCAGATCCATCTCCAGGACTCTCCATCCCAGATCCATCTCCAGGGCTATCCATCCCAGATCCATCTCCAGTGCTCTCCATCCCAGATCCATCTCCAGTGTTATCCATCCCAGATTTGTCTCCACTTCTCTCCATCCCAGAGTGGCTCAGTGCAGCTGAAGGTTCTGGCATACTCATAAAGCTACACCAGGAAATCTCACTTTGCCAACCTTTCCATGAAAGCTGCTAATCAATCTGTGGTGGTGATTGAGCATAGTAAGAAAGGGTAGAGAACTTCAACAGGGGCATTACCTTCCCAATAGGCAGAGTGCCTTCCTTAGCACACTTGAGACTTAGAAAGCCTTTCTCCAAAGAGCTTTCTGCTGGTTATATCACCAACAGAAAATAGTGAGGAAGGTGGATTTCTCCAGCATGGCACAGGCATGTCTGTACCGCCCCAAGTTTGTCCTGTCCTGACTCTCTTGCTCCACTGCCAGCCCAGCTAGTGCTGGGGGCAGCAGCTGTTTTGGGCACTTTCCCAGGCACTTGCCAAACCAGAGAGACAAATCACAGCACTGCACAGTGGCCAACCAAGGAGCATGATCTGAGTGACTTTGAGCCATGAGTTGGAGGAGATGGTGGATAATGAAAGGATGAGAACAGGAAAACCTCTTTTCCCGAAGTGTATGTGTCTGACATTAAAGAGCCCGAAAATTTCTCAAAATGCTTCATTTTTTTTTTTTCCCAGACAGCATGTTTCAACTTAAGGGTTTCAACCTAACCCTTAAAAAAAATTACCTTCAATCAACTCAGACCCATAATCCTTTTTTTGCCACTCTCTTTGAACAGGCAGACACTTACGGACAGCTCTACTGTCACAGGGAGACAGGTCCCAGCTCTGCTCCTTCACGTTCCCCAGAATAAACCTGTGAGTGCAGAACCCTGCTGTAACTACTGTGCACCATCAACGTGCCCCTTCCAGAGACACAAAAGACCCAGGTAGTCCCCGAAGGACCTGTGTTTTAGGAAAGGAGAGCCAAGACATCAGCAATGTGCAGCGGGCGGAGAGGACAAGCAGCGACCGCGGGGCCGGGGGACCTGTGGAGCTGTGGGTGAGCCAACAAGGAATGTCGTGCTCATTTCATCTGGTAGCATTTGGTCCATTTATTTTAACTGCAAATAAATGCAAAGCAGAAAGAAAGGGTTGTAGTTATTGTTGGAGCAGGGAAAACATTTTGTGCGAAGAGAGGGCTGGCCTTCAACTATCCAAGTAAAACCCATTGCCTAAACAATAGAGCTTAAAAGATGAGCAAATTGCTGTTTGTGGGCTGTTCCAGATCCATACCACTCAGGATGAAGCCAAGGCTGAATACATGAGCAAATTTGCTGCCTAACTCATTAAAAAAACAAGCCTTGTGTGGGATTTGAGCCATTTTAAATCATTCACTCAGAGCAAAGAGGAAAGACCAGAGCAGCAGCAGACGGAGCAAAATTAGTGATAGCATTATCAGTCCAGATTTGTAAATGCTGGTGCAGGCAAAACACATGTGAAGGCCACAGCATTGATGTCGCTGGTTTGTGGTGGCCTGAAGAAAGAACCCAGCCGGTGCTACAAGCCAGCCAGCCCACCTCAGTCTGGGGAAGGGGGCTGTTTCCCCATGCACATTCCAATTCCTGTCCCGACAGGCTGGGAGTCGCTCACTTGTCACCCTTCTGCGTGCTGAGCAGCTGGACCAGATTTTGCAGACTCAAGCTGCTTTGGGAAATGCAATGCCTCGTTGGCATGTGGCTATTTAAGCTGGTGCCTATTATGTCTCTCCTATTAAATGCTATGAAAACAGGCATTGTGCACGGAGGGGCTGAGCAAACCTTGTTATACAGTAATTATGCAATCAGTGCATAATCTCATTTCGGTGGCTGGGGTGTGGAGGGAAAGTTTTGGTTCCTAGATGCTTGCAGGGGTCTCTACAATGAAATGCATACAGACATATTTACAGCCACTGGCAATGAAAATTCTGAGCAATGCTAAGTATATTGAGCTGCTGTGATGCTGAGAGTGACTTACAAAAGCCCCACACACATCTGGTTAGGCTCAAAAAGACTCTTTGACTCAATAGTCAGACTTTCTGCACTTGAAATGCTCTGCAATTAATGGCCCCTTCTGGAACAGGGTAGGAAAAAGCTTTCAAAACCCGAGACGGTTTTGGGGTTGGGTTGGGGGTTTTTTTCTTGAGATTCTTGCAGCTCTTTCCCCGAATTTGAGAGGAAGCCAGAGCTTTTCAAAGCTTTTCTAAAACAAACAAGCAAATCAAATTCCCTCTCCACCCTCCTGGAGAGAGGAACACCCTGGATGAGCAAATCTCCCTTTAGTAAGATGCTTCCTTGCTGGTGAAAGTCCCACAGGCAGAGTGAGAGCTGGAATTTGGGTTTCTTACCCTTCATTTTTTCACATCCCTGGTGCTCTGCGTGGTTTGAACTCAGCTGTTTGCTTCAGCAGAGGGCAAATTTTGCCGGGGAGAATTCTGTGGTACAAGCCTGCTGAAAGTTTCCAAATAAAGTCCAATCAGGATGGGTGTGTTCCTGTGAAAACTTTGACTTTCCCTGTATCCACAATTTTTGTGAAACAGTGCTGGTGGAAAGGCTCCCTTTTATTGCTCCTTTCTATGGACACAGTCTTGTAGCTGTGTAGCTCTCACAAACTCAGAGAACCAAAGCAGAGTACAGGGTTTCTTCTATCCGATGGGCCAAATTCTTCACTGGTATAAATAGATTGAACTCTGCTCAGGGGGACTGAGGCCATTTATACCAACAGAGGATTTGGCCGGCAGTCACAGCCTGCTTCTTTTTATAAACACGAGACATGACCCAAACCCTGTGGAGGCAGGTTCAGACCCTGGCCACCATCACTTTCTAGGCAATTTCTGTTTTGGTCCCAGCCCCACTCGCTGCTCCAGCCTGTGCCCAGGAGTGACCTGGGGAGGACATGGAGATGTGGAGCAGTCCCAGGTTTGGAAAGTCCAAGGACATCCCCATTTTCTTCTGGATCTTGGGAGACAAGCTTTCAGATGTTGCAGCCTGGATCAGTCCAGCTAAGCCTGGAGAAGATTAGGAGTTGTTTTGGATGAGGTCTGTATATGGGGCTGTGGGCACGTGTCCCAGCCTGGCTTTGCACATTGCAGATGTTCATGGAAATTCCCAAAAAGGACTTTCTTGGCCATTTCTCCTCCTGCACTGCCTGTTCCAAACTGCTGCCTGTTGCAGCTCTCCATCCCTTCCTTGGCTACCCCACAGCTGCTCCCCTCTGCATCCACATGCAGAAATTGTTGCCCACATCTGCTTGTCCTCTCCCAGGGGTGCAGATCTTCTCTGGCCCCTTGGCAGAGGGATCCTGGGGACTGAAAATGAGCAACTGTTCTGTGTCCCCTCCACACAGACTGTGGCTGGGGAATCCCAGTGCAGAGCTCCCACAAAGGTGGCTGAGTTTCACAGGGGAAGGTCTGAAGGGCTGAACACATTTGTGGGGTGACCATCGAGGGCTGCAGTTTGGGCTGGCACCAGAGCTGAGCAGGTTTGCTGCCACTTGTGAAAATGCACTTTAAAAATTAATTGATTTACACATCAGTGCTTTTTACAGAGCATTTTGAAACAGCAACTCCTGACCTTAGGAAAAAAAAAAAACCAACAAAAAAACCCAAAAAACCACCAACCAACACACAAAAGAATTCAATAAATCATTAAAGTGCTGCATCCACAAGCACAGCCATGCCTAACCCTCCAGCTTCTGCCTTTCTGGGTACATGAAAGCCAGAGGTTGCCGTGGCCAACTAGCTAAAGGCTGCAGATCGTGGCCAGTCATTGCTCCTGTGAACCAGCCCTGCACACACTGACTTCCTCACTCTCACTTGTGGAAAATCACTTTTGCTTCTGCCCCTGCAGAGGTGGCAGTGCTGGCCGGGGCTGCTGGCACAGAGCACTCCCCCCTGCCCTCCCCAGACTCTTTTTAGGTTGGTTTTCTGGTAAAATGAAGCTCTTGCAATCATTCTGGCTCTGTTGATGTATTCCTGGCTGCCTGTCCATTGGACCTTGAATGATTTATGCTTTCCCTGGCCAAGCTTGGTGACACTGATGCTGGCAGGATGAAGGCAGACTCCTCTTCATCACTTCAGTTCCCAGCCCAAGGCAGTGCCTGTGTTTTGATTATAGGACACACAGCCTGGCAAGGGAAAATATTTCCACTCTCATTCTCCTTCTTTTTTTCTTGTGTGACATTTTTACTTCCTAAAAAATTGCCTGTGCCCTCTGGACAAGTGATTAAATTAGAAGATCAACAATACATGAAGAAGGAGCAGGATCAATTCACAGAGAAGTGGCTGAAAGCAGTTTATTACATCTTTTATCTTTTTTTTTTCCCTTTTTTTTTGCTGGGAGATCATTTGCCAAATCATTAAAGGAAAGAATCAAGTGAATGGGATGACCAGCAACTAAAAACTGCCTTTTCTTAACAAATTTATGTGACTACAATATTATTTTGAAGAAAATAATTTTTAAAAAAACTAAAGAAAAATTGGATGATATTGCTTTTGAGGTCAGAATCTGTGCTCAGTTACCCCAATAGCTCACTGATTTACTGTAGCAATTCAAGCCATTATGTTCACATTTTCCATCAAATAAGTGGACAGGACTCTGATGGCAGCTTGTCTGATGACAGACTGTGTGTGTGTACACAGTGCCTGCTTGCCAAAATGCAAACCATCGACCTTTTCCCTGCTTGCACCCCCAGATCAGCACTCTGAAAGAATATTGTGCAGGCAGTGTTGCAGTGCTTCTTGCACCACCTTGCATCAACACCCACTTCCACCTCCTTTTACACCTGCAGAAGTTCAGACGGCAGGTAAGAATAAAGTCCTGTTTCCAAAAAAAAAAAAACCTTCCAAAATGAGAAAGGTTGCCAGTTTTTATCAAATAATAATTTCCAGGTGCAGTGAGCTGTCAAAGCACAAGATGTGCTGAACTGGGCTGGGAATAACATTGCTGAAATAACAAAAAAAAAAAGCTGCAAATCCCAGAGAAAGAAATCCTTGGAGCTCCAGGAGGGGCATCAGCTTTGTTGCCTTACCCTGGTTTTCTCTTGCTCTGTTTTAACCTTATTTGAGCTGCTTGTTAATGGGCAAGAGCATCATCTTCTGCTTGAATCTGTCTGGGCTCAAGATCCACAAGCCAGAGGAAGATCCAAATCTTGTCAATTTTCAGCGGATGGGAGATGATAATGCTCTTGAAACAAGTCCAACATTTCAAAACCCTTGCCGTAAAAAGGCAGAGGATTATTCAATCCCGGAAAACAGCAGTGCCAGACCTTTCAGAGCTGGGTCACCATGTTTTCCTTGGGAGTTGGATCTTCTGCTTTCTCCCCATCATCTGCTTTTCACATGACTCCACTTAGCAACCGCATCTGATTAGTCTTTGTGTGCTGGGTGCTATTATTTTTTTTGTTTGAATTAGTGCCTCCTGGCTTCTTTTCCTCTGTTTCCCAAAATATAGCTGAATTATCTTCTTTCACCCAGAGCTTGGGTGCCTGGGTATTCCCTTTTTGCACGGTAAAGCCGAGCTGCCTCCCTGTTGTCATTTTATGGCTGGGATGGGAGAAAACAAAACTCATTTTCATGCAAATCCCCACTGTCTATCAGACATCATAGTTGTCAAGCAGGTCATTAGAGGCCTACTGTGTAAAATGAAGATTACTAATTAGAGCTGAAGAAATAATTTGCAACAAATAATTTATCCAATGAATTTAGATTTTCTTTCTCCTTGTGGAGTCTCTGCAAGCAGGTTGTTACTTCACCAGAGTTGGGGATTATTTGAAATGTTTTTAACTCATTATGCTCATGATTGATTCAGGTTGTTCAGTGTTGCTTTTTTGAGCTAGATGGTTAATCAATGTAGATCACAGGATTTGAGATTTACCTCCTGGCTCAAGTGTCAAAATATGGCTGAAATGAATAAAAATCAGTATATGCTTAAAAACTACCTTCCATGAACCCTGATTTGTGTTTCCGTGAATATCACAGCTCAAGAGCAACTTGGGAATTTTCCACTAAAATACATTTTTCTAGCAAAAATAAGCTACTGCAAAATCTATAATTTTATTCTGAGAAAATCTCGGGTAAGTCAAAAAGACCCTCCAGCCTGTGGTGTATTATGCAAGTCTTGTGAGTATGTATCACCAAAAATAGGAAAACCAAGGAATTTATCCTGCAGGGAAAAGAGGAGCAAATGCATCAAGCTGCCAAAAG
This sequence comes from Chamaea fasciata, assembly GCF_029207755.1. NCBI lineage: Eukaryota > Metazoa > Chordata > Aves > Passeriformes > Sylviidae > Chamaea > Chamaea fasciata. The sequence goes on along the minus strand of NW_027094096.1, from coordinate 20,394,083 downwards.
CCTCAAAGGGCCCTGTAGGACCCTACACACATTCATTATAGAAGTAACTGGAAATTAAATCTTATGTGTTGTGATTCACAGTCAAAAGAAACAGGATTTAGGAAGACCTGATCAGTTCACTACAATGGAAAATGTCAAAACGTGGATTTTGGATAATTTTGATTGACCATTTCTCTTCAACCCGTGACACATTCTGATGCTTTGGCTTGAAATGTTCATCTGATTCAGCCTGAAAAGAGAAACTGAAAATTTCTATTGATTTTCATCCCGTTACACAAGTCAATTTTTGCAGACATTAATTCCGGTTGATGCACTCTACGAACACTCAAAAAAAGGTAGAGCATGAAGAAAGGAGAGAAATTCACCCAGTGAAATACTTCCAGCATCCAAGCTCACATTCACAGGAAACCATTTGCAATGTTCACCGTCGTTATTAATAATGTGGGACAAAGTCATACCTGTGGCTGATACTACCAAATCCTGGATTGCAAAGGAGCAGATTCATTTTCAGCTCTCTAATGAAGCACACAAGGAGTAGTCTTGGGGGGATGGGAGGATTAAGAGAATTTCAATAAATAAAAAAAGATACGATTTGTACCAGACTCCTCAATCCCATCTGCTTCATATGTGGAGCACTCATTGTTCCCTGCACTCACTCCCTCCCTCACCTTTGTGTTTGCAGTGTCGGTGCCAAGGAGGGATGGGAGATGGAGGGATACTCAGCAGGAAAGGGGCTAAAATAGAAAGCAGTTAGCACTCAAAGCTTGCTTGTCTAGTTTAAATATCTCCCAGGGCAAAGCAAGCAAGGCTGATAAAGATGCCAGGAGGGTTGGGGGAGAAATGGTGATGTTTTTTGCTTTGTGGCTTCTCCATGGACCTTTCACCCTTTCAAATCTCAGGGAAGTCAGGCAAAATCTGTGGCAAAAAGGACTTTTCTCCCCAAGATCAGACATTTTGGAGCGTGGCTGATGGGTGTCTGTTGCTGATGCCGTTTATGCCTGGAGTCAAGTGGGATGGGAGATAGTCTGGGATAAAAGGAGGTCCGAGAGTCAGCAGAGTTTGTGCTGACTGAATAGCACAGGTGATGAGATGTGGTGGCCCTGGAGAGGGAGAACCAAGCACGTTTAGGGACACTCCCAGCTCAGCCACCACTGCTGTGTGCAACGCTGGGTAAGTCTCATTTCCATCTGTAAATTGGGCATAATCTCTCTTCTTTGAGAGGTGCTTAAATCCCCTGGATAACACATTTTATATAACTCCTAACTTACTATTTTGGCGCACAGATAAAAAGCATGCACTGAAAGGAGCCGGATCGACCCCCAAACCAAGAAAAACCTTATCCTAGACACAGCAGCCCACCTCTTCCCCTCACTCTTTCTCTCTTACACACAAAACGAGCTCAGCCTGAGCAGCATTTGGCTCCACATCAGCCCAGTTGGACCCACAACGTCTGGGTGGGTTTGGAGTGAGGCGAAATGTGCTGGAGAAGCTTTGCACTGGAGGCCATCCCCTCTGACAGCCTCCCTGTGGGAATGGAGCCTCTCCCGGAGCCACATCGCTGCTGGGGAGACAGCAGCAGCGCGGCTGCGAACGAAGCACTTCTCTGCTTAAATACATTTTCCCCCAGACTGAGCATAGGTTAAAAAAAAAAAAAAAAAAAAAAGAAGAAGAAAGAAAAGAATATTGAAGAGAAAAACGACCTTATTCAGAGCTCAATGGGAAGACTCCCCCTGCATTTCAATGAGCCTCAGCAGGCCCGTGAGGCTGGATTAACATAAGAGCTGGGAGGAAGATTTCCAGGTGCTCCCCACACCCAGAGTCAGGTTTTCCAAGAAGAATCAGCACCAATGTGTTTTGCCCTCCAGCTTGGTAATGTGTTTACAGCCAGACAGCCTGGCAATGGCAAGGGAGAGTTGCTGTGCTGTGTAGGGAAACCCTGGCCACCCAAGATATGCCTGTATATTTCTAAAGGAGTTTTATCTACCTTTCCATCTGTGGAGAGAAGCTGCCACCCGCTTTATCCCAGCTGTGCCCAGCTGTCTGAGGCACTGCCAGAGCAGGTGCCAGCACAGGTTTCACCTCCCCAGCGAGGCCTGTGAATTCTTATTGTTGGGAGAGCCCAGATTGCACCACCATCACCAGCTGGGGATGGGGAAGGGATGGGATGGGGATGAAGTGACCAGCACCTCCAGGAGAGACCTGCCCTCCTTTGCAGGAATGCTGGTAGGTGGACGTGCCCATAAAGCTGCAGCCTCTCCTCAGTGTGAGCACTCAGCCCTTGTGCTGGGGAAAAATTCCTCCCTAACCCCTGTGTCCTCTTTGCGGAGTCTGGACCAGGAGGAGGGACCCAGCAGTACAGCTCTGAGCTACAGGTATTTCCTGTCTAAGCACAATATTCCCAGTCTCATGTGGCCAGACCAAGTGAACACTGAAAGAAGGGCAGCAGCTACTCCTGATATTGTGGTTACTCTTTTTGTGGCAGTGGATGGGGTTTCATCATCACATCTGGTTTCACCCAGGTGGAAAACAGGAGCAAATCCCACCAAAATCTCATCAAATTTTTGCCAAGTCTATCAGCAGGCAGCAAGCACAGCTGGAAAAGCAGTGACATTTGCAGGAGGTTTGATACAGGTGGGAAGGTTTTAACCCTTTCTCTCAGCAAGTTATTAAAAAAAAAATGTGCATTTGAGAGGGCTGAGAGAACAGAAAAACAAACCAGGCCTGATTGCACCGACTCGCAAAGAACAAGTCAGTCAAGGTCTCTGAAGGAAGAGGCTTCATCTTCAGCTCCCAGAAACATGTCTGTGTGCCTGCTTCAGCTTTTGTTATTTTAATGGGGGCCGGGATTTGAATTGCAATCCAGTTCTCAGTGCTGCTTTGGGCTGGACAGAGCTGGTGCCTCGCTGCAGCTGTGGGAATCTCATTAACAAGCGCAGGATCCGTCTCTGACTCCAGATCCATCACCCAGCTGGGAATCAGCCTGGCCATCTGAGTCAGGCTGCCATCTCACTGAAGGCTCCCTTTGTAACCTCTCCCTGTGCTTTTAGCCCTCAGCTGAAATTTTTAATGAACCCCCAGAATTAGCCTGTTCCAAGTCGTTTATTTATGGGGTCATTCTGATGACCTGGTAAGGCTCGAGGTCGCTGCAAATGTTCCAGTTTAATGCAAGGCACAGCCAGCCCCAGACCCTGGCACTGGGTTGTAAATACCTACAGACATTCTCGACAGCATTATTTCTGTATTATTTTATTTTTTAATGCTGAACTGTGTGTTTTAGAATACACAGCTGTCTTTGTTCAGAATAAACCCAAAATAGCAGATTTTGCTCTGCTTAGCTGGGTGTTAAATTATTTACATTTCAAAACCCATAAGTAGAAACAATGACTGCATTTCCAGAGCCTGCTCCTGCTGTCAAATATCCTTTTCTCTTCTGCAACCTAATTTAGACTTCCTTTTTAGAGTTGCAGTTTTGCTCCATTTTCAATTATGTTAGAGGAACCAAGATTTCAGACCATTATCTCATCATTCCCATGAATAGCAACACGAAATATGCTTGTGCTGCTGGGACACCAAGCCTGGGTGGGAGGACATGGCCGCTGAAGTAAATCCAGAGGAAACCACTGTGCCACAGAGAGTAATAAAAGCCCAGGGAGAAATCCCGAGGCAGGACAGGATGCAAGGTGGGGGTCAGTCTTTTCTCCCACCTAACAAGCAATAGGACAGGCTGAAATGTCCTCACGATGAGCCAGGGGAGGTTAAGATGGGGTATTAGAAAAAAATTTCTTCATGGAAAGAGTGTTCAAGCATTGGAACAGGCTGATAAAAAAAGCGGTAGAGTCACTGACCCTGGAGAGGTTAAAAAAACAAATAGATGGCATGGAAGGAGATGATGATGGACTTGTCAGTCCAGGATTAATGGCTGGACTCAATGATCCTGGAGGTCTTTCCACCTAAATGATTCTGTGATCCTGAGATGCTCCTTGGGGTCAGGGATGCGATGTTAATCCCAAAGCCTGGAGAGCAGCCCAGGTGAACAAAAGTGCTTTCATAGGGGTGCGCGTTGGGACCTGAACAAGATGTCTCAAAGATCTGATAATTTCACCAGGTTGCTTCTCTGAAGGGCTGTCTGAGCCTCAGCTTTGCTTTTCTAACCCCCAAACTCCCCTTGGCACCTCCCTGCTTCCCCATCACCCTTGCCAGGTGCTTTGCCCTGTGACTGCCAAAACCCTTGTACAAATGCCAGCCACCTTTGCCCTGTTCCCAGATAAATCCCTGTGTGCATTACCACTGACACCATGACTAAAAGCCAGTGGGGGCTGAGTGTCAGTGGGAAACAAGGACAAACCTGGCAAAGGAACCTAGGCATTAGGTCTATTTTCTGTATCAGGTGACCAAAACTCATTATATTTGTTACTCTTGTAGGAAATTTCTGTTTGCTGTACTCCTGTAGAACGGCATCCCATTGGTGCCTACTCTTCTTGGACAGCCGTAAAGGGAATATCCTTCATCTAACTGGAATCTCAGCATTGCCAGCCCCTGTGATTTTAATACCAATCTTCTGATATTTGGAATTTTTCCTAAAGCTGTGTCTCTTGGATGCAAGTAATTAAGTGAGGCTCAGCTTTCACTGAGAAATGAGAAGAAGTTTCTAGTCTTTGTGTTTTTGAAAAGCTGGAAAATGTGCCTACAGGCACAGACTCCAAAAGGCAAATTTAAAGAACCAATATGTTTTATTTCTTTTTAAAACAATTGTGATTTAGGGAGGGGAATGGGGGGCTCAATTCATGATTTATAGATTCTGCACTTGGCATCTCTCCAGCCTCAATGGTGGCTCCATGCAGATGGATCTGGGGCTTTCTGAGAGCTGCACAGTATTTATCACCTGGTTCCTTACATGACTTTTAAATAATAAAACGAACAAACAAAACCCCAAAAAATCCCTGTAAGATGTATTCTACAGCAGGCACAATTTGAAAAATGCCATTTTATAGCCTGGTTCAGATCTGACCAGTTCTAATCTCATGTATTTAGATTCAAATGGGAGATACTGCCAGGCTGCCAACGTGCTGAACGACACGTTTAACTGGGGTGGAGGGCACTGAAGGTTTGATGGCACAGTGGATATTTAGGAGGGCTCAGTGCTGGGATTGGCCGTTTTGAAAACCCTGCTGGCATTTGCATCACCTCTGTATGTTATTTCTTAACCTCATGGTGCTGTTTCTTCCTTCCAGAGGAGGAGAAGCACCTCCCTCCCCTCTGTGTTTTCCCTCTGTGGAGGCAGGGGGGAGTCCCCGGGGGCTTGGCTGATCCAAGGGCAGCTCAAATCCACAGGCAGCCCCAGCTGAGCCTTCTCCCAAAATCACAGTTATTTTTGGAGTGAAGCACCCGTGTGGTTTTGGTACAAGGCTGTCCAGAGTTCCTTCCCTCACTGGCAAGGATGGGGCTGTTGGGTGGGTTTACAGCATTTCTGGTGGGCATCAGACCCATCACCTTTCACTGAGGCGTCTTCTTATGTAGAGAAAGGGCAGCAGGGGCTGGGACAGGTCTCTGCGTGTGTTCCTTGGGTTGGTTCTGGTTTCTGGAGTCCCTCCCTGTTGGGCTGCACCCTCTTTTCAGAGCCAGGAGCTGCCCATCAGCTCCCCTTTCCTTCTCCCCAGCCTGTTCTGACATGGAGGGGCCCTCCTGCCTGTGTGCAGGCTGAGACCTCCCCTCCTCCAGGAGCTTCTTGGGGTGTTTATGGCATAGCACTGATGCCCAAGGAGCAGCAGAGCCGTGCTGGGTGTTCACTGGCCCCTGTGGAAACCAGGGATGTTGGAGGTCACCACGGACAAGGCTTCTGCAGGGTTTGGGGCCGGATCCCAGAGCTCTGAGCAAACCCCAGCATGTGGGATCATCCCAAACACTTCTTCCTAGCAGTGGGGCAGGTCTTATCCCTGCACCCCTTCCCTCTCACTTTCACACCCTGTTTAATTTTCTTGGTGAAAACCATCACAGGTGGCTGCAAGCAAAACAAAACCCCACCGAGGCTCCTCTGCCCGGGAGAGCCTGACTTTTCTGGTGTTGGGGTGTAAACCCAGAGCCACCACGACATGTCTGGGATGTCACCATGTCTGGGGTGTCACCGTGTCTGGGATGTCACCGTGTCTGGGGTGTCACCGTGTCTGGGGTGTCGCCGTGTCTGGGGTGTCGCCCTGTGGGCACGGTGATGCTGCTCCGTGCTGGCCACGCCTGATGTTGCTGGGGAAGGCGAAGTGAACAGCTCCACCTTAAACTGCAGCGAGCACCTTAAGCTCTCTCCTGGCCTCCTGCCACCGAAAATGCTCCAGGCGGAGCTTTCATCAGAAGGAAGCCTGTGCTCTGCACTGTGGGGGAAGGGGTGGCCAGAAGGACGTTTCTCCATTGATTCTTGAATTTTAAAAGTTCATTTCTTGCATGGTGCTGGGCTTTTTTTTGTTGTGGTTTTTTTTTTTTTTGGCTTTTTTTTTTTTCTTTCCCCTTGACACAGTAAATTTTAAATTGATTTTGCAATCCTGTCTCCCCCATCCTTGCACTCTCACTTTCAAAGGTAATTGAGACCAGAGGCTTCACTTTCGCCCCTGGCATCCCCCCATCCCCTGTGATGCTCCTTGAAAAGGGTTTCAGCAGCTGGGCGTTCTGCAGGGACACACTTGAGGGGGGACAGCTCCATTCAAGAACATCCCTCCCTTCTTTCTCCCGTCCCCCCCTGAGGCATATTTCGGGATCAGGGATGTGTCTCCTCCCGAGAGTCCTCGGATGGACCCTGGATGCCCTTTGCAAATCCCCGACAGCCCCCCAGCTCTGGACTGTGTCCCCAGCCCATGAATCTCCCCCCAGCCCAGCTGAACAGAGGGTCTATTTTTCACCAGGCATTTCCTGCTACTCAGACCATTAGGCCTTGTGCTGATTAACCAGCTAGTTCTCAATTTAATTAAAACATATGCTTTTTTGGAAGAGCCAGAAGTTTCACTCATATTTTATTCTTATCACTCCAGATCCGATTGGCACTAACCGTAAGCATCAGGGGGAAACCAAAGCAATTAACCCTTTCACTTGCTGAGGGGGGCATCTAGTTCCTAACTGACTATTCTCCCAGGGAGGCTGCAGATTTTTATGATGCTGCTTTGCACCAGAGCCTGAAGATCTCAAAGCATTTATCCTTTCTCAGGATTTCATTTAAATACAGAGGCTTTGCAGGTCACACCATCTTATTCCTAGTGGGGGAAAGTGGGAGACTTCAGGAGCCAAGGAGGAATTTAGGATAGGGAAGGACGTGATCTGTCGCAATTAACCCCGAGCTGTGTGTGTGTGACGGCAGAAATGACCAAATGTTTGTTCTGCAGTGAAAACAGCGAGGGGTGTGTTCACCTGGGGGGGATCCTGGCCATGGCCAGCCCCGTGCCCCTGGAGCATCGGCCCCACACGCTGCAGGGGAATTTGGGACAGCGCTCTTCCTCTTAAAAGTAAAGCTTTGCTATCTCATTACCAACTTCAAAAATATTTGGCTATAATTTACTTTTGAGGTTTGGGCTAAGTCCAGGTACTCCATCAAGAGAAAAGCCGAAGCTAAATAAACGAGTTCAAGTTCGAACCTCTCCAGCCCCGGCTGCGGGGCGTTCCCCTGCCGCCGCCCGGGATGCCCGGGGTGCTGGGAGAGCCCTTCTAAGAAAAACTGCTCCGCAAAAGCCTTTGGAAAGTATTTTCCAGAAACAGTTAATGGGTGATCTTTCGTCTTGCCAAACAACCCCCAAGCTAATAATTTGCGTTTCCCCATTAGGGCAGGCTGTGCCTATTGGGATTTATTTCTCCCCTCCCCACCTGACCGTGTTTCCCACGGCCCCTGGGGGCACTGCCTTGTGTTTTATTTCACCGCCAGCCCGGAGCAAACGGAATCTTTGTAAAACATCTTCCTCTTTGCTTTATGATTCCTGCTGGGAGGGGCCGCAGCCCTGCCCTGCTCCCATCCTCGCATCCCAGGTGAAACCCCCCGGAATGCAGGGACACCCGAAAGCAGGGAGGGGGAACCCACAGCCCTGAGCCTGGGCAAAGCTGTCTCAAGCCTCAAGAGCACTGAGGTGTTTGCTCTTTGCTTTGCACACTGCAGCCAGGAAACCCTTCCCTGGGCACCTGCCTGGCCCGGCACCGTGGTGGATGTGCAGGGGTCCCGTGGGATTTAGGGTATTGCGCAGCTACTGTGCGATTTTTGTGGCAGATGTTGCTTCCATTAGGAACGGTTTCCTATATCCCTCTTCCCAAACACATATGGGCAGATAGAAATAAACAAACCCAGATTGACATGCTGGAGAAGGCCTGCATGGGATCGTGTTCAGTCCCAGAAGGAATATCCCTGTGGAAGTGCTGGGCTGGCCCTGGCCCTGGCACTGGGCTGGGCTGCTGCTGGAGGTGTTGGCCTCTCGCCTCAGCTCTCTGCTTTCATTTTGGTCACCCCCTGAGAGCTCTAATGGAATAAGGATCATAGATTCATTACTGCTGGAAAAAGACCTTTTTGATTCCAACCATTAACCCAGCCCCCCTGCCAAGCCCACCACTCAGCCGTGTCCCCAGGTGCCAGAGCCACACATCTGAGCACTTCCAGGCACAGTGACTCCACCGCTTCCTTGTCAGGGTGCTGCAGGTCTGGCAGATTCTGTTTTCCATTGCCAAAATTTCCTCACCTGCTTCAAGCACATGGATTGCATTTGCCCTGGAGGAATTGCACTGTGGCTGTGTGTGCAACAGCAGAGCGAGCTCACAGTCACCCACCACTGCTTCTGCCCGCTCCATAACCTCTCTCTGCATGGGAACAGGGTGCTGCTGTTCATCCTGGCCCTTGGGATGATCCCTCAAGGTGGCCCTGGGGCTGCTGGATTTGTGGACACTCTCACACCACGGGCTGCACACACAGGAGCTGCTCTGGAGAGTCATCTATGAGGGAGACGTTGTCTCTCTGTGCTCGCAGCACATTTTTCTGCTTGAATTACTGCAACATCAGCCAAATGAGGAGGGACTGCGAGTGATCACAAAAGCAAGGGAACTCCTAGGGTTCAGCATGCCGGGAATATCAAGCTACTGTCTGGAAAAATACAAAAAAATGCTGTTGATTCATTCCTGCAGCCCCTGACATATAAATTAGGTAACTAACATGACCCGTGACTGTTTCTCTGAGAGACTGGCTGAGACATGACAAATATGCCCTTCAACATACCAGGGCTGATTGCTAAGAGTGCTATGGGAATAGCTCAGAGCCTCACAGTTACATTATAATAAACATGATGCCACTTAAGGAAAGCCATGGTGCTGTTGGAAAGCCCTGGAGTCCCATCTGCCTGGCTGCAGAGGAGCTGTGCTGGGAGCCCTTGGCATGGCAGGATATTGGTGATATTCAGGGTGTCTTTAGGGAAAATGCTTGCTCTCAATGATAGGAAAAGGATTTTAGACCGTTTTTTTGTTTGAAGTGGGGTTCTGGTTTGTGTGAGCGTCTTTCCTGGTCATCTGTGGACAGGGGGCATGCCTCTGGTGAATTCCCACTCTCCACAACCATGAGCTCCTGTGCCCAGGAGTCAAGCTTCCCCAGCCCTTGAAGTCATGCTGTCAGTATAGCAGCCATTTTTGAAAGCAGCTTTCCGGGCATCCAAAAAAAAAGAAAAAGAAAAAAAACCCAATCATTTCGTTGCCATCATATTGGATTTATTACATGTTGACAGACCTCGGAGCAGGGCAGCTCCCAGCCCCCTGCACAATGCTGCTGAATCACTCGTGGAAAATGTTGGGTTCAGAGCTTGCTGGGGAGGGGCAGGGCACAAAATGCTTGTTTGAACTATTCCCTATTTGTCTTAAGGCCATGAAACCTGCACATGTCCCAGAGATTGAGCCCTGAAGCCCCAGTCTGGGGAGATGTTTGAGGGGGTCTTGCCGGTGCTTAGGGAACAGTTCTATTCCACTCTCAGCTGCCTGAGCCGTTTCAATCCTTGAGTTCCAACATGCAATTTCACCCTGAGTGCTTTGTTTCAAAGGGTGACCAAACTGCAAATCAGCCCCTTCAAATCCCCAGTCATGCGCTTTACATTAGGCAATTAAACTGAGCAATAAATATCACTTTGTTGTGAACGAGCCTCCATTTCCTTTCCTATTTTAATAACAATAATGGTCAAATTTCTGTTTAAGAAGCAGTTTCTGGTTCTATTAGGAAATGTGCCAACCTATTCAAAGAGGCACAAGATTTGTACGGAGAGGTAACAGCTTTTATTAAGCCAAATTATATAATTAGTAAAAAAACAGCCAAGCTTTCAGGAACATAAGCCCTTCTTCGGGTCTGGGGAGAGGCAATGGCTCCTGGCAGCTGCAGAACAGCTGTATGTCAGGATTGCTCTAGCCCAGGTCTCTTTGATCAACACAGTTCTGCCTGGGGCAAGGTGTCTGGCACTGGCTCCCACACTTCCCTGGGCTGGGTTTAAGGGGGGCAGCTCCAGTTTGGGCAATGTTTCTCCTCAGGTTACACTAAGCATAGTTTCAGGATTAGATATATTTTTGTGTGTGTGTGTGTATTTATTCTGGGGTTTTTTTTCTGCAAGTTTGAGTTTATCTTACAGCTTTTGGGAGCACCTCTGACCTATAGCAGCCATCTCTTTCTCAGTGTTGCAGCCACACAGGCAGAAACCTCTGTTAAATACATGCTAGCCCCAAATGCCCTGTCTCAAGTTGTATGAAAAGAGCTCACATTTGGGGTGGTTTTTTGAAATGGAAGTTTTTGAACCTCCAGTTTGAGCACACAGGATTCCTGCAATTTCTGCTGGCACAGCCTTTGCTTCATCTTTCAGACTGGAAGCCTCTTGGGGCAGGGACCATGGTTTTAATTATGTGCAGCTCCCAGCTGAGCAGAACCATCAGCCCCCATTAAGTGAATAAATAATTACTTCAGTGAAACACAGCTCACTCCTGGCTCAAACCCATTACTGAAGTGTTCAGAGGTCATGGTGTATTTGTAAGCAAAACTTAAATAAGATATGCGGGTTGGACAACCCATCAGCAAAATGTCAAATTAGCTTCCAAATATATTTTGGTGGCAGATTCCTCAATTTATCAGTAACACATATCCATTGTTGCCTGCTACTGCACTGTGTCCCTGGACTCCACATGGGGATGTCCCAAGAAGTTCTTCAAAACTGGGGAGAAGAGCCAGGTTAGGCTCCTGGTATCTCACAGGACAGGTTTGGGTCCTCAGCAAAAATGAAACGTAGGACGAACTCTTCTTCAGCAAGGGATCAGGTGCCACAGAAAGGTGTGCAGGTTTAACACCCAGGTTGGCCAGGTGCTGGGGAGAGGATTCCATGCCTTTGTCCCTTCAGAGCCCTGTGAATGTGCAGAGACTTTTCAAGATGAATCAGCAGCAAAAGTTAATTGGACCTGCCACCTCCCCTTTTTATACCAGTCACTAATTCACAGAAGAACAAGATCTAGATGGAAAGAGGATAATTAAAATGGGAAAATACTCCACAATTCCCAGGAGAAGAATACAAGCAGCAGATTGGAACACAGGATTCCCTCTTGCTTTACTTTGTGCCTGGAAGCCCCTTAAGGATGTTTATCCATGGTTTATTTGGGATCAGACCTTGGAGCAATAGACAAACTGCCCTGCTCCCACAAGGACTTGTGCCCTGTGGACCAAAAGTTTTTTGTCCTCTCTCCCAGAGAGCTCCAGAGAACAACTGATCCTCTGCCATGGTGTTGTGTGCTCAGCCTGGCAGGGTCCCAGATCATCATCTCCCATGATTGTGGTGTCTCCTGCTATGGCTCAGCCTCCCCTTTGCTGGCAGCATCTTCTCATCAGGTACAAGAGCTGCCAGCCCCATCCTCTGGCTACTGCAATATTCCCTATTTTATATTGCTCTGAAGCTTTGGACCAGCTGTTGTAGGTCACCTTCAGCTGAAGCCTCCATGCCCAGCCTCGCTGGACCTTGCTCCAAGTGTTTCTGGGCTGCTCTGCCATCTTAGTCACACTTTCCTCTCACACTTTCACCACCTCCACTTCCCCAAGGGTGGCTGCTGCCTTTGTGAGCTGCTGTGAGTGCTCAGGCACTGCTGATGAAACAGAGAAGTCCCCAGTTGTCCTCATCATCCCATCAGTCACATTCCCCACGTGCCCCATCACTGGGGCAGCTCTTTAGTTCCTCCTGGCACTCACCAGACTGGTGACATCAAGCTTTATAGACAGACCTTCGTATGACCTTATGGATATTTTACCCGGGAGGTGACAGGGAATAACCACTTCATACCCTCCGGAGGCACCAAATGCCACGTGCTGTATAATTGGCACAGGATTGTTCAAAGGAAAAGGATAAAAATCACAAATGTTGCAAACACACAGCAGGCAGACACCAGAGAAGTATTGGACCCACATAGTTAGGAATCTTTTTGGGTAAAAAGGCAGAGATTATTGCAGGAAGTCAGAGAACAATGCTTGACTATTTAAGGACAACTGGTGTTTCCTTTCTGAACATCAGCACTATTTATTTGTTTTGGGGTCCAGCCAGATCCCATTTGATGTCTGCTCTCTGGTTAAGGTGGAAAACTATTTGCAAGGACTTGCTCAATATTACCAAAACAGAACTGGCCTATATCTCTATTCATGTTCAATGGCACCTTGGAAACCACCTGTGATTGCCACAATTTCTGGTATGGATACCAGAAATACAAATTAATTCAAAAAGCTGTAGAGTTCTTTAAAAAAATGGTCCAGTAAGGCTGATTAAAATTAAATGTCACAAGTCACCAGCAGTTGGGAAGATGCTGTCTGGCTACTTTTGCATTGTCCTAATGTTCTTTCCAAGCCACCCAGCACAGGACATTGAAAAAGAGTGGATATAAATGAGCTTTTGCAATGACCCAGCATGGTATCTTGCCTGTGCAAGAGGTGCATTTTCCAGTCTCACTCTTTCCTGAGCAGAGCTGCAAACAGTTTCCCTGCAAACCCTACCACTCATTTCCGATGTTCTCCATCACAATGTCAGATTCCAAAGCAACATCCAGAGTTAATCCCACACTGGCTTCAAAGGTTTTATTACCAACACATTCTAAAAGGAATATTTAGGTCTAAATTATTATCAGGCTAGCTGACAACTTGAGGAGGAGAATATGGTCCTGTTGTGCTTCCAAACAAGATGTCTTTCAGTCTGTGAGGGTTGAGCTGCACCATCTCTGCTGTGGGAGATTTCAGCTGACCTCAAATTCTTCCTTTCCATCTTGTAGCTTTCTGTATTAACCAACACCACAAGTAAAAGGTCCTCAAAGAGCTTTCTAGTGTCTGCTTTTGAGGATGACACCTTTTCAGGTGGGAAGTGTGCTACAGGATGACATGAAATAGGAATGTTACCTCTTAAAGCCTGCTGAAAGCAATTGTTTTCCAAATCCTTTATCTGAGCATGGAGGAATTTTCCATTCAGTCTTTACATCCTACTGAGCAGAAGGGCTCTTCCCTGCTCCTCAGTGAGGCAATTGCCACTGTGCTGCAGATACTGTGTTATCTAAACCAGGGTGAGATCCCTGGTGTCCATACCCAGAACTGACAAGTCTCCACAGAAAAGGACAATAAATTCATGGAAATAAAAAACCTCCTTTGTCAGATCACTATGGTTTCCTCATAGGTTGGCATCACCATTTCCGTGGGAGATAAAGAGCACAGCCAGCCAAGCACTCAAATCTCCACACTCTGGTGTGGTCAGGGCACTTTTCTCCTAGATGGGAACAGGAATCTCATTCCTGTGTTCATAAGTTAAGACTGCTCCTCCTGTATTTTTGAATAATTCTGTGAATCCCCTCAGACTAAGGAATGAGGAATAATTTCACACCAGCAGCACAGCATTTCTTATGCTTTATCTCCAACCTCACCTGACATGTAAAAACTTTCTGCCACCCCATCATAAAAGCAGAGCAGAAATCCTGGGGAAGAGTCATGGGGCAGCAGTGAGGGTTAATTCCACGGACTCCAGGAATTCACAGGAAGGGACAGGGTGAGAGCTGTGTTTGCATAAACAGTTAAAGGTTATTTTCAAATATTAACCATGGCAGCAGAAATCACAATTGCTTTGCCACTCACAGGCAGCGTGAAAGCGTCAAAGCTTTTTTCTGCAAATCAGATTCCAGTGTAATAAACTATTTAACCCTTTCCATTGAGCAGAAACCAAGGAGCCACGGCAATTAGGCTAGAAAAGGGGAAAGAAGCGGATGGAGCCAAAATAGCAGTAGCACATTTGGCCAGCCCCTGCAGAAACGACACAAAACTGGCTGGATTCCAGTGTCTGGTTGCTTTGCAGCTCCAGGGCAGGTCTGGCTGTACAATCTTTACATAGAAATCAGACTCGCCCACTCCTCCCTCCTGCTTTTCTTACAGCAGACAGCGGCAGCGGGGGGAGTCCGTGGGCCAGATAAAGTTGCCTCGGTGCTTATTCCATTAGAGGCAAGGAGATTTTCTCCAGGTTTTTAATTAGAAAAAAATCCCAGCCTCGACCCAAACACACGTCTCCTGCCCGTGTGTTAAATGGCTTAATTTCCCCTTCACTTTACACTGCCCTGCCACTGCTTCTATTCCTTATGTCATCGCTGATGGCAGAGCTTGCTCCAGGCCCTCAGTAATGAAGTGCAAAAAAAGGTATTAAAAATACAGGCCACTTCTCTGGCTGACTGAGGGTTGGTTTTCAGTGCCAGTGAGGAGAGAAGGGGGTGTTTCTTTCTTCTGCCTAAATAATGAAAGGACTCCACAGGGCAGCCTGGAGCATCAGGCGCTGCTTCCCCCAGACGGCTCCTGCAACCCCCAGTCTGGGAAACTTGTTGGTTTTGGCTTCATTTCCAGCTGGCCTGATCTGGGAACAGGTATCCCACAGCCTGCAGTGCTCTCACGTTGAGTTACAAGTGCCCCAGTTACAAAATCAGAAGTCCTGAAGCAATACTAGCATTTATTTACAGCAAACTTTCTCTCTTCGTCACCCATTAGCGACTGCAAGTTGTTAATGAGTGTCTTGCTACTGTTCCATACTGCTTTGTGGTCAGAGCTCATAAATTCACTTTCAGTTCACAATCTCATTAGGTTCCATTCCTTATTCCTCTTGATTTCTGGTCTTTTGGGCAGGATTTTGTTCTGAAGGCTGGTCCTGATTTGATACATTAACCTCACCGAGGACACAGTCACATTTAAAAACGACATTTTGTTCGCATTGCTGCCTTGGTCATAAAAGAGCTTTGAGTATTGCAGATGATCTAGAGGCTCACAGCCCTTAAAAGTCTTCGTGTTTATGTAAAGATCATTTTGTGTCTCTGAGGAGAACCTCTGCTGCACCTCTTCATGCAAGGAAACAAGGAAATAACAGACTGTCCTACAGCGCCAAACCTAAGCCTGCTCGAGGGCAGATGCCAGCCTGGGCTGTAATTCTTGTTCACTTCAGTGTCCCTGAGCAGGGCTGGTGCCCTCACACAGACGTGTCCCTTCTCTGTGTCCTTGGTCCCCCTCGCCCCCTGGGCAGCCCTGCTGCTGCTGAGGGCATTGCTGGGAACTCCCCAGGATAATCTGGGGGGCAGACCTGGCACCACGGGCTGTGCCCAGCTCACCCCACAGCACCCACACAGCCCCTCTGCTTTCTTGCCTTGCTCAAAGCAGGCTTGCAGAGTGCATTTGCACCCCTGAAAACAAAGGCAAGCAGTGATGCCTTAACCAAAATCTACAAAAGCCCTAATTCTACTGAAAGCCTAAAAACCAAAAGAGGAAAAGTGGAAAATCCCACTGTTAGGGACCCTCAGTCTCTTTATAGGAGAAGTCTGAGCTGCCTTAATTCTCTCCAGATGAGCTGGAGGCTGAAAGCCATCTTCACCTCCAAACCAGAGCCCTCTGCACCTCACTGCTCAGGAGGAGACTGTGGGCTCAAGGTGACGTGGAGCTCTTGGGGATTGCTGCCTGCCTGATGTTTCTGCAGCTCTGCTGAATTACTAAGTGCAAGTTAGAATTATTTGGGTTTTTTTCCTTTGTTCCTATTGTTTTAGTGAGCTGTGGTCACATTCCCAGGGCAGTGTCTGCTTTTCAGATTGGCAGACTGTAGGTTAAGCTTTCAATTGATTTATGGCTTGTTTTTCTAGGGTGGTTAGCTAGCTAACAGAAGAGAGCAAAAGGATCCACACAACATATGTTATCTTGTTTTCAAGATCTTTCCAAGGGTTTTGGCTCAGGGGCTAATGGAAGGCCCCTCTTCCAGGTGGGAAAAACATGAAGTGGGAAGAAAAGTGTACTTATACTCTCTGGGAGTTGGGAATTGGGGTTTGGAGGTATTTTAAATTATTTTGTGCAAACTTCAAATGTCCTTATACACTGAGTAGTTTACAGGCTTGTGTGTATTCTCACAACAGCCCCGAGAAAAAATGAAATACTCAGAGAACTACGCTCAGAGAACTGAGGCACAGGAAGAGATGTATGAGGGCTTGCTAATGGGAAATGCAGAGCACTGACCTGCCTGAGGTGGAGCATCCTGCAGGAGAGCCATAAGTGACTGCAGTCCTCCCCCCAGGTACCGCTGTAGCTCCCTGCCTGCCCTTGGCTAAACCCGAGGTTTCCTCCCAGTAACCAGAGCTCCCGGCACTGACTGAACCACAGCTTCAAACCAGAGCTTCAGACCTGTCCTGGGAAAGGCTGAATCTCTGCTAAGGAGCAACAGACCCTTTCTTTTCCATGTTTTCCTATGGGACAACCCACTGACTACAGCAATGTTATGGGTGGGTGCCTTCTGGTAGATCCTGAGCAGGTTTGGGATCATCTCCCTCCTCGAGTCCTTGTCCTCTGCCTGGGTAAGATGCCAAGAGCTGTGTTCAGGAACACTGAAACAAAACCAAACCTACACACAGTGGGTGCCTCCTGAGAAACACAGTGCCAGGAGTAATCCTCCCCCAGGACTGCAGCTTCTGCTGTGCTGTGCTACCAGACGTGAGAATAAACAGCAGAGCAGGAGCACGCCTGTGGCGCTGCAATTGTTGGCCTCACACACCAAGCCTGGTGGCAGCCCAGCCTTCCTGGGCCCTTGAGGCTGCCCTAAAATGCCCTAAGGGCTCAGGGATTCCCATATTCCCTCTGCAGCCCGCTTCACACTGGAGCTGAGCATCTCCACGAGTGAGACCCCGCATTGCTGCAGATGGATTGGTGTGGAACACCCCGACCTGGTGGGGATGCAGGGTCTGCAAAGCCTGTGTGGTGTGATGCCTGAAGCAATCCCTCACTCTCAATAACCTCATTTTCTTTTCTTTAAGAAATGCTGCAATTGTGACAATGCATAACCTTACCTTTCGTAGACCTGTGGGATATAATTATAATATTATTGCCAATATTTATCACTACCAAAGACCCTCTTTACTTGATTTCTCAGTGTTAAATGAGGTCCAACAGATCTTGGGAAAAGTGAATGCTTTCCCAGTATTTAACTGGGAAATAGGAAAATGGAAGGAAGAAGAAAAAAATCGGATCCTATCACACGGTTCTTCTTAGCTTTCCATTTACCCTCCCCTAATGTTTCCAAAACAGCAGGAATACGGCTTGGCTGTAGGTCTGTATTATGTAATAGTGATTTCTTTGTTTCCTCTCACTTTAAGGTTTAGCAACAGGGAAGAAAAAAACCCCCCTCACATATAGAAACGGGGGAGGGGAGGTGTTAAGACGATGCTGGATCCCTCCGAGCCATTAACGGTGAATTGCATAACCACTGCCGAGGGGTTGCTAGGTTTTACCACGTCCCTGCTCCGTGTTAAATATTAACAGTGCTTGTACTTTCGGCGGTGTCGCTGCCGCTGAGCCTGGGTACGGCCGCCTCTCCCATCTGGCCGGGTTTCCATGGAGCTGATGGCAGCACCCGTTCTCTCCATTCACAGCGCAATGCTCCCGGTGCTCGCCTAAATCCATCCCTGGAAGCGAGGCGTGTGCGCACCGGGCACGGCAGGTTTTTTTCGCGTTTGTTTCGTGCCTGGTGGATGTGCGGGGGTGTTTTCCCTTAAAACCAGCCAGGTTTGGAAATAACACCTATTCTGTCTGGCCTGGTGGATCTGCAGAGCCACAGGGTGCCTTTAACCCTCCTGGTGCCTGCCCTGGCACAGCCACCTGTGCATTGTAGAAAGGATGGGGACCGATTTCCCAGAGGGGCAAGCTGGGACGGGACAAGGAAAAAGGTTAAAAAAAAAGAGGTCAGGGAGAATTTTTTTTGCGATTAAAGTGGTGAAACACTGACCTAGGTGCCTAGAGAGGTCGTGGGTGACCCATCCCTGGAAACATTCGAGGTCAGGTTGGACAGAGGTCTGAATCAGACCAGTTTTGCTCTGATGGAAGATGTCCCTGCTTGTTGCAGGGGGTTGGACTAGATGGCCTTTAAACAACCTTTCCAGCCTAAACCATTTTATGCTTCTTCCCTGCTTTTCTTCCTCCTCATCTATCTTCCTTCTGTTTCCTGGTTTAAATTAGACTGTAAAATCTTCTGGATTTAGATGCAAAAAATAAATGCAGTATCTCCTAAACCGTGGGTTTGCCTTCTTTTCCCCCCGTAACATAACTCTCATCAAAACCTTTCAGATTTACATTTAAAGCGTTTTAATGGAGTTAATGGTGCAGATTTTCAACACATTGGCTTCCTGGGACTAGTTTAGGGCCATGCTGGGACCAGTTTTCATCCATGCTGGATGCTGACAGGCTTTGCTTTCTGTTGGTCTTTGGAGCAGGGCCGTGCTGGATGCTGGAGATCTGCATATTCAATGTGCATGTGAGCTCAAACAGTTGTTTTGTCTCTAATTAGGCTAAGTAAGGTGTTGGATTCAAGTGCTGATTAGAAATGACCACTCTAAAATTAATTAGGATATTTAGGGCTGTGTGCTGTTTGCATATTTGGGTGGCAGCTCCTGCTCACCTTTGTGTGAGTAATTTGATGAGTCCATCCACTTTTTAACCTGTCACATTATTTTATTTCTTCTCTTTCACAGATACACCATGCCTAAGAAAACGAGTTTCTAGCAGTGGGAATAAGCACACATAAGGCATGGGATTGTCCATGGCAAAAGGGGGAAAGGAGTTTTTGGCAATGAGAGGAAGGACCTGGCAGTCAGGATTGGTCCAGCACTCTAAAAACAGTGATGTGAATAATGAAGGGGGGGGGGGTCCTTGGGAGTCCAGTGTCTGCTGGAAAAAAAACAATTAGTGGAAAAAATAACAACCTCTGGCTTCCTAAACCTACCCTGCAGGGTGTACCCAAGGGCAAGGCTGTGTCCTTTTGGCTGTGGCTTGGCAGCACTGGGGTGAGTTTGGTCAGTGCCACATGGTGTGGCCCAGGCACTTCATCACCACTTGAGGGGTGCAGGAGGGAAAGGTGAGCAGCCAAGGTGCAGGTCTGAGCTGAGGAAAACTGTTTTCAAATGTTACATTAATTAATGTGGTGCTGAACTCCAAGCTCTCCTTGGCTGGGCAAGGACTGTTGGGTTTCAAACTGTGCCAGCTCCTACATGTTCTGCGTGCCAGGCTGGTCCAGCATTAACGGAATCCTTCACACAAGTGGCTGTTCTCATGCACCGCAGGGCAGAGTTATCCTGGCCCCGTGTCAGCCCTGTGGGGTGGCACATCCCTGTCCCCACAGCTGGGCTCTGCAGCCAGCCAGGGTCACATCCCTTTCCTTGCACCAGGGAACGAATCCCCTCTGGGGATCTGCAGCACGAACAGGAGGGTGCTCTAGCAAAGCATAGCTGTGTCAGCTGAGTGAAGGGGTGGAAGCTTGGGCTGTGAAGGAGCAGGAATGCCCAGGGCAGGATGCCCAGGGCAGGATGTGGCCAATGTCAGGGCCCGGTGCAGGAGCTCTCCCTGCTGAAGCCACAGCGCTGTCCCTCCCAGCATAAGAACTGTTCCATGGAGACCCACATGTGCAAACAAACACGTGCCAGCTCAGCACTTTGGAAACTGTTGAGAGATTCTTTTCAAGTACAGGGCTAAGCACACACTGTTCTTTTATTTCTTTTTTTTAATTTTTTTTTTTTCCCCGGTCCCTTAGGAATAATTAAATACATCCATGCAGGCAGTAAGGCCAGGCTGGCTGCTGGCCTGGCACCAGGGGGGCTCTGAGCCCTAAAGATGTGTCCCTGCTGTGTCTCCCTCCTGCACACCCCCAGTGCTGCACAGGGACTCGGCCACGTGGAAAAACAGCCCTGAAAAATACAGCCTCACTGAATTTTGATTAAAAATTCATAAACGTTGGGGCAACACTGGGTTGTGTGAAGCCCAGACTGGAACACAAACAGGCTGCACCTTGCCTGATGTCTCAGAGCAAAGGGGTTTTTGTAAAGCTGGTTTAAACCCAAGCTCGTCTAGGTCTAATATTTGCTTGGCTCAGTTCTGATTCATTCCTGAATTTGAACTGATGAACTTCCAGCCCTCAGGTACATTTATGGGGGATGAACATGGACACATCGATGGCTTAACAGAGCCATAATTTCTCCCTGAATGCTTTATTGTTTGAAAATCGTAAATAAGGTGAAGTGAAAAGGACAAGCCCCTTTAATCTATGAGTGGTGTGCTAAATGACAGTGGTAAATCTCTGCCGGCTCCTGGCAGGTAGAGCTGATTCGCACTCCCAAAATGGCAGTGATTTTATCCCCCAACCTACACTGAAGGTGTGGAGATTAGCTTTTTGAGGGAAAAAAACAAAAAAATCAACCCTACTCTGGGCCAGGTTTGGATGGGAATAATCAGCAAGGCATTGCAAAGAGCCTGGGTGTATTCTGTTATCCTGATGGAGGAAATGCCCACCCTGCACTGGCCCTGAACTCTGTCAGGCTCCTTTCTTACCTCCTCCTCCACATTTCTTATCCCTCCTGATCTGTGTATTGCTCTGATCTGCATGCTTTTATGGCCTGCTAGATGAGGCTGTCTCAAAGCCAGCGTGTTCGGGTGTGCCAGAGAGAGCTCTGCCCTCAGCAGAGTGGAGGCTGCCTGAGCAAACAGCCCTGTGGGCAGCCCCTCTCCCCTCCAACACTTTGGTGACTGAAAATTATTTTCATAGAATCTTAGAATGGTTTGGGTTGTGGATCATTAGTTACAATCCCCTTAGTTACGATACACCTTCCACTAGCCCAGTTTGCTCCAAGCCGTGTCCAGCCCAGCCTTGAACAATGCCAGGGGTGGGGCAGCCACAGCTGCTCTGGACACCTGTACCAGGTCCCCACCTCCCTCACAGCAGGTATTTTGATGAGCATTACACAGCAGTGTGTGACCTTTAAAAGCCAGATGTTTACACAAGGTGCTCACAGGGCTGCCAGTGCTTTAAACCACCCACGTTTTGTGTCCGCAGCCAAAGGGTGTCCCCTGGGCTGGGGCTGTCCTTTCAACCTGTATTTCAACCACGGTCAGGATGGAATGAAAATCAATGAATTCCATTCCATAAATGCTTGCAGGTTTAAGCATAAATATCCCTTCTGTTTAGGGTGTTAATATTTATCATTTGGTGGAGAGCAGACCTCGCACCTGGCGTTTTTGGTGTGTTTTGTTTGCAGAGCACCCTGGGCTGGTTTTACACAAAAGTTGCTGTATTGAATTTTCTCGTGATGTAGTATTAATTTGTACAAACTGCAAATTGATGCTGACTTGGTCTCTGATGGGCACAAGCTCTCAAATTTTAATTCATATAAAACCCAGCACAGTTTCAGTGCTGGGGAAAGCAGGGGACCCTCTGGGAACTGTCAGTCAAAAAAAAAAGATTCTGGAAAGGTTTTTCCCCTCTGTCCATCTCTTAATGGCTCTAGCTGAGGTGTTTCAGCTGAAGAAAACTCCACCCCTGCACCTTTTACTTTGAAAAAACTGAAAAATGTAAGTCAATCTCCTTAAAAAAGAGGGATTAATGCTTTTCAGAAAGAATTTCTATCCTCCTTTCAGTCCCAGTGGGGTTTTCTGTATGGCAATCAATAAGTAATGACCAGGAAAAGACTTTAAAGTCCCTTGCTGCTGTCATATTTACCAGATTGTGCATCCCAACCTCAAACTGAGAGAGCTGAGAAACAGGAAAATAAGAGAAGAATGAAGAAAAATCTGAGGAGGATGCTCATGGACTCACCTTCCATCATATTCCCTGCCAGGGGGCTGCTGGGGTGATGCATTTTTGGGGTGGAGCCCCATAGTGGCTCTGTTAGAAACCCCAGGGTCGCACAGGGGCCATCAGCACTGGGGTCCCAACAGGAGCACTTCAACATCCAGAGAAAAAAGCCCTTAAAAAAAAACTGTGGGAAGTTTAATGGAAACAATGAATTTGGGGTTCTTCCTTAATCCTTGCAAGTATTTTATTTTTTTTTTCTCATGAATGTGAAAGCTGGAGAAGTTTTTTTTAGAATGAAATTGGCGGGTTTTTTTTTTTTTTTTTTGGAAAGAAGTTCTGGTGTCGTGGGAGAGAGATAAAGTTGACATGATATTGGCAATGTGGTATTCAACACGTGGCTGCATACCTCGGCTCTCCTGCCAGGGCTGAGGATGTCTGGGCTTAAAGGAAAGGGCTGGGAGAAAGGAAACCCAAGAACCAGACTTTTGGAAGTGGCCAAAGTCCATGCTCTTGCAGGGCTGAAAACACAGGAGTCCAAGTCACTCCAGGAATCACAGTATTTTAATCATTTCCCCAAAGTTTTAGAAAACTCAGACTAAGCTGTATTTTCCTCCACAAATCTCCTCCCAAAATTTTTGGCTTTCTCTTCCCAGACACTTTGTAAATCCATCTCAAATTCTCGCCTGCAGTTGGCTTCTCAGAAATTTATTTCTAGTTTATTGCTGGCCAATAAGGGTGACAAAATGTGTTTCATGAGGAGGAAAACCCACTTTGTGGTTATTGAGGGCCAGAGTTGGAGACCAGCTTCCAATCACACAGAAGTAGTATTTGCAGCTGTTTGCACATGACATTATTTCCTGGGCACCTGGCTTGTATGTACAATTAAGAACTTGTAAATCTGAGGAAATCTTAAATTAAGGTACCCAAATGTGCCGGCAAACATTTGTGCCTGCCATTTTTCAGCCTTAATAATGGGAGTCCTGTTAAAGCAAGGATGAAAAATTGGTCCTGTGTCAATAACCTGTATGAACGATGTTAGAGAAAACTGGCAAGTCATCAAAAGACCCTGTTCTCCATTTAATTCTCTTCCTAGCTCATTATGGATTATCACGTTTTGTCTAGTTAGTGGCATGATTATGGAAATAGAAAAACTATTTCTCTCTGCTTCTTATCTGAAAGATGAATGAGGCACGTATAATTGGCTTAAGTTATCATTTAGCTGTGAGCTCTCGTGATGCAGGGGGATTTTTTTTGTCCTCGGCCTGAAGTCCTGAGACACATTAAAAGGCTGGTGTGTTCCCCTGGTTGTTTTCTGTCCCCAGTGCCCCCATGCTTAGCCCAAAGCAATGCACCCATTAAGGGCTGAAGTACCTCCTTTTTTCTTTTTTCTTTTTTTTTTTTTTATTTTCCCCCCCAGAAAAATCAGTTGTAAATAACTCAGCAGGTGGAGATGATCATCAGAGCATAAATCACCAGCACTAAAAAAAGAGCTGGATGGCCTGAGCACATCCAGGGAGCCACATCCACCCTCACCTGGGACTCAGTGCTCATCCTACTGCCCTAAACCTGCCTGAGCTGTAGCTGCACCTCTGGTTTGTGTGAACCCAGAAACAGGATATGCGCTCCCGCCTCCTGGAGTGTGCTGGGAAAGGATGGGGGATTTTGAAAATAGTTTTCTTTTTAATAATATGAGAGCATAAAAATGGCAAGAAGAAGGGAGGTTCCATCACCAGGAAGGGTTTTTTCCCCCCCCATTAGGCTCTGAAGTGTTGGAGGTGGCCATAAACAAGCACTTTCCTTTGGGATGCTGGGCCCTGGTTACAGCTGTGTGAGCTCAGGGGGACCACTCACTTTGCACACATTTGGGCCCACAATAACCAGGGTTTGGTGCTTAAAAGCATCTGTCAAAAAGTCCATCAGTCATGAAGATCGTTGGTGCTGTCATTGCATTTCCTGAGGCCTCAGGGGACACTGGCCAATGATGTTAATTGGAGACTATAAAACATTAGGAAAAGCCAAAGCACTTTTGAAAAGGACCTTTTTACCTTCCTGTGATCTCTTATATCTTTACTCAAAGAGAAAATACTGTCTGAGAAATAAAGGGGAAATTTGTTCATCTTGGCTTTCACAGTGGAGAAAAAGAGCAGTGGGAAGGAGAGAGGATGCTTTCTGTCTGGCTTACAGTATTGGAGCTTAGTTCTTCTTGAAGTATTTTATCCAAAGCCTATTTTTAATAACGCCAAAATAATAATTGCTGAAATTCCTTTTTTTTTTTTTCTAACATGCAAAGCATCATTGGCAAAAATTTTTCGCAGCTTGCCTTGGCAGTCAGTAGGAGCAGCAGAATTTGATGGACCCTGACGATATGGGGGACAAAGGCAGCTTCAGAGGACACAAAACTATCTGGGCAACAACTCCCTCAGCCCAAATTGCCTCTGTTGTGTTCCTCTGTTGCCTGACAATATGCTCTCAAGAAAAAACCAAATGTTGTTCTCTTTGTGGAAAATTTTTGCAGGATTTTTTTCTTTTTTTTTCTGCGTGTGTTTACTGAAATAAGAAAAAAAGCCGAAAAGGAAGCAGGAAAAAAAAAGCCCAAAAAAATTACAGAACTCTTCTCTCCAAATTACCTCTGTTGTAAAAAATGTCACAGAAGACTTCACATTCCAAAAATACCAGCCAGCTCCATGAGCTGTGAGTGAATGTGGACCCAAGTGAGATGAGGATCAGGCCTAATTTGCTCATAATTATGTTAAACTCACATAAAATAATTTTCCATTTTTCTGCAACCAACCCCCAAATTGTACTTTTAATATCCAGGAATACGCCGGTGAACAATCCATTATGTTGTCCTCCCACAGTTATTATTTTCCAAAGTGACAGGGAGCTGACAGGAGGCTGTGGCTCCAGGTTGTGAATGAGCAGCGGGAACAGATGGGTTTGTGAGAAGCAGCAATCCTGCTCTCCTGCTAAAAAATGCCACAAACAGGAACCCCCAGCTAACGTGCCCCGAAAATATAGAGCAGCGGAACCGTCCCCAAGCAGAGGATTTCACAAGGCTCTCCAGGAGGCATCAATATCTGTGTATATAAGAAAACGGAGCTACAGATGCTCAAATACTTATTGCACTTTTTAAGAAATACAGGGACAGCTTCAATTATCCCACCACCATGTACTAAATAAGGTTGATTAATCAAAGTTTGAGATAACAGGAGGAGTTTTCAAGGCCATTGATGTGTCTTGTGGGATTCACCCTTCTTTTGGGTAATGGGAAGCTTCTGGTTGTGAAGATGTAGATAATAAGGATTTATGGCATCATAACGTGCACTGTTTTTCGTAAGGGACACTATGGAAACATGGAAACTTGACAGCAAATACTGTTTCAATTATTTAATTATTGACATGCCAGGATGGGGCTGTCTCTGGTGCTTCACCCTCATCTCAGCTTTTTGCTTTCTCTCTCTGCCTTTGTCTGCCAGCAGCTCTGGTGTTTCTGCTTCCACATGTGCACAGCCCCTCCTTGCCAAACAATTAACTTAAAAAAACAAAAAGGAGAAAAGTCACATACGGGTCTCTTTGCCATTCCAAATTTTTCCAGCAATTTTACAGGACCACTAGTGGGCTTCCCATGTCCCTCAATGTGAAGGGTCCAGCAATAGTTCTGTTGCTTGGAGCTGCAGTGGAAGTGAGAATAAGCCAGAAAATTATGCACTTAGGGTGAATTTTCACAGAGGGTTTTCCCCATGGTCCTGCTGGGGTCTTTGAAGGAGATCTGAGCAGAAAGGGCAGGTACAAAACCCCCTTTCTAACCAAACAAAGTCAAGAGAAGTTTCTCCATCTTTTTCCATTTTCCTCTGTCACGTGGGCAATTTCACAATCTGACATCTCATACTTTGAGCTCTGCATCGTCCTCGTTCATTATGGTTTTTCTTTTATTATTTCTCTCTACTGTGACAGTTTTCTGGACCCTCAACCATAAATATAAGGCCCTGCTGCAGTCAGCCCTTGACCCGGGATGGTGTGAGCTGTGCCACCACTCTCCCCTCAGTGCCAGACGGTGGAAACACACCTGGCAATGCCATAACTGCATCCTGGTAATGCCTTCACCCCGCCTGGGTGACGTGAGACACAATAAACACAAAACCTGACAACTGGACTCAAGTGAAATATGTGTGCTGCAATGTGCAAGCGTGACTCAGGCACTGCAGCCAGGCACTCCCTGGAGTCTGGCTGCGTCCCAGAGACATTTTTCTCCCTGGCTTTAGTTGACACATCCAGGCTGATACATCATGTTTATATTTTTGATGGGTTGTGATGTAAAGGAGGTTGTCACTTCCTCACTGGGGGAGGACCCAGGGTTGAGAGAGCCTGGCTGACCTTTTAACTGGGTTCTGATATTTCTTCTGCCCCTTCCCACACAGTCCCCTTCTCCTGGCACTGTGGGACAAGTGCTGGAACACTTGTCCTGGATCCTGCATCCCCCCTTACCCCTTCTTCATGGCTCTTCTGGTCATGATAGGGGGTAAAATGTCCAGTCTATTCACACAGAACATGCACACCCTGCAGCTCCAGATATATATATTTATGAAATAATACATCCTCTGCAGTGCTAGTGCTTGTTGTTAGTACACATGGGTGTATTTTTCCATCGGGGAAGGACATGCTGGGAGAGTGGCAAGGTTGGACCCTGATCTCCCTGGCACCGGACACTGCGTGGATTGTTGAGGGGGGAGCTGGGCAGCCCAAGCAGAGATCACTGCACCCACAGGCAGAGAGCAATGGCTGGGGTAGGAGCAGTTATCCTGTTAAATGAGAGTTTTACTGTTTCCCCCAGTGAGAACTGAATTATATCCTTCAGCAGGCGCAGAGTTCGATTGCTGCTTTTGAAAAATGTAGCTGGAATAAATACTGTATGTGTCCCAGATGAGGTTTTCCCCTCACTATATTCTCTAATTTCCTTCATACAGGAGGAATACTTGTGTTTGTTGCTTTCCCTCCTTATGCATTTGCTATGAGGGTTTTTGAGCCCAAAGGCCCTCACTTTGAATAGAAATGAAGCTTCTGGTGTTTCCTCTATTTAAGGGAGGCAAGCAAAGCAACTGGGGGATGCATTGCTTCAGCCCTGACCTATTTCAGCACATTTTCCTCTCTCCACGGACATGAAGAGTTGTCCCAAGCCCTGGGGCTACTTTCTGCTTCCAGCTCTCTGGAATGGCCCCTGCAGCAGGGCTGGAGGGGAACAGACCTTCCCGAGGGGCAGCAGCACAGGGCTCTCTCCTTAGCTCCCTGTGAACTGTAAGAAAAATGTCATTTATCAGGGAAGGTGCTCCACACATATTTAACACTGAAAGGGAATCTCAGGAGCAGACACGTAAGGCAATTACATGTGTGTTTTCCAGTCCTAATTAGACTGAACTCTGTAATTGTGAGATGCATTTATGACTTTTTTTTTTTTTCCCCCCCCATTAAAGAAATAACCCCTTTTTCATCGAGGTTGAGCTAAAACCCAAGTGGAAAGGTGAGGGAAGGAGGAATAATTAATGACGATGAAGATTCTGCCTGCCATGGGAGCACTGCTGCATCTCCCATTAAAGTTTACCCCTCTGGCACAGGAACCCCCTCTATGATGCTCCTGGGACCAGAGGGAGCTGAGCTGTCCCCAGCATGGGGGCAATTAAGGGACTTTTAAGTTGTCACTTCAGCTCAAAGGGGAGTGTTTACCTACACGGACTCCAGGGATCTTCACAGGTGTTAAATGTATAACAGAGGTCTGAGGGGATGGATATTCCATTAAGGGTGTTGCTACCCTTAGTAGTTATTTGTGTGATGGAAGGGGCTTGGAAGGGCTGAGATGTGCACTGTTAAGAGGCGTGTGATGATTACCATCTTTCCGGTAGGATCGAACATTCAGAAGAACCCAGACACCCAGACTGGGAAGATTCGGAACAGTAAAATATCTGGGATTTGGGTGGTAGGGCTCAGCTTGGGGCAGATCTGAAATCCACAACGGCGATTCATGAAGGAGAACAAAATATTTGGAAGGGGGGGGATTTGTACAATTTTAAGGCAGCTCACCTTTCTTCTGCCCAGCACAGGCACACAGGAGCAGAGAGGTGACATTGCTGGTGTCACACGCGGGTAACACTGGTGACAGCAGCATGTTGGGTCAGCTCAGCATCCTCTGCCCAGCTGGCTGCAGATGGTTTTCACCACACAACAGCATGAGAAAGGCAGCTCTCAACAGCTGAGCCATTCCATGCAGTGGGGGTGTCATTTAGGATGGGGAGATGTGTGTGGGGGGGACCCAGCTTTATTATGCCTCATAAAAATAAATTCAGGAGAGATCCAAAAAAACCCAAAAAACACTTCCATTTGAAAAGAGGGAGGAATAAAGCAGATAAAAGATACGAATTTTTCCTCCAAGACAGACTGCTAAATAGGCTCTTCTTGTTCACTGAGGTTCAGTAATGCAAGTTGACAGGATATTAAGGTTATTCCAGGTTCTTCTGTCTCCCAGGGTCATAAGCCTTCTGCTATGCATGTTAATCCATCTTAGCATTCCTCCGAGTAGCTGCATAAGTAGGGCAATCGGTTTAGTATGTATTCTTTCCATTTACAGCCTAGTTGGGAGGAGAAACCTACTAATTAACAGAATACCCCTAGAAAATCAGGAGTCATTTTAATAATACAGAGACTCCGCACAACGTTCTGCAATTAAAGATAAACCTTCCTCTGGAATATTTCAGGGGTGAGAGGAGGAGGCAATCCAAGAGAGAAGGACCCTGGAGACATTTATCCTGCAGCTCTTCCCTCTGCCCTGCTCTTCCCCTGACTGTTGCCACATGAGGCTGGTGAGCCACACCTCTGTGACCGAAAAGTAGAGCCTGAGTCTCACTGCATCTCTCTGCAAGCTCAGGCTTTCCTCCCAAACAGCAGCTGAAAAGTTTCTGTCCATGTTGTGCCAGAGGATTCTCCTGCACTGGGCATCATGCCGTGGGCTATTAACCCCCTCAGGCCACAGGGTGTCTGACCAAGCCATGCATCCCCCGACCTCGGTGTGCCACACACCTGCATATATTCCCCTTTCCCCAGGTCATTTAAAACCCCACCAGCTTTCAAGCAGCTGCTACACTGACATCAGTGAATAATGTTAAAAATAATAGCCCTCGTTTTGGGACTGAAAAGTCAAATAACCGCCCTGAAATTTGCCACTCTCTCACCTTGTTCAGCATGAATCATTCCCAAGTTCCCAAGCGCTTTCCAAATTATCTAATATTGCCTGAATACCATTTCTCTATCTCAATACCTGTGCTTGTTTTGGGGAGTACTGGAGCATAGAGCAGAGGGTGAGCAGAGCTCTGCCCCCCACTTCTCAGCTGCTGTTGCAAGAGGTCCTCTGAGACTGAATGTAGCAGCATTCAATTAAAAAGAATTAGTAAAAATAATTATACAAGTATCTATGTTGCTTTTAGCTGGCGTTTAACAAGATGTTTTCAGATTTTTATTTCCTTTTATCATTTCTGCAAGAAATGAGAAATATTTGCCCTGATCTCTGCCTGAGCCAGAGGCTTTAAGCAGGCAGCTGTTCAGATACTTCCATCCTTAACTCTTCCAGCAGGGCTGGGAATGCTCTTCTGCTCTCCAGCTGGGGGATGGGGTTTGCCTAACCCTGGATAATCTGTCCTTTCTGCAGCTACAGGCTGCATGAGAAAAAAACCAGATGTAGCATTTCTTGATCTCTGACACAGAGTGAGTTAAGTAATTTCACCTTTAAGGTTGGGATTTTTTTCTGAAAGACAGAAGGAGACAGCTCAGAGCTAATATCCCCTTCTAGGGAAAGACTTGGTCTAGATCAAAGAAGCCTCCTGAACTACAGCCAGCAGAGGCTGTGGAAATAACCCCACTGCTGCCACGGATTTGGGATCAGGTCTTGATGTGTGAACACTCTGCCACAACTACTAAGTGTGGTCACTTTCCCAAAGCGTATGTTGTCAGAGATATTATGGGTAGATCTCACCACAAAGGCAATGGCATTTCTAAGGACAAGGAAGAACTGGGAAAAGGGTGATATTTGGGATCAGAGGTCTCTGTAACACCACCAAAATCAGTGTTGACATGGGGCTGCACCTGGCCATCCCAGACACAGCATGGCCACACAGTGCATGAACCCAGCGGGGTTTTATTTCTGGACAGATGATGGAGAATTATAAAATGTCCTACATCATAAAATGTCCTACATCTTCACTGTCAGAAACTGGAATATAGCATGAGCTGTGTAATGCAACAGAGAGGGCAGGGGGAAATCTGATGAGTGTATTTATAGATAAGAAGTGAGATTGTTTTCAGTTATTGAGATGAAAACATCTCTCTTCTTACCTACTATCAGCTTTGAGTTAGGTAACACAGACTGTAACTTCACTTGGAAAAGTGCCGTGGCTCTGACAGCACCTGGGCTGCCACCCTGGAGCTGCCATCCACCAGGGACCATGCTCAAGTCCCACTTTTCACTGAGAAAACATTCTTAGGAAAAAATGAAGTAAAAAAACCACGTTGTGGTGTAACATATTAGTGGGCTACTTTTTACTTACAGGTGAAATATTTGAAATTCAGAGATCCAATGTGTGAAACACGCTGAACAACTTGGATGTCCAAATGACATAACTCTGCCTTCATGGGGAGGATCAGACATATCTGCTTTCCAGCAGCTTTTTCCTCAGGTTTTGTGAAGCAGTCAGAACAGTCTCTGCTACCAGGGGATGCTCCTGTCCCACTCTGAGTGCACAGAGGGTGGCATTTCCCCATGCCCTGACTCTGCTTGCTGCACAGGCAGAGTTGTGCTCGCTGTCACTTCTCACCACTCAGCCAAAATACAGATGGACTTGCTTAGGAAATCCTGGATAATATTCCATCTCCTTCTCCATTCTGGGGAAACCAAATGAAATAAAGTTATTTACAGAAGGCAGCTTTATCCCCTTTTGTTAATAAGATATAATGAACCTGTGAATTCATGGAATAACTCCAGTGAGTTTGAACTGATGAGCAAAGGATGAGCTGGTCTCAAAAAACAAAATACCATTTAGCCAATGGAGTAAGCAAAATAATAAATGATTGCACATTTAGAACAATCAATAAGGTGGTTACACAAGATATTATATGATCCAAGATTAATTAGGGATGACAAATTCCCCAGAAGGATAAAACATAGGACAAATATGAAATCTAAATGAGAATCCAGTTAACAACTTGCAAGAGGAGCTGTTTTCACTTGGTGCTCCATCATCCCATGTTGTTCCAATCAAAGACCACAGCAGAAATCTGAGCATTCCAAGATGGACACGTGTATTGTGTGATACAAGATGTAAAAAATCAGTGGGTGTGTCACAGGCTGAGAGGTGAAGGGAAAGCCAAGGAGGCAGGCGCCTGCCCAGGTGATGGGGTTTTGCTCTTCTCAAAGCAGAGCTGTGTCTCAGGGTTGCACGTGCCTGCAGCTGACTGCCTCCAGCAGCAGAAAACCTCCAAGGTTAATTCAAGAGCTGGAAATCCTCCTCCAGCAGCTGAACAAGGGCAGGAAGTCCCACACCCAGTACTTTCCACTGCTCTGCCAGGGAGGCATCTGCCTGTGGCCAAACGGGGCAATTCCAGCCCCTAAATTCACTCTGCTCAGCTGGGACACCAGGACAGGGCAGGTCCCCACAGGCTGTGGCTTGTGCCAGTCTCTCATGATGGAGGTACAAGGCAAAAGCTCCTGCATTCCATCTTCTCCTCCCTTATTACACATCAGCTGAGTCATTCTAACATTGTGCTTTTCTAACCCCATCTAGAAGGGCTGAAATATTTTAGTGTAAACTTCATCCTTGAGGGTTTAAAGTGATTGCACAGTCTCAGTTGACCAACAGCATCCCATGGAAGCCCCACTGCCCTGGGATATTGCTACAGGAGCTCAGTCAGTCCTGCCTCATTACCCTCAGAGTTCTCCAGTAACCACTTTGTTGCTGTTTTTTGATCCTAGGCAGAAAAATCACATCACTTTCTGTATCATGTGAATGGGATGTTGCTTTACAAAAGGCTTTGTGAGTTTGGCTCCTCAGCTGCAGCTCTGAGGTGTGTGGAGATGCTGGTGCAGACTGGGGTTCTCTTTAGCAGCAAACCAGTCTGTCCTCTGGGAGACAAAACTGACCTGAAATGCCAGGGATAGTCTGCCATGTAGCTCCAAATGCATGTCATTATATCCCAACAGAGAATGAGATGCCGTCATGTTACGTGTAGTAAATCACTTTGGATTAGTGCTGCTTAAAGCCAGGTTGGGGTGTTCTCAATTTAATGGAAGTACCACCTCCTTTTAAACCAGTATCATAATTTTTGCCAAATCAGGAGCTGGACTTGATGACCCCTGTGTGTCCCTTCCAACTCAGGATATTCTGTGATTCTATTCAAGGTATAAAGAACATCAGCTGGGCCAGGCCAGGAGTCCCCCAGCCCTGTGCGTGGTATTTGGCAGCAGCCTGCACAGCTCACACAGCAGATTGTTCCCACTGTCTTTTTCCCCCCAAAGCTTTACATTCCCTGTTCCCACTGTCTTTTTCCCCCCAAAGCTTTACATTCCCTTTCTCCTGGCAGCTGTGAGTGGTGTGACACCCCCCCCCCCCCCAATCCCACCCTAGCCTGTGAGCTGCCATCCCTGACTGTCTGTCCCAGATGCTGTAACTACCACATGGGTGGCCGCTGATTCTCTCACTGAGAGCTGGTTTAAATCATTCCAGGCCTGCATGTGAGTCTATTTATTTTAACACTGTGAAGCTTGTTCATCCTCTAGACAGTGTGTTAGGGCTAGGGGCCAAAACCCATGCTGATGTATAGCTTTCTCCATCAGATTTATAATTTAGTGCAAGGGGGCCGGGGAAGTGTAAGCCAGGGCAAAAGATTGAGAAGAAGCTTCAGCATGCTCCCATCTGCACTGCATTTAATTTACAGGGTAGATTAAAATAATGGAACATCTTTGACCTCGTTTGGTTTGGGTTGCCTGCAAGATTTAGCTTTTGTTTCATCTTTTTGCTCCTGGGGACCATGCAGCCAAGGGGAGATTCATACCAGGAGCAGAGCCCGCAGTTTCTCTCCTTTTGTTGAAAGACACGATGATGCAAAATGGGAATTAAACCATTTTCTCAGTGCAGCCAGATCAAAGTCCAACTGAAGGAGATGCCAGCTCTTTTCATTGATTTCAGCTGTGCTCCCCTGGGACTGGCAGTGCAGGAAGGCCACATGTGCAAGAAACTGGTGCATCAGATGAGAATTTCTCAAGCCAGTGTTTTTCTTGTAGCCAGGTCCCACAGGACACCCTCTCTGCTCAGCTTCTGCCTGATGGTTTGTCCCCATCCTCCCAGGGAAATTGAATCCAGCGTGGCCCAGGTGCATTGCTGCAGATGCAGCCATGCCTCTGGCTGCAAACAGCCCTTCAAATGCAGGTGAGGTGGGAGCTTCTCACACCCTAAATCATTTATGCTGGCACAGCAATTAGCTGCTGTAACCCAGAATAGGTACTTGAAGTGGGACAGCTCTCCACTGGTTTTCTGCTTATTTATTCACCAAGGACATGCCCCAGTTCCTCAGCACCACCTGGTCACACTGTGACCCTCCAGTCTCGTGTCTGTGGCAGCTGGACTCAGATTTTCCTGGCATGGGGCAGAGTTAAGGTTACTGACTGGCCTTTCCCTGTCCTGGCCACTATCTCTGACATTTAGGAGATCTGGGGCGGGGCTGGAAATTCTCTAACTCAAGAATCCCTTTGAGGTTACAGCTGCTACAGTGCTCAGGGGGATGCACAGTCTCCCTAGGAGAGGTCACAGAGCTCGGGTAAAGCTGGATGGGTCATTTTGATAGCCCAGGGATTGTTTTAGGATAAATCAAACAATGCTACAAAGCAATGCTAAGCTGGGCAGGGCAGTGCCCCTGGACAGCCCCCACCCCTGGAGCTCTTGTGGAGAAATGCTGCACCAACTGTATTTTGAGCTCACCTTGAAGGGCATTAATTCTCCTCTTTCCATACCCCTCAATTGTTTTTGAGCCTTGGAACAAAAGCCTTCATTCAAAATAGGCTTTTAAATCTGGTTGTGGTGATTAATGAAACACGCTTTAAATCCTTGACTACGCCGTGGAGCTCTAGGTAAAGGATTCTACAACCAGCCTTTCCAATGGTTAAAAAGCTTCCAAGTGCAGGAGTAAATTCACACACACAAAATCAGTTTTCAGATACAGTAGGGAACCCATTAAGCTTTGTGTGGTTATGCAAGCTGATACAAATGCCTTATTAATTAGAAAATCAATCACGCTGTCCAGCTGATTGATGCTAATCCTACACCGAAAGGGGGGAACAATAGCATCATCAAGACTATATCATTTCTTCCCATTACAGGGAAGAGGACACGACTGCATTTCAAAGTGATTCTGCTGTAATGAGCTGCAAGAATATACACCATGTAGTAAGGGCTCTTTTAAGATGTGGCACATTATTTTGATCAATAATACTTAAATTCATTCTGGATCCTGAATCTAAGGAAGTTTCATATGAAGATTAAAGGAAATTATAATATGATCAGAGATGATCATAGAGGAGGAGAGCTGTAATTATCCAAGGGGCAGCATTAATAAATAAGAATGAGCCCAAACCCTGTGAAATCAGAAAGCAGCAAGAATACACTAAGGCTGCTAAAAGTGTTTCACAGCATCCAGCTAATGCATTAAAACTATAAAATATATTACTTTTAAAAAGTAAAATTAGTATCAGTTCAAAAAGGTAATGGCAGGCAACCACAGAATGATAATTGAAGGACCCAGTTGACTCTTCACCTGTCCTACATTACTCTCAGTCAGCCCTGCCAGCTTGAGGACTGGTAGCAAATGGTCACAGCAGCCATGTTCCTGCCTGTGTGGCTGGCCTAAATCTTCTGAAAAATACAGGCTAGAATCATGCTAAATGACTGGAAGATGACTGGAATGCACGAGTCAGGCTTTGAAGAAGAAAATAGCTCATTATCATGTAAACGCATGTTGTCTTGGTTCCAGGCTAATTGTTGTATAGCATATCCTATATAACACAAGACAAAGCCCCAAGGCTCACAAGCCAAGGAAAATGCAAATTACACCATTGACAGAGCTGAAGGCTCCATGCAACTTTAATTGAGGGGAGGGTGCAATGGTTTTGTGAGACAAATGAGCAGGGAAGTTACATTAGAAAGACAGAGCTCTCTAATACACAACCTGACTAATAGGCTTTAACGTGGCTGAACAAATGTTCACCTTGGCCACCGAAGTCTAAGGATATTCACACTTCCAAACCTCACCGTAAACATTCTGTGCTAATAATATTTAACATTTCTGCAGTAGCTCATGGAAATACTCCACACTCTGGTGGCAGTTTCCTTTCTTTAACATCTTTATCACTGTTTGTTGTAGAGGAGCACATTGAAAATTCAATGAGGATTTGGGCCTTTCTGGGCTAGAAAACGGCATTTCTGCCCTGTAGAATGACCACTGTCATTCACTGTGCTGATACACACCAATACCAGAGGCTGGTAACTCCCAAAGGCTGGGATTTAGCAGATCAAGGGCCCATGTTAACCTTGAGTGCTGGTCTCAAAATCAGGGGGTTCCAGCCCATGGTCACTAAGTGGGATCCACCTCTGGGTTGCCCAGAACAATCTGCAAAGCCTCTGCCTGCTGTGCCATGGGTGCTGGCCTTCTATGGTGGATGATCTCTCTGTCCAGAGATTCAGACATTCCTGAAAAACATTTAGAGGTTGGAGATGAAGAAGTCATCCTTTTGATGTGAGGAACAGGCATTGAGAGAAGGAGAAGAGGCATGAGGTGAACCATTGGAAGATAACAGAAGAAGCAAAAAATAGAACTGTTCAGTCAGGCTTCTAACTGATGCAAATCTGAATGATTCACAGACAGAAATCCAGCTATTTTTGGGGACAAGGCACTGGAAATGCCAGATACATAATGTGGGAAACTGGCTCATCAAGCAGTTGTTACTCTTCCATGGAGAGGCCTGGTGAATTCTTTGGAAGAGCTTTGCAGAGGCTCTGGGAGACAGGAGTTTTGCAATGGTTGCTGCTGCCTCCCATGGCCTGACCTCATTTGGTTTTGGTATGAGCAGGCTCTCCACGTGTCCTGGGCTCAAACTCTGAGTGGATCCCCATGCTGTTCTACGTCCTGTGCACTCTGCAGCTGAGACATTTCCAGTTTCATAATGCAAGAATTCAGAAATAGATGTAAATTTACACGTTCCACTACAAACAGATGGTGTCTTTGGCTGGCTCTCATTGTGTTCCTCGAAGGTAGCCCTGGGTTGCAGAAGTCGATCTTCCTACAGCAATCTCTCCTTACAGGGGCTTTAGGATTTGTTTAGTTTCCCATTCACATGGCACACTGGCAGGGGCTCAATGAACACGGGGGGAAATTGCCAACCTAATTCCCCTGCCAGGAGATGTGATGAGTGCTAGAGATGGCCACTAAACAAAGTTCTGGTTTCTCACTTCTCTGTGGCACCCAGCAGGGCTGGTGCGAGCAAAGAAGATATCAGCCCATATCCAGAATTTGTAGGTAACCTGAAGGTCCCAGGAGGACAAACTGGAACTCCAAAGTCACCTCCTTCTGCAGACCTAGGGAAAAAACCACCTGAAGGAAGACACCTGCTAGCCCTGCTGATGCTGAGGACGTGACTGTAACACAGGAATATTTGACCAGGTTGCAAAGGGACCTTCTCATTCCGCAGCAGTCATTGGCTGTGAGGATGTGTTGCCTCTGGATGAAGACAGCTCAGGGGAATGAGTGGTCCTCTCAGCAGAGCACGTTTCAGTCCAATTTCAGCACAAAAGGTCATTCACAGGGAAATGGTATTAACATGCTTGTGGGGAGATCTTGCAGCAGCTCCCTGTCTCAAGCACAGCTGCTTCAAGGGCTGGAGAGATCTTGGCCACTTATGGCCAGTGTGGTCATCAGCCTTTGTGAACAATCGCTGCGTCCTCCCGCTCTCTGCAGCCAAAACCAATTTCACGGGAGTGCAGCAAGCCCAAACCTCACAAAGAAGGTCCCTGCCCAGGGTGAGGGATCTCCCCACACTAAGATGAAGGTCCCAGACCCCAGCTCAGCTTTGTGTCCAGTGCTGCTGATGCTTTCCAAGAAACCCGTCATGGTCTAAAACCACATCTCTGCATCTCTTCTGACTCCCTTTGCATCCCCACAGCATTCATCCTGGGTGGGATAAGCTGAAGCACAGATACCAAGGAGAATTTGGGCCCAGTGGCAGCTTTGGGGAGTCAGTGCTGGTTGAGTTTCTGGGGATGGTTACACAGGGGGAATATGGGCTCTTTGGATCACACAGAGAAAGGCTTCCCTGCAATGAGAAACTCAGGAGAGGAATGCTGTGGATTCCTTCAGCTTTTCAGCTGACACTGAATTTACTGGGGAGGAGGTGAAGGAGAAATGGCAAGAAAAAAGAATGACCCAGCAACAAATGCACTGGGGGAAGCAGCTCTGGTTATTTCTCAGCCATTCACTCAGAAAGTGAAGATACGCAGCTCTTCAGGCAGCCTATTTAACACTGGCACTGCACAGTAAAGGGAACCTTGCCAGCATATTTCATTAAAATACCTCTCCATCAGTTAATAATCATTCTCTGTGCTTTAATAGCACTTCCCCTTCAAGATTTCCAAGTAAAGCCATAAAAGTCGGCTCAACCTTGGGAGAGAAGTATTCTTAGAGATATTTTAGATGCAGAGAGGTGGAGAGACAGAGAGATGTTCCCCCAAAGTCCAGTATTTTTGCCCTAGCCCCTCATGACAGCAAGTCTTTATGCATGAAGTCAGATAACCCAGTGGCTGTTTGCATAATGATGGCCTGAGTTAATGGCTAAGCCAGAAATCAAATCCAGGACTGGTAGAGCTTTTTCACTGCTTTCTCCCTTCTAATAAAAATTTCTGCAGATGTTGAGGATGAGAAATTATACGCCAAATTCCAGGAATAAACAAATTTGAAACAAATGTGCTGTGTGACCCAGTAAAGTGTGTTTACAAGAGGACTACTGCTACCATTGCTGTAACACTGGTCTGCTGCATGAGGAGACCTGAACCTGGATGAGCAGCACCCTGGTTCCCAATTCCCCCTATTGCTGCTCTGTGTAGCTCAGAGGTGGCTTTTTCATGTAGGTCTATTGGCCTTTGAATAGCAACATCAAATACTGATTTTTTTTTCCAAGTCAGTAGGATGTAATCTTCTTCGATTTTTGGCTGTGGTTCAGCCAAAGATATTTCCCAGGAAGTGGGAAATTTTCTAAAAGTGAAACATGGTGGGGAGTCCATCAGTTTGGGTTCATGTCTGAGCTCCCAAAGCCATGGCAAGGCACACAAGGGCTTGTGCGCCCTAAGCCCTAAGTGTTTCACAACTACCTTTCCATCCCAGCCACTCTGGAGACACTGATGTCCACCTTCCACCCTCAGAGACAGGTAAGTAGGAAACCACACGTATTTCTGGTAAAGCTGGATGTAACCCCTTATCAGAGAAAGCTTCTAATGTTTTAATATTTAGCTTTAAAATATTTGTTTATTTAGATGACTATAAAAAAACCCAAACAAAACCAACAAAGCCTCAAATGCATAGAGACATCTTCCCTGTAAGGGAATTCCTTCTCAGGGAGCTGCTTTGGTTTGCAAAAGGGAGACCAGAGGAGATCCAGAAGCCACTGGAAGATGCTTGAGAATATCATTAAGACAGTATAACGTGCCCAGTCTTTGTTTAATAGCAGCACGCTGTGCACAAAGTGTCTGAAGTCATGCTTTTGGCAGACTGTGAGCCAGGTTTTGAGAGCACCAGGTGAAAATGTTCTGGGTAATTGTGCTAAGGAACAGTTCTGTGTACCTGTGATGTCACGGGGCTGCAGCCTTTAGAGATAAGAAACAGAACAGCACAGAGCACATTATCTGGTCAGGGTCAAGCCTGCTGGAGAGGACAGAGTCAATGTCAGAACAACATGCCGCCTGCTCAGTGCCTAGTGACGTGCACAAATATCATTTTTTTATCAGTACTGACGTCCAACCCATCTTTTCATCTGCTGCCCAACCTGGCTGGCAGCCCGTGGCAGGGAGCTCCCAAGCCCCACAGCCCCACTCCTTTTTTTCCTCCACCAGACAGAGAAAGGAGAGGAGAGGAAATGGTGATTGGCTTTTCCTTCTTTTGATACAAACGGCCAGAGGAAGCACCACCTTTTAAATTAGCCCTCATTTGGAAAGCACTCACAGGATTCCCAGCAGAGCAGCTCTGCCCCAGCCCTGCTCTACAGCCACAGCCAAGGCCACATGGACACCCGACACAATGTGATGCACAGATGTTGATAAATTCTCCCATGTGAAAAAAAATACCAAGTCATTACAAAGAAAACAGCCTCATAAACAGGGCTTAGGAAACTATGATAAATCAAGTTCGTTAGGAAGCAGAACTGGTACGAGCCGCTGTCTCAGCTAATGCAGATTGAGAGTTCAACACATGCTGCAGAGATCAGCATTTTAAACACATACCGTTTACCAGCCTTAATGAATACTAAAAGCCCAATAAGCAGGAGCCAGAGCCACTCAGACATGGCTTCATACAGATGTCGGCAGCGTTGTCTTTCATTTTATTTGCTAATGAGTTATCGATAGCAGTAATTTGCTGCTGATAATGCTGCAGGTTATAAAAGAGAAAAATTAACAAGTTCTGTTAAATGAGGAAACGGGCTGTGTGCCCTGCTCTGTCCTGCTGTGGGAGCTGGTGCCAGGTGGAGTTGCAGGCAGCAAAGGCGTCGAGGTCCCTGGTCAAAGCAGAGCTGTGGTGGTGCTCACTGGTCTCCACTGGGATGCTCAGACATGACCCTGGGCAGAACTCCTTCCCCCAGCATGGAGGGAAGTGATGAACCAGCTGCTGTTAGCACAGCTCTAAGTATTGCTGGAAGGGTGGAAAGAAGGGAAAAGGGCAAGTCAACGTGGTCTGGGCGTAGTAAATCCACAGGCTGAGTCCCCTCTGTTACAGCATCCGATGGGATTCCTTGTGTTAGGTTACAGCCTCGATCAAGCTGGGGACTCTGGTAACCTTGAGCTCTGCTCCTGACCCAACCATTGCCTTCTCCAGATCTTGCCTGGCCCCCCTGCTGCCCTGTTGTAAATTCTGATCATCATCCTCAGCCATCTGTGGGAATACAGATACATTTATGTAGGCACTGACCTGCCCAGCTCGCTGTAAGGACTGATTTCATACTGTTTGTGAGGAGCTTCAAGGAGGCAACCCCAGACATGTGCAAAATATCATTTTTACCCGTTACAGCTAATGGATGATCTTTTTGATAAATGGAGAAGGCAAAATAACTCAAAGGAAAAGCTCCTCTACTGAGGAGGGAAAGTGTTAGGGAGGCAGGGGTGACGTTTGCCTGAGAGGGGACAGTGAAGGACGAGGGGTGGCCTGGAGACTGGTGCCTTCAGCAGCTCCTTCCTGCCACCTGGGCTCACCTGCACATTTTTAGAAAATCTGCATCTGTTCACCAAGCTCTGAGGTAGATGCTGTAAAATATCCTGTGTTTTGTAGATCAGATGAAGTTCTGCTCTTTGCACCTTGAGCTGCTGGGAGGGAGCAGCGTTGATCAGTTCCTGAAGTGCTGGTTCAAACCAAGCTGGGCAAACCTCCAGCTGCACACAAAGTCAACCAGGTGCTGCCTGGAGGAAAGAGTAGAATCTCAGCTCTGGGTGCTGGCAAAGGAGGATGTTATTATGGTTGGTGGTGTTAATGAGGGTCCAACCCTCGCAGCCCCGTGGATAATGTGGTGTGTGTGGTGTTTGTGTGTGACAGATTGGCTGTGTATCCCTGAACCAGTGTTTCTGTAGGGCACTGACGTGTGCAGCAGACACTGCTGCAGTTCATTTATCCTAGTGCTGCTGTGCTCATCCCCTCTGTGGATGCAGATCACTAGGGCACTTCTTGGAAAAGCAGGAAAAGCGTTGCTGAGTTGTCTTATTTTCCCTTCATTTTTCTATAAAAGGCAGTCACACTGATCCACTTTTTCTCCACTGAAAGTGAATAGATATCCCTGGCTCTCAGCTGGAAAAGCCTGAGGAAAAATAGGATCAGAGTGTTTTATGGTTTGCAACCAATGGTCTTCAAGTCCAGTGTCTGGCCGTGACAGTCACTGGCAGCTCCTTGGCACCAGAACTCTGCAGGACCCAAAGGGACAATCACTGTGACACAGAAAAAAGGAAAATACAGTCACAGATGTCATCTGGGGGTGAACAGGTTGCAAAAGGTTTTCCAGGATGCCCACACTGCCTGCCAAGCACAGTCATGGCTCTCTGCCTGGCTGGCCCGTGAGATGCTCCTTGCCCATTTCCCTGTTTTTTTCCATGTTTCCTTCCAGCAGGACGAGCTCCATCCTGGGATGGCCAATGGAGAGAATCCTGTGGCTGTGCTGGAGCCAGGGGATTCAACTCAGCTGCTCCCTTCCACCAACAAACCATGTCCAGCTTGTGGCTGGAACGCTGCACAGGGAAAAAAAAAAGCAACCTCGCCGTGAATGTGGGGGTTTCACCTTCAGCTGTCTTTATTAATAGTTTTTAAATTTAATTCAGGCTAATTAATGCATTAATGGTTATAGCTTTAGGTTTATAGGTTCAGGTGCCATTAGTTAAGCCCTGACACTAAGGACTTTATGGAGGACCCCAGCCACGCTGCTCCTTGCTGTTTGCACCACAGGGAAATTAAGGGATAGAGGGAGTTTGGAGCAGAACCAGCAGGCAAGAGACAGCAACTGAGTCCTAATTTAAGCCTGAAATCTTTGATTTTCCCTCCCCCAATTGCTGTTTCCATCGTGGTGCTTATGGAAATTAATTTAAAAGTATTGTGCAATTAAAAAAAATTAATGGTTTCCTTCCTCTGGAATTGAGAGCTTTCTTCTGAGCAGGAGGGAGGGGTTTGTGAACATGTCGTTCCTTTTTAGGGGGCTGAATAGAGGCTTCTATCCTCTCATGTTTTAATTAATTTTTCTATAGTTGCTTCATTAATTGATATTTATGTATTGCTTGTTGTGCATAAATCCTGGAAACAGCACATAAGAGGATGTTCTCGTTACAGCTCTACAAGTGCTTGGCCAATACTGGAATATTAATAGTTGGAGTCACATGGAAAAGTACAGTTTGTTTCCCTTTCTCTGAGGTCTCTATCCCGTATTGTGCCTTCAGGAAATAAAGAGTTGCTTCAAGAAAGGCTTTTTTGTGTGTGTGTGTGCTGCAAGGATACTGTGTCTGTGGAGGTAAGCGCCAGAGTGATGGGGATGCAGCTGAGGCACAGCCTCTGTAGCTCTGAGTTTTGTAGGTCCTGTAAAACTAAACATGATCAGAAAGTGTCTTCACGTGCACACCTTTCCCAGTCCTGCTGGCTGGTGGTTCAGCTTCCCTCTGGGCAGGGCAGGCAAGGATCCAGGCAAGGCTTTTCTGAAGGGTTTTATCTGCTCCTGTTTAGCACTTGTTTGCCTCTGGACAGTTATTTTGCTCCAGAAATCTCTGAGTAAGTGGGGACCACTTTTGTCACTGTGTGCCAAACCCTCATCCCCTCTGAAATCTGAGAGTGAGCTTCAACCCAGCAGCCTTTCCATTGAAGTAGCTAATTTAACCTTAACAAAAGTAATTGTCAAAAGCTGCTGTCTTAAGAGAAAAAGAATTTTAAAAGCCCCTTGGAGCAGACTGTGGAGCAGTTGTTCTGTGTCTCTGGGATCATGGCTGTGGTCTAGCAGAGGCTCCCTCCATCACCCACAGGTGTGAGCATCCTGCCATGCCCACAGAGGTCCCCCTGCCCCGATGGACGTGCTCCTGGTGTCCCTGTGTTCAGCCAGCCCTGGCTCCAGTGGCACCAGAGCACAGCACCTGCCTGTGGGACCCCAGCTTGTGCTGACACTGCTCAGTGCAGGGGGTGGGGGGGTGTCCCTCTGACTGAAAATCAGGGTCTGGTGTCTCTCTTCTCAGTGCTCACAAGCTGTTCCTCTGTTGGCATTTCTCTATCATCTCATGGCAAAAAAATTCTCACCCACAGAGCAATCAGCCAGTATTCTCTAAAGGCATGGGGCTGCTTGAGAGGGGAGTTATGATCTGCCCATGGAGCTATTGTTATTTGAGATTTTATTAATCATTTACTACATTTTATGAGGTTAGTCACCTGCATCGTCTCTGTGCTGACACAATAATTTACCACTACAAGGATGAAAAATAAAATAAAAGATCACTTACTGGCTGCTCACAATGCTCTTACCAGGTTACAAAGGCAGCTGGTGGAGAGACAATTCTGCAGGGGAATGAAAATAAAACAAAAAGGGATGATGAGGCACAGCCAAAAGGGTATCGCTGAAGATCGGTTTTATACTGAAGCATGTGATAATCAATTATTCAGAAACATGGTGTTGAACTATCTTTCCCCATGGGTTTATAAACCTCTCACTGGCTTAGCTCTGGTAACAGTTATCCAGAGATATGTAAGGGTATCTCTAGAAGCCACGAGAGGACATTGATGTTAGGCACATAATGAAGATAAGGAGGATATTAAACAGCACAGAACTAGCTTGTCTCCTGCTGTAAATGTATATTGCTCCATCAAGGTCAGTGGTATCTCTGCCAGCTCTCTCCAGCTGGGGGTTGGACCCACACAGGGTCACACAGGACCTGGAAAGGCACGGGCATGGGTGCATCCATCCCTTTCAAGCTGGGAGCAACAAACGGGGCTAAGCTTTGGGG
This sequence comes from Chamaea fasciata, assembly GCF_029207755.1. Classification (NCBI taxonomy): domain Eukaryota; kingdom Metazoa; phylum Chordata; class Aves; order Passeriformes; family Sylviidae; genus Chamaea; species Chamaea fasciata. Next base: position 20,350,198 of record NW_027094096.1, on the reverse strand, counting down.
ACTCTGCAACCTTTCTGCCAGCTCTGCTTCTTGCAGCTGGACACTGAGGTAAAATCAGGGCAATGACCCTTCTGTGCATGGGCAGGACACAGCTGGCCATGGAGAGCCAGCAGAGAGCTGAGCCCTGCACCCAGGGGAGAGGAGATGGACACGAGGCTCGAGTCTCCTTAAAAGCATTTTTCAAAATAATGGATAAATTATTTACCAGCTGTAAATGGCCAGGATAAATCTGTGGGTGAGCAGCAGCGCAGCACAGTTAGTTTTGACAACTGGCAATTTACAGCCCTTGGTAGACCACTGTTACGGATATTACTCATTTAGTCTCCCAATACAGTACTTAGGGCACAACAAATAGTGTCCCCAACCTCTCCCCTTTCAGGAGGCCATCTCCTCCTGGCTCCCCAGGACCTGGCTGTCTGGCTTCTCCAGCAATGCCTGGCACTGAGCCCTGCCATCACTCACTGCTCAGGCATTTCCCAGGTAACAGCCCCTGGCTCGTGGCTGACATGGCTCTGAAGTGTAGGATTTCTGCCTGGATGCAGCTGCTGAGGCACTGGCAGCAGTGGCAGCCTCGTGACAGGGTGATGGGATGGCCACGGTGATGCAGTTGTGGAGCCCTGCCCCACCAGCCAGCTCCTCCTTACTGCTGAGTGTAAGGAAAAGTGACAATTTAATTTCCAGGCCTACTCCAGGGGCTCCTCCTGCAAAAGGGGAAGAGCAGCTTGGCAGCTGATGATGAGGGAGACATCTGTCCTGCCTGCAGGCAGGTGGTGAGGCTGGGTGTCAGAGGGGCAAAAACCTGCTAAAACAGGCAACCAGCCCTTCCCCCACTTGAAGCGTGGATGTAAAAATACACAAAAGTCACATATTTTGCAAGTGCAGAGCCTTCCTAGCAATAATTAGCTTCTAAACATTCCCCTGTCCTGTATAATAAATGAACAGCATAGTAAATGTTATGAGAATAATTCATTATTCATCACGAATAACAAATGAAGGGAAAAATTTACCATCCGCTAATACCTAAAAGGGCCCCAGTTCTTCTCTCATCATGTAGGAATGCTGAGTGCTGAGCAAAAGGCTCCTGTTCAGCCACACAGGCCCCAGGGCTGCTGCTGGGGTGTGTCCTGGCCTGGGGGCCAGCACAGTGCCAGGGGTTCTGTGCCACAAACTGTGGAGAGGATCACGGAATGTCCTGAGTTGGGAGGGTCCCACAGGGGTCATCGAGCCCAGCTCCCGGCCCTGCACAGACCCCCCTGAGAACCCCAGCATGGGCCAGGTGAGCTTTGGCATGGGTAAGGGTGGTGGTGCATCTCTGCTGTCCTTTCCACCCCGAACTCTTTCCCAAAGCCCCCTGCCTCCCTGCGCAGCTGTCACAGACCTGGGCATGTCACACTCCTGCAGCCCTGGCAAAGCCTCCAGTACAGTGCTGTGCTTTGGCTGTGACAAAGAGCCCTGAGGTGACAGGCAGCAATCAAAGGCATGCTCACAAGGGTAAAAGGGATGGAAATTTTTTGGCCTCATCAGCTCTGTGGCACGCACAACACCTGCTCTATCTGCCTGGCTGGGCAGGGTGTTCAGTGCTCACTCCACATTCAGCGCTGCAGCCAATCCCACCCTGTTCCCTATCCATCTCCCTCTTTACCTCCCTGCCAGGAGCTCTCCTTTTCCCATTTCACGATATCACATTTCTTTTTCTGTGTCCACAGCCAATCCATTCTGGTGTTGCCTGTGCCCTTCAAAGTACACTGTGCTGGATCACTCCTCCATCGGATTTAACCCCCTGCCAAAGGCTCCCTCTTTTGCCCATCTCTGGAGAACTAAGAGCCCCCCTAATATCCCTGTCCTTGGGAGCTTAACACTGCTGCCTGTTTGGGGCCAGCATTTGTGGACTCATTGCTGGGTTATCTCTGTTGATTATTATTTGTTTATTGCTCTTCCCTCACTTGTGTTCCTGCAGTGCTCCAGATGACAGACAGCACATAAATCACTGCAATGGAGCACGGCAGAACGAGATGAAGGTGTACAAATTGTCTCTGTGTGCATGTGGGCAGATAAGGAAAGCTGGAGGATCATTTTGGTGCCTTCCACAGCCAGAAGTCACTTTGCACAGAGAACACAGGGAGTCTGTGCTCCCAGCCCAGGCATTCCCTGCATTCCTGATCACTATGGATAACCAAGAAAATACCCTGGAGAAAAAGATTCTCTAAAAAAATCTCTCCATGTGCCATGTTTTCCACCTGTCCTGACACCAGCAACCTCTGTAGATCATTTTAACCTATCATTTGTTTTTAAAAATGATAAATGCACATGCCCCATCCCTGGAAGTGTCCAAGGCTAGGCTGGATGAAGCTCTGAGCCACCTGGTCTAGAGGAAGTTGTCCCTGTCCAGAACAGGGGGGTTGGAATGAGATAATTTTAATGGCTGCTTCCAACCCAGGCCATCCTGTGATTCTGTAATTCTGTGATTCTGCATGCACCTGGTAGATCTGAATATAAACCCCTGCATTATGATTTTAGGAAGTTATTATTTTTTATTCTAACCTTACACCTGTAATATTGTTCCTGGATGTGAATAAGCACCGAAACATAAAAGGTTAGTTAAAAGCATCTGCCTATTACACAGTAACTGCCCTCATGTGAATTTAGCTTGGTGAGTACGTTTAACGTTTTCCAATGATTCCAGCTCCAAGTTTTGCTAAACTTGCACTTTTGGAGACTATTTTTGAGTAAAGACTTCCATAGGATAATCAAGATAATGCCGGCAAACTGACTTTTGACCTACACTATCTCAAAATATTCACAAACCTGCTGACTAACTGGGTATATTTTTGGTTCTGTGGGCTTTCCAACCCTGAATGGAGTGATTAGCAACAAAGAGGGGCTTTTTATTTAAATCAGTGGGAGCTAATGAAACCCTGGTGTGTGCCAGCTGCGGCCTCAGACGGATGTGCCGTGGCGTGTGCTGAGGAGGGTTTGGCACCTCAGAGGATCCCACTCTCCATAAAACCCCACCAGCCCACCAGCACCTGGGCTTCTCTCACCCACCCAGACACCAGGGGCATAAGAATCATGCACTGAAGACAAATGAGACAAGACGAGTCACCACAAACACTGCAGCTACCTACCAGCCTTCCTGGGCAGCTCCTTCCTCAGGGCTGTGTAGAGAGATGTTTCTGTTTCATGGTTCCTTACGCAAAATTTCTGGCTCTGGAGGGCTCACAGATTTCCAGGAGTTTCCATGATTTTATGGCTAGATCCCTGCAAGAAGCCAGCAGGGTTTTTTTTAGATACCTGCAGATCAACAGGGTCCCTGCAATGAGCCATCAAATGCATTTCCCAGAAGCTCTGATTTAGACAGCCTGCTTTAATGGAAGTTACAGGACTAATCTGAACACAGGTGAGGGGGTTTGGTTTGACTTTGTGAGCTTTGGTTTGACCCCCAAATATATGCTCTTCAAAGACAGCAGGACGACCCACCTGATTGTGGCTCATAGCACTGCCCTGCAGAGTGGGACCCCGGGGAGGGTTGAAGGAAAGTTGAGGAACATTTTGACCCTTTTAATTGGCCTTGTGCCTTCTCAGGCTTTATCGGTCAGCTTTGAAGTCTAACCAGCTCCCTTGTGAGGAATTCACATTTGGCATGCTTGCATGAGACATAATGTGGTAACAGAGGTAGCTCTATATGTATGGTAATTTTTAGAGTTGAGTGACATTCCTCGAATGGATAAGTTCACTGAAAAATGCAGGAACCAACGGTATTTGTGAAAAAAATTAGAAAGTGTACAAATGTTTCATTCTGACATGTCAAAAAGAAATGGTTTGGAGATACGGAGACATTTTGTTTCAACATCATCAAAACAAAATATTTTGACTATTTGTTTGGAAACAAGCCTTGTTGTTTAAAAACTGACCTGAATTTTAGAAAAGATTTTTAAAACCAGAATTATATAATAAAAAAAGACCATTTCTCTTCCTGTTGAGGAAAAGACTTGAGTTTACTCATTTTCTCCCTGTTTTTGGATTTGACGACCAAACTAAAAGAAAATCCATATTCATCTACTTTTGTCACTGTTATCACTCCTGTCTCATCTCCAGCTGCTAAAAGGAAGCAACGCCTTCATCCAACAGTGCATCACTGCCTTTCCTCAACATCCCTGCTTCTGTTGTGCAAAAAGAGGGCTGCTGAAATGGAGGTTTTTTCTGTGCCCCAAAGCATGTGTGGCCACGGGTGACTCGGTGGCCCTGGCACAGGACATGGAAATTCCTGCCCACCCCATGGTCGTCTTCAGGCCCCACTGCACCTGGGTTTGCCCCCACCAGGACTCTGCCCTTATCAGGGCTTTATTTAGCCAGCAGGTTAATGAATAACCCCATGGTCTTCCAGCAAAATGAGCCCTTGGCTGTGTCCTATCTCCCCATCGGGAGCACAGAGGGGGCAGAAGAACAAAGAGGCATTTATCCTCTCCTCTGTTCCTCACCGCCTGAAAAGGCTGAGAGAGCTCAGCAACGTGGCTGCGTGGCTTTGAAAGGCTAATTTATCTGCTTTCTGCTTCCCTTCCCACCCCTGAGTGTCGGTTCCAAAAATAGCCTTAATCACACAGTCGCTGAGGAAGCGGCCCTGTTTATGGCCGGCTCTGTTTCTGCTCTGGCTCTGGCACACTCAGACCATGGTTTTGCTGGTGTTTGAGCTCACCTTCCTCCCCAGTGGTGCTCGCTGCACAGCAGGGACCCTCTCAACCATCAGGCACATGCTTGTGCTCAGGATGTTGTGGTGGGTGAGCCTGGCAGCCTGTGCTGCAGAGCCAAAGGACTGAGGGACGTCTCGTGGTGGTGGAGCTCTTCAGGTGATGCAGCTCCCCAAAACACCTGAAGCCACTCAAGGCCGTGGGGTATCTTGTTCTGAAGTCTCTTCATTAGCAGCAGATGAATCTGGGGTTTTAACATGCCCACAGACAAGACAGTTTTGTGGGAAGAGGCTGTGAGCTGCCTACAACACTCACACGTCCCTGTTGGGCAGTCTGAACATCATTGGAAACATATCCCAGTCAACAGAGTGGAGCCAGGATTGCAGCTGTACTCCTTTAACACCTCTTCAATCTCACTATTTCTGGGCCTTGGCCTCCTCATCTAACTGATTTAAAAGTTCTTTTGCCCAGAGCCTATCTGGACAACAGGCACAACACGTTGTCATGATGGGGTAGCTGGACCCTGCTGCCACAGAACTACATCCACAACTTTTTACCTTCTTCCCTGCAGCTCTTTGGGATTTTGCTGCAAGGACAAGGATAGCGAGGAATTACTAATAAACTATCATTTCCTACAGGTGGTTCTCATGCCCTTCATGACACAAGAGCCTTTTTCTGTCTATTTCTAGACTCTGCAGGAAGAAAGGGATGCATTTGCTACACCAGTGAGCAGCAAATCAAGATGCATTTCAGTGCCCTGCCCAGCACTGGGATTAGAAAATTCTGATTCATTCACTGTGCATTGTGAATGGCTGTTTCCTTCTGTTTTCACATAATCATGGATGGTTTGGGTTGGAAGGGACTTTAAAGATCGTCTTGTTCCTTTCCTCTGCCATGGGCGGGGACACCTTCCACTGTCCCAGGTTGCTCCAAGCCCATCCAACCTGGCCTTGGACACTTCCAGGGATGGGGCAGCCACAACTACTCTGGGCAGCTTGTGCCAGTGTCTCACCATGCCGCAGTAAAGAATTTCTTCCTAACATCTAATCTGAATCTCTCTCTTTTAGTTTAAGACCATTAAGGCACAAATCACTATCTGCCCTTGTAAAAAGTTGCTCTCCCTCTTTTTTATTAGCTTTAAGTCTTGGGAAAGCCACAGTGAGGTGTCGCCAGAGCCTTCCTTTCTCCATATTTTATTCTATTCCCCTTTCTTCCTATCTGTCTCTGCTTCCTATAACCCCAGGTGCAGATTGACTCTCAGTGCCTGGAATGGAGCAGTGACAAATCTGCAGCATGGGGCTCGGTGGCCTTGCTGCAGTGACTCAGAGTATGCATAGCTGCTTTTAAAATATCTTTCTCCAGGACATCACAATTCAAAAATAATTTCCACTTCTATTATTATTCTCAGCCTAAGGCAATTGTACTGTGGTCTTCAGCTCAGGCAGCTCTGCCAGTCACTCCTGTTAAATATACTGAGTTCTCCTGCCACTGTAGGGTTAACAAAAATTAAATTTGTGTGGCCAAATATAGGCAGGGATTTCATTCCCGTGAGACCATGTCTGCATTATTGAATCCCAGTCTTTTTCATGTGAAACAAAAATATACCAGCCATATCTTTTTTTTTCATAAAATAATATCCCACTGAATTATGTTTCAGGGGAAAAGGGTCAGTTTGGGCTTTCTGCTGTGATCACAGCACTGAGGAATGAGCATTATCCAAGCTACAGCAAGGGAAAGGAAAATAGTTGCAGAAGATCCGTGCACAGCAGTGTTGCTGCAGCTCTTAGCAGAGTCAGGATGGGTTTGGAGAATGGCAGGCACTGGATGAACACCAAAAACGTCCAGAACTTTGCAAACTGTGTTGGAGTGACCCCTCAATGCTATATTGGTAAATGTGCAATAACAAATTCCTCCAAAGATATTCTCTGTGTTCTTTGTTTTCCATGAACATCTGCTCCTAGATGGAGATGCTAATGAAGAGAGGAGGTTTGTGATTCGATTTGTGGGATTTTTCACTTTCCACTTCCCATACCAGTCTCGGGATTATCCTCAGGGCCATTATCTCAGGATAACCCATAGATTAAAAAGAGGCAGAAAACATCAAATAACTCATTCTTTCCTAACACTTGCCCTGATGCTAATCCATAATGTTGAGATGCCAAGCTGTGGCTGTGTGTGCTGCCATGGGGTAAGGACATCCCTGATGGGGCTGAGCCACGGAGATTGGGAAAAGTCTCAGCCCCTGGCATGGGCAAACTGCCTTTGCAGAGAAGGAAAACCTAGAAAAACTACTTTTAACTCAGCAAAGTCCTTAAGAAGAGGCATAAAGCCCCCTGTCATTACGCCCTGGATCTGCCAGTGCCAATGTGTTTATTGTGGCTACATAATAATTATGATCCATAGTAGTAATGAAAATTAATGATTAATAACACAATGTTAACAGTTATGGTTATTATTTCTGATCTTCATACATTTTTTATAGAGAATTTCAGTGCTAGGCCTTCCATTAGGCAAATCTGCTTTCAAAATTGATGTTATAATGAGAAGTAGAAATCACCAGGAACCTTGTTCTGTGTTACCTCCCTTAGAGATGAAGGTAGCTATTATTAAATATGGATTTATATGCAAATAATCAATCATTTAAAATTATTTTCTTGGCCTGCAGTGGTATTTAGTAGGTAATAACTAAAATGCAGGTCAAAAATAGTTAAATAGTTTTAAATGTGACTCTTTTACTGGCTTTTTTTGTTAAGACAAAACAAAGGCATGAGGCTCCTGGGAGAGTTATGCCTATGGAGGGATTGAGCTGTCTGAAATAAAAATTTTCTGCCTTATCAGACTTCTTTTAGATGGCTTTTCTTCAAAATTGCACAGAGTTTTGGAATTTCCCCTCCAAATTCTCTGTCTGCACTCTTGGCACTTGCTGCACCTATGTGGTTTCATCCCAGAAGGGTGCTGCAGACAAGTGTTGAATCTGCACAAATGTTTCCAAACCAAAACAGTCAAAGTGCTACTCTATTTCCCTGGTTCTCTGATGTTTAGAAATAAACATTGGCAGTGCTTATTTACGGTGTTCCGGAGCGTTTCTGCGCATGTCGGCAGCACGCTCTCTCCCACAATGGTGGAGCTTGCAATTAATTTTGTCTGGTGACTCAAAAGTGCAGGCTTGGAAACTGTGCTTTTAAAAAAGGGGAGATAAGACAAAGTGCTGCATGGGGCACCTACAGCAGCTTTTTACTGCAGCCAAGGCGTCCTGGTGGCTCCTGGGGACAGCCGGGAGCAGAGCCCGGTGCTGGATGTGGCACAGCATCCCCTGAATCCCAGCCAGCAGACAAGTGCTCTTCCACACATGCCATCAGCTCTCTCCCTGGTTTTGTTTCTTTCCCACCCAGCTTTCATAAATCTCCAGCCCCTTTGTTGCACACCTTCTTGTCTCCTCTCTCTGGAAAATGTTTTTTTCCACACCTCGCGTAATCCTGTGTGTAGAAACTCCTTTACATCCCTGCTCTTTGATGGCATGTTTTGCTCTCAGCCAGAGAACAAATTCTAATATCTAAATTTCCAAAATTAATTTGTTTAATCATTCTCTACTTCTTATCTTGCCTGTCTCGACTCCCTTCTTGTAAGTCTTGATTTGCTTCTTTTAAGATTTACTGCGACGTACAAATTGTTTCTATTTGTGTCTGTGAAGTCAGTTGTGAGGTGCCTGGGGAAAATTTGCTTTAAAAACATAATAAGAAAATAAACAACATCAGGGAAAGCTAAGCTGGCTTATTGTCAATCCATTTTCCACCTTAGGAGGATTTCTTTTTTTTTTTTCTTTTTTTTTTTTTTCATCATTTGCATTATTGCCTTATTCACATTATTGCTGTTTTCTGGGAATGGCTCCAATGGTGGGACCGGAGGGTCATGATTTGATGGAATATGGTGACTGTGATACCGGCTAAAATGTGCCCTCACTGTTCTTTTTGGGGAACGTTACCGAGAGAGCGGGATGGTGGAGGAAATGGATGACCTACTTTTATCCTCTGCATTAGAGATACAAGGTTGTGAGGCTGTTCTAAAACACATCCAACATCCAAAGGGGATCACTGCCATGCCTTCTATTTACACTGGTGTGAGGAAAATCAGAATTTCAGAGTAAAGATAAAGAGAAAAGTACAAATATTTTTGTGTCTGCAGCATGGCTCCACCCTGCTATTCTTGGGAAACTTCATGTCCAGCGCTGCTGTGAAATGGCATTCAATCATCCCAACTGCTTTTAATTATGTCAACAGTGTTATTGTTGCTGTTATCATCTAAGGATATGACTGAAGCCCTATTTTTACAGAAAAGTAATATCATTTGTTGGGCCAGCTGATACACTGACAGGCTTTCTGGCATACAAGCCTGAAAATGGGTTTGTGTGCCTCTTTTTCAGGCATACCTGCTTTTTTTCCCCAAACCATCAGTTTGTTCTAATAAAAGGTATTACCTCTCCTTGTAGAATTTGTCTCATTTAATTATATTAGCATTGAAAACAGCTAAACTAAATTGCAGAAGATAATTTGTTTTGTTCCAAACCTATGCTGTCAGCTCCATATGGGACCCTCTGTTTCCAAAGAGAGCTGGAACATCAGTTTGCAATTATTAGCAGATACATATTAATTCGGTTTAATGAAAAATATCAAGTAAGGCATAATGAAAATCAGAAAGAGCATTAAGCATCAGACTTCAGGCCTTGAATCAATCTTTGAGAGACAGGGCTGAGGCTGACAAGGGTTTTGTCTAGCCCTACTTGTGCAAGGGATGCTCTTGGTGCCAGCATTGGGTCTGAATGGGACTCAGGTCTGTCCCAGTGAGGCAGATCCTGTACCTCCACCTTGCTGCATTGTTATTTTCATGCTGACCCATTTCTCTGTCTGGCAGAAACTCAAAGCAGAAGCCCCAAAACACTTGAACTCATTGTTTTTCAGCTCAAGACAAGCAAGAATCATCCAAAAATCTTTGGCCAAAATGATTTCTAACCAAGTCTCCAGCCAAATTTGTGGGCTCAAGGGAGTCCGTGAATCACAGATAAGCAGCCAGACATTTTCTATCTAACTTTGCTTCTAATTACAAGTAGACAAACATAATGGATGGAGTCATTAATTGCTCAAAAATAACACTGGGAGTTTGATGTAATGGGATCAATGCTTAGATACAGTGATGAGAATAAAAGTTTTCAGTGCATGGGCAAAAGAAAAGCTTCCTGGCTAGCAAGATGGAAACAATTTTTAATGCATCACTGTACCTTGACTACAAGATACGCACCACAGTGTTTAACGTCATGTTTGACTTTAATTAGAGAATGGCTTTGTTTTTATCACGTGCACGCTGGCCTGCTCTTAACATTCATTCCTCAGGAGTAAGGATTTTATTTCATGCAGAATTTGCAGACTGAAAGAATTAATCTTTTTGTATGCCTTCTTCCTTGGAGATGTTTTCTAGAAGGAGTGTATTTGTTCAATAGTTTTCTATCTTTTTGTATAAGTGCTTGCTCCCTCTTTCCCCTTCTCCACAGCTTATTTACTCAGGGAATAAAAACTTGACCTTGACTCTAAGGTCTTTGGTGTTTCAGACTGTGCAGTCAGCAGAGAGTAAGGGGAAAAATCGATGTGTGCCGTATTAGACAAGTGTAAGAGTAATGCATAAGTGCTGGGAACTCATCCTGGAAGTGGAAACAACTGAGATGGTTTTTAAAAGAGAGCACATCCCACTGATGCACTACTCGTGGTTAAACCCCCACACCCCATCTTCTGCTTTCTGCACCCTTGCTCTCTCCAGCTGACCCAGTACATCCTTGGAGACAGGAGAAGACAGGGATGCACCAAAGGTACCCATCTCAGCTTGATGGGAGCTGGACTCAGGGGACAAAGAGGCTCAAATCTTCACCTCCCACCAGGTCTGGCTCTGCATCTGTGACTCTGCATATTACAGGAGTCCTGCCAACATATCTAATGAAATCTATGTCAAAAGAATCAGCAAGGCAGGTGAGAAAGAACAGCATAGCAGAAGAGAGAGGTGGGGCTGTTAATGTGAGTGACTGATATGATTCTGTTTGCCACCACTGGGCTCACAAAATACTCTGTCCGTTCTGTGTTTCAGGAGAAACTCTGTTGTTTCCTTGCCATTTCTTGAATTATAGGCTGAAATCCTAGTTGAGCTGTCTAAGGGTACTGTCAGGACATTGAGGCCGGGCAGGCAAAGCCACATTTATCTCCCAGCCATGCCTTTCCAGGAAGCTGTATGGATCATTGCCATTTAAAGGCAATTCATGTTTGGTTCAATGTATTTAAATACCAGTGAAATGTCCTCGGCAATAATAGCAGACTGTTAATACATATGAGTATGAAATTCTTAATTAATTAGATGACATAAGATTACCAGTTGTGTTCTCAAAACAGCTAAAAAGTACTCTTTTAAAGGGAATTAATATTTAATAGGAAAAAAAAGCAACAACATCCTGAAGTCTAAATTAAATGTGGGTGCCTTCATGGCTTTTGCAAGTATTTTACTCATAATTTAGTCTGCCAAGGAATTGCATCATAGGTGTTTTCTGCCCTGGGAAGGGCACTGTCCATCAGGCTTTCCTTCAGAACCTGATTCCTGTTCTTAAACAAAGACCTGGGTACCTCTCTGTGGGCAAGGAAGCTCCTTTGTCCCTGGGTGAGATTTGTGCTCCCAGCAGGAATCAAATGCCACATTTCACAGGATTATCAGCTTATCAGTCCCACAGCTGGGACATTTGGGGTCACGTCCCAGGTATTGCAAATGATGGTCATAACCAGGGAATGTCCCCATGCAAAGAACCTGTGGGGTTAATGCTCTGCATGTGGAAACAGCTGACTTGTCACAGCAGTAATGGCCATTCCTCAAATAAATTAGGCCCAAGTATGTACATCCTTATTTGCAAATAATCCATATGTGTCATGGAATAATTTACATTTTCTTTCTTGTGTAACAGAAAATGAGGCAGAAGACAGCTGAAGGGAATTTCAAGCTGAAGCCCTCTAAGACAACCACATTCTTGCCAGAAAACACCATTGTTCAGGATAACTGGAGAAACCAGCTGCTAAAATTCTGTCACTTTTCTCAGAGCAGAAAAGTGTATTGACACAAATCTTCAACACACATAATCACCATTAGATTCCCTTGTTTTCAAACTTGTTTTCTACAAACTTTTATTTATCTTGCTTCCTCAGGACTGCACAAATCAGACAAAAAATAGTCTCTTTTCAGTTTAAGCCCATGAAGCAAAGTTTTGGCCATGGTTTTATTTTCATGGCTTGTTTCAGAGCCCCAGATGTTGCTGCTCTAATCCACTCTCGATACCAGCAGGGCTTCGTCGGGACCATTGTGTTACAAACACCACTAATAGTAGCGATAGTAGCCAGGAGATCTTAAGTTATCTCATCTCCTCCTTCAATTTTGCCCTTGCATCACCACGTCAGGACATTTTGCCGGAGCTGATGGGAGGGAGGGGTATTGATTTTCCTCGAGATTGCTGGCTTTTCTCTCATCCTGCGTGGTGCCCCGGGTCGGTGTAAATTGTGCCCGGAGCACGGCATGGTGCAGGCACGGCCGGGGCTGGGGCTGCAGAACGCCTGCTCACTCAGACAGCTCACAGCAGGGACCTTGCTTGAAATCTCAGTGTATTTTTAGTTGAGCTCTGTGAGGGATGAAAGTAGGGCATCGGCGCTCAGCAGAACTGCACAGACAGGTTTTTGCATACCGAGCAAAACCCGGGAATGCGGCGGGGGTTGGGCTTCTCCTCCTTTTACTCTCGTTCTGCTGACTTTGTGCAAAAGTTGAACATCAGGTTTTACCCAGTGAACTTACAGGAGTTTGTGTAATAGATGTGGGGGGGAGAAACAGACTGTTCAGAGCTAGAACGGTGCCAGCCTGGTCTGCATTGTCCCATGGGGGACGGGGAGGGAGCTGGGGTGGGAAGAGGTGTCAGCAGCTTCCTCAAGACATCCTCCCAATGTTCCTGGCTGGGAAACCGAGCAGGGAAATTGGCATCACCCGGGGTGCTCCTCTCCAGCCTTGTTCTGTGGTCTGGAAAGCAATTTGAATGGAAAATGAAGAGAGTTTGCAGAAGGAAAATGGGACAGAAATTAAAGGAGTGGAGTCTGGGCTTGATAAACTCTTCAAAATGAGCGTTTCTCCCCATGAAAAGGAAGTATTTTATTTTCCCTGCAAGGAGACAAAACGAACAGCAGGGACTATTGTTGTGGCAAGAACACCTGGAGATGTGCGAGCTGCAGAGAGAGCTCGCTGGCAGGGATAGCTATGGCATAATTTGCAGCAACATCTGCAGTTGGCCCAGCAACCACCTCTCCTCATTAATTAGCAGGAGCAGTAGCTTTGCCAGACAGTCCCATTGGCTTTTGCCTTGTTACTCTGCCCCTCAGCTAATGAGCCATCCTCTTCCCTTCCTGCTGAGTGAGGCCAGTCTGACCAAGAATGGGCACAGAAATCCAATGTACATGAGAGGGGGTGGCAGTTCTTGCCATCATTTTGTGTATCCACCCTGCAGGTCATATTTACTACAACCACATGATTCAGCAGCAGTGGGCTGTGGGCTTATGGACATAATAGCAGAGGTTCAGTGATGACTCCCCTGTCTCTCCCTGTGTATCCAATTTTATGCTGCAAGGCATGAAGTCATGTATGTGTGGGTCTGGCTTTCCTCTCTGAAACTGTTTTGGATTACATGTAGTTTATGCACAATTCTGCTTTGATCCTCCAAGATGACAAACATGTTCTTTGACCTTGCCTCATTTTGTCTGCCTGGAGATGATCCATGACACGGTCCTTCAGGAGCGATTTGGTTTCCACCAGTGAGACAATATCACAGCTCTGCTGAACCCCCATTTCCACAAAATAATCCAGTTATGCAAGAAAGCAACTTGTGGATCAGTACACAGAGACCTCATGGACATCTTTGCCTGGCCAGTCCATGCCATCTCCACAGGGCACTGTAATTCACGGTGGTGAATTACTGCAGCAATGGAGAAATTAATACAAGGCAGAGGAAGGTAGCAACCATTAGTGAGCTCCTGGGAAGCTCAGCTCTCTTGTCCAGGGTTGCATTTAGGATCATTTGTCAGCTCCTGCATGTGGCTGTTACCTGGGGAGCTCCAGGTCTGGCTGCAAGGGAGTTTCTCTCCAGTGGTGGCTGCCCATGCCCGTGGTGGTGCAGGCAGGATCCTGATTGCCTGCACACAGCTCGAGCCTCAGGCAGTCTCGCTCAAGTCATTTCATGCACAGTTTAATTCTTTGCATGGTGGGGAGGGGGACTTATTCCAAGAAAACCCAATCCAAAATGATCAAGGTGGCTTAATAACACAAGGCAAATGGCAGTGCTATGGCCCTGCTAGACAATAGCAAAACACATTCGGATGCGCAGCTCAGACCTTGCTGCATTACACATGTAATTAGGTTGTTTCCATGGTAATGATCTAATTATGGTCTTCTTGGCTTTGTGTAATCACATTTGCTGCATTTTGGCAGAGCTGTTTTCCTTATTTTTGAACTGCAACACTTGGCAAGATGTTCTTTCTAAAGCCGAATAATAATTTTTGCCTGATGGAAACCGACAAGTCTGTGAGCTTTTATTTAAAGCAGGGTTGAAGGTACAAGACGAGACAAAACTATATATATAGAATATCTATAATATATATGTATATATAAAGAAGGATTTTTATCCCTGTAATTTCTATTCCTCCTTCCCTCCTACCTTTTTTTTTCTTTTTTTTTTTCCTTCCCCCCTTCCCCCCCACCCCCCCCGGGAGTGCTTAAAATAAAGAATTGTAGCAGTGGCTCCCACATGGGAGTGGAAACTTCAAAGACCTCTTTTGTATTCCTGGGTTATGGATGAACTGACCTTTAGGCATGAGATTACACCTCTCTCCGCTTGATTTTCCATGTCTGGGGATGATACCGATTTCAGACAAGATGCATATGCAAAATGTGCATTATTTCTGATAAACTCTTTCAGCTCCTGGTAAGAATGATACCTCAGAGAGAGCTGGTGAAATCCTGGCCCCATGGAAATCCAAGGGCAAACTCCTATTGATTTCCACAGTTATGCGAGTTCCCATGTGGCCGTTCAAACACCTTAGGAAAAATATTAGAAAAAGGCAAACCTAGCAGTGTGGATTCCCCAACCTGCTGCCCCAGAGCTGGGAAAGGAGGGTGATGTCAGACTTTGGGGGCGCAGGTGGTGTCTCTTTTCCATGGCATTACCAGAGAATCCTGCTGACGGATTTGTTGCTCCCAAGTGGGATCCCCTTTACCAAACCCATCCCCTCCCTAGAGATCAGCTCATTCCTCTGTGTTACAGGGCAGTTTTGGGCAGGTGCAGAGTTCAAGGCTCTGCCAGAGCCCGTGATCATAGGGATTTACTGTGGTCCGTGCTCTCTTGTGTGGGAGAGGTGCTTATTTTAGCCCATAATCCCTCCTAAGGCAACTCCCTCCTTGGAGTCAGCTGCAAGATCTGGCTGTTACTTATTACTTATAAAGATTTTTAAAGCTTTCTTGCAAAACAAAAGATATATTCCTGGCTTGAGCAATAAGGGATCTGGGGAAAGCCAGGAGATGAAAGGTCAAGCAAGAGGAGCTTGTGAAACCACACTGGAGCAGAACTGCAGGCTGTAGTCAGCCAGGAGCTTGTACTGCAATTGACAGGGCTATTCACGGAAAGGGTTTTGATTAGAGTTGCCATGACAATGGGAAACACCTAAAAAAGATCTATGAAATGTTATATCGGCATCAAGCCAAGAAGCTAAGCCAAATCCTGAGCTCTGGTTATTCCTGTGAGTCAGTGGCTTTCATTACAGCATTGCTAAAAGAGGGATTTGCTCATCTGACTTTGAAAATTTAGGAAAACAGGTATGAAACATAAATTATGATGGAAAAGATTCGTGCTGTAGCGAATTTGCTGTGGAATGATGATGGAAGTCTTGTAAATACTGTTTGCAGCTCTTGCTTACTGTACTACACACACGCATATGGAGTCCTGTGATTTTGATGGACAGGTGGGTATGGCTGTGTTCTGAGTGAATACAATACAGCACCCACTCTGCATGGCCTCTAGAGCCCAGGGATTGAAATTTCCATCTCTAAACCTTTACTGAGAGTTTTCAAATCCAAAATGAGTGGCACTGAATTTCAAGGACCCAGCAGAAATAATTCACTTTTGAAAGCGAAGTGTTTTCTCAAGATATCAGAGGTGAGAAGAAAACCTGGTGTTGCCAATTTTTGAATGAATAATGATGTGAGGGAGGGTGGGATTTTTCCTTTATTAGAGGTATCTCTGAGTACAGGATCCCTGGAGCTTCCAGCAAGGACCAGGGACTCTATACCCCTGTCAGTTAGTTTTTTAAAATTTTTTTGCAGAACTGACCATGCTGTTAGCCCAGAGAAAGAAAGTTATGCTGTTGAGCCATATGCTTTCCTGTTATCTTCTGCAGAGAGTAAAGCTGTGATTAGCTATTGCCACTTCAGTTTTAGCAGATTGACACCTCTCAAATGCCAAGATATGCCCAAATAAGCCCACAACAAATGCTTGTGAATGGACAGGCAACTGCATTGCAGTCATGGTGAAAGTCAAATAAAAGCCGTGGAGTGGGGTGGGGTCTCAGGTCTGCTCTGTCACTTCTCCTGGTGATGTGAATGCCTTTTGTGGGGATCTTTCACATCTAATTTGACTTGTACATGTTCCTTACAGAGCACCCTGATGGAACAGCTGCCTGAAGGGGATAGGTTGGACCCTCTGTGTTCTGTCCATTCAGGACAGCAGTGCAGGGTACAAAACACAGCCGGGAGGGGCATCATCTCCTGCTTCTCCTCCAGCCTCCTCCCTATCTCACAGCTCAGCAGTGGAAAGGACAGGCTTGTCTCCAAAGAGAATAATGGTATGTTCATGAGAGCCCTGCTCCCTGGAACTGCTGGTTCCTGTACTTTGGCTCCGGTTGTGGTGTTGGAGAACATGGAATACCATATTTTACTGTGCTGGCTGCACAGATTCCCCTGCTGTGCAAATCCTCGCGTGTGAACCGCAGTTCAAGGTATTGCCTGCTTGTGGGGCTGAAATCAGAGCTGAGGGGCCTGTCCTGCTTTCCGCAAGCCTGTGAATTTCATTGATGCCACCAAGGGGTTTATGTCTGCCAGTACCAGACACCCCACCCCCCCCCCCCCCAATTTATTCTGCCCTTGTTCCCTGCTTCTGTAACCCAGATATTTGCATAAAACAGAGCAGCAATGCCAAGTGCCAGTGCCTGGATTCCTGCTGCACAGGCTCCATATGCTGCCTATCTGTGTCAATTCCTGGGAGCTCTGCCATTGCAGGAGGACAATTTTCAGACTGTGTGTGTGTAAATTAGAGCTGACAGTCTGCAGCTCTAATTCATGGACTGAACCTGATCTTTGCTTACATCCTACCCATCAGATAACCTTAGCACCATGATCAATACAGCCAGATAATTACAGCTAGCAGAAAAGCTAAGTGCAGGTTTCCAGTGTTTTTTTCATCAAAACAAAGTCCTAGGGATACGTTCCTGCCAAGGCTTAGACAATTCTCCTTTATGACACCGGGAGCTCACACAAGCCTAATACTATATAATACTTTTTACACGAACACCCTCAACCAGAAATTCCCTCTCATCTAAATCTAGCTCCTCTATCTTGGTAGGAGTCTCTAATTCTGCATGTGTAGGGGGGAAACTGTCCCTCTGTTTCCCTGTTGATCTTGTGCCAAATCCACTGACGTCAACAGCCAGGAGGAAAATCACTGAGAAAAAGGAAAACCTGATCCATGAAACTTCAGAGATTTCTGAAAAAAAGCCTTCGGGTTTTTCTACCTAAAGCTGGTTGATATAATTTCCCACTTGCACCTGGTCACCCCAGAACCTGTTTTTCAAACACGTTGTTTTTTTGCTTTTTATATATTTGTTTTTCCAGCTGTCATGTGAAGCTTGTCCTTTGCATGCACTGACTTAGGAGGAGATCCTGGCAAGAAGAAAGCCATTTCACACCGCCCTGGCAAACACGAGTCAGCCCAGGCATATCCTGATTTTCTGTGTCAGGTGGAGCACCAAGGAAGACACTGCTGCTGACCATGAACATTGACTGCCACGCCTAAAGGATATGTCACTGTTCAATGAATGGTGTCATGTGAAACATGGGTGTTTTTCCTCTTTTCACTTTACAATATACAGAATCAACGACACCCACAAGGCATGGATCAGGGTACCTCAGTCAGGACCCAAGGAACAGCTCAGTGATGGATAAAAACTCACCCCTGTGCCCATAGGGAAACCCTCTTCATGGGAAAGGTTGATATCCAGCTCTGACTCCAAGGGCATCTGGAATCAAAGCGCAGTAGCAACCCTGCAGCAGCAAGAAAGCAAACTGACTGCAATCATTAATTGCACTGCCATAAATTCTCTGGGATGAGGAACTTTCACACAATTGTGAAGAAGCCATCATCAACACGGGCTCTGGTGCACATGCACACACACACAACATATGTACACACAGAGAGATCAATAGATTGCATATGGTGCACATGGCATAATTCATGACTCTTCCTGAAGGCTGTCACAAATCTGAGATGTATTGGTTAAGAAGAGTACTGGGGTAGTCTTTTAATTAGTCCACAGCTCGGCTGCATTGTAAAATTTACTCTCTGACATTGCATCCAAAATTTATAACCTTTTAAATCAAAGGAACATCTCAGAGTCTGCGTTTTTGCTAATCAGAGGTGTTAATGATAAAAGCACAAGCCCGGAAAAGTGACATGTTAGACGATCACTCATAATATTCAGAAGTGTTTCTCAGGCCAAGGTGTTTTCCTATAAAAATTCATTTGAAAATATACGGGGCTCCGAGACGTCTTACTCATATCTGTAAATTACCTGCTTGATGCTGGTGGAAGGAAAGCTGCCCTTTGCTCTTCTGTGGTGAATTCTTCCCCGGAGTGCTGTTAAATGAGGGTTTGGCTGTTATAGGGCCTCCAGCTCAGGCAAACCCATACAGGAGAGAAACAATTCATGGTGAACTCAGCCAGGGCTCAGCACCCTCAGTGAGCACTAGCAAAGACCCTGAGAGGACAGTATGGCATGGGTTTGAGAGGATTTGGGTGTTGGAATGGATGACTGTGGCTCTCAGCCACACAAATATTTTGCTTCAAAATACACACTTTATTGTCTCTTGGCTTCGCAGCAGCTGTTGCCAGATGTGCCCTGCTTTTTGTTAGGATAGGAAAGAGAAAGACATTATCTTCAGAGCTGGTTTGAAGATATACTGAGGGCTTCCTGCAGAAATAGCTGTTCTCTGAAAACGTTAATGTTGTGCAGTTCTTCCTTACTGCTGGCCAGTTACATTGTATGGCTTTTTCACACCTCAAAATGCTGCTGAAGTTGATGGCAAAAGCAGAGTCAGACAAGCTTGTGCCACTGTATGGAGCAGGGACTGTCATGTGGGTGGCGTAACAAATGTCATCTCTACCTGAAAAGTAATTTATGTCAAAAGAGACCCAATGTGAGATTGACTGGCAGGGAGTTGTTGGAAAACATTTATAGAAATGTAACCTTTCTTCATTCCCCAAACCAATTTGTTTTCAGTTATTTTGGAAAGTTTATTTTCAGTTTGGTCCAATTACAGGTGTTCTTGCAATGAGCTTTCCTTTCAAGCAGCACAGCGCTTTCATATTGAAATTTTTCATTTGGAAAATGTCTAAAGGTGCATTTCAATAATTTGAAAACTCTTTTCCTTCAAAAATATTGAAAAATTATTGCTTAGGTCAGCCACTAAATATTCCAGGGTTTGCTATTCAGTGATTTCTAAACACAACTGCTGATAGAGTCTTAACCACCACTACAGCAAATTAACTGGAAAATTTTTGCTCTTTTAGGGTACGGCCCAGAAGTGTCCAAAGGGAAAGGCAGGAATACAATTTTTCCAAGAGGCTGGTTTTGACACCCAACATACTCCTTCTTTTACTCATTTATTGCACCTGTAACCGTACAGCAAGTAGTAGATTAGAGTTTCCCATAGTAGATACATCCTGAATAGTTTACAGGGTCCCAGAAGTCACTATGTTTCATTTGTTCATTTATGTTTAATCAGTCCCAGAGGGAAAGCCTATTCCCCAGTCTGCTGAGGGTTTTGAGGCTACTGCACTGCAGGTTGTGGCAATTGTGGGTGAATATGGCTTTCTTTGGAAAAAGTAGCGAAACTCCCTCATTACATTTGGTTGTGGCTTTTCTTTGTGACTAAAAGAGCTTTTAACTTCTCCAAAGAAAACAAAGAAAGGAAGAAAACCTTTTTTTTTCATGGGTGTGTAGTGATAGGACAAGGGGGAATGGCTTCAAACCTAAAAGGGGTAGGTTTAGATTGGGTATTTAGAAAAAATTCTTTACTGAGAGGGTGGTGAGACACTGGAACATGCCGTCCAGAGAAGCTCTGGGTGTCCCATGCCTGGGAGCGTTCAAGGCCATGTTGGACAGGGCCAGGAGCCACCTGGTCAAGTGGAAGGTGCCCCTGCCCATGGCAGGGGGGTTTGAAACTGGATGATCTTCGAAGTCCCTTCCAACCCAAAACATTCTGTCATTCTATAAACAGAAGGAGTTTAGTGGACAGTTTCCCATATTTCCAGTAACTTCTTCCCACTTTGAGAAAACAGTCGCAAGAAGAAGAGATATTATGCTTGGATATATTTCAAGGTGCTGGTTGCAAATGTCTCACTGGCCCCGTTCCTGCCAGTCTGTATATTCTGGGAAATGCCAGCTCCCTCCAAGGCACCACAGCCTCCTGACAGAGCCCTGCCTGGGAAGGGTTTTGCACCTGTGGGGAGGGACCAGCAGAGGTGTGTGGTTTGGATGCTTCTGGCTGTGGGTAAAAGCCTGGCAGCAGGGGAGAGCCTGGGGAAAGCCCATTAGTTAAGAGCTGAGGCACCTGATGCTGTTATCGCTAATGCCTTCAGCACAGGACAGGGTTGCAATCAATTTCATAATAAATCAACCCCATTTTCTAATATGAACCAATTTATCTGCCAGGCTGACTTGCCAAACACTATTAGAGGCTGAGGTCAAACTGAAAAAGACATATCACATTTTCAGCTTCTCCTCCTAACTTCATATCTCCAAGGCACACTCTGCAGTCACTGGTTCACAGCTCTTCCCCCCCCCGGAGACTTCTCCTTCAAGAGACTTTCATTTAGAGATGATGCAGACACTGCAGGAATTATGTATTTAATGCCAGCCACTAACATGATAGCTAAGGCTGAAAATATCACCTGTCTTTTGTCACCACAGTACAGTATTTATGGAGATGGAATAAAAAGATTATTTGAAAGGCTTGATTTGCAGCAGAACCAAGAAAATCCTGGTTTACTACAACCAAGCCAATGTTATGATTTTTATCTGTATTCATTTAGACTACAGCTCTGGTGGAGACACCCATCTTAAAGAATTAGCTACGGTAAACAAGATAGGAGAGAGATTTGAGAATGTTATTTATAGAAGGAATCACACAGAGATTGCCATAAAATGAGTAATACAAACAAACACGGATAAGGGTACACAAAAGAAACAAAGGAATCTCTGCCTTGAATGGTCATTGTACAGCACAGGCTTGTGGAAAATTCACGTACAGGGGAGCAAGGAGCTGGGAGCTGCTGGCAGCCAGGAGCCCTGGGCTGCAGCAGATGAAAACACACGGGTGTTTAACTATTCATCTGACATTACAGAGTGGCACAGTCAGTCACTGCCATTGCCAGACCAGCCAAGTATTGATTATCCCATTTGGAAGGGTTAAGGCATTGCTGAAAGCTGGAATAGTAATAATTGCATCAGCAGTTCCCATCCCGGGCGAGCATGCCCGTGAGCAGGCACGGAAACAAAGGGTGAGAGGTCCCTTCCAGGGCAGGGGCAGCAATGGATGGCAAAAATGGGCTTAGTCTAAAAAAAAAAACTTGGATCACGAAAAAACACAACCAAAACTGAGTGACAATAGCGTTAACTTGCAGCCAGGCAGACAAGGTACAAGTCAGGCACGAGGAATGAATTCTCTAATAACACAAATAGCATGTCAGCAGCACAAACGCCACCAACTCCCAGGCATCCCTGGCAGCAGCTTGGCTTTTTCCAGGCTTGTCTCCTTGCAAATTCCTACTTGCACCACTATTTCCATTAAACTAATGGAAATAAAATCCAGATTGCAGCATGTGTTTAAAGAAGTGCTTCGCAATTTACGAGGATGCCAACAAAACAGTCAGAATAACTTTTTTAATTAAAAAAAGAGTAAGGATTGCAAGGGCTATAAGGGTTCATACTTCTGAAAGTGAAGAAAGCCAAAGCATTTCAAAGGCAAATCTAGGTGAAACATCAGTGCTCAGGAGGGGCAGTCAGCAGAAATTTCAGTGACACAGGCAGTTACAGGAGATGCCAAGGAAGGTGGCTGGTTTGACTTTTCCTTGCAAAGGGAATTCTCTCTGGTGCATTTTTTGAAATCTTTTGATTTTTCACTTACAGCACTTACCTACTGGAAAATAACTCAAACTCTTTTTTTCCTGGCTAGACACTTTTAACAAATATCTCTTAATATTTTTCTCCTAACGCCAATTAAAAAAAAAAAATCCAGGCAGAAAAGGACTGGTCAAATCTGCAGTAAGATTACTTATGATGTGCTTTAAAAAAATTATGGATAAAAAGGCATAAAAGGAAGGATGTACTCCCTTAATCTTTTCCTTCCAGAGAAGCTGACCCTTTTCTATTCTAGATTGTATTTAGCTGATATATATCTTCATATGCAAATATGGTTTGATGTGAAGCCTGCTGGACTCAGTAGAAGGGTTTCCTCTGGCATTCATCAGCGCTGAGCCAAGTCCATACTACTAATGAAATTTCTTAGATAGTAATATTAACATTATGAGTGGTGTCACCTTTGTTATAAATCCAGGGACGATAAAATTCAATTTGACACTACCGTAGTTTTCCTTAAACTTTGGTTCAGATGGCTCTACCTGCCTAGCCATGAAGTTGTCTACAATGAGAAAAAAGCAGCAGGAATGTGGCTAAAATGGTGAAATTCTATTACATTTATTCTGAATGGGAGCACAGTGAAAGGAGTAGGTTCCACGGAGCAACCACAAATTACTTCACCACAGCCTCACAGATCATAAGTGGTTTGTGCTGGTGACTTGGGTATCAACAGCCAAGAAAATGTAATAATATTATTCAGGGATTTCACCCATGTGATTTTTGCAAAATGTTAAAACTGGAAAATTGAAGGGGAAATATTTTAGGTTGTCATGAAGTTGTTCTTTCTCCCCTTCCCCCCTGAAA
Source organism: Chamaea fasciata (assembly GCF_029207755.1). NCBI lineage: Eukaryota > Metazoa > Chordata > Aves > Passeriformes > Sylviidae > Chamaea > Chamaea fasciata. Next base: position 20,327,139 of record NW_027094096.1, on the reverse strand, counting down.
GTCCCAAAACCCCAAAGGTCTAGAAGTAAATATTTTCTTGACTAAAGTCTGTTTCATCCCATCTTCAGCTTCAGGTTGTGAAGGAATTAAAAATAGAAACTTTTAAACTAATTAATTTTAAATATTGCAAAGAAGAGAATCAAATTTTCATGTCTGAGTGCCAAAACAAATCATTTAAAATTTAGAAGTTAATTTTCACGCACAGCTTCTGTCCATTTAAATTTTATTTTCTGAGGACTTTCTGCTCTTAACCAAACTGTAAGATGTGCAGTGGGCAGTGGATTTGGGCACTGCCACACATCTGGATGAGGGGCTCTGTGTCAGCTGAGCTGGACAGGGGGCAGGGGAGGTGGCAATGAGGGTTTGCCTGGAGGCTGGGGAGCTCTGCTGAGCTGTGTACCTCAGCAGAGGCTGGCTCCACTGGAGCAAAGAGAAGCCCTGCTGACCTTTAGGCTGCCCTTGCCCCATCTCAGCCTGGCACAGGTCACATTTATCCCCATTATCCTCCCAAATTCCACACGATGTTCACTTGGAAAATCTCCCCTTATGGATAAGCGCGGCAGGGAACTCTGCAATAACAGTAAAATACCTGCTATGAAGCAAGTTGCAATTTCTTTCCCTGTATAAACCTATCTGCAGAAAATGATGCCACAGCCACTTATATTAAACTGTCAGTGAGCACATCCCTTAAAAGCTTTTTATTCTGTTTTTAATTTACAGCTCTTGACAAGGAGGAGGATTGAGTGCCGCTGGTGCCGATCCCAGCGTGGCTCAGCCCATTGGCTCTGGCCAAGTGCTGGGCCAAGTGCCCGACAGCCCCTGCCATATATCCTGGTTTTTCATTAACAGATATTGTCACTCCACCACCTCTGCACTCTGTTTTTATCCAGCACTGAGCTCTGGAAGCCATTAGGTGTCTTTCTCCATTAGGCATTAAAAGCAGGTACATGTATTTGAGCAAGAAGCTTTCTGTGGTTGCGTGCCACTTCCTCTCCTTTTTGCCTAAATGTTCTCATTTATCCCACAATGTTTCAGACACTTTGGGATGAACAGTGCACCAGGAGTGCCGTGGTCCTTCTGGCTGTGGCAACTGGGAAGGACACGATCCCAGCAGGGACCACTCTCACACAGAACACCTCACAGCTTGTGGTTCCTTGGGCTCCATCGACTGCTTTGGGGACATTTGTGCAAGACAACTTAAAGACAGAGATTCTGCTTTCAGCTGACTTGGATTTACTGCAACTGTAGCTGCAGCTCCACTGGAAATCAGTGTCTGCAATCAATAAAACTCAGACTCACCTTTAAACTTAAGGAGAAAAAGACCAAACCTTAGGATACTCTGTAGGTGAGCCTGCAAGCAGCTGCTGACAAATCCTGATTTTGCACAGGAAAATATCTGCACTTTTTAAAAGAGCATGGACCCAGCTTCTGTTTGATACTGTGCCACGGCAGCAGTGTCTCTCCCAGACCTTCACCCCTGTGTGATCACCACAGATCTTCAATGTCATGGTGTCAGCTCGTTAGTAGGGAAAGAGCTTCCCTTGATTAGCAGCACTTTCTGATCAGTAGGTATTTAAGGAAGCAGTCTCTGAGTGTTGCCTTCTGCAGTATGCATTAGGACAGCCCAAGGTTTCTGCCCCAAGATACATGCCTGTGGTCAGACACAGATGGGTGTGGGACAGGGAATCTTTCTTGTGACTCCCGAACTTGGCCCAGGAGCAAATTTTGGGAGCAAATTTCAGGAATAAACACCCACTCAGGCAACGTGGAAAACAAGCAAGAAAATCCTCCTGCTCTGGGCAGACAGGGAAAGCAAAGGAGATCACCTTGGCCTTTCTTTCTGCTCCTGTACCCACCCACCATGGTCTGTATGCTAAGGGAGACTTGCTAGAGATGAAAGCTTCAAACAGCTTAGTGAGGCAGTATATCAGGGCCTCTCCTTGCATCTCCTCACTCAGTGTCAGGAGAGATTCTGTCTGGGCTGTTTATATTTATAAAACTGCAGCGAGCAATGTGAGTGTTGCAATCAGCTCCCAGTGCTAAATATGGCTTTGGCAGATACTCTGGAGCTTCACTAAATCCCCTTCCTTAGAGAAGGAGAGCATCTCAGACTGTCTATCACCCTGGCTCTGGCCAGCCTCAGCACGTGGCAGTGCCTGCTGTCCCCAGAGGCTTTTGGCAGGGCTTCATCTCAGGCAGCAAGGCTGCTAGGAAGGCAGGGAGAAATAGGAGGTTAACCCCTGCTAAAGCCACCTGACTTTTATTCTCTTCTCTTATTTTTTGTGCCCCGAGAGGGTCAGGCTGGTTCTTGCTCACAGTTTTGGGCAGCTTGCATGGCTTGGGCATCTCGGGCAACACTTGCTGGATTCTTGGGTTAAAAGCATGGCTTTCAGAAGGTGGTGGTCTCCAAAAATCCCGGATAGAGATGTTGGGAAATACCAAGAGGAAACCTAAAAAAAGCAATATGGCTGTGCTTAGAGACCTGGAAAACCTGAGAGACCTCAAAGACAGCAGTGAAACCATTGCTCCTGTGCCACATATTTGAACTTCTGCCAGGGGAAAACTTCTGAGGTTTAACTGACAAATGGAGGCATTTTTCTGCCACAAAGAAGCTCTTTTGAGTCTGAGAAACCTAATCCACTTGCAATGCAGACGGCTCATGGAAAAGTTTGGCAGATGGAAGCGGAGCGAGGCGGGGCGGAGTGCCAGGGATGCGGTGGAGTGGAGGTGTCCCATCCAACAAGTCGTGTCTCCACCCCACTTCAGCTCTCCTTGAGAGAGTCACAAGTGTCTACCAGGGCAGATGTGCCTCGTGGGATGATCATGTGGACGTTTCAGGAGCCTTATGGAATTTGTTCCAGAGTGCCAAGACCCAGTGCACAAGAAAATGCATCTCCCCCCAACAAGCTCTTCTTAACAGCTGGTACTGTCTCTCTGTGACTCAGTTCCCTCTGCAGGTCATGGACATATGTCTTATCTCCTGTATGTGTTATAAAAATAAATACATTAAAAATTGCAGGATACCCAGAAGCCATGTCATTAGTGCCAGGTATGTCCTACAGACAGGAAGGAAAAAAATGCTCTGTGATTCCATGATTCAAATACATCACAGCAGATCACCAGCACACTCATTTCTGCAACAGCAGGGAATGCCAGAATCTCTGTGCTGGCTGCTCTTCATCTGCAGTGAGTGGCTCCAACATTTGGGATTCCCAGCAGGTTGGGAGGGAGCTGACAGTGATGCCTCAGGTACTGCAGGTTGTTCTGGTGGCACCACGGTGCTCCCGGTGCTTGGACCTGGCAGAGAGCTGCCCACGCTCAGCAGCACAGAGACTCCCAGCCCCTCCAGTGCCAACTGCTCCTGGATAATCACCTCAGGCAGCCCATGGAGACAGGCCCAGGCTGCCTCTGGGCACTGGGGAGCCATGGGAGACTCCTGGAGATGTCTCTGTGCCTCCTGTTCTGGTGGTAAATCTAGCTCCAAATCAATATAGTGATATCCATGTGAGACATCCCATTTTGTAGCTTAACTTCATTATGTCCAGAGTACCCAGCAGAGGTAAAATCAAGGGGAGTTTTCCCATTTTTGCAATCTTCCCTGCTTATACATTAAATAACAATGTATATATATTAATTCTGTCATCAGCAGAAAAGAGACGCTTGTCCTTCCAAATATTTCTTGGCTTTCAAACATCACCCTGACATTCCTAAATCTCTTTTACTCTTCTCTCTTGAAATACAGGATTTTTTTGAACAGGTTTCTAATATAGACAAAAAGTCACTGAACTTCCTACAGATTTTGTGTCCTCCCGGCTAAAAAGTCATCCTCCTTTGTCCTGAGCCTGAAACAAAGCCCAAGATGAAACAGGATGCTCAGCTGCCCACCTGGGAACATCGGGACACTGGGGCCAGGGCAGAGCCTCTCTGATTGCTGAACTGAGGGGCTACCAGCAGCCCCACTGGGAAATGATTGATTAGTTTTGCCTTTGCCATCTGCTAATTAGCTAAAGGGATGGATTTGCAGATCCAGAGAGCTGCCTGAAGGGAGGGAAACAGCCGAAGACATTGGTACCCTCAGGTCAGTGCTGACAGCAGGCAGCAGCTCTTGAAGCTCCCAGCCAGGAGCAGCTCATGGGTCACCTTTTCTCCAGCCTGGAGCCACTTGCTGCCCCTGCCCTGCTGCCTCCATGGTGAGAAAGGGAAGGAAGGGAGAGAGCCTGCTCCAGAGCTTGACTTTAAAAGTCGCAGTGACTTTAAAATTAAAATGAGTGAATTCATAAATGCCTACACATCTTTGCATTGTTATTGTCAGAGCAGGGGACTGCAGGATCACCCTGGGGTTGAAATCCAGCTCCCAGCTCTATTCAGGCCTTAATATCTGGGAGCAGCATGGGCAAGTGAAGGGCATGGTTTGGTTCCAAGACTGGACATAATTTCATGTGTTATGTCCACTTGATTGCCTACTTAGAAATTATAAAAATGTACTGTATTTTAAAACTGCAGTCATAGGACAGCAGTTTCCATCTGAATGATAATGAAACACATTCCAAGGTTACACTGGGACTTTGCTGGTGCTATTAGAGATCAGCTCAAAACTACAAAAGAAAAAATATATTGCACTAATAAGTGTTCCTCATGTATAAGTTCCCCTTCAGGAGTAATTAAATGTGAGTTTTTTTCTTTCTTTCAGATGGCTGATTTGTGGGATAGCTGTCATATTTTTGTCTGAGGCTCAAAAAAGAGAATTCGAAGACTGAGATATTTAAAGATAGAAACAACTGACCCTGGGGAGAATTCCCACCTGCCTATGACAGGAGCTACTGCTTGGGAAATGTGCTGCCAGGTCCACGAGTGAGGCCACAAGGGTGAATTTCAATGTACCACGGAGAAACTGCATGGGCTTGACCCTGCACCTTCTTTCCCATGGAGAACAGCTCAGGGCCTCCTTCAGCTCTCTATATCTTGGAGAGCCTCTGAGTTCCCCATGCTCTTGCATGGCCTTGCAGATGAATCCAGCTGTGCAGCCAAAGGATGAGCCCAGGAATGGACCTGGGGTGCAATGGGGATCCACCTGTGGAGTGCACCCAGGGATGCAGCCCTGGCTTTTTTCCTAAGCTGAACACACAGCTTTTGTCCAGCACTGGAACAGGCTGCCCAGGAAAGTGGTGCAGTGACTGTTCCTAGAAACGTTCAAAACCCTTGGCAGAGTTAGGTAAATGTTTGGACTTGATGATCTTAGAGGTCTTTTCCAACCTTACTGATTCTATGATTCTCACCTGGAACCCTACATAAATGTTAACCATCACAGGGGCTGATTTTTCCAATGAGAGAAATTCCAAAAGAACTGCATGAAACTCACTATAGTTACACCTCTGTGGCTCAACAAATCACATCAGGTTTCTCCAACTCTCCAGTAGCCATTCCCCACCCATGAAGCTGATCTGTGCTAGTGAGGGAAAACTCATCAGCAACCTGGGATTGTCACCCACTGCTCCATCCAGGTCTGGAGATGAGCAGCTGCTGCTCCAGACACCAGTGCTGGAAGCTGGGTAAGAACTGAGACAGCAGTCCAAGACTGGCAGGGTGAACCTCTGGGTCTCCTCTGCAGAGGAACAGTGACAGATTTGACCTCCTGGCTGCTTGTGTGGATAAGGGAGAGAGGGGGTGGCCAGACGGGTCTATTGAGCATTTTATGCCACTGAGGCCAAAGGAATTAATGTGGGGGCTGGGAGGGAAAAGCTTGACTCAAGCTTTCACAGACATACATCCACACAATTAAGGTCAGGGGCTTATGGCAGTCAGTTCTACTTCTATTTATTTATTTGTTTTCTTAATGGCTTAGTTTCAGTGCTGGATGGCTGCATTTAAGCCCTGCAAGCTGCTGATTTTGCAATCCTCTCTCTCTGGTGAAAGTGTTTTGTTTATATTACCAGGCATGTGTTATTTCAATTTTTGTTTATATCTCCTGTATCAATCAGTGAAACAGTCTCAAGAAACAAGGCCAGGCCAAGGAGAAACAGGCAGGTTTTGTTTGGACTGAGATACAGCATTCCTCAAAATTGGCTGCACCTCAGAAAAACTCTGCAAATAATGGTATTTACTGCTCCCTTCCCTGCAAACAGAGTTGAAACCCAGGCTTTTCCCACTAGCCACTTGATAGGGAAGGCAGAGCTGATTAACCCCGGCTTCCCTCACTTTATTAGCTCTTTGGATGGTAAAAAAAAATCAATCCTTTTCTGGGACAAGCCTCAGGATGGACTTGGCCACCCTTTTAGTCTCTTTCATCCATGCTGAGGGCTCAGTACCCCCCTAACGGGACAGGAGCATCCATGGATGAAACCAGATCTGTGAACGGATCTGTGTACATCTGTTTTTAACCTCTCCCCCTGCCTACCAAAGGAAAAAATACTGTCTGCTCAGTCTCTGTTGCCAGTGGGATCAGACCACCTGCATGATGCAGTCTCAGCCCCAGCACTCCAAGCCCGAGCTGATGGTGAGCACCAGGGTGGGAGGGGTGGCCAAGACTGGAAGATGGGCTTGTCACCCTCAGCTGGTGGGGCTGGAAGGGGATCTCTGGGCTTAGCAGACCCCGCAGAGGCTCTCCCTGGCTGTCAGGGTTGTGATCTAATCTGTGGGCAGCAAGGGGGAGAGGAAAGGAGTGGGATCACTGCCACTGAGGATCCAAGCTGTATTTTCATTTTGGACTTGAGCTTTTCGCCTACTTGAGTTAAAACAAGAGATTCTTCCAAAAAGCAAACAAGGGGAGGGGGAAAAGAGTGCCAGCCTACAATTGCTGGGTAGGTCAAAGAAATGGGTTTCCTAACAGGGATGTTACAGCTCAAGGAGTTACAGATGAAAGCTTAAGGACGCCGTGCATATATTTGTGCCTGAGAAGAATGTAAAAGGATATAAATACCAGTTAAAATGTATTCTAAGAAAAAAACCCAACACACTTGTACTCCAATCATTACAATTCAAACAAAGCAATTGTCAATTCCCTAGCAATTTACATTTAAATGCACAATGTAATTCTCATGCTAAATTGTCTATTTCCAATGTAGGCCTCACTCAGAGTGTGTGTGGGAGGGGAGAGAGGAAGGCTGTAGCTGGACTTGTGGATGGCCACTGGTCTGGGGGAAGCTGTGCTGTGCAGCTGAGCTCAGCGACCTATTTTTCTGGTTTCCCTCAAACAAACGGGGACGATCACTTTTCAGCAGAGAAACCCAGAAACATTTTCACCCCAAAAGCACAGAGGAGATGGGTAGATCTGGAAAAACAGGATTAAGATCAAAATGTTCAGGGGGAGCAGGGCCTTAATATGACATTTTAAGACACAAGCAGGCCCCTCATCAGACAGAAAGGTCTTGTCCTATTCCATGCTCAAAACCAAACCCTCTCCCAGAACTCTTCTTATGGCAACATATTTCTGCTAACAAGATAAGGCTTGCTGTAACATCAGCCTGCCTACACGTCATCCACTGCCTGCTTCCCATCTGTTAGTCTTGATATTTCCTTAATCTCTTTTTCTTGCACAGCTCCATGAATAGTTCCCCTCTGTAGCACAGGGAGTGAAATTGGAGAGCACAGCGCTGCTCTCTGGGAGAGGCATATATTGGTTTGAAATGAGAAGCTTAAAGGCCCAGGCAGGTTGGCTGTTCCTTGAGACAGCAGAGAGAAATGCAGTGAGAAAATGGAGGGAGAGCTGAATTTGAAGTGTCTGTTCTTTAATTATAAATGTTCTTCCTCCAAACAGCTTTTCCTAACAGCTGGTCATCAATTACGCAGAGTTACTGAGGTTTTCAGACAGGAGATCAATAAATGGGATTTTTTTTTTTTTCTTGGCCAGGAGAAACCATTACATAATGGCTGTGTTTCTTCCCTCTGCTTGCCAAGCTTTCAGGAACTGGCAGGCGTTCAAGACAGTGAGGCTATTCTTAGACGAGGGGCACAGCACCAAGCTCAGCAGCAGCAGCAGCAGCAGCAGCATGGTCTGCAATGCCTGGAGCCCAGGAGGGCATCCAGGGAGGGTCAATATGGGACAGGACATTCCAGCCCCCCCACCCCGGGAGGGGCACAGAGCTGGATGTGGCTTTTGGAGGATGTATGTTGATGAATCGACAGCCTCAGTGCAGCAGCGTGCCCGAAATGCTTTTAGAAACATGACAGGTCTAAATAAAACCAGACCAGTGACAGGGGAAGATCGACAGCCTTCCAGGGCTGTCTACGGCTTCACAGAGGAACCTCAGGATCTGAGACAGAATAAATAAGCCTGTAGTGTAGCAACTTGAGAACTGTACACCCTTTTTGTCTGGTTTATTTGTGTTATTTGCAGTGAAATCGAGGCTATCTACAAAAAAAAAAAAAAAAAAAAAAAAAAAAAAAAAGGAGAGCTGCTTTTTCACAGCCTGCAACCTTTGCTGCGTGTTCCATATAAATCAGGCTGCTGCTGTTTGCTCTAAATGGAGGATCTCATCTGTGTCTTTGCAGATGACCTGTCTCACACAGACATGACACATAAGCATTTCCAGAGACATTTCTGTGACCTGCTATCATGCCATAAACCATCTGGCTACCTCTATAGTAGCAGAGCTTAAAAACGAGGCCACTCCCTTTGCAATCTGTGGCTTACAAATAAAACAAAATTCTGTGGAAGGGTTATGCTGCCACAACCTCAGGTTGTCACGTGCCAGCCTGGAGCTGCAGCAGCGTGTTCCAGTCACAGCCAGCACTACATAATGAATTTGTCAGCTCCCCACGACACAAAGCTGCTGTATGGGACAGTGCACATCTATCAGCCCTTCCTCAGGTGAGAGCAAGCATGGTCGGGCTCATTAAGTTATTGTTGGTGGAAACATAAACCTAAGAAAAAAACAAATTTTCACCTGCCAGGAGCTGAGCAAGGGAAATGCACCTTTTCCACTTCTGGAGGTCATCAGTATCAAGCAAGGAGAGAAGGACCAGGGTGGGCTGAGACCCAGCCTGAAACCACTCATGTGGGTGTCTCTCATGTGAGCATCGCCCCACCAGGGTGGTCCTTGGAGGTGTTCAGCAAAGCAATGCAAAAACCAGGAAAAACCCCCAGATATTTTCATGGCCCAAACACTACGTGAGACTGTTCAAGCTGCCAGAGAGGCCTGATGCTCTGGGGAGAAATGAAAAGATGTATTTCAAAGCACAGCAATAAAAGCACATTACAGCACCTGAGCCAAAACGTGCTCTCAGTTCACCTTCCAGTGTAAGATCCAGAACAAGGCTTGGCTGACATCCACATGTATAAAGGTTTGGTCTCAAAAAGGTGGAGTTCCAAGGCTGTTTCCCAGCACAACAAGCTGGGGCACAAAGGCGTTTGTGGTGTTGGTTTCCCCAAGCCCCCGGGGTCTCTGTGATAGTTCCAGGCGTTACATAACTGCAGATATTCTTGTCTGACCCGTGAGCAAAGCAAGTATAATTCAGTCATCTTGTATCTGACAGCTCTTCTACCTGCCTCTGCTGATGATCTGCCTTAAAATAAGTATGGCATCTACTGCCAGGTAGTCAGTGAATCCTGTTTGCAAGCAAGATAACTAGCAACAAAACCCCTTGAAGAAAACTAGCCAAATGTTAGAAGCAGCCCCTCAAGCAAAGGCTTCAAAAAGCAAGTGCACATTGCAAGAGCAGCAGTGACCTCTGTGATATCATTTCCAAGATTAATTCATGCTTAATAAACAGCACGATAAAGGCAGTTGATAGCAGTTCTTTTCTCCAGGCCAAGTAATGCGTATTGCCATTATCCTATCTGATGCATATGCAGAAGGGAACATGTGCCAGCCTTGGTATGAGAAGGCAAATCACACCTTATAGGTGAGGCTGAAGGAATAGATAGAAATGTTTGCACAGGGAAATACAGTAACCTGAAGTGGTCCTGAGGTAAGGCCTGGTTTTAAGGGGCGTTCAAGAAAATCCATTTTCCTAGAGGGGAGGGGGTAGATCATTCCAGGAATAGGTAGGAGTGGCATCCCTCTGTTACCCACAAGAGAGAACCAGGTTGCAGCAACTAATCCTGACCTGGAGGGTCCTGGCAGCCCCTTGGACCCCTTTAGCACAGCCCCACCACAGACGTGCGCCCCTTTAGCCCGGCAGCAGAAGCACACAACCTGCACTCATCTCACACTTCTCAGGCTCCTTCCCAGCCTGTGAGTCACTTTCATTTTTCAGTCTGCTCTGGGTCACCCACATTTGCTTTCTCCCTGAAGGCGGGGGAAAAATAAATTAATGAAACACCACAGCATGCAAGACACCCTCCCCCTCACCGCCTGGCTTCTCCTGTGACGACTGCCAGTGCTTCACCTCCTATTTGATGTGTGTTCAGCACAAGACAGGGAGGCGCGGTAGTTTCTGTGGGCAGCAGAAATGAAAAGGAATGGCAGAGGCAGGAAGAAAAAAAAAAAAGAAGATAAAAAAAAGGAAAAAGAAAGATCTTACAGCTCTTTGAATACGCTGGCCCTTTGCTTGAGGTATACGAAAAAAAAATAAAAAAAAAGACCAGCCTGCTGAAGGATTTGTCTCCTCGAGATAATAACCCATTCAGGAGACTTGTCTCACCTTTCACTGGAGTTTCTCAGAAGGGATCCCACCTCTCAGGCGGCCCCTGAACAACAGGGTCATTTTTGGCCAAGGCTGAGACTCTCTTCTGAGCCCTTTTCACCCCAGTTTTGCCCCAGGACCGCTGTTGACCCACGGGAAGGCAGCCACCCTCACCGAGCTGTGCATGGTGCTGAGCTGGAGCAGGGAAGCCCTGCTCAGGTGTGAGGGGAGGTGTCTGCCAGGAGCACCCTTGGGAGGGCAGGAGGGGCTGTCCCCACTGGACATCAGCGTGCAGAAGAGACACCAGGCAGATGGACATGACACAGGCCAGACCCTCACGGGGTGTAGGTCAGGGAATTGTCCCCAGACTCGTACCCTTCAGAGCAATGGATGTGTGCTGCCTGCAGGCTGCCCAGAAAGAGTTAAATTCCATGATTCAGCAGGCATCTGCTCAGCTCCCAGGAAAGCTTCTTTGCTCAGAAGATTTATGTCAGTCTTGAAAGAAGGGAACCAGACCAAACTAAAGCAAATCAACTGCATTTTAGGAAAATATGCTTTTTTCCCTGAACTTCTGAGAATTTCCTCATTACATCTGCTATATTAATTCTTTTCCTTTTTGTGACACAGTACTGCAAACTTCTAGTCCTGGGAATAGCTTCAAAACATTTAAATCATTCTCCATTCTTCAACATTTGGATGTTAAAGTACTTTACAAGTGTTCGTGGGTGTTGGCCAAGATTTTCAAAAGCAACTATTTATTCTATGTGCCTGCATTTTTAGATGCCTCTCTGCACTGCAAATTTCTGTAATGGGGCTTCATGTTCAGAGCTGCTGGGCTACCCAGCCTCTGCAGATGGAGTCAGAGAAACAAAGCTGCTTATCTTTTTTGAAAGCCTGATCTTTAACTTGGCAACACCTTTGTGAGAGAAGAATGGTCAGGAGTTGGGGGATACATCCAAGGTCACACAAGAAGGCTGGGACAAGTCAGGCATGAATTAAACTTTGCTCAAAATCACCTTAATTGCATTCTTCTCGTGTTAGCTCCAGCAGAAAAAAAGTGCCTTCTTTGCAGGAAAAGGTTGTTATTTGCATGACCAAAAGAGCTCTTAAGGAGAAACAAATGCACTCTCGGCAACTAAAATCAAATCTTCTATTTGATTTTTTTTCTTTGGTGTAATTTTAGCTTTTTGGGAAAATAACAAAGATACTGAGGCAAAAGATGAAAACAAATGTGGGCTCAAACAACATTTCACCAGAAGGGCAACCGCAGAGTCCTGGACAGTTTGCCAAATAAAGACAACTTGGCTGGTAAGAATGGCTCAGCAAATGAAGCATGTGAAGAAAAATTGTAGCAATCAAAAGGGGCTTCTAGTCTCATTTATTTTATTTTTTTTGAACATATGACTATGACACAAAGGTAGAAAGGAGATATGACATTTAGGCTTTAAAATCATCACTGCAGCCCTGGAAAGGGACTGACTGATGGATTGGGTTAATTAACTGTCCATTACTGGTGTGTCCAGCACAGCAAACCCCGGATCAGCCGCCGGCCGATGCCACACGCGGAGCTGGAAGGATTTCATACAAAGAGGTTTGGAGCAGGGAAAGCAGTTCCTGCTTAAATAACTCCTAATGGAGGAAACTGTGTTTGAACAGTGATGAGAGGCTTTTATGTGCCTTCAGCGCTGTGAAAGAGCTTAAAACGTGAACTCTCAGCCCTCCCCTGGCCAGAGGAGATGAATGGAGGTTGTCATTGTTCAAGGCGTCATCACCATCAGAAGAAATTTTAGACTCCGCTGGGAAGGGGAAGCAGATTTTCATCTGAGAAGCCTTATCTATTGTGCAGAGCTGTATTCACAATGCAGATTTTCTTCAGGACAGAGACAGTACAGCTCACTCTTGCCCCGCTCGTGGCTCTGTCCGGCTGCTCTGGTGCCACAGGTGTGCTCTGCAGGACACCTGAAGGACACGGTGACAATGTCCCTGTGGTGGGGGAGCAGAGCCAGCACTGGTAGTCCGGGGTGTCCCACTGAGATGTGAGCTGCAGGGTGCTGCAAGGACAGGGCAAAGGCACAGACCCTGTGTGTGCAGGGCTGTGCAAGGGGATGGCAGCCCTGGGAAGCCTCCTTTGAGCTGTTAGAGCAGCTGCAAACGCTGTGCTGACACATATCATGTGTCACTTTGGCCTTTCCGTGAGCCAGGAGCTCGAAGGAGCAAAGTTATTATAAAGTTACTGTTGCTTTTTCCCTCCTTGGCTACAATTTCGATACCATATTCCTTAGGGAATACAGTATTTAATGGGATACAAAGAGGGGATTTAGCTCATGGCAGTACAGTGGTCAGGAGGAAGAGATTTGGGCACTAGGAATGCTTCTTTGGTGCTCACCTCTTAGCGAGCTGCTGATACAAAAAGAAACATGGTTTGTTCACCATGTGCTTGGGGGACTTCTGCAGTTCTGACTGCTCCAAAAACTATTTTGTTGTCCATTTATGCTCTTATTAGTCACACCTTATGTCCCACAGAGTGTGGTGCCCTGACTTGGACCTTATACCTGTGTGTAAGCTAACATAGTTGCCCATCTTCCCTGCTGAATTAAATTCTGTGGGCAAGGGATACCAGTAATCACTAATTCCTCTTCTGAACAAATTGAGTGTAACAAGACTTGACCACAGATGCATTTTTAGCAGATTGAGGTCCTTGATTTTAAACTGAGATACCTTTGCTTCTACAGTCCTACTGCAGGCTCACACTGGGATATTTTTGTAGCCGTTTCTCAGAAAGGGATTCCATATCCCTCTGAAAAAAAAAAAAAAAATCCCTAAAAGGGATTAACACTGCCTATGTACAGAAAAGCAGTGGAATGAACAAAAGGGATTGCTAGGCTCTGAATTTCCCATCTGCTGGCTGCTATTTGGTGACAGGATGGTCTGAAAATTGTTCCAAGAGAGGAGTGCATAGCACAGAGCATTTCCAAGAATAAAGCACTTTTTTTCCAGGAATTAATTCTAAATTTCAGCCATTAAAATTAACCTGGCGTGAGGCCCCCAAAATGTGCACTCACAAACAGGAAGCTCTTCATTCGTGGGGAAAAAAACCACATTTCTGAATCCTGCATTTGACTTAAAGATGTGAAACCTGTAATTCTACTAATTTTAGGAATGCATGGCAACAGAGCAGGAGGCCAGCCGAAGCTGAGAACCTTTTTGCTGGCAGCAGTCGGAGCAGAAGCAAACCAGGCAGCCTGAAAATTAACCAAAACAGTGCACACTTCTTAGAAAACCAAGCAATTATTCATGCAATGGAAAGGCATATTTTTAGTGGATAAGCAAATAATTTTGCATGGCCAATGAGCCCAAAAAAATTAAAGGAGAAAGCACAAAGAAACTTGCTTCTGTGGGTTATAATTTGCTCAGTGCTGGTGCAAACCCTTGCTTTGGCTCCTCAAACACAGATTCCCGAGAAGCAGAAGGGAAGGACACGAGCCCTGGCCCTGCAGAAAAGTGTGAGATGCTCCTGGGGCCGAAAACACTGGACTTGGTACCCTCACTCCCATAAAGAAACAGCCCCAGCAGGGGAGGTTCCTGAGGAGACTGCACTGCTGATCCCCACTCCAAGCAAGCCTTCCCCGCCTGAAGTGCTGAGAAGCATTTTCACACCCACATCTGCCCTGAGCTGGTCAACAAAGCCACTGCAAAGGTGACATGTCAGGAACAAGGTGCAGGTTCCATCAGCCATGAACGCAGCATTGTTCCAGGGACATCAGACAGGCCAGGAAGGTGTTCCAGCAGGAACAGCTGTTTTTCCAAGCCCTGCTCCATCCCCTATGGTTCTGGAGCACAAGTTTGCGTTGGCGGCACCTCAGTCCAGTTCCTGTATCCAGCTGCACAGACACAGCATCTCTGGAGATACAGTAGATCTGGCCTCACTGTTTTTACAGCAGAGACTAAAAGTAATTGAACAAAATCTGTTTTTGATTAAAGAGATTATATCTCATAGAGCTTTTTTTTTTTCTTTTTTAAATTGCGCTTAAATGGCTTTTACGTAGCTTGTTATTTTGCAATAAGATTAACACCAAGGTGGATTGAATTACCTGTTAATTCAACACATAATTTACTGGTACCTCCATGTGCCATCCAGGATATATTTAAAGACATCTTGACAACGGATCCATAGAGCACACAATAAGGACATCATTACTTAAGAAGATACATCCCCAAAGAGACACATGACATTAACCCCATCTGTAGATGAGTAATCAGAGCTAAATCAGGAATGTTCCCATTTAATCTAAAAGTAATGGTGCCCTATAAATTCCACATACAAAAATTCTAGCAATTTACCACATGATTAAACCATAGTGATTTTTTTAATACAGCAGTTTTGCTGAAATATTTTAACTTGGGATCCTAAAAAAAAAAATTTATAACTCTGAATGCAGCACTCCTGCTTGGAATAATCAATACTGATTTTAATATACTTTTAAAAAGATTTATTTCCTTGTTGCAGAAAAGATTTAAATTGCAGGGTGCCAACAACTGATGAATTATGATTTAGGGCCAAATCTGTTTCACTTGGAAGAATGGTGATTTTAAATTCAATGAAGTTTCTCTGATGAGCAGAACAAGGAAGTTTTGGCCCACATTTTTCTTGAAAACTCACCAATAAAGTAATTATCTTGTCATGCTGACAGCCGTGTGTATTTATGGCTGGAGACATGTGACAAGCAGGCACTTTCTCTGCAGCTCTCCTCCCAACACTGCCTCATGCCGTGGCAGAGCGAGGGTGGGAGAAGAGCCCAGGAATGTGGATGTGGGGTCACAACAAGTGCACACACAGCTCCATACCCTGAGTGTGCTTACTTTACCTGAGGAATGCTCTTGAAGGTTTTGGGTTTAAATGCTGTGTGACAGTGTCTTGGGTTACGTAACCAAAAATTTTTTATTCTATTCCATTTGTTGAAACCGGTTGGGGAGGTGTTTTCTTTATCTCTTGTAACTCCAGCGGGGAGGGGGTGGCTGCCTTCTGATAATGGGTCAGCTGTTAAAACCAGGTGGAGAAGTGCTCCTTGTCTCTTCCATGACACATCCTCCCTCCGGGGGATATCTTCTGTCAATGGGCCATCAAGGGTCACCCCATGACTGAAAACATGACATCATCCCATTGTGAGATGCTCCACCCAGTGGGGGGAGTCAAACCGTTCCTACCTAGATAAAAACTGAGATGTAGGAACACCAGGTATTCTGGTTTTCCACTGGATTCCTGAAGGAAGACCGGATCCATATCGCCATTGCTGAACCCTTTTCTACAGGGCCATCTCTACTCCAACAGAACCACATCTGCCACTCCGGGAGGGCTTACTTTGGACTGCTTCCAACACCCTGACCAACAGGGTGTCAGGTTGTATTTCTGACTCTGTCAGGGTTTCTAGGATTTTCTGTTTGTTTTGTTTGCTCGCTTTTTGTACTACTACATTTGTATTCTTAATATTTCTAGTAAAGAACTGTTATTCCTATTCCCAAATCTTTGTCTGAAAAGCCTTTAATTGCAAAATTGTAATAATTTGGAAAGGGGGGGGATGTTACACTCTGCATTCCAAGAGAAACTTGAGCTTTCCCTGGCAGATACCTGCCTTCCCAAACCAAGACAGACAGGGAGCATGGTGGGACTTCTGTCACCACTGCTAACTGAGATGGGGTGAGACCCTAGCCAGGGGCCACCAGGCTCTCACTTCAGTGCCCTGCTCTCACCCCAGCGATTAATGCTCCATATCTGCTGCACGATAGTTGGATAAAAACCTGGTATTTAATCTTGTCCATCCCCAAGCAGTTCGTGATTGCTCCCCAGAGTCTATTCATGAGCGCTTTGTTCATTCCAGTTTTAAATGACTCCAGAGCTGATAGGGACTCCACCACCTCCCGTAGGAGATAAATCAGTGCACTTAAATAAAAGACAAGATGGTATCTAGCATGCTGTTCCTACAAGATTCACCATTAGTTCCTACCCCAAGGCAAGCATGAAATAAACATTCCCTGCTCCCAGGTTAAGTGCCTGCCTTTCCTTTGGTACAGTGTGGTACGGGCTGTGCTATCATCAACATACGAAATTAACTTCTCCCCAACGCTGACAGAGACACATTTAACATACATAGTTTGGCATCGCAGCCAGCATTAATTTCCCAGCCCCAGACACAAGGAACGGAAAAGCTTTATTAGATCACTCAGTCCTGCTCACTGTTAGGCAAATGATTTGCTCCTTAGTGACAGCCCCTGGAGTTTTCTCCAGTCCAAATTGCAAAATCCCGCAGCACAAGGATCACCTCCCTGTGGACTGCACATTTGTCTTCACATTTACATTTACATCTTTATTTTCTGTATCTTTCTTAAAGTTACCCTTATTTTTCTAAATGCACTTCTAGGATACCCTCTCACTAATTCCTTCCTTCTCCTTTTTTGGCCCTGCTGTAGGATTTTCCACAAGTTGACTGATCTATTTCCTCACAATGACTGAGAAATTGAAAATTACATTTCAGAATTTACTTCTACTAGCTAATGTCTTCCTTATGCAGAAAGGATGGAAGTGGCATCTTGAGCAGGTTCCCCATGGCCGCTGGGCAGCTGTGCCCCTATGATAATGCCTTTGTTACATCCTTCCTCCACCAAGGCCAGACCCCAAAGGTATGCCAAGCTCCCTGTTTCCACCAGCATCCTTGCTTCTTTCTGTGATGAAATGTACTATTTCTCTTCACATGGATTAACTGCAATTTTCCTATTTTTAACATTAATGTTATTTTACTCTAACCACATTTCCCCTCATATCTAGGCAATTACAAGACAATTCACTGCAAATTTTCATGGGGTTAGTTCATTACGTACTAGAAAATGTACAATAATGAAGCATGAAAAACATGGCAGCTTGCAGTGGCATTTCCTTCTCAGACTGTGAATAGAAGTGGAGAAATAGTGTTCTGTAGAGCCTGGGAAGTCTTTGAATTAGGAGAGAGCAAGATTTTTTAAAATTAAAAAATAGGGCAGAAACTTCCCAAATAAACGATGGTGTGACTAATTATATATCGATCCTACTTTTTAATTCCTCCTACAGCATTTCAATTGCCTTTTAATTTTCATGATTTTGCAGGTAAAAAAAACCCCAAAAAAACAACAAAAGAAAAAAGATTGTAACCCATGGCTACATGGTTGGAAATCCACGGCTCCATGATATATGTACAGTAAATGTTTGCTTAACGCCAAAATAAATAAAAGCCCAATTCAGTACCTCAAGGGTTAAACCAAACTCCTAAATATTGATTCTACTATCTGAATAAGCACTTTTTGCCAAAATCGTCCTTCCTCAGAGTGGATGACCAAACCTTGTGGTGACAAATTGGTTTATCTCAGACCAGGTGCTCAAGTCAAAAGATGCTTTCAGAGGGGACAAATCTCAGGGAGGAAAGAAGTGGCTGTAATCACATTGGGCTCTCCCACATGAGCAAGCTCACCATCACATACAGACAGAGCAGGCACTGTTACAAGAAATTGTGCAGCAAGCTTGCCTCAAGCATTCCTCTCTCCCACAGGCTGTATAATAAATGCAAGAAATGATTCAGAAGGACCATTCTTGCTTCCCTCAGACATATTTTGCTAAACCATAGCAATAAAGATCAACTCTACCAGTTTCTTTTTCTCCTGCCTCATGTCTTTCTGCATCTGTCAACATTAGACTTCATCTAAAGAGTGGGTTTTATGTTTTGCAGCTCCTTACAATGAGGCAGACAAGAGATGGATCTTACACCAGGCATAGACTTACTGGGGGGGAGTGTGGGAAAAGGGTGTCCTAAAGGTTTTGGGGAGTCTTGTACCTCACTGCTAGCACTTGATGCAAGCACGTGTATGCACCAAATGTAGTATTCCGTCACATCAGGTCTACATCTGCTCCTCCCTCCACTGGAAGGAATTCAAAACATTTTCTGGTTGCTGCCCTTTAGCTATCAAAGCCAGCACTTGGAATAGGAACAAAATATGTAATGGTTTCAGGAAAACTTGCTTCTCACAGGTCGCTAAAAATGGAAATACTTTTAGTAGCAGTCTCTGAAGATGGGGTGGACTGGGGATTTTATGGAAGAAGGGGGAATTTGAGGAGCCTGCAGACGGTTTGCATTGCTCACTTTTAATGCCAGACCTCAATCTCCTGAAGCCTGAGGAGAGCAAAGGACAGTGTTGGGAGCCAACATGTTAAATGCCTCAGGCTTTCCACTATAAAGACCAAGAGCTGCAAAGAGGCAAAAGTGTTGCAGCAAGCTGCTCAAGGATCTTGCTATCGTGACACAAGAGAGGCTCCTATTGCTGGGGCACGTCTTTGCACATCCCTGGCTTTCCAGGAAGACAGTAACATTATTCCCTAGCAAAAGCTGTCCCCAGGTCTTAGTATTTGACCTCTACCAGCTGATTCTTTTAGTTTTGCAGGAAACGATCCATCGTTCCTGCTATCCCCACCCTCAGCCTCTGCTCTGCCCTTGAGCAGAGGCTCCCTGAGGATCTGCCTGCAGTGCTGATCTTTGTTTTCCTTGGAAATCCTCTGAGGAGTAAAGCCATGAGAAACGCTGGATTTACCTCTGCACACCATTGCCAGCTTGGAAAGGAAGACAGCCCCCTATTCCAGTGGGCAAAGAGTTAAGTTGTGAATTATAAAACTGAGGGAAGGGCTCCTATAAAGTGAAATAAAGCAATAAAATGCAGCTACACATTGTATTTAATCAGATTCCTTCTGAGCTGTTTCAGAGCCTCAGCTGAAGCTGTGGTTGAGCTCCAATCCAGGGCTGGCTGCTCTGGGGCTTTTCTCCCAGCCAAGGGTGCTCTGTCCCTCTGCCAGGATAATCCTTCTAGCTTAAAATAGGCTCTTGCTGCAAGACTCTCACAAACGTTACCAAATCATTGATCACAAGCAGCATTCCCTGGATGCATTTCTTATTAAATGAACAGCATTTGCTTTGAGTTCTTCATGAAATCCAAACTGTGTTCTTCACAGGGAATATGTATTTGGCATTTTGGTGTTCTCAATACCACCCTTGTTACCTTCTTTTTCTTCCCAAGCACAGAGCTAGTGTTGATTTGGGGTGTCCTGATGAAAAAATGGCCATTTACAAATCATTATACTGAAATGACTGATGAAAACAAGAAGCATGTGGATTATCACAGAGAAAAGAGATTGGTAAGCACTAGAGAAGAGTCCAACATCACACTTTGTGAGTGAGACAGGTTGAGGGGCTCCAGTAAAAGAAATAGTTATAAAGGAGGGAGGACATCACACAGTGTGATTATCATGGTGTCCATAGGGCCATGAGTGGGACTTGGTGATCCTGATGGGGCCCTTTCAATTTAACACATTTCTATGATTCTGTGACTGAAATATATGTAAGTTGCTAATTTACAGCACCATTTTAATTTATTCTTCGTCAGCTATAGCCAGTGCTTGCGTGTAAACCTAATAATTCATCATCCTGTATACAACATCCTAGTGTTGAGTCCTAGATCTTTTTGAGCTGAGAGGGCATTGCCTGGCACAGAATGGGTGCCTGGCAGTCATGCAAATGGACCTGATTTCCAAGAGTCTCCTGACAGGATTTACAAAAGCACAGAGAACTAGAGCTGTGCAGAGTCGAGAAGAGACAGAATGGTGAGGTAAAAGAGGAACTCGGGAGCCTCTAGCTCTATTTCTTCAGCTATCATTGGCAAATTCCTTTCTCCTACTTTCTAATTTTCAGTGGTTTTTTGTGAGAGTTAACATCTGATGGTCACTGCCTGGCTCAGGGGCCGTGCCCAGTCCTGCCCTCACAGGGCACTGCCCACCCAGCCTGTGTCCCTGGGATCACAGCTCAACTGAATTCCTGCCAGCAGGGCTTCTGGTGCTTCCATTTCTCCTGAAAGTCTGTGTCTGGGAATGCCCAGGGAGTCTCACTTAGCAGAACAATGAAACACAGGCCCATTACTCTGCCTGTCAAGTCACTTATATGCTTCTCCATCACTGCAGTACCTACTGTCTTTATATTGTTGTAGATGAAAGAAATTTATCCCCCAAGGTAAGGAAATGTTAGCCCTAGCCTATGAACCTTGAGCTACAGGCTAAGACCACACAGGGAAGTTTGTGGCTCATTGGGGAAATTCACTGCTCTCTAAACCAACTTCCAAATCCTGCTTTCCTCATCAGCTCTTCTCCATTTCATTGCAGCACGTCCCTTGACATCAAATAAGGCTTTTGCATCTATTTTTCTTTTATGTTCCAAAAAGAAACTTCTGGCAGTCCTTCTTGAATTTAATATTTTCTTGAAAAACTATATTTTCACAATGATCTCTAATGAGATTCCACAGCCAACCCCAGAAACAGATCCTGTATTTCCAATTCTTGCATGAAGTAAGGAAGGGGAGGAAGAAACCATATCATTTATTTTTTTAAGTGACAGAAATATACAACTGAAACAATCTTCCTGAAACCTTGTGAGAGCACAGCTCCATTTGGTCATGGCAAACACTCCTAGGCTGCATACTCTCCTTGAAAGTTTAACTCTGTCTCCAAAACCACTGAAATAAATTATTTTTCCATTGGGGTCTACCTGTAGGAAAATTCTCATGTACATCAAAGGGGCAAAACCAGGTCTGATGTGGAGTGGTGCTGCAAATACTCCTCTAACAAGCTCTAGTGCCCAAGTGTATTGATGTGGCCAAGTCCACAGATAGTGAGGAGCTTCCTCCTGTGGGAAAAAATGCTTATTTTCTTGTAATATGGTCCATGCCCAAAGCCAAACATTTGTTTCTCAGGGATGTTCCTACTCCCTCCAGATAAATCATCCTGGCAGGAATGACTCAGCAGGGGATAAATTTCATCAGGGGCCAGGATATCACTTCATCCTTCCTTTCAGTGTAACAGGAGGTTTTTAATCAGGGACTCCTTCTGATTACTCCCAAGTGCCATAAACAACCAGGATTTGCTATCATGCTTTTGGATTATTACCAAAATCATAGTGATATAATACACACCACGCAAAAAAATTATTACCACTGCAAGTAGAGAAAATGCTTGCAATTAAAAAGCACTAACTTCCATGCTGGCTGCTTTAAACAACTCCTGCTATTATCATCTCTGATAATAATTACTCCTTATTTCTTACACAATCCAGAAGTCCTCTGGCAGATTTGAAGAAGCTGCATTTGGGTTTGTTTGCCTATTTATCTATTTATTCATTTATTTTAAGAAGTGTTGTCATCAAGAAATCTGTGAGACCCAAGAAAGAGCTGATTGATCACAAGGTCCTATCAAATGTCAAAGCTGGCCCTCGCTGACCTCCCATCTATTCAGCACTGCTTTGATTTAATCTACAAACTGGCTGCCTCTCCTGCCTGTGAGTTCTGTCTGTAACCCATGTGTCAGTGTTTTGAGATATGACCTGTTTCACGCTTCATTCATCTCATCTGAAGGACGGAAATTAAACTGGAGGGTCAGCAAGGGGCACAGCTCAAAATACACACACATTAAACTGGAGTCTTTTGTTTGGGCCCATCAGAAGAGTTAGAGCAACCATCAAAAATAATATTCAAGTGGAATTGATTTTCTTTTTCCTATTGAAATTTGTAACACTAATAGATGTGGAAGGGTGGCAAGCCTTGTCACAGGAGAAGGAAAAATAATCATGGTGCCTTCCTAAAAGGCTTGTGACACTTTTAATCGTATCAGTATATGAGTGTGTGAACACCTCCAGGTTTAGTGGTGTGCTGTTGGGAGTTAGGTTTGTTCCTGTGCAAAAGGCAGAATTTCCATTGTAAATCCAGCATTTCAAGCCTTTTTATGCTGATCGTATTACGGCTTGAGCTGAAACACAGTGGAAAGTTCACAGCATGGATCACAATGTTTTAAACCTCATCTATCTTCCTTGGGTTTTGTTATAATTTGGAAAATGCTTAGCTCAAGTTCTTGCCCTGTGGAACACAGCCAGCAGTTCAGATGGATAATTCTCAGGGGCAACCACAGCTTTACAGAGCAATTTTCATACTGACTTTTCCTTGGCGAGGAGAGTGAGTATGAAGGATGAAGCCTCAATGGCCATGTGAGCCTTCATGCACTCCTACAGCTCTGCCATGAGCTGCAGTGGCTCAGAGATGTACCCCTTCCCTGAGCTGCAGGGCAAGCCAAGGCTCCTCCAGGCTGGCTCAGGTGGACCAGGTGAATCTCGGCTCCACAGGTATCAGGATGCACCCTGAGATGTTAATGGAATAAACCACGAGCACCCCAGACACGTGGTGGGATATGCAGCTGAGAGAGCAGAGGTTTCTCCTTGCAATCCCTTCTTTCTCACAGGTATGTAAAAAAATCCCAGCCTGCAGACAGAGTTCACAGAATCACAGAATATCCTGAGTTGGAAGGCACCCACAAAGAGTGTCCCTGGCCCTGCACAGGACCCCAGGAATCACAGCACGTTCCTGAGAGCGTTTTCCAAATGTTTCTTGAGCTCTGCCAGGCTTGGGGTTGTGACCGCTTCCCTGGGGAGCCACTCTCTGGGTGAAGAATCTTTTCCTAATTTCCAACCCAAAATCCCCCTGGCACAGCTCCAGGCCACTCTGTCAGGTCCTGCCAGTGGTCACCACAGACAAGGGATCAGTGCCTGTCCCTCTGCTTCCCCTAATGAGGAAGTTGATATCATGGCTGATAAAAGTTTATTGCACAAACCTCTTGGGTATGCAGACTACTACTAAGTGGTGGCATTTAACTAAAGTAGCACCATCCCCACTAAAAAAAGAGCAAATAAAGGGGCTCACACTCAGCACTCCCTTGAGAACATTGGTGATTGTCACAATTTTTGTAAATCATCTCGCCGGTTCAGTAGCATAAAAAAAGCCCAAATCCCTCTGTTTCATGTCTTTCTTCAACCTAGTGTCTGTAAAATATTAAATTAAACCCCCTAACAATTTAAATGTAAAAGCTCAAGGAGACATTATTTTGGAGGGTATGCTGCTGTTTGCAAATCTGCCTGCCAATCAACAGCAGAAAAAAAAATATAGTGATTTGTAAAGATGTTTCTTCATTGGAAGAAAAAACCAGAATGATATTTATCAAAGGCACATTTGCCCTTGAGCCTGAAAAAGAAAAGCATGAAAATGCCTTTGAATTCTTTTTAGTTCTAAGGCATGTATTTTTTGTTCATGCTTAACTGCAGAAGAAAAATTAGGAACAAGTGTGTGCATATCAGTGCATGTGTTAGCATAGGCTTTAATTGGCTAGGAGTAAATTAATGGCTGCTTGCAATATTTCTGGCAATCTGTTATAAGCTATGTAAATTTTTAAAAGAGGTTTCTTGGAAAGGCTGGCTGAAATCCTGTAATTCATATTCTGCTGGGGGAATTGATTTGAGAAATAATAATGAAATGTTTTACCTCAGTGATGAATCTCAGTTTTGTAGCACTGCAATTTTTTAAATATTCTTGTAAATAATGCTATGAGTGTTTCTAAGAATAATCTACTTGAAATAAATATATCTGTCTCTGAATTAATAGCATTTTTTTCACTGCTCTTTTTTACCTCTTTTGTATGCCAGCATTCCAGGGGTTCATTGCAAAGCCAGCATTAGCTTTGATATTATTATAATAAATTAAAATCCAACATTTGTTACCATGTGACCTGCTCCAACAGATTTTATTATCAGTTTTCCTACTTAATTCAATGGGAACTTAATCAAATCTTTAAGAGGTAGGTCCTGTTTTACAGAGAGGAGTTGGAAATGGCCCAACACAGCACTGACCCTTCAAGGTGAGCCTGCCTGGGTCATTTTGGTGGGAGCAGCTGTACATTGATTGGGACAGTGGAAAAGCCTCTAACTTGGCTGCCCAGGGCACTCATTAAGGCTTCAAGGTGAGAATTAAAGTCTCACATGAGGTGGATGAAGGGCATGGAGCTGAACCTCCCACAGTCACTCTCCTTCAACACACTCAGGGAGAGGGAAAACTCCCGTGGCAAAGACCCAAATATTGAACCACATCTCCTCACTCCCCTCATTGATTTAACAGCCACCCTTGAACCACACTGATCATACGGGCTCCAGGTGGTCAGTGACCAGCTCTCAAAACCCAAACACAGATCTTTCAAAGGTTCACAGTGCAACACCCAGGGTTTCC
Source organism: Chamaea fasciata (assembly GCF_029207755.1). Lineage (NCBI taxonomy): Eukaryota > Metazoa > Chordata > Aves > Passeriformes > Sylviidae > Chamaea > Chamaea fasciata. The sequence goes on along the minus strand of NW_027094096.1, from coordinate 20,302,422 downwards.
CTCTGGTTTCCAGGGAAATCACAGTGACTGCACTGCGGCTGAACACACACCATATGCCCAAGCAAGTTTTAATTGCTGTTCACCTGAGGGAGGCACAGGCAGAAAGAGATGAGTCCACTTTTCTGGGGAACAACCCCAGTAGCAGGAAATTCAAGCCAAAGAGTCCCACTCCTGGAACAACGAAGAAAATTGGAAAGTTTTATTGCTTGTCCAAGGCAGGTGATACTGAATGTCTTTGGAGGAAAGCCCCAAGACAGGAACCGGCTAAAAGCAAATTACTGGTATAGCTTTTATAATGGCTGTAAGTATAGCTCCTGTAATGTGCCTGACTGCCTTAGCTCCACTTTTCTCTTATCTTGTATATCTGACATTTTCCTTTTTATTGCTTAGCAGCATGTAAGAAAGTATCTTGTACTGTCAATAATGCTGTTATCCTTTAATAAAAAATTAGAAGCTACAAAAAAAAAAAAAGAAAAAAAAAGAGCGAGGGAGGGAAAGAGAAGGCTATGAAAAAATATGGCTCAGTGCCTAGAAAACTTCAATATGCTGTAAAGGGAAAAGACTGCTAATTAGGTCTTGCGTAGCCTATTCTAGTCCCCTCCGTGCTGCAAGAAATTTAACCCAGTTCACTTGGCTGATGGTTGGAGAAGTGGGAATAGAGTGTGGGAGCTCTGGAATCAGATTATTGAGATGATCTATGAAGTAATGAGTCAGTGAAATGCAGCTGGATGAAGGGATTTCACTGCTGGGCTCAAAACAGAGGAAAAAAGTTCTTAAATTGAACAGAAGGCTGGTCCACCCCACGGCTCATCATTACACTTGGCTGCAGTGAAGCCTCCCACCAGACTGGCCCCACATTTGCTTGTGTGCTGAGTGATGCAAAGCAGGGGAAAAAGGCTTTGGAAAAGCTTACTGCTACTCCAGATGCTCTCAGAGATCAGCCATGCTGTTTTGGAAAAGAGCAAGAAAATGACACAGGAAATACCACGACAGCTCCGCAGACCACAAGAAGACCTTGTGAATGCCCTCCTTGAGCTCCTGACTTTTAATATCTCTATCCAAGCTCCATATTTCTCTGGGATAAGTAGCATGCAAACCTGTGTGGAGTGGAGAACATGACCTGGAGTTTGGGAAAGACAAATGGGATGGAAATGCACCTCTCAGGGCAGTTATCCTCAAAGCTCCCAGCTCTACTCCTTGCACCTCCTGTGGCCCAGGTGGGGTTTCCCAGGAGCCACCAGCTGGATCTGGTCCCTGCCCATCCAAGGGAAACCAGGAAGAAAGTGGTTCTCATGCAGGACCTCCAGCACAGCTGCTCATGTCATTCCCACTGTTATTCATTGACCTGCTCTTTTGGGAACAGCTGCTCCTGAGTCATTTTAGGTTTGATAGCTTTGGGTTTTCCTCCCTGCACTTACTAATGACCTGCCTGCAGCTCTTGCTGCTGTTGTTATAATGACCTGGGTAAATCTGTCATCTCGCAGGGATTTTGATGACTTGAACTTGGTGAATGGTGTCCTGATAATGATTTCACTTGAGAAAGATGATATTTTGAAATCTAACTGCATGAACTTAGCTGGAGGTCAGCAGCCCAGTTATAAACATTTTCAAGCAAGAAAATTTAGTTTGAAAAATGTGAGAACTTTCAGTGTTGTATCTTTGGGTAGAGGCAGGTGAAATAACATGCACACCTTCCCTGCTGCCATGGAGTAATAGAGATGAGCTCATAAATGAGGACACCAGCTACCTGCCAGCCCAACCAGGCAGCAGGCTTGGAAAGATATATGTATACACGAATAACACATGGCTTAATTTGCATACTAATTAATCTGTAACACCTTATTTGCATATATATTAATCTGAAGGTGCTATATAAAATACTTACTTTTAGGGAATGCTAGTGCATACTTGCCATTCATGGTAATCTTCATTTTAGCTTAAGAAAGGAATTAAGAATGACTTTGGCTAATATTAAAATGCAAGTTCAAAAAGACAAATGGAAAACATCAGCAGCCCTGAGTCCTTGGGGTAAACTCCATCGTGGCTAAGGAATTTATTCAGCCTTTGCAGTTCAATGAGGTGACTCAAAGAGTCAGAGGGGTTCAGCATGGCCCTGTCTTCCCCTGGGCAGGTCCCTTGTGCCATCAGCCACAGAAATATGGTAATTCATCCCGAATTTAATGCTGCCTCCGCTCCCAGAAACTGCAGCAGGCATCACAGCCAGAGCTGACAACAGGCAAGTGCTCAGGGAGATGTCTCAGCTCAGCCAAGGCAGGGAAGTGGCGATGGGAAAAGCTGAGGTGGTTCTGCTCAGCCCACAAGCCTGCATGGGGCTGAGGTGGCCAAGGTGTCTGTGGGTCATTGTCTCAGCCTGGCTGTGTTTTTACACCAAAACAACACAAACCAGATATGCTGCATCATCCCAAATGCAGCATTTAGTGCAGTTACGGCCAGTATTGCAGAAGGCAGTTTTTTCAGGAAAACTTTGGGGACTAAAGGCTTCCAGGGCACTTTGGACCACATGCAAAGCTGGACAGAAACTCCTGACATTCTGACCCATGTGCCTGGGGACATGATTTCTTTGTCAGTAAGAGAATTCTCAACTAGATGAGTTAAAAATGCCCACACCCTAAAAAAAAAAAAAAATGTTTTGTGGCATTGGTCCACTAAATCTTTGACCCCAAATGTAGACAACTTGTGCTTACATGACTGTGGGGTGCAGGTGGGCTTCTGATACTTGTCCCAAGCAGCACATATGGATGAAGATGTCCTGGCTGGACCTCTGCCTTTTGAGAGGCACTCCTGTCACAGCAGAGAGCACTGAACAGGAGCAAGACAATTTTAAGACAACTATTATTTATTGTGCAAGCTTCCATAGTAAACTGTGATTAAAGGTGCTCTTTTTGCTAAGACACAGCTCTTTTTTACTGCAAGCTCTGCCTTTAAATTCTGCTGATATTTTGAAAAGGACAGGCACAGAGGGAGTGCAATGGGGGCTGGGAAGCATCTCCAGGCAGACCAGGCTGAAATGGCTGCAAGCACAGTGTGTTTTTCTCCCTGGGGTGAAGGAGATGACTGTGGTGACCAAGGGAGTTGATATGGCTGCTGATTTGGGGGAGAATCCTGTAGTGTTTGCTTTTCACAGAAAGGAAAGCTTGTGTGCTGACTGATACATTCCCAGGTGGTGTTATAGACTCATTTAATCCAAAAAATATTTAGCAAATCTATACTGAAATCAGTTCCTGGGTAGGCTCATATGTTACTGTGCCATGGCAATAAAATCAACCCTGTGTGATTCCTGTTCTCCTCAGTGGGGTGACTGAAAGGACTCAGGTTGTGAGACCTGGCAGCTGGACATCACTTCTGGGAACCTTGGCCTGCACCATGCAGCAAGAAGAGGAGAAAGGGGCCATGAACAATTCAGTCTGCTGCACACTCGTGCTCAGTGAGGTCTTCCCCAGGGGGAAAACCTTGCAAATCCTGCAGCTTGCAGAGCCAAGGCAGCAGCTCACGGAGGGGGGGCAGCTGCCTTCCCCTCTCCCGTGGCCACAGCTGTGCTGGAGGTTCAGCCGGGGCCAGGGGAATCCTCCACACTCAGGGCTGCTCCCTCTCCTCTCTGCAGCTGGTCCCTCTGACTGCCATCTGGAAATACCTTTCCTCCCGCTTTGGTGCCAAGGAACAGCTTGCTTACACCTTGCTGCTTCTGCACTACCCTCCATAGCCCTCCCTCTTGCCAAATTCCTCCCTGCAGTCCCCGGTGAACGGCACAACTCCCCCGTTACTGATTTGTTTTTACTGCCTGCCTTCGAGCTTTCCAAAGAGTGCTCCAGCCTTAGGAAAACATCCTTCCCCTCAGCAATCTGGATGCTGCTGGCCTGGCAAAAGCCTTCAAGGGATACGGATTCTGGGCCGTCACAATTTTAAAGAGGGCCTAGAGAGATCATAGTGCTAATTTTAAACAGATGGCCTTGACACTAAGAGATACCTTGATTAAATTAAATCTGTGCTCAGCAAAGCTCTGGCATAGCTACAGTGACCCTATTTATAGAAGATGCCATTGTGCTGATATCTGTAACATGGACTCTGCTGGGGTTCAGTTTCTTATCGCCTGAAGGGAATAAACAGCACTGGGAAAACGCAAAATCTCTCTCTCTCTCTCTCTCTCTCTTTTTTTTTTTTTCCTAAGTGAGTTAAGCAGCAGGTAAGGCTTTCTCTGCAAGGAAGGAATTACACCCACGTAGCAAATGCCATGGGAATGGAGGAGCTCCAAGCACCCATTCCCAGCTGCCTCCATGAGGAGGTCCCCAGGGAGGCTCCAGCTCCCGCACCGCAGAAAGCGCCGGAGAACCCAGGAGAGCCCAGAGCAAACGTGCAGAATATGCATTTAAACTTTAAAAATTAATGTTGGCATTTATTTAAAAATGAGAGCTGGCAGCTCTCCAATGGTTCACCAAGTACATTAACTTAGTCAAACGCCCATTACTTCCTCCCCTTCCCACTAACAAGAGTGTTTTGAAGAGGCGAGCTCTGCAAGCTCCGCAGCAAAGCGCATACCCCTTCCTTTTTTTTTTTTTTTTAATTTAAGCTGCTAAAAGCAAAGGCTATTTATAGACAGTGGATCAGAGGCAGGCTTGGAGAAAATCTAGATGAGGGTACTCTAAAATTTAGAAGCGAGGAAGGATTGCCTCAGGGCCAAGATTTAAAACACAGGAATGTGGGCTCAGTGCATCCCCGCACCCACCAACCCCCTGCTGCTCCCCCCAGCCCTCCTGCAAGGTTAGGATGCCTTGGCACACTTCTGCACTCAGTGGGCTCTGATCTTCACTGCCAGCTATGAGAGTCACAGTGGCACAAAGAATATCCCAGGCAAGTTCATCCCTAGCTTTGTCCCTACATGTTTTCCTGACACAACACTGACCCTAAAATTTCCAGCCAGAGCTGTCCCTCCCTACACCAGCCACAGCTCCCAAAACGTTTTTGTCAACAAACACCAAGCCCAATGGTTTTGCAGCACCATCTGTGATATTTGGGGTGCAGTAGTTCTTTGAACACAACTGTGCAGTAACGAGCACATTCTGCAGCTGTCTGTTGGACACGGGAGATGTAACTGCAGAGCTGCCTGGGGAATTTCTAGAGCATCCACTGTTACGGTATCACAGCATTCAGACATACGAGCTGACAAATTTTGTGGCTGTAAACAGCAGAGGCTTGCTGAGAATCTGGACACTGGTGTTTAAAATGGGAATACTTTCCTAACGTGAAGACAAGTGAAATCTGTATGGTCTTTCCAGGAAGTCTCTCAGCCCGCTGGAAAAGCTGCAATTGCTATATGGGAATAGTGTAATTTCAATATTGCCAGATCCCATAAGGACTTAGCAGTGAACAGTGCATTAAATACTAGTTTCAGAAGTCAGATTTGTAAGCCTATAGAAATATGTTTTAGGCTGTGCTACTGGAATGAAATGAGAAAGGAATATCTTTATATAAATCCTTTATGATTATGAGTATGTCATCTATAGACCTCTGATTTTCAGACCCACTGTAAGTAAAGAAGGGAATTATTCTCCAGAAAGAGAATCCAGAAAGACAAAAATCACCACCAGTGATGCATTTCCCAGTAGATGATAGGCCAGATTCTGTGCTCTTTTACAACTAAGGAAAGGTGGAATAACTGGAGCCCTTGGCTTCAGTCCCACAAAGTTACCTCAGGGTCAAGCCAAAGCAACAGAGATCAGACTTTGATCCAATTTAAATTTTTAATTCTTTTTTCCCCTCAACAAATGTTTTCTTCTGAGAAAGAGGATGTGGTTTCATTTTTGAGAAAACTGCTGAAGTGCGTAAGGAGCTGAGTCCTGCTGTGCTGGTGATGAAGCTGTGGGGAACCACCGGGGTTCTGGAGGGAGGGAGGGAGGGACCAGAAGGAATTGAGGCTCTACATGGATCCAGCTCACCACTGCTGCGAGGGCTTGGAATGCAAAATCCATTCATAATATGCCCTTTCCCACATTGTTAGGGTTACATAACCCTGCTCCCATAGGTTACACTCATATTACTAAACAATTTATACCCAAGTGGGAAAAGCCCAGCACCTTCCACACCACACTGGGGACCAGGAGGAAATCTGGGGCTCTCCCATTCAGCAGCCACTCCTTCCCCCTGTACCAGCTACAGCAGCAGCCTCAGGGCTGGTTTGAGATGAGATTCCTGCTTTGCTGACCCTGTACACTTCTCCCACGCAAAGAACCTTTACACTGCCTCAGAGAGAATGGGGTGGATTTTACCCAGATGGCAGAAAAATGACATTGCAGATTACTGCCATTGAAGGCCTTGTTAGACTCTTGCTGTGCAATCTCTGCCATATATTTTAGCAAAATACTCACCCTACACTCCAAAATCTCATTAAAAATCAAATTTGAAATGGAAACATTCACCTTTTCTGTCTTATAAGCTTATTGCATGTGTTACATGTGGGTGGTGAGCATGTTAGGTACAATTTAGAACATAATTTCCAGAGAATTGAAATGTCACCAAGAAAAGGATTGTAAATAATGAAAGTTTGAAAGGAATCTGAGATCTTCATAACAGATAATCACATTTTAATTCTGACTTATGGCTCATCCAATTGCCTACAGTTAGACAAAAACAATTCCTTTTTCTTATTATATGGAAATCAGATGAATCAGATGAAAAGCCATCAACATCACAGCTTGGAAAACATATACCAATGTTCAGTGTTGTGAGCAAAGCCCATGAAACTGCTTCAGTTTGTGACCCTTTTTATAGGTTTTCCTCAAATATTTATAAGAGGTTGGTGTTCATAAAAACGTTAGTTGAAAAGTTTTCTAGAGATACCACAGATCACAGAATTGCTGAGGTTGGAAAAGCAAGTTCATGGAAGGACTCCTACTGAGTTAGGCTGCTAGGAAAAGCTGGAAATCTCTTTTCCTCTCTGTAGGTTTTCAGAGAGTCAGCCAAGGGACCAAAATTAGTATTAGATCACATGGTTTCTCAGTCATGGGGTTGGAAAAATGACTATTGAATGGTAAATAGTCAGAGTGAATAGTTTATCCATAGCCCCAACAGGCAGGAATATGCTGGCATAATGCTTCGGATCTGATTTGAATATAAAAAACAAAATGCAGAGACATCAAACACTCCTTTAGTACAATTAGGAAAAGTAAAATTGGACAAAATGAATCAAATAAATTATTGCAAATGCTTTGCCTAATGACTGTTACCACAAAGACAGGCTGCAGTGTCCAAGAAAAACAATTGCAGAGGATTTCAGTGCCTAGACACGTTCTGATTTTGGTTTAAGCCTGTTCCTCTCTTGTTGCTCCCCAAAACCTTGAAGCTTTATACTAAAAAATTACCAGCAACTGGGGCTTTTTGCAGCTGGGAGACCCACTCAATGAGAATTTCTGGCACGAGCCATCACCGAGAAGCTAAAAAGGTAAGACAAGCCAAAAAGACAAGATTTTATAGATTTTATGTGAAGTTCATTCCCACTGCAAAGCAAAGTTGTATCCCAGAGTGTCCATCAGCCCATGGACAGGGAGGGAGAGAGGACCTCAAGATGCATTTGTCTCCACCTTTTAACTTCTTGCTTTTTTCCACAGCCCAGTGAATTTCCCAGTTCCCCCTGCCCAGGGCTGCTGAGTCACGTACACGTGCATGCCCATGCACATACACACGCCATTCAAAGGAGGGGAAAAAAACCCAAAACCCAGCTGCAGAGCCACTTCCAAATAACTCATTTCACTCATTTTGTTCTCCAGGTATCCTACTCTTGGTCCTCTGCCTTGCTGCTTTTTGCTAAACAAAATCAAGATCAGTGCTTTCACCTTCTCTTCTTAAAAGGGTCTGTACAAAACTACGGCAAACACCTTCAGCTATGGACCCAGGAACACTGCGCAAACATGGATGGCATTACAGGATCACAGAGCAAGCCCCCACTGCTCCCAAAGGCTGCATCCCAGTTTCCACTGGCCTTGCTCCGGGGTCCCTTGCTCAGGGGGAGCAGCTCTGCAAACCCTGCTGGGTGAGTGTGCATATCCTCGGGCAGCCAGAGGATATCCAAGACACACCACAGGCCTGCAAATAACAGCTTCTCCTGTTGTGTCTAACCCAAAAGTTAGGGAATGAAAATTAAAAAAAATCACTTTGCATTGATGCAAAGCAGCATTTTTCCATGTTTTCTTGGCAAGAGTTAATTATGGTAACAAGCCAAAAAAAAAAAAAAAAAAAGAAGAAAAAAGAGGGTATCTGTTTAAGATCTGACTAAACAGCCCATTTGCATTTGTTAACCCTTGGCCTGATTGAAGCTGGGCTGCTCTGTACATGAGAATAGCACATCGATTATTTTAAACAGGAGTCAATTTCTTCCCCCCTTCCCTTGTTCTCCACCAGGCAAACTCCCAAACTGTTCACTGACAAGCATCCTTTGCATCTTCGTGACTCCCTTCCCACCCACATCTTCCTTTTTCCAAGCTTTCCTTTCTGCTGAGAACCCGCCCCTCTGGGGGGAGATGCTTTGCCATAAAGACGCGATTGTTTGAGATCCCAGTGTTGGCCTAGTTCAGCATTTGATGTCATTCCTTCAATTACCCACACTGAATTGCCTTTGTGCTAAACAGGACAAAAACAAGGAAATGAATGAAAAATCACATCTGTGGTGATACAAGACCCCATCAGAAACCATCAGACATTCCATCTTCACTCATGTCCTCCAGAAAAAATAACCTTCCCACAAATCTAGACCTCTGATCTCAACCATAGGCTGCCCCAGGTAAACACAAAGGAGACAGAGCAAAGAACTGGTTTGGGGCTCTCCTGGGATGCTTTGTGACAGCAGATGAGACCATTTTACTGTTAAAAAAAAAGAGAACTGTGTGGATATGGAACGTTTCCAAACAAGAGACAAGGTGAATTTCTTACACACTGCAAAACTGAATGGTAAATTTTTTTAATAACTACATATGTTTTATTATCTTGGACTTTTTAATACCTCATGTCTCTAATTGTAGTAGTAATTATTAGCTCAGTTAATGAAAGCTTTGGAAACAAGATTGTGTGGGAGTATTTCAAGTCATGAGTTAAGTCTTTTAACTCAGTAATTGCCAAGGACTAATTCATTTTTCCATTTAAGTGCTGGAAAGCTGGAATATTATTTCCTTAAACTGTGTTTGTGCTTGGCAGTTCTGAGTTAATTACAACTCTGTGAACTCCTTTAAATTAAATTCAGAGGTTTCCAGGTGTACATATCATGAGGTCCTGATAAATCCTTCAACATCTGCTTGGGAAAGGATTACTGAACTTGAGTGATGATGTTGTTCTTCTGAAGGTCTGCCTGCTATGTATCTACAGCCATTAAAGGCACTACAAGTGCAATGGCAGTAAAAAGCTTAGGCTTGTGGAAGTTTTCACATAAATAAGGATTATACTCATGAACGTCTGGTTTGGAAATCATCCCCCTTAATTTTTCTGGATGGAGGCAAGGTCTTGGTCAAAGCTCTGCAAAAATGTAGGTTAGTGCATAAATCACCAGATCACCAACTGCAACTGGTGGAAGAAACTGCACTTCCATAAGGAGCTGCAACAACCACAGCTCTGCTCTGAGCTATCCTGGGCTGAGATTTGGCCCATTTCTGTCATTTCAACTCCACACGTGGCTCTCTCAGCTGAGCAGTGGGGACTGAAGGGGTGCACCAGGAGAGGGACTCAGGGAGAGCCAAGGAGGGGCAGAGGACACACCCGTGGAGCTCTGTCTCCCTGCTGTCCCACACAGACAGGGGCTGGGGGCAGCCCAGCACTCAGCATCCTCTCCTCTCCTCTCCTCTCCTCTCCTCTCCTCTCCTCTCCTCTCCTCTCCTCTCCTCTCCTCTCCTCTCCTCTCCTCTCCTCTCCTCTCCTCTCCTCTCCTCTCCTCTCCTCTCCTCTCCTCTCCTCTCCTCTCCTCTCCTCTCCTCTCCTCTCCTCTCCTCTCCTCTCCTCTCCTCTCCTCTCCTCTCCTCTCCTCTCCTCTCCTCTCCTCTCCTCTCCTCTCCTCTCCTCTCCTCTCCTCTCCTCTCCTCTCCTCTCCTCTCCTCTCCTCTCCTCTCCTCTCCTCTCCTCTCCTCTCCTCTCCTCTCCTCTCCTCCACTCCTTTTCCACAGTGCTCCTGCCTTCCCTTCCAGAACCATGTGGAGGCCTCTACCCTCTCAAACACAAAAGGACTGAAAACAGGAAAGAGACCCAAAAGTGCATTTTTTTTTTTGTCCCAGTGGCAAGGAATAATTTCTTCAAAGCCTCCAAGAGCGTCTCCTGGAGAGTGCTGATGCTCCTGCAGCCAGTCACCATGGCTCTTTACCTATCCCTGGCTCTTTATCTATCCATGGTGGTGATTTCCTCTTCCTTAAGGATGCTCCCGAGCACTAACACATCCCCAAGCTGCTTCCTGGCGCAGTTACCCTTTGCTTTCCTGGCTGAAGGCTTTGGCATCTGCTGACCCGGAGCCCTCCCTGCCCCGGGGGACAGCTGTGTTTGCCAGCACAGCAGAGCGCTCTGCCGATGCCACAGCGGAGGAGGAGCCCCACCACCACAGGGAAAGGAGCAGTAAAGGCACCGACATCTGTTCTGGGCCTCCAACAACACGTTTTGCAATTCCTGCAATGCACCGAACCCCACTCCTGGGTCCTGATCTTTGCTTCCAGCACAATTTCTGTATTTTCTCTACCGAGACTCAAACATAAAAGACAATATTTGGTCTAATTTCTTTTTTTTTTTTTTTTTTTTTTTTTTTTTTTTTTTCTGTCATTTGCTCACAATCTAGGTGAGCAAACCAGGATGCTGATCCAGCTGGAGAGAGGTGTCTGCTTGCAGGCCTGATGCAGATGCCTGCACAGACAATATTTAAAGCAGAGTCCCATACTAGGTGTATCCTAGGTATATCCTGTGGCTCACTCACTCCAGGCTGGAGGTGTTGCCTAGATTTCCACTCCACACTGTGCAGGAGAGAAGCCAGCCAGCCCTGGGACACTGATGTCACCCTGGGTCTTACCAAATGGCAGAAAGGGTGGCAGCTACCTAGAAAATGTCCAAATCACTGAGCGAATCCAACCTTCTCCCTTGGGCTAAGCCTGGCAAGGAGATGAGAGACTTTCCAGGCTGAAAATTTTTGGAGCAACCTGTGCAGAGACAAACCTGCTCAGCTAGAATCTGGACTGGGGCCAAAAAGAACTCCTCAACTTTCAGCTCTCTCTCTCAACTAGAACATTGTATTCCCATATTTGTTGTGGTCTATTAGTCCTTATTGTTAATTCAAGGCTTATTAAAAATTAACATCTGTTAACCAGAGACACTAATCTCATCCAGACTTTTAAAATTCTTGAGTGCCATTTACCCTGGACTGCTAAACCAAAAAAAGTGTAACTCTACTAAATCTTGTTGAGCATTTTCTTTAGCGGCTATTAATCTGAAAATTATTTCCTTTCCCTCATCTACTGTGAGCACAGGTCTCTGCTGCTGTTTCAAAACAGCACAGAAAATTTTAATCAAACTTGTTTGGTTTTTCTCTGCATCATTACACTAAATTAAATAAATAACTTTCAGGTGGGAGGGAGAAATCCCTGATTTTCTTGTTAGCTCTTTGTGCAATTATCTTTCCTCATTAGAGACACCTGACACCCATGCCAGAATATATATTAATATATAGTCCAACTTTTAAACTGCTTTCTTTATTATTCATGTTTTTTTTGAGTGCTGCTGCTAACTGTCACATCAGAGGTCTGGTGGGTTATAAGTGGGATCATTAAAAATAGCTCATTTTAGTAATAACACAGCACTATTCATATTTTATTCCGCATTTAACAGTCCACAGGAGACTCTCATGCTTTCTTATTTGCCAGATTGTCTCTTCTAAATGTCATTGTCAACCACTCACATCCAGTTCATCCTCCTGAGCAAAATGGCTTTCATAAAGCCTACCATAACCAAAGCAGCTAAACAGATGGCAGACTGCATCCCTGCAATCTCCTCAGGCTGGGGTTTCATCCCTTTAAAAATATAGCTCCCCTTGAAGTAAGTATGCTCCTTTGTATTAAAACATGAAATATAATAATTACAAAGGCAACGGAGCAATTCACTCAGTCACTGAATGAGCAAGATAAATAAATGCAGGAGCAGGTAAGGAGACTGCAGAGAGTCCTACACACACTGACCCAAGGTGGTCTGGGCTATATGCTAAGAACTAAATTCAAATTTAAGTTCCTGTGTTTAGACTCACTGGAGCAATGCATGTCTGGGGCTGTTCAACTCCCCGTGTCAATTCCTTATGGCACAGTGGTGGAAAGAGTGAATATCTCAGCACGAGAAATGGAAAGCAGCACTGCCATGGCTGACACACGTGCCTTCACACCCTCTTGTCCCACAGCCCGAGGACAATTGCCACAGCTGCTCCAGGGTGATGTAGAGGCTCCTAGGACATGGGTTCTGTTATCTGCTAGTGTGGCCCTTGTGTTTCACTCCCTCTAGGCCTAAAAACCTCAGCTGAGCCTCACAACAGTGAGGCAGCATTAGGCACACATGAAATGGAACAAGCGAAGGAGGAAAATGGGTGAAGAAACATGAGTGCCTTCAGATCTGGGCTTTTGCTCTGGGGGAAAACTAATCTGCAGCCCACCTCCTCTGGCCAGTGTCTAAAAAGTGTAAATAATTGGGGTTATTATTGGGGTTGGGGTGTGGGCAGCCTTGTGCCAACAAAACCAGGGCAGCTTCATCCTGAGCAGGACCAGCCCTGCTCTGTTCCCCCTACCCCATAACCCCTCTGCTGTCCTTCTCCCCACTTCTGTTCAGAAAAATGATTGAGAAAACTGAATGTCCCTCTGCTGTGACCTTCTCACCCCAGCAGTGTAGGCTGTAAGCCCCTTACAGAGCAAAGACATTTGTTCCCACTGGAAAAAACAGCTCCAAGCGTGGCTTACTGAAGGGAGACCAATAAAGCTGTATTTGGTCATATCAACAGACCCTGCAGTGTAAACTCTGACCTCCAAGCGTTAGCACCTCTGAAAATTCAGGCCAAGCTCCTGAGCTAGTGCCAAAAAGTGCCATGTGGCTATGGCACAACCACGGCTGCCCTGGCTTAGGGTGGTGCATGGCCAGAGGTGTGCACCTCAAAGGAGAACTGCTCGTCTTCCCAAAGGTGCAGCCAAAAGACTAAAAGTATGCCATGCATCAGCCCCTACCCACTGCCTCTCCCGGAGCAGCTTTTTACTGAGTTTTAACCCAACTAATGTGCTGCTCCTGTTCTTTGAGAAGCCCCACCTTGAAATGCTGCCTGTGAGTATTCTGCAAACCAGCTAACCTGAAGCCTGGATCACAAAGGGGAGTAAAAAATGTTGGTCTGTGCAGCCATAGCTCCTAGTTCTGTTTTCATCTCCTTGCCCATCTGATTTATTTCGATTATAAACTCCAACCCTCACAACAGTTTATACAGTTCTTAGTGTAAGGAGATGCTAATCTCTGTGTGGGTAACTGAGAGTAAATCAACATCACAAGGATATATTAGTTAAACTGTTTCATTCAAGGAGATTAAGAGAAGACAATTGTACTATTATTAAATTTTTAAGTTCAATAAATGCTGTCTACATGCCCCTTCCTTTTTCCAGGGGTATTATTTTGTTGCAGGTTTGTACAGTGTCCTTGCAATGAGTCTCAAAGCTCTTGCAAAGGATCTCCCTTCTCTGATACAGCCACCTCTGGGGCTGGCCCTTAACAGCTGTCCAACATCACACTGGGGCATCAGTAATAATAGTACTCACAGCCCTGACATAGCATTTTATACTTTCGAAGCACTTAAATTAATTAGTTGCAGAGCTAAAGTATTGGTACAGGCAGGATGTGAAAAAGAGAAGTATATCCAGTGGAAGCTACAGGGGGAATTTAGGGAAATGTAATGTAATTACCCAATTTGGAACCTGGCCAGAGCAACGCTGCTTCAAATGCCATGGGACCTCTCTGACCACACGTGGTCAGGACCTCAGCTTCATATCTGCTCCAAAGGATGAGGACAGCCCTAACAAAATGTGCTCAGTCATCAGGTACAGGAAAGGGATGATTACATGAAATCCTGTTGCTCCCTAGACACCTTATAGCTACAGGAGCCCGTATCGACTCAGATCAGGATCTTCCTGATTTCTCAAATAAATAGTTCTGACTTTTGATAATATTTACAAAAGATCCACCTCCTAAGTCCATTAACTGGTCTCAATTGGGTTAAAATCCCCAAGCAATTACTCATCTCAGGCATTCCCCTCTGCACCCCCCCAGCACACACACATGTACCCTCATTTTGGCTAAAACATGCACATCAGGTGGTTGTGTTGCTGAGCTACAGCATTGCTCCATGCCAGTTTGGAAATGTTAACGCCATCTAGACATGCAAATGTCACAGGGGACTGATTTTAGGATGCACTAAAGGGAGACCACTAATTGGAAGGAAGGGGCAGAAAGTGGTTACAATTCTCACTCCCCTCAGTGGTGCCTCAGGAGAAAAGGCAAAAAAACACTGACAAAACCCAGTCAGCCCTGCTGGCAGTGCTTGATGTGTGCCATGTGTCAGAGTGGTGGGGACAGGTCCATTGCAGCTTCACAAAATGTGTAGGGTGGCAAACCCCCACGTGCTGATTTGGGACAGAACACACAGCCTGATGCTTCTTCACACAGCTGGATCAGCTCCCCAGCAATACTTGGATGTGGGTGCTGAGGGATCTTTGAATTTGAAACAGAACTCCAGAAAGAGCTGCTGGCACCTGTCTTTTCAATCAGCCTGGGAGCTCAGCTTAGCTCGGAGAGCCCTGGAGCAGCTCTGGGATGGTCTGGGGGAGGAAGGGCAGATGGAAACCTGTCTAGCAGACCATGCACCAAGGAGCTGCTTGTGCCTGTCAAGGAATCTGGACTTTCGGGTCTCATCATCAGTCATCATCACACTTACTACTGAGTGCTGCGAGTGTAGGGAGTAAGGAGACCCTTTGCTATAAACATTTAAAAAAAATAAGAGAAAGAAAATTGGCCCAATTGATTTATTTTTCTCAAAAAATGTTACATTTTGTTAACAGACTTTTCCAACATGTGGAAAAAGCTCATAAAGGACAGTTCTTGGTAATATCACACTCTCCTTCCACAGACTGCAGGGACCAAATCCTCTCAATTACACAACTCTCACATAGGGATCACTCCATCAAATTCCATGGATACATTCGTGATTCTTACTAGCATAAGTAAAACCAAGCCCAGAACTTTGCTTCCATTTTCAACTCTCTAGGATTCTCCTCTCTTGCAGATCATTTAATCCAGAGCAGAGTGTGTCTGGAGTCTATTTACCCAATTTATTAATTCTGGTTGTGTTTGCAAGCACTGTCCCTTGTGGGGAATCCTCTCCACACCCAAACTGCTGCATTTGCTGTGCAAACGAGTCCCAAGCTCAGACTTCCCTGCACACACACTTCCCCTCAGCACCACCAACACAGCCCCTTTTAAAGCAACAATCCTCTGCTTACAGGTCTGTCCTGACAGCTATAATTATGTTGTTCCCTCAATATTCAGCTTTGACGTGCCTTTGGCCGTCACCACGTTGGCATTTCCCTGCTGTGGTTTTCTGTGCCTTGATTGAGCAACAGAGGACTGAGCTGCCCCCAGCACTGGTGTACCGAGGGTACTGTCCTCCACCCAAAATGACCACACCACAGTAACCACTGTAAGACCTCCAGGGTATCTTCTGTGAAATTAGACTTGGTTCTGTGTAGTTCAGAGAACTCTTTTATAGGATTAAAACTCACTTGTCCTCATACTATACATACTTGGAAGTGACCAAGCAGTAGGCAGGAGGAAGAAAGAGACCTTTTCTCCTTAGAGGCTGCTGTTTGTTGGGTGAGAATAACAGGTCTAAACCTAAACAACTCTGAGTGACTACGCAGGACCCTGCAGGGATGTGGGATCCAATCTCAGCGTGATGAATGTGTTCAGCTCTGCCATACGCATGCTGTAATGAGCTGCCGGGGCACCAGCAGTGCTGCTGGTTTGCTTCCACTGAGAGAAACCCAGGGCTCTGGTTTGGGTAATGAGCTGCCTTGTACATACAGAAACAGGCACAAAAAACTGCTCTGTGCATCTTCAACAGCACAGCTCCTGCAAACACATCCCATCTGACCCTCTGCCACTGCACCAGCCTTTCACAAAATCTGGAGTCGTATTCAACATCCAGCTCTCACCTCTGAAGTGTTCAGTAGCCCAACCTGGGTCACACATAGGGATATTTTTAGCTTCCAGGTACAAGGTTTTTCCCACATGACTGTGCTTTGGCACAATGAAATGCTGTCTGAGTGGTGGGTTTGTCTTTGCAACACCAAATTCTCTGCTTGAGGCAGCTGGGGGCGGTGGAACAGACAACTAGAGGGAACAAGCAATGCAACCCTTCTGGCTCAAGGCTCATCTTCCAGAATTAGCTCTTGCTAATGTAAAAAAGTGCACACATATATTCCTAAAACTCCTCCAAAGCCAAGCATTACTGAGCACTCTCTCTCTGAATGCTGTTCCAGAGGGACGGAGGTGCAGGCAGGCACAGTGCAGGAGCTGTGCCCCCACTGCCACAGCAGGAAAATCATCTCACAGCCAAAGCTCAAGGGCACAACAATCCGAGGGAATCCAGTTGTCTCACTCATTCCTGTGACTTTGTCTGGGCTCTTTCTAATGAGACTCAACAGTTCACTATCAGCCTACCTCTCTCCTTACAGAGAAAGCTTTGCAAGGACACGTGCCTCTCCTGATCCTAATTTCCCTCTTGCAGAATCCAGGCTCTCCCTCCAGCAGGAGATGGGAAGTGAACAATGCACCCAATCCTGGTCTCTTCAGAGACATGACAGGAGGATAAAACAGGTTGTAGTGTACAAAGAAAGGAAATGCAAGCCAGCTACCAAGCCTAACAAGGTCAAAGTTACCTCTCTGGGAGGGTTCAGATGCAAATGTGGGGCACAGTGACTTCGTGGTGCTGTTAGCATGGGTGCACAAGGGCTCACTCAGGGTCCATCTGCACAGACAGCCTTTGCCCCTAAGCCTTCTGCAGCCATGCTGGAAATGCAGGGCACTAAAGCCATGAAACCCAGTGGCTTTTGGCTCTGTCAGATGGCACCAAACCATCCAAACCACCAAGAGATGCATCTTCTGTGGATGTTTGCAGTTGTTGTAGAAGGGTTCACTGGCTGGATCTGAAGTACTCCCAAGAGCATGGGTACGTTTCACATGTTTCCTCGTAAGTAGAGACTTTAAAGACAGCCTTTATGTTATGCCCAGTCAGGCCGGAACTGCAAAAGGAATTAGGGCAAGGTGCTGGTATACTGACTTTGTCAGATCCCAAAGTGACTTCAGCAGGAGCTGTGCAAGGGACAGAGCTCACCCTCGAGTGACCAGGGTGAGAGAAAAGGCTCTGTGTTCACAGCCTGCCCTTGGGACAGGCTGGGGCACCATGAGTCATCCCTAGTCCTGCTTCACCCCTTTTCTAGCAGTAAATAATCACAATATAAAAATGTTGCAGCCTACTCCCATGACCTTCTACATTTCCTAGAGAAATAAGCCAGTTTTTGTGCTCATCAGAGGTCAGGTCCAGAGGAAGTCTGACTTCCCTAAGTAGCAGACACCAATAGTGCACCTGGCTTTGTTTCAGCACTGTTTTGTTATGTGTCCAGGTCTCTCTGGTAACCCTGAAGCTCAGGCACAAGCAGGTTGTCACCCCCTGAGCTGTCACCCCCCAGAAGGGATTACCCTCAGTAGCACCCCGGGAGCACTGCATCCCTCTCTCCAGCACACATCCCAATCCCTACTTCCACGGGATTTTCTTTCGCATCAACCCATTTTACTTTGTTAGATAAGTTATCTTTCAGTGAAAGGAAGGGAATTAGGTTTCATCAACGAGCTTTTCAACAAGTTGTCACCACCTCAGTGATTTAGGGTAGGCAGAACACCTCATATTCCCAGTTGCCCTCGTGCCACCACAAGCTGCCAGTCAGTGTGAAAGCATAGCCCACTATAGCATCTGGAAAGGTCAGAGTTGAAATGTTTTCACAGAAAGATAATCAAGCCATAAGATAAATGCCTCATCGGGAGGAAATGTCAGCTCCTGAATGAGGACAGTTATTATATATTCCTTTACCTAAAGGAAGCAGGTTAATATACCTCCAAATTACTATTTATCACACCATATAATGTTCGATTTCCAGAGTAATTTCCACCATGCTTTCTACTGCATGTGTGGAAATCAATTCAGAGATGAGTGGATCCTTTCTTCTGTGTGTTTACAGCAGCAAGTAAACTAATTAAGAAAAGCCACAACAAAGAGAAAGACCACGTAACAAAGAAAAATAATAACGTTGAGATGGATTTTTTAAAAAATGCCAGCCCTATGCAAGTCCTTGTGTGTTCAAATTTAGTATATCACTTTTACACATCATCTTTTGCAGCTTTAGTAGGAAAGACTCAAGAGGGAGCGTGCTTGGGTTCCAGCAGGGAAGGCAGAGGGTCACAGTGGAGAGGAGCTCAGAGCAAAGAGCTAGCAAGGAGCACAAAAGGCATTTAAAAAGATGTCTTGAAGGACTCATCAGCAGACATGAGGTGTAAAAGTGAGAGCTGCTCGCATGGGAGCCCTGGGAGAAGAGTCAGAGGAGGCTCCTTGTGAAGGAGGCCTACAACTGTGTAAGAATTGGAGAGGGCTGGAAAAAAAACCACAAAAGCACTGTGAGGAAAGAGGGCAATGCTGCTCAGAAGAGCTGAAAAGTTGAAGCCAAGTGCCTTTAAGAGTGCCACACATTAGGAGAGTGATGGAGTGACAGTGGATTTGAGAGTCTCAGAATGAGGAGTAATTTCCTTTCAGGAAATATGCGACTTTTAAAAATATTCCATTGATGAACGCTTTCCAACAGGCTCTAAAAAAAAAAAAAAAAAAAAAAAAAAAAAGCCACTCTTTTTAAGATTTTAAATGACTTGCAAAGCAGCCTAGATTATTTTTACTGCAATGTCCTTCTCCTTCCTTTCTTGGGCTGAAAGTCCCTTTCCCAGGCCTGCTGCATGCAATTACAGGCGCCTGCTCACAGGGTCTGCTGACACCAATGCCTCTGACAGCCCTCCCTGCACAGCCTCTCTGGTACCTGGGAATAAACCCCACCAGCCTAACCACTTCTTCAGCAATTAAAGAGAAAATAAATAATCCTCTGATGTGCTGCTTAGAGCCCTACAGAATTGACACTGTAATATTGCCAAGCTTTGTCCTGATTTCACTCTCATTTTTACAGCCCAGCAAGTTTACGTTTCCAAAAGGTATTCTGTGACCAGCTCCCAGGCATCTCACACCTGATCAGGAGATCCAAACCAGATATGTTTCCTCCTCAACAACTCTCAAGTCATTCAAGAGACATATATTTTTTTTTGCCTTGCTGACAAAATCTACTTTGGGCCATGTTGTTTCTCACCCACCACCTTGCTCTAATAACAGCTACATTTTACAATTTTCAAAAGCTGTCAACATCATCGATCTTCCAGATTGAATGCACTTGTCTTCTATGATATGTGTTTAAATTGCTTGTGCCACAATTAAGTCTTTATTTGGCTGAAGGCAGCTTACCTGCACAGCAGCATGTCATTTGCTCTCTAGCAGAGTAATAATGGTGTAGGGCTAAAAATACATATGTACATTAAATAAAAAAAAAAACCTAAAAAACAACAACAACAAAACAACAAACCAAGACTCCAGCAGGGTCTTGTAAGATGGACACTCTCCACATGGTAAACTACCAGTCTGGTGGGATAATTGGTTTGGTTTGATCAGAACTGCGTGCGCTTACAGAACAGAGCGTCTGGCAGTGCTCACAGCTCAGCACTAAAAGAGAAGATTGTCTTTGTCAGATCTGTCATGAAAACTGGAAAAGGAGAGACTGGACTGCACTGAGCAAAAAATGAAGGGATGTCCTCTAAATCCAAAAGACTGTGTGCCTTATTTATCCTGGTGCTGCACATTTAGTCTCTACTGTAAGTTCTCTGTGATCTCTTCTGATCTCTTCTATTAAAAGGAAGGAAAGCTGCTCACAAAGACATCCCACAGAAGGCCCATCCATTTTTTCCTGCCTCTTTAGAACAGCCACGGTGACCTGAGCACTGCTAACTCATGTAGGTAATGAAAAATGAAATAACGCTGCCTGCACCGTTAATTGGAAAATGCATATTGTTTTATTGCCACCTAGAAAAACGATTGTTCATGTCTACAGCTGACACACCCCAGGTCTGCACACAGGAAAGGGTGCAGAGAACATGGCAATTAGCTGCCCTGATGGCCTCATCTCCAGCTAGAGCACTTCCAGGCACTGTTTCCTGCTTGGGCTGTAGCGCCTCTTCCAGAAAAACACCCCGCCTCGGGGGCAGTCCTGGGAACACACAGCTTGCACTGCCCAGTGCTGCTTGGTTCTGAAGCCATCTGCACTCGCCACAGCCAGCATGCCTAGCAGCAAGGTACTGGTTATTCGTCATATCATCCAGACTATCTGCACCTGGGTCTTTTGTGGTGACACTCCAACACTCCTGACATTTAATAAGATCCACGCCTCACTTGACAGACATTTGTAAAAGATGCTATGTTTTGATTTGCAGAACAAAAACAAATTTGGTCTAGAATCCTGCCATCTGGTGACTCCAAATATTTTTTTGCATATGGTTACAAAGGCTTGTGTCTTTTACTTAGCTTTACCACTTGCCATTTATCTGTCCTTCCACAGCCCTTTACTCTTTGTATTGCAAAACCTTTTGAATAGAAAAGGTATTTTCAGCTGAACACAGCACTTTTGTCTTCATTTTACAAGCAAAGATACGATGACGTATAAGGGCAAGAGTCTTGGCCAAAATCACTCAGCTTGTCAGAAAAAAAAGGATGCAGTCCAACTCTCTGAATCTCCTGAATCCACCTTCAAACAACACTACCATCAGCTCACTAACAGGCTTGTTTTGTTTTAATAAGGTAAAGCTAAAATAAAACCAGAAAGAGAAAAAAATCACATGGTGTCTTCATGATATTAGACAGGAGATGCATCATTATCTTGACAAACGTTGTTTTTGTCCCACTGCTCAGTGTGGTGAAATAGAAATGGGCTTAGAAAAGAGCTGGAATGAGCCCTGTCCCAGGCGCCCTCTCTTTCCAAACTCTGCTTTCTCTGTTAAGTCTGACAGCAGACTCTGCCTGTTGTCCCAGCCCACACAAAAACAGGACCCCTCCCCATTTCAGGCCTGGAAACAAGAGGAAAATGCAGCACAGGGGCTGAGTAGGCATCACTGAGTGATGCAAATAATCTTTGGTTAAGATTCAGATCACGTAATTCACCCACACGTGCTCTCCTGCAGCAGGCACAGGGGCCAGCTCCTCCCACTGCCTTCAGGGCAGCCACAGAGGTACACCTGCTGAGGATACATGCCATGATTCTTTTATTTGCAAAGTCCAGCATGTGCCACAATGACGTGAGCAGTGGAGATGTCAGACAGTCTCAGGCTTTTTCTCAAGTGGGGGAAAATACAATCCCAGAGAGCGACAGATGCTTTGAAAGCACCCAAACCATCCCCTGTCAGGAAGGAAGGAAGGAAGGAAGGAAGGAAGGAAGGAAGGAGGGAAGGAAGGAAGGAAGGAAGGAAGGAAGGAAGGAAGGAAGGAAGGAAGGAAGGAAGGAAGGAAGGAAGGAAGGAAGGAAGGAAGGAAGGAAGGAAGGAAGGAAGGAAGGAAGGAAGGAAGGAAGGAAGGAAGGAAGGAAGGAAGGAAGGAAGGAAGGAAGGAAGGAAGGAAGGAAGGAAGGAAGGGTGTTGCAGCTCTCTAGGGCATGTGAAATTGGATGCTTTTCTTTCCCTCTCCTCTCTCCCTTCTCAGAAGGGTCTTGAAGTGTGTTTTGTCCCCAGAAGTGCAAATATACACTGAGGATATCTAGCCTGATATCCTGCAAGGAAACTGTTTTATCCTGCAAGGAAACTATTAGCAAAGAGGTGGTTGGACAACAAAACCATCTCTTGGAAGCCTCCTCTCACACTCAACTCATTTTGCTAATATTTTCATTCCTAACAAGGGGCTTGTGAGAACAGAGGCTGGTGCTGATGGAAGAGGAAGAAAACTGAGCTAAACTGTACCTTCTGCTTGTTGTCAAAGAGTCTAAAACCAAAAGCTGACTACAAGGAACAGACTGGCCTCAATGTACTGCCGTTGGGATCCTCGGATGGACAAAGTATTCTTATCCACGTCAATACTGCTTTCCCATGTTTTCCTTATGGGGCTGAAGCACATGGCACGTGAATGCCACTAGCTCCCCTGAGGTCAGTGCCCCAAACCCTGAATTTCCAACCCAGCTCCACCCCAGGTCCCTCTCAGACCTTCACTGCCTCCCAGAAGCTCTGCCTGGATCCAGAGAAGAGCAGGGGAAACACTCTGTGTCTCACAGCGAGTGTCCATGGACAGGCAAAGAGTTTGTGTGACCAAACCCTCCCTTCCCTGGACTGCCCAGCTTCAGACCATGTGGAGACAAGGTTGGAGAATGGGTGGGAAGCCTGAGCACCAACAGACAAATGCACATTCCACCATCCCAAAGGATGGAAAGTTTGCGGCTCTGAGGTTTTGGTCCCACTCCCATACTGGGTGTGACTGTGAAAGCAAAACAATATTCCCTAAAGTCTGCATGATCAGACTTTCTCCATAAACGTTGTTTATAGAGGGCTGGGCCCTGTGGGTGAAAAGCTGGGGAGAGTTTTCATTCTGCCCAAAGGACTCCCAAAGATTAGGTGACAAAGTTTAGTGACTGGGAATTCTGCCCAGATTCAGCTTCAGGGGAAGGAATTAGCAAACTGGTTTAATGGATCAATCTTCTCACTCAATTTCACGATGTGATGGTGGAGATGTGAAGTTTGAAGGAGGATGTGCATATCCCACAGAGATTTTCCACAGATTCGTGTCTGACTTGCACACCCCCACGTGAAAGTGAGCTACCCCCCTGCCCACGGCAGCCTGGCAGGATATCAGAACAGACCAATCCAATTTGCGAAAAATAATTGATCCAGCTGCCTAAATCTCTGCCATTTTCTCACTCCAAGAAGTATATTTTTTGCAATTATCACACATGTTGAGCAGCAAACACAGATGAAAGTTCAGTTTTGTCTCAGTTCACTGCTTGATAGCTATAAATATATATATATACACACACACATAAAACAGTGCTCCCAAATGATTTCTGCTGAGGGGGAAGGCAATAGTTGGTGCATGCTCCTTGCTTCAGATGGATTTTTTTTTCCCACCATGTGCAGAAAACAATAATAAGGAACAGACAAAATAAAATTAAAAAAAAAAAAAAAGAGAGAGAAAGTAGTGAGAAATAGCAACTGTTCTGAAGGGGACAGAAGAGATGAAGGGAATGAAAGCAAGTCATTGATCCAAAATGCTCTGCCATTTGATAGCCAAAGAGCTCACTTCTGAGTGCCCTGAGACCTCTCAGCACAGTTCTGGCACCCCAGTGCTCTGGGTGGTTACCCAAAGCCCTTTTAAGTCTATGGGAAGGAATCTGCCAACCCAACTGACTTTGGTTCATCCTTTAGCCATGCAGATGATAAAATTTGAAAAAAAATATTCACACGAAAGAAAGGGTGTGCAAGGAGTGAGAGGAGGGAACGTTTCTTGCATCAACATTTCTGAAAAGCGCATTTCTCCTGCAGCTCCCACTAACACCAGGGCAGCAAGAGCTGGTTTAGGGAAGCCTCTCCTTGGGGTAGCACTGAAGCATGTTTGTTCACCTGTGATTGAACACGTCCTTGAACATGGCCATTAATTAGGGAGAAAAGGCTTGAAGTGGTTTGGATCCTACAGTTGCCTGGGGTGTTGTGTCAAGGGGGAGTGAAAACTTCAGAGAAGTCCATGTGCAGCTGAGCTCCATCTTACATTGGCTTCTTATCATGGAAAAACCTGGGAGAAAAGATCTACAGGAAGTGAGACAGTTTGCCTTTGGTGCTCTGGGAGCCACGGAACATACTCACTAAAGCCAGCTCTGTTACACATCTGTTGAAGCAGCTAAAGCTGGTATCACCTATGTCACTTCTGGAAACCTGGAGAGAGATTTACCAATTTGTAGTAACAAATTTGTTGCCCCTGTATGCCCCCTACTTACAACACCAACTCTGTGGCTGACATGGCAAAGGTACAGGATACAAAAAGGAAGGCACCAAGACTGCCATTATGGACCTCACTCTACCAGCAGCAAACCCCCTAAAAATTACCTCTAAAAGTCACAGCTGTGGCCATTAGATGCTGCCTGCTGTCTTCAGTGGACACCTTGGTCATGGTGCTCTACCCCTGGACTCCAGGAAAGCTGAAGCCCCTATGGACCTTGGATCCCACAGGTGTTCGTGGACCTGCCCCAGGCTCCCAGGGCACAGAGCATCTCGCTGATTTACCCATAAAAAAACCAAACCAAACCAAAACCAAAACAAAACAACCCCCAAAACCCAAAAACAAACCAAAAAAACCCCAAACAAACAAAAAACCCCCACCCACCTCATCAGATTTTGAAAAGGAGCCCTGTGGTGGTGTATTTAGTGCGGGAGTGATAATCGAGCGATAGAGCACCCCGGAAAAACTGTGGAGCTAAAGGGGAACTGTAGTTCTTCATTCAGGCGACTTTTCTCCGTTTGATTAGCGTGGGGGTAGAGGGAGGCTGGGAGGAGCCCTCCTGCTCTCCCCCACACCCTCACCCCATCACCCGGCTCGTTCTGAGCCGCATCCCGCAGGCGCTGCAGCAGAGCCGCGTTCCCATGGATACGCCGAGGATTCTCCGCCGTGCCAGCGGCGGGGGTGACTCGGCTGATGCCACCAACGCGGAGCGGAGTCCCCTTCCAGAGCCGCGGATCCCATCTGTGTGCGTGGATAAAGGGATATCTCCTCTACGACACCGCAGGCTTCACCCGCTGGATGCTCTTTGCTGTGGCACCGACCCCGATCCTCGCACTCCTTCAGCTGCAGCCCCGATTTTAAACTTGACATGCAGACAGAGAAAATATTTCCCTAAAAGAAACACCCAAACTGCTCCCTAAAAAGCAGCCAGCGCTGGTCCTATGGCTGTGGTACATACTGGGGATAGAAAATTGGTATTGTGGGGAATACAAGCAGGGCAGGCGTTTCGCTGAGCCACGAAGAGAGCCAGTCCATCGTGGAACACGAGCAGGAATCCAGGGTGAGACATGAGAAGGGCGGAGGTAGTTCAGCTCACAGCAGCTGGAAGGAGGCAGGAATTTCAAGGTGTGTCCTCAGTTCGATGGGGAACACACAGCACCAGGGAACACCCAGTGAAGGAGCAAAGCAGCCCCTGAGATTCCTGACTCCTAAAGCCAGGATGCATCCACATGGAATATATTCTGCACGTTGAACTACTTAAGAAATTACTATTTCCCAATAAAAGAAGCAAGAATAGCGTGTTTATATAAAAATAATCTGGAATTTTCCTAGGCATCTTTGGTGGGAATAATGGTAATAATCAGATACTGGGCTGGAAAGAAGGAATTACTTAGTCCATCATTCTTCCCAAAGCAGACCTAACCTTACGTACATGCTTGTCAAATGTCCCCACATGTTTTTAAAGTAGTGGATACACGTGTTGGTCCACAGAAAATCGACTCCATTCTGGTTTTAAATTCAAGTTCATCTTTTTTGAAAGATTTTTGTCGTTGGTCACCAGACCACAATTACACACAGAAGTTGTTCTCCCACTCTGGAACATCAGAACCCTCTCCAATGTCATCTGGTGGCAGGCAGCGTGGGAAACAGCTCGTGCTCACTGCATACTAAATCTCCTTTCTGAGCCTTTGCTCCTCCTGACAGGAATGCTCCTAAGAGTCTGCACTGGGAATGATAATTAGTTTGTTGATTAATCATCAATGATACAGTGTCATTCCTGGTGCTTTTAAGTTTGCAGAGAGCCGTCCCCCTGGGCAGGAGAAAGCTTGGGATGGCACAACATCAACCCAGCACCTGGAGAACAGCTCAGGGCACAGGCAGGTCTGCAGTGAGACCACCACCCACCCACGCTGGCTCTCACCAAAACCAGGGCAGAACCTCCAGCTCTGCACAGCCAGCCCTCACCTGGCTCTCCCCCTTGCTCCAGCAAAGCACTTTTAACATTTCCATGGCAATTCTGGTGCTTTCCGCCCCCTCGCAAAGGCTGCCTTTGTTCATGCAAGCTGTAAATTTGTTTCATTTTCTCCAGGAGCTCCCACGCCATCAAGATCAAATTTAAGGTGTTAATTAAATGGAACGTGTAACACTTTACAGTCCAACAGACAGCAATTCGGGCTAATGGCAGTGGCTGGAGGTGGGTTACAGCTGTGGGCAGGAAAGGCTCTGACTGTCCCCTGTTGTCTTCCTGCCAATCAATATTCCTGTTTTCCTATATACTCTCCCACTCTTTGGATTTCAATAATTATTTGACTACACCTCACTGACAGCACATTTCAATTTAAAGGCTTTACTTGTAGCTTATACATGCATATCTGCTAAAATAATTCTCCATATTTATGATTTTCAGCTCCTCAGCCTCCCTGGTGTCTTTAAGTTCAACTTTATTTTGCCTTCATCTTAATTCAACAGCTGCAGAGGAACACACAACAACTTCCAGGTTAACTGGTTGATGGGTTTTAGCCAAACATGGTAAAGAGTTCATGGTCTACCATAAACTCATTTGAGGCAACAACAAGAACACCAGGTCACAGCCTCTGCATGACAACAAGCTGCCTGCAGCAAAATCCAGCTGCAAACAGCTCTCAGAAAAACCCCAGAGTGCCCCAAAAGAGCCCCTGCATTGCCTTGGTCTGTGCACCCTATACGCCAATATAAAAGATTATTTTAAAATAAATTTTTTGCTTAGAAATTTTTTTCTAACAGTGGTTAAGGGAGTTTTCCTGATAATCAGATGGCTTCTACTTTCTGCAAGTTTGTGTGAAAAGCTGAGCTGATTGCTTGGACAGCATTAGATCACTTGTAGGGATGAACTCTCTAAAAGCAGCATCACATTTTCCAAACAGATTGACCATCAGTCTGAATGCTTTTCGTGACAGTTGGAGCAGTTCATAAGGAATTTGGTATTTGATACTGGAAACGCAGCCTCTTGTTCAATTCTTTGGACAAGATACACACAGATGGCAGTGTCTTGTTTTGGCCACTCTCACAGAAAAAGTTTGCAGTGTATTTCCATGTAAAAGTTCAAGATGCCTTTTTGTGCACATTCTTTGCCACCAACCTCTACTTCCCTGCTTATGCCAAAGTCTTTGCAAACAAACTGATCTGTTACAATCTCCTCAGAGCAAAATACAAGATGGGTGCAAGCATCAGCCACGCAAATCCAGGGTTTTATTTACTTATTTACAGATAACTTGGTGAGGGATTTTCCCTTCTTCAGTTAGCAGCTGCTTTGCTTCATTTGCAGCAAAATCATCAGCTTCAGTTTCTGTTGTGGTGGAATGGCAAACCCAGGAGTGAAATGGGGGATAAAGCCGAGTGAATGCAATAATGTAGTGCACACTGTTTGCTGCTTAAAGCTATGTAGCTCAGCTCCTGTTTCCTCAGTCTTAGCTCAGTTTTTAAGAATAAACAGCTATACTCTTCTACTAAAATGAAATCATAAATGTTAAAAAAAATCATCAGAACCTTTTTTATCCTGGACAGTGCTTTATAATCTGTCACCACATCACCGCACTCATGCGGTGACCAGCATCTCACATGGAACCGAACAGGTTAATTTTTCCAAGGCTGAATCATCACAGAATTCATCTATAATAGCCCATGCAGAATAAAAAGCTAGAGATGCATTTAAATACCCCCAAAGTAATTTGGTTAGTCAATGAACCACAGTATCTTCTCCCCACTCTCTGGTTCACTTGGCATCCATCACTTTTATTTTGTATCAGATACTCATTGTCTGCAGCAATAACAGATATGTGATCCAAAGAAAGGAGCATCCCATTGATTTGCTGGCACAGAACATAACACTGTCATTATGCAGCATTGTGGTGCAAGCCAAAATACCCGATTTTAATGTGTTCTCTGCAAAGAAATTATGGCACCCACATCTCTGCTACATAATCTCAACATGTTACTAAAACCAGTAACCCTCTAGATTTGGGTTCATCCTGAGGGAGCTAACAGGGGTTGGTCATAGTTTTAAGCTCTTATTTCCACAGATAGAGATGATTTGGACACCTCTTCCTTCTTTCTTTCTTCTCTTTTTCCTCCCCCTGCCCCCCCATTCCCCCCCCTTTCTTGCAGAATAACATTTTTTAAGTTGACATCAAGTTTTCAGATTTTCACAGCACAGAAGCTGTGAGCACAGTGCTTACTCCTGAAAATGTATACTGTGAAGCTGACAGCTTAGGAAGAGGTGAAAATTGGATAAATGACTAGCAAGGATGGCACGAATGTAACAGAACACCTTTCCACTTGCAGCCGTGGGCACCAAATGTAGCCAGGGAAAACTCAGTTTCTCCTACTATCATGGCCATAGCTCTTTCCTGAAGCTCCAAGCTCAATTCCATTTCCCTCCCATCCCCTTCCAACAGCTGCCTCATCTTCTCTGCTCATCTTCACCCTGAGCATGTTCTAAAGATGAGGTGTTTAGTGTGTTTAGGGCAGCAGGAACACAGCACAGCATAATGGTTAAATATCTACAAATATTTCTACCATATTTCTCTTAGCAAAAACTCCCAGTCTGGCTGATGCTTACTCCAAGGCACTCCAGCAACCTTACCCCACCACTGTGTCCCTCCTGGCACAAGCCCCAGCAGAGAAAAATTAGTTTCATTCCACCAAACACCCCAGCAACACAGATGCTCGGAGAAATCTTCAGCAATCTCAGCTCTCAGAAATAGTATCTGGCACCAAAACTTCATTCAAAGGGAATTACCTGGCTCAGAAATAAGGCTGAAGTCAGAGCCTCACAGCTTACTTCACTCTCTCCACCCAGGAAACCTTTAAATCCAGCATGACTGTGCCAAGCCCATCACCCAGGGCTTTAATCCTGCTCACAGGTAGCTCCAGGCAGTTATAGCTGCTCTGCAGTCACAGGCCCTGCACCTCATTTTAAATAGATATATATAGGATTTCTCCTTTAAATTTCTATTTAACCCATTGATCACAGTGAAACCTGTGAAAGGTAAAAACACAGAGAGACCCTGGTGGATCCCCAGATAAATCACCTCAGGAAGGGCAGCACAAGAGGCTGCAACAGAAAAGTTGTTATTTTAGGGATTGTGCTTGGAACACAATGGGAAGGGCTGCCAGGATGAGACCAATGGAGGTCCTGTGGGGTGCATGGAAAGTGGACAAATGCCTTTGGTTCAGACCTCTAACACTTTCAGATGAAAGGGGGAAAAAATCTGCAATATCACAGCCTAATTTCCCGCTCTGTGGAGAACATAAGAAAACCAGAGATGACTTTACAAAAACTGCTCATGCAAATCATCAGTGGGGCTGCCCTGGGATGCTGCAGCATCCCAGGGTCTCAGCAGGCACCTGAGTGCTGCAAACCTCTGAGCACCAAACCCAGCCAGGGCTCTAGTGCAAGACAGAGCACAGCTGAGCCTCGGGGTTTTGACTTTTACTCAGACACGTCCAAACTGTTTTGATTCACTGATTTCTGGATTACCCAAAAGGTAAAGTTTAAAGGTTAAGTGAAACAGCAACAAAATCAAAGCCAAGAAGGATTCTCATTGACTTTTGAACAGGCTGAGGGAACACTGCTGGTTTGCACCAGCTCTCCAGAAAGGGGATAATTGTAAATAAACATCCTCCACACCTTCCTCCCACACACGCAGGCAGACACACTCTAAGCTGCTATCTCACTTCATTCAGCTCCAACAGCTCCCAGTTTCAAGATAATTAACCCTTTTTATTATTAGTTCCAACGTATGACATGCTGGAATTCTGCTTTTATACCCTGAGGCTTTTAACTCAGGCCAATTAACCTTGTAGGATGAGGAGGGAAGCCTGAAAGGAGATCTCTCAGCACAGAACTACACTCAGGCAGTCCATCCATCCATTACAGGGGGACACAGGAGCTCAGCTGGGGGAGCAGCACTTTCCCTTCACTGCGTGCAGAGCCAGCACCAACACAGGCTGTCCTGGAGACAGGAGCCACTTGTGAGGAGCTGACCAGCCTCCATGGGCTCAGGCACCATCACAGTTACCCCTACAAACCCCTGAACACTTCTGTTGATGTAACACCCCTTTGAACCCTAAAATCCCCACTCCTCACAGTGTTGTCTATTTAGGTTACTTTAGCCCAGAATAAGCCCTATGGCAATGACCAGTTCTGGGGAATAGAGGCAAACATGCTTCCCACCAAAGCTCAGCTGAACCAGTCTCTGCCTTTCACTTCTCTCTTCATCACTATTATTGTTCAGAGAGGTGTGGCCATGCAGTCAATGCAGATTTGGGAGATATTTTCCTTCCTAAAGAAGACACTACTGCACAGCCACTCCCTGGCCATCCAAGCTGGCTCTCCTGAGCAAGCCTGACCCAAAAACAGCATCAGGGGCTGACAAGATGCAGATTTTCCTAAGCCACACAGCAGTCCTGCTGCAGAAAAGAACTGAGGTTTGTTTCTCCTGTGGGCCTTTTTTTCCCACTTGACCAGCCACAGCGAGGGTGCTGGGCTTGGCTGCAGAGCTGTGGTGCCTGTGTGAGCACAGCTGGGAGCTGAGATGGGGCTGGGGAGCAGAAAATGCTGAGCCAGGGTTTCCCCAGCTCTCTGCCATGTGCTGCTGGGACCCAGCCTCTCCACAGGGCAGGGAAACAGCTCAGCTGCTGTTATGAAACACATCTGAGGATGGGTTTGTTCCACAGGCAAATTATGACAGCCTTGACCTGCTTTGGAGGCATCCCGGCTCTCTGCCAAGCTGGTGAATCAAGGGATGCTGAACTGCCAAGTCCACCAAACATCAAAGGAAACGAAGCTGTTCCCATGGGACTCATTTTGCTCTCTGGCCACAGAAACATTTCACCAGAGCTGCCCTTTGAAGAGCCGGGCAGTGAGGTGTAGCGGGATCCCCAGCAGCTGCTCACCTCAGCCAAGCAGGGCTCTAGCTCCTCTGCAGTACAAAACAAAATGTCTCAAAATAATTGTGAAAAATCCTTTGCAAACACAATAGGAATAAATAAAAGGAGAGGTAAAAATGGCTAAGAAAAGGGGCAAGGCAGTAAAAGAATTGAGGCCATTTGTGAATGGTTTGAATTTCCAAACAAATTCCTTACTGGTTGCCAGCTGAGTCCTGAAACTTGGCATAACTACAACAGACACTGAATTTGATACAGACATTTGGTTCCCCATATTAATCATGTAGGGTAGAAAAAGAATACATCATTTTTGTGTTTGCCTCATCAGCTAAGGCTTTTTATCCCCATTAGACTTAATGGAAACCTTCCCTTCACTTTCCTTGTGGCCAAGATTTCAGGTCCAGAGCATAGCTCCAGGAAGGCACGCTGTGAGGAAAAATCCCAGGTACCTGCATCCTGACAGAGAAATTCCAACAGTTCAGGCTTATCTCCTGCATAGTCAGGCCTAAAGTGGGCTGCTCTTTTGTCCTTTACAGAAGACAGAAATCCCAAAAGAACAAAGGAAAAGGACATCAGAATCAATGAGCTGCTTGTGCTGGAGGGCAGAGCAAGCAGGTGGAGGGAGAGCTGGGGAGCTGTGGGGTGGCTGGTTCACCCTGGGCCGTCAGGACATCCCTCTCTCAGGGAGCATTTGCTGGACTGGATTATGTCAAGTGAAGCAAATTGGTCCCACGTGACCTTAAAATGTATTCAAAGGTCAATGCACATCTTTGTGGTACAGTGAGAAAAACCTTTTGGAGTAGCACCAGCCTTTCCCATGGTGCAAAGCCAGCAGGGGAAGAAGAAGTGACTCATTGCAGTATCTCTCCTTTCTCCTTCAAACACCAAACACGCACACAATTGCCCTAAAACCAGAATGTATCAGGGGGTTAGTCTAACAATACATGTCTCATGCCAGTATTGTTCTGGAAATGTCTTTTTTCTTTCTTTCAGCTACTCCCACAGGGCAGTAAGCACAATACATGCGCATGCATCTGGTGTGCCACAGACATCACAAAATGAGTCAGGTCCTCAGCTGGTTTTATTCAACTTGGCTGTCCTGATGGTTTTAATATTTATTTTTTTATTATTCCAGTTCCTCCTTCCAAATGTTCTCCCCTCTCATATTCTGTATGCAACAATAGCACCGTAATATCAAATTTTATCATAAGCATCTCTGCAGTACCTCACAAAAGAAAAATGGATGTGTAGATGTTGCTGACAAAGCAGCTGCATCTGACTGGCATTTTGTTTAACAATTCCTGACATCAGGTCCCAAATCCTGCCTTCACTTTCCTATATAAAAAGAGTTTCTCCTTCAATTCTGGTTATCTAATATACTAATCCTGAAAGTATGCTTTGGAATATCTTCATGCTGGGAGTGGATTCTCAGGTTATTCATGGCTGACACATGAGCACAAGTCCTTTCCTCTACACTCACAAGTCTGCACATCACGTCATTCCCCTGCACCACTGATCATTTTGCCCCTTTAGGATTACCAGGATTTATTCTCTTTCTGGGTAGAAACTCTTTTGATTTCCAGAATGTGAAACTAGTACTTCCTTGAAGTATTAGTTCCACATATAAAAGTGGGTGTTTTGCTTAATTTTTTCGTCATTGTTCTGGGGAGGGAAAGAAGTTTTCTTTGAAAGGTCCACTGACGACTTTGGTTTTGGTTTCATGTTGCATTCCCATACCTGGTGGTAATTACCACCTCCTGTTTCTGACCTGGAGAATTGTGTTACATCTGGCCATGCTGCTGCAAAGCCCTCCTGTGCATTCCATCTTACTGAACAAAACCACTGGATTCTTGCAAAAGGTTAGATTTTGCTCCATTGCAGTGCAATGGAGCACAAGAATTGTCTTACCAGCTCAGATTAAAGGTCATTCTAGCCCAAGCCCAATGCCTTACTGTGGCCCAGGAGCAAATAAAATGACAGGAAAAGCTCCTTTGCCTCCCTAGACTGTCCTCCCTTCCAAATGTCTGCCAAAGTAGGACTTTCTAGATGTTACCTGTGAAGTCAACAAAAAAAAATCTAGACCAAGGACTGCCACATTCCAACTGCATGGAAAGCATCAGTTTCATTTGATGCTCACCATTCATCCTGCTCCACAGCTTCCCTGCAACCAGCCCCTGCAAAGGAGTGCCAGTAAGAGGGACTCTTATGACAAAGTTGCCATATGACTTCGTGACTCAGTCTTCTGGCAGCATCTCATGACAAAGTCATGGTGACAACATTCAGTGTGGCCATTTGTCACCCTCTAGAGGTAGCTCCTGCCACTCCCTGCTCCTGAGAAAGCCCTGGAAGCTCCCAAAGCCAGGAGCTGCTCATTCATGGTCAAAAATGCCAGGTTTAACCTCCTGGTCCTGCACCCACACCACTGCAGGAAATTGTGCACAGAGATCTGCCTTCCATGCTCCGCACAGAAAATACCTGAGACCCTTGAAACACACTATTCTTGAACCTCCTGTGAAAGAAATCTGCTCTTACTACTACTCCTTTATTTAAGGGATTATGCATAAAAAACCACCATAGTGCATGTCCACCTTTCACCCCCACAACTGAGCTCCCATGGTAATCATAAAATCATCTGATGGTTTCCTGTTAATCTGGAATGACTGATTTGATTTCTGTATGGGAATACTGGATCTGGGGGGTAAAAAAGCCAAATTATAAACTTTTCCCTGTGTATCAATCTACCAGAAGTGTGACAAATAGAAAAAGAACTGAAAAACTCTCCATGTGGCTCATCTTACATATAAATGTATAAAAATAGGCCAAACTCCGCAGG
Source organism: Chamaea fasciata (assembly GCF_029207755.1). Taxonomy (NCBI): domain Eukaryota; kingdom Metazoa; phylum Chordata; class Aves; order Passeriformes; family Sylviidae; genus Chamaea; species Chamaea fasciata. The sequence goes on along the minus strand of NW_027094096.1, from coordinate 20,268,469 downwards.
AGAAGATGGAAACAAAATCCATTATTACCCTTTTCTTACTTCAGAAACCATTGCAGTGGTTTCTGAAAGCACACTCCTATGTGTTGGGATCTCTATGAGCACAGAAGGCAAAGACAAGGGTTAGTTCACATCACTGAGCTAGAGACTGTGACACCACTTCCTGGGGACCAGCACTCCTCCTGCTCACCTTTTGTACAACCCCAATGTCTTTATCCCACTTATTGCACTTAACATAAGGAAAGAATCTAGTCAAAGCCGAAGCTGCTCCTGTTCTTTGGCATCTCTAAGTCACGATGCATCAAACCCCTCTGGCTCTAAGGAAATCCCCAGATTAAGTGCACAGACTCAGCACTGAGTCCTATCTTTTGTTCCCAGAGGGAGTGTGGTGATGCTCATGATCCATGGCCTGGATCTGCAAAGCCTTACACTCCCAGTATCCAACTTACCAAGGAGCAAAGCTCCCACAGACTCTTTTTTTCTCTCTCAATATTGTTTATGGAATGAAGTGTTCTCAATAATAAATCTGACAAGCCTGGTAAGATGTGCCACCATGAGCCGGGACACATTTCTTCCTTGCCTGTGACCATCCACAGCCAGTGGGGGAAAGGATCAGAGGTTGGTTGGCAGCAGAGTCATTCTCTCTGCCCCACTTGGCTTTGTCCCACAGAAAACCCTCGTGTGTGGGAGGAATACTGAAAATCCGCTTAGCAAAGGGGCACGAGGAACCACTGCAGGTGTGGCCAGAGCAGTTTGCACAAGATGATCACTGCATTATGCAAGCTGAGCTGAAATACTGGTCAGAGGCAAATCGGTCAGTCTCCTTGTCTTTTGCAGTGTTTCATCAGAAGCTTTGTGCTGTTGGAGAACCATCCAAAGAGTTAGGGCAGCCTTTGGAGTGGAGCAGAATTGCATAACTCCAGCGATCTCACACGTCTGTGCCTGTTTACACAAGAGGGGAGTCTGGTCTTGTGGTTTCAAAAAAGCAACTGGCAACTGATTCTGAAAGACTGTTGTTTTATTCTCAGCATTCTGCAAAGTCAGGTAAAAAAAAAATACTGGAAAGCAGGTGAATGAGTTCTCTGCAAAACCTGCAATTTCTGCAACAACAACAAAAAATTGTAACACATAGTTCCAGTTCTCACTTTCCCTGGACAACCAAGTGATAGGACCTCCATTAAATTCAGCAGCACATTCTCACCTGGGAAGAACATGAACCACTATTCCCATTTAAAGGGGCAGTAAAAGGAACATGCCTTTCCAATAAATCTTGCACCTCTATTCCCCTCTACCCCATCAAAAAAACATAGAGCAAAAAGAAATGCTTAAACTTTCACATATGAGATGTGAAGGTAGAATATTAAGAAGACACAAAGCTCTTTTTTCTTTTCTAATCTCCAAATTAGTAGGAGGATAACTCCTGAACACTGACTCTATTCCAGTGCACTTTCACCTAAGCCTTTTAAATCCTCAACCCTTCTGAAGTGGCAGGATCTGCATGCTCCTTTTAAAGGGTTGTTTTGAAGTGTTGAAGGGTGTGTTTGTTCCTCTACATGAATAAATTTAATATTTCAGTTGCATACACTCCTTCCCCCCCCCCCCCCCCCCCCCCCATTGCTGTTTGGGATTTGCTTGGGAATCCCAAAAATAAGGAACATTACTTCAGTCAAACTCCTCTGGAAGGGTTTCCCCCATCAAATCTGTCTGTGCAAAGCCCATTTTGGCTTCAGCAGTTCTTTCAAAGGAAGCTCTTAAGAAAAGTGCATCTCTGCTGGGAGCAGCAGACTGGGCTGTGCCATGGAGTTAAATAGTTCCATCATTATGCTGTCTAATGCCTTCTTTAGACCAGGCTTGTCAAATATTTTTTGACATTATGCATTTCTTTCGTATTGACAATGCTTTGGATCTCTTAAGCTTGTCAAACCACTAAGCTTAGTTTCAAAAGTGAACTGCGAATGAAGGTACTTACCCAGACAGCCCTGCTGCTCACTCAGGCCAGCTCTCACCTTTCTGCACAGCTGTTCCCTCCAGCTTTTCCTAACAGAGGAACACCTTTGTGTGGTTTTTGAAAGTATATAAGCCACAATGAGAATCTCAGTAATTAACACGATGAAAAAGTCAGAAAGATACAGCAAAAACGGCACCTGCCCCAGACAGCTGTAGGACAAACACTCTCTGCTGAACTGCAGTCCAAGATTTGTTTGGGATTATGAATAAGATCTAATGACAGATGATTAATATCTTAAGAGCAACTCCGTTCCTCCTACTTTCTCCATGAGTCTAACAGAGCTGACCTTTTCATGATGCCTGGTAATTTTCACAGAACATCCTGAAAACACCACTAAAATGAGTGTGCTGAAGTGCAGTGTGGGACCACAAGGAACACGCCAAGAAGGGAAAAAGTGTGAGCCAAACACGACAAATTTCTAATCCACACCTTCACAGGCCGAGGTTGAAGTCCAATTTGAGATCCTGAATGATACATGTTTGATGGATTCAGCTGAGCTGTATCAGACAGAATGGGCTATAATCCACTTTATAACTGTCACACATTAGTTGATAAAGCTCAGGAGAGGATTGGCAGGACAGAATGACACGATAACAGAATTACCTCCATCGCCCACCTTGCACGAACTGTATATTGAACTCAGATCAGAACAGTGTTCAGGGTCTCATCACAACCCACTTTGTTCAGAAACCACATCTCAGTTGCACAAATAACTTTTTTTTTTTCTGTCCTGCCTGGAATTTAGAAAAGTTTGAAAATAAAAATTGTTTGGCGATGAAAAAACAAATCATTTGCTTCAAGATTTCTGGTAAAAGGAGGTAAGGCATGAATTTTAAACCCACAAATGTTTACTTCAAATAAAAATTTCAAAATTTGTACTTTGAAAAATATTGAAATGAAACATCTCAGTCATTCCGCCTTTTTTTTTTTGTGGCTGGTTGCTTGGCACTTTTATTTCTTACTGAAATATTATCTGAGGCGTATATTAATTTTCAAAATATGCAATGCTTTATTTTTCATCCAAAATTATCTTGAAATTACAACTCCATTTCATGGTTCTTTACTCCATAGGCATTCTGTCTTTCCAGGAGGCACATGGAATTGATAAAATTGAATGTAGGCTGGTAGTAATAGACCAAAGACACAAATAACTTTCTACCAACTTCTGCAGCCCTCAGGTTTATCAGAAGGCTGCTGCAGGTCCTTTCCTCATGCACTTAGAGAGTTCCTTCCTTACATGGGCAACTTCTGTTTGCAAATAGCATTGCCCACGTCCTACAAGGACAATTTGTTCTGCTTGAAAAGATACAGAGCTGCAGCTAAAATAGTTGTGTCAAGAGCAACCAATTGATCAGGCGTTTGTTTCCTTCAGCTTTGGGTTGCTGGGTCTCTTCCCTCTCCTATGTCTTTGCGAGCATCATCTCCTTCAGTCTCACTCCCTCTGCTTTCCTTGGGTCACCCTTCACCCATTGCTTGTGGAAACAGGACACAAGAAGGACTGCTAGCAAAACACAAAATATCACAAGGCAGGGGTCTGCAAGAAGCAAAACAAGACTTTTCTGTAACTGCTGTGTTACTCTTTAACCACAGCATTAATCCCAGCCATGCAGCTCATTTCTTCCCCCACAGCTCTCTTGGGCTGTGCCCATTCAGATTGAAGAGTTTGTCAAAGGATGGACTCTGTTCCTGATTTGGGAAATGTTAATGCAGAGTGGCCTTAATAAAATAGTGCCAAAGCAGTTCACCTCATATCCTCTGTGCACATCTGTGAAGTGCCAAGAACGTTTCTTGGTGTTGTACAAAAATAATAAAGATAGATGTAGTTAATAAATAGGTAAGTTCATTTTCAGCCCTCTGAGCTCCTCATTTTCTTTCAGCTTAAGCCCATTTTTTACAGCTGACTGCTGTGATCTTCCAAGGGATGTGCTGATGTGGCTTGAACCAAGTTAATTTGCTTCCTTTTTCTTTTTTTTTTTCCAGGATTTGCAGATGTCATCAAAAATAAACAGTACAAGGAGGGGGGAGAAAGAATAGGCAAAGCAGAAACTGATTCAGAAACCAATTAAAATAAAGCATAGTTCTCAAAACCTCTTTAAATTATTCAGATGTCACAATCCAAGGAAAAACTGTTCTTTTCTAAGCATTCTGCTTTTTTACCTTCCTCCTCCCTGCTGAAATAACTAATCTAATTAAATGTTGAAGATATCTCTGAGTGAATTCAGGTTAACACAGATATGGTTTGGGAGGCATCCAAAGATCTCCAAGTTATAGTAGTTTTGGAGAGTAAAGTGCCTTTTTTTTTTTTTTTTTTTTTGCTTTTTTTTTTTTTTTTTTTTTTTGCTAGAAGTGGTGAAACTCAGGACACAGGAACTAAAGGGTGGGGGACCTGGTACAGCTGCCAATAATCCCTGGCCTTGGTCAAAGTTAAAACAGCACTGTACAATGAAGGGAGCAGGTCCAGCACATCTGGAGACTTGGGCATGATTTATGGCTCAAGAATTTACAGTCCCTTTCTCTCCATTTGCCGTGGGCACAGAGGACAGAGAGGCAACAAATGGCTTCTGCTGCTGCACCACTCCAGCCCCTCTTTATCCATCTGTTTACTCCAAAGAGTATCAGATAAACCCCCAACCACCGCTGCCATCATGGCACAGTGGAGGTACCAAGCAGACGGATGCTTGTTCAGCTTCAAACCGTGACCTTCAAACTTCTTGCCTCATTTGCAACAAGCAACACAAATTCCAAATAGATAAACTTGTGGTGGATTAGTGAGCTCTTCAGAGTGATTTCTTAATCCAAAGGGTGTTTCCACCAAGATGGCAACTTTCCAAAGCCTTCTCTTCGTTTCACACCTCCCCATCAGAGAATGCAGCACCCTCAAGAGCAGCAGGACAGGTCAGCATTTACCCACCATGGCAGGACCCCTTCTCCTGCCAGACCATGGTATAGCTGACCTCTGAGCCTTTTACACCCCCAGGTGGGAACAAAGCCTTCAGTTTTGGGTGCTGAGAAGAGAAAAAAATCCTCTGCCATGACCTTTTCTGTCTATGTGAATATTTCAGGGAAACACCCAAGGAAATTGCTGTTTCAGGCTGGTTGTGGGGATATTTGTGCTGGCTGAACATGCTGGCAATGCATTAAAAGACTGCAGCAGATCATAATTCTCACTTAACCTACTTTATATCTCCAGCAATTATCACTGCTGCTGGTGCACTCCTCCCCTAACTTACAGAAAATACCCAAATTCAGCTGCTTTGACGCTGCACCTCATTTCCAGCCATACCAAGACATTACCTCCAACGTGGGGCTTCCCCCAGGCGAGGAGCTGCTTCTCACATCCCTGAGTGCTTTTTTCAATATTCCTCCATATCTTACCAATATGTAACCTTGTGTAAATCCTCCATCCATTTTTGCCCCCAAACCCAGCCCCTGCCCAGAGATCTTGAGCTTCCCTTGCCCGAGGGCAGTGCTGGGAGCAGTCGTGTCTCCTGCAGTTGTTAATCTGTCTTTAGAGTGCCATAAGTCACCCAGATACACTGCAACCATTACAGAACCTCATCAGAGTGGAAAAAAAATCATTTGCTTTGCTGTCAACATAAAAACTTTTTTATCTTCATTGACAGTTTTATTTAGAAAAAATCTCAGCTATATTTTAATTTGGCTCTAATGATAGCTCTCAGAAAGCAGTGTCTGTATGTTAAAGTTTACTGCAATAGCAGCTGCTAATTTTCTTTTTTCCACTTTTTGGTTTTGTTTCACAGATATTTTTTAAGAAAGGATGCTTCTGGGGTATTTTTGTTCTTGTGAAAAAGCACATATTTCTGACAACCTCACAAACTGGCTAATTATCAATAGTTGCTAAAGATTCATCCATGTTACCATCAGCACTGGAATTTAAAGGGACATATTTAAATCTTTATCTAGGGGAACACCTACAAGTTTACTTCACAGAGAGAATGTGACTCATTATAATGGAATAGCATCCTACCTTTGCTCTGTGTATATTTATCTCCTCAACAGCAACAAAACAAATGACTTGAAGTCAAAATGCAGGGGGCTAGGGAAATACTTTTGTATCTGTAATTTCAGTAAGCAGACTGGATGCTTGGAAAGGAGGTATCACTAATGGTATGAAACTCTGTTTTCGGAAAATAAGGAAAAAGAAATGAAGGCATCCATGCTTTTGAGTTCATTCTGTCCTTTCCCATGGTAGTTTAGCCAGATTTTCCTCGTTCATGACCACAGTGAATTCATTCATGCATGGGGAGAGTATGTACATAAAACAGCAGCTAAGGTTCTCTATTTAGCCAAATGAAGTATTTCTGCCTTCCATAAAGTATTTCATTTGGAAATATCAAAGCTGCTACAGGGCTCAGCTCTGAGATTTTGTGAATTAAAGTTAGTAAAAGTCTATAGGCTGGAAGAAATCCCTGCTCATAGAAAATGCCTTGAAACAGGCCTGAACTCTGCTAGAACCTCCCTCCAGCCACACCAAACAGCTGTAACAATTCCCTGGAAAAGCAGGCTGGAGATGGGGACACGGAGAAAATCAGCAGATTTGGAGGTAGTCCCCACCACACCACGGTCCATGTAAAACCCTAAAGTGTGTAAAATTAACCCACTATCCCCTTCCTTTAAAAGTTATGTGTGGCACAGCATTCCTGGTAAAAAATTGACCAAAAAAGCCCCCACAAAAATAAAAAAACACAAGCTGTCAAATAAATAATGTTTGTAAAAGTAGTTCCAGAGGAATTGTGCTGTCTTTGACTAGACACAGACAGCAAGAGTGGCAGATGGATTGAACTTCTTCAGAAACCGGTTTTGTTTGTTTTATTTTAAATTGTAACAATATGAAACTGATCTTCCAAAACACTTTCTTTTTTCTTCCTGAAAGATAAAACCCCAGAGCAAGAATATTTGTGCTGGAAAAGAAGTTTCTCAGATGAATAGCTTTGTACAGATGAGGATAGAATTGCCTGAAATAGCTTTGTTTTGAAACAATACATTGTCTCGCAGGAATTTTAGACGTTCTTTACGAAGGCAGCACTTGGCATTATATTTCACGCCTTTCAAAGTATCTGTTTTCATAGGAAACTAAGGACGGGGATGGGAAAGATGTTTTTCACCAAACTGACTTTGTGGTTGTAAGGATCTCATGCAGGAAGATGCATAAGAATGGACAGAAGAAAAAATATTATATTTTATTCATCCCAAATGGCAATAGGGAAAATAAAGAAACACTCTTTCCAGATTATATGCATGAAGAAAGATTTTCTTTGAAGAAAGTCTTCTCTTTATTGCTGAAAACATGTTTCAGCTTGACTGCTGAATGCTGGAGAACTGCAAAGGTAAATTCAGGAGACCACAGCTGAAAAATACCACAAAAGGATATAACATTCCATCAGCTCAAATAGATATATATAGTCTCTAGGTTTTCCTAGTAGTTGTTTGTTTGTTTTTTTTTTTTTTCCTAGAGAAAATGTCATGCAGCAATGTTTGGATATGAGCCCTACTTACAATCCCTCCAAAATCTGAAGGGTATGATCTGGTGGTCTGGTTCATATCCATCTGTCTCTAAGGTCCAGGGCACAAGCTCCAACAGCTTTCCCATAACCCTGTGGATCCAATACTGTGGTCTGGATTCATCTTAGAATTCCCCCAGGACTCAGATTTCACCTCTGGAGCATCAAGTCAGTATCACCTCGTGGGTCCATCAGCTGTGGTAAAGCACCACAAAGAAAATTTGAAAACCTATGAGGTGCACAGAAAATTTCTCTTTCTGAGCTGCAAGCCACACAACCTCATCCTCACACAACAGAGTGGTTTTTTCACTTTGTAGTTTATTCCTGTTCACTACCATCTTGCCAGAGGGCTGGCTCACACCTCAGCCTCCCGGCTTCATTTTCAGCTGGTAGTTAAACCCATCATTCAAATAATTCTTCATTTGCATATTTCTTCTGAAGAAAGGTCCATTGTGGGCACATTATTACTCACTCTCTATTTCCAGTATAAATTTTAAGTCACCTCTTTGTCCCTTGCGCAGCCCACACACTGACGCAGCATCTTCTCACACTTCTCTCCCACACAGGCAGCTCATGAAATTACACTCCAAAGCCATGGAGGGGATGATGGATGGATGGCATTTCTCTATTTTATACAGGACTGGCTTACTCAGAGGCTGCTGGTAAGAGAAGTTTTAGCTGGCCCAAGCACCATGCAAGAGGCACTGGCTGCCTACATACAGATCCTTAATTGCTTAGAGTGTTGACTTCACAAAAACTATTTATTTGACAGACAGCTCTACAGGCAGCCTTGGGCAAGAAAGAGGTCAAGGAACAGAGGCACCTGATTGCCATCTGGAGCTCAACACCACCAATTCCTCATTCGGGTGCTGGAGCTGCCCCAGAGGAGCATTGCCTGGGGAGGTGTGTGTGCCAAATGATCAGTAGAAGGTTTCTAGAGGATACAGCTGCTGGAAGAATTCGCAGGGAGGTGGAGGAGAGATTTCACCAGGGAATGGGAAAAAGTAGAGCTGAATATGGAATTTTTACCCTTGTCAGATAATACCACCACGCAGGAGTGAAAAAGTAGCTGTAGAAATCTGTTTTTCCACTTGTCCCTGCACATCAGCAATTATTTGCAGGAAACCATCCTACTCCAGACACGCTGGTAAAATACAGTCGCAGCCCATCTCGCTTTCATGTTGGGTTTTTTCTTTTCCTTGCCAAGGTGTGGAACACGAGGCCAATAAATCTGCCTTGGAAAGGAAAAAAAAAATAGCTCAGAGAAGCTGCTTCATCATCTTCCTTCTGCTTTTCTCTAACAGTCAGTGTGGCAATATCCGCTGGAGTTTAGAAAGCATTATTGTTACAGGATGTGTGGGAACCACAAATACCATTTGAGGCCAAGTTACAGTAAATCCTATTCTTAGTGTCATTAGTGGAAGTGCTTCCTTCTCGTCACAAAAGCAAACGAAAGGAGGCCCATTAATTTTTCACTGGTGGAGCAGTAAGGAGGCACTTTAGAAAGGGGGAGGAAGGACTCCAGTCAGGTACCCAAGTGATTACAGACCTTGGCATGCTGCTGAGCCCAGAGGCTGGAAACCAGTTCTGTCTGTGAATGGTCAATACCGGAGTTCTGCTTGTTACTGTATAAATATCTTAAATATAAGCTCAATTTGAATCTGTAATTACGTTTGTGTTAGCATGGTACTAGTTATTTAAGGCCAAGTGCTGCAATAAGGCAAATCATTACTTCTGCTGTTCCTGGCCACTATCTGCATTTCAGCAGAATAAACCAGAAGAAACACATTTTCTAATATTTTGAATATCATAAGACATAAGACAGTAAATATTTAACTTGGTCTTAGTGTTTACACTCCCTGGACTTGGTATTCCCCTGATTTATGCCAAAGTGAAGTAGGTTCAAATCCATCAAATTCAATGGAGTTAAGCTAGGGTAAATCAAGCCCTCTATCACCAAAAATCAATTTTCCATTTGTTTTAATGCCATTAATTTAAATGGACTCACTTGATATTCTCATACCTCTGATATATCCATGCAATTTATGCCAGGAGTAATCCTGGGCAAACCTGGGTGCTTAGGGCTGCTCAGCCCACTAAGATTTGAATGACTGTTTCTAATAAAAGTATTATTAGGATTTATTTTTTGATCTTTTATACTGAAGCCAAGAGCAGAGCATCCAGTTAACTTAGAAACAATCTAGCAGACCTCAGCCAGTCAAGCATGTTATTGTTGCCCATCTCCTTTATCCTGGGGTCCACTTGCATTTTCATTTTTAACTGTGCACCTATTTGTACCAGGGCTATGAAGGCTAGAAGATTCGTCACTCAGAAGTCAGGACACAGACTCCACTTCTGATCCTGCTCCCTGCTTTGGGGGTTAACTCTGACTACACCCTCGGCCTTCCTTGCCAGGCTTCTTGCCTCAGGAAGTCACCAGAGCATTGGTTAACTGGATCCCATTTAGGATAAAAGAGGGAAAAGAGCTAGAATTCATTTTCTAAAGTTGTATCTTGCAAAACACCGCATCCACTGACAGTCTCTGAGCACAAAAATACACCTTGCTAATGCCACTGCAACAACAGACAAGAAAGCACTACAGGAAGAGATAGGGCTAAACCACATCCACCTGGAGCTAAAAGTGGGAAGAACCCTCCAGAGAAAAAGGTAATGTTCCAAGGAGAAGATGCTTTTTTACTTTTCGTTTCTTTTTGTTTTTTTAACCGAGAGGTACACGAGGGGAAAAAGAGTGATCAGCATCAGAGTTATAAATCTTTTGTTTGGGGGTGGAGTGGAAGCAAACCAAAGGTAAATATGGTTACAAAACAATTATTCTGGGCTTGCTGGCCACTGGAGGCAGAAAGAGAAGGGCAGTAGGAAGGGTCATTTTTACCTCTAGGTCCTGGGCTCAGCTGGGATGTGGGGTTTGATTGTCATGGAGCTGAAAGACCTCAGCCACCCTGCTTTTGACCCCTCTGGAAAGGTGGAAATTTAGTCCCCGGGCTTTTCTCTGATACCTGCTCCCTTGAGCATCAGACCTGAGGAAAGGACTGTGTGGGAAATGTTTGTTTCTTCTCCACTGGCCCCAGGCAGTTTGTCCAGATGTGCTTGGTGCTATGACTCCCATGAGGGCAACAGTCACGGGATGTCTCACTCCAGGACGCACATGTGTACAAAAAGTGACAAAATCTTACACCTAAAGCTACGTGACTCAAATGGGCTTCTTCCAAAAGGTCACCCAGAGCTGCACACAGGGCCCTGACAGATAAAAAGAAGCATTGTCTTTAATAAATAGGAGGTATAGTCCCCAGAAAAGTCCATTCCTTATTGCTTCACAATATTGTTGTGAAGATTGATAGTCATAATAAAACAAATCCTGGCATGTCTGCGTTTCCTTACATACATTAGGTAGATTAGCAGGCTACTTCCAGCAGAAGTGCCATAAACAGAAATAAATTATGGTATCCTGTGAGCTGCTGGTATTAGAAGTTTAAATATTTGATCAGACATACATCTTCACATTTCTTCTCCTCGGATGATAAGGCAAACAGAGAGTAGCCAACAAGAACTGAAATTATAACAAAGACCCCTTTTGAGAGATAGCTACAGAGAAAGGGTGAGGCTCTGAAAAGCCACAGGACCATGCCAAGACCTGAAAAGTCCCTCCTAATGAACCACTATGAATTCAAATTAATATTGGCTTTGTGAGGCACCAGCTCAGCAATGGCATCATAAACAAGGGAGCATGTTTTGGGGGATGGACCCAGTTCTTTTGGCTGTGAGAAGAAACACTTTGTGCCTGTCTTGAAACATGTCTTGGCTTTCTGCCGGAAAAGTGCCCTGACAAAGTTTTGCCAGTGTTAGGACAAGTCAGTGCATCACTGCAAGGACAAAGACATGAGAACAGCAAAGGCAACAAGGGGAGGAGAGGATGGGGAAGTGATTTGAGAGAGACAAGGGGAAAGGGAACAATAAAGAAAGAAGAGCAAATTAAGAAGGAGGGAAATGAAAGCAAATACAGGAAAGCTGCTGAAAAGAGGCCAAAGAAATCATCCCCACACGACTGTGCATTCATTTCCATCATTGTTCTGCTCTGAAGTCTTGGTTTCCAGATTCTGCATCACTTCTGACTGCCCAGAAACCCAGCCCCAGGAGAAACAATGCAGCTGCCTGGGCCAGTAGCCAGGATGCTGTCTGCCTAAGAACATTTTTATTGAACTTGAAGTTACAATTCTTTGTTTCTGAAAATGTAATATTTGATATAAACGCAGAGTGCTGACCTATTCCTTTTGAAAATGTAGAAGTCATTTGAGTTTTAGATCCAGCTTTTGATTAAAAAGCTCTTAAGGGAAAACCTCAAAAAATTCCCATGAAAATTCCATGCCAAACCCATTTTCTGGCCTTTAATTTCCAATAACCAAGGAGGAAACAACAATAAAAGTGGGGAACAGAGACACTATAAGTAACTTCCACAGGATTATTCATTTTCCATAATAAGGGCCTTTTAACAGCATGACGACTCATGCAATATAGATAAGCAGAAACAAATCAAGGAATTCAATAGAAATAGAAAACAAATGGAAATCTCAGAAGAAAAAGCATTTAATAAAAACTTGGTGAAAGGGGAGGGAATGAACTGGTTCCTCACTGCTAGTAACACTCCTGCCTGGGGTTTTTCTGCCCTTCATGGGCCATTTCTTTTGCCTAGGTCTTTTTCTATGACAGAAAAGGTCTTTGGGAGTTGGTAGAGCTCCCTCTTTTCCTCTGGGGATGGAGCTGATGCAATAAGGAGTCCAGACTCTTCCTGTGTCTCCTTCAAACACATAACTAGAGCCCTCTCCATCACTCATCTGTCTGTTCTCTTCGAAGCAGAGATGCTGACAAAAGGCTGCTGCAGGGAACCAGAGTAGGGAACATCTACTAAAAATATACTACAGACATGGAAGAGAGATCATAGCAGAAAATATCTGTGTCTGGGTTTGGTTCTGTTACACTTTAAAACTGGTATTTCAACTCTCCTTTGTGAAAGAGTCCCTAACATGGACAAGCATCTGTTTTTTGGTGGGGGTTTTTTGGGTTTTGGGGGTTTTTTTGTTTGTTTGTTTGGTTGTTTGGTTGGTTGGTTGTTTGGTGGGTTTTTTTATTATTTTTATTTTTATTTTGTGGTTCTCCAATCTCAGCAGGTCTGTACAGCAGTACTTCTAGACCTGCAGCAGGGACGGTGTGGTCTGCACCCAGATCAAGTGTACCTTACAGTATTTCTGCATGTTCTCTTCCTTGTCTTTAACACCATTGTTTTAGAATTTCAAAAAACATCAGAGCTAGGTGATACGCTCAAAATGAACAATGACTTAATTAAAGCACCGCCTCTCTGTTGTCTTTCAATCTGAGAAAATGCTCTCACTCTTTCATGCCCATCATTCCAGCATTTACTGGAGCTTTGTTTTAATGATGACGATCTGTTGCAGCTCAGACACAGAACTAACATTTTCCCCCAGACACCCAGTCATTTCTTTCTTTGTGTGTGTGCTTTATTTTTTATGGGGCCAGCTGCTTTGTGATCAGCGAAATGTCAGAAAAATCATCTTACCATAACAAAGCTGAAAATAAAATATTCAAGGAAGCAAACTCCCATGGAAATCTTTAAAGGCCTAACAAGGGAGAATTCTCATCTCTGTGCACACGGGTGACTCACTGAAGTAAATGGGAATTACGTGACTGCATCAAAGATTTCAGTATGAAGAGCACAGATTTTCTCTCAGCTTTGGCCTTTTGGAAAGAACTCACAAACAAGTTTTGATGAAGATTTTAGATAGAGATAGACTTGCTCAGTGATATCAGCCCTGAACCAGAATGATTTGAGGGAGGTACCGTATCATCCTGTCAAGATTAAGTGCATGCTTAACATATTACCTCCTTAAATGCTTTTTATGAATTGAGTGCTCACATTCAACTGCCCAATTTGAAAATTGAATGAATGACACTTAAAGGGTCAATACAGGTGTGTCTTTGCAAATACAGAGGTTAATCGACATCAAACAAGTTACAGCTTGGAATATGAGGGGGAAAAAAAGCTGTTTCTGTAAATATTGTAATTAAACAGAATGTTGTTTTTCTAATTGTTGGAGAAGAAAGCCCCAAATTACCAGGAGGAAAGAAATGAGAGCAAACAGATCTGCAGGAAAATAACCCCATGAAAAATTCACAAAGATGTACTCATGATGCACCAAATTATCCTCTCGGGTTTCATAATTCTGTGAGCGAGTGCAATTAGTTAACGGTGGTGCTGTTATAAAGCTGCACACTGTGGCTGTCGGGTTCTGAAACCGCTCCAGAAACCAAAGTCTGACGCTGAACAACCATTGTGTGTGGGTATTAGGCAACAGGAAATCTGCCTGATGATAACCGAGTTATACCAAGCCCTGCAGCAGCCACTCAGACACTGTGTCCATTTAATCTGCAGATGGCAAAGCAGATACGCCATTCACAGCTGCATGCATGAGGATATGACATCTTTGTCTATATTAATCTCATGGCTGGCTTCACATGACTCATTCAACCTTTTCTTCTATTACATGAAAGGGAAGTTAACTAGCAAGACCTCCGGTGATTTTTAAATAGGTCCAGCCCTGCTGTGCTCTACATTTCAAGCAGGAGACCACAGAGCTCTTCTCCGTGTTCCTAAAGCTCTCATTCCAGGCAGTTGTGCAACTCCACAAATCCCCCGTTTTCACCATTACCTCATTCCCAAAACAACCTCTGTAAAGCACATAGGCTGCGATGCCAAGAATATGACAAGTGGGTCAAATGTACTAAATTCTGCACTGGGGGAGACAACCATCAGCAGGCTTTGTTTTCCCAGTTATCAGCAGGGAGATAGAAGACTTCAGTATATGAACAGCCTTAATTTGAAAAAAGAAAAATCTGCAGCATCTCTGTTCCACAAAGATAAGCTGACAGCTCAGGCAAAACATGGTTGTGTCCAGAGGCAGCAGGAGCAGTGTAACAGGCTCCCCTGCTCTCCTCATCCTCTGTGGCAAGATTAACAAAAACACCATGGGTTTAGCTCCAAGTGGTTCACAGGGTAGCTCTGCTGTTCAGAGTAGCTTGATTTTGAGATCTTGTGCTCTGCTTTTCAATCAGTATTCAGAAAAATACATCTTCAAAGTGGAATATCACTGGGGGGGAAATATCAAGCTTTTCATCATCTTTTCCTTCAAAAATGCAAAGAACAGATTCAAGGTTTGAGGACGTCCACACAATAGTACTATTTTCAGTTCTAGTAGCTCCTTCAAGCCCCAGAGGAGTTTTTGTTTTGAAGAGCAAGAGACATTCCCCTCAGGACTCTCTCCTCAGAGAAATATCTCCTAGAATTAGGCAAGATATTGAAAGCGAGATACAGAACAGAGAAGCAGAGAAGCTGTCGTGGTTGGCAATGGACATATAGACCCCTCGGGGCAGGGGTTAGTTGAGGATACAAAATGATACGGGGGAAAAACAAAAGAAAAAGACTTTCTTAGAGTATTTTCATGAGGAAAAATAAACATTTTCATGCTAAATTCCTATTTAGAAGTTCAGAGACCACATTTTTCCATAGTAACCCCATCCAGCCTTATGCAAATAAAACTAATTGAACAAGAGTGGAATATTTTCCCCATAAATACTTGTCTCATGTGGACAGGAAGCTCCAGTTGCTTACAGAAAAGCAGAGAATGCAGGGTCCAGCCATAATGACTAACTTTTCAAGATGTTCTTGTTTGCATCTCTCTGCTCCATTAACAGTGTGCTGCCTGCTGAAAGCTGAGGCAAGTAAACTCAGGGAACAAGTTATCTGTAAAAAATAATTTGTAGAGAGAACATCTGCTCCACAGAAGTGGAACCAGGCTCTAATGAAATGTTTTAAACCTCCCAGATCAGTACAAAGAGCCGCAGGCTTCTGTAAAATATATATCATCTCCACTTTTTCTGCATGTAAAAAAAAAATAAATACTTAATAAACTTTAAAGTATTTGAAGATGTCCAGATTCTTTAAGAAGGTTAAATTAAGCTTTTCAGAGGCTTTTTGATGATCAATAGCTAGATCAGCTCTGTGATTGAAGCAGGTTCACTAGCTATGCTTGAGAAGACTTTTAACTTCAAAGATTGATGTGCTTAAGGGATAGTGAAAGAAATGATTTGTTAAAAAAAATTAATCTAAACACAATCAGTAAAACTTTGATGGACACCTGTGTTGATCTGGGAACTGAATGGCAGCAGCCACATTTGTAAGTTATCAGGTGTTTAAAAAACAGGGGAGTAACTGACTTCTTTCAGAACTGGGAAAGAGGAAACCAGTGGGTATCCTCAGACTTTGCCAAGTACGTCCAAAGCTGTGCCAGATTTTGGATTTTGGCAGTCAAAAATGCAGAGCTTCCCATCACAGACCTCTTGTACGGAACATGTGTGTGAATATATGTCAACGTTTTTCTATTTTCTCACAAAAAAAGGGCGGAGATGCTGTTGAGTATTCCTAAAACTCTCCAGTGACAAGAGCTGCAGTGCTGTCCCCTGGCAACCTGTGCTTACAAACATCTTTACCTCTTCCAACCCCCCAGTGCCTTGAGTTGCGAGACGAATTCCCTTTCCTTTAACAGATCAATGCTTGTGGCACGCAGATGAGCACAAGCCTGTTCCTTAATCCAAATGTGCTGTTACATTTTTGTGTGCATCAGGTGCAAAGGAAGGTGTTGGAACCAGATTTGGAAATCATGAAAAGGCAGGGGGCTTAGAGGATGACAACAGAGAGCATGGCAAGAAGAAATGACCTTGTTTGTGCCGCTGGTTCCTAGGAGGAAGTGCCACAATGTGGATACAGAGATGGACATTCACATCTCTTCTAAGCAATGTGCAGAGGCAAAGGTATTTCAGTCAAACCTAGAATTTAACATCCAGCATGGGGGTAGCCCTGGATTGAATTCACTGCTTGCAGATCCAGATGAATTATTTGTCATTTTACCAGGAGATAAAGCAGCAGTATTGCCACGAGATAACCACGTGGTTACTCTTGTTTGCAAGGAGCTGCTGGGTTTTTACTGTCCATCCATTCAAAGTTACTGTGCTGTGTTTCTGAAGATTTGCTCCAGTAAATGACCTGCAGCAACCCCCTCACCACACAGGTCACTTGCAGGGATACCCAGCAAACAGGAGCTGATCCCTCCTTTGGAAACAGCATATCACTGAAATCTTGCACTATTACCATAAGAAAGGCAGAAATGCCTTTGAAATTGCTTTTTGTCCTTTTACAGCGCTGCTCGTACCTCTTCTCTCCTCTGGCAGGAAATGGACATTGGCAGCCACTGTCTCTCCACTGTCAAACCTGACAACAGAATTAACAGCTCTGGTAATTAGCAGGAAAAGCTCCTTGCCAGGCACAAAGCTCAGACTGCAAGGGGATCTAGAGAAGTTATTTCCCCCCCAGGTCAGAGTAGGGGTAAAATCATAAAAATGGTGAATTGCTTAGGATATGGAAAGAGACTGCTGAGCTACAAATTTTAGCTCGGCAGATTGCAGTCAGATGTGCTATAAAGACATCGCTTAACCTGTACCTCAAAACTTGTTAAAAACAAAGAAAGCACCTTAGAAACCCAGCAAATTAGATATACTGCAGACAGTTAACAGGAATAAAGGAGGTTAAATGGCCACTAGTCACACTTTCAAAAGCAGAGGAGAATTTAGTACTCATCTGAGCCACATGTTTAAACTGGAAAGTATTCCCCTTCATATAAACAACACCATCTTGGTACGTAGAAACTGAAAAATTTTTCAGATAACCTGATGGTGATGATTTTTTTTATTTTATTTTTGCTGCAAGGAGGAAATATGGCCTCCTAATCAGCTGCCCTCACTATTAAGAATGCATAAATATAAAAGCAAAACAGGAACATGGAAACAGTATGGAAATACTCTCGAGGAATGGCAGACTACTTATTGGCCTGGCCTGCAACTACAACTGAAAGTTACAATGAAAGCCTCTTTCTGAATAGCTATAAAATAATAAATCAAGATATTTGCTGGCAAACCAGAAAGGTCTTGTCCATTTGCAGGCTTGAGGGCTATACCATATCAGGAGCAGCCTAGAAAAACCCCTTGGAGGATATATATGGAAAACACAGTGATTTAGCACCAGGATTAACATTGTATGGCAAAGCAGCACAATGATACAAACATCGTGAAGGAGGAAGTCTACTTATTTGTAACTAATTAGGCTACAGATAATACTGCAAATCAGTATTTGTTCAAATTTTAAACTAATTTTCCTTTGTATTTGAAAGAATTATTTTTATGTATGTTAATACTAAGCAAGAAAAGCAATTCTGTGTGTCAGCAGCTACCGTAGAAAATAATCAAGCAGCCGTTGTCCCTTTTGTGCTTCTAATCTAAATATACAGAGAAAGCACTGGGGAAAGGAAATGTTGTTATTCCCACCTTAGAGCTGGAGAATTGAGACAGATAAGAACTGAGCAATTTTCCATCCTTAGAAGGGAAGTCTGTGTCAGAAACTGGGACAGAATGCAAATTTCTACAGCTATTCTCAAAACAGGTTTGTTGGCATGATTGTTTTTCGCCTGCACATGTTGCCAAATTCTGAGAAACGTTTATGGAAAGCAAACCTTAAACATATATATTCAGCAAAGAGCCCTCTCGTGTTAAGGTAGCGGATGGAGAGAGAGATTCTGTGCAGCTGATTTCAGAAAATGATAAATAGTGACAAAGGAAAATGGAAGAGAACACATGATCCAAGCAAAGTGAAACACAGTCGTGTCAGATCCCATAAGCCCAAACTGCTGTGCCTGTGTGGAAGGTGATACCCAAACACAGCTGGGTGGTCTCTGGGCAAAATATCAACTCAAGTCACTGAACTCAGCAATGTTTCTGCAGCAAGCTAAAAGCATTGTAATGCACTGATTAACAAGGTGAGATCTAGATAGAGGGGAAAAAATGACATACAAATGCATGGGGGTTTTACTGAGAAAGAACTCCTATAAATTCTAAGTATCATGAGCTGATACAAGATAAATATTACAAAGCCACACATACATTGTTGGTATCCCACTGAAATAAATGGGTTTCCACCCTCTGGTAGAGATAAAATTTCAAGATTGGGTGTGACTAAATTCAAATGAATTGGCATTTCACGAAGACAAAATTACAGGGTGATAGTGCTGCAGACCACAGCCACAATACTGATGTAGTTTGACCTTTTATTGAAACCTTCTCCAGAAAAAATACACTGTGCTTGAGTCCAATGTCCAGATTTGGCACAAATCAATCTATTTTGTTAGGAGCAACTGTGTTAAGTATAGTGCTTAAAGATATGTCTCAAAGGATTGCCTACTCACAGTTCTTTTCTGCTTATGGGATAATAGTAGTGGGTGGATTTGTAATTAGGGTTGCATTTTCCTAAGATTTTGAATAAAATACTAATATTTATGTGCACCTGCTTCTCTGCTCTTTAGAATCAGAATGGTTTGTGTTGAACAACGAGTTCCAGCTCCCCTGCAGTGTGCAGGGACACCTTCCACTAGACCAGGTGGGGCTCAGAGCCCCATCCAACCTGGCCTTAAACAATTCCAAGAACACAACAAGCACAGCAACTGGGTCCAGTGCCTCACCACCCTCACAGTAAAGAATTTCTTCTCATATCGAACTTATTCTATCATTCATCCAGTTAAAGCTATTCCCCCTTGTCCTATCACTTCATGCCCTTTGGAAAACCCTCTTTGCAGCGTTCTTGCAAGCCCCCTTCAGGTACTGGAAAGCTGCTGGAACATCTCCCCGAAGCCTTTTTAGCTGTGCTATTCCCTGAATGCTTATGATTTTTCATCCCATTAAACAAAAGGATCAAGGCCAAGTAGAGCATTTGTGTGTCTGTTCGCTGGCAGTGGCTGACTCAGATCTGAGGATGATGGGTGGCTCTGCTCGCCCACTGTGCCCTATCAGATCTTCCTTGTGATGACTTTGCCTGATAGACTCAGCAGAGTTCCTCCCAGGATTTATCAGCAGAAGCAATGTCAGAATAAGCCCCTGTGCACTTCTGCTACAGCCTGTGGCGAAAACATGATTTCCTGTTTGGGAGTTCCTAATCTATCACACATTAATTAATCGTATAGACTGCAGATAGAGCACAGTGGAACAAACTCGATGGAGAGGAATCTGAAGCCAGTCCAATATCCCGAGGGCTTTTCATAGCTCTGCCCTCCTTACTTGGAAATGTCATTCTCTAAAGTAGGTCTTACATCTTTAGAAGATGAGCGTGGGGAAGAGCTCTCATCTGGGATACAGAGACAGTTTCAGGCAAAATAGCGAGAGTGGCTGCTCTAGTTTGATGAGGGTTTCCTCATTATATTCAGTGCATTTCAAATGTGAGAGTTTGGTTTTGTAATGATGTTTCACATCATCTTTGAGCCTCCGGGGGCTGGATGTAGGATTTCAGAAATAAATATATTAGCAGGAACAATTGCTAGGGAAAAAAAAAAAAAAGAAAAAAGAAATCAGCTTTCCTGATTGATAGCTTCTATGTGCCACCTACAAAGGGTGGGGTGTCTCTGCTCTGGAGTTTCCCAGGCTCTGGGGTACTTCAATTAATTGTCATTTATATAACCAGTGCATCCCTTTCTCAGGGGCAATGAAAGCTCTGACTCAGGAGAAAGTCATCAGATCCCTTTCATCACTTGGGAGCAGGACTTGAAACTAAAAAGCATAATATTTCACTTGGGTCTAGTCTCGTCTCTGAAGCACATTGTAACAGGCAGCACACTTTGCTGCCTAGATTCTGTTTGCTGACTTCAGGACTGTACTTCAAAAGCTCCCTGTCCTCCTAATGAAAGTGCTACGCCTGTCTTTTATCATGTCCTTTGTAGTAAGGTTTAGACCAAATTCCCAAATGGAAGATGAAGAGTAGGAAAACTTATTCAGCATGACAAAATAGTCATCGTGTTATAAAAAAGGGTAGTGTGCATATAAGTGAAAATGTTAGAGAGAAAAACTCCTAATAAAGAGAGCAAACCTACTGAGATATGTTTTTTTCCAAACAGTGCCCCTGCCCTAAAATAGAGGAAAGAGAAACAGAAGGGACAGCTAGAAAGGAAAGGCTCATGCATGTCCAACTTTAAGGAATCCTGTTGAACAGAGCTGGAGGTACGTGACAGGCCATGTGCCCCTTCTGATTCTCATGAATCCTCTACCCTCAGCTCTATGAACCTCTTTGAGGTTCATAGATGAACCTTTATTGAGGTCAATGGAAGACAGTAGCTAAAATAATCTTTAAAGAAAAGAAAAAGTTTTGGACAAAAATTTCTATATTTGTAAGGTGCTTTATTAAAAATACCTTTCCTTGGCTGATTTCTGCTCATCCAACAAATTATTTTGAGGTGTAATAGTGATTTGCAGTTTTATCTTCAGGATACATTTTTGATTGAGTTTGAAAAGGTAAGATTTTAATAGAAAGGCTGTAATCTCAGGATTATTTATGTCTCGCTATGATTAAAAATTTTAGTGTTTGTATGTAGCAAGCTCAGTCTAGTCTTAGTGTTCTTCCTGGTGAGAGTTACACAATATTCATACCTACCTCCAAGGTCTGATTTCCTTAAAGCACTTTGGACTGGATTTGCATCAGCTAATTAGTCATTCCAGAACAGCACAGCAAGTACCTTTCAATCCTAATCTCTATTTGTACAATTTATAGTGGCATTTAGTTAGAGCAGAGCATGAACTGCTTCCTATGCTACTCTGAAGAGCTACTCATGCTTCATGCGGCTTTTGTCTCTTCACAGCCTGATTTACCTGGGCTCTGATCTGCAGAGTCCTGGCAGGAGGGCACACACCACCTCAAGCTTCTTGAGAAAGTACAGTGATAGACTCAGATATGGGAAAAAAAAGATAAAAAATGGCATCATTTCAGGACCATCAGTGGCATTGTTTGGCATAGCTCTCTATGAACCTGCTTTATCCTTTTTCCCTTCCTTCACAGCTGGCAATTGAAACTGGCCTCTAGTCCCAAAAAATCCTCTTATTTATAATCTGGTTGGCCTTAATCTACTAAACTCCAACTCACAGTGAATGATTGTTAAAATGTACAAAGCAATTTTTTAGGCTTCCACAAGGAATCTGAGCCATTTTGTTCTAGTTTGTTAATTTATCTGTATCAAGAGCACAGATCTCTGTGGGTCTGAACAGGGTACAGATCCCTGGTACTCACACACCTTTGTTAACCTGAAGTGTCTCCAGCTTAAAGAAATTTATCACTCTCACTTGCTCATTTTACTACTTGACTTCAATCAAAACTATCTCCACTGAAGTCATTCTAGAGATTTCATTTCTCTACTTAAACACACCATCTATCCTCACTTGTACCACCTCCCTCCTCCTACTCATTTAAATGGGCTGTTATACCAGGGCAGATTAATGTCACCATCAGCTCCCTTGATTTAAATGGTGTTTGATTATATCTGTCAGGATATTCTTCTCTCTAAGTATGTGTTCTTGCCCAGATGTGTTAATCTGATGGAGTAAATGGGCCTGGAGACATGGTCTAATCATTGCACAACATTAAATAGTTAAGGCAAGGTTCAGGCCTCCAGGTACAGACTTGCTGTACTGTCAGACCCTGCAGGCAGAGGAAAAAGTGCCAGGTTTTGATGATATAATGGCCAAAACACAAAAGAAAAGTAGCATTCTCCAAGCATGAGGTAGTCAGCAAATACCACATTTTCTACATTTTTACATGCATCTTTTTTTTTTCTTTTTTTTTCTTCTTTTTTTTTCTTTTTTTTTTGAGTGAGTCTTAGAAAAAGCTGCTTTGTCTCCAGCACAATTTTGGAGTTGGTAGATCAGCCATGAAATCTGCTTTTCCTGGACCTAAGAAGGAAAATTAAATTTTCACCCTACAGCCGGTCTCTCCCTTTCCAACACTCTCCTGGGAGAGGAGAGACTGTGTCATTTCCTTCAGCAGAGACAGCTTCAAGGTGAGGTGAAAGAAAAAGACACTGGCGATGGGAAAAGCCCAGGGAAGTGAAGCAAGGTCTGGTTTAGGCCAGACCTTACTGAGGAGGTCTGGGCTCTCCTTCAGAGTAGCAATTAGTTTTTGTGGGCACACCGTGTAAATGGTGCAGTGTAGACTCCTTAAGGCCTTACCAGTCTTCAACCATAATTAGACACTCTTTTTATACCAACTCCATGAGCAAGGTTGTCCAGTCTAAGAGTACATTTCTTATGGGAGAATCTCTGAAAAGGTGGTAGAATTCTGTCATTTGCTGAAAACTCCATAAACTTGGGAGTTCCTTTTAATTCCAAAATAGAAAGTAAAACTTCAATCAGCAAAGGAATAAAACTTTACTATTTTTTAACTTTCTACATTGGTTTTTGTTTAAATAACAATTGAAATAAGATTTTGAGACAAACGCTTTCAGATGAGAAAAATCATAATTAAAATATTGAAACAGACTAATGACATTATTGAGGGGCCTTTTGGCATTTTTCTTTTATCTAGCATCTTAATCAAAGTTAAACCAAAGACATTCTGGTCTAGTTAAAAAAATAATTTAAGTAGGGAAAGTTTAGAAAATTCATGCAGATTTTTTTCTGGGAGCTTGAGTAGGAACTCAATGCCATTAAAAGATGCTAGTTTTAAAGAAAGCCCCAAAATAAAAATTAAAATTAAAACCAGAGCAACCCCTCCAGTACTTATTTTGGATTACATCTTTTGGGACAGGAGCATTATATTTTGTATATCTTTCTTGTGACACTCTCAGCCCCAAAGACACGTCCCCCACCACAGCTCTGCTGCACATTTCCATGTCTGTGCTGAGCTTCAGGTTACTGCAGTCCTCACCTTCACTCAAGAATTCATGGAATTACTTCATTTTCCACATCTCAGCCCAGGGTCAAATCCGTGGAAAAGCCCCCTACTCAAAAGTGCTGCATCCCTGACAGATTCATGCTGTAAATAGCCAAAAAAGGGAATAGCATGGAGAATGGGCTGCTTCCTTCAATGGACACATCAGATAAGGGCGAAAATCTTCTCTACCAGAAAGATCTTTCCTCACATTTGTGATAGGTCACGAAGGAGGAATCAAAGAAACACTGAGCACAGATGATGACATAAAGGCCTCCTAACAACAGCAGATGCGCTAATTTTTTCCTTAGCTGCAATTTTATGACTAAGCATAATTTATGAGTGATAGTGGAAAGGAAGTATAAAGCTGACAGCCTAATAGATGACTGTGGTCCAAAATGCTAAGAGATAAATGCACAGGGAGAGAAGAAAGTCTAGTCTGGGGAGGAATTGTTCCAGACCTCTGTGATCAGGGACTTGTTAATCAGGTTTTTTTTGCCAGCTGACCCAGTATCAGGTGTATGTACTACAGAAGCAACCACCATAACTTCATGTTTCTCTAGCCCCTTTTTCTAGATGGGTCATTATTTATGTAGCACCTGGCTGTGGGCTAGATGTCCCCTACAGGAATTTACAGTCTCATTGTATTCATGATGTTCAGTTACTGCAGTGAAAAGAGCCATTTATATCTAGAGACAGGCAAGCAGTAAGAGAAGCAAACAATGGGGGAGGCAATGCAAGAAAAAAGCAAAAAAATCAGGTTTTATGTACTGAGAAGTTTGGAATGACTTTCTCTAGGTACAAAGAACAGTTACTTCAGGGTGATGGTTTATCATGTTACACTTTATATCAGTACAAATCCTTCCTGTGCATATTCCCTATGTTCATGCTCATTCTTCACATTCATAAACATTGGATTCAGCCTGATCCAGGGGAGAGCAACTTCCACAGCAGCGTGGGACTGTGGTTATTTCCAGGCCCAATGTCAAAGGATGCCCACAACAAGAGACTGCAGGACACTTCACCTCCTGTCTAACTCCGGCAAACAAGGCAGTCCTGCAGGTGTGGGAGAGCAGATGGAATTGTGTGGCCAACACTGCAGCTGAGGAAATGCCATCAAGGGGTCAGGATGAGCTGACCACAGCAAAGGTGGTCACGGCTGACCACCCCATGCCACTGCCAGCTCTGCCTCCTGTCTTGGACACCCTGACTGAGCCCAGGCAGCCCACCAGTGAGAAAAGTGCACAGACCCCAGGGGAGACCCCAGCAGCAAACTCCCTTCTCCACAATCCTTCATGAATTATACAGGGGAAGAGGAAGAAGTGATACTGCAAATAGCACAGAGCGTTGCAATTCCCAGCCCCTGACCTCTTGTTTTATGTTTCATTACCCACAATATCAGTGCTTCCCAAAGACACCTGCAACAGGGCAAAAACTAAAGTGCTTTTTCTGTCTCCTGAAATGAGACAGAATTTTTAACCCAGAAGGTTTATTGATAGTATAAATGTGAGGGAAAGAGCTACTCCTAATTACATCCTCATAGACAAAGGGGGTTTGGGGCAAGCAGGAAAAAACACATGGAATTAGAAGGGCTAGAAAGAAGGCTTGAAAGGATCCTCATTTCTACAAAGAGAATCTTAATTGCAACAGGAAAAAAACTGAGAGAGAAAATCCTCTAGCAATAGGAGTAGCAGTGATTCACCACTTCTAGAATTAGATCTGGCAGTGTTATGCAAAAGCCCACCCATCCATTTACTCTTTTTCATTATCATCATCAGCTCATCCTGGTGAGGGGATAGTGATGTTTGCAAGGCAGATACACAGCAATGACTTCTGGTTAACCAATCAGGCTTAGCATCATTTACATTGCTACTCTCACAGAACGCCTCTACAAAGATATTTTATCATGCTGTATTATTTTGGGTACGTCTTGTATCTACCCTTTAAACCTTAGTCCTTTTATGCACTGGCTGCACAGTTAACCATGCAGGCCCCTGTGCAGCCAGTACTACATCATTAATGCACACATGTAGTTGTGAGTTACTAAGAGGCACAATATTCTCCCTGAACATGACCCCTAGCTATTTTGACAAAACCCACAAAGAAAAAAAACCCCCAAAAGATACTGCAGTTATCATGCAGGAAAAAAAAAAAAATGTTTTTCAACTAGAATGAGACTGTGTGACTTCAATCACAAGCCAAAATATTTTTTCCTGAACTGTGTTCTAACACCGCTCTTTACACAAACATTGATTGTGTACACAAGATAATAAATGTTGGGAGAAATTTTTTTAGAATTGTTCATCTAGAATGAAAGGTGGATGTTTCCTAATCAAAATAACTGTGCATAGAGAAACGAATGAAAGGAAAACAAACCCAGCCATTATCCACACTTGGCCTCATGAACAAAGTGTTAGGCTGAGCCAAGCACTGGTATCAATTTTCTTTGCTTAATGAAAAGGTTTTCCGAGATGTAGTCCTTTCTGCTTCACTGTGGATTGACAATGCATTCTGACCTAATGGAGGCTGATTACTGTTTCCATTATGCAAGGCTGACAGAAGCAATATTTCTTCAAACCACAACCTGTTGTTGAGCACAGAGTTATTGTTGTGTGACTCTGGGCTACAAAGGCCTTTTCATATCACGTGTTCCTCAGCTGCTTTGAAGCACCACACGTCCCCTCACATGATGATGGGAAGACCTGTGGGGCTGTCCTGCTGCCACTGCTGGGATAGCATTGCTCAGGATTAAAAACAGAACCATGTGGAAGTTTTGGTTCAACATGAAAACCACATGTGACCCACACTACAAAAGACAAAAAAAGCACTAAGTGCCACAATTGAGACATGAACTGGGTGGGAAGTCCTCAGCTCCTCCTGATCTCCCCAAGGCTTAACTGAGCACTACCAGAACTGGCACAAGAAACCACATCCTTCTTGCAGAACAGCAAAGTTCAAGCTGCATTACTGTGCACGTCTTGTCCCTGTCCAAGAGCTGTTTCTATTTGGAGGATTTGGGAATTTACCAAAGCAGGGGCAGAGCCTGGGCTGCTCAAGCCAGGCCTGTGCTCAGAGTCATTTACACAACCCTGCCACTCCCTCTTCTCAAAGCCACTTGTGCACCTGGCATTTTGCTTGCATTTGTTGATCACATTCATCAATGATCTTTTCACCCTTTACATTTCAAAGCCTCACAACTCAGGCCAATTCTGCCAGGCTCTGATGGCACACTGGATACTCATTTTCCTGGCTGCACCATGGGCTGCACATCCCGAGGGGAGCTTCACAGGTCCCTTCCCTCCACCACAAGTCAGCCTGGCCAGTGCAGGGTGCAGGGAAACTCACAGGACTGTGAGTACAAAGCCAACAGGCTGGTGGGCTGGCACCAGCTGTCACACAGCAATGTGTCTTGGGCACCAGGAAAAGGGGGAATTGAGGAAGTGAATCGCCAGTGTTAAAGTGACAAGCTTGTGGAAAGGCTTTGAAGAAAAATTAAAGGTGGAAAGCTTGGTACCATGGGCAGAAGAAAACTTCTTTAAGTGGAGAGCAAAGAATCCAGCATGTCCCAGGTCTGAGCTGGCACTCAGAGCTGCTCTGAGGCTGCTCAGTGTTTTGCATCCCTCTTTCAGCATCAGTGTGCTGGGCAGACACCTCAGGAGAGACCCTCCACAGTGCTTTGCTTTGCCCATGTGATCAGTGTCACTACAGCTTGTGGGAACCCTCAATGTCCTCTAAATTAGATGCATCCTTGCTAAACCAGCTGTGAGACACGCTTGTGCCTGCAGAGCCTCAGGGGGAAAAAAAAGTTTAAAAAAAAAAAAAAAACAACAAAAACTGCCACCAACATGAATAGGAGCCTTTTCCAAAGAATATTAAAGGAGAGCTAACATGGTTTTCACATGCTGGGTGGGGAGGCCTGAGTCAGCTTGAGGAAGTGGTTGTCTCTACACCACCTCAAACCACTCATCCTCAGAGTGGTTCTCTCAGAGAGGGCAAACTAATGCTAAAAAATATTCCTTAGTTCTTGGTGCATGCATTTGTTCCCTGTTTGGATTATATTCCCCCAGTTATCTTCTATCAGAAAAACATCTCAGCAAGTGGAAGAGCACAGCCAGTGCTGGAGGGCATTGCCTGGACCCTGTTCCTGTGTGCTGGTCAGGAGAACCCAACAGTCGCAGATCTCTGCAGCCTTTGCTGACCCTGAGAAGAACAAAACATCTGTGATTGCTTGGAGGATTTCTCTCTACATTTCTTCTGTGGCCTGGACTTCACCTGCCAAATGGTGTGTTGCTGGGCGCTGGGATTTTGTTAAGCTGCTCCCAGAGCAAAACCATTTGCTGCTTTTAAAATAACAACTACAAGAGTGGGTGGTGGGGAAAAAAATCCCCCAAAAATGAGCAAGTCTAACAGACAAACAAAAAAAAGAAAAATCACAAAAAACCCCACAACCCCCCGCCCCACAACCAAACAATAAAAGGCTCCCAACCAAACAAAAGAAAACACATTGCTGCATGTGATTATTCTACAGGAGCATAACTGCTGGCATGGTGCCACCAAAGACACAGCAGCTGAAGAGCCGGACCACATGAAAAGCCAGACACCAATCAATTGCCAGACAAGAGCCATTACTTGGGTGCCTGTGGCGTTATTTTTCTGGGGACCAAAGGGGACATAAGGCTCTATAGCTCCATGAACTACAAATTTTCACACCAGGTTGACATTGCAGGTAATCCCCCTCTGTTAATGAAAATAGACTGCTACCCTAAACTTGCCCAACACAAGAAGCTCCCACTGTTTTACAGCTCTGCACAGCAAACAGCCACACAGAGGACAGTACTTGGCTTCTCCACGTGTCACCTCCCCCGGATATGTGCAGCCAGGCACCGTGACTCTTGCCCAGCACACAGGGGCCCAGCTTTGCCTGCCAGTCCAGCCTGAGATGGAGGGATTTCCCTAAATACCCATCCCCGGATCACTTAATGGCACCCATGATCAGCAGAACAATGTCCTGTCTGTGGAGGTTTCCTGCTTAAACTACAGAAGGTAGAGAAGGAAACCAATGAAGTGACCTCTTTAAAATCGAGTAGAACCACGAGTAAAACCACAGCTCTCCCTAGCTCTGTGCCACAGATTTATTCTTGGAGCCACAGACCACAGCGTTAAGTTGCTTGACTTCAAAAGCCTGTGTGGATGAGTAAGAACAGTAACTCTTTTTAATTCCCTTTGCTATGTAAGATAATCCTGGTGTATCTCACACATCCTTGAAGCTTCCTGTCACTTGGCTGGCTTTCCTGCATGGGATACCTCTGATTATCTGCTTACCACCTTTCCTGGTGCTCAGGGCAGATAGTTTGGGTTGTGAATTATTCAGAGTGCTGTGCATGGTGAATACGAATTTTGTTTGCCATTCTTGAGCTACTGAGATCCTACATCCATGCAGTGTAGGAATCAGCTATGGACACATACGGATACCTATGCCTTGCCATCACTCTGCAAAACTGTTCACTCTCCTAAAACTGACTGAATGTGGCCCATGTAATGCTTCTGCCAAGGAGAAATATGCTCACAAAACAATTCTGTAAGACACTCAGCCACACTGGCATTTGCATATTTCTATGCTTCATTTAAAAGGGTCTGCTATGTGTTGTGGCTTATTTCCCAGGCAAGACTAAGTCATATTTTCCTAACTCTTCAATTTGTAGCAATTTCACTCTCCTTCAATTCCCTCCAGTTTGCAGTGAGCACTGCTACTGCAGTATGCTTCCATTTAGAGGAACAAATAAGTGGCACGGCCCCTTGGAAACTGTTACCACAGGTATTCAGGAAATAGCTGGCAAGAAGACTGCAGCAGTTCATAGCCCCCCTGGGGCAAGCACAAGATTGGCACAGTGCAAAGCCAAGCCAAGCCAAGCCAAGCCAAAAAAAAAAAAAAAAAATTCATAAGTGCAGATGAAAAGAAAATTCAGCATAATCCTTTTCCAAAGACGATCCTTCGTGGATCTTGGAGATGACAGACTGGGCTTTCTGCTGACATTAAAATGGCTGATAAGGCCTTGGCAAACGAGCAGCAGGGAATTAGCTGTGCCTGCAAGAGACCTCCAGCCGCATCTCACATAACCTGAGCAGGAAACTTCACTGCCTGGAAGCAGCACTACTGCACCCTCGGAAACAGAGCTGGGAAGCTCTGCGGGGCCAGGGGAGCTCTAACATTGGTGCATGGAAACCCAACCACTCTGCAGAAACATGCTGGTTGTGGCAACAAGGCACATCAGGGAGGTGTACAGTAGAAACACAGAGAGCAGCTTGTCTGCTAAGTGCCCACAAACCCCCTGCCAGGCTCACTGCCCACCAGTCTGGGTGTCCTACCTTCTAAAAATCCCACTTTCTTTCAACTCTTTGTAAATTAGGTTGTGGCTCCCAGGTACTGGGCACTGCAAAGTCTCTGGTTATGCAGAGGAGTTTCCTCAGCACTTCACAGCAGACAGGTTTTTGATCTTTTTTTTCCTACATCCTGGTTTCAAACAGGAGTTTCAGCCTCTAGACAGGTTTATACCTAACAATAACAGCCAGATCCTTGTTTGTTATAGATGATTATCTCCACAGGAAATAAGGATAAGACGTGATTGAAGGCTGTGTTTCAGTATGATCTGATGTCCCACTCAGGTTTGGTCAGGCCAGGACTTGGAGGTCTTGGGGTAGAAATTATGCATTCAAATTTCTGTCAAATATCTGTGCTTGACTTTTAACCAATAGACTTCTGTGAAAATCCAAGCACTCTTAGACCGCATGATCTTCCATCACATATTATTTTGAATATCTATTGCTTGTCATTTCCTCTCCTGGGTCTGTGTAGAAACAATTCTAAAGAAGCTACCCAAAATCAAGTTAGTACAAACCTATGCAAGCCTGTTAGTTTCTAAGTGGCCACACTGACTTAAATGGAAAGACTCCAACTGACTTCATGGGAAGCTGAATCAGGTCAGTAATGAAGGCTGTGAATTCAGGTTTGGTTCAGGCACACAGAAGTTCAAAGGCTTGTCTAGATCTGCTGAATAAATGAAATCACCAAGACTTTTGCATCTTGCGGGAGCAAACGCTACCACAAGACTCTTGAAAATGAGGATACTGCAAGACTAACCCTTCTCAGAGCACTGCTGCTGCACTGAGAATTGAAACAAGAAAGGCAAAAAAGGGAGCGTTTGGTGTGGAGGTGAAGACAATCTCAAAAAGAGGATTCCCCCCTCCCCCCCCCTTCCTGAATGATCATCTTTATTTTGCTTCCTTTATGGCATTGACTCTTTTCATCAGGAGAAGCAGTATGCTCCTCTCTGCTTTCTCCTGTGCTAGCCTTGCTCCAAATTACAGTCTTAACCACATATATTATTAGTTACTTGTCCATGGCAATCAGCTCCTGTCCTCAACAAAAGGCTTCTGCTCGCCTATTAACAATATTTCATCGCTGCATAGATAGATACAGAATGACAAAGGCACATGAAATAATGAACAATGCAATGAAAGCCCCTTGGATTTTCCTATTCTGCCCATAGTACAGGACAAGAATGAGGAGATGTTTCATGAAATTAGAAAGGCTGCAAAGGCTGATACAGATTAAAAGGAAGACTTTTCCTCTTTAAACATGGTTTATAGCCAGTCTGTGAAATTAACTGCTGCCTACTCAAGAGCAGGGGAAGAACAAGATCATATTTTCCGTGTCCTCTTTTTAATGTGGAATCTAGCGACATTCACATCATCAAAGCTCATTTTGAAATAAAGTAGCAAGGAAATATTTTAGTTAAAAGAAAGTATGAAACAGGGGGAATTGGTCTGCATAAGGCCCTTGTGGGAACTTTCGTTTTTCTGGCTGGATTAACAACGTATTTAAGAGGAGAAGGCTTAGAATAAGATGCTTGAAAAGACATCCCCCTGGAGGCAAGGATGACATGCAGAGCCAAAAAGCCAAAGACCTTCAGATGTCCAGGTAGACTCTGGAGCAGGAGTGGCAGCTGTGTCTATCCCACAGGGGGAAGGATGGCTGGGGCAAGTCAGAATTGCCTCGAAGTGAGGCACAGGATGAGGATCAGGAACAGCAGGGGACACTGAGCTGGCACTGCCTGGGCCAAGAGGGGCAGAGAGGGCAGAGTGTTGAGCCTCTGTCCTCCAGTAGCCAGGCAGCTCTGTCCAGTGGCAGCCCAAGCCCTGCCCTGCTCTTGGTGTTGCATTTTGCAAGACAAACTCCTCAGTGCCACCTTTATCACTGGGGAATCTGCACTGTGCTACACCGTGCCAAGCACCTCTAATAAAGAAAATTAAAGATGTTCTTTCTCTCAGTAAATGTATCAGTGAAGTTACACTTAGCTCCTCTTGTAAACTTGTGTCTGTGCCTATAAATCCCCAGTGCTAACTTTTGAATTACCTCCTTCTACTCCTGACAGCACTGCTGGGCACCACCTTCTTCCACCAGTGGCACAAGCAGCTGTCCTGCTGGTCTGTTTGGGCAGTGGGACAATACAAACACTGTGCTGGACTTCCCCAACAGCTCCTTTTTGTAAGTTGAAAATCTCATGGTGTATTTCTCAAAGATTCAAAAGCTCATTGCAGTGGCTTAATATCCACTGGCAAAATTAAAAGTGATAAGGGATGTTAATCTTCATGCTCCAGGGTATAAACTAATTACCATCTGGAGTCACAGGAGGAAGCTTTCCTCTATATACTGATACAGACTTATACTGTTGCCTGGGAAAATGATGAGTTTGGAAGAGGTTGTTCCTCTCTCTGATGCATTGACCTTTTGTCAAAGGCTGGATTCTCAGCTAGTGGATCAATGGCCTATTTTGGGATGACATTCCTGTGTTGATATATCACCTTCCATTCAAATTCATCCATTTGATTTAACATCCATTAGCAAGGTAATGCCCCAGAGCCTTGTATTCCTCAAATTGTTTGTTTACCCTTTTTTTCCTGGAGATTAGTGCAATCTTACATGCAAAGTGCAAGTGAACACATTCATGGCTCTGTAACCCTGGTCTGAGAGCCTCGTGTTCTCTCCGTGCCATTTGGAGGCAGCAGCAGTGGTGTCACTGGCACAGACCGAAGCCTTTTATCAATGAGCAGCGTGGCAGGTCTATTTGTTTGAGCCCTTGCTGACACCCACACTCTCTGTAATTCAGTCTGACAGATTGAGGCCATGTTCCAGATCTCACAAAAGAAGCAGAGGCGGGTATTGATTTTCCTGTTGTTGGTGGTGATTTGCTGCTTCATTCCTTTAACAAATGTAAAAAAAAAATTAAATATATATATATATATATATGTATATAAATGTAGTAAACAGGAAGGTCACAGCTGCAGGTTGGCAGAGCACACAGTGCAGTTCCCCCTGTTCCTCTTCTCTGTCTCTCTGATTCAACGGGCATGTTCCACAGACCTTGAACAACAACACTGGATAAATACGAAAAAAATGGCTGTGGTGCTGCTTACAACCCAGAGTGACTCAGGAGAAGCACCTTTCACACTGTGGCTGTCAATAATGCTCCTGAATCCCCAGTCAGAGTAACATCCGCATCTGCAGTTTTTTCCTGCACTAACTCTGGCATGGAAGGAACCTTCAGGTTCATGTGGAAACCAGGACCCTCAGCACACCATGCTCACGCTTAACCCTGACTCACCTCAGGTATCATTTGTGAGCCCATCCCCAGTGCAGACCCTGCATGGATGTGCTGAATGCTGCTGTCCACATCCCCTTGCTGCTCCAGGACAACTCTGATCAGGTGCCTGCCCACCCTGGGCACCTGCTGAATTTGTTTGGCAAGTTGCTCATCCTGTAGCACCTTAGACCTGATGGACAAAGATGCTGAGGTATCAATCTCCCATCAAAACCAACAGAACTCAAACCCCTCAATCCTTTCCCTAATCCACTCTATTGGTTCCTGTGCTTCTGGGAGCTTTCTAATCTCCAAGTGTACTAAAGTAAACAAAAGATAAATCTTTATGGGTCTGTTGCTTCTATTATACATCATCCTGAAATGTTCAGGATTTCCCTTTTTACAGCTAATTCCGGACAGAAGCTGTGCAGATTCAGGCTTGAACTCCCATACAAAGTGTGCTTCCAGGTGTGGAAATCAGCCATTTGTAGTAATTCTCAGTAATTTATTATCAGTGTCTTCAGATTTCTCATAGAAGATGCTAAACGTTGCTTTGTGTTTAGCGCTGTGTTAAAAAACCCAAACAAATAAAACAACAGACAGTTTTAGTTGCCCAAGTTTAGGAGTTTTTTTTCTTGGGGAAGTGGGATGACGTGGAAAGGCTGGACTGCACCCACATATCCTCAGTGGAGCAATGGATACCAAACACTGAACACTTTAATGGTATCTTGATGCCTCTAACATAATTACAAAATATATCAGACTTTTTTTTAGCAGCCTTTCAGACTTTAGGAGAGAGCGGTAATATCTTGGTGCTGTGAGCAGAGCCATTTTCACCGTCACAGGGCTTTGACAACCAGCTTCCTACGCAGTTTGTCATGCTGAATGTCACTAATACCATCTGAATACTGATACTGCTCATGACTTTTTGTTATGTTGCATGTAAAGATTTTATGTATGTAACTTAGAGAAGGCATTGATAAATGGACATAAATCTTTGGAGAGGCTACTGAAAAAACTCATTTAACATCACACTGATGTCTGTGCTGTGTTAGGCTTCAAAAATATTTTCTACCCTTTTTATGAGCTCAGTGAGATTGCAGTGATTGTTCTTAAAGATGACTGAAAAACACAGTAAACTCCTGGGAACACTGACATAAATCTGGAGTAACTTTGTTGCTTCTGATGGAGCTACCTGTGCATTACTGGGAGTGTTATTCAGCCCGGGGATTGTGTCATACCTGCACTTACCTGTAAGAAGAAATACAGCTACTTAGCTTATTGCACGTGTTTGCTCTTTCTCTTTGAAATCCTTGGCTTGCTTGCCAAAACAAGTATTTTCCCTCTTCCATGGGAGGTGTTGTGCAATGCCTTCTTCTGGCACTGGCTCACAAGTGGCGTTTTTGCTGTCCCAGAGGATGAGAAAGGCAGCGGCAAAGGGGAAACCTGCTCCTTCATGGGTCACTGCTCAGACAGAGGGAAGCTGGACCACCAAAATCGGCAGAAATCCTCTCTTGCTCCTGTCATTGCTGGCTCACACCTTTTCCAAAGCAGCCTTGCCCCCATCACCTGGCTCCCTGGAGAGCAGGTCCCTCAATGGCCATCCTGCAGCACTGGGCTCAGGGCAGCCCCAGACTGGGCAAACATCTGCTCCAGCCAGCAGACACTGAGCTGCCGGGGGGTTTGCTTTCACCACTTACAGCCAGGCCTCTTCCACTGCCTTTTTAGAGTTTTGCATTATTATTTTTTTACATTTAAAAACAAGTGTGGTGCTTTCAAGGAGGTTTATCTATGCTCCCAGGCAGGACAGACTCCTCTTTGAAAGGCACGAGGTTTACCAGCCACAGAGCCACTGCATTTCTGTTTTGGGCACCCTGGCCTAAAGGTGAAAACAGTGGTGAGGGCACAGCACTTTGCACCTAAGGATGCTGGGGCATCAATTAATGCAGCTTATTAACACCCCTGCAACCCCAGGAAAGGGAAGGTGTGACTTTTGCTTCCATTAACGCTGTGCCAAGAGGTCCCTGCAGAGGCTGAAGGGAGCAGGATCACACCGGGGTGAAGGAACAAGCAGAGTCCCAGCACCAACGTGCTCAGCAAATATCAAAGCAGAGAGAGATGGGAGCAAAAATGAAGGTGAAGTGATTGACCCAAGGCCAAAGCAAGGCTGTTTGCCAGAGCTGGAAACACAGCTCTGCTGAGTTCACCCTTGGAGCTCTGCTGATACCACGAGCCACTCTGCCAGAAGTGAAAGAAATGCCTAATTTGACAGTATTTTATTGTGTCCAACAATAATTGTGAACTAATCATGGCAAATTTCTTGGTCTTATATGGGGTATTACTTCTTCACAATACTCACATTATCTAGCAGGAATGCCTTACAAACGCTATTCATGATACACCTCAGGAGCATGATAAATAAAACATGAATGGAACAAGCACCCAGGAGCGTTAATGGAGAAGGCTGTGGGACTTCAGCTACCCTAAGAACTTTTCCATTTTTCTCACAGAAATTGTTTCCACAGATATTTTGATTTAAATTGGGCTGAAAGGGAGGAAGGAAGAAAGTTTAATCAGAGGGCTGTCAACAAGTTACTCAAGAGTGGTGGGCAGCATCATTACTTGCAGTTTCATAGAGTATATGTCTTTTCCACAGATAAATTGTTCCAGGGATATCTGGAGAAGGGGGGAGGGAGAATAAAAAAAGAACACTAACAAGTACAATACTCAATTTTTTACTTTGTTTTGGGAAAAAAAAAGTTGCTAGGAATTTTTCCTTTGTTGTCTTTTTTTTTTTTTTTTTTTTTTTTTTTTTTTTTTTTTTTTTTTTTAGAAGGAGAAAAACTTAAACTGGTACAAAATAGGATCCAATGTAGCATTCATACCTAATTATCACACAATTTCCCCCATTGTTGGGAGCTTATTAGAAAAATGTTAGAAAAGTTGTGCTAACTGAAAGGAGGAAAACCATGGAAACACCTTCTGCTGTAATAGATACAATCGCTGATACAATAGACACAATCACCTATGCATTAGGCAGTTGGAGAGCTGTCAGCTTTGCCTTTTGACTTCTCTATCCAAGATTTTTTCTTTCAGCAAGAAGATCCGGCCATGGATGAAAAAAAATTTATATATATATATATATATATATATATATATATATATATATATATATATATATATATATATATATATATATATATTGTTTATCTTGATGCAGTGCAAATTTTTCAACCTAAAGAGAGTTTTCTCCCCCAGATTTAACTCTTGTGTAGAGACAGGAAGAGGTGCAGGACGTCAGAGAGAGGTGACACACAGCCAGCCAGGTCTTTTTGCATGCCATTGCTTCCTCCCTGCCCACACTGACCTGACAACAGCATCATTTACAGCAGGAGACGAGCCAAGTGCAGGAGTGATGGCAGGGGCTTGGCAGCTTGGTAAGAGGGATTTTAGGGTGAGTTTTGGTAAACAGATGATCTTCAGCAGCGTTCCTGTACTCACGATTGTGTTGCTGACAAGGCCAGAGGTTGCCTCCAGGAGCCTGGAGGAGTTTGGGAGCAGAGGGAGGCAGAACGATTAATGCCTGAAACAGCCGTGTACTTCACTGTACTATGACATAATGATGACTGCACGGGTTCTTCTAATCCAAAAAATTAGGTTTGTTTGATCTTTTAAATAAAACACTAATTCAAGGTCAATAGTAAATACCTGCAATATCTCAAGTGGCAGAAGAGATGGAGAAAGCCGACCCAGAATACAAAAAGCACTGTAACCAGAAGCAAATTAAGAAGTGCTTATAAATTGATAGTGTTAAAGTCTAGGGAACAGTAAATGAGGAACACTCCAGTCAGTTATAGAAAGACTTAGATCATTTAGAAGCTAATAGCAAAGACAGTTCAAAGCTGACAAACACAGAATAACGAGGACTTTTAAATATCTAATACTCTCTGTGAATCTTAAAATGCACAGATTAAAAAGGTAGGAAGCTCCAAAGAGACAATCTAAGGGTTGTTTTGGGGTTTTTTTTCTGTTCTGGAAATGAAGAACAAAATGCAAGGTTTTTCTTGAGAACAAGTACATTAAGTAAGTGCCCTTACACTGGGGAGAAGTTCAGCCAAAACAGTTAAATTGTTTAGTAGGTAGCATAAAATCTAAGGAGAGCAGCAAGAATAATTTAGAACAAAATTACTTGAAATCAAGAGAAGTAGGCATCCTGGTTAGTTATGTATTCTTTAAAAGTGTAATAAACATCTGAATTCCTTTGCAGATATGGCCTTCAAGAAATTAGAAGTCACATTTCATATAGAAGTCAACACACTAGGGAGTTCTTTTGCTTAAATTATCCTCTACACTGAGACTAAGGCTTCTGAGTTCCTTTAGTGCTTTGGAAAACACCACTTCGTGCCCAAACACAATCCCCAAACCCAGTCCATAAAAATCACAGCCTCCAGTTCATTCTGCCAGACCACGCTTCAAATCTAAACACACTCCATGAGAATGGTCTGAGAGTAACTTTCAAAGTCTAAAAGATCCTATCGCTCATAACAGAACCAAGCAGATCAACCATTACTTGTCAGATGTTTAATTCTAATGTTTTTCTTGTTTCCTAAAATTGTGTTTCTTCCCAAATGGGACAGCTGACACGTAGCTCCCAGCAGATCCCGGCTCTTATGTGGCTTTTCCAAAAACATAAATCCAGCATCTCTTTCTCCACAGTGGAGCTATTCCACATAAGTAAAATGTGCCGTTTTCACAGGGTCTTCTACACAGTGAAATCGTACTCTGGAGCTGACTCACACCTCTCCAAGCTGAGCAGCCTGCTCCTCCATCACAGAGAGGGATTCAGTAGCATCTCTGAACAGCTCCAGAGCTTCATTAAAGCACTAAACTGGTCCCAGACTCACAACCCTCCCTGGCCTTTAAGCTGCAGAAAACACAGCAGCTCAACACAACCAAAATAGTTGGTTACCATATATTAAATAACATTGATGAAAACTTTACTGAGCTCCTACAGCACGGCGTATAAACTTGGCCAACAAACATCATTAAGCTTTGCTTATTAATCTTGTAGCATTTGGCAAATATACTTTTCAATAAGTGCCTCATAAATGAAATAATTTAATTTTAAGCCTTCCTTTGAGATAAGCAGTTCTAAGGGTGAGCATGTATTTTATTATAAGATATGGAAAAAAAAGACCCAATCAAACAGATTAAGTGACTAAAAGACCTCGGAAGCTTTAAACAAAGAGGAGGAAACAAACAAACAAACAAAAGACTCAAGCAGACCTACTTGAATATGCTGGAAAATGGTGCTGAAAATTGCCTGGATATGGAGTTTTCAGTCTTTTTTTTTTTGGCTAGACAGTGTCAGGATGTCATCTGTAGGTATTTAGTGGCCAGTATGTCTGTGTTGCTATGTCACACATACGTGAGATGTCTCTCAATATCAATACAACCAATCAACCAATCAATAAGATAAAGGGCAATTTTTGGAGGATTTCACACTCTCTTAGATATAGTCTTGCAGGTACTGAAAGGACAATGATAAAAAACTGTGCTGAAGTTGTGAAGGGAACTATTTCCCATCAGCTGGTCAGCTTGTTTACATTATGTAGATGAGAAAACCTGAACTGGAAGAAAGATAATTAAGTAAAGCATCTTGTATTCAGGACAAATTGGTGAAAAAATAGACGCAGTAATAGATGTAAAGAATGGCTGACCAAGCTGTAGCATGGTAGATTAAGAACAATAGGAAATTAACGAGTAATTATTAGAAGCACAAAATGTAATTCCTGTAAAGTTTCAAAATTCACCAAAGGAATGAAATAAGGCACAGAGTAACATGTCCTTCCAATTCACAAGTGAGTCATTGGAGAACAGATTTAAAAAGTTAAGGCTAAATATTGAAACTGAGGGAAAGAATAAGTAGATTTTTATAGTTGTGTTCAAGAAGGGAGAGTTAAACTAAAAATACAAGATTAAATAGGCCAAGTATGTAACTGCTGCTGTAACATCACATTTAGAAACCTGGCTGAATTAAATAGCTACAAAATAACAGAGATCCTGTGTTGCAGGTCTGTTGTATCAGGTTCTCAGTTGCTACACACTGGCCCTGACTCCGCTCATTAAACTCTAATGAGGCATCTCCTCTCACCTCACACAGGACACGGACAGCACAGAGCATCCTAAATGCTTTGTCCATCTTTTTGCCATTGAAATGCAGCCCCTGCCCAGAAATTACGATGATGCAATGCAAGAATCATATGCTAGGATGGAGGAGAATGCCAGGCAGGAAATCAACATCTTTTCCATAAGGAAAACTCATTCAAGAATAAAATCCTCTTTTTTTTTTTTTTTTCTTTTTTTTTTTTTTTTTTCTTTTACTGGGGGAATCTAATTTTTTTTCCTCCAGCAGTAAACAGAAGATGTTTTGAACTTTTCCAGCATTTAGGTATTAGCCAAAATCTTTTTAACCAGTTTTGATATGAGCTGATGACCCAGACTGCCACAGTCAGACCCCTAACCCAGGATGTGCACCTTACCTCATGAAAAATATTATTTGTTAAGAAACATCCACACAAAGGATTTTCATTTGCTATATCTTGTCCTGGTAACCCACCCCTGGCAGTCTTACAATATTTCAACTGATGAGCCTCAGAGAGCTGAAGGAGTGGCTTTTGAATACCCCTGCACTGGTGTCGGTCTGTGTGAAATCAATAGGCAGCATTCATTTAGCTGGAGGTTGAACCCACGCCAATTCTGACTGAACTGGTAGGTCAAATAAACACAGATATTTCAAGATTAAGGATTGGGAAAATTAATTGACCTTTCAAATGCTTCTCTACAATTATATCTTTAGTTCTGGGACCAAATCAGGGGAGCTGGTGCTCTACAGTGACTAAATCATGTTGCTGGCAGGTGAAGTTACTGCCCATAGCTTTAATTTAAAGAATGATGCCATCAGTGACTGAGCACAGACATAAATAGGCACTGTGGTTCCCTCACAGTCATTCACATTTTCCAGCCAGTGCAATGGCTTTTAGAGGAGAGAAAGGCTGGTGTCATGTCCTGCATTGGACAGGTAAGTAAATAAATGACTGTCATTGACAAAGCTCTGTGTGCTGCTGCATTTTCATTTGGCATTAGTATATGTATATAGTCCTTGCCCAGGAGGGTTGGCCACCTAAATAACAAGGAATGGGGATGAGAAAGCAAAAATATCTGGCCCCTCACCCTTGGTCAAACATTACCCATGGAAGCCACACCTTCTGGTCTCGGATGGGCACCTCCCTCTCATCACAGAGAAGAAAAAGATGAGCTCTCTCTTCAGAGAGAAATCAGCCCCAATTACAGTAACTCAAAATTCCTCAGTGAAGAGGCTCTTTCTGAAGCTGGGCCAAGCACGAAGGACAAAAGAAAACCAGTGTACACAGTAACTGTTTCACAACATTGCTTCAACTTTCTCCAAAGGATCCAATTTTTATGCTATTTATCTGTGCAAGAAGGAAAATACAGCTCACCCGAGCAGATTATAGCGTTGCTGCAGG
Organism: Chamaea fasciata; assembly: GCF_029207755.1. Taxonomy (NCBI): domain Eukaryota; kingdom Metazoa; phylum Chordata; class Aves; order Passeriformes; family Sylviidae; genus Chamaea; species Chamaea fasciata. The sequence goes on along the minus strand of NW_027094096.1, from coordinate 20,227,886 downwards.
ATTAAGACTTTAAGCAAGTCTTGTCATCTTTTATTAGGCATAACCTAAGAAGACACTGGTAAGGCATAAACTGCATCATTGCTAGGTAACATGAGATTTTCCAATTATTATTATTCCAGTCACCATCGTGCTAGAACATGTAGAGATTTAAAAGGCAAATACCATAATTATACCCACAGGAGAAGCTTGTGTAGGGGTGTCCTTGCTGGGTTTGCAGGTACGTACTCTTGGCAGGTCTGGTTTCTATATAAAATGGTTCTTTTAAAGAAAGTGCAGCAATAAATCGGATGTTCAGACTTCCATTACCATTTCCTTCTTGTAAATATGCAAACCAATACATTAAGGATGGGTGGTCTTATCCCACCTCATTTATTTTACAAATCCTAACAAGGCTACAGTTTAATAGTAATTTTACTGAGATTCAAGGTCTGGGTGGTGAAGGCAGAAACTCACTTTTCCTACTAATAACCAAGTGTCACTATTGCAATTCAGTGGCTCTATTTGAATGAAATTCAGGTTAAGAAGCTGTGGGAAATCAATGAAACTGTGTTTCAATGAATTCCTGAAATTTTGGATAGGGCTGCATTTGTGCAGAGTTTAGCCCAATGCTGCCAAAGGCACGGGTTTTGTCCTAGATACAAAGGCAGGTAAATAATTTCTCCTCATTTTCTATGACCAACAATTCTGCCCAAAGCCTGATCCCAGCACTTGGACACTTCTAAAAAAGAGAAGTATATCTCTTCCAGTCTGTTGTAACACCAGTCAAACAAGTAGTTCTGACCATACCTACTGCTGCCCTTGCTTTTCCCTGCAGTTTGTAGATAGTTTCAGTCAATATTGCGCATTTCCCCCCACTTTAATCCATCTCTCTGTTGACCTCTGAGTGACCCCAAATTGGAAAGGAACTGGAACCATTTAACGTTTCAAACAGCAGAAGTACCCAGACCAACTTCTACTGAAGAATCAAGTGGAAAAGTTTAAAACACTCCAGCACTTAACACCTGGGAATATTAAAAGATCCTAACCATAGAAATTCTGTTCCTGGTCTGTGAATTTTAGATATATGACATGCTAATGAGAACCCTAAAAATAAATTAACTTGAATTTTAAAGACTTTTGTATCCCTTAAGGCCAGCTCACCACCCCCAGTACAGTTTGTTATCTGAGCAGTTAACAAACAGCAGGAGCTGCACAGCCTGGAATGGTCATGGAAGAGTCTGGAGCTGTTCTGCCACAACAGGAGGGGAATCAGGGATAATTACGGGCTGAATGAGTTGCATAATACAGTGTGCATCCTCAGCAGTACATTGTGTCCTGATTACCAGCACAGAAGCTAGAGCTGCACTGATATTGTGATTTTAAATTCAGCTGTCTCTCTCTCTCTCTCTTTTTTTTTTTTTTTCTTCCCTAAGAGACTGAATGCAAGAGGCAGGAACAACCAATTCCAGAGATGGAACAGAACAAAAATTGGTCAGGGGCTCAGAAAGAATTGCATTGTCTTCTGGCTGGCAGTCTGACAGCCACAGATTTCTCTGTAGCTCTGTGTCTAATAAATAGGTGGAAAGGCCTTTGAACAGGCTGGATGCCTCTCCTAAGCTCTTCATTAAAAGCTTTAAATTTCAGGACACCACTCTCCTCTAGTTTCCAAGGGGTCAGGAAACCTATTTTCAGTGACTGCTGCCCACGGGATAAATAATGCCCTGTCCTGGCAAAGAGAGAAAGGACGAAGAGAAAGAAACAGCTGCTCAGTCTGATGCTCAGAGGCTGCAAGGGGTTGGGTTTTAAAATGAATGTAACCTGCCATGTGCTAAAATGTCCAAATGGGCTTAGGGTTCAGTTCCAGATCTTCAAAAGGAGTGTTTTCAATCATGTCTTCACAGGGGTTTGAAGCTTCCTATTAGCCTACTCCCAAAGTGATTTTTCTATTCTCACCTTCTGGAGACGCTTGTCCCTTGCTGAACATCCTCTCCTCTGCAACTATCCCCACCATCTGGACAGTTTGTCACAGCCATTTTCATTTGGTTTTCATGTATTTTCTCACTGTACTACATTGAAAATGGATTAAACTAATTTACCTCCTTTTTATATTAACAAATAATTCTTAGTGAAGTCATGCCTTCGTTCAAAGACAATTTTCCTTTTCATATCTTGCTGTATGTAAGATGCCCAAAGAGCCTCTTCCAGATTTCATTATTTAATCACTTCTGATGGGAAAATCAAAGGCATACAGGACTGATAAAGCTGAATTTTCCTCAGAAGCAAACATCAAAATGTCCCGCCATTGCCTTGGCACAGACATGCAGGTATATCAGTGTATTCAGATCCAGGTGTGTGCATATATATAGATACGCACACACTGGTGTTCACCTTGCATTTATGCTCTCTAGGGTAATTCTCCTGAATGTATGTATTGTGTATGGTATTCAGGTTCATGTATACAGTACAGAATTTTAATTTTCATTCTGAATTAATTAAGAATTAATGACTACTTAGAGTGCTAGTCATGTCTTAAAATGCCATTTTTCTCAAAGGAAGACAGTGGCAGAATAAGTCAACTCTGAATACTACAATTAGATGCAGCTTCATGAAAAGCATGAAGAGTTCAGCACATTAAAGGATATTATTTTACTGAGCATGTTATATGCAGCGAATGAACCTTTTGTATGTCTGCAAACCATTTAAAATTAATTTATTTTTCATTCTGTCTTACATATTGTATTAGAACTTCAGCTAACCAAGTACCCTTCATTTCTTCAGTCATTAAAATGAATATATTACCATACTCTGAAGTAGGGCTGGACCTAGAGCAAAAACAGTTCCATCATTGCATAGCAGAAATGTTCTGAAGGGATGCAGAACCCTGTGGTCATCATTCCTCCCATGTACTACCAAGTGTTACACCATTCCCCCCTCTCCATGGGAGGGTAATCAGCAACAAGGAGGCAGTAAGGAATTTTAAAAGAAGCCTGGTTCAGCAACATTTCTGCTGTACAGGACTCCCTGTGGGTGTGTTTCTTGGGCTGGCAGTTGGAGAGTGTGAAAAGAAACTTTCAGCTACAAGAGATATTTGCACCTGGGAAGGAGCCCCTGAGGCAATCCATCTTCCTTGGCTGGAGCTGAGGAGAGAACAAACTGAGATCTGAGAACCACCACGTTATTCCCAGTGCATTCTCCACTGAGGATTATTAAGCACTGACAGTATGCTAGTCACCCAGGGTTAAACGCATCCCACGGAGAGGAATTACACGGGCCCATATGCCACGTTGCCAGAGCCAAGCAAATATTTTTCAGGCAAATATTTTATTCACAAAAAAGGAACTTACTTCTCAACTGAAATGATTTGCAAATGCAGATTAAATTCACTGAATTGCCTCAGTGGTTTAAGTAAAAGAAGGGAAAACAAGCTTCTAAAAAAAAAAAAGTGCATATTTTATTTGGGTAGTTTGAAACAACAAGTCTCATCTTTCTGTTTTGTATCAATGTTATTTCTTTTGCATTTGGCATAAGATATTCCAAGATGTCTGTAAGCAGAAGTCTTCCCTCCCTGCATTTTGGGTCAAAGCTTAATTTCAAACAAAATTATTTTCCAAGGTTTGTGGGTAAAGAAGCCGTCTTTGTTGGAAAAGGCAGATGCTGTTATAGTTAGAATACCCCAATGTTTTGGGACCTGATCATAATTTAGGTAAGTGTAAAAAAATATTTGTTCAAGTGAAAACTGCAAGGCTAGGCCAATTTTTACGAACTGTGAAACCAAGGTGCTAAAACATGAGTTGTGTGTCTTGGGCAGACAAGAACATGAGGAAAGAAGCAGAAAATGAAAGAACATCCACTGAGATCCTGCAAGAAACAATATCATTGCTTTTCAAAAAGCTTCAAAAATTCCCAAGCCAGCCAGGCAATTCCCATCTTAAAAATTAGGAACATTCTTACCCATATTGAGGCTTAAATTTGCTAAGGCTAGGGATGGGATTTGGCCTAATTTAATCTAAGACAATGGGAATACAGAAACTGTGCACAGAAAACAAGGGTAGCAAGAGACAACCATAATAACAGAGTTCAAAACCCTCCAGGAGATGAACAGATGATGCCAGTCATCAGTGAAACAAAAGAAAAAAAGGAGATGAAATTCAAGGGGAAGAAGAATTTTTACAGCTCCAGCTAAATAAAATCTCTAACTCTCCTACAGCGTGTTAATGTTTATTGAGCAACAGAAATACAAAGAAAAATGAGAAAGCAAGGTTACAGCCACCCACAGCTGTCCTCGGGTTATGCTTGTAGGGATAAAAGATGAAGTGGTTTAATACTTTCTAATAAGATTGAGTCATACCACCTCCTCTCATCTGTGGCCTTGGGATCAGTACAATGGGAACGTCCTCACCCCAAGGATACCTGCACTGTCACAGCTTTCCATTGTGAGAGCAGAACACTTGGGAGGGAAATCAAATATTTCTGCATCACACAGGCAATGTGTCTGCATTTACAAAAAGGGTTGTGTGAGGAGCCTGGGAGAGCACAGGACCAAGTGAGCCAAAGGAGAAGAGCCCTCCCCTCCTCACAAACACATCCACACCCAGGGCTGGGGCCCTGGTTGTAGGCACAGTCTGGAAAAGAGGCTTGGACACCAGTGGGCATGCAGCTACAAGCAGGAGACAAAGGAGAATCTGACAAAAAAGCAGAATTCATGAGAGTCACCTCCTTTACCAAGTGGATCTCCAAAACTCACTAACACCTATTTTACCACACCTCCTCATCCATGTCAGTCCTGGGGCTTGAACTCAGCATGAAAGGTACATGCAGATCCCATTTCAATGCATACTCAGAAAGAACGCCAAAGATATCATTGTTTTCATTCCCTCCTGCTATGCGTGGGGACATAAATGTTGTCCTTCTCAGATACACCACCATCCCTCAAGAACCCCCGCTTATTAAGTGAAAAAGGGAGAAATCGTTTGCTGGAAGAGCAGGTAGTCAGTGCTTTCCTTAGATACCCTCACTTGGAAAAATCTCACAGCCTTTTCCCTCTCACCTCTCTGGAGGCTGAGCTCTGACAATAGCACTGCTTGTTTCCTTGTACACTTAACTAGAATATGGGACATCACACAGGACTTGCATGATTCATGAGGAATACAACACACATCTTCACTTTTATGAGCAGCAGTATAGTGTTGTCATTTTACACATGCAAAACTGAGATGTGAGGGGAATAAAAGGGAAAAAAAAAACCAATTCCCTTTGTTCCTTGCATTTTTAGGATAATTAATTTCCACACACATGAAATTATGACAAGGCCTTAGGAATGGAGCCTGTTGGTGCCTGGTGGCAGAAGGCTCAGCAGCTGAATGGCCTCCAATCCATCAGTGAGGTTGTCCCTGCAGCAGGAAGGGCAGGCTCAGCACCAGAACCGTGAGCTACCAGCCTCCATGGGGCTTGTGTGCACACAGGAGCACGTTCTCTGGCACATTCTGTGTTTGGACACTGGGAAAGCATCTCCAGAAGGTCCCCCACGGCCTTCACTCAGCATGAAGGATGGGTGAGAAGGATGAATGAGGGATTCGGTGTTCCCAAAGCGGGCAGACCCTCCTTCCATGGGGAAGACAGGTCAAGCTGTGGTGTCTTTGCATTCTGCCACTTTATTACTCGTGCAAGGCTGTCAGAAAATGTTATCAGCTACCAAGGCAGCAAACCCAAATCCCTCCCTTACCCTTAGGTGATAGCATTGGAGTGAATGGCTCCTAAATCTCTGCTGTTCGGAATCTGGAGTGTAACTTCTACTTTCAGCCCAAATGATTAAAGTCTGGAGTGATTAAAAAGAGTAGAAGCCATAAGCAGCTACAGTCAGCCTCTCCCATGGTGGAAAACCAGTAAATATTGAAAGATGCATGTTCCAGTTTAGGTCCTAAAACAAAGAACAATACAGGGTCTGTCATTTAAAAGGGTCTACGTTTGCCACTAGCAGACACCTTATTCAAATTCTCACTCCTCAGCCCTACTCACTGATAAGTGGCATTGACAGCTCCTCTGAAAATGTGTCCAGAAAAAAAGAGCTAGAAGCAGCAATATAAGCATGAAGATTTATTACCAGACTTTGACATGAACTGGACTTGTCATTTTTGTCCATGACAGAGAGGATAATCCTCTGAGAATGGTAGAAGGAAACACAGATCTGAAGTAGGGAAGGATGTTTTGTAACATATTTGCTTTTCCTTTCTCTACTTTTTCATTCCTTTCCTCCATGATGATATCCACCCAAAGACCAGTTCCACAGCTCTCCAGACCCACAAACCCTGGCATCAGAACTCCTTTGTTTTCAGCACAGAGAGAGTTGGTTGAAGTGTGTGAACTGAATGAACGTACGTAGGATTTTTTACAGCACATGAAGAAACATCTTAGCAATATCAGCAACTATCTGATGAAACTTCACTAAAAGCATCAGTATTCATCAGCATAAAATAAATTTTTAAAAGGGAGAAGAGAAAGAAATGAGAGTGTATCTGCATTCAATTCAGCTGGTTTCAGAAACATGGTTATCAATGGATCAACATAAGCTTCAAGTGAAAAAATCTCACTAAATATGTCCAGAAATAGGTATAGTCCCTCTAGATTCATTTAACCTGGAATGCAATACAATTCTTATTGGGACAGATGGCCAGGTGATGTCAGTTTTGGATTACTGTCTTTCCTGAAATAGAATCTTATCTATATATGCAAGTGTGTTTTCCCTCCACTTGGCCACCCACCCCACTTCACAACAGGTTTAACAGGATTAATGGTTGAAACTCCTCTTGGAAGCATATTACTCTGTGAAAACCTTGGCCTTCGTATTTTCAGAACGTAAATTTCAGGCATAAGGCGGGACACAAAAGCATGAGACCTCTAAGGTACTGAAACAACTGAGTCCAACTTCACTGAGGGCTTTCAATTTGCAAGGCCTACAAGCCAGCCCTCTGTTTTGTATTTTTCTGCCCAGTCTTGATTTCCTGTGCACTGCCTTCATGTTTTCCATCAGGGCAAATAAAATGCATCCCCAGATTTAAGTTTTGACAGAACAACTCATCCAAAAAACCCAAGGTCCATGTTAATAACTCCTCATATGTTTTAAGTGCAGTGGAAACAATTGTAGCAAAACATTCTCCAGCCAAGGTGGTGATTCAAACATGAGCCGGGGCAAGGCTAACCCAAAACAGATGACAGGAAATAGCGATATGCAAATAACAATAATGGGAACAGTGCTTTATGCTGTCTGCATTGAGAGAAATGTAAGCAGCCAGTCCATCATATTTTCGGAATTTTCCAAGTTTCAACCTAACGTTTTACTACCAAAGAACATTTGCCATCTGTGATGTGAAAATTGTAATCAACTAATGTCCCATTACAAACTGTGGTTTTGAATACGGCGTTTTTAATAATTTTAGCTGATCAATATATAGATTAACACGACAATCCTTTCTTGCTAAATATATTTATATTGATATCAACAGTACGGGACTTTGGGTTTCTAACCTTTATGATTCAGAAAGCTCTATATTGCTTAATTGTCTAATTCTTTAAAACAACAAGCATGTAGGAAAGTTGTCATTAATTTGGAAAGGAATCTGGAATCCAATTCTTTCAGACAATTAATTCCTCAAAATAACTCCCACAGCTTCAAATATTTAAGAACTTCAGTGCTATTTCATTCCCTGAGCGAGCTCATTTGAAGTCTTTCTTTTAAAGCAATGTATATTGGCATTGACTGCTCTGAAATTAGTTTAAGTTAGATCAGAAATAGACCTATTGCCTATAAAAGTCTTATCTACTATAGATCAGTGGTTAGCTCATGGTTACTGGAAAGTATTTCTCCCTCCCTCTTTAATCCTGCTCTAATTGGTTTTTTTCCTCCTTCTTTAGAAAACAAACACAACACAGAAAAGTAAAAACAAGAGACAATTAAAATTCCCCACCCCTATAATTCTGCATCACTGCAGATTTCAGATACTGTTACCCAATTCCCTCAGGCCTTAGATCCAGGACTAAGACAATTCTTCTAACACAGGTCAAAGATCTATAAAACAATGTTGCTGGAAGGGGCTGTAGCAATGGACTGTTCAAAGTCTTCATTTTCCAATGAAAAGGCATTAAGAGCCAGATTTAGGACTTTTTCCGAATTTAACATAGATGAGAATCCGGCCCAGAATGAACAACAAATCATTTCTTAATTTCCTTTCAAATAAGAATTGCAACATCTCATGGGTTAATCTGTTTAAATGTGATTCATTCTACTTTTGCTAAAAAGCGATTTTCCATCGTCTTACTCCACATATTTCCAGTTCTGTGTGTGTCTCAGAGATGCTGAAAAATACAAAGACTTTTTCTTTCCTTAGATTCCTGGAGCTGAAGATCTCCTTGGCTCAGAGCACCCAGCCCTGGATTACCTGTTACCAGCATGTGGCTGGAATTCAAGTTTCATCTCTCTGCCCTGAGCAGTGATGATGTGGATACGTGCATTACTCTAAGTGTCTTCTTAGTTGTCTTGGTGATTGTTTTTTCAGATACACAATACCTGGAAATATGCTGGGTTTTCCTGATAATACATTAAAATAAATTTGCCTGTAAAAGTAGTGCTGAAGTTTCCATTCCAAGCTGATAGCAATCACATAATCTAGGCCAAAGTTTACATCTGGTGTAGACCAGCCGAGTGCTATTTAAATCTAAAAATATATGACAACTTGTATCAGTTCAGAATCAGACCAGCTGTTTCTAATGGGGTTTCATTTAAAGCAATTAGAAAATGTAAAGTTGGAAATCCTATCATCTCGTTAGTTTTCCAAGGGCTATTATCTAGTCTGTATCACTTCTAGAGGAGTGGAGATCTTCTCCAATTACTCATTCCTAATTCATATGCCAGACTCTCCAAGCCTTTCCCTCCACGACTTCCCAGGACACAAAGAGAAGCTGCTGCATCACCTAGTGGCTAAAGCAAAGCCTTCAGAGGAGCAAGGACACTCCTGAGAAAGGTTTTCTTCCCCCAGTGCTTCTGTGTCTCACTTTAATAATGCACAGAATTAAGTAGAATTAAGTGCATGCAATATGAAGCTTCTCTTTTTTTTTTTTTTTCCCGGGGGGGGGGGCATTTTTTATTTAGAGTACTGATATTAATGAATACCTAAATATATGAAAATAGCTCCTCTGTGGGAACTACATTCCCTTATAAGGTAGAAAGCAGAAGTTGCCACAGAGAAGAGGACTCAGGCAGGTCCTCCTCAGTTAAAAGCTTCACCTCCTGACCCCAGGTGTGGCTTAAGCCACCAGAGCAGAAGACAAATGTTTCTCCTCTCAAGACCAACCCAAGTGCTCCTTGTGTCTCACAGGCTATTCACCCAGCCCATAAAACCTGGGTGATTTCACTGCACATGAATTACCCTCAGATCTCTCTGAGTGAGAGCCCCTACAGAAAGGGGGTTCAGAATTATTTTGGATGCAGTTGAAGGATAGACTTTTTCCACTATCACAGTGAATTTGAACAGATTGTTATAGCACAGGTAGAAGGAGAACTTGCCATACCATAACTCTGAGTGCAACTATTAAAAAAGAAGCTGAATTCCATATTATTATTACTAGAGAAGTTGAATTCCATATTATTATTATTATTATTATTATTATTATTATTATTATTATTATTATTATTATTATTATTAGATATGACTGAGAGTTTTTTCCCCAAAGTGATTTGCAATGAGGGAAAAAAGTCAATTAAGAAAAAAAAAAAAATTAGATTTTCCCAGACTGAAATTTGCCTTGGGAAGCACTTGCTGGTCTCTTCTCTCTGTTTAGTAGTTTGTGGAAGCTGTTAAAGGGAGTGTAGCATGCAATAGACCCCATTGCAGAATCTTCTAATCCTCCACTTGGATAGAGGCAAGAGACACCTGAACTACATTTTCCACAACATGTTCCCATAACCTTGCACTGGGTCTAAACAAAAGGTTAAGTATTTCTATACTACAGTGCTCTTCAGTACTCCCTGTTCATAAATTTTTTCAGTATTTATTTCAGTTCAAGACAGAAACATGGCAGAACATCAGAATTTTCTATGGGTAATGATTCCCAGTGTTGGCATAGCTCAAATAATATTTATATTTTACAGGACAGGTTTTCTTGCAGAATATTTTATGTTTCAGTACTCTCAGGATGACAGGACAAGCATTAGAAATTTGCAGACAATTATGCTCTTTTGATATCTTAATTTTGATAGCAACCCAGAGAATTGTTACTAAATACAAAGTGAGGAACACTCTACCCACATAAAAAGATACGAGTTACCCAATACAGGTGGTTGGCTTGGTTTCTTGTCACTATTTTTCTCCCTCTAAGTGACGGGGAAAAGCAAAGAAAATTTCTAGGAACAGTGTATCCTAGAGGAAAATTAAATCCTTCCATAGACAGGGCACAGCATAAAATCTTTAGAGTTCCAAGAACTCTGCAAAGGAAAGTTTTATATCCACACATGCAGGTTGTTAATACTTGTGGTATTTTCAAGCCTGACACCTGGAGCTTCATGACACATGTCAGACTTCCACAGCATCCCAGGAAAGCTGCCTGCACAGTGAAGTCTTTGTCAGACACTTCCTCTGATTCATGTTCTCTACGACATGTGCTTATATCACTGTTACTCTGGTTAATAACCTGACCCTGGAAACTGGAAATACACCACAAATCACCACCATGGAGGAGCTTACGTCTCAACTTCCCGACTGGATTCAAAGTTCAAATGATAAACTCATCAGTGGGTGTACTGCTTTCTGTTACTAGTGGAGAGCCATTAATCTTCCAAAAAGAACTGCAATGACTTACTCTGGATGATAACTTTGTGATGGGGAAAGCAAGAAAAATCTTATGGCAATCACTGCTGACCCCTGCCATTAAAATGCCATTTAGCAACTCCTCAAACCAGGGCCTCAAACCCAGTGGGCAGCTCGCCAACAAGATCAAAGTCAGTGGGCGTTCTGCTCCCGTGAGTTAAGTATTAATAAGTGCCCAAATAAGGCACTTATCCAGAATGCAAATATTTCTTCCTTAATTCAGCATGTGGAATTCCCATTGATGTAAATGAAAGTACCATGTGTGCAGACAATGCGAACGATATCTACAGCGTGGATCAAGGGAAGGAATTTTGCCTGCAGTGTTACGAAATCTTAATCATTCATCCAGCTCGAGAACCCCAGGCTGCAGAAAAAAAAAAAAAAAGAAAAAAAAAAAAGAAAAAAAAAAGTTGCACATATTCTGTGTGAGAATCACACCATCCACCATCTCAAAACCTTCTGAACTGGAATAGGGCTGTTTTTCAATTGCCAAGCTGAAGAAGCAAAGAAACTTGATGGGTTTTGCACGGTGACAGAGAATGAAGTTTATCAAATAAAATAAGTTATTCCTTACTCGTGAATAAAAGTGTCAGGATATTTTTAAATGACCTTAGCTTAGTTCTATACCACAGAAATGCAGTGTTTCTCATGCTAATGTGCAGGCACGCTGACTTGAGCAGCACATTTATAACTCTTTGAACAAGAACACCGTACCCGCCTCTGTGTCAGTCCTAGAGGACACAAATACATAATTTTAGTACACTTCCCTGACATGGAAATCAGAAAACTTGCTCCCCTGTGGCCGAGTTTCAGAATTAGGCTTTATTTACAAGTAAATCAAAGCTCGGATGGACTGAAAGACACATCATTCATAGACAATGATTTTGCTTGCAGACCTAATGGATCTGGACAAATGACAAACCGACTGAAATACATCTGTAACTAAATGGCTGAGATGTGAATCATTATCATTCATGGAGGTCAGACTACCCAGGCTTCAGCAGTGTTCTTCTGACTGTTAATATTCTTGAAAATGTTTGCAAATGCCCCAAGTTGCATGTTGCTTTCTAGTTGTCATTCACCATTTGCTACTCCCTGTCAAAATGTTTCAGTCATTAAACCAGAGAGCAGAAAATATACCACATGCCCAATCACACACAGTGAATAATAAGAGTAGACAATTTGTGAACAAACCCAGAATCAGAATAGAATTCATGAGAACAATTTAGCAGACATCTGAATAACAGATCTCTTTCCAGACAACAGCAATGATTTGCAGGTTGCTTCTTAATTAAAAAGGGAACAGTTAAATCCATCAAGCTTTGTGTTTTGAAAAGTGCTATTATTGTAATCCTAATATTTCATCTATATTTCTGCTTTCAAAGTGGCTTTCAGGAGACTAATTCAATTTACCTTTTCTGTTTTGACAAAAATAACATTTATTAGGACTTCAAGTTGAAAATGCTTATTGAGAAAATACGACAAAACACATTACAGGGGAATACTGACTAACTCAGAACTAAGATCTCTAAGTCCAGGAAATGCAAAGAAAAAGGTTAAATATTATAAGAAATACAAGTATGTAAAGATAAGGAAGAGTTTGATGGGTTCAGCTTTAATTCTGACCATCATAGTTTTTAAAACATATCCTGAGAACTGTCTGAAAAACTCAGTGTCCAATATGCACTGTGCAAAGAGGCTTGGAAGCTTGATCTCTCTCAGAGCCTCTTCTCTTACTGAACCAGCACGCAACCATTTTGCAGCCAAGGTAGATGTGACAGTCCAGTTCTGAATTCTCCTGAAGTCACATAACAGAGCTAAAAAAGAGCTATTTTTGTGAGCATTTCTAACACCAGGTCTGACTGTTTGCAGAAAGCCCACCCAAAAATAAAGTAAAAGCCTCTGAAGCACTGGTAAGTGGGATTGCTTTTGGTGTTCTCAGCCACACGGCTCCTACACAAATGGAGTAAACCCCCGCGATGCCTGGGGTCTGCTCATTGCTCAGTTTTCCCATTTGATAAAGATTGGTATTCTCATGGCTTCTCTTTGGACGAACATCAGCACGTCCCATGGCAAAACACAGCATTAGACCTTGATAGTGTGCAGGCTACGAGATAAATCTGCATTGCCCACATCTGTTCTCAGCACAGACCACCCCTCCCCTGACGCAGGAGTTTTACAGATGATCAGACTCCACTTTCTGTGTTCGTGGTGCTCATTCTAGACAGAATTTGTTTCTACACAGAAGATGAGCACAAGGCTATTTAAGCCACAATTAAGCCCTCAGAAATAGTCTTTAAGTGATGCATAGGCTGCTGTCAGCTCCCTAAATTTCACCCTATGTAATTTCTGCCATCACCCACTCACATTATGTTATTGTCTATGGCTTCAGAAAATTACTACTAGTGCATGCATAACTTCCATTCAACAAAGAGCCTCAATGATTGTTTTCTTAAACGCCCTCTGAGCTTCCCATATTGGCTCTTGTGCTTTTACAAATACATTTCCCCAGTATGAAATTTCTCTCCCATCTTGTATGGGAAGAAGTATGATTCAGAGTTCACCCTGGAACAACTCATCGGGGAAAAAGAATTGGCTATGCATCATTTCCATTCCTAACACTATACTGACCTCTAGAGTAAGAAGTACTGCACACCTGACAAATCGGTTGGGTAGCTCGGAGGGAAGAAAATAATATGAGGTCTCTCAGAAGCTGTCTGCCCTCAGGACAGGTCCCAGGAGCAAGGCACTGGGACAGCACGGGCCCTCGAGGCTGAAACGGATCTGGTTCAGCTGACAATATGGATTATGGTTCTGCCCATGCCTTATTCTTCACGAGCAGGACCGGGATTCTCACAACACACCATGCAGAATTTTACGTCTTGATTCACGTCCTGAGGATTAGAAAACTTCAGGCTCATACAGACTGGCAATGGTTCACACAGCTCCAGCTCTTTACTCTCATTTTCACTTTTCAAACAATAGTATTTTAAGATCTGAACAGGCTCTGAGCTATATCTCCTCTAGGAAAAGCAATAAAAATATGTTCACAGTTTCCTCTAATGAGATCAATTTCCTTCGCCTTCTCTTTTCCTTTTTCTAAGCACTCAGCTGAAATATTGGTTACAATACTTTTCAAGTATGAGTGAGCTCTCTTCAGGAAAACTTTTCAAGACTTCAAAAGCATATTCCAAAAAGACTCAGCTTGAAAGTTGGCTTTACTTGTCTTCACCTGGATTTCTTCAGGAAACCCCTATGGATCTTGCTGGTAAAGCACTGAAATGTCAGCAGAAAACAGCTGCTTTATACCACAGTGACTGGACTGCCTCTTAGGTATAGTCAAGGAATAGAAATGCCTAAGAACACATTACTAAGCTTGAGAGAATCCATTAACAGACACATGGCTCCCATTCAGGCTCTGGACAGCCCACAGGAGCAATATGGACAACGCCTGCCAGTTTCAAGAACTGCCAGCAAAATTAGCTGGCTGAGTTACACTGTCAGCCAAATGCCTCCAAATTTCATTTTGCATCCTGAGTACAAAGTTCTCTGGACTTTTGAAGCTGTCTCGCAATCAGCTAGAGATATTTTAGTCTGATGGATTTGAGCAGTGGTCACCTTCAACAATTTACAGCAGCTTCTCATATCCAGCAACAATTTTTTTTCTTTTTCTTTTTTTTTTTTTTTTTCAGTTTATGTCAGCTATTTCTGTTCTCTTTTTCCCTCAGGTGAAGTCAGACCAATCTGTTATAAACAGGTATAGTCACAGGCAAGACCTCTGAACTTCTGCTGACTGGAAGGCAGAAAGGCACTGTCTTTGATCTTCTCCATTACTACAGCAAAGCTGAGAGTAAATTTAAAAACAGCACTAGTAAAAGTTTTTCTATTTAAAAAAAAAAAAAAGATTCTCTAAGAATTATGTTGATACTTATAAAGCCCTCCCAAGATGTATGTGGCACTACAAAAAGCTTTTCTATGATTTTTAAAAATAGCAACTTCCAAAGAGATGTTAAATGAAAAGAAAGCCTCATGCTTAAGATTTCAAAAGGTACACAACTTGTGCTGATTTTCTGCATTAATTCCCTTCAGGATCAAAAGCAGCGTGTACTTTTCCACAAAACCCTGAAAAGCTCAATTGTCAGTAAATACAGGTCAGCATTAAAGTATTTCAAGCAGCCAGGAGCTAAGCATGAGCAGCAAGTGCAATGGCAGGGCCCCAGCCAACTTGGTGTTAAGGCACAGGGAGCAGAGTTAGGCAATAAAGGGTAAAACATGTTTCTGCAATAAGGTTGTGGGGTTTTTGGCTTTTTTTGTTGTTGTTGTTGTTTTGGTTTTTTTGGTTTTTTTGTTTTTTCCAGACTACACCGAGCCCTGGATGGAAGCACCTGGCAGCTTCCAGCAGAAGGGGCTCAGTAGCTCCTGCTGAGACCATCCTGCTCTGTGGGAACAGGCAAACACAGCATCCCCAGAGCACAGGCTACAGTCACTCATCCCCCTGCAGCACAGCTGGCACCTCTGCTGTTCCCAGGGGCAGAAGAATAAGGCAACAAGGGGAATCAGACCCCTCAGGGACAATCCCCCTGACTAACACATCCTTGCACCCACCATATGCCCCTGAGGACCCTTTCAGAGCTGTAAAACATCCCCTTGAAGGTCTTATTGGGCAGTTACAGGTAACCCCGTCCTTGTGCTGCAGGGAGAAACTCTGTGGACAGACAATGCAAAACACTCTCTCACCCACTACAATGGGGCTGCAGGTGCTTTGGGGTAATCTGAAAGGCTTTGCAGCGAAGTTAACATCATCCCTACAGCTGATGGACCTTAAACTGCATTTTGTTTTCTGAAGGGTCCCATATCTGAAGCAATACACAGAGCTCTTCTCTGAGTCCATTTTTGGTCTTGCTCCCTGTGTGAGCCTCCCACTAGCCCCAGGGTGTCTCTGTACCTGGGTGCTGACATTTCCCACTCCCAAGCCTTAGCACACCTTTAGGCTGGTGAACAAGCATGGGCAATTGGCTGATCATGGCAGGAGTGGAGCATGGAGTCACCCTCAGCATGTGGATTCAAAGGAGACAAGCAGTACTGAGGGCTGGAGGTGTGTCACTGCGCCACTTTGGAGTTAAACACACACACACACAAGGGTGTGATGCAAATTACACCTTCAGAGAAGGTTCACAGCAGGGTCAGTGTGGGGACCTGGGTTGCACAGGCTGCTGAAAATTGCCGTAATGAGGTATCAGTGATGGAACAGCTGCAACCTGACCTAGGAGGAAGCCACCCAAGCCTGCATTTTATTTATGTCTTACATGCTACCTCCTGAAATAAAAATCAATATGTGTCAGACTAGTGATGTTTAAATGGATAATTCCCTTTCTAGCAAACTGATGCTTCCCCTTGCCTGCATGATAGACAGATAAACAGAACACAAAATAGGAAAAGACCTTGGAGAGAAGATGAGATGTGCTCCAGAGACTTGAGGTTACAGGAGGAGGAGGAGGAGGCAGAAAACCAAACTCACAAGCACACTGGTCAAGGTCAAAAACCAACGTGCATTGTCAAGGTGTGCTGCTTTGTTTTTTAATCCCAGAATTAAGAGAAACAGAAGACCCGACCCGTTGTGTGCATCCTCCAGGGCAGCACTGGGAGGGGGACAAGTCAATATTAACCAGAAGTCAACAATCCAGAAGACAATGAGAAAAACAGAAGGGAGAGTGAGAGGACAAGGCATGTCAAGAGGGGGAGACCAGATCTTCCAGTTTCATCAGGAACTGGAGGAAACACTCTGCATGGGGCAAGCACACAGGTCAAGGGTGAGCCTTCATTCCTGCTGTCATGTGAGATGCAGTTATCTGTTTCAAGAGCACCTTGGCTGACCAGCAGACAAGAGGAAGCCTAAAGGCTGTTTAGTAATTGACACTATGCTGGGCTTTCTTCGTTTCCCTTCTAACCACCATGCTGTTTCTGTCTTTTTTTTGTTTTACATCTCTAAATGTGTTTCAGTCTACTGCTGACCCAGAAATGAAAAGAATTAACCCTGCTGCTATTATTCATTATTGACTCTCTCATAGAGTAAATGCTTGGCTTTTGAGTGAGGAGCAGAGGGCAGTGGCTGAAGCCCTATGGGCCAAGCTGGGGGAAGCTGCCAGAAAGTTTTTATAAATATAGATAGAAAATATAAATATAGATGACGCTGCATTGGATGTTGTGTTTTGCATTTGCTTGTAAGACCCTCAGAGTGTGCTGGGTTTGTATCTATGCTCTGCCATGCTGCTCTTTATTGAATAACTTGCATGTTAAAAAGCAGTTGTGCTCCTCTCTCTGCAGGGGCACACACTTGGCTGCCACCTTATATGATTAGATCAGGTTATGAATGTACAAAAAATTATATCAAGTGACAGCACTGGGGACATAGGAGTGGGGCAGGACAAAGCCATTTTGTGAACAGGAATATCCCAACTTGTACTGGACGAGGGCACTATTTGATTGATTTTAATTTTGGTAAAATTAGGCCAATATTTCTACTGGGGACAGAGAACCACTGGCCAGTGTATTTATGTGATGCCACACTCTCAATCCCCCCTGAAAATACAGAGGATATGATGCTATGGTGGGGACTACTGGTGCCACAAACCCGCCAAGTGCAAGCAGGAGATCCCTTTGCCCCTGCAAGGGCAAGCATCCACATCTCAGAGAAGTTAAAACATGCTTGACATCCAGGGCAGTCACAAACTTGTTGTTTTGGCTACACAGCAGTTCCTCTTCAGGAATGGGTAACAGTCATTTTACATTGTCACTTCTCAATCAGATTAAATCAGTTTGCACAGACCGCCAGAAGACAAAGTCAAATTCGCTTCCAGAAACTCCCTGTGCTGCCAGCTTCTTTCCGTACCAAAACAAGCATCAACTTCCTTCTGTACCAAAACAAGCATCTGTCTGGCCAAGATTTCCCTTTGTAGTATTAGCTTTAACCTAGACCACTTTCTTGGCCTCCTTCTCTGAGGGAGAAGCAAGAAGGGACCCTGTAGTATGAGGGACAAGAACGGGCAGGCAGCAGCACCAGCTTCCAGAAACAGTGACAGCTTTTCATTACTTTATATGATTGCACAATTATGCCACAAGTTACATGATACCATTCTTGGATGAATAGCTAGAACTTCCTAAAAAAGGATTACAAGGGATAAATAATTAATGAAATAACAGATAATACATGACAGGCAGTTAATACCTTTTCTGGGAACAAACGTCAAATAATTCAATTCCTCCAAAAGACAGTAATTCGTAAAACATGTATGTGAGCAAGAGAAGTCTGGTGGGAACATCTGAGATGAATCAGTAATGATCATGAGTGTGGCCAAGATGCACAGTCACCGAGGACTGAGATAATGTCATTTGGACCTGAGCAATGCTTTTGTGGCATTCAAGCAGTTCTCTGGAGGCTTTATGAAGTTCCAAAGCTTTGTAGTGTCAGGCTCCTTTCTGACATTTGTAAGCCAAGTATCTTGAAAAGTTCGGAGGGAGTAGGGGGAGGCAAAGAAAGGAAGCAGTGAAGAGGGGAAAACATAAAATGTCATGGAAGGGCCACTTCTTTCCAGAAGAATCTGTTGGGTGAAAAATGCCAATTTTGTCATTGTATCCTGAGGTCTTGCTGCCAGAGGTGTAAGCTCTGAATCCAAGAGTAATCCTCCTTAAAACCACACAGAGGATAGTGTGTGCTTATAGTGACAGCCATGGGAAGAAATTTCCAGGAATACTTTGAAACATTACTGTTTACTCCTCACTGTGTGAACAGAGAGCCTGTGAACTAAACTTCCACAGAGACATGCTTTGAAACAGATTTGAAACTTGTGCTTTTTGTCCTCACCTAACTTCTACTAGAAACTGAGCTTTATTTGTAAGAGAAACTAGTTTGGGCCAGATTTGAGGCCCACCAGATGAAAATTAATAAAGTGTCTCTCTTTCACTACATCAGCTCAGGGTTCAGCCTTGAGGGCAGATTTTCAAAAGGTTCCAGGGAAAATTTCAAGTGTTCACTATCCCTGGCTGTTATCAGAAATGCTCAGCCACCTGACATGGGGATACCTGGCACCCAGGCTCAGGCTGTCCCTGAAGGCTGAGTTAGAATCTGGTCACTTATTTGGGTGCTTATATGGAAATGATCTTCTCTGCAAATCTTGCCTGGGGCAAGCAGTGCTCTGTACAGCCTCAGAGAACAGGATTTGCCAGCTTCCAGGTTTGCCTGGGATCCAAAGGCATTGCTCATGCAAAATTCAAAGAAATGAAAAATAAACAGAAGGTGAAATTAAAAAAAGACACAACAGTACCCTAACTATATAAAAACCTGACTCAAACTGTTAACAGCCCCACCATAGTTACGGATTGTCAAACAGCATCAAGTCAGTATATAGGGAGGATTGTTTGTGGTGTAAATATAAAAGGGTATCCCAGACAACTGCAGCATTCCCCATGGCAACATCCTGTGAACTCTTCAGAAAATGTAAATAAAAACATAAAGTCATGTCATTGTGCACAAAAATCCTGCAGAGTGGATGCCCTACAGATACGAACTCTGTAATAATCTGTCCTCCTGGAAGCCTAGATGATTTTCTTCCCACAGTTTTTTGTGTGTGTGTCTGAAAGGAGTTTCCTTCATTTAACGGCTCACATTCTGTTCTGGAGCTGGTTAGTGCAAAGGAGACAAGTCTAATTTTACTAATCCATGCTGTGAAGAGAGTCAAACAGCGTTTCCTACACTCGCTGCCAGTATGAAACAAAATCACACTTCTATCAGGTTCTTAATACTATCTCGCAAGATAAACTTCTGTTGCCAATAATATCTGACACTTCTATGTATGAACGCACCAAAAATACCTCAGAACAAACTGATCTCTGGTGTAACTGTATTGAATTTACTGGAATTAAACTAGAACTAGGCTGGCATGTTAGGGGGTCAAAGCAATAAGTCGGAGAGCCTCGTTTCCCTTCAGGCTCACCTGACAGTCAAGGTTAATTGTGCCAACTTCCCTACACCAAAGGCTTGAATCAGGATTATACAACACTGAGAGGGAGCTGCTTTCCTTCCTTCCCTTCCCTCTGCAGAAATCTGGGCAAGGAAGAAGAGCTCAAGTCAGTGTAGTTCACTGATTCCTCATTCTAGGCTGGGGTATCTGAGTGGGGTGCGTTTCCTTTTCCTGCCTTGATAATTAATATACAAGCTCCTCCTGCCTCCAATGGAGAAAATGAGACAGAAAACTGTCAGAATTGCTCTGAAGTTAGGAGGAATGTTTTGCAAAATAAAGTTTCATCTTCTGACTACTGACCAAAGATATTTAAAAAAAATTAAATTCTCCCAGGCTTCATCTCCATGTCCTGGAACCTCTCTTGCCTGGCAGTAACAGCTCTTCATGTGCCAATAAGAACAGAAAGACCACATCAATCTTCTGACATGTGCATCTGGCTGAAGTACCAGTAGTTATTGGGGGAATACACCTGCTTTGCAATTTATGGCATCACCTCACAAGGGTTCATGCAGCATTTCATCCTAAATGGCCTGGCCAAAATAGACAAACCAAGGAACTGCTTCCTTTCTGGCAGGCTGTTTTACAGTACAATGTGAGTTCAACAGATTGGAAATTATAATAGCCTATAAGCCTGTTCAAGGCTGCTCTGACACACAAACAAAGGTTCTATTTTATACACCTCCTAAGCGCCAGGACAGCAAATTACAGAACGTTCCTGCAGCTCCTGCAGACAGCACCGTGACTTCAAGAAAATGTATTTACAGCACCTAAGGGAGAGGGAAAGGCCCAGGGGGACGGAGCCTGTGTTTTGGGACTCATAATGCAGCAAAGGTGTAAAACACGTCCAGCAGACCCAGCCAGAGATGCCAAGGGGTTTGGGCACCTGACAAGAAGCAATAAGCAGCTGGGCCTGTCCTCCACTGACCACAGTGTGAAACTGCCTCTTTGGAGGAATCCCAACCTAAGTAGTGGTTTGTGTGATTTTGTCCAAGAACAAAGACACCAGACCTGCACATTACAGATAAATATATGTTAAAAAGATAAGTGAACTAAGTTTTTTTCCTGCGTCGTTTCCCATGAAAATATTAACAAAATGACATCAACATAAGAACACCCCAAGGTAGTACAGGAATGGGTCATACACACACCTGAAAGAAGAGAAAGGCACAGAGGAGGCTGTTTATGCCTGGCTGTTTCAGTCTGTCTGCACCGATAACCTTCAGTGACAGTGGGTGCTCAGACAGGCACATTTGAGGCAATATTTGCTCATTTATTTTTATATTTATTTGGTAATAAACTGCAAGAATGTGACCATTATCAATGAATAATACTTCCATAAAATGGCTCTCTGCTAAAGCAATGACTCTGGAAGCAGATATTGTACTGTGTATAATAATTAGAAAATATCTATTGTTGAAATAACCTTTCTAAAAAGAGCATTGCTGGCCCAGGTGTCCTCTGTGGATGTTAAAGGAAATCCCTCATCATTGTCACTCCAAAGAAATAAGTGCAGTGAGAGAATTAATGTTTGGATAAGTGCCCATGTCTCGGACATACCATATGGTAGCCATGTCTTCTCGATGCTTTAGTTGTATTAAAATGTTTATGGCATTTGCATGAGCCACATGGAACCTCTCAGTGCCATTTTCAGTCCCACAAAAGGACAATTTGGAAGGTATCCAACATAAACTGCAATGGCAGTTTGAGACTGCCATTCCCCAGTGGCCAAGGCTGCAGAAACTTGGGGCAGAATTGGATTAACCTGTCCTAGCCCCATTAGCCCTTGGCTGCCCTCCATGCCCACCTCTCACACGTGTGCGTTGCACAGATATTTCATTCCACAGATGGAGGTTTTACAGGGAAAGCACCTCCTTGGAGCAAACAGGCAGAACCAGAGGGAACAAGGCTTAAAGCCAGCAGGTTCACGAGAAATTATACCCCAAAACTAAATGCCAGAGATGGAAGATGCACTGGGACAAAGCAAAAGGAAGTTGAAAGCAGAGCCACAAACCCTTAAACATTTAGAACAGCAATAATGAGAGAGAGAAAAGCACACAGGCAGTGTCAGATTAGAGATGAGGTCAGAAAAAATCAGCCTTATGATAATAAGAAGATAGGAGACAGATAGCACAGGGGGAAAAGAAAAAGAAAAAAAAAACACAGGAAGAAAATACACGGAAAAATCCATCACAGAAGATCTGACTGGCTTTCGGTGTGCTGCAGACCTCAGTTCCCAGGATGGGGTGCCAAGAGGAGGCACATGCAATGGAAGTGCCTCTGGCTAGGAATGCCAGGAGGCTGACAGAAGAGCCCAGCAGAGAAATTAACTCCTGGCAACGGGGCTAAGGACAAGAACATTTCCGTGTGAATAAAGGACAGCCAGGAGGTCACGCTGAGCATAGAGGCCCAAGGCAGAAAACACATGGATTTCTCAAGGCATTAATAGGTCTTTTGTTTCCTTTCCAAACTCTTACACTGGGAGCAATCACATACCCTGTTGCATCGATGCTGAAAACCTAGAGGAATTGGGCAATAACACACTGTTACCTCCTAGAGATTTGGTCAGGTCTGCCCAGGTTTTTGTATGCTAATAGCAAGAAAAGAATCTTAAATTCTATCCTGTTTCTCTGGGAAGGCAAATATCAAGTTTGTTTGTTTGTTCTCATATTGTAGCCGATGTTTCCTCTCATGTTTTCCCATGGTTTCCTCATTCACATCACAGACAGCTTGAGTTACAGGATTCAGTTTCCTCCCTATTAAAATGCAGCCCTTGTAGGGTGGAAATTGCAAGGAGAGACCTTGTACAGCAATGCTGATCAAAAGTTTGCAAAACAAGGTGTAAAATTTCCCTGGGCAGGCCTCCTCCAAGGTGGTGCTGCATAAAAGAGGTGAGTATAAGCCATCAGGAAACTGGGTTTGGTTTGCACCAGAGCAGCACACACAAACTCACTACCAGAGCTCACTCTGGGGGCTGGCATTGCTGTAATTTGGGATGACACACACCCCCCAGTACTGCTTCCCTCCCACTCTTACACTGCCAGTGTCTCCTTCCCCTGTCACCAAATAAAAACAAAATGCCACAAACAGATGAAAGTACAGCAGATATTCCCAGGATTACCCAAGGAGAGAGCAGTCCTCTGCAGGCTGTGCTGAGAAGAAGTGCATCCCACATATTACCCATGGGAAAAGCTGACATATTAGACCTCAGGCTAAACTAGATATGATGGATAGATTGATGATGATGATGATGGGTAGATAAAAGATAGATAGATAGATAGATAGATAGATAGATAGATAGATTGATCTAGATAAACAGACAGAGCTGGGAGGGAATCAGCAAGGATCCTAGTTAAGTTATCTGCTTTTGGGTGTAAAATCACAGGGCGAATTTGTATCACCAAAGGCAATTTTAGTGAAATACTCACTGGGTTTGGAAATATGCCTTCCCCTTCCCAATGTAACCCAACACTGTGTGGGTTTAAGAGTGTTTTTTTATCCAAAGGAGGTGAGACTACACTTTGTGACCACTGAACATTGCTCACAACCTCCCAGGAAATCTGGCTGCCTGAGGAATCATCCAATATCTTAGAATAGCCTCTGGGCCAGGGTCACTTCTTTAATCTCAGCTGTTCTAAATATTATTTCCATGAGACACATCATTCCTTTTATGCACCTAATCCCTGGAAGTGTTTGCTTGGCTGCTTTGGTGATCTTACATGGAACAAACTGCATTTTCAAAAATCTGGTTCTGGGTCCTGTTTTTAAACAGAAATGCTCAGGAAATGTAGCGGAAACATGTTATTTATCAACCATAATTTCTGTACGTAATGTTAATGTGTAATTTTTATATTTATTTATGGTCCCTTTCCAGGTTGTGTAAAGGTGGCCTATCCACCAAAGCCCAGACTGATTTTTGTTTTAATTGGTGGTTTTGATGACACATCATGTCCTCAAGCCCATTTCATTATAGGATTTTTAGGTAGGTCACATTTAAACTCCCAAGGACAGATGGCCTAGAAAGCCTCCAGAGAATTGTTGTGACAGCAAATTCTCCTGTTAGGATTTTGCAGGGTCTTGCAAATCTGAACTTGACTCTCCTCACTATCTATTTACATTCATTTTAGCAGGTTGAAGATTTCCTTATTATTACATTTGTATTTTTTTCTGTAGGATGCTTAAGACTAATCAAATATCCCTTCAATTCTTAGAACTAAACAGATTGGGTCACCTTGAAAATTATCCCTGCAGGTGAGGTCTTCCAAGGCATTCAGTGTTTTCGTGTCTCTTCCCTCCCACATTTTCAACATGCATTTGGATCTACTGCCAGGAAGACTTGGCACCAAAGGCACTGAGATAGGGCTTGCAGGGGGATACACCCCTATCCTGTACAGAATGCCTATCTGGAATTAGGGCATTACATCAACCCTTTCCACTATCCACACTCATGTTTTTAATACTGCTGTCTCTGCTAGAATCCAGCGCTGACAAACCATAAAACAGGAATGGAGAAACAGAGCAGGATCACTTGTTAACATGCAGAAATCATTAATAAGGATACAGATCAAATAAAATTTAGTGAAAGGGGAAAGTAAATTAAAACAGACACCAACAGATGTTTATGAACAATGGACAGAAAAGAGACTGTAAAGATTTGCTGTGTCTCACACAACATCACCAAGAGATGCACCAGTGAAATTAAATGGCAACAACCAGAGGAAGGGATGATAGGGAATCTTCTTTTCCCAGAACACATAATTAATTTGTGATGCATCTGTTATGAATTACTATGAGGTCAAATTAGCAGGACTCAAAAACATTCAGCTGTTTCTATCAATAAGAATATCCAGATACTTTTAACCATGAATAAAATGTAAGAGGGAATTACTGTAAGTGCTGAAACACAACTTCTATCACAAGATACATATTATCCTCTGAAAGCACAGCTAGTCAAGCACCACAAACCTATCATGTGAAGAGGATTTTCTTGAAGAGAAAGTGGAGTGGAGGGTGTTCTGGGTCTGTCTTTTAAATAAGAAATAAAATAACCTGAAATAGATAGGGGAAGAAAGGTAAATGGTCATACTCAAAGCATCAAAAGCCAAAGGCAATCCTCAGAGGCAGTGCAAACAGCTCAAGGGTCATCCAGCATGGTCAAAGGTCACACCGAAAAGCAGAAAGTTTTCAGAAAGGTCGAAGGTTACAGAAATGTTTGAGGGTCACTAAAATCTCAAAGGTCACTAGAGATGCAAAAAGTCACCAACACATCAAAGGTTACAAAAAGGTAAAACATCAGGGACAGGGCAAAGGTCACACAAGGGTCTCTCACAATGTCAAAGGTCATCAAAAAATCAAGGATTTTCCTGAAATGTAAAGTGATCAAAAAGATCAGGGTCACAGATAGGTCAAAGGTCACCCTGACAGTGAATTTTTTTCCTGAAAGGTCAAAGTCACTACAGCATTCCAAAGGTAAAAGACCAACCAAATGTGAAAGGTCATCCCAAGAGATCAAAGGTCATCTCAACAGGCCAAAGGTCATCCCAAAATGTCAAAGTTCATTCAAAGGGTCAAATACTCCCTCTGAGGGTCAAAGATCACTGAGAGGTCAAAAATAATCCCAAAATTCAAATGTCACTGAAAGGTGAAAGGTCTGTTGCTCTCTGCCTTCTTAGAGACACAGCCAGGGAGTGAAATGGGCAGAGAATGGGGTGACTTTGGTGCCCCCTGAACCAGAGCCCTGTGCAAGGGCATGCAGGGATGCAAGGAGGGTGTGCACACACTGAGATGCAATTATACAATTAATTGTAATTAATTCCAAAAACTAAATATACGTGCTGTTCAAATATTAATAAAATTAATATATAGAATGATACAGAGAGGGGACAGCAGGACAATTTCAGTATTTTGGGTAGTAACCAGCCTCTGGATTGACCATAAACCCCGTCCTTGTTGCATGTAGAGCTAGGTTTGATACCTAAGAATTTACCCATGCTTCTGGCAGTGCTGCTTTAATAGTGAAGAACAAAACATTTCCCTTCAAAGGCCCTTTGAAAGCCAGTAGCTTAAATATAACTGTGCTGGAAGTGCTCCCTTGATTTTCCTTCATAAGGTGACCAGCTCTGTGAATAGTGAGAAAGCACAAATCCATTGCTGGCAATTACTCCAAACAGCTGTACCAACCAATTTGTATGCTGGGAGGCTTGTAAATTATGTTCTGCCATTAACCTGGCTCAATTATTCAGAGTTGACATGTCAAGCTTTTAACCAGCTACAAAGGCAGCAAGGCCAGATGCTCTTTCTGAGAGAAAATTATAAAGGAGGGGAAAGTGTGCTGTCATGTCACTCCATGTTGTGCCAGACCAAAAGGAACATTCTTAAAGGAATAACGCAAAAATACTAAAAAACCAGGGTTCTTTGTTCTTCTAAAGGTCTGGTTTTATCGAGAGGGACTTAAGTGGTGTAAATCAATTTCCCTGCCCCTCCAAAATCAGTTCCCACCTCTTGTACAGTGTTTTCAAACTCAGTCTCCAAACCTTGGCCAGATGCTGCCCCAAGTTTGCACAACCACTGCATTGGAGGGGAAGATGCAGGTTACTCCTGCCCAGGGAGCTTGGAGTTCTCAGCTTGAAGACAATGGGCCAGCCAGGGCTGGGGACATTTGTGTCCCAAGGCCATCCCTTACCTGGCCTGGCAGTGAGGATGGAAAGGCTTTCAGTTTGCTCCTGGCTGTGAGGACTTCATACGGCAGCACTCCTCCAGAAAACAAGACTTGGAGGAGATGCTGGCTGCAGTTTTCAAGGAGCACCAAGGGCACAGGGGCACCTGCTCCATTGGGTCTGAGGAGATTTGGGAACCAAGTGGATTCGGGTCTCTTTCAATATTCCAGATGGGAACCAGATGACTCCTTTCTCCCATGATCTGCCTTACCACCTCATTACATGATCTGTGTGTCTCCTCACGTAACTCACCACTTTAAAAAATCCACCAGCCCGTGGAGATGGAAAAGAGCAAAGCGAGGTGTCGCAGGGTTACAGGGGCACTGCGGTGGGGCTTAATATTATATTTAATGGGACAACTCCTGCAGCAGTTCTTTCACACCTCGGCTACTGCATTCAGCATTTTCTGGCTCTGTGCTCAAGGCAGACTTCATTTACCCTGGTGAATGGAAACTTAATTTCTCTCAACATCCCTGAAGTAGTTGCAGGTTTATTCTGAGGCAAGGGAAGAACCTGGTACCGGTTTTGGAAAACAGATGAATTTGCTACACGGTGGGAATTTTCATACATGATATATCCATCAGTTTTCCTTTCCGACTAACATTTGGCAAGATGTACCTGTCAAACTTTTTTTTTAATTCAAACCAAATAGTTTGTTATTTCTTCCAAGCCACACATTAACTGTCAGCACAAAAGTTTCCACACTGCCTCTGTGGGCTCACACACGTAGCTACCCTATGACATATTTTGAGGAACAGCCTTGGCTCCTGGAGAAGCTCAAATCCAGTGAGGCAAGAATGTGAAAACACAGCTGGGCCCAGCAGCTTCTGCTGCTGCAGTAAATCCCTTTGCCCCTCCACACACAACTCTACCCTGAAAGTCTTTAGAGGTGAAATCATGAGTTTTCCCTCTCATTGCAGCTCTGGTTTGGCACTAAAAATCCTTCTTGAGGCAAGGACAGTTTGGCATATTTTCCTTTTCTGCCCATCAAGCTCTTAAAAAATTAAGTTATTAATCATCTGAACATTCACCTCTGCTGCACTCGCTGGCCAGAAACTCCCATAGGTGGTTATTTCAAATATGACTCTGCTTTTGTTGAAGACTTTTGAATTAAAAACAAACCAAAAAAATCTGAAGTATAGACAAAATGCACCTTGTTGTAATTACTGCCTAGCAGTGTATTTTTAAAGCAGTCAGCTGAGCTTCTAGTTTATACTTCAGTAATTTGCTTACTTGGTAAAAAAAGCCAAAACAAAACCAAAAAAAAAAAACACCCACCCAACAAACCCTGACAAGCCCCACATTCATCATGTAGTTTATCTGAGGTCTCCCCCGTGGCAAAGCGTTGCTTGCAAGAAGGAAGAGAAGTTTGCAGCTCGATTGTTTTGTAACAGATGTATGGGTGGAAAAAGTTACTAACTGGGAGTGTTCTCTCCCTGGGAGCCTCGCCGTTGCTATTAGCACTGGTCCGTAGGGTGTAGCTTTCCTCTTGGGCTTCTGTGTTTGCTTTGCGTGTTGCTTTTCCTCTTCCTCTTGGTCAGCAGCCTTTTTACGACCTGGCAAAACAACACTGAGCAGCAGCAGCAGCAGCACGGAACCTGCAGGACAAAAATGAGCCTTTGCCTTAAATATCCCAGAGACAAATGGAGGTGAGTAGGAGCGAGTCTGGGCTGGGGAGTTGCTGTTGGTTTGCTGTTCAGAAGTTTATTAGCAACTGGTGCGTTGGGTTTGTTTGGGGTTTTGCCCCCTGTTTGGCTGCAATGTTGTGAATTTAACTAAAGTCAGGCATGGGATCATAGTGGAGTTGTAATTGCATCCAGGCCTTGGGTAGGGATTACAGAGTTGGTTGGGACACAAATCCTTTGAGCAGGGTTTGCTGGGCCTCCATGGCAGACTCAGACACATTTTCCCTCCTCCTTTTCCCTGGTCTCACGGAGTGTCTCTGTGTTTCTGATTGCCTGTGCACACTACACCTGATGAGAGCATTTACCCTGCTCCCATCACCTTCCTGTACCTCATCTATAATGCAGAGGTTGTATTTGCTGAGCTGTATTGAATCCTGCTATAAAAGCAGGGTGCAGAGGGCAGGTTCTGGATGCACAGTGAATCTCTGTAACTAATAAAATACAGCACCTGCCCAGCTGGAAGTGTCAGTGTGAAACCAGCCTTGACAGGGTAAGTGATCCCAGTTCATAATCCTATAATGCTGGTACAGTTTGGTGGCACTGGCATAAAAGTGGTACTGAGAGCTAAGCTGGACTTGGAGATAAATTAAAAATGGTGTCTTTGAAGGAAAATTACTCTGTATGGGATTTGATGTCACGCAGATCTTTTACTCATAGGGTGTCATACCTGGCAGTTGGGTGGATGAAAATGATTTCGTGTTGTACCAACAAGACTCCACATGAGTCAAAAATAGGCAATTAAGGACAAAAAATTCTTGACACTCCTTCTTTCTGTTTTCTAAGTTATCTTTTAAGAATTTTGAAATTTACTGAGATGGAGGGGTTTTTTCTGAACTGTTCAATGAGTCTTTCTAATATCAAACTTTTAGGTTTTGTTAGTTTTGCATGCACACCTGTGGTACGTTGGTCTCCTGCTGTTTTTTCATGGGGTTTGGAGCCAGGTTTCCCAACTCAGCTTCCAGAAAAGTAAACATTGTTATTTCCTGTTTGCTGATAATTTAATCTTATGTCTATTTAAAAGTTTTCTAGGAAAATACTGATAGCAAATTATTGCAGGTCAGAGACCACGGGCTAGTTCATACATGAAACAGAATGAACATATCCCTAAAATATTTTGTAGAATCAACAAACTTTTTAGATCAGTTTCCTCTTCAGTTTGCAGAGACTCGACACTGCTCCTGATGTTGCACAGTACCAGAAAGCAGAGTTGTGTTTTGGTGCATGAAGGAAATGTAACTTCTGAGGGGACACTAACCCAGAAAGGGTGTCAGAGAGGGACAGCCTTGAACTGGAGATATAAAAATTATCTTTCTCTTGGTCATTACCTCTTGCTTCTCCCCCCTCCCTCAGACAGACCCAACGTTCCTTGGGGCAGGGGCCTCCCCTGACTGGGTGTTCATACAGTGCTCTGGCTTTATTCATCCCTGCCCGTAGCAAAGAGTTCCCTGCAGCTGATGGAAGATTTTACATGTCCTTACAAGAGCTCACAGTATGACTGTTCACTGGATTCATGGAAATGCTGACTTTACCTGCCTTTTTGTTGGCAAACCCAAGCCCAGACAGCTGAGTCACTGAACACAAAGCAGCAGCTTTGAACATTTGCTCCTCCAAAATACAACCTTCATCTTTCACCAAGGCTTCCAGGACATTTCTTGCTGCAGAACTTTGCTTTTCATATTCTACACTGAGATGAAAACGCAGGCTAAAACACAGTGTTACACACTTGGGGAGAAAGGAAGAGGGAGAAAGTCCTGTGCCAGGGACAAACCTAGAAGGGAGGCCTGGCTCAGTGTTTAAAACCTTGAACCACAGACACAAGGAAAAGAATTAAAAATAACCTGGAAAGTTATTTTCACAACCTGATTTTATGTAAGGAGATATTTCTACTGGCTTTTCAGTTTCTCTTTTTGGACAGCTCGAAATGCTGCCCACAGCCTGTGTACAATCTGAAGGGGCAGGTTTTGGGCACATGGAAATAACCCACTGCAGTCATCAAAGCTACATCAAGGTACTCAAGGTGGTGTAGGACCAGTCACTCCTTCTCTCCTGAGCTCTCAGCTGGAGCACAGACCTGGGATTTCTACTGTGAGCACTTCATGCTCTCAAGTCCTTCTGCTACTGAGTCATCCTAGCTGGCTATTATATTAGTTATTTTAGACTATTTTAATAATTATTCTACTCTGAAAAAAAAACAAACCAACCCAGGATCATGTTAATTGTAGAATCCAGGGACTAAGAAAAAATAGCATGTGAGGAAGAGTACACAAAATATCCACCTGTAAAATAAAAATGTGCTGGGGAGTCAGTGGAGAGTGAAGAGAAAGAAACATCAGAGCAGCCAACTAGAAAAAAAAAGGCCAGCATAAGACTTGATAGTCACAGGAAGATCAAAAATAAAATGAAACTACTTTGAAACCTCTCAGTTGGAATACAATTCAGAAGAACCACCTAGTCTCAAAGAAAGCTGTCAGAACAGCAAATTGAAGTCAGCAGGTAAATTTGAACAGGTGATGCCTTAAAAACAGAGGAAAACTATTCCTATAAGTAATATCTGACATGCCAGAAAGTAAAATATGTCTAAACGTAAAACAAGGGAATGGGCAAAAACTGAATTAGAAAATCTTCCATCCAGTGTTTTACTACCTGCTACTGGAGATCTGACAGCCACTTAAATTATTTCTCAAGCTCATTTAAGAAAAAAAGAGAAAAAAAGGCTTGCATTCCCATCCCATCAATTAGAGAAAAATCATCACATCATTTTATGTTGAGAGTTAGTTGATGAATGTCATGACATATATCACTGCCTCTGCATCTGACAGGAATCAAAGCAGACACTTTGAAAGGCAAGTGTCTTTGAACTGCTAATTATGCTTAACAAAGAAAGTGTTTCACATGTTGCTTCTTAATGAAATTTCTGCTTTTACCTTAAAGGTTTTCCTTCCATCTTACTTCTGGACAGCATGAAATTATGTTGAAACTATCAGTAATCTTTTTATTTCTGATGATACTATGATGTTTTATAAAGTGTGGAAAATATTCTGTGTTTCTTGCATAACCAAAAGTTTCTGGAGATCTATTGAGAAATACTGGCAGAGGTAACCCATGATAATATGTTTCTCTTTGGATATATGATATTAAAGGCATCTGTGAACGTTCTGAGTCTGAGAATAGTATTTTAGCTCAATTTCTCTACCCCCAGGAATTTCTTCTTCCTCAAGTTTCTTTTTGAGGTCTTATTCTCAGAGCAGTGTAAAATACCCAGACAAAAGCTACACCCAACCAAATCTTCTCAAAGAAGAGCAATTACCAAACAGGAGGATAAGTTGTAGGGAGAAAAAGATAACAAGTGTTGGGCCAGCAATTTGGCATTGTCTCTAATTCCACCACATTTAGGTGCTTTGCATAAGGTTCAAAAAAGGAAGAAAACCACACAAGAAAAATAAAACCAGCAAAACCCAAACAAACAACAAACACCCAGATTGCAGCGCAACCTTGGGTAGGAGAGAGCCTCAAATCTTTTGACTTACATCCTTCTCTAATCTTAAAGTCTCTGAAGTGAGGCCAAAAAGTAGAACTCTACAAGTCCTGGGTAAGGAAACCAGTGGTGTATGTGTGTCTGCTCTGCGTTGATCTGCCAGAGAAAAGATTGTTTTGTGTGGTCAGTGTCCAGCCATATCTTCCCAATTGGGAATCTTCAGTCTAGGAAAATACTGGAATATGAGGCTATGAAGAAAGTCCCACTAATGTAGAAAACTGCTGGCAAGTCAGGAATGGATGGTAGAACCTGCAGTAGCTGATATGAATAAATAAGTTTAACAGCATTACTCTCCATCGCTGGAATAATGGATTTTCCTACTGTTAGCCAAAGCAGAATTATTTTTTAAAATTATAATATTCTCTGATTTACATTCCATGAAGTGAAGAAGGGGATACAAGATTTGTGCTAGCTCCTCAAACTGTAAGAGACAATCTAAGCTCAAGAGTGTTGATTCTCATTTTCCTTAAAACTGCTTTTAAAAAGCTTTACATCTCCAGGCTGAATAAAAATGACAGTCAGCCCTGTTAACTACTTCAGAATTGCTCCTTTCCATTGCCACTTTGTCCCACACACTCCTGTGAAACATGCAGTTTTTGAAAAATGCTTAAAACATATAAATAGTACAATTCAGTCAATTGCTCTTCATCAGTAAATAAAAGAGCATTCGGAGGCACTGTCACACAGCAGAGCCTCGGATTAGTTCTCAATTGCCTCTTCTGAGAAATCTCCCTGCTGTTTCCTCATATCCATTCACAAACATTCTTCCTTTCCACCCATTTACAGTCCCTGCAAGAGTGCTTAGGAGCTCAGCTAATTTGACTGGGATTAAGATGTGGACATTAGATATTAAAAGCAATTTTTAAAATCCATAATGTGCTGGTGGTATCCTTCAATGCTTCTGTTACCCTGGCACTGACTGGAATGAGTTCTGTGATGGTGCCAGTTTGACAGCTCTGGTGGGATGCTGGGCTGAAGGGAAGCAGGTTTGCTGCCAGCAGGTCCTGGGGAGAAGTCCCTGGATTTGAAGTGTGGAAGGGGCTCACCATGGAACATGCAGCAACCTTCTCCCAGTGACGATGGCACTGAGCCTGGGGGGTCCCTTCTGTGGGGCACGTTTATGCACTCCATAAAAACGTGCTCAAGGATGAAAAGCAGGAGGAAAAGAAGAGGATGAACCAAATAAAGAGGATGAACCTGATAGAGAGTCCAATTTTACCTTATGCCCTGGGAAGGCAAGGAAAGAGGAGAGTAACCTCAACGAGATGACTAATAGAGCACTACCTGACACCTGCTCAGTATGTGAAAAATCCCTTTTGTTCCAGTGAAGGTTTTAAAGGCAACTGCAGAAGTACATTATATCAAAACCCCATCTAGCCAAAATTCACCTATGCACATTACCAATAACATCAGAGGAAAACAATAGCCTTTATCTTCCATTTTCCAGTCCTGAGATTTGCATGTCCCCAAAGGATCAGCGTGATTCCTGAAAGCATTAGGAAACCACACAGTGGATGTTGTACATCACATTAACATCCTAGAGAGAAGCTGCTGGCTGAACAGTTGTATTTTTCACTTTATACCTAGTGGAGCGGTGGGTGATTTGGGAATTTTGGAAACGCTTTTGGAAAACAGGTTAGGCAAAACACAGAGAAGTGGTGCAGGTAAAGCTGAACCTGCCAAGGGGGAGTAGATGGACCAAGTGATCCCTGAGGGGTCTCCCAGTCTTTCTTTTCTATGATTTCTCTGTCTTAATGCTTCTGTCTCACTAACTAGACAGCTGGCTCTGTATTAGTCAACAAACAAGACCAATGATGGAGGATGGCTTAGATGAGGCCAGTTTGGACTTTTTTTCTTGCATTCTTGAGCAGTCATGCTCTCTGGATGGGAATTAACAGGCTCCATGCATGGCCAGTTGGTGTCTGTGTTTTCAGACAACTGAAAAGCTGAAATCTCTCCCTGCAAAAGAAAGGTTGTGCGTGCAAACACTGTCCATTTCACAGCTTTTATGGAAAATACCCGATTGCCTACCCTAGTCTGTGATACTACTAGTATGGCACATATTCCTCCATTGCATTAGAATTCCTATCACAATATTGACTTTTAAGTGAGGGAGTGGACTTCATCTCTATGTTTGGAGGCAGAAGTTCTGAAAACTACTATAAAAAATGTCGGCTCCTGACCTTATCCTCCAGCTGAGCCCTGAGAACTTTGGTCTCTTTTGAGAGGCTGCTATCAGCGTGTTCAAATATGAGCCAGGTTAATGCAGTTAACCCTGAATTCCTGATGGTGTCCTGGCCTTGCCTGCCTGCAGGATAATGAGCTCACCAGTTTCAGGGGTTGAGGCTGCTTGGAAATGATGCAGCACTGGTCTGTGTGTTACTGGCAGCACTGGGAAAAGGAGCAAAGGGAGAGGAAACACCATCCCTTCCACTCTCACCCACACTGGGTGGAATCAGTTGCAGCAGCAGGTCCTGCTGTCTCCAGTGATGGCTCCCCTGAATCCTATTGCAGTGCAATCACTGCATTCAAGAGTTTTGTTAAGAGATTGAAAGCCCTGGTTTAGAGCTATCACAAAGCAAATAGTCTTGAAAATAAGTATATTTGAGCAGGAAGAGCCAAGCCCTCATCTGGCGAGGAAACTTTCATTTCCCCACATCAGTCTTACTCCAGTTTACAGTCTTGACTGTACACAGGGGAAACTTAAGATTTATCTGACTCTGAATACACCTGTGTTTTAGTTCTTTCACTGCTGAGAAATATGTACAGTTGTTCCCATTATTTCAGAAGGGCTGGTTTGTTGGTAGTTTTTTAACATCACCCCCTGGTGTCTTTTTAATTCTTTTTTTTGAAAGGCTCTTATTTTTGGAGCTTAGGAGTCACAATGACTAAAAACGTGTGAATGCAATTTAATTCAGATCCACATGTTGAGTCACAGGTTCCTCTTCAGTATGTGCAGGAGTCAAATCTTGTCCTTGTAAGGGGATTGGCAGTAGCTTTGGAAATATCTATCCTCTTTCCCAGTTTGCAATCATGAGCTTACTTCCACCTCACTTTTTTATATAAAAGCAAATAAACATTTTATCTGCAGGCATCAGATTGCCTTAGTAACCATCCCTGTATCTGTGTGCAGCTGCACAGGGTGGGAAAGGAGGCTCTGAAATTTGTAATACGGTCTGAGTGTGTCTTAAACTGTTCATATTGATGCTCATGTTAGAATATCCTTCTCTCTCTCTCTCTCTCTCATCTTTTACTCAACCCAAACAAAGCCAAACAAGTGCTTCCCACGTCTCTCTGTCATCCATCACGTACCTACTCTTTTATCATACCTGTGCAGCATTTTCAAAATCAATGCTTACATTTTTGTCAGTTATTACTAAACAGTTTTTCAGTGCTCTAAATCCCTTGATCTGGGGAATGCCCAAGCTAATGAGGTGAACAGAACCAAACCATTTCAGGCACTGCTGGTTCAGTGAGATGCTCAGCTCTATCCCCGAGCTCACCGTCACTTGGAAGAAGAGCTCACTTTGCCTCTTGGAGTATATTTCTGACTTCAGCCTCTTTTTGCCTATTTGAAGTATATATTTTTTTGCCATGCGACTCCTTGGGCAGTACTGCCTCACAGAACCAGCCAGGGACTTCTTTGTGCTGTCCTGGGGATAAATGCCACCCCCACAGCCTCATCAGCACACCAGACAGATACACACCTGCACTTCCCCCCCCCCCCCCCCCCCCATTAATAAGGTGAACATTATTACACATTTTGCTAAGCCATGAGTACAACAGCAATTTTAGGCAGCACCACCCAGTCTTGACATTGATCCTAATCTAAAGGCAAAGCTGTGCTCAGGCAGGACAAGCTTTCAGGTTTTGATGGGTGCTTGTGTTTCCAGGTTTTGGTAAGGAAAAGGTGTCGAAAACACACTTGAAACGATTTATAATCGACTTTCTTGGCTCCAGATAGGTCAGATAAACATTGGAGCGAATTTGTGGAGGAAAACAAGCTGCCATTCTGAACAGCTGGAGGTTGAGCCATCCCCAGAGCAAAG
Organism: Chamaea fasciata; assembly: GCF_029207755.1. NCBI lineage: Eukaryota > Metazoa > Chordata > Aves > Passeriformes > Sylviidae > Chamaea > Chamaea fasciata. The sequence goes on along the minus strand of NW_027094096.1, from coordinate 20,192,052 downwards.
TCCATCAAACCCGGAGATGTGGCAAACTGCCAGACAGCTGCATCTGTGTCACTTTGATGGTCACACAGGAATGCCCTCTGGGCAGGAGGGGATTAATGATAACTCTCTGAAGCCCCAAGTGCCTCATTTTTGATCTTCCTGTGGCAGTATATTTCTTCTTCCATTTTCACTTTGTTCTCAAAGCTTCACTCTTCATTTAAACCCTCTAAGGAAACTCCTTGCAAGATAGATGTACATTACCCTTTCAGGAGAAACAGAATCTCTGTCAGAAAAATAAACACAAAAATCTGTTTAATAATGCCCCTCATGTAGACGTCTATCTCTCATCTTCTTTAAATATTAGCTTAGAAACCAGCTTCCATTGACAGAAATTTAATTGCCATAATACAGTTAGCATGGAAAATTTCTATAGTGATGCTCTAATGCTAATTTGCAAGAAGGGAAGAAAATTTGCCATCCTAACAAATTCCTTTTGTCCTTGGATGACAAAGACAGCAAAGACAGTGCCCCTGGCTAAGTGGAGACATGAGATAGATATCCACAATGCTCTATATGTGAAGTCTAGTGTTGGAGATGTTAATAATTTTCAGTTTAACTCCTACAGAATTAAAACTAAACCTTTATACTCATTTCCAAGCAGAAACCTGCTTGGAAATAGCCTGACTTGGTGTTTTGTCAAAGATTACTCTTCATAATGACCTTGGAGATACGGATCCAAATAATGATGTCTGGGTATCTGTATGAATGGTTCTTCTCAGAACTGCCCATTACAGCTAATTTTGACAAACACATGAAGTTTATAAAACCAGAAACATCTTTTACTTCATCTGAATCTGTCCATGGAAATGGATGGAATGAGCCCTAAATCCTGGTCCAGCAGTCTAATGTAAGGCTTAAGAGCCACCATGTAAGGTACAAGATTTGGTGGACACTGCTCTTCACTACAATTAAACCCAGTGTGCAAATCCATCTGCTGATGATAATGATACCGCCAACGAGCCTAGACACTATTTCTACATCACCCTCCTCCTTTTCTAAGGCGGTGGTTTGGGGCTAAAACTGTGGGTGTAAAAATTTTTCGTTTAATTCCTCAGGCTTGACACAGTTGTGGGGCACAGTCACCATGATTCCCATTCCTTAGTGGTGGTTTATCCCTGTTCAATCCAGCCCATTAGGTGGTGTCTGTGAAGATGAGAAAGACTGTCCCATCCCACACAGCTTGCAAGCTCATTCCAGACCCACCAGGAACACCTTGCCTTACACTGAAGCCAGGGGTGCTTGGGCAGAGCTGTATCAACCCTCCTTGGCTGCCGGAAGGAATTAGGAAAAAGACTCCCATAGAACAGTGCAGAGTGCAAGAACTGAGTTTGTCTGCAGACCACGGTGAGACAGGAGTGCCATTCAGCCAGCCTGCTCAGTGGGGACACTGGGTGCAGGACCAGGGGCAGGAGACAGGACAGCTAGATCACTCTGCTCTGCCAGGGCTTGATGTGCACCTTGGCTTGTCAGGACCAAACAAGTTCTCCTCTGCCTGCGAACCCCAGAGCCCAGTGAGCAGATCTAGTCTAAAGTAAGAAAGCAGCACCTGCCAGCACATTTGCAAGGACTGTTGTGAGTTCTGCACAAATATTATTTGTGGGGAGCAAAAAGAGATTAGCATCCAACCCCTGGCTCTCAGCAGAGTCACCTTCAGACCAGTCAGGCGCAGTCCTACTTAATCTGCCTGCATTTTCAGAGCACTGATCACTATGTATCTTTGCATCATGGCCATCCATCACACCACCAGATTCTCATCTAAATACTGCCAGCAGCACTGTGAGCAGTAACATTCCCTCCTTCTCCCTCTGCATCTTATTATTGAAGTTGCTGCTGGCAAGGGAAAGGAAACTGGCTGTGTCCACAGTGACATTAGCACAACTGTCAGCTTAATCAATGCTGATCCTTTCCCCCTCATCCCTGCTTCTCTGCCTGTTCTCCTTTTCGAGGCAGCAGAAAATCCATAAAATCTCACCAATGTGCACAGCCATGCAGAAATCCTGCTCGTGTTCCATGAAACCTTTGGTACCCTGACTGTCTCCAGCTTCACATGCTATGTCCCCCTTGGCCACCAAAACCCCCCAGGCAGAGCCACTGCCAGGGTTCCTGAGGCCTGGGATGCTTCTCCTGGACAGCAGGAGCACCCATGGGAGCAGTCAGAGCAAGGAACCTGACTGCTCTCTGCAGGTTCCTCATCACAGAGGAAACAGGGTTCCAACAGCACTAAAGGCAGAGCAGGGCACAGGAGAGAATGGGTGCTTTGACAGAGACCATACTGCAACCAAATAAACTTGCAAAGTTTCCCAAACCCTTGGGAGCTGGAATATTTGTAAATAGTCCCTAAGCAATTCCATTCAAACAAAATGGGTTCTTCCAGTTTGGAAAGGAGCAGGTGCACTGGCAGTGCAACTCTATTCAGCTCGCTCATCCCACTGGACAATTAGGGAGAACAGCATGGTGTGTAAAGGGGAATGGAGCTTCAGACAATACTTCAGAATGTGAACTGCAGAGGATTCACCAGGAGGGGACCCTCCTGGCCTCCAGGTACCCCATTAACTCAGGCAGAACTAGCAGACACATACCTTTAAACTTTCTCTCTTCCACTGCGTCTCCATTGCTCCTCTGACGTTATCTTCTCTGTGAAGCAGTCAAGGAAAATTTAAGTGCTGTGTTATTGCATCAGGTTTCCCTAAGATTTGGTGCTGAGAGAAGGAAAGGTTTGCTTCTTCCCTCCCATGACAGAATAACCCCCCACCAAGCTGCACTGCAGTACTAGCAGGTAACTACATTTCAGGAGGAGTAATTCCATGTGGTCAATATTCTCACCAGCCCAGCTGTGGAGAGCTGGTTATTTAACATCTCTAGATTGCACAGTGATATGAACCTAATCAACTCCTGTCTCAATTTTCAAATCTCATTGACAAGCATACCTTGTCTTCCTCAGCAGTACTGCTTCATTTTTCTCTTCCATTGAGCTATTATTTAATTCACTGGCAGTAGCTGGCACTGACTGGAACACAGTTCACAGGATTGACCTGAGGCCACAGCCCAGGGCTGAGCAGTCCTACAAGCTTGGACAAAGCATTGTGCCCCTGTTTCCTCATCTTTGACATAAGAGTAATGTTTCTGCTGCCAAGGGAGGCTGGAATAATTATGCTTCAGGAATATTCAATGCTAAACACTTCTACCAGTCAATTTATCATGTTTATAGAGTAATGGCTTTCAGGAATAAGAGATTAGAGAATAGCCCAGTAGGTACAGGGTTGGGCTGGAGTACAGGAGATCTTACTGCTGGCTCTTAGGAAAGAGGAGAGACTCAGGGCAAGGTTCAGGCTTCAAACCTCCACCTTTCTCTTTATGGAAGCTAAATAATTCCTATTTGTGAGTTTGCAAAGAGAACAGTTACTGTCAGTTTTTAAGTGAATTATCACTTATAGAGTTCCAGTATGGATTCAGGTTATAAATAAAGGACAAGAATGAATAACTGCAGTTAGGAGAGGATTTGCAGCACTTGGTCAATGTCTGATTCTTGTATTTAATGAAACCTTGCACACCAGAATTAATTCAGCAAGGGAAATGCCTCTCACAGCCAATGTTGACTTCAATAGTCATTCATGACAGTGAACAGGACAGCTATTACTTGTATCCCTTCCTCTGCAAATCAGGAGCACAACACCAGACTCAATACCTACTGAAAAATCAGACAAGGCTGCTCACAGTCTGCAAAAACAAGGGACATGCTTTGTGAATTTCCCTTTTAGCACCGTTTCCAGACAAGCCTCTCTGCCACAGTTCAAAGAGTTAAAGACATGCCACACCTGATCTCCCACAGAATTTTTGAAGGAGAAGCCCAGCAGACTTGATTAATGCCAAGTGGTGTGGGCAAAAGAGCCCATCCTGCTGCCCACCAGCTGCTCCAGCTGCCAGTGAAGCTCCACTGCAAATGCTCTCAGTCCTTTCCGTGTTTCCTGAGGAAACGCTCAGTTCATCTGCTGCTCTTTAAGCAATTAATGGACTCCATGAAGCATCTGGTGAGCAGGGACTCTGCAGGGCCCCTAATTTGCAGCAGCTCACCCCCTCTGGCACGCATGTGCTCTGGCCTTATGGCCAGCGCCTGACCAACGGGTGCAAGCCAAATGCTGTGGAGCTGCACTGACACACCCCAGCTGGCTACTTGCCCTTATCAGTTTTCATAGGTTTGATAAAATACACACTCATATTAAATTTTTAGCATCAGGGAATCACTGCACTATTTCTAGCATCCCTATTTTCTCCAGAATGCTTAAATACCAAAGCAAGTGCAGATCCATAGCACTGGCAAAAGGCTGCAAAGGATGAGTCGGTTTCTTGGCTTATAGAACAGCTAATGTCAGAGAAGTGACTTAATTTGAATACAAAACTAGTTTTGTGAGGTAAAGAAGAAAATGTCAGGTAGAAAGAGCTGTTTAATCTTTCAGAAGAAGCTGGAAGAAACAGCCATCTAGAAGCCAGCTGTATCCCAGTGAGCAGCAAGGGGAACTTCCAATGACCCACCATGTCAGCATGGAGGGCAAGGTTCTCCCTTCTCTGACCAGGTCAGGCTCAGATGACATGCCTGACATCCAGAGAAGTTCTAGCTGCTTTATTTCAAGATCCTTAGGCACACACACATAAAAAGTGTTACTTGAAAACAGCTGTCCCTTACAGTGGATAGGATTGTTCAGTGACAAGGCCGTGATCGCTTCCATGCAGACATGCCTTCCATGGGGCAGAGCTGTTCACATGACTTTTCTAGAATAACTTGCCCCTGAAGAGCCCAGAGCTGCCTTGGAGTAGTGGCAGTATGTGGGAGAACAGAGCAGGCAGAGGAGCTGGGGTTGTAGCAAAGGCTCTGCAGGAGATGAGCAGAGAAAGGGGTACAGGCAGGCCAGGGGTGCAGGGATTGCAAACAGGGAGCTTCTGGTTCAAGGAGAGAAGGAGGAATCACTGAATAAAAATTGGCTGCCCTTTCCCCTTCCCTTCCTGCTGGGAAGGCGAGTGATCAGAAGGATCCCCCAGAAATCATTTCTGGTGGTCTCTTTGGTCTCACAGACCTGGCAGGTCTGATATAGAAGGTAGGAATGGTCCTGAGATCCAGGAGGGTTGGGTCCGTTCTGCTTTGACCCCAGATCCTCTGGAACACTGGGAAAACTCTGGGACACTCCTTGCCGCAGCCCTGCAGTTTTGTGGGTGCTCCCTGGGACGCCGCAGCGCCTCTCTTCAGCCTCCTGTGCCCCCTCCGTGCAGACCCCCCTGGCAGGGCTGTCCCTGGAATCCACCTCTAGGTGCTGCTATACTACCAGCTATGGATTTCCCGGCAGGAAAACAGGGAAAGGGATGGCAGCAACTTCTTCGTGTTGCAGGAGGAAACTGCAGCAGTTCTGGATCACCAAAACGTGCCTTTTTTTTTTTTTTTTTTTTTTTTTAAAGCGTCGCGTTAGTTCTTGGGTAAACCAGCACACCGGTGACAGCTATCCCTCCACATCTCCTGCAGGGATTGCAGCAGACGGGACAAGCCTGAGTGTCACCCTCTGCATCATGTTTTGGCTGAGGGACAGCTGTAGTTTAGCTTTTCACACAAAGGAAAACGAAGAGGTTAAACTCCACTAGTGGCATTGTCAGGATAAGAGTTAACCCTGCCAGGTCAAGAGCAAGGACACGAGTGATTTGTCACAGACAGCAGTAATGCACATGGGGCTGATTCTGGAGGGTGAGGTTTAAGGCTTCAGGCATTAGCAAATTAGCATTTTGCCTAATTAGATATTGATCACTATCACAAAGCATGTCATGACCACCGTAAGTTTTCCACAGTGTGATGGAAAATTAGAACGTGTACCAGAAAACACATTAATCCCTTCTCCTCCAGGAACTTTACTCAGACATTGAGCCAATCTGCGAGTCCTATCCTGCTGTTTCCTAAACGAGTGACAAATATTCCCTTGTTTACCAAGGGCGATCTCAGTTTTCCTCTTTACTGCCATACAATGATTTTCACCTTGCGTTAAGGTAAGGTGGTGTTCCTCCTTTCCTGATGCCCCAAGGTACACAAATTCAAGGTGTTCATACCCAGCTGATCCCATGCCAGCTGTGACAATTGAGGAAGAGGATTTTGTCTCCCCACCATCCAGAGGTGTTGTATTAACTTTTCCTGTGTATGTCGCATGATGTGCAGGACTTAGCATGAGTTCTTTGTGGCCAGATGAACCCTCAACACCCTCCCACAAATATGGTGTTAGCGTTGTAACAGGGGATAACAGACCTCCCCATCCCTGGGTTATGAGAATTATCAAAGTTCACATTGCATCCCTGAATTGCACATCTACACTTATAGAAGTGGTTTATTCCTACATGTACTGCAGAGAGAAAGAAGCAGGAAGATTGTGCCTCTTATAAGTTTACCCTGGTTCAGCTGGTCTGCAGGACCTTTCTGAACGTGCCCACAGCACTCTGTATTTCCTGTGAAACACTAATCTCACCTTCGGACAGGGTGATCAGGCACAAACCTTGGAGAACAGCTCTTTAATTTTTCCATCTGGGAGCCCTCCTTTCGACATATGCATTTAATGCCTCTGTGTGGTGTCTGGTGGTCTTTGCATGCTGAAATGTGAGAGTTGTGTGATGCTGTCCATAGGATGGATAGGTCTCAGCATGCCATGAGACTTAGTTGGGTGGCAGAGAGCTGTGTTAGGGTGCAGTGATGGGAGCAACCCGAAGGTGCTCTTCTGGAGCATAGTCCAACACAGGTGATCCTGAGAGGGCAATACCTCAGGGGAGGAAAAGCCTTGTCAACCTTGGCATCGTTAGCTCTTTCCACTTCAGCATAGAGAAAATAGTGCCTGGGAGGAACCACAGATCTAGCTGCAGCAGTGTCCAGGCAATCCAGCAGGAATATCAAACTGTGGGTAAGAGGTCCTGGTCAGGTACACACAACAGCTCTGCATGGAGATGAACCTACAAAAGAATGGCCCCTACCCACTGCTCTGCTGTGTCAAACCATGTCCTAAATGAGAAATGGTGCTCGAGAAACAGCAGGGAGCGAGAGGTACCTTACAGCCTAAACCACAAGGCTGTGCCACCTCCCTGAAAAGCTCTGGACAACTTCCCTGCACCTGCTAGAGAACTGAGAGCTCTCTTTCTCCTTTCTCTGTAAAGAATGGTAACGTTTGCTCCAAGTCACTCACGGGGTTGTGTTGGAAGCAGAGCGCTGGCTGTGGGTACCTGAGTTCTCTCTCGATGCCTGAGCACGGGCACAGTTTGGGAGCTGATGCTCTCAGCCACTGACAGCTCCCACCACCTGCACACTGCGCCTTCAGTGCTGAGCAGCTCCCCCACAAAGGGGCATTTTGCAGCACTTTCCCTGCAGCCTAATCCACAGCCACGCTGTTATCCCTGGCTTTGCCAGCCTCCTCATTCCTATGCTGCTTCACACAGCCGATGGCAAACTTCTCCTTTGTGCGAACACAGAACCTCCGGGCAAAACTGTCAAAGCAAAGTGCAGCTTCCTGGTGCTAAGCAGGGTAAAGGCAGCTGGGGAACCCGGACCTGATGTCAAAGGTCTTAATGCCTGCAGGGACATAAATGCCCCCCACAATATTCTGCAGTCCCTAGACGGGCATTGCTGCCCTGAGTGACCCAGCTGCCATCTCTGCCCAGGCATGAAGCCACTCCTGATGAATAGACAGACAGGCTTTCCAAATACGATGTAGAGAATCAATCTTGACTTCTCACCTTTCAGCCAAATCCTCACACTCCCCCCTGTGTGCACACAGACATACCGCAGCTTCTTTGCATTGGGAACTGGAATATTATTTCTATTTTTTATGGTATTTGTTGATACTGTTGCAGGTGTTTGGGGTTTAAGAGGAGAGAAGGCAGTTTATGCTCTTCAGCACTGGAGTAGGATGTGTCTGTGGGCATGTTTTGCATCTAAGGCAGTGTTACTGAAACCAGGGAGGTTTTTTCTGGTACCAAACCCATTCTTAAGCACTACAGGCATCATCTCTTGCCTGTCTTGCAGTGCCTCCTGTAATTAGCTTTTACATTAGAACTCAGAGTCCATTTTCTGTGTCAGACAATGCCTCAGCAAATTTTGGCTAAAGATTGAGGATTGGTATCTGTGGGAATTGAGCCAGAATTTATAGCAGAAACACAGGTTCTATTTTTCACTGAATTATATCTTAGCAAATGTCAGCGGGTGTGATAATTGCTTGCTGGATGAAACATACTTTTTTAATCATGTCATTTGTTCCAAAACACTGTTTCTGGTATTTTCTCCAAGCGTTGTTTATTAATGACACCTCACAAACTGAGAAACTGGGACTTTTCCCTTCCAGCCTTTAACAGGAATGAAGGGCTGTGTTTGGGGTTACTAACTCAGACTCACTGCAAGCTTCCCTAAAATACAGATACAATTATCTGCTTTTATTGCAGCAGATGCTCTTACAAGGCCTCCTGTGACTCTGTGTTACTTGTGGCCAATGATTGCCGTGAGCTACATAGAGCAATCAGAGGAAGGGCTGCTGAACAAGCCCGGGCTGTTGGGCAAACCCAGGCTGTCCTCCTCGAGGGTTGGTGGCATCCCACCACCTCACACAGAGGACCTGGTGGGAATCCAGAAAGGCAGAATCTGCTCATAGCTGAGTGCAGCTTCCCTGTAGCTGGAAAACACTTTGAGTCAGAAGAACAATCACTGCTAAAAATGGATTGAGGTCAGCTTTTTCACTGCTTTCTCTCAGGCAGGACATTCAGTGATTTGTCCTAGGCTGGGAGCACGCTTTCTCTGCCCAGGCTGGACAGGCAGATTCCTTTATCAGGAGTCCCCTCATGTCACACACGTCACAGCTGTCTTTCCGGCCCCTCTATGTTCTGCATTCTTATATTGGCTTTACTTTTTATTGAGCTGATCCTTAAAATCCTTCTCAGGATAAAAATCTAAGAGTTGCCACCACGACAGGGTGACATGTGTGTCCATCTCAGCCAGAGGCAGCTGAACCCTGCTTTAATTTCTTCCTACCCCTCTCTCCTCATTTCCCCTCTATAAACCGAGTGTAGGCTCACACAACAGAGGTTCAGCTCAGAAGAACTAAGGGAAAAAGACCAAATACAGATCAGTCATTTTTACTGTAGGTGAGGCATATATTCATATGACAAATTGCTCATTTTCTGAGAACAGAGACTATACTCAGCATGGGGGGAAAACTTCCCCATGGATATGTAAGAGGCTGGAGTATCCACCAGAGGTATTTTAGGCTCTCAGAGGCTGCTGGAATCCAGCATTAAATGTGCTTGTTGGCCCAGTGTGTGAACACTGATGTAAAACAGATGCTGTGCCACCTCTCAGTCACAGATATTTTCTGTCAAATGCCTGAGATCCAAACATATGTAATATGGGGGCTGATTATGCTGCAGCATGTTTTCTAACAAATTATTTCTTAGAAATAAAGCACCAAACAAACAGGAATTATAATGAAACAAGACAACAATGATAATGCCATTGTATGTATCTGGAGTAATGATGGGGCTAGATCGGATAATGAAGGTGTGAAATGGAGAAACACTGGCATCTCTAATACCCATAATAAATTCTAGGACATTGAAAAACTGCATGATATCAACAAATAAACAGTTCATAACACTAACAATAACAACCTCATAGAAAAAAATTTTATTTAGAATGCTAGTCATTGAAAGAAAGTGTTCCAAAATGCAGAAACCTCTACAGGACCACATAAAATGGATATTTGCAGCACAAAAAATAATCAGAGCAATTCTGCTGTTCGTCAGCTTCTTGGCTTACACTGGTATCTCACAAAGCACCTTTTGCTCTTTAGGTTTCATCCTCGCACGTGCAATGGGGGTGACAACTGCTAAAGATAAGAGTGACATTAATTCCCATGGCTTTGGGAGTCAGCAAATTCTCTGCAGATCCCTCTGCCTGACAGGCAGGAAACTTTGTTATAACAAGACATGTTATGCTCCTTGAAAGTGTTCATAATGATAGAGGGGAAAGGAAAGGATATTCTGTGGCAATGTCACAAGGGAGGGTGTGGAGCACAGTGGATGGGGGTGGCTCTGCTGCTGCTTTGCCCTCTTGGTCCTCTCTCACCTAAAATAAAATGGAAGCAGGACAGGTGACAGGGTGATGGAAGCAGCAGAGGTGACAGGACTGCAAACTGCAGCATGGGTGCCTGGGGATGGCAGCCTTGCAGGGAAAGGCTGCACCCAGCTCTGCTGCAGCACCACTCGGATCACACTTCCAGCCCACTGGCTTTCCAAGAGGAAAGGGATGGATATATCTTCCTTAACCATCCAATCCTCACCTCAGAGCTCGCTGTTTGGCCAAAATTAAACCAACAAATCTGCTGAGGTCCAACAGCCCCAAATTTAGATATATATTTTAATAAGCCGTACCAGCTCTGCAGAGTCCCTCTGGGTGTCACCGGGGATAAAGAGCAAAGGAGTGAAACCAGATATCTGTCAGCATTAGCAGACTAATAACAACGTCTCACAGAAGGCAGGGCTGTGACTTATCCCTCTCCTTCAGAGCTTCCTCATCATTTTGCAGCAAGGGAGCCAAGGCACAGCAGTGGTGTTGGTAAAAGGGATTCCTTTAGCCATAAGATGATCCTCCAGGAACAGCTGCCCCTGTGAGAAGGCAGCCCAGCTTAATGCCCTGAAACCAGACCCAGCCCCGGGAGGGTTCACCAGCCCCGGGAGGGTTCACCAGCCCACTCCTCCTGAAGGAGCAGTCAGAACACACCCTGCTGTCACGTTGGGCTCAGCCTCACAGCAGATGTGGTATGCTTGCAAGTGATAGCCATTCCTGTCATATACTGAAATTAATTTCTCAGACAAAAATCTGCTTTATTGGGAATGCAAATGAGCAGCAGACCCATCAACACAAGAACAAGTGTGTGGCCAGCAGGACAGCAACAACATTTGTGATTAAGAAGGTTTTCCCTCTGTTCCCTTCCTCCACATATGATAATTTAGTTACGGTGCCATTTTTCCAAGACAACTAAGTGCACATATTTTTCTCTTTTTAGTCGACTGCTGCGGAGTGGCTACACTTGAGAAAATTAGTTTTTATCATTTTAATAATCTAATTTTCATAAACCTTTTAACGCAAAAACAAAAACTACTTAACGCACAGCAAGATAATTAATATTGAAAATAGACTCTGCAGGGGAACTGTAGTACCTGCTGCCTTGCATTAGGCTCCCAGAATAATGAATTAGCCAGGAACTTTAAGTTTGTAGGAACAATACAAATAGTACCAACACAAACAACACTTTCACTTGATTTAGACAGATCACAACAAGAGGCTACTTAATATGTTGATAGTCTGACTTTGACAATAACTTCACCAGTGTCCCTGCTGGAAATGTAGTGTATCTTAAAAAACAAAATCATTCATATTCAGAATTCCCACTCAAGAGGTGGCAGCAAAAAAACTATTTATTTACAGGGCCTGAAGAAGAGAATTTGCCTTTTCCCCTACCCCACCAAGCCATAATGGAGTGAGGGAAGGGTTTGCAGCTGGAACATGGAATGGGGCAGACTACCTCAGCTCTGCTCCCCACTCCCAGGACAGCAACTGTCCCGTTTGGACCAGGGGCCCAGGATGAGGCTCTCTGCTGCCCTGAGGGAGTGGTAAAGATAGATATTCCCTTTCCTGGTAAACAGTAAATTTGTTTGGGTTTGAGTTTTGTTGGGGTTTTTTGGGTTTTTGTTGGGGATTTTTTTTGTTTGTTTTTTTGGGGGTTTTTTTTTGTTTGTTTTTTGTTTTTCTTTCCCTATAGTGTGGGGAGAGATAGCAACTAATCCTTTCTGCTGAACACATCTACCCCTAAGCAATGTCACATAATTCATTAATGCTGAGAACCAGACACTGCCAGCAGAGACTCTGCAAAGGCCCCTTAAATGCCAAAAATAATGTGTGCACTTCCAGAGCACTTAACACCTTCAAAGTACTATACAAATATTAACTAATTATTTAAGGAAATAATTATTTGAGGAACTAATTACTGGCAGCAAGAGGTTTACTGCTTTTTCTGAGCATCAGCTGTATGCCAGGGATCCTTTGAAGGACCCTGATGATTTTGCTGGGACTGCAGCTTGCTCGGGGGGGGTTAATGGCTGATGTTTTGGGGTGGGAGCACGATTTTAGCTTGTCTGGCCCGTGGGAGAATGCTCAGTTTAGGAAGGCCCAGTGGCAGTGGTCCCTGTCTTGACTGAGGTCTTGCACCCATAATTCACAAGGGACCATTTCCAGAAACAACCCCTCCAGTCCCTCTGGCAGCCAGGATGCACAATCTGCATGATTAATAAGTGTGCACAGAAAGTTGTTTTATCTGCCACAGTTACAGTCACTGCACGAGGGACTGCTCAAAGATGTGAGGTTAAAATCCTGTGCTGGAATAGGAAACGGTGGGAGGGGAATCAAACAAGAATACAGATTCATTTAAAGCTCATCAGGGAATGATAAGATTAGTAAAAAAAAATCAGAGTGAACTAACGCTGTCAAAGGGTTTAAAGGGAATAAGAAAGATTCTTATTAGATGAGTATCAGGGGAAAACAAGCACAAATCCTAGACAGACGATACATCCATTAATTAGTAAACTAAGTTGGTATGAAAATAATGATGAATAGAATCTATCTTTAATGAGACAGATAAAAGAAATGTGAACAACTCAGAAACGAGGAAAAGCCAATAAAATACCTTTTCTTAGTAGCATATGAGAAAATACTTCAAGGAAAATGAGCTGATATCTGAATCAGCTGATACAGACCAGCCTATGTTATTGGGGGAAGTGATGAAAATGCCATGCTGCATGTGATTATTCCTCCTAATTAGCAACAAGAAGACTAAGAATTGACTAAAGAAAAGGCTATACAGACACTTAAAATGAGAAATAAATTATCCCAAACACTTTTTTTCCTGCATATCTACCTAGTACCCTTTCTAAATGAATCATCATTGCTCTGGAAGGCAGTGAAGGTGAGGAATACGGAATCACAGAATCACAGAATGACTAGGTTGGAAGAGACCTCCAAGATCATGGCCCTGGGAGTTCCAGCTGGCAGGGAACAGGATAAGGGACAGGATGGGGAGCAGGATAGGGAATGGATAGGGAGCAGGATAGGAAGCAGGATAAGGAATAGGGTAGGGAACAGGATAGGGAGCAGGATAGGGAACAGGATGCTCTGCAGGTGGTGCTGAGGCAGAAATGCCAGCACACAGCTCTCTGGAGTCTCTTGGGTGGCCTCACCATGACAAAAGGGCTTTTGCTTTCAGCAGCTGCAGGGACCACAGCCCTTGGCTGCAACCCTCCAGGAGGGAAACTGCATCCTAGGTTGCTGTACAGGATCCCAGTATCTTGGGACAAATCACATGTCAGTATTTTCACCTGGGCTTGCATTGGTACAGTAATGACAGAGCTGCCAGTTAGTTAGCTGAGCCCACAATGTAGAATTAGCAGAACAGTGCCCCTCAAACACCCATTTTTGGAGGTGTTGACGCATCCAGCTACCTCAGAGATAACTCTGGTCACGGGTATTTGGCACCTGAGAGCTGGGCCCAGCAGCACAGAGCCTCCAGCAGCACCAGTCTAGCAAGAAAAAATCTCACCAGACAAACTTGATTGCTTTTCTGATACAAACAGAAAATTAACGGATGAAGGGAATGCTGGAGCTGTGATGTATTTGCATCTGAGCAGTGCATTTGATACTGTGCCTCATGAAATCTTTCTAGAAAAATTAATTTAAATCAGCTTGAAGATGAGCACTGTCTTCTTAATTGAAAACAGGCTGGAAGGCCATAAAGAGAGGCTGATAGGGAGTGGCAAAGCATGGAGTTGAAGATGAGGAGACTGCAGAAGAACCACAAAGCTTACTCTTAATTTATATTTCATATCTTCAGTGTTCATCTAGAAATGGTGAAGGAAACAACATTTTAATAAGATATGCAGATGAGATGAATTTGGAGGAATTAAAGCCTCCACAAAAGATGCAAACAGATCCAGCGAGAGATGCAGCTGGGTCACGACAGTATAAAATGCATTCAGGGTTAGATACAGAGCAGGAGACTGTGGCCAGTTTTCTTGTTTACTGGAACAAATAGATCATTAGTTTTCACTGGTAGGAGGAAAGGAGGTTTGGGTTCATAATTTTGCGTGTCTGCTTCTGTAGATGTGAGTCTTGTGAGCCTGAAGGCTTATGAAAATCCACTTCTGCATGTTGTACAATTGGGATATTTTCTAAGTTAGTGGCATAAGGTAGGATTTGACTTCCACATGGGTGACATTTTCAGACTGCAGTCTTCAGGACAGATGTGCATACTCAATAATACTTGCTAAAATTTTTTTTTAAAAAAACAAACTTTAGAATTTGCCTGCTAAACATCTGAAACAGAACAGTAGGTGAATTCCATCTACCCTCTTCAAACTTGTGAGCACAAGTAAGAGCCAAGCTAGAAGTGAGCTATGGCAGCAAAAGGGCGGTGCAGTTTGGGGCAGAACAAGTTCATGTCACCTTTGTGCTCTTCTGCTCTTTCTACACCTGGAACATTGTGTTCAGTTCTGGGAAGCTCATTAGCAAGGAGATGTTGAAAAATTGTAGTGAGTTCAGAGAAGAGTAACAAAAATTATCAAGGGGATAGAGAGATTCGTTTATAAAGGAAGATTAAAGGAACTAAATCAGTACTGGAGGAACTGAATCTGTAAAACACTCAGAGAAAAATGGCTACAGAGAGATGTTACAATCTAATGCTGAAAGGTACAAATGCCAAAGACAGGGAAGAATTAAGTGGTGGGGTGTAAAAAGAAGTATAAAAATTGGAAATGAGAAAGGGAAACATTAAATATCCGGACAGAATTCCTGACAAGGGAACTCTCGTGTGTTGTAACACTGGAAGTTAAAGTGGAGAAAAATCCAGAAGATGTGCAAAGGAGGGTGATCACCCAGTCCCCCTGGGAGCCAGGAGATCGCCGTGCTGCCCCCTGCTCTCCCTGGGATGGGCACAGATTCCCCTTTGGGGGTGACATGAGAGCAATGAATGTATGAATATGTATGAGACTATTGTTCACTGTGAGCTGAGGTGACAGTATCATCTCCTTCAGATAATTTCAAATTTCCTCCAGTGAGCATTTGTTCAGAATGGAGAATCTGGATTCTGGTCTCTGGGGAATTTTTCCCTTGATTATCTGAGAGATTTAATGTTTGGTGGTACAGTGGGATCAGACACACAGAGGGATTTTTTCTCCGTGTAAAATTTCCAGTTTAATCTCCCACACCTTTGACAGTCACTTGTCATCACTCTACAGAAATGCACCTTTATGCTCTGTGCCAACAGCACCAAACTCAGAGCAGACATCCCTTATGCCTTGTCCAAGCCAATACAGATCCTTCTTCAGGGTTTCAGGGTTTTACTGAAGGATTGTGTGCCTGATGCAGCACAGCAGCCTGGGTTTCTCATTTAGTTTGTTTTATTTCATATGCAGTATTGCTTTCACCTCTCAAATATTGATTAAGTCAAGCCAAAGCCTTGTACTAATCAGTGCAGCACAGTTTGCATTGTTATACACACGAGCCCAGTGTAACTGGTTTTGTAAAGCAGCACATGAGATATCTGTTTCCAGAATGAGACAAGGTCTGCATGTTTTAGCTGAGATCAGCTCTTGTGTTCTCTATCACCTATGCTCTCCTCAGGAGTAATTTTCTGTGCATTAGAAAATGTAGTTTGGCCCTCCCCCACTCCTAATGATAGTTAATTAAACCAATTCATGTGAAGTAAACCACCTTCCATGAATGAGCAAAGGGAAAGATTGGATGGCTGCATATCAACCTTGGATATAAGCTGGTAGATCAGAGGAAAAAAGTGGAAATTAATTAAATTAAGGCATCTTTGGGAGTATTGTTTGCCCCAACCCAAAACGTAGCAGCCTAGGAGGAGAGGTTCCTTTAAAACAGAGAGCTGAATTCTTCTGTCTCTTGCACCAGGTGAAACTCCTGAAACGAGCAGAGCTTGTAGGGAGCTTATCAGGAGAGGAAGCACAGAGCTGCTCTACGAACAGAGGCAACCAGTGGGGCGAGCTGTGCCTACCTCGTTCCCAGCAGCTGTCAAGTGTGAATTCCTAATCTTTGCATAAAGCCGGAGATGGAGTCAAATGACTTTGTATTACTGTCATTTGTATTCTGCCTCCGGATACTTCCATTCCTCTTGCTTTGAGTAATATTTTTTCAACCTTGTCTTCCCATTAAAATTTCCTCTTCATTATAGAGCATTTCAATATAATTTCCTCCCGAACCAAGCTCAGGGTACAGCCCTACTAATAAGAATTGCATGATCTGCATTATTATGCACACATAATCCATTATAATTGAATCTTATTCCACTTTAATTGCACGTGTTTACAAACACTGCAACAGATTATGTATTTTAGTTGATTGTGCCATTAATGATTGAAAAGTCAACGCTATTTTGTGTTAAACCCATTTTTGGCTTGCATAACAAGTGAAACAACATAAACCTTCTGGATAGTCACAAGATACATTTCTAACTTTCTCTGGTTTATTTTTAAGTGTTGAGAAGAGTTCTCCCCAAACTGAAGCCATGCATCTTTATAATTGCAACACTTTGTATCATCCAAGCCACATTCAGTCTTCCAGATTTTGGCAGGATTTTAGTTAAACACTTGCTCTTGGTTGAATTTGGAAGCTAAAGGTGCTTTAGTGACACAGACTTTGTTGTTTGCCATGATTTACAACAAGCCCATCACCCACAAGATGAGTGCTGCTGTATTTTCAGAGAAGAGTTTTGCACCCAGACCTCACCATTTCTAAGAGGGCTGAAATTTCTGAGCATTTCTGAGCAGACCACCAGTGCCTGAGTGGGACTTCTGCTTTTGGGCAGTGAGATAAGGTCAGCAGATGCAGAATTATTAAGGAAATGGACCTCCTGAGACTTCAGATACTGAAGAGAATTGGAAAATTTGGCAGCACACTGTGCTGTTTTGGTGCAAGGTCAGTTAGATAAGGTCAGTCAGGATGTTAAATCTAGCCACTGCCTAGTTTGTCATCACATTTTGTAACAGGAACAAGGAAGCCTGATAGTCCAGAATCCCCAGAAGACAAAATACGAAAACCAAGTCAATATTTTTACCAAGATTTATAGAAAATCTACTTCTTTTTATGTGCCTTTTCTCAGATACATTTACCGTTCAGATTTACCAGAGATAGAAGTGCTTTATCTGGGTTTTGTTCAACTTTTCTTCACATATGTTTATTCTGCTGCTCTGTGCAGGGCATTTCCTCACCCTAAAATCTGTCCTTCAGACATGAGTAACACCTTGCTGGAGATACTGACAGGACCACCAATTTTATGCATCTTGCAAAGAGCCCTCAAAACTAACAGTAAATTTTGTCACCACTGCATCACAAATCCAGTGGCTTTCCCTTGAGCCTCCCCTGATCCAGAAAGTCAGTAATTGGGAACTGGCTTCATGGCCCCAAACATGCATATTGACTTGCTTAAATTACATTATAATTTAATAAAATATTAGTATGCTAGTGAAGGAGAGAGGGTTTGTCCTGAGTGGAAGACAGGTTTTGGCAGAAATCAAAATGCAGGTGATGTGCTCAGCATCCTCGGGATGTGATTGTTTATGTCTTTGACAATAAATAATACATCACAGGCACTGACAAATGGAGCTTCACAAAAGTCTTGTGTAGTAAATCAGCAGCTGTTATCCGGGACAGAGAGGGAGATGGGGCATAAAAAGGTTAAGCAACTTGACCAAGAGGATACAGCAACCTGTGGCCAAGTGCAGCTCCTGGAGGTGCCCTGGTCTGTGCTGGGAACCACAAGCCCTTTCCCTCCCAATTCCCTTTTAGCTACCAGCTGCAAAGAAATGGCCACTAATAATGCATTTGGATACTAGGTTGTCAGGAGGATGTGAAACCAGGAGATAAATTAATGATTTTTATCCTCTGTGATGGATTTACAGAGAATCTCAGAGGCTTTAATTTGGACAGGCTGGGTTCTGCCATGCCTTATTGTTTCATCTATTGGATTTTTGATAAATATAAAGCTCTCCAGTGGGACTGGGGATCTGAAAGGTTTCGGAGTGGACTTAAGAAATATGGTCTGATTCTGTGTTTATACCGGGAAGGCTTTTGTTTTGTGCTTTTAGGGATTTGGGCAGGAACCGTGCCCTTGTCATTAATTGTTGTGCATTATGACTCAGAATAAAACTACTGCATTGTTTAAACGATTTTCTAGGCATCACAAAATGCTTAGACATTTTGCCTGTGTTGAAGTGTGAGATTCTGTCCACATCTACACAGCTGTAAGATTCCAGATCAGGGGGTATGCTGATAATGCAGGGGTGATCTTGTAGACGTTTATGTTTACTATTATTTATGGTATTTTGCCGTGATTTGAAAATCCTTTGGGCTGAATCTGGTTAATTCACATAGCCTGGGTGCAGTAAAAGCAGGATTTCATTGCTCTGACTGCCTTACCCTTTCTGGGAAGGAGGTATCCTTCTCTCCATGGATGACATCCTTCTGCCCGTAGCAGTGTCCAGACCTGTACTCGACAGCTCCGTGCAAAGTGGCCACAACCACAGTGGGCATTTCTGATGAGGTTTGCACTCGAGCCAAGAACTTCTTTGTGCTTTTTAGGGTAGAGGATGTCAGCGTGCCCCTCTGTAGTCAGGACCCAGTGCTGACGAAATGCTTTGCTCCCCTGTGATGAGAAGCGTGGCAGAAGTGAAAAGCATCACTATTATTGCAGTCCTTTCAAAGGAGCCCCGGTGGGAGCTGACATTTGAAGGATTCCCTGCATGTGGTGAGGTCTGGTGTCAGCCGGGGAAGCCAGGATTCATGAACAGCGGCTCACAGGTACTTTGTGAGGAGCTAAAGCTTTTGTTTGTGGGGAACAGCTCTGCAGAGCTCTGGAAGGAGCGGCTCTGTAGCTACAGAAGAGCTGGTACAAGGTCAGAGCCTTTAGAAAGGGCAAAGAGAAAACAAACCATGCACGCACTGCCTGTGTGTATTTGCATGCATGTGCATATGCAGGAGGGTCTGTGGGTGTAATTAACTCTTCGTTCCTTGGTGCATTTGGAAAACAAAGAGTCCAGTTGCAGAATACACACTCCTCCTCGTGTAAGCACAACTACATTAACCTCAAAAAAGGGAAAGAGGAGGGATTTAAAGCACTGCAAAAGGCTGTATTGAGGCTGAATCCCCTGCAAAATCCTCGTGCTAAATCAAACACGCTTCAGTTAAATAAGCTCATACACTCCTCCATCATACAAACTAGGAGTTTTACACTCGCAGTACTGAAAAAAAATGGTCAAAAGTATTATCACCGTGTTTAACCTGGCAAAGCTATTTGCTACTGTCCTGAGGTGTGTGTGCCAAGTTTCAGGACCAAAGCAATTTTTATGCCTGAGGCTTTGTACATACAAACCTCGGGGGGGGCGGGGAGGGGGGGGTGGGTGGTAAGAAAAAAACTAAACGAGTTATCTGATGAGTTGGCACAGTCTTAACTAGTGTTGAGCAGCTGGAAAATCTGGAAAGCACTTCAGACTTGGAGTCTGTGGGAGAAAGAGGGAATTCTGCAGTTTTTCCAGAGTCTTGCCATAAAAGGAACAAATTAAAGGGAGAGGTGAGCAGGCAGAGCACTTCAAAGATAGAACAGTCTGCAGACAAGAAAGCGTGTTGATAAGACCATTAAAAGCCAGCTAGCAGAGTGATTAATGGAACGGAATTGCCTTTTGGTTCTCGGGAGGAACAGTCAATTGCATCCCAACGGGATCACCAGAGATCTGAACACAGAAGTCAAGCCATCGCTGAAAATCTGCACTTATGCTCACTGCCCTCCCAAATACTTCTCCTTCCAGCAAACGCTGATGAGTTGAACTTCCCAGATCTACTGGGAATTTAGTGGGCAAGGTTGGTGAAAGAGGAAAAAAAAGCAGACCAGTGAGGGAATAGGGTTGGTGGCATGCAGAGCTTGAAGAAAATATCCAGGAGTTCACTGAGTGGAAACCTGGATGAGAGGACAGCTGAGGTCCCAGCCCCAGGAATTCCCTGAAGTCCTGGGAATGCCTGCAATGCAAACCCCACGGCCAAGGGTGGGAGGTCACATCTCAGCACAAATGTTTTCTGTCCCTGCTGGGCAGAGCACCGCGAGCTGTGGAGCAGCTTTAAGCTCATGCCCAGGAGCAAATGGAGGGGCTTTCAAGCATCAGAAATACCCAACGATTAACTCAGCAGTGACTGAAATAAAAGAAGCGTCATGCATGGAAGAATATTTGGCACGCCTCCAGGTCTTAGCAAATACAAAACCCCATCAGCCTAAAGAAGCATTAGGAGTTTATGATGTGGAAATAACTGGCTGGTGTGTGACGCATTTCCAGCTTATGGTGAGCCATCATTAGAAGGAAATGTTTTAGACATTCTGGGGCTGGACTCAACCTGGCTGCTACAGGCCAAATGCCATGGACATGAGGCGAGTGTTTCAGAAACAGAATATCCTGCCATGTGCAGAGAGGGAAGAGATCAGGGAACATTAGGCATAATTACTTCTCAGCTGCTTAGTGCTCAGATGAGGTGATGGGGAAAAGTCTTCTGTAATAGCTGAGTTCGGGCAGCTTCTGTCTGCTGTGGTGATACCTTTGCTGGCTTCCTCTGACTCTGAGGCATCCACTGGATGCACAGAAACCTTTTACAGTTTGACCATTTGACTTGAAGAAAGTGCTCAGAGTAAAAGGGAATCTGCCGAAATGGCAGGAATGAGTGAACTGTTCTCAGTGCATCTATTTTAGCAGCAAGAAAAAAATAAAAAAAGGGGTGGCTTAGTCATGTGCAGCAATCAAGGTCAGCATAACCTTGGGTTTGAGTAGCAGTACTCCATCCTCTCCAGTGGAGTCAGGGAATGCAGAGCATTCCATGGACACCACCTGATTTTACAAATATCTTCAGCATCAGGTAAAATACTTGCTTTACAAAGGAGCAAACAGAAACACAAGGGAATGGCCAAGAATCAATCCAACAGCACATCCAGCAGTGACAGATTATGGTTGCCAGTCTCTGTAGCTGCATCCTCCTTGGGAGTAAGCTGGGGGAAAGTATCAGTAAGTCACTGACAAAAGAGGGACACGAATCCTTCATCACCAGAGTAACTCCAAATGGTAGTCACAAGCACTACAGCCATTTCCCTGAGGGGCACTTTCTGAAGAGTGTTTCTCTAGAGAAGTTCATCATTGGAAGAAAATCCCAGGTAGTTTCAGGAGGGCAAGTCTCTTCCTTGCATAACCCTGGGGGTGCAGGAGCTGCCCCAAAGTGTCTGCATTCTTCATGGTGGTAGCAGAGCCAGCAATGCAGCTCTGACTCTAAGAAATGCTGGCTTTCACATAGAGAATGCAAGAAAATGGGAGCCAAAACTCAACTCAGTCAAGTTGAAAAATGGGCCTGTATCAATTTTTTTTCCTTCTTTTAAACACTAATTTTCTGTCCTCTGGGTCTTTTTAATTCTTCTCTCTGCTATTTTTGTCAAAGACAAGATTTGTGCTTTTTATGTGGCACAGTCTTTTCAGCTCGTCTGGAAAAAAGAAGAAAGGAGAAGCTGTGGACATATCAGTGCCAGCTACAAAGGACTACAGGGAAGATTTCTCTGCTGGAGGAACTCTATTAGGTGTCACACAGCACCAGAGGAAGGGAGGTTTGGTCCAAGTTCTTTACCTTTGGGCAGGTTTATTTTCCCATTTTTAACCCTGTGACATTAAGAACCTTTCCAGAAGTAAATGTTCACTCTCCTCTCCTGAAGTACCAGGACTTCTCAGATGCATATAGGATCTGGACACTCACACACACACTTGCTTCCATTTCAGATAGTACCCCCTGGACACAGTGCACTTACTCTTCGTGGCCTTTATAAAAGAAAATGTCCAGACATTTGCAGGAACAGAGTCCCCTTTGCTTCCTGACTTGAATATCATAGTAAATTTATGGACTTTGCAAGTACCTTCATGCTCAGAAGGCAGGATGAGCTGCAGGATGAGTTTTAATACAGAATCACAGAATGTCTTAAGTTGGAGGGGACCTAAAAGGGTCATCAAGTCCAATTCCTGGCTCTGCACAGGACACCCCAAGAACCACACCCTGTGCCTGAGAGTCTTGTCCAAATGTTCTTGGAGGCCAGGAAGCCTTGGGGCTGTGACCATTTTTCTGGGGAGCCTGTTGAGTGCCTGACCGCTCTCTGGGTGAAGAATGTTTTCCTGATATTCAACCTGAACCTCCCCTGACACAGCTCCAGCTATTCCCTTGCGTCCTACTGCTGCTCACCACAGACAAGTGTCTACCCCTCCTCTTCCCTCAGAAAGGGGAAACTGAGGAGATGTTTGCTCAGACGAGAACAATTCCTTGACTGGCTACGTGGCTGCTTCAGTCAGTCCACTGAAAGTGTGTCAAGAGGTACTTTTGTGGGCAACCTGTCACCTTAGCCACGCTGTTTCCCAGCTAGCCTGCTTTACATGAACTAGAGATACTTGCTTTGTGCCAGTAGAAGGAGAACCTTTCCCCATGAGAATGGTGTCATTCTGCTGAGAATGTCACTGTGGCATGGAGCTGTGGCATTTTCCAACAGATATGAGCCCAGCCAAAGTTCCAGGGCAGCCTCAGGACATGTCATGAACCAGCACAGCCCTGACCAGCCCTCACATCCCTGTGCCTTGGTGTGATCAGCAGGAGGCCACACCTGGGCTAACACAGCCCTGCAGGGCTCGGTGTGATCAGGCCAGGGGTAGAAGGAGCTGCTAACTCTCTGCAGGAGCCTTTGCCTGTGAGTCCTGGGAGCGTTGGGCTGTGAGCAGCACTGCAGCAGAGCAGAGCAGAGCAGAGCAGAGCAGAGCAGAGCACTGCCTGCAGCAATCCCCGCTGCCCCTGGGGATGCCACAGCCTTCCCAGGGACCTGGCTGGGCTCACTGCTGCTCCCCGAGCAGAGCAGCCAGAGCTGGGGGTTACCTGCTGAGGGAGTGAGCGGGGGAAAGGGGAGAAGAACTGCCAATGCTGAGCTGATGCCTGCATGCTCCTGCTTCTGCTGCTGCTGCCGTTCCTGGGAGTTGAGGATCAGACCAGTTCTATTTTCAGGATATAGATAAAAGTTTCAGTCACAGGTCATGACTCCCTCAGCTACAAGGGATTCTGACCGTTTTTCCTGCGGGGTGGGAACAAGAGAGCAGCTGCTCTGCTGTGCCTGCCAAGCTCTGTCCTGCCTGGCTGGAGTGCCCAGCTCAGGGAAAGCTGCTTCCTTCATCCAGAGGCCGTAAAGATGCTGACACCCACAAACGTGCACGCCAGGGGTATTCAGGCATGGGCTCCCAGAGCTGGCCTTCAGTACACATTGTCTGTGTCCCTGACTGGTGCAAAGTCTCTTTTCTGTGCCCTCCTCAGATACTGCCTTGCAAGGCACAGGATTTCACAGAATCATTGCAAAACTGGAGATCTCCTGACAGGAGCAGAAAAACAGAGGGCTGAGAGAAGGTTCTGCATCACTGAGCCCAATTGCCTGCAGTCACAGACCATCGTTTCATAAGATCCCCTTCATCCAGCACTGTGGCTGTTATCATAAAACTGCTTTTACCTAGTTTATTTAGATTACTTTCTTTACCTCCACCTCTTTGTCAAGAGGACTAATTTAATGCCTCATTCTTCCGGCGGCTGGAAATCTTCCCAAAATTTCCAGCCTTCTACCTATTTGTTCTTGTGTCAATGCTGTTCCAGAGCTGGAATAGCTCTTCTCCAGCTTCAGCCCTCCTCCCATTTGTAGACAGTAATGACATCTCTCAAAGCCACAGAAAGGAAAGGCTGCATTTGCTGCACTTCTCTGCACCTGTTTCTTGTTTTAATAGACCTTTTCTGAGTTTCTGTGCCAGGACTGACTGCCTGGTGCTCCAGGTAAGATCCCATCAAGCCGTGGAGCAGGGGTGTTCACACTGGATGTCTGATGCATCATCATAGATTCACGAAGTCTCTTGGGGCATGCCAGAACATCTGACCTCACTTTTTTCTCTATTGTTTCAAAATGATAAACCACATTTCACAGAAATAGTGCATGTCAGGATTCTCTCTGTGCCCAGCCTTGCCCTTCATATGATCACATCCTTCTTCACACTTCCATCTCTCCTGCTGCAGCCTTCAAGTCCATCCCATTTTTTGAAGTTTTCTGAACCTCCACTGTTGTGCTTATCCACCCCGATTTCATCTCAGCCACACATTTTGAAGTCTCCTTTTGTGCCAGGAAAATTAGAATTATAAATGCAGCCAATCTCCCCCACCAACCCCAAAGGGACACCAGGGTCACCACCACACCCCAAACTCTCCCAAAATACACTCTCTGTAGTTCTCCAGACATTTCCTGCACAATTCCACTAATCCCTGTTTTCTGCAGTTTGACTAATCTTGTCACCATGTCAAATGCACCATGGAAGTCCAGAGAGATTAGATCTACTGCACTGCTTTTGTTAAGAAAATCAATTATCCTATCAAATAAAATCATCAAATGCATCTGACACAACATTGCTTTGGTAAAGCTTTGCTGCATTCTTCCCTTCAAAAAGAAGTCCTTTTACTTCCTGAAGCTGTGTATAACTTTGAGGTCAGGCAAACCAGCCTTTAGTCACATAGATCATATTTTTCCTTTAAAAAATATACTAAGTGAGTAGTACACAAAGGGGTGACAGGAACTGTGCCCCATCTGGAGCCAGATTCCATACAAATTGGCTCTAGCAAAGCCACAGCAGAATAACACCTAACCTCTATTACTGGCCTTTCTACCTTTTTTAAAAAAATGTTTGGGCTTTTTTCCATTCTTTAATTCAAAAGAGGTTTGAAATCGTGCTTTTACGGTGTCAAAGTACAGACTCATGGGTTTAGGAGTCAAGCCGACCAAGTTTCAGAAAAATAATGTAAGGTCTGGATTTTCACAAGACCCATGGAAACAAAATGCTGAATCTTTTCCTGTGGCAGTGAGGAAATCTCTTCCCTAAAAGAGGCCAGAGAATTTAGGAGTGCATAGAAGCAGGTGATTAGAAATGAAAATAAAACTGTGAATATTACACATGTTTTGTTTGGGTTTGTTCCAAAGGCTTCTGGACAGTGCAGGTAATGGGCTATTAGATGTTCATAGCCTTCTGGCTGGAAATCTAATTTTTAAGCATTTCTATATCCTTTGTTCACTTGTGAAAAAGGGCCTGGCTTTGGGGACCTGGTGGGCTCCTGTGTGCTAAATTTATATTACTAAGTTATCCACATTAACATATTTTGTCTCTGTTTCCCCTCCTCCCTTCATCCTACCCACTGAGAAACTCCTTGTTCTTGCCTCAGCCAGGGCACCTTTTTCACTTTTCTCCCTGAAACCTAATTTTGGTGATGTTTCTCCCTCTCAGGATGAGCAGATGTGATTGCAGTGCCAGCTTTTCATAGCTCTGGTCTGTGAGGAAGCCCTAAAGAGATTCATTTACCCACAAACATGGAATTTATGTGAGGGAGGAAGAAGGGGGCAGAGGAGGGTTAGAAGGCCATCAGCTGGAAGGGTTTCAGTGCCAGAAATGCCGTGGGTTTTGCAGGTCATATCACATCTTTATGATTCTTTTTCGCATCCTCATGCCTGAGAAAGAGTCTATCATTCACTGCTTGCTCCTCTACTACTCCTTTTCCCAGCACAGCCCTTGGCCAGGGCTCTGCATTCCCTCCTCCTCAGTTTTAGTATCCATCAGGACTGTTCCAGTAGCTAGTGAGACAGATCTCCAAGCCAGAGTGTGCAGGTCTGCAGTAAGGTATTTTTACTAACTGTTTGTACTACACACACACAATAAAGATGGCGAGTTAATGAAAATTAAGAAAAATGAGGGCACTTCACTTGAGCTGTTCTAGGACCGTCTTAAACAGCCTTGCATGGGTAATTTACCTCATACTGCTATTAGAAAAAAAGTAAAATGGTCAGTTAGAAGAGAATGGAATTAGAAGAGAAAGTAATGAAATTCAAACATGATTATTATCAAAGACAGGCTCTAATAGGATACCAGAGTCCAGTTGAAAGTTCAGACAAATTTGAGCTTGGTGGCAAAAAAAATCCCCACTTAATTTTCTGTTTCACAAAACAGTTTTTTTGAAACCTAATAAGGAAATTTTAGCAAATCTGATTGTGCAGGAAAGAACTCTCATCATAATTAATCCAACTCAGAAATCGGATGCCAGCAAAGGGGGAAATTTCCTTCTCATTTATATTCTTGACAAACCACTGAAATCAGAAGAGCTTCAGGAAAGTTTAAGACTTCCTTTGTAAAACTATATTGTTTGACAGTAACAGGGCTTATACTTACATTTAGATGGTTCTCCCATCATACTCAAATATTATTGACTGTCATTATTTAATGGACAAAAGATCTCTGGAGAAAAATCCAGTGTCAGGATTGAAGTTTTTCAAAGCAAAATGTATTTTTATATCTGGGGATAGAAATTAGAGCAGATAGTACTACTCATACAGTAGAGAATATAACATATACATCATATAAGTACATAAATGTAGAATCTTGATCCTCTATGTCATTAGAAATAGCTATACGAAAAATTGATGGCATGAAATTTCTTCACATCATATATTCCAGGGGAAATTCTAATAACTGAAATATTGAGAGTTACTGAAATAAAGCACATAAATAGCATTGGGCACACAATGCCTTTTCGTTCAGTGGCTGCACTGCTCTTGACACAATAGAGCAGTCTCTGGAAAAGAACCCTGAAAGGACTGAGCTGGCCAAAGTAATTAACGCCCACGATTGTTTTCTCTGCAAAAGAGAGGACAGAAAAAGCACATCTGCTTTTGGACCCAGACCTGTATTTCTCATTGTGGTGTGTGGGAGAGACATCACTTGCAATCAGCCCAGTAACACTGGGCTCCTGTTTGGCTCCACATCAGTGTTCCTTCAAGCTATCCTGCATTCAGCCATGCCCAATTCCGCCTGACACTGACACAGGTGGGAGCATCTCCCTCACTGCTGGGGAGTTGCTCTGTATTTACACAGGTGGAGCTGAGAGGTTAATCCTGTCACCATTTCTTTATCCCTTTGATAGGTATAATTTGGATTCCTTCTGCCTTGAAATCCTATCTTGACAAACACTGAAGTATCTCTGACCTCAAATACGAATGCAGCCCCTGTTTTGGTTCTGCCCTGAGTTTTCTAACAGAGACAAGAGGGCAGCAGTTATGATGGCACCACAAATGTTGTTGCCTGCACACACACCCACACTACTGCCCACAAGGGCCCTGTCTGCCTCCCGAACAGGCCAGTGGCTCCTGTAGGAGCTGCCTCACACAGATACTTCAAATCCTGCAGGCTCTGTAAAGGCCGGAGCCCCTCACTGGTGTAGGGTGTTGAGACTCTTATACCCCACAGTCTGGGAAAGTTCCAGTGCTCTCCTCCTGGGAAAGGCTGTGCCAGGCTCAGGAGGGAAGCCTGGGAAAACAAATCCCCATCACAGGGTGTTTCACACTCCAGGGCTTTCCCTGCCACCCCCAACATCCTGTCAGTGCTCCTTTGCAGCAGCTACACCACACAGTGCCTCACAGACATCTGCAAAGACAGAGACCTCCATTCCAGGGAGCATCTTTCACACTTGACAGGTGCCTGCCACATCTTCACAGCTTCAGAGACCTCCCTGCTCTCATGGGCTTCCTGATCCTTCACATATATCCCACTGAACCTGAGCGGAGTAGGGGTTCCGTATCACACCAAGAGGGACAGAGGCTCTTTGCACCCACGTTAGGTTTGGGGAGGCATCTGGGGATCTGTTATTCACCTCTGTTGTGCAAATAGCACAGCCTGTCTGGAGAGCCAGGCAGGCACCCCAAGGAGTCACTTTTGCTGTCCTGAGGGATTGCATTGGAGCTGGCTGCTGGGGGTTGCTCAAGCCCAGCAGCTTGGCAGGGGTTAAAGATCCAGCTGGGACTACCAGGAGAGCAAGCAGGAGCCAGTGAGCATCGAGGCAAGAAAGGGGAGAGTTGTTTTAGTCATCTGTGCAAAAATAATAGCGACTCTGAGGGGAAAAAATCCAGGTAAATAGACGTGGTGTGTGAGATAAACGAGACCCTGGGGATGTTTGTTCCTGCACTGCCAGATCCATCATGCTTCCCCCAAAGGGTATTTCATTCCCAGGGACTGGGGTTTTTTACTAGTTTACCGCACCAAGAGGCATTTGGAATCTGAGCAGGGAAATCAAGTGAAGAAAAGCATCCTTCCTGCAGTGGCTGTGGGTGGGAGGAGAGGGGATTAGAGGAGTGAGCCAAGGGTTGGAGACACAGGGTGTGCTCAAATGCATCGCCAGAGCCTGATCCTGCAACATCCTGGTCACAATGCAGCTGGGACATTAGATGCAGAGGTACAGACTTCCTGGGACTGTATTTCCAGGTCTGTTTGATTCCCACCATTAAAACATTGCTGGTTTCTGTGGTGTGAAGCTCCAGCTGGGAGCTGCTGCAACGGGGGTTTGTGTATTGTTGGAGAAATTCTCATGCAGTGAGGATATGGCCCCTCATCCCAGTAGGGATGAACTCCACAGCTTGTAATGCATCTTCTGTGCCTCTCTCAGAGGCCAAATTTCGAGTCAAGGTTACTTCTAAGGCTCTGAAAATAGAGCAAGTACAGACACAAAAACTTAAATAATCTTCCTAAAACTTTTCAGAGCAGTGAAAAGGTCAGATTACAGGTGTATCTGTGGACAAGTTGTTCCTTTTTGGTTGTTGTTGTTTTAAAAACTCATGAAAGTGGAGAAATAATGAAACATTACTTCAATACCCATAATGAGTATAAAATCATTTCCAGCAGATGTAAACAAATACCATTAGGTAATTAAAACCAGAGATAACTGACTGGTGAAATTCCTCTGGAGTCCACTTCAACTTTCGCTGAGACATTGATATTTTTGCATATTGCAGAACTGAAAAATTCATCAGAGAGGGTGGAAAAAAGAGATCAGTTTTATCAATGAAAAAAATGTGTGTTTATGCCAGAGGAGTATCCCTGTAGCTTGTCTTAAAAGCAAAGATTTATCATTCTGCCTATTTCCTCTTTGAAAGCCTCTGCTTGGTTTTCAAATGCCATTTTCCCCCAACTAATTTATTCATAAACACATCCTGTGTCTTCAGCTGCTGGGGTGATGGGGAAGAGGTGGCAGGTTTGTAAAGTCACTGCAAGCGTTTCCTTATGGGGAAGAAAGAACTTCTGTACAAAACCTATATATATGTGGAGATGTATGTTCAGGACCAAATGTTGTCCTCAGTGGTATAAATCCCAAACAACTCTGCTTCAGTAAGTATAATCAAATCCCTCTGGTCACTCCGCAGGAAAACTGAGAAGAGATTTTGAGCTTTGGTGAATATTAGGTGTTCACAACCATAAATCCTGTGCTGGTGGATTTATGTGCCACTCTAAGCACCTGCTGCAGAATAGAGATCAGGAAAATTAAAAAGTGGCATCTTGTGTGAGGTTTCTCCTGTCTCTACCAGGAGGCATTTTCTCCAAACAGGCTGGGCTTTGAATCCGGCCCAGGAAATGACCCTCCTGCTCCCTGGCTGCTGTGAAGCTGCCACCAAACCCCTCCTTCACCCTCCAAACAGGCCTGCATTCCCACAGCATCTCCCAGGAGAGTCTGTGGTGTTCTCAGACAGAAGAGCCAAAGGACATCAGACATTGTGCCTTCCTGAGTGGATGTGTGTGATCACACAGCACCAAACACCCTGTGCAATGTGGAGGCTTCTCGGGCAGTTTTAGACCCTTGCTCTTCTGGATTTAAAATTCATCAGCAAGACAACAACAATATAAGCTTAGCAAGACTGAATTTCGGTCATCCTGTTTCAGTTCTCAGGAAAAAGTCACAAAGGAATTTATAAAGGCAGAGGATTATTCTTCATTTACAAGTGGGGAAACTGAGGCACGGTGCTACTAAACAGCCTCTCCTCAGTCCTGCTCCTGGCCATTTACCTGTCTGCTTCTGTTGTTGCCTCACTGAAAACTCCCTCACTGGGGCATGGCAAAACCCCCTTCCCTCCCCCTTTGCACTCTCTCTCCACAGCTGGGTCTTTCCAACTTGATCTTTCACTCCTGGAGTGCAGAGCTCAGTATACAGCACCAAATCATCAAAGAAATCCAAAGAGGTATCTCACTGATGCAAAGGACCTTTCAAAAGAGAGGGAACAGGAATAGAAGCATGAGCTGCATCAGAAAAGTAACTATTCCACCAAAGCAAGGCAGCAGCAGCTGAGTAGAGAATGAAAGGAAGAACAGATTAAAGGAGATACTTGAATCCTGAAGAAAGGAGAGTTCTGCATAGCAAATGATTTGCAGGGGAGTGGCAAAAAAAAGGCAAAAGAATTATCTAGCAATATTTTGCTAAAGTTGCTGGAGAAGTAATATTAACATAGGAATAGGAAAGTGTGGACAGAAAAAGCAATCAAGGGTCGGAGAAACAGCCAGGCACTGTGTGTAAAATCAGTGAGCATCTAAAGTGGCCAATTTGGTGTTTCTGTGAAAGGTGAGCAGCACAATGCTTTATCTGTCACGAAGCAGTGCTCCAGGAAATTATTGAACAAGCAAGAAACAACCTCTGATCGTGGCATTCCAGGAGAGGAGTAAATCCGCAGGATTGCACTCAGGGCTTAGACCAACGTGGCCTGCAAATGTCTGAGCAGTAATCCATTGCTTAACAAATGGGAAAGCAGCAGGCAGCAATTGCTGCTCAGCAGAACTGCTCAGAGCAGGGAACCATCTCTGCCCAAGAGTCTCACACAATATCAGGCTGAGAAAGCACTGCTACTGAGAACCAGGCTGGGGAGAGCAAAATTGCTGAAGTGTGAAATCCTGTTGGAATTACTCAACAATCACACTGGAGACCGGCCCCAGCTGCTGGGTGTGCATCCTCAGATACATATTTTACCAGTCTTTAAGCAGGAAACATTCCCTGGGCCCAGCAAGTAGCATTGTGTAAGCAACTTGTTTTGTTAGATTCTGGTTTGTTGCTGTTCAAACTTGCAGTCAATATTCAGTGATTTGCTGAAGAGGATTGGGCACACTGGGAATCATTTAATTTCATCACCTCTTCCAAAAGAATTCGATAGTTTACACCACCCATTGTTGTGAAAGATGATTAGTGAGTCTGGATGTCCCCTGCAGGCAATCACGAAGGATGCCTGACCTGTATCTCTGTAGAAAGCACAACAAAGTCAGTGGTTTGGCCCCTGTTTGCACCAGCAGAAGCAGTCTAAAGAGGAAAAAAAGGTTTGTTCTTGTGTCTTTGCTGATAACTGTCTTAAATATGTTCCAACTCTGCTGCTCCTCAATACCTCGGGACTAGACACTGTTGCAGTACGTGAAAGCTTTGATGTTTCTGAAAATTAGCTCTGCTTTAGGATATATTTGCCCTGGGTAACATCCTAACTGGCAAGCATTAAATAATTGGCACATCTAGAAGTGCAGGAAAACTGTAAGCTCTCAAAGATGGCATGGAAAGCAAGGGAAGGAAGGGTTAACCAGCCTTTATTTTTGCCAGCAGCTATATGTGCTCTGTTCCCCATCTGCCCCCATGAAGTATGAAATGCAGCAGATGTTTGATCCCGATCTATCAGCCTCCATATAAATGAAGGTTGGATTAGTGAAGAAGAAGGCAGAGCAATGTTTGCCAGAGAAGAGCAAGAAGATTTCCGACACCTGGGCAACTTGATGGTGGCAGATGGCAAAAGCTGAAGGCAGAGAGAGGGAGCGATGTGCACCAGCAGCTGGTGAACAAATGGGGAGTAGAGAGGCCTCCGCTGAAACTGCACAGGAAGAATTTAACACCAGCAGTTCTGTAAGAATGATAGTGGAATATACAAAGAGGAGCCTGTGTTTTAATTCAGACAACTATCGTCGAAAGTACCCGATGGATTGTCAACCAAGGAGATTTTCACAGCAAGAAGCCATCTATTTGCATCAAACACTGTCAGTCTGCATAACAGCAGCTTCTGGGTCATTTAACAACACTCCAGATGTAGTTATTTTCTCTTAGGCAAGCGACTCAAAAAGAGCTGTGCAAGAAAAAGGCAGAGCTGGCATATAAAGGGGGACAATCAAACAGCATGTGGAAGCAATTAGCCAGTCACTGTGATGTAACTCAGTTAAATGAACACTTGGGTGTCCTGTGGATCTCAGCACAAGACTGCAAGACTGTGGCCAAACACGGGGTTGCATTCATACAGGTGCTGCCTGTTCTGCCACAGGAAAAAGAAGGGAAACCAGGCAGAGCTGTAAATCTGGGGACTGACATCAACAGGGTTTCTTGATTTTTTTTTTTTTTTCATTTAAATGACAGAGGTGAGATTAATGGTTGTTGTCAAGATAATTGTTAGGAATTTATCTTCCCCCACACTGGATTCATCCTTTTTAGGGAAAGCTGCCCCCTGGAAAACTCAGGTCTGAGTTCAGGCTCCACAACACCCAAGAGTATCTAGATGTGTATGACAGAATTTGGCCCTTTCTGGAGGATCCTTTTTCCTGCTAGACTAATTTTCACTGGCGCTGTGATTATACATCCTGAACACAACCTGTTACCTGTTGTGTACACCACACCTACAGCCCTGCCAGGCTAATGCTGCACTGAACACTGACATTCTACAGAGACACCCAGCATGGAAGAGTCATCGACAGATCATTCCTGCAATTCCTTTAATACACCGCTCACACCAAGCATCTATGGATTAGTGAGACTGCCTGCTGCTGTTTCAAAAAGACTCAGCAAGTGGGTAGAAGGAAATGCTGTCTGATAGGTATGCAACTTCAAAATATACTCATACTGTTCCTAGAGAATTCCTGACCACAGGAGAAGAAAAGGTTATTGTATGTGCAACCTGAGGCTTTAATTATATCATGTCCTTCCTTTTGCAAGTAGAAATGTGTATTTGTAACTGATAGTTACACTTTTTAGTTACGTATCTATCAAATTCCTGTTATAATGAGGATGACTCATGATGCAATTATGCAGTAGTTGCTCTGTTCATTATATTATTTGGCTTACTCTCAGCATGCAAACTGCAAACCTCCTGAATTCCTCCTGTCCTTCATCTTCCTTGGCCATTGCCTAACTAAGTACTGGTCAGAAACCGAAAAGGCATTTTGAATTGTTGCAACTCCTTTGCAAGCAAAGAGTTTTCTCAATGAGGGTCCACTACTGTACAGCTGAGCAGCAATTTCCTCTCCTACAGAATAGGATTTTCCAGATGGAAAGCAGAGTGAAAGCACATGTGAGCCCTCTGCTTCCCTGGACAATCCTGTTTGCAACATCCATACGGTCCAGGCAGAAAGAAAATTGGCATACCTGATCAGATCACCGCTCCACTGCTCCCTGTATCTTCTTTCCAGCAAGGAGCAGATTGGTGTGCTAGGAAAATACAACAGCAGTAGAGCTGTAGTAAGGATAGGGAGTTCACCAGTCCCATCACTGATGGCAGCCACTGCTGCTGCTCAGTGATTAGAAAAAGCCTGAGATCATGGAGATCATGGAATCTCTCCCTAAGACTGAGTCATGTTAACTAATCAGCTCCAGAAGATCTTTCTGGTCATTCCCTGCCTATGCTGCACACCTCAAACAGTTTATTTCCCCCTTCAATTACTACCCAAGGTAAGAACCTCTCCTCTCCAGTCAGTCACACAGCCCTCACAGGCAGATGTCACCTGCTGGCCCCCAAGTCTGAGTGACTCTAACTTACTGTGAAGGACTGAGGCCTTTGGGATCACCCTGGCAGAGAGGCCCATGAAGGAGAGGGAGCTGGGGGAGATTTTTATGAATCTTCTTATATTCAGCATACACAGCTGGGGAACTGTGAACATGGGTGACCACGACCACCTGCTTTAAGCCGGCATTGAATGTTCTTGTGTCTAGTTCAGCACGGAAATCTCTCAGAAAAATCTATCAGCAAAACCAGGACTCCTAGACCTGGGTATCTCCAACCAGAATCTTATGTCTCTTGAACTGCTGTGTCATCTCACTTATAAATCCTTGGCACAGTGAGACCCTTACTGAAACAGAAATATATTTCTTGGGACAGCGAGAACTTTTCTTTTTTTTCCCTTTTCTTTTTCTGCCTTGAGGTGAATGAAGGGCACATGAAAGATGCAAGATAGGTGACACACACACAAAAAAAAATTCCTTAAATTATTCAGAAAGAAGGTATTGTTCAGTCAGCCCTGCTATCAGTCAGCATGTAGTTGTCCACCTTGAGGTTCCTGCCTATAAAATTCAAAGTCCCCTTTGCTGCCACCAGTTCTGGGAGAAGCTGGATGTGCTAACAATAGCCCACTGTAAAGTGAGGAACAAAACTGGAGCCTGGAGCCCTCCCCTCCAACCCACTGACTGTGTAAGGTGCAGCGGGTAAAGAGGGAAAGGGAGGTTGTCCAAGAGCAACAGCAAGTGTGGGCATGGGGAAGCACAGAGAGTAAAGGCAGCTCTGTTAGGAGCAGGATTGATTCAGAAGCAAACATCATGCTCGTGGTCCCTCCAGATGTCCCCATCTATGGCTGGCTTGCACCAAGCAACAAGCAACAAGCTTGCTGTCACTCATAGTTTCGGTGGAGGCCAGTGCAGAAGGAGAGAGCAGAGGCCCATGCCATGCACGACGACCGATTTGCTGTTTGGTAAAGCAAATCTGCCATTAGTGCTATCCTAACCCTTTCCTTCCCAGGGTGTTGAGGCAGCCGTAGCTGGGGTTTCACTGTGAGCTGCTTTCCTCCTTAATCCCTCCCAACACCATTCATTTCTGAGATGTCTCCTGAATGGCATTTTCATTTAGAGCAAAGGGCTGTGAACCTGGTGCTATTAAAAAAGCAGGCAGGTGTGGAACAAGCAGGAAAAGAACTAACTCCTCACTTGCTCTGTCCCAGCCTGCCTTGGCTCCAGGGTGCCTCTCCACTCCTTCAGCCCATGTGTGCCTTTGCTGCTGTCAGAGACACATCTGTGCTGGTGGCTCTTACTTTTGTCCACTAGGGACCACACTGAGATCAGCAACACCAGCGATAGCAGATGTTAACAAGCCTCTCTGCATCTTGACCTGGGCTGGTCATTACCTGAACACCAAGAAGAAACAGGCTCCAAACGTCTCTGAGCTGGAATTTGGTGATTAGCACAGCTTTACTGAAAACTGCAGTGTCCTGCAGCATCTCTCACCGCCCCTCTTTCCAACATCACCTCGAGTGCTGTGCATTGCTCCCATTTCTTCTGCCCACCATCCCCCCAGGTGCTGCTTACTTAGAGATTTAGAGCCCGTGCCATCTGCAGAGAGTATTTTGCCTTTTGGGGAGCGCGGTGTACATCTGTGACTCGGTGCACACAAAGCACAGCACGGTCCCTACATCCGCCTCGTTCTCTTTATGCCACAGCTGCCTCGGCAGAGTTTTAAGAACTTTCAGCTCCCAATCGCTACTTCCACCGAGTCCTGCGCCAGCCTCAGCTTGCGGCGGGGGCGGATGCTGCCGGCTCCTCTCGCTGTTCGCATCAGCCGCGAGAGCCACGGCACCTTCCATTCCCGGGAGGGATTTTCTCTTTAGTTTCAAAACAATGTGTGAAAGCCTGCTCTGCAGAAACA
The DNA here is from genome assembly GCF_029207755.1 of Chamaea fasciata. NCBI lineage: Eukaryota > Metazoa > Chordata > Aves > Passeriformes > Sylviidae > Chamaea > Chamaea fasciata. The sequence goes on along the minus strand of NW_027094096.1, from coordinate 20,156,323 downwards.
GTAGCCTCAGTGAGTTTAAGGATGACTGAAGCTATTTCCTCTCGCAGGGAGGTTTAAGAACTACGGAGGGATGAATGGACTTAGACCTATCGCTGCATTCCTAGCAGCCATCCTATTACAGCCCTGAATAAAAGCAGGAATGGCATGTCTAGCCTAGGTTAATAAACCCTACGGAGTGCATGCCCAAAAGCGCTACGAAACAGCCTTAAGTCAGCTGGAGAAAACTAATTTCAAGCATGGCTGTCTAGTGTGCCTGTCATTCCTCTTATCCCTCCAAACTATTTCAGACATTTTGAGCAGCGTGTAGTAAAGCGATGAGTTAGCAGGGGTTGTGACACTAATGGTCCAAAAAGGTTCGGGCACCGGGAGGGAACCATGACAGCCCTTAACAACCGGTGGCAGTTCGGAGGATTCCGCTGGATCTCTGTTTGCTAACAATTAGGCTTCGCCTCGGAAGAAGATGTGACAGCTATCGGAGGTAGGATTTGCACGGGGAACAAAGGGAGCTGTTGCTGGTCGGTGCCCGCCGTTCGCGCTGCGCTCCCCGGCTCTCCCAGCCCAGCCAGGTGCGGCTGGGGAGGGGTCGCTGGGATGGTGGGGGAGAGCCGGGCGGTGGAAATGCTGTGGATTAGCCCTGTGTTTTATGGCAGAAATGCCGCCAGGACAAACCGGCTCAAACCTCGCTGCCCGCTGAGTGTGCATTCCACGTTGTTCTTCCCGCGGAGTAAAACACGTAGAGGTCATGCAAGAAAACACTTTACTCCTTTTCTGCCGAGCCAGCCGGGCTGTTTCTGAGATGGCAGAAGGGAGAGCGGGAAGCTGCCCTAAAATAAAAAAGGGGAAGAGGAAAGCTATGGAGCCTGTAAGATGATGTTGACATGCTATTAATGCGTAAAATATGTCTGGTGTGCCACCGATGTCATTTGAAAGGGGGAAAACATTCGCGGGGGAAGGTGGTGGGAGGAATTTTCCGGGTGAGGGACTCCTTAGGTTATTGCAAAAGAAGGCGTGATGTGTCCATCCATTTTGCATAATCAAAGCTTTCTCTGCACTGTTGGCATTGTTTTGCTGGACGAGAAACGTAGTTTCAGACAGAAAAAAGGCACGATTTCCTCCCGTGTCACTGCCAGGCTCCTGACACCCTCCTCCCCCCGAGAAACCAGTGTGGGGAAGGATGTACACAAGGTTTAGTTGGATGCTGAAAGGGCTGTGAGCAAGGGCTGAGGGGGAGAATGAGCGCCCAGTAGCATAACAGGAAGGCTTCCCCTCGAAAAAGCTTGTTTCTCCCCAGACAGAAGTCCAGGAGGTGACAGGCAAAGTTAGAAGCCTCATGTACTTTTTTATGATGCGCCTATTTAGCTTCACTAGACAAGAAAATGTCTGAACATCAGGGTCAGGTCTGCGTGGCCAGACAGGACAGTGGGGTCTGCACGGGGTCCTGGGCTGTGAGTTCATGTTTTTGTGTGTGTGACCCTCGCCAGGATGAGCAGCAGGAACATAATGAATGAAAAATCATATTTCCATGCATATGCAGAGCCCTTATCATTTGGCGTGTTTGATCTGAGTGTGATGTTCCCTGGGTTGATGAATGGTTTCGACTTGTTCATTAAAGTTTCATTTCCAAACAACAGAGAGACTTCAGAGTGAGTGGTATTTAGTAACAATAAAATGTTCTGCTTGTGGAAATGCTTCTCACAGGTCCCATTAAAATTGCACTTAAAGAAGCTGAGAGTCACATCTTGCAGCAAGAGGTATGGAGTCACTTGCTGTGCTAAATTTTAAAATTCAGGTTATGATGCCATTTTAAATCTACATTAATGTGGATGTCACTAAAGATACTTTACAACACTGCTGTTGTAAAGTATCACAACAAAAGCTCACAACTTCGAGAATTCTGTTAGAGTGATTGTTTTCATTAAATCTTCATCAGAAAAAGAATTCCTGTGTAGCAGGGACTTACCAAGTAATCTGAATTTACTCATCCTAACTAATGCTCTCTTGAAGGAGAATTTCAGTGTGTTATACTGCATTGTAAATAGGTTGTGATATAATTCATTTAAAAACAAAACACCAATGACAATTTAACAACAAAAGTGCTAAATGCATGCAGTCTAAGTGAATACTGGTTGTGCCAAAAAGAAGCAATATTGGATCAGGAAGGGTAAGAATTGCTTTTAAGAAACATAAATATTCCCCATTTGATCCAAGCAAGAACTTTTCAGTTAACTGCATTACTTTGCATTGCAAATTTGAGGGGAAATCATTTCAACCCGTGTTATGTACTCTACTGAGTACATAAAGATAACAGTGAAAACTTTCTTCCAGAGAAATTGTTGTAGCAGTTTTCAATATGGATCAAAGAGTTATTACGCAGAGATATGAAATCTGTGCCAGAAATGAGTAATGCATGTGGAAATCAAGTATATGTTTTTTCTTCTCCATCTCACTTTTGTCCAGAAGCTTAGGCAATTTTACTTTTTTTACTTCAGTGCCTCTCTAAGAGAAAGGTCTGAAGGCACAAAACCATGAGGGGGTGGGAGACTGAGTTCCCTGACTCTGCCCAGACTTCTTTGGGAGACTTGGGCAAATCCCTCAGCATCTCTGGGAAATGGGCAGTGCAACAAGGTTAATGTGGTAATGATGCAATGGAAATACAGACCGTGGTGGTCAGGGAATGAGGCTGAGCACAGGGCTCCAGATAGGGCAAAATGCAAAGCCAAACTGTGTAGCAGAAGGAGGTTAATGTTTCAGGCATTTTCAACTGTAAAATATGACACAACGCAAATCCCGTGATCCAAAACTAAATCTGCTCTCAAAACTATCCCAGACAAATTGGTGACTTAGAAAAACTTCTGCCAGGACCAAATACCCATTCATCTGAGAACCTGTCAGAAAGGACTCCAAATCTCCCATCATTCCATCAATGTGCAGCAGATAGTGAAGCAAACTGCATCAGATTGATTCACTGTGCTGAGGAATGATTTCCCTGTTTTCTTGAGGAGCTCAATGAATACTTTTTGCCATGCATCTCACTTGCCCTTTCTTTTATGAATTGTCTGTGGAGGTTGTGCAATTTTCTAATTTATTTATTTGATATTATTTAGGGCTTTCTCCAGCAAACAACTCTTGGCTTACAGATCTTTTGGGAATGGCAAATGTTTTCAAATTCATACTGTGTTTCTTTGATCAGTCCTGTGGTGTTCCTTGATCAGCTGATTTGTCCAGCTAACTGGCAGAAGACGAATTGCAAATTCCACAACCAAGTGTACTGTTTCATACTGGATTTCCATCATACTCTGAGCAGTCAGGTTTAAAATTCGCGTCTTGCAAGCAGTCATACCAGCAACACATAAGCGCTGAAATGCTCCCACCAGACAGATGTGAGAGCCAGGTTAAACAGCTTTCAATTTCATGAAAATTGTTTGAATTCCTGCAGCTCTGCTCAAATGAATAGTTGGCATCATCCATCATGCACTGCATGGGCCGTTCTCTCACAGCACCTGCTATGTCCCCATAGTCTCCCCAAATCTCTGGTGTAAGTCCACAGTGCCAGTGGAAACTGTTCATGTAGTCAATTTAGAAGGAAAAAAAACCACCATAATGGAGATTTCTAAATTTCCCACAATATAACCTCTCCTGTTGTGCCTGTCTTGCACATTCTGTGACTTGAAGACAGCCAGCAGGGAGGACAGCAAGAGAGCATCAGCAGTGAGACAGTGAGTGCAGCAGAAAACCCTGAAAGAGAGGAAAAGTAAGGGTGACTGGCAGAAGGAGGGATCAGTGGCACATAGAGCAGGTACAGAGGAGGCAGGAATGGGAACAGCAGGAACGCCTAATATACAGATACAATTTTTAACATTGAATCTAGTGAATTTGGGTCATTAACCTCAAGGTCTATGGTCTTACCAGACTCAGCCCATTCCAAGCCCTGGAGATGTTGCTCCCAGTCCCTCCCTGTGCTCATCAAAAATGCCACCAAGCAAGGGCGTGACACAGTTTGCTTTTGGTCATGCAAGGGTCTGATAATGTGCCATGGAGGTATGGAGGAGTTGTGAAAATAGCAGATGAGAAGAAAACTAATACCTGATATATGGTTTAAAAGCAGTCAAAACCAGTTGGGTGAAGAATTTCTGTCAAACCTATTTCCTCACAGACACAAAAAAATTTCAGCTGTCAAAACACCAAGCTCTTTTACTCAGAAACAAATCAAGGGGAGAAGGTTATAAAACATGAATATATTTGCCTTTTGAGATATTTTTGCACTGTACTTATGTCATATAGGAGGAAACCTCATGTCTCCCACTGAGTGAGCTCTATTGTCCACGTACTTTATATAGAAAGTCTGGTGTGAGCTAAATCAATGAAATTACTAAGACTTCATAGAGGCAACCAGCAGTTACACCCCCGTCAGATGCCCCCTTTTTACCTTTTCAATGATTTTAAAGTCCAATGATCCTAGATATCCTTTTTTAATTCTAAAAATAGAAGTGAGTCTAAATTGCAAGTGCTGTGAGTCACACAGTGAGAGTCACTACAGGCAACACACGTGTATTCATATTCTGTAGGGCACATGTAACACCAGACTGATACTGCCTGGGGAGAGTAAGAGAATGAGAGGAATTAGAGGAACTAAAATCAGAGCAAATACAGAGACTCTTTGCTAGGATAAGAGTTGACTCAATGTAGTCTGAAATGAAATCCCAACTTGAAATTCCCCCCAGATACTGTTAAAACTCCTATTATGTCTTCAGATACTTTTTCTTTCTTAATACAAAGCTGTCCTGCTGCCCATAAATAACTGTCATCTCTGCTTGTGCCAAATGGGATGCCCCAGCCATTCACAGGTGCCCAGCAATTTTGCCTGAATTCACTGCTCCTCCTGCTCTGTGCCACTGCCTTGTCCTGAATCAACCACTGCCAGAAGAGTTTTGAAGACCAGTGGAGCCAAAAGAGCATTTGTCCCGCTTCCCCACTTCCCTTCCAGAGGATCAGAGCTCAGAGTGAAGCTTCTGCTTAAGCCCAAAGTGATTCATTTCTCCAAGGTTGCCATCCTGGTGGGACCCCTCCAGATATCTTTGTTCCTTTGTGCCTGTTTAGGTGTGATACCAAAGAAAGGACAAGATAATTGCCTACCTTGAAGAAGTGCTGCAGGAAACATCCAATATACTTGGCTTTGTTTTACTCGTGGGCAAGCTATTTTCCACCTCAGCAGAGTGGTACTCCTCACGGACAGCCATAAGTTATTTGCAAATTTAGTTAGGCCTTATAAATGTCAGGCTCCTGAGTGCATAAATAATGTTTCAGAGTAGTAACCTGAAATAAGTCAAACTAGGAATGGTGAGAAGATCTGGAGTATGGTCCCTTTGGGACCTACTACCACTTCTAATTAATATCTGGTACTTAAAGCATCACAGCCCATGGTTAAATCAAAGTCAGAGGGAATAAGGGAATATTAAATTCTCCTGGAGACCTGTGTCCAGGTGTTCCTCAGTGCAGCTGCCAAATTCACTGCCTCCCTGACCTCAGTCAGGAGTGTATGGGCTATTCTGGGGTGACAGCTCATGGAACCCATCAGCCAGGCTGCCCCAGGGCTGGCATTGCCCCTTGTTGCCTTTCCACTCCTACCCAGCCATCCACACCTTCCAGGCTCTCCTGGCCCTCCAAGCTCATGGAAACTCCTGAAAATGGTTCTTTGGTTTTGACTCATGGGGGAGTCCACCTGGGAACTCCAGAGCTGGTGCAGGAAAAGCAGGAGAAGAGCCCAGTCAGGTGCAAGCATAGGGAGCAAGGAGCAGCCACAGCTGGCACAGCTGAGCACCCCTAAATTGCTCTGCCTTAGTGATTTGGTGCTGCAGAAACAGGCTTCAGACAACCACAGGCTGACCTCACCAAAGTGTTGCAGAGCCCAGGGCTGGCTGGCTGAAGGGCAAAGAAGGACAACAGTGTGTCTGCACTCACTGGTCTTTGGTCTTCATAACCCATCTGGTTATTGATGAACCATTTTTTAGCTTATATGTGGAATTCCAGAGCTGCTTCCAGAGCTGCTGTTGTGGTGATGGGGAAAGAATTGATTCAACTGTGAAAACCAGTCCTTGCGGAGCTGGTGTATGGAGGGCTGTTGTGGTTTGGCAGTCTAGTGCTCTGGAAAATAAGAGTTTTGGAAAGAAAGTCTTCGTGGAAAGCAACACATTAACTAGGACATCTTTTTATTCCTTCAACAAAGAACATATAGTTCAAGGCTTAAGGAGCACTAACCCATGGAGGGAACAAAGGAAGTTCATTTGTAACCATAGCCTTTTATTAACTGGAGAATATGCAAATGAAAGGTCCCCTGACTCTTGAAAACCACTCTCAGTGGTGCCTCAGGGTATATAAAAAAATTCTGACAAATTCCCCCTTTTTTATTTGCTTCCATATAGCAAGTTGATCTGGGTGTCAGTCTGCTCTTTAAAAGCTTTGCTGCTCTCCTAATTATTAATTGCATGAAACACATATTCCCCCATCTTGCTAAAAGCATCATGGGACAAACTCTCTGGATATGAAATATTCCAAAGTCCAAAGCAAAATCTCTTTTGGTCGAGTTTAATTAAGATGATCCACTACTTTGTGTGCAGCTGATTTGGGAGGATTTTGTCACAGGTAAACAAGCTTTGGGAAAAAAATTGCTTTTATCTCTCCTTGCTTTCTGTTTTAGTCCTATTTCAAGTGGATTAGTATAATCTTTCCTCGGCCAAACTCCACAGCTAGTCTATTCCATCATTGTTCTAATTTTATGAAAGGAAATGACTGAAAGCAATTAATTAAAAAACTCTTCAGAGATGCATATGTGGATGCGCTTATTCACTAAAATCTCAAAAAAACCCCTCTGCATTTTAAAACAATATATCTGGTGCATTAAGCACAAACAGGATGTCTTTGTTAGGTGCACCTACCTTTTGATATTTCCCTACATAAATATGGTTGTTGTGTAGAGATATCTGCACTAACGGCTTGGACAGAGAGGAGCCCCCTGTTAAAACAGGTTTGAGTTTCAGGAGGGTTTTAATTTTCTTTTTTCCTGTGTGATAAAGCTGATTGATTTCAAGTGAGGAGTCTTTCCCTACTGGGACCTGAGCTGTCAAAAGCCATCACTGAACCTGCAAAATTCTATCATAACACCAGAAGCCCAAACTCTGCTCCAGAACCATTAGAGTTCAGGGAAAATTCCCAGTAATTGACGAGTGAGGTTTTCTTAGCAAAGATATTCTGCTAGACTGAGCCATTATTTTATGCACACACAGGCACCCACCTGGGGGACTGTGCTAACACAAAGAGTAAACTCTATTGATATGAGTGAATTCATCATCACTGAGACGACACAAGTGGCTTCACAGTAAAACCTTGGACTAGGCTATTCATAAACCCTTCAGATCCATCAAAAAGGCAAATTCCCACGTTGTAAAGTGTATTTGATTCCTCTGGAATCAAATAAAACCTCTAAATTTCCTTGAATTCAGGGGGAGGGATAAGTCAGAACTCTTGACCCCAAAGCTGTGCCTGCCCTTAGTGAAACATCTGAGCTGTGAATGCAGATAAGTGCTGGCATCCAGAGCAAGGTGCAGAGGTTCTCCTGGCAGGGCAGGAAGAAGTTTCCTCTGCAGAGTGTTCCTGTTCTGTGGTGAGTGTTCATCCCCACAGAGTCAATGCAGCAGCCCTGCTCATCTGCAGGAACACTCCCCAAACAATTTAAATATTCCTGGGGAGGTTCCTAGAAGATTTAACATACCCTGCTTCTTTCATAATGAAAATTTGAACAAAATGTATTTTCCCACCCTTCTTTGCTTTCCAGTTCATTTATAGCCTCTTCAGCCTCCATTAAAAGATGCTGTTTGTCTACCCTTTCCACTCTCTGTTCTCTTGTCTCAATTTAAAACCCTCACATACCACAGCCTGCTGGTCACTAGCCAGGTATCCAGATGGTACTTCTGCACCACATTGATAGGTGCCTTAGAAATAGCAGGGAGAGAGGGGAGGGGGGAAATATCACTGAAAACTTGAGATGCTCTTTTTTGATAAATAGCAATTGTGGATCTAATTAGACAGCTCCATCCTTTTGAGAAGCTGGGGAAACAACAACAGTTGTAATCCCACAGAGCAAACACACCAGGACACTGTGTGACACTCTCACTGTCAGGCTTTAGCTTTCCCCTCAGAGCAGTGTCAGACAGTGTCCATCTGTCCATCCTTCTTCTGTGAAAGGCATCAGCTTCTGTTCAGGGTTTTAAAAATTTGTCCCAGAGCCCATCACCCTCCTGCCTCAGCACTAAAGCACTGTGTCAACTACTTTTATACAGACAACTGGTTTCCAGAATAAAGAGCAAACACTGCTCACCTTAATTGCATGAGCATCCCTCTGGCAGTAATCAGGCTAATTGCTTCAGTCAGGCCAGCAGGACTTGGCTCTAAATCAACCACCGAAATGATCATAGCATAAGTGCAGGAGTTCCTTTACAACTCCAAGGCCCACTTGTTAAACATTATTTACACCTCAGAAACACTGTTTCCGTCTTCCATTTCATCAGGAGAAAGGTAGAAAGGTGCCAGAAGCACCTGTGGGAGTGGGGGGCTGAGCCCACCCCAAATGCAACGGCAGGGGAGACAGGTCTCCTTGCCCTTTGCTGAAATGCCATGAGAAGTGTGCCCCGGGGAAATCCCAGCTGCATCAGGTCTGGGAATCCCTGCAGCCAGGGCTCATCCTCCCAGGAATGGCACAAAACTGCAGAGCACCCTGCCAAGAAGGGAATTATTGCCTGAATCTGCTGTAGCTGCATGTTTGACTTATACCTTAAAGCATGAGATAACATATCCTTGAAAATATTTAGCTTGCCCAATAAAATGGATATACGCTCTCTTTACCTGCAGAAATTTCTAGGGGTTTTCTAAAATCCTATTAAGCAATTGGTGTGCATCCAATGTGGCAAATATTTTACCACAAAACAGAAGTTCCAGCAGATTCACTGTAGCAGTTGGCGCTGGAGGGGACAGGGAGTTAAAATCCCCAGAGCCAGCAGGTACACTGTGCTGGATATTCCCAAACCAAGGGATCTGGGCAAGGACCTGACAGGAAAGGCTTAAAATCCCATTTCCACCAAGAGGTATGTGGGATGGAACCAGCTCTCAAGGGTGACATCTTCAATCTGTGTTTTAGAGAACTGTGACTTTTAAAACAGCGTTTTTATCCTTTTTGACTGTTTCCATAACCACCAGTCGAAGGAAGAGCCCAGGCTGGGCTGTGGGTTTTGGCCTGTCCCAAAGCAGAGTGTGACCCACAGCTGGAGCAGGAGCTGCCACAGCCCTGAGCTCTGGGGTCTTGAATTAAAATCTCTATGGTTTATAGAGGTCAGGGGCCCTGAGGGCGAGCGTGGAGGTGAGCAAGGTGATAGAGGGACCACGTTCAGCACCTGCAACCTGTCCTGGTCCTGCTGAGCTGCTCAAACCTCCTAGTGCTGCTAAAGCTTTTTTCTAAGCAGTTCCAGGCCGCTGCCTCCCCTCTTACAAAAATCTTTACACGTCTCTAATCATTTTTACTGTCAATCTCTGCACTCTTTTTATAACCATTTAAGACTTTATGAGATAGGATGACCAGAAATGAAAAAAGATTCTGAGGATAGAGTGTGCAATTGATTTATGTTAATGGCACTGTAATAATATTTTCAGTGTTTGATTTCTTTTTCATTCTGTACACAGCTAAAATGATGATTACTTTTCTATACATCTTTCATTTATTGAACCACCACTTACGTTGGGCTCCACAAATTTGTTCTCAGGTCTGTTTCCAAAGCAGTTAAAATATAATTAATTTAAAATCCGCCAACACATAAGAAGTTGAGGTGATTCTCTCCAATCAATCTTACTAGAATTCATCAATGAATTTCACCAGCTGTCATGCTTCTTGTGCATTTGTCTTTGTAAAGCTCCTCTGACTTCACCAGCTTTGACACACTTAACAACTGTTAATACTAAAAAAAACTCCCACTCTGTAATTTCTATTGAACCACATCATCAGCCTTAGAAGCTCCCCAGATGCACATGAATAAATATCATAGTCACCTGTGACAGCATCTTTAATGATTTTAACATTTTTTACAGTGGTAACTTTCATCTCTTATGCATAAATCAGAGATACAAAAGTGAAGTGTGCCAAGATACGTTGGAGTTTATAAAGGAAATCAGAGAATAAATGTTGTTGCTTAATTTTGCTTTCATAATAGATTCTGTCTTGAAATATTAGGTGTCAAATCACCTTACCCTAAAAGGATTAGAATATGAAAAGCAACTCTCAGTGATGGGGGAATAAACCCTGACTACTTCTGTGATGGAGTTTGATAACCCAACATAAGGGATTATACAGGACAGTGTCAACAATAGCCAGAGACTGAGCACAAATAGGATTTTAATCTTGTTTGTCAGCTAAAGAGGAACAAAAACCATCCCAATTCCCATCTCAAAGCTGATACAAAATCCAACACAAGTATTTCATCAGAGGCCTGACAGAGCCACTTGCCTTTCTTCTGTTTATTACAAGGTGGTTGTGGCCCTGCCTTATTCTGACTGGTGGGAGACAGAAATACAATATCACAAATTGGGGGTCTGTTGGAAGCTGGAAACACCAATAATAAAAACATTTTATCTTCAAAGAGCTGCCAAAATTAAGGGCTACATTTTTCAAAGCAGCTCATCATCAAGAGGACCTTCAGACCTCCCCGGCAAACAGAACTGAGAACAGGGGCACTGGTCTTTTGTTCCCAGCCTACAAAACAACTAACAGCCTTCACACCTTCCCTACAGGCTAGAAAACAGGCGAGATGTGGGCAACTGATTTCTCGTTAAGGGATTTCACAGGTCTCACACAAACCCGTTTTGTAAGTGTCGCCTAATATCCAAAGTCTCTGTTTTTTGGGATGAAACACTGGCATCATTAACTGCTGCGGGCACAGGAGCCCATCCCCAGCACCAGCCCCGTGTGTTCACTTGTGCCTTCATACGTGATCCCTAGCACAGAGGAGTTCCCCAAATAACCGGTCCAATTTTAGCTAATTGCAGTATTTATTATTAATGTGTGTGACACGGTGGCCAATTAAAGCCTCGTGTCGAGCCAGGTGGAAGACAAACACGCAGCCATAAAGATCAATTAAATGCATTTTAGGGGGTTGCACGAGTGCAACATGCAGCCCAAGAACGTGCTGGGACACGAGCCAGCGTGGTTGGTGTCTGGAAAGGGGGGCTGCACAGATCCCAGCACCCCAACATCACACACACGCATCCTCCCTGCCTGCCTCAGCCTCCTGGAGGCAAATTTCTGAACTCTTGTGTGAGCAGCAGAGAGGAGTGAAAGATTGGGCCAGTAGCAGCTGCAAACGAATTGCTGTATCACAGGTACTGAGTGATGATTCTGCAGCTCCCAGAGGCTGGATGGGTGATAAGTAATGCCCTGGGGTGGAGAGAGGGAGAGCAAAGTGGTTGGGCCAGGCGAGTGAAAGGCAGGGGGATAATTAATTAGAGACCACACCATTTTCTAGCTCTTTCTCTCTGGCTTTTTTTTTTTTTTTCTGGGTTGTGTGTTTACAGCATCAGCTGTGTGTGTAACAGGACCATCAGCTTTTCTTTCAAAGAGCTTGTTACCTGCCAGTGAATTGCACTGTAAAATAGCACAAATACAGCAGAATGACATTTTCATTCATGAGGTTTCATAGTAACTGCAGAAACAAACCACATCTCTCTGAAGCAGTGACTGCCTTTCAGATCCTCAAGCTCCCATTTCCCAGGATAGCACTTTTTTCCTATTTATTCCTATGTGTTTCTTCATCTGTTATATTTCTGGCTTTCATGTACACATGACTACAAAACATTGCTTATCCAAACAGAATCTCTTTTCTAACTCGTCTTTTTCATCTATAACTTATTTTATTACCAGACATGAAAAAACAGCTACAAATTATACGACAGCATCTCCCCAGCTCCTGAGATTTCAGATGTGTCTTGTGCTGTGGTGTCTCTTTCACTAAATCTATGTGAATAAGACAGAATATGTGTTGCAAAAGAAGTGCTTTAGCATAAATTAACCCTCATTTCTTCATTCAGATTCTAGAGATATTGTCAAATTACTTCACCTTCTGCTAACTCCTGGTTGTCTTTACCATCTATCCTCACAATTGAAAAATCAAACTAACAGGCTGTTATATGTGAAAAGCAGTTTTTACTCTAAGAAAATGAAACATAAAAATAAATGCTGAAACCAATAATCTTCAGAGAAAGGAAAGCTACAGCTGTCATCCTTATCATCAAGAATGGCAGCAGCATCACAGCTAAAAATGAAAATCCTCAAATTCAATGTTCCACGATGCCAGGTACTGACTGTACCAGCCCACAGCAGGAACTGACCCCTACTCAGTGAAGGGTGTGTGTTTCAACTGAAAAGGTGTCAGAAGAGGAATTGTATTTTCTTATTTGAATGTAGATGAACAAAGGCACAGAAAATCTGTATCGTACCAAAACACATAGGAAGGCTAAAACAAAGTTAGCAGTCATTCTCCCAAACCCTGGCACAATGACTACAGCTCGGTTGATGTCTCCTGTATTCATGGAATCGTGTCCATTTTTGCTTTATTCTCCTGGGTCAGTGCACCTGGTGTAAGAGCTGCCACCCAAGTTAGACAAATACTCTGCCTAGATGCAATCCTGCCTTCCAAGCCAGCCAGCAACAGCCTCCTGAGGAAGCTACAAGAAGTTCCTTAATTGGTAAACACAGGATAATCTATGCCAACAGTGGTCTTACCCTGACAGAGATTAACTTTAAGCCTTGAAGCATGAATTTTTATAGAGTTCCAAAATTTAATTTGTTAGTGCTAAATATTATTGCTCAAAGCGCTCTCATAGCTCCCAGACGTGTCCATTCCATCTCAGGAATTGCAGTCCCATGCCAAACCATGCTGTTGTTACCCATTTAATTAACACAGTTATTCGTGAAAGACATTAGAGGATCACGTGAAACCCAGAGGTTTGTCAGTTAATGAGTACCACAGGTTAATGAAGGAGGAGAATGGAGAGGAGCGCAGCATATTTTTGACTAGTCCCAGTATTCACAAGTGAGATTATAGAGGAAGGTAAATAACACTGAAATGCTGCCAGCCTCGTTTCCCTGGATTTCTGAATTGCTTCCCCTTTGCTGTTGCCATGCCAAGCTTTGAATTGTGCCTGACTTCATACAAACAAATTTGCAGAAAATTCATTTCAAAGTCTGACTTAACTCTAATACCAACAACAACCAAACGTGAAAATAGCGTATTAGAGCAGTTGGGCTATGGCTGCTCTTTCTGTGATCACTTAAATGTGGAAGAGAAACAATAAAGCCAGATTTGCTTTTATCTCATCACAACTAAGCCCTGGATTTTGCGTAAACAGATACCAAATGCACCTAAACCTCTTAATCAGCTTTCTTTTTTTTTCGAAGCACACAAAACAAAGCCTAGCTTTGGAGTTGGAAGAAAAGGAAAACTTTGTTGCGTCCCTATAGGAATGTTTGAACTCTCTTTTCAAGGGTCATTTTTTTCCCCATTACAGCTCCCAGAAACTACATAATGCTGCAGTGGAGATGAACAGCATCAGGCAGCTGAAGGAAATCTGCGACAACAAACCCATGTGGAAAACCCACTATTTTTATATGCGTATTTCTAAAGTTTTTATCAAACTGGTGGGAACCAAAACATTTGTTTTCCCTCAAGTGCCTGAATTTACAAGGATGCCCAAAGCAATTCAGTGCTGAGCAGGGGAGGTGTGCAGGTGGTGTCTGGCCACAGGCAGCAGGAGCAGCTCCTTGGGCATCAAATCACAGCTGCTCCCACTGGGGCCATTACCTCCTGGGGAGAGGTGAAGCTGGCCAGAAAGCTGCAGGCAATTAGAGGTAATTAACCCAGCTGGAAATCCATCCCAGGCTGCTATTAGTGAGACACTCAGGGGAAGGAAGGGGACCACGAGTCCAGACTCTGTGTTTCCCTGTCGATTATTTCCCCTTCCTGTGCTGAGGAAAAACACTCCAGGATGGGGGTCACCCACCCTATTGCCCTCACCCGCCATTACCACTCCCTCTCCAGCTACCTCCAAATATCCCAGGATAACCTTTGCCCCCACTCTGCTGCCCCCTCCCATGGTCTCACCAGGAGTCTTCCTCCACCCCAAGCCCGGGCTGTGAGGGGCGTTCGCTAGACAAGAAGAAGGGTATGGCCAAGACCATGAACATGCTTTCTCTTAGGTGCCTCATTAGAGACACAGAGATGTAAAATAAAAGTAAGAAGCAGGCAAGGATTGAGGCAGAGCTGTGGTGGTTCAGGGACACCCTGTCCAAGGGGAGGCAGGGACAGATCCCAGCCACGTTCCACAGATCTCAGAGAGTGCAACACTTCCCAAACCTTTTCCCTTCCACTCCCCAGCATGAAACAAAGCTGTGTCTCATTTACCCCAGTGGCAGCTGCAGCTTCTTTGGGGACAGCCCAGTTTTTCAGATTTGCAATTTCATTCATGGACATTTAGCTGTTTAGTAAATAGGTAATAAGTTCAGGTCAGGCCAGGGCAGCTTCTTTCCCTCAGTAAAACTCCCCTTGCAGTGAACTCAGGCTTGACCTGAGAGCAGTTTTGGCAGAAGGGCTCCAAAGGTAGTAACTCAGTTATCTCTGCCCTACAAGATACACAGAACTCCCCAAAAATTGTTCTTTTTTTGTTCAAGAGAACAGAGATGGCACAACTCCCTCACAGACAGTAACTTGACCCTGCTCCTTCAGCCCCTGCTATACAGCCTTTTAAAAACAACAAACCATCCAAGCAAATCCCCAGAAAAGCCTTTTCCAGCTTCTCCTTCACTGTTAGGCATGTGAGCAGCACGACTCTGCTGTCAGCAAGGGTTGGCTGAGCTGTGCCTTGCCAGCCAGCCCTGCTCTCACCCTGGCTGGGATGGAGCCCAGGTGAGGAGCCCTGCGCTAACCACTTGTCACAACCCAGCTCCGTGTGCTTTTGCCACAGCAGTTGCTCTGCACTCCAGCAGATAATGACTTTTGGCTAGTACAATCCATATCCCTTCTGCCAGGCAAGCACTGGCCCCTGCCACAGCCAGCCCAGTGCTCTGCCAGCTCCTGCTTGCCCTGCTCAGCTATAATTCACCTTGGCACACACTTTCAGAGACATGGGCAAAAAGCAGATCACTTTGGTAGAATTACCCCTGTCTCCTTCCATCCCATTTTCCTTTGCTGTTATATCCTTCCTCTGACCGCAGTGAGGGAGTGATCTTTAGCAGCACATGCCCCATGAAGGCAGGTGGACATTTACAGTGCCACTCAAGATAAGTTAAGGCCTTTAATCTTTCAGAACAATTTGCCTCGCCAGCTGTTCACTATCAGAGTTTGCTCCAGCTAAGACTCTCCAGCATCTAAACATCTAAAAAATGTAGTACACTTAAGACCTGCTCTTTTGCTCTCATTAATCCCAGCAGACAGTGGAATATACAAATATTTGCAGTCCCTCCAAAGCTTCAGAGAAGGTGATCAAGCACAGAGCACAAGTCCACAGGGTAAGCAAAGTCAAGGACCAAAAAAACCCAAACCCCACTTTTAGGCAGCACCATGTCAATACATACAATACAGATGCAGAAGATGGGTCTGGGCAGTTAAATATTTCCTATTTTTTTGGGCAGCAGCCTTTCCTGCCCAGCCAGCAGCATGAAGCTGACCAGCAAGGAGCACAAAACGAGTCCCTAGTGCTAAGGCTGTCCACACAAGAAAAATTGCAAATACAGAATAGCCAGAAAATGGAGCTGACAGCATGAAAATGTCAGTTCAGAACCACCAATGGGGAAAAAAAGTGTAAATCACTCATTTTTAAGGACATGACTAGTCTCACTAAGAAGTACATTTAAAGTTAAATTATCTCGACTACAGCAGAGAAAGGTCAGTTAATCCTTTTCCTTGGAGCACATAGCTATTCCCTAGGATGTATTTTTCTCTTGTTCCATGCAAGTTTTTGTATCAGAGGGGTCCCAGTCTTCAACACAATTAAGAGTTATTGAATTTTCATTTGCACTGTTGCCTTGTTCTCATCTTGCTGGAGTAAATGCAGTTTTCAGCCCCGCTCCCCCACAGTATTAATTTTTCCATTGGTTTTATGGAAGCCATCAATTTACTGTCTGGCTTTTCTCATGATTTAAAAGCATCATCTCAGTAACATTGTTATCTACCAGCCATATTTCACAGATATTGGGAAAGTGGTTTATACTGATATCTTACTTAGCATCTGGCTGACAGGACAATTGCAGGGAAATATTGCCAGAGATATAAGGCCATTTCATGATAAATAATGAGCTTTAAAGCTTAACAGGTTGTTTTCTTCAGAAGAAATCATATCAGTTCTCCTATGCACAAAATAACCACTTACCATACAAAGGTTGAGATGGAAAGTGCCCTTTAATGCACTGAATATATCTTAGAGAGTGACCAAGCAACATCTTAGTTCTGACCTAAAGTTTTTCATGGCTTCTTGAATTATCTAATTCGCCAGAAATGAGTGACTGCTTCTGGGAGTATATGTTAGCTAATAATGCATTCCAGAGTTATTAAGGTTTATCATGTAAATCTTTATTTGAATGCTTTTAAAATGCATATTACCTTCTTGATAAACTATGATGGCTCCTTAGGAGCCATTAATACAAATTAGGGTGCATACCAGATGTAGTAGAAGGCCTTATAAAAAGTACTTATTCCACATGCGGAGTAATCAGCTTTAAAATTATATTAAATACTGCAGCTGTAATGTTTTTCCCCCAGTCTCAGGGATCAGATCACTTCCTTAAAAATACTTTTTACTAAATTTCATTTCCTCAGATAAAAGCCCGGTTTTCAGTTGTGCAGCCAGGAGGTGAGAAGTTAGAGACTGACAAATTGCAGGGAGGGAAGGACAAGCTCCTTTCATTTGTACCAGTTAGAATTCCCCAGATACTGTTCATAAATAATTTCCATAATCTAGAAAATGTGTTGCTTTTGATCAGAAACCTCCAGTGTACATGCAGAGCAGAGTTTCTTGGTTATTATTCTTACCTCCAGGTCCTTGTATTTGGTGCCTTTTTACAACATAGCACAGCCACCTCTGCCCTGTACAGTGACTTCACTGTGATAAATTTATTTTCCATAGTCATAGTGGGCTAAGGTTTATTCACCACATCACAGCACTGTTGCAAATTTCATCCCCACATGGAAAACCCTGCCCTGATGCATGTTAAATGAACAGGATGATAGGAAGGAAAGTTGCATTGACTTCAGCTAGAGTCAGGTCAAATCACAGCATCTCCTTGGCCTCCTTCGAGCTCCTCCAAGGCAAAAAAAAGTTTTGAGCCAGGCACACTCTGCAAGGCAAAACCAGGGGCTGTGGAAACCAGAGAGTTTCTGGGGGAATGGTGTAAACATTAGCTCAGCTATAATTACAGATGGCTTGTCTAAAGGAGATCTTTGTCGTGAAATAAGAAAAAGAGAAAATTCTGAGTAAAAGCCCCAGACTCTGCCCCATGCTGGATGAAGTGACCTTGTTCATTTGTGTATTGTGGCAGATGAAAAAACTGGAAAAAAATTGCCTTCCTACAGGAAAAATACCTGAGGTTGGGTCGCATTTTGCTTTTACAATGGAAAGATCCCCACACCTCTCCATGGAATGTCCTCACAGCTCCATTCCTGCATCCCTGTGCTCCCATGCCAAGCAGGGAAGGCAAGCATCTCTCCTGAGTAAGGGGCAACGTCACTTTGCAAACCACCTCAAGGGCTTGCAAAATATTTCTGGGATCAAACTACCCATGAGAAATGGTCAAGGGACTAACATGCTTCTGTGGGCACTTGGGGATTTCTGATAAGGTGATGCAGTGCTCATCCACCCTACATGGTCACTAAATTAACTCAACGGGGACTACAAACCTAGGGAGAAATCTCTTTCTGTCTGGCAAACACTGCTTTCTGATCTCCAGTTACAATTTTTGCAAGCTTCTGTAGTGTCAGGACTTGGTACCAATTAGGCATTTGAAGACAAGCTGCTGGGAAAAATGCTGTTAGCATTCCCTGATATATTTCTGCTCATTAGGTTGCAACAGGTAGCAGGGGACTATGGAAAGAGAGTTTGTTTATGTGTTAAATCTGCAGGAATCCATCTACAAAGTCCTTTATTCATCAGTGATATATCATGCTGGTGTTGAGCACATCCTGTACACACAGATACATCTTCTTGACAGACTAAGACAGGCAGGATTTGGAGAGAAATTCTGCTTTTATAAACAACCTCAAGCAAACTGCCCATATCAGATTCAGTTTCCCTTGTTTATGTTTTTGAGCCCCATCTCCATCATTATCACATTCCTACTGAAACTTTGTGGTTTCAGACTTGGCAAGTTCTGTTGAAAGCCAGATAATTGAAATGCATTAAAGCCTTCTTCAATGGCTCCTTATTTCATCACAGATCAAGTGAGATGATCTGAAGGAGTATTTTTCCTTCCCTGCAGCTCTTACCTCTATTATTTTCTTTCCTATAATGAACCTACTTGGTCTAAGTTCAAACTTTTACCTTTTCACACCCTTTGCACGAAACAAGTTTGGTTTTACTATGGCAACCGTGCATCAAAGGTAGGATCTTTTCTCTGTCTCTAGAGACAGAAGTCTCCAGACTTCTGCTCCTCTGTCCTTTTAGCGAAGATTGAAATACCTGTGGCAGCAAGGCTTGTAAGATCCAGTTTCCACAGATGCTGGTGTGAATTGTTTGTGTGTTTATGAGGAGCTTTGGGCAGAGGAGGCAGATGCAGTGTCAGATTAGCTCTGCTCGTCTCCCAGGTGTGGGGAGGATGGCTCTGGTTATGCTCCAGGCACAGGGGACAACTCGACAAATGCTGTCACAACAATGCTGCACTTTTATCCTGTGAAAAGCAGTGTGAGGCACCTGCTCCTTTGTTGCTCCTTGCACAGTAAGGAGCAGCACTGTGAAAGATTACAATTGGGAAGCATGGAGAAGGTGATCATTTATATGATAATGCCCAATAATAATGTATGTTCATTTGTTCCCATAAATGCCGCGACACCCTCAGAGTTTGTCACTTCCTGCACAATTGTAGTCACTACACAGTCACACACAAAGGCTTTCAGCTGCCAGCACATGTTGACATTTCTGGGGTTTTTTTCTGTGAAACTGAGCAAGCATTTGATCAGTGTTCCATTAACCCAGGCCTAGGAGGTGGTTTTGGCACTGGATGCTCCTGTTGCTGCCATATCCAGTGGCTCCAGTCACTGGCATGGTGCCTGTGCTTAGAGGGGACACGGGGCTGTGTGAGGCAGGCAAACACACTGCAGGGCTACAAAAATAACACCTGAGGGGTGGGGACAGCGTGAAAGCTAAAAATACTCACTGTAAAAACACTCACTGTGTGCCCACAGCCAAATTCGGAGCTTGAATGAGGCAGATTTTGTGTCATTTCTTATCCCGGCTCCAGGCTATTTCCCCCCAGCATCTGAGCCAGCCACACTCAGCCTGACAGCTTTGGAATGGTCACCGATACTCCTTTTTGTGGTTCTCTCAAAGGGAGGTGAGCAGCACAGCTCCAAACCCCTCGGGAAGTGCAAGCAGGAGGGCTGACAGGCACTTTCCCACCTTGCTTCCCAGACCTCTCCAGGCAGATCAGCAGCAGAGTGAAAGCACTCGAGTCCCGCTTCCACACAACTCCAAGAGGGCAGGAGCATTGGAGAGAGCAGCAGAGGGAGAACTACCCTTCAACACATCTGAGATGATTACGATTTAATACGTGCTGTTCTGCTAGAGAGACTCACAGCTGTGTGCAATGGGCTTTGCTCTCCCACGAACACTTTCTTTAAACTGGATTTAGTGACTGTGGGAGGGCAGACAGGTACTCCCAGTGCATCACACTGGGACTGCTCTCAACCACAGCAGAGAGCAAAGAGGGGTACAAATTCAAGTACAAGCAGCAGGCAGAAACTAAGTTTCATACAGAGAAGGGGTGTATTCAAAGAGCAATGTGTTAGGGAAGCATTTTGTTTCCTTTCTCTGCAGTGCTGCTGTGCCTTTCATTTAAAATTACTGAGAGGCAGAGTTAAATTTACAAGCAGCAAGGACAGAGTAAAAGTTGATAATAGCCATAGGCTCAGTCTATAGGGATTGATCCTGCCAGTGATTGAGCTGCTTTCCATTAAAAGGCTAGCAGCAACACTGGGTGTTTGACTTACCCTTCCAATATCAGGATTTTTTACCCAAAGTTCCTCTCTTGTCCTCTCCAGGACTGTTAGAATGTCTTTCCATATCACATTTTTTCCTTGATTACTGTAGCAATCCACAGCAACATTAGTGTGTAGCAACTAATCAAGCGGATGCAAAAATTTCTTGAGCAGACAGTCACTGTGACCACAGTGTCCTAGAGAGATTCCTGACAAGACTATGAAGCCAGAAAGGTTTTTTACACAGTTTTAGAGCTCCCAGAAATGATCTTAAGACATTTAAAAAATTCTACAGACCTGGTAGTCACAGCAGTGCCTGGCAGCCTGCATTGATTTTCCTGAGTGGGTGAGCTTTATTTCCAGAAATGCTCACCAAAAGTCAGGCTGCTGCGATAGTCCCTGAGGAGATGGTTTTTCAGGAGGGCAAAACGCTATCACTGTGTGTTACACACAGCTCTCTTCCACCTCAGACCTCTCCAGTCTGCATTCCCATCAGGCCAGAAAGTCTGGTCTGATCAATCCATCTGAGGTGCTTCAACTTATCTGACCTGATACCAGTTAGTTCACCCATCAAGAGGTTTACAATCCCCAGAATCACAGAGTATTCTGAATTGGAAGGGACCCCCAAGGATCACCTAACTCTTAGATGCTTGTTTTCCCCTCAAGCTAAAAATCAAAAGTTCAACTATTAGTCGTTTCAAACAAAACACCAAAATCCTGTTCAAGTTTCCCTGGGGTTTCAAAGCACCCTCTTTAAAGCTGTCACTCCTCAGAGTTCCATGTAGCCACCTCCAAAGCAGCATGTGCTCCAGCAGCAGCTCACCAAGTGTCACCCCAGCTGACCCACAGCCTGGGCTGGGTCTCACACCAAAATCTCAGCTCCAACCACAGAGTTACCCCGTGGTGCCAAGGGCTGCAATGAACTGCAGCACTGAAGGGAGGAAGGCAGGCTGAAGTCACTGACTTTTCTCCAAGAACACCACCTGCATCTGGAGGTTTGCTGCAGTCCCCTCCTTTGTTGCAATGGGTGCAGGGAAATCATGGAAAACAGATCACTGAGGGACAAGGAATAAGTAAAGCCCGTGAAAAATTGGGACCAGGTATCTCTCTGAGAAAACCAGTGCAGAGATTAGCACTGGGTAGCTCCAGTCTCAGCAATCTCAGATGATCTATGACTGAAGTCTGGTGTGCAAGGCAGCCAGCCAGGAAGGGGAAATCATTTCATCTCAGGGTTATTTCTATTTTTAACATTTCTGTGCTTATTTCTGCCTCTCAAACAAAATGCAGTGCAGACAACTACCTGTGCACTGAATTGCAGAGGTAACTGGTGTGGTTTCAGACGCAGGTGAAGCTGCAGAAGGAGACATTTTTTAAGTGGGAAAAGCCAGTGATAACCAAGGAAATTAAATCACTTTTCCCCACCTGGTAGATCCACCTCCAGGCAGTTCTGGGACAAATCAACAATAGGTTATAAACCCCAGAGGTGTATTAGGAAGCCTACATTCCATCTGATGATTTTTTAGGTCAACTCTTAGAGATTCACATAAGAAAATGTTTTACTGGCCAACTGTAAATATTTCTCCCTCCAATTTTTTTAACAATGTTACACCTGACCAAGGAATAGTTGGCAAATAAAGCAGCTACCCTCTTATCCAGGGCAGAGGGTTCACCCAGGCACGTTACTGCAGACAGCTACATTGTAGGGAGTAGTTAGCAGTAATGAATAATTAATGAATAAATAATGTATTTGTGTCTCAATGCCCCAAGGTCTTTGGACACCTTCACAGAAAATAATTAAAACAATAGATTACAAATAAGATGACAAGTCCCCAGGCAAGTGGATGTACATAAACCCACAGTAATGTAACAACAGAGAGGACAGGAAGGCAGGAGCTTAAAAGTTCTTGTGCTTTGTTCTACAGAGCTCACAGCTCCTGATGGTGCGCTGTGCCCTACCCTGGGATGAGGAAAAGCCAAAACCAAAGGCAAATACCAGACCTAGCAAGAAATACTCACAAGCCTTACTGTCAAAACCATCTAAACATTAAAGAATGGTGGCTAGGAAAGAAAGCACAGGTTTGCAGGTTCCAGAGGTGCCTGAATCCATGAAAGCAACGGGTGTGAGATGCATGTACCTCCTGGCCATGTCTCCCATGAGGGCTTTTTTCAGTCAGTCCTCCGGGAATTCAAATGGTTTGGGGGGGGGGGGGGGGGGGCAAAGAGCAATTCCTGAGTATTTCCAGCTTTGTGCCTCTTACACAGACCCGTCCATGCACTGAAACTGCTGATAGCTGGGCCAGACTCCATCATTGGCAGAGAGCAGCCCAGCACCAGGTTATATTCACAGGCACCTTTGATCCTTGGGGTAGCCAGAGCCACCCCCAAGCACAGCCTGAACTGGGAATTAAAGTCAGCAGCCACTGCTCCCTGCTGTACACAAACACACAGACTATTTTAACACACAGACTGTTTCCAAACCCCATTCACAGCCACTTGAATAGCGGGATCTCCTTAGCTAAACACAACAGTCTAAAAGCACCTTTTTCCAAACGACCCAAAGAAAGGTTTCCAACTACCATTTGAGCAGCCACAGGCGTAACATTTAAATAATTCACTGATCCGAATGGTTATGAGGAAAACGTGGAATGGGTCTGGCATTGCTAAGTCTTGGGGAGCAGAAGGGGAAGGTGGCTGTTTGCAATCTGGGACACCTCTGTCCTGTCTCTGCAGGTGCTCAAAGAAATCTCTTCCCAGATTTTTATTTCTCTCTTGATGGTTCAGTAGAAAGGTCACTGGAATCTAAAACCTGATATTAAATACTTTCAGTTATTTGTGAGCATTGTGAAACCGATATTTCCCCGCTGCAGAGAAAGAGCATATTCGTCATGTATGCCCGTATATCCAACCTTTCCACATTACACTCCCAATTGTACAGCAGCTTGGCAACGCTGCCACTGCACTTCATCTTAAACGTGAGCAAAATCTCCCACTGACTTGCACTCAGTGATCCACCTGAAAACTCACCCCACAGGTCTAAAGAGAACTCAGCCTGCCCCCTATGTGAGGGTATTGGGTGAAGAAAGTGGCAAAGCCTGCAGAGTTAGGAGATGAGCCAGCTTCCTTCAGCAGTGCCCACAGTTTGTTCAGCTTCAGTTAGTCAGGAAATTTCACCTTGGTTTTCCATTCCCAATTACATTTGTAATTCTCTCAGTGAAGCTCATCATTACGTTTCTCCGTTGTTTCTCAACTCCTCCCCAGGGCTCAATGCAGCGATGGGGAAAGTGTGAACAGCCTCACACGTTAACAACAGCTCTTGCCAACATCAGTGCTCCCCCACCTCCCGCGGCAATGACTCTTTTACAGAGGGGACAGAGCTGTAAGCCCTGGGTGAACACCTGAAAACCTTTGCAGAAAAATCAGGACCCAGATTTCACGTGATCCCACAAAACCAGCCAAGTTCAGTCAGAGACGCCATGGTGTAGGTGGGAATTGTATGTCCCAGCCTCCCTCCAGCCTCTGCCTGGATTTGGGGTTAGACCTCCCCCGTCCCTGAGCTGCAGAAACCTCAGTGTGCATGTGTCACTCCTTCCCCCCGGGGTCACTAAGCACGACTGGTGGGACAGGTCACAGATCCACCCTTTAGCAAAGGAAAGTAACCTCTGGAGGTGACACTGCTTCCCTTCCTCCAGTAAAGCTCAGAGTAATGGGAGCAGTTATGTCCTTAGGCACTGCTGACTCCCAAAATGAATTTATAAGAGACTTGCTGAACGTTTAGAGATGACCTATGAAACCATCTCCAGCAGCAGTAAATGTCATGGCATGGTGGGGAACACTTTGCCATCAGGTGAAGTTCCTGGCCAGCCTCAGCTCACCCAGCTGGATGGAGGATGCTGAGTCCTGGCCACGTCTCACTACCACCAAAGTGAGGATTTAGGTACAAAGCACATTTCCAGAAAGGTTGCCATGCCCTTACAATTGCCAAAACACAAGCTTGGGGTGCAATAAAGCACATGCTGTTGAGTTTAGAGGACCTCCTTCTTCCTACTTGAATGCTAGAACTATTTTTGAATAACTGTTTTATGTCCATAGCCTGGAGAATTTGGGTCAGTATGTGCCATAACTCTGAAAGGCATAAATAATTACTGCTTCAGACTTGTTTAATAGGGCTGCCTCCAATAAGGTTTTTGGTGAGTTTTTGTTGTTGTTTAATTGTTGTTGTGCTCTGCTTTGGTTGGGTTTTTTCAGTAGATTAAAGGGTTATTTCTGTTGGAAACAGACATCTTGGTAATACTGAAAATGAAATGTCCTAAATCAGAGCCTAGGAATGCATTATTTCACACACTAGCTACTGAATGATGAATTAATAACAGTATCTCAAATACATCTTCCATCAATATGCTTATTCAGATTCCATCAGCATTTAATTAACATAAATTATATGACATTAGGAGGATTCAGGCAGTCATCAAAAAGAACACTTCTCTTGTAAGCTACTGAAATTCTTGTGGTTTCTGCAAGGCAGCAGTTTTTATTTTTATTTTCCTCTAGAAACTCATCACAAATCAAATGTTTTCACAGCAAATTTAGAGCTGACATTTTCCTGATTTTCTGAGGATGGGATATTAGATCTCTGGCTTTGTTTCAGGTGTTCTGCCAAAGAAAAGCACTTAAACAAAAAAAGTAATGGCAGCATCTAACTGCAGAGGGACCTTCAGCAGTCCCTATAACTCCACAGTGAGGTGGAGCATCAGTAAACTATACAAGCCAATTCTCATTTAAGCATCTAAAGTCGAGAGAAAATAGTTATAAGTGTCCTAAAAAGACTGGATTAGTTTTTTAAAATCTCTTTTTTAATTAATACAATATTAATTTAAAATACAAAAGCTCTTGCTGTCCTGTCTTCTGAAGTGTGCAAGGAAAAGCACACTGAATCCAGGAATGGGAAAGTTTAGGTGCTAGAAGTGTCAGCCAGGTGACCAGAACAGTGAGGGAAAGAACAGCTGTAGTTCTCCATGGGGCTGAACAGCATCCAAATGCTCATTTGCAAAAAGAAGGGAACCAAGCACAAAAGGCAAGAGTGAAAATACAAGGACAAGCAGGTGCCTGATGATAGAAATGGGGATATCAATTTTTCTGTGTGCCTTTCTGAGGCTAAGAGAGGGAGATGCCTGCTTTAACTTATCACAAAGAACTAAAAGCTGGCAGAGTCAAACTAATGAAAAGCCATTGGAGTAAAGTACCGCTCTAAAAGCGCATTTTGCTGTTGTTTTTGTGGCTTGTGCTTCTGTTTAATTGTATCCTTTTGTCCTTAAATTTTATTCAGCGAAAAAATTTAGTCTGAAGAGATGGGACAAACCAAAATATTTTATCCTGGCAGATGGGGATGTCCTTTAAATTAGGACAGGGGGTTGCCAAGAAGTGCCCAGCCCCCCAGGCTATTACTCCAAGGAGGCAGGCAGCGCAGTGCACCAGCATAGATGCTGCTGTGCAGGCAGGGATGGCAGAGCTGCATGTGCAGCTGGAAGCAGCTTTTCCCACAACTTTTTCCAGAAAAGTTTCCTATGCATAGTAAAAAGTAGATCCCAGCCCCAAAAATGTTTGGGGAGTTTGTAACAGGGGGCTGACTCTCCTCTGCATCACACAAAGGAGAAAGAGCGGCAGTATAAGTAAATGGAGTTAATGTATGCTGCAAGTGGAGGGGAAAGGATGAGCCCTGCATTCCATTACACTGTTCTAGTCCATATAATCCACTCCAAATGAGTCAGTATAAAGCTCACTATCCAATAGCTCTCCCTGCTATTGTTACGAGTTGCCTTATAGTGATGGCACTAAGCACCCTCAATCCTGCAGCAAGCAGCTGCTCCCTCTCCAAAGCGTCCACAAGGGACCAAATAGGCAAAGGGAAATAATAACAGCACAAATTGTTCAGGGTTAGGCAGGAAGTCTGAAGCAGGAATAAAGCCCATCCCATGCCCTTCCTGCCCTATCATGGGAGCCTGTTTTCAAAGCATGCCACTTTCATGCATGCAGTCAAAGCAGCTGTGGGTATTTGTGAAGCCTCAAAACTCTGCCCACAGAATAAGTCACATTTGGGTTTTCCCCACTGAAGAAAGTCACTTGACATGTTTGAGCCTCAGAGCTTGGAAAGGGGAACTACAGGACCATCATTTTTATGTTGCCATTCACTTCCACCCCATCCTTTTTCATATCCAGAACTGAAGGGCTCAAGAGTTCTTCAAAAACAGTAACAGTAGCCCTTAATCATCCTCCCACCTTAAGATACTGTTAGAAACAGGAAAGATGAAACTATCATCCTTCCTTCATTCACAGGGCAACACGTACCAGCTGAATGTTGGCATGACCCACACATCTTTGGGTACACATTCACACCACAAAATACTCCCAGGAGCAGAGAGAACAGCACAGGCAGGGGATTGGGCATCACCAAAGCTCTGGCATTTTTACAATAATGACTGACATTTTCAAAGGGGAAACTAACCGTCCAGATCTGATTCTAGCTCAGTGTGAATTGGACTCCCAACCTCTGGGGTCATTTTTTTTAAAACATCCAGATCAGAATTAGTAACAAAAGCATTTGCCTTTTTTAAATCCCCCCTTTACTTCTGCATTTTCCATTACACAAGTATGAAGAAATACTGTATATGACAAGCAGCCAGAGCTAAGCTGAAACTCTGCTCCTGCTATAATCCCTCTCTTTCAGTTGCTCATTTCCCTCTCATGACATTCTCAAGAGGATTATTAACAATAACTGGGGACAGAGACCTTTTCTATCTCTAACTTTGCAATGGGTAAGTTTTCCCTGGAACATATTACTGAAATTTTTTTTGCCAGACATCCCCCTGCCATGCCCCACTCCTCAGGAGCAGTGGTATTTCCAGAAATTAAGTTAGCTCCACTAACTGTGTTATACCTTCGATTCTCGACAAACCACCCTTCGTTGCCTTAATGTTCCCATTATGTTTGATGCATTGCATCACTGTTCATTTATTATGGCATTTTAACTTCGGTTCAGATTATACATCACTGGTGCAGCTCTCTGGGATAAAGGGCAATGAACGTTTTAATTGCCTGATAAATTATTAAGGACACTCTTTTAATTGGGTAATGTGGTGTTTACATCTTTGAAGCAAACACTTATGGAATCTGTATGGGTGCAGATTTGTCTAAACACACAGCCAGCAGCCTCTACCTCCCCTTGAGAATAATAGTTTTATCTGGCTATTAAAATAAACACCACACAGGATAGATTGTACCAGATGCCAGGGGAGATCAGCAGCTGGAACAAAGAGATGAGCCCCCCTCAAAGTCAAAGGAGGTGCACTAACTTACATCAGCCAAGGGACTGGTCTCCCACATCCAACGGATCTCACTCAAAGAGAGGCAAAATAGCAAAAACCTACATTTTCCACTGCTTTAGCTAACCTAGTTCATTTGAACTGAAATGGGTCACAGTGTACCCACACAAGGAGTTCAGCAGCAAACCTGACTTCAGAGGGAGCCCAGGGAAAATGCAGCTGGGGAGGGAAAGTGCATATTGCGCTAAACAGAGCCTGCTATGGCAGAAACCTGGGCTTCTGGCTGCTCTTGCATGCAGGTCAAAAATAAAATATCCCCTGGAAGGACACAGTCTGAGCAGCCCCTTCCAGCCCGTAGTGAAAAGATGGGACAGTGCAGCTGGGAGAAAGCACAATCCTGCCTGAAACCTCTCTGTTCTCAGGTTTTTTTTTCTTCTGTCTGTTCATCTCTCTACTTTGAAACTCGGATTTCTTCAAGTTTTGCGACATCTCTTCTTTCCTGAGCTGTGTGAATGTAAAAGTATTTGTTGCATTCTTTCCAGACAGATGCTATGCTCCTTGCTTATTAAAATAGAGAGAAGGGAGCAGATTGTCTAGGATGAAGCTTTATGCTTCTTAGAAGTGTTGAAGAAATAGGCTTTTTAGGATAAGTTAACATTTCAAAGGTGTTTCATATCTATTTGTTATCAGCTTTTGGTAACACAGAGTGCCTGAGCTCAGTCCCTGCATACAAAATAACACTGTAATGAATTGTACTTTATCTCACTCTGACTTGACCCCTGAAGTCAAGCTCTGCCCAGGTTCAAGGTAAAGAGGTTCTTAGCCTGCAGGGGACAAAGCCACTTTTATTTCTGTAACTTTGCAGCAGCTCCACTTGCAGCTGGCTTTGGAGCAGTCTCCCTGTGATTCAGGGTGGTCCATGCTGGGTTAAGTGGCAAACAGTGCACAGATCCTGTGGGGAGGGTGGAAACAGAGGAAACAAACCCATAGTATTGGCTGTTTTAGCAATTTAGGTACAGATATCCACTGCTTTCATTAAAGGAGGTTGGCCCTGGCAGACAGTCACAGCAAAGGGCAGGTGTGCTTGCACCCGTATGAGATGAGCTGGAAGATGGGCAGCACCATCACCCAGCAGATGTACTGGGACGCCTCTCCTGTAGTCCTCTGGTGCAGTTTGGGACCGCCTTCTCTCCCCAAAAATGTTTTCACCAGAACTGCAGAGCATAAGGCCACCTGGCTTTCACTTTATCTAAGGCTTCACTCTCATTCCTCTGTGGTCAGAGGACAACAGAGCAGTTTGATGAGAAAATACGTGAACACAGGTACATTTACATGCACAACTTATGTACCTAGACACACCACTTTTCCCAAGAAAAGATGACACTTTATTGTCTCCTTTGCCTGTCAAGAGGTCACTGTGTTTTGTTGGGGTTGGAATCCACCCTTATGTCATGCCGCATGACCCAGTCACACAGCTGGTTTTGGCCCCCACTTCCCACAGCATTTGAGTAAAAATAGAGTTCAGCCTTAAAGATAAAAGCCCTGTTCCCTTTCAAGGGCTGCTGAGGAAAATGCAGTCACAAACCTACTGCTTACTGTGAATCTCAAAAACAAAGCCAAATTAGGTGAAATCCCAGTTGTTGCCTCCTTACAAAAGCTGAGGTTGAACCAGTGCATCCAGAAAAACATCTGATTCAATGCTCAGATCTTACGAAAATCAATCCCTGTGAACATGCACCCAAATGAAAACAAGTGCAGACGGAGAAATTCCTCAGGTTAATGTTTCCAAACAGATCAATGCACAAACGCCCGTGGATTGATTTCCTGGAGCTCCAACCCCACATTAGCTCTCCAGGACAATCCTAGTCAGCCATGGATCTCTGAAAACAGGGACAGGGGCTGTTACAGTTTCCTCTACCACCTTGTCCAATTCTTCCTCTTTTTAATTCCTGCCAGACTCTGGCTTCCGGAAAAACCCAGAGCAGCCCTCTCTGTTCCCTCTCCATCCTGTCCTCCACTGGAGGACACCCTCGCACCAGGGCACCAGGACAGTGGCAGAGAAGAGCCCTGCAGTGGGCACCCAGAAACGCTCTCTCCCACAGCGCTAAACATCTCCAGACCCTTCAGCCGAGTAATTTGAAGGATCAGGTTTCAACACTAAAAGTGAGAACGTAGTGGGAAACAACCTTAGAGTGCCATGCTGAAACTGCAAGCAGCAGAGCACTCAGGCTCCACTTCCTTGGCAGGAAAGGCAATGCAGCTGTGTGCTGAAACATCCCGCCTTGCTGCAGCACCCAGCAGGGAATCCCTGGAGCAAACTCCTCCTGTGGCCAGCCCAGCTGTGCTCTCTCTCTCTCATCTCTGGGTCCAGGGTGGGCTCTGGCAGAAGCAGCACCCATTTCTGGAGATCACCATTTCCATTCGCTGAGCATCCAATATCCCTTGTAGAAATGGACAGATAATGGAGTTTCCAGTCTGATGGACAAAGTAGGTCGGAGAGGAAAAATTTACTTGCAGTCGATCTGAAAAGGATGTTATCCATGTAATTAATAAAATCCACATTTCATTTCAAGTCTGCTTTAAATATTTTAAGATACTGGGGTTTGTTTTTTTTTTAACTAAGAGACATTTTAAAACTGGAAATATTTTTCACAACAGAGTCCAAGAGTTTAATTGAAATTATTGAAACAGTACCTTGTGAGCTTTAAAACAGAGAGAGAAACAGTTTTGGAAGTTCTGAAGCAAAAAATTCTGCAGCTGAAAGCATCACTCTAACTTAGGACATCTTTGTGAAAAGTCTGAGCAACACTGCAGAAAAATAATTCCTCTGAAAAAATTCCACTCGGAAAGAGCTAATGATAACTTCTGCAGCCTGTTGCCCATTCTTTCCCTCTCTGCACGTCTTTACAATGAAAACATATCTAGAAGGGTCAGCAGCAGAAGTGTGTCATCTACACTATCTGCAGGGATTAGAAAACTGGTATGAATTATCCTTTTCATTAATTACTTGATCCTACCTAATCCCCAGTAGATGATGTTGACCTCGATAGACCAAATCTAGGTTTCTTAGCCTACACAACCCCTTTACAGTGTTTCCTAGCTCCCATTGCAGAGATATTTCCAGCTGTGTTACCTCCTGGCTTGCTTTCACTTGCTCAGAAGTTCCATGGCATATCCACTGTGAGTCCTGCCAGCTGCTCTGGGCAAACCCCGGCCCTTCTGCACCACTCAATGAACTGGGTGCATCTGCCATCCTGTCCCAAAACATTATAAATCCTCCAGAAAGGACAGGGAAACGTTTGAGATGTGTGTCACTCTGAAAATCCAGGGAGATTTACATCCTGCTGTGTGTAAAATCCCAGAGAGCTGTGGGCTGTTGGACATCCCAGGCCAAACTAACACCAAAAGAAGGGCACAAAACTGCAGCATGAAGGAAGCAGCACCATGGATGATCCCAAGCCAGCTCTAAGGGAGATCAGTTCTGTGACGTATGCAAATTGATTTTTCAGACTAAGTTTAGTGGCTACTTATCTCCAATAGCAAAATTACATTCAATTAGGCTTGCTAAATAATTCATGGCAATGCATTTGATGTGGCAGGAAGTTCCAGCAGTGAATCACCAGCGTTTCACATCATCATGCTGACAGTAACTTGGATGGTTTCTTACACAAAGACATCTTTCATTGTTTCCAACATGCACACCCAGATCCTTCTGGGGCTTGAAGCCTCAGGCTCCCCTTACCTGAGGCTGCATTTGAAGGGGTAAAAGGCACCTGCAGCCCTGAGAAGGGCTTGGGAAAGCTGATTGACAAGAAGTTCCACATGACCTGACTATGATTCTCCTCCCTCTGCTCTTATGAGACTCCACCTGCAGGGCTGCATCCAGCTCTAGGGTCCTCAACATAAGAAAGACAAGAATCTGTTGGAGGGAGTCCAGAGGAGGCCAGAGAGATACTCAGGGGGCTGGAGCACCTCTGCCATGGAGGCAAGTTGAGAGAATTGGGGTTGTTCATCCTGGAAGGCTCAGGGGAGACCTTAGAGCCCCTTCCAATAGCTAAAGGGGCTCCAAGAGAGCTAGACTTTGGGCAAGGGAAAGGAGACATGGAACAGTGGGGAATGGTGTTAAAGAGAATAAGTTTAGAATGGATATTGGGAAGAAATTCTTGACCCTGAGGGTGGTGAGGGCCTGGCACAGGGTGCCCAGAGAAGCTGTGGTTGCCCCATCCCTGGAAGTGTCCAAGGCCAGGTTGGATGGGGCTTGGAGCAATCTGGGCTCATGCAGTGTGTCCCTGCCCATGGCAGGGGTTGGAACAAGATGGTCTTTAAGGTCCCTTGCAACCCAAAACATTCTATGATTCTATGAAAAAGAATTGTTCCTATTGCAGTTTTTAGCTTAAAGCAATTTAACCATACATGGAAGCTGGATTTACTGCTGGATTTTTCTCCAGCAATGAAACACTTTCGAAGCTCTGCAAATCTTTTGTGATGAAGTGATGCAGAACCACTGTTTATTCATGCAAATGAAATGAGAATTAACTGTAAAGCATTCTGAGGACCATGAACTTTTTGCCAGAATTCATAGCAAAAGATTTTTATTGTCAGTCAAAAGGAACAAACACTTCAAAACTCTCCTTTGTGTATGTGCATTGTTGGGAGAAGGGCAAACAAGACAGGGTAAACATTTTCTGCAGTCTGCAGGATACACAGAGTATCAAATATTGCTGGAAGGATGAAAATAGTTTTCTGAGAAACTATGAACAGATACATAGAATTACTACTGCAGGCTGAGAGGAAAGAAAATTTTCCATTCATCACTGAAGCACCCCAACCTTTACCAAATCCATTCTTTCGCTATCTCCTACACAAGACCAGAGCAGATTTTCAAAGAACAAGATTTTAGCAAGCAGGCTACAAAATTTACTCTGTTCTGCTTTGCAGTCTGAATTATGTTTTCTCTTGATGGTCAGACAAACTGTTTTTCTCCCAGGGCCAGCCCACTATCAGTCCACTGAAGCCTGGTGAGCAATCCCAGGCTTAGCCCAAGACAGCCAAAAATGAGCTGGTTCCTGGTCTCAGTAACTTTCTGCTTTGGCATTTGAAAACCTTCTCATTAATTACTTTTTTATAAGACATATATTAATGCATTAGAAAAACCTAGAAACAGTGGCTGGATCATATGTTGGATTAGAAACTAATCTGCAACTGTGCCTCCTGTTAGCTGGATGGTTTTGTTTCTTTGTGCCATCATGTTTTACACCCTCTCCTGCATAGGAGTGTAATTCAAGTCACCTGGAAACATGAGCAACAGCAAAACCACTGACTCTGGTCCTGCATGATAGTATATTCCTGTAGCTTTTATTTTACATTGTCACTCAAATGCAGCCTGGTTCCATGGCTATTCCCAAAGAATGGGCAATTCCATAAATATCTGGTAGCCCCTCCTCAGCTACCCTTTTTCCCCTGGAAATACCAGGTGCTGGGGCCAGCAGTGCCAGCCTTCAGCTCAGAGCACCCAGGCACTGCCAAGTCAGACTTTCAGGGCGCCACACACACACGTTTGAAATCCCAGCAGAGGCAGGGAGGAGGGAGATCCACTCCACACTGCACGTGCAGCACTTCCCTCCTTGAACTGAGATTTGTAAACACAGTTTAGCAGGCTGTATATAAAATTTGAGCTCTCTATTACCCTAATCTTAGAGATTACTGCAGACTCTCACATTGCTAAGGGATCAAAGATGAATAGCCATTTTAACCTGTGCTTCCACCGTGGCTTTTACAACATGAGATATAATGACCAGGTGCTCAGCTGGTATAAACTGCTGCAACTTTATTTTCTCTGCTGGCAATTACAGCCAGTTCACATCATCCAAGGACTTCTTACAAGGTTAGCATTAGACAAAGCTGGTGCAGGTCTCACTAAACTCTCTAGCACTTATTCTATTTTTTTGGTTTTTGCTGAGATCTCCACTGATGCGAAACAACTCAGTAAGATACTGTCTCTGCTGCTAACACCTGAGTTTGTGGACACATAAAATCAGTAATAGATACTTTAAAAGAAGAAATGTAAAAATCTTTCCACCACTTGCCAGGGCGCAGCTGGCACAGTGGGACTAAGATCCAGTGGTCCTGCTCAGCACATGGCAAGGAAGGAGCATGGGCACTAGTCCCAGGTCCAGGCTGTTTTCAAATTCCTGCTTGTCCCTGTTTGCAGGGTGTGCACCCTGCCTTACACAGCAACAGCTTCAACCCAGCCAGGGAAACAAGGTCATTGTCATCATGACAGCAAGCAAACATTGAAGCTGTGGACTCACAGCCTCAGGCTGTGGGTGTCTCCATGAGACAGACCGTGATGCTCATGAAATACCCAACTGATTGGGGATAGCTCAACAAGAACATCCTCTATAATGAATGAACCAGTTGTACTCTGCACAAAAGCCCCACAGAATCTGGCTTATCTCTTGGTCTCCATTTCAGTCCACAGCTATAACTGTGAAAGCCAGAGAGGAATCCAGCTCAAAAGGTTTTGAAAGGGAAGGATATAAAACAAACCACACAGGTGTTCTAAGAACAAAGTGTTACCTGGATCCCTGGCCATGGAGCCAGGTATCTGCAGTGAGAGCAGGCAGCATGCATCATGAGAGTCTGAACATCACAGATTAAAAGATACATTGCAGGAGAGACACATGCCTTATAAAAGAGTTGGTGAATTAGTCAGAGAGACTGGCAAAAGACCGGAAAGGCTGGAGAACACTTGAGCATGATGCCAAAAACCACAAGCCACTGAATGGCTCTGCTGATTTGCAAGCTAAATGGCTATTCACACCATTAGGACTAAGAGTGACAGCACTAACAAGATTTATCACACAGCATCTACTCTGGACTCAATGAAGAACTGCCCCAATAAAAACCTGCCAGCTCTGCTGATGTATATTATCTTTATTAGAAGGGCCTCTCTGATAACCACATTCAACAGGATTTTTAGCAATTCATTTCTTCATAAAAACTTCTGCGTATGAATTCAACACAGACAGATGTGAAGGAGAGCTTTGGAAAGACAGCATTATACCAATTGAGAGCTATATTTGTCAGTGGGTGTAGCAAAGAGAAAGGTTTAAGTAGTTATTTTTCTGCAAAGCACATTTGTGAATGAAATGGTAAATTACTGAAGAGCCCGTGCTACCGTCTGAATTTGTATTTAGCCACTCACTTAATCCTAAAGTCAGATGCAATGTAGGGACACTGAGGCCATTACCCTCATGGTGCAGTAATCAGCGTTCTTCACTTTTCTTTTTTTTTTGACCAAAAACTACACATATTCCAAATTAGACACAAAACCAAAATCAAGGAAGTTTCCCAATGGCAACTCAGTGAAGCAGGATGGAGCAGGATCCAACATCCCTCCCTCTGAACTTTCCCAGCAAAGCTGTTGGGTCAGGAGATGGCAGGCTTGGCTGTGACAACAAGTGCCATTTCCCTGCCAGGATCCTGAGCAAGGATGGGGAACTGCAACAGTTGTCACCTCCCATTTCCTTTCCAATGTGAGAGTCCAGAGGAACAAAAGGAGCAGTTTTTCCCAGCTGCCCTCATGGGGCAAAGCAGCCAAACACAGTTCCTGGTACATCCCCCGTGCATGGAGACCTCGGAGTGTCTCCCCATTCCCAACCCACAGCCTGTCCAGGGTTTGAGTTGTGATTGCTGCTTTGAGCAGGCACTGGGTGAGCTCCAACCTGCAGCAAAGCAGGGCTGGAAAAGAAGAAGCAAAGAAGTGACTCTTGCTGGGGAGCAAGACTTTTCAGCTGCATCTGCCCCAGTCAATAAAGCTGCTTCTCAAGCTCAGACACACATGGTGCACAAGGCAAGGTGTCAGAGATGACCATGGGGACAAGGTGACACACCTCTAACACACCCCTCAGCTGTTCCATGCCCAGGCTGCCCTTAGACAAGGGCGTTCCCAACCTGGGCCATGGCAAGAGCTTTTGGGAATGCCATTCCAAGCATGCAGCGTGAAGCACCAGTTTCCACATCTGCTCATTCAGCAGCCTAAAAACAGCAAAAATTTAGAGTCCATGCACAATTTCAGTGTTATGCTCTGGTGCCACAAGATGAAGCTTTTAGCAGCAAGGTCACACAGAAACTCCCAAGTTTGACATGCAATATCATCCCACTCCCACAGCCTGACAGGGCTCTCAGAAAAGGAAGCACCATCTCTTCTTTAAATCTGTGTGCATTTATGAATTTCTCAGCTCTCTGTAGACTCAAAAGGTCACATCATGCTTTAAAGGGTCAGGAATAGGAAATGCAACAGCCTTTGACTTCTGACAGCAAGTTACTCCTTTAACCCTCACAGCAGAGACATTCACTGTGGTGCTGAGGGCCTAAAATCTACCTAGTCCTGCTGCTGAACTAGGGATATCAATAAATGCAGAGGGATACACTCTGTTTGTAAGCCATAAACCATCAGTCTGACTGTTCCCCAGTCTCTGTCAAAAGCCACAGGTCAAAACCCAGCCCCTCATTTCCCCTGAACAGGGCTGAGAAAGTGAGCAAGCATGAAACAGCAGCAAGGTATGCTGAAAAGTCAACATTTCAGGCCAAGAAATCCGTCCTCTTTAACCTGTGAAGAAAGGGGTTTAACCTTGTGATTGTATTAACACAAATCTCACAGTACAGGCAAACAGCAACTTAATTTAGTGGTGTATTTTTATCCCTGGATGGCCAGTCTTGCTAAATGGCATGTCTAATCCTCCAGAGGGACAAAGACCAGCAAAACCTGCAGCACATTGTTATTGCAACAGACAGGTGAGGAAAATCACCACACAGACCCAGGAGCCCATCCCACGCAAGGGGACACAAATGATGTCAGAGGTAGCAAGTGCCACAGTGCATTTAACCAGAACTCTGCTGGAACAGCAGGAATGAGGGCTGACAGACCTGCTCTCCTAACAAAAAGTTCATCATGGCCTCTGTGGAAATGAGGTGTCCTTCCCTGCACCAGCTGGTAAATCTGAAGAGACAAGGGGAGCGGATAGACCGGAATTCCAATTACATGGAGCTGGGTTGGACATGGGTGCTACATCCAACCTCACTCTAATACTTCAAAGCCCTTCAGAGGCATTTTTAAACAAAAGGCTAAAATGCAAATCTCAGCTCTTGCCAGCTAGAGAAGAATTTTCCACAACAGCCTCTGAAACATTAGGCACGTTATTATTAACGTTGTGCGAGAAGTGGACACTAATTAATGCTGAATTGCAAAGAAATTCCAGTAGTATCACATATTTCACTCCTGCTGCTGCAGCAATGAGCTCATTATGAATAAAGAAATTAAAAACATACATCAGAAGGCACAATTAATGGTCTTCCACTTATTATTAACTGTGAGCAACTTATACCACCAGACTAGAATAAACGTGGAGGAATGTAGCTCAGCTTTTGTCACAGGATAAGATCACAGCCCAAGGCACATCCTTTGCTGAGAACAAAGTGTTTATCAAGTGACTTCAAAGATACTCACTGTGACCTTGAGCCAAACGCTTCATATCTGCCAACCAGCTGGTTTTCTATCTACAAAACAGTAAGAGCAGGTCTTACCTCCTGCAAATTCAAAGTTTAGGGTATGAGGACCTCTTTTCTACTCTGTTCTTGCACAGTGGATTCTATAATGGTTGTGAACACCCTTAGGACTCCTTCAGCTACATCAAGGGGACAGTGAAATCCCAACTCAAGGTCACCTGGGAGTTATTTAGGAGCAGCCCTGCTGGAGGAGGAGCTGGGGTAACTAGAAACCCTCGGACACGATGGCTGACAGCACTGAGAAGCCCAGCAATGGGTGGTCACAGCCAGTCAGGGGAAAATTTGGCTCAAAGAGTCAGAGGTGAGCCAAGAGCAGCTGAAGTGGGTGAAGCAGGTCAAGCAGGATATGGTCAGTCAGCCAAAACTTTGTTTGTGCTGCCAGAACAGGGGCGGGGGGGAGGGGGGGGGGGGGCATTTTTTTTGCGAAGGTGTAGGATTGCACAATCATCCTGAAAGACAAGAACCAAAAACCAAAGCCACAGCTGCAGTCAGCCACTGATGCTCCAAGGACACCCGAGAGTAGCTCAGCTCCACGAGCAGCCCTGGCCCAAGGACACCAGCTCTGTTCTTCAGCATTTGCCCGTTCCCAAGACATCTGTCACCTTGCAAATTAACCCAGGCTGACATTCAGCCAGGCACAGCTGCAGCTGCAGTGAACCTTTCCTGCAAGTTCCCATGCCAGATACTTATTTCAGTACTTCTTGCTTTCATACCTCTACTATTTGTACTATTTCCATCAGTCCTTTTGGCTTGAACCGAACAGTTTTCCTTCACATTATTTCCGTCATTCCTCTGCCCATATCCAATCCGTGTGTCAGTGACTGCAAAATTCCACAAAGCTTAACTAAATCCATGTTTTCTGGTAAATAATAGCAGCGTGTCCCCCTGTTCAAAGAAAATTATGAGAGATTTATTAATGTAGCATCAAATGAATTTCTGTTTTATGTAATTATGCATTGAATTTAAAAAGAGATGTCATGCAGGCAATATTTAGAGTCATAATAGACAATCTGTAAGAAAGAACAAAGGAAAATAATGTTAATAAAACATTATGCCCTAAGCAAGAAATATGCTTCATATATCAAACATGAGTAAAGATAGTTATTTGATGTAAAATGGAGGTGTGACCTTGCTGCAGAAGTGTTCATTACCTAACACTGCAACAAGCAAATTAATGGATTTTGGAATGGTGCAAATAACAGTAATAATAATAGTCATTTTGGTTCCTGGCATTTGCTTGCTGACAGCCAGATTTAGCAGCAAGTGGTTTGTGTTATTTTTTTTTTATGAAAGGGATTGCAAATAGAATTCCACATAACCTTAAAGACATTACAGAAGCATGTGTCTAGTGCAAGGGTATTGATGAGCAATCAAGGCTTTACAAATGCTCATAAGCCAAGCAGTGGAAGCCCAAAAACAAAAGGCTGGCTGCCAGAAGAGGATGCGTTTTGCACAAGGACACAGGTACATGTGGTACTCTCAAGTATACAACATCCTGACACTCCAACCCCTGCACGGGAAGGTGATGGTTATGGTTACTATGGAAATTACCCACGCAACTTCACATGCATTTTGCATGTGATAAACGGTGATAAACAATTAGTCTGTGGATGCTGTTTGAGGGAACTGTAGCACTGCTGGGAGGTGTAGAATTGTCAGGTTTGAACACCTCCCTCCCTGTAGAGAGCCCCTTGCTGAGTGATAATGGTTGTCTGAATTACCTCCTCCAGTAGGTACCAGTTCAGTCCTGGCCCTCCTGGGCTGGACTGAAGCTGCACAGAGCCCTGCTGGACACCACCTCGAGTTATCAGCCAGAACCTTCATCCGCAGCAGCTGATGGAGCAGTTTTGCCCTTCCCACCCCCTCAGCCTGTCTGCAGAGCACCAGGAGCAGGCCACAAGAATAATGTGCTATTCCAGGAGAAAATTTACTGCAAGAGTGACTGCTGCTCCTGGAGGAGCTGGACAGACAGGGAAAAGCTGATGGCACTGCAGTGATAAAGAGGGCACTGGAGCGTGATGCCCCAGCTGAAGGATGTGCTGCCAAAACTTACCAAAGGGAGCAGGGAATGCTGTACAGGAGGTTTTACCTCATTAAACCTCACAAAACCTATACTGGGCCTTAAGACACACTTGCAACAGAGCAGGTGTTCTGTGTGGACCTGGCAGGATTGCCTTTGTATTTCAACAAAGATCACAAATAGATTTCTAAAACACTTTGAATGTGTTTAAAACGGTGAAGTTTACTAGGCAAGTAGGTACAATAAAAGAAACATCTCTGCAAATGGAAAACCCCTGGGCATATATGCCTTTCTAAATGCTATTGGAATTTTAAACTCTGATAATTGCTTTGTAATGTAAGCAGTTGCATTATGAGCATGAACAGCACAGCCCATGCATCACCACGGCTGCACTTTCAGCTCTGCCATCAGTCATTTCCCTCAAAACACACTCTGATTGCACTAGGTTAAATCTAACTCATGGCAAGGGCCGTAGTGAGTTCATTTAATGGGCAAACCTTGTTTCTCTGTGGTTACTTGTTCGAGACTGGCAGAGGGAGGAAGTCCTGCACTGTGGGGCAAGGCTGGGCACCAGCCCCAATGCTGCTCTCCTGGCATGGAAAAAGAACTCCAGCAGCATTTCCAGAGGCCACTAAACCTTTTTAGGTGTCTACAGCCATGATTTATTAGAGACCACTAGAACAAGGCAACTTTTCTAACACAGCAAATTTCCCTCCTCAAAGTGAAACAAATTAAAATTGAGAAGGCTGGAAACCAACCTGGCTGCACCTTTGCAAGCTGTTGTTTCTTTCAGACTTGCTCTGAATTGAGAAGCTTCAGAGGCTGCATCTAAAATATATTTGATCTGCCCTGGGTTCTCTGCGTTCCGCCTCACCCATCACCACCCAAGCTGATGTCCAGCAGCCCACAGTGGGGCCCAGCTGCCCCACACTACCTCCTTACCCCAGGGGCAGGTGCCAGGGCAGACACAAGGAGCTGCCTTCCTCCCCTTCATCTCTTTTATGGATTAACAGACACAGTAAATCACAAAAAAACAAAAAAAAAAAACAACCCAGCTGCATCAGTGAGGAAATGAAATGAGGAGGGAAATTGCCTGAAGGTGCAGGAAAGGCTGGATTTGGTACATGGCAACCAGCAGCTCCCCAAAGCTGGAATAGGATCTCTGTGGTGCTTTGCTATAGGCGACCAACTTATTGCTGTTAGGTCCTCCCATGAGTTTGCTGCTTATGCTTTTCATAGAATTCAGGCTGAAGTTGTGTGGTGGGTGCCTGCTGCTGGGTTTCTGGGGTGAAAGTTTCACAAAATAACATCACAGTTTATGAGCAGTGGCCTGGAGAGGAAATGCTGTGTTTTCTCCGTGTTAAAGGCTCTGAAGCATTTAATTGAAAATCTTTAGCAACCCTGTACTTAGGAAGAGGAGCTGGGAATTTGACAGTAGGTTTTTGGTGTCAAATGTGTGCCTTTTGCTATTTCTGGGGAGAAAAATAAGAAAGAAAAACAAGCCAAACTGGCCAAACTGTGACCCTATCCAGCTTTGCAAATACTCAGTAAAGACCTGCTCGAACATAGGAGCCAAATTCTGCAGTCAGGCTTGCTCCCAAATGTCCTGACACCCCAGATCCCAGGAGGGGAATCTTTCTCTCCCACGTCCTTGGGTTTGGGGGTCAAAAGCAAAAACTCCTTCTCCCTGTGTCCTTCCAGAAGAGCCATCCCAAGTGCAGCCCACAGCTCTGAGCTTCCTGCTGGGTGCTCAGGACTGGGAACATCCCACCAGAACTGGGGAGGGTGCAAGGGCTGCATTGTCCTGCCCCAGATCCCAGCACTACAAAGCATCAGCCACACTTGGGATAGGAGTGTGTTTTAACCACTCCTGTACCACGTCCCAGACCTTTTGGCCATGCTGCAGTTGCAGTCATTATTGCTTTGAGTGCTGTGATTTTCTGTACTTTCAGTTCCTCAATTACATTGATTATCACATTAAATATTCCTGGTACTACAGGCAGAAACTAAAAATAATAAGCTTGTATCTTCCTAATACAAATGAAACCCATTTGTACTGCTAAAAGTGTAGCAGGTTCATTGTTTCACAGTAATGAAGCCTTCATCTCAAGAGATTCAATTCATAAAAAATACTTGCCAAGGCTTTGCCCATTTTCTTTTTTTTTTTTTAACTGCCATTAGCAGTCCTTTAAGTTCATCTCTTATTCAGTGTTAGACCAACAATTGAAAAAAAAGGGAAGAAATACAGAAAAGCAGAAAAAACCTGCCATCGCCTCTGATGGCAGGGACCCCACATCACCCTCAGCCAGACAGCCCTGTGCCCACCCAGGCTGAAGGCATTGTGCACCATCCCCTGCTATAAATAGCTGCAGACACCTTTGTTCCACTTCCCAAAATAGAGACACATGGCAAAGGAGATAGGAAAAGCAAAACACTGCACACAAGCTCTGCGTTTATATTTATAAATATGAATTTGTAACCAAACCCACGCAGGGTAGGCAATAGCCCAGCTGAGGAGATGCTGTCTGCAGACATCTGCAGGAGAACCAATGGAAGGATGCAGGCACCAGGTGGGGGGTGAGGAACAAGCAGGTTTTGGTGCTTTTCCACTTTTGCCCATGACATGGTCCAGGTCACAACCCTGTGATTAACATACCCAACAGAAAAATTGAGATCTGGCCGCTTCAGAGTTTCAGCAAAGGTGAACAGTCCATCCTCGGGTCTCCTTGTGGCCTCCATAGGTCAGGACAGGCTTCAAGAGAGCATCTCCTGCTCCAGAAGGGTTGTGTGGAGGGTCACGGCACCCAGGCTCTGCTCTGATGCACCCCAGAGGAGACGAGCTCCTGCTGCCCCTGGGCAAAGCAAAAGTGATCCTGCTTTTCCCAGCCTGGTGGCTTCTGGTGACAGAATGGCACTGGGTGACAGTGCTGCTGGAGCTGACCTCTCTCCAT
Source organism: Chamaea fasciata (assembly GCF_029207755.1). Taxonomy (NCBI): domain Eukaryota; kingdom Metazoa; phylum Chordata; class Aves; order Passeriformes; family Sylviidae; genus Chamaea; species Chamaea fasciata. Next base: position 20,114,196 of record NW_027094096.1, on the reverse strand, counting down.
CCTTCCCTCCATGAAGGAATCCTGGAGATGAAGCCAACCAGGACATGCCTGCAGACATCCTTCCCATCAGGGGCTCCATCTGCTTCCCTTCCACTGAGAGGCACAGACTCACAGATCTGACAGCAGCAAAGGCTTTCAAGCTTCACGAAGGAAACTGAAAGGCAGTAGAGAGGTGCAGGAGAGGTTTCCCTTTGTAATTTCCCTTCAAGCCTGAAACAGCAGCACCTGACCCCGCACAGCAGGGTCTCACCTGCCCATGCCAAGCCTCAGCACCCACAGAGGCAGCAGGAGAGCGGGAAGGGGAAGGATGAGCATCAATCTCCCCTTTTCTTCCTGGCTGAGGTGGAAGTCCGGCCTTGCTTATCAGAACTTTGATTATCTAAAAACTCATCCCTTAATCAGAATGAGGTCGTGTTCCTGACATGTTCAATTGCATCAAAAATGGGCTTGAATATATCAGCCCTCATTTATTAGAACCAGTTTATTGTCACCCATATTCCTTGATTAATGTAGGTCTGAGCACTTTTGGCTTTGCTGGTATGGGCAGCACATTTACACTCAAGCCTTTTCCTGCTAAAATTAAAGACTCTGGAACCATAGGTCTGAATCTAAGCAGGGCTGGATCAGGCCTCCCCAGGCAGAACATATGACGCTGGAACTCTCCTGCTCAGATATTAGAGGTGCCACACCACCCTATGGGAACACAGATTTTGTCCCAAATTGCTGACATCCATGGAGTATGATCTCCCTACTGCCAGAGCTGCCTGGAAGAGCCTTCCTGCAGCTGCTGGTGCTTCCCAGGGCTGGGCAAGCTTTCACAGCGAGCTCAAAACCCTCTTGCAGGAATGGAACAACATCTCACGGATCTGGTGCTTTGTTGCTGTTTGTTGCAATGATTCAGAGGAATTAGTGCCATGGAACATAAGGCGAGTGAGGAAATATAGAGCAGGATGTGGGTAGCCCAGTGTCTGCCTTGAGAGCCTGCCTTGCTCTTCATCCTCCCTCTGTTCACTTCTGCCAAGGGCTGCTGGAAGCGTTTTGCAGGAGAAGTCTAGGAGTGAAAATAATTCCTGATTTATCTGGTAAAAAAGAATTGGAAGCAACTCAGTTCCACTCCTTTAGAATTTGATGTGCCCTTCACTGCATCGGTGGGCTCAGTGTCACAGAAAGCCCCGCACAGAGCAGGACAGTCCTGCTGGGATGGGCACAGCATGCACAGGGAGCTGGAGCTTTCTGGCTGCAGGTGAACCAGACATGCACAACATGAACAGTCACTTCCAGTCCAAAATCATCCCTGAGGAACCCCAGGCAACTCTCACCACAGAGCTTCCTGGCCTCCGGCATCCTTCACTTACACTGACTTTCTGAGCACAATTACTCACTATTTCAAACACAGAGCGTTCTTAGCCTCACCTTGCATCAACTTTTCCAGCAATACTGATTCCTAGGGAAAAAAAAAAATCTTCAGTGAGCACCTTCCCTGCAGCTTGAGCAAGCACCAGAGCACAGGCAGCACTTTGCTATGTGTGAGGAGGGGGTCAGGCAGCAGGAGCTCATTACCAGAGCCAGAGGGCAACCAGGCAGCATCAAACACACCAAGCACACCTCCTGCAGAAAGTCACCCCATCTCTGAATCTTTGCACTTGGCAATCAGTCCCACGCAAGGCCAGAAATCTGGCTTATTAAAGCATGAACTGCTGAGCTCCTTGTTAAATGCCAACCTCATCTTCTCCTGGGGAATTATTTACCCCACAGATGGGGTTACTGACCCTGGAGTAGCAAAAAGGATTTTCAACAGAGATGAGGCAACTGGGGCACATTTGCCATCCACAGGGTAATACCGTGCTGTCTCACAGAGAGGCTGCTTCCCACACACATCAGAAAATATCCAGTATAGCTGTGTGCACACAAAGCATATGTTTCTGTATAAGGTATCTATATAGTGTGGCTCCTCTTTCTGCTTTCACCGTGTTTTATCTTTAAATTGGGAGAGCTTTTTAGTAGCAAATCATCAGAGAGGAACTGCTAGTTACCAAGGAGATTCTCTGATGAATCAGAGACTGACTGGTATAAGACCTAGACAGGCTGGAGCTTCTTAATTTGCGAGACCTTACATTTTAAACAGGGAAAAAAAGATCCTACCACAACTAACTGTGGACCTCACCAGCGAGAGCAGCTTCTCTTTTTGCCACAGAAGCAAACAGCGAGAGCGCAGCGTGGGGAATCAGTGTGCAGCCGGAGACGAGCGGGAGCGTCTCTCCAGCACGTTCTCGACTCAGAAAAGCAAATACCACCCAAGGACAGAGAGGTCCGATGGAGGTGACTGAGGGAAAGGCTGGGGAGCCCCTGATTTCACACCAGCACGGGCAAGGGCACTCAGGGACGAGCGAGCACTGGAGGAAGAGCCGCACGCCCGCTCCCGCACAGCCCTGACATCCCGCCGGGAAGCAGAGGGTGCTGCCCGTCCGTGTGCTGCCCACGGGCTCCGCACAGCTCTGGGACTGCCCCAAGCCTGCTCTGGTTCTCCTGCCTGACTCCTGCAGCTTTCTTCCAAGGAGCAGGGGAGGGGGGTGAGCTTTGCCAAATGACAGAGAAGGCGCCTACTCCTCACGGAGCATCCTGCCCTCATGGAAATGGCCATCATGCCCCAGAGGAGCCACGGCAGCCAGGGATGCACAGGCAGAGCGGATTTCAAGGAGAGTTTTTATAAATGTGGGGAGAACAAGGAGCTTCGTGAAATAAAGTTGGGAGAGAGAAAGCTCGGCTTTTTTTGGGTTGAGTTTATTCAGAGGGTCTTCACACCCACTTCCTTCTGACAGCTTGTTTCTGTGTAGTTGCTGAATTCTGGTGCTTTGCCTCTATTTAAAAACCAAAAGTAATTAAAACTTCCTGGGAACTGTGAAAGCAGCAAGAAATACTTGGACACATTGAGAGACAAGATATTTGGAAGCCTTCTGCTGGTAGATAGGCTGTTTTTCCCAAAGGTGGCAACTACAGAAGTTCGTAGATGAGAGGGAAAATCTCCCTGTCACGTCCCATTGAAATCTCCATTTTAGGCACTGCTGCTCCTCTGCTGCTCAGGTAAACCTGATCCTTTGGGGGGGAAGCTGCTGGATGGGACAAGGCATTTGGGATGGGGATGGTGGGAAAACTTAGGGAAGTACTGGGGAGTGGAGACTAAAGCATGTCTTAGAGCACATTCAGGTTCTACTGCTAACTGCACACTGGAAAAGGATTTCCTAGAGCAATTACATCTGACGAGGCTGGCACCAGCCAGGCTTTAACTGAGGAGTCGAGTGAGGGACATTTTATTAGTCAAAGAGTTTCAAGTGCTGCTTTGAGTTATAAATTACACTGGCTCATCTGAGGAATGATTTCGCTGTTGGTAGCATTTGTGGGCTGGAGCTAGAGGCTTACAGTAATGTCTAACTGATGCATATTGTGATGTTTCAACTTATTAGTGTACCCTGTGGACCTCATTTGGAAAGCAAAATACTCCAGAATGCTGCAATAGATACTGAAAACAGCATATGGGGTAGGGAAGGGACACAAGAAAAACTCCCTGACAGCAAGCTGCTCTCAGAACCACAAAGAAAAACTGTCAGAAAATTCCAGGCAGTGGCTCAGGGCCAGGGGGGAACTCACTGTCCATTCCCCTCCAACTTCACACACAGGAGTTCATACAGCATTCACTGGCAGCACTCCCCAGCTGTGTCAGGCAAACTAAAGGGGTAGGAGAAACAAATTCAAGCAGGCTGCCAGCTTTAATGCACTTATTGGTGGCTTGGGTCTTATTTGACTTCATATTAGTGATCTTTATTTATTTTAGGGTGGACTTGAAGTCATTTATATGCTTGCATTTAAAAAAAAAATACTGAGGAAGCTGTAACTGCACACATACTTCCCATTGACAGAGCACAAACTTCCACACTCTCCCCCAGCTTCCAAGCATTGTGATACACCACAGCAGAGTCATTACTCCAGCCCTGGGCTGAATGGGAATATCCACATTCCTCAGAATGCATTCAGAGTTTGTTTGTTCAAATGTGTACAAGCAGCAGAAGCTGCTGGAACAGGAACTGTATTATACACAGTGATTTGAATCCAAGAATAGCAAACAGGCAGGTTAGGGATTTATGAACAGAAAAACTAAGGCAGTGAGCATTTAAATAATTTGGATAAAGACTTGAAGCTGAATAGAACAAGTGTCCAGATGGGAACTTAAATCTTCACTTGCACTTTGTAATGACATAATCTGGAAAGACTTGGACGTTGCTTGCTTGTGATTTTTGCTGCACAGCGCAGTTGGTCTGAGCAGAGGGACCAGCAATAGCAAATCCTCTTGTGGTGTGATCCCTGGGCTGGAGCAGTACCTGCATTCTGCCTTTGCTTGTGAATTTTGACTGCAGTAAATGAGTAGGAGATTGACCGTGGTCTGAACAGTGGCTTTGGAGTTCGGTTTGTCACCACAAACCTTTGCCTGTTTGTGGGGAATAAGGTCAAGGAAAGAGGTGGGGATTCATGAGGAGTGCAAACTGCCAGGTGAAGGAAGGATGGTTTCTACCAAGCAGTGGTGCTTGACAGCACATTTGGTCCCTCCTACTAACCTGGTGTGGGAATGAGGAGAGATTTTGTTAGATAACACTAAAATACAAAGAGACTGGCAGAGCTTGCTCCAGACCTCCACGCATTCTTCCATGGTATTTCTGGGCAATCAGTTATTCTCAGCACACAGAGTGTCTGTTGCTGAGCACAGACTCCAGGCACTGGGGAAACTTATGAAACAGCCATACAGATTAGCTCTCTGTCATAATCTCCTCAGTCCCACTGGAGGAAATCCTAGGAGGCCTTCATTGCCCCACTAGAAATCTTTTTATTCTCTAGCAGCCCCCTTTGCAGGGCAGGTAGGTTTGCCTCACATGGATGCCCTGCACCAGCCTCAGTCACTGAGTCCTCACCACCCAAAAAAAGTGGGTAGATAGATGCCACAAGGCATTTTCCCTGTGTCCCCAGCATGGTGTCCCAGCATTGCCTGACCTCAGCCATCACCCCAGGAGCTCCAAGTCTGCAGTGGGTTGAGTCAGCCAGGTTTAGGAGCTGGATTCAGGACTAGCCCAGCACCTCCTCTGCCCTGGAAGGCAAAGCTGTGTGCTGACACAGCAGGAAGGTGCAGGATCGTTCCTGACAACATTCTCTGAATTACCCAGATTGCACCACCGGGCTCTGGAGGGAGCCTGCAGCCAGCACTCTTCAGATGGGAGCATAGGATTTACAGCATGGGGCCCAAGAGAGACAAGGAGCACAGCCATGGGAAAGGAAAGCAAAAGGCCACAGCACCCTTCCCACCTTCAAAGTTGGTAATTGTTTCTTGTTTCCCTTTCTACTTTTGCTTTTAAAGGTGCTGGAGAAGTCACCGCTTCTCTGTGCTGATTTGCATGCCAGGTGCAGACAGTTGGGAGATCCCAACACCAAGCACAGAACCTTCCAGGTCCAGTGCCTTTCAGGCTATCTATCCAAAATGCCAGAGGCAACCTGGAGCATTGCATGTATCCAGAATGCACCAACATTTCTTTCCTTTACACTTCAGGACCACTTCAGGTCAGTGTACCCTGAGCCAGATGCAGGATGTTGTGCCAACAGAGGGCAGGGATAGCAAGGAAGTCTCCTAGCTTTTTGCATGCTTATTCAGAGGCTGCAAACACAGAAGTCCTGACGCTTGAGCAACCTGCAGGTGAAGGGCATGCAGAGGCAGCAAGGCCCAGTCAGCAAAGGGGTCTGCATGAGCTTCCTGAAATAATGCCTGGGGGACATGCCAGAGGTTCCCACTCCCACAAGAGTGTCCCTTTGGAGCTCTGCAGCTCTGCAGTGCCTCGGGCTGAGCAACCCTTTTGGCTCATATCATCTAGTTTAAATGCAACAAGCATCCTCCCCTACACAGGTGCAAGCCACAAGCACCATTATTCTGGACATACAAGCCACTTAGAGCAACACTGCCTCTCTCTTAATGGAAAAGAGGCATCACAGCAGTAGCTACACCATGGACCATTAACTTACTGCCAGGCAGATTGATCCTAGACTTTAACATGCATTTAACTGGAGGCCTAGAGCAGAGGTATTGCAGTGCAACTGTGGAAATGCACTTTTACAGGAACAGCTTTAGTGCCAGTTGAACTCGTAGCAAAGCTGCTTCTGGCTCCCATGTGGCCAGGGACTCACTTCTGTGTGTCCAGGCAAACACTGCCAGGTGGAATATTTGGTTGTTAACAAAAAGTATGAGGCAGTATAACTTCACAAAGTGTTTCACCAGAAATTAGGCAGAAAATTACTTAAACGTCCTTTATATAACATTTCCACAGTACAGAACTGAATATCTGCACTTCCTGATGCAGATGTGGGAGCATCAGGCACATTGATATTCCTTGCTGGGCTGCATCCAGATGAAGTTGGCTCCACTTAGCACAGTACAGGCACATACCTGCCCCTTACTGCCCAACCATCACCTCCCAGCTGTACTGCTGGGCTGTGCAGGAGGAGGGATAAGAGCCAAATTTCTGTATAATACCAGTCAGTTTAATTAAAACTTGCTCAGCAGAGCCTTGCCCATTTCTAAAACAAGTCAGTTGTACCCCTCAGTTGGTAAGCTGGTCTTGCTAACTGGTACGTGTCCAGCAGTAGTTATTTTCTTCCTAAATAGTAATGGAGATTTTAAATTGCCTTCAGCTGGGGCTTTCAAAGATCCCCCTGTTTCTCAGCCTCATTGCTGGATTTGAGCTGAAGAGTAGCCCTCCACACTAGAAATGAGACAAACTTGAAAAACTGTCCATTCTTTATTCTGCTTTAATTCTCAGCTCTGTTGTTGATGTGTAAAGGCTTATGGGGAGATGAAACGCATCCCATATGAGGAAACACAAGTGGAAAAACCTCAGAAATATTTCAAGCCCATCCATGTCCCACCCACATGCTTACAGTCGGGTTTATTCTGCTTAACACTGAAGTCTGATGCCTGCTAATGACATAGTTAATTATCTCTGAGTGAAGCTGTAAGGTTTTGAGGAGCCCTGGACATTTCAGAGGCAGGGGAGCCTGTTGGGAAGCACTCCAGCACTGCCAGATCACCTGACAGGTCTCAGCACTGCAGGCTCCCCTCCAGGGACCAGCAGGTCAGCATTTAGGAGGCAAAGGTTGTTCCTGGGATTTTCTGTCAGCACAAGGCCTTAGTGTAGAAGGAAAAGAGTTTTTCCCCCTCACCTCATCTCCAGCCCTCTCACTTCCCACTCAGCACACATCCGTCCTTCTCTCCTTCCAGCTCTGTCATCATTAGATTTCACATCCAGGCACCTTATTCTACCTCCCCAGCTGTCCTCAGTTAAGGCACTATGTCTGATACTACAAACTGCATTATTTTCACTCTCTTCCCTTCCCTCTGCTCTCCATCCCGTGGCTGCCTGCCCTCCTGCGTTGCCCCCACACCAGCTCCAGAGCTGTCACGACATTCTTGTCTGAGGAATAGTGCGCTTCCAGCACCTCGAAAAAACCCTCCAGCCAAATTATTAAAACCATTTAATACCACATCTGACTGGTACAGGCATTGAACTACTTTAAATGATTGCATTTCTCACCAGTTACAGATAAAACAGACCCTTTTTCATCATTTTTTAATCATTAAGATCTGCCCTGATGTGCATTATGAGATTATTAACAGCCCCATAAGTGAAATAACAGATACAAGACCAAAAGCTAAGTCATAAGTGTTCTCAGATGCCTGTAGATTAATCATTTTATATCTCCATAGGAGCATTCACCAAGGCTTTTCCATTATCACTAAGTCTTAAAGCCACAAGACAGCTCTGCTCCCAGCTCTGTCTTTCCCACAGGAGGCAAAAGCAGGGAAGGAAGGCACTTGCTTGCTTCCAAATAGAAGTTAATGAAAAATATGGAACAGGATATAGAAGTTTTGATTGCTCATTTTTCTGTTTCACTCAGTGAAGAAACAGAGCCTTGGTGTGTCTATCCTCTACAGCAATTATAGAATTAATACTGCATTTAAAGTGTTTTTTTTCTTCAGTGCTTTCTTTGAAGTACACACCAACTCCTGATCTTATGGGCTCAAACTGTACTGTGGGTATGTTTGAAATTGATTGCAGACTCCTGATCCATAAAAATAAGCAACACCACAAGCAAAACGAGAGCGCAGGTGCTGCTGAAAAGTGCAGTGACTGCTCAGAATCCAAGCTTGTGGTTACACAGCCGGAGACAGAAACCCACAGCCTCCTTCCTGCAGCACAGGCGCCAATTTCCCTCCATTTGGGGATTGAAGAGATGCCCACACAGCAGTGTCTGAGCTCTGCGTACCCCTGTCGAGTGCTCTAAGTGCTCAAGAAGCAGCACAGCTTGGTTTTAATTGCATAAGCACACAGTTTGTTCAAACTCCACTCAGGCCCACACTCGAGGATCTGAAGTGGTCTTTGGAGGAGTCACAGCCCCGGATGCATCAGACTCCTTTGCATACACTTAAGGGGTGCTTGAAGGCTCCCATCCTTGCCCCTGGGGTGCAAATCACAGCGTTTCCTTTCATGCTGGTGAATCAAAAAGACCAGCAAATTACTGGTGTCAGAGTGGTCAGGGAAAGCAAGGCAAGAAGTTTGAGCAGAAAGGCCCTACCAGGGTTCACTGTAAATCATCAGGATGAGTTTAATCCGTCTCCTTTTTATCTTTACAACCACACTCGATGCAGAAGCAGTGCATTCCATCAGGGCACCAGGAAACCACAGCACTGCTCCCAGCCCAGTATCTGCCGGAGAGACCATCGTGTCACACACACAGACACCCATTCCAGACTGGCCACTTTGGGGTTTTTTGTTTGCACCTGACACGAGCACCCAGCCACGTTCATAAGTCAGTCAAAGCATCTGCAGCTTCCACAGGCAAACACATCATGTGAGACAAATGGCTCACTTGTCCTCACCATGGTTAATGGCCACGAACTTGGAGGCTGAAATCTCAGTTCATGCCAAGGAATACAATAATCATCAATAAATTCTGTTCACAAATAACCAGAGAAGTCCTGAGCTGTGCTACGGACCAAGGATGGAAAGAAGACTCGTTTATGCCTCAGTCGTTTGTGATCACTCCAACACTCCCAAAATTGGCTCCCTCAGAATTATATTTAATGAGTTATTGCTATAGCCTAGCCCAGAACAGCTCAGTGGTATGTCATTAGATCTGCTGTCTGACACTACAGACAGCTGCTCCCACCCGAAATCGCCCATCAGAGCACATGCACTTGTTCAGCTAGAGGCAGTGCCTTCAGAGCCTGAGCATCAGGCCAAGAACAACCAGGTACTCAGGTCAGGCCATTAGAACCTTTAAATACCCTCTAGTCAGTCGTGCATTTGCTGTGAGGAAAGGCTGTTTCCTTAGGGGAGGCAGTCAGCTGAGAGAAGGGAAAGCAAGTCCCTTGTCCCTGCTCAGAAGCATTACAGACTGGAGCTCCCTTTTGTGGGACCATGGCCAAGCTATTGCTTCTTCAAGGACCTGGCCAAAATCCAGCCCTTAAAAAGCATTATCAATGGCATGTTGTTAGGTGTCATGAGGAAGAAGATATTACAGAAATATGGGCTATCATTCATTATTGCTGCCAATTTTATAGGACAAATGTCAGCATAACACAGCCAAGGCCTCATGTTTCTGATGCCAGCAGGAGCTCACAGCCCCGGAAAAGCAAGTCAGGCACCCTCATGCTTAGCACCAGCTGGGGACAGGGCCACCATTGAGGGTCACCACAGACAAGAGCTCAAATGCCCTGCCAGAGCTCAAATCTGTGTACTTTTATATCTTTCCCAAAAGTGCTTTTTCTTCCTCCACCTTCGACTGAAACCCCTGACTGTGCTTTTTCTAGTGAGGTGACTTGGTGCCCACATGTATCTTCTGGCTGCACCCTCATGTTTTCCCCCCAGGCTGCTTCCCCATCAGGGGTGTTCACAGGAGCACTCAGGCTCAGCCTCATGCTGCAAACCATCTGGTACAGGCAGCATCAATCAGCTTCCCTCAGGCAAGGTCTGATTATTAACAGTGGAATTTTCCAAATATTGACTCATTTTAGCCTAAATAATCTCATTCTGTTGTTATTGCCTGCAAAGCTGGCTCTGCTTCACCTTCTACAATACTTCAAAAGTGACTGAGTTGCATCAAAGATATCTCACATGCAATAGCACCAGAACCAAGTCAGGTTTAGTGCAGTCCATCAGCTAAACTGAAACTCCCAGACCCCCATCTGCTCCTGTCAGACAGTGATAGGCATAAATCAATACATGCATTTCTGCACTCTTTTTCCGTCACTGCATGCCTACAACAGGGAGGGAAGCGCGCACATTGAGCCTTATTGAACTTTATTGTAGATCACAGTGAACACAAAAAGTGGTATCTTGATGCAATATAATATACACCTTTCACCCCAGAGGAGTGCAATAGAGGGAGTAAAGATATTTTAAGACGCAATGTACATATAAATAGGAAATACATCTGTACACGGTAGCTTGGAACACAAAGAACAGTTTTCCACTTGCTTGCAGCTCCCCATTCTTTGGTCCAATGCCTCTTAAAACAACCCAAAAAAACTCAAAATTTCTTCAAAACATCTCACAAAGAGATGCCACAGAACAAACCCCGAAGACTCCCTCTCTCCTGGGTGAACTATTCCTCTGCTCTTCATCAGTTTTGATCATGGGCACCTGGATCCTACAAGCACCCAGCTCATGCTGGGCTGATTGCTCTGAATTGCCATGGTTGCATTAACTTCAACAGATCCCTAATGATAATCAGTGTCAGCTGAGGATGCAGGAGCTGTTTCTGCTATTTGTTTATGAGCCCAGGCGGTGTTTGGAGACTGTAGATAAAAAATATCCACGTTGTTTTCCTTATTAACCCCGAATTTGGGAGGGTGGTAGCTAAAGTTAACTTGCTTGCAAGCAAAAGGATTTGCTTTGTGATACATTGGTAGTACCTCTGAAATTCAGGTATGAGGTTTAGCATCCATTTACTTAGAACAACTTCAAGGAACAGCAAGCAGAAGGTAGAAGAGGTTTTGGATGTTTTCCTGTTGCTAAGGAAACTTCCTTGGTGGTGGCTCTGTGCTCACCACAGCTGGGTCACTTGGGCTTTTATTCTCTGAGTAAGGGGTGAGTCATGGCTGGAGAGTAAATGCACAAACTTCTTAAGGAAAGCCTTTGTCATGTGCTTCCACTCACATGAGAAAATAAAGATTATTAGTAGTGGTTTATAATAAAAATCTCTAGCAAATCTGTATAACTACTTTCATCAGTAGTCACATGCTCTATATTAGCAATTGTATCTAACCCTTCAAATACACAGGAAAAATAAAACTATTTTTTCCACACACTTTTACTGGTCCTGTCAGTGTTAGGGTACATCATGCCAAAAATGCCTTGATGTCACGACACTTTGAATAACACGGCTTTCTAGTTCCCCTCACTTGACACAACCAAAATCTGAGTTATTCAACACCAACACTCATTTCTGAAGCTACCACTAACAGATTTTTGTCTGTGAAAACAGTAGCACTAGTGGCTAACCTTAGGTTTCAATTTTCTGTCACAGTGGTTGCAAAAGAAGAAAGGAGTGGTTATTAGCCTTTACCAAACCAGTTGGGTGTGCTGGCATATAGGAAGGTGCTGGTGCAAGAATGTGACACACATATGACCATTTCATACACTCTCACCTTTAAATTTTGTGGTCCCTTTACACCCTTGTGCACCCTGTCTCTGAGAAGTCACCAATGAAATACCTCCTGGTTTTGTTTCATGTTTTTCACATTTTGATTTTGTTTCTGCAAATGGTGATGAGTTTGACACAGGACCAGGTGTTTTTAGGCTACCACGAAGTGTGGATATTACAGCTGTTCCCTACAAGACTTTTGTTAATGATAAAAGATATTGTATCTTTGTACTTAAGGCTCCATCTGGATAATAATCCAAATGCTTAGTTGAGCTTTCAGAGCCTCATTGGTCTTCAGCGTGACCTGAAGCTGTTCTGATTGCTCATGGGAAGATGTGCTCACCAGAAGTCTGAATCAGGACCTACTCTGCTCCTTCTTGAAGTTCTGATCAAACCTTTGAGCCAGACAGCAGCAGTTGGTATTTCTCATCTCAGTGCTTTTCTTCAGCAACCTCATGGGTCCCCTAGTTTGGGCAATACCTGTTCAATATTGCCCTGGAACAGGTCAGGAATGAATGCCAGTGACCTGGCAGGCTTTCTGATGAATCAAATAGTTCATCAAGCTGTACTGAACTGAAGAAATGAGCATTCAGTGACTTGTTTCACTCCACATGAATTCCTGTAATGCAGATTTCATCTACACTTCCAGACTCCTAGATTTTTAATCTGAGATTAATAGAAGAAACTATCTAAGGGTTAAGGGCTTAAGCAACGGGGGTCATTTTTCATGTCTGCTACCACACAGCACTGAGAAAGCTGGAAATGCCACATTCCTCTTTCCTCTCCTGTTCTCCTGGTCAGGGGCTTGTTTCGTTTTCACAGGCAGAAGGAGCTGGACTGCCCATTTCTTCATTCTGCTGTCAGACTGTTCTGAAAGTGTCAAAAAAAAAAAAAAAGAAAAGTCCAAGGTACCACTGGCAGTCACCCAGGAAGATGGAGCTGCCAGTTTGGCACCTGCCAGAGCCCTCATCCAGGGATCTGGCAATTTCAGTGCCAGGACCTCTGGCTCCAGCCTCCTGTTGGGGCTTTTGGAGGACCCTCACAAGGAAGCCAGGCAGGTTTTATTTTGTGCATATAAATCACTGGGAAGAAATGGTGAGGGCTGAGCTGCTGCTCTGGAGCCTGAAGGCAGGCAGAGTTCAAGGGTTTAGGCTGCCTGGTCCTGTCTTGCTTGACTCCTGGCCTCTGCTTTGGTAAACAATGCAGCCTGATCACACCATGATGCCTTTTCTCAGGCATATGGCTGCTTTCTTCTAAAGCCTTCTTACTATGGAAGTTTACAAGTGCCAAGATAAGCATTTAATCCTGCAGGGCTTGTGCTCAGCATGGTCAGACCGTCTGCAGGAGCACAGCACCCACCCCAGCAGGACAACTCATTTTGAGTGACTTTAAGCACTGGGTTTGGGGACTAAAATCGAACTCAAGACCCTCAAGTGAGCATTTGGCTGATCTGGGACCTTCTCAGGGCCTTTGATAGATATCTGACTGTCTCCTCCAGGCAGGTTGCCTTGCAGCAAGTCCTCATCATTCATTTTAAGGAGTCATGTCAGGACCTGCATTGCAATTGGGATTCTAGAACCCTGTGAGTCGCAGGCTGGACAGTCTTGCAGTGCTCTTTTCCCACCTCTGCTCACCTCCCTGCTTTGCAGCAGCCACCAGACCAGGGGGGATGCTGAGTTGTTATTTATTTGTGGATCTCAACAAATGCAGTGAGTGTCTTAAGGTCAAGGGTCCTCCACACCCCTACAACATTCCCTCTGCCAGATATGTGTTGAATTTATCAACAAAATCTTTTAATCTTTCATTTAGGTTGAAAAAGATTTCTAAGATCATCAAGCTCAACCATAAATCCAATACTGCCAAGTCCACCTCTAAATGTCCCTAAAATATTTTCCATGTTCTCTATTGTCTTTTGTGAACATGTACTTTGGCAAACACATAAAATACTTCATTTACCCTTGCTTTTATAGGCCTTTCCAGGGACATTTCCTATATGCTATGTTAGGTGCTCCCATTTGCTTATAAAAACTGCCATTTCCCCAAACATCAAAACATTTCTAGACCTCTATATAAAAGTCTCTGACAAGTAGAAGAATGAGTTTTAATAGTGCTTCTCATTAGTATAACAGGAGGTTTATTTGTTTTTACAGTAAAATAATTGCTGTTGCAATTTATCAGCCACACAAACATAAAGTTATAATGGTTTGGATAGCAAAGCTCACTGTGAACCTTTGCTAGGTGAGCTGTAGTACCCCCTCTTAAGCTTGGGGTGTTTGGCCTTAGGATTCCAAATTATGTTCCAAATTTTCAGACATTCCAAAGCTTGGAAGGTGAGATAATACCCAAACCTACCTCTGCTCTCGAGGCAGCACCTCTAAGTGAGACCTAATTCCATCTGACGAACCTTGTCTCAGACAAATGATAAATTTATCTTTTGCTGCCAGCTGTGAAACAGCAGGGAGCTTGAGATGAGCATCCACAGCATTCAGCCCCACCAGCCAAGGTGTTGTTCTTGTTTCTGGATGTAGACAACAATCCATCAGCCTTCTGGGAAGGAAGAAGGTGCAAGGGTTAACAGCTCAAGAGTGCCACAAGCTGTTCTGCCTGTCATGATGGGACTCTTGAGGGAGCACTGCTTCTGTGATATTTTCCTTATTTTCTTCAGCCTATCTGCAAGAGAAGGTCTAATCTTATGTGATATCAGCCACATAGTCTCAGATGAGACAGTGTGGAAATGGTTTATGCAACACCCATGTAACCACCAGAACACTTTGGGTGTGAAGATTCAAGGACAGTTCCTCAAAGGTCCTCCCAAAATTTAACCCAATGCCCCCAAGTGAACATTCGACTTTACATCCACTGACTATATCTCTAATGATTTATAAAAAACAATGACTGATTTCTGAACCAAGACTTACTGAAGGTTTAACAGCTTGGCATTTGAGCATCAGTGACTTTGTTTCACTGAATTTTCCCACCCACTCCCTTAACTAGATGTTACCTCCCAACACAGAGCTCCAGGGCCAGCTCTGTGTCATGAAGGGCCAACAGGCAGCATATGGTGACATTGGGAAAAGGCAATAAATTTTCACGTGGTTTTTGGTCACTGAATGCAGTTGTACATGGCTCAGAGAGGAAATCTCAGAGCAAGCTCCTCTGCCCTCCTATCAATACCTGAATCATGCAGCAGGTCATGGGTTGCCTCCAGGGCAGCCAGAAAATTGAACCCAAAATCAACCTAAACTCATCTGCAAATTTTGTGGCTCTACTCTCCAAAACGTGACTTGCTCTAAAGATAATTCTATTTGCTTCCAGATTGCCTTAAAAAAGCCTTCACCTAACTTTGACCTCAAATCCTTCTGCTCCAGTAATGGCTGAGAGAAGATTGTTCTTTAGGACTCCTGCACTTGTTAATACTCTTAAAGAGATTACTCAAATCTCCTAAACAAATATCAGAATAGATTCTGGATTAATCTTGGGTGCTAAAATGACCTTGCTGATAAAATCAGCATCATCAAACCTCATAGATTGAAGAGGGAAGCCTTGGGTGTAATTTTGACTCGCTAGCTACTGCCATGGTAAGTTATCAGACTGCTCTGCATCTCTCTCCCCCTGTTTCTAATGCTCCTGTAATACTTCTTGGGTATTGGTATGAGAAGTGTCAGATCTTCCAGATCCTCGTGGGAAAAACAATATACTGAGACAGTCACTGGGGCTATGCACCACCCACTCTTCTCTTTCACTAATGCTTTTTGCTTTTCCCATTTTGGGCATTTGAGTTGTCTGGCTTGTTTCGGTGTCAGCATGAGGCTGGTTTGTGGAGCATCCCAACTCCTGTATTGTTCAAAGTGCCATTGATCAGATGTGGATTCAGTTTTGTGTATTTTGCAAGGTGGTCAAGCATGTTGGTGTACCCTGGGGTCCAGTATGGACCATCTCCTTTGCCTGCCCCCTCTGAGTGGTTTTCCCTGTTTGCAGATAATGCCCAGAGTTATTTATGTCCTGTGCCTGTGTTCAGTTCCCTTTGTGTCTACTTGGGTTTCAGAAATAATTAGTCCTGCAAAGACTGACGTGGATTTTGACCTTGTAACGGATATTTTCTTAAGAACCAGGAGTGGGTTGGTGAGGTTTGTGTTAAGTACTTTTGTCATTGCGTTGTGGTCAGGAATGAATCTCAGAAAATTTTCCAGGAATCCATGACACGCATTTCACAAAAAAGAGGTCGTTGCATCACTTTCAACCTACACCTCTTCTGTTGTTGTTCTTTTACAGTTCTTCTATAATTCCTTCAGATTTCTGTGCAAAATCTCTAGTGTCTGTAATGGGAAAAAATTTA
The DNA here is from genome assembly GCF_029207755.1 of Chamaea fasciata. Taxonomy (NCBI): domain Eukaryota; kingdom Metazoa; phylum Chordata; class Aves; order Passeriformes; family Sylviidae; genus Chamaea; species Chamaea fasciata. The sequence goes on along the minus strand of NW_027094096.1, from coordinate 20,098,127 downwards.
AATCCAATAAGAAATAACAGGCTATTCAAAAATATATATTCCTTGGAGGGCAAAGTCCATTACGACTGAAGCATTTACATTTACTTCCAAATCTCTTTACCCAATTTTCAGTTTAATTTAGTCATTTGCTAATCCTAATTTTCCAGCACTGTGCTTACAGTATCTAACCGAATATCACTCATGTGGAAACACATTAAAATTCTGCAACAGACTGGAACTTATGGCCTCTGAACTCTTGTCACTTTGCTTCTCAACTGTCAACGTGTAATGGTGGGTCTGACTCCCTCTCCTCACAAACATGTTAGTCACCAATCCCTTCCTGAGCACTGTGCTCCATTTCACTGGCACTGTTGTCCATTATGGCAAAAGCCCCACTAAACTTCAAGGACACCTAATGCAGCAACAAAACTTTTTCCAAAAGGATTTCTTCATGTGTTTTTATTTGAGTTTACTTTGGTCTTAAATAATTTAATACATTTCAGTGTTGACAGTGTGGCCATAGTGTTGTGCATAGAAATAGCAAATAACTGTACTGCGTCGAAATGCTGTGGGCAGTGTGATTTGTGCACAGCAGCCTGAACAGAGAAACTGTGTGTTGTACACTCTTGAGTCCCAAGGAAAAGGATGAGAGATGTGGTTTTGTTCCACTGAGGAGGGCTGCCGTTTGGGCAGGCAGAGGCAAAGGCTCTGATTCCTGCACATTGCCCTGGTTCATTCCCAGATTCCTGCACATTCCCCCAGATGGAGTGGGGCTGGGACTCACTTCTGGCAAAGAACACCATGCAGGGGGGCCACAGTGGAGCTGACCCTGTGATCCCACCTGGGCTCACAGGGATCAAAAGAGCCCGTAAGGACCCCAAGCTGAGGCTGAAAGTGCATCTCCAGATGAGGCAGCTGAGGGACACTTTGTACTCAGTGGTGCTGGCTCCCTTCCCTCCACAGCTGCCTCATTCGCTCTCTTCAGGGGGTTAGATTTCTGTGAGCTAATTTAAGGAGAAAAGCCTTTTTAATCCGGTATCTTACAGACTCAGAGTATGTATATTTTTATATTGTGAATAAAATATCAATATTAAGCTCTTTACGCAGGGACTTTGTCTTCTGAGAGTGCTTCAAAGCCCTTAGCATGCTGCTGGTATTACAGGTGTAAATACTACAAATAATATAATACAGTTTGGATCCCAGAGATCTGTTTCATTGGGAATGGGCTCACAAAGTGATTCCATTTCTTTGTTGGACAGAAAAGGCTCAGGAATGAGGAAGGCTTTCCCAGAAGTTAGTGCTGAGCCTTGACCTGGAAGAACTTGGGGTCAAGAGCCTGTTTTCATTTAGGTTTCCTCATAGTTCATGAGGCTCTTCTTGCTTTGGTTCCACCAGTTAGAAAGGGACAGCCTGCCCAAGGAGCAAAAATACAGTTTAGCAAACAGAGCACTCCTGTGAGAAGTGGACGAGAGCTGTTTAACCCTGCCAGATAACAGCATGTAGTGGCTCAAGGCAGAAAGGGAGAATGAATTCCCTAACCAGATGAAGGCAAAGAGGGGAAAAGGACTTAAGAAAGTAAAACCTTTGTAGAAAAGAATATATTATTAACTGAAAAAGTAATTTAGCAGAATAGTAATGTTCTCATACCCAAGAGCAAATCTAATACCAACTCCGCAAATTTAATAAAATCGCTGCAAAGGCAGAGAAGTTCAATCTGAAGTGCACTCTTCTGAGGCTGAGGCCAATGCCCATTAAGCACAATAGAAATACTTCATCAGCTTCAACACCAGCCAGATCAGGTGTCCACTGGATTTGGATTGTCAGTGGCTGTTATTGTCTCCACAGAGTAATCCACTCAAACTCGCCATGGCGATTAAAGTAACGCCCAATTTCCACAACAACACAGGCAAATTCTCAGTATGGACTAATAACATCCTTTAGATTGGAAAAGACCTTTAAGATCAAGTCCAGCCACTAACCCAGGACTGCTGAGTCCACCACTAAACCATGTCCCTACATGACTCCTCTACATCTCTTTGAAACCCTTCCAAGGATGATGACTCAACCACTTCCATGGACAGCTTGTTCCAGGGCTTGACAACCCTTTTGGTGAAGGAACTTTCACTAATAACCATTCTAAACCTCCTCTGGCACAACTTGTGGCCATTTCCTCTTGCCCTCTAGCTTCTTACTTGGGAGAAGAGACCAACCTTCACCTTGCTAAAACCTCCTTTGAGCAGGTTAATAAAAAGAAAGCAATAAATGCCCCCTGCACACGCATTCTTCAGCCTCCTTTTCTTCAGGCTAAACATCCCCAGCTCCCTCAGCTGCTCCTCACAGGACTCATGCCCCAGATCCTTTCCAAGCTCTGTTGCCCTTGTCTGGACCTGTTCCAGCCCCTCAATGTTTTTTTGTAGTGAAGGACCAAAAACTGGACACAGCACATGATGTGTGGCCTCACCAGCACTGAGTACAGGGGGACAATCTCTGCCCTGGTCCTGCTGGCCACTGTATACAAAGTGAGCTGCCATTAGCCTTTCTGGGCCACCTCTCACTCCTATTTGGCTGGCTGTTGACCTGTACGCCCACGTCCTCTTCTGCCAGGCATTTTTCCATGCCAGAATCCATGTGGAATTCAGCAGGCTGTGATGTACGTGGAAAACTCCAGCCACTCACTGATATTTTGCCCAGCTATCTTGGTTTATCACTTTTTGCAGGTCTCAGCAATGCCTCTTGGTTGAGCATTCCATTAACTTTTTCACCTCTTATGACTTAAAAAAGACCAGAAGTAATCTTAATCCCCCTTATCTTGCTGCACTATTATCTTGCTGCATTCCTGGTGCCTTCCCACAAAGACTTTCTGGAACTGTGTTTTTACCCTTAGCCCAAAATTGGCTTGAAGGGAGGCAGTGTAGAGAGTTACTTGAACAAACTAGAAATAGAAATTAAATTCTTCATTTGTTCCTGATTTTAATTCAGATCAGGTAAGAGTGGGGTTTGTTTTACTGCATTTTAAGAGAAGGGAGCATTTCTCTTTTGAGGCAGGAGATTGATTCCTATTAGATCCTTTCTCTAGATTAGTCCCCCAGATGATCCACACACTTGGGCCTGCTGGGTCCAGCAATTAACCCAAACCTGCCAACTCTGGAAAGAATGTCACCATGACATCAGTGGTGTTCTTTCCCTTGATGAATTCAGGGTGACTGAAATGAAAAAAAAAGGAGGTGTAAGACTGGCAACTCTTCAAAGAAAAATTGACCAGGAAGAACAGGTAGAAAATCTACTCCCTTTAGTATGGGATTGAAGTAATTTTGTGGATCATGCATCTGTAATAGCTTGCTGTATTAGTAAATGCAGCACAGAGGCTTTCAAATTCAAAGCAAGTCTCTCAGTTTATTGCTTCAGAAAGTGCAGCCCAAATCTACTGATCTATTTGTACAGATAAGCATCCCGCAGAGTTATCAGAATCAATGCAAACACTCAGGCAAAGATTCAATGCAAATAATAAATAAGTACAGACTCAGGAAATAGAAATGTAAGACTTAAAACTAATTGAAATGCTGACCCAAAGAATAGCTCTTTACGTGCATTTCTTCAAACACAATTCCAAGAAAGAGAAAAAGAGTGCAAAAAGGAGTAATTTCAAGGTGGTAGACAAGAGAAGAGACAAGCAGTATCCAGAGCAAAGGAGATGGACAAGGGCTAGGAAGTGGTGGAAGCAACACTGGATTTTTTTTTTCAATTATTTTTAATATATATGAATTTAAAATGACTTTGTACAAAACAAGGTCTAATTTTTTACCCATGTTCTGTTTTGAGTTCAAGAGAAGTTTGACATGGAACCTGTTTCTGTTTTGCTGAGCCATTTTCATCTACTTTGATTGTCTCTGAAGCTGCCAAGGAATGGGATGGGATGGGATGGGATGGGATGGGATGGGATGGGATGGGATGGGATGGGATGGGATGGGATGGGATGGGACGGGTCTGGGCCACCAATCTTTAAAGTACATGTCAGCCAGTTCATCAGTTCAGGATTCCTGCTGATGACTGTATGGTAGGGTTTGGGTCATGCTTGTCCTGAAATCTTGAAGTTATTCAAATTTTTCTTCAAGGCCTTAGGAATTCCAGGAGCTCTAACTGGGCTGTGCTGGGTACAGCAGTAAAGAAAGGTCATCCTCATCCCTGAATAACTCACAACATGCTCTAGTTTAATTTCAGGTGTGGCCCAGAGAAAAATAAACAGGCAGGTTCAGGCCAAGTGTTGCCTCACCCACTTCAGTGCATTACATCTTACCCTATAAAGTGAATTCCAGTTGTGAACAGCCCTGCCTTGCTTGTTTTTAAATGAGGAATGGCAACAGTGTGGTCTTCTGTAGAAAAAAGGTCACAAGACATATCTTTTTATCTCATCCAGTGTTAAGAGTTTGCAAAACCTACAATAACTAGCAGAGAATAAAAAAAATTGTTTAGCCTGGGAAAGCTGAGTCTTTCAGGAGAAGTTCATCAAGTTTTGCCAGAAAGAGTTAAACTTTTCCTTAAGTCAAGAAATAGGCTCCATTGCAGTCCCAGAGCAGTAGAAGAGACAAATATCTTGTGCACTGTTACTGGGAACATCAGATGTGAAGCAACCCTGGCTCATCCCAGGCCGGCTCACAGCAGCCACCAAGCTGTTTCATACATGGTCCAAAGGACACTTAGGGAAAGAGGAACCGAGAGAGGGTCAAAATTAAAAAAAAAATTGATAAAAAACCAAGGCATTGTCAAAATATCAATCAGAAGCCAAGATTTGGCCAGACCTGCTCTTGTTTAACCTTCAGCATGAGATCAGGTCTCAATCTTTCTATTCTTGGTAACAGCTGATGAACGCAGTGTAACAGGGTATTAATAAACATCTGCCCAGCTCTTAGATTAATATGGTGAAGAATTAATGGAGGTCTTAGCACGTTCATATTTTCTAATTATGGCAGATGACTTTATTTATAGAAATAATAGAGAGAATGGAAATTGTCACTGACACCATGTCAATATATGTAACGAAATCCAATCATTTAATTGCATTACATTTGGCCACGGAGTCACATCAATAAAGGGCCCTCCTTAGCCAGAGCAGTTCTGTGGTCACTATGCACTTTGTGTTAGAAAGGTATGAGGATTAATTTTATTTTCAGTTAATCATGAGGAAAGTAAGTCATCTCAGACATACACATATCTGTGTGTCTCACCCTGAGAGGGAAAGGGCTGGGGGCAAAGCTTGCCGCTGTCTCATTTTCATGCACATTTCTGGGCACGCTTTGATCCAGTCCCCAGAGCATCCAAAATAATGAAAGAGCGCCCAAACTGAGGCCTGTGCTCTGTTTCAGTGTCTCTGGCCATGGCTAAGGCAGCTCCTGTAGCAGCTCTGGTTCATGCAGAGACTGCCTCTCTGCTACAATAAAGTATCACCAGTGCTTCTGTGGGAACGATAACACACGACACCACTGAGATAAATAAAGCATAATGTTAACTCTTGATGTGTTTACACCTCCTGAGAGAGGGGAAAGAGGACCATAAAACTCCTACTAAAGGAGCCAGGGCTGTTCAGTTCATTTGCAGCTTGATAGGTAAACCCTGCAGCCTGTTTTTATTGGGACGTGCTGGCGCTGGTCTTAGAAAACAGTTGGGGTTTAAGAATGTTTTGGACTGAGTGTGGCTGTTTCTTAAGGGTTTAAAGTACATTTCATGATGTTCAATTTAGACAGGTAGCCAGGGAAGTTTGGATCTTTCCTCCCAGGAGCAGGGAAAAGCAAAACAAGGCTACAATTATGGTGATGGATGGTTTGTCACACCCAGAGCATTGCTAGTAATTCTGCTCCTCATACAATGAAGGAGATCTGGAGTGATGCTGAAAAGTTGAGCAAGTCTTCTAGTCCTCTCTTGTTCTTCCAAAATGTGTTTTCCTAATCTGTTCTGGTCTTCTGATGCTATCAGTCTGCATTAATGAAAACAGAGCAAGAGAATGGTACAATTTCTATTAATTATAGAGGCAGGTTTGTGCAATAAACAGAATTCATATCCCTACAGTGCTGTTTAAGTACCTATAATTCAGCTGCCCTGCTCACAATTGCAGCATCTTCTTCACGTTGTTTTACAAATTAGCAAACCTGGAATCAGCAGCTGTGTACAGTGTGATGACATTTAGTTTAACTGCGGGGGATCTGATCTGCCGGAATCCACGGGTGGTCTTCCAAGTGCTGCTTTTTGCTGGGATTGAGTTGCATCTCCCAAATTAAGTGCTCCTAGATCAGCTAAATGTTTTCCATAGAAGTGAAAATACAGACACTTAGGAAATCGTATCAGTTATTTATTGTGACTGCTGATACTCTTCCAAGTACTGCCAAGCTAACACTTGGGGATGCCCTTACAAAGATGAGAGGAAAGGGGGGTCAGGGCACTACTGGAGTCAACCTGACCTTCTAGCTCAGCCAGGTGGTTTGTGTTTACAGCAGGGTACATGGAATAGGAGCCCACACATGGATATCTTTGCTCAGTGACCCATACCCCACAGGAATTTATTCTGTGGATCAAAATCTGCAGGACAGAACTGGATGTGCTGTCTCCTGGCCAGCCCTTCCTCTCCCAGTGCCAGTGCTGGTGTCCTCTGGGGGACTGGCAGCAACAATGGGCTGGGTGAGCATCCTCTGTCACACCAGAACAAGCCTGGGACAACAGAGCCTCAGGAGGACCCGGTTGCCAAAAGTTGCTGCAGCTGTGGTGATGAAAGTGAGAGCTTTGGAGGTGGTGATAGACAAAGAACCAAAGTTCCTGGAGGCATAAAAGAAAGCTGGGAAGGTGCAGAGCAATAGTCATTTTTGTTCCTCTCCTGCTTTCTACTTTCCAGATTAAATAAACTTGGCTTTTCTCTGCACTGAGTGAGAGGAAGCAAATTGCTGCTTCCCAGTCAGCAAATGTGTCTGATAGCAGAACTCCTGCTACAAGCCCAGAACTTTGCACCAGCAAACTGGTCTGACTGGGGAGCACTCTGCTAACTCAAACACTCCAGTAGCAACAATTTCCAGCCCCTGTAATGTGCCAGTAGCAGAACATTTGGGGTGAAAATGTGTTTTGGTAGAAAATTACTCCACCAGGCTACAGAAAAAACAAAAAGGCACTTCTCTGAGCTATAGTGCAAAAGGTTGATTTTTTAAATCGACTACTCACAGGGCTGCTGGTGTTACATTTTAAGCATCTGACTCAGGCAGTCGAGTGGAAAGGTGATAAAATCCTTGACTTTGATTGAATTTCCATTGTGGCAAAATGTAAAAATAAATACAAACACTGTGAAGAAATAAAAAAGCTACTATTGGACAAAATGTTCCACATAATTTTTTGAAATCTGTACAGACACTGAAAAATAAAATTCTCTTTTTTGCCTTGCATGAAGGTCAAAAATCAGCTTGCAAGCATTCTTTCAACAGGCATTACGTTTAAATACTGAACCTCCTGCCTGTTTAAGGAGCGTATTTCTTCAATTACATCCAACATTAGTACAGCTGTCAGGGTTTCCCAAGGGACCACTGCACACTGAAGAAAAGCCTTTGCTGTGGTGCTGACAGGCTCTGTGACATTTCTCTGGCCCTTTGCTTGCTTCTGCATTCAGCTGCTGACCTCACAGGTGTAAATAAGAAGAAAATCAAGTACCCAGGCTGTTCTGAGTACATACCAAAGACAATTGAAATGATGGACTTCATTAACCTTGTACAGCAGCTTAAAAAGAATTTTTAAAAAGCAGCTCTAGTGTAAAGAAGTGGAGCAAGTATAGATGAAAGTTTAAATTTTTACTCTATACAATACAAATTCAGTTCCTGATGATATTTTCTCTAACTGAATTACTACTATGAAATCTATAAGGGATAAAAGCCCACTGAACACATTAAGAGGAAGACTACCAGCTTTTATTTACTTACAGTACCGTGTTAGGCAGAAAAGCACACACTTTAGAACAGGGACAGCTCAAGACATGAGCAGGGCATTAGCTGACACCTTTACAAGTTACCCGACTGGAAGTCAGCTTAAATGATCCAAACAATTTGAAGAATTCAAACACCAGCTTTTAGGAGAGAGGTAGTATCCTGAGAAAATCTGCATGTGAAAAACCTTTTTGGTTATACTTCCCTTAGCAGCCTCCTCAGTCACAAGCTCTGCTGTAAAGCACCTTCATAATAGAAATGGTCTTCAGGATTTCAAGGTCAACGTGACAACACGGCTTTTCTGCATTTTGATTCAAATTTAATTCACATGATTACTGAGGCTCAGAGATTCTTAAAAGAGATGAAGGCAGGAAGAATATCCATAGAAACATCAATTTGGGTGAAAAATAACATGTAATTGTTAAACTGTCCTAAAGAGCAGAGAATAAAGACATAACACATGTTGTGATTTTCAACATCTATTTCCTTTTTTCATTAATGGCAATATCAAATGATTAGTAAAAGCCTTTTGTTGTTTGGAAGAAGGTGGGTGAGGCTGGCCAAATGATGGACACCTAATAGACAAAAACCAGGGAAGGTGAGATGGTGCAGGCTGTATCTGTGGCAATTATTTGAGGAAATCCCATCTGTGCGGCACTGGAGGACAGGGGCAAGCTCCTGCTCTCTGGGCAGGTCTCCTATGTGTCCTCAGTGCACATTTTAGCAGCCAGAATCCGGTTCTAATCTCCCCTGTGACATTTGGTGTGTTAGGACAGTGATTTCTGCCTTGATCCGGATGGTTCCTGTCGTTCAGCAATGCTGGGTGGCCTGTGGCCAGCACCAGCAGCACAGCCCATGACAAAGCCAGCAGTGTGGGGGGGTGATTGATCCCAGGGAGGTGCCACGGGGCTCTCCAGCTTGGGAGTGTCCCCAAGACAGAGGTGACATGTTCCTCTGGCTGTGACGCCTTGGTGGTGAGGAATTCTGAGCCTGCAACACATGAACCACTTCTCAGTTTGGGAGGTCCTTCCTGCTCTGAGTGCAGATCCCCAACACTCAAACGGGCTTCCCTTCAGCCTGGAAATGGGTGTGGTGCCCAGAGCTGCTGGAGAAAAGTGGGAGTTTTTTCCCTGAAGAAAAGTACAACCTGTGTGGACCTCACACACCTGCACACAAGGACAGTCCTGGCCTGTCCTGGACACTGCCCCTGTGTAAAGCTGCGGGAGGTGGGAAGGAGGAAACCCACCCTCACTGAGCTGCCCGTGCACAGCCTTGAGATTCCCCCCAGCAGCAGTGGGGATCAGGGTGATGCTGAAATAGTGGGATTTGGAGAGTTTGGAGACCTGAATTTGTGCTTTTCATGGATCTACAGCCTGCCCTGATCAGCACAGCCAGACACTGTCAGGTGAACCCACTTGTGCAGGAGTTGTTCAGTGCCAGGCCTCTCACTGACTCTCCCAGAAAGTGAATTCTCTCTGGGTACCTTGCACTAGAACTGCAGTACTGAGATGGGTATCTTCCCAGGAGCTATTACAATATAACTTCCCACAAATAGCCCAGCAACCCAAAATCTGTCCCTGCATTCTGACAATTCCAGTGTGTTGCCAGCTCACAGCTTCACTGTCACCAATTCCTTAAGGCAGTTTTGCCCAGCACTGTTGAAAAGGAAAACACTCGCTGTGCCCTGGGGGAAATGAAGCATGGAAGTCCCCTTATCACTGACAGAAGTTTTGTCTCTAATTCCCCATCTTCTCTTCTGAATGCTAACCTACAGTGCTGGCACATCAACTTAAATGATAAATAAGAATTCCAAGCAGGAAGTAACAAAATATTAGTCAGATAGGCTGGTGGTGTCTGCAGAAATGTGGTGTGGAAGCCCATTTTTCACAGAAGAGAAATTATAGGGCAAAATAATGTTGTATTGTTACACTGATCAAGGGAAAATGCTGTTACAGAATAGAACAAAGTGATGGTCAAAACCAGATTTATTTATTATTTTACCATTAATACATATAGAATCCTGCATAGTTCCTCTTTCCTGTTCTTTTTTGTTATTTGTGTTTAGCAGCTGAGTAAAATAGCACATGAGGCAAGAAATCTGTGAGGAGAGTAATAATGTGATGTATAGTGTTAACTTGCTTGTTTTGGAAATATCCATTTATCTTGGTTAAATAGAAGCTTGGCCCAAGTACTAAGCCAAGTAATCATGATTAGGGAGAGAAAAAGACATTCACCTTCTTGGAAACTCAATACTTTTAAACAGTAATAGCACTGCAGTGACATTGTTTGAAGCTGGATGCTTGCAGTAATTAATATAGATTATTGTCACATGGGGAATGGAAACATCTGTGACTGCTCCTACCATTGCTTTGATTTCCAGACCAGTTATAAGACCAAAAATATACAGGGTTTTGTTTCATGGACATGGCCTTTTCACTGTTCAACATGCTTCACTGCCCTCAGAGAACAGCAGAGATTTTGTTCTCTTTTTTTGGTTCATGACTGCATGGAAGACATATGCACACTCTTCTGTCTTAGAGAGACTTTGCTTTTGTTCTTTCTCCCTATCTTTTTCTCCTGACTCTCAAGAAAAAAATTGGTTTTATGCTAAAAATTATACTACAAGAACACATCTGTAAAGAGATTCATGAACTCCTCAGCTATTGTTTTCCAAAGAGGCTGAATCTGCATCTGCATCATCCAGCATATCAGGCACTGAACTCATCTGCAGAGCAGGTGCTTTAAAGTTTGCACTGGGTTTTCAGCTCATGGCTGGTGCAGCGCTGGGCTAAGCCCCGTGCATCAGCCTCCTCTCAGCAGTCAATCAGGTTTTCCATCCACCTCATCCCAGCTGCCCTGTGCATTTCATTACTACCTTGCTGCATATGCTGCTGTTCCTGCTCTCTCTAGTGCAGTCACATCACTACTCTCTTTTAGGTTGTGATCCCTGTCTTTCTAACACACTGGCTTCTTGTGACCCACTTAGTTCCTAACTCTCCCCCTTGCCTTGCTCATCAGGCTGCATTTGATGGTGTCCTAACCACGAATGACTCCACTAGAAAGGTTTTCTTCTTGCACTGGAAATGGTTCTCTGGGGCATGTAGCTGCCCAGGAGAAATTAGGGTTGTGCATTGTTCTTCCAATCAGCCAGTTGGCTTCTGTCCCTAATATGTGGCTTGGACATCCTTACTATCACTCCACAGACTATGACAGAAGATATCTGGTCATATATGAGCACAGGTCCACAAATGGTGAGCATTAGCTGTGTTTACAGATCATTAGAAATATTTCTACCACATTATTCCCAGGAAATGCTCTATTTTGCTGTGAATAGTAGAACTACTCAATGAAGAGAACTCTCTTCTACGCAATTACTATCTTAATATTGAGCTCATTGTTAAAACAACAGCTCCTCACCACTAGTCAGCAAAAAGCAATCAGGCAAAGCAAACAGGGATCTCCAGAGGACACATGTGTGAGTTCAGAGGTCCACAGAGCTGTAGCCATGTTGCACAACTTAGACTCAAGAGCCAAAAAGCAGCTGCACCTACAGAATTACATTTTAAAAAAATAAGGAAATAAAATTTTTAAATTCTGTGAAAAGTATGCTAAATGTGTGCAGGAAAAAAAAAAATGTCTGGAGCTTTTCTACAGCACGTGGGCACCAAATTTTGTTTTGCGAATCTGAGCAATTTATCATATTCAACTAAGAGGGCTACAGATGGTGAAGTTTGTGTTCTGAAAGGATGACAAGCCACTGCAGAGTGCTTATGATGCCAATTTTACCCTTTTGTAATAAGACAAAGAGGAAAGATGCTCATGAGAACCAAGCTGGGTGTTTGTTTTTACCAGAGAGCTGCTTATTTCACAGCTCCATGACTCAGTATCAGTAATATTGGGTATGAAACTGTCTTTCTCCACAAAGTCCTTTCCTTAGTTTCAAGGGAGACAAGTACTTCCTACCCAGTGTCTGCCACAACCAGGTTTCTAAGCTGATGTGTCTGGACTACTCACAACCTACCTGTGGACATTCCTCTGCTTTCAGAGGTCCTCCAGCAGGTCCAAGAGACCACATGTGATGGAACACAACTGCCAGTCAGCTGCAGAGACACACTCAAGCTCCTCCTGTTTCTCCAATCCAGAAGTCTCTGGCATTTAGATCTCAATTATCTGTTCCTTGCATGTCAGCAGCTTCAACACAACATTTTTCACTGACAGACAGACAAGTTAAACCAGCAGCTCACAGTTAAGTAACTTTCTTGAATTTCCAGGTCGCATTGGCAGGGCTGATCCAGCACTCCCAGTCCTCTTCCCTGATCACTTCTTTTAATCAGATCTTTAGGAATTTGCCTGCACAAACAGTGCAGAAGTTTGCCTGCAGTGGTGAAGGAGCTTTACACCAATACCCAAAGCAGAGATCCAACCTGCTTACTGGGTGAGCAGTGCAGGCTGGAGCTCTTGTCTGGATCAGGGCTGATGCCAGGGAAGAGCTTTTGCAAATCACGTCCTTGCTCTGCTCTGAGTCTCTGTGTCACCCCTGTACCTTTGCAGATGTATCTGGGTAGTGAGCTTTGGTAAGATGTGACATGAGAAGCTGCAGCAGTGGCTTTGTGTTGGTGCTCACTGTCCATCCCTCAGCAGCGCATACGTCCAGCCAGCTGTGCTCTGCTAGATGCTCATAAAAATTAACAACAAGACTAAGAGCAGAGTACTGTATTTTACCACAGAAAATAAAGTCAAACAACAGCAAAAACTGGGGAGGGGAGGAGGGAAATGGGGGCACAGAAGACAGACCAAAGGCAACAGAAGAGTTGTATTTATTTTCTAATCCCATCTCCTTTAGTGTCTGTGATGAGCGCTGTAACTAAAGGAATCTAACTGAATTAGAATTTCAATATGTCCTGAGCAGATTGGAGCTGTTTCCATTCATGAGCAGCACGTCCCTGCTGTAATTGCCTGCTTGCTTATCCACATAGCTCTTTGCAGCTAATCCAAATGCAGACTCAAAAATAAATAGTGCCAGAGCATTCACTTCCCGCTGGGCAGTAGTTTCAGCTCTCCTCTGCCTTTGCTTTGTTCCGGCTGGTGCTCTCCATGGCACAGGGACTGACTCAAAGGAGATAAAAGATGATTGACCTGCTCAAGGAATTAGGTGACAGAAAAGCCACTCCTGCCATATCTGCCCTGCCTGTTTGTGCTTTTCCTCCTCTGGGTGCTGCTCTGCATCTCTTTGTCTTTCTCTGCCCTCACCTCCCTCCCCAGCCACATCATTCATGCAATGTGCTTCTCCTTTGTGGTTTCCCTAAAAGCTGCTGGTGTCCTCAGTGTCCCCAGCAGCACATCACCCTTCCTCTCCCTGTGCTCCTACCCTCAAATCCATCAGTATTTTAGTCTGAAGTGAAACTCTCTTCAGGGACATTTTAAAGCCATGTCCTTCTCAGATCAGCTTCTCTGGAGGGGTGTAAAGCTGAGGCACAGTTGCACAAATCTGGAAGGGATGTCCCCGTGGATGGGACTTGGCACAACCACAAAGCAAAGCTCTGCCTTTGCTCTGTGACATAGGAACATCTACGTGTCTTGGCTCTCTTCCCTCCTGGGTGGAAGGTGGCCGTCCACCATTTTTTTAGGCTGTTTATTCAACTACAACCACCACAGACTTCCTGGGAGCCTTTGGTCAAATCTCAGCAGCCTCTGTGCCTCTGTTCATTACCCCTAAAACAGCACTGCTAACACCCTGCTACTTCACACTTTGGGGTGTAAACCTCAGGTCCCTCAAATGGCAGCACTGAAAGGACATAGGAGCCAAGTCTGAAGCCACTTCACTTCAGCACAAACAGAGGCATTCAGCTCCCACTGTGCAACAAATTGCTCTTAAAAATAGATTAATTAGTATCCAAAACAGCATCCCTTAAGATCTGGTCAAGTAGGTGTCTACAAAAACTCAACTGGGGAGAAGGTCATTCCCTCCTGATGGCCATCAAAGAGACTGACCTCAACATGGAGCAGCATGCCTCCATCTCCTTTCTGTCACCACATCTCTGTTTCCCACTGGGTTTATCAGGGCATAGCCAAGAGCCACAGAACCTCTTCAGTGCCACCCACGTGCTCTTATCCAGCCTGCCTGGCCCAGGGCTGTAGAGCTCTTGTGGTGCAGTGCAGCACCCAAGGTGATCTATCCCTCTGCAATTGCAGAGGACTGTGCTAAGATTTAAAGGAGAGCATCAAGTGAGGTAGTGCAGCACTTTCACTGCCTTCCTCCTTACCCCCAGGATCCTTCTCCATCAGTGTAATACTGCCTGGTCTTTGGCAGAGCAGATCTCCCTATAAAACTCTCCTGGCTCAGCTGGACGGAAGCAAATTGCAGGCAGGTGACCCTGCACTTGCCACTGCTACACCCCCTCCCAGAGCCAACCCCGTTTTACAGGCAGATTGTGCCCTTCTCTGAGGCCAGGGAGCAGCTGAGATGATGAATATAGTGCTTGTCCAATGTGTCACTTGCTACGTAAATTCAAATTCAGCACAGAAAGCTAAAAATGTTTGCAGAATCCTGACAGGCAAAGTGGACAATTATGTTCAGCTGCTCCTCACAAACGTTGATCCTCATGACTGCAGCGTGCCAAGAGAGGCATTGCCTCGTGCTTGGATTGCAAACTCACCAGCACCAAAACATGAGGATGGTGACAAGGGTTGGCTCTTCTCTACATGCTCTGTCACCTGAAGATGGTCTGAAGGTGTCCTCTGCCAGGTACAGTGGTGGCACCAGCAATTCTCTTGTACAGACAATGAAACTGAAGCCAAAATGCCAGGCTGCTCCAAGGCAACCAAAAGGTCACCAAAGAAGAGAAGTTGTGAGTCTCTTGCTTGGAGTGACAGACAGTAGCTCCCTCCTTTGCAGCTGACCTGGAGACGCAGGAATTTCTTCAAATTTGCTGCTTCAATCAACTAAATCAGAGTAATTGAGACTAACACGGTGTGGCCAAGGTGAGTGAAACAAGTGGTCACCGGGATAGTAAAAGAGGAGGCACTTGGGAAAAAAAAAAAAAAAAAACAAAAAAAAAAAAAAAAACAAAAAAAAAACAAGAAAAGAAAATTGCAGAAGGAAGTTAACGGTAAAAAGGTCACAAAGAATAAAGGCTATAAAGTCTACAGACGTGCTGGGTGGAATAGGAAGGTAGCTCTTGGGAAAGTCGAAGCCTAGGGATGAAATGCATAATTAAATGGCAAGGCTTGAAAGCTTTTTCAAAACAAAGAAAGCCAGTACTGGAGAGAAAAACATCATGAGATGGAAACCTGGAAGATTCAGAGGTTACATTGGAATATTTAATTTTGAAGTGTAGACATATTGTTATGTAGCAGGGAGATACAGATACCTCAGCCTTTCTGAATACTTCTCTTTCTCCTGCATATACTGGAAAGAGGGAATTACCTACCAATTGTCAAGGATGACTTAAAGTATAAAGAAATATTGCCTTAGAAAACAGACCCACGTGTCATTGCGTTCCACACACAGCTAATCTGCACCTCGACCTGATGGCTTCAGTTGTCACTGGCAACCCTGTTCTCCTCCTTTGGATGTGGAATGTCCTAGACATGCCTGTGACATGGGAATCCAACTGGACAACTGTGTGTCCAGGGTGTTTCCCTCATTCAACTTAAAATCTAGATGGAGACCTCAGCTCTGAGCTCTGGGGAGATTTTGGAGCAGGGTCAGGAATAGAGGCAAAGCACTCATGAAGCATCATTAACCATCAGTCTTCCTATACTCTTGTCAGTACATTAGCACCAGCTGCCCAGTGTCCATTTTCCCCTTGCCATAATGAGGAACCCCAGACTGAAGGTCATCTGCTTGGATTGGTACAGCTGGGGCTCCTGAGATACTGCAACAAGAGCTGCAAGTTGTGTCCCTCTGTCCCGCTCTGTGCCCAGCAGCTGTGCAGCAGCAAAGTTCTGTCACAAGGCGCAAATTCACCCTTTGATGTTGCTTTTGCTGCTCCTCAATTCAGAGCTGCTGCTGCCAGGGCATTAAGTGTTCCCTAACTGGTGACTGTCTTCTGCTAATGCAGATGCATTTCTTTTGTGAGTTAGCTTAATTGTGTTCTTGGTGTGTGCTTGCTGTCTTGTTTTCAATGCAAACAAGGGTCCTTGGTCCAGTTCTTTTATTCATTTAATGCCAGGACTAGAAAACTGCCCTGGATCATCTCCTGAATCAGATAGGAGTATCTTAATACAGTAGTTACTTCCACCACTCTGCCTGGGAAATTCTTCCATGCTCTAAGGCACCTGAAAGCCAGACTACCCTCAAGTCAGGCTACACTTTGCATTAAAAAATCAACAGGCTGTTTTATTTCTTATCCCATCCTTCATCAAACACTACTTTTGCCTGTTTTCTGGCTCATCAGAGCCATAGGAGAACATTCTATCACCAGACAGAGGCACAGGTAAGACCTGCCAGGACACAAAGTCTAATTGTCGATATTCAGTAAATTCACCTCAAAGTGAGCGACTGTCTCCTTGCAGGCTGTCTTTGGTGCCTGGCTACAGTCTCTTCTTTTTCTCATGGGTGATGGTGGGTGGGACCACTCAAAAAAAGGGTCAGTCCAGGCATGAGAGAGACCAAATATTTCCTATCACTCGACAGCAACTGACCCGTCTGTCCAAGAACTGGCACTGACAGCTGTGGGTTGGCACGGGGAGAGATTAACATGTGGACTAGCAGGAAAACTTTGGGGTTTCCAGAGACTTCCCTTGGGGTTTGAATGAACCTTATGGCTGGGAAGTACTGGGATAAAGCATCCAGCACTTGTCAGCATGGAGAGTGGGGGATGTGGGTGTATTCAGACAGAGCTGAGGGGGTCAGTGATTGTATCTTTAGGTGAATGTTTATCTTTTGTTGCCTTTTGATGAATCAGGGTGTCTTTTATGAGGCAAAATTAATGCAAGTGCTTCTCTTTTTACAGAGGCCACATTGCCCAGGAAATGAAATGTCATAAGGGGAGAAAAGCTCATTAGTTTGGTGCCATAAATGGTTCTCCAAGGTCTCAGAAACCCTGTGATTAACATAAACATAGACAGAGGCAATTACAAGCCAACACACATATAAAACCCAGCTTTCCATCTAAAACCATGGTCTGCAACATCTCTCTTTGGCTGGTCACGGCTGTGGTGACATAGAGGTAAGGGACTTTTCATACCAACCATGACACAGACTGAAGACAGAGGAAGGAGAGTAGCCAACCCAGGGTGAAAGTGAGGACAAAGGAGTAATACAGGGTGATATAGGGTATGTAATATACTCCCCAAGGTACCAGCTAAGGGATTTTGTGATTTAGCCTCCGAACTACATCCTCTTTTGGAGAAATTTGATGCAAATGCTGCCCTTTTGTGTTTTCTTCACACTGAAATCCTCAATCAGGTGGTTACTGTTGGGTGGACATGTTGATACTCCTTAGGACAGGGCAGAATAGTTCTAATTTTATAAGAGCTATCTCAAATCTTCACCTTGCAATGGCTGAAAAAGTAGACAGGTTTCCTAGTGAGTTCTATGAAATCCACCAGCAGGTAATGTTCAAGAAGAGGGTGAGAACAAAAGAAGATGGGAGGAGTGGGACAGCATCACAGACTCAAGTATTTGTACCAGACTGTGCACCCTTTACTCTGCATTTCTGCCCTTAACCTTGAGCATTTACTCAGAATAGACGTAGATATGAAGGATGAGGTGTGTTTTGTAAAAACCAAAGCTTGGCCTCCTTGCCTGTCACTGTGGCAACCGTGTCAAGAGACAACTGCGTTGATGCCACACTGTGAAAATAGTGAAGAAGGAGACAGAGGTGTTCAGGCAAAGTCAGGCAGAAAGCCCAGAGTACCACCCAGCATCCTGACTAGCAAAAATCACACCAACTACAGCAGCCTGTGGGTAACTTGCTCTATAGGAATATGCCCCACGGGGTCCTGGTAGTCAAAGAAGCAGCTTGAAGTATCTCTTCTCCACTGCTTTTAATAGGTGTTTTTGTGACTTTGGGCGCTCCGTCTGTTCAAGCAATCCACTCTGAATGCGTGGCTGACATCCTGCAGTAATGAGTTTCACAGGCTGATTACTTGTTGCATGATAAAAATAAGTTGCCAGCAGCTGACTCTGAGAAGCAATGGGGGGGAAAAAAAACCAAGAGAAAGTAGTGTCATTTGTTTTCTCAGAAAAAAAGAGAGGGGGCAGTGAAGAAACACGGTTCACAGTCCCGCCTAGAGACTTACCCAGGAGGGGAGAAAGGCATGGAAGTTTGTTAACTGACCTGCTGGGGCAGACCATGCTCGTGAAGGTTGAAACTTTGGAGGTTTTGAATCCTCCAAAGGCTTTCAAAGAAGGGTCTTGGGGAGTTTGTATGGTTGCTGGTGCACAAAAAGTTCTTACCTAACATCTAACCCCTACCTGAAGGAACCATGGACTTCAGTCACTTATGTCGACCTCTGGAGTAGTGTTATGATGTCATCAGAGTTACAATTTTACACAAAATTAGGTGTGCAATTGTGTGTTAAATAGTGGTAGTTAGCCTGGATTGCTCAACTAACAAAGCAGGCAGCATTAAAGCTGCCACATATGGACTGCTCCAGGGCACTGGCACTACAAGGGAGTCTGAAATCACTCCCACTTCACGGGGAGGAGAAGCATCCCTTTTCCTTCTCTGGCATCTCCTCAGTGGGGATGACCCCCTCACCCAGCTGCCAGTCCAGCAGTGCTCCTGCAATTTGCTCTGGAGCTTATAAATCTGGCTCCCTGCCCAGGGAGTCCTGCCCAGGTGTCCCTGTAGGCTCAGACAGGTGGCAGAAGCTGCTGATGACCTCTAATGTGTGCCCAAGTTTTGCTTAATTAAGAAAAGGCTCTCTAATAGCGTTTGATCACCATTTCCTGATGGCTCTGGGACCACTCAGACTGTGGCAGCACAACCAGCCAGGCTTTCCTGTAGGGTGTGTGACCTCCTAAAGAGTGCAATGGCAAAAACATAATTTTATTTTCCAGCATTAAGGGACTCAGCCTGGGACAGGCTCAGTGCAGCATGCAGTGTGGGCCTTGGGTAGTTGGTGTGACCCCTCCTGCATGGCTTGGGGCAGAAGCACCAGCTGGGTGGTAATGTGGGTAAAACCTTATCCAGCAGTGTGAGGATTTGTCTCAAGGTCTTAGAAGTGAAATTTCTGACCAATATTGCTATCAAAACACTTAGTTGTTGGCTATATTAATTAGATCCCAGCAGATGCTACTTTACCTTCTAAACTGTAGTTATTTCAGGGACGTAGTGCCTCATCTTGTTTATTCCCCAGTACTTACCTACAGTGGTTGTAAGGAGAGAACAGGATTGTTCTTGGCATTCAGACTGCAATGATGACTACAGAATCAGGGAAAGGGCTGGGGGAGATTACCCTCCTTCTTCCTCCTTTCTCTTGGACCACCTTCTTGCACAATTTGCTGTTCACAAATGCAGCCAAAAGCTTCATCAAATATTGCCACCTCTTATTTTAAGCCAGGTCCTTGTCTGCTAGTCCCAGTCCGGAGCCAGGATCTGAGCATAGCAGCAGGATCCCAGCAGGGAGGAGGTGACAAGAACACCAGTTTGGCCAGTTTGTCCATCCAGCTGCCCAACCAGAGTGTGAACTTGGCCTGGGGCTGTGTCACGGACCCTGTGGTGGGGGCTCTGGGCTGACTCCTGGTGGAATACCCAGTCCCTTGGCACCCATCAGCCTGTCGGCACACAGATGGATTTTGGCTCCTGTCCATGTCAGTCTTCCCCTGCAGCCACCTCTACAGTATTTAGGTATTCTCCTGGTTCACCACTATGCAAATATTGAAATTAGCCCTTTGCATGATTATGGAGACAGTGACATTAGAGACTTTCTCAGATCATGTGCCTTCTGTGCTGACAGCATCAGCCATCAGGTTTATTTTTCCGTGAGCTAAAGAATGGCCCCCAGTGTATGAAAACTTCATGATGAAGTATTTGGCATCTGGAATATTTTTTTTCTTTAAGCTTTTATCTGAATGCATTAAAAACACAAAGTGTTGTGCTGTGGAAGAATGCAAAATGCAGCTTTCATAGGAATGGCCTAATTCTCAGAGAGCACGATTTTTAACTGAGCCTCACTAAAACCAGAACAAATTAAACGGGGCTACAAAGGAAGCCATAGCCCCACTAGCAGGTCCAACATGTCCTGAGACCCTGAGAGAAGGCAACAGATCCCACACCCTGAAGCAAAACAAAGAAGTCCTTGGGCAGGTATCCGACTGGTCTGGCCAAATGGCCCCAGGATAGTAATTTCTTCATGGGAAAAGATTTTTTTCTCATATCAGTTACATTTCCACAAAATGCTGCATTTACATCTCATACTTGTGCCTCATTCAGACACCTTCCCTGATACCCTTACCTTACAGAGAGCTGCAGAACAACCAAAAACCTGTAATGAGTGTGTGTATATGCTTAACAATAGCCATTTTGTCCCTGAAAAATACTGCCGTAAGAACATTGGACACAGCTATTACCTTTCCTTAAACTACTGATGATTTCTTGCCCATGGTATGAATCCTTTGCAGCGTGGAGCAGAGCTCAGCCTGATTAGCCAGCCTCACCTTTTGCCAGTGGGGCTAATGGGATTTATTCTCCATTTTAACACACTGGTTTCTCACCCCCATTATTTTACATCTCACCTCGAGTTAACAAATGATCCATCTTCAGAGCACACTGGGAATGGCCACAGGGGATCTGGCACGCTGGATATTGTGTGCTCTGCCACGTTGGATGGGCAGTGACAAAAGTTATCCCTCTTCCCCCAGGTCCTTCCATCGTCCCACTGCAGCGAGCAGAACCAACCCTGGGCAACCCTCTAAAATGTTTATTTGGACCAGTGGCCGGGGATCTACATCTTACAGACATGATGAGAAAAGGTAAACGGCACCTGCGCCGATTGTCTCGTATGGGTTTGAATATTCATGAGTGTGGCCCGCGGCTTCTCCCCAGTGTGGCGCTGGAGAAGCAGGAGGGATGCAAAGGGTTCCCTCCCAGTGCCTCACAGCCCCGGCTGCTGCTCCAGCAGGCGCAGGAGTGCCAGGGTTACCACACCTAAGCAGAGTGGAGGGGCAGTGCCAGAGCCATGGCCAAAGTCCTCCTTGTTCTCAGGACATCAGCAGCACACTGGCATCTCTGATTTATGTTTAAAAGCACACTAATCCCCAGCCACAGGTTTGCAGCCCTGAGCCCTGTGAAGCCTTCATGCTTTTTGCAGGTGTCCTGCCTCCAGCCATCGGTCACACTGTCCCCCAGCCAGATCACTGCCCCACACAGCTGTTGCACATCTGAACGATGCATCCAGCTGCCAGAGGTGTTTTCTGGTTATGCAAGTGCACGTGTGAGGATGAGCGTGTGTGCAATACATTGCACGGTAGCTGGGGGTTGTTTAGCTGCTTGAAAGTGAGCTGGTGGCTCACCAGCCCGCTTGAGTGGTGTTGCTGCAGGGAACAGGCTGAAGGAGACAGGGGAATGAATTACTGGATCTCCCAGGGGAGCGGGGAAATGTGCCAAAGAGAAGGAAAGGGAAGGAGGGTTTTGAAGTCCACAGACAAAGGCAGTGCTCAGTTGGGAACAAAAGAAGTTAAATATCAATGATGAAAGAACTATTGTCAGTAATGCTTAGATTCATCCTTCCAAAATCCCTCTCCTTTGTAGTAAGATTTGCTGGACAGCTTGTCTTGTCACAACAAGGACACATTTGCCTTTCTTTTCTTTCCTTTGCCCCTTCCCACATCTCCTTCAGTTCCTCTTGCAGTCACTACTAAATGTAATCCCAAACAATCACACTCCAGTGAAACAAAACCAGATATCAATGTATCTACAGTGCCAATTAGCAAAATAGTCTCTTCAGTAATTCAAATGAGACATTACTGTTGGCATCTGCTCGGGGATGTGCACTCCTGAATTCAGGCAGCAGAGCTGCCCTCAGGACCCTGAGATCCTTTGGAGAATTGGCCGATTCGCTGAATGTTTCTGCAAAGTTTGCATAGGTGTTCAGCTCTTTGGATTATCTGATCCCAAACTGATGTTTTGAAGACAAAAAGGCCAGCTTTGCAGCATGAACATTCGTTGGAGCTGGTTGTCTAAATGGCTCCTGTACTTCTGCCAGTCTCTTCTTTAACTGAATTTTCCCCAGGCTAATGTCCTTCCGCATTAGAATGCTGTCATGGTCCGAGGTTAGACATTTGGAGGAGATACCTGCCCACACTTTGGGCTGGCTGGAAGCTCCTGATTAGCACAGCCTTTGACTCTCACCATGCCTTGAAGGCAGGCTTATTAACTTGGGCTGAGGGCTCACCAGAGTCTGGTCAGTATAAATCCAGGCAGAGCTCATCCCTGCCTGCCTGCAGAATCAGGGAATAGGGAGCAGTATCTCTATGCCTACACACCAGCCGTGGTAAATTCAGATATCTTGACAAGCCTTCGGGTGGGTTTATTTCCCAAGAGTTCTCTAGAGCTGTACTGAAGGACTTCTTTGTACCTTGTGAATGATTAATAAAATGCAGGAGGGAAAGGGAGGAAAAGAAGATGGAAATAAGAGAGTGCTGAGGGCAGCCTGAGGACTGCAGAGGAGAGGTGTGAACACAGAGCAAGTGCTGTTAGTGGGAGAAATTCATCCTCCAGTGTCTGGCAGTGATTTTAACACATGTAAGGTCACCAGTGCCATCATTATATCAAACAAGTGGTGCCTTTTAGAGAAGTGACTCACCTTAAATGACCCTTTCCCAGGAACCTTGTTCTTTAAACTTCAGATAGGATGATTATCATATGGATCAGCAAACTTGTCACCCAACATATGCTACAACCACCATAATATTAACTGTGCTGCAATGAGCCACTTGCTCTGAAGGAATCACCTCCTCCTGAGTGGAAGGTGTCTCTCAGGAATCTCTTTTTGCAGGATCAGCACCAGAATATCTGTATTTCATTGCTGTTTTAGCCATCCACAATTCCACAGGTGCCACATTTTATGCTTTGGAAAACTAGTTGAGCCCTCATTCTGTCTTAGCTGTCAAAGGGTCCCCACACCGTTGCAACCACTGGAAAAACAAAGCAGTGGTTTGGTTTGGTTTGGTTTGGTTTGGTTTGGTTTGGTTTGGTTTGGTTTGGTTTTGTCCAGCCTGGTGAGGAAGAGAGAAGGAATTGAGTGAACAAATCTGTTAGTATCTGTAGGAATCCACCCACAACCATCACTGAGTTTATTCTGAGAGCTCCAGAGAGATTTCCTGTTGCCATAGGTCTACTAGCAAAAACTGGTGCAGCCAAATATACCTGTAAAGAAAAATGTAAAGAAGGTGGCTTCAGAGCAGAAAATCCCTGGACACAGGGAATTCTGCAGGTAAGATACAAGAGTAGTTTCTGACCCTTGCATTCAAGGATTTCTGATATCACTAAACTCCTCACCATGAGGTAATTTGAGTGACATCTGCATAACAACTGTGATATCAGAGAAATTAATGTGGATTCAAAGTCATTCTGAATTATTCAGGCAGGCATCCCTGTCTGACAAGCCCCATGACTGCGTGGTGCCGGAGGAGGCCCTGTCTCCCTCAGTGTCACACCATGGTCTGTTTGCAAGGGGAGGGCTTTGAAGGTAGCTAATCTGTGTTTATTTGAAATAAATAAAGTAATTGCACGTGCCTGGTTATTCCAGCTTTCCCATGAGGACACTTAGCAGTCTTTACAGAGCTCTTAGTGTTGCTCATTTTGGAGCAGGAGATACAGAAGAACCTGCTGACCACGTTGCAGAGGCATTCCCGCACTGCTGCTGTGCAGAGGGAAATCTCTGCTCTGTCCCCAGCAGGCACAGTCACAGCTGAGATCTCCACTCTGGCATCTGAGCCTGAGGAGAGCAGCCAGTCTTTATCCTCTGAGCAGCTTGGCAGAAAGGACATGGAAACTTAGCAGGGGAGAACTTCAGTTTGGAAATGATCAAGGGCACAAAGACCTTTTGTGCTTGGGGGCTTGCTTCTCATTAAATGCCTTTGCACAAGTCAGGGAGACCCCGTGTTCTGACAGCTGAGGCTTCTTTAAAAACCAACAGCCCCCCTGGATGTCGTGCAGGGAGTTATCACAGGTAATCACAAGTATTAGATGTCACTTGATGAGCAGTGCCTGGGATGCAACGACCTGTACTTCAACACAGCACAGCAGGCAGCTGACTGTGGCTGTGCAGCCCTGGGATCCAAAATCAGCCAGCTAAGCACGGTGTTATTCCAGCTGACCGAGCAGAGAGAGGTCCCTGAGCTGGGCCAAAAGTTCACAGGTACATGAGCCCACCCTGACACAGCTGCACACTCATGTGAGGCAGGTGCTGAGACTGCTCTCTTTATGGCCAAATACTGGGCAAAACACATTGTGTTCCCCAAACCAGGGCTCTAAGGGGCAAAAATGTGAAGTTTTGTAACAGCAGACGTTGCCAGTATCACACAAAGAGAACTGGCATCCCCCCAGTGCAGGCACAGGCGTGAGGAGGAGGAGGAGGCAGGGTTGCTCAGTGTTGTCTCCTGGGCTGTGGCAGGACTGCTGTCATGGGCTGGCACATCCCACAACATCACCCACCCCAGCAGGGTCACCAGGCTGGCTCCTGGCAGGGATTCAGAGGGAAAAAGCCCTCAGTGAGGTGTACCAGGCTATCACTTTGCTGTTGCTCAGGGCTTTGGATAACAAATATTTACAAAAGAGCAATGGAAGCAGTGCTCCAAGCCTGACCTGTGAGGCAGAGCTTTCTTTAGTTTTATTTCCTGTGGTAGTGGAGCTTGGAAGATGCACCTGGCAGGTGGTGACCAGTCACCTTTGCCAGGTAACTCATTTTCACTTACACACCCTTCAGTCCATCCTTTTTTTACCTCTGATGGCATGTTCCTTGGCTCAAGGCCACATGGGAAGCACTTGTAACCAATCTCAATTAGCCATTTGTTTAAAAATCGTCCACTTGTATCCCTTTTATGTCCTATGACATTTGTGAGTGATTGCACTGGGCCTGTTTTATGCCTACACGTTGACACAAGTTATGCTGTGTGATCGTTTAATGTGCTGGAACTGCATGACAATCTCGGCCTTCCTGTCTGCTTCCATTTGGGAGCAATGCAAATCCTGATGGCAGCAGTTAAATACAGCTTGATAAATAATAATAGAAAACTAACATTAGATGATTACTCTACATTACTTCTTTGAAGGCAATTGCATCTGCCAGTTTACAAGATGTTTTTTTCTCCTGAACAGCAGAGAAAATCTTGACAGGTTGAATTACCATTTCATTTCCAACTAGGAAAATACTGACAAGCTTTAAAGGAGGGTTTTGAAGAGAAACCATGGACACCTAAAGATGTAAACCACAGTTGGATAAAAAAACCTCTTAGATTCTTAGGTACGGGAGACTATTGACTGCAGTACCATCTAAGCAAGATTTTTGCTATAAAAACCCCACACCATATGTGCTTTTCCTGACTATGACTCATCACCTAAATAGAAATTCAATTCCAGTCTCAGGGAGTCTATGATTAAACATATCTTTTTGCTGTTGCCTCTACTGTGTTTATGTATGATTTCACATCTGTCTTATCTCTATTTCTTTATCCTTAATAGTCAACGTAAGTTCTCTGGTTGACCTGACTCAGTGATTTATTTTTTTCCCCACGGGTGAGTGAAACTTGGTGGCTTCAGCTTTAAAGGAGTGGTGGGTTTGCCAGAGCCCACAGTGACGTTGATGTTGCTCACCTGCCATTTTGCAGACAGTAGAAGAGGAACTTCTCCCACGTGTACTACTGTGTCCATGTTATGGTGGTGCCAGGGCTCAGAGGTGTGCGGTTCACATGCTTCGGGTGCTGCCTGGATGATTCAAAAGAACCATAACAGGAAACACAGGAGATTTTGACCAGCCTCAGGTCTGTAAGTACATTTTAAACCCACAAAGTTTGAGTGTGTTTGAAATGTACTCAAATATTTCCTTCTCCACCATTGTGTCCTCATGACCCATTGAATCATCAAAGGCTCGGAGATGAAAGAAGGACTTATGGTTAGAAAATGCAAAGGATTCTCTGCTGAAGGGGGAATGGTTTGTTGTATCTTTTTTTTTTTTTTTTTTTTTTTTTAAATCCCAGAACAAATAGCTCTGGTGGATAATTCTCTGTGAGGGTTTTTCACTGTAATGAGTAACTGGGCTTCCAAAAAGCTGTTTTATGAATAAAGTAAATAAGCTCCCAATCAAAAAAACCCACAGAAATCAATTGCAAAATCCCCATAGGGTTTCATGAGCTTTGAGTCACACTCAGGGCAGAAAGTTGCCCAAATCAATAGCCTGTAGTGAATCCAAAGAGAGCATGGTCCTTTCAGATAATGTTAATGATGACTTTCTTCAGGTTGTTTCCTACCCGTGGTAACATAAGACCTGTTACCCCACTGAGCTGGAGAAAAGACACCTCATACACCTGAACATCTTCGAGTGGCCTAGGATGGCACTGGCAGATCAAACGCACGCCTGGGATAATTCTACTGGGCCTACGAGGCTGTACCAAAGAAGGATTTACTGAGCTGGCACAAGTGTCTAATATTTGTATTTGCTGTAAGGTGTTTTTACCTTTTCAGAAATTGCGGTAATTTATTTTGGAGATGAATAAGTTTCCACCAGGTCAGAGTGAATCCCTTGAAAAAGGACACCTGAGGACCTTTAAGCCTTTCTCTCCTGTGAGATGGGTATGGAGGTGGAAGTGCCCACCCTGTAGAGGTTGAATTGATGATTTAATACAAACTTCACATAAAAATGTATTGTTTTCAACCTCAGAAATATTTACCAAAAAATCAGGGATCACGACCTACTGGACAAAAGGAAAACAGTGACAGCCCTAAAAGCTGGAGAAGACCGGGCCATACTCCTGGGGCTGGCCATGATGGTGTGCTCTATCATGATGTACTTCCTGCTGGGAATCACGCTGCTACGCTCCTACATGCAAAGGTAATTTCATGGTCGTCCCTGGTCTCACACCCCCTGCTCCAGCTGACTTCATGTGGCACGTTCTCTTGACTCTTTTTATTAAAGTTTTATAATTGTTCATTTGGTCAACACAGGCCTAACTCTGCACTTCCTCGTCCCAGTATAAATTAGGCACAGCCACAGTGAATGCAATTTGAGTAACACTGGCATAAAGTGAGGGAAGAATTAGATCCCTGTTTGCCAAAATCTCAATCCACAGGCTTTAGACTTGGCACAGTTTTACACCAGTATAATATCCGTATCAGCTGGCCTGCAGCCTGCTGTACCTTATAAGCTTCTCAGAGGCTGTCGCTGCAAAGCCCAGACTCAGGACAAAAAAATATTTTGCAGCCTTGAGAAACAGTACACTTCCAAATGAAGGATGGAGAATTAATTTGGGAAAGAAATCAAGCTCTTTGTAGCATGTAGTTTTCCATGTCGGTTACTGCTTTCATTTGAACAAGTGAAATCCTCATGAAAGATAGTAATTTGCTGAAAACGAAAGACCATCTTTCATCCCTCTTGCACTGCACTTAATTTTTCTGAGGCTTTCTCTGGCTTCCTCCTCTGCCACTGAGCAGAGAGCTTGGCCTGTGATTCATTAACAACAGCTGTAATCAGTTTTCAAGCATCAGCCCTATTTAAAATCCAGCGCAGATTGCAATAAGGGTGTCAGTGATGGGGTTTTTTCTGCCCTGGTTGGTGGAGTTAAGAGAATGAAAAATGTGTAACTGGGGATCAAAGTACTGATCTGCCATGCCCAAACCACGCTAAGACAGGGGCAAATACCTGGAACATTTTGGGTTAAACACCACAGGCTTCTTCTTTAGGCACATGCAAGAAGTGCCTACAGTTAACTGGTGTGAACATCCTCAATTATACTGGTGCACCTGCGTGAGAATATTCCCTCTTGACCCTGCAGTGATAAGGAATACAGATGAGGATGAGCTGTACTGATTCTCAGCTTCTTATTTATGCGATAAAGTTATTTGTCCCTTTTTAAATCAAGGCAAAATTTAGATTTTGAAAATTGAGATCAAGTATCCAAGAGCATTTGCTATTTCAAATTGCTCTCCCAGATCTTTCAGCAATATCAGGGTCAATTGCAGAGGCTGCTAAGGTCAAAATTGCTCATGTGGAAAGAGTTGATTTATTTTATAAGATATATGAAAAAAAAATTGCCAGAAGATATCAAAGCACCTCCAAAGTATCAACTATTCCATCTTCACAAGTCTGTGGTAGGTAGGTGTTACTTTATTACCCCCCCTGCATGAATAAAACAGCAGCCAGAAAGGTGAAAATGAGGCAAAGGCAACCCAGGAGCCTTTGCTGTCACTTTTCCACACAGACAGATCTCCTCGGGGGCTATTCTCCTTTACAGCAATACCCCTCCAACAAATACTGCCTGGAAGGGGGAAAAAAATCCTTTCATTCAATTTCCCCCCAGAAACTGTAGCATAATGTAATATAAATTTAAAACAGAATATACAAGCAGAATTACTGCCAAAGTAAAGCAGCAATAGAATTAGTCAGAAATCTTTGATATCACTTACTATGTAAAGCCTTTCAGGTGTTTTGAGGTGCAAGGAGACCCTCGTCCCCTTCGTGGTAGGGGAACAGAGCCACATTGGGGGTGACCTGAGAGGCTGAGCACAATTAAAGGGTGAAACCTTCTCCCAGACCACAAAGGGCTTTTTGCAGAGCCCTCAGTGTACCCTTTCCCCAAGGAAAACACAGCTGTAGATTTTTAAATACATGCCAGCAAACACTGCTAGTGCACAGCCGGGCTCCATCATTGCAGTTTTAGCCTCTGGTGAATTGGAGATGAGATGAAATCCTCAGGAAAAGTTACAACCACTGACTTGAATTACAGAAAACCAAGCAAGCTGCCACCGGGAAAAGCTTCCCTAAAGGTAGAGATGCATGAGGTACCACTTGAGAGTTCCTGTGTCTTCATGTATGTGAGAATCCATACCCTGCTAACTCAAAATTGTCCTCAACCTTCACTTTAAATTGACCTGGACTTTGAGTTAGCCCTCAAGTTTAGCTCAGGGTGTCTTGTCACGCAGCCCTGTGTGTGTTGTGCTCTCTCCTGTGCAGGCTGCTCAGTTTTCTTCTCTCTCTGCTGAAACCCTTTCAAATGTACCTTCTCCAGCGTGAGAGTTCCAGTTCATTTTCCGTTTATACACAGACATAAATGAGTAAGGTAATTTTGTGCCCAAAGGCTGAACTGTGACTACTACAGAATAAAACACTGTCTGTGATGTGTGACATGACACAGCCCAGGCTCTGCTGCAACACACAACCTCTCCTACAAGATGCCCCCAGTATATCTCTGATGGGAATCCTGAGGTGGATTTAGTGCTTATTTGCCTATTCTTGCCATGCTCTAATGTCTTTTTTTTTTTTTTTTTTTTTTTTTATCCTGTTTAGTGTCTGGACAGAAGAGACTCAGTGCTCACTTCTCAATGCATCAATCACAGAAACCTTTAACTGCTCATTTAACTGTGGTCCAGAGTGCTGGAAAATCTCTCAGTATCCCTGCCTGCAGGTGTATGTTAATCTCACCTCTTCTGGCCAGAAGCTTCTACTCTACCACACCGAGGAAACAATGAAAATTAATTCTGAGGTAGGAGCACAGAATAAAACTTGTTCCTAAATGGGTTTCTGGAGGGCTTCTCATCTCATTACATCCATTCCTCGCTTTAAAGCAATATAAGGCTTCCACCTCCTGCTTCACTGATAAATAGAGAGCAGAGAAAGCAGAAATCAGTGCACAAACCCAGCTCACATGTCTGGAGAGGGATAACTTTCTTCCTCCATCCATTTCACAGGGGGTTCAGTGCCCCGAGGGCCGGAGCCTCCCTCATCCTTTTCAAGTGCTTTACAGGAGCAGGGGATCACTGAGCACTTGTCACATTGATATTCATGTGGAGCTGTGGACAAGTCACTTCCCACCCAGGGATGGCTCCCCACGACAGTGAACACCCCTAGAAAAGTGCAGGGAGCATCCCTGTGGCAGTGAGAATGGAAATGGCACCATTTCTGTAGGGCCTGGCAAGGTGGTGGGGAGACACAAGAGCCCATCTCCATCTCTGGTGACAGACTGTGCCTGAGCAGCTCCACTGAGGTCAGCGGTGCTGCGGGGCTCCAGCCACTGCGTTTACCCTGCAAAGATCCTGAAAGTTTGCTCAGTGGGGAATGGCAAGATAAAAGCAGCAGCATAGATACAAAAGGCCTGCCTCTGGGGCACGAATAAGACAAGGAGTCACCCCATCTTTACAGCACAACTCCCCTGACTCCAGACATTGAACTGACGGAATTATTTGGAGCAAGTCTGAAGAATTCCCCTCCCTGCTTCTGCAAGGAGCGTAACTTCTGCAACTCCAGAGTAACTCCTAGCAGGTGGGACGGAGAGAGCTCCAGCCTGGGCGCCGTGAGGAGGCAGCAGATGCCGAGAGCAGGCAGCGCAGCTGCGGCGCTGCCGCGCGTCCCTCCCCGGCGAGCGCCCGGCCCTGCGGGCGGCTCCGCGCTGCTTCCACCCAGGAACGCGAGACGGCAACGGGGAAATGCCCCTCTCCCCACCTCCCTTTCTTCGTATTGACAGCGCCTGTGTCTCCCAGAGTGCAAACTGGAGTGAGCTGGACCCACTGGAATCATTAGCCTTACAAGTGCCAGATTTTCTTGAACTTCTTGGTTATCCAAGGTCACTGAACCCCAAACTTGGCAAAGCACACCCCGGAACAGCAGAGCCCCGGACCAGGCTGCTGACAATGTAACCTATTGTGTTTCTAATTATGGCAGCCGTTCAGTAGAACAGATTACTTCTGCATATTAAGATGAAGTGATATTAAAATTAGTGAAAGCGTGGCATGGTTGCACTAGGCTGCTTATTCTGCTGGATAATTAACTCTTGTGGCTGAGAGATGGAGTACTCTGGATCTGAAGTGTGAAATGGAGAAAAGTTCCTTTTTCCCCTCTGCTCTGGCATCAGTGCTGGAAGAGGCATTCACTGTCTGTGAAGCCTGAGGCAGGACAGATAGACAGACCCCGCTTCCTACAGGGTCACAAGCAAAACTGTGCTGTTCACGCCTCAATTTGATTAAAAGAGATCAGATAAATCTCTATGCTCCACTGATTCAAAGAAATCAAGAGATTCAGCATAAATCTCCACATTCTGCTATTGATCATTTTTGCTTGCTGAAATGGACTTTGAAATTCTCCGAGATGCCACCTCCTCTTAATTTAGTGTAGGCACAGTTAATACTTCTCCAGCCCAAGGTTGTTTTACAGGTTAAGCTCTGCTCTCAGGAGGATTCCTAGGTTTTCCTGACATGCTGCTATGTGACCTGAATACAAAAGCAGTTTCGAGAGGAAGTTTGCAATGTCTACAAAATAACCTGTCTTCTTGCTCATGGCTCAGATCAGCAGAGACTCCAAGCTCAAATCAGAGCATTCCAGATGTACTTTCCCTCTTCCCTGGCCAGAGAGCATCCCCATACACCAGGAAAGAAGTCCTGAGCAGTACTGGGTGGTGATGCTCCAGCTGGGTGCTAAGCTGTGTCTCTCCATCCGCTTACTCAGATCTGTGTTCCCTGTCTTCACTCTTGCCAAAAAAAAGAAAAAAAAAAAAAAAAAAAAAAAAAAAAAGTGCCTGGCTCACTGAGCTCTGACATTACTGGGGAAAACCCAGAGCACAGTCTTGACACTCCAAGGCCAACATCAGTGACCTTCAAAAGGTGAGCACCCCTCCACCAACCTCTCTGCTCTGCTGAGCACCCACACACACAGACAGAGAAGTATCTGGAGCTTGTCTCTCTCTTCTCCTCCCCAGCCAGCATGGACAGAGCAAAATCCACTTTGATTTTAAATAATGGTTTATCCAGGAGAATTGCTGTCTAACCTGGCTGTCAGCTCAGAAGGTGGAGTAAGGAGTAGGTACAATTTACACTGAGATCTACAGCATGCTGCTGCCAGTCTCCTGTGGGAATCAGTGGGAAGTCAGTGAATGCCTGTCAAGCTGCTCAAGTCTTTCCAAGAAAAGCACAGAAGATTTTTTCTGGTTTTTCATTGCTCTCGCTGTGCCTACTTTATCTCTAGCCTTTAGGACAAGCCCATCCCCTTGTCAATACTACAGACAAAACAGTTTAAATGCTTCCATGGTTGCACTTCCCTTCCTCAGCTGCCGCAGGCTGTAACAGCCTCTGCAAGAGGTAAATCATCCACAGAGCCAGGCTGTCACCATGAGGAAGGGCTGTGGTAGTTAAAGCAATTAGAGACACCCCATTTTGATCTTATATTGTGTAATTTTGACTCTTTTCATGTCATTGGAACTACTGCTGATTTATATCGGTTCTCCATTAGTGAGATAACAAGGAGGATTTAATCACCAAAATCAGCTGTAACTGCCTGAGACTCAGAAATTATGTGGATTCTCAGGGTTTCTCACTGAAATCTCAGGTATTTACAAGCCAGGAAGGAGTTTGCCTGGTGCAGGGAGGGGAAGCAGAGGTGTTCAGCTGTGGATTCCAGTGGACCTATTTCAAGGCTGGAACTGGAGAATTCCATCTGGAGGAATCAGTTCAGGCCAACTCAGACACAGAACTCTTCCTTCAACCCTTCTCCAGACTTGTTGCACTTTCCAAAAGAGACGTAAATTGACATCCTGACCACTTTCTCACAAAGACTGCCACAATATGTCCTGTCTAAGTTTCCAGGCTCAGCTTGGACACCAAACCCAGCCACAGACATATGATGAGAGTTGTGTATTTCAGTGCCCAGCCTGAACTGGGGGCTTTTCTGGCAATAGTCTTTTTTAGTGTATCTTCATTGATTTAAGGGAAACTGCCTCCAGCTTGCCTGGAGAAGTTGTGTGATCTCCATCCTTGGAGATATTCGTAACCTGACTGGACAAGTCCCTGAGCAACTCCACACTGAGCAGGGCACTGGACTGGATGTGTCCAGAGGTAGTTCAGACAGGATACTTACCCAATCCTTTATATTAGGAAAATAGAGATGAAAACATTAATAATAACCTCTGTTTGTAACTGTTGGGTAGATCCTTCTTGTGCTCAGATTGCAAGGAACACAAGAACCACCTTTCTCATGCTGTATCACAGAATCTTCACCAGAGGTAGTACCAGACATCATTTACTTGCAGATTTCCAAGTGTTTGAGAATGCAGAAGTGCCAAAAACCAGCACAGATTTAATTGTCTGCATTCACAGGTACAGCATAACAGTTGTGGATATAAAATTCCTTGCCGGGCATTGGAGGAAACTACTGAAAATTTAAACTATGGAAAACAAAAAAAAAGTCAATACGTCCTGTTATTGAATCTTCCTACTTGTTTGCCAAACACCTATGAAACACAGCCCTGTGCTGTCTCTGGGATCTCACTGGGAAACTGAAATGCTGAAGGAGGCCAGGAGCACCCCATAACCAAAATTTAATGTGCTTGTGCTCAGGACCTTCTCAAAGCTAAGACCAAGATATCTTAGATGAAAAAAAAAAACCAAATTCCCCCAGAAAACCACAACACAAATCCGTTTGAACTGGAAATACTGCTGTTGTGACAGTGGTAACGGATAATTTATCAAGGGAAAATGAGGAATGCTCCACTGAGAAATTTCCCCTACTTAGTAGATTATGATCTATTAAAGACTCGTGGGCACTGGGAGAGGGCTCCTGACTTTGGACATTTAAGACAAATTTGGTCAGAGTACAAGAGAATATCCTATAGGGAGCAGACACACACCAGCAGCAAGATGGATGAGATATTAATGCCCTGATATTTTTCATCTCTAATTTCTAGAGCCCTATGAAATATTCATAATGGCACTGCGGCCACGCTCCACCATTAACGCTCCAGTCTGCTAACGACAGACAATCTCTCTGCCATGCTTCAAATTATACTCTGTGTTAATAACTTACCAATGAATAAATCAAATCCTGTTATGAGGTTAATCCTTTGATCATAATTAGGACTAGATATTTGTTGCAGTATGTTAAAAAAGGAAGTCAGAGCACGTCACGAAAAAGAACGGAGGGACATTTGTGAAGCATGTACATTAAAACAGTAATAATCAAAGCCCATGGGTCACATTATTTTAATGAAATCATCTTTTTTCCTTTGCAAAACTCACTTTCTCATTAAATTATCCCGGGCTGCTTTAGGTCCTCAACAGGACAAGCAGCCTGCTGGGTCCCCCCGCTGCATGTCCAACGAGAAGTCAAACAGCAGATTTGCACTCCTCTTGAAGCAGTTAATCAAAATCCTGTGCAGGTGTAGAAAACTTTCAGATTTGGTGGGGTGTAAGTGCATAGAAGAGAGAAGAAAGTGAGAGCAGGTGGGCTGCTCCCATCAATCATCTTCCAGACCAGCAGGAGCAACAGCAAGTTCAGGGGTTTCTGCTCTAGGTCAAAAAATGTCCAGATGTGGCCTCAATCCTTGTGTCTGCCTAGCACCTCACCAGCCCACACCAGCTCTTGGCAGGGAGTGGTCAGCAAGCCCAGGGTTACTGTCCTACCTTTCCCATGGAATATCTTCAATGCATGGACTCCAAAAGGCAGGTTTTAAAATAACTTGCCTCTAGTATTCTCTAGAAATCTAGGTTGCAACTGTGCTAGATAGAGCCACCCCCAAATCTTATATCCTTTGGGACTAAAACTGAAAATCCAGGATCACCTTCAGAGAGCAGGAGCTGTTGGACTTAGGCTGGGGTCTAAAGCAAAAGCATCACTAAGAGCCACCCTGGAAAACAGGTTGATCTTCAGCTAGAGGATGGATGGAAGTCCTCTGGGCTGTCAGTAGGGAAACCTAGACTACTGATTTGTCTCTAACTGAGGCATTACCCCAATAAGAATATTTGTGTAAAGGTCTCTCCTCATCCCTCTCCACTCTGAGTGAGCTCCTGTGCCCACTGTGATCGCTTTGATCCAAGCCAATGAGAGCTAAACTACCAGATTTGTATTTACAGAAAGTCAATTACCCATCTCACTGTGAGCATATGTGTGCCACTTAAGCTGAAGAGGTACTTCATCAGTTCTATTTTTGCATGTGTAAATTAGCAATAATAATATATTCACCTATCTCACAAGGCACGGTGCAGATTAAAGCATTAATGTTTGAACAGCACTTGGAGGTTCTCCAATGGGAAATTCTGTAGATGTGCAAAATATTGAGTTTTGCTGTGATAAATTTATTATTAGCGTAATAGTATTCCACTCTTGCTATGAAAAGCATAATCATCTCGAGATTTCCCCACTTGCCACCTGAAAACAGACACTGTAACAGGTTTGGAGACCT
The DNA here is from genome assembly GCF_029207755.1 of Chamaea fasciata. NCBI lineage: Eukaryota > Metazoa > Chordata > Aves > Passeriformes > Sylviidae > Chamaea > Chamaea fasciata. The sequence continues at coordinate 20,062,874 of NW_027094096.1, read as the reverse complement.
TTTTTCTCCCTCTGTTTTCCTCCCAGTGTTCGTACATCCCCAAGTGCGGGAAGAATTACGAGGAATCCATGTCTCTGGTGAACGTGGTAATGGAGAACTTCCGGAAGTACCAACGCTTCTCCTGCTTCTACGACCCCGAGGGCGTCCAGAAGAACGTGATCCTCACCAAACTGTACAGCTCCAACGTGCTGTTCCACTCCCTGTTCTGGCCCACCTGCATGATGATCGGCGGGGTGGCCATCGTGGCCATGGTAAAGCTGACTCAGTACCTTTCCCTGCTCTGTGAGAGGATCCAAAGGATCAGCAGATAGGAAAGGAGACTTCCCCGAAACTCAGCTGACAGTGAAAATACTGTTTTTTCTCATTCTTCACCAAAGAACCTTAAGTTTGTAATGTGCAAGTCTGGTATAAGTTCCTTACTATATTCTTCTAAGTAGAGCAATAATGCAAAAGCTGTTCTATATGCAAACATGATGTTATTATTATGCAGACAACTGAAAAAGTCACTGTTTTGTGTTGACCGTCTCTATGATCTTGTTTTATGCTGGGATTAGTACTTTCTTTTCTACAGCCAAGATAGGGCTCAGTGTGACCATCGGCCAAGCTTTAGTCAATCGATGTTTTTGGTGTAAAAGATTCTGGGAAAACTCACTGCTGGACAAAGGGCAGCCAACCACTCGTGCATCATTGAGGTCTCACACTTGGCTCAGTCCATTCTATGGATTTGTGGCTTTGGCTTTTTTAATGTCGGTTTTTATTAATTTGGTGGGGGGCGGGAAGTATTAATTAGGGGTTTTTAATTGGTAAGATGGCACAAAAAGGTTGTATTTTGAGGTAAGCATAGAGTATTTTCAGCCTCAGTAGGACTTGGTGATGCTTTGTGTTTACTCCTTCAGTTCAGAAGTCAGTTGTATCCTATGGTGTTTATAAGGTCCTTTGGAAAACACTTTGGAGTTTTATTTTGTGTAGTGCTATAATCTTCTTCTGTCTTATCAACATGATTTTTGTCACTTGCAGAAGCTGTAGCCAAAAAGCAAAAAAACACCTTGTTCCATTTTGTATTCTAGTCTGAGCCCTATTGATGGAGGTGGGACCAGAACTCCTTATGTAAAGGTTTATTATTCATTTGTCTTGTATTTGCTACCATATCACTGTAAAGGAAAAAAAAAAAAACACTATCAGCTATTTTTTCATTTTTTACTTCCAACTATTTTAGATTTTTTTACTTGATATATATACAGATATATATATATATATATATAAAAAGAAAGAAAAAGCTATATTATATCTAGTTGTGTATTGAAACTTGTTTAGGGGGTTTTTTTCTTTGTTTTTACCCACTGGAAAATGAGCAGTACAACTCATGTATTTGTAACCTTCATCCTTGGATAATATCATAACATGGAGAAGCAGCACTGCAGGATCTTATCTAATATTCATGATGTTGTTTCAGTCAAAGGTCTCTGTTGCTGTGACATGGGAAATGACAAAAATCTCATCCAATTCTATGTCTCTATTAACTGAACTGTTAGATAATCATCATAACACATTTGGAAATCTCTCCTGACCTTAACTCACTATGCAGTGCTGGCTGACGTGAATTAGGATTTACGAGACCCAGGTGCAAAGATTTATTGGAAAAACTGAGAATCTGGTTAAATTGTCGTCCTATCTCTCAAATATTTACCACAGTATACTTGCCAGTTTAATTTCATACACACTGTAGTCACAATTTCTGCATAATTTATTTTTATTCCCCTATAGAAAACATTCCTTCTTATGTTTTAAAGACACCTCTCTCAGATCCTCATGTTGCACCCGGCCTGAAGGACAAACACAAGGCACATCCTGGGAGCAATCCTGTGAAATCATTGTCCAATAGGTCAAAGTAACTGTACACAGGCCTACTCAAACCAAGAAAATAACATTTTCCCTTCAAAAAGACTGCAAATCAAGTATTCTGCCTGGTTCATCTATATATATATATAAGTACCTTTCCGCATCATAGCATTAAAAATTTCAAGATGTTACAAAACAAGTCATGCAAGTGTAATGTGAGCTGTAAAAAAAAAAAAAGAAAAGAAAAAAAAAGTTCTCAGCAGTGAAAATAAACCTGCAATCTTGTAATCAGTAGTATAATTTTCCTTAGGTAATTAAATTCCTGGAGGGTGGGGGGATAATGAAGGTTCCAAAAATATGTAATAAAAATATTCAATTAAATCTTCCAGATTTCAGTATCTTCTGCCTTCAGATCTGGCTTGTTTCATCAAACTGCTTTCTGTAACTTCCATTACCAAGGAAAGAGGAGTGCTGGTGCACCAGGGAATTCATAAATGTTCATTTGCAGAAGCTCTGTTTGGATCAATACGTTGGAATTGCAGAAGCCGGCGCTGGGAGATCTGGGAACCTCCACATCAGCGGGACTGGATGGTGCTGCCAATCACAATTCCCAGACCAGCATCAAGCTCTGGCGTGGCGGCTTTTCCTCACCATCACCAACACTTGTGCTGGCCCATTTGCACACTGATTTACGTGCCTGGTGACATTTTTGGTGCCTGTGTTTTTTGTTATTTTCCCTCGGGGACAGGGAAGCTGATTGTTCCTGACATTTGCACATCAAACGCTGCTTTCAACCCATCGTGCCATAAAACATTTCACCAGAGCTCCTGTGGGTGAAACATCTTGCTGCTGTTGTAGGCTATAATCATTTTGTTGACGTTAAGGGAGAGATCTGTGGGATAGCAAAACAACTTGAGTAATTGGATGGAGTGAGGTAAAACAATAATTTTGAAGGGAATTATCCATCTGATCCCTGGCACTGTTAACCCCCTACTGAAGTTTTAGCACTGCAAATGGGATTTTTGACAACTCCCGCTGTCCCAAGGAGAGGTGGTGTTTCAGCAGGGATGTTAGCCCATCCTATTTCTTTCTCTACTCTGTTTGAACATCATGTTTTCCCTTGCAAAAGGCATTGATGTTCCTATAGGCAGCTCAAATGAATGAGAAAAACATGTAATGCAATTCAGCAGCCAGGCAAAGCCACCCTGTTTCTAGCACTGGTTCTGACTCCTCCAAGATCAAGTATTTCAGCTCTTGATGCCCCAGATGGGCATTTGGGACAGCAGGGAAAAACTTGTCCTGGAAAACCCTGGGAGGGAGAGGTGCGATATGAAAAAGGTTGTGCAGTATTTCCAGGCATCAGAAGCCCATGACAAGCACCCTTGTGTGATTTAAAATGATTTAAAGCATTCATAAGCATTTCAGATCCCAAATTCCCATGGCCTTTTAGTAGTTATTTTCTTAATTAGATTGTATATGTCAAGTCTTATTCCTATTCTGGAACATCTAAATCTGAAGCTGAAGTGTGAACATCCTTGCTATAATGCTTTGAAATTTGGCACCTTGCAGCAGATTTACTAAATGTCACCAGCTAGGACAACAGAGAGTTTATTTTGATTTCGTTTTCTTCATTGAGGAGATGTCAATTTATCTCACAGAATGTACCCAGTGGAAGAATACTCATCTCCAGGGTGAGCTTAGGTGAATGCAGCAAGGAGAGAGGGTTCAGGAAACGCAAGAGGAGGAGACACATCTCAAGGGGACACAAAGGCAGCGATTTCCCACCTGAAGGACAAATAAGGAATAAAGTCCCACCTTGTGACTTTCTTTTTTTCTTTTGTACAGAGGATAGAAGTGAACTTGGGTAATTATTTTTTTTTTTTTTAATTCTGTTTGAAAAGTAGGGTTGGGGTAAGGGTTGGGGTTTGGGTTAGGGTTAATGTCAGTTCAATGGAAGGAGTTGCTGAGAAAGAACTAGCTGGTGTTAATTCTGTTCCATGAGGATTCCTGCTCTCATTTGGCTGCCAGACCTCTGACCTCACAGCAGTACAAACTCTGTCTTGAGTGACCTTGTCCATTTAATACCACCTTCATAATTTTTCAGCTAATTTCCCTTCTCATACAGTCATGCTGGTACTAAATTAGCTCCAGGCATCCAAGGGTGTTACCCAATACCTTTGCAGCAACACAATTTTTCCGTAGACTCTGAGCATCTTCTCTCCGTAAGCCACTGTACTGTTCATCATCCATCAAAGATTTGGGAAAATCCGTCACTTTTCTGCTCCACTGAGCACTCATCACTTCCCAGCATTCAGTTTTGAGAGGAAAACCACACACAGTTTTTGGAGTTCCCAAACATCTCACAACTGAATACAAACATTGCCAAATTCCTTTTGTTGTGCAGGACAGAGTGAAAAGCAGGAGTAAACTTCAATTATTTTGTCTCAGTGCTTTGAAAAGAAAATGCTTCCATTTTTCAGTTTGAACGAAAGAAGCATTTTAAAATCTAGGGATGAGGAAACTTTTTATATAGGAAATCTTGAAAAATAATAGTTAGAAACATAAAAGCTCCTCTGATGTAGAAAAAAATATATCAGCAATTGTTCCGTTCACTGAATATTTTGAGGTGGGGGGTTTTTGTGAGGTTGACTGGCAAGGTTCTTTCATTTTTATCTCCCAGCAGTGAAGTGCAGGATCCATCACAAGGATGTCACCAGCAGCAGCCCCAGCCAGGGCCCAGCCAGGCTCGTGTGGGTGATGATCATCTCAGGGATCACCAGGATGGGCAAACAAAGCACAGCACCGACCTCAAAGAGCGTAACAGCAACTGAACTGGGCTGTTTCTGTGGATGTGCTCTGTCTTTAAGTTAAAACAAGCTACCTTGATTTTTTTTTTTTAAACACAAAACGGTCAGACCATGTGATTCAATTATTTGAGCTGTTGTAACTCAGGGAGGACTCTGCATGCAGAGGCCCTGGGTGAGGGGATTCTGTGTCCTGTGATCCCCAGGAGTGTGGTCAGCACAGCATTTGTCCCATTATGAGTTGGCTCTCCCCAGCTCTGTCCTCTCCTGTATTTGATAAATCCCAGTGAACCAGGAGGGGTTGATGCTGCCTTTGGCCAACTGCTGGTCCCCCAACAAGCCACTTTTTGTCCCTGACCTGCAGCTGCTAAATGTAAAACAAACTTCATTTGACACAATCTTATCCTTTGGATAAGATCCAAAAATAAAATAAATCGTCAATGCTGCCTGGTGAATTCACACCAAGATTTTTTTAATAAATCAGTTTTCTCTAAACACTGAAAAAAAAGTGTCAATATTAGCAGAGCCCTCCATACAGCCTGTATATTTTTTCTAGTTCTCCATTTTCATAGAAAGAGCTGGTAGGTGAGTATCTATTTTAAATGGCACTACACTTATTTAGGTAAGAATTTAGTGTATTTCATTGCCTAGTGATTTTATTGTAATTTAGAGGCTGAGAGATGCTCATTATAAAATGCTTTGCAAGCTCTGTTGAAACATGGCCATTTCCAGGCAGAAGCTCAGCAAATGACTCATAAAACATGGGTAGAGATGGAGGACCAGCTCTCACTTAACACTTAGAAAAGGTTTGTTTAATCTGGAAGTTCAAGAAAAGCAGGTGAGAGTTAGAAGCATCTCCAGAGGCAGTCAGGCAGGTCAGATTTAGGGAACCATATAAATTTATGTTCATACCCTTCAGTATAGCACAGAAGGATCAGACACTGCTATAGGTTGCAAAAAAAAAAAAAAAGAGCTTTTTTTGTCCAGGAGTGTACTCAATTTTCAATATATTTTACAAAAGAATGTTAGAAAACTGCTGAAACACTGTGACATTCAGCGCACCCAGGACCTAGCTTCCTTTCTAAAGATACCATTTCTACTATACATTTTTCTTTTTTTCTTTTTTTCTTTTTTTTTTTTTTTTTTTTTTTTAACTTGGAAAAAAATGCAAAAGCAAAAATCTGATCCTGGAGTGATCGATCACTATCTCACTTAATTCTTTGTTCTGACCTGACTTGATTTTTTTTTTCAGGTTTTTAAGTCTGCAGAATATTTTGAAGATTTTCTTCCCATTCGCAGCTAAAAAAAAAAATATTATGGAATTGAAAACATGCTTCCCACTCAGCTCAGTCTAAAATCTTCAAGCCTCCTAGGAGAAGTTTTCTAAAACATCACATGGAAGGTGTACTTTCCTGTGACAGGGGGTAGAACTAGATGATCTGTAAGGTCCCCTCCAAACCCAACCATTCTATGATTCCACCGTGTGAAAATGTGTGTGAGGAAGGTGGGAGGTTTCATCTCCTCTTCCTAAAGTCTCCACCTTGGCAATTCTTTGGCATAACCACAGGTACTGCTCTGTATTCAGTTACCAAGCACTTTTTAACACCCAGCCACTTGCACAGCTAACTCCAGGTCACAAGCCAAGGCTCTGTTACGCCAGAGGCTGCTGAGCAGCTCAGTCCCAAAATCCAGGGGGCAAAAAAGGAAGAGCACCTTGAAACCTTTCCACAGGGAAGGCACTTGTGATTTCCATCACCGTGCACTTTAAGCTCTCTGTTATATTCATCAGAAATTAAATAGGAAGCAAAGTCTGATGACTAAGCACCAGCACCTTAATCACTCCCCTCAGAAGCAAGAGTTCAAAGCCATTAATACAGCAAGACAGCTGAACAATGCAACGGGAGGCTGCAAACACTGCAGAGGCTGCAAAACCCAACACAGGGGGAGTCTAGGTGTAATTTCTTGCCACTTGCTCGGCACCACTTCACCATGTGCTCAAAGACAGTGGGAAGGCAAGTTTGTACCAGCAGCAGCAGCCTGTTTTCCATCACTGGCAGCTCCCTTTCCTCCCCAGCACATGCTGGCTCCCAGCCTCACACAGGAGTTTCTGGATCTCATCCTCCAAGTACCAGACAAGATCTCCCACCTGAGAGCAAAACAGAGGCCAAGAAATCTGTCCCAGAGCAGGTTTTTCCACAGCATGTCAAGTGCCACTGATCCAGGGTTTCTATTAAACAGCCACCAGGAAGGAGAGGGAAAAATAAACAGCAAACATGAGTAAATGAGCTATTCTGCTTTTCTCAGGAGAAATGAGGATTATCTGCTCACACACAGGGTTCCCAGGGCAGGAGGCGTTCAGGGGCCTCATTCTCTGTTGGCAGACACATCATGTTTGGACATAACATCCAAGTTTTCATTTCATGGGCACAATACGTGGCCCTTCACAAATCTCTCCTTCCCAAGGAGTAGCTGCGTATTAAGCCCACTGAACCAGATGCTGAATGTTTTGGGTATTCAGTATCAGAACAGAATTATTTGAACACCACCAGGACACAATCCTGAGTAATGTGCTCTATGGGAACCTGCTGGAGCAGTGGTTTGGACATCCCAGCACCTGGTAGGCAAGTGCCCCAAGTACAGGTCTTGCCAAAGGAACAGGAGTTGAGTCAGAAGCTGTGATGGACTTGGTTCTGAGTGAAGTAATTGGTTAACCTCATTTAAAAACCTGATTTTCTGCTAATACTCCATCACGCTCCATTTTTGACTCTTTTAACTCAAAGCATCCAGTGAGAGACAAAGAAGCAGAGCTGGCAGAGCTATCCAGGTGGCTTTCCCCTGTTAAAGAGCACCAAAATTAGAACTGGCTTTAGAGGGAATCGAGACCCTCTGCTGTCAAAACCAGGAGGCTTTACCCGATAACTTCAACCAGAAGGTGAATCCTGAGACAGCAGCCAGCAGAGAGGGACTGCAACCCAAATCAGAGAAGGGCACAGGGGAGACCAGGCAGCTGCAGGTGTCCCTGTACCACCGGCACATCGTGCCTTGTCCTGAGCACTCACAGCTCTGAGGACATGGTCTGTGCACAGGAATTTGGGAGGCAGGCCCTGCTCCCGTTTCTCCACTGTCGTGCCATTAGCTCTGTGCCACTCAGCAGTGACCTTAAGAAGAGAAATCATCTGCAGTCCCAGATTTCCACTGCTGTCCCTGGCAGTCCTTCATCTTGGGCCAATAACACTCTGGCTGCAAATAGCAAATTAATGATCTAGGAAATCGCTTGTTCCCTCATACCCTTTCAGAGTCCTGTCCCACCCCTTCTGGCCTCTCTCCAGCTGAGACCTTGGCCATGTGGATCAACACATGCAGGAGAGCAGGAGAAGCCAAGATGAAATTCCATCCACTTCCCACTGTCAGAGCTATGTAAACTGGATCAGCACTAACCCATGTTCAGATAGTTAGGCAAGGAGACTTTGATGGCAGCAGCCCTTTGAGTTTGGTGCTGGCCATTGCCACCAGCCGCTTGTTATGGACCCATGACCACAAATGACCCAAGGTCCCAAAGGGGACAGTGAGGAAGGAGCATCCAGGGCCCTCTCACGAAGTTTCTGGACAATGACACTCCTGCTGAGCTGACCCACACCCCCAGCTCCCAAACCCTGCTGCCCCATGCCTGAGATAAGCCTCAAACCTTTCCCACCTCACACCAAGAGCAGGACAGGAGGTGGCAGTCAGCTCTGGGCATGCCACCATGCCCATGGAACAAAGTCCCAAACGTCACTCATTTCTTCTACATCTGTGGTGCAGATATTTTGGTGATGATCTTTACCCCTCAATGTGCCACTTCAAAGTTCACAAGGCATCCTGCCCGCTGCAGAGACTCTGTGAGCAGACCCAGGGGTGGGCTTGTCCTCTTCTCCACTTTGTGACTGGGAAATGCACAGCTTTGTCCTTCCCTCGAGCTGCTTGGCTGCTCAGTACTAGCCTGACAATTACTTCCAGCCTTGGATAAAAATCTCCTGCCCTGATGCTGTTAAATTATGTAGAACAAGATTATAATTACATCCTAAAAAAAAAAAAAAAAACCACCAAAAAAACCCTCCTAAACTCTATACTTAAAAGAACATTATTCAGGTTGCAAAAGCAGGCACTCCAAAGTTACAAAATGCCAGAAATAGAGCTGCCTGAATAGCTTCCATGCTGCACTGCTTGTGTGTGTGTGTGAGTGTATATATATATATATATATATGTGTGTGTGTGTGAGTTTATATATATATATGTGTGTGTGTGTGTGAGTGTATATATATATATATATATATATATATGAATGATGACACAGGCTCTAACTCTCCAGGGATTTACCATTTTCCACAGGACCCCAACCCTGCCCTAGTGAATTATCTTTATGCAGGGTCACAACCGTGGTACCATATGGGCAGAGCAAGGGTGGAACAGGGAGATATGACTGATGTTCCCCAGAGGAAAACGCTGCTGAGATGTCTGTGAGGATGGATGAGATTAGCTTAAGGGAGGCTGATGGGCAGCCTTCTTTTCCCCAAAATACTATGGATCCCTTTCCTTTTCCACTCTGCCAAGATCTGGTGAAACCACCAGGCTGGAGCAGAGCAAATACTGGGGCTCTGCCCTGAGCAGGGCTCAGCTCAAGCAGATCATCTTCCTGTTGAAAACAACTGGAAGGAAACAATTTGACAGCTCCAAACTGATCATCTTCAGACGTCTTTGACCCATGGGAAGCAGGGCGAGTTTACTATTAGTTTTTGAGCTCCTTTGTGCCAAAACTCCAGGAGAGTGCCACTGGAGCCTCCCTTACTCCCCTGCCATGCCCTAGCAGCAGGGTTCAATTTACCCTTTGCCCTGGATGGCTGCTGTACCTGAGTGTCACCAAACCCACCCACCCCCCAGCAAAGGGGGATGCTGCTCCCCACCAGCCCTGCTCCAGGAGCCCACAAATGCTACCTCTGCTCTCCCCAGAAAGGTCTTTTGACTTGTTTCAAGGCTGAGCAGACAGCCCAGAATCAGACTGCCAAAGAGGGGACTTCAGGGAAAGCCTATTTCTGCCTGTTCCTCAAATGAAACTAAAATCTATTGACACAGAGACTCTGTACCCACCAAAACCCACGTTCCTCCAGTATATCCTGGCCTCCCCATGTGCCAGGCCAAAGGTCAGGGTGTTTGTGCACTCAATGAAATTGAAACTGGGCAAAGCCAGCCATCAGCCCCATAGATACACCAAATCCTGTTCCTCTCACAGTGGATTCTTCCCAGACAATACCCACAATAAGTCATGAGGGTCTACCTGGATTTACTGTCAGTTATCAACCAGCAGCAGCCCTGGTGCACATCACCATGCTCCACGCAAATGTGGTGAAACACACTAAGGCAAAGCAATAATCAGGAAGAAATGAGGCAAAGCTAACTGTCTCACCTGGGTTGTTTCAATTTTTTTTTTCTTTCCCATGGTGACGACAGCATCACTGTGGAACAGACTTTCTCAATGGTCCTTGCTCTCTATGACTTCATGTTTGGGTTTTTTCAACATTTGTTTTGAATCTGGCTAATTCCTGCTCAGTGATTACAGAATATCTCCAGCACAGGAAATATAAAGAATTAATGCAACCTCAATGCATAACATATTTTCACTGTGTAGCATCCTCAGTTTCTTGGGAAACAAAAAAGTGTACGCAAGTTACAAATGCTTGAGCTTTTTGAACTGAAAAAAATATTAATTACATCTACCTTCTCAATAATTCCCAGTTCTACGGAGGATGAGGCAGTCTAGATGTGGGCTATGCAGCAGCTCAAGACATTCCTATGTCTCTTCATGACTGTGAGTTTCAATCTGGGCCTGAGCCTTACCTTCCATTCCTGACTCAATTATCCTTGAGGGGTTCCAGAAATACAAGCCCTATTGCTGGCTTTGTGCTTCAGAGCGTAGCTGTAAAAAAAGGGAGGCAGAATCCCAGAAATAATAAATCCAGCAAAATTTCTTGGGAGTCCAGGACCTCATTTCCACAGAACAGTGATACAGAAAACCGTTGTACAGCAAAATTTTTGTCTCTCCCAGCTAGCTGGTACCAGCTGCTTGCTCCCCATGCCCAGTGGTGTCCACCTGGGATGTCCCATCACAGACCAGGAGCTCTTTGGACACAAACACATCTTCTGCTCTGGTTTTACAGGGCTGAGCGCAGCTGAGCCTTGACTCACACAGCTGAAACTGCCTTGGTTACCACCAGTCTCAGTGGCAACTTAATGGCTGATTATCCATAAAAACAATATTTTTTTAATAAAAAAACCTCTCTGCGGCCTGGAGCATGAGACAGGTGGGGTGTCTGGACAATTTTCCCCTGGACTGGATCCCTGCAGGATGGGAACTGCAGAGGGTACAAGCACAACACCCCTGTATGACCCACAGGGAAGCAATTTCAACCCATCAGCCAAGAGCACACCCAGGGTACAAGGAGTTGTGTTGTCTTGCCAGGCCTGGTTGGGGTAACACGTAGAGAAGATGTAGATATTTGCTTGGGAATTTTTTTTCCTTTTCTTTTTATTTTCAGGGTTTACTTGCAATGCTATATGTCACATCTCTGCAATCTCTTTGTGCAGCATTCATCATCTCACCAGTGATGAAAGGCAGTGCCCTTAAGGACTTTTTTTTGGCCTTTTAATTGAATTGTTTCAACTGATAGATTCAACTGGGGAAAATTATCTGAGAAGGAGTGACGATTTTATTAAATAAAGAGAGAGCACAAGCATGTCTCAGGCCACAGCCAATCCAGAGGAGCAAGTGCTGGGACACAGAACCACTCTCCTCTCCAACTGCATTTCTACATTGCCTTGAATCAGCACCCTGGAGAGCTGGAGCACCACATCTGCATGCTCAGATGGTCTTTCATAAGATGGCCTAGCAAAAGAACAGCCTTTAAAAATTACAGTACATTTCCTTGTATAAATACAGCCCATTAATGTATATGATTGTGCTTGTGGGCGAAATATCTTTCCCCAAATATGGGGACTCACTTTCGTTGCTGGAGGATGGCATATAGAAAAATGCTGGTCTGTCTTGTAGAAGGGGTTTACAGCTAATAAAAGTTCCTTCCACAGGGTGTTGTCTGGAAAAATTAGTAATGAGAAAATCCAAGCTTAGAACATCATGGTTTGGGACAAATTTTGCTTTTAAAACCTACTACAACATCTGCCTGCTGCCAGTGAGTGTACCCCAGGGCCAGGTACTGCTAAGGGGTTCACAGGAATTATCCACTCCTTCAGGCACTGTCTTTGACAGTGAACAGCTGGAATCCAGGCTTTTCCAGCCTGTTCTGGCAGCCAAACCTGCTCTGTTCACTTGGGACAGACCAACACTCTCCAACTCAGTTTGTCTTTAAGTTTTAAATAACCACGAGTGCAAGACCCACGTTAGACCCAGGCTCATGGGACCAGCTGACAGCACAACGCAGCCAGCCTCCTGGGATCCACCAAATCCCGCCTCAAATCCTTATTTTCCCTCTGGTACTTCAGTTCACTTGATGTTTTCCCCTGTAGATTTTGATCCCTTATCTTCCTTCCCCTGTATTTCCTCAAGTGCTATTAAGCATTCCAGCAACTCCCTGCCCAGATCAGATTTGCAGAGAAGTACCAGCTCCTGCAGAGCAATTCTGCCTTGCCCTAGCAGAGGAAAAATCCCTCCTGCTCCAGCCAGACCTGACACTTTTTAGCAGAGGAGCACTGAAATATTGAAGCACATGAATATCAATCAACCTGAAGCAAAAAAAAAATAAATGAATTCCCTGCAGGAGCAGTACACTTCCTTCCTCAGAGAGCTGCTGATTAGCAAGGTTAATTGTGTACCTGCCAGCAGCAGCCAGCGTGAGCTCGCCCATGCCTTGCAAGGGACAAGAGCTGATAACAGCATCCTTGCTGTCCTTGGGTGCCTGAGCACACACCAGCAGCCACAAGCTCCAGCTCTGCCAGGCTGGGCTGGGAATTTGACTCAGGCAAGCCAGAAGCAGCTGTGGCTTCATGTACAACCACTGAAAGTCTTTCCCAGTAACACATCTTCCTACAGGTGTCAGATATCTCGCTCAAAAGCAGAATAACCGACTTCTCAGCAAAATGTTTTTCTACTGGATAATAATGTTCCTTATCCCAAAATTTCCAAAGGTGGATTGTGATAGTATCAAAAGCATTTTATCTCAAAAGATACAAAGAAAGTATTTGATCTCTTCAGATGAGGATTTCCCCTTTGAAATTCAAAGTAACATATTTCATACTTCCATTTACTCTCTGTCATAAACAAATCAAATGTCATTTTGGTACGGAAATGAGATCTCACCCAACTGTGGCATTTGCACTAAACTGAATCATCACATTGAGAGAAATCACAAACCAGACTGTGCTGTAGAGAAACACATTCCAGACTCCAGCTACAGCACTCAGAGCAGGAATTTCATGCTCTGAACACCCCAGAACACACAAATCTGCTGTTGGGCACAAGGGAAAAATTTGGGAAGTTGAAGCCTCTGGGAATGTGGGAAATACAGGGCAAGAGCACAGGAGAGAGAGAGAGAGAGAGAGAGAGAGAGAAGGGGCAGGGAAATGACTGCTGTATTTGGCCTGGGAGACCTGAGGGGTTTGGCTTTGTCAGGGGCAGTTGGTTTTGGTGTGGAGCAGAACCTGCAGCAGTAACAGCTCAGCAGGGAAAGCACTCAGATTCTGGGTAATGGCTTGGGCTTGAAAGCTGAAGTTGAGTTGGGTTGTTTCCACTTCCTCGCTGTCCCTGGTGTGCAGGCCAGGGCTAGCAAGGGTGTGATGGGCAGAGCTGCACATCCCAGGGCCTGCCAGGGAGCTGAGCTGGCCTGCCTGAGAGGGGAAACTGAGGCTTGCTCTCCTCAGGCATGGAAAATACATATTTATCTTACAGAGGCACACTTTCAAACCCAGGTTCTGAGCGTGCGCCCTTGCAGTCACAATTTGCCCATGCCTGTGTGGAGATGAAAATTCTGTGAGTATTTCAAAACATTGGCTGCTCTGCCCAGCTCATGCTGCAGCGTGGATTTGGGCAACAGGACATCTATGGCCTGTTCTGACTCCCTAAATTGCCTTAGAAATATCGGATGCACGCAAAACTCAGGTCTCTGAAGGGCTCAGAAGAGCAGGGCTATATCACAGCAGCATTTTTCGAGGCTGCACTGAGGCCATTTTGGCCACTCAGCCCTGAAAGCCCTTCCAAAGCACAGAACCATTTGCTGAAGAGCCGAGCAGTTTGGGCAGCCCTGCCCCTCTGTGCCGGGCTGACACCCCCCATTAGCAGCATCCCTCAGCCTCTGCACTCCAGCTGTGTTTCCATCTGCCGCACTGCTGCCAGAGGAGCCACTGAGCAAAGCAGGCAGGCTGTGAGGGACCTCGGAAGGAGGTTTCCACTCAGCTAACCTGTCTAGCACAGCACCGAGCCTGTGCAAGGGCTTGTCTTCCAGATCGCATCAACAGCCAGTGCAAGGCAGCGTCCTGGAGGAAAGGAAACTTTCCAAACATTATCCTCCAAAGGCAAAATAATAAGTAGTAGGAAAAGGACTGTTCAGAAATATCAATTCTTGAAGTATTCTTATAAATAACTTTTTTATAACCACAACTGGATTTGTTTGTTTGTTTGTTTGTTTGTTTGAAAGATGGATGCGAAAGTAGAAGTTGGGTAGCTTTACCTAAACAGCTGGAATGTTGCACTGGATCAGCACTGCAATTCAAGATGAAAATCAGAAGCAGGCTCTCCCTTAAAAAAATGAGTAATCCCAAGGCAGAGATAAAATTGGATAATGAATGACCCAGGCTGGGACACAGCTGAGCTTCTCTTAGTCCAAGTCAATCCTACCACTTTTCTCTTTGACATTGGCATTTTCTGCAGGGGAGGTGTTGGAGCAGCATCCATCAAGCTGGACTTCTGCATGAGCTGGGCTGTGGTTCCTCACGTTGCTGCAGCAAGTCCCTGAGAGCTGCAGATTAGCTCTGACATTGCTCATTGCTAGGAGCCCTTCACAGCAGAAACTCCAGGAATTTAATTTATACACCTCAGTCAACTTAACAAAAGCATTCAAGATGTTTAGGTCATTAAGCAGCAGCCGAGAGTTTAAAAAAAAAAAAAAAGAAAAAGAAAAAAAGCTTGCACATCATTACTATTACCTGCAGTCTGCTGTGTAGTTCCAAGTTTCCAAACAAAACCTGTGCAGTGAAGCCAAGGGAAGTGTGGAGAGGGGAAGGTCATGGAGAAAGGAAGAGCAGAGTCAGGTCTGTCCCTCAGAGCCAGTGGTCACATATGTGACTCCTCCTGCAGCCTCTCTGCTCATTTGCTACTTGGGGGTGAATTCAGTGAGGAATTCAGAGCCCAAATTCACAGCAGACAGAGACCCCAGCACTTCCAGAGGCAGGAGCAGGGCAGGTTTCCCAAGGCTGGCTCTGCCACTGCCCCTTGCTCCTGACCTGACATAGCCAAGGGTCTTTCTTGAGCATTGGCTGCCAAGATCATCCCAAAAAGAGCAGAAGTGGCCTGGGAAAAATGACTCAGATTGTTTGTGTCTAAAAAATTCAGGTTGCAGCAGTGGTAAACTACTGGATGTACTCAGAGCACAGCTAGACCTTTCCTCCCTGTGCCCCAAAATGCCTCAAGCCCTCTTTGCCTTCACAGCGCTACTGGGTAAGGCTTGAGGAGGGCAGCAGAGGCTGTGAGTGGTGCAGACCAGCACACAAGATCTGTTTGGC
This sequence comes from Chamaea fasciata, assembly GCF_029207755.1. Classification (NCBI taxonomy): domain Eukaryota; kingdom Metazoa; phylum Chordata; class Aves; order Passeriformes; family Sylviidae; genus Chamaea; species Chamaea fasciata. The sequence goes on along the minus strand of NW_027094096.1, from coordinate 20,047,470 downwards.
CACCAAAATGAAGAAAAGCCTCTGCAAAATCTGTCCAGGCAGATTTTGTAGTGTGTCCCATGTTGGCATTAACATAGGCTCAAGCAGCTGAGAAAAAGAAAACCCCAGTTCTCCTGAGTGAAAATGCAGAAAGAAATACTTTTTTTGTAAAAAAAAAATAAGGGTTTAATATTAATATTATTATTATTAAAGAAATTTATTGAATAAATTATATTTAATATTGCATATTGTTATTATTTATTTTCGTAAAATAAAATCACAAAACATCTTTGGTTGGCAGATCAGAAGCAAACTGTTCTTTAACAGAGAAAATGAAAACTCCCTTAAAATGTGTTTCTTTCCTGAAAAATTTCAGTTACACAGAAAAAAATCCCACGACTCAGGAGAAAAAGAGGTTCTAAAAAAATTGTCATCAATTCTTCCAAGGATGCTTCAAAATTTTGCCACAGCCAAGGTAGCTGCATTGTATTCATAACATCACATGGCAAAAAAAGTGAAATATTATGAAAGCCTTTCAGTAAATAGTTGAGAGCTTCTCTTCTAAGCCTGGCCTTGGCACCACACACCCTGTACATCTCACTGCCCCTCTCCCCCATTTTTACCCCCCAGCAGGAGCCCCGTGTCCCCTTCTCACCCCACAAACTGCTGTGCAACCCCACAGTCCCAGAGAGCTAAAGGGTTAATGTGAACATTTGGGTGTTTATTTTGAGTAGAGCATAAAACCCTGACAGGCCATAATTGCAGTGTTGATAAGCAGGGAGAGAATATTTGATGTTTCAAACATCACATGACTAATTGGTGCTGGAACAGATGTGTGTGTAATTTGGGGATGCTGCAGCGTGTCACGGGCTCCAGCAGCACACCCAGGAGGAGGAGGAGGGTGCTCCTTCCTCACCTGGTCCACCCCAGCCATTCATCCCCCTGACACCAGCAGCACAGGGGGTGACCTTCCCCTCAGTGCATTGTCAGGCTGGATGGATAGAAAAGTGAAGAAATAAACACCCATTTCCATTCTTTGATTATCTTCTTGCATTGGGTTTCTCTGCAGAGCATTACGGACACTCCCAAAAAATGCTGATATTTTTCAGTCATTGGGCAAGAGAGCACTCAGGGAATCCCCAGAAGATGCCCTGGGCTGTGGAGAGCAAGGTGTGAGACAGGTTTCTATTGTAGAAACCCTCATTTTCCCATTCAGCATACCAAATTTTCTTTTTTTGAGCTAAAGATAATATCCAGGTATGTTAGTGGTCCCTATAGCAAAGAGCTCCAGAAACACCACAAAGCCCAGAGGGACAGGGTCAGACCCTGGTGGCACTGCCAGCCTTTCTGCACCTTTCACAGTGGGTTCATTCAGAGTGAAACTTTTACACTTCTCCTCCCTCAGGGTATCTTTCCACATCCATCCAGTTGGGATGTTAGATGAGTTTCGGTATTTATTTAGAAAGGGGTGAATATTTCATTGCTTTGAGTCTTCTTGTTCTCTTCCCTTTGTCTCTCTTTGTCTCTCCAGTTTCCCCCCTCCAACTCTCCTTGGGAAAGTCTCCCCACTCAGCTTTCAGAAGGGATATGAATTTCACAGGCTGCTCTATGATACATTGCTTTAGAATCACTTTTTTTCCTCCTGTAGTCCAGAGGGAATTATGAACTATTATTTAAACCAAAACTTGGTGTGATAAGAGCTTTTAATTACTAAATACAATGTGTGCACCAGAGTATGGAGTTTGACTCTTTAAGTCTCTTTAAGGAAGAATTAACATGTCTGTAACTGCTCATGAGTAAAAAATCCTGACATTCACTGGTGGGAGCTATTTGCCACATGAAAGGCAAGGGGAATCCAAAAAAGAGAGTGGAAGGGATGAGCATCTGACCCAGCCCAAGCCCAGTATGTTTGCAGATGCCAGAGCCTCCCAGTACTGACCAGAGAACCCAGTTCATAGATGGAATTCAGAGTTTATAATTCTCCTTTATTTGCAAATGTGAGTTTGTCCACACCATCCTGACCCATGTGTAAATGGAGCGAATGAGGCCAACACTAGGGCACTACCCCCAGTGTCACAGACACTTTCTCTAGGACAATGTGACCATCCATGAGCATTTCCATGCACCTACAGCTCCCCATTCTTCACAAAAACCTTTGGTGTCGTGCGGGGACAGAGCTCCTCCCTATTCCCAGAGCTGCCACACAGCTCTCCCAGGACCATAACTCCTCACAGCAGTTCGATGCAGCCAAAAACACCAAACAAAAGGGCATTGACAGACTGGTTGTGAGCCATCAATTAACAGGCAGATTTGGCATCAGGAGAACCTCTGGGGTGCCTGACCACCCACCAGGCTGGCTGGGACATCCTTATCTAGAGCCTTCAGCAGCGGCTGATGGAGTCAAACCAAGAGCCTACAGCTACAAAAATTTATTAAGAAATTCATCTGTCCTGATGTGTTGTCAGAAGAGCTTTTCCTCCAGCAGCCCCATCTCTGGCCACAGCCCCAGCACAGCACCACAAAGAGCTCCAAGTGGAGCTCACCCAGAACTCCAAACTCGCTTCCCACTGTCAGGCATGTTGTGGGTACCTGAGGAGCACCCCTAGGAACAGGAAACAAGGCACACGTGGCAGACAAGGCTGAAAACATCTCAATGTGGGGGTCATGATTTCACCTCTTACGTTTTGCAGAGCTTAGTGTTTTACTGTAATTATGTTTTGGCTACAAACTGCAGAAGAGGGAAATGATTACGGGTTTTACTATCTCTTAGAATTCAGCACAAGAGCCACAGAGCAGCTGTGGCTGAAATGATGAAGTATTTATATTGCTGTTTTTCCATCACAGGTGTTTCCTGGCATAAAAAAAGATTCCCTTCATTGCAGTAATATGTAAGTGTACACTGATCAGAGCTGCTGGCACTTGATCTCACAGCCAGGAGGAAAAACAACTTGCAGGTTGTTTTCTATTCATATATTTATAAGCTCACCAGAGTTATGTATTGTATCATTGTTGTATCTTTGCCTCCTGCAACAGTAAGAGGGGTTTATTCCCCAAATAGTGTTACATCGTGATATTTTCACCAGTGGCTTGCTGTGAGGTAAATCTGGATGTCTCTACATAGATTTAGGGAGGAAGTAGGAAGTTTTACTGTTTCCTTTTGCAGCGGGAGAGGGGAATACATGGTCTGCTGTACTTGCCACATAATTTTTTGCATGGAAAACAGTAAATTTTTTTAGGAAACATTCTGGAGTAAATCCACTGTGACTGAAGGCGAGATAATTTAGTACTTAATTTAAAATCCACTAATATTGATTTCTGAATGCTTTTCCTCCCCCAGGGCTGCAAATCAGGTAAGACACTGTCAGGGCCTGGCATCACACCCCTGCCTGTGGTCAGCATCTCTTCCAGACCTCTGCCAGAATCCACCAACCCTGGGGAGAGCCCCTGGACCCAGCATGGCTGATGTGGGCTGGGGGCTCTCCTGCACCTCCCAGCCAGGCTTTCAGACGTTTCTGCAGGTAAGGAGACATTAACAAAGCAGCTGCTGGTTTGGTTCTGTTCATCCTGATCCATCATGGATTGGATCCACTTCACTCAAAGGACTGCTGCCAGCTGCTGGGGATGTTCTTTCAGTGCCTTTTTCCTGCTTCCTCATTCACTAAATGATGTGAAAAGCTTGAGCAGCAACACCTCAACTCCTTTCTGGGGTGGGCGACACAGATGTCCCCAGCGCTGCTAGAGTGACTGTGGCCTGAGCTATGCCTGCAAACTGCTGCAGCCCTGGAGCACCTTGGGGTGCCCTGATCTCCCTGCGGTGTCACAGCACGGGGGCAGAGCTGCCTAAAGCCAGGGGGAGCTGATGGACATCCCTGCGAGCTGGGGCAGGTCTGCCTAAAGCCAGGGGGGAGAGGATGCCACATTCCTGGCAGCCACCCAGAGCTAAGGGCAGAGAAAACAAAGGGCTGCTGCTCTCCGGACAGCAAAGCATCCCTGGAATGCTGAGGTCTCAGCTCCCCCGTACCGGGGCCCGGGGATGTGCCCTGAGCACCGACCTGCCCCATCCCACTCTCGGAACCGCTCACTGATTCATATGAGTGGGCAGAAAGGAAAGAGGATCCCGTGGGAGGCTTTTTCCTCAGGATTAACCTCTGTCTGAGAGGGCTGATATCAAAGAGAAGCAAGTGGGCAGTAGGATAGCTAATATCCAAGACCTGTGGTGGTGGAGGAAAATACTCAGCAAGGAGACACAGATGACTACTGGCGGTGAAAGATTTGGGAGTGAAGCACCTCTGCAAGGATGCAATGGGAAAAGGAGAGAGGAGTTTCCAAAGTCCAAAAGCTACTCGTCCTCTTTGCATAGTTTTTGTAGCTGTCGAGACAGGAAACAAAGAGGATGTGGAAGGCTGTAGGTTCATGAAGCATAATTGACTACCTAATTAGCATCCCCACTAAAAAACCAGAATTCCTCAGAGCTTATGGCCCACGTTGGTGATACTTGTTTGCCAAGGGCTGTTTCCCAGGAGCTGCCTTGGTTGTCCCACCATCTGCCGTCACAGGTCACGTAGTGGTTAGGCTGGACCAGCAGCCAGGCTCATCCCTTGTTGAGATCTAACTCATTGAAGTTTGTGCAAATCCAAGCTAAAAATTGAGCTCGTGATGGTTTAGAAAAAGCCTAGACTGGAAGCACAAAGCAAGCATCTTGAAAGCAAAATGAGGTTTAACTACAGCTGATGATCCAACTTTCAAGTAGATAAATTACTTTGCAAAAAGACTGGTACAGCCAAGCCCCTTTCCATTTACAGCAAGCTAACTCAATCAGTTCCTATTCTTTTTAGATAGATCTGCTGGGTGTAAATGAATGTGTGTAATATGTGGACCATTTATTTCCAAGAATGTTGCAGTAAAAGTTTCTTTATGGATTTGCTGCAAAATCCTAAGTAAAGAAAAAAAAATCAATAGAAAATATCCACCTTTCTTAAAAAGAAAAGCCATTTTTCACCGCAAAGTTCAATTCGTTTTGCTCTGGCACTTACCGACTTTGATTAAGAACCTTCCAATATTTGTGCAGGGGCTCTCCACCAGCCTCCCTGGAAGAAGTTTCAAGCCCTTAAGCTGCAGGGGTATCTACAGAATTGGAGGGGCTTTGGTGGGGTGTGGGGAGAAATCACAAAGCTGAAACTCATCTCTGCAGGTGAAGGTGACAGTGGTTTTATCGTTCTTAGCTGGGGGTGGAGGTGTCCGTGAGGGTTGTCTGTGTTGCAGCATCAGCTCCAGAGGCTGCACTGCCCCCAGTATGACCAGTATAGATTTGGTATGACAGGCTCAGGAAGAGGGACCAGCCCAGTCCAGGCTGTGGTCACCAGACCCCTCTGAGCTTTCCTGCAGCACCCTGAGATGTTGTCTGAGGCTTGGGGGCTTTGAGGGCCCAGCAGAACTTCTCGATGAAGTGTTGGTGCAAGTCCTGAGGCAGTGAGTTCAACGGGGGTCTAGGGAGCAGAACACTCCATTCGGTCTCACTCACTTAGATATTTTGCCTTGATTTGGCAAAGAAAAGTGGCCCCAAAGGTTTTGGCAGCATCTGTCAGAACAGCACCAGGCAGTATGTCTGTTGTTGGATTATCTAAGCATGAGTCAGTGGCACTTTGGGAGCTGGGTGGGTACCAGCAGAAAGCTGGCAGAAATGCCAGCTCCTTTCTCTCTCTCAAGGACCAGCTTGGCTCAACCACTGTTATTAGCTAGCAGAGTGGAGGGTTTTCATCACCCAGCAGCTGTAAGGAGGTGGTTGTGCTCACTTGGAAATGAGATAAGATGTGGAATGAGTGGTTTTAACACTTCTGTGAGCTGCTCGTTCCCCTGTACCTTCCACCATGCACAGCAGAGCTCCTCTCAAGGGCTGGGCTCTGTGAAGAGGCAAGAGCCTTGTACAGAGAGGATTTGCTCTTTCCCTGGGTGCTGGGGTATCTCTGCAAGACAAGGGAAGCAAAGAGTGAAAGGACCAAACAGATCCTGTGCTTGCAGTGAGCCTGACATTATCCTGTGTCTGTGTACAGAGGGAATGGAAATGTCAGGTAAATGCAAAGGCAGCTGTACCTTCACTCCATCCAAATTCAAGGGATGGCAGATGAAACAGGTGTCTACACATACAACATCCTTTGTAGAAGCCTGTCTCTTCTAAAAATGCTTTTTTTTTCCCCCCCCCAAAAAATCACAAATAACTTCAGGCTGAATAAATATTTGCAGAGAAATATTTTGCATAATTTCTTGAGATTTCCTTGTGGAAACAAAATCCACAAACTGTTTATTAAAAAGAATACATCTTACCTTTGATAAAACATTTTTTCATTCTCTTTTGCTGGTGTTAAGTAGGAGGTCAGAAGAGAATCACAAAGGAGCAAATGTTTTCCTGAGATGATTTTCAAATATATGACTTGAGGCACCCTAGATATTGTCTATATGGAAGTCAGTTGTCCACAAATAATATCACATAACTAATTAAACATTGTTCCTCAGCTGTTATAAATGAAGATATAATTGTGGGGTTTTTAGTAACAAGTGTCTGGTATCTGATAGTTTTACCTATCTCTGGGGTTGGGGAGGATAGATGTCTCAGATTAATTATCAACCAGCTTGCAGATTAATGTGGGAAAATGTCTACCCTGGCCTTAAAAATGTCTGACTGCTTTACATTAATTGGCAGTCAATTAAATTGTGGTAAAAAGTGCCCAGTGTGGACACACTCAGAGGAAAAGAATTCACTCTGCGTGCTGTGTATGTTAATTTAAAATCACTATAACAGCCATTTCAAAGCAAAGTCTTTCCCAGCGTGACCGAGGATTAATCTTCATTCTCATTTCAAGGGGGATAAGTGCACTGCTGTTAAATAAAGCCATTTTTCAGTTTCTCAAGCTAAAGCAAGAGTTACAATCTTTCTGTAGGAATATGTATCATGATTTTGGGTTTTCGAGTGACCAGTCTTTGAAGTTCTCCTCTGGAGACTCCCCATCCCACCTTGTGATGTAACTGGAAAACCCTACACAGAGTGAGGATTTCCCCTCATTCCCCACCTTACCTGTGGAAGGCAGGTGAGTTACTCAGGGTTGGGGAGGAAACTCACTTCACTTTGATGAGATGCTCCTTTGAACTGAGCACCAAGAGTTCATTTATCCCATCTTGCTCAGAAAATTGAAAAGCTCAGCAAATAAAAAGCGTGAAATAAGAACTAAGAGCCAAACAGGAAAGTGTATGTATTTTATTGCAACAACTTTCATAGGGACATAAAGGGTTTTGCTTCATTGCAAATTATTATTATGAACAATATATGAATTTCCTTTAGACCGTTTTCTTCTTTCTTTACCTCAAAAAGGAGAGGCATTAATGATGCTCTCAGCTATCAGGGAATCACTTTGTGCTGTCTGAAATTAATGTAAATTTGAAATCAGAGCCTCGGGTGCTGAGGTGAAGTTTGAAGTTTTCTGTGATGTGAAGAAAAGAAAGCCGAAGGATCTCAACGATACTCATCGAAATGGGCCATTTTATCTGCATGGCTTTTTCTATTTTCAGAAGGCAGCAGAGGTGAGATTATCGCAGCAGTTAAGAGAAGAAACTGAAGTTTCACTGAGCTGGCACATCTAGATACATTAAATCTGGTTGTAAGATGTAAATGAATAAAGACATCAGAGGTGGAAGGCGGGAAGTTGTTTCTCTCCTTCCTGCCCCTGAATCCCCTTCTCCTGTTTTGACAGCCAGTCTGGGCTAAATGGCCACAAGGACCACAGAATGGTGTGGGTTAGAAGGGACCTTAAAGATCATTTAGTTACAATTCCTCAACCATGGCACCCACTAGGCCAAGTTCCTCGGGGCCCTGCTCAGCCTGGCCTTGAACACTGGGATACCAGGTTTGTATTTTGTGGCAGCTCACACCCTCCATCCTGCAGGAAAAGCCCCGGTTTCTGTCCATATTCACTGATGTGGTCACACCAGGCTGTGCTGGAATGTCTGAAGCGTGTCCCTCAATGTGTAGCAAAGAGGTTAATAAATAAGACTGAGATTCCTCTCCAGGTGCTACACAGGCCAGCTCCATCACACTTAGATGCTTCTGTGTTTTAATTAATGCTAATAGGTTCATTCTGGTCTGGAGCAGCCTGCCCTACCTACATGGCCCAGCTGCTGGCAGCCCTTGAAAGCCCTCTGGCAGAGCAGCACTAGCTGCACTCCTTCTTCCAGATGCTCACTGGATCCAAGAAAGCGAAAAATATAAATTAAAAGGTCCCTTTTCCACGTGGACAACTGCTATCCTTGCCAAGAGGGTCTTCTATCAACTCAGATAAGGAAAATGGAGAGAGGAGGTGAAGTACAGAACTCCAAGGGGAAATACTCTTCACTTCCAAAGAACAGGTTTCTGTCTTTCCGTCATGTTTCTCACATGCAGAATTAATTCAAATGTACCATGTGGTTGTAAAACACAATAGTCTAAATAACAGTCAGGAGTTTAAATAGCGCAAATTTAATATAAGCTTTGAGGACAGAGGGGAAATAGGTGGCAGTCTGAGTTTTCGGGGTAGAAAACAGACCTTTCCAGAGGATAATCTCTATTAGATTGAGGAGGGATGTTAGAGTAAATTGCCAGTGCTAAGCAATTTTCTGATCTAAAGCATAGGAGGTTTATAACAGCCCCATGTGCTTTGGTTTAGATCATTTAGTCTGTTTTGCTAGCAAATATTACCATGTGCTGAGCAGCTAATTTTCAGCAAACCTTGGTAGAGCCATCAGGGAACCAGGTTTGTTCTGTGCTTTAACATCATCAAAACACTTTCGTTCTTTCCTTTTCTTTCTATTTTTTTTTCTTCTTTCGACTGAAGCACTGCAAATACTCTGATCCCAATCTGAAGAAACAATCTTGCACAGCAAACACAAGCTTCAGTCCCTGGAACTTGCACTGCCCCATCCCAAGTCCCCCCTTGGCAGGTGCTTTGGAGGAGTGATGATGACACATCAATCATTTCAAGTTCCCTTGGTGCCTCCTCAACATCTACATCAGTTCCTTGATATATAGCACTCAGAGAAGAATAAGCCCAGCACTATTATGCCCTGGTTTTCCAACCTGGGGCTTGGCAGCCAGTTATCCTTTGCTCCCATGTGCTGTAATTTGCCTTAGAAACATGCATGTGTTGATTTCTGGGCCCCAGCCCAGCTCCTGGGGAAAGTTCACTGCATGTGCCAAGGTTGCTCCAGCCCTCAGCATCCAGCACGGAGGAAAAAAGGAGGAAAGGCTCACTTTTCTGTGGATGTAATCACATTTCTGACACTTCCAAGTTATTCATTTGATTGTAACAGGGCAATCAACCCAGCTGGGCTGTGTCTGTTCTTTCAGGAGAACCTGCTCCCCCTCCTCCACCTGCAGCAATATTACAGAGAGCCCATGACCCAAATCCCTGGGGTCTGGCTCCTGCCCATGATCCCACCCAGTCTCTGCGAGCCTGGCTCACTTGGAGGAATTCAGACAAACAACAGGGCATGGCTGTGCTGTGCCTAATTGATAGTAATGTTAAAAGACTGATTGTAATTTGAATGCTAATTAAGGGAGATAGTTATTGATTTTAATGGGAGACAGAGCAGGCTCTTGCACATCTACCACATAATGAGAAAGTACTGGGGTTGCTGTCAGTGCCCGGGAAACAATCACAATAATAATGTGCTGAGAAAAATGCAGCTTCCTCTTAATAAACCCTTAACAGCAGCAAGAATGGCACTAAAGAAGAAAGGATTTTCTGTTCCCAGCCCTGGGAAGTTAACTCATTTCATACTGTGTAATTTACCATAGTTATAACAGCGCTTACAAACCCCAGTAAACACAACTATGGATGTTATGAGCCCACCAACCACTATGGACAACTGGAGCTTTTAAGATGCTTGTGTAAAATGTCATTCTCTCCCCACCCACAGCATTCAAAATTCTCAATTTTTAGTACAGAATTTTGATTCAAAAATTCTTTACTTTTCATAGGTTTAGTGTGAGCTGAGGTCAGCTCAACACCCAGCATCCACAAGTCAGCACATGGTCCATAATTTCAGGGAAATTTAGAGAGAGCATTATTTTACAGTGGCATTTGGAACTAAGTATTTGATTTACAAATATCCTTCCCAAAAATTCAACACCGTAAGATTTTTCCTGTCATTTTTACTTCTACCAATTCTTCTTTCATTTATTGCTCCCTTTTTTAATAGCAGAGGGGGAGAGGAATGGGGTGTTCAAATTCCAGTCTGTCAAGGTCCTAACAAATAAGTAAGAGCTCAAAAATCCATAAAAATTGTCCATAATTTTTCAGCTGCAAAATCCATATCCCATGCCAAGAATTACCACAACAATAAAAACTTCTCCATCTTTATTGCCCCAGAGCATATGATTCCTTGCAAAGTTTCCCAGGAATATTTTTATTTATGCACATGACTCCATGTTGACCAGAGAGAGTGGAAAAATCTCCAAGCCCTCTCTTTGGCCAAATTAGATTTCACAGCTGAATCGTTGAGATTATACTTCGATTTTCAATGCTGGTGCTGGCATTTTTATGACAGCGGCTCTGGCTTATTAAAAGAGCATATTGAAACCAGCTTGGTGATTTTCCCCTCCTTCTTTTCACTCTGTTATACCAAAGAACATTTATTACTTTTTGATAAAAGATGCACACCCCTCCCTTAGGAGAGGGGCACTGAAGCAGGATGAGATGGCTCCTGCCTTTGTCACTGTCTCCAGAGTAACTGGGGAAGGGCAGAAACTAGAGTGTAATCATTCAATAGAGTGACAAAACACAGGGCTGAAGGAAAAAAGCTTAGATTAAATAATTCTTCCGTGTCCCTTATGTCTTCATCTATTTCTCAAAAGGCATTATGTGCAAAGCAGAAAATGGTATTACTTTTTTGTGTTAATAGCAGAGATGAATCATCTAATGCCATTCAACAGTTGGAACTAATATCAAGATTCAGGCTCCACAGCTGGCTGTAAGAGAGACTAGAAAAAGTAGCATAGATCAAAAGATGTTCATATTTTGGGGAAGGTCCCTCTCCAGTCCCTCAGTCTGTGACTTCCTCTGATCTTGGAAATCGAAGCTCTCCCTTTAAAGCCTTCAAATTTAGTTCTTGTTCTCCTGAATGCTAAACATCCAGAGAGAACAATTTCAGGAGATGCAAGGAGGGCAATTTGGGCTTGCTGCCATACAGCCAGTCTCCAAAACCCCAACAAAACCTTTAGGAAGAGGATGAGAGAGTCCTTCAGGGTGTTCAGAGCAGTTTGTGAGGCCAGCAGCAATCCTCTGCCATCATGAAGGCTCCAAAGAGCCAGGTGGGTGCTGAAGGTGGAGCCCACCAGCCCAGCCTGCCAAGGACTCACTAGCCAGGGACCACCTCCCACAGCCCACCAGCCCCTGGGAGCTGGCAGGACCTTCATGCAGCTCTGCGAGATTTGGAGTCTGGGATAAAAAGTGGCTCTGGAGCAAGGCATAAGTACATCTGCTGATAAAGTCAGATGGTTTCCAAAGATCTGTGCTTTTTGGGAGGTGCACTCAGGGTTAGAGACTGAGGTGGCTTCACCCCATGGATCGTCCTCTCTCACCTAGAGGCTGCCTGGCCTCCACTTCCCTCCATGTCCCACCAACCCCTGAAGGACCACGTGAAGTGGCAGCAATCTGTTGGTACCGGTTGGTCAAATGAACAAGACCATGAAGCACAGAGAAGCAGGAGCTGTTCCATGTGAGGTTCAGCTGTCCCTGCTGCAGAGGTGGCACTCCAGGGACAAACTGCCACAGCCATCTGCCTTTTATCCACCTGCATAACCAGTCAGCCTTTTTACAAAAAGCCTGGATGTGAGTCGACTAGGACATTATGACTGATCATGAGGGGGGAAATAGAGGGAAGAACACTCAGGAGTGTGAGCAGTACAGTCTCCAGAGCAGGAAGAATTAATTGCTTGCATCCCAGTTCTTTGCAAGATGTGGAAGTCAGTGTGAGGGAAGGATGCCCACACCTCGCAGAAGGAAGGTGTGTAAAGCCAGGGTCACCTTCCACAGCAAAACTTCATAGAAATTAGATGACAGCCCAACCGTGCTAAGAGTTTCTCCACATCAGAGGTTTTGAATTGCGGCAGAATAATTCCAGCATCTGTAATTAGCACTTCCATTAAATCCTCGTTGCTCTCATATTAATTTCAGGAGTTTGGAACTGTCAGGAGCGTTATTAAGGGATGCTATCCTTGTCAGGAGCTAAAAAAAAAATATATTAAAAAAAATAAAAATTTGAGCCTCTGATTAAAAGTTTAGGGCAGCCCTCATTATTTCCTGCATCAAAAGAGCAGTCTTTTTTGGGCTACTCTTTCAGTCAGTACTGTTTCATTATGGAGGGTCTCTAATTATTTCTGCCTCGGAGCTACTAAAAAAAAAGACAGTTTGGTTTTCACATGCTTCTTGGTGCAGCCAAATACAAAAAAATCCCATTTGTTTTCAGAGCTGGAAGGACAGAGTGGCACTGGGAAGGTGCTGGAAGAAGTCACTGTGGTACTGGAAAGGTTCTGGGAGAAGTCATTCTTGAGCTTTCCAAATTACCTGCCTCGACCAACGAGGGCATTAACTGCCCCTGTCATTAAGAGTCACATCCAGAATGTGGCATCCAGGAAACACACAATAGCCTGGGGGCAAACACATCCAGGACATGTGTTTCCATGGGACTCAGTACAATTATTTTGGCTATAAAAACCGACCAAATTCCCAGACTCTGGATCCAGCCATGCCCCCAGCACAGCCCTGGCCACGGTGACCTGGGAGAAAGGCTTGTGAGTTTTGGATGGGGAACAGGCATCATGTGGAAAATCAGGTATGGGAGATTTCTTATGGAAAACCTGGCCACCTTGTGCTCCAAGGCTGCACTATGTGCTATTTGCATACACTGAAAAATAGCTGTACAGGCTGAAGGCAAGACAGGCTGGGGCTGGTGCCAGAGCAGGGCTGCTTTGGGCCTGAAGTCAGGGCTTAGGGCTGCACATTAGAGCAGCTACGTAGTCTTCAGCCAAATATTAAGGAAATAAAAATTTGGATGGACTTAACCTCACTGCAATCTCCTGTCAAAGTTGTGTAATTGTTAACATTGGAAATGGAAGTTTGAAAAATCAAGATGCCTTATCTGAGAAATTACAAATGAAGGTTTCACTCCAGGAGGATGTTTCGGTTTGGAATTTATGCATCTGTTGTTTAATGCAAACTGAAAACCTCTTTCAGTTAAGAAACCCCCATGCATTTGGGGGGTTGAAAAACATTTACTAAACCTGATTTTTCCATGCATACAGACAGTTGACAGCATTTTCTTCCCCCATGGGCAGGAAATAAAGAAACTGACTCAATCCAGTGAGCTGCAGATGCTTTTTACTCTGTCTGAAGCTGAACATCTCTGAAGACCAAGTTCTGTATTCCCTTGGTTACTTTTTAATTACACTGCAATAAAATTGCAAGGAATCTAATTTTGCCAGACAAAACCCAGGGACTCAGTGGAAGGTGATGGGGGTCCAGCTATTTCACACACTAATTACACCAGCATGAGTCCTGAAATACTGTGCTATTTTTATTCATTCATGGGGGGAGGGAAAAAAAAAAAAAAAAAAAAAAAAAAAAAAAAAAAAAAGCTCTCTCATCTAGACCTGAGTGACTGCTATTTCATTCTCAAAAATAGTCAATGCACTCTTCATTTCCCAAAAAACAGCTGCCCTCTTCTGTTTCCAGGGAATATTACTACCTTTCAAAATCCTAATGGGTGTGCTGCTGAAATCAAAATAAAATGCCATTGCTCTGCCTGCCTCAAAACAACAACCCAATCTCAATAAAGCACTGCCACCTTTCTTAAAACCTCTGAAAAGGGGGCAATATTAAATAAGAGCTTGAAATATGGGTCTAAGGAGGGAGTTGTTCAGGGTTTCTAAAAGTATGTCTGCAGTGCCATCAGGAGGCGTGATCACAGCATAGGAAGGCTGAGCTGAGGCCAAGCCGGCTGGGTGAGGCAGGACAGCCACCAGGACGGACAGACACTGGAGCATGGATGTGGGGGGAGGCACCCCACGTGCCCCTTCCCAGGGACAGCAGCATCCCGAGAGCTCCAGGTACCTGCAAGAGTCGCCACAAGGTGCTGCCACCTCTGTTGCACCTCTCTGGCTGCAGCCAGCACTTCAGAGCCTTGACCCTGCAGAGGACTGATGGGAATTCTGCATCCGGGAGGCTCAAACACATGGAAGGGTGCAGTCTTCTAAGGGGCTACAAGACTTTTGTAATTTTTTCCCTCTTAATTTTCTGGAAGCCGATTAGAAAAGCACAGCCTGGATGTGCAGTGGGTGAAAGGCTGGTCAGTGCTGCCCAAGCAGGACACCACAGCCCACAGCAAAGCTGCTGGACCTGCAGGGAGGTGGCAGAACTGGAGGCTGAGAAAGTGGATACCGACTAATATGAGTCATTTTTGACCTCTGAATTACTGTGACCCATTTCTGCCAAAACTGACCTCAATCCTCTATTGTTCTCACTTTTCCAGTTACCAAAGCCACCCCCTCAGGGAACAAAGATTAAACACTTGCTAGAGAATTTCAGGAGTGTGACTCCTCACCTCACAAAACGACTGCTCACTCATCTCCTCGGCCCCATAAAATGCGTCATAAAATAAAAATGCCTTCTTTACTGCCTAGTAAAGAAGGTTCAAGTGTATCACTGCATTTACATGAACGTTCAGGACAGTCAGATTTGCCACTTATGGATTACACCTTGACTACTGTCTTTTTCCTTAAAATAGGAATGAATCCAGTCATCCCACACTTGTTCTTTCCCCAGAGGGACAGGAAAGATTCCACTGAGACAGAAAAACATAATGGCTTCACCAACGTCCCATTTAAAAAAAAAAAAAAAGAAGAAGAAGAAGCAGCGGCTCAAATAGGTGAAGGTGGAGCAAACAGCTGTTGCCTGTTCTATGCTCTACAGGAAATCTGGGCATGAGGATGCTGATTAAAACTGTCCTCCTCTTATGCAAGTGGAAATCTTTTCCAAGTGATGGAGCCTGCCTGGACTTGAGGCATGTGGCCTTGTACATGTGCTCCAGATAAACAAGGCTGCCCCCCAAAATATTGCATTTCCTCACCAGTTTAGGTTCATAGCAAGAACCTCCACTGCAGCTGGTGATTTGGGTTCAGAAAGGCAATAGCAGAAAGATAGAGAAAAGGGGAGAGAAGCTAGGTGGCTGCACTCCTCCTCAGCTTGGCTCTGGACTGGCACAGCCCTGGCATCTCAGAGCCCCTGTTTCGTTCTTCCTTCCATGGGCTCTCCATCCGCACCACTTAACTTTCCACATTTCCCTGCCAGCAATACATTTCCATGCTTTGAGGGTGTAAAAGCTAAACTCTTTGGAAAGAGCCTCAAAGCACACAAAGCAGATGAAGAGCTATCACTCTTTTAGCCCTTCAAAGGCCTAATTTCTGCGAGGTGACAATTTGCTTTGGTTGTACAGCAGTTCTATGGAAGCAAAATGCTGCTGACAGGATTTTTTTCACAGTGCTGTAGGTGGAACCAGCTGTATTGGGTTCAAGGCAGCACTTCCAACATAGAGAAGTCGTTTCTAATAAACAGAAATTGGAAAAGCCTCCAGCATCGAAACAATATTAAAGATTGAATCCTTCTTGGAAAGACACGTGGTATTTGTCTGGCAAAATTGCCTCCAGCCATTTGACACTATAATTGTGTAACATTAAGTTTTATTCCAAATGCCAATCAGTAAGTGATGCTCCTGCATGATGTGACACAGCTTCACCTCCTTCTGGAGGAAATCTAGATCAACTTCAGCAGCACCTGCTGAGCACAGCGTGACCTCGACCAGTCTCTAGAAAGACACTCAAATACTTGCAGTTTGACTGTGGCACTGCAACATTGCGATGAGCTTCTACACAGAATAATACCCTGGCAGCAACAGGGGACTGTAATCCTTAATTTTGGTTGTAGGCAGTTCAGGCAATTTCGGCTCTCTGCAGGGAATTGCCCTGGAGAGTTCTAGCCAGGTTCAAAGGCTGCAACTTCACCCACTGCAGCTGCAAAACCACATGCTGATGACTCTCCTTTTAGGGCTAAATTCTGTAAAAGACCAGCTTGCTTGGGGGTTTAAGCCTTGTTTTCAAAGATAACTTGCAACCAGATTTACAGAAATGCTACAGCAATTTAAAATGTCTGCTGGGGTTGATGAAAATGCCCAAGCAGATTACGGTGCCAAATGTTTTTAAATGTTACTTATGACGTAGCTGGTCTTGAGCCCCAGGGTTGGCAGGATCATCCAACAGAACTCCAGATTTTCTTCTTGTTTCTGTTCTTGTTTCTTCCACTGATTATTACCTTCCCTTCTGGGATGTGTATGTAATATCCTCTTGTAAGTATGACAGCCTGTGATCTGGGCCCAAGGTGTATCTTAGGGTGCCGATATTTTAGGGATGCATGCTCTGATTTGGAAGACCTGTGCTGTATTCACTGCGGGAATATTATGTTGTATGCCAATGACAATAAATGCTGGCTGGCATTTTCCAGCCTCAAAGCTCTCATGAACCATTGCAGGGAGCTTGGCTGCTCATCCATTTACCACGCTGTTTGTTAAGTGGGCAGCCTGACAGTGGCAGTACCACAGCTTCATTTTCTCCTAACAGCTTTAGGACAGCATTTCTTAAATCAAGACAAAGCCATTGAAGTCAGTGAGTGGAGAAGGCAGCTCTGGCTTTGTTACAGCGATCAGAAACACAAGTTGAAAGCATGTATGCTAATTGCCAAGACTGCTGCCATTTAATTAGCATATACAGTCTGTACCCAAATTAAGAACTCCTCCCTTGAAAGCTTATTATGCCCTAATATATCCCCAGTATGTTTATACCCATAGCTGTGCTCTGCCCCACCTTTGCACTACCCAGCAGCTGTGAGGACTGTGTGAAGATCAGTGCCAATCTATGTGAACAAGGTGTCTGCAGAAATCTGTGCCATGTGCTGGACACTGGGCAATGCATGACAGGAGTCCAGGCTGATGTAACTGTCTGTCAGGAGCTCTGTTAAGAGGAGAGATGCTGCTCCATGCAGCCACCCTGAGCTCCCAGTGCCTCTCTCTGTGTTCCGTTCACCCACAGCCTCCAATGCTTCAAAGCTCCAGTTATGTGGCTAAATCTTACATTATTAAATGGTTGTCTTGTCTTCTGTGCTGATACCAGGCTAACAGCCCACCTCAAGGACATGGGCTTTACCCAGCCTGCTGCCTTTGGCCCTTGTGGGAAGGTAGTGCAGGGGAAGGAGCAGCCTGCCTGGCTCTGCAGAACGATCCCGAGCCTCCAGCACCCTGCCTCTTGTCTGCAACTGCAGATCAGCCTCGAGGAAAGGGTAATTCCAGTGGTCAGCAGTGCAGCTCGCATTTTATCAGACTTTATTTCAAGGGTATAATTGCAAGTACAGCAGCTGAACCCTCAGGGTGTCTTGGGACTGTGGGACTGGCAAAAGACAGATTGGAACTATCCACAGCTGCCTGCCATTTCTATGTCCTCACTTTCGTGTGCCTAGGGTCACCACAACCTTGAAAGTCACCTTATTTATATTCTTCTTCTGTTACCCCTTTTCTTTGTACTTTTCAACAATATCCACTAGAAACTGGGGTTTGCATAATAAAAATCTGTGCCTCACCCACGTAAACGTTAAATTGAGGAGGTGTCCTGTTAACTGCACTTCTGTGACTGTGACAAGGCAAACCAAAGATACACTGGTCAAAAACAGACCCTCAAAGACACAGTCACTGAGAGGAGGCACAAAAGGAGGCATGAGAAGAATCCAGCTCTCATGCCTGGTACCTTGATGCCAGCTGCAGACCAGCAGAATGTATGGCAGCCCACAACCCCACCTGACATAAATAAATGCAATACCCTGCAGATGAATGGCTTTGCTCCTCTGTTAGAACTCAGACCTGCTAATCCAAACATGCTCTGAGTATCACCAGCTTTTACAAACAGGAGCTGCTTGTCCAAGATCTCATGTGTTGGGTGGTTTGGCCATTTCCTAAGCAAGCTGCTGTTGAGATGCTGTGAAGTGTTAGAGGAAGCTGCAACTAGGAGCTACTGGAAAATGATCTTTAATAATTAGTGACCAAGGAGGAGGAGTCCTTAAAGGGACAAGCAAGCACATATATGGCAGAATTTGTCCCTGGAGGCTAATGAGACCACAGCCCTGCCTCGCACAGGAGCCTCCCCCTTTGCTGAAACAATTCCCACCTACACAGGTTCACACAGAGCAAAAGGAGCTATTGTCATAAATGACATCTCAGCCCCCAAACTCTCCAGTCAGCTGCAAGAAGAAATTCTGGGCATCATCATAATGTTTCTACAAGTCTCTTTATTCAGAAGTATTCTTTCCAGACCCCCCAAAAGATCAGATGTTAAAACTGCATGTCATCATCTCTTCTGGTGCACAGGGATTTGACTTGACTTGCCTTTGTTCTCGTACCTATGTTTCAACTTTTGTGTTTTTCACACTACTGCTCATGTTGCATTTAGCAAAGTACATAGTCTGCTTCTTCAGGTGAATCCTGGATTCCTGCACAAAATTCCAGACACACCAAACACAGCCTATTTTATTTCTCATGCAACAGTGTTCATTTCTTCTTAGAACCCTACACCTTGTTCTTTCACTCACATTATCTTTGTGCCTTTATACTGTGAAACAAGCCTTAGATTAATACCTTTTTAACATCTTTATATGTACTGCAAACACCTGCCACATTCCCTAGTCTCAGATAATACACTGTGGATAATCTTCCCATCTCTCTTTACCCTCATGTAACTCCAGTGATTTTACACAGCTCTGCTCCTGTTTCACACAGGCAGAGAGGTGAAGGAAGCCCAGTGGAATAAGGCCAGTCGAGAGCACGTCATTCCCTGAAGGATAGGCCAATAAATCCTTGATATTATCTGTTACAGCAGCTTATTACTATTCCAAAAGAGAGAAGCAGCCTTCACTCCAAATGCTTTAGGAGAACTAGATGTAGGAATAAAGGGAATTTATGTGAAGGGGACATAAATGAATACAGAAGAGTCTCCAAACCTGCTTTACAAACCTGCATCCTTTACAATCCTCTTAAAAGCTGTTGTTTGTCCAAGTGTCCACTAAGGTTTAATGGCAGAAGCAATATTGGAAGATCTCTGCCAGGATTCATTATTTTTAAACCACATGCTAAAGTTCTAATGCATTATAAAGCCACTACACGAACAACGAAAATCCAACCATTATTAATCAAATTGGTTTTAAAATCCAGTCATTCTCATCATCCTGGGAGCAGGAAGGCTGGATGGAGATGAGGCAGGGACAGCAGCTTGGTATTTAAAAGCATTGAGTTCAATCTTCCTTTTTAGCCATGGACTTTCTGGGCAAATCATTTTTCCCCCCCAAATTTTACTTCCTCAATTGTAAAATGTTACAGGACAACTATGTGAAATCCTTAGACAGCAGGGTAATTGTACAAGCAGACAGAGGTCTATTTATGCTTTCAAATTATACATTTAGTCTTTGATTTTTCATCCTTTTTTTTATAGTACTTTATTTGCTGAGTAATTCAGCAAATGCCTGTGACTTTCAGTTAGGTCGCCCAGGTGTCTGTGTGTCATTATGGTTTTTGGCTGTACCAAATTGCTGTAGAATTGATATAAAATACAATTACCACATGTAAGTACTAAAAAGGCAGTGCTTTATCAGAGAAATCTGACCATGGGAATGTGCTGCTTTGTAGGGGTTTGGTTTCCAGGATGACCGAACACAGCCTGGATGAACATAAACAGTGAAGGGCTGGGGTGAGATCCAACATTAAACTGCACTAACAAGTTTTTATGACCCTATTTACTGTAAGTGAGAACACATAAAGCCTCCAGCACGTCCCTGTTAGCACAGAAGTCACCTAAGCACAGAGGCAGCTCTCATCCCAAATGGTAAATCAGGATAATTCCACCAGTGTCAGTGTTCTCTGTAAGGGCCCAATGCCTGGAATAAGAGGGGACAGGGAGTGCAGGGACACATCCCTGTTCACAGCTGCTTTACACCCAAATCTGTGCCCCAACAGCAGTCACACCCCCAAATGTCTTTGGTGTGGCCCCAGGAAACTGACCTTGAGGTCAACAGCTCACTGCACCAACAGCATGGCTGCAGCACCACAGAAGGGCAGTGCTTTGCTCTTACCTGAGCTGAACTCAAAAAAAACCAGATTTTCTCTGGCTCCACTCAGAATGTCCTTTCTGTTTGGGAAGTCATTTATGCTGCACAAGCATGTGCTCTTCTGAAGCCCTCAAGTAATGAAAGGGGGAAACAGCACTCTGGTAAAAAAAAAAAAGTGCAAATGTAAGTGTCAGGCTCAGCTTGTCCCCATCTTTGCACAGTCAGAGTTGAAAGTCAGTCCGTGGTTCAGCCTGGGGCTGTTGCAGAGCTTGTGATGTCCACTCAAGGGGAAAGCACAGACAGAAACAGAGCTTTTTGTGCCCCTCCTGACTCTTGTCCTGCCAGATGCTGAGCACTCCCAAAGCCAAGAGAGCTCTCACCTGGCTTTCAGTAACAGCTGGAAGTACACTGACCCTCCCCCAGAGTAACAAATTCTACCCTGAATTTTACTCCTTTATCAGTGTGTGAAAACATGTTTGTGTATTTGCACTCAGTGCTGGGCTAACTCAATCATGCCCAGTCCACCCATGAGCAGTAGCAATACCAAACATCAAGGCTGTACAATGGTAAGAGCAAGATGGTTTATTATATAATGAAGAAGAAAAAAAAAATCATTTTCATCAAGTATTCCCTCACGGGGGTCAGTACAATATAAATGAAATAAGGAAAAATGTACAAAACAACCTGACAAGAAGGCTCCAGATGAAACATGTTCAAAGCACTTGCAAATGATGTTGCTGGACAGATGCAGAAGGAAATTAAATCAAGTAATTTTTCCCCTGCAAAATACAAACTGAAAAACTGATTTTATTCGCAAAAATTCAATTCTCTCTTTACCTGCAGATATTTCAGGTAAACTGACACAATTTTAGCTGTGATACATTTTTCAAAGGAGAGATTCCCAGAACTACTATTTGACCACATTTATTTCAAACTGGATTTTATTTTCCCTTCCAACTTCATGAAGGTGGTAAGCCCAGCTCAAAATAAAAGAAGCTCAGCCACTAACTTCAAAGAAACCAGGTCCACATTTCTCCCTTTTTTGTTATCCTTTGGCAACCATGGCATTTGTTTTTCCATAATCAGCAACAGATCTCCATCTCATCCAGAGCACCCTTGTATATGTTGTTGTAAAATTAAAAAAAAAGAATTTAAAAAAAAATCACAAAACAAAAACACATACAAAACATCAGCAGTGAGAAATTCCTGAATGTTTTCCAGCCTTGCTCCTAACTCAACTAAAGTCAAGGTACTTCAAACTATTTCAGCTGGAGCAAGACCAAATCCTTACAGAACCAGATAGATGGTCCTCAAAAAGCAAAACCATAAGAGTGTTGTAATCCAAATGGAGGAGTAAAAGACAAACTTAGCAATGTACCTTACCTGGCCCCAGCCAACATAATATCTTTGCCTTGGGTATTTCATTTATTCCTGACCCAGGCAAGATTCCCATAGGTTACAGTGAGAGCATCACTTAAGTAATGTAGCAAAAGGACAACATGCATTAGTAAGCTAAAATATGAATCCATGCTTATGGCAATAGCTTTCCCTTCTAATGCCCTATAATGGGCATCTAGGAAAGGAAATGAGCAGCTTTACAGAAAAAAATCTGCGTTTTGTTACACTGATGACCATCCTAAGCAACTCCACAGAAGTTTTCAGGGTTCCTTTTAATGTGCATGAAGAAAGCAAAAAGTCAAAAATAGACCAATGTTAGGCAAGATTATAACAGATTTACTCATTAGTGCAGAATGCAAAACAACAGCTAATGCTTAATACAAACAAAATAGTATCACTTTCATACTCCTCACAAATTCATGGATTCCACATGGTTTACTTCCTTGCCTTAAAAGAAATGAATGTTTAAATGAAGCATGAACTTTGTGTCTCTAAAAATAACATCCCGAGTTAGCAGAGGAATCATTTGAGGAAAAAGAAATTGGAAATGGACATTTAATAATACGTTGCAAGGAAATCCCCATTTTGTTTAGCATGTAGAGAAACAAAGATCCATGGGTTGGATTTGGTGGGGGGGGGGGGGTTGGGTTGGGGTGGGTTTTGCTGTTTGGGTTTGGTTGGGTTTTTGCATCAAGGGAAAGAAAACAATAGCTATGTGGGAGGAAAAACATTTTCACAAATACAATAAATAATTGTTCTGATCCAAAAGCAAAGTGCAATGTAGAATTTTTCCACTTATAAACAACCTACAGCATAATGCCTTAAATATTAACAAATCAATTAGTGGTCAGCACAGTAAAATAAATATGAACACATTGATTTACATTTTGTGTCTAGCAGCAAAGGTCATTAACCTACTGGCCAATGTGACAGCTTCACAGAAGTCCTGTTTCTTGAGTTTGGTACTTGGTTTAACATGAGAAGAAGATTAATAGGGTCTGGAAAATGGCACTTCAGCTGTACAGTGTTCTCCCCAGCCCACCTATGTCAAAAGGGTTTGCCCAGAATGTGTTTTCAGTATTTTTTCAACAGTGATTTGGAGAACACCTTTCACAAAAAGAAAATCAGGATCCAGTCAGTATCTAATGCTGACATGTGTGAGTTTGGATTGTCCTGAACCCTAAGGATAATGGGGAAGTTGGGTGTTTTCTCTTTGCAGTCAGCAACTTCCTAAGCTGAAAGGAGAGTGGGAAGATCACAAGCCATTAGGCAATCCTGAAAAGGGAGAGGAAAGCTTTGGTTGCTTGCAGGAAGGCCACAACAGGGCACCGGGGCAAAGTGAGTCTCAGCTGCTTCTCCCAGCAAGACATCTTTCCTTCCAGGGAGGAAATCTGTCCTGCCTTGTCACTTGAGCCCCACTGCCTGCTGTACACCTGCTCTACAAGCCACCACTCTGAAATCACCAGGAAAACCACATTCACTTGTACTCCCTTGAACAGAACAAAGCAGATTCAGGCTTCTCTGTTCAGGGCAGTCTGAAGCCACCACTCCAAACCAGACTCAGCCCCAAGCAGAGAGGAGCCTGCAAGAACAGCCCCCTGCACGTCCCTGCACCCTCCCAAAAGTACCAGCACACTGCTGTGCTGTGGCACATCTGCAAAGCTGGAGCAAAGCAGGTTTTGACATCTCCATCAGTCACTGGAAATGCCAAATGAGAAGCAGATGGCTGGCCTGGGAGTAGGAGCAGTAACCAAAGCTAAGTGGTGAAGAGCTGATTTTTGGGACACTTGAAAGCAAGCAAAAATGCCTCCTCATCCCTAGCAATAAGCCAGGCAGCACCAGCACCTACAGCTCCTCCAGTTCGTATTTCACAAAGGGCTGTTTTTCTGCTACTAATTGCAGTCTGTGGGAAATGCCACGCTTTAAATTACAGCCAGAGGGATGTTTAACCAAAATGCAGGGATCCCTGTGCTGAAGCACATTGTGGTAAGGCTCATCTAACTCCCTCTGTCCCTCTGGACAGTGGTGTCAGAGTGGCAAACCAAAGGACAGGACACAAAGAGAAACCAGAGCCCTTCTGTCAATACAAATGAAGAGGAGGAAAGGCTGATGAGAGATTTTGGAAAGGCAAGTGTTCTTCAAGGCTACACAGAGGGTCAGGCAGGGGCAGGAAAGCACAGAAGAAACAGACTTACAAAGCTGTCAGAACTATTCAGTGAGTGCTCTACAACCTGGGCACCTGTTCTACCTTCTCACGTGCTCCAGGGAACAAACCCCATTTGACTGAGTTTTGCACAAAGGAGGGGGAGGAATTCCAGTCATGAGGACACCTAGTCCTCTGCCTCTATCTGCAGGACAAGGATCAGCATGGAACGATCTAGGGGGTTGTTTTCAACTACTTTGCAAACACTCACCTTGCCTGGATTTAGGAAGGCTGCATTCAGGGGGTATGGCTCCCTGACACTCACTCAGGGAGCTGAAGAATACAATACTCAATTTCTGAGGAGCAGCCAAGTGCAACAAACCTCTTGAAGGTCGACTAGGAAGATGAATAAAGACTATCTGGATTTTTTTTGTTACTCATTCTTCATTTTTTAAGGCAAGCAGAAAGTCCTTCTGGAATGCAAGAGGCAGGATCAGAATGGCAACAAAAGGAGGTGGGAGAGCTACCTTCAACACTATGCACTAGGTACAATTTATCCCTGGTAAAATCCTACTGAAACTAATGGAGCTGCACCTAATTCCAGCTGCCTGAAGAGGGGTGAGAGATGAGCCATGGTGCTTCCTGGACCCTCTCCCTGCTCCTGCCACTGAAGTCAGTGAAGCCACAACAGTGCACAGCTCCAGCAGCACCGTGGGGGGATCAGGTCCAACAAAAGCCACCTACATGCTGCACTTGCCACTGCAGACCATGTTTTAATGACACTGTGAACTGGACTCCAATCACAGCTCCTCACATCTACCCAAGCAAGCAGAAGAATAACTGACAGCCCTACTTCTGCTCTTAATCCCCTTCCTACTTTTGCTAAGGAATATCAAAACAAACACACACGCCTTTTGAGTTTGTCTACAATTAAAAAGTTGCTTAACAAGTTTCTTGAATACTTCCATGAGGCCAAAAAGCCGTTACTCAAACAATCATCACCCTGACATTTAAATCCTACATAACTTTGGATTTTTGATGGTCCCTAGAACTGTCAAATTCACATCAAAGAATGGAATTAAAACCCATCCTTAGATGGAAAGAGGGGGGGAAAGTCAACCAGTATTGGTAGCTCTAGTTCAAAGCTAGAAGTTTCATCTTTGCTCTATAAATCCCCATTAGGCTTTGCCCAGGGAATGGCATGGAAGTGGGACACACCAGTATCTGCTACCCAGAGCCCAAGCAGCCCTGTTCTTCCAGAGCAAGGACTGCAAGCCAGAGACCTTGATCTCTTCTACATCAACATGCAACAAAACTACAGCTGACAGCTCCTTCCATCTATTCTCAATCTGACTCAGAATCTAAGGCAGAATCAGAGCACAGCACATCTCACCTGAGCAGGTTTGCTTTCCAGTTCACTTCATTAAGCCACTGAGAACCCCAGAGACTCTCTTCAGGGAGATGATCTACATCCATGGTATATTAAGGTGTCCAGGCAACAATATCAAGAGTAGAAGAGTATTTCTGAATGGGGCTAATCAGCTGACATCCATGTCAGATGTTCAGAATGGAATCTGCATCGCAGAGGAAGCAGTAGGAGGCAAGACCCTCCAAGGAGAAGAGGTATGCACAGCCTTTCTACAAGGATGTGGAAAGAACCTACTCTGGACTGTAATGGGGGCCAGAAGCAGCAAAGTGTGGACAAGTACACCACGTAATTCACACATTCACAGGCCCTACTCCTGCCCCTCTTTTACAAGCTGCCCAGAGATACAGTCTGCTGTAGGGAGGCATTCTGGAGCACTGCTCTGTGGCGTGCCAAGAGGGGAGCGGGCTTTGCACATGGTCCACCCATGTGGTAGAACCACAGAAGTTCCCAGCACTTCTTGGGCTTTGCATACTCATGCAGAAGGCTGGGGAGAAGACACAGTTCCTCCCTGCCACTCAACACAATGAAGAGCCTTAGATAATTAGCAAACAAACACCAAAAACACTTCATGTCCTGCACAGCGTCATCCTGCCGACTATGATAGAAAAAAAATCTAACCACACCAGTAAAGTTTGCAGGTGTTACATGTACAGCTCGAGAGCATACTCCTACCCAATGGAGCACAAAGCAGGGCATGTGGGCAAACAGCAGGCGAGAGACAAGCTGCTCTAGTTGCAAACTACTACCGAGGGTGGTCATTGGACGTAGCCCAGGTTCTCCATCTCGCTCCTGTAGCGCTGCTCGGACACTTTGCTCTTGTGCTGTTTGCTCTCCAGGTGCTGCCTGAACTCCATCTCCTCGCTGGCGCCCACGTTGCACATGGAGCAGTAGAACTGGCCACTGGGAGTCACACACATGGCCAGGTCACGGGGGATCCTCTGCCGGGAGCGCGGGTTGAAGTAGGGGCCTGGGGAGGCAACAGAAAAGCCTGGGTTGGCCTGGAGGAAATCAGGGCTTGCGGCAGCTCAGTGACAACGCCCAAGCCCAGTGAACGACTGAGAAACAGACAAAGATTTGCTTCTTTAACTGAGTAGAGTCAAGCCTTATTAACTGCTCTGCTCATTTCCAGATTTACAGCAGGGCAGCACTTGGAATTTCATAAAGTAGTAGACTGGGCTTAATGCCCTAGTCTTATTCAAAATCGAGAGTCTAACCGTTTAAGTAATGAATCTTTTTTTTTTTTTTTCTTAACCATCTAATTCCAGACCTGGAACAGTCTTTTGATTAGAAATAAGCTGCCTCAGTTTAAAACTGAAAAAATTATATTTAATAGAACTTTAAAAGATTTATCTTTTCCACACAGCAGTGATTAGAATGACACGATTAAACAAACCAAGCTTCACCAGGAATCAGGATTTCAGTTAATGTGTGCTTGTAAAACAACTTAAAATGAAAAAGAGAAATAGATGCCTGGCTGGAGACCGTAATACACTCTTTAAATCATAGTAAAGAGGCAAAGTTAGTATCTAACACCTGAGGAAGGACTCTATGCTAGGAACAGATGGTCCTAGAGGGAGGCTAACATGCTTTCTCATTCTGGTCATGGGAGTGCAAGTACAGGTTGATGTGCCACAGCAGGAGTCAAAGCACCTGGCCACCTGCCAAGAAAATAAAGCAGGAAAACTGTCACCACTTAGAGCAGCCTTAGAGACATGCAGATGGTAAATTAAGTTACAAACTGAGAAAAAGAACTAACAAGCAGGCTGACAAAACAAAGCAACTTTAGCAGCTAGGAAAAAAAGGTTGCAGACATGAAGGATTAGCAGAGCTTGTATCAGCTCCTTTCATGACCTGACTCTGCTAAAACAGACCTCAGAAACAGAAGAAAAAGAAGTCTGTTTATTATTAATTACTATTCCAACTACGAATAGATGCAAGCTCCAAGTTACCTGTATTGTTCTGAACCGTATATGTATTTCTTCTGTTCTGCATCATCTTATATTCATTCCCTTCTTTCCTTGCCCTTCGTTTGCCTAGTTCCGAGGCATCCCTGCAGATTAAACAAATATGAACAGCTGCAATTCGGAGTTTTCTGACAAAAGGACTGCCAGGGACACTGCCACACGCTTTCAGCCTGAGCATGAGGTTGAACAATACCTACGAGAATGAGTTATTCTGTGCCTCTGCAAGACGCAGCCGCTTGGCGTGGTTTTTCCCTTGGTAGTGAGCCTGTGCCACAGCTGGAGAGCTGAATGAGGCATCACAGAGCTTGCAGTAATCATTCTCTGTAGCCAAGATCACTCGGCCACCTGGTTTACTGGATCCCATCTAGCAGCAAAGGGAGAGACAGCACATGAAACACAAGAAGGTTAAACCGCTGAAATATTTCAATCACAGGGACTGAGACCACTGCTGTCCTCATCAGACAGCAGGAGAGCTGGAATTAAAGCCCATGGATCAGGACACTCTCAAGTTCTCCCCAAAGTGTTCTTACAAGAAATGCATTGTTCCTGCCTCAGCCTCCAGGAGAGCCTGCAAATTCCTGGCCTGAGGTGGAGAGAAAAGCAATCTGAACAATCAGCTCTGCAATAGGCACTGAGGCTTGTTTACATCACAGCAAGGATTTAACTCCTCCTAACTGCTGGGAGCTGATGAACAGTGATTTGCACACTGAGGAAGATCCACTGAAATGCAGAAGCGCTTCTCTCTCCTATTTACAGTCCACCTAATCTCTGCACAGTACCCCGTCTTTACACAGCACCCTGACCACAGCAAGAGGAAAAAAAAAAAAAAACAACAAAACAAAAAAAAAAAACAGTAGCAAAGCTGCCAAACCTCTGATCCTTAACCTTCAGGTAGGAGGACACCTGGATCCAGATTTCAAAGGAAGGACCCAGTCTCACATGAGTAGCTCCTGCTATATGAAGGACACCTTGCCTGTGGAGCCAGACCACATACAGTGATCCAGGCAGGAACCATGCCTCCTCAGCACGGAACATCCACGGAAAAGTGTTTTGTAAACAGTGCAGCAGCAGTGATTCATGCAGCCATGTCACTGCAGCACTTGGCAAGCCAACATTCTTTCACATCTCCTTTGATACTGCTCAAACTCACAAACACACAATTCTGACTTCTAGCTTACAAGGTGAACCCTCACATGGCCCCAGAGTGGTATTTTTATTGCCATGGGCCGTTTCCTCCATTAGAAAACACACCATCAGGTACCCTGGCAGGTACAGCAGCCACATCCCCATGCCCCAGGCTGGACCCCACCCACCCCAGTTCACAGCCCTGAGCTGCAAAGCCAATTTACATGGCCGGGAACAATCTGCCACTCAGCAAATGCTCTCTGCTTCCCTACAGACAACACAGGCTTACATTGCGGGGACTGACAGGCACAGCTTCAATCCCTGTGGCCCAGCTGTGCTTCCCTGCACAGTCACAGGCAAAAGCCAGGTTAGCTGTCACATCTCATGACAATCCCAAGGGATGAATTCTAGAAGGAGAAAGCAAAAACCATCTCTTCTGCCTCTAATGTGCCCAAAACAGAATTAATCTGGATCACTGAGGGAACAATCCATTCACTCTGCACACAGGAATGAGCACTTCAAAAGGAGCAACAAAAGAGGAATTAGCTAACAGCCCTGGGCAATGGGTGTAGGAGCACCAAAGCACTTTTTCCATGTAGGCTTCCCTCACACAACAGAGGGATGATTGTGCCGAGTGGATACCACACCCTCACATCCAAATCCAGTTCCAGCAATGCTGTTTTATACCTGCCCTTATACAGCTATAATCAGCAGCACATCTGACTTAACCAGGAATCGAAAGTATTTGCCAGGCAGAAATAGAGCATTTGAAATCCAACATTGTGCTGCAAGGGCAGATCAATATCTGCATCTTCAAAGGAAAGCAAACAGCTCACAACAGGCCATTTCCACCATCCTGGGCCACCACAAGGAAAATTCTTTCCCAACTCCCATGGTAATCCTCAAAGCCTGAGATCTGGTTATCCTTACTGAGGGTTAGGTGACAAGCAAGCATGATCTCAGTCCTCTTCCCATGCCTTACCTGAGCTGGAAGGGAGACAACCTGAGGTGGGGCAGGCTCAACAGAATTACTCATCCTGGCAGGTGCCGGACAGCTGTTGGCAGCATAGTAATTCCGGAGTTTCTTACTGTGGTTTTTACCCTGCAAAGACAAGCCAGATTAATCACTGTCCTAATAATAGTATCTTACTCTGAAAGACTAAGGATCCAGAGACTGAAATGAGAAAGTGCTCATGAAGGTGGCAGCTCAGGTAAAGGAGCTGTCATCCAGAAAATAACAGCTCAGAATTTAACAGATTGCAGGCATTCCTCCCTTTCTCCAAAATGCTCAACATAGAATGACTGGGCCTCATCTTCAGCTGATTTTCTCAGGAAGTTTACAATTAGTTTCTCAGTCTGTTTCCATTTCGCTTAAAACCAGTATTTTGTGTTTTAAAACTATCAACTGCTTTGCAGTTTTTTGATAAGCCTGAACACACACAGAACTCATGAGACTCCAAGCTTGAGTTAAAACATGAGACTGAACATAAAACCCCACTTTGTATTTTATTTCCTCTTGACAAACATATACCATGGTTGTTTTTGGTGTTCTGAAAAGCTGACAGAACAACATGAGACTATGTACATGCATTGTGGACGCATAGAAAGGCAAATGCAAGTTATGTACAAATTCACTTCTGTCCCCTCATGGCAGAAATTCTGCAGAAATAAGATGTTAAAAGTGTAACATCAATCCAACCTACCCCTTCACTAGCAGGATAACTCTTTTTCAGGGCCAACGGCAAATCTGAAATCTGGGTCTGGTGTCCTGAGGTTATGGACAACCACCCTTTTGCATTCACTGGTGGAGAAAATCACTATCTCCAATACTCATGAAAACACAGCACTAGGCAAAGAGGGTGTAGTAAAATGGGGTAATTCAAGGCAAGAAGCATATGCAAAGAGTTCTTACCCTATTTCAGACAAGTCAACAAAGACCAGCTCAAACAAAACAAATTTGATCTGAGCCAACCCAGCTGATGAGAGTGTTTGCATAAAAGGCCTCAGCAGACCAGTGCTGTGCATTGCCTCAGAAAAGAGACTCTGATAAACACATGGCAGCAGTCCCTTTCCTAATGGCACAACTGGATTCAGCAGAAAACACCTGTCCAGGCCTCACAAAATCATGTCTGGAATCAGAAGGTCAATTTTACTAAATTAGTGTAGACGCAAAATACAGGTTGCATAAAACAAAGGGAAAATCACAAGTGTCTGCTTTATCACCCATGCCATCTTGGCATCACTTCTCTATCTCCATGGACAGAGTCTTTGCAAAAAGCTATAGTAACACCACCTTAAATGAAAGCACTGCAGCATGTCTGGACAACCAGCAAATCCAAGCAGGGTGAAGATATGTCTACAGAGCAGTTTCAGCCCATGAGGTGGTGCAGAGGTAGCTCCAGACGAGCAACTTGAATGCTGCTGCTGGTGCGCAGCACTCAAAACCCCCTCGAGAAGCTGAGTGAGTCCTCCTGCATTAGCCCACACTTCCCTCTGTGCTACCACAGCAACGCTGCTGGCAGTGTTCATGCTGGCACAGGAACGTCTCCACAAGCTGCAGATGCAGCAGCCCCAAAAGCTGAGCCTCCTGCTGCTCTCCTTACCTGGTAATGAGCCTGGGCTTGCTGGGCTGAATTCAGAGTGACATTGCAAAGCTTACAGCACAGGGGCTTACACAGTTCCTCCAGCATAGGATCCTGCTCCACCACCTTGGCAAGTTCCTCCTCTTGTGGGTGATGAAAGGAAGGCCCCAGTCCAAGAGACTTTGGTGGGGACAGTGGTGAGCTGGCTCTTGGCCTTGTAGCCACTGACATAGGAAGGGATGAAGGCTTCTCAGGATGAGGAAGAAGTCCTGCTTGCTGTAGAAGAATCATTGGCCAGGAAGACTACGGGCATGCTACTGCTGAAGGAGGAGGAGTCTTCTTCAGATCTAGACCAGAAAGACACAAATGCTGAAATAAGCAACAAGAACAGGAACCTCGAGGATCCAGGGGCAATTCCTGTAACTCCACTGCCTCTTCTTCAGGCTTTTCAAAATGCCAAGCAGGATAAAGTCAGTTTGCAACACTACCGCCCACGGGAACGGCAGCATCCCAGACAACCAGGGCCAGATGACAAGACACTTGTATAAGAAGTGGGTCCCCTGGCACCCTCCTGGCAGGTGAAGATTCCTAACACCCACAGCACCTGACAACAGCACACTCTCCCCACTGCTCCATGCCCACGAGAGGTGGGGACACACAACATGCACAGCACACAGAGCTGTGTCAGTGGGGGGATAAAACCACTACCCACACCCTCCCTTGGAAGCCCCAAGGACAAGCTCACTCCCCAAGACCTAAACAAATATTACAGCGAACTACTGCAATGACCATTTGCAAAGAATCCAAATATTTCAAAGCAGATTCATTGTATATAGGTAGGTAGATGCAAAATGCATAAATACATCTATCTCTCAAATACTCACAAAGATTTTCCCAAGGAAAAGCTTTTCTCCAGTAAGTCAACAAAAGAGAAAGAGTGAGAATGAGCTGGAGCACACCTTGTTGTACAGTCAGCTCCCAAGGGCTCTCTCCCATGGTCTTCTTGAATGACCTTGAGCTATTTTTCACGTTTCCAGTACTAACTACAAGCAATGCAACATTTAAAGCTACATCTTCTTCTGCAAAATGGAGAACTTATCTCATATTAACCTTTATTCAATTATATCTCAGTTAATTCGAGTTATTAGAACTAGCCCCACATTTCCAACAAGAGGTTCTGAGAGATTTATTTAATTAAAGTTTATAAATCACATCTACAGCCCAGATGAACATCCCTAGAACAATACAGAGGAGTCACATTATGAATTAAGGCACAGCGACTTTTGTTAATGTCTTATTAGCTTCTTATCATAACAAATCCTGTTCAGTGCCACACTGGGATCAAGAGAAGCATAATCTTGGCCTTTGCAGATCATTCCCAGCTAGGGCTGCGTTGGTACCAACCATGTTTATGCTCTGGGCTTTGTTCATTTGTTTAAGCAAATAATGAGACACATCTGCATTTTAAAACAACACTTGTGGAAAATTAGGGAAAAGTAAATGAAATGCCACCAAGGAATTTTGCTCCTGAGTTGCTTTTATAAATAGGGACTTCAAAGGCATTTAGGAACCTGAAGAAGCAGATAGCATTTATCTGGGATAACTTCCGGGATTTTCAATCTGCTAAAATTAGCTGAAGATAAATACCTTCTACACTCAAGCTATAGAAAATCCCAGTTGATGCCTGCAATTTTAGGTACTGTATTATCTTCGGATCTCTCTTCCCAGAGAGATCTATGTTCTATTAGGAAAAAAACCCCCCATAATTTAAATGAATGGGACTAAAGCATTCAAGTGACAAAAACATTTCTGAAACGTTTATCTCAAACCCAGACTTATTCTAATGCTAGAATGGAAGCAGTTCACTTATGACTAATAACAACAGGTAAGGAAAAGAAAAAATATTTTGAAAAAAAAAAGGGCAGCATGCACTGGCTTGGGGACAATGTGTTAAGGCAGTAACAGAGCCACCATGAATTTTCATTCTTATACTATTCCTCCACCACCAAGGCTCTGCAAAATTTCAGAGCTGGAATTCACCACAAAGAAGGAAGAAGACACACAGGAATGGTGCTGCAAATCATCCACCAGCAGTGTAAATTCTGTAGTGTTACCTAACCCCTCTCCTATTTTCAGCACATATCACCCTGGTTAAAAAGAACAGGAGACAACTTTTTATTTTCCTCAACTAGTAATCTGTAGACAGTCAAATTAATTTCTGTGGATCTACAGATGGAGCAACTTCATATTCATAACACAGGTCTATCAAGGTAGTTTAAATAAAACTATGCAAGCAGGTAAGCATGCCAGCTAATTTCAGAGTTTTACTACATGAGTATAATGGGCCTCTTACCTTAAAATGAGGGTAAATTATAGCCAAATACTTCAGAGAGCTACATAAAGAGATGTACAGTAAATGGCAGTTGAGATTCACCTGCTTAATTTTGCATGAGTGTTTGTTGCATCACATTTTCTTGCAACTGTCACAAATGGGATTTGTCATATACAAGAGGACACAGTGCTTACAGGATCTGTATCTACGGGGGGAAAGGTATAATGTAATATTCTTAGAAAATCTTTAAGGTCATTTAGCATTTCTGAAAGTAAGCAGTTGTCTGAAGATAAAATTAAGGCTGCAGGAGCAATTTCAATAGTAAGACTTCTTGATCTGGCTTATGCAATATATGTAATTCTGATTGTCCTCTGACAGTGATCTTTAATCACTGAAATTGCTCAAGTTACGTTCATTTCTCTCTTACTGGCATTATTTATAAGAAAAAATCACCGAAATTCAGCTTATTTACAGGTCCCTTTAATCCTCCACTGCTGGTTGTTACAGCTACCCTGCCCAGGAGAAGGGAAAAGGACATTTTTAACTCCTCCTTTCCCATCACACGAGAAGCTGTTAAATCTTTCCCCTACAACACAGCAAAGGAACAAGGTAACTCCATCACCAGGAGCCCCAATCTGCACAGCCCAAGGCAGGGTAAGGAGCTGCAGCTCTCCAGGCTGGGCTGAGGAGTCATCCAGCACCTCTCCGAGCTCAGCCATGCCAGGACACATTTCCACCCCATGCCACTTGTCCTTGAGCAGGTGAAAGGGGGACAGGTGCAGAGCCCTTCTCCCTCCTTTCCTTTGGGGCATCCCAAGGGCAGCACTGAAGGAGGAGACCCAGCCTCCATGCCCCGAGGGCCACAGCCTGGCAATGCCCACGAAAAGGGGAGCAACCTCCCCAGCTGACAACAGCGCTGGGAAAGGAGCTGGTCTGGCCTCAAATCTAAGGATGGGGAAGGCGCGGCGTGACTTTCCTTGCTGAAAAGAATAAACCACAGTGAGAAATCCACGTGTTCCCACCAGAACTGTTTTTTAAATGCAGCTGAGGAAACTAACAACAGAGATGAAAGCTGTAGAAATGGTGAACAAGCCGAGAGTTTCACTGCCCCGTCTTGAAGACAGGAAGCGTTTCTTCTCGAGTTCACTTGTCTATCAATACATGGACATTCCTTACTGTAAATGTGCCAGAAAGTTTCCTTTGGCCACGGACTGGGCCTACACCCTTCACCCTGAAAGGCAGGTTGTTTTATAACGCCGCAGGGATTGGAGGCAGCACCAAACAAACACACAGCATGCACAGCTCTACCCCAAGGTGCGCTGACCCTCCGCTGATGAGGACACACATTTAGCAACTCAGAACCATCCCTTACGTCAACGGGGGTATCAGAAACCGGGGTGTAAATCCCGACTCCTCGCAGGCATTCCTGCAAAGCCGCTTGCCTCGCAGTCTGGGGGATGGAGAACAACTGAAAAAACACCAGCCCTGCTACCTTACTGCCTGGGAACCACCGCAACCTCCCGGCACCGCCGCACCGTTCCGGGAAGGCACAGACCACAGCCGAGAGGCAGCGACAGGCATCCGCATCACCCGAGCGGCTCGGAACGCGGCGGCAGCGGAACCGGGGCGAGATCCCCCGGCACCGCCGCGACCCCGGCCCTGCCAGATCCCCGCGCACAGCCCGCACAGCCCGCACAGCCCGCACAGCCCGCACAGCCCGCACCTACCGCGGAGCCGCGGCGAGCAGGGCCGGGCCCGGGCTCGGGCTCGCACTCAGCTGCGGGAAGTGACGGCGGCGGGGGCGGGACGGGGCTGCGCCCGCCGGGCCGGGCCGGGGCGGGGCCGCCGCCGCTCCGAACCGCCCCGCTGCTGGGCATCGCCGGGGAAAATACCCTCCAGGAGCTGCTTCGGATAGTCTTCACTCCTGACCCGTGGTTCTGCACATGGGCATTTCGTCTTTTTTTTTTTTTTTTTTTTTTTTTTTTTTAAAATATAATTATCTTTTTGTTTTTTTCCCCACAGCGGACGTTACAATGAAGCTGATTTGCATATATAAACATCTTCTTATTCATGCTGCTCGTAGCCAAAATGAGTAATGGTTTCCCCTCGAGCCACCAAGGCCTCACCCCGCGTGGTTGGGCCACCCTGTTTCAAAGCATATGGAGTTTCTGTTGATTTTTTCCTCCCCTTTTGTTGGAACAGGAAAGTGCTGAGAAGTCACTACAGGCTGAAACCATCACCCAGATTTTACAGTAGCCATCAGCCAACCCGCTCGGCAATCCATTGGTTAGACCCAATGATTGTTACAATTTTTTCTTAGATCTTTTGAAAAAATCCATTTACCAGATTCATAGAATCATAGAACAGTTCGGGTTGGAAGGTCCCTTAAAGATCATCTCGTTCCAACTCCCCTGCCACGGGCAGGGACACCTTCCACTAGTCCAGGTTGCTCCAACCCAGCCTTGGACATTTCAGGGATGGGGCAGTCACAGCTTCTCTGGGCAACCTGTGCCTCACCACCCTCACAGTCAAGAATTTCTTCCTAATACCTGATCTAAATCTGCCCTCCATCAGTTTAAAGCCATTCCCCTTTGTCTTATCACTACACGCCCTTGTCAAAAGTCCCAGTCTCTCTTGTAGGCTCCTTTTGGGAACGATGCTGCAGGTGGGAATGAGGAGCCGTGGCGATGTGGAAGAGAAGCAGCAAAGGGGCAGTCTAACAGGAGGAATGCTCACAGAGCCTGCTCTGCCCCATGTTTGCTGGGTGCGTTCTGCCATGCCCTGCAGGACTGCTGCTCCCACCTACTGCAGCATCGCAGCCTGGCCACGGCTGCCAATATGGTCCCATGCTAAATCCCGGGGCTTAGAGAACTATTCCAAGTAAGAGAATTCACCAACGCCCTCGCCATGTTCGCACCTGGCCCCAAAACTTGCTTATGCCATCTCTCTTGTTGAAAGGATAAGTATCCCTTGACAATAGAGCGATTTGCCAAAACGCCCTGACAATTAATCACCCACGTTATCCCTGTCCCTCCTCCCTATCAGCACCTCAGTGCCACCCTCACTTGTTGCATCTTGTTGCCTCTCACCGAGGTACCGCAGCCCGGCGCTCTCATTTCACACCCTGAAAACCCACGCCACTCGGGAGTGCGTATTTAAAGTGTTATTTCTCCTCGATTTCTAATTTGTACGGCCATTCGCTTGGCGGGCCACTCTTGCAGCGAAACACCGGACTCACGTACAGCCAGACGTACACACAGACTCGATGCCGGTGGCAGCTGATTGTAAAGGAAGCGGGTGATCCAAGGGGGAAAAGGATCAAGACTCGGGTCAGACACGCTGCGATGTGCAGGGCACGGGGGTGTCAGTGGCTTTGGGGCAACAACGGGGGCAGGACGAGCCCGCGATCCCCCAGCACACCCCGTTCCCCCGGCCCCGCGGGCCCCGCGCCCGCCTCCCCCCGCCGCGGTTCCCGTTCCGGCGGGCGGTGCCTTCCCCATCCGGGGTCAGCCCCGCTCCCTTCCTGTTATTCCCGTGCGGGAGGCGGCGGCTGTCGGGGAGCGGCTGCCGGCGCCGCTGCCGCCCGCGCCCGGGGCACAGGCACCGGCCGAGGCGAGCGGGGCGGCCGCAGCGGCGGGAGGCGGCGCGGGGCGCGGCCGGCCCGGGGAGGCCGCGGCGGGCGGTGAGTGAGCGAGGCGGGCGCGGCGGGGTCGTCAGGGGCCGCTCCCGGGGCGCCGCTGGCTGAGGGGGCTCCGGCGGCAGCGCTGAGGGGGCTGAGGGGCCGCGGGGCCGGGAGAGCCGCCCCGCCGCATCCCGCGTTCGGGGTGCTCGCGGGGACGTGACCCGGGGAGAGGAAGAATAGCGGCTTGTTGTTTTGCAGCGTGGGTGCCTCCACCCCTGGAGCGGAGCTGTGTGCTGGAGGTGTGCTCCGGCGGGGCTGGGGATGGGGCTGGGTGATGCCGCCGGGAGCGGAGCCTCTCCCCTGGGGGTGTGTGGGGGTGTGTGTGCGCGGATCCTGGCTCCGCACAAGCTCCTGCTCCCAGATGCGCTCGGCTGACACTGGCGGTGTCTCATCCCTGTGAAATCTTCCCTGTTTCGTGCTGCCCAGAGATCGGTTTGGACTGATGTTACGTAGGAAACTGCTGTTTCTTGCCAGTATTTGTGTGTTTTCTGGTAGACTCTATATTAGCAAAACTTTGGCCAAACTAACACAAGCTGCCTGTTTGTTTTTCTTTGGGGGTTTTGTGGCTATTTTCAGTATTCCTTAAGTTATTAAGATATCAGGCCAATTACTTCTGTAGCTGTTGTGGATATGCGTTTAACTTTTATAATTTTTTTGTCTGTATTTCTTTTCTTTTTGACTGAAGATCTGGTTGAACAAACGTTACTTTATAAGCAGTGCCTATTCATGACAAACAGGAGGCAAAGATATATACTTTAAAAGTAGACAGTAGGGAGTGTGATGCTTTTATTGATTTAATTATGCAGCAAACCTATAAAGGAGTGGTAAATTGGGTTCTGAGTCTAGATTTTGTAGAACCTAATAGAAAAAAAAAATCTATTCTGTCCTGTTAGTTGTTTGTACTTTCACATCCCTGCTCCCAGGCATTCAAATCTATCACATTGGGTAAAGTTAGAAACTTTCTCATCGTGATCTGAGTCATTCTTTAGTTTCTTGCACCTCACAGTTAGTTTATAGAGGTGTACTCGTACTTGTTGCTTCCATGCTGCAATTCTATAATGCGATGTAATAATCAAAGTCCACTTCTTGTGTGTAAACTTTGTTAGTTCCTGGGAATATTCCAGTCTTCTGAGTGATGGGATTTAATAGTGTTTCTGCTCTGAGGAACTGACTGGATAAGCTGTTCTAAAATAAAGCCCCATGTGAACTTAAAGCTTCATAATAAATAACTTTATTCTCAAAGAAGAGCATTGGAAAACTTCTTTCAGAGTTGTTACTTATTTGGAAGCATATTTTAGCTGATGTAAGGAAACCACACATCAACCAAGCTCACAATGTTCACAGAGGAATTTATGAAACCACACAATTCCTATGGGATCTGTGAAATATTCCACTTTTTCATTAGGACAATAAATGCAGCAGCTCCAGAGCTGCAGCTGGAATTTGACTGGTGAGATGCCCTGCATTTCCTGGGTGTTAACTTGGTGCCATTCTTAGCAACCTGAGGACAGTGTTAGGTGTTTTTTCAGGACAGGCGAATCCCAGCCTACAAATCCATGCCAAAGTGTTTTAATTGGCTGCTCCAAATTGTCATTCTGTGTCAATGACAAGTGTATTCTGTTTGTTGTTGCATTTACTGCCTGAATGATGGCTCTGAGAGGGGGTTTTTTGGGTTTTGTTTCTTTTTTTTTTTCTTTTTTTTTTTTTCTTTCTGGAGTATTCTTTGGGAAAGGGGGTGTAGCTGATTTGTTTACAAAGCAATTGTGCTTTATTGGAAGTCGTAAAGTGGTTCAATACTTAGTTAACTGTTTCTCTGATAATCAGGCTATTCCTGCTTTCTGTGAGCAAATGGAGGATACTTTTCCCTGGATAACTCTTTTTTAAAAGTTGCTCAAAGCTTTAGAATATGAATTTCTGCAACCAACAGGGAGTTCATGCTTTACCCTCATGCTGTCTCACAAAACAAACTAAGTAACCTCACAAGAGGTTTGCAGTCACTAGAGGAAAAGCACACCTTTAAAAGGTGTTGTGGCATGAGGAATGGACTTCCTGATCCACAGATCCTCAGATTTTGCTGTGTGTGGTGTGCTTTTTGATGGCCTGCTTGTGTGTGATACAGCTTGGAACAACCTTGATGATCATCATAAGTTTAATTTCTTTCT
Organism: Chamaea fasciata; assembly: GCF_029207755.1. NCBI lineage: Eukaryota > Metazoa > Chordata > Aves > Passeriformes > Sylviidae > Chamaea > Chamaea fasciata. Next base: position 20,008,458 of record NW_027094096.1, on the reverse strand, counting down.
GAGTTAAAGCTGTCTATAAATGATTAGACAACAAGCCTAAGGCTGACAAGCAAAAACTGCTTTCTTATGTTTTGTACATAAAATGTCAACTCACTATGAAACCTTGGAGATTTCTGGTGCGGATTCTCTGGGTGTCAGGACTACCCTGACCACCTGGCAAATTTCACTCGGTTCCAAAGGGAAGATTGTTGCTATTGGTTTTGTTTGCCTGTTAGGGGTAAGAGGAAATTGGGATGATGGTACATTAGTTCCACATCACACAAGAAATGATAGCAGCTCTAGACTGGCGTCATGTAGCTTTGCCTGGTTGAGTACATTAATGAAGGTTAACAAAGATTGTAGTTAATTGGACTTTTTTGAGGGGTGTTGTGTTTGGGTGAGGGGAAGCTAAGGTACTTTCTTTTAACTTCAGTACTGATGCAGAAACTGATTGTGTTATTCATAACTGGACAAAAATAATACTGAAAAACTCGTCTTTCTAGTTTAGTCTTTAAACACCATTATAAAACTAAGTTTTGTCTTACTGGTTTGTAATTACTGAAAAAATATGTGAGATCTAGTAAATCCTCCCCACTGAGAAAAAGTGGGCCATATCTGCATTTGTGTGTGTGTGTGTGTGTGTGTGATGAAGTTGGAGGGGGAGGATAAGAGTTTGCACTTTGACTAACTGGAGAACAGATGTGGGCTAAGGTTTGGGGTTTTTGCAGCTTTTTATGTTATACATTGCATTCCATGCTTGTGGGAGTTTTGTCTCATCCTTTTAAAAAGCCAGACATCCAGCTGCTCCAGGGGGATGATGCCTGTCTGTAGCTATGACTAGAAGAGGCCACAAAAATATTTATGCTAAAACTGGATGGGAATATTCTTTTTGCTCTTGAAGTGAAGAATGTGTCATGGCAAAGAATTCTGTTAGGATTGTCTCTTTGTAGTATCCTAATCCAAATGGGAGCAGTGGTGAGATTACATTTGTTTCTCTCTCTATTTAATTGGACAACAAATGTATGCGATTTGTTTTGATCACAAAGTTGGTCAGGATAAGCTCCAGAGGTTCCTCCCAACTGAATTTGTTCTACAGATCTATTTTTGAATAGTTAATGAAGTGTTAAACGAACCAGAAATAATACTCTGAGTATTAACTGCTCAGTTTTGTTGGGTTTTTTTTCCTCTTGCAGAACTGGTATAGTTCTATATTAATTTTAACAAAATCCAAACAAACCTATGCAATCAATCAAGCAAGCAAACAAACAAAAAATCCAGCACAAAACCAAGCCCAGCTTGGGGGTAGAGGGCATTAAACTGGTTTAAAGAAGAAAAAGAGGCATTTTTTAATAAATCCTGTATGTTAACTTGTAGTCATATGAAAATACAGCAGACTGAGTAAAGTTTATGTAATTCTGGATCTGACTTCTCAGTCTAAGCAATACTTAATGATTTTGCAGCACATATGTTGTTTTATATGGCATGTATCTACACTTGAATTCTAAAAAAGTATTTTTCTAGTTAATTCTGGGCACAGATTTTGTGCAAGGCAGTCTAGGACACCTGTGTATTTCAAAGGAGAAATGTGAGAGACAGTGGACATCATCACTTGTTCTCTATTTCCAGTGGTTTTAAAGCCAGCAAAACAGGGGATAAAAGCACTTGGTCAATTGTGTCTGCTAGGTAAACTGCCTGGGAATGATTATAGTCTGTCTTTGGAAAACTGTGCTCACATAGCTGAGCTCCAGAAATGTAAAAATGAAATTCTAAGAGGCCAGCTGACCTTTGTCAGGGTGAAGTGATGGAGCGCTGGTGAAGCTTTGCCTTGACTTGCAGCAGTAGAAGTGGCTACTTCAGTCAAGTTTAAGAACAAACTGTTGGGTCAGACATACAACTTTAGGTTCAGTGATCTCTGGTTTCGTGCCCTGTTGCTTTTCACCAGTGGAGGGTTAGATATATCCCAAAGAGACTGGGGTTTGTCGTTTGGGGGTTTTGTCTACTGGTTAACACGTTTGCTTTAGTTAACTTACCTTCATGGATTTTTATGCAGAAAAACTTTGGCAGTTTTGCCTGTACCTTCTGATTAAAGGAACACTTGCAAATGTAGCTTTTGAGGGTTGTGAACCGCAAAGTATATTTATTGAATACAGGAGACTTATTGAATTGACTAAGACTGATGTAAATTCCCTGGAATTTTGGGACAGCTGAGTCACATTTATTGTGAAAAATCTGTATATTCTGACCCTTTTCTACGACAAAGAAATGTAGAGAAACGTCCCTTGGGTTACTTTCTCTCCAACAGGAAAGAGAGAAAGCTGGATGGTTGCCTCCTAGATTGTACAACATGTCAAAAAACTTATCTGTCATTAAGACTTCACTGTTTTTCTTTTTTTCATACTCATTAGTCAGTCTTTTGCCAATACTTAATCTAGCAGTTAATGGTGATGGATGACTCTTGCCCAATATGTTCCAAGACTGTTCCTGATTTTTAACTCTTCCTGTTAAATTGGGTCCTGCTCCTTCCAAAACCATGAATTTTCTGGTGAAATGACACTTGTCTTGGAAAAGTGCCCATCTCTGTTAGCTCTTTAGCTGTGGATCCTTGCAGAGGACACTAAATTGTTGAATAAAAAATTGCTCCCTGTTGCAACCTTATTCCTCCTCTTAGCTGTCAGCAATCAACAAAGAAAAAAATTCTCGAACATCCTCAAAATGCAAGAAACTTGGAACATCACTGAAAGGAAAATATTCAAGATTCAGCATTTCTTCTGAGACTAATCAGCCATAAGTAGAAATACATGCCTTTTCTGTGATCTGAATCTAATAGAACAAAATTTCCAGTACCTTGGGACTTTGACATCTGACCTGCTGGAAAAGTGAGGAGATTGATCTCTGCAAAGACGTTGGCAAACTAAATGTGGAATGCTTGAAAATACAAGTGCGAAAGAGGGAGAATGAGCAGAGGGGTAAAGGCTTGTTTACCAGGCAAGCAGAGTGGAGAGGAATTGTTTATTTCCCAAACTATTCAGTTCTGGCAAAACTCAATAAATATCCTTACTGTGAGGAGGGATGTTATGATCCAGCTTGGGTGCTTGTGCCATTAGGAGACTTTTCATTAAATCTGGAAAACACTTAGCTTAACTCCTGACTACAGGCACAGTTTGAAAGGTGGAAGTTAATAGTGCTAACATAAGAAGTTTCTAGATAGAGCTAACTTCCTCTGGGAAAAGGGAAGTCAAGGCTATCATTCCAAATACTCCAAAATATGCCTGTGTTATCGTTAAACTGCTTAGACTCTAAAACATACCACTTAGTCTTCATTTATTTTATTTATATTCCCAGCTCTTTACGGAATAATCAGGAAATACTGTGACTAATAATAAAAGTGGAAGTGATACTAATAACACTGAAAATTGCTCTTCTGCCTTTGTGGATGTTGAACAACCAGTTCCACTTACCAGTCTATCAAGGCAGTCTCCACTGGTGGGAGGGAAGTGATAAATATATTGTGTTTTATCTTCTTGCAGTTTGATGCTGACACCTCTGAAATCTTCAATTTTAAGGTATTAAGTACTGTGAAAGAGCACTTGTCCCCAGAAAACCTCTGGTGTTTCAGAGCTATTTTTAAAGACATCTGGAATAGTCTTGATTGTGGTGTAAAATGGAGGATATATGCCTGTGAGTTCCACTGCCAGTCCAGCAGGTTTTTTACAAAGGCTGATTTGTGATAAATTGCATTTGTATTTTAGTGTAAAATGGTAATGTATGAAATTGTAATGCTGTAATTGGAAAGGGCTTAAATTGATTTTAACATTTTATTTGAGAAGGTAGGGATTAACTCTTTTGCTTGTGCTCAACCAAGGTTGAACATCTGAAATTCTAATAACTTGCCTTCCTCTTCAAGTAGCTCTGAAATGGAGGATAAAGTACTGATGTTGTTATCACTGCTCAACAGCACTGCCTTGATCTCAGATAGCTCCAGCTTGGAATGTTTTTTCTGTTCGGAAGCGATGGCAAAAACTACCACCAAGAGATAAAGATGAAAACAGAAGCCAACGGGCAATAAAACGGCAGAGTTTATACATGAAGAGAAGGATAGCAAAACCTATTCCTGACTCTGGAAACTCTTCTTAAATATGTTGTCAAAGTGCTTTGTAATCCAGCTCTTCAAGTCTTCTTTCATCACCTCTTTTCCAAGCTTTTCATGGTACATCAGCAGATAGTGCAATATCACAAACAGCTTCAGGGTGATGTGAGAAGTGTAACCATGATTATAGATTCCACTCTCTCGTGTTCCTGGTATGTGAGCAGGTTATTTATTTAAACAACAAAAAAGATGCTTTGCAAGATAGATACGCTTCCCTAATTGGTGTTTTTTAGTGGATGGAAATTAAATCCGAAACACTTGAGCTTCTGTGGTCTTCTCTTCTAATCCATGGTTAAACTTCACCAGGCTGAGAACTGATTTCAATCTTTTTGAATATACACACCTACAAAAACATTAATGAAATGTTTCCAAAGAACCATCCATGTGTTTAAAAAATACTTCCTTGTTCGTGCAAATGTGTAAAATCCTCTCAACAGTGGTGACTGATTACTACCAGTATCTTTTTTAAAATAAAAGCCTTTCAATTTAATATATCCTTCTTACAGAGGTCTGACTGTAGTAGTGGGCTGCATGTGCCTTAGTCTCAAACCATTTAATCTGGATATGAAAGTGAAAAACTGGGAAGCTGGGAAATCCTTAAATTACTGCAGAGATGTGACTGATAGTCACTGCTTAAATACTTATGAGTTAATGTCACTTCTGTGGAAGTTCATGTTCACTATAAACAGTATCTATTTAGACTAACACTCTCCATTTCTTTCTGATGCATCAACCACAAATTGCTGATACACTGACCTTGTTAGGGAAACAGTTTGGGTTGCAGCTTGTAGTAGAGAAAAGGGATGCACAGCACACAGCTTCCTGTCTCAGTAGCCCCTGCTTGCCATGCTGGTGTTGCACAACATGGTTTGCAAAGCAGATGCTGTAAGGAAAGGGACAATAACATTTGCAGCATCTGCCTTAAACACTTGCTCGGTGATGAAACTTGTTGCGGAAACACCAGAGCTGCCTCTGCGTGAGCGACAAAAATGGGGAGTTTCATTTCTGACCAAAGGCAGTGCTTTTCACGGCAATGCTCCACTGTGGTGTGTAGCTGCACAAGCCAAGGAGTGGGGTCGCAAGGAAGACACTTGGTTTTGGGGGACGTGTGCCTTGTATGACCCGCAGAGCAGGCCCTTAACGACCACCAAAATAAGACCTGACCATGTGAAGTGGTGAGACCACACCCACTCTCACCTCTCATGCTAATGAAGAACCAAAAACCACACCCACTCTCACCTCTCATGCTAATGAAAAACCAAAAACCACTCAAGTTTCTCATGCTAGTGAGATGGTTTAAAACTGACTGGGAGTGAAGCAGGTGGGATCCTACCACCACTGCAAAGAAGCCCAGGGCACTGGAGGACCAATAGGACACCACAGGATCCATGATGGTGATTCTCTCCTGCTTCCATCTCTCTCTCTCTCATCTTTCCCTTATAAACTTAATGTGGCAGAATAATGTTGAAATTGTTGAACAGGCATTTGGTCTCCTTTGCAGCCTAATTTGTGCAGGGAACTTTAACATCAAATCATAACAGATGCTTCTAACAGTCATGTACAGGAATGATAAACTTTTGATTAAGGACACTGAAGAACCATGTCCCAATTTACCAGAGCTGGTTTTGTGCTTCAGTCTGGAGCATGCAGCTCCACATGCAGCTTGTGTACTGACACACACAGTCACAGTAAAAAATGTTTGTTTGCACTTGAACACAAATGCAAATGTATTGATGTCTTGAGCATCAGGATTGTGATGTCCAACCTGTAAATCAGGGAGAAGTGCTGTTCAACCAGGGTCAACAGCTGCAAGAAGAATAAACACTCCTTGAAGTTTCAGAGAAACTTTGGGGTTTTTTTAACTTTCATGAAGCAGTCAGGTAAGTTTACAAAATGGGAATTTAGTCTTGCAGCGTTGTTTCACACAGAAGGCCCCGTTTTCCTGTGTGCTTAGGTGCAATACACCAATGTGATCTGTGACCTTTAGGGAGATGAAGCCTGATGGGAGCTATTAGTGGTGCCAAATTCTTTGCAGATGAATATTATCTCCACTTGGTGTGGGGGGTAGGCAGGACAGTCTTGGTCTGTTGAAAATATTTTATGGAAAACTGTTGCTGTTTACCTCTCAGCGAGGTTATCATCTACTGCTAAATAAATATTTAGTTAATCACCATTGACTGTGTCAGAAACAAGTGATAGGGAGTAGGACTTCATTTCTGACTGACCCTTGAAAAGCTGTGGTATTTTCCTGTCGTTATTGCAGCTTGTGTGGAAGTAGACAACAGCTTCCACAGGACAGGGTTCGCACGGAGCTGGATTTGATTGCTGCTGTTTTATTCCATGTGTCTTTGTATAGGATAACTTGCTAAGAACTGTGTGAGTTTCAGCTCTTTATAGGACGAGTGCATTTAGCTGCAGGATTGAGTATTTTCATTACAGTGGCTGATCCTTTGTGTTAACTCTGCTACCAACTTCCTTTGCTCAACAAATGGTTTTGAAAAGGGAGCTAAGGAGTAGCTCAGTGGAGAAAGCATTGTTTTCGTTTTTCAGTTGGGGAGTTTAAACAAAGAGAAAAATAAAACGACCTACTTCCATGGCTTTTGCTGAGACATGTGGTTCCTTACAAATCCTCTAACAAAAAATGAAGTTGCATGCTATCCTCTGTTTGGCAGTAAATAAAAGATAATGATTTCTGCTAACTGAATTTAGTAAGTCCATGCAGACTAAACCCATGCTCCTGTTAAGTACTATTTGGCTACAGAAGTCTGTAAAGATAGCATAAATGGAAAGCTAATTTATATTTGGATTAGAGAACTGAAACTCCTGTTTCCAGCTCACTGTTCTAGGCTTACTATTAAAAATCTGTGAAGATGCAAGAATGATGCTATCCACTGCCACTCCAAAAGCTTTTTCTGGTTTTACACATTGGTTACTTTCAGGGTCTGGAGTAACTTAGTACAGCAGAAAGACTTTATCTCAGTTTAAAGTTGCTGCCGGACTGCATCCTAAGAAATGTTACACGGGAAGTAAACAAGATACTGTAAGTCAGTCTGAGCCTGATGTCTTTTTCAGCTGCTTCTTAGTAAAGGAAGGGCACACAGGGTGACTGTTCTGTGTAAAGATGAATGTAAATTAATAATTGAACCCTCTTGACACGGGTGCTTGTGCTAGAGAGGCAAGTGTGTAGCCGTGTGAGGTGTGCAGTACCTCTGGAGTTTTATTACAGTTCTTTCCCTGTCTTTCTGGGTAGGGACAGTTGGGAGAGGAAATCTTTCCTCTTCCTTAATGCAGCTGGAGGTTCGTCGTGCTGCAGCAGTTACTTCGAAAAGCCAAGGTGACAAATCCGGGGAGATCAGCACTGGGAAAGGTCCTGGATCTGAGTTACAGATCAGCTACACAGCTGCTCGTGTTGGGTGGGGATTCAGACTAGACCGGAGCGCAGAACACCTGGATTAGCTCTGCTCTGGTTCCTTGTCTATGTGCCAGCACTTCCTGTTTTTAAAGATCCTGTTTACTGTCTGCATTCCAAATACCCCAGGAAGGTGGGAGGATGGGAAGAAACATGGAAAGAAAAGTAAACAGCACTATTTAAGGTGGAAATTTTATATCTATATATAGATAGATAGATAGATATATTTAGTTACGTAACTAGCATTTGTTACTTTTCAAACCTGGTTTCATTAGTTACGTTCTAGAGCAAACTTTTGTTTACATCATCTGGCACTAATTTCTAAAAGCAGAACTGCATGTGAAAGCTGACACTGAAACCATTAATATTTGCAGCAAGCAGCAGAGTAAGGTTTTGTGGTGTGCTTTGGCTTCGTGTTCTCCTTGATGTTCACATAAAACAATGTTTGTCAGCCATGTGAGGGGGAGTATTAAACAAAAATAGGTAATCAGAGGAAAACCTCATTTCTATGGGTACAAAATGGCATGTTGCTCTGATTTTGTTGCCAAACTTTAAAGTTTTTGATTTAAACAGCTTGAAAGAATTTGGCTGCTGCTCACTGACCTTCAGAGCTCACAGTCTACTGTGGAGGAATAGCGCAGAGCCAAGTGGAAAGGTAATTCTCATCCTGCTACACAGCAAGCCAAGCTAATGGTTGAAATAGTGAGTAAGCAGATATGTGAAGTGTAAATAGATGAAATGTTGCTTTTCTAATTCTTTGTTGTGCTTTATGACTACTAGTCCTCTATAAGTAACAAAATCCTGTCCTTTGAGGTGAAGCTAGAGATGGAATTACTGAATGATTTTGCACTAAAAAGGAGAATTTAATTCCATACTTTCCTTTGTCTAACTAGGAGAAAAAGTTCTGCCTTTAGCTGGAAGAAAATGTTCTAGGACAGATATTCTGCCTTTGGTATGTCATGGGATCCCTAGGGAGAAGGCACAGTTGTAGTGGGAGCTCTGGAGGTCACCAACAACTTGAAAATGCTTCTTTCTCGTGATCCTGTTTTCATGGCTCCCAGACAGTGAGGGAAGCTATAAACATTATGCCTGCATGGATGGGGGAGGGCGAGCAAGGGGATTTCAGAATAAGAATTCACAAAGGTCTTTTGGTTCACTTGGAGAGGAAAAAATATTCCAGCAATAGTAAATCTTTTTAAACTGATCATCTTGGATTTGTTTCAGCTGTTTGATCCTGCAGCAACATAACACACATAGTTCCTCCTGGGAAATACTTTGTCATGAGTTCTTCTTTTTTCAGGATGACCTCACCATAAATTTTATTCATAGAGTCTGAAAGTCAGTAGGAGAATATTGTATTCTGAAAAAATAAATCTGGATGTAAGATAACTTTAAAGAGAACAATTCTGAAACATAGCCACCCCATAGTCTCATATCTAACTAAAGTGAAACTGCTTTTCACTAATTTCTAGTGAGGTTTTGCATTCACAGGAAAGAACAATCATGTATTTCAGCAGTACAACTATTCTACAGATGTTGCCAGTAATTTTAAAGGGCTTTAGCTCTGTCTAGAATAAGGCAAATGTACTCAGCACTGTTTTTTGAAGGGTGGAAGAAATGGGTAACTACAAATAAAATTGGTAGTGTTTGGAAATATTTGCCTGTTCCTGAAGGAAACTAAATGTGAAAATGTTTTTGACAGTGTTAAATCCTCCTGTTTGCCTCCCTTGGGGCTACTGTTTGTGATCAGATAAGGAGTTCCGGGTATCTGCTGGTTTTCTGGGAAATAAGGACGAAAGCAATACGTATGAAATCAGACACGCCTGCAATGCAACAGTCTGCTGTTTTCTATTCTGAGCAAAGCAATATTTTTTCCCAGTTAAATCTGTGTGTGACAGTGTTTTCATGGAAGACAGTTTCAGACATCTTTGTTCTAGATTTCCTGGGTTCTGGAAGAGTGCCAACTTGGCAAACAGGAAGAACAAAAGGACAGTACTGAAAATACCTAGTCTGGGGCAGTCTTACTGTCACCACACAGCAGGTTTGGACAGCAGCAAAATTAGACACACAACTCCGCCCAGTTCTTTTCATGTTTTAGAGTGTCTGGTCTGTCTGATGGTGAGAATAAAACATTTTGGCATTTAGAAAGGTTGAAATGTCCCTTGCATTCTGAAAAGTGTTTTTCTTGTTCCAATAACTCTTTTATTTGCGCAAACTCACAGCTTCTGTTTTGGGGATTCCACAGTACTTTATCAAAGCTTATTTGGGGGTCGTACCTGTAATTGATACTTCTGTCAGTGTGCTAGAGAATCAGGAAAATCATTTAACCTACACATGAGTGCACAGTAAATCAGGATCATAAATTGTTGGATTGTTGAATGAATAGATGGCAATGCTAGGAGTCTAAAGGAAACTTCTACCTGGAAAAGAAATCAAATCCAGACAGAAATCCTAATGGGCAGCTCTCTGATACCAAAGATGCCACAAAATGTTATAAAACATTGCTACATCCTGTCTGTAGAAACAGTGTAATGGGATTTGTCTTGTGACTGGAAAAACTAATGGACTTCAATTAAATTGTAGCAGTTTGCTGAATGACTCATTCAATTTCAAACGTGGGCTGATAAAATTGTATCGAGTGTTTAGTCTGTCCTTTGAATGGGTTTTGAAACACTGGCTGATGTATACAGCAGTGCAGATTATTCAGTGCTCAGGCACTGGGATGTGTGTACCTTTTTGCATAAGCATCCCATACTCTGTACTTCAATACAATATTACAGCACAGTGCACTTCTTGCTTCCTTGTATGCTCACTACATCTCTTGCTACTTGGTACTTTAGAGAGGGAAGAACTTGCAGAGCCTCAAGGGTAACTGTAGGTACTTGGACTGATGACGGGCAGGCTAAACTGTGTCTGCTAAAGTGAACAATAATATTTTTTCCCCTAGATTGCCCCTCCTGACCTGCAGAGTGTCTTCATCTGTGGAGTGATAAAACTGTCATAGTTTACTGAAACCAAATTTTCTAAACTTGGAATGTCATATTCTTAATAAGGAGCTATTCCATCTATATCAGATGATAGCTGATTTCTATCCTGTAAGAAAAGAAGTTGTATAAATTAGCATTCATATGCTAATGTATCTGGAAGCATAGTAGGAGTCTGTATTATGGAGGATATGTTTATCTTCCTGCTGTCTTCCCTCATGTGTGTTTATCCTTTTCGAATGGAATCTCAAAACTAGAGATTGTTTTGCACTAGTCCAGATGTCCCAAAGCTTTTGGCAGGGGGAAGAATGTTTAAGGTGCTTTAGGAAGGTCAGGGGTTGCAGGTGTGATGAAGTGTTCATTTGAAGTGTTTGCATGTCCCCTTAGTTTGATTTGAATAACATCTCGCTAGAATTCCCTTAAAATTACAGTCCTTTTACTGTCGAAGAACATAATTGATTCTATTTATTCCAGGCAGCCTTCCAGATTTGAAAGTGTACACAGAAACACAAGCTGCCAGCTATACTTCAAAACTGTTTCTGTTTACATTCTTGCTTTCCAAATCCAAACCCTGGAGGCGTGCTTACATGTGCAAGTGAAATGAATGTGCCCGCAGAGTCACTGCATGCACCACTCCAGCACACGCCTGTATCCCAGCTTGAAACAAAAGCTGCTGTCTTGGTACAGATGCTCCAAAAATTGTACATTTGGGGATGTCACATTTGGACCGTTTGCAAGTTTTTAAAGAAAAGGTATTGAGTTGTCATTTAAGCTTTGACTTCTTTAAGGAAGCCAAGGCTGATGTTTATTTTGAAGAGCTGCTTGGCTAAAAGGATTTACATTTTTGATGTATGTGTGTCCCCCACTCCTGCCTCTGTTTCTTTGTTGCTGGTTAGTAGGGAGGAAGACTTGCAGTGGAAGGAGGCACCCTCCTTGCAGCTGCTCTTGCCCAGCAGTGCTGCAGTCAGGCAGTCCCAGTGCAGACCTGCATTAGGCTGACTCCATGGGGGTCTCCGGAAGGAGCTACAGCAACAGAAGGCAGCACAAGGAGGGGAAAGTGAGTTGTTCTCTGCCTGTTCTATCCAGTTGGCTCAGGGAGCCCCAGTGCCAGCAGGGTAAGGAGTGAGAACACACACCTTGGGCCGGGTGAAAATGCGCCCTCAAGGTTCAGAAGAGCCTCAGCAGGACGGTGGAACTGAAATTAAAAGGCTGCTGGTATAAACTCAGTCTGTGTTGTGAATATTTAGTTTGGTTGCCATCCATCTGTATTATCATTGTGTGTGTGGACAGGAGAGCTCATATGACTGCATATCCTTGTTTGTTTGGGGGCTTTGTGCTAGTTTGTGCCATAACAGTGATGTGCTTCTGCCTGTGTTTGCAGTTAAGAAATGTAAATAGGCATGTGATTCAGTGATATGGAGAGGGAACCCCGTTCATGCATTGCCTGATCAAAAAGATGGCATTTAACTTGAGTATTTCATTTTATCTGTGAGCTGAGGATAGTTATCAGTGGTTTGGAACCCTCCAAGTTACTCTGAATGGTGTTATTTGGGTTCACTGGTAATGTTTTGTAATTGGTAAGCTTCCCAAGTTGGTCTCTGTAAATACACTATGTGTGCTGAGAGCTTTCCATTTCAGCATCCGCTCACTGAGGCTATTACAATGATGAGGGAAATAAAACAGCTTCTTTAAGCTCTTTCTTGAAAAGAAGTCAGTTGCAAAGCGTTTCTAAATATGCATGAGATGGTAGTGGAAAAGCATTTTTCTAAATCTGCAGTGGCACTTCAATACTTTCATGGATATTTTTAAAAGCCTAAACTACAACTACAAAGGAGGGATTAAAAAAGACGACCCTATTGCTGCTCAGAGTTGCTTAGGAAGCAGTGGATCTGGGAAAACATAATTTTCATTCTAATGTTTCTTTGTAAGAACTGAAGTGTGGCAAGAGCAGGTACTGGATGTACTTGGAAGAAAACTTCTTAGAAAAGAAATGGTATTGCAGCAAGGAGGATCACTTTTTAAAATATATATATATAAAGTGTTACATATTATTTTTATATTATCATGATTTAATTAATATATTCAGAAATGTATTTTTATATAAATACATATTTTGAAAATTTGCTGAGCATTGCAACCGTTGCTCTTCCACAGTGAGGGCTTTCAGGAAGTTGATCCAGCAGAAGAGATGTGAAGCTGTTGGCTTGTGGGTTTCCCTTCCTTTCTGTTGTTAAGAAAACTGAGATACAGGGGCAGTCCTAAGAGTGTTTGTGACTGTAGCGATAGGACAAGGAGGAATGGGTACAAACTGAAAGAAGGTGAATTTAGGCTAGGTAGATGTTAGAAAGAAATTATTGACCCTGAAAGTGGTGAGGCCCTGGCATAGGTTGCCCAGAGAAGCTGTGGCTGCCCCGTCCCTGGAAGTGTCCAAGGCTGGGTTGGGTGGGGCTTGGAGCAACCTGGGATAATGGAAAATGTCCCTGCTCATGGCAGGGGAGTTGGGATGAGATGGTCTTTAGGGTTCCTTCCAACCCTTAACATTCTGTGATGGATCTCTCCAAAATTAAGGGTAATGATAGGCAACTTCGTTTCATTGCTGAAAAGCTCAGGATACTGTGTGAAAGTATCAGGATTCCAGTAAAGAAAACAAAATATTTTTGTACCATGAAGTGTTCTTCAGTCTTGTCACAGGAGGCCAACAGTTTATATGTGAAAACAGTCTGAACAAACTGGATTTCTTTTGCAAATACACAAATATTGCCTCTGGTTAAGGAAATTAAAAATAGGTAGGGATTAGGAGTGTTTATTGGTGGAGAATCACTGTGTGCCTGCTGGGTAGTTCTGCTCTCTTTTTGGGCTCTCCCCTCACCCACTGGGCTATAAAACATCTCTGCTCTGTCCAGATTCTGGTTTTCTCATACTCTGTCCCATTCTCATTTTCTCTCTTTTTCATGCTCATTTCCTCTGCTCTAAGATGGCCTGAGCAGCACAGCTAGAGAGTCACACGTGTTCCCCTCCTTTCCTCTGGCTTGGCAGGGACATTCATGCAGCTGCCAAAGGGAACTGGAGCAGGGCATTGGCTCTAAATTAAACAAGCCCAACTACAAAGTGTTAGTGGGGCTCAATTCTTCTGTCTCATTCATGGAAAAAAGGGTTTGTTGTTGGAGTAAGTAGCTTATACTGATCTGAAACGGCTATGGCCAAGTCTTGTGTGTACATGAATTCTTAAAATCAAGTTTAGAGCTTTTAGTAAATGTTTATAACGATTATGTAAGTGTTGTTTGAATACTTTAGAGGTTTGAGATGAGAAAAAAAAAACAACTTAAATGTGGAAGCATTGGTTTAGCTAAACTTAAAAGACCTGATGGTTTGTATCCTCCTAATTATAATAAATGCTTCACTTTCCGAATTAAAACTCTGGAGAACTTGGCTTGAGTTTTGGTTAAAAATTTCTATAATAGTTTGAGTATTAGGTATTTTCATCCCCCTGCTATTTAAGTTCTATTAATGAATTAAAAGTTCAGATAAAAAAATATCCTCTATTCTTAAGACTATATGTATATTGGCTTTTTTCCCAAGCTAGTGTGTTCTATTAACTGTTTTGTTTGGGTAGATATTTAGATTCAAATACAAGTTCTTAGGCTTATTTTTATCAAGTCCTTTTTATGAATGTAAAATACAGCCCTGAATATTCGTCTGCAATTACAAGCAGCGTTTGAACCATTTTATCTGAAATCCTTGACGGTGTTTGTATTTTAAATTTTTGACATTTAACTTTCTGATCTTCACTCAGGTTTACACGTACGAATCACTGCTTGAAAAGCTTGAAGTACAAAGTCACCGCAAGAGTTCAAAATGCCTCCGCGGCCGTCGTCTGGTGAATTATGGGGCATCCACTTGATGCCCCCCAGGATCCTGGTGGAGTGTCTCCTCCCAAATGGAATGATAGTGACTCTAGAATGCCTCCGTGAGGCCACCTTACTGACTATTAAACATGAACTCTTTAAAGAAGCAAGGAAGTACCCTCTCTATCAGCTCCTTCAGGATGAATCTTCTTACATTTTTGTAAGTGTTACACAGGAAGCAGAGAGAGAAGAGTTTTTCGATGAAACACGGAGACTTTGTGACCTGCGACTGTTTCAGCCCTTCCTAAAAGTTATTGAACCAGTAGGTAACAGAGAAGAAAAGATTCTTAATAGAGAAATAGGTGAGATGATCTTTTTTTAAAAAACATAATCTGTTTAACTGATTATCCTCTTCAAAATACAAAGAATTGAAATGGGTCGTGTTTGTCACCTGTATCCGTCATGTTTCATAACTGCCAGTTGTTCCATCAAATGTCCAAAGATGCTGATCATAGTAAAGCCATTATTTATAGTCAGTGAGTTAAACTTCTTTTTTCTGATCTGTTTCGTTCACCTTGGCTTTGTAAAATGTATTTTTAATTTCCTGTGGGTTAGAGGGTATCTTTGCTCATCTTTTATTAGCGTGATTTCATATTATTGCAGAGCAACACCTGTCATATTGTTTGGGAATTTATTTTGAAGTTTACAGAATTGTAAATTCTGGACTTAACTACAAATCTTAAACCACATTTGTGGACACAGATTTTAATACTGCTCTAGCTTGCTTAGAAAGTCAGATTTCAGAAATTAGATTTTTTTTCACCTTTCCTCTTCCCCCTTCTGACAAAAGAGCATAGGGAGAGGAGGGAAAAAATACCTGAGGTTGGAGATGCAAAGGTGAGATGAACTGTGCTGTTTTGAATCATCTCTGGAGTAGTTTATGATTTCCATGATCCATTGAGAAAGCACAGGGAATCTGGCATTTGTTCCAACATCTTGGTTAAGTATTAAATTGAGGCAGTACAAACATACCCAACTCCTGCTTCATTGCTAACAAATGTGTACTGCAGTGGCAGAGACTTGTCAACTGGAAATACTTGTTCTGAGGTACTACTAATTGTTAAATGATTTAATTGTGACGAATGCATAATAAGTAAATTACTTCTGTTTTGTAAAGCTCAACATGTTCAGGACTTGGGGAGAGCAGTGGTTAGGTAACCGTGCAACACAACAATTGAAAGTTTCCATTTGAACACTCTCATGCATAAATGATGATTTATCAAAGTAATCTCATTAAAGTAAATGGAATTGCATCTGAGATTGAGCACCTGAAAGAAATGCACTGTTACTATATGAGTATGTGTCAAATAGCTTAAATTCAGTGTCTCTTGGAGTGCTCATTGCAGTTCTTGAATAATGTAGGTCATTAAAAAAAATTAATAGCTGTCATTCAGTTGAAAGCAAAGTTTATTATGGTCCTAATAGCTACCAATAATCCTGCCAGGGTTTGAGAAAAAATCAGATTTCACAGCTCCTCTGGTCCCCTTAGGAAACTCTGTGCTGACTTCAAAGGAAGTTGAGTCCTGGTCCTTTTCCTCCAGGATGAATGTTGGCTGTGAGAGCAGTGATTTAAGGCTTCCACGATCTTCAGGGAATGTACACCTGTTTTCTAACCTTTTCTGTGTCTGCTGAGTGCAATTTAGAACTATGTAGTTCTTGAAGATATAAAACAATTATGTATGCATGTAGAAACTGGCACATGTTTTAGGCTGTGTTTTGCCTTTTTTTTTTGTGACCGATTGAAGAAATTTTGAGCTCTACTTGTCAGTTACAATTATATCCTCATGCTGCTCCAATGCTGTAGGTTTTGCTATTGGCATGCCTGTCTGTGAGTTTGATATGGTCAAGGATCCAGAAGTCCAGGACTTCAGAAGAAACATTCTCAATGTCTGTAAAGAAGCCGTGGATCTGCGAGATGCCAATGCCCCGCACAGCAGAGCACTGTATGTCTACCCTCCAAATGTAGAGTCCTCAGCTGAACTCCCCAAACACATCTACAACAAACTAGACAAAGGTAAGGGCAATGTTTACGGCAGAAGCAGAATGTGTTTTCTGTGTTGACTTAGATCACTGTTTTATGTGCTGTGTTTAGTACACTCCAGCAATATCTTACACCTTAAGTTATTCAGAGTAATTTCTTGGTGGACTCTGCCTTCAAAAGGATATTCAAAATTGTGCTATTCTAACTGAATCTTGAAATAGAACTCAGTAAATAGAGGTGAATTTTTTGGTGGGTGGGAGCAGCTTGTTGGCTTTGCAGTTTTCTGTGGCATTCAGATATCTGGGATTAAATGATGTTGATTCACTGAGTTACCTTACAGTCCTCAAATATGAAAGAGTTACTGCTGTTTTCTTGAAGGCCAAATACTAGTATTCAGTTAATAAAAATATTATTAACCTCAGGGCTAAAAGTTTGAATTTCCACTGGAGTCAAAAATAACCTTAATACATTTAGTTCCTTGCAGAAATTATAAACTCTCTCAGTTTGGGCAATGAATCTTGTTTACATCTTCTTTGAATACTAAAAGCAAATCTCTGTGTTGGGGAGGCATGGGAGTTGTTTGGTTTGGGGGTTATTTTGGGTTTCTGCTTTTTGTTTGGAAACTGCATTGAAAATGATAGGCCTGACATTATTTTGCATTTATTCCAGGGCAAATTATAGTGGTGATTTGGGTAATAGTCTCGCCAAACAATGATAAGCAGAAATACACCCTAAAAATCAATCATGACTGTGTGCCTGAGCAAGTTATTGCTGAAGCAATTAGAAAGAAAACTCGAAGTATGTTGCTGTCATCTGAACAACTGAAGCTTTGTGTCTTGGAGTACCAGGGCAAATATATTTTAAAAGTCTGTGGCTGTGATGAATACTTGCTGGAAAAATGTCCACTGAGCCAGTATAAGGTGAGTAACATAAAGGATTTCTTTTGAACTACACCAAAATAATCCAAATTTGTGGGGAGGAAAATGATTAGTATTAGGTCTGGCTTTTTCATTAACTTAATCCAAAACCTGGGAAGCGACAGTGTGTGCACAAATTGGCTAATCCATATGCTTCAGAAGGGAGAGGGGGGAGAAAATGTGGTTTGAACTAGAATTTATATTACTCATGTAATTTTTCTTTGAAAGTTTCCCTCTAATGTTAGTGCTAAATCAAAGGTAAGTACTTTCAGAAATATCCTAGATCTTTAATGGCAAGAGATGAGCCATATTTGAATGGTGCTGATGTAATAGAACAGGAAATTTGATCAGATTATAAATTAACAACCATTGCTACTGTAAATCCTGTCCTGAAGGGGTGGTAAAAGAGAAAACTGTTTTCCTGTTACAGCTTTATCGTTACTTTAATAAGATTAAAAACGTAGACTTCCAGCACTGCAGAAATCATTGCTGAGCCTTCCTTGTGTCTGTCTGTCCTTCACTGCCTGGGTTTTTTAGTGCTGAGAGTGTGAGACACAACATGGGACAGAAGAGCATCTGAGCAGCCCTCTCTGGAGCAGACAACAACATTACCCTGTAGACTTCCTGACAGGCTGCTGCTGCTTCCTCTTGGAGGAATGTATTGTTGTAATAAACTGCTCCCATTCCTTTGGCTAAAATGGTTGACAATCTGATCTTCAGAGCAGTGGAGGAGAGAAGGAGGGGTGGGGGATCCTGAATAATGGGAAAAGTGTCTCTGTACTCTGGGAGCTGGGGAACAAGTGCAGGCATACATGAATAATTTTGCAGAGTCATCTGAAGATCAAACAGCAGACCTATTTGATCTAGCGTGGTTTCTTCAGACGCATCTGGCCTTCCTTTGCTGTGCCCCAGCAGAACGTGCTCATTAACTCCGGGCTGGACCTGTCCTAACACACTGTGTTTTGTGGTAGTGTTGCCAGACTAAATGCTCCCAGCACTCAGACCTGAATGGACAGGTGCAGTGTGTCAGGATCAGTGCTGAGCGTGGGGTAATGAGCACAACTGAGCCAAAGATGAGCGTGTCTGCTGCTTGCCTTCTGCTTTCTGCCTGGGACTGGCAGTATCAGTCACCTCTGCTACACTGCAGGCTGGTACAGCCCTTGCTGTTCCAAAACAGCTCAATTGCATCCAGGAAAAATCCACCTGCTCTGTGCTGTGCCGTGCTGGGGCTAAGGAGCTCTACAAGAAACCCAGCTGGTGTTTTTTTCAGCTCCCATCTTTCTCTCCAGTTCAACCTTCCATTGTTGATGTTCACACCTCAAAACCATGAAGTGTGGCTGTGTGACCCTACCCAACAACGTGTTCAGACTGCTGGGTGCTGGACCTGCCGTCACTGTACAGGGTGTGCATGCAGGACAGGATAAGCTCTTTCACTTTTCCATCTTCCCAAGTATCTTTAGGTGTCCATTACCAAGAGTGTAGGCTCTGAAAAGACAGAACATTTTAGTGTCGCAATAGGACACGAAATAAAGATGCTCAACTCCAGTCAGAAGGCAGTAGAAAAATCAGAAGGCTTTATTTACAATTCATTCAGCCCTTTTATAACATGCTGTGCTAAGAAGACACGTTATTGGCCCATAGGACTGACACCTCTCCCATTGGCTAAGTAACAAAATTAGCAAACAACACCAGTTGTTATAGGAAAGGAATATTGTTTACACAAGGTTGTTTTGGGAAAAAGAAAATGGTTGAGAAGTTTCTCTTGGGAAGAGCTAGCAATTTTCAGGCTCAGAAAATACGGGGTCCACATTTTGGTTGTTTCTTTGCAGTACATAAGGAGCTGTATCATGCTTGGCCGCATGCCCAACCTGATGCTGATGGCCAAGGAGAGCCTGTACACACAGCTGCCCCTGGACACCTTCACCATGCCCTCCTACTCCAGGCGCATCTCCACTGCCACGCCCTACATGAACGGGGAGGCCACCACCAAATCCCTCTGGACCATAAACAGTGCTCTCAGAATAAGGATCCTCTGTGCAACCTATGTGAATGTGAACATCAGGGACATAGACAAGGTATGGCATCACATGTGGCTTCTCAGCAGCTCGTGGTTTCCCTCCTGAGTGTTTTGTTTTGACATTGGAAAAGAACTGTTATTTAACACGTTAGAAAACAGTACCACTCTTACTTACATTGGAGTATTTAATTCGTTTGTATTCACCCATGTTTTAGCATCTGGAAACTTTTCTATACTGCTTTAAAAGTGTGAGTTGTGGTAGTTAGCTAAATATTCTGCCTGGTAGGAGCAGGACTCAGTTTGATTAACAGCTTCAGCAGAGTATGCAATGGATAGAAAAAGAAATGTTGTTATCAGTCTTCTAAGTAATTGTGTTTAAGAAATATTACAGTAACTGAGAGCGCTTTTGATGAGGGGATGCTATCTTTGTTTATGAAAACAAAGGTGTGGTGGTGGGGAGCAAAAGGCAGGTGTAGGGTTCAATTCCATTGAAGACATCTACAACCCTGGCTCTCTTTCCTTGGAATTCCTTTCACAATTCCTTGGCACAGAAAGAATTGAGAATAAATTCCAGAGGTGTTTTTTTAGTGTTCATTTCAAGTTTGTTACTGTATTTTATGGGAACTAGTTTTGCAATTGATGAGGAGAAAGACCAAAACACTTTCTCTAGAAGGACATGCTTGTAAACTGTGCTTCACACCCAACAGAGCTTGAATCAATTTGAGGAGTGGTGGGGCTGTTTGGTTTTCAGTTTTGGTTTTGTTTCTCACTTGCTGAAAATGAAAGGATTATGTGTTGTAATCATGGTATGCGTTGACTGCAATGAAAAAATTTGTTTATAGTAACATTTCAAAGACTAATACGGATGTTTTTTTCAGATCTATGTTAGGACAGGTATCTACCATGGAGGGGAACCTTTGTGTGACAATGTGAATACTCAGAGGGTACCTTGTTCTAATCCCAGGTAAGATGAATACCTGTGTGACTGCAAAGAACCTGACTTTCAGGGCATCATAAATGATAGCACTGAAGGAGTAAAGGCTCAGCTTAGCCATTACTCAGGTAGAGCTCCTTGCCTGAAATCCTTTACCTTAAGTTTTCCAAAAATATATTACATAACCCTATATATAAAAATAGCACAAATTTAATTCAAACATAAGCATTTTGTCTTGCACATAGTAGTATAGTATAGAATATATTTTCAGGATGTTTGACAAACCATCAATATTACCTGGAAAAGATTAATCACGTGAACTTACAAGTGCAAAACAAAGTTTTATATGAGCATACATAAACATTAGGGATAATCTTTTAGCTACCTGTTCTCATAACTTTGACAAATGAAGAGGTGTGAAATTTCAGCACGTGCTAAGATTAGATGTGTACAGAAGTAATTCTTTTGCTTGCATTTTCTGACTTTGTGTCTTAAATAATAATTTTTAAAACTCTTACTTTTATCTGTACATTTTCTATGAATATGATTAGGTTTTATAATTAAAGGACTAATAATATACATAGCTGGTGAAAAATAGGCTCTCTTCCTGAGTTGCCCCGAATACTGCTGTACTTGAGCTGATAGTTTAAACTATTTTAGAGAGAAAATCTTGGAAAGGTGGTGAAGGTTATGCCTTGAAATCATGGATATGGTCACACAGATCTGTATTATATGAAATGAACACATAAGAAAAGTGAATTAAAGTTTATCTGCCCATTTCTTTATTCTTTGAGAAGGGCTTTCACAGCTATTTCTTTGTAAAATTGCTTTCAGTAGCTACAGATACATTGAAAAATTAATGCTGTCCTTGGAAGCTGCCGTCTCTTTCAACTGAGAAAATTCTGTATGACAATCTGCTTAGGGGAAGAAACTGGATCAGAAGTTCCTCTTCAAAAGCACAGCTCTACCAACTGAGAGCTAAATTCTGCTTAGAGAAGTTCATGAAAACAAAATCAAACTATTCCTGTAGAACCAATCTGTGCTATTATAACTACAGTAAATAGAAAAATATTTGACTTAGGAATATTGCTTTGGATTTCTACATTCTATTCCCATCTTGCAGACATCTTTTTATGTTCCGACAGTTCAAGTTTAGTTTGGTTTTGAAAGCTCTTTTTTCCAGTTGCCTTTTTCCCCTGAAGGGAAAACGGTTTCACAAGCTAAACCTTACATCAGTGTAGCATATATGCAAATCCATTATCTTTAGGTTGCAGGAATTGAACTTAACATAGCTTTTTAAACAGTGTTGGGGTTAAAATGCTACTGGGGAAGTTTCCATTCCCAAAAACAGTGAATGTGGTCAAATGCTTGAATAGGGACCCTTTTTCAGTAAGGAAGTGTGCTCTGTATGCAAATACAGTTTAGGAATATAACAGATGCCTTTTGGTTGAGTGAATGATGTCTCCTTTAACCTGATCTAAATTCTGCCTTTTGGATCTTGCAGATGGAATGAATGGCTGTTGTATGACATGTACATTCCTGATCTCCCACGGGCTGCTCGCCTCTGCCTCTCCATCTGCTCTGTCAAAGGCCGGAAGGGTGCTAAGGAGGTAAAATACCTCAGGGATTTATTGCACTTGTGAGCCAAAGCTACTTAAATCAAGTTTGGGAAGATATTTGGTAAATGCTGTCCTGGCAATGAGTCTCAGTGCAATGTTTGATTTGAATCTGATTAAAATAGGGGTGTTTCTTTTCTTGGGGGATTTTTTTGTGTTGGGAAATTAAACAACACAGAAAAAAGCTTGTCAGTTCAGCACTGTAAATCATGCCTGTGCTCACTGCCAGACACAAAGACCACTGTTAGTGTTTTGAGGTAGAGGTGCTTTTAAAATTAATTTTCAAAACCCATGTTACTAACCTATTTATTTTTAAAGGACATTTAATTTTAAAGTACTAGTTGTACCTTTAGAGTTGAATTTTCAAGTAAAGAAATTTTGTATTCCTTTAGCATTTAATGCAAGACCTCAAATAGTAATTTTTAAGAATCTACATGCAACATTTAATTTTTAGGCAGCAGCATCCTTACACTGTGAGTTTGAGTGTGTGTCAAAGTTAATATATAGGGTGTTTGTCTATGAGCAGGTCTGTGAACCTTACAGAATGATTTGGGTTAGAAGGGATCCTTAAATACCATCCAGTTCCACCCCCCTCCCACTAGCCCAGGTTGTTCCAAGCCCCATCCAACTTGGCCTTGAATACTTACAGGAACGGGGCAGCCTGTGCCAGTGTCTGACTACCCTTATCATAAAAAACCGTATTTCTTTTGTCCAATCTAAAAATATTAGCCTCAAGTTTAAAAATGCTGCCCCTTCTTCTGTCACTACAGTACTCGGTAAAAAATCTCTTTGTCAGAAAAACCTTCTCTATCATCCTGACTTATTCTGGTGTGAGGAAGATATGTGCATGTGTTTAGAATTCTTTTAGTATCATTTTGTTAAAGGACTGTCATGACAGCCATTCATAGAAAAACATGGTACACCTTCCACAACTTGCTTTCTGCTAATCTGGGAATGTAACAACTTGATCTGGGTTGAAAATGTTGTTTCTCCTGACTCGCTCTGCAGTAATCCATAGATGACACCGAAAAAATGATATTTTAATCTCTTTAAGGAGCACTGTCCATTGGCTTGGGGAAATATAAACATGTTCGATTACACAGACACTCTGGTATCTGGGAAAATGGCTTTGAATCTTTGGGCAGTACCTCATGGGCTGGAGGATTTGTTGAATCCTATTGGTGTTACTGGATCAAATCCAAATAAGGTATTTGCATGCCAGCTTCCCCCTTAAGAGTACATTTTCAAAATATGCTGTGTTCCGGTTGCTATCGTTCAGCAGCAAAAGTAACTTTAATTCCCTTGGCCTAGGAAACTCCATGCTTGGAGCTGGAATTTGATTGGTTTAGCAACCCTGTAAAGTTTCCAGATATGACAGTGATTGAAGAACATGCAAACTGGACAATTTCACGGGAACTGGGATTCAACTACAGCTACGCAGGGCAGGTAAGGCAAACTCCCCCTCCAGGATTAGCCGTTCAAATATTAAACTATCATTTACTACTTTATTTTACTCAGTGTGTCAGTGACAAAACTTCTTTTTTTACATCCTCATTTACTGTAAAATCAAGAAATCAAATTTTTGTTGTGCGTTTGGTAAAATGGGCAATATATTATCCTTTCTTATATGACCAGTGAAGTGACCTAATGCTTCACTGACCAACCAAAACACTCCAAAAAGAAACTGTTTTGCTGTGTTTTTGACATTTTTGTATCACTAATTCAGGTGTTAAGCTGCTTAGTTTAACTTTTCCAAAGTTGCAATTCTCCTCAATGATACTGTTTTTCTTTGTTGCAGTTTTGTGTCTCTAGTTAGGCTTTCCTGAGTAACCCAAAGGTGCTTAGAACTCTTTCCTGTCCGTTTTATGGTCTGGTTATGGCCACAAGCACAGGGAATTTTAAGGGAATTGATGGACATACACATGGGTGTAGTCCTTTATCTCACTTTTTCCACAAACAGAACTTGTGCATTACAATTGGCTTTTTGGTGAGGTTTGGAGCTTTCTTCAAAGCACTTTTTTTGGATGATGAAAGGAAGTAAAAACAGAAAAGCAGTAAAGCTAAAAATGCTCTTTATTTAAAGCCATGGCTGTGGAATTGGTTGGTGTGTTTTACATTTTCTGCTGGAGGCTGGTTCAAAGCCTTGGGTTTGCCCAAGAGATCTCCATGGTCTGTGTGAAGAGGAGCTCTGTGATGGGAGTTGGGCTGTGCCAGAGAGCACAGAGGGGGCAGGAGCTTCCAGATTGGAACTTCTGGGGGTATTTGTAGCAGTCCTGTGCCAGTGTATCCTGAGCAACAGGTTGTGGGCATTCCATTTCTCTTGATACTCAGCAGGATGTCCATCACAGAGTAGCATTTCTGCTGTTTATGCTGACTGAGCAGGGCTCTTAAAAAATGATTAAGGACAGTTGTCTTCTTGGTAAATAGCATTCCCCAGCCTCTTACCTGGGTTTCTGTCCTCTCATCTCATTGTTTTGTTCCATTTGGCACAAAGGAAAAATGGTTAGGAGGATAAACTCACTTCACTGACAACGTAGGTAATTTCTGTTTGTAGCAGTTCTCTTTACTGTGCTCTGTGGGGAATGTCTTACACTAATTGTGATTTAGTATTTTCCATCTTCCTGTTAGTTGGGCTTTCCTACAGCATTCTACCCCTTATTTACCTGTTTTCATTCCCCATGTTCTGCTTTTGAATCCTTTTCACTCCTTTCAGCAGCCTTCAGCAATCTCAAGGTGGGGTCAGAAATGACCAGCCTCACTTTGTGCTGCATTGTGTCTTTTATCAGATGTCAACTGCTGCTATTTCTCCACACAGCTGATTTAGTTGAAACGTACCTCTTCTTGTGCCAGCAGTGACTAAAAGCAGTTGTAGACACCAAAGGCGTAGTCTTTCATCTTCTTTCTAAATTTTAATCTCTCAGTTATAACAAGGGGATACAACAAGGCAGTATTGCATAGGCTGTAGTGGTTGCTGTGCTGTTAAAATACTGCATTTCATGTGTGTGGTTTGGCAATAGAAGGAGTTGCGTGGAGGGCTAATGTGCCACTGTCTCTGCAGAGTAACAGAATAGCTCGGGATAGTGAATTAACAGAGAGTGACAAGGAGCAACTGCGAGCCATTTGTACCCGAGACCCCTTGTCTGAAATCACTGAGCAAGAGAAGGACTTCCTCTGGAGACACAGGTACTGCAAATCGAAAACCAAACCAAAGGAAAAGCCTTCTTGGCATAATCAAATTTCAGCCCATTCATTTGAAATTTGTCATGGGTTTTGCTCCCCTTTCTTCCATGCTGAGGAGTTGGTGTTTTAGACAAGGCTTGTAAAGCATTCTGCATCATGTGGTTTGGTTATAGTCCTGTGGAGAAAAGTAAGTTGTTGAATGAGTTCCCATTTTCCTTATTACTGTGGTTTTTATCTGCATGGATGGATCCTGACAGCACTTTGGTGACAAAGGAAGGAAAAGGTGCAAGGCTGTGGGGGCATAGTTGATGGTTATCAAAGCGAAAGTGTTGTTTTGTACATGAAACTTTTTCCTCTTTTGCAGACACTATTGTGTGAATACTCCAGAAATTCTGCCCAAATTACTTTTGTCTGTCAAGTGGAATTCTAGAGATGAAGTAGCTCAGGTAACATAAAGCACTGAAGAAGTGTTAGGTTTTAACGAACCTTTAAAATATGCTATTTTAGAGAAAACTTCTGGAATATGAAGACATATTATGTGTGCATGATACATTGAAGGAGTAGTTGGACTTGCCACTATGATTGACAGGCGTCTCTGGTCCATAGTTCTTGTTCTTTAGCTCAGTCTGGTCTTAAGATTTCCTCTTGCTGGCATTACTTGAATACCTCTTACTTTGCCAACTTGTCAATTACAGTTAAATGTCAATTACAGTTAAATGTGAGGTTTTGTTTTCATTCTTTTTAGAGTGGATAAAACAACAAAGTCAACTGTCAACTAATGCCAGATTGTTGATTGAGAGGACCAGCAAGCAAACAGCTTCTCCTCAGATGTAGTTTTGCTTGACACTGCCTTCTCTAATGGCTGTGTGTTACAGCTTCTTCCCAACCAGTGCAAAGGTTTAATGTGCTTGTCCTTGTTGCCCACAGATGTACTGTTTGGTGAAGGATTGGCCCTCAATCAAACCAGAGCAAGCCATGGAGCTCCTGGACTGCAATTACCCAGACCCAATGGTGCGAGCTTTTGCAGTTCGGTGTCTGGAGAAGTCCCTGACAGATGACAAATTGTCTCAGTACCTAATCCAGCTGGTACAGGTACTGAACATATGTTGGCATGTTTGTTGTCTTGTGTATATTCAATAATCACAGAGGCTTAAAAGTTTAGTTGCTGTGAAAAAGTGGTCATCAAAAGTGCATTTGCTTTGTGGATTATTTAGGAGGAGATGACATGTTAGTTTTTCTGGAGTGCTGTGGTTTTGCTTGTTGGTACTAAATGTCAGAATTCTGCAGAGATGCAAAACTGTTTCACCAACTGGAACAGGCAGCTATTTCAGCTGTCCTAACATATGGGAAAGGATGAGCAGAAGCATCTTCTCAAAATTTTGAGCAAATTAAGGCTAAAATATTTGGTAACAGTAAAGCAAGCATCAGATGGTAAATTCCTGAAATAGAGGCAGCCAGTGCACAGTTGGCATTTATTGTTCAGAGCCTAACACATGCAAATATTAATACCAAGATCAGTTATTCCAGAAAAAATAATTCAAAACATACATGGCTTTTTGTTTAACTGCCTTTAGTCTGTATATTGTTCATAGAAATAATAACTGCATCTGATTTTTTAACATCTTCTCTTTATCCTTAACTAGGTTCTGAAATATGAGCAGTATTTAGATAATCAGCTTGTGAGATTTTTACTCAAGAAGGCACTGACCAATCAAAGGATAGGACACTTCTTCTTTTGGCATTTAAAGTAAGCTTATTGTCATGTCAAGGGGTGGTGGGCTTCCTGTTAACTGTAAACAATTAGTTGTTCTAAAGGTTCGACATACTAAATGTCCTTTCTTAGAAAAGTATTACCACTTAAAATAAAGATTGGGTTATATTGGTTAAGAGTTTGAATACATAGTTTGGTGATAAAAATCATGCCTTGCAGTTTCAAAAGCTACTTAATAGTATTTAAATTTGCTCTTCTTTCTGTCTAATGATGATTATTCTAAATAATCAGACTGCTGAAAGCCTCCCATATTGTTAGCTGCCTGATGCCCTGTCAGTTTTTCCAGAAAAACTTTACAAATGTATGAGACCTAAAGAAAGCCACCCAATTCAACAAGGTAAAGCTTTGAAAAACACTATTAAAAAACTTTATTTTTACTTCCTTATTAAGAGCTTGATAGCTCATTCTGCGACATACTGGGTTGTAGCTAGAGGTCACCTAAAAATTCTGTTCTAAGCTGGTGTAATCAGACACGGAAATAGAAGCAAGGCATCTTTGTTGTGCTCTCAGTTTTCTACTTGCCTTGGTGTCATCAAGGATAAGGGAGAGGATTGTTTGAGGGGATGTATTTTAGGACTGTATGAAGATGTCACAAGTACAGCTTCATTTTTGGCACCTCTAAGTGGTCTTGTCTCTAAGCTGTAAGTGTTCTTCCTCCCTGTGTAGGTCTGAAATGCACAACAAAACTGTCAGTCAGAGGTTTGGGTTACTTCTGGAGTCCTACTGTCGAGCCTGTGGAATGTACCTGAAGCACCTGAGCAGGCAGGTGGAGGCCATGGAGAAGTTGATTAACCTCACAGATATTCTCAAGCAAGAAAAAAAGGATGAGACCCAGAAGGTATCAAAAGCTGTCCTTTCACTAAAACTGCTGCTGTTGAATCACAGGAATTACTTAGAACAGTTCTGTTTGATCATTGAGGGAAGCGTTAACGCTAATTTCAGTAGGTGGTATGTTTTCTGGGGAGCTGCAGTATTTTCTGTGCAATGCCATTGTCCAGCTCTCAAGGCAATAGGACTAAAGTTAAATGTCTCAATTTGTTAATATGTAGCTGAGCTGTACTCACATTAGACCTGTGCAAAACCATGCTTGAAAACCAAAGCTAAAATCTGATACCTTCATTTATGTATAAATACCCTTCTCAAGACCTGAATGTGTTTATTTATCAGGTACAGATGAAGTTTCTTGTTGAACAAATGAGACGGCCAGATTTCATGGATGCCTTGCAAGGTTTTATCTCTCCTCTTAATCCTGCACATCAACTGGGAAACCTTCGGTATTGTATCCAGTTTTGAAGTTTGTCTAGATACTTAGGCAAATGTTTAATAATGGTAACAATAACAGTGTTGAGGTTGACTTAGTAAATGTCAGTATCTTCAAAGTGCACTGAATAGAATTTGTAGCAGAGTAATCCATAAAGAGTAGAGTCATTTCAATCTAATGGTTTAACAGATCAGGGAACAACGTGACCTTTAGTTGTTCCTTTAAAGTGCCAGGAACTGCAGTCGTTTTTCCAGTTGTCAGGGGCTCATATTTCCAAAGGAATATTTACAATATTCCCTTAAAATACAACTCTTTTGTTGTCTTAGCAAATGGTTCACATAGCACTTACTAATTTAAGTTTGAGTCTGAAAGTGAAAATGGTGGATTGTCAGTTATCTTTGCATCTTGAATTTGGTGCTAGTTCAGAGTTTGACCAAAACTTAGGGAAAACTTAGCAGTATTAGAGAAACATGGTATATGAATCAAATCATGCCTATTTCATAGAAATCTTATCTCTTTTAGGCTTGAGGAGTGCAGGATAATGTCATCTGCAAAAAGGCCGCTGTGGTTGAACTGGGAAAACCCAGATATTATGTCTGAGTTGTTATTTCAGAACAATGAGATAATATTTAAAAATGGAGATGGTAAGAAGAAATAAGTGTAATTCAAAAGCTACATACCTGTTTATTTTCCTAACCTTTTATTTAATGTTTTATAAGCTTATAAATTACATAAATTAAAAAAAAAATCAGCTGAGCAAAGCTATTTTTTTTTCCAGAAAAATTAAGCATAGACAAATAAGTATTTCTCTCAGTCAAATACAAATTTTATATGTTCTGAAATGCTCAGTCTGTCAAGGTGGAACATGATACTATTTAATATTTGTTCTTTTTACTTGTGCATGTCTTCAAGATAAAAAAGATGTGTAATCTGTGATTCCATTGTCCTGGTTTTAGTGTATGTTTTTATAATCACCACCACAAGTTTATATTAATTTTTTACTATTTAAAACCTGCTTTTCTCTACTGAGGGAACAAAACCTGCACTAAACTATGCAAACCTCATTATCTTTAGATATATTTAGACATAGTTTTGGGGGGAAAGGAAAGTAAGACCTAACCAACGGTTCTGATGTTACAAAATCTGAAAATTGAATGTATTTGACTATTTCAGACCTGCGTCAGGACATGCTGACACTTCAGATAATTCGAATTATGGAAAACATCTGGCAAAATCAGGGTCTTGATCTTCGGTAAGCATTCGAGGTCATTCCCAAGTAATGCTGATCTTAATGGTTTTGGCATTGGTTTGTTCCCAGAGATTGCTTCTGTTTTCCCAAGAGTTATAAATGAAAAGCTATAAATAGCCATTTTTGTGCATGTTAGAACAACATTTAATTTTTTCAGTTAACTAAACCACTGATTTTATAAACATAAGATCATACTTGTAAAATACTTAATTCTCATTCAAGTGGGTCTGAGTGAGCTATGTACAAGGAAAGTGGCCATGCTGTGGCCAAGTGATTGTGTGTAGGTTTGGCTTTGAACGAGGTGCCAAACCCTCAGCTCTGCTGAGCAGTGACTCTTTGTAGTTGATATCTTCACTTCAGTCCACACAGTAGATATTGCCCAGTCTGTGTGAGCTTCTCCACCTCCAGACAGTCTGTGGGTGCAGCAGCTTCTGCAGGGCATTCAGGATAAATGTTCTGCTTCTGGAAAACTGATCCCAGACAGGTTGCACCTTCAAATTTGTGTTTGCTGTGCGGTACATTTTTGGGTGGGAACAAAGGAGCTGCCTGTGCACTGTCTAGAAACTCCCAGTTTTCATTTCCTTATCTAGACAAAAAGACCTGTTGGTCTGTGTTCTCTCTCATGGGTCACTGTAATGAGTGGCAGAACTAAGCCTTTGTCCAAGAATGGTTTGCAGAATGGTTACAGTTCCCCATGTCTTAAAGAGTAGCCAGGAATCTGCAAAAATACATCCTCTCCCACCTGTCGCCGCCATTCTCTATAAAGGAAGAAAAACCTTTGATGAACCTTTGTCTTTCAGGATGTTGCCTTATGGCTGTTTGTCCATTGGTGACTGTGTGGGACTCATTGAGGTCGTGAGGAGCTCTCACACCATCATGCAGATTCAGTGCAAAGGAGGTTTAAAAGGAGCACTGCAGTTCAACAGCCATACATTGCACCAGTGGCTCAAGGACAAGAACAAAGGAGACATGTGAGATTCCCTGTCACCTGTTTTTCTTGGCCATATGCTTCTTTCTGATGGAAACGTCAAGAGAGCTAAAGTTCATCAAGTGGGAGATTATGTCAATGATTATGTCCATCTGGTTTTGGTTTTGTTTTCTTTTTTACCTGTCCTTGTTTGCCTGGTAGCTCTTTTGCTAAAGAAAAATGTGCACTTCTGTGTTATTAGAATATCTGAGGAAAGTGTCTCCTTTTTTCTTGGAATAGGTATGATGCAGCTATTGACCTGTTTACACGTTCTTGTGCTGGCTACTGTGTTGCCACCTTTATCCTGGGCATTGGTGATCGCCACAACAGTAACATCATGGTCAAAGATGATGGACAAGTAAGAGATGTTTTTCTTAAATCATACCCTAAGGTCATCCTCACTTTGGTATGAGTTTGTTTTGGGGGAAAAAAAAATTCTATCAGAACTATAAGTAAATGATCAATTTTACTGTAACTTCATTTAAACAAGGAATTATTAATCTTAAAATACCTTTCTGTCTTTCCAAGCTGTTTCACATTGACTTTGGGCACTTCCTCGATCACAAGAAGAAAAAATTTGGTTACAAAAGAGAGCGTGTGCCATTTGTCTTAACACAAGACTTCTTAATAGTGATTAGTAAAGGAGCCCAAGAATGTACCAAAACGAGGGAGTTTGAAAGGTGAGCTTGCTTTGAAGCATTTAACCTCCACAGTGTTTTGTACCTAATATGTGCTTTACTACTGGTGACCTTTAATCATTAGACCTTTTAAGTGAACAGTAGTATTCCAATTGACTTGCAGTGGGTAGGTTCTAATTCTTCAGTTGTAGGCTAGCCATCCACTTGTAAGTCAGTGGGTAATCCTAGCACTTACATGACCTTTGGTCCATGAAATCTCACTTGAGATTTGCAGGATCAGCATAGATGTGGATAAAGATGGTAATTTTTCAAACACCTGAAAATTCTTTGACTTTACACTTAAAATCCTCTTGAGATGGCAGGACTGCAGCTACTGAGAATTCTTTAATTCTCAGTTGGGTGTTGTGTGCATCAGAGCCTTGCTGGTCATTCAGCCATACTTGTCTCTCCTATAGCTGCTCTGATACCAGCTCTTCAGCTGGCCTGTGTAGTTTGTGGCAATGGCCAGAACCTGCTGAGCAAGACCTTTAAAATAATAACAGTAAAGAAATAAATCTGTTGCTGTAGTCATTCTTAATATCTCTTTCCAGCAATCCAGTCTTTGAGAGGTTTCAATTTTAATCTTAATTTCATTATGTTGATGGCAGTGGAAGACAGATTTTGAATTATACTGTCAGTCTGAACACTGCAGTGAAGCTTTCTTTGCATTTTTTCCCTTAACCTGGGTATTGCTTATCCAGTGTG
Source organism: Chamaea fasciata (assembly GCF_029207755.1). Classification (NCBI taxonomy): domain Eukaryota; kingdom Metazoa; phylum Chordata; class Aves; order Passeriformes; family Sylviidae; genus Chamaea; species Chamaea fasciata. Next base: position 19,976,759 of record NW_027094096.1, on the reverse strand, counting down.
ATACAGGGAATGCCCCTGTTTTCAGCACATTCTTCAGAGTACCTAAGGACCAACAGCTGCTGCCCGTGTAAAACTGCAGGAGAAATCCAACTCTGAAGATAGCCAGGGAAGCACTGATTTTAGCACAGTGTCAGGAAATATCTTCTGAAATCTGAAATGTCAGTAGCAGTGACAAAAATGGCCCTGTGAGCTCACATAAATTCGTGTTGAACAGTTGTATGTATTGCAGATGGGGTTTAAGGCTAGAAAGCCTGTCTTTGGATGTTGTGTTAGTCTGACTACTATTAATCCTTACACAAATGAAGATAAACTAAGTAGGAAAATGAATGCATCTTCTCAGCTACATTATGGTGTTCTTACTAGACTAAGACTGTTCACATTTTTACTGTCTGGTTACCTGTAAAACCATTTTGGAGCTGAAGCAGTAATATGCATTCAGCAGAGACATGCACTGAGCTTTTTTCCCCTGGTCTCTTGTAGGTTTCAGGAGATGTGCTATAAGGCTTACCTAGCAATTCGGCAGCATGCCAACCTCTTCATCAATCTTTTCTCCATGATGCTTGGCTCAGGAATGCCAGAACTGCAGTCCTTTGATGATATTGCTTACATTCGAAAGACCCTTGCATTGGACAAAACTGAGCAGGAGGCTCTTGAGTACTTCATGAAGCAAATGAATGATGCTCACCATGGTGGCTGGACAACTAAAATGGACTGGATCTTCCACACAATAAAGCAACACGCTTTGAACTGAACTGACAGCAAAGAAAACAAGAACTGATACCCCACTTTGTGGGTACTGCACTGTTAATACCCGTTAGCAGCAAAGACTGGTTGCATAGGAATTGCACAAACCATGAACAACATTAGAATTTATGGCAAGAAAAGAAACGAATTGTTCAGACAACTGTTGGAAAATAATGTAAAGCAGGGTTTCAGATAGCACTAAAATTATAAACTTCAAAACTTAAGCTTTAGTACGATGTGTGCAGGGACCTCGACAAATTAGAGAGATGGGCAATCACCAAGTGTATGAAGTTTAACAAGGGCAAGTGCCAGATTCTGTACCTGCAATGGGGCAATCCTGGTTGTTTGTATGGACTGGGGAAGGAGAGGCTGGACAGCAGCTGCAGAAAGGACCTGGGGGTCCTGGTTGATGGCAAGTTGAACATGAGCCAGCAATGCCCTGCAGCCAGGAGGGCCAACCCTGCCCTGGGGGCATCAGGCACAGCATTGCCAGCTGGACAAGGGAGGGGATTGGCCACTCTGCTTGGCACATGGGCAGCCTCACCATGAATATTGTGGGCAGTTTTGGGTGCCACAGTCTAAAAAAAAAAAATTAAGCTATTAGAGAGTGTCCAAAGGAGGGCCACGAGGATGGTGAAGGGTCTGGAGGGGAAGCCGTATGAGGAGCAGCTGGGGTCACTTGGTCTGTTCAGCTGGAGAAGAGGAGACTGAGCTCAGACCTCATCGGGCTCTGCAGCTTCTTCACGAGGGGAAGTGGAGGGGCAGGTACCGATCTCTTCTCTCTGGTGGCCGGTGACAGGACCTGAGGGAATGGCATGGAGCTGAGTCAGGGGAGGTTTAGGCTGGATATTAAGAAAAGGTTTTTCACTCAGAGGGTGGCTGGACCCTGAACAGGCTGCCCAGGAAGGTGGTCACAGCCCCAAGCCTGACAGAGTTCAAGGAGTGTTCGGGCAAGGCTCTCAGAAACGTGTGGTTCCTGGGGTGTCCTGTGCAGGGCCAGGAGTTGGACTCAATGATCCTTGTAGGTCTCTTCCAACTCAGCACATTCTATGATTCGATGATTCGTGTTATGCTGTAGGCTCAAAAAGGTAAACTTGGAAGAATGCTTCCTTTTCTCATTTGATAGGATAAATTAGAAGGAAAAAGAAAACAGTGCTTGTGCGAACGTAAGAGTCCATCACGTCTTACCTTAGATCTGGTACAGCAGGTAGACTATGCTGGATTGTGAAGAATGGAAAGAGAACTCAAGTGAAAGCAAATACTTAAATGCAGCATAGTTTAAAGGGAAGGATTTTGAAGCTCAAAGATCTAAAAACAATAGTGAGAGGACAGTGCCTTTTAAATGTGCTCAGAGGCATGAACATTTTTGGGATTTGGGTGGCCCTTCGATTTCTGGGTCCGTCATCTGCACAGTTTCTGAAAGCAGTAGGAAATAGGCCCACTCAGTATGGTGTTTCTTCTGCTCAGTATTTCAAGGTGTGCAATTCATACTTTCACAAAGAAACTCCCTATCATCCCCAAAAACTGACTAACCTGGAAATTGAATGGTCAGAATTGGGTTTAGTGCAACAGAGAGCTGTAGTGTTCATCTTAGGTTTGCTTTAATCTAACTTGAACTGAATAGATTTTTTTCATACATGTTTTCCAGAACCTAAAGAAAGGTGAGTTATTAAAATTATTGAAAGATTATTTTTTTATAAAGGCTATTTATATAATAGGAACTATTATTAATATATATTCTTTATTTACATGATTTGTCCAATATTAACTCTCTTAATTTTGCAACCCAGTTCTATCTGTCCAAGACTCCCGTTTTCATTAACGTCACTGAAGGTGACCAGACATACTCCTAGGACCAAATTCAGCCCTAGTGAAAGAGGACACAAGTACCAGTGAAGTAGTGGGAATATACCCACCAAAGCCAGAGGTGAACTTGGCCTAAGTCTCTGAAAATTTTTGGGAATCACTCTTCACATTACTGAAGCGATATGCTGGCTATTCCAAGAATGCTCATTTAAACCCTCAAAATTTGGGTCTACCATTTCTCCTCTTTCTTCCTCCCTTGGAAGTGGTTGTTGAATCCAGTAAGATACATCAGAAATAGCAATTTAGATTTTCAATATGATCAATAATTAGCAGTTCAGCAGACAGATATGTTGGCTAGCTCGAAGCATGTGGAGTTACCAAACATTTTATAGCTTTGTCTGTTTTGTGCGTGTGTGTAATATATATTTGTAAATCTAGTTCTTGTCCTTTATCACAATTACAATGTGTGCAATCAATGAAATTGGCACCATGTTTTGAAACTGTTCAGAGTACCGAGGATTTCAGATTGCCCTTATGCACAACTTCAGGTAGGACTGTTTTTCTAATTCCTAAACAGGTTTTTTTTAAGTTAATGAAGCCCATAATAGTTCTGCGGGTGACGTTCACCCTGACATTTTAAACTTGCTAGATTGGCAGCACTTGAATTTCAGAGGTTTGGGGTTTTTGGGGGTTCAGCTTGTTCACTTGCAAACACGCACCGAGGTGCCACTCAGAAAGTGCAATACCACGTGTAATATAAAATATGCTGACAGTTGGTGTTAGATTAGAATATAAGCATATAAATAAACTGTACTTTGTGCAGGCTGTACTGATGAGGTAATGAGTGGTTGGCTTCATTTAGCAAATTGTAATATATTAAAAATGTGCAATCAAGTACGTTATGAAAGACTTCGGGGATTGTAAAGCCAAGGCTTTGGTGTTTCAAGACACTTTCAAAGTCGGGATCCTGCAGCTGATTACTGCACTCACGGATACTTGATGTTGTGGGGGGAAACCTGGTTTTGTGAAAACTACAGAAGCTCCGAGAATACTATGGGAAATGTGAAGTTTTATTTCCTTAGCTCTCTGAAATATTTTGGAGTAGTCCAACAGACATCCCATTGCTCTGTTTATTGACTGTTACATATTCCTTTTTGTTCGTATGAATATTTTAACTCCAGCTAAGCTTGGTTGTACTTTCTAGAGTAAAGCTACCCTGTATCTATTACTTTGCAGTCAACACACAATAATGGTTTAGCTCTTAAAATTGGTTAGTTTCAGTTTAAGTTTAGTTCACAAAATCTGAAACCCTGTTGGCTATAATTATTAATTTAACTGAGTAAAACTATTGCACAGACATCACATTAGGTGCTATATTATCCATATTTATCTGGTGTTGAAACAATGCTTTACCTCGTTTATGCAAGAAATGGTCAGCCTTTTCCAGCCTGGGTGAAAAGATTAACTCAAATTTATCAGATGTTATGAGGCCAAATTTGTTTGTACTTTGCCCCTTCCTAGCCCTTCTGTAAATATGACTATAAATGTCTTTCAGTTCAAGCACAGTATTCTGCACCCTTTTTGCCCAGACAGAGAGGTATGAGGAGTCAGGCTCTGTTTCCAGAAGCTACTGCAATTAAATATTGTGCATAAGCTGTAGCAGTTATTATGAGAATCAAATAGTAAAAGAAAGGAAACTTCAGAGTGGTACAGACATAATACAGTTCAGAGTAATTGTAGCCTTTCAACAGATTTTTTAAAAAGTAGGAGAAGATCCTGGGCTTTAACCAGTTCTTTGCATAACCAGGATGGGCATTTGAAAAACATTCTGCCAGTGTTTCACAGAAAACAACAATCCTTTTCTCAGCTTCAAAGTGTTGAACCCTAATTACTGTATCCTGTCACGGCAGTTCCGTGCTGATGTAATTCACTGAGGATAGTGGAGGCACTGTTTGCTTACCCTGGTGGAAATGAGAGGATGTCATCTGCTCTCAGTATCAGAAAGAAGATCTGCTTACACACCATGAAAGCACTTGTAACTGAGTCCTAGATTTTTACAGAAATAACTTGGAATTTGGCTTATTTTTAACTATTCCCACTTCACAGGGATTTGAAAATGCTCGCTTTGTTCTGGGAATCAGCTGCACAAAATACTAAAGTAGTTTATTGTGGGCTTGAATTGAATCTGGGCACCTTGCTCCTGCAGAACTTCCTTGTAAGACTGCCAGAGCAAGCAGCCCAGGACTGGGCCATGTATTTTATCACAAAGCATCAGGAAATGGTGTTTTAGTGAAATAAAATTTAAAACCAGTAACTTTTTCAGCTGTGAAACTGTGTTTGATATAATGACCGAACAGGCTGCTGCATATTAGTTTTACCTAGAATTACATTCATTGCTTTCCTAAAGAGTAGCAGAAAAAGTACCTGTACTGATTTTATATATGCATATGTCTTTATCTGAAAAGGTGCATTAGCAGTTTTTTCATAGGTGAAACAGACTTCCAGTATAATTTTTAATTTTTTTTAAGAAGGCTTTTAAATAAAACCAAAATTGTAAGTGGTTTGGTATCTTGTGGAAAAGACATGAGCCCACATATTGAGGACAATATAGAAATTACCAGGTTTGTAAGAATTTTGTATATGATTACCCTGCTGTCGGTGGTTTGGCAAGTTGTTTGTGGGGTTTTATGCCAACTTTCCTTTTTCTGTAAAGTATTAAATGCCCTTCAGTGGTCAGTAGCCCATGTTTGTTCACAATTTGAAGGTATTGTCTTTGCTTTGTCATATAACTGGCATGTTCAAATGTCTGTTCTTAATAGTAATTATGAATTCCTCCTGTTTTGCATGTCTGTACAGGTTGCAGACCTGGGCTGGACCCATTCAAAAAACAAATATCAGAAAAGCCACTTGAAATTACTATTTTTGTTGATGTCTTTGACATCCTGAAAATACTTCAAGTTAATGAAAATGGTGTGGTATTACAGAAAGAATTGTAACTTGCTGCTTCTAGGATTTTTTTTAACTTCTTTCACTTGTTTTAGTTTTACTTGAATGGAAGAACCACACTTGTTTTTTAAAAACACTATATAGCTGTGGATGTTGTTGCAGATTGTTGAATCCCAATTTAATTTTGCAATACATGTTTCATACAAATAATGGATTTGCATCTTTTTATTTTGTGCTGGAAGTTGTCTCAGTTTAGGTAAGGCTCTATCTGTCCAAAGTGATGTGTAGCTCACCACCCCTGCAGCTGGTGTTGGTTTGGGATTTTTCTTTGATTAGTTTTACTGTTTTTTAAAATCTGTTTTAATGAAGGGAATACATTTGCATACACTAACCAAACCTATAGGTGCTCTGCTCTTTGAGAAATTCTGATTTCACTTCATGCTGATACAACACTCACTTCATCAGAATCGCTCTGGATTCACAACAGCATATGAAATCAGAATTAGGCTTTCTGTATATCAGAGCTCCAGATTATTTATTCCTGTGATTCATTATGAAAGGTTCTCATAACAAGAGGAATGTTTAGTAGCAGCTCAGTTAAACACTTAATAATTTTACTTTGAAATAGTCTTTATTAACAAAGTAGTCTTTTCAGCTCTCCAAAATTATAGTAATCTTGTCTACAGTTTGTTTCATTCCTGACACTTCAGTATTTTTGTTCCTTGCTAGCTTAAATGTTTCCTCTTCCTACTCTTTTGTAGCATACAGACTTGTTGAAGTCACACTCAGGAAAAATCATTGTTCTTCATTTGCCATTCAGTGTTCTGGACTTCTGAGCTTTATGGGAGAGACTCTGAAAAGTCTGAGGTCTTGCTGTGTTAGTGCTCCTGACTCTAAGCCAGAGGTGAATCCCTCTGTCCCTTCTCTTCTCTCTCCAACACCCCTCTGGGACATGCCCAGAGCATAAGAACATCATAAAATATTTGTATGAGAAGATCAATTGAAGCAATGTTCTGCCTGTACTTTGAAGTTAGTGTCCCCACTGGTTTGTGTAAGTGTGTTTTAAGTGTCCTTACTGTCACTTCTGTATGTGATGCAATATTCCTGCGGCAGAAGGAAGGCAAAAAATACACTATTCTGTCTTGATTCTTTTTGAAATTCTGGTGCCTGATTCCCAGTAGTTATTAAACTGCTTCAGGAGCCATTCAGTTCAGTGTAACTGCATCCATTTTGTTAGGCTCCTGTTCCAGTAATAAATTTAATCACAGCTAAACCTGACTTAATTGTATTGCTGAAGTTACTGAAAACCTAAATCAGACAGAAGCTGGTTTTTTTTTTTCAAGAACCTTTATGTCTGTTGTAGTTTAGTTAATTCTTGTGAGCCAAAATATGGATATTCATAGTTGGAATCTCATTCTGCCTTGTTTCTTTAACTATTTTTAATCTACTTTCAGGCTTTATTAATAATGTTCTATATCCTGAATTATCAGCTGTCCCAGGCTGTCCAGAATTGTCTTACTGTTTTATTTGGGGCTGGGAATAGAAAAGGAATAGATAATTCTTCTTGTCTTATAGGAGCTGTGGTCCAAATTCTTTATTTCTCATGTGAAGATAAATGTGTAATTCATTATCTGGGAGTATCATCCTTTCTCTTTGCCCCTGGCACCTCTTCAAGTATTTACTGTGAATATCCACTACACTTTAAAAATCTACTTCCCTGGTGGAGAAAAGGGCTTTAAATATATATGGCTGCAGATTGAAGTCCTGAATTCTCGGGCTTGAAATTTTGTAAGTATTGTTGCCATTGTAAATGGCAACACAACTGCAGAATTTTCACAGACCATTGAGGCTGGCAAAGACCTTTGGAGTTCATTTAGCCCAGACACCCTGTTCAAAGCAGGGTCAGAATAGAACAGGATGCCCAGGACATTGTCTAGCTGGGTTTAGAGTCTGTCTGAGAAAGAGGAATTGGCAATCAATCTTTTTTTCATAATGTTTATATGAAATATCTTCTCTTTCATTGCCTGATGCCCTTTCAGCGGTCACTGAGAAAAGCCTTGCCTGTCTTTATTCCTCCCTATCAAGTATTTATGTACATTGACCAGATGCCCCCTGGGCTTCCTCTTTGACCAGGATACCAATCCCAGCTCTCTCAGCCTCCTCTCCTGTCCTTTATAGCCCTTCATGAACCCATTCCAGTACATCCACATCAGGTTTGTCCTGTGTCCCCAGTGCTCCAGGTGTGGCCTCACCAGTGCTGAGCAGAGGGGCAGGGGGAAGGCTCCCCTCCCTTGACCTGCTCTTCCTAAGGCAGCCCAGGATCCTTTTGGCATTTTGGGTAAATAGAGCCCAGGAGGGTGTCAGCTCTTGATGCTTCTGTGTAACTTCATTGAAGCTGGGAGCAGTTACCTGTCTGCATCAAAGGGAAAGTTAAAACCCCCACCAGTGCTTCAATTATCTTTTAAAAATGAGACAATTACCTTTGAAATAACCACTACTGGGGCAGGGGGGGATGTTGCCGTGTGTGTGTCATTCTGTGATAAAGGTCTGTGGTAAAGTAGGTAGAAAGCAAGACATTTTTAGTAATAATGGGCCAAAAAGTATTTAAGATGCAGCAAGATGCATGTGTCGTCATACTGAGAATAGTCTTGCAGTACTTTAAATAAAAAATACCACAACCCCTTTTTTAACCCTTCTGCTGTGCTACTCAAGTAATAAAAGTTTGGCCTGTGATACGTATTGTAGTTCATATTCATGGGAAACTGTAAAAAGTCTGCTTTTTATTTATCTTCGCGGTCTGTATCATGCTGTTTATTAAAAAAAATACTTTTGTTTGGTTTTTATCACACTTTTGAGTGTTAATGTATATACTAACAACTAAATTAAAATGATATGGTTGGTACACTTGTGAATTGTGAAGCGAGAATTTAAGGAATATTCAGTCTCTGTGTGTGATTTGGTGTTGCAGCTCTGCCTTTGAAAAAGGCTAGGAGAAAGGAAATGGGAATTGCATACCTCAGTTAATTTGGGGGGAACAGAAATAGAATTTGCATTATTTAGGGGTGAAAAGTCCAATATGCATGTGGCATTTGTTCTTGTAAACGCTGATCCTCAAAATAAGTAATTTTATTTTAGTTTTAGACGTGGGCTGTAAAAAGCTGTGACAAGAGAGATGATGTTACTGAAATGTTTCAGCTGGATGGTTTACAGTCCCTGCTAAATCCATCTGGTTTTGAAAAATATGCTTTATGCTTTCATTACCAAAATTATAATTTAAAAAAACAAACAAACAAGGTTATATTTTTGTATCCAATACTAATTTTGAAAGAGTGACAAACATATTTGGGGAAATTTCTCACTGGCAGTATAAGAGCATGAGGCTGCAAAGGAACTCCTCTGGACATGTTGGCCTACTTTGGACTCCAGTTGCTAACAAAGGGAAGGATTTGAGTTCTCTTGTGAGGATTTCACCTTTTTTTTTTTCTTTTTGGAGGGATGAGGCAAGTGTCAGGGGTTTTAATCAGGCTCCTTCAAAACATTTTTGTTCCCAGTCAGCTCTAAACTTTGTACAGTGGTCAGTTCTGTTTCAGGTCACAGTGCCCAGCTCTGAGAAGGGCTGTGTTCCACCAAGTGCCCAGTCTATGCTGGATCAACTTTATAATAAAAGATGGACATCATCATCCTTATATTTATTTTGAAGCTTCAGTGGAGCTCTGATCTGAAAAGTATGGCTGGGGGTTTGGAACTAGCTACTTCAGTAACATGAACTAACAGGTTAAACTTGTGTTTATTATTCATAAGGTGAGATTTACCTTTCCTAATAACTATGAAATGGTTGTGAGTGGTTACAACTGTGTGCTAGTTGCACAGGATGGTTCAGGATAAGAGCATCATCAGCTCTTGTTCAAATACAAATTTTAGACTACTGCCATTTAGTGCCAGGGAGTGGTTTTTGTGGTAGTTCTAAGTCTAAACATGAAAAAATCACAGAAAATTTGCAAAATAATGCTGGTGAAACAAGAAGGATTTGCAGTGTGGGCAGTTTGCTTCAGCATGGGAATCTCAGTAAACCCTCCTGATTTTATGCTCAGAAATCAGTCTGTTTTCCAGCCTGCCTTGGAAGGACTCAATCTGAAGCCTGAACCCATGTAACAAAAAAGCAAAGAACGTGATGCTAGACAAGATATGTCAAGTAACCTCCTACATGTCCTTTCAAACACTAACAAATCTACCTCCAGTGAAGATTATCCTCATGAGCTATGCTAACAGCGTTCATTGAAGAAAGGGTTTATCCCATGCTTATTTTGGTCAGGATACATCCCCAGTAATTGAAATGAGCATCATCTATGTTGCCCCTTTAAACATGAATGTGAATATCGCATAGGCTTTTCTGTATTTTCATTTGGAATCTGTTCTGACTGATTAAAACCTCACTCAGAGCTCTCTCAACATCCCAAGCACGTGGTGGTTTAGAAAACAAGACTCATTTAGGCTTTTCTCTCTAAAGCATTGATAGCTCTGTTTGATGCGTGCGACTTTGAACTCCATCTGCAGCTTCAAAGGGGATCCTCCTCAGATGTTTTTCTTTCACTTAAAGCCTTGTCTTTTTATCTGACATAAGTGGTGTTGGGCTGTGCTGCTTTGGGTGGAGAATAAATCAGTCAAAAGGTACAGAAGATGCTTTGGTCCGCCTGAGTTTGCCTCACAAGCAGGACTGAATTCAAAGCAAAGGCTTGGGCTTGGGTTTGGGTTTTTTTCCCCTCTCCCTTTTGCTATGTATGGATTTTAGGTTCTCAACACTGCCCTCCGCTGGGAACTGGGGAAAGTGCTTTCCTGGAACACTTGTATGGAAAATATTTCGGTGAATAGAGGGAGAAGTATGTGGCATCTGCCCATTTGGGTGGCTATAGCCAATTTATGAGACCTTTACCACAAGCTGACCTGGGGAAACCTCAGCAACCATGGCTGGAAAAAAAAAGCAGAGAACAAACTGAACTGGGAGACCAGGAACTTGTTTGATTGGTAACTCCGTGCAGGAAATCATAGACATACAACATTTATTTAATGTCTGAGGGCTCAGCAGTGTGCCAGCAAAAGGACACCTTTAGTCCTGTTTTGCTGCTTACCACCAAAACTCCTGTGTGATCAGAGGATGAAGCTCTTTCCATCTGGCTCTAAGCAAATGACATTACCCTAAAGGCATGTTTCCAGCCTCAGGACAAAGGCTAAAGATAGGATTCTATAGACAGAGTAAGTCCAGTTTCATCTGCCAGATAATGAATAAAACTAAGGCCCGAAGCAGGGTATAGTTTCTTTTTTCACTAATCAGTGGAGCAACACCATTAGGGATATTGTGGATTCTCTGCTAATTCAAAAGTTTTTCTTAGAAGTAGTCAGGCTAAGCCAGAGCAAAACATATCAATGAATAAAATGCTTAGCAAAATTCCATAAGTTATTTTAAGTCATGGAAATAAGGGACTGTAGTGGCCTCCCTAATGTCTTCAAAATTAATGAGGTTTTGGTGGTTTTTTTTTTTAATAGTAAGATGCTCTTTGGAGTGTTCTGCTTTGTGAGCCAGTACAATTTGGTGCTTTTTCCTGTGGCATGATAAAAAGTGAAGACGAAATCAGCAAAAAGGGATGTGATTATAAATTTTGAAAAGGGAGAGTTGCTTACTTTAATTTTCAACCCCTTATTTATACAAATTTCAGAGCATCATTTGGAATTGTTAGTTTTTGAAGGGACCTCTGGAGATCATCCAGTCCAAGGCACCTGGAGCAGGTAACACAGGAACATGTGCAGGTGGGTTTGGAATGTCTCCAGAGAGGGAGAATCCACAATCTCCCAGGGCAGCTGTTCCAGTGCTCTGCCACCCTCAGTGTAAAGACGTTTTTCCTCGTGTTGAGGTGAAACTTCTTGTGTTTTACTTTATGGCCATAGCTCCTCGTCCTGTTGCTTGGACCCACCAAAAAGAGTCTGGCCCCATCTTCTGGCCCCTGCCTTTGAAATATTTCCGCGCTTTGATGAGATCCCCTCTCAGCTGTCTCTTCTCCAGACTAACCAGGGCCGGTCCTGCAGTCTCCTCTCAAGAGATGTCAGACCCCTCCTCACTTTGTGCCTCTGCTGGATCCTCTCCACTAACTCCTTGTCTCTCTTGTACGTATATATTCCTTTCTTGCACTGTTTATATTTACGATACACTTTATATTGATTCTCCTATACAGTAGCTCTAAGGGACAGCTTCTACATTGACACAAAAAGTGAAGTTGAGCTTTATGAGGTTCCGGCTTTGACGTGACCCTCTCATTTGTGTAAAACCTGAGCGCTGACACTGTTCTGAAGCAGGCTTACATGCTGCCAGCTGCCTTACAAGCCCTGGACGAGGCCTGTCGATGAAAACGCGGCTGTGCCGACGCTCTCGGCTCCAGATGAAATATAAACCAAAGGTTTATTTAGGCCCCTCGCCGTCGCTGTGGCGACGCCCGTGAGGCGGCTCCCGCGGCCGGCAGGGGGCGCTGCGGGCGGCGGCCGCTCGCCGCTTTCCCGCCCCTCGCCCGCGGAGCGGCCGGGCCGGGCCGGGCCCGCGCCGAGCGGGGCGGGCGGAGCGGCCGCGCCGGGCCCGGGAGGAGCGGAGCGGCGCCGGCGGCCGGCAGGTGAGTCCCGGCGGCAGCGCCCGGGGAGCCGCCCGTGCCCCGGCCCCGCCGGGGAGGTGAGCTGTGGCTCACGGCCCGGCCCGCGGCTGTCCCGGTGCGGCCCCGGGCCGGGCCCTCTCCCGCCGCCCGGGCGGGATCGCGGCCTCGCTCCTGCCCGCGGTGCCGCCGGGGCGGAGCGCTGCCTCCGCCGCGCTCCCGCCGCACGTTCCCCCCCGTGCGGCCTCCGCGCAGGCCGCGCCGCCCCCGGGCGCATCGGGATCCCCGTTCTCGGGGCCTGGATCCCGCTCGTCAGGGCCAGGGAAAGCCGCTGGAATAGACGAGCCCGCCTTGCTGCCCCGCGGTCCGATCCGTGGAGAAAAGGTTGAGCTTTTCAAGCGCGTACCTGGGGTGAGACTTGCGGAGGCAGTGCGCTGTCGGTTCTTCCCTTGCAATCACAGAAAACGGTGAGGGTACTGATACTTCTAGATCATGATATAACGTTAGAATCTATGATTTTTCCATCCCTTGAAATAAAATTTTAGTTCAGAAAATATTTAATCTCAGGAAAACAAGAGCTGACTTGATCAGGGCCCTGTTTTCCTCCTTTCACGCCTGGTGCATGGCACTGACTGCAGAAGATCCTGGGCCCGCAAGTGCTCTTCAATTATGGCAACCCACATCACGTTCCTTGTTCGCAGCCTTTTCTTCTTCAAGGCCGTTTGTCCCGTATATAGCTCAAGTATTTGTCTTTCGTTTCCAAATATTTTTCTGCTCTCAGGAGCTGCCAAGTGCAGCAAAAGCCAACTAACCTGAGACAAAAGAAAAAGAAATAGACCAGTATCCACGTTACTAATTTTGATGCTCTAAATCAAAATTAATATCAACTTCTTGTGTTGCTTTCTAGCTTCGATTTCCATAGATTCATTCTTTGTAGTGTTTGTATCACTTGTCTCTGATTCTGTCTTTTTTCTATTTTGTGCTAAAGTTTTAAGTGGTTTAAAATGCTATCACTCCATAGGTGAAATCCTCTTGAGCTGATGCATTCACTACATTTGGAAGCTGTACAGCTATTAGCTTAGCTGCTCTGCTTCCTGATACTGAAGAGTCTAGGATTTTTTGGTAAGAGAGCATGAATGTGTTAGTATTTTAAACACTAAAACTTGTTTCTGAAGGGCTCTGCCTCAGAATGTCCTGTCCCTGACAAAAAGGGTGCTGCAGGGAAGGCTTGTAGATTACCCTGAGTGCTGGAATACCTGGAGTTCTCACTTGTCTGTCTTTAGGGTGAATTTTCTTTTCCTCCAGGAATGTGAAACTGGACTTCAGCAGTTGTGTGCATTTGGTGGGTTCTTAACTGTATCAAAATGGGCTGAGGAGCAAGAGGGGGGAGTAGGAAAAAACTTTTGTATTTGATATGCAGATTTTCAAAATGCTTGTATTGTTCCATAACGTTCTGAAGGATAAACGAGATACAAACAAGTCTAGTTCTTTAATGTTTTTACTTTACAGTTCATGTAGACTGTTCAAAATGAATGAACATCCTAAAAAGAGGAAAAGGAAGACTCTGCATCCTTCTCGTTACTCAGGTCAGTCTAGAGCTTGAGTTTTGTACACTTGAGTAAGTTGAACTTTTTTTCTCAGAATAACTTTAAAAGAACGGTCCACATGTGCCAACACATGGCAAAGCAGTGACCTGAAGGGTGGGATAAGAAATCGTGGCTTGAAGGGGCAGCACCCACTCTGCAGGCTCCTTTGTTGGGCCACTTGGAGCCAGTGCACCTGAAGGGTTTGTTCTGTACTCCCTGCACGTGGGGGAACTGGCTTTAGCTGCAAATGAAGGTGATTCTGCTTCCACAGAGGGGAGGAATTCTGTAAAAGTTGGGGTAGGGGTAGAGAGGAGTGTTCAGACTGAACAGATGACACACTGGTCAATGTCCTCAGTGGGAGCAGAGACCTGATACTCCAAACATCAGGGCAGCAGCTGCAAGGTGTCTATCACAACAGGAATTCTTCCAAAATAACGAGTAAAAATGTGAAAAGAATTTTGATGAACATGAAATACATCTGTAGCTACAACAAGACATGAGTACCTAAACATTTTTTGTTGATGTTTTGGTTTAGATTCTTCAGGTGCAAGCAGATACATAGACAACAGTGGCATTTTTTCTGACCACTGCTATAGCGTCTGTTCCATGAGACAGCCAGATGTAAACAGAGGTAAGACTATGTTTTGGGGTCTTGTTCTGCAGTTCTTTAATGTGTCATGTTCCTATTCATAGAAGCAAATAGAATACACAATGTATAGCTGGTGATTTCTGAGCGTCCTTGTGATCAGTTGTGCCTTAGACTGGTGGGAGGCTGTTCAATTGTTACAATTGAAATACAGTTTTCAAATTAGAAAAAATGACAACAAAAAGACCCTTCAATTTTACATTTATAATGGTGATTAAAGTACCTCAAGTACTTACCGTCTAGGTAACAAAGTTGATGAGCTCAGATGGAAACAGTTGCATTGAATTGTAATTGTACCTGGCAATACAAAAGGCTTTTTTATAAAATATCCAGTAGTGGGTGGAAAGTTAGAGTAAATGAGATGGTGGATTTTTAGTGTGTTTATTTTCACTTTAATAATTAACCATAAAGTCTGCAGAAGTTTTAGAAAGTATCATATTTTAAAATGTAATGTTCAGAAATATTAAAGAATATGTTTTTAAGTTGTGTCTTTTAAATGTAATGTTTAATTTAAGGATTTTAAGTTTTTTTCTGTATAATCAGCTGCCTCTTTTCTGCTGAAATCTTCTAGACAGAGTTGCTACTTTTTGAATTTGTTTTTCTTTGCATGTATGGAAATAATTTTCAAGGTATTTTTTGTTACTTTTTTAAATGCAGGTTATAATGTGCTTAGTAGATAACGATAAATTCATGCAAGTAGAATAAATAAATAAATAAATAAATAAATCAGATCTATGACTAAATCAAGGAATCAAGATGATGTGACAGATGATGACAAGGAGATGCTTCCCTCCCCTTTGCAGGTAGATTCCAGAGTCCTGTGCAGAGCCTGGACACGGATGATGACGGGAGCCCGGTGCACGCCGGGAGCTCTCACTGGAGCGGGGCACACTCCAACCTTGGCATGCACTGTACAGACCCTAAAAGGAAGGATAAAGGTAAAGGTCAGTGTGTTTGCAGATGAGGTGCTGGCAGGTTGGAGAGCACAGCTGCTGCTGGCTTTTCATGTGACTTCCTTGTTTTGACAGAAATGGTGAAGGATTTATAGTTTCTGGAATTGTTTTGTTAGCTGAATATACAGCGTAGTGTGGCAGGGGAAAAGTAACTGGTCTTTGGATCTGAAAGCTGCTGCAGCTGGCTGAAAAGTTAAAAATGGGCCCAGGTGTTTTGTAGTGGGTTTTTTCCAACCTTCTATTCTGTATTTTCTTGTGCAGATAAAGGTACTAACAATGGAATGTGCAGAGACTTATGTGACTCACCTATATTCAGTGACAGCCCCACAGAAGAAGAGAAACCTCTAGATATCCAAACCGTAGAAATTTCTACAACAGAAGTGAATGCTGTAGAAGTTCATGATATAGAAACACAGACTGTGTCACCTGAGAAGCTGGAAGCTGAGGACCTTGAGGAAATCCCTCTGGAGACATGTAAAATCTTTGAGAAGAACCAGGCTTTGAATATCACAGCTCAACAGAAATGGCCCTTGCTGAGAGCCAACAGCAGCGGCTTGTACAAGTGTGAGCTCTGTGAATTCAACAGCAAGTACTTCTCTGATCTGAAGCAGCACATGATCCTGAAGCATAAGACATGTACAGAAACTCACGTCTGTAAAGTTTGTAAAGAAAGTTTCTCCAGCAAAGTACAACTCATTGAACACGTAAAACTACACGAGGAAGATCCGTACATCTGTAAATACTGCGATTACAAAACGGTGATTTTTGAGAATCTGAGTCAGCACATAGCAGACACCCACTTCAACGACCACCTGTACTGGTGTGAGCAGTGCGATGTGCAGTTCTCCTCCAGCAGCGAGCTGTACCTGCACTTCCAGGAGCACAGCTGTGACGAGCAGTACCTGTGCCAGTTCTGTGAGCACGAGACAAACGACCCCGAGGACCTGCACAGCCACGTGGTGAACGAGCACGCCTGCCGCCTCATCGAGCTCAGCGACAGCTACAACAACAAGGAGCGTGGCCAGTACAGCCTCATCAACAAAATCAGTTTTGACAAATGCAAAAACTTCTTTGTGTGCCAGGTGTGCGGCTTTAGGAGCAGGCTGCACACAAACGTCAACAGGCACGTAGCTATTGAGCACACCAAAATATTCCCTCATGTTTGTGATGACTGTGGGAAGGGATTTTCAGGTATGTTGGAATATTGCAAGCACCTAAGCTCTCATTTATCTGAAGGGATTTATTTGTGTCAGTACTGTGAATATTCAACGGGACAGATTGAAGACCTTAAAACACATTTGGATTTCAGGCATTCAGCAGATTTGCCTCATAAATGTACTGATTGTTTAATGAGGTTTGGGAATGAGAAAGATCTTTTAAGTCATCTTCAGATACATGAGACGGTGTGATTGCTTTCTTGCCCTGTAATCAATTTGTTAGAATTGGAATGAATTTCCAGTCACTGGAATGTGATATTAAATACAATTTTAACAGCAATTTTACATTTCTAATGTTTTCATCTTTATATCAGTAAAGCATGTATAGCACTTGGTGTTGTGAATTTCCTTGTCTAGGCATTTCAGTAGGAATAATCACATTTACAGTGTGATGGATCAGATTTTGGGGGGAGGGGCAGTGGGAGTAATTGCATGTTGTGATATCAGTTCTGATGGTCATCCTGATCTTTCATGTCTAGTGTACAAGACCAGCTCTCTTGCGTTTAAAAAGGCACAAAAACAAAGCAAGTACTTAATTCCATGCTTAAATAACCCAACAGTGGTCTCAGTTCCACATCCAGGTGATGTTACCCTGTGTGGCAGCAGGTCTTTGCGCTGGTGTACAGCAATAGCACTGGCCTGCCAAAGATAAGGGTGTTCCAAAAGTTCCCAGGCATGGACATGTCCATACCAGCCTTCATTTCCCACCTCATGGTCCTGATCAGCTTTTTCAATTGTCCTGTTTTTCTCTTGGGATACCTTTCTGACCTCACTGTTGACTTTGTTCCATGTTTAAGTCCCTTCTGTGGGACTGTCCCAACACATGTTGAACACACTCTTCCACACACACACTACACGACTCCCACATGATACTCCCTTCATTTACCCTCAGTTCCTGTCTTTTAATGCATTGAGCAGACCTATATTGCTTGGGTTTGGATTGGATCATGTTCTAATTGCAAAAGGAATTGCAGTGATCCTGCTGAAAATGTACAAAATGAATTTCTAATGTAAAATCCTAATTTAGCTCTCACTGAAATTATGTGTCACCAACCTCTGACTAGAGCAAACTTCTAGTAGTCTATATTATTGTAATAATTCTGTATGTTTATAATTATCTTTCCACCACTAGTAACTTGAGGAATGTTATTTTAACTCTGTAAATTTTAAACTTTTATATATGGGCTTAAAAGACCAGTACATTACAAAATTTTTACTACTCACTCTGAAATTATTTCACACATTTGTTGATATTATATATACACTATCCTGCCATTATAATCATTGGCAGTGAGTTTTTACAGTTCATTCTGTAGCTCTATTTCAAAGTGGATACTTGGACAGATAAAAAAACAAGAGTGGGGTCACTTAGATTATGCTAGATACCACGGTGAAAATACCCATGAATTACTGGTGGACTTCACATTTCTTTCTTCATTGACTGTAAATTTGTAATGTAAGATTGTCTAATGCAAGCTTTGTATAGAGATAATTAATGTATCAGACATTTCTTGATCAGTGAGATTTGGTGTTACCAGCTTCAAGGCATGCAAGGGTATTTGGATTTGGCTTTCAAAGCTACGGATAAAACTTGGCTGAACATTATCAATTAATGGAAGTTCTGATTTCCAGAGGAGTATTTCTGGAAAGTCAATGAACCACTTAGTGTTTATTTTGTTGTGGGAGGCAAGGCCATTTCTGTCACTTTGAAATGTTGATTTACTACTAGATCTTGTGTTTGTCATTGAAAAGGGCAACCTGAGGGTGTCTTGCTGTATTTTATTACTCCCTTGTATAGAGAATGACAGTATCTGTGGTAGAATTGCTGATTTCCTATTTTGAACACATTCTTCCTGGCTGGCTTAAAATGATAGCAATAATACACTTAACAAAACACTAAGATGAATTATTTTCTATATGGAAAATTAATTTTGTTCATAAATCTCAAAGGGGGATTGCTGGTTCTCTGAAAACTCTGCTCCTGCTGATGGCACAGAGGTGGAATGACACAGCTGAGCTCTGGAGAGAAAGCTGCTCTGGGAGACAGTGACAATAAGGAGAAAAAAGGCATTTAAAAATCCCACAAGATAAATAAGGGAGCTTAAGAAGTGTGTATATTTGCATAGACCAACACTGTGTCCCCAGCAGGAAAGGTGGTGTCCTGTGCCAGCACCCAGCCCTGTGACACAGCAAACTTGCTTGTTGACATCAGTAATTTCATGGCTGTCTTTGGGTTGGGTTATTTCTGTTCTCTAAACTGGGAATCAAAACAATACCCCACAGGAATGTTGTGAAGCCGAACCACTCCAAACTGAAATGCAGGGTCTGAAGAGGCATTGTATCCAAGGTCATCTTAGGTTGGATTTTATAAATTAGGGACTAACGTTACTATTTTCTTTTTAGTATCTGTCAGGGAGTAAATGGAAGTGTACAGGAGTAGCATGTCTCATTTTTAAAGGGAACACAAGCACACTGCTAGCTTCCACGTGATCTGCATGTTAATGAAAGTAAGTTAGCAGTAGGAAAAATAGGCAATGAGTCTGCCTAGAGTCTGGAAGGCTGAAAGGCATGGCTGAGCTTGCCGAGGACAGGGAAGACATTTGGGTGAAGCACGTAGGTAGAAGGCGAGTGTTGTGACCGGAGTGCGGCTGCTCTGGCCCCAGCACGGATCTGTCACCCCGAGCACCCCCGGAGCCCGAGCAGCGAAATAAACTCTGGGGACCAGGACTGTGCCAGGATTTACTTTTCTCCTAGGCAGTAAGTAGCAAATTCTGGTTGTTCACTGGTACCTGCAAGGTTCAGCTGTCTCAGGGACAGCATTCCAAGCAGAAGCTATGCAAAATCATGACATTGGTTTTGGTAGTGTTTTGTATCTGTAAGAAATCTGGTTTTGATTCTTTGCTTTTCAGACTCTTGAACAATTAGTTTCGATGTGTGACTCGATTTTAGGGGTATTTTCCAACCTTAACAAATCTGTGTGTCAGATTCCTGGATCATGTTTCTTATTGAGCAGAAGACTTTTTTTTTTTTTATGTGAAAGATTGTTGAATTCAAAACAAAGTTTACATCCCACAAATCATCGCACGATCTCAAAATACAGCCGATTAGTGATCCTCAAATAACGCGTTCTCTAGCATGCTGTTGTCGCCGCTTTTCATTGTGGTTCTCGTTTCCTAGGGCACCAATATCAAACGCACGAGGTCTGGGTGCTGTTTCAGTCCCGAGAGCCCCGAGCGGTGTCACTTTGCGGGTTTATCCAAACCCGCGCCCGGCGATCCCGCCGCTCCCGCCTGGCGATCCCGCCGCTCCCGCCCGGCTCCATTTCGCGACCTGCCCGCGCTCAAGATGGCGCCCGCCGCCCTCCGCCCGCACTCAACATGGCGGTGCCGGGGCGGGCGCGGAGCGGGCTCATGGGAGGAGGAAGGGGAAGTGACGCCCCCCCCCGTCCCGTCCGCGGCGGTGACGGGCACGGCCGGGGCCAGCGGGGCTCCCTGAGGGACAGGGGCCGGCACCGGGAGCTCCGTGAGAGACTCGGGGGGAGCGGGGGCTCAGTGAGGGACCGGGGCTGTGCCAGGGCACCGTGAGAGACCGGGGCGAGCGGGGGTTTCGTAAGGGACCGGCGTTGAGTCGGGGTTCCCTCCGGGGCCGAGGCACAGCTCCGCGGAGACTGGGGCTGAGCCGGGGCTCCGTGCGGCACCGGGGCTGAGCCACGGGTCCGTGAGAGAGCGCGGCTGAGTGAGGCACCATGAGGGACCGCGGCCGCCTCGGCCTGAGCCCGCCGAGCCGGGGCTCCGGCAGCGAGCGGGGCCCGTCCTCGCCGCCCCGCGGGCGGTGCGGAGGCGGGAGCCGTGTTTGATGAGGGCAAAGCCTCGTGTTTCCGGGACACAAAGCACCAGATCGGTTCGAACCTCACGCTGAGTTTCGGCAGCCGCTCTTGGCGCGTGTGGTGAGGAGATCAGAGTAAACAGCGCAAACTGAGCTTACTGCCCTCAGGAGTTGAGAGCTTTGGTTTGGGGCTTCGGGCGTTTTTGTTTTGTTTTTTAATGTCTGTGTGAGCAGTGTATGAGTTTTAATTAGCTGGGCGTACCGAGTGTTTGGTCACTTTATGCACCTTTCCTTGCAGCTGCAGCATGGCAGAAGCCTCTGTCTCTCCACTGAAGCACTTTGTGCAGGCCAAAAAGACCATCACTGCCATCTTCGACCAGCTGCTCGACTATGTCAGTGAGGGAGCAGCCTTTGTGGAAGGTGAGCTTTCCCCTCAATCACCGGAGCGTTGTCCTTTGTTTTGAGTGTGGTTTGCAACAGCATAATGTACCTTATCTTATCTGTTACTGTGCTGTTTATATAAACATGCACCTTTAGAAATAGTCACATTTTTCATTTGACACTAGGGGGGTTTTTTTCAGCTTGTGCTGGAAGGAATGCCTGGCATGGCTACATACCTGAAAAGCTGATTAGGTCACTTGGACTGGCAGCCTGCTCTCCTTTCCACGAGGGCAGAAGCTTAACCACCCTGGTCCTGTAGTTCTGTGGCAGTTTCTTTTGCCCGGAAGGAAGGACAAACAGATTCTCCCATTTTTCAGCTGAAAGGTGCATCAGTGACGCAATGCAGGGAACCACTGGTCACACCCTCGGAAGTTTTAGCAGCGTGGGGACATGTGTGGCCACACAGAGTTGGTTGCTCATCATCCATCCCAGTGGGCTCTGCAGGGGGAAGACAGCCCAGCTTAGCTGCATCCATGAGAGGTCCTGGCTTTCCTTTCTGAAGGAAACAGGTGTCCCAAGGAGCTGGGCAAGTGAGCCCATCAGGCTGTGTTCACAGGGTTAGAGGATCAGTGGTTGCATTGGCAATTGATCTGAAGTGATTCATGTCGTGATTTCACCAGTGCTTGTGACAGCTGTCAAATGATAAGGGCTGGTATCAGTGTCTGTGGTGGAGTTTTGCTTGTTTGGTTTAACCACTGTAATTAAAATTTGCACTTGGCACGTTAAGTACTCAGTACATGTTGTGTATCACAGAACACATTCTCTGTATGTGATTGCTTTTTTGTTTCTCCTCTCTGTGTGTAGCCACATACAAGAACCCAGAGCTTGATCAGATAGCAACAGAAGATGAACTAGCAAAAATAAAAGCATATAAAAAGAAGCTGGCAGTCATTGGAGAGGTGCTTTCACGGAGACACATGAAAGTGGCATTTTTTGGCAGGTAATGAACGAAATTACCAGTACTTAATTTATTCTCTCTCTCTCTTTTTTTTTTTTTTTTTTTTTTTTTTTTTTTTTTTTTTTTTTTTTTTAAACTTAGGAAAGTTGGAGATTGTCGTGTACTCCAGAATGGCTTTTTTGGGTTTTTTTAGGCTGGTGGTTTTGTTTATTTAATATATTATTTTTGTTCTGGACTGTTCCTGCTGAGGACTTTTTTTTTTGTATTTGATCAGAAGTGCTGAAGAACTAAACTTGGATCTGATCATATTTCTGTCTATAAGCAGCTGAAGAGAAACACAGATGGTTGCCTGGTTGGTTGTGACATCAGTTTGACAGATCTGTGTGATGATTTTAAGGATAGCAGTAACAATGTGCTCTGCTAGTCCACTTTGCTTCAGGGAAATTGATTTTTCTGTGCTTACATTTAAACACACAGTTACATATTTTTGGAGTGTGAATCTTCATGGTTCTAAAAATTCTGTAATAGTATTGGAAAAAATGTGCACAATGGTGATCTTGCCTTCATTTTGCTAAAAGTAGTTTAGTAATTTAAAGAAAAACTATAAAAAGTTCTGGAATAAGGAAATCAGCTATCTCTCAGCCTTGAAAATTAAAAGTTGAATACAAGCTGTGATTGTGATAAAAATTTCCCTTTTGCAAAGGGAAAAAGTTCTGAGCAGGAAAAAGAGAACTCAGTTCTCCCTCTGGCATTTTGAATAAATTTGTGAACTGTTATACAGTGAGCACTGAACTTTTTCTGGAAGTAGCCCAAAAACGAGTTACAGTCTGTGTAACTTCATGCTGTTGTGTAATAGTTAAACGTCAAATATTTATGGGTGAGGGGTAGAGGGTCTGTGCAAAGTAGGACACTGCTTTGTCCTACTTCAGGGACTTCAGGTTGTTGCAGAAGGTGGAGTTAGTGACCAATTCTTGTGAATTAGCTCTCCGAACTCTCTCCTGGCTGCAGCTTTTTACCCAAACCAGCTCTGTGGGGCTCATGGGCTCCAGTTCTGCACAAAGGTGTGCCTGATGCTGCTGTGCTCTGCTCAAAGTGCTTTTGTTTTCTGTCCCTCCAGAACAAGCAGTGGGAAAAGTTCAGTCATTAATGCAATGCTGTGGGATAAGGTACTGCCCAGTGGGATTGGCCATACAACAAACTGCTTCCTCAGTGTGGAAGGGACTGATGGAGATAAGGCTTATCTTATGACGGAAGGATCAGATGAAAAGAAGAGTGTCAAGGTACATTTCTTGGATGACTTCATGCTAGTTTTCACAGGAATTGTTTCTCAAAGGGTCTCTTTTTTAACAGCAGTTTCAAGTGCAACAGAAGTATAAGGATCACTCATTCTGCATTTTTAAGATCTTTTTTAGGAGGGAAGAAGGAACTGATGAAAATGGTCTGCTCTGCAGTTTTTCTTGGCTGTTCCAGAGAAACAACTAATGTGTGTCTCATTGTAGCATAGCGTGTGCTGAATGATTTATTTTTATGCGACTATGTCCTGTTACTGATTAAGGATTTGGAATGTGCCCTTCATTTGGACTTAGGGTGTTCGTCTTATTGAACTGCTTACACTGGTATGTTACATCTCTGAGGCAAATTCATGATGATGCTCCATAGCACATAGTCCAGCCCTGTAGGGAACATTTGTGCCTCAAAAGAAACTCTTGTCTGAGTTTCAAGGCACAGCTTGTTCTTTAGATACTGGTGAGTTGAAGAGCTTTAAAAAAAAATCACAGCTGTTGACCAGAACAAAGTATGAACTCTGTTACCCTCCTCAAGACAGATCCTGTCCAAGTTTGCTTGGGAACTGAATTAGAGTGGCCTACAGACTTGTTTGAGGTGCATATTCACGTTTGTCTTCTCTTTAATGCTCTCTCTAGACAGTCAATCAGCTGGCTCATGCCCTTCACATGGATAAAGATTTGAAGGCTGGCTGTCTCGTCCATGTCTTTTGGCCCAAGTCAAAGTGTGCCCTTCTGAGAGATGATCTGGTTATAGTGGACAGGTATCTCTTCTGTTTTAGTAGATCTTTTTCTTAAGGATATTAGCCATTGCAATGTTTAGAAAAGAGATTGGTTTAGATTCAAAATTCTTGAAAGGCTTTTTTGTTTGCAAGGACGGAGTTTGTTCTTTTGTATGTACTGCTTGTCATCACCCTCCTGGTTCTGCCCTTGTAGCATTTGGAACAGACAAGTGTCTTGTGACTGAGCTGAAAAAGGGAATAGCTTTTGGCTGAGGATACTCTAAAACAAACAGTATGGAAGTGTGAAGAGGATTGGTGCAGCAACAACCTTTTGCCCATTTCCTTTCTTGAAACGCTTCAGACTGATCATGTGGAGTATAAACAACATGGAGTTCATTTTTAAAAGCTTCTGATAAGAGTTGCAGTGCCTACCTGCCAACATAATGGTGACCTCAAAATGCAGTTGAGACTGTGTCAGCTGTGTGTGCCCTGTGTTAGGCTGACACTTCCTGTGTGTTGATGTGTTTAAAGAATTCTGGAAGTGGTTGCTTGTCCACGCCAAATGCTCTTATATCTGGCCACTGCATTGTAACCTGGTAGTAGCTTTTCAAACCTTCAGGTGATTTGTACCTGACATGTGAATCAATACTGAATTTGAGAGTAATTCACACAGGTGTCAGTGAATTTTTAAGTATGATTTCTTCAAGAAAACAGCACTCAGTGTGTATTCTAATGAATTGCAGTGGTTTTTGTTCCATCTCTGTCTTGTACTTTGAAATCACTGGGAGTTTGTTACTGTTTTCTTGGGTGCATGATTTTGGATCTGCGCAGCCTCTGTTGCTAAAGAAAGAAAGTAAAGGGAAAGGGAAAGAGCATATTTTCTGAGAGAGCAGGTACTTGAAAAGAGCAGATCATCCTTTTACTGTTAAACTGAGAAAATCTGAACCAGCAATAATCTAGGTGTTGCAAACATGACTAAATGCTCATATTCCACTTGATTTTTTTTTAAAAAGCATATAGCACTACAGTTTTAATTTTGTTTTGGTTTCTTCTTAAATCTGTGCACAGCTTGCATAGCATATTGCTTTAAACTTGGACTTTATTAATGAAAAAGTTATTTTATGAACTGTGATCTCTTCTGATTAAAATTAGGATCTGAGGAGGGGAACCACTGTGTGGGGCTCTCTGGGTTTCTGATGGCCTGCCTGTCACTTCACTTGGCAATTAATTGTATGTGCATACTTACTAATCAGAAATTGCATTTTGGAATGAGTAGGTAGCCTAATGATCAAGTGACTGATAAATTCTAGATGGTAATTGGCTTGTGCAATGTTTACCTTCAGTTTGAAGTAAGCTTCAGCTTCAAGATACAAACCTCTGTAAGTTCTTGCAAGGCCCGTAGGCATTTCCACTCTATTTTTATCAGTTTATAAAAATCAACTACTTCTTTGCTGTGTAAATAAGAGTTTGTGGTTTTTATTGTCGACAGCCCTGGCACAGATGTCACTACAGAGCTGGACAGCTGGATTGACAAGTTCTGCTTAGATGCTGATGTGTTTGTTTTGGTTGCCAATTCTGAATCAACTCTCATGAACACGGTATGATGTGCAATGATTTCATGCTACTTATTCATTTAAATATTCAGCAGTTCCACAACTAGAATAGCTGAGACCTTTACAGAAGGTGAATCACTGCACTTAGATCTTGTGAATCGGATTTGGTGGTGGGAGGCAAGAAATAATGTATATCCCTCACTAGGAAAAGGAGAAGGACATTTAAATTTCTTACTGGCTTGGCTTTCTCTGCCTTGAGCATCATAATTGTCCTTTCCAGTTCATTTGTCTTTTTGATAAATGGGTGACAGAGTGCTTGTCTTGCCTTGCAATTTGTTGGTGTTTGTTACCTGAAAACACTTGTATTATCACAGAAACTGTGGAGTAATTTTGTAGTGATCTCCAGTTTTGACTAAACTAAGCATTGTGGATGCTGAGCATAAAAGGTTTCTGAATTGTTGCAAGTGTGACTACCTGAATACAGAGTAATGCTACTGAGAAAATTCTTGATTTTTATTAAGCCTATTGCAGACAAATAATACGGTCTGGTTGTTCTGAACATAGTTCTGACCTGAAAGGTCTGAACTTTCTTTCTGTCGAGACAATTTTTAATACAATAAAGAACTGAGAGTGCAAAGACAGTATTTCTTTTCATTCTAGCAGATTAGAATAGTTTGGCAGAAGGCTGAGGAAGAATATAAGTTTAAAAACATTGCATTTCATCTTCTGAGCTGAGTCCACAAAGTGTCAAATACAAGAGATGTAATTCAGAAGGAAAAAAAAATTCTTAAAGCATTCAAGGCAAAGAGGATTTGGCACCACTGTGGCCAGACCTTCTCTATTATGTCACATGAGTGACATTTTTAGTTTTTTTAATATGGACAGAATCTGTAAGTTGTTTACGTTATGTGTATAACACGGTTGTTGGGCTATTTTAATTAAAGGAAAAAGAAAAATTATTTCAGTGAAGATCTCATTGCTATATAGATAACTTAAGTTATCCTGCAGATAAAGCTTTTGACAACTATGTTCTCATCCTCCTTAAGCATTGTTTTTGCCTCTTACCATAGCAGCCTTGAGAATACTTGGCATTATTCTGCCACTCTACCAGAGATTTTTTTTTAGTGAAAATGTGATTCTTCTACTATTCCCTCATAAATTCTCCTCAGACAAAATCCTGATTTCTGCAGCAGTGATCTGGTTTGCACATGCTTGTTCTCAGCTGATGGAGAGCAGTGGATCCCCAGTGCTGTGTGCAGGATGTTTCGTGGTGTCCTGCTGCAATCTGGGAAAGTTTATGGCAGCCCAGACATCTCTTGTGTTTCAGCTTTGCTGCTTGGGGACTCACTCCATCACCACTTACCCATTACCACTCTGTAAACAGCAATAATGGGTGGTAGGTGCAGGCAGGAGACCTAAATACGCCTAATTTTGTTAAATTAAGACATTCATCAGTGACTTTTTTTTGCTATGTCTCAACCATACCTCCTCATGCAGGAAATGTTCCTTCTCTGTAGTTCAAGCTGATGTTGCCTAGCTGAAGAATAATTAGATGAGGTATTTATTATCTGGATATAAATCCAGATTTTACAGGTTAGGGGGAGCATCTTGGTGCTTCAGATAAGGGAGACTTCATTGTTTTAGTCAGGCATCAGTGTTTTTTGAACTATTTTTGGAAGTTTTCTTAGTTTGTATTTTTACCAATTTTTAAAGAGTTGTATTGTCTTTGACTTGTAGCACTGGCATCAGTTTTAAGACATTTGATGACTTTTGAACTACCCCAAGCCTGTTATGTGCTGAACACCTGTGGGTTTTAATACCAATGAATTCTTTATAATAATCTTTTAAAAAGCTGCGTAAATTTCAGAATCTGTTAGAGAATGCTTAGCTCTGATTTGGGTGTCTAGGGAACTTTCTGTTTGTGCTTTAATTTTTAGGAGAAACATTTTTTCCATAAAGTGAACGAACGACTTTCCAAGCCAAACATCTTCATCCTTAATAATAGATGGGATGCCTCTGCATCAGAACCAGAATACATGGAAGATGTGAGTGAATTGATAGCTCTTACATGGGTTGACAATTAATATGTGTTAATATGGAAACACCAGCTTTGTCTTATTAATAAAAGGCTAAGTTACATGGTCAGAAAATGGAAATAACCTATTCCTCGTTATGACCAAAAAGCAACTTGAAATTCAAATGACAATATATGCAGGCAAGTAGTAAAATGGGAGACTACTTTAGCACCTTTTTCCTCCACAGTTAAGCTTGGGTTTTAATCTGATTTGTATTACCTTTTGTTTCTGCAGTGATAGTGCAGCCTGAGGGCACAGTTCATACATTTATACGTGCATGCAGAAGCTTGGAAAGTGCAGCATTAGATGGGAACAGTTTGGATCTTCAGACAGTGAGAATCATTTCTCCATGTATGGGGAATGACGGGTTTACCCCAGTAACTGCCTGAGATCTCTGGCCTACGTAAATACAGTTGTAGGAGAAAGTATTGTTGTGCCCAGGTCTGTTCAAAGGAGTAAAAACAGCTGCTGCCTGTAGGGTTGGCAGGCATCTGCTGTCAGAGGGGTGACTGCTGTTGTGAGGTGTTGCTGGCTCAGTTTCATGAGCTTTTCCCCTCTCCCGCAGGTGCGCCGGCAGCACATGGAGCGCTGCCTCACCTTCCTGGTCGATGAGCTCAAAGTTATTGATCCTGTGGAAGCCAGGAACCGCATCTTCTTCGTCTCAGCTAAAGAAGTTCTGAGTGCCAGGAGACAAAAGGCCCAAGGAATGCCAGAGGGTGGTGTGTAGGAATTCCTGCTTCTCCTCAAATACAGAAAAACACTATAAAACCCCATCAATGTATTTAAGATGCGGTCCCTGCTCTGAGGTACTGCTGTCTTCCTTATGGTCTGTTGTTTCACAGGTGGAGCACTTGCTGAAGGGTTTCAGACAAGATTCCAGGAATTTCAACACTTTGAGCAGATATTTGAGGTATTTATGATGGGCTCTTTAGACTATCTGTTTTTTATTGTAGAGGTAGCTTTTTCTTATGCTTAGCTTAATTATACTGAGCATTACCATACTAGCAAGTGGAGGAGTGTAAGGTATTTAAACCATCTGCAGCTTTGCCTTTTCTGTGGATTCTGTTCAAACCTCCTCACCTTGAGTAGCAGATGTTGAAAAGGAGAATTATATCAGGGAAGGAAGGAACCAAAACTCTTAGCTCATGTTTTGAGATCTTAAGATCAATATAGTCTATGTAAGAAGAAATTATGGTCTTGAAACATCTGTATCATTTACAGCCATGTGCTGGTGAATGTTTGCAGTAAGAAATTCAGTTTCATCAATGTAAATCTAAGAATTTGCTTTCATTTCTAAAGCCAGAGTTTTGAATCTATCACCATTATGTACCTCTTAGCTCTGTTACTCTGAGTATTAACACTTTCCTTGTGTCCTTTGTACTGTACAGAATCCACCCTTCCACTTCAGTTTAGCCATTTTCATGGTTGGAGTTCAGGGTTTCTACAGAAGTAGGACTGGCTAGACTGAGTGGTTTCTTTGTGATAGGATCCATTTGAGTTACTGAATTTGATAACTTTTATTAACTAAAGCAATTCTTGGATATCTTAAGGAGGCCTCTTGGGTATCCCTCAGTGGTTTTGTATATGAGTGTTTTAAAAAAAAACAAACTTCCTCTGAAAAGTATTTGTTCTTGCATTACAACACACTCATTTAACCTTAGCAAAGCTGAATTATGTAGTGATGTGTGTATATCAGAGAGGTTTTAAAATAATAGCTTGATACGGTCTTGCATGAGGAAGAAAATGTCAGACTAAATGTAATCCTTATCCACACTCATATGAGAGGTGGCTGAAGTGTTGAAATGGTGGGTTCAGGGCACTGGCAAGGCCTGGCTCCATCAGACATGACATTTCTTGTGTCACTAGCTCTAGTCAAACGTGCATGCTTTTTGCAATTTTCATCCTCAGAACCGTAGTAGGAAACTCTGAGCCAGCAGGAAGAAGGTGAAAATCGAGCTTCTAAATCAGTTTTTGTTCTTTATTGGATTTTGCCATCTGCTGTACCCAAAGCTTGTTTGACAAAATTTCTTATAATTACAGTTAGGCACTCAGTGCTTAGAATATTACAATATGAAGATGGATGATGAACTTATTAAATGATGTGATGCTGTGAGTGCTCAGCACATCTGTAAATGAGATGTCACAGGCTGAAGTTGGCCACCACAATGAGAAATACCTGTCACAGGATCACAACCATGACAAGTTTGTGGGGGAGGCTGGGACAAGGAACAATTCTGTGACAGCACTGCATGGCCTTATTTCTACATTTTTTCTTCTTTCACAATGGGTTACGTTTGCTGCACACCTGACTCCAACAGTGAGAGTGGATTCTGTAGTGTTTTTCCCTGCTCAGCTGTGTTTCATCCTAAAGTCATTATTAATGGCTTGGAATAGGGGTGTGATCCCATCATTTAAAGAGAATGACAACTGTGCTGAATTAAGATTGCCAAAGCAATTTAAATTTTGAGTGCTTGCTGTTGCAGCCTCTGTCACATTCAGGTTTTTTGGCGGTTTCCTAAGTTACAGTGGCAGTTTTTGTGCTTTTAAAGCAAGGCTGAGACTGAAATGATTTACCAGGTCTGAAGTCTTCAGACCTAATACTCGAATTACTGTCACCTGAGCTGATAAAGTTGCTGCCATCAGCATACTGTTGTCATCAGTTCTGCTTGCCAGCTCTAGGCTCTGTATTAATGAGGAATCTCAGACTGCAGGGAGAGCTTTCTGTTGAAATCCTCGCTGATACTGTGCCTTGTGCACTGCCAGACCAAACTCAGATGCTGAATACAGCTGAAGCCCTTCTGCCTAAAGCACTTGCAGTTACTCTGTTTCCTGACACAGGAGCTGCAAGTCCCGGCAGCTTGGATTACATTCCAGTGTGTGAAAAGGAAGGGATGAGAGCACAGATGCTTCTGTCTGTCCTCATCAAACACTGATTCCTCCCCTGCCTCAGTCTGTCTTGCCTTTAGCTCCTTGTCCTGTGCAGGTGCCCTCCTCAGACTTCCCAAACACTTCTCACTTTTCTGTCCATTTCACATCTCCCAGTAATCTGTCACCTCCCAGACCTGTCCACATGTGCCTTGCTCCCCCTGGCTGTATCTGCTGGGTTTGCTCCTCCTGGATTCTCTTTACCCTGCTTTTGTCTTCACTAAAATTGGACAGCTTTTCCCTCTTCTCCATATGGGCTGAGAAGAGGAACTGTTACTTCTCCAGTACTTCCACATTCCTGATTTTAGTATCAGTTCCCTGATAGGAAAGCCTGTTTAATCCTGGACTGATATGAGCTCAGTATAGATAGAATCTTTGAAAAAAATAATCTCGGAGCAACCCACCAGTGCTAGTTACTTGTGGTATAAGAAAAAATTGGACTATTTTTGAAAGGCTTGTAAGATTTATATAGACTTTTGTGTGAGGGCAAAAATCATTCCAAAACTAGATAAAACATGTTTGTCTGCAAAGCACAGGGTGGTTGAAGTTGTTAAAAAAAAAAAAATGGTGCAGGCATTACTAGAAACACTTGTAAGCAGTGGGGGAATTAAGATTTTAGAGATTCATGTAGTAGCTTTAAAAAGTGATGCTACTGTGTATGTCAGCTGTATTGCAACAAAGGAAAGGAGAGAGACAGTCTTAAAGCATTGAATTCTTCGATCAGTTCTGAATTTTTATATTGGGGAATAATAGAAAGTAGTCAGTGTATTTGCTGGAATTTTACAGTGAGGTACAGCACAGAAATGCCTGGACCGTGCACTGTGTATCCTGCCTAGAGAATTCCTACATAAAACCAAGCCCACTATGCCTTAGATTGGGATGCTTCTCCAGTTTCTCAAAAATAGAAGTAGTGTGGGAAGCAGTGGAGGAGGGAGGCAGGGTGGAAGAGTACTCCTGGCTGTAGAGGGCAGTGAAGGCAGAGCAGGAATGAGGCAGCTGCTGCAGAGCCCTTCCCCAGCGCTGCCTGGGGATGGAATTGGGAACAGGCCGGGCACTTAACAACCGTCCTGTGCTGCTGGCGGTGGGCTGGAAGGTGCCTGCTTTTGGTTAGACTGAAACAGTTTATTGGTTTCAGTAAATACTTACTACAGACTAACAGCAAAACTGCTGCTGTCCCCCTCTTATCTTTCTCCATTGTTTAACTAACCTTTGTGTTTTTCCTAGTGCTCTAACTTGGATTTTCTGATTGTGTTGTGAGTGATTGTCATCCTTTTATCTGCCACATACTAACGTTGGGAAGACTCTGCTCTGTGCCTAGTCTAGCTCTTACAATGTGCTGATATTTAAGAAACTCTGGCCTTTCATTGCTGATTTCTAGATCTGCTTCGTCGAGGAACAGGGACTGTTTTACCCATTTTGTTTATTTTGTTTTCATCTATTATTTTTAGATAGCTGAAATTGTAATTACAGCATATGCTAAGGTCATAGGCAAGTCTTCTAAAAGCAATTTAAACCTGTGCCATGAAAGGTGAATCCGCAGATGGAGAGCAATTTAAAAATCCGATCAGGCTTGTTTAAGGAAATCAGCTGCTCATTTTCTTACCCTCAAATACAAGAGCTCTTCAGTCACTGTCCTGTATTTCTGAATTGCTGTTCAGTATTTAAGATTGATTAGAAATTGTATTGTTAGAGCATTTTCTACTTACTCATTTAATGCTTCAATAATATTCAAACAAGCTGATATTTTAAGGACTACTTAACATTTGCTTATCCTGTGAGAAAAGCCTTGTTTCTTACTCCTAATTGAGTATTTTGTTTCTGGATGGTCGGTATTGACATGAGAATGTCAAATTTTATTGACAGAATTGCCTCTTGAAAGTAAGACTGTGTAGTGCACCGAAGAAAACTGAAGCCAGGCCATATTGCTAGCATTCATATTTGACATTTGTAATTCCAAATAGATGGCTTTGAAAATTTCCTGAAGAGATAGATTTATCTTATGTATTCATCCAAGTTTTCTTTTTTTTCTTTTTTTTTTTTTTTTTTTTTTTTACATTATTCATTTATTTTAAAAGAATGAAAACCTATGCACATTACTGTGAATGGACAGGAAAGCAGATTTGCTGCTATAGACTCTTTTGAGATTTCAGTTTCTGTTGTCTTTTAATTTCTCTATGCTTTCTCCCTTTTTACTTCCCACTGGTTTAAGTTCATGGTAAAATTGGCAGCATGTGCTTTCTGACAGTGAAATTCCTGGTTGTGTTGGCATGGAATTGCAGTAATGTGTTGTGGCTTGGGCCCCTCGCAGGAGTGTATCTCGCAGTCAGCCGTGAAAACCAAGTTTGAACAGCACACTATCAGAGCTAAACAGATAATAGATACTGTGAAAAACATAATGGACACCATAAACGTGGCAGCAGCAGAGAAAAGGTAGGTGGGTGGGAGGGCTGGTCGGATTTGGTTTGTCCAGATCATCTGAGGAGCCAGTTCTGTGCTGGTGATTTTCTTGGGCCATTATGGACTTTAAAATTCACTTTTTCTGATTGGTAAGGAACAGACAGTTTCCCTGGTGTGTCAATAAGTCAATCTTACCATTGTTCCCTTGCCCACTCAGTTGTGTTCTTGGTCTGTGGCTTCTGTACAGGGATCTTGGTTTAACTGGTGTTCTTCATTACTGACTTGCAATCCGTGTGTTTTCAAACTTTTTTTTTTCAGAAATATTTAAAATGTTAAGTTTTTCTAGTGGTATCCAGCATTTCAGAGGTGATGTTTATGCCTGCTCTACTTCCATTAACAATTACAGTGAAGAAAAAAAAAGGAAGTATGTAGATGCTTTAATTTGCAAGTGATTAGAACACTGTAAGGAATGAGATGAGCCCAAGCTAACAGAAGCTTGGCCTCTGGCCCTTTCCAGATTGCATCCTTAAATATCATTATTCTCTCTTCACTCGTGTAATCCTTTAGTGCTAATGATAGCAGCTCATCTGCTGTGTCTGGTAGCTTCATGTACCCTTTGAGGTTTGCGTATGTGTGCGGTTTTTCCTCACTTTTGTTGCCACCTTGTGTCTCTTGTACACAGTGAACTTGCTGTCACGATTAATCCTTCCCATCCATCTCCTTCCTGCCTGTCAATAATGTGTCTGTGTTTCGACAGACTTCTCTGTGCTGTCAAACGCACTCACCCCCCTGAACATGTCAGTTTTTACAGACTGCCTGTTTACATACTGACTTGTCTCACATTGTCAGATCCCATGAAAACATGCTGTGAAATGTTGGAAAATATTCTAATAGTCTACCTCTCTCTGTCAGTTGACTTAACCAAAATGTCTGTGATGACACCTCTTAGTCTGAATTGCTATTTATTGTTTCTGCTGGCCCTTCAAGATAAAATTGCTCCAGGTTTTTGGGAATTTTTGGGGGGAATTTAGGTGATAGGTCAAGGAATTCTAAAGAGGCTTGTTTGTGACAAGGTTGATTTCTGCCCCGGCCCCTTTGCTTTGCAGGGTCATCAGACTCACATCACTGTTCAGGAGTGGTTGATGTTGTTTGTGAGCAGCAGTTTGATCAGATTTACCTTTTTTTTTTTTTAAATCGGGGTAGACAAGCTACTAAAGGCCTCCAATTCCCCACACCTTTTTTAGTTGATAACAATTCAGACTTGAAATGCTGGTTTTGAGTTGTGTTTGCCCAGCGCAGCCTTTGAATGCTAGTGCACATGGGGCTGCCATGTACAGCCCTCGTGCCTCTGCTTTGGGCAGCCAGTGTCACTTGGCATTCCCCCAGGCTGCTCAGAAGCCAGCAGCAGGATGCTCCATGCCTGTTTAAGGGCCTGTTTCTTTCCTGGGGGAATACATGGTGGTGATGGTGGTTTCCTTTCTGCTGGGGTAGAGTCCATTCCATGGAAGAGCGAGAAGATCAGAAGGACAGGCTGGACTTTGTTCGGAATCAGCTGAACATTTTGACAGAAGACACCAAGGAAAAAATCAGACGAGTTACTGAGGAAGTCGAAAACAAAGTAAGTCAAGGCAGTGGGAACAACCTCCAAATCCAAGTGTTGCCTCCTCTCTCAGGCAGCTCCTTTTGGAGCCCACCCATCTCAGGAAATAATGTTTGAAGTGTCAGAATGTTCCTTTTTCAATACAAAAAAAATCGCCCAAAAGCTTAAAATGGCAATCTTTCCTGACTGTCAAGTGATGGAATGATTTCTTGGGACAGTTCATGCAGTAGTCTGTTCTCACTCTGTCTGGAAAAGGTGGCAGAAACATTTTATGTATTTCCTGTGTTCTTCCAGGTCTCCTCTGCCATGACTGATGAGATCTGCCGGCTTTCAGTTCTAGTTGATGAATTTTATTCTGATTTTCACCCTTCTCCTCAAGTACTGAAGCTCTATAAGACAGTAAGTTTTTTGAATGGTTTGAAGCCAGACTCCTTGTCTTTCCCTTTATTTCTACTTCTGTATTTTTATAACTTGCCTAGATTTTATGTGACTTTGTCTGAACATTGCAGGATTTTTGCTTGCTGGCATGTGCATATCTCTACCCAAAACTGAAAAAGGTTGAAAATATTTTCTGCTTTGTTTTTAGAAAGAAATTAATTTTTTTCAGCATCTTTTTAGTAGTAGAGTGTTTTCTAATTCCAAGTCTTCACTTCCTGTAAATAAGACTTAACATAAATAATTTTCACTACTCCTAAAATCAAATAAATCCAAAAATAAAATGAACTTGCAAAGACCAAACACTTCTAATAAAAACTGGTTTGGGTTTTTTTAACTTTCATAAATATCTCCTCAAACTTAGTGCTTTAAATTAAAGCACATATACCTGTGTTTGCCTCTTGTGCTCAGACTTTGCTGATAGTGATGACTGCCACAGCTTCCCCTTGGAGTCACAGAATGTTCTGATTCGGAAGGGACCCACAAGGATCACAGTGTCCAACTCTTAAGCAAATGGCTCATACAGGGATCAAAACCACAATTTTGGTGTTAACAGCACCATGCTCCAGCCAGCTGAGCTCATCTCAAGCTGTTCCAGCCAGGCTGATCCCAACTCCTGGCTGGGAGTGCTGCATTTGCAGGACAATCTGTGCTGTTTCACCTCAACAGAGTATCTGACCTGTGGGAGTTGGTGGGCTGGGTTTATCCCTGTGCAGAGCAGTGGAATTGGCTCCCATCAAATGATACAGTAAGGGGTTTGCAAGGCAGTAGGTTTGCTTTTCATTGTCACAGGTTATTGAAAGTCCTATGAAAGTCTTCTTATGCATTTTAATGTTTACAGTCCTAGGGAAATCTTTCCTGTGTCACTTTAGTTAGGTTTTCAGTCCCAGTTAAAAAGCGTGTTATTTCCATGGAAACATGCTTTTCTTCCCACTGTAAATAACAGTGCTTAGTGTGTAACATATTCCTGCTCCATATCATGTAACTGGTTGGCTAAACACAAATTGATGAGCTTGTGTTCTTTATAACACTTCAGGAGCTGAACAAGCACATAGAAGACGGTTTGGGAAAGAACCTGGCTGAGCGCTGCTCCAGTGAAGTCAACCAGTCAATGCACCAGTCCCAGCAGGAGATGATTGGTAGGAGGAGGGAGGAGGAATGTGAACACATTTAAAGGAGGACAATCTAAGAAAATTCAGTTTTTAAAGAATTTTCTTCCTGATCATGTTTAACATTGATGCTATAAAGGATAAAGGAAAAACTATGATAGACCAGGACTGAGTGTTTAGCTCAGTCCCCTGTTCCTGATACTAACCAATAACAGATGCTGGGGGAGAAGAATAATGAACCAGGGTAAATACAGCAATCCCTCTCCATTTTAGGGACTTCTGAGCTGATACACTGCATCTGGATTAATGGCTTAAGCAAGTAGTAATGGACCTGTCCTCTGAAAACGAATCTAATCCTTTTATAAACCCATTTAAAATTTGGCTTCCACAAGAGAGACACCATATACAGTAATTAATAGAAAATGTTTCTGCAGTATAATGCTCTTCCTAGGTCCCTCCAGGCCCAGAATGCAAAACAGTTCATTTCACAAAGGATTTGTGCACTCCCCCCCCCCTTTTTTTTTTTTTTTTTTAAATAAGTAGTAAGTTTATTGCACATCCATCTCTATTAGTCTGTTCCTGGTAATAAAAGATTCAGAGCACAATCATGAAATTATGTGAACCCCTCTGTCCTCCTATGTAATAAAATTGTCTTTTCTGTGTGGCAGAAGTACTGCCACAGTACTGATGGATAAATCAATTTTTTTTCTTACTCCATCCCTATCTTTTGACCATTGATAGAGATCTTTCAGTTAATTTGAGTCTTTTTTTTTCCAGCAGTGCTTCCTTGGTGAGTTGATTTTCATGACTGTTTTCTTGTATAAGAGCAGTAAATTCTGTGCTCTGTTAGGGTCAATCCTGCTGAAATGCCACTGATTTTACAAGTAAATAAATAAATAATGAGCTGGTCAGTATAGATTCCCTAAATTGACAAAGCTGGTCAGCAGTGCAGAGATACTGCTTGTGAATATGCTCTTCTTCTAATATTAACTCATCTTTACTATTTGTTCTTATTTCTAGAAAATCTGAAACCATTGTTGCCTTCTAGTGTTCAGGATCAGCTCCACTTGCTAATTCCATGCAGGAAGTTCGACCTTAGCTATGATCTAAACTGTCATAGCCTGTGTGCAGATTTTCAAGAGGATATCATGTTCCACTTTTCTTTGGGATGGACTTCTCTTGTAAACCGTTTCTTGGGTCCTAAACAAGCTCAGAAAGTTCTCCTGGGATTAGCAGATCCAAACATACATGTGAGTCCTTCAGAGCCTGGGCTGCCTTGTTTTACCTTGATGAGAATATATTGACTTTTACTCTGTGCCAGTGCTATTTACACGCTTCCTGCTGCCTTTCCCTAGATCCATTGTGTGAAATATTTGTGGCAAGGGGTTGTTTTTATTGGATTATATTCAGGTTAGAATGGAACTAAAACCTTCTTTTAAAGTTGGTTTTCCTTTGGATTGAAGCCATTGAGTAGCCTATTCCATTTGTAACATTTGAACCCTTAGGTTGGTACCAACCCTACACAGACCCTCCTTCTCTGTTGGAGGAACTGTCGAAGCCTCCAGTGCTCCTCAGGAGTCTTGTTCAGATCTCTCTGCTGAAGGCTTTCTTTCAAGTCAAATCAAAGCCTGAATATATGAAAATAAACCCCAGCTGTGTAGTTCCTTAATGCTTCTGACTGAGGCTGCCGTGTTCCCATGTTGTAGATCCCTCGTCCTTTAGCCAGCACCCCGTCAGCCGCCAGCCTTCCCGGCAGCACTCCCGACAGCGCGGCCCAGGACGACTTCATGGTTCCCTTGGTGCTGGGTCTGGCCTCGCTGACATCCCGGACCTCC
Source organism: Chamaea fasciata (assembly GCF_029207755.1). Taxonomy (NCBI): domain Eukaryota; kingdom Metazoa; phylum Chordata; class Aves; order Passeriformes; family Sylviidae; genus Chamaea; species Chamaea fasciata. The sequence goes on along the minus strand of NW_027094096.1, from coordinate 19,939,134 downwards.
ATGGGCATCATCGTTGCTGGCGGAGTGGCAAGTAGCACTGGCAACACTCCCTTCCCTGCTGGAAGGGATGGCAGAGGCTGAGCTGCTCTGTCCTGTCTGGGGTGTGACACAGAGTGTGCCATGGGCCAGATGAGCACGTGCAGTGCCCTGGATACCCACAGTCAGCTCATAGTGAGAAACCAGGCTAATCACTGTGAGGATAGCTGGGCATATTGTCTGTGCCATAAATCTGTGTTCAATGCCTGAATTAAATGGTGATCTGATGGTACCTCCTTCAGTTTGAAAGAGCAGCAAGGCTTCTGTAACCTGCACATTCTCTCTGCCACTGGGGACCAGCTCCTGTGAATGTAGCTGTCATAATATGGAAAACATTTATTTTCTTAAGCCCAGTGAAAGGGCTGTGGAGATGATTTTTTAAAAATGGGTGGAATTAACTTTTATTCTGTAGGGCGACTTATTTAAGCTAATGAAGATCTTGTTTTTCAGATTTGGAAAACCGTAGGCTGGAAACTGATCTCCATCTCGCTGAGCATGTACGGGCTGCTGTACCTGTATGAGAGGCTGACGTGGACCACCCGGGCCAAGGAAAGAGCCTTCAAGCAGCAGTTTGTCAACTATGCCACCGAGAAGCTGCAGATGATTGTCAGCCTCACCAGCGCCAACTGCAGCCACCAGGTGCAGCAGTAAGTGTCACACGGGCTGGCCCCTCTCTGGGACAGGCCATTGTCACCTGCCCTGCATGATGGCAACTCTGGTGTCCCTTGGGAGGGGGTTTGAAGAGAGTTTAAAATGCCCACCTGAAAAGGCCAATACCCGCATCCCTGTGTGGCTGTGTGTGGTGCTCTGAAGATGGTGATGTAGAGACGTGAGAGGTTCTTCTAGTGGAGGCTGAGCTGCACTGCCCTTGGAGTCCCTGGAAGGATGAGCAGAGCCTCTGCCCCAGGGGCTGCTCTGGGCAAGTTCTGAGCAGCCAATCCTGTCTCTTGTGCACTGCAGGAGATGAACTTTGTTAGCCTTACTCTATTCCCTGAGCTACACAGGAGAGTGTTCTGCACCCTGGGGGCTAGAGGGCGCATTAGCAGCCCTAATTCTCTGAAATAATAATTCAATCAAAACACATGGTTTCAAGAAGCAGCTAAGGAAGACAATCAGCGAGACATTACTTAGCAGAGACAGGTGGGAAAGTGTTTTGGAAAGAGGAAACAAAGAAATGGAATGGTAGAAAGTTAAGCTGCAGTAGAAGAAAGAGATCTGTCCCTGTGTCCAGCAGCTCTGTGGGAACATGGAAGAGCTGCACTCAAATAAGTGCTCCAGTAGAGAGGAAAGGATGCTTTGTCTTCTGAATGAGAGCTTGGGTGCTGGGCTCAGGCTGGTGACTGGGTTTGTTTTCCCTTTGTGTGAGGAGGAGTCTTGGAACAGGTTGGGAGCACGTGGCTAAGGAGGGATGTAGGATGGGGCAGGCCTGGAGCACTCCTCACCCTGCACAGGGCTCCTGCTCCTGTGAGCAGGGCACTGAGTGTGGCACAGGGTGCCGAGCTTGGCAGTGTGGGGCTGCTCTGGCGCCTCCTGCTACAGCCAGAGCCCCTTCTCAGACTTGGAGCTGTTAATGTTCTATTAAAATGGCCAGGCACAATGTAGGCATAGACTGAGGTGCATCTGGTGTGTTAAGGGTTTATTTTTTAATTTAAAAAGCACCCAGATTCTCTTGCTTTCTGCTATTCTGTAATCCCATAACAGCTGGAGGTTTGTACACTGTGTTCTGCACACTGCAATACCATGAGATTTTATTTCTTACTATTTTTTCTTTAGCGTAAACTTCTGTAAATGATGATTATAAACTTCTTTTCACTTTAGGGAAATGGCCACTACATTTGCTCGGCTCTGTCAGCAGGTGGATATTACTGAGAAAAATCTGGAAAAAGAAATAGCTAGGCTTTCCAAAGAAATAGATCAGCTGGAGAACATACAGAGCAGCTCCAAGCAGCTGAGGTAAGTCGTGGTGTGACTGGCCACAAGCATCTCTTAGCCCTGCTGACTTCAGAGTGATCAGTGCTTGCTGTTACTCTGGAGTTGAACTGGGTTAGTTCAGGTGCAGAAGGGGATGCAAAGAAACCCTGAACAGCTCTGGGTAAGTTAAATAAATACATGCTGATGCCTTAGTGAATCAGCTAACCTCCAAAAACATTATTTCTTAGATCATCTTTACCCTCATGTGGGAGACAGGCCTTGGACCAGAATTTTAGTTTCCTCTTGGTAGCTTGAGGGTGGCACCTTCGCAAAGCCCCCTCCCCAGAGCAGAGCAGGAGAGCAGCTGTGCTGTGCTGAGTCACCCAGTGCAGTGGTAGGTGTTTGCAGAGGAGGAACTTCCAGCAGTTGGTTCAGGGATTTGGAAGCAGCCTCGGCTGTAGTTTCCACTTCCTTCCACCTGCTGAAAGGCTGCCCTGGCTCTGGGCTGCTGATTCCTGGCCTGGGACATCCACCACCACTGGCAGGTAAACATCTGCCCCCACACCCCCCTTCTGAAAACCTGCATTGACGTTTTGTTAGTGCTGGGGTGTCAGTAGAGGAATAGAAATGAAGCACTGATGTGGATCCTGCCTTTGGGATGTTCAGGCACTGAAGTAAATCCATTGCTTTTGTTTGTTTTACAGAAACAAAGCCATCCACCTTGAGAACGAACTAGATCGCTTCACGAAACAGTTTCTTCAAAAGAGTAAATAAAACATCATTGTGAACCTTCCTGGTGCTCCTTTGTAGGGCAAAGTAGAAATTTTACAGGTGACACTTCTATTCTGTGGAGTCACTTGAAATTATTTATATTTTTAATATTACTCTGTTGACAGTTGTAAAGCTTGGACAGTTGGATGGTGAACCAAACTGAAGAGCTGTGATATTCTTGAGTGTTATGTTCGTTTTGCAGATTTTGGGTTAAAAATTGCCTTTAAACACTAAATTTTTTTGAGCACTTGACAAAACCCCAAATCCTCACTGGTTTTCATGAGTATGTAGCAGTGGCAAGTCTCACTTCCTGGCATCCAGGACCTTAGGCGTGGAAAGAGCTTAACCCGGTCTCCTGCTTTACTGCTTAGGAATTGTCCAGGGATGGAGGGTGCTGGTTTTGCATGTGGGTGTGATTTTGTTTAGTGAAGTACAAACTGGCATGGGAAAGGACTCTTGAGATGTTTGGAAAGCAGGTGCCAGTGTGTTGGGCAGCAGTTCCCCTTGAAAGGGCAGCAAAAGATGAGGGTGAGCTGCACTAAGGACATGCAGTGGCTCAAGGCTCCTCTGGCAGAGATTACATGAAAGTGAACCCATTTCCCGCAGTTGGTAGAGCAGTGCAGTGTTCCTTTGCCTGTGAGCACAGGGCCAGAGCCATGGTCAGGGGAGCTCAGGTGTGTGCCAGGCACAGCAGGGTTTGCTGGGATGGTCTGGGCAGGAGTGGTGCAGGCTGGGTTGGGAAGCTCAGGGTGCCAGGAGGGACCTGGAGCTCCTGCTGCTGCATCCAGGGAGCAGGAAATGGTGAAACCCCATCTCCCTGCCCAGTCCCCCTGCTGTAGAACAGGTCTCCTCTAGGTCAGACTCCGGGCACCTTTGCCTTTGCTCACCTCCAGCAAAGCCTCTTTAGAAACCACCTGCTGTTGCTGTCTGCAGTCATTCAACATGTACTTTTTCCTAACTAGACTTTTTAAAATGATTTTACAAGAAAAGCCTTTTCAGAGTATTTATATATTTTTATGGCAGTGTTAACATTGGCTAAGTTAGATTGAGCTCTAAGGTATAGGAGTTTGCTATTTTCCAGTAACTAAACGCTGTCTCATCAGGAAACAGGTGTAAGATGTAATGCTGAAGGTGTTGAAGGAAGACACCACCAGTGTGTTCAGGTGTTTGTTCTGACTGTGCATGGGGAGTCCTGGGGGTTTGAGGGAACCTGTGGCATCCACCCCGCAGTAACAGCCCAGCCTTGCTGTTGGTGGGGGCACAGCTGTGTATCAATGCTCTGTTTGTGGAGCATTTGTATTGACATTGTATCAAGATAAAACTTGCAATGCATGTGTTCTACAGTTATTTATTAAAAAAAAGTCCTACCCCTGTGCTCTAGTAAGTTCTTTGGCAGCTCTGTCCCCGGTGGGGACCTGCACGTCGCTCCCACAGGTAACGCAGAGCTAGGACGGGGCCCAGCTGCTGCTCCATCCCCAGCCCAGGGCCACTCCCAGGCCAGGGGCTGCTCTAATACAACACTGACAGCTGAGCCAGGCTGGTTAAAAGCACTTGTTTATTGGTTACAATATCAACTCATGGCAACAACTTTCACTGAGCCACTGTACAAATACAAAGAAAAAGATCCATCGTGGAAAAAAAAAAAAAAGAGCTATAAACAAAGTTCATAGCAAGTGATTTTTTTGTCACAGGGAAGTCTTTTTACAACAGCACTGATAAAGAACAAATGGCACAAGTCCCTGGTTTTTCAATAGCTTAAATAAAAGCTTTAAGACTGTTTCTGAATACATACACAATCCAAAGGCAGTGCAGAATCACTTCATAATTGGTAACATTACCAAAGTTTTCCAAAGTAGTCAGCAACAAGTAAAAACAAAACAAGAAAAGCTGATGAGAGATGCTGGGAACTAAAGGCAAAGTAAAATTAAGCATGTTTAGAAGCACTTTGCTTTGGACTCCTTTGGATGTAATATGTACTACAAGTGTTCAGATGCTTTTGTTTTTAAAAAAAAAAAAAAAACAAAAAACCAAAAAAACACAAAGAGAGCACCATTGTGTAAGTAAAACAAAGGCTTGAAATACCTAAGACTATTCCACCGAAGTCCATATTAGTTAAAACCTAAACATACTGTGTGGTATAAGAATGTCAGGCACATGTAATCTGTTATCGGTTATATCAATTAGTAACACTGTTCACACATTTACCATAACAACACTGCATTAACATTCTGCATGTATTTTACATAACCAGCAATTGGATAAAAGGCTCTGGTGCCTCTGAAGTGTAGGAGGAGTGTGACCAGCATGCATGCCAGAGTACTGGATACACAGTGCACCATCAACCCATGCTAAGTACTTGGACAGGAAATGCTATCTCAAAACCAGCCATTCTGCTACACAACCATTGATACCAACTAGTCCAATTAGCCAAAACTCTCACCAACATCTTAAAGCACAGCACTAAACCTAGTGGAGGTGACGGTGTCCCCAGAGAGGACAGACTACAACTCTTGGAATGTTTTCACAACGTTTTCATTCCACCTTAAAGTAATTAATGTGAACTTCATCGTGGGACGGGCAGTTACACAACTGAAGGAAGGAGTCAACTACTTCCACCCCATGAGTTACAGCACAGCCACACTGGGACCTGCTGCTGCTCCAGCTCAGCTTTGCCAGGGTGAGCTCAGGGCCTGTCCTGGGGCAGGAAAAGCCTCTCTAATGCACTTTCCCTTTGGAGTGGTGCAAATCCTGCCACACATGGAGCTGTCGGCTCTGCCAGCACCACCATGGAGCTGCAGTTCAGCGCAGCAGAGCACAGCAGTGTCTGAAGGAAAAGGGCTGCAGACAGATGGAACCAGGCCACATTGCTCATGTACTGCAGCAAACATCAGCACCAAGCCACAGCAGCTTTCTGTGGTTTCCAGAATCTCAAACTGCTTTCTTCACCAATAAACAGCCATCCAAGGCTACATGGGAACAAGCCCAGGCTGGGTACTTGCCTGAAGGGAGAACTCTCTATTGCAAAGTTAAATCACATTAGAAAATGCTGACAAACTACCAGAAGAAAATAAATCTTGTTACGCCGAGCACATGGTTCTGCTTCCCGAGCTGTAACAAATTGCCTTTAGAAGAGAGGCTGGGCTAGAGTTACTCTGCCACTGTTTGGCACAATGCTCTTGGTTACTCCAGTTCTGTAATGACACAACTTGAAATTCAGCTAAGGATTTAGTCTGACTACCAGCTTTTAAAGCCAGTGAAGCTGTGCCCACTCACACTGCAACATCTGCTGCGAGCCAGTTCACTGCAATGGTGCAGTCAGAAGTCACAGAAGCTGCACACCTGGACCCACATCAACTGCAGGCACTCACCAGTTTTTTACTTAAAACCTTATAAGTAAAACCTATCAAGGGTCATTTTATTACCTTCCTTCTTTTAGGAGGAGTTTGAGCTTTTACTGCAAAAGCCACCTCCACTTCAGCCAGGGCATCAACCTCCAGAGGTCCCTGCCAGCTGTTTGAAGAAGGGAATGCCACAGCCTGAGTCGTTCTGTGGCATCACACAGTACCTGTGGCACTGGAATCTGCAGGCTTGAAAAGGAACCCCCAAGCAGGGCAGGAATGGAACAGCAAAGGTCACCTGGGCAGGATCTCTCACAGACTCCGCAGACGCCGGTTCCCCCGCTGTGCTCAGGCTCCCCCAGGCCTCGTGTGCTGACACCGGAGCCCCCCAGAGCTGGGCTGAGCGAGGAGCAGGGGCAGGCAGAGCTCTCTGATGCCGCCGGACACCTCAGCAAGTAGTTGGCATTCCTTAGTATTTATTTTAAAAGCAGCTGAATCCAAGAGGCAACAGCCATCCAACAGTGACAGTGGAGTTATTTGCAGTAATACCTGTACAAGAGCCATTACCACTGTTACAGGCTACCTGAACCGGTAAGAAAAGTTATATACAGCTGTAAAATTGGTTTTGGAGTTTCACAAGTAGAAACCAGTTTTAATACCAGAATGTAAAAATGGCACCTGTCTCGGCAAAGGTGTTGACTAGGAAATTGGTTCAAAACACATTTCTATGGAAAAAAAATTTTTTTAGAAAAAGAATATTTTCTTAAAATTCCTTAGTAACAAATTTCCAGAATGATTCACTCAAGGCAGCTGTGAGTTAAAAAAAAATAATCAAGTGCACCACTAAAAAATAAACTGAGTCTGCAAGATCCCAAAGAGCTGCTCACTTAAGAGAGTTACAAGAATTCCATAGTAGTTCTGTAAATGCAGACAGATCACAAAGCAAAACACTCAGGAATTCCTGTGAGACACTATACAGTGGGATTTTGGTCCTACACCACAGGCTGCTGTTAGGAAATGTTCCTTCTCCAGTATAAGAAGCGCCTTTTTCTTATTTTAAAAGTGAATTTACCGTGATCGAGTGGTACATTTATTGGCACCTTCACCATTATAGACATGGCAAGTATACAGGCACAGTCTGGAAGTACTGAAATTTAGGATTAAAAAAATGTCAGAAACTTGACAGAAGTCATCTCAGCCAGAAATCCCATTTGGATATACTACAGGATTCTGGGCCCTTCTCTTTCCTACCTGACCCAGAGACACCCAGACTCCCCATCAGTTCCAATGAATGATGACTAACATCATCTTCCAACCTGGTGGTTTAAAATTCACCTTATCTTTAAGATAAGTCACTTAAGAGAAGCCAATAGACTTAATCCCCCATTCCAAAATAGCCACAGATGCTCAGATTCCCAAGGGAACATCCACTGTGAGTGCAGACATGCTGCCAGGCACCAAAAAGTTAAGCAACCTCCCTGGGCAGTTTCAAATGGGCATCAGTCACATGATTTTCCTGCCTCTGCACTGAACTGTATTTCTAAGCAACTGACATCAAAATCAGAACCAGGAAAGGAGCAGAAATGGCTATTTACGTGCTGGAGCTGCAGAACATCTGGCACCTCGAAACACCCGTGGCACAGCCCTCAGTGACCACAGAGAACAAGCACATATCCTCAAGGTTATCCTGGAAGTTTTCAGGGGTCACACAGGTGCAGTTCAGTTACACAATTCCTCTGGTAATTCCCACTGCACAGAATTGACAACACTTTTGGCTGTGGTGTGCCTTGGCAACCCTTGAATTTGGAGGGGAATTACAAGCAATTAACTGCACAGTTAAATCCTCTTTAGGAATTTAAGCAAAGTCCTCCTGAATTTCTCAGCTGGTGTGGAACGAGCAAGCTCTGCAGACACTGCTCTGGGCTCTGCGCAGCAGCCAAGTCACTGAGTGCAGATCAGCTGGAGCTTGTGAGGAGCCAAACCCACACATTTGGCCAGAGCAGAGCTAGCCACAGCACTTGGCCACTTGGCTTCTGTACCCACAGACTGCATGGAATAACTGATGCAAAAACCTGCAGGGAGGAAGCTAAAACTGGATTTCTTATATTTTCCAATTATTTCTGCTGTTGGCGCGAGTCTACCTGGCGTTAACTCCTTGGTGTTTGGAGGTCATGACTGCCAATGGATGAACCAGGAACCACTGGCTTGAAGGAAGAACCCCCCTGATCAAAAATAGGCAAGCAGGTCAAGAAGGGAGCGAATAAGGCGATAGGTATTAACTGGGAGTCTCCAGGGCCTTTAAAAAAAATTCAAATGCCTTCCATTATAAAAAACACATACATACCACTGGCTTAACTTTATCTACAGTAAATTCACAAAAACATTTAAAACAGCAATCTAGTTCACCCACTACAAAACTCAGAAGTGACATCTCGGGTTAAAAGCAAAGCTATAAATGTAGTTCCTTAAAAAATGCAAACATATTTCTTTACATACAGACAAATGTTACATGATTGACTGCTATAATGTGTATATTCTGTTATGTACAAAAAAAGAAAAAAGTACAGGATTAGCAGACTGAGCACAAGCAAAAACCCTTCAAGGACAATCTAACCAAACCACCAAAAACAAAAAGACTGGCTCTTAGTTTGTCGGTCACCATGATTACGTGTGCTGGCCCCTTTTAAAAAGTCAGTGATTTCTTCCCCCCTCCCCTGTTTCTTCACTTGATTTTTTTTTTCTAGTTTACAGAAAGCCTTTTTGTGTAATAATCAGTGAATAGAAAAACTTCACCTGCAAATACAAGGTAGAAATGTTATTTCACAGCTATAGGCTGCAGCATTGATCTCTCCAGATCTCAAATGGAGAATGTACATGTTTGGCTCCCAGTTAATTCCAGATTCTGAGAAAACTGTCCCAAGACCCTGTAGCTACAGCCATGCCGTCATCAGTAACACCTAAACAGCTGACACGGTTGTCATGGCCAGCCAGGACACCTGCAAAAGAAGAAGCAATGGAAGTTTAGAGTCTGCAGGATGTCAAGGACTTCGGTTGTTACTCTGCTCTCCCAGGTAAGTCTTACATGTACTAAAAAAGATGCAATGCAAGATCCTAATTCTCCTTTTCTCTCTTTACTCTGAGGAACCACACAGACCGTAACAGCCTTATCAAAAAACCCAACCATAAGGTATGTAAAAATATCTACGCACAATATTGTCTCCGTTTTTCTCTCTGCCCTTATGACTTCTCCTCCCTAATCAGGCTCTCTGCCGGTTTTCCCATTTCCTACAGTGCTGTCCACAATTTCAGCCAGCAAGCACTTCCAAAATCCAGTGTGATGTCTCCTGACAAAGCCCTGGATGCATTAACTACCTTGAGTTTCCTAGGTTCTGCAAACCCTAGGAACTACAAATCCCCCATATATTGTGACAAACCACAGAGCAGCACTAGCCTGCCTCTTTCCTGCTTTGGTTCTGTTTTCTCTCTACCTCTTCTTCCCCTTGGCTGCTCTCCCAAGGTTCCCCATCCAGTTGTGGTAGAACTAAAGAAAAGGATCTATTTTCAGTCTGAACAGCAGAACTGATGTTCAGAACTGAACCAGGCCCAAGCATTTAAGTTACTGTAAGAAGTGAGAAAGAAATAGCTGTGCTATAAACATTCCGTGTCCTGACAAAAGTGACTGATTCAAGGACCAGAAGTTTCCACTTTCCCTCTCTCCCAACAGCAGGGAATGCAAAGCAAAAAGACTCCTGTCGCTACATCTGTATTACTGCCACTCATGGGTGCAAAAGTCAATGCAAAGGTGTCATTTTGCACTGTTTAATTCCATACACTTCAGTGAAATACATTTTCTGTAGGTGCAATTTTGGAGGGCATTCCTTAGCCTCAAGAGCTGGGATCTCCCAGCACACAGATCTGTGAAGCCCAAGAACAGGCCTGTTCTCCTGACTCATTCACTGCTCACACCACGGAGAGGGAAGTGAAATGCAGTGTAACTTCTGGAAGACACAACCCAATGCAATAAGAGGATGCCCTTTCCAGATAAAACAGAAAGCAGATCCCACACCATCAGCACCAGCACTGGCAGTGCCCTGGCTCTGCACTCTGCACAGACTCGGGCGGTGCAGGGCTGCCGAGGCTCAGACGCAGCCACAGCAGCGGTGTCCTCACCTGCCCTCTCCCCTTTGAGGGTGTCCCACACGTTGCAGTTGAAGTCGTCGTAGCCGGCGAGCAGCAGGCGCCCGCTCTTGGAGAAGGCCACGGAGGTGATGCCGCAGATGATGTTGTCGTGGGAATACATCATCAGCTCCTGGTCCGCCCGCAGGTCGAACAGCCGGCACGTGGCGTCGTCAGAGCCCGTGGCAAAGGCGTGTCCGTTGGGGAAAAACTGCAACAGGACACAGGGATTGGCACCAAAACATGCACCGGGCATGCGTCAGTCAGAACATACACTGGGAACGTGTCAGTCAAACAACAGATTATTTTACCGGACGGAGGCAGAATGTTTTATTTTAAAGAAATATCTGCATGTTGAAAATGCCTGTACACAGCTATGCAAGGGGACACCTCTGGAACAGTACTGGGGACACCTGTGTGACTGGAATTGTAGCCAGACAGTTCCTGTGTGTGCTGGAACAGGAGTCACAGGGGATGCCACCGACTCCTACAAAATGAAGCAAACCCCAGCTCTGCACATCCTGGCTGAAGTGGAACACAGTGTTCCATGCTGAGCTGGTCAGCCAGGTTGGCTCAGCCAAGACAGAAGACTTCAAACAAGCAATTCAATTTCCTGAAAAAATCTACTCCAAACCCAAGTTATTCTCTCAACAGCAATATTGATTGAAATGGGAATGGAGAGAGCCCAGCACATCTCAGGGTCCAGGTCTAAGTATAGGAACTGCATTTTTGTACTGGTCATGTGTTTGGTATTTTCTCAGCCTTAACAATTTTTCATGTTTATCAAAAACAGATGCAGTTTCGACTTAGATTTCTTTCTCTATTTACCAGAGCCTGGATCTTGCAGATCAGAACATACTGTTACTATGACAGAGGGGAAATATAATCCAGTTTCTAAATATTACCAAATTATTCCAGGAATAATTCAACATCTATAGGGAATATTGAACATCAATACTGGTTTTAATTGCCTTCCGGAATATTTCGCTGAAAGCTCTTTTAGTTAAACAAAAAAAACTTTAAGATGAGGATGCTTGGCTGTGTTGCACCCTCTCAGTATATTGCATTTATCTACAATTTTCAGTTTTTAACACATTGCCACGCTTCAGAAAGTTTCCCTAGTCCGTTCTTTACTTCTTAAAAAAAGTGATGTCTCAGTCACTGAATAAAAACACAGGTGAAACTATTCCAGGAACAGCGCAGTGCATCACAGATAATGGCAATAATTCAGTTACAAAGTAGATTGTAAGTTATTACACAACCTTCTCCGTTACATACAATTTACCATTCTCTACCCTAACTAATTGATTTTAAATCAAGGTAGCTCAGTAGACTCTAAGCTGAATTCATGCAAATGTAGCCTTTATCCTCCCCCTTCCTTCCCACGTGGAAAGAGGAGGATCACTTACACAAACTGCATTGATGTCTGACACGTGCCCCGTGAACGACTGCCGGCACATCCCATCGCGGATGTCCCACAGCTTGGAGGAGGCATCGCAGGCGCCCGAGACAAAAGTCCTCATGTCTGGGCTCAGGGAGAGGCTCATCACATCTCCAGTGTGCCCAGTGAACGTGGTGGTCTGCTGGCCAGTTTCAATGTCCCACAAAGCACTGCAGGTCAAGTTAACACAACGTCTGTCATTATTTCAGAGTTCGAGTTTGAAATACAAATTAAGGCACTGGAGAGGAAAAAAAAGGAAGAAAGGGGAAGTGTGGGAAGGCCAACAGGGCTCAAAAACTCACCAAGTGGTGTCTCCTGAGCTAGTGACAATTTGGTTGTCATCTAGGAAGCGACAACAGGACAAGTATCCTAAAAACAGAACAGTTGTGTAAGGTTGTGACCCAGGGGTATTGACTGAAGGTTAAACACAAGGACAGCATCCAAGCTCTCCCCCAGCTGGTCCATAAGCAGCACAGGCATTGCCCAGCCCCAGGCAGGACAGTTTCCCTGGAGCAGCAAGAGCAGAGGCAGGAGCAGAGCTGACCTGTGTGCCCCGGCAGCTCGCGGCTCACTCGGACGTTGCCCTCCCGCGTTTTCAGGTTGTAGATGGAGCAGATGTTGTCCAGGCCCCCGCAGGCCACGTAGTTCCCCGAGGGAGCGTAGGCACAGGTCATCACCCAGGAGGACCTCAGCGGGATGGCGTGCATCTGCAGAGACACAGCCACACAAAGCCCCCAGTCAGGGCACACAACCCCCCAGTGCCTGGGTTCACAGCTCACCACATCCAACCCACTGCACTCTACACACCCACACCTCCTGCACTGACAGATACCAGCAGGATCTGCAGGGCAGATTTACACAATTCAGTGCGTTATTTCATGGCAAAGCTATCGTAAACTTCAGCATTTACAATGCTTGTCTATTCCAGTTAAGATTTCTCTGTCCAACTCTTTTACATCTTTAAACTGCAGGGTGTAAGACAGGATGGTTGTCCTCATGGAGACTGCAGAGTTTACAGAAGCACAGCTCCACTCCACACTACCTAAGCTTTTCCTAACAGCTGTTGTTCTTCCTTCTCCTTCCTCTGCCCTCAAACCCAAGGCACTCTTATAAATTCTGAGGTTGGGTATTTCTGTAATTCAAAACCAAATCAGTTTTAGAAGCAACACCACACAGGCAGAGAGCTACAGCTATTGCACGAGAAAGTAAGAGTGAAAATGTTACACATTACTACGCAATTAACTATTGCTTCAGAGACACAACCTACAACACATCACTAGTGCTCGCCTGGCCATGAAAGGAACCAAAAGAGACTGACTTGCAACCATGGTAAAAAACACACATGAGCCCATTCAAACACACAACTTATACATGAATTATTGATAAGGATTATAAATAACTACCTTATTTGTTGTATAACTATCCCAAATAATTAATTTTCCATCTTGGGAAGCGCTGACTAGTAGCCTAAATATGAACACAAAATAAAATACGTTAAAATAAAACAAAAAAAATCTCAAAATAGACATACATAATTTCATGCATGATTATCAAGTGATTCAGAAGTTTCATAATTTCTTTATTACCCTCTGATTTTTCACTTTTATTGGAGGGGTGCATTTGTTGAAAAAAGCCTGCAGATGTAGATCTCTGTATCACCTGACTGAGGAATCCCATGGGGACTCATGATTAAAAATCAACACAAGCGAAAAACTCACTGAAAACACATTTTATGAACTCTCTTCACAACTGCTTTCATTATTTATATAGCCACACAGTTATACAAAAGTAAATAAGGAATTTAGGCAAAAATAAATCTTGAAAACAGATTCTAGATGAATTCCTCTCTGGAGGAGCTGATACAGAGCAGACCACGAGGCAGTGTTTACACCTCAGCATCAGCTGCTCTAAAGGCAGCAAAACAAAACGCTTAAGTTACTTTTCCCACTATGTACAAAAGCATCTTTCTTTCAATGAAATAAAAACTTGTCAAGAAAGTTTTTAAATCCCTACCATAGAAGTTACATAATTATTCAACATCTTGGAAAGTACAATATTCAACATTCCAAAAAATATGCTTCGTCACGAACTCTCTCTTGCTTGAACATACTCAAAAACTTAAGTTAAAATTGAAAGATGGAAAATATCTATGGCAAGAGCAGGCAAAGCACCTCTTCTGTGACCCCCCAGCAGTGGCGGGGCAAGGCCAAGGGCACAACACCACCCCGTGAGGCTCCCAGGAGCTGGGATGAAACTGAAGGTGCCAAAGTGACCTGCAGCCCTGCCCTGCACACACCTGGAGTCGGATCCCCAGTGCATGGCGTAGATCTTGGCTAAGTGACCTCGGAGCGTGCGCCGCGTCCGCATTTGGATCCGACCCACCGAGTCCAGACTTGTTGTGATCTAAAAATAAACAAAACAAAACCCCTGAGATACTGGGAACTATTTTTAATGCACAAGATAACAAAAATACATTTGAACTTTGATAGAATTATCTATCTTGGCACACAACAAAAACCATTTAAAAAATAGGACACTGGTGTACACCCAGCAACACTGACACAAACAGATTTCACAGAAGACACAACACACTTCACAAGGGCTACAATGTAACTTCAGGAAGCTCTTCTAAAATACTTCTACATTAAACTGAGACTATTTCAGATTATAAAATCTCAAAATCTCAAATCTCAAACCAATCTCCTTGGTTTAAACTGAAGATCTCTTTTCAATTTAAACCAATGGAAGAAAATGCTCCAGTATTTACTGCACGGTTACTTATTAAAGCATGGCAGAACTCTACATGCAAAATAATTCTGTTTCCAAAAAACTGCTAAAAATGTTTATTTAAGTATTTCTAAATATATTTAACACAATAAACATATCCTACTTAAAAGGTAAAGTGGAAGCAGGATCCATTATGATGGTGGGGGCATTTTGACTGGTTGGGTTTTTTTGCTGTTTTGTTTATTTGGATTTTTTTGGTGGGACTTTGTTTGGTTTTAAATAACACAGTACATTTCCAAAGGCTTCTTTCACTTTATTCTTTCAGTAACTGATCAGGAACATGCTAGAGCCATAACCTGGTATTTTTAATTTTTTATCTCTCAAGTAAGAGAGATCTCTCTACACAAAGAACAGAAACATACCTGAGCAAGAGTTGTGTCACTACAGGCTTTCCTGGCATCCTGAAACAAAAAATGGAACCAGCTGAATTGGAAAGGCAACACTGAGCATCAACTGAGAGGGTCTAAAGGAAAAGTAACTCTTGAGCTACATTTCAACACTCAAAGCCACACACCACCACCAACTGACATGCCAATATTCCTTCTGTCACCCTCACTTGTCTTATTGTTCAAGGAATCTAAAAAGCAATGGCACACAAGGAGGGGTAGTGGAGGAAGAGGGACTTAAGAAGGGCCATGCGCCAGCAGCCTTTGAATCTCCCTTTCTACAGACTATGGGATTCAAAGGCATTTGGAGCCATCCTGAAGTCCCAGTGCCTACCCTGTTCCCTGTATTCCTTCCCTGGGGTGGATGTGCTTGCTCAGGGTGTGCTGAGCACAAGGGAAGAACTGATCCACCTGGAAAAGCAACCACATATTACACAGGATTAGCAAGCTCTGTGCCGCACGAGGCTCTTGCACAAATTAATCCCCTTGCTGGCTGGGAGAAGCAGGGTGAAAATCAGCAAGGCAGGGTCTGGGGAGCAGGACAGACAGCAGGATTACCAAAGCTTAGTGATGATGTACTTGACACAGCTTCAAGGAAAGAAAACGGCCCAGTAACACCCTCACCCATTTCATGGAATGGGTGGTGTTCAGATCTCCACACACACACTCCATGGTTCTTTCTTTATCTCACACTCTAGGACACAGGACCTGTTTCCTGCATATATGATTCAACCTGACCTAGAAAACAGACTTGACTTTTGTTTGCAGAATTCTGAGTTCCCCGACTGGACCTCTGACGCAGGTGAGCTCCACTGAGCCTCACCTGCAACAGTGATTGTGCAAGACCTGGTTTTAGTCACAGCTGTGA
Source organism: Chamaea fasciata (assembly GCF_029207755.1). Classification (NCBI taxonomy): domain Eukaryota; kingdom Metazoa; phylum Chordata; class Aves; order Passeriformes; family Sylviidae; genus Chamaea; species Chamaea fasciata. The sequence goes on along the minus strand of NW_027094096.1, from coordinate 19,923,420 downwards.
CTGCACCGCTCTCCTGCAGCTCAGGGCCCGTCCCCAGAACACAGAAACAGGCACATGGCCAGCACCTCCTTCTGAGAAAATGGTTTAAACTGGCTTGAAGTTAGACAGAAACTGTGCAGCACAAGTTAAACGTGGTTTAAACTGCCTTAAAATGAGACAGGAACTGTGCAGCATAAGTTGAAGTCAAAACCATCAACAGCCATATTGAAGGAGCAGCCACAGAACCCTCTCAACTCCTGGCAATTTCTCCAACTTGTGCAACCACTGAAGCAGCCACCCAAAAACAGTGGTGCCTCTTCAGCAGCCCTTTGTGTGTCCCTCCAAAGTTCAGCCAGTGCAGGAATGGCAACGTCCCCTTTGAGAGCAGGAACAGAAACATCAGCTCGCACATTTTGGAACTGCCTCAACACGCTCTGGGCTGGGATCTTCGATTTTTTTCCAGCTCTTGCTTGAGAGTTACTTGACATTGCAACTTTAACATTTCTTAAGTGCATGTTTATTTTGACCACCCTTTATAGCTCTCCTCCCAAGAAGCAAGCCTGAGAGTGGATTAAGTCATCTCAACTTATTTTTATAATGTCTGAACTGTAGAAATATTTATAAAATGTTGACGTCTGGAATCAGGAGGGGTTTAAAATACCAGAGCAGTAAATCCCTTAGCACTCAGGACCTATTTCATCCACAGGAAGAAAGACACTGGATTTTAAATGACCACTTGTTTTGGTTGTCCTGAAATAGTTGAAAATGTTCAACATAAAATGAACTCTGAATGAAACAAAGCATTTTTTCTCTTTAAGAGCAAGCTATTAGCAACTCCTGTATTTGAGGCTGTCTAATACTTGCCACACAATTGGCAAAATTGCAGGAAAAGGAGAGTTTCAACAGGCTATTTTAATTCTTACCTTGAAACTGTATTTCTACATATGCATCATCAAAACAGAATCATTAGTGTCAAAACATAAAAAAGCTCTTCTATGTAATTGCACATTTACCTCAGTTCATGCAATAGACAATGTAAAATTTGTGAGAAAAATTTAACTGCTCGATCAGTGTGCAGCCCCCAGACTTTCCTAGCACACACTTCAGATTGCAGTTTTTTCCCCAAACTACATGCATTTTTTTTAAATATAGTGTGTTATTTGCCCAAAAATGTCTGGTTCAAATGACAACGTGCCAAGTAGGCAACAGTTCTAAAAATCATTATCCTCAATTTCAGTTCTCACAGTGAGGACACATGTATCACATGGGAACTTCACTACAGACAGAACTAAGAATTAACTTTAACCATCAAGTCATCTGACAGATATCTGACAATTCATTGTTCAGTGTTCCAACTTCCTGCACTAAAAACTTCTGCAGTCTCAGGTTGTGCATTGTGCACAGACCAGAGCTCCAGCTGCTGGGGAGACACAGGTGCCCACATCACCTAGACACTGCAAAATTAAAACTGAAAGCCATGAAACACTTCTGAAGTATTGCAGACTGAAGTTCATCAGGGAATCAACAGCTCTGCACTGCAGTTTCTGCAGCTTAGGACACTGATGGGTACAATCTTGTCTGGACCTCACTTCTAGGCACAAAGCTGATTTTCTGGGATTATACTGTTAGAGGAAATTTCAGACAAAACCCAAGAGCTGTCAACAACTAAGACAGCAACATGTTAGCTGTACATAAAACATCCAGTGCTGTTAGTGACCTCATCTCTTTTTAGGAGTGCATCAAAAAGAATTCCTGAAAATAACCAGCCCAGTAGATACCCTTGACACTTAAAAACCCGTACTTTTCAGATCCTGTACCTATCCTCTTACCCATCCCAAACAAAAACTGTGCAATGATTTAATAAGCAAGAGAAGTAGACATCTGTACAAATATGAAATTGAATTATTTGGTCGGAAAGTTCCATGGACATTAAGTCATCAGGAACATTTTTAATTGCTTGTTAATCTGAAGTTAGAAGCAAGCACAAGGTATCCAAGGCTGCACTCAGATACCAAGACGCGATCACCAATTGCCACTGCTGAGCCAAGGCACTCCAAAGGCAACATATCCATGGTTACTCAGCTCCATCTGATAGATCCACTGACAAGTTTGGATGGTAGAGTTACAAAGGAAATGTTAAATCGACCTAAAGCCCCAAAATGGAGTCATTACCTAAGTGCAAATCAGATTTTTATGCTCCAAAATTCAAAAAACAAGCAAATGTCCCTGCAGCACAGTCTAAGCCCTCTAACTTGCCTGGTAGCTCTTTCTTCCCACAAGTTTGCATGAAAGCAGACTCACTGTTAACCTAGACTGAACGAAGACTAAACTGGCTCCCCCCAAGATAACATAACGATAAAGTCTTCACACAGCATGCAGAGGAAGAACTGAAAAATTATGTACCCCTTTTAGCAGTGTAACTCTGTAATAAAGCTTAAACTGGGACCAAAAAAAGTTAGTATTTTAAGCTCAAAATAATTTGTATCCTTTACAGAGCTAGTGGAAGGGGCACCCAGGGCCACAGCACTGACTGATGCCCACCTTGCCTTTCCACAGAGCTCTCCTTGGATGGCACTGAATGAGCATTTTCAAAACACGAATTTGCCCCCAGCACAGCCCTGACACATGCAGTGTGTTCAGCATGTGGCTGACAGCCCCCAGCAGCCTCACACCTCGCAGGAGACACCACAGAACAACTGCTGCCAGCACATGCCAGGCTAAAAAAATCCTCTGTGCATGCAACAGATTCCAGGAAGCCTGTACTCTTCACTGATAGGAATGCTTGCAAATGGGCCATTCCCATATAAATCAGATCCACGAATGCTGCATGCTTTGAGAAGTTTGATGAAAAACAAACAGACTTTGAGGATCTTTATTATATTTTACTGAAAACTGCATCACTGACATATAAATGCACATTGCAAAAGATTCCTGGAAAACTGACTTTGGGCATGACAGCTCATACTTGATTTGTCTTCACTGAGTGAATACAACCAAAAAATAGCCTGTATGGGGGCATCAGCATTTAATAAAAATAAATTCAACAGGAAGCCAAGAAACAGCGCTTGTAGAAATGACATCCACCCTGGAAGGCTCTCACACTCCCTGCTTTAACCTCAGGCTTCTCAGGGGTCATTTTAGCCTAGGACCAAGCTTTTCTGAGACCCTTAAGCCAAACTTGTCATGCTTAGGTTCTAGAAGTTTGCTGCTCCCTTCTGTTTTTTAAAAAACCAAAACATAAAACGTGCAGAAACACATACAGCCCTAGCACCAAAACTCAGCAAACTTCAACAGGAAATAAAACATTTTGTTCAAGAAATATTACCAATTTACTTCATTATACCAATGGTTTTTCTGATTTTTACTCAAATACTCTGAAAATATTTTAAGCTCTGCATGGGTTACAAACAGGAACAACTGATAGATCTTTACTGTTTATTCCCTTGGAGGAGGAACTTTATCACAGAAAATAAGCAATTCACAATTCTTACTCTGATTTGGTTTCGCAGCTGCTCTGCCTCCTGCCGTAACTGCTCCAGCTCACTCATCTTTTCAGCCTCTGCTTCTCACGCTCCACTGGTGAAGAAAACCTGCCAAGAAGAGGGAAGAAAGAGATACTGAAAGTTATTTTTCTCCCCTTTAAAAAACATTACAAAAAATGTAAGAATCTGTGTGTGTATATATATCTTTTTATTCTGCTTTTTAAAAGGCTTCCAAATAGACATTCCCTTTAGTACAGCGTGGCAAGACCTGAGTGATTTCAATTCCTGAATTACCACGAAAAGCAGAATTAAGTGAAGCCTATTTTGAATATAAAAGCAACTGTCAACAGAACCACCCACTGTACTTTATAAACCTGTTTTGTAGCAGCTCCCTGCTCCCCCAGCCAGAAACCTCTGTCAGTGTGTGCCCCGGAATGGCAACACTGAGCAGAGGCTGCAGGTGCCCCCAGTATTCACCCCTGGGCTCAACAGGGCTGTGACACAGGCACCCTGCACAGGTAAAAATTTCAAAGATGAAATTTCTGAATCCTAAACTACAGCTGACAAAGCAGATTATCTCCACTTTCTTCTCTCTTTTTTTTTTTTTTTTTGGGCAAGGCACAATGATCTTTTCATTTCAAAAGCAAAACCCACGGAGTGAGAAGGGATAGCAAAGAGACCAAGCCCTCCCTAAAAGCATCCTTGTGCTGATACAGCCTCAGCCCCCTAAAGCAGCTGTCATCTGAAGGAGGACTCAGAGCAACCTTAATAAAAAGATGAACTGACAGTAAGACCACATGTGGGCACACTTCCAGGCTAGTAATTACTTTTTTTTTTTCAAATCAGATTCTTGCATTCGATTTTTTTTTTTTTCAATGTGTAGAACAAAGTTTCCTCAGATCAATTTTCAGGTTTTTTTATCCCCAGCACAGCAGTGCAGCCAAACACCACTAGAGACCTCTTAAGTCTATTCACACACATGGAGACTTCAAAATCCTTGCAGTGAAAGCAACATTAGCAAGTAAATTGCTCACAGACAAGCCAGGCACTTATTTGTAATTTTTTCATGACAGAAAAAGTGCACCAGAAAGGTGATGATGGTGGTCCCATGACATTATATAAAAAGCCAAAACACTTCTAGCCTGCAGAAGACAGACAAGTCAGACTACTACTCACAAAATGAAAATTGAGGAAGGAAGGAAAAGAAGCAGGAAGAAGAACCTATTCAAAACGTTAGTCTACGCTTCCTATTTAGTCCACCGAAAAATGGCCAAAAAACAGAGGAAAAAAAAGGTCACAGTGTGTCTGGTAAGCTGTAGACCTCTGGGGAAACCCCTTTATTTGGTGTGGCTACTGGCTCTCTGCAGTTCAGTAGTGATGTGCTCTAAAAGACTGACTCTGGAAAGGCTCTTTCCATCTATAAAACACCATACTCGTAGATTTAAAAGAGTGAGAAGTTTTGGTTCAAAGCAATTTGCAATAAAATAATCATCCTTGGACTAACAGTTTATACAAGTGTTTGAAAGCTACAAAGTTTATTGCTGCTTAAAAAGAAAAGTATCCACTAATTATCCATCTACTTCCTTTTACTCTCTGTGCTTCCCACAGGCCCAAGTCCATTCCAGAACCAACTCACAAACACACATTAAGCTGGATCATCTCCAAATCAAAATACATCCTCATCAGTCACAGGGATGGTGACTCAGCTCTAACCAGTATTTCCAGCTGTATGTAAACAAACTGTGAGGTTCACACATCTCCCTCCCTTAAACCTGTGCTCTGTTCAGCTACAAAGATGTTGTAATTCATATGGGAATTCGCCAGGAGACTTCTCCATCTCCTACTGCGCTCCTTTTTCAGAAGCCCAGACTGTTTAACGCAGCCGAATGCACAGCAGGCGTAACACACAAGCCATCCACACTCGTGTCCAATTTTAAAGATTAAGCATTAAAAACATTACTTTAGCACATACATTGATCAAGTTTAATGCCAACCTTAATGCCTTCAATAGGAATAGCTCTATGAAATAGAGCCCCACTTTCAGTTCTGACAATGTCAAATTAACCTTTTCAGTATGATTTTCCCTTTTATTCCAGAGCCTACACAAAGGTAACAGAAAAAACAATGGTCTCAAAGGTCTAAAGCCAGCCAGGCGTGCTGCCTGCCAGTGTTTAGCAGTCTTGTGTGCTATTTTTAACAGGAGATAAAGATTCCTAGCAGGGAAGTTGATGTATCACTAATTTTCTGAGAAGGGAAGTCAGCTTCTGCCCTGTGATGTGCCACACACTTCAGTGCTCTGTAGAGAGTCACTCCAAATTCTCACAGAGAATTACTGATCATAAAGAAAGTGACATTATTCACAACTGGAAGCATGCATGGCCGGTCACAAGCACAAAGCTTGGGCAGTTTTCTATTCACAGGTAAAGCTGTGGGCAGATTTGAGAATGAGCAGTAGCACTGCACTGGCAATCAGTGACAATTCTGCACATAATGTTAATTATTGTCACTTGTACCAGCACTGTTCACCACTAACCCCACTGCTGCACCAGCAGCTGCACAGCTGTTAAACTTCACAGCTTTAAATCGTGTTACACTTCTCCAAGTTCCTACATGGACAAACTCCAGAAGCCTTCTCACTCACCCACATGTCTTCAGTTTAAAAATAATTCTGAAGTGAATAAAAAAGATAATGATCCTTCATATTTTTGAAGGAAACTTTTTCAGTAGTGGAAAAGCCCTAGCAGCACCAGCATGTTCTAAATCTGCAAAGCCTTAAGCATTACTGCTCAGTAGAAATGTGTCAGTGGTTCAAGGTCAAGCTATACCTCAATGAGCAGAGCTGCCTTCAAAGCAGCACACACTTCCACAAAACCCAGGCTCACTTTAGAACTGGTTCACTCTGGCATCGAGCAGTAAAGTTCCTTTCCAGTACGCAGCATTTGAACAGCTAACTCTGAGATATTAAGCTATGTATAAACACCAAGATACTACAGTAAACAAACTAAGTGCAGTTCAACTGTTAAACTGAAGTGTATCCAACAGCGCTGCACTGCCTGGCAGCAGCTCCCAATGCAAAGGTCCGTGTGTTCAGATCATCACCCACCATTAAGTATTTAGCAGAACTGGGAGAAAGATGCTTCCACTAGGGATTTTTACTTTTTTTTTCAAGCACTATTTCCATGTGCCCACAGGAAGCCACAGAAACTGAGTGGGTAGGGAGGAAGCTCTCACGGATGCATTTCCAGATTCACACTAACTCTGCAAGCAGCATCTCTGAACTCCTGTCAAACTCCTGTGGGAACATCTTACTGATGTCACCAGACTCACAACAGCAACACAGGAAGATAAGCACATGCTTGGATGCTTGGAACCCGTGGATGCATCTGTGTCTGTTTGAACACTTCCGATGCCCCAGCAGTATGGTTAAAGAGAGGTAGTTATGTGCGAAGACCACTACCCAGACTAGATTTACTTGCTGTACTATTGTTTCTAAGCCCACCAGTGAGGTGACCAGTGAAGCACAGAAGAACACAGAGCTGAGATGCTTGGCAGCACTGGCAAAGCAGAGGCTGCATCCAACAAAGCTGCCCTCGCTGCAGGGAAGCAAGACACCACCACAACCTTGAAGCGTGCTACCAGGCATCAGGTGAACAAGCTGGGTTTCATCAGATGAGATGCTGGGACTGCCTTGCCAGGGCTTCCAAGGATTGCCAAGAACAGAGGTGATCTCTGTGTTGCAGGATTTTCCTCATACAAGTTACTGAAAACCTCAGTGGATTCATCACCAACCCATACTAGGCTACAAAGGACGTGATGCCCGTTCACTCTCCCCTCCAAGATCAAAACAGGACAGCCTGGAAGGAGCACAGCTTCACAGCCTGGAAAAATCCTTATTCCAGATATGAATTTCCCCAGGAGCCCAGCTGTAACCATGCTCAGTGATACATAGAGCAAAGCCATCAGCTCTTGCACCTGGATGGGCAGAAAGAGTGAGTGAGGATTCCTCCTGCCATCTCAGGAGACTGAGGGAAATGTGATGTCTACTTCCCTGACTTATTCATAGTTTAAATAAATGTTGAATCAGAGAAAAAATAATCTGAGTTTTCTCAGATGCAGAATACTCGTGACATGTGCTTTTCAGAATTCAGAGGTAGCACCTCAGATGAAAGAGGTCAGAGGCTTCTCTTCAAGTACAACTCATGATGTGCATGATGTACTATGAACAATTCCACCTGCTGAGGCCTTGAGGGGAAGAGCAACAGGACAGGGAAGAACCTTTTAGTACCTTTGGTAGCCACCGCAGGACACCCAAACCAGCAGGAAACGGAGTCAAGGACACCAGATGCTTCCATCAGAAGCACCAGCCCAGGGAACTGGTTGTGAGGGCTGACTTTGTGCAGCCAGGGAGGCACATCCTCGTCCTCAGCCATTTGCAGGCTGAGCTGCACCACTGTGCAATTTCTCCTCAGTGGACTTGCACAAGTGAATTTACTGATACCAAAAGAAAGTGCCTCCCCAAGGCAAAATAATTAAGTAAGCCAGAGTCCACAGCATATCTAGTGCCAAGAAAGCCACTGCCAGGCTTGAATGCTCCACAGATAAATTACTCCTTACACTATTCCTGATTCAGTAGCAGCATCATTTGCTGAGAGCTTAATTCTTCATTATACAGGCAGGCAGTGACAGATTACCCCAGGGTCTTGTCTCCAAAGTACTCTCTCTGCAACCCGTGGACTCAAAACTTTGTGGCTGGAAAAACATAATTTTCTCTGCAAGAGTTACTAGAGAAGTGTAAACATGCCCCTCCCCACAAGAAAGGTTTGCTATTTTCGTGCCAAATATATAGAGATTAAAGGGACTGCAGAAAGAACAGTCTGTTTGCCTGGATTCTTAAGAGCTATCAGAAAGTCACTGAAGTAAGAATTTTATTTTGTATCAAAAAATCAGTCCTTCAGAACCGCAGTAAGTGTTTACCCACACGTATCAACCTCAGGTTTTCAACTCCTATGCAGCAAGATCTCAAAGTGATCAGACAGGAGGAGAAAGGAGGTTCCACGTGGCTTCCATGTGAACATCTCTACTAGTGATCACCCAGGTGGCTAAACACAAGGAATGCTAACTATAGCACTTCACTAAATAGAGGGGAGAAACACCAAGAAACACTCCAGCTCTCTCAAGGGAGATACACCGGAAACCCACAGACACCCAGGCTGTGGACAATGGGTTCTGGCTCTGAAGCTGAGCCCTGGCACCACACACAGACCAACACTTTGTATACCCAGGATGTGCCAGAGACGATTTTGATAAAACATTTCTCCATTTAGTGACACTAAACAAGACTTGGGCAGCTTTGCCCAGCCATTATGCCCCAAAGCCATCAATAGAGAAGAACGGAAAGAGGTTTTATCTCTTACAGCCAGAAGAGAATGAATTTGACATATTCAAAATCTACAAACCTGGACACAGTGGACAAAGCCTTATACCAACTGAAATCTCTGCCTGCACAACAGTCATTTAAAGTAAATGCATTAATGCTGTGCTGCAGTTACATACCTTCATATATAGCAACTATTTCAGGTGGAATTTTACATAATGTATTTTCTACGGCAGAGCTGTTTGAGAACCACACATACACTCAGCTCTCCACTGAGGAAAACGAAATATTTAATGGCTTTTCTTTACTATACCTTAGCCCTATGCTGCCTTTCCTTTGTTTCTCAGAAACGTTTCCAGCTATCCATTCTGCCAAGCCTTCATTGTTCTGACTTGCAGCAGTACTGCATCAATACACAAAGACAACAAAGCAAAGAGCTTTTATATTGGTCAACTTGAATCCCAGGAGAATAATGCTGGGATAAGTTGAAATAACAGTATACAAGGGCTGTAATTGCCCCATTGTGTACCTTGGTCTTTATCTCTCCTCCCAAACCTCTTAAGTGCATCTCTCTCCTTTCTTTATCTTTAATGTATGTTTTGAGGAATGCACTAACTGCAGAACATCTTACACACATCAGTTAAGTACGAAAATAATGGTCATTCCCCCCTCAAAAATGGTTACAATTTAGAAAATAAGCCTGGAAATCCTAACTGAATCTTTTCCTTAAGATTTTTAAGTGTTCATTTTGTCAGAAGGAATTCATTGCCACTCTGATTTCCCATCCCCAGGCAGATGCAAAGGAGCTCTCCCATGCTCAGGGCCTCTGGTCTCCCCAAGAAGAAAACAGGAAGCAAGCCTGGGCGTGACCTCCCTCGCTGAGGTCAGTGCTATTGTTGCACTTCTGCACATTTTGGAAGTGTTTTAAAGTGGTATGTCTCCATTATAGCTTTGGTACAAAAACAGGAAATAATCAACCAACGCCTCTCGAGAGGAAGGGTATGAGCAGAGCTCACTTAAACACCCATTCCTCTAAGAGATACCATCCCCAGTTTTAAGGGACCAGTGAGCGTGCGTGTGCTCAAAACCGCACGGACAGCTGGAATGGAGAGGTGACAGGAGAGACTCAACTCAAGCAAGCTGCAGGTGAGTGGGATTCAGGTCTGGTCTCTTGGGGTGCCCACACGCCCTGAGCAGCCACGGCAGGAACACAACCCCACCCACCAACCGGGCGGCACAAGAGTTTCAAAGCAACAACATCGCTCCTTCCTCCACCAGAACACCCCAGACCTGCTCACAGGAGGAGCAGAAATAGGCACCATTTGATACACACGTACACTTTTTACACACTCAGCCAGGGATTCGAACAGGACTTTGAAATAAGGCCTGCCACATCAAAACACTTCTATCTGCCACAAGAACTGCTTGGAGCTGTGAACGGAATACAAACCTCTGCGTTCGCCTCCAGGCCTGAGCAGTGTAAACATCACCCTGCAGTGTTTCTCCGCACAGAGGGGAGCAGAGGAGGCGGCAGCTCCGGCGCACCCCACCGTGCTGCCGTGTCCGGGAGCCTCGCTCGGCTCACCGAGAGCAAACCCACAGCGGCTGGGATGGAACTGGGTCATCTTCAAGGTCCCCTCAACCCAAACCACTCTGTGGTTCCACAGGGACCAGCCCCAGCACACCAGGGCACGGCCCACACTGGGTTTGCTGACTGGTCTGATTATGGTTTCCATGGAGGACAAACAGACCGACAAACACCGGCCTTGTTGACAGCAGTCACGAAACAGACGAAGGAAATCAGTTCAGAAATTAAAGTGAAGTGATTCTTAAGTTTAAGAGTAAAAAAACATTGCTGACTTGAGACTGTTACCCTTAGTTTGGCTGACAGCTCATGAGACTGGTGTCTTAAGCTCCGAGATAAGAGAGTTTATTTCCAAGACCCAGCTGAAGTCTAAGCCAAGTACATTCATAAAACACATCCAGAAAGGCCTTACTCTTCTTAACCCCCACATGCACCAGATTCTAGAAAAAAAGCCTTAAGAAATGCAGCGTTAAGCATAAGGCTGAGAAAAGCACAGGAAGGAAGGAATTTTTTAGTCATGAATATTTCACAGTCCAACAGTGATTTTTCCAAATTTAACGTTCTTGCATCTTATATTCATTATGTTCATTTCCAGGTCAAAATGTTTTGGTGTATATAAGCACAGATTTATTTTTATCACACTCCCTGCAAACAGAACTTCATGTGAAATTCAAATTATCTTTTCTTTGCTGACTATAATAATGATTCCCCACCAAAAACTTGGTTCACTGACTGATAATATTCCCCCCGCTTACAACAACTGACCTCAGGATACTCCATCACTGAACGAATTATTATTGGTTTTGCAATTCAAATCATGTAAGAAGTGGCAAGAAAGATCTTAATGAAGCAGAAAGATATAACCCTAAGAAAGAAGACAGAGATGGTTCCAGTCCAGTTTCTTCCTTGGGGACAGACAGGTGGACACACATATGGAGTGAGCTGAGGGCTTTTGTCTCTCCAAATGCCCAGCCGTACCCGGAAGCTATTTTAACATTTTAGTAGGAAAAGTCTACTGCAGAGTGACAATTCAAAGTCATTTTGAAAGACCCTCATTTACATTTAAATCCATCTCTAAGCAAGTTTGACTTTGGATTTTTTTAAGGGGCTAATACGTTGGTATTTACTGAAGCGGCATCATGTAGGGCCAAGCAGTGCTATGCATATAAAATCTGGTCTGGCACCTACAGGCACAAAAGATTACTGAAGCAGCCTCCTGTTATCTGAGAGTGAGCAGACAGCACAGTCTGCATATAAAGCACCGAGCGCACAGAAAATTTCAGGTTTAAAGTCAGCAGAGAAGATACACATTAAGAGAAGCTATAGTGTCGACAGGAAAAGTGCCTCCATTCAGCTCGGGTGACTGTTCACTCGCCTGCAGTCATTTCTGGCCGAACGTTTTTGAAAGTGGAGCATTCTCACTCTCTGGAGGAGCAGCAAGCCCAGCAGTACCAGTTACACACACACTGCATCCTTTCAGACGTGCCATCAGCTCGGGAGAAGCCATGCACTGGACGGATCCACGGTCCCCAGTCCCTTGGTACGGCAGTCACAGCGAGGCTTTATGTGCCGCACATCCCCACAGCTGAACGCAGCTTACAGCTGCACCCTTGCACACCAAAACAAGGCAACATAAACATACGGGCTTTTCTTAATACCAGTTATCCAAAGGTCAGGTAAAACTACAGCCCTCAGGTGTAATTTTAATTTTGCTTTCGGTTCTCAATACATTTCTGGTCAATTACTTGTGATTTGAAGCCATGAAAATTAAGTTCTCTTCCCGACTAGAGCTCAGGCTACCTTGGTAGGCTTTTCTAAAAAAAATGGGGGTTTTTTGAGATTCACTTTCGTATGAGATGTGTGTACTTTAAAAAAAATCTACCAAAAGCCTCCCACTACGCAATGATCAGAAATCCAATGCCAGGAAGTAAAAACCCTATGTACTGGTTTTCTCACCCCTATTACTGCAAACATGGGATTAAGAGCACATGGGCTGTGCAGCTAGTTCTGGTACCACTTGTGATGAGACTGATATATCTAATCTATACTCCTGGGAATGGCTTTTGATGTTTCTCAAGCAATGTCTGTTTTCAAACAATCGCTTACTAAAGAAGATACAACATCCAATATTGAAGGAAGAAGTTAAATAAGGAAATCAGTAGCACTGTGTTCCTAACTATCTTCACACTTGCAGGGTTCTCAAAACAAAGGCTGTCTTTGTAGCAGTAATTTTTAACTGGTCCAAAGTCAGAAATTATCTGTCTGCCTGGAAAGAAAATGGCCCTAAATGAAGGAAGAGGATAAAAGAGAAACAAACTGCTGCTGCAAAGAAGTACAATATTGATTCCCACCCGTAGTTGTCTTCCACAAAATATAACTTTTTTATGAACACATGATGCTCACTAGGTTATAAATAGAGACAAAGCCCAAGGTTATAGACAGGAATAATCAGTCAGGCACCATGGCCAGGAGAGAGCCCACGGCTCCACAATCTGCTTTGCTCAAGGGTCTCTCCAATGCACTGGACTTCTGTTGCTGTAAGTGCACCCTACACGTCTCAGGCATGGTGAGCCAGGACATCAGCCCACTAAACCCCTGTCTGCTCCAGCCCTCACCACAGAGCAGACGCTGCTCTTGCAAGTCTTTTGGGTTCAATGTCTGAGATATTGCATTCCACCACCCGAGTTCTTCTCAGCAATGGTGACTGACAGATGTAAAGGCAAACAGAGCCACAGCTCTGAAACCCTGCAGCAATTCAGCTGTTTGCTGAGGTGGTCGGCCTTTCAGCTCTAATCCTGTCAGTTAGCAAAGCTCGACGATTCAGGGCCATGAGGTTTCTGTAGAGATTGAGAACGGAGAATTCCTTGAGCTTCTGAAGCAGCACCGACAGGAAAAATCAACTTTCTTCACTCCATCCCTTTCCAAAGTGCATGTTTGGCTTTTGATGCCCATCCGTCTGCATTTGTAAGAACGTCTAACATAGATGAGCAGGAAAAAAGTGCCTTAACGACTTCCCATTTCCAGCCACCTGACCTTCCAAATTAGCAGCTTTTTCCCAAAGTGTAGGCAACTGAAGTGCTCACATCATCAAATACTCATTTACAGAACATTTACTCTGGACTAGGGGTTTTTTGGTTGGGTTTTTTTGGGCGGGGGGAGGGGGGGGGAGTTTGAGGGGTTTTTTGGAGGTTTTTTTTTCTTTATTAAAAAAAATAAATTATCCAGCTCCCTCTTTTGGGAGACTTTCAAGACAAAAGAGGAGCTTCTCCTTTTCTGGTGCATATCTTAGAAATTAATGTTGTGTTTGTAGCACCAAAGCCACAGTTTTACTTCTGGGCCATCTCATTCTCCACACTTTCAATTAATTTTTTAGACACCTTGTATTAAAACTACTTTAAAAAGCAATTAAGAAGTTTCTTGCCCAACAAGTGTCAATCAGGGAGATTGAAAACAGGCATTCACTGTCCTATAAAAAACTGTAACACTTCCCTGTGGACCACTGCTCTTCTCCCCAGAGACTGTCAGGAGCACCCAACCCCCCCGCTGCGTCCTTCCTACCATTCAATGGAAGGAAAATGGAACTAACGTCATGATGAATTTCTTGAAATTCTAGGGCATCTGCACTTAATGCTGTCATGGAAACTTTGCGGCGCTGGGTTTTTTAACTCTGTTTTATCATGGTTAATGCTGAGATTACAACAAAACTTGATCTTCCCATCAGCACGGTGCACAAGCAAAGGGAAGGGCTCCACTCTGCCTCTCCAGCAGCAATACAAGATAAATAAATACATGGTCCTAAACCTAATTCGTATTTTTTGGAGGGAGAGAAAGCTTTTATAGAATTTAACTACCTAAAACCTAGTGCACTCCAATTTACTAATTTTTAGTACCACGACATTACACTGAACTGTCAAAATCTTTAGGTCAAATCATCGACGCTGATGAAAATCACTAGGTACACACTAAATTTAGTGTGTGAAATCGGATTTTGACAAGCATAACATCTATACATGGAATCTGAATACTTTTTTCAGCTCAGTAACAACTAAGCTCCACTTAAATCAAGAACTGAAAGAAGAAAAATGTCTTCCTTTTTCAAGCTAGGAATTAAACTGTTTTGTATGAACACTCACCTAAAGCAAACCATTATGAAACAAAGGGTCACCAGAAAAATATTCAGATCAAATATTTCTTTTAAACAGACCAATTTTAAATATCATGTTTCAACAACAGATCATAAAAGAGCATCTTTAATTTTAATGCAAGACTTCAAATGCATACATATACCACAGGAACTGCATTTCAATGTATAAACATAAAATTACACAAGTGCAATTTATGTTAGAAATAATTACTACAAATATATATATATATATATATATATATATATCAGGAAAAACATACACAAAAAAAAATTTAAATCATCAGGTTATCCTGAAACTGCTTGGATGCTCTGTGCTAGGCTAGATGCTGACCATCTGAATTAATACCTGCATGATGAAAACAAACCAGGCAGGTCCAAGAGTTCCCGCTGCTGATTGCAATGAGGTGATTTGTTCTTGTAAAGCTGCCAAGACAGTCATTGAAAGCAGCTCCAAGACCAATCTCATTTAAGAAGCACATTCAATCCTGGGATTGATTTTATGATTTCATTTTGTTCTCCTCCCCACCCCATTTGAAAATTAAAACCTTATAAAATACTTTCAATGTTAACATTACTCAGCTGTTTTAACGTTTCAAAACACTGGGATTCACAATGACTCAAACATTTGGCTTACATTGAAAATCCATATGATTAGTATTTGTCTGAGACCTAACGTAAGGAGAGGGAAAACAGTTCCTGCAAACTCAAATCTGTTTTGCCCCAAAGAACTAATTTCATGTAATAGGTGGCACAAGAGAGTGCCTTTTGCTCTACAATACAATCAAGCACTTCCATCTTTCCCCTTCTTTCCAGGCTAAACCCTTTTAGAAGGCAAGAGATTGCAAGAGTCACAGTAACTGAATCAAAATTCGGCTTAGTGCGTGTCAGCATTTCACAAACTTTCAAACTTTCATTTCACAAAGCCAAGATATCTTAAAGGAAATGAAAGCATCTTCAATGAACTGCAGAAGTATTTGCCAGCCAACGTCCCCCTGCACTTGTGTTAATTCTGGCTTTCATAAAGCCTCAGCCCAGCTCTCTCTGTGGCATTGCCCCACAGTAACTCCAGCGATCCAAAACGATCCAGTGTCACTGGTGGCATCCAAGCTGACATTCACCCAAAGCAGTCAGAAGCTCCCCTCTTGCTATTCTGTTTCAGGCTCTCTGCAAAGACAGCCCTGCTGTTCAAACACTGCTGAAGATGTGACGCCCAAGCCTCAACAGTGCCATCCTTCAAATTAAAGCTGCAGCTCAGGGCAGCCTTGCCTCCTGTTACCCAGAACGCTCCATGAAGCCCTCTGCACCAATATCAGGTACCAAAGCACAGCCCCAAGAGAACGGCACAACACATTCTGTGTTTTTCAGGAGCATCTGCTTTAGTCCTCCTTCGGATTTTTCACGTAAATTCTATTACAAAACTTGGGTTGCAAAACACAGAAGTTTCATACAAGAATGAAACAATAACAACTACATTTAATTACACACTTCAGAAGATGAAGTAAGTGACAGGTCTGCATCCAATTAGAAAAGAGAAAAAAATTGGTGGAACTTAAAAAATGTTTTCTTGGTTAGCGATACTATGCATACTTTCTGAACAGCCAGTTCCAGGCACTTGGGAGCTGCATTAATCTGCGCATTGATATTTCCAGACAGTGTTAAGTACAAAACACAATCACTGCATTATCACTGTCCCGAAGTATTTATGTTCTAGGAGCATGCACTGCACGTCAAGCTCAGAGATTCTGAATTTCTTACTAGTTCGATAAGACATTTCAAAGTGACTTCTGAGATATAAAAAAATATAACTGGCTGCCTTCAGTAACACAACAGTCATGAATTAAAGACTGGCAGAAAAGAGATTAACTGAAGAAAATCATGTTTCTAAATACTGTGGGGATTTTTTTATTTGTATCTCTTATTCACTTTCAAAATTTTATATTCATAAACTTTGTGCCATTTTTTAAACTTCCATAGTGGTTCAGGAGAGAACTACACAGTTCTGTATTCAAAAGTATTTTTGCAAGGTTTTCTTGTGAGGTTTTTGAGTCCTACGTTTTTCTTTAGAAAATTGAAATGGACAAATTAAACAAGAGATGCATTAGTCCTCAACTGTTCACAATTAACAGGTGAAAGGTATATACTATATACTGTTACAGCAGCCTCAGTTCTCAGCCTATTAAATCTGGATAACCCATCTACATTACCCACTGTGAAAACTGCTCATTTTAGAGAAATATTAATTCAAAATACAGCTTGCCAGAGCAGACACACAGCGAGACGTATCCATATACTTACCATCTCCCTCATTTCCCTAGCCCCCTTCTTCCAAGATAACATCAGTCTGTTCTTTGGAAGCACAAATTAACTTCACCACAGCTATCCTGCTTAAAAATCACAAACAAACACAGCAAAAACCCACTGAAGATTCCCATCCCATTAAGAGACTTTCAAGACTGTGTGTGCTTGCCATGTGGTTTGTTTCATCTTAATTTGTTGATATAGTTATTACTCCTGTTAGCACAGCTTCAGACTTCCCCCAGCTCCAACCAGTAATTTCATCTCCTGGAGCTGACACTTCATTGTCAGGTCAGTGACCACCTTTTACATCACTTCCCATTTTTCTAACACAAGTCAGGAAGCAGCTTCAGGTTTTCCTCTGAGCACTCCAATGACTTTGCAGACTCGTGTCCCTGCTATTCCTACAGGAACAGTTTTCATCTCTCCCCGTGCTTTCACAGCAGGTTTTCGAGGCTGGTACCTGTCTCCTCTCTCTGCACCATTTTGCCATTCTTTCCCCTTCCATCCCCGGTACTCTCCACCCAGCAGAGGAGCATCTACTCCTCTGTTGTTTCAGAAACTGATTACATCTAATTAAATTCAGCACTTTTTTCCTCAGCTCATGCTTAGGTTTGGGACTTACCCTGCTCCTATTTCAGAACTGAAAACCGTCCTGGAAAATCACGTACTTTCCAAGCTACAATAACCAGTCTAATAAAAGACAACATTCTCAACTGGATAATTAACAGGAGAGGACGGATCAGAGGCTCATTTTGCATTAGTTGAGACAGTATTACAGCATAAACTAGTCTACCACACCTATAACTTGTAGGAGCTTGGATGCTTTTCACAATTCCCAACAGAAAGCAAACTAAAAATCAAAGATTACAATCTCAGCAACAAGTGCAAAAATAAAAAAAGCAGATTAAAATAAAAAAAAAAAAAGTAAAATAAATCTGGATGGGGAAACAAGCAATATCTACGAAGCCCCTAATGACTTTGCACTTTTGCTAAAGACGGGGAACACCTTCCAAATCACCTTTGCCACAACAGCCACGCAAAGCATGCAAGTCTCAGCCCCTGGCCAGGAATCCGATTTACGGAATGCTGAAACCCAAAGGAGGGTGGGTTGGGTTGCTCCAGTCAGGTCCAGACCCGACAGCGGAGCTGATCCCCGAGCCCGGGAGCCGCCTGTTGCTGCCCGCAGTCCATCCTGCACCCCAAGCGCCGCTCCGGCCGATGCTGCTAGCTGGCCGGAGCGCTCTGCACACCCCGTGCCCCGTGCCCGGGCCGCCCCTGGCCCCCAGCAGCTCCTCCCCGGCCGGAGGGACCCCGCGGCGCCCCGCAACCCCGGCTGGGGCACCCCGGCTGGGGCACCGAGCCGCACCGGCGGCACCGGGTGTCGCTGCCCCCCGCCCCGCCCGCTCCTCACCTCCCAGCCCGGGGTACCGAGCCCGTCCCTCCCTTCCGCACCCCCCGTCTCCGGCACCAGCCCGGGGCACGCTCCGCGGCCCCGCCCCGGCCCCTCCCTTCCCCGCGGAGCCGGGGCGCCGAGCCCGCGCTCCGGGGCGGGCGGGACGGCACCGGCTGATGCCGCCCGCCCATCCCGCCGCTGCCGGCGGACCCCGGGACCGCGCCCTTGCCCCGCGGGGCTCTCCCTGCCGGGGGCTTCACCTGCCGGGCTCTCACGGCGCTGGGGCCGCTGCCGGCGGCGCCGCCCGAGCACTGCCTCCCTCCTGCCCCCCCCGCCGCTGCGGTGGTGCCGCCCATGCCCCCCCCCCCAGCGCCGCGGATGGAGCCGCCCAAGGGGCGGGGCGGGCCAGGCGCTCCCGGGCGGCCCCGCGGGGGCAGCGCCGGACGCGGCACCGGGACCTCCCCGGGACCGGCCAGCCCGAGCCCATCCCCGAGCTCTGCGGGCCGGGCGGGAAGCGCACTGCAGGTTCCCGCCCGCCCGCAGTCCCGCGGGAGCGGCCGGCGCTGCCGCCGCGCCGGGAAGCGCGGCCCGCGGCCCCACGCGGCCCCGCCCGGCCAAGGCTCGCCGGTCACGGCGCGGCAAGCGGAGCCGCGGGGGGACCGGGCACCGCCCTGGGGCGGCCGCGCGGAGCCGCGGGGGACGGGCAGAGCCGCCCGCGGGCCGAGCCCGGCCGCGGGGACATCCCCGGGCGAAGGTACCTGCGGTGTCCGGGCGGCCGCGGAGCGCGGTGTCACCGAGCCGCCGCCATGGCGCTGCTGGGGCGGGAGCGGCTCCGCCCCGCCCGCATGGACCGGACAACGTGACGGGCCGTTGCCATGGCAGCGCCGCGTGACGTCAGAGCGCGCCCTGCGCCACGCCCCCTGTGGGCGGCGCTTCTGTCACCCCGCGTGTGACAACCGTGAGAGAGACGGGACCCGGGGCGGGGGACACGGGGACACTGTGGGTGACAACCGTGAGAGACGGGACACGGGGCAGGGGGACACTGTGGGTCGCAACCGTGAGAGAGACGGGACCCGGGGCGGGGGACAACCGTGCGTGGTGTTGGGACCCCAGGGCATGAGGACCGAAAGGATGGGGTCACTAGGGAATGGAGAGCTGATGTGGGGACCCAGAGATTTCACCTGAGGGTAGGGCCCCCGGGAATGAGGACTTGGGGGTGGGGACACTGAAGGACATCAGGGACATGGAGATGGGGTCCAGGGAGCAAGAGAGACGTGTGGAGAGCAAAGTGGGAGTGGGGATGGGGACGTGAGATGTGGGGATCCCGTGGAGCCAAGGGGACCACTGCCTGCCATGAAGCCTTCAATTTCCTGAGTACCTGCAGGCAGGCAGCCCCTCTGCTGGCCCCAGTATTCCATGGCTGGTGCTCCACTGGAGTGGCCTGGGAAGGGACCTGGAGGGGCTCAGCCTGGAGAAGAGGAGGCTCGGGGGGCACCTTATTGCTCTCCACAACTCCCTGACAGGAGGGTGCAGCAGGTCAGGCTCTGCTCCCAGGGAACAAGTAACAGGACGAGGGGACACAGTCGCAAGCCACGGGATGTTTAGGTTGGACACTCCTTCCATTAGAAGGAAATTCTTCAAAGAAAGGGATTGAAGGTGATGACGGGTCACCGTCCCTGGAGGTGTTTATGGAAAGACTGGTCATGGCATGCAATGCCATGGTCTGGTTGACACGGTGGTGTTCAGTCATAGGCTGAACTTGATGATCTCAGAGGTCTTTTCCAACCTAATTGATTCTGTGATCAATTAAAGTCCTGTCTCCCCCTCAGCACGCAGCAAGGTGTGATGTTTCTCTTTGCTTGGTAGCAAGGACTGACTCCGCTGAACTTCGCAGATCATTAATGTGGGGGGGGAAAATATGAAGTGTTGAATGGGTATTCAAGTCCTGTGCATTCCTCACAAAGCTGCAATCCCACGTCCAGTAGTGGTGTAGCCCCCCTCACACCAGGTGTGGAAGACAGACAGACCATCAGGGGCTGCCTGCCAGGGGTTTGTCAGTCCTGTTGTGGATCTGTCTGACCATTCCACGTCTGGTGCTCCTACTGCAACCAAATTGTCAAACTACAACCAGAGCCAACCAGAGACCTGGGAAGATATGGGATAGCCGATCTGTGGGATGCTCCAACCACACCTCTGAGTCTCTCCTGCTCCACCGACCCTGATTCCACAGGGACACCAGTGCAGAAGTCAGAACCTCAGCACCGCCAGCGTAAGGCAGCCCTGCTCAGCCCTCCAGCACCAACCATGACACACTTGCACCATCCATCTTCTCAGCACGGGTCTGCCACACCCTCGGCAACACAAACTGTCAAATTTTTGCAAAATATTTTACATGAGTACCAAAACTTGTGTGAGTAAAGCAATCTTTGAGCTATTAGCGTGTTACCGATATAGCTCAGTATTAATGACAGCACGTGCTGGAACATACAGTACATACTGTAATGAAACAGCTCATTGCTTACCCTAAATCAGTCTTAAAAAACATGCACGTTCCCTAACTGAATCAAGCCTATGATTTTAATAGCTCTGTCCTGGTTGCAAAGTCTGTGTTGTGCTTTCCTACACTGCAATACATCTGCCTTCTGTTTATCCAAAGGACAGATGCCATTCAGCGATGTGTTTACTTTGCATTTAATGAGTGATCACACAGCAAAAATCAACAAGGAATGGGTTTGATTTTGTTAGACCATACTTGAGGGAAATACACTTCTCTCAGAGTCACTGTATCACCGTATAAGTAACTTAAATTTTTATGAAAGGGAGGAATTGGTGCAAGGAGAGTTTTCCCTTAAAATATGCTTGTTCCCTTGCATTCTTCCTAATACAATCTCCAGAACCCTGAGGAGTGATTACTGACAAGATACCATCCCAGAATGAGCACATCATTTCTCATCTTCTGTTTTCAAACAACTCTGGAAAATAACAGGCAGCAAGGAAAGCCCTAGAAAAATTCAGATGATATTTGGGTAGTTACATATTATTCAATTATCAGGTTTTGTCCTTCCAGTGCTAACTAAAACATTTACAATTACATAATTTGTCCTTATGACTCATTTGGGAGACAGGGAAGATTCTTCAGTTGCAGGCAGGGAAAATGAAGCACACAGGACAGGGTTCTCCACAGGGGAGCTCATCCTGCAGGGGTGGCATTGATGTGGCTGTGGTGGTCCAAGGAAAACAGGAATATCTTGCCTTGGACCAACCAATACAAATAACAGCAACTGCCCCTCCCTATAAAACTCACCCACTGGGTAGTCAGTTTAGTCATTTATTAGATGAAGTTACAAATTCCTAATGAAAGAGAAATCCCCAGGTCTCCTGCTGGCAGTGTTTTACCACCAGCTTTCATCCAGTTCGGCTTCTGATCACTGGTTTCACATGCCAAACCCCACTCTGCAAAATCAGAGCTACCCCTAATGGAGCCATTCTTACGCCAGTTCTGCAATATGCTTTGTATTACTTCAGAATTTATATAAGGCACCAATTTGTTCTGCAGTGAAAAAGAAATCTTGGGACACAGTGCCAGATTAGTTTTTTAAATCAATATCCAGATCAGTTTCTCTAACATGTTCCCTTTGAATTATGAGCTACTACAGCCAACGCAGCAACTTTGGTTTCTGATAGATTAAACGCTACTGGAGGCCTACGGTGCTTGGATTCCTGCCCGATGAGTCTGAAACACCTCCGAAGGGAAGGCAGAGGAAGGGAGCCTGTTTGGAGATTGCGCTGATTCAGCTGTAACTGGAAACCTCAGGCAGGACAGCTCCAGCAGCAGCCTAAACACCCTCTTGATGGAAATTTGTGAAACAATGTGTTAGATCAGTGAGTGGGTATGAGGAAGCAATGAGACATTTTCTGAAGAACTTCCCAGTCTCGGCAGGGCTGAAGCCGACTGGCACAAAGATGGACAGGGACAAGTATAGTCTAAATGACTAAAAATACCACCAGAGTCTCTGCATGTCTTTTCTCTGGTTCCAGAGAAATGCAAGGTTCACTGCCATCCTGGTAGTTTGCCTGTACCAGAAAGCCCCCACATTTCATTAGCCCATTATCTAATTGCTTCCCAAAACACTTCAGGATACACATGAAGGTGTCATGTTTGCTCAGGAGACAAGTCAAAGGAAAAAAAAAAAAGCCGAAAAACCAAGCCATAGCTAAGAGACAGATCCAGAGGGAATCCCCTGCGCTGGTGTGGCTGAATCACACAACCCCTTTGACTGATCCGGGAAAACAAAAGAAAAAATAAACTGCTCATTCAGACTTCAGAATTAATTTACTGAAAGGGCAGTCCGCTTCCCTGACACCTCTACAGTGGTAAGGCTGGTTTCCTTTCAGGGTTGTTTGTGTCACTGTCCTCCCCACAGCTGCACCACTGCCTTTGCTTTATCTTCTTTCTTTGTTAATGTCTGACAGCTCTTCTGCCACTGCAGTCTGCAGCTCTTCAGGTGAGATGTGCTAATCTCTTCTCCCTCACTTTGCATCTTTCTTTCCAGATCTGGGAACTAAAATGGCACTTAAACCCCTTATTAATAAGTGAGCAATCTCACTTCATTTTATTCAAACCTCATGGAGAGCACGAGACTTAAAAGTTCACTTAATTTACTGATTTAATTACTCTGTTAAGCAGGATTACACATATTATCTTTATATTCTATATACACGACGGAAAACATATCCTCCTTCAGATATCCTTCCTCAGTTCATTCCTAAATATGACAGCAAAGGTTTTCCTGCTTTAGCTTCAATCTCCTGGTTTTACTCTCACAGGAGTCTAACATCCACTCCTTCCTTCCAGACCCCTCTGCTTTCTCAGGGCACAGCTGGAGTGGGACAGATCCTCTCCCCTCCCACTGCTCTTCTGTCACCCCACAGCTGATGCAGAGTGGCCTTTCACAGCACCAGGGAGTGGTGAGCTCTCTGCACACCAGGTGATGCTCCACATGAAAAGCATCTGTGGTGGGAGTTCAGTTCACGTTGTGTCCATGTGTCTCTAGAATTCCCAGAAGGAATTTGTAAGGCACCTGCACTGACTGCTCATCACCAGCTCTGGTTCACGGATCACTGTTTAATGGGGCAGGTGGAGGGGAACATCCTTGCTGTGTTTTACGAGTGTCTCTGTGCTACCAAGAAACAGAGAATCTCAATTTCTAGAGCTGCCAATCCAGCAGTTCCTTTTATATCCTCATGCTAATTTTCTAATATTTAATTCAAATTAAGAAAAAATAATATAAACACAAACCAAAATAATGACAGTAGATGTCAGTGTATTTACTTTTTGAGGTCCAGTAAAATAATTTATCAAGCTACACAGCTGGATCATTGTGCAGCTGCAGGTGACTCATCCTTTTAAGAGAACTGAACAATCACTGAACACTATTTAAATAGAAGAAAGAGGAGTGAGGATATGTGGATAGATGCTTTACGTGCAGCCTATATATATGCATGTATTACTGGATATATTATTATTTCTTTCAGATAAAATGATGAAGGATACTCGTGGAACCACTGAAAGCGTTCATTGTAAAAGAACAGTGGTAGAAATGAAAGGGGCTGAAAAAGCCTTTTGATCTGTAGTGCTCCCTTCTAAGATCAGTTTGACACCGGGATCAGTCGTGGGTTTCACGTGCTCGCTGTAATTTGCCGGGTATTTCACAGATATAATTTTCAGGGTATTTCAGTGGTGTAATTTGCCTGGTATTTCACCGCTGTCTGAGATGACTCGGTGAGGCAAAGGCAAAGCTCATCTCATTCACGGTGCCTCTGCACGTTCTCTGCTGCTGCAGCCCAGCCCACTGGCAGGGATGGCACGTGAGGGCTGAGAAAACTCCACAGCGTGTTTTAGAAACCCTCCGATTCCTTCTGCAGGGGGAGAGGAGTAAGCAAGCAGAGGAAGGGGAATCTTATTTAAAACCCACACAAAAAACCGTAAGAGTCTGCCTACAAATGCCAGACGCAGGGAAAGAAGCCTGACACCAGCTGTAACTCTGGCAGCACCTTTGCTGGCCCTGGCCAGGGAGAAGGCTCCTTTCCACCATGGGTGTGGGTGTGGAATTGTAAGAGACACTTCCATAAAGTGCTGTCCGCTCAAATGTCACGATGTTGGCTTTCTGCCCCATTTTCAGCTGCAGAGAACAGCAGATGGGAGGGGCAGAAACAACGAAGATCCCTTTTTAAACTCTCAGTCTGAAAAACCTCCTAGTCTTTTTCTGCCAAGTAGGTCTTCTCCCACCTATTCCGAGCATGGCGTTTTCTACATTCTGCTTTGGAAACTACACTCACTTTACCATATACCAAACCTAATCCCAACCCCACAGAACCTTACAGTGTGTGCAGTAGGGAGCAAACAAGGACTAATGTGCTGAACAGAGAACAGCAAGTGATCATTTTTTGTGAGTTTTCAGTTGCTTCCTCAACAAAGGAAGAGTATAATGTACATTAAAGTTGTGTGCCAGGTATACAGTGTAATGAGTGGAGACAAAGAGAAAATGAACACTCAAGAAAGGAGCTTAACAAAGCATTCAGTAACTGACATGGGTAGTAAAAGGGTGGAATTAGGAAAAAAGGAGTATTAAAGAAGTATTATTTTGTTCAGTCTGTTCAGAAATTATTTGGCCTTTTCATGGAACAAGACAGGAAGCCAAGTGAATAAGCATGATCAGGTACATTAATTACCTTTAGAAATTCTTACAAATATAAGCCACTTTCTAATCACAACAAAACCATACTGCTTTTCACATTTTTAATGAAAGATTCTCGCATTCTACTGCTACCCAATCTTAGGAAACCACAGGTGTAATATTTTTCAATATGTGTATCCACATAGTGCCACCCACAAACACATTCACATCCGAAGCCCTGCTGCACATAACCTCAACACTGTCCCCTTGAGCCCTGCTCATGGCAGCTTCCTGCAGGCTGCAGAAGAACACCAAGCTCCCAAGTGCCACACTGGCAAATGCTTCGGTGAAGATCAGTAAAATGAACCAAGAATTTAACTCTGTGAGTTGCAGTTGCATTACAGTAAAGTTCACAAATTCACCTTTGGAATCTAAGCTAACCCTCGGGTGCAGTGCAGCAAGAAATACTCCCTGCAGTCAAGGGTTGCATTCAGAATAATTACAGATGTATTTCACCTTCCCCTGGACTTTGAGGCTGAGCTTACACCAAGCTGTCAGCAGTGCTACTCAAGCTTGTCGTTTTGAAGTTTTGCCATTTACCTTACAAAACTTCTGTTACCCAAAGAGTTTTATGGTCATGAATCAGGAAATCTGATACAAAACCTGAGTTTCCAGGTCAGCAAGGAGACAGAGACCATTTTTAGGAAGCTTTTCAGCATAATGCTGCTGCTGGCTCTTTCCCTCCATCAGCATTGACAGTGTTGCTCTGACCCCAACCATTCCTGAGGGAAAAGGGATTCAGCTGGGAATTAATTATACTGGAAATGGCACCGTGGAGAAACAAGGTAGAGGAATGACATTGTCTCTGGTGTTATCTGCAACACTTTTATAGGGCTGTAAGTAATATAAAGTAATGTAACAACTGTGCCCTTAACAAACCGCTGGGCCCTGCTGGTGAGCACTTTATCCAAATTAAACTGGGGAGGGAGGGAATAGAGAGAACATTAAAGTTTAAGGAGAGAGCACTTCATATCCTCTGCAGTGCCAGTGCAGCTCTGTACTGTAGCCGTGCCTCAATAGTTACTAGGATTTGCTACTTGCATATCACACCTGTTAAATGGGCTGAAGAACCCAGAATGTCTGGGATTTTTTGCAGGTTGAAGGCTAAGATGTCTGTAGTGGTTTGGATGTGTGCATCAATGAAGGTGACTCAACGTTTAGAACTAATTCAGAAAGGAAAATAAAGAACAGAGGCTTACTGAGTTTAACTGATAGATATTTTAAGGAGCACATGGAATAAAATACGTAGTTTCACGTGTGTTTGCCTTCAGTAAATAGCACTAAGTATTTGCACCATTCTTTTTTTGTCAAAGATTTTGAACTGTTCTTCAACTATGAATCTCTTTCTCTGGAAAAGTAAGGCACAGAGTGGTGTAAACAGCTTGCCAAGCAACCAGTGGCAGAGCCAAAATCAGAATTCAGATTGCTTGCCCACCTGTTTCCTTCTATCCTTGCTGCTGAGCAAGTTACCCAACATGTGAGCTTTTCAGATGGAAGAACAAGTGAGCAAACAAAGGAGTGAAATTAAATATAAGCAGAGTGTAAATGACCAGTATGAGAGACTAAACAAGCAAATTGCAAAATGCAAATAGTAAAAACATTATAAAACAAACTGAGAGGTTACAATAAAGAAGTAATTTCCATTTTACCGCATGAGAGCTAATGGCGTGCTAATGATTTCCCTCATATACAGAGGGCTTTGGTCCAAAACTCTGAATGAAACCATTCATGCTCTTGTGTGTATTTTTCACCAGAAGATATCCGTGCTCCTAACTCATGCTCCTGATTTCTGTTCCCGTTGCCAGCCTGTTTTCACTGCGTGTCATCGCAGTGCTGGGGAAGGCATCAGCCTGACAGCTCCAAGGCTGGCGTTCCCTCTGAGTGCAGGGAAGGATGAGAGGCAGGAGGCAGCTGCTCCCCCGGAGCCTCGGCACTGTCCTTCTCCAAAACAGCCCTGGCTTGTGAGAGAGTCACTTGGGGACAAGGGCAGTGCTGGCTTTTGTGATGCTCCTTCTGCTGGAACAGCTCACATCATCCATCAGGCTGTGCTGACACGGGAACAGCTCCTGGTCACTCGTGGCCTGGGCTGGGTTGGGCTGGGCAACAGGCCATGAGCAAAAAGCCTGAGAGCCGTTCCCAGCTCCTCTGAGCCATTCAAGCCCCGGTAACGCAGCAGAAGAGGCACTTTTTAAAATGAGGCTTCTCACAAATGACAGGGAAGCAGTCGCCCCCGCATACACCTTATTCACTCACGGCCCTGAACTGGCATTCCTTCAAGAGCTGGGATGGGCCCAGAGCTGCTGATTCAAAGACACTTGGAATAAGGACTCAAGATTGAAAGGTTTTGTTCCTTCCTGGCTTGTTGCTTCTTTCCTTGGCGTGCTCTGCCTGCCCATGCTGAATGTCAAGCAGCAGAGCAGCAGCACCTTTGCAAAGAAGCCCCGAGTATCTTGGCAAATCCATTAACAAGCAAGTGAAAACCCCAAGGTTTGCACTACTCCAAGGGAGAAAAGGCTGGAGTAGAGCAGTGGAGCTGCTGGACAGGGACAAAGCGTCAGGAATTGATAAAGCTGTACATTCTTGTTTAAACTATAGCAGACACAAAGGTGTCTTTTCCAGAGAAGATTTCAAAATGATCCTCATAGTGCATCCACAGCTGATTCTCAGAGACATTTGCATCAAATATCCCTGGAAAAAATCCCACAAGGAAACTGCCAGAATGAGTTGCTAATTGCACATGCAGAGAATCTTACGTCAAAGTGGCTGAGTTCAACCCAAAGTATTTCTCAAAAAAGGCAGTTGCATTTTTATTCAAGTCTCTGCACCTTGTAATTGACAGCTACTCGATGTTCTTGGAATGAGTAACAGCTCAGTTTATTACAAATTTCTTAAATCCTGCAGTTAGGACCAGCCTAAGTGAGCAAACAGAGAAAACTAATTTGAATTCAACAAATTCAAGTCTCCCTCTTTGATGGTCTGATGAAACTGGATCATCTTGATCTTTTGTTACTACTGAACAGCTGGGAATAGGTTTCTTTTGCAACCTGTCAGTTTGACAGCTCCATTTAGAACAGGAGCTGTTTTCCTGATGATTTCCATGTGAAGCTCTAAGTGACTGAGCATTTTATCTTTTCATTTTAGGAAGCAAATGTTTTGTATTTACTATGTTTAACAGCATTTTCAAGGTCAATACAACAGGATTTTCCCTACAGTTGTTTAAATTAAAAATATAACATTTTCAATCTTGGAAATAAATACAATGGTTTTAAAAAGGCTGGTTAAATTCTGCAGCTCTATTGATTAAAATCCAAAACAATTCCACTCATTTCATGAAATTTTTTGCAGTTTCAAGCACCTGTAACAGGGAAGAAACTTTACCCAATTTTTTTTTTTCAATGCTAAAACAGAAAGAACAAATGAGCACTCAGTAGTGCTAATATGGACCCTGGCATTGTCTCCATTGGGATGCAACAAAAAGATATTTAATCTTTTAAGGCTAAATCATGTTCAACAGTGCCTATTACACAGGCAGGGTAGGCTACTCAGAGGAAGTATGAGAAGAGGTTTGGCTGTTCTTTGAAGTTCTCCAAGTTTCCTGCAAGATCCCACCACAACAGGGTAGTGGAGAGCTGAGCAATAGACCTGGCACAGTAACCTCATTGATCCTCAATTATTTTTTCTAAAAGAAAGACAAATAAGTAAAGAAAGAGGAATTGGAGAAGTCAGGCCATGCTGGCCCATTTGTGCACTGCAGAAATGAGTAGCTAAGGCAGAAATGGGATAATGTCCCTGCATGATCATCTTCAGACTACCCTTATTAGTGGCAAATAGTAGAGAGCTGGAGATCTATACAAATGTCATTAGACTGAGGGTTGTAATGTGATTTAATGACTAGGCTGCAGTGGTAGCTGGTTCCCTTGACACGGCAAAACAGATGGTGTTTTAGAAGTGTTGGTTCACCACTGTGCTAAAGAGCAAGAATCTGGCAGAAATGTGTGTCTGTGTGAGGAGGGAAGCACGGGGTGGGTGACAATTGGCATCACAGCATATCAAACTGGTGACTTAAACTGGCTTGGGGACAGGGGCTAAGAAAAAACATCCTTCAAAACCCTGCACCAGTGCAATGGGGTTTTATCTTTCCAGCATACAAAGTAAAGGATATTTCCTTTTCCCACTCTTCCCCTGCCTTTTTTTTTTTCTTTCATTCCTGTTCACTTTGCTTCATCTTGGACTCCCACAGGCCAGGCTGTCTCAGGCTTCTCCAAGCAGCACCTGCCAGAGAAGCTCTGCAGCAGCTTCTGCTGCACAGTTGTTTTTTTTTCAGGGGCTCACCAGTCCCACTGCCTGGGCTCCAGCCAGCCCTGCCCATGCTCAGATTGCTTTTTCTGGGGATTTTTGGGCAGTTGTCTTCCCATAAAAGGGCAATTTTTAACTCTTCTCTCAAGGGAACTGGTGGGAAATAAACTTTCTTTGGGATAATAAGAGAATGATGTTTGCAACTCCATAAAACTTTCGGGGTTGTTTTTATAATCTTAATTTAACCTGGTGGTCTCTGTGATATAGCAGCATCATCTGCTTTGAGGCATTATACCAGGAGAACCAGGAGAAAGTCTGTGGGAAATTGCCCCACTCCTTTTCTACCCTTCAGCCAATTAAGAATGACTGAGCCCCTCTCTGATGATTCGCAGAGTCTGGATATGCCCAGTGCACCAACCTCAATGCATTCATAAGGAAATGGATTTTTGTCATTAAATGGTAAAGTTTTAGGAATAACTGAATCTTAGTATATTGGTTTCCAAACAGCTTCCATCCATAAAAAACCCTACAACTGCAAATAAAAAAACCAAACCACACAACCCAAAAAGACAGTGAGCATATAAGACAGAAGGAGGTTAACTATTTGAAATCTTGGTTGTCAATTTCATATTGGTGATTAGGTTCTTTAAAGACTAATTGGAGCTGATCCCTTCTTTAGCTTTTTATGCTGTCTGTCATCAATCTACAAAGAACGTGAATATGGTTTTCTGGTTTACAACCTTGATTTAATTCTGTTTGTAAACAGTGGGAAACAAATGCAGCAATGTCATGCAACTGATGAGCAAGGCCCTGAAACACAGCTCACAAAACCATATTCCCTTTCATTTCCATCCATCTTCTGAAGGACATAATGCAGTTGCTGTTCATCTTCCTTCATGGTCATGCTGTTCATACCAGCGAGAGGATGCTCCCTCCTGACATATGACTGGGCAAAACATCAGTGTGCATTGGAAACACCCCTTGCCACAATGTCCAGGCACCCTGTGTCCAGGCAGAGGTGGATGGAATGAAAATATTCTGAGATGGGAAAGAGGGGAGATGGTTCCTAGGCTTTGGCACTTCCTTGGAGCCTTGGCGACGTAAATAGTAAACGATGTCACGGATATGCCTGAACTCCCTGACAAAGCAGGGAACCAAGTCCTCAGTGCTGAGGGATCTTCTAAAACAACTATTTCTGTGATCATTCTGGTTTTCTGCAGTATTTGTAAATTCACAGGGGAAGGAGAGGGGTTATGCACAGAAGACAGTGCTGTGCTTTCTGTTTACTCTGGACACAGAATAATACCCAGAGCTTCCTCTGAAAGCCTGCAGAGGACATGGGCTAAAAGAGAGCCTCTGAGAGGAAGTGCTGAAAAATAAATAGGCAGCACAGGCAACACTGCTGAGACACTGCAGAAGTCAGGCAGTGCACCAGAGTTTTGGTCTGTACCCTGAATGTAAGCATGGGAGACAGAAATTGCCACATAATTCTTTCTGTGGCATATAATTACATTCTTAACCTCTTTGTCTTTTTTTCCTTTTTTGATAAAGAGGAAATAATTCATTTCCAGGAGTATAAGTGGCTTTAATTCACTTAGATCAAGCCTTTTTCTTTTTCTTTTTCTTTTTCTTTTTCTTTTTCTTTTTCTTTTTCTTTTTCTTTTTCTTTTTCTTTTTCTTTTTCTTTTTCTTTTTTTCAGTGCCTGACTCAGAATCATCATTCTTACCACTTCTGTCAGACTATCCCACATTTCCCAGTGGTTTTTACTACTGCAGTTTGGAAGCACTCTTTGTTCTTATAGTCCCAGTGCCTACCAGGGCTTTTCTTTTCATGTTCTTTGACGTTTATTCCCTAGGAGCCGGATCCTTGTGTCCTTACATGTGAGCCAAATCTCCCAATGAATTTGCAAACATGCAGGATCAGCAACTTAAACAGTTTATTTGTTCTTCAGGGTTTTCTGTGTTCGCAGGAAAAAGGACGCCTATAGGCAAACACTGCATCACCAGGTTTCATCCACACAAAAGGGAAGCTTGGAGAGGAAGGAAGGCACAGCAGTGCGGAGTTAACGATTAAAAAACAAAAACAGCCTTCTCAGGGTTGTTTTTTTTTTTTTTCTGAGGGGATGGTGGTGACAGATGCAGTTACAGGACACTAAACATGTTTCTTGAAATACATCAAAAGACTCCTTCACTGGGTTTGGCTCAGTGTCAGCAGTAATAGCTGATTCCAGTGTGTTGTCAGAATAATATAAATCTTTGGCTATATTTTTGAGACACCTTTCAGCTTGGATATCTATACTTCATTTACATTTAGGAACCTGGAATTTCTAATGGCCTGGCACCTCAGGCTGAGAACTGCCTGCTCCCATTTACTTCAGCTTTGCTGTTTGCATTAGAGAATTCTGGCTGGGCACATTAAAAAATGTAATGTATTCAGTTTATGTCCTACATATAAGTTGAGATCAGCATCAACGACCAGATCCAATCTGCAGCGTTAATTCAAACAAACAGCACTGCTGACAACATGATTGCTGTGGATAAGGGCTCCATCTCACAAACCTATATATAGGAGAATCTTCAAATTTCACTTCAATACAGGTGTCCCTCTTCTGATGTCAGAAATTTTATGGCAAGTAGTCTTGGTGATGAGCCAAGGTTTGACACAATCTAACTATCTAATTTTGTGAAAATTTGTGGTGAGACAGGACCATTAATATTTTATTCTGCAGTGGAATTAAAACCTTTTTTTTGCTCTCTGTCTGCTGTGCACATACAGAACAGAGCTTATTGCTATGGATCAGTGGATTTTCCAGCCAGAGGGATTATTCTGATCTCTCAGTCTGGCATTTTACAGCAACAGTCAACCATGTTCCCTGAGAAGTTTGTGCATCAGATCCCTTGACCTGCCAATATTAATTCAGATTACACATGTGTAGTCTTACGTGGACAAATGTTCAGCTTAACTGTGCATGTGAAACATCACATTTCTTCTCCAGATATGCCAGTGACCCACACTAATGGACACATGCCTCATTTCCAGTCTGACTCTAGCTGGACTCAGCTTCCTGCTATTGGATCTAAGCACATTCCAGGAATATATTTTGTTGAATTGTTCATCATTTCAATAGCATAGAGTTTGGGACATGTAATACTGATTAATATGTACTTCCACAGGTGTTTTACAAAGATTTATTCTGTTGATTACTTAGGTCCACCATTCTTATATTTTTTTATAAAAACCAAGTAGATCCATTCACAGACATTTACCCAGTTCTGTTTTCTACACTGCTTCAATTTCAGCTGAGATCATTTCCACACATGGCAGGCCCATTTGGACACAAAAAAGCTAAGGACAGGGGTCTGACTGCTCAGCTGAAGTCAGAGGCCACAAGGCTCAGGTATTTCTACCTCTTTCTGAGAGTGTTCTGTACACCTCTGGATTTAACCTTGAAAACAGAACATACGAGAAAGTGCCACCACCTGTGGAAGCTTATGCCACATCAGCACTACTTTGCCAGCATTCCAACAGAAAATCACAAAAACAGCAAAGGCTGTTTTACCCTACTGACATTGTAATTGGTGTCAAGGCCATCAGGGAAAGTATCAAGCAGATTATCAATTCTGCCACAAGATCTCAGCTGTTCATGCTACTGCATGTGCCTTTATCCCTGATGGCGTCCCCCAGACCAGAGAGAATCATCTTTTTATGAGAAAATCCAGATAAATCCATGCTAGAACAATGCAATGCTCTGGAAGACTGAAACAGCTTGTGAATGTAAAAATCATTCAGCAGTACAAAACCAGGGCGTTGCTGCATTGTCTGCAGGAGATAGTGATGTTCAGCCCTCGGGGGATACAGCGAGGAAAAATGAATGCAGCAGGAAATCTTTCTAAACAAGAAGTTGGCCACATGCTAAGAGCCACATGCACTTGATTTCATAAAAGCTTCCCTGTATTTCTATTTCTTGTTATAATTCTCTTTAAAGATGCTGCTCCTTCAGGTAGGCAGGACCTAAACAGAGTCCTCTTTCTAAAACAAATAAAACTCATAAAACCTTGGAATGAAGGAAAAATCCTCTAAAAATTTTTTTAAATTATAATATTATATTTTACACCTCTGGACAGTAACACTGTACATAGAATTTCTTACATTTTTTTTTCTTTTTTTTTTGGTGCCTGTTTCGCAGACTGAAGAAAATGACTGTAAATCAGTTTGCATTCAAAACACCACACTTGCACCTAAAAGAACAGGATATTACACCATTAAAAATAAGATTCAGTATAATGGAAACATTTCTGACTGACAGCATAGCACCTTTTGAGTCATAAATTCTCATTTTTAAAGGACAAAAGGGACTATCACAATCACTGTCTGAATTCCTACATAACAGAGACAATGTAATTTTAGACAATAATTCCTACGTCAGTCCTGCCTTCTGATCTGCAAGAAAAACTTCTACTTTACATGTCACACCCTGCAAGCAGAATACCCAGGGATTCTTCATATTTATCCATAACAATTATCAAACAGATTTACAAAAATCTGATAAGCAATAGGGCAGAATCAAACCCTACTTCTAAACAAATTTGAACATAGATGAATCAGCACACGGAAATAATGATAGGATGGGAGGATCTTTTAGAATCATCATCTTTTACAGGCTAAGCACAGGGTAAAATCGAGCTATTTTATACTTCACAAAGTTCCTGTAATTGGATCTCGCAAAATGGCTAAATACTGTAATGGATCTGTTGCTTCATTAGCACACTCTGACATCCTGCTGCAGCACATCCATCAAGCTCCTCATCCCCTCTGGGGAAGGCTCCTGCCAGGGGCTGGCACAGACGTGAATCAGGCTCTGTAGGATCAGCAGACTTGTGGGTTTTGCTGTGAACTGGCTGCAAAACCAGGGAAGCTGGGGCCAAGGTGCGAAATTTGGAGGGAGAACAGGTTGCTCTCCCTGCTAAGGGAACCAGTGATAGTTACAAGTGATTTCTGATGGGTTGGAGTCACCATGAAGCTGGTGTGGGCGAGTACAAAGGGGTGGGACAAGGATTATACTTTGGCCAAGGGAGCTCCAGGCCAATTTGTAACTTGTAATGAGAATCTCTGGCGTTTGCCTGGGAGAGTCACAGCTTTATATTTTTACCCCTGCCTGCCTTTATACAGTAATATAGGAAGTGTAAAAAATCTTGTTAGGAACAGCTCAGGTTAGATCTCCTAAGAGCACTGATAAACCTAGTTGAACATTTCTGTCCATGGCCTAATTCGTATAAAAAAAGCCAAGACGAGATTTTCAAAAGTTTTGAGACACCCAGTCCTGTGTTAATCTTAACTTTCATCTTATATTGCTTCTGTATTTATATGTTTTCTTTTAATTAGATGAACTTTTATTTGGAACTGTTCAATATCTGAAGCACCTTATTGATACCACAGAAACATTAAACAGAAGTTTGCATTACAAAACTGGAAGTAAGTTAAAACCTGAAAACGTGATCTGTCTTCAAGCCTGTCCTAGCTCATAAATCTGTAATCAAGGCCTAAACGTTGTAACATTTATGTCAAATAGCCCCAAAACGCAGGATGAGCAGGATACTTTCCTGAACTTGGAGACTGGAGGCATCATCTATGCCCTCATGTAGTTTCTACTGTACATTATTTCTCAACTTTGAACACTTCATTTCACAAAATTAGCACTGCTTTGTGTATTATCTTTTAAAAGAACCGAGATTACACTGGCACTAACACTGACATGGCTCTCGTGAATCCCATAGTTACATTAAGGACTGCAAGACACAGACCACTCAGATCAGACAACCTAAACAGTGGGAAAAAAACATGAAAAGCTCACTTACCATGACAGTTCTAGAATTGCACCAGGGATGAACTTGTCTCTGTGAGATCTCCCAGCTCACAAATCCTAAAGCATCACCTGCACCACGGTGATGCCCAGCATTGCTGCCCTCACATCTAAACAGAAAGCCCCTCAGCTGTGCTCAAGCTCTTTGCCTCCCCATCCACTGGTGTTTTAAGCAGACATTTGATTTTTCTATTCAGTGTTTGCCTGCAACTATTCTTAGCAGCTAATAACTGCCACCTTGGGGACCGTGATGTCAGCACACTCCGCACTTACGGAGCTCTCCCCAGGCAAACCCAGAGCTCAGCATGGCGAGCTGGCTCCTCAGGCAGGGCTAAGGGCCTAACGCCACCACAGCCCAGCTCAAACACACCAAACAGGAGGAAGCTCATCTCAATCAAAGAAATCCTTTTTTCTTGTAAGCAATCTGCAGCCAAGATTTGAAAAATGGTATTTGGTTTCTTGAGGCTGCCGGGTACTTTTTGCAGTACTAATAAAAGCACAGCCTTACAGGCCGTCCTCTTGTCAGTGTCACATGCAAAAGTTTTGTGCACCTTTGGACTTAACACCAGTCCACTATCCACATCCCAAAGAAAGCTACTGAACAGGCAACAAATGGCAGCTTTGTTAGTGGTCTCAGCAGAGAGGCTACAGTGATCGTGGACACTGAACCTTTCCACTCACCAGTATTTGCTTCCAGTGTATTTAATGATTCATCACTCTAGAAACCTCCATTTGGTTGGGTAGATGAGGCATTTCTAATTTCCCTTCAAAAGATGAAACTCCATTCCCTTGCTTATCCTACAGCTCTTCTTTACACTTCTCACAGTTCAAGCTAGTTTTTCTGAAAATAGAAATACTATTTTAAACAGTTATTTCTAAAAGAGTAGAAATACTCTAGAGAAATTAAAACTCTTGGTAAAATGGTACCAATATTTTCTTCAAATTGTTAAAAACCTCTCACCTTCCAGGGCTGCATTATGTTTTCTACCTCAGTTATATTCCAATGTTTTATCACATTCATCCTTCCACTGATATGTGCACTCAGGTTTGTTTCCACCTTGGCTACTCCCAGTTCACAAAGCCCCAGGTTACAGGTGAGGTTTTTATTGAACCCAGAGTATCGGCTTTGTACAGTATGAGACTTATTTATCTGACATCACCAGCAAGCTGGTAAAAAAAGTTAGCCTAATCCTTTTTGAACATCAACTCAGTCTTCCTCAAC
Organism: Chamaea fasciata; assembly: GCF_029207755.1. Lineage (NCBI taxonomy): Eukaryota > Metazoa > Chordata > Aves > Passeriformes > Sylviidae > Chamaea > Chamaea fasciata. The sequence continues at coordinate 19,887,049 of NW_027094096.1, read as the reverse complement.
ATTGGCAATGCCTCTCAATGTGTCTTACCTAGGAATTTCACCTCACCACCCTGGTAAATATATTAAATAGACCAGATCCCAAGACCAACCCCAGAGAAACACCACTAGCAACATTTCTCCAGCCTTGCCACTTTCTTTGGAATAGAACTTTAGCCAGCTCACAGTCCTTGTGTTCATCACCTTCACTTCCGAATTGAAGAACCACTTCCTATGGGGTATCAGTTGCTGGATGAATGGAGGAAACTCACCCTGGACTATGTTTTCCCAGGTGTGAGAGCGCACATTTGTCCTTGTTGAACTCCATACGGAAGGAACAGTGGTTTCAACTGTGGGGCAAGTGCTCACCACTGTGTGAGACCCAGAGCAGTCCCTGGGCTGGGGCCCTACAAGAAGTGCCCAACTCTGCGAAGTGCCCGACTCTGCGAAGTGCCCCGTGCATCCCTGTCCACAGCATTCCTGGTCACTCCCAGCACAGCTGCAATCTCCCAAGGTTGCTCACGAGAGCTGCCAGAGCTCTCTGCTCCTCCCTGGATTTCCCTGGCTCTGGGATTCCCCCCTCACACCTCGACCCAGTGCTCAGGCACAGGAGGTGCCCCTGCCACAGCTGCCTCATTGACAGAGTATTTACACTGTCAACCGGATTTTAAATATTGCACACACTTCCTGGTGACATTATCAGCTGAATCTGATCTCCTCTGCATAAAGGGCCACTTAATGGGAGGAGGAAATTTCTTCTTACTGCTTTATTTAGGGATGGTGAATGCTGATGCAAGATCTGGTGATGAATGTCAGCCAATGTCAGCTTTCTTGCACCATGAAACATATTATTGTCATTGTTCCCCTGCCTCATTTGGTCTAAAAATAGCTTCCTATTACTATTATGTTACACCAGATCAAGGCTTTTTAATGGACATATATACAGGAAAAAAAGCACGTGCTTATATTTTTAATTCCTGGTTGCAGCACTAAGTTAAACATACAGTGAATATCAGGATCAAATCATAGCATCTGTCTGTTAGGATTTGTTGGTATAGAGCTGTCACCCACACGGCTCCCTGTCTGGTATTAAACAAGACAAGTGCAACAGAGAAACATGAGAAGTGTTAATAGTGCTGCAAGTCAGCTGCAAAGAACTTCCAAAGCTAGCCTCTAGATGCAAAATTTTCAGCAATTAAATTGAAAACTGTATTTTTAACAATAAATTTAAAAAAATCTTTTTAGAGTAAAAAAACCCAACCTATCTGTTTTAATGAAAAGCCAAGTTTACATATCTTCCTTTCCAAATGAATACTGCTTTCTTATTAAATCAGATATGGCACAAAAACTATTGCTCTTGGTTTGGTTACGAACCTTGCTCTGTTTTTCAGAGATGTTATTGAACTAAACAACACAAATTATGTTTTTGCCAGGGGCTTTTATGAAAGTTAACCCTGATTAGAGAAATAACCCCCCGTGTCTAGGTAGAAACACAGAGGAGAGTCTCTGGCTTGGTTAAAAGTGCAATGCACAGGCCTAAGATCAACTCTGTCCTTCAGATAAACAATTCAGCCTCCACACACTAGACCTGTGTTTCATACAAAGATCAGAAAGAGAAGCCTGAGGGGAAAAAGGAAGTTTCCCAAGGAAAGAACATTGTTCCTTTGGGCACAAAGTTGCCTTTGCAGTGGCCCTGCATGGGCTGTGTTTAACACCAACTCTGGGGCGTAGGGCAGGCGCTTCACCCAAGTTTCCCACAAAATCACTGAAGGGTGCCCAGCTCTCCCAGAGGTACTTCAGAGCAGAAGCCATACTTATGGAGTCTGAGTTACTTTCCGAAATAACATCCTTGGTATTTAATCTGTCAATAGTACAGGAAAAATTGTCTTCCTCATTTAGGCACCTGTGTTAGGCATGCAACGTTAAGCAATAGGACTGGCCTTACACCTCTTTCCCCGTGCCTCTGCACCACAATTCTGTTACTATCACAAATTTCACTGAAACTGAAGTAGCAGATTTTATCAGAGCAGTAACTGGTTCAACCACACTCTTCCTGCCCTGATACTTCTGGTTGTTTGCATGCCTAAACAGCATCTCAGTCTTTGATCCCCTCTCCTGAGCATGCGCTCTTAAATTTGACTATTTTTAGTTCCTCGTCTGTGGCCATCTCCTCCAAGATGAAAGAGCATGGGATGACGATGCCGCTGGATATTTGTGCACTGCTTTCATCCTAATTTGTGGAAATCCTTATACAGGAATAGCACACTGCATTTTTATAGACACACGGGGACTGTTAGTCTCCTGTGCTTCACCTGAATATCAATTTATTTACTTCTTCTAATTTGTCACACTTTGATAAAATCGTTTCCCATTTCTGAGAAGACAGCACACTGATTAATAAAAGCTCCAGTTTACTGCTTGTCCTTCCTACTGTGATTTGTGGGCATAGAACACATTGATAGATTTTCCTGTACCAAGTGGCACAGAAGAGCGGCTGAAACTTTTTGAAAGGAAAAATTATAATAAAATTCTTATGAAAGAGTCAGTACACAATGCAGATGATTGACCTTCATTATAAAACACATTGAGATCTGTGGATGAGAACTACAAAATAAAAACTACTTCTTATCATTTAGGTTGGAAAAGATCTCTAAGATCATTGAGCCCAACCTTTAACTTAGCACTGCAAGTCCACCACTCACCCAGGTGTCCCTGGGTGCCACATCTACACATCTTTTAAATACCTCCAGGAGTAGTGACTCATCCACTGCCTTGGGCACCTGTGCCAGGACTTGACAATCCTTTCCATGAAGAAACTCCTCCCAATATTCAGTTTAAACCTCCCCTGGTGCAACTTGAGGCCATTTCCTCTTTTATTATCACTTATTATTGGGGAGAAGAGACCAACACCCACCTCCCAGCTTTTATGTCACAGAGTACTTTAGTGCTGCTCTGTGACAAATCCAAGCTTTACTCAAAACTCACCTCATCATCTGTGTGTTACCATATTTCTTCAAAGAAATTTGCTGTTTAAGAGCCTGAATGTCTGAAAATAGAATTCCTATTTGCTCTCACACCAGTTGTTTTCCTCTGTACTACCAACTGAATGAAAAGAAAGCAGATACAAACGGGCAGTTTTATTGTCTATCTGATTAGATTTTATAAAGCCATTCAGAAATTTATTTTGAGTATACCCTGTATTTCTGTAAGACCAAAAATATTGCCCTCAATTCTGTAAGATTTCAGCTTTTTCTTGACAACCCCCCTGTTCCTTTTGGATGGTTTTTACTCTTTTTTTAAACTTCTTTAACAGGCAAACTGAATCCTGCCTCTTGACAGCATACCAACATACCTAAAACAAGAAAGTGTGTGTGCTGAATGCTTCTTTTGCTACAAGCTTCAGATCAAGTCTTTGACAAGAAAAACACATTCTCTTTTGAAAGCTGAAACACGTCAGCAAATACTGCTGCAATTTATCTGCTTTACTTTAAAGAAAAGCCACTTTAAGAAAGGGCTGTGAATTCACATTCCCAATCCAAACTGTGCGTCACGGTCTGAATTTCCTGGTCTGATAGAAGCACTAAAATGCCTCCCAGAGACCAAATTCAGCCTTAATTCAGGTTTGTGTGGCCAGCAGAGAATTAAGGAAACCCCACAGTAGGGTCTCGTGGCTCTCTAACAGCCTCTGTGCTAACTCCCATATTGCCTCCACATAGAACATAGCCAGGGAAAGGAGCAGTCCTCAAAACCAAATGTTTCAGAGGAAGATGGAAGAATCCCTATCCAAAGGAGGCAATTCAGCCTCTAAATGATATTTCCTTTTAGCCTCCATTGAACATTAATGATTATAACTCTACATTTCTAACTTGTTTTATGGTGTTCTTTCTACATTACATCACACTACCCAGTGTATAAAAACAATGGAATGAAAGCCTCTAATTTTAGCTGTCATAAGTTAAAGAATAAATGGCAGCAGAAGCTTTCACATATAATTGCAGGATTTTAGGTGTCTACAGAAAAAGTTCTCTTTTCTGTATGTGCACAAATGCTCAACCCTTCAAGCAAAACCTCAGGAACTGTACGAAGTTGTGTGTGCTCAGGAGTTAATGGTGAAGGTGTCACTATGCTCAGAAATAGAGCCAACTTTCCCATGTCACACTCAGCTTATTAATAACCCCATTATTTCTGTCGCAATGGCACATGTCTCTCCACTCCTTGTTATTGTTATGCAACTGGAACAGCTTTCAGAATCTCTTCTGGCTGAGCTCGAACAGGTAAGCTATAAAATCCAGCTTGAATTGAGCTTTATGCTGAAATGCTACTGCAATTCACCCAATGAATGCTGAGTGACATAGAGTATGCAATTATGCAAGAAGAGTGTTTGCAACAAGCCATCTTGGAAGTACTTCCATTTGTGAGAGGATTTTTTCATATTCTGAATCTGAATACATTAAAAAGCCTGTAATCACTTAATAGAGTCAAATCTGCAATTCTTAATTCTGAATACCTTCTATAACGAAATGAGCTTCTCAGTTCTTGTGATTAACTTGCAAACAAAGCCAAATACAAGAAGCTGCCTCAGAAAAATCAATGCAGGAAATCACTGCCAGATTTCTCATAAATATTTCTGCCTTAGAAACCACTGGAATTTACACTCTCTTTATCACACATTGTATAGGACTATATGCAATTACAGCACTTCCTACACGAAATAATACAGATCTGGGTAAGATCTTGCATAAATGGATACGAAAATTCTATGCAACCTCCTGGCAAATTGCCAAAGTGGCCCTTATGCTTAGAAAACAGTGCATGGATCTCATCTGGTCTTTGTGTTTACACGTGTATGCCAGCATTGCCACAAAGCTGCTTTGTTTAGATGTGCATTTTCATGACCTTGAAGCTCAGAATAATGTATTTCTTATTCTATTCAGCATCATCACACAAGGGTATCTATAATCATTATAAAAAATCTCCAGCCGGAGAGGTGGGAAAAAAAAAGACTTGGACTGCTCAGTTTCTAAATTAAGCCACATCTGAAGTTAAAAATAGCCTTTCCAACTGAAGATGCTATGCTGTCTGAATTTAAATAGCCTGCTTCTTTCCCTGACAGATAACATTTATTGTGTTCTCTGCTGCTGCAAAAAAAATGCCTTCTATAAGGAGGCTACCTTTACTTTTATGTCCAATTTCACTTCACATACCATGACAGAATTAAAAAAAGTCAGTGCTCTACCTGGGAATTGTATCAATTTTGCCACAGATACATTTCTCCAATTTTGCTAAAACAGACCTAAAACTATGCATGTTATATATGTGTGACTTTTCCTAGCTCTTCCTGCAGATTTTTCTGGGAAGATCTGTAGTAAGAATATTGCTTGAAACACAATCGGATTTCTACCACACATCCTAAAACTGCTTGTGCCTTCTTTTGTTTTCATTTACTTACACACACACACACACATAAATATATAAACATATAAATATATACATATATATCTCTAGATGCTTCATGGCTGAAGTATGAAATGCAACTGCACACAGTATATGTGAAATGCTTTACTCACCACTTTTCCCCAAAGCACTGAATGAAAAGGAGCAGAAGCTGTAGTCCTTTTCTCTCCAGGCCTAACACAGAGCCAGCATAAGGATTTCTATATTATCCACATTCCCTACTGTAGTCAGAAGCTGAGAGTCATAATTAAGCTACACAGGACCTGTTTGTGCTTCTCACACAGTAACTCCAACATTGGTTTATAGCACATGTAGATTAGAAGGGGAAAAATTCTTTCAAGCCAGTCTGACCCTTCTCACCAGTTTGAGTTAGTTCTTTTTGTCAGAATTTCTGGTGCTCCAATCTGCATGGTTTTAAATTCCAGTCCCTGTATTCATGCTCACCCCTGGGAAACTGTTAATTTTCCTCAATATTCATTCTAAATTTACCGTGCCTTAATTTCGTCGTTTCATGAGATTAAAATTAATCAGATTCACTTTTACCTTTTAGGCAAGAAAATAAGAAATGTGCACTTTTAATGTTCAAAGTGAAACTTGAATCTTCCTGTATTGAGACAATTTTGCTTTCCCCCTCTTTGTTAAATTGCAGATTTTCCATGAGCATTCCCAAAGGAATAGCACAGAGAGACTCGGGAATAAGTAAATGAAAGATGAGCTGGATATAAATACTCCTCTTACCCCCGAGCAAGACTTTCACATTAGTCACTTTGTGGACTAAAAGCCTGAAAGATCCCCAAAAGCTTTATAAGCATCGATAATATTTGCAATGATGTAAGCCAGAGGCAATGATGTAAATTCTGCAGTCCCTAATTGAATAAAACACCCATTGAAGTCAATAGGAATTGCAATCAATTAAGCTATAAATATTTCAGGTCCTGAGCTTTTTACATAATGTTACTACATGGCATCTAGGAGTACTTTCATCTGTCCAGGGCAATGTTTGTCTGTGAAAGCAGACAGGGCTGGAGCAGGCACACCAAGGTCAGGTGTGCGGTGTCAGTCACCAACTCCACCACGTTCTGGCAGGGTGCCTGTTCACTCATCCAGGTGAAAATATGAGAAGGCCTCAAACAGCAAGGGCAGTTGTATGGACGGGGGCTGAATTTGGCTCAAATTTTAAGTAAAAGGGTAAATAGAATTAAATCCTCATGAAATTTGATGTGCGTGTCCAGAGCCCATAGGAGGAATGTCATTTCTCTGAACAAGTGAATCCCAGAGCTGTTAATGACCTACCAATAAATGGGTCGGTGTGTGGCAGAGTCCTGCCAGGTACAGAACCGTTCATCCTGTCCTTGGCTGTTACACCCTAACTCTGCTTTATCCCCAGCTGTGAGAAATGAGAGCCCCACGTGCTGCCCCTGAGGAATGGCAGAGGCAGGAGGGTTTGTGTGCAGCCCTGGTGCTGAGGAAGGCTGAGGATCACTCCTGCTGCTGGAAGACAGGGCCGCGGCTGCCAGAAGCCGCTCGCGCTGCGCCGTGTCAGGCGCCTCACAAAAGCCCACAATAATGCATGTAATGAGTCTCCAGAATCACATTTGTGAGGCCTGCAGAATGTTTCTCTCTCCCAATGTGAATTACTGAGTCATCACGTTCATGTGAGACAGACTGAATTCTCTTCCCAAAGAGCTCCTTTGAATCACTGTTGCCACCAGATAACAGATGTTGCTCTCCAGGAAAATTTTTCGTACAAGCTCTTATAACCATGGGGATTATTTCAACTTGACCTTGTAACTACAACAGAAAAACAGGATGGAACTGGGGGGTCTCAGAGGGCTGTGTGCTGCAGTACTTTGCATATCTAAGTAACTAGGCCTTGAACAACATGGCTACTCAAAACACTACACAAAGAATACCAGGAACACCTATAGGCTTATAAGGTAAATACTACTAATCCCCAGGGGAAGAAACAAGCCCTGAAGTGTTTAATGGACTTGTCTGGCATCAGATACCAACTACATAACAATTCAGCAAAAAGTGAGATAATGTTCAAAAGCATCTCTCCTTGAAACTTAGAGCCTATGGATGTGCAACGGAACTCAAGTGAAATACGTAGAACTAAATTTATAAATTGGAAGCTTTTAGTAAAGTGCTCTAAAATGCCCATCTCCTATCAACCACTTCTGTTTTAACCCACAAGACATTTTCTCTCTAATTACTTGCTCAAAGTGAACCTTACCACACACATTAAAAGAGGCACTGGAAATGCTGTAATGCTTTCCAAATTTCAGCCGTTCCTAACTATGCACGTTGCTGGTTGAGCAGCAGTAACTCACTTTCCTTCAGCACGCCTTTGTTGTGTTCCTGAATTGCAGTTTTGGATGATAAAGCACATTTTCACCACTCTTTTTTAAAAAATGTCAGTAACTGACAGTTTAAAACCAGGCAGTTATGTTGCAACTATTCTGTGCCTTCTGGGGGCCACTTTAACTAAGTTCATGCATTTAAATTATTCTCTAATGCTCTGAATACACATGTACCATGATTTCACACCAGAGTTTTGGAGTTACATCACCAGATTCCAGAAGTAACAGAACTGTGCTTACTCATAGCAGTGGACAGTCAGGCCCAGGTAAGAAAATAACAGCCTGGACTCCAAACAAGTGATAACAAGATACAAAACCATAAGGCTTTGGTTTGATAAAAATGAATTAGTAAATTTTTCATCTCATGGTTTCGCTTTTCACTATGGTCACAGATAAAACTCACAGTATTCCTGTGAGATCTAGATCCAGAGAGATACTGTTCATTAAAAAAACCCAACAAACCAACCGACCAAAAAAAGTAATCTATGCCAGATCATGGACAGATGACGTCTACCAGATAAAATAATCCATCAGGTCAGGAGAACTGACCTCCATCAGCAAAGGCCACAGTTCAGGCTGAGCTGTCCAGTGCAGAGATAGCATTAACCCTGTTATCAATAGTGATTTGCTTTGCCATACACTACGTTTAGAAATTATTGTTCACTTGATGATTATTCACCTTCACTTATTTTTTGCCTTCTGTTTCTCAAGGGATGAGGAGTTTGGGCTACTGAATGGTTTTAGACATTCTTGAACTTAGCCAGCCTGTCTCTCCTGGAGAGACTTCTCCTTTTGGCTTCTGTTTGGCCATCCTGACATCCCCTTCATGAGCATCTCCTTGTTTTTCAGCCTGTGCCATACTTTCCTATCCTGGTCTGAAGCCTGACTTTTTGTCAGTGGATCAGTTTGTGCTGTTAATTATTCCTCTCCTCAGGGCCACAGATACCTTGCCCTAATTATTGGCAGTTACACAGTGAACAATCCATGGTGCGAGCTCATTCCTTTTTCCTCCTTGCAGCTTCCCTCCCTCTGTCCCAGTTGTCTGGAAGTAAATGCCATTCTCTGAAAAATACAGCTACAGAGCATTTTCAAGTTGAAAAGAGAAATGGTGAAGCAGATGGACAGGGAAAAGGTGGACAGAAAGACAAAGACTGAGGCTTTTTACCCACCATCTTCTCCAGGAAGGTTTACCACTGAATATCTCATTTGAAAACCTACTTTCTTAATTATTTGCCCTATCTAAACATTATCATGTTGTTTCTCTGTCAAAAGACACCACCTAGAATAATACAAAACTATCATTTTGAGGTTCTTCTTCCCAGATTACTATAAATAGTGGAATCATATGGAATGCTGACAAACATTAGATTACAATAAATTTTCTTGGACATTACTGATTTTTTCCTCTACAGTGCAAGCATTTAAAAGTATTCATATCCTAAACTGCTTAAAAGCGATGCTCAGAACACAGATATTAAAAAACAGTAACAATTTTTAGAAAGGGGAAACTTTCTGAACAAACATATTTTCTCAACAGCCTGATGAAAAGATCATTTTCATCTCAGACTTTTAAAACTGTCACTCTGAATTCTCTTCTCTCTCACACATACACATCCAGACTCACTGCTGCACTCCAGTTGTTTTGATAATGCAAAGCTATCATAAACACATCTGAACACATAGCAACATCTAAGATTTAGCAACTGGAACTTACTATGCTAAATTAAGTGCCCCAATATATTTTTCTACTGGGGAAAAGTGTAAGTCAAGATTACACTCTGTATATATTTGCAGTAAGCAGAAAACGGAGTAAAATAAATATATGCTTTATGCTGGTTTATATATACCATGTCCATCAGGACAGGTGAGATTGCCAGGATGTGAAGCACATGTGGAGGTGCACACATATTAAGCAGCAAACAGTGATACTGATGAGACAGTTACTAATCAGAACTTTGATCTATTGGCAATTCTACAGGAAAACAGTACAACCATCTCATCAATTGTCCCTCTCTCCCAGGAAGCCATCACAAGCAAGGAACTGTGCCAGAGTTATTCTAAGGGGAGTAATTTAAAACAACAACAAAAACCCAATGAAACCATCCCAAACCAACCACTTCAGTCACGTCCATCATAACCCAGATTACACGTAAATACTTCTGAGGTCATTGGGAACATCTGAATAGATTTTTTTTGCTTCCTTTCTCGTGTATTATTTAGGTGCCCTCTCATGGAAAAGAACAAAATCTGGGCCCATTCTGTGAGGCAATGACCACCACCAGCTTACACTACTGATCCCAGTGCCAGAAAAATGGTTTGCAGACTGAAGGTTCTATTTTCTCATTGTCCATAGGTGAGCAAAGAGTCACCCGTGAGCCTGCAAGTGGCTACTCAACAGACAATATTTAAAACCAACAGAAGTTCAATATCTTCAGCATCCTATGGGACAGGACTCCTTTCTGGATTTTCAGTTCCCAGTTGATGTGGCCTAATATATACATACACCACAATGAAGAGTATTCGGAACTTCCCATTTGCCTGAGAGGCAACGACACTTCATGCTCTGAAATCTGCATTACATCACTCCGTGAGTTTCTTATTTTAAATTAATTCTTCTGAAAAGATGTTGGGGATGAGTGGATGTATATGGTGATTGCAGTGCTGAGAGAGGCGGTAGGGTTCATAATTACAAAGAGAATAAAATACTGCTCTCCTATTTATGCAGCACCACTAAGATTTCATCGTTCACATTAGGCAAAATCTCTCTAATTTCAAGGTCAGCTGCATTTATAACAACAACAACAACTATAAAAAAAAACAACAACAAGAAGTAATGATGCTCAATGCTTTGAATGAATCCAGACAGGACAGTTAATAAAATAGAAAAATCCTCACTTACCTCAACAGTTCAAAGCTGTTATTTCATACTCTGTAAACTTTCCCTCCCTGCTAACTAAACAAAAGTTCTGCAATCTCGATGCTAGAATAGCTCTCAAATACATACTGCAGAATACCAAAAAAGAGAAAGCCTATGTTGTCCTTACTAGCAGGCATCTCTCCAGGGATGATTGGTCATTACCCTGGCAACCCTCACAAATGGCAAATGACGTAAAGAGAGTGGGAAAAAAAGCCACTGGGAGCAGAAAGCACTATATGCATTATAGATAGTTCTGGGAATCCATGCTCACATATGCATTAAATGGCTTCAGAGGAGCACAGGGACCTTCCATTTTGCAGAGCTGCCTGCTGAGGTGAATAAGAAACTTTCTTTTTTTTTTTAATCAAAACATTGGGAGCATCTCTAAGTATTTAATTGAAGCAAATTGGGGGTTGATTATTTTAATAATTCAGACACTGGGTTTATTCTCTTTTTTCCCCCCAATTCTCTTAAAATTTCCCATTAAAATAGCTCACAGTCATACTCAGGCAAGGGTAGATGTATTTTTCATTATTCCTTTTCACCTTATTTTTTGCTACATAAAGTTACCTATTATTATATTTATTCCCTTTGTGTCTCATTTTTCCCTAACAATTCATTTGTACCAATGGTGCAAGAGTTCTCATGTTTATGTCATTAAAAACATTAGCAGTTGTATTTAGTGTTACTGATAATTATCCCTAAAGAAGATGTAGCTCTAGCCAAATACCAGGGGACAAAATAAAAAGCATTTTGCTATTTCTGCACAGAATGATCACAGTGAATTTGATCATACTATGATCTGTCACAGAGCAAGATGAATTTGGGTGTGGTTACTTCTTCCACAATTAGATTTTAAAAAGCACAAGTAAGAGAAAAAGGAAATCTGCTTTGCGATTGTTTAGCATTGCCACCACTCTACAATTCAGGAAAACTGAAGGAATTCTGGGTTCAAAACCCAAAAAAAAGCATCTTCACCCCTGCTTCCATGTGTCACCAATTACAATCCAGGATCAGTCATCCCTCTCCTTGCTCTTCTTTAGACATCAGGATTTCTGGATTCCTAAATGTGAAAAAAAAAATTAAAAAAAATGCCAAGAGCGTACTGGAGAGCATTAGCACTCAGATCATTTTATAACCTAAAGGAAAGGGCACAATTCTCTGAAATAAGAACTGAAGAAGTAAGTGAGGTGAGGTGGCTGCTCTAACCACTTAGCTATTATGTAAAAGTTGGATGGAAATGGCTCTACCATGACAACTGAGTTTCCTGTTGAACTGATGAAAACACGTTAGATGTATTTGAACTCTGCCCCACTCCAAGCCTGAATTGAAATGGAAGTAACCAGCAGCTTCCACGAGGACATTTCTGTCCCTGGCTGCCTAAATTCAATTAGTTACAGCTTTATGGAGTAAAATTTAGCACTCAGTGAAATTCAGATTTTTCTTATTTTCCAAATCTGCTACTCCATTGCAATCAGGAGGAAGGTGTTACACTCGTACCATAACAATTTTCCAAAAAGCCTGAATGAGCCATTGGAAATGATTGAGTTTTATGACCAAAGAAGTAATGAACAGAAAGGATATTCTATAATGCTCCATTAGGTGTACTTTATTTATTTGCAGAAGACAACTCATTTTTAATTATTTAAACTCTGGCAACATGATATTAGCAAATGTTCTGCTGGGTTGTAATTGACAAATATCTTGGTCTGAGCAAAGTGAAATCTCAGTATAACATTACCTCTGATATTACATCTTTTTCCTGACAGGAGGACAAGGATTACTTTGTGTTTAGAAACCACAGAAAGCAAAGTTTAGCCATTTGTGAATGGCCAATGAAAGCTCTGTGTTCCCATAAATCTCCTCCCTGATGCTCCAAATCTAAGCTTCCCGAATTTTTTTTACAATTACTCTTTGCTGAAATTTAGATCCAACTACAAACTTTCCACCAACCCTCCACTCATTACTAAAACTAAACAAAACCCCTTCCACTGGTGTTCCCAAAGTTGCTTTTGTAAGAACAAATGTGGTCTGTCACGGAAATATTTCGTATGAAATGTCAGTAGATGTAAGACCAAAAGTACTGAAATATACAAAAACTTGGTGTGTTTTTGCAACACAGATCGCATAGAGACTTCTGTGTTTTGTGGTCTTAACAAAACCTTCCTATTTTCAGATCATACCCAGTCCTGTCAACTTACCTTTGTCTGAGCATGTGAGATTGACTCATGTGAATGTTGTGGGAAGCACAACAGGGACACATCCAGTCGATGAGTGGGGAGCTGGGGAAGACACTGGTGCAAAGCTCCAGCCAGGAAACAAAGTTTATAATGGAGTCTTAGGAAGAGGCACAAAGGAAAATAAGGTTGCTAGTCCTTAAAGGACCTTTTCTATACACTCGTATAATTTGCCAACACATTAGCAAATTAAATTAAAAATTCATCAGTATGTTAAAAAAGACTGGAAACAGGAATCACTCAATAAGTAAATTACTACTGATTTTAAGTGATTCATCACAGAAAAGGATCAGCTCACTCAAGTGAGTGGGAATTAAAAGTTTTCAGCATTTTTCTGGCTCAACCATTTAAATGCTTGTGAAACACATCCAGTTGCAGAATCCATTCACTTAACTATGCCTGGAGTGACCTGATGTAAAGGAAAATCACACCTTCTCACACTTTCCAAATTGTGTCTTTTCTCTTAGGTGTGTCTATTCCAATCTGGTTTTTAGCTGAAAAGAAATCGAGCTCACGTTTTAGCAGGCCTGATGTCTTTTATGCCACAGAGTTACAGAAAAAATCCCAAACCTATCAGAACATATTATCTCTCCAAAAGCCCTTACAGTGTCACATCATGTAAACATCAAAGGAAGAATGATGATTTTTGTTTCCCAGGCTATGGATATGATTCTGAACAATACCCTGTTGAGTAAGGACAAAATATTCTTTCTCCTCCTCTGTCCTTCTAGAGGAAGGACAGACGCGGGCCTCACCAGATGATGCCAAATCCATTATTAGTGTCCTTGCACTTCTCCATTAGCAATATTGCAGCAAGACCAGCTGATGTCAAGGGTGTCCATGCTGAAAGATAACAACATTCCTTAGGAGGAGAAATTATAGCCTTTTAGCATTCTCTGGCTTTCCCACAATTTAGCTTTATCTGGGAACATTATTACAGTGAAACTCAGTGAGATAAGCTAAGGAATAGAAAGTACTAACTTTCAGAAAATGCAAACATCTGAACAGAAACACTGCTGTGTAGCAGTATCCTTTACTACCCAATTTTAATCAAATCCATAGACACAGTCTGCATTTTAACACAGATGTATCCAAACACAGGAATTTGTTCTCTGACTCCTTATTTTTCCCAGTTCCTGCATTTGTCTTCCAGCACCTTAGTGACCCAGACCTCTACTGACCCTACAAACCCTGTGCTAAAACATTCCAGTGGGTGACAATCACTGTGATGGGGAATGCTGGGGCAGGAACACTGGAGCAGTCCTGACCAGAGGGACACCAGCAACTCCAGTCATTCCAACACACAACAGGGGCAAGGTCACACGTGAAGGGGACACCTGCAGAGTCTTTGCTGACACTCTCAGGGCTGCTGGTTCCGACTGACCATCAGCCAGCCAAACCACAGCCCTGAGAAGTGCTACAGCCTTAGGATCCTCACAGCTTGGACTACAACTCAAGCAGATCTGAGGTGCCCAGGAGTGGCTCCCCCTGTGCTGGCACTCCTGAGCACTTGTACACACGTAGTGAAACTGTGTCTGCAGCTTTGATTAGAGCAGATCTAAAGAAGCCATTGAAAATAAGCAGCTTCTGGGAAATACAGCTTAAAAGGCCTGGCTTCCTCCAGTTGTGTTTCATGTTTAGATTCTTTTGTGTGTCTCAAAAAAGCAAAAATTTCTGATCAAAGCTTTTACTAGGATAAAGATACTCATGCAGTCTGTGTTCTACATGGATGATCTCTTGCCAGCTAATATAATGCAGCTTATGCTGCAACCTTATCATCTGTGGAAGCAATCAAAAAGGTAGCACGAGCCCAGTTTCTTAAAAAAACTGGTTTAAAAATACCTGAGACTTGCTTACATCAGTTCTCCCTAACATAAGCATCCCACAGTGCTAGACAGTTTTTTATCCCCATTTTCCTTGATTGCTCAAAGAAATCAAGCAATTAGTAAATACAAAACACCAAGATTTTCATGGAGTGATGCTCTTATATGCTGTTTATGCCCCATGAGAAGGAACATCCCTGACCACCCTCCTAGCCAGGATTCTCTATGCCATACCTAATTCTCATATATAGCAGTAAATAATGAAGACTACCCACACATGTGAGTTGACATCTCAGGGCTCAAGGAAAATCCACCATCAGCAGATCTGATCAGATTCTCCACTGTATCACATCTTTCTCTGATAACACTTGGAACCACTCATTCCTCTCCATTTCACTTGCAAGGAAGATGTCTTGGGCCTGATGCACACAATTTTGCTGTACTGAAATCAAAGACACTGTGTCAGTGTGGTGAGAGAGAAGAATCAGTTTCCAAGATAACCACATAAGCAGAGAAAAAGGGATTACAAATGTGCATGTGATATAAAAGTCAGAATTATTACACTAGTTATAAAAAATGCCATGAACGTATCATTGAACAAAACACATCAACAAATGCAAAGATCTTATATATACCACCCTAAAACTTTTTAAAATGGAGCATAATGATACAGATGTGTGCTGATGCTGTAATTCAGCAGCTGATTTTTGAACAGCTGTAGCATGACTGCCCTACAATACAGGTCTTTTGTGAATAAATACTCGGATAAAGCACTGCAATCCGAAGCTTCCCTCTATAAATTGGTAATTCTTAATAGAAACACACCCTTTTCTCATCAGACTTCTTGCTGCAATGCAATTGCATTGCCCTACATGCTGATTTTGGATGACAGAGTACCTACTTGTCACAGTAATGACCTGAATGAATCCAAGAAAGAAGCGACAAGCACTTTGCAAACAAGCCCATCCAGAAAATACACCGTTGTTTTTCCTCACTACTGTTTAATAATTTAGTTTCCAACAATATATATATGTATTTGGTGATGCAGCAATACATAAATCTAAACCCCTGAAGCCAATACTTTGGTTTTTGAAGCCCAGCAGAAATAAGGCTGTGCTCACTGGTATTCCAAACCCTGCAGCTCTGTGTGGATTGCCAGTGTCTCTGCCCCTGCTTTGCCTGTGCCCTCTCCTGGTGGCAGAGCACGTCACACAGGACAGATGTGGTTACACCAAAACCTCCCCTGCGCAGCAAACATTTCCTGATGCCAAGTGCAAACAGCTCTCTAAAGTAGACCAGACCAAGATTCCAAGCTTGATGGTGTTCCAAAAAGGTGACACAAAAGGTGTCACTAGGTCTGTGAGATCAGCGGCGAGCACACCCTCACAGCTCTGCACCCCACACTCCCTTATTTCACCCACAGAGCCTTGGGCTTTTCCCTCTCAGAGGAGAAGGCTCCCTTTTGGATTCCCCACCTCAGCACAGAGCCATGGTTCTAAGCTGCACAGCACCACAGTTAGAAAATGCTACTGAGGCACCCCAGCACTGGAAAGCTGGGAATAAGGATTTGAGCCTTGCCATGCTGCAACTGGCCAGGAAGTAGAGCCGTGATCCATGCTACCTGCTCAGCCCTTACAACCAAATTCCCAATGTCACAGTGGGAAGCACAGGGGATCAATGCCCTCATTAATGACAGGGCTCAGCTGACACAAAGCTCTGTTTGTCAGGCTAAGCTGGTTCCCAGCTGTAAGGAGCTCTGTTTCTGCAGATGAGAGGTACTGAGCCAGGTCAGGGTTGGCCCAGCTGCCAAGCAAATAAGCCCTGCAAGAATCCAGAGTGACTGCAGACCAAGCACTAAGCCTGAAACAGTGAGTTCTGCCAGATCTGAGCCAAGTGAGACATATGTGCACAAGAGACTCATTTGAGAAGAGCAATTCAGGCACACTTCAGTTCTAGCCAGGGCCAGCTCAGCCCAGAAGACCAATTACCTCAGAACCGGTTCCAGGCAAGTATTGCTGTACATTACTGATCAAATCTGGCTCTGTGATTCCTTACTCTGCCTGCTCTAAACAATGAAAGGGTCTGGAGGCCTCTAATGTGGTTTCCCAGGAACCATTCACAGTACAGAACTATGAAGTAGTTCTGTTATTACATGGTTTTCCCCCCTATTCTCCAGCATATCCTAGTCACTATTATTGCAGCCAGTCAGATGGAATCTCAGCATGCTCTCTGAAATCTAGTCAGGCCATCCATTGGTGAGGGAAGGTTGACTGTGTATTAATGGCAAGCACCATCACCTCTTCCTTCAGTCATGTTCTACAATAAGAGTGAGTCATGGGTCTTTTGCAGAACTAGTTAAACAAAAAGAAGATTCTGGAACACAGAGCCTCGGGACTGCCCTGCTGGAGTCACAGAGAGATTTCAGACACATCTCCTTTCCTCAGAATTTTCAATAGCTAATACCAGACAGACTCTACAGTGGTTATCCAGGTTTAAGGAGTGTCTGTCTTTAGTACATTTTATATGAAATAGAATTCAGTGGTTGGACTTCAGTCTGAGGTAAGAGCCTAAAAGTCATTGTGCCAATGTTGAGGCTCCTTAGTGAGGCTCACGATTTAATTTCTATTCTTGCTCATTTTCTGCAGGAGAATGGTAGCACATTTACAGTCAGCACCCCTGTGATGAAGGGAAATATTTAAATTGAGAAAGCACCCAGGTACTTTAGCAAAGAAAGTGGAAAGCTGAGAGGTCATACAAAGTTCTTGAGTGAGTAAGTAGTAATGATTATTTTGCTTTTTCATCTACAGATGCTTTCCTAGTCCACATAAACATTTAAGACCTCATCTGAAACTAGGAAAAATAAAACCTTTAACATGCATTTTGCAATCAAGAAACAAGGAGGAAGCCAGACATGATGAATAAGCCATTGTCACAGCCAGTCTGCTGGCACTGCAGTCTGGGAGACTGGCTGGCAGTTGTAGGGCACAGCTCAAAAGCAAGAGGCCATCAGCCACCCCATGGGGAAGTGCAGCTTGTTGAGAAACAAAAAATCATTCTGTACAGTTTTGGTTTGACATGTACATTACTTTCTACATTTCTTTATGTTACCCAAAAGGTGAATGCACTTGCTTGAAACAATGAAGTCTTAAAAATCTCAAAGCAATAATTAGGAAACTTCTGTTTTTCTCCAGATTATCACTGATGGAATTAATTTTTGCTTATGACTTAGCATCATCACTAGATGTCTTGGTTCATGCCTCACTTTTAAATGATTTTTTTCTTTATTCCCATGAACAATTTATGCCAGTGTCTGGCTCTGGAGTTACTTCATAATGTCACACAGTAAATCAGTATGTGATATTCCCATAAAGAGCACATGGTTGGTGTTACACCTGCATCCACAGCTCCTGCCAAGATATTATGGCCATTTGTACCAATATGGAAACCCAGATAAAATACAGTTGTTTTTTCTACCTACCTTGATTTTATAATCCTTGCTACAGGTGAAACTAAGCAAACATTACTAAAAGACCCCTAAATATTTGGGTTCACTACAGAAAGTGGTAGCGAAATTAGAGATTTCACCTGCTTTTATGCAAACACAGGATGATGTGCAGGAGTTCACTGAAATAATCTGAAATTTCCAACTCTCTAAGTCAGGCTGGACTCTGCTGAAAACAGATGCCTCAAGTCTATTTCTCTTGTGCATGGAACAGTGTAGGGTTATGCACCTGCTACAAAGCAAAGTCACTGCAGAACCCTGTCAAACCACAGTGATGACGCTCTGCACACTTTCCACTGATTTAAACACCTGGAACAGCACAAGGAAGACAAAACTAGCTCCTAGTGAGTTGTCAGTCTATATTTCATTCCCCTTATACTCCAGACTTCTTGTCAGTTGCATGGATTTGGCTTTTTCCTTGTGGCTATCAAATCCTGAGGCTTCTAGATACCGACATGATTTCCAGGGCATGTTATTGTCTTGAAGAAATATTGAAGAAAACTAAAGCAGCAGAATGCTGTGTTGGTTTCTGGCTTGCAGATCAGTCACAAGCAGCTGTTGTGCAGAGAGCAGGATCTGGCCAGAAGTGTCACTTATGACATGAATACAAGGAATCATCACTGCAAAATGAAGTAAAGAAGGAGCGAAATGAAGAACCTCTGGTCCAAGGTAATTTCAAATTTTCTGAACCGCTTTTCCCATGTGCAATTAATTCCTCCTCCTCAAAGAACCCTGCCTTGAGTATTAGTGCCACACACTGGAAGTCATGATAACACACTGACTTGAAAATATTTCATAACACAAATGAAGGTGCACCGGCTTTATGATGTATAGTTAATGAAACAGCAGGATTTATCTTTCTAATTCTAGCATCTATATGTTGTAGTTTTATTGTATTATAAATTATAAAAGAATTTCTTAATTGCATGATAAAATTATGGAGTTTACTCCTTAAAGAAACAGACTCAAACTGTGTGTCAAATTAAGTTCCTTGCCCTTGAGAGTTAGTAAATCAAATCACCTCCTTGTTCTGTCATAACTGTGCTTAAAAAGAAAACCCACGCAAGTGGTTGTCCCTTGGAACTGTTGGATTTTGCTACTTTTCCCATGTTTTGACACCCTCCCCCTTAAAGGGGGATTGCTGCTCACCAGCCCGGTGTTAACTGCAGCATCTTGGGAGCTGCAGTACAAACACACATCTAGGCTGCTTTTCCTCTTCACCAGCATAAAGTTTGCTGGGATTTGCAGTGATTCGCTCGATTCTCAACAGCTTTACCAAGCTTATTTATTCAGCTTCCAAAACAAAACTGCTGGCTGCACCAAACGTCAGTCTTATCTCTCTTCTTACCTCCCTGATTAAATCCAGTGCAAGTAGGGAGGTATAACTGAAACTTAAGTCACAAGTTGGGAAAAAAGCTCAGTTTTTTAGGAAGTTCTGAATTCCATATCCAAGTAAGACAAAGCAAGCTCATGCCATTATTTTTTTTATTGTTGAAAATACAAGAAACACATCTTTTTATCATTTCTAGCCCAATAATTAGGTGCTATTTAGATTGCTCATTATGCTATCCAAAACTTTATAGTCAAATGTAAATGTAATAAGTAAAATATTAAGCAGGCTAAATCTAATCTCTTGAATATCCTTGTGACAGTATTACAAAAATAAGGTACATATCTTATGTAAATTTCAAAAGAGCACACAGGTTCCCATCCCCTCCAAAAAATCCACCTCATAAAAATTCAAAAAGGTGCACACCAGGAACACTTGCCCTTTAAGACAATTCCCCTATTCTCCAGTTAAAATTTTAGTCTCCTCTCATGCTAACTGCTGGTTAGGCCTGAGGTCTTTCTTTTGTTTTCTTTAATTCCCACAGCTTTATAGTTACCCATCTCTGGCTGTTCTGGCTGAACACCAGGTTTGGCTGAGCGTTCCAACACCAAACAAGGCGATGTGAAATCCCAACTAGTTCAGCTGTAAAACTGGCAGCTGAACTGCCCAGCTCTGCAGACACACCAGCCTCTCTCAGGAGACCAAGGGCTCTGCCCCAAGCAAGAAAGGAACCACACGAGGCAGGGCTATCAAGATAGGCTTCAACAGCTTTTCATTCTCAGTGGAAGAGTCCAACAGAGCAGTGACAGCAGCAGGGGAATCACAGAATCAGTTAGGTTAGGAAAGATCTCTGAGATCATTGACTCCAACCTGTGCCTGGCACAGTTTGAGGTTATAACCTCTTGTCCTGTCGCTAGTTGTCCAGGGGAAGAGCCTGATCCCACCGGGTTACAGCCTCCTGTCAGGTAGGACTTGGGGCAGAGACTCCTTTCCACAGTCCCGATGCTCTGGAGTCATCCCACTCCTCATGTGGCAGCAAGTTCTCACCCTGCGAGCCCTCAGGACTCACAGGCCACCTGTCCCCACCCCAGCTAACCCGGCAGCCTTCCCCATGTCCCGTTCGGGGCTCCTCAATAGAAGGGCACATGGAGCACCTGGAGCCGGTCCAGCGCAGGGCAACGAGGATGATTAAGGGACTGGAGTTTTCCATGAGGAAAAGCTGAAGGAGCAGAGCCTCTTCAGCCTCGGGAAGAGGTGACCTCAACAATGTCTGCAGGCAGGTGTCAGAGGATGGATCAGGCCCTTCTCGGTGGTGGTGAACAATATAACAAGAGACAACGGGCAGAAACTGATGTAGAGGAAGTTCCACTGGAACATAAGAACTTTCCTGGGCAATGACCGCTCGCTAGAACGGACTGCCCACAGAAGATGCGGAGTCCCTCTTACAGGAGATACCCCAGGACCCTCTGAACGCAATCCTGCGCCACGTGCACTGGGACGACCCTGCTGGCGCTGGGAAGTGCAACCAGATCCCTGCGGACCCTTCCCGTCTGAACCATTCCATGACTCCTCTCACGATCCCCACCTCACCTGCCCTACCCCTCTCACGCCCCGCGTCCTCTGCCCTCACCCCGTCCCGTCCCGTCCCGCCGCCGCTCCCCTCACACCGCCCCCCCCCCCCGCCCTGCACTCCCTCGCTCGCCCGCCCTCCGCGTCCCGCTCCAGGATTGGCTGTCCGCGCAATGCCCCGCCTCCCGCCGGTCGCCATTGGTCGGTTCTGCCCGCGCGGCGCTGCCATTGGCGGGCGGGAGACGGCGCTGCGGGTCGGGCCGCGCCGCGGGCGGGGAGCGTGGCCGGGGCGCTTTTGTTGCCGGCTCGGCGGCGAGAGGAGCGGGCGGGGAGCGCGGGGCCCGCGGACACGGGGGCCGGCGGGGAGCGCGGCCGGGCGGCGCGGCGCGGGCACGGCGGACGGCGGGGCCGGGCCCAGCGGCAGCCATGAGCGGCGGCGTGTACGGGGGAGGTGAGTCCGGCGCCGCCCTCCCCTCCCCCGCCCCGCGAGGCGGCGCGTGCGGCCCCGGCGGGCGCTTCCCGCCTCCCTCAGCCCGGGCCGGCGCCGCCGCGGCCCCGCCGTGTCCCGGGCGTGGGGAGGCGGCCGCGGGCCTTGCTTGTGTTCTTCGCCGCCCCGAGGTGCCTCCGCCGGGGACCGCTGGCAGCGCGGCCTTGGGCAGTACCGAGGTGCGGAGAAGGTCCCCGCTCCTCGGGAGCCGGGTGTGGTTCCCGCGAGCCCCTCTGCGCACCCCCGGTGACCACTGCTCGTTTCCGACAAGTTTTCTTTAGGGTGTGCAGAGATCAGCGGGGATCGGGCCCGTGGGGATGGGCGCTTCGTGCTCTGACGCCTTCCCTCACACAGTCGATGTTTTCAGTCCCACCTTCCTCATCTTCATCACCCCCGGGGGTATCTGGGCTCGCCTGGCTTCATGTGACTGTTAAATTAAAACTTTTTGAAAACTCTTATCTTGCGATCTGTTTCGCTGGTGCTACGTTTTCCCTCTTCTGCTAAAGTTCTCTTTCTTACACCGTACGGAGGGATTGCATTGCCCCAGTTAAAGCCTGTCTGCAGTTTTCCAATTGCTCTCTGGTAGCGGGAGTTCTGAATAAAGAAGTTTCTCCCTGCTTTTTACAAGATCCCTTGATTACCTTGTCTTCCTTTGCCAGTAAAGCAGGCAGTGGGCAGGGAAAGCTCAGGGTTGCAGAAGAGCGTAATAACCATTCTTTATCTTTTTAAACAATCTTTTCAGATGAAGTTGGGGCTCTGGTTTTTGACATTGGCTCCTACACAGTGAGAGCAGGCTATGCAGGCGAGGACTGCCCAAAGGTGAGAGAATCTGCCTCGGTGGAAGTCCAACATGAATTAATGCCTTAGGTCTTCTTTGCAAGTTAGAGCCCTTGTGAATACACTGGGGTTTGTTCTGACTGTATTGTGTAAAGAAACTTCTGAATTTATGAGAAAAACACCAACTTCTAAAACATTTCTAATCCTCACGTACTGCTTGCCTCTTGCCTTGCAGGTTGATTTTCCAACAGCCATCGGTGTGGTGCTAGAAAGGGACAATGGCAGCACTCTGATGGAGATAGATGGTGACAAAGGCAAACAAGGGGGCCCGACTTACTACATAGACACTAATGCCCTGAGAGTTCCAAGGGAGCATATGGAAGCCATTTCACCTTTAAAAAATGGAATGAGTATGCTCCTCTGTCTTTTTCTACCTGATTTAAAAATAGCGTTGCCAGGCTGCAGGAAGTCATAGTTGTGGTGGCAGATGCTATGTACAGCAACAGAGGCTGTGAGAACAGATTCGTGGTTTACAAATTGCATTGGTTTTCACTGTTAGTGGACTTTCAGCGTAATTGTTGAAGTCATGGTGGTTGTGGAGGAAGAGAATCCTGCAGAGCTGTTAGAAGGAGGTGTGTGTCTGCTGAGAACAGCTTTTGACTGAAGAGCTCTATGCAAAAAATAAATTGGAAAGCCTTTGTGTATTTATGAAATGAAGCAAGAGTTACAAGTAACTAATCTGTTTGTCTCAATGTTGTTACAGTTGAAGACTGGGATAGTTTCCAGGCAATTTTGGATCACACTTATAAGATGCATATTAAATCTGAAGCAAGTTTGCATCCTGTCCTTATGTCTGAAGCACCAGTGAGTAAAAGCAGCTGTGCATTTTGATAAGTCTTTTTGCTGACTCTGCAAACATTAGTCCTGGATAAGTCTGACAAGGACTTGTAGGTGACAAGTGCTAAAACTTAGCTACAGAAATGACAGTTTTGGAATTCTTGGACAGGTTCTGGAAAATGTCTAAAAAACCCTCAATTTGAAATAGCTCTTATGAGTTGTATTAGGAAGTATTTACAATATGCTATTGTTTTTCACTTACTGAAAAGAAGCCAGAAGTTAAAAAAAAGAAATTTTACAGTCTAGAATAAAAAGGAAAAGATGTTTGGATGTCTTATATATTAAGTTACACTTAATAAAATGGCATCAAAAAATCTTGTTTCATTCAGCCTTACAAGTGATATTATGTGACACAGAATAATATTTATAATGGAGAAATTTTACTTTTTCTGTCTTTGTTTCTGTAAGTGGTCCTGTAAGGCAGCTGAAGTGGGATGAATACAAATTTTCTGGGAAAATCTGACAAGGTTTCTGTTGTTTTAAAATGCTCAGCATTTGAAGGGCAGATCTTGAAGTTAGAGTAGAAAAGGCAGACATGCCATACACAAGTGATGCCTTTCTTTAATAAAACCTTGTGAAAAGGATTTTCTTGAATTTCATTATTCCCTTGTGTTGAATCACAGCTTGGGGAGTGGGGATGAATTTGCAATGGCTGTTTCATGTTTGATGGCTCAGTGGGTGTCTGAATAGAGACATTCCCGTTGACATTCTCCTTACAAACCTCATCTTACTTTGTGGTATTGGCTTAGAAAAAACTTCACATTTTCAGTAATGTGCTGAATATTTGAGGTATATCATGGCTTAATCACAACGGCAGTGGAAGTGTAGAAAGATACTTTGGGAACTGGAAAGTCTGGATTTATTTTTCTTCCCACTGGGCAAGTTCCTTCATGTATCTTTCCCCTTGTAAAAAGCAGGGTGCTTGCTTTAGAGAGTTCTTTGAGAGCCCGACACTGGAAGAGCTCTAGCAGTGTAAAGCAATCTATTGTAACACAAAAGGTGTGTAGCACTTTTTTGTGATAGATAAGCATGGACATATTGTAGTATAAATGGAATAAAAAATGTTCTAAAGAAGTAAATTACTAGAAATCCATTTCTGTAGATTTTTGGTATGACTTGAAACTGTGGCTGCAGTTTTTCTAATCACTTCTTTATTGTGTTAGCAGTCAGTGTGCAAACACTGCATCCTTTTGGTCACTTACTTGTGGTTTGGATTTATTGTTTTTTTAGTGGAATACCAGGGCAAAGCGTGAAAAACTGACGGAACTGATGTTTGAGCACTACAACATCCCGGCCTTTTTCCTGTGTAAAACTGCCGTTCTGACAGCGTATCCTTTGAAATGTTTCACTGCATGGTTTTATTTTCCTCCTGCTAGGAAATGATGGTAAACTTTTTGCAGGCAACTCCAAGTATAACAGCATGCCTAAGTTTGTTCAAATTGATTTTTTTCCATAAAGGTCCAGGGAAGAAGTAAACAAATTCAGTTTTGGAACTCTGAGGCATTAGAGCTCATTTTTGAAGTTCTTCCAATCTGACTTCGTCCTTGGGATCCCAGAATTTTTTTTTTATTATGTGTTTTTTTCCATTGTGTACAGTGGATAGGGATGTTACAGACCTCAAATGGTGGTGTCCACACTACTAAATACAGTAATTAAAGCTTGAAGTTTTCATAGCCTTAAGAAGAATATTTGTAATTATTTTAAACTAGTAATAGGTTTCCAGCTTCAAGTCTAAATGAGTTGGATGTACTTAGAGCTTGCTGCATAGTAGTGGCATGAAGTCTCACCCTTGTACATCCAAAGCTTGACTTAGTTCACAGATGGAAGTTAAATGCTGCACTCTCTATGAGATTGTGCACTTCCCAAAAAGATGATACACACTGGAAAATGACAAATCACTTTGTAGAGGCAAGGAATAACATGCTGGGGTCCTCACTCCTAGTTATGATCTAATAGTGTTGGCAGCATTTCTTTTCTAAAGTGAAAATTACAATGTTTTCCTTAATCATTTGGACTAGTTTTGCTAACGGGAGATCTACAGGTCTCATCTTGGATAGCGGAGCAACACACACCACTGCTATTCCAGTGCATGATGGATATGTACTCCAGCAAGGTATAAACTTTTGTGGATAACAGTACTGCAGTGTCATGGTTGAGTTTTTTTACTGCTTTTACCTCTGTGTGCCCCCTTAAAAAGGAAAAAAAACCCTAATAGTATTCACTGACAAATAGTTGGGAGAGTCTGCTCATGATTTGGATACTTTCCAGGTTAGTTGTTTTGGTTTTAATTTTGGATCCCCTCTTTGTCTTCTAGGTATTGTAAAATCACCACTTGCAGGAGACTTTATCACTATGCAGTGCCGGGAGTTGTTTCAGGAAATGAACATAGAGATAATTCCTCCATATATGATTGCTTCAAAGGTGGGAAAGTAACTTTATTTAGTAAGTGTTTTCTTGGGGGGAAGCTTAAATGTTTACCTGATGACTTTGTACCCTACAATCTCAGGAGGCAGTTCGTGAGGGGTCACCAGCAAACTGGAAGAGAAAAGAGAAGTTGCCCCAGGTCACCAGGTCTTGGCACAACTACATGTGTAATGTAAGTAGATCATTCCTCCTGCTCTCACTTCCCCTGAGTGTTCCATAAATAACTTTTTTTGCAAGAATATCACCGTTTTCTCTTCAAGAACGGGAACATCTTTGAAAAGTTAGTATGAATTCTATAAATTTTATAAAATTGAGTACTAAAATTCATATAAATTCGTGTTATTTTTAATTCCACAGTGTGTCATTCAGGACTTCCAGGCTTCTGTCCTCCAAGTATCAGATTCAACCTATGATGAACAGTATGTTACTTTCTTCTTTCTTGTAAAATCAGTTTCCAGCTGTGCATGTGGTGCTCAGCCTGTTCATTGCTGTTATGGAAGAAGGTTTTATCTAAAAATTGATTGATGAAAGTAGGAGTACTGCATATACCCAGCCAATAGTTTTTTTTGTTCAATATTCCAAGATGAGATCATGATAAATATTATTGGAAGTGTAAGTTTTAGGAATCACACAGTATTGCCATTGGAACTGTAGTTGATAAGAGTGCTTAGATAACTTGCATCCTGTCTAGAGAGCACTGGAATGTGTTGCTTTTTCTGTGTGATGCTCCAGGGTGGCAGCACAGATGCCAACAGTTCATTACGAGTTCCCCAATGGCTACAACTGTGACTTCGGTGCTGAGCGTCTGAAAATTCCCGAGGGATTGTTTGACCCTTCCAATGTAAAGGTAAAACCACTGTGGGAGCTGTGATTGGAAGGCTGTGCATGATGAGGCCAGCACATGGCTTTCTTTTGTGTAAGGTTTTTAATTTTGTGATTTGGATGGATTTGCACTGTGGGGTTTTACTGGGGGTAGAATTTGCATGTCTTGAGCTATGGCTGGGGAACGGAAGGATGAAAATGTTCCAGTTGGGTGGTGATGAGCTGACTGGGAAAATAGGGGTACATTTCTTCCTTCCCTAACGAAATGCTTAGCTCTCTCTCCAGTCACACTTGTAAAATTGAACTCCTTCAGGGCTTTTCTCTGCCCTGTTCTCTTGAGGCAATGATGTGTAGATTGCTAATTTTCCCTGCAGGGTTTATCTGGTAACACGATGCTGGGTGTGAGCCACGTTGTCACAACAAGCGTTGGGATGTGTGATATAGATATCAGGCCGGTAAGTGTTGGTCAGCCAGGCAGGATTTTAAGACATGGATATTTTGGTGCTGATACGTGTTTTTGGGACTAGAAGAGCCACAGTGAAGAAATTTCCTAGCACTTCCTAGAATCGTTATAAATATGTTAAAATAATTCTGTAAGTATTCTATATTTGTAGATAGGAATATGTACCATTACTGTTTTGTCTTCCAAAATGCTAAATCAGGACCTTCTACTTCGTGTTTTTACTTGTATTTAAAGATCTGATGTGCAGATTTTGTGGCTGGCACTGCATAATTTGGATTGGACTGGCTTCAGATAAGCATTTCTATTTGTAACTTTGAGTGTTATCTTCAGATTTTTAGGCATCGTCATGTTTAGAACATAAATGGAACTAATAAAGAGCAGAAGGAAGAGAAGTTCTAAAGGGAAACATTCTTTTTTTAAAATGAATGTGTTATCTTTCTCAGGTGTCAATTTGATACAGATTGCATTAGAGTTCTTTCAAATTTTTTTCTGTTAACCAGTGTGTTGGGAGGGCTTAGTGGGCTGGGCCATGGTGTGTGTTCACCAAGTGCAGCAATAGTGAGATAGAAATCTGCTGCAGGGCTGTGGGCTTTTCTTTTGAGATTGCATTCAGCTCTAAAAAACCCAACAGTTTGGATACAGGAGAGATCTGCAGGTTGAGGGCTCTCCATAGTAGAAATCGTGTGAAATCATATAGAACATAGGCTTTTGCCTTTCTATTATAGTTTTATATTAAGTTTCCTTGCAATATTTTGAAGTGATGAAATTAATTAATTGAATTGGGAGAGGTAATGATGCTGTTGGCATCAAGTGATGTGTTATTGCTGCTGACTATACATACTCGTGCCACTGCTCCCTATTGTGAGAAAGCTGTTTTCAGAATGATTTCTGAGGTAAAGCTCCAGGTTATTTTTTTTCTCTTTTCTCTTATTAGGGTCTCTATGGCAGTGTGATTGTAGCAGGAGGAAACACTCTAATACAGAGCTTCACAGACAGATTGAACCGAGAGCTGTCTCAGAAAACCCCACCGGTAAAACATCTCTTTCCATGACTGCACTGAGTACTTAACGTTTGACTTTTGTGCCACATAAGTACACAAGGATACCATGGTGCTGACTTTCTTAGGAACCTGAGAGCTGAACAGATTTCTGCAGGGTTAAGAAACCTCCCCTCTCTAAAGAAAAGAAAGAATTCTTGAAGAGTTTTTTACAGAATAAGTTCCAATATTCCTTGAGTATTTTACTGCTCCACTCTTGCTTTCAGATTGTGATCCTAAGTTCTGGTATTGTCCCCAAGCAACAGCCAGTATTTTCCTTGCTGGTCTCTCTTTTGAAGTGTTGCTCACTAACTTGAGGCACATTCACTCATTCTGCCTGAGGTCACTTTGTTGTGACAGTTGTTTCTCCTTGATTCTGCAGACAGCCCAAATCACCAGGTTTTGTCTACGAGTAGCATATTTATGTATTTTTTAATCACATGATGTCAAAGAAAGTATTGCTCCCTTGCATCTGAGAGTAGATATACTTCTTGAATTTTTGTATTCAAGCAAAAATGTTCTGCTTGTGACAACTATGCAGTGATGAACGTTAGGAGAAACTGAGAAATGTATTCACTGCTTAAAATAGCTGAGGAGGAGCCCATTGAAATTCAAAGATTTTATTGCGATAAGGCATTTGGAAAGCAAAAGGAATGAATGGGTCCAAAAAAGACTAGATGACTTAAGTGTAGCAACAGAAGTCATTTTAGTCCCAGTGCAGTGTTGGAGATTACACTCTACACTGTGATACTCTTGCTCTCCACCTGTCCCATTCCTTGCCTTAACCATTTGCAGTTGGGAGACAAGGTAAAAACCACATTTCCTGTTCCACTGTGGTTGTTTTGCATTGTAACTGCAGGGCAGGTGAGCAGCATTGCAGATGTACTAGAATGGACCTTTCTCAGCTGCATATTGGCATAGACACCAGGTTCCTTGTGCTGCTTGTCCCTAAAGGTCACCTGAGGGCTGACAGTTTGTGTGACCTTTGGTGCTGGCTCCTTTTCTGTGCAGAGCATGCGCCTGAAGCTGATCGCCAACAACACGACTGTGGAGCGGAGGTTCAGCTCCTGGATTGGGGGCTCCATTTTGGCTTCTCTGGTGAGTAAACCTGCCTTACTGTGGTGCTGTGCTGAGCAGCACTGCCGCCTGGAAATCTGACTGCCCAGAAGTGTACATTGCAGAGCCTGTGCTTCATCATCCTCCTCTTGGCTGTCCTCATGGGAAGGGGAAGAGAATCCGTTTTAAAGAGAGGTGTGAGCATTTCCAGCGACAACATATCCTGCCATGTTCTTCCATTTTTAATGGCAAGGTGCAGCCTTGAAATACATGCACTTTCTCTAGACTGTTTCACCTAGCAGACCATGAAAGAAGCAAACCTGTTTGTGCACTATATTCCTGAGGTTAATTCTACAAGTTACTGAGCACTGAAATGGTTTGTGGGGGTTGATTTATCACTGTGGGAAGGGGAGACTGGAATCAGCATTTGGTGCTGCACTTCCTGTCCTGAGCTGAATCCCTTAGCAATAAAACTCAAGGAAGAGAGAGTTAAGCAGGTCAAGTCCTAATACTTCATTTAGTGTAAGGACTTGCTGGTTTTCCCTCCTAGGGAAAGCTAATGGTGTTACAATTAACCATAATTTGTGTTCTGCTATTTTTTCATGGTGCATTGTTTTTGTTTCTTTCTTTTTGTAGGGTACTTTCCAGCAGATGTGGATTTCTAAACAAGAATATGAAGAAGGAGGGAAACAGTGTGTAGAAAGAAAATGTCCTTAGAGCTCTTCACTGTGAAAACTGCTGCCTGCTCGGTGCTCCTTCTGTTTTATAGCTTTAGCATACTCAGGAATGGGATGGACTCTTTTGTAGAAAGTTTCTATTGGGTTTTTTGCATCATTCAAGTTCCACTTGAACAAACCTTAGAAATTCCGAGAGACCTAAGTGGTACTATTATAGAAGAAGGATGTTTACGTCCCTTGTAAAGCAATAATTCATGTAACAGGCCTTTTATAATTTTGTATAAATGTCTATTTTCTCCAGTATCTTTTCCTGGGAACAGCTTGACAGATTAGCTAATAGCTAGAGGCATAACCTTGCAAATGCCTATGCTTATTTATTAATTATTTCTTGTCTAATTTCTTGTCTATTTTCACATCCTAGTCTTCCTTGCTGGTACTTTGGCCTTAAATTGCTCTTCTTTTTCTCTTCAGAAATAAAAGTTGGTCTTTTCTATTGGAGCAAGCTTGTGAGTACTTGCAGATCAAGTGACTATGCTGTTTTAAAAGCTGAAAGTTTGTATTCAGTGATCTGTTTTAGTGTCAACTTTCACTGTGTCACACAAGGGTTACATTCCACGGAGTGAATGTTGTATGAAGCACTGGTTTACTCATTTTTTGATGGTGGAGCAGTTTCATTTCAGGAAGCAAGCAATGTTTTCCACCTGATGCCTAAGAATGTATTGAATGCCTTTGCTATGTTGGTGAGAAGCAAAACTTTTTGAAGACAGGGAAACTGAGACAAAGAAGTGCCTCTCCAAGGCTGGCAGCAGGGGCAGAAGCTTTCAGTGCCTGTCTTGACCCTGCTGTGGGAAGCTCCGAGTGCTGTGTGCTCAGGGCTGCTGTGGCTCCCCCTGTGCCTCCCAGCAGGGTTTGTGTCTAAGTGCCTGTGTTTGCAGGGGAAGATGCACTCAGGGTCACAGCAATGGGGATGACTTTTTTGGGGGGCAGGAATGGGCTGTCAAGATGGAGCTCAACGTTGCTTTTCAGCTCAATTTACAAGGGTGTGATGGTGTGTTTTGGGACACAATGAAGTTTTGCTCCTTATCTCGAAAGCTGTGGAAAACCAAATAGCATTGAACTGATTGAAAAAAAAAAAATAAACAATACTGCTACATTTTTGTATCCTAAAAGATCTTGTGGGGAAATAATTATGAGGCCTCTATTGGAAAACTTTTCACATTACCTCTAAAGAATAAAGTAATTTATCAAACCAATCTGCTTTTGCCTTCTCATGAGAATCTTGAGTTGCACTTCAGGCAAAGTTGCTTGATCAGATTTTCAAAGCAATTGACAAAACATATTTCTCTTGCAAAATGAGGCAAACTGCAAAGCTGTACCAAGTGCTCCAAGTCACCAGCTCTTGTCATTGTGGAAGAAAAAGCCTCAGTCCAGTTTCCATTCAAGTGGAACATAGGTGAACTGCTACCTCAGCACACTGCAGTGGGTGGTGCTTGTGAGTTTTCCTTTATTGTAAGAAAAGGGGGAAACCAGCGAAAACAACCCCCCTTTTCTGTCAAGGGTTAAAAAGGCAGAAAGCGCTTGTGGCTCCCAGCCCGGAGCGGGCGGAGCTCCGCGGAGCGGGGCCGCCGATGCGGGGCCGGCGCGGCCCGGCAGAGCCGCCGGGGCTGTTGAAAAGGCCGCGGAGAGCCCGGGAGGGAGCGAGGGAACGGCTTTGGAACCGTCAGCTCTGGGGAGGAGCTGCGAGCAGGAAATGTGCTCCTGCTCCTGCCGTCTGCAGAGCTCGCGTGTTCCGCATGGAGCTGAGACCCGAGCGGTGCCCGGGGCTCGGGGCTTTCTGCAGGGTAAAACTCACCCGCCGCGGCCACCCGGCATCGCCGCCCGGGGACAGACACCGTGTCCCGGGGACACTGAACCATTTGACGGCGGCGCACGCACACCGATCCCGGCTCCCGGCTTTTTTTTTGGTTCGGTTCCCGGTGCTGCCGGCGTCTTCACATGGCTTAGACTGAAAGCGGTTTCCAAGAGGACACAACATTATTTAATAGTCTTTTCCACATGAAAAACGGAATTAAAAGGCGACTTATCCGTCGTTGGAACAGAAAGGGACCTGCAGACACAGGAGGTACTGACCCAGAGGTCTCTGGAGCCCGCGGGGGCGGGGAGGGGCGGCTGCCGCAGCGGCCGCGGTCCCTTCAGCAGATTGTAAAGTTTTGAACGAATTTCTAATAAAATACCGTGTAGGTAACGATTTTTGTGGCTGCCGTATCTTCCCCTATGGCTGCTGCCCACAAAAACTCGTCCCAGCTTTCGATCGAAAAGGCATTTTGTACATGTACTCCTGCGTTGTTTTCTGCGCCGTAGCAATAAAGTTGGCAATTTCCTTTTCTCCCGTTTGATCCCGTTTGCGCAGTACAAATGCCCGCACACGTCTGGTCGCTTTTTGGTCGGCTGAAAGTCGTGATCTAGTATTTCCCGTCTTTTACCTTTTTTAAACTCACACCCGGGACGCTCCCCACGTCTGCAGCCTTCGGCACGTGTACGCGCCGCGGCGCGTCATTTGCATACAACGTCATTTGCATACTACGCGGCGTGTAATTTGCATACTATGTATTTTGCAAACTGCACAACTTGCCTATTACACGGCGCTTAATTTGCATACTACGCGGCACGTATTTTCATGCTATGCGGCGCGGAGCATAATTTAATTAAGCGCGGCGCATAATTTCATACCGCGCGCCGCGGCGCGGGTTTCCATAGCACGGGGCGCCGCACGTGTTTTCATATTACACGTATCATCGGGCGCGGGCGGATTTTCCGCTCTCTCCCCCGTCCCCGTCTCAGTGGCCGCGGCGCGTTTTTCGCTCCGTGCTCGCTGCCCCCGGGTCGCGCCTTCCCGGCAGCTCCGGTCGTTTCTGGCCTTTGTTCCGCGCCCTCCGCCGCCCCGCCCGCTCCGCGCCCTTCCCGCTCGCCTCCCGCTCCGCCGCCCGCCGCTCGTCTTTGTGCATTTGGGCGCGTCCGCTCCAGCCGCAGCCTTTCGCTACTTTGTGCATTCGCTGCTTCCACCTCCTTTCGCTGCGGGCTCTTCGTTCTCCCCTTGGTGCATTCCGCCTCTCCGGTCCCGGCTCGGCCCGCCTCCTTTTGCGCCGCAGCCTCGGCCGCCGCCTCCCGCCATCGCCTCGGGTCATCAGAGATTGCAATCAGTCAGCCGAGACTCCCTTTTCTTCCTGGGGGAAAAGCCAATTCTTTACTCACATCACGTCTTCGATACACTTTTTACAGACCTCCTGTGCAACTCTTAACCTGGTTCATAGCTTGCTTGCCGATTACTCTGTTGATTAGTCAAAGCTATTCTACTTGTCCAGCAAATCCATCTATTCTTTGATTGCTTACATCTTGACTGATTCTCCTGGGACAAATCCCTTGTTATTGCAGGTTCACTTGCTTTTCAGCCCAGGAAGAAGTTGTTATGCTAACGAGTTTTCAGACCAAGATTGTTGTTTTTGCATGGGAACTTAAAAATGACTTAGAAGAAGTCACAGGCTTGGCCATTTAGCAGAGCAGGCCTGATTTAATGAGGCCTTTCTTTTATCAGTCACCTGTCACAACATCGCTTCTCTGGCATGCTTAGATTTCATGATGCCAAATCAGCTTTTCTCTCCAGTTTCTCTCCAAAGGATTGCAGTACAGTAGTCCAGCAGCACAGGGAGAGCAAAACTCTGCTGGAGGTTTTCTCTGCACTGTCAAGATTCTGAGTACAGTGTGGGAATTTTCTGTGATGCAGAGGAGGAAGTGAAGGCGCTAATGATGGAGACAGGTACTGCCAGCAGACAGTCCTGGTTCCCTTGCAGTGTTTTACCAGGTGATACTGCTGAGCACATCCTGAAAGCCTGCACTCTGTGACTTGAATCTAGATTTTTAGACCACCACGTGTGGAGGTGAAAAGCTTTCAGGAAGTGGGAGCTGAAGGTGTTTCCATCAACTGAGCACAACAGCAGGACCTCCTTCAATTTCCTAGAAGACTATTGCAGTCTTCTTTCCAACATTTTGCACTCTGCAAAAAAACATTGTCCAAGGTTTGAATTTTTCATAGAAATCAAGGTAGGACAAATTGATTAGAAGTTCCCCTGCTGAGGATTTAAGAAGCCAGACTTAAAGCAGTGGAAACAACTCCTCCGAGCAGAGCAAAGAGCCCATTTCCCAGTGCATTGCTGCCAAAACCAAATACACTCAGGGAAAGTATTCAGAAAAAGAGATCAGAAAAATAGCAGGAAAAATCTGATCAGGGAAAAGGCTCATCTGTGAGCTTCAGATGCTCTCATGTTTCTGTCTGGTTTTAATGCACATTTGTTCAACTAAACGAGGTGAGTATTACCCCTACACTTGTTACTGTCAGCTGGCACTCTGTGCCTGCTCTGCACTGTTCCTAATATTTGTCTCACTCTTATAATTCTGGCTAGCCCAACATTTGTTCCTGGAATGATGAGAAATGGTATGATTTGAGTTAGGCACCAAAGCTGCTTTTTGATTCCAGATCACAAGTTTTATTAAAGTCCAGTGTGGTATTAAAAGCAAAAAAAAAAAGATGGAGACTCTCTGGAATGCTCCATGGAGTTGTCTGTGTTCCCAAACATGATTCATGTTCCACAGACACTTGACCAATTGCTTGCAGTGCTCTTCCAGGATGTTACTGGCTCTGGGATTTCACAGCAAGGTCAGGGAACTTCCTTTCCAAGATCTTCTGCCTGTTCCTCTCCAGGTTTTGCTGCCTTGCCCTTTTCCGTAAGGCTTTTTCAAGTCTGAGTCTGAAACAGAGAAGTTGGTGTGGTTCATTTCCAGCCAGCTTGTGAGCACTTGAATGAGCTCCCCCCCAATCCACACAGTGGCTCTCAGTGATTAACAACTTCAGTTTCCATTTGCTTTTGATAAGTAAAAGAGTAACACTGCCAAGTAACATTTTTACTCTGCTTCTGAATTCTACAGAAGTTCAGCTTCTGGGAGGATTTTTGCCTAAGTCTGCATTTGAAGTTACTTTTACAGTGCTACTGCATAACCCTGTACCTTAGTAACTAATGTGGGAACAGAAAAAAAGAAACAGAGCAAGGTATAATTTTAAAAAGCCTCATTTTCAGTCTAGTAGCTGAAAAAAGAAAAAGATTGCAGCTATTTTTTTCCTTTTGAAGTGGAATAAGGATACAAACAGATCCAAAGATAACTTTCAATGTCAAAATAATCTTTTTACCTGATGAAGTGATTCACATGAGGTAAGTAATAGAATCTCTTCTTTTTGTGTTTTTTGTTCAAGTGCCATGGTATTGGCCATTCCTTGTAACTGTACCTGTTGGAGAGAGATAAAAATGCTTACAGAATGTACACATTGTTTTAATTCTAGGATTTGACTCGTTTCTCTTGGTTCCAAATACAGTGATAAAACGGTCTGGGAGATCACAGAATTTGTATGTGGGTTTTCTTTCCAGCTCTTGCTGGCTTGGTTTCTAACTCTCTCTCTTGTTTTCTGTACAGACTATGCATGCTTCCTTGATTAGACAAGGATTTTCTGGGAGAGAGACACACCACAAGAAAAATCCACCCATTAAAAAAGAAAGTTTTCCATACCAGAAAGTGCGTCCCAAGAAGTCGTTTCTCCACTCTCCGGGGACTGGCTTTTCATGGCCTGTTTGTAAAAGCCTCAGAGCAATTTCTCTTTCTCTGACAACCAAGTCGATATTTTTCATAGATGTTTCTACCTGGAAATGGTAAAAAAAAGTTTCAGTTTTCACCAACAAAAAGCAATGCTGAAAATTTAAATTATCTCAAAGACTTAAGATAAAATTTAAAGGGAAAACAAAGGTAAAACATGCTGGAGTTTGATCACGAGTTCTCTCTCAGCAGGCCCTGCATACTAGAACAGGAAGGAATGGGTGCTTAAAAAACCTAATTTGAGAGCAGGAGAGATATGAAATAACTGACAGTCTGATATTTGATTAAAGACCAGCCGGGTAATGCATAAACCCAGATGCAATGCTGATGCAGAAGTCAGGGGACAGAGGCAAAGGTCAGAAGGAAGCAGGAGAAGCAAACAGAAGATTTGCTTATGGTTTGTAGTGGCTGTTGGTTATTTCAGTTTTCACTGGAGTCTGGTCACAGCCCCAGTAATGCCCACCGGACAATGAGAAAGCTGCCTTGACCAAATTATGACTTGAGCAGTCAGTGCATACACTAAAATCAGGGAAATAATTTTTTTTAAAAAAGGTCTTTAGCAAGTTTACAAACACTTGATCTTTCAGCAATTTTACTGAAGAGTAATAGTTTTTATGCAGTATGAACAAGTTACCTTTTCTAATCGTTCTGGACTTGGCATAGGCTTACGCTGTCGTTTGGATTCTTGCTCTAAAGTTAAGAGCATGTTCTTTTCCTTCAGCAGGACATACCTGGAGCAGAAAGCACAGTAATTCAGAATTAACTGTGGGATAGCTAAGCAGTTATTCACTTACTATCTCTAATTCCAAATCCTGCACCTTCTGGCTTCACATATAGAAACAAAAGCGGAGAATGAGGGAGACAGGTTTAGTTAAGTCTGGAATAAAAAGGGCTTAGGAGGGAAGAGTTTAACACTAAGTTGTCTTCTACTACCTGGACAGAGCCAGAATCTTCCTACATGTACACAGGAAAAGGAGAAGACAAAGCAAGGAAAAAGCTGGTCACAGTAATGATTAAGTTCAGCCTGATGTGGCAATGCAACCTCCAGCTTCAGAGATTTCCAAAATCAGAATTAATGCAGGCCTGAGCACCCTGATGGAATGAAGTGCCCACCCCACCAGAAGGCACTGACAGCCAAGTCTGTCCAACTCAAACAACCCCCAGAAGGGTTTGTACCAAACCTGAGCCCTCTGAACTAGACACAGCTGTCCCCACAGCCACCTGCAGTGCAGCTTCTGTGTTCTGAGCAGGGCCAGGACTGGGGCTGTTCCAAGCCCAAAGCTGGTTGGAGCCTGCACAGCTCTGTGGCAGACTGAAGTTACTGCATCATAAGGTCACCAGCCACATTTTATTAAGAAGTGCAGAACTGCTCTGAAAGAAGAGAAGCCTCTTCACTAAAACTTACTTACCAAAGTTTGTGCAAGTCTTCACTACTCTTGCCCCTGAGCTGCTTTATATTCCATGAATCCCCTGTAAAAGAGAAAAAAAACCCATCATTAATTTAATGGAACAAAGTTCTCTTAATCTGGAAAAAAAAAAAAAGTGCTTCTATTAGGCCCAGATGACACAACAGTATAAAGACCACTTTTAAAATACTACTGCTTGGACAGCCATCCTTGAGGCTATTCAGCTTTGCTTTTTAAACAAAATACAGAAAAGCAATGACACATAGTGTTTATCTGTGTTTGTAAAAGGCTGGGAATGCAGAAAGCTGCCAGATGAATCTTTACACTGAACTAGTTTTCTTCCATGGTACTTTTATTTCATCAAAGCACGTCTCTTCTGTGACACACTCTCACTTCAGAGCAAGGCAGAGGATTTACAGCAGAACATTTTGCTGCACAACCGCTATTTGCTTTCATAAACACTGAATACACACAGCACAAATTAACAGGCATAAAGACAGAGAAGTGGGTGGATGTATGTACATGTACCTAGAAAAATAAGTTTCATGCAGCTATGAATGCTCCCTATGATGAAAAAATACCAGGTCAGATTTCAGCTCAAAGATCACTATCAGAAATGCTAAATATAACTCACCAGACTTCACACTTTTTTCCCCCCAGTTTCCTGGATCATCAAAAAACTCCTCCAGACCTCTCCGAGAAAGAGTTGTGTGCAGGAACTTCACCTGATGGAGGGTCTCAATTTTTGGTAGGTCCTTGTGGTACAGAGTCAGTACCATCCTGCATAAAAGTTAAAAAGAAAACTGTGTATAATAAGAAAAAGAATATTCTGCTAAATGAGAACGTTTGTTTCTTTAACAAAGGTGCAGGTCCTACAAACAGACCATAACCCATAGGGAAAGAGCAGGGGTTTGGTTGGTCACAAAAACGTCATCTAAGTGTTTTCTCCTCCCCCTCATCTCATCTATTTATCAATTTTCTAGACTTAAAGATAGATAACAATTAAAAAATTGAGGAATAAATTTGAGTTGTGCTGTACAAGAGTACACCATAGAATCACAGAACTTTTAGCACTGGAAAGGACCTCTGGAGATCATTCAGTCCAACACCTGTTCCAAAGCAGGGTCACCTAGAGAAGGTGACACAGGAACACACCCAGGTGGGTTTGGGGCGTCTCCAGACGGGGAGAATCCACGCCCTCCCCCGTGGCCTTACTGGCAAAAGCTGTGGACACGGGAAAGCACAAAACCCACCCACGGTGGAAGCACCAGCACAATGGCTGCAGGATTGTACAGGCACCGGGAACCGCTTCGTGCTGCCCTTACACGCCGCCTGCAGCCACGCACCACCCTGCAGCCCTCAGGCTGGCGGAGCCGGGACACACGGAGCCCGGGACACACGGACACCCGCCTCCCGCCAAAGGCTCTCCTTCCTCCCGGGAACCGCGCCCGCCCCTCCGTGCCTGAGCCCGAGTTCCCGCGGCGCAGTGCGTACCCGGGGAGTGCCGGCCGAGCCCGGGGCAGCCGGAGCGCGGCCGTGAGCCTCCGGCCCAGCGCAGCCATGGCCGCGGCCGCCGCCATCGCCCCGCGCCCTCCCACAGCGCCGGGGGCACGGGGCGGGAGCTGCCCTTTCCCAAGATGGCGCCGGCCCGGCCTCAGCCCGCGCTCTCCCGCGGCACATTGAGCTCAGGGAAGGCTCTGCCCTTTTCAGAGATGGCGCCCGCGCGGCTTCGCCCCCCCCCCCCCCCCATGCCCTCCCGCTGCGCCGGGGGCTCTGGGAAGGCTTTGCCCTTTCCCAAGATGGCGGCCCCGGCTTCACCCCGCGGCGGGAAGCGGCGCCGCCGGCCCCGCCCCGTGCCAGTCCCAGCCATGGCGGCCATGAGCCGGGTGCTGCGGGCGGCCGCGGCCTGGGCGGCGCGGCGGGCGGGCACCACCGGCACCACCGGCACCACCGGCACCACCGGCATCACCGGCATCACCGGCATCGGCCCCCGCCTCCCCGGCACCCTCGGTACGGCCCCGGCGGGGGAGCGGCGGGCCGGGGGCGGCGGGGGCCAGGTGACCTTGCGGAGCGGGGCAGAGGTGCCCTCCCGGAGGCCGCGGCAGGGCCGCGGGCACCCGAGCAGGTGCAGTGTTGTGGCCCCGTTCCTATGAAAAACTGCCGGGTTTGGGGAAAAACGGATGGAAAAGGGCGGGAGGCCGACCCTCCTGGCATTCCGATTGTCCATTTATTTGGCCCTGTGTGGTGACATTCACTGATTCACGTGTTGGTGCTTACAGGTAGACACAGATCTCTGTCTGTAGTTAGAAGAAAGATAGGTTCATGCTGACAAAATACGAAACTACTTCAGGCGAACTGCAGAAAACTCAGCCGCTGTTGTACACTTTTTTTTTTTTTTTTTTTTTTTTTTTTTCTGTCCCCATGTATGTTTGACCTTGTCCTGGCATAAGCACCAATGGGGTATAAAGCCATAATGCTGTGGTTCAATTTTCAGTTCCTGTACGACACAGTGGTGACCATGGGAAGAGAATGTTTATCATCAAGGCAACAAGTTTTTATGATTCTCGGTTTCTGAGCTTGCTGGTGAGTTAAAAATAAATGTATTGCATTCAGTGTAACGCATCAGTTGCAAATGGTGTAAGAGTTGCAAATGTGTCTAAAACACAATTTCCTTTGTTGTTTATTTGATAGCATCTAAAACGTGGCTGGCACTATTTACATAAACAAGAATTTCAGGTCCTCTTTAAGAATTTTTTGGTCATGTGCTGTAAAATCAGGGCCAGATGAAGTTCAAAGACTGGCTATATAGCAAAGGTTGTGATAGGTACTTAAATTACTGCTGTAGTAGAAGTCTTAAATTACATGTCTGAGTTCATATGAGCATGACCCACAAATGCTTTCTGCTTCATCCTCCTTTTTGAATCATATCAGTTACTGTTCTGCAGGGTTTGCCTTCACTCATCTACACCACTAACAACATAAGTGAGATTTAGGAAGCCTGGCCTGAGTTTGACCCCTCCAAAGTCAGGTTTTGGGTAAATGCTATTATAAGCAGCAACAGCCAATTTGATACAATTCTCTTCATGTGATCAGGACTCCTTTATCTGCCTTCCACAGCTACAGAGCCCACAGTGGTTGCACTGGTGTTGGATTATTGCTTTGCTGTCAGTGCCTCGTTGCAGCTGAGTGCTGGAGCCAGTCATGCCAAGATGCTGAAGCAGATTTCAGGGAGGTGTTGCTGTTTGCTGCTGCACAGACTGACCTTGCTGGGAGTGGGAACTGACCTGAGCAGGCTCATGAGCCTGCTCACAGCCTCACTTTTGTAGTTCTGGTTCATCAGTTAAGTCACTGCAATCAGCAGTGTTCATGTACAACATCCCTTTCCAACCTAGGAATGCAAATCTAAGAGTTACTGGCTGTTCCACTATTTTCAGTTATTTTCAGATCTCATGTAAATTTTGTCAGGGCTCTGATTTGCCCACACTGACTGTTTTTATCCCCTCTACAGAGATTCTATATATTCCTGACTGGAATACCAGTGGCCGTGTTCTTAACATATATCAACGTCTTTATTGGTGAGTGCTCTGTCAGGGCTAAGCAAAGCACAGTCAGAGTTGTGAAATGGGAATTAAGCACGCTGCATAGAGAAAAAGGACTCTTTTAGGGCTCTCTCTTTGGAAGATCATGGAATAGGTGTAACAAATACAGTGATATTGTATAAGTACATAGAAAATGTTCCCAGTGTATTTGCTTTAGTTGGTGCTTTTTTAAAACAAAAGTTTCTCACATTTAAAAAAATATACATTCCCTCTTTTGGCAGTCTTTCAAACATCAGTGAAGTTTAGTAACTTGCTTTAATAAGACTGCAACTCTGGATTTTTATCTGGCAAAGATGCCAAAATTCTGCTTGGCAATATGTGTGTTAAATCTACTGCTGTAATGATATATAATTAATTTAATAGAGAAATCAATAAAAGTCCATGCTTTCAGCTCCTGTACTTTAAAGGGCATTTCTGTGGACTTGATCCAAGTTGTTTCTTCTGTAGAGCTGCTAATTTTACCCTTTTGTTGTGTAACTTAAAATCTGTGAGTAGATACTTGCAGTGTGATGTGTCTGCAAAAATTGCAAGTTCCATTTTTCTGAATAGAGCTCACGCTGAGAGCTCTGGTGTTCTCTATGTGGAATAATGATCTTTTCCTTATCTGAAAGGCAGAATATAAGGTAGCTTTGGAAAATAATGACAGTTAAATATTCCTCCCCTCCTTCCCTTGTCAGGTGAAGCTGAACTTGCAGAGATTCCTGAAGGTTATGTTCCAGAGCACTGGGAATACTACAAAGTGAGTGCAACATGTAAAAGTGTGGGTATATTATGGACAGCCTTTCTCTTGAGGATACTTTTGGGAGTAAAATGTATGGACTATGATGATGTCTGTCAGTGTAGTAAAACTCAAATAGTGCAGTTGTGATTTTAGTAAACTTTTTTGTGGCTTTATGGAACGTTTAAAAGGCTGTAGGAAATCTGTTTATTGACACGAGCAGATGCAAATGCTCTGTATGCAGTAAACTGCTGAAGCTGTATGCCAAGAATTTTTCTGTAATATTCCTAATGAGTAAGAAGAGTCCTCTGCATTCATAGGATGCAGATTTTGTCTTTAATTTTTTTCTACAATGTCTTAAGAAACTGGAGTTTAAAGTGACATTTCTTTTGTGTTGTTCGCCAGTATTGTTTTAAAGTCCAATATCACACACACTTTTGGATCTAGAATTGAAGATTTTTGTAGTCACAAACTCAAGGTTATATGGTTTCAATTTAATTGTATTTTCTTAAAATTAGTCCCTGGCTTCTTGCTGCAAGCACTGTTTTATTTATGATAGGAAGTAATTGAATTCAGCAACATTATTGTGACTGTTTCAACTCATTTAGACTATTGTTCCTAGTGAAATGCCCTCTATGTGAAGCAAAATTTTGAAATGTTGCTGATTACAGTAAGGTTTGGAGTCCACTTGTGTGATTACTGTGGCAGTTTAAGGAACTTTAACTGAAAGAAAACAAATTATATCTTCCGTTAAATTTTAGTTTTGCTACAGAACAGTCATCTGCAGGTTATCTTGGCATTAAGAATTGCAAAAGAAATAAGACTTTTTAGGATTCTGATCTCACAAGCAGTTGTGCATGTTTGTAACTTTACTGTTACGATTTGAATGGCAGCACTCATGGTGTCCATGACATCTTTTCAGCACTGTGGATATACAAAGTGATTCAGTTATGATGACATTCCTGCCTGGAAATTGCACAAGTAATCTCTGCTGTTATGTTTTCCAGCACCCCATAACCCGCTGGATAGCTCGTTACATACTTGACCCCCCTGAGAAGAACTATGAGAAGGACATGGCCATGCTTGATGTGGAAGCAAGGAAATCTGAACTGAGGTATGTTCTGTAGTTGGGGGGTTAAAATCCTGATCCATGCTGTAGCTGACTCTTTGATTTTGCATGACATACTGAGCTGGATGCTGACATAAAGTGCTTTCATGTATCCCCTGAGTGCTGCCTGCACTGGCTGCTGCCAGAGTGGGAGTCACAGTATCAGTTGTCGCTGCCCTCTCAGGATTCAGGTTACCAGAACAATCCAAGGGCAAGGGGTCTTCAAAACACTTGGTATTTTTAAAGGTATAATAGCTCTGTCTTCCTGAGTCAGCAAATGGAGCTCTTTTTGCCCCTGCTAATGCTATGCTCATGCTCACAGCTTAGAGAAGAACCTGTGATAAAACTGCCAGTATTTTTTATTACTCCTTTGTGGAATGACTTGCTGAGGAAGAAAAGAAAACAAAAACAAAACAGAAAGATTTAATAGCTCATGTCATAGTTGAACCCTTCATATTTTGGTCCTACCTATGTTTCAGCAGTATTTATAAATTACTGATGCTAAAGTCATTGCTTTGTCAGTAATGCTCAACATCAACAAACTTCATGCTGAGGGTGTCTGTTGGTGTTTTTTAGGATGGTGGAGTTGGAGGCACGCAGACTGATGAGACACCGGGGAGATGGACCTTGGTACCATTATGAAACACCTGACAAAAATCTTGTTGACAATTCTATGAAATCTACACCTGACAATTAAATAATTTTAGGGCAGTGTGCAAGGTCTTAAATGCATACTGACAAATTATGACTGTGCTGTGGAACAGACATTCTGCTGTTTGCTGAAATACATAAATGAATAAACAGTGTTTGTGTTGATTCCAGTATCTTGAAAGGAACTATGTGGCAGTTAAGCTCATACATCTATTAAAGCTGTTAATCAGTGAAGATGCTTTATGTCAATTGCCAACAATCACTCCTTTCCTTCAGAACATATGTGCACGAAACAAGCTGATACCATTAGTTTTCATTTTGTGATTTCTAGTATTTATAGTTTTAAGTGAAAGATACAAGAAGCTAAGGGTTTTTTCTTAGTGCTTTGTGTCCGGTAATTGGTGGGAGATGAACTAAGTAAGAAAAGTACCTTCACACACACGTGCCATGCATTTTCAGAACTGTGCAGCTGTTTTTCTACGCCACTTTTGGCAACTGTAGGGAATAGGAAGAGTTCTCTCATCACCTGGCAGGTTTTTGCCACTAGAGGGATGTGTTTCCTCAGATTCTACAGGCCATGGTACTCGTTTTAAATTTCTCAAGAGTGAAGGAAAGTGCCTCTTACAGTTTGTGACTCTAAATTATCTGTCCATATTCAAAATCCTCACTTTTTAATGGAAATAAGCCCAAACCATTTACTAAACCCGTGTCATCTAGTGATTTGAAACTTAAAGCTCTCTCTCTATATTTTTTTTTTACGTTAGGCAACACTGCATGGACTTTTAAGCAAAAACTGCCTTGTTTGCTGTTTCCTGGCACTGCCAAACATTAGAAA
The DNA here is from genome assembly GCF_029207755.1 of Chamaea fasciata. Classification (NCBI taxonomy): domain Eukaryota; kingdom Metazoa; phylum Chordata; class Aves; order Passeriformes; family Sylviidae; genus Chamaea; species Chamaea fasciata. The sequence goes on along the minus strand of NW_027094096.1, from coordinate 19,843,225 downwards.
GACATTGATTTTCTATCAGTGCTTTACTTGTCCTTTTTGTTAGAATCAATCTTTCAGGTTAGATGGCTCATATGTCTTATGGCTCTCATTGTTTATAAATGCTGAGCTACTCATAAGAGAAGCCATTAAAAAAGCACAAAGTCTCCTCAGGTAAAATAAATCTGTCAGACCCTCTAATCAGTGTTTTTTATCCAGCATCCAATGATGCTCACAAGTCTGATGTAATGTCTCTTTTTCAGTAAGTATAAAACCACTCCATGGACATCACATTCTGCCCTCAGTGTTTCACATTGTTCCCAACATTTGATTTTTCAGTAGTAAAAATTGCTGAGAACAGACTGTGCTACTCTGCTCACCCTCCCAGCCTGCTCATAACTGGGTACAAACATTTTTCAATTCTTTTTTTTTGAGGTTTTCCTAGAACCACCTTTTGAAACTTCTATTTTTGAGGCAAAAAGTGGTTCTAGCAAAGGTCACATCACCTCTTTGGAAGTGCTCAATGAATTCCTTGGATATATTGTGGATGATGGGTGGAAGGCAATTCATCTGCTCTATGCATCTTCGTTTTAAGTGGACTGGTCATTTCTTTAATGCTGTTGCTGCCAGGCAACGGCAGTTAGTGTAGTAGTTATTAGGTACTGCTTTAAAACAATAGCAATATTTTTTTCTACAAAGTTCACTCTTACTTCTTCCTTCTCTGACATTATTTTTTCAAAGTGAAGAGCAGAGAGAAACACAGCAAAGGCCAAAAAAGAGCATTTAAAGGTAAAGGTACTGCCCCTGAAGACATGAAATCGGGGGCTGGCTCCTGGCACTGCCACAGGCTTCTCGACCATCCCAGGCTGGGCATTCCCGCCCTGAATCCTCCCACACCGACCTGCTCCTCTTGACCGGGGACATCCCACCCGCCAGCACCGCCCCGGCGGGACCGTGACAGAGCCGTGTGACACCTGCACCGCGGCACTGGGCAGCGAGGGGCTGAGAATGAAAACAGAGAGGAGATTTTTTACCGTGTGTATTTTATACAGACATATATACACACATATACATACATATATTTACACACACACATATACGTATACCTATACATAATACAGATACCTATATACATATACATACACATACACATATATATATATAGATGTAGTCTTTAAAAGCTTAAAAATAAATAACGTAATAAAAGAGTATTACCGGTCAGAGGGAAACCTGCCCCGGGCTACCCGGGGAGACCAGGAGCGGAGTCTCCGTGCTCCCCCTCCGGGCACGGAGGTTTTCGGGTGAACGGCGGGGGCTCGGCGGGAATCCCGCCCCGCTGCCCTGCCCCTCGCCCGCCCCCGCCGGGACCCCCGAGTGCCGCCGCCGCCGCAGCTGGTGCCGCCGCCGCTGCCATTGGATTAAAAATAGCATCTTCCCTCCCCCTGCCCTCCCTCGGGCCCGGCTCCCGCCGCCGCCCTGCCCGGGGCCCGGCCGCCCGCCGCCTCCATCGCCCGCGCAGAGCGGCTCGGCCGGGAGGGCGGGCGGGAGCGAGGGCGGGAGGGGAGCAGGGAGGGAAGGGAGGGAAGGAGGATGCAGCGGGCCGCGCTCTTCCGCGGCGGCGATGCGCAGATGGCCGCCGGGGACCTGGGCGAGCTGCTGGTCCCCTACATGCCCACGATCCGGGTGCCCAAGTCAGGGGACCGGGTCTACAAGACGGAATGTGCCTTCTCCTACGACTCGCCCGTGAGTGCAGCGAACCACCCCCGGCTGCCTCCGCGCCCCCCGCCCGCCGCGGCCCCTTCCCCTCCCCGCCGCAGCCCCTCGCCCCCTCCCCGGGCCGCTGCCTCCCCCTCAGGCTTCAGAATCCTCCCGATATCCCTCCCTCCACCTGCCGCGGCCCCCTCGCCCTCCCGGTGCCCCGCACGCCCGGGGTCGCGGCTGCGGTGGCGGCGCTCCCCGCACATCGCTGCCGGCTCGCCCGCGGCAGCGCCGTTCCTTCCTGCGTTTGTTTGTTTATTTTCCTCCTTCGAGGCGCTCTGAAGTGCTTGCTTGGACGCGGGGATCTTGTGGTTTTGGGGAAACTTCCCTGCTCGCTCTGGTTGTCGGGATCTGTCTGCTCCACCCGCAGCCCTGCTTTGCTTTCACACCGAGGCAGTAAAAAAAGGGAGAGTAATGGCTTTCTCGATGGTGTATCTTGGCGAGCAGATGCCAATTATTTTGCTTTCCTACTGCCTCGGTGTTCGTTCTATTCAAAAATCTTCAGAAAAAACTTCCAAGGTAAAGGCTGATCCTGAAAATCAGCGTGAAAGTTCCCCTGAAACACTTTCTCCCCCAGGGTTTCAGTTACATCGCTGAACTTCAATGAACTCGTAGTATTTCCCCTCTAGCTTGGTTCGTTTGCTGTTAGATGAGTGTTTCACGTGCAGGAGACTTTCTGTGGTGTGATTTCTGTGGTGTCTTGCAAAACGTCCCCCAGCTCCACAGATTGCATGTGTTCCATGGCAGATTTGGGGCCTGACTCAATTTTTAACCCCACTGCTAATATTGGAAGCCTTCATCAATGGGCAGTGCTTTGTAAGAAACAGGTGCCTAAGAATTAGACATTTTCAAAAGAGGTTGAAAATTTTATTAAAAGTTGCTTCTCCACAGGAGACTGAGGTTTCCCAAAGGTGATTGAGTACTATATGTTGATGTTAATGTCAGTGGCAGCAATCAGAAGGAAGCTGAACATTACGGAATATTCCTTGAAAGTTACATTTCAGACACGTTTTTGGAATCCTTTATCCCCTTCTATTTGAAAATTCCCCCTCTCTTTGATAATTCCTTTTAATACAGAAAATCAGACTTGGTTTTAAAGGTGACTCAGCTGTCTGGTGTTCGTCATGTCTTGTTGAACAGAGGTTATTTTTACCCACACTCTTCGGATCTCAAGTGTCACCCAGCAGCCCTGACTGTACTGGGAGCTGGGCTGATTAGAACTGCCAAATCGGACTCCACCACAGAGGCGATAATTGCATTATATACTTAAGAAGGTTTTGGCGGGGGAAAATCAATATACCACATTCTTTCCTTCAGATTTCTGCTTGGCTGAGTGCATGGTTGATGTTTTTAGTAACACTTTCAGGCTTCTTGGATATTATGATTTATAAAAAATTTCTCTTAACAAGTAGGAAGGGATATAAAATACTGCTACAGATTAAAAAACAATCAATCATCACCCCCTGCAATGAACCTCAATTGAACACAGCAAAAGCTGTGTTTAGCTAAACAATATGTTTGAACAAAACGTAAAACATTTGAGCCAAACTTAACAGAAACTATGGATAAAAGTAGCAAAAGGAGTGGGAAGCAGAATGTGTGATTTTTTCTTTTGACTATAAAAAAATGTCATCCTTTTGACATTATCAGGAAGAGATTTCAGATTTAGGAAAATGTTGCCCTCCAATGTAAAAACTTCACATTTAAATTGTGTTATGGGCATTCACCAGGCAAAAGGCTTGACTGAACTTATGCAGTACCAGTGAAAATAAAGCAGTCTCAGTTTCTGTTGTTACCCAAAGCTTTTCAGCCCATACCACTCCTCTGCTTAGCTGAGTGAAAGATTTGCCTCAGATTTTATCTTAAATTCCCATATAATCTAATAGATACTTGGATATTGTTTGTAGGATGGAGATTCTAAGGGGCATATGTAATGTGTGCTTTCTAGGGTCAAACACTGTCATTTACAAATTGAAAATAGTGAAGCTGTGGTTTTGCAGTTTTTCATTCAGGAGGAAAGTGAAAGGATACAGACAGGTTGTTTCTAGGCTAAAGGGAGATATTTATGTTTTGTAGGAGGTTGATTTGGTGACTTTGTTTCTTAGGTTATCGATGTATTACCTAAGTGAGCCCCTTCCTCTTGAGGTACCTGCCTCTTTTTGAAAGATGTTGGCCCTGTTATAATGTTCAAGAATTTAAAAAACCCACACTCTTGGTTTTGTTAGCCATACTAAAATTCCAGATTGTTTTTTTGCTGGAGGAGGTTTTTTCCCTCGTATGAATATTTCTCGGTATTTCCTCACATCTTCTCATTTTGCCATTTTAAAATATGCTCCTTGCTACAGTTTAACTTCAGCATGTCACTTCATACCTGGTCATGCAGCAGCTCTACCTTCAAATTTCTTTAGCTATATTAATTTTATATTAATCCTTTTCCTGTAAGGGTGTGTTGTGATCTTTAAAATATACTGAAAACCATCAGACCTGTGAGTGTTAGGGTACAGAGTAATGTTATTATTGTAGACAAAGATGCTGCAGCGAATTTGCAAGGACCAAGCAGAGTGGAAGGGTCAAAAGCAGAGCTTTTCCTGTCAGGGGGTGCCAAAGAAAATGAGGTATTGGGAGTGAGTAGCTCCCTCTTCTACTTCCAGCTGTGCAAAGCTGAACGTGGCAGTGAGATGTGACTTTTGCAGCCCTGTTGATCACTGTCAGTTTTTTCATCTTGTCTGGGTTTGAGTAGTGCATGTCCCAGTGGATATAGGCAGCTTCACTGATTGTTCTCAAAACTGGTTGAGGTTCCTTTTCCATGAGCTTTAAATCTTCCTTGGATGAAGATCTGAGAACAATGTCACTGTTGTGCTACAGGGAGAGTCATTAGCTGAGAGACTTCAGAAGTGGGAGCTGGAAGTACAAGTGGCTGTTTAGTGTATTTTTTCCCCTGTGGATTAACTGTATCATGGTGATCTTGTCAGAAAGGTGGTATTGTTAGAAATATAAACAGATGAGAAATTCATGTCCTTAGATTTGGCCTACTTCCAACAGAACATGCTAGGGTTGGTCCCTGGAAAGCTGGCAGGAACAGGAGGCAAATTTCTTTGCACTTAAGAGACCTAGTGACACTTTTTAGTTTGCTTGGCTCATAAGATGAGAAAAATATGCTGTTTATGGTTTACATTTTAATTACTTTCTTGAGATTTTTTGATGTCTTCTAGAAAAACTGTGTTTTTATGATGAGGGCTCCTACCACTAGCCATTCCTTTGTACAGGAATTGAGGAGGGAAGGCAGGTCGCCTACAAAACACAAGCCTGGCCTAGTGTTGAGTATTGCTTCTTCCAGGGACTGACCCAGCAGCTGTGGGAGCCAACCACTTCCCTGCAGTTTGGCTGACAAAGTCCTGCACCCCTCATTATTCAGATCTGAGGTGCAGTCATGCCTCCTGCTGACTTTTTCCACATATCCAACACTGTGCTGTAGGTTTCTTCTCTCCTATTTTGTCCACTGTGACTTCTCCTCCTCTTTGGATGGATAAACTTGACTTTGTGTTCAGTAGAATGCAGAAGATACGAAGGTTGTATTAAATAATCTTTTGTTGTACTGTGATTTTTTTTAGAAGGATAATACTCACCTTTGGAAATACCACCTTTTGCTGTGATCCTGGTCTCAAAAACCTCTGATCATTTATCACAGAACTGTAGAGTCATATAATGTGCTGAGTTGGAAGAGACCCTGTCCCACTCCTGGTCCTGCACAGGACACTCCAACAATCCCACCCTGAGCCTGGGAGCCTTGTCCAAACACTTCTTGAGCTCTGTCAGGCTTGGTGCTGGGGCCATTTCCCTGGGGAGCCTGTTCCAGTGCCCAACCACCCTCTGGGTGAAAAACCTTTCCCTAATATCCAACCTAAACCTCCCCTGACACAGCTCCACGCCGTTCCCTCAGTCCTGTCACTGGTGGTGAGTCTGACACATCTGGGGGAGAGACAACAGCTGGAAAAGGTAAAAGGTGAAAAAGGGATACAAACTGGAGTATAGGATGGGCTTTTATGTGAGCTATGGATGCTGCACATGGATGTGCTCTGAAACCTTCCCCACAAAGGGCATTGGTGACAACCCCAGCACTGCTCATGAGCCCGACATGGTGACAGGACCAGGCAGGCTGGCTCTGTGGAGTGCAGGGCTGTGTTTGTTTGAGCAGCTGGAAGTTTGGCTTTGCTCTGCTGGAAAACCTTGCTGCTGACAACAGCTTCCTTTGTGAATCTTGCTGACTTCATTTTTGTGGCTCGGGAACTCTGTAATGGTTATGTTGGGACAAGTCCCAAAGTCTGAGCTGAGCTGGTGCTCTGCTGTTTGTTGTGCAGTTGAGACTGAAATCCTTGAGAGACTAGAGTGTGTAATGGATATTGGTGATTGTGTTGCAGAAAACATTCTAGAAATAAGCACCTCCTGTCTGGTGGTTCCTTTGGTAAATATTTCTTGAGGAAAATCAGGAAGTCACTGAGGCCTGTGATAGTGAGGGTTAGGCTTGGATCTTGTTTCTGTTGATGGAATGAGAGCAGCAGAGAAGAAACAAGAGGACTGAACACACCAAGACAAAGGGAATACTCCATATGAGGATTTTGGCCTTGCTGCAAAATGTCCTCCAGTTAGTGAGGCAGTAAATTGCTTGGTGGTGGGTGATCACCTGAAAAGTCAGAGCAGTGTGGTACTGGTGCTTGACAGGGTCATACCAAAGCTGTCACATGGGCAGGTGTTTTGCTGGCTGGAAGTGCACCAGGACACTCAACTGCTTCATATCAGTTGACCCACTGGTCTTCTGGAGCTGGAGAATGGTACCATCAGCAGAAGTTGTGCCTGCAGTGGTTGGCACATGAGAAATAACTGGTGCTTGGGAGAACAAGCAGTGTGCATTTCCTTGGGTTGATTTAAATTTGGATCTTACTAGCCTTTTCCTCTTTATGTGCCACTGACCATCCTGTTGTCCAGAGTGACGGACTGGAATATTTTGGGTAGCAGAGAGACTTGAATTCTGAGGTACCCAGAGTGTCAGTGGATAAATACAGAGATGCAGATGAATGTCAGTGCTGGAGCTCTGCTGAAATGCTGTGGAACCATACATTTTCCTCTCAACTCTTCTGCCCAGCTTTTCTTTTCTGGAAGTACAGCACTGTTTTTGTGACCAGCAGAGCTGTACAGCCAGGTCTCTGCACCAAGCAAAATCCCCACATCTAAGGTGCTGTGGAAGCAGTGCAGGTGGCTCTGCTGGGGCTGCAGTGCTGGGCTGGAGCTTGGCAATCTCAAGTCTCACACAGTCTGCACCTGGATGAGCTGGCCCCAAACAGTGCTGATGGGTGGGTGGAAGTTCTCTATTGCTGGTTGCAGGTTAGTGGTACTCTTGACCCAGCATTAGTTTTGCCATTGTATTTGCTCACTAACTGTGAGCCTTTGATCCTGCCCTGTGCATGTGACTTGTCCAAGACACTGCTTTGGAATTCATATATGCTGCTCTGGAGTCCAACTGTGATTTATATGTGGGTGTGAGTGGTCAGTCCACATCTTGCAGTGGAGGTTTGGTTTTGGGCTGACTGGCCCACACAGCTTTTTTCTTCCCAAGAAATGTTCTAAGTGTTGTACTGGATTGGCCTTGTCCACGTGCCCATTTAGGAGCTACAACGGACGTACCAGAAAAATTGTTAAGCAATTGTGAATTAATTTGGTTGTAGGGAAGTATCCAGTGCTATCCAGGGCCATACAGTGCTTTTGTAAAGGAAGAGCAGGGGGAGGATTTCTTTTGCACTTCATGTCAACAGTCCAGTTACTGGAAGGCCTGTAATTTATTTCCTACTTCCACATCCTTTGTCCTTTCTTTGTCTGCCCAGCCCAGCTCTTCTTTTCCCATCCCTCGTCTTTCACAGTAGTACAGGGCACTTTTCACTGCTTGTATGTATTTTAACATCAATGTTTGTGTATGTCAGTGTCCTTCCATTCCTTATTCTGATTCTGTTGCTTCTCGCTCTTATCCTTTTTTACCTGCTGCCCAATTTTACCCTCTCATTATTCCTTTTCTGCTTTCCTTTAGTCACCATTACTTTCTTGTCACCTTTGGCTGACAGAGGGCACTTGTCTAAAAGACAGACTTATGCCACTGTTCATGTCCCGTGTTTCTTTTGAATGTGACTAGATATATCCTTGGCCTCAGCACACATTTTTTGTGTTGGTTCCCCCACCCCACCACAGAAGTAACTACATTTACTGCAGTGGAAACTTAAAAATGAACTATTTGTTTGCAGGAGCCATCTCTACGTCCTGTTGTGTTCAGTTGTTTGTGGTTTGCTGTGGGTTTTCTTTTTCTCCTTATTTCAATGTAGGTAGTACTGGTACCTGACAGAGAGACAGGCTTTCTTTTTGTTCCTCATTGTAAATTATTGTGTGTTGTTGAGATGAATATTAAGTGCCAGAACATCTGTTGTTCTTTTTAAGCCTGTCCTGAAATATGTGTCATTTAGTTAGACTGCTGTTGGATTCAGTGCAATGTGTGTATGTTAGGAATGGTCCTGTAACTTTTCCAAATATGTTAAAGATTGGATTGCAGTAATACAGCAAGACTTTTATGACCAGAGTCTGATTAATTAATGGTGGTTCCTTCTGAACAGACACCCTCAGCAGAGCCTGCAGCAGTTCTGTAAGGGCATGAATTTTGTAGGGAAACACTCTTGTGGAAACCACAACAGAATGCACAAAGACAGTGACTCTGTGTTGTAACTGGCACATTTTACTTTATATATGACAGGATGGATGAGCTCTTCGTTCTTCATGTTTGGGTGTGGAGACTTGTGGAGACTCAAGGTGCCATTTTACTCTCTTGTGCGATACTGTCGTAGCAAATTTTGTCATTGTTCCAGAGGATCTAAAGCAAACACCTGTGCATGAGACACTGTCCCTGAGTCTGGAGCTGTTTTCCATGTTAGGAGATCACCACAGCCCTTGTGTTTGTACAAAGTCATTGTTGTCTGAGCCACTGCAGGGGCTGAAATTGCTAAACCCTCAATTTCCCTGAGGGATCTAAATGGTTCGTGAGCGCTGGTAATGGGATGGAGGTCATTAGTTCAAATCCTGATCAGGTTAGTGGTGTTTGAAAGCTGTTGGTGTCTGGTGCCATGAGCAGTGTGGAATGAGGGGGTGATCTCTCTCTCTCTGTCCTCACAGGCTGGTGCTTGTGTTTGCCTCTCACCCACCAGCTTTTGCTCTGCTTTTGAGTCTGAGAGGGAAGATCTGGTGCATTTTACCTCTCTTTCTCTGTGGATTCTCTGCCTCTTTCCTTCCTCCAAACATGAATTGGTGTCCAAATAAGTAGGAGCAGCTCTTTTTTCTTTTTTAAAATACTTTTCTCCCTGGTGTGGGCTGTGTGTGTTCCCCTCTCTGAATAAAGCACCTGGCATACCAGGAGCACCTTAGCAGCAAAGAAGAGGATGAAAAACAGTGAGGGGCAATCCCTTTTCCTTCTGCTTAGAAGATGAGAAGACTAATCTGCTCTTGACTGGCCTTCTGGGCAGTGATGGAGCCTGAGCACCTACAAGCTTCTGCCCCACCAGTGCCACTCTAGATTAGAGTGATAAGGGAAGGGAATGTTTATACATTACTTTATCCTAAACTTCACACTACATGTCTGGTCCATCCTCAAGCAAGAATGGGGGGGGGGGAATCCCCAGCTAAAGTTCCTGGGTTTGTCTGTCATGACACTTTCCTGGTGTAGAATAGTGTCTCCAGTTCTTTGGAAAAGCTGCCTTCCTCCAGCATAAACTTTCACACATATCTAAAATGAATGTCCAATACAAAGATTTACATGCCACAGACGATGTAAAATATCATTCCTTCCAGAACTGTTTGTCTGCTCAGTGGGGTTTAATTAACCAGCACAAAGTTTGTCTTAGATCACAGTCGAGTGTTTTTTGTGCACCAAACAGAGGCCTAATCCTTTGCTCAGCCATCTACAAAGGTGTCTTTTTCACACAGGCTTCTGTTTTACTTTGACCTTTTGGGCTTTTGAACAGTCTGTCCACTTCTTTCCAACACTCTTCCTGTGTTCTCTTGGAGTAACAACTGTTTTGTTAGTAACCACAACCAACTTACGCAGACTCTACATTTAGCTCCTATACTGAAAGTGTCAGATTGTTGTCATAGGCTGCCTGAGAAATGGTTCAGTGGTCTCTTGGATTCCCTCCAGAAAAAGACAGAATGATCTCCAAGAAAACAAAACTTTAAACAAAGTTCCTGAGCCCCTAGAGTGACCCTGTGTGTTTTTATTTAGACTGGGTGCGTCTAGGATCCTCTTGTAGAGGACACATCCATGACTTTCTCACAGAAAGAGGTAACGCAGAAGGATTTGGATTTGGAATGCAGGGTAGAAGAGCAGGCAGCATCCATGTGTCTAATATGACTTGTTTCTGAAGATAATGATCCTTACTTTCATAATATATATTTATAATAATTTACTTCTGGGGTGTCTATGAATGAGTGTAGTTCATGTTGTTCTTTGGGGGATTTGACACAAGATGTTCTGTGCTATCCAATAGCACAAACATGCTCACAATAGAAGGAAGGTCCCAGAGCTTCTGAAAGGCTCAATCTTTGTTATGCACCACCTACTCAAAACAATACATGTTAGAGGGCTTGAAAAAATTGATGCAACACCAATGAGCAGATGTCTGAAAGTCTTCCTGGCAGTGTGATGTAGGAGAGATCTTAGAGCAGTGCTAAAATTGAACAAGACCCTGGTAACAGCCAGCATCAACACCCAGTTTTAGGGAGAGCAAAAAGTGATGCCAGTTATGTTACTGAAATATCATCATTTGTGATCAGCACCAGGAGTATATATCTTAATATTCCCTTTGTAATGCACTTGTCTCCAAACTCTGTAGTTGCATGAATGGAGAGGATCCCTGATAGATACTGAAGAATGCACACGAGACACTTGCCAAGTTTTTGTTACGCAGTTTTAAGGACTGTGAGGTCACTTGAGGTCTTTTTTTCTCAGACAAGCTTGTGATCAATTGTAGAAGCTGTGGCAGAGTCCCTGGACCATCAGCTCTGCTGTGCTTCTGGTTTGGAGTGATGTTCCTGCAGTCAAATGCCCACAAGAAATTCTGCTATTTCAAGTGCTCATGCTCATTTCTATGCTTTACAAATTTCTGTGCCTATGAACCTGTGTGGATTGGGCACTCAAGTGGAATTTTTCGAGACTAACCTCTAGACTTTCAATTTGGACATTCACTAATCTGTAGTTGCAAGGTAACTCATTTCAAAGAGTTTCTATAGGCTGTGGGATGATGTGTTCTGATATGTGATATGATGGGAAAGTTTCTTAGAGGACTGCTAGTGTAAAGACCATAATATGCTATGAAAACCATATTTTAAGCGCGTGCCTTGTAACAGAAAGGGTCTGCAATTCTTGGGGTTTTTTTCCTGTGTGCTGGGCCCCTCCTGTCCTTTTCAGTTCTTTCCCTGCTGTAACTGTTTGTGTCGTTCCTTGCAGGATTCAGAAGGAGGTCTCTATGTGTGCATGAACACGTTTCTGGGATTTGGAAGGGAACACATCGAGAGGCATTACCGGAAAACAGGACAGTGTGTCTACCTGCACCTCAAACGCCACGTGGTACAGGTGAGGCTTCCCAAAGAACCACCCCAGCAAGTCTCGTGTCTCTTGTGCTCATTTGGGTCATGCATTTCAGACACAGACCAAGTCCTGAGTGACTGAAATGCACACATTCAGGTTTGGGGCTGGATATCAAATCCAAGTGCTTGGATCCCAACCAATCCTATAGCTTCAGTTCTGAGGTGAATCAAAAGCCCTAAAGAGTCAGACCTTAAAGGAAGCTCCCTCCTGACTTCCACTGATGTTTTTCACTTACCATTTCTTTGTATCACATACATTTTGTCTCCATGTTATGTGCACACTGTGCATAGCTAAATACTTTTTCTGAAACCTGCCTTTCAAGTGTGCAATTTCTAGGTTTGGCTTAGATTTGGCTGGAAGCTGCTGAGATCTATTTTTCATATGAGGTTTCATCTCAGGGTGCCAGGACTGCTTTTCATCCTAAGATTCCTGTACAGTTAAACCCTAACTTGGCCTGGGATCTTAAGCTTAGCTTAAATTCATGCTGGATTCTAGAGACACACACTGCCCTTCATTCAGCCTTTCCCCACACATGGGTGTGCACATCCAGCCTCATGTTCACTGCTCTTCCCTACCATCACTGCATGTCAGCAGTCACTTGTAACCTGTGCTTTATAACCTCTGTCTGTGGTTTGTCTGGCATCTTTAAGACTCTTGATTACCTCTGAGCTATATGGAAGGCACTGGGTTGGCTTATAGCTCACTGTCCCATAAGCTCTGTCTCTACTGGCAAGTTAAAGGGCTTAAAATAGCTGTTTGGAGTGGGTTAGGATCCTTGTTTCTCATTCTACAGCAATGCTTCCCCTGGGTGATGAAGGCCTTGAGTTATGTAAAGTGTCCTGACCACTTGCCTTATTTCCAGTAGAGGACTGTTCATATTTTATCAAAATTACAGTGAGGTGGATTGCATGACTTCCAAGATGAGATGGTAAATTATGTTTGTTATACTTTAGAATTGCCTTTCTTCTAAAGGCAATACCAACATTTTCCTTCACTCTGTTCAGTGAGGTTTTGCAGAGCCTGCTCAGGTCTTGGCAATGGTTCTTCTGACTGAATTTAACACTCCGGAAAGATGCTATCTAGAGACAGGTGGGCAGAAATCCTGTCAGCTTTCCTTGTATATAGCTTTCTTCCAGTAAGTTAAGGTAAACTGGGGTTAAAATGAGGCCTCAAAATTTCCTTTCCTGGTAAAGATTAGGCTGAAGAGCTCCAAAATGGAGAAACAAATATCCCAATTGCTGTTTGGTGTTGGAAGCCCCTTTGACTGAAGAAGTTCAGTGGTTCCTGTTTTTCTCTGGGTGAATCATGATGTGGCAGAGGGGCTGGCTCTGTGCTGGAAGGTGCCAAGACACTGGTTCTCTGGGTCATGTGGCAGGAAACAGGGTTTGACTACACAGTGCAGGTGAATATTGCATCATCTAATAGGGCTCATAGCCAGGATTCCTCTTATGTTAGCAGTGGATTTCTTTTTTTCGCCATGACGATTTGCTTCTTAAGTGCTATCCATGTTTCCCTTTGAGCAATGTGAAGCATCAAGTGTTTTATGAAGTGTCTGGCACATGCTCCATTGTGGTTTTGGTTTTGGAAGCCAAGTTTTTAATGGTGTAGGATACAGTAAAGCCAAAGGCATTGGGTATGCTATCTTAAGATTCTTATAGTGAAGCTGTTATTCCTGCCCGTGGTTCCCTTGGCATCATCCTTGCAGAATGCACTACATTGCTGCAGAAATCCTGGGTTGCTTCCCAAGATGTTTGGAATAAATGTCAGTTGTGTATCTTGTCCCAATTCAATTAGAAACAAGGGTCACATCTTCAGCCTGCTGGCTCCAGTAGAGCTGGAGCATCTGCCCATGGCAGAGGCATCTGCTGAATCATCAGAGATGGGCATAATTGCAAGTTATGGAGCACCCTCTGGTAAAATTCTTAGTTAAAGAAAGGAAATTGATTTTTTTTTTATTTTTCCTTTTCCACAGTTACATTCTTCAGAATTTTTACATCCGCCTCTTTCCTTCAGTGTATGACTTTTATACAGTTGCTGTTCTTTTCCAGGCAGAGCTTTAGCTTGGTGCTGTAGTGATACCTCAGCCCTGTTGAAAACACTGGGCAGAGAAACACAAAGATTTCCTACAGGGATAGGTTTCTGGATGTTATCCAGGGATGATGGTATTATAAAAAGTGAGAGACAGCAGAACAGGCTGCACTGTCACCTTGTCCAAGGAGCATCACGAATGGAATTTAATGCCACTGTTGATGCCTCATGTCACTCTCATTTGCTGGGTGTGTCACGTCTGCTAGAAACAAAAATGGGTTTGTAAATGGAGAATGTTTTCAGTGATTTCTGGCAAGGTGAGAAGATACTGTCAGGTTGTGGGTGTTTCAGGAGTATTGAGCATCTTCATTTCTGATGTATTTGTGTTTGGAAAAGTCAAACTGAAGTAATTGCCAGCCTGAGTTTAATATAAACACTCCATGTGAATTCTTTCGCTTTGAGGTCTCTAGCCTTAATGACTTTTACAATATTGCACTTGGTGACATAAGAATTCAATTGGAGCTTCCTAGAATGAGAAAAAACATTTTTGTTTTTCAGTTCTGGAAATATAGTCCTTGGAGAATGTGTAATTTATTCATAATGTATTTGCAACTGGGTTATGTTGTTTCTTGCTACTGCTTTTTAAAAAAGATTTAAAATAGATTCTTGGCTACCTCCTTCCCACTTGTTAAATTCCCGTAGAATTAAAGAAAGAAATGTTCTGCATGTTATTTTCAGTTCATTGAGGAATTTTTATTTTATTTTAACTGCTGGAGTTGCAACCCTGACTTTTCCCTAGGGCTTTTCTACGTGGATAATGGATTCTGTTCTCATATGCAGCCAAGGGGTGTTTGTCAGCATCTGCTCTTTCTAAGAATGGAAAACTTTCCTATGATGTATAAGACCTCAGTGATGATTAAAGCAGTTTGCTTAGGCCAAAGCTTTATTTACATGGTGAAGGGAACCACCCAAAATATGTGACCCTTTTGCCTGCGAAGGGGCAGAGGCGAACATGAACTTTCCCTGTAGGCTGACAGCTTCTTGGCTGGTTTCTCCCCACCTGTTGTATCCCAATATTATTATTAAAAAAAAAAAAAAAGTTGCCTAACAACCTCACCAGTTACACCAACATTACACACTACATCATGCATCATGTTGGCACCAAGTAGCCACAGAGGCCTTTTTGATTTAATTTGATTTAATGGGGCTGTTTAATAAAAGCTTAAGGAGTAAGTGCATTGACTTTGACATTTCCTCAGTGAGTTGTGTTTTCCCCTGTAGTCTGAAGTGTTCTGAACTGGAAAAGTAGTGAAACTTAATCTCATTTGGAAGTTACTGTTTTCTGCTATGGTGCTTAAATTCAAAATTACAATAAAATCCCCCACTAAACAACTGCTTGGGTGTTGTCGAGTATCCCCTGCATTTTCTAATATTTAGAAAACATGGTGGTAATTTGGATTAATGGAAGCAGGTGTAGATCTTGATGGAAAGGGCATTTTTTTTCCCTGGATAGAAGAAAATGAAACGAACTAACAGATCAAAGCAAAGTGTTCCTACTGGAGTTAGTTATGAAGGATTGAATTGTTTATGCAGATAAAGCCTTTTCTTCTCTCTAATTCAGCTTTAGTCATTAAGAAATACTGTTGGGGGTCTAGTGGAGAGAGGTTTGGGAGGTGCTGGGTGGCCCTGTCTTGGTGACAGAGCAGCTGTCACCTGTGGTGGCTGAGGGCCACCCTCTGATCCTTGGCCAACAAGCCAAGAGTGAAGGACTCAGGTGGAGTGGGAGGTGGTGGGCAGTGTCGAGTCCCCATGCCAGAGGTGAGCAAAGAGCATTTACATTCTTGCTCATCAAGGGCTGTGATTTGATAGGAGGGGTTAGTGCAGATTTACTGTTGTCTCACTTGATGGATTTTTAATTGTCTCTTTCTCTCTTTCCAGAAGGTACCAGGAGCATCTGGCGGAGCTTTACCAAAAAGGAGGAATGCTAAGCTATTTTTAGGTACTGTGAGCAGCTGCTTTCACACAGTCCTTTTCTGACCCTGTCTGCCTGTGTACTTGGGTTCTGCCCACCATTGTGTCTGGCTTTGGGGCTCCTTTTCGGTTTTCTTTTCCTGCTGTTTGTTTTGGTTTCTTTTTAACTTTTGGTTCTAGATTTTAAAGTTTTTTTCCAGGCAAATAAGTAATTCTTAACTATTTTGGTGCATATTGAGAGATGTGTGTACATATGCATGAAACATTTTAATGTACAATAGATCCTCAACTACTCTGAAACAGCCTAGGCTTTGAAAGGCACTTTTTTACTAATTCTGTCCATTCCCTCTCTGTAATTTCCACAAAACACTCTTTTATTGGAAAACTGACCCATACTTAATGTTTAAGGCCTCAGTGTGGCTCAGTTCTGCTCAGCAGCTGGTCATAGGAAGGGTTGTTACCATTTTAAAGTTGTTACGCAGGCAAATGTTCTTCAGTGATGTTGTGGTCTCTCTTGTAATGAATGCAACTGCACATACATCATGAGCATCTCTGATTCTGTTATGTCCACAGTTCTATTCCCTTGCTTCATGGAAAGCAGTTTTCTTGCCATGCCCATATCATCCAAAATCCATTTATTCAGATTACCCAGTAAACCTGAGGGACTCATAAATATGGATGAGGAGAATGTGATGAAAAGCCTGTATTCTCTCTTCTCCCACAGCTTGTGGTATTTCTCCAATTCATCTATTATTTATTGTCTCTGTATTAATAGTGAATAGTGAATTTTTCTTCAGGTAACGAAAAGGTGAAATGTTTTCTTTGCGATTGCTGGCTCTTATGGTTAAAGAGAAACGATAGAATGACCTTCTGCTGGAATTGCTTTGATCTGTGGAATGTGTCCCTAAGAGGCCTCTGCAGACTGTGATTGATTAAATTGTTGTTGTTAATGTAAGTAAGTCTTGCAAGGAGGACTGAGAAAGAAAGAAGACTGAAAATGAGTCATCAAAAAGTTAAACTTGTAGGAAGAGACTGTTACATCGCAGATGTAAATGCCCTTTACTGCCAGTTTACATTGAAAATCATGATTGTCACTGGATGATTATAAAATAATTGGTTCAGAAACAAAGCTGGCTGCAGTGCAGCAGTGCTTGTACAACGTTAGCAATGTGCATGTAAAATACAAAGTACAAAAGCACGTTCAAATTTTGTCCTTGCTGGTCTTCTGCATACACCTTTAGGCTCCTGTCACTGAGGTGTGCCATCACTCAGGGCACTGGCAGAGTGTCTCTGATGTGCCACGTTGAAATCCTGTGTTTCATTTTTGTGCCTGTTGTGCCTTGTCCTGTCACTGGGCACTGCTGGAGAGAATCTGGCCCCATCCTCTTGACACCTGCCCTTAAGATATTTGTGTGCACTGATAAGATCCCCTCTCAGTCTCTTTTCCAGGCTGAACAGGCCCAGCTCATCCCCATAAGAGAGATGCTTCAGTCCCTAATTGTCTTTGCAGCCCTCCAGGGGACCCTCTCCATCAGTCCCTTGTCTTTCTGGGACTGGGGAGCCCAGAACTGGATGCACTACTCCAGGTGCAGCCCCACCAGGGCAGATCAAGTGAGGAGAAGGATGATCTCCCTTGATCTGCTGGCCACACTGTTCTTAATGCCCCCAGGACACCACTGGCCTTCTTGGAGGACACAAGGGCACATTGCCGGCTCATGGTTAATTTATCCTGGCTGATACAGCCAAGGTATGTGACCTGCCAGGCACGGCTTGCCTGGCGTACAAAACTAGACAAGGATCAGTGGCCCTTTCCAGAATCCCTGTGTTTCTATGTGCGTATCAATAATTCCCTGAAGGAGATTTAAGCTTTGTGTACCAAGGCAATCCAGTTTGGGCATTTGTTACATTGCTTGTTATAATCCTCTTTGATGTAAAACTATTAAAGATACTAAGCCCTTTTCAATCTCCTTAGTATTAGGAAAACATCTTTTGGATGCTCACTGATTACTTTCTAGCACTGCTGCTATCTAGTAAATGTAATAGAAATACAGGCTGCTTGGGCCAGTCAACTACAATATTTATCTTTTCCTAAACATGGAAAAATTCACAGCAAAGTGTGTGTGCATGTTCACATGTGCATCAGGTTGTGGGCACGTTTTGGTTTGGTTTTCTGTGGAGAAGGGTGGACGGTGTTGGCTGTGAGTGTTCTGTGTGATCAGGAAGCATAACAGCATTTTCTGTTGAAATGCATGAACTGCCTTTAATCTGGCTGGTTTAGGTGTTGTGGGACAGTGTGGACATGACAGCTTCAGCTCAGGCTGTGCAATGTTTCAGTGAATTTGGGGTGATACTTAAAGCAGACTGTCTGTCTTATTCAGTGCCCTTATGTGTGAATAAGAAAAACTCGGTTTATGGAGTGTATTGTGGTCATCCTTGTGAGCTTCCAGTTAAAAGGAGTAGCAGAGTTAGAGGGAAGATTCTTGTGCTGAAGGAGTTGGAGGTCCAGTTGTTATCATAGTTACCAGCAGAGTCTCCCTGAACATGTTACCCCAGGAGTTATCGGCAGAGTCTTTCATGATATTCTAATTATGAAGAATTAATGCAATGTAAATGGTCTGGAAAGGGATTGAAAGCTGAAGAAACTGAGTTTCCTGGTTGATTTAAAATTAACAAAGAGAATAAATCTGAACGTGATTTTTAAGGTGTTACTGAGTAACTAAGCAATAGATGAAGTAGCTGAAAGAGACAAAGAATACAAGAGAGGTGCTTGGACTATGTGCACAGGGATGTGGTCCAAGTTACCTGTTGCTGATCGGACAGTTGGTTCTGAGAGAGAGATGATACAAATGGTTCTCTGAAATGTCAGCTCAGTTGTCAGCAGCAGTGGGAGATTTAAGTGGAACACCAGTAAAGCAACACTTTATATTTTGTTCTCTATCATTTTGCTTTATAAATAGGAAGCAAACCTCTCTTTTGAACAGTGAAACTGCATCTACACACAGTATCTCCCCTTATTTCTTCTCCTAAACCAACTAGCAAGCACCATTCCCCCTCACCCCCAGCAAACAAAACACCTCAGGTTGATATTTGAACTCTGCATTGAGGGAGGAATCGCCCCATTTTTGCCTTGTTCTGGTTCCCTCTTCCTCAGCATCTCTTGATCCATGCCAGAGCCTGGACTCTCAGCTCTACAGAGCTGGCAGAGTGACTGTCATAAAACTTGTCTCTGGACAGATGTCCTGTCTCAGATTGGTTACCAGAGCATCATCAGTGCAGCAAGCTGTGGCAGTTCTGTTCTGAGCAAAGTCAGGACTAACTCAGACCATCAGTTAAAAGTGTTTTGAAGTCCTCAGATGAACAGCTCTGTCAGCAGGTCTGTGGCTGCTGCTGAGTATCTGTGACACACAGCAGGTCTCAGGAGACCTTGGAAAGGAAAACTTCCACTTGAGGAGTCTGGGAGAACTTGTAAACTTGCTGAGCTTTTCCTGGATGGCACCTCCCTGCTGATGGCAGTGGAGGGACTCATGGCTACTGTTTCCAAGTGTAAAGACCACTCCTAAGAGTGGTCTCTACTGCATTTGACCACAGCTTCTCTTTGTTCTCCCGGGTCTCCTAGGCAGGAGCAGAACCCTGCTTGCAGTAAGGATGTTTTTGTTTGGAGAGCTTCTGAAGAGGGTTTTTACTGTGAGTGGTTAAAGTTTATATTTATGTGAGTAAGCAGAAATGGAGTATGTGTATCTATGAATGAAAAGTTGTGATGCAGGAGAATTTAAGCATTTCCTGACAATAATTTTCCAATTTACCCAGTAAAACTGTGCTTATTTCCCAGCAGCAGCAGTAGAACTGATGAGCTGTTGCTTTTTAGCTTTGCCGTGTATGCTTGAATTGAGTATGGGATGGTGAGCAGAAACCTTATGTTAACAGAGTCTTAGTGATTTGCTGGTTTGGGTAGAACTGTGAAAATTAGACTAGGTTAACTCAGGCTAATGCTGCTGTCAAAACAGTTCTGAATTTGAAATTTTGTCGTTTAGTTTTGTTTGCTTAACATGTGACTGTGCCAGAAATGCAAGGGATGAAATCTTACCTAGCAATAGGAACAACATAAAAATGCTTTGGAGATGTAGCAAGCAATTTGAATGTTCTTTTACAAGTAGTGAATCAGCCAAATGATCCTTGTAGAAAGTTTTACTTTTCATTTTTTCTGCAAAAGAAAATGTTATGACTGGAAAGTAGTTCTATTTTTTAAAAATTACTGTTTTATAATTTATCTGATGAAGTTAATATTTTGTATGTGCCTGAAAACAAATTAACTGAGTAGCTTCTAGTTTGCACAGTGCTGCTGCTGTAATTCACTATTGTTTAGGGGATTCAGGAAGAAATAATTAGACTTAAAGACCCAGGTCTCCACTTCCAAGTCAATATGAATTTGTCTGTTGCTTTCAGCGAGGACAGGATCAAGCCCAGATTCCTAAGATGTCTTTCTAGGGTTTCCAAATTAGTTGTAGACTTGCTAGTCAACATCCTCATTCAATTTTCATGTTTGTATTCCCTTTCACACGCATGCAGACGCATCCATATGTGCAGGAAATCCTGCTTGGGGGTCCCGTCTGGAGTCTTTTATGCCCCTATTATTAGTGCAGTCAGTTGGTAACTTGTCTAAATCTGATCTGGACACATCCACTCCTGCTCTTCCCCTCTGCTGGGTTGGTTTGCATTACAGTAGTGTCTCTCCCAGCTGCTGTTTTCAGTCAGTTCAGCAGCAGTGCATTCTCACCCTCACTCAGTGATGCCTTGGGAGGTGCAGTAAATTTACTCTACTGACCACTCGCCCAAAATAACAGCGTCAGTTGAGCCTCTGCTTTGAGGTGTCTGCTGCTTTGCTTTGCCTGGCCTCCTGGCCTCCCAACACAGCACTTACAGCCTGTTTTGGTGGTCAAAGAGCTGAACTGAGGCTCTCAGGAGGCACCAGAAAGGTGTTACTCCACTGGAAGGGAAACAATGTCCTATGGACGTTGACCATCAAAAGCTGTAACTCCTTGGAAGGATTACAGACTGGCTGGTTGTGGCACAGTCTCATAACTGAGTAAAGCCTTTTTTTTTTTTTTTTTTGCCTTCTACTCACCGTGGACCTTGGAAGAACATCCTTGATCAGGAAGCAATTTTGGATAAAGTATAGTTCTTTAAAGTTCATGCTTTTCAGTGTCTTTAGTGGTAATTTTTAATCAAGTATGTTCCCTTTGCATGTAGATTTCACACTACTCCTCTTTCATGTAGTTACTCTTAGTCCTTCCTAAAATTCTGCACTAGGAACTACCTGCAGATTGCACATGAGGCTCAGTGGCTTCAGGGTCAGATTCTGTCCACATTTAGTGTGGGCTCCATTGCCTTCTAAAGTCACAGTCGTCTGTTTTTATTATTTCTGCCCTCATGCCTTCTCAGCCTTGCTGGCCCTCGCACAGGCACAGAGAATATAATGCAGGTACAATTTCTTACTAAACTTACCAGCTATGTCTCTCAGCACACACAAGCCCAGATTTAAAAATATGAGTGATGATCTGGGTGTTTTCAACTGACATTGTTAAGGAGTCTCTCTGAGTGTCCCTAAAAGGGATTAGTTCATATGGTCACCTGCTCTGTATGGGGGGACTTCAGTCTGTGACCTTAGAAGTCCATTCCACTCTTGTGTACTGGGTCCAGACCCTGAGAAACTGTCTTCAGAGGGATAAGTCAGTGCCTTGTCATTCCTGGTCAGAGGGACTCAGTGGTGGGTGGAAGCGTACCAGTTTTAGGTGGTCACCTTCAAAAGGGGAATTTTAAATCCTCATGGTGTTTCCCAAGACTGTTATGAAGCTTTGTGCATCCTTTAAAACAGCAAAGTGGGACGCTGCCATGGTGGTGTGTCAGGCAGACGGAGCCCTGTGCTGATGGGACGCTATTTTCTGCTTTTCTGCTGAACGAATGGCACGAAGCCTGAGGAGATCAAAAGGAAATTCCCTTCCCTGCCCATTGCACACAGGAGGCTGGTGCTCCTAAGCGTGTGAAGTCCTTAGGTGACAGCAGATGATTGCTAATAGGATACTCTTTCATCCCTGGATCCCTGGTTCAGACGCAGGTCAGGCCAGCAGCACTAAAGTCTGAACTGCTCGGCTGCTGTCTGGCTGGGGAGATGAGCTGCAGTGTGTGTCTGAATTTTGAACACAGGCAGCCGTACCTCTGCTGTTTCTGCCAGGGGATTGCAGGTGCTGCAAGTCGATGTCCGTGGCACAAGGCGGTGCAGACCAGCGGGTCTCACGCGTCCCCGGTGGCCGCTGTGAGCTGGTGCCAGGTTCCCTCTGGTGGCAGAGGCACTGTGTGACCACAGCCCTGCGGGAGCCTTCACTGCCTCCAAGCCCAGCTGAGCTTTTATCCTCTCTGAGGAACCTCTCTCCTGTTTAGGAGGTGATCAGTGCTTTCGGCTTTGTTATGCTGGCCACCATCAAATTTCTGGCGTTAAGTGACAATTCCCTGTGATGCGTTGCCATGTGCTCCATCAGCTTGGAGATACTCAGTCTCCTTGTTCCGTAGAGCAGGAGAGCTCTTAAAAACTGCGTCTGGGGAGATGCACTCCTGTATCAAACCCAGGACTGTAATACAAACTGAGAAAGAAACCTGGAGTAAAGTGAGGTCTCTGGTCGTCTCTATTATGCTGCAATAAGGGAAGGGATCATTATGAAAACAGTGTGATTTGGGGAATTAGTAATGAATTAATACCTTCTCTTAAAATGTCATGCTTTCAGTATGAGAAATGTTCTTGCTTTTGTGTCCATGTTGAGCTGATGAGAAAGGGCTTTTTTTTTGGTTGCTGGTGAGAGAGAGTTCATGTTGCTGGAAGTCACTGGCAGTGGGTGTTGTCACCTCAGGGCTGGCTGGTGCAGCAGGTGAGCCAAGAGTTGCTGTTCCTCTCAAGAGCTGTTCTTTCCAGGTCAAGTTAAGATTTATTTTGAAACTTGTTTTATCATTTGTGTTGCTCAGTCTGTTACTGCTCGCTGGGTAAATAGAGAGCTCAGTTTTCTGAGTCTGGCTTCTGTCATCCTCACCTCTCTCCCATACATACATTTGAGATTTCAGGCATTCCCAGGGTGCAGTGGTTGCTGCCAATGCTCATTTAGGATCAAGTGACTCATTAAGCATCTGCTTGTACTGGCGGGGAAAATTAAGAGCCAGCTTTGGCTACTGCTAACACATCTCTTGTTTTGGTTGAACCTTATTCTGTCAGTGACTGGTACATCAGAATGCAGTGGATCCCACATGTCCAGATGGGAGAAGGATCCAGAAAATCCCATTGTTGCCTGGGCAATTCTTGAAGTTGAATCTTGTAAAATTTCTGACACATGCATGTTTGGTCTTAACTTCTTCAATTGTCTAAGGAAGAACAGAACAAAATTTTAACTCAGTCTTGTCATTATGTGATAATTAATCAATAATTATATTTTTTCATGGAGCTAGAGACACAAACACTAGCCATTTAATTCCCAATATATCCTCCTGCTTCTTTCTGGGTCCACATATTTCTGGGAAAACATTTAAGCTGATGTTGCTTGGTCAAGGCTCATATTTAAGAAAATAAATCATTCTTACACTGGAAGAAAAATGTACACAAACACTGTGGAAGGCTTGATCTTCAAAGGAAAGCTTTAGTTGCTAATGAGTACTTTTTAAATCGATGGATACTCTGGTTAAAGAGTGGAGTTAGCAAGAGAGGGATATTGTTGGTGTTACTGTACTTGCTGTACACAGGTTCAAGATGGATGGGAGCCACAGCACGTTTCAGCCAGGTCTGTGATCTGGAAAATACGGGGTGCTCATTTTATTTGTCCTCTGCAATTTGGGCATGCACAGTGCAACCTGGTCTCCATGCTTTATAGCATTTCAAGATTCTGGGTAAAAGGCACAGCAGTACTGCATCCTGATTTTGTCCCAAAGGAGCAGAATTTTGTTTGCTGCTTTGCAGAATGTGATGTCTGCAACAGTGCACTGCTTGCAGAGAGGCCAAATGTACTGTATCTGTGATTGGGGATGGCATTAAGTGGAGAGTTTGGGCCTCAGAACAGTCTCATGCAGGATGGTGAGATATCAGTTTAGATCAGGATTTCACAAATATTTCTAGCCAGAGAAACCACTGGCTGATGCCAGGCAAGCAATGGTTATAGTGGTACCCCTGTCACAGTTTTGGAACCTTGATCATGGGACAATCTCTCCTAACATTCCCTGTCTTGTTTTCCAGATCTGGAGGTAAGCAGTGATCTCAACAGTGATGACTTTGAATATGAGGATGAAGCAAAACTTGTTATCTTTCCTGATCACTATGAAATCTCATTACCCAACATAGAAGAGCTACCAGCACTGGTCAGTGAGTGTGTGGAAGTGGCCATAGGAATTGTCTCCTGTGTCTGTTTCTATCAAGATGGTGCCTTGTTTTCTTATGTGCAGGGCTTGTTTGGACAAGATCTTTCTTTGGCAGCTATAACAGAGTGTCAGTCATTTTTAAAAGTGATCTTTGTTTCTTGGATTTCCTTCTGTCTCCTGTATTCCTTCCCTTATTATGGTGCCAGCTTGTCCTAGGAAAGCTCACATAGTACACATGCTTACTCTCCTGCTAAAATAATGACGACAGTCTAAAAGATTAGATGCATATTTGAGTATATAAATAGTCTTACTGATAAGCAGTTCTGTATGTGGTTAGCAATAGGCTGAATGCCAGGTCCTGTGCAGTCACTGAGTCGTGTGAGGCTTTGACTGACATCCATTTGTCTTCCAGGTGACGATAGCTTGTGATGCACTCCTCAGTGCAAAATCACCCTACAGGAAACAGGAACCTGACTCCTGGGAAGAAGAGCTGCAGGCATCTAAACATGCGAAGACACTTGTGCAGTTAGACAATGGTGTTAGAATTCCCCCCAGGTGAGGGCAATAAGGTTTGCTCATTGTGGGGTCTCTAATTCAGTCCAGGGTAACTGAACTAAAGGAGCTCAGCCCACGATCCCCGTGTGTGGCTCTGGGCTGGGAGTGTGGGTTGGTGTCCTGGGGTGACTTTATGATGCTTGTATTCCCAACTGATGCTTGTATTCCCAGTTGGGAAGCACAGAACTGGCTCCTGCCTCACATGCTCCTGCTGTCTCTTCCTGTTTTGCCTGGCAGTGGTTGGAAATGCTCCAAGTGTGACCTGCGGGAGAACCTGTGGCTGAACCTGACCGATGGCTCTGTGCTCTGTGGGAAGTGGTTCTTTGATGGCAGTGGGGGCAATGGGCATGCCATGGAGCACTACAAGGAGACAGGTTATCCCCTGGCGGTGAAGCTGGGAACCATCACTCCTGATGGAGCAGGTCAGCCCCGTGGCATGTTCTGACAAGAAGTACCTCCTGCGCATGAGACTGACTGTGTATCTCCTACCATCTGGGTTTGTGCTTCTAGTGCAAAGTGTTTGAGAGTGTGAAAGGAAACTGTGAATGGTGATCAGGGTTGAGGGGAACGACACACACTCCATTCAGAGAAAGCCTATACCTGTTTTATCTGCTCATTTTGTATTTTCTATAAATATTTTTTGAGTGTTTGCATAATACTGGGCTTATAACATGAGAATGGTACTTGTCTGAAACAACAGAATCCAGAGAAACAATATTTTTTAGTTCTGCTGCATTTCCTAGGACAAATGGTTCAACTTTCTGCAAAGAAGGAAGAGGGTAATGAGCTTTTTAAATTTCAAAGTCTGTTTGTAACAGCATGTATGGGTTTTTTTAATCATAGTAATCATAACTCCTCTTTTTCCTTGTTGAAAAAAAATGTTGCTGAAACAGTCTAATGAACACTCATCTTCATGGGGCTGCTGTGATGCTCATTTGTAAAATGTGTGATGATCTTGAGAGGGGAAGAAAGCTGTAGCTGTATCCTTGTTTGCATATTCTCCAAGTGTGATGTTCTGCAGTGTTGCTGTGGAGGGGATTATGATGTGTGAGGATTAGATGGAATAAAAACATGAGGAGCTGAAAAAGTCATAAGCAGAGAGATCTTTTGTTGCAGCTGCATGGAGAAATAAAAATGGAAAAACGCGTTGCATGATTATATTTTGGCTTTAGTGCTTATGACTACAGAGATGAAAAATTGCTGTTTAGAGCAGCCCCTTTTTTTAACAAGCATCACTTGAGAGCTTTTCAAAGTCCTATTCAGTGTTGAGGAAAGGCGACTGTTGTCAGATTCAACCAGCTGTGCCACAGAAACACTAAGCAAAAAACCTTTTTTTTTCTCTCCCAGATGGAATGTTATTTCCTTGCATGAGCCTGGTCTTGGATGATTTCTGTCCAAATCTCTCAATTACTGAAGGTGTTTAGGATTTGCCCAGCTGTAGGTTTCAACTGCATCTACAAAACAAACAGGATATTCTGTAGTGGGCTTTTTTCAGAATTTTTTCTTTTCTTTCCCATCTTTAGCAGCAATACTTATTTCCTTATGGCTTCTGTCCTTGTGCCTCCCACTGATCAGCTGCTTCCTCTCTTATGTGGCCTTTGGGATAACAAAGGACAGGCTGTCATCCTCCCCTCTGAATGAGAGGCACCAGCTGTTCTCCACAGACCTTTGTTCTTCTGGATGATGTTTACTTGGTTTCCCTTTAGAAAAGTCTTCCCTCCCCCAACCTTCCTTGTTCCTTTTCAGTAATTATTCTGTCTCTGATGTATATTTCTGCAGTACTCATAACCCCTCGATGGGGCTGGGTGATAGATGAGCTTCAGAAGGAGGCTCTGTGACTGATGGTGACACAAAACCTGTCTGTTTGCTGCTTCCCTGGGTTAAGGGTGAAGAGGTGATGGTCCTGACATAATTTATTCCTTTTTCACATCAGTGCGAAGGAGAAGGAGGTGGTGCCACTATTCCACTGACACTCACCCTACGTGTACACAGAGGAAAGAGCTCTTTGTCCTGAGAAATCTGTGCTGTGTACACTGTGAAAGGTTTCTGAGGCATTGGGCCCATTTTGTGGCATTCTGTCAGCAGACACATCTGGAATCAGGGCAGAAACTGAACCGAGCTTCTCTTCCACTCTTGTACCTTGGACAGGAGGCACCAGGGAGTCAGAGAAGTTGTTTGCCTCAGTGGGCTTGAGCGCTGGGCAGACTGTGCTACCTGCTGCCTCTTTTGACAGTGCCGCCTGATTTTATTTCCAGTCACTGTGAGGTTGCTTGTTTGGAATAGATTGAGGCATGGAATTGGGCGCTGGCAGTGGGAAACCCCCTGTGATGGGTGCTTGAAGGAGCTGCTTTGTGGATGCTAATCTTAGCAGTTGTCAGATACTTTTAGGGGAATCCTCAGCCACTTCCTTTTTAGAGACAGTGTTACCATTGCCTGTCACCATCTAAGTAGGCAGGAGAGATGTCTGCGCAGTCAGAACAGGTGTAAGTCTTGAGCTGTGGGAGAAAATGAAGTCGAGTAGCATTGACATTTTTACTTTCTTAAAATAATATGAATCATAATGATTATTATCAGGAAAAAGCTTTCCACCCAGGGCATGGTTTGGCACTTGAAAAATATCCCCAGAGAAGTGGTCACAGCACCAAGCCTGAGTTCAAAATCTATTTGGGCAACACTCTCAGGCCTGTGGTGGGATTCTTTGTGCATCCTGCACAGGGCCGGGAGTTTGACTGGATGATACTCATGGGTCTGTTCCAACTTAGCATATTCTATGATTTTTTTTCTTTGTTTAATAACATTCTGTGTTGCCTGTTATCTTAGATTTATCTTGGTGGGTTTTTTCTCCCCTTCCACTGCCTTTTCCCCCTTTCTCACTCTAATGACACCAGGTCCTTGTGTGTCACATTTGCTGACTTGTCCACATTCCTCATCTACCAGAATCTGTATGACAGCACTGCAGACCTGTGTTTGGCAGCTCTTATCTTCTGTCTCTGATTTTTTGGAACAAGTGAATTCTGTCTTTCTCCCATTAACTTAAGCTGCTCAGCAGGAAGCACTGAAGTAAAACACGAGCTGGGCTTGAGCAGAACATGAGTCTTGTGTTCCACTTCTGCTGCTCTGGGCCAGTAGTCCCAGGTGATTTGCTCTCTGCAGTTGTCAGAGCAGAGGGAAAACAATGTCGAAAGCTTCCACACTGAAAGCAGTCACCCAAGCTCAGTTGCTGTGTAATCTCACTCCATCAGGTGTTTGAACTTTTCGGGATCCTCTGGCTGTGCAGTGAGCTCACCAGAACACTATGGGAATGTTGTGATGCCATGTGTGTGGTTGAACAGTCGTGTCTTCTGGGTGCATTTGCTACCACACAGTGGAATTCCAGCAGATGGGCAGCTACAGCCACGCACATGCCAGAAAGGTCATGGGCACCAGTGTTAGTGGGGCATCTGCTGGCTGGTCTGCAGCTGGCAGCACTGCTCAAAGCACAGCTCCCTGCTTTTCCACAGGGCTGGTCAATGTTAGAAGTTAGTCTTTGAGTTCTTGGCTAAGCTTCAATCTATCATTTCAGCGTGGGTTTGGGACTAGCAGACCTCAAGGAGAATGCCTTTTGTTTAAGGGGATGGGCTGAGTCAGAGCCCGGGTCTGCAGCTGCCAGGAGAGGCCAGGGTAAGGATTTTCCAGAAGTGATATTTGTGCTGTGAACAGCCTTTATCTGTGCTCCTGGTGTCTCCTCCTGAGTTTGTTTCTCTTCCTTTCTCCTGGCTAAGCTTTCTCTGTCAGCCTAGGTCTGGTCTTAAGGAGCAAGGTCATTGTGAGAAACTTCTGGGCATGAAGGAAACTTGCCTGAGGGAAATGCAGGGAGACTGGCACAGGGGCTCTGGATTTTGGTATACGGAGACACCAAAGCAGTCATTGACTACAGAGGTGGAGACCTGATCAGAGAAAAGATGGAAGGCCTGTTCAAGTCTTACAAGTGCATGTCTTATCACTTCTAGCCTTGTATGATGCCTGCAGCTTTATTATTATTTGTTCAAGTAGGTAAACCTGCTCTGATCTCAGTGTCATTATAGGACTTGCTAGGTAAACTCTAAAAAAGAATGTTTTTACTTTCAATTTTTTGTCCTTCTTTTGCATTTATTAAACTTGGTTTCATATTGAAAATGTCATCAGTAGACATACTGCTTCCCTTCACAGTCTGAACTTTGCCCTGCCAGAATGTTTATGGGCTTTTACTTAAGGCTGTAAAGGCCTATCACAGAGAAATGGAATCTAAATCTCCCATACAATAAAGCAAGACACCTCACTCAAAATATCAGCCTTTCACCCTAAACACAAGGTTAGATTAATCTTGGAAGTCCAATCCAGTGGTGTGTAATCCAAAAATCCCTCTTTATTCTAATAAAGAATTTCTCTCTTCTTCCTGCATCTCTGTGTGAAAAGGTCAAAAGTGAATTTCTTAAAATGAACTAAAAATTGAAACACTATTGTCAATAGTGAGTTGGTGTGATATACTCACAGCTTTAATGGGTCTGTCTTTGTCTAGTGGCTCTACAAAAATTCATAATCTCTTTTTGTCATGTTTAAGATGTGGGCTAGCTACGTATCTGAGAACTCTGTGTGCCCTGTTCCTTGCTTTCCCTACAAATTTCTTATTTTGGGGAGAGGAAATACTATGATCTCTATAAATGTCATTAGGTTTTAATACTGTGGAAGCAAATAATTTCCTTTGAGAATAGTGTTAAAATATTTACCGAGCTGTGTGCTTGTCCGTGCACTTCTCTGCTGGCCAGAACCAAACTTGGAGAATATAAACAAAGCATTTTGTCCAGGCAGCCCAGTGCTGAGAATGCTGTGTTGGTAAACAGAGAGAAGGGATAACATTTGATCCTGGGGCTCACTGGTTTCTCTCTGCTTTTGCAGATGTCTATTCCTTTGATGAAGAGGAGCCGGTTTTAGATCCGCATATAGCAAAACATTTGGCACACTTTGGGATTGATATGCTGCAGATGCAAGTGGTAGGAAATCCATCTTTTATTTAGCTTGTTGTTCACTTGTTTGTTCACTTGGGGGTGGGAGAGAAACAGGAGAAGAATGACACCTGTAGATTATTTGTGATTCCTTCAGACTGTTATGACCGTATTCAGCTCTGTAAAGTTCAGCCAGCTAATTTGGGGGTTATTGTCTGAGTTCTGAGTCAATCATTGCTCTCAAATCCAGAAGTTGCCTTCTGAAAGAGGTACCTTGTGGTCTCTAGTTTACATTTTTCACTTTTCCTGTGACGTACCATTTGTCTTCAAGAGGAAAAACCTCATTCAGTTAGAGAAAAATGTCTAGGATATTTAATGACAGTGAGTGAAGGAAAGCCTATTGCATGTGTAAACAGATACAGTTCACAAGCCAAAAGAAGCTAAGCAACAGATAAGCTAAAAAGTGGCAGAAAGGTCTTAATGTAAATTTCAGTTTGGATTTTGTCAATAAATACATTAGAAAATGAGAAAAATACATTCTCTCAAGTCTAGAAAACAGCATGGTCAAAGGTGTGGCATGGTAGAAAGGGACTGGGGAAGAAAGGATTCTCTGTGTGTGTTTGTTTTAGTGAAGAAGTACTTTTAATCACTTGTGTCTTAGTAGATGTTGATGCAAGTTCTCTTTAAATGATGTAAGAAATCAGAATAGGTTATGCTTGTAAGGGCAGGTGTGGTTTTTGTGGTTGTGTTGGTTTTTTGTTTGGTGTGGTTTGTTGTTTTTTAGTTTTATTTTTTTAACCCAAGCATACAACCTAGTAT
Organism: Chamaea fasciata; assembly: GCF_029207755.1. Taxonomy (NCBI): domain Eukaryota; kingdom Metazoa; phylum Chordata; class Aves; order Passeriformes; family Sylviidae; genus Chamaea; species Chamaea fasciata. The sequence goes on along the minus strand of NW_027094096.1, from coordinate 19,813,102 downwards.
CACTACCTGGAGAACATGAAAATGTTAAAAAGGATGAAACCACTGGTTAAGTGTATTTCATTGTCCAAGTGGGTGAAAAAAATAACATAATTGAAATGATAGAGAAGAGTTAAACTGTTTTCAAAAGTCTTTATGATACTAATAGTAATTTTGGTATACTAATGTCCTTGCCAGGATCGTGAATAAAAAGTTTCTTTTATCCAAATCATTCTGGAAAGCCTGTTTTACTCAGAAGCCTTGAAAGCCTAGTCTTAACTGTTGCAAAGGTTTCACTTGTGGTCTTTGGTCTGTACAATTCTTTGAGAAGTGACAGAGTAGTGCCAGCAGTAAATGACACTGTAGTGACCTGCACCTACAGGCTGAAGGCTGAGTGTAAAGGGGAGAAACTTCAGTGTCACAAGTTATTGGCTTTTACCATTTGAAAGAAGGGAAGAGTTCTTGGATCTGCAGCTCTACATGTGGTTTGTTTGTTATGAGCAGCTTCTACAGCAGCAGCTATTCCTGGCCATTACAAACGGAATAGGAAACCTGAACAAGTGCAGTGTTTGATGCTGAGACTGGAGGTCACAGGGCTGAGAGAAGTGAAGCTCCCAGCTGGGACTGGGGTCACGACTGGGAGCACTCGAAGAGCCAGTGGCTGTGCTAAAGAGACAAGGGTGTGTTGGAGGAACAAACTGCTGGCTTCCTGACCCTCACCTTCCCCTACATGCAGGATTTACCTCCCCTTGCCCATTGATTTGGCTCTTCATTTCTTGGAGTATAGCTCACAAAGTTGGTGGTGATGATGGCAGCAGCATAATTATGGCAGAAGCTAAAGAGACTAAGATGAAAATCTTGTTGCTTTCAGACAGAGAATGGGCTAAGAGATAATGACATAAAGCCAAGAGTCTCGGAATGGGAAGTGATTCAGGAAGCTGGTGTAAAACTCAAGCCCATGTATGGCCCAGGATACACTGGCATGAAGAACCTGGGAAACAGCTGCTACCTCAATGCTGTCATGCAAGCCATTTTCAGCATCCCAGAGTTCCAGCGAGCGTAAGTAGCTCCATACTACTTCTTGTCACCAGCTGCTGTGTGCATCAATCCGTTGTTTTTCTGAAAAAATGTTATTTTAGTTTTTGTCTCACCTGCAAACAGGTCTATTTCAGTCAGTTCAGTGGATGCTTGGAGGATTTAGTGACTATTTTGGTCTGTTCTGGAACAGGCTGGAACAAAAAACACAATCTGTCTTCGAAATAAAAACTTACTGTCTCAACTTCAGTGCTGGGAAATCATGTGTCACCTTTTAAATGTGATGTCCCAGTCTCTGCTCTTTATATACAGATGCACATATCTCTGTTTACCAGGGTATGATCAGTATCACCTTAGGGGGTTTATGCTGGCCTGTGCAGAATCACTGCAGGAGTCTTTCTGTGCTCCAGTGTGATTTGTGCCAAAAACTGGCACAAAATGTTGATATTGATCCATGCTGGTAAAAAACACTGCACCTGTTGCATGCGGGTCTGGTTAAGGTGGGGAGCTATCAGAGGCACATTTTAATTAAAAATTTTAAAAAATAAGAATCGTGTAAATGTATTCTTCCACTGAATTATTAAGAGAGTAAAAGGACAAAAGCAGAATAGAAAAATATGAAATAGTCCCGACTGTTCAAAACCTCACTCCGAGGAGAATGCTTTTTTATAAAGGACAGTCTGTGGTTTGAAATAAAATTTAAGAGTGCCCTTTCCTTCCAAAGCAGCAGTAGTGTATGTGCTGGAAGTGAAGCTTTTAGATTTTGGAAACCCTCTCAGGTTTTTGTGTTGGAGAAGAGGTAGAAAACTTATGTTTATTTTCTTTGTTAGCCATGTGCAGTACAGCCTGTAAATTCACTAAGTGCCAGCTCTTCTACCTCCACTGTTGAAAAATATCAACATGGACTTTATTAAGGAAGATCATTTTCCACACCATGGTCCTGGGAGTTACCTGGAGGACTTAGTGTCATCAAAATAATGGAGCTCTTTGACGAGAGAGGGACCAGCACCCTGACCATACCTACCCAGCCTGATCTTTCCTGTGATCAAGGGCAGCAATGCTCAGAGAGTGCTGCTGAGTGCTTCACTTTCCACCAGGCTGGCTAGAACAACATTTCCCTCAGTGTTCTCAGGATTGCTTCTTTTGTGAAACTCAATAGAAATGTTCTTTTTACATATTTTGGTCCTGATGCGGACCTGAATTTATTTGGCTACGTTGGTTGGGAGTAGAAAGGACACTGGTTCTCAACTCAGCTCTGAGCTTTTGACCAACCCCATCCTGCAGCTTTTGCAAGATTGAGGGATAGAGTGTAATTTCCAGGTGAACAACACAGCCATATTCTTTATAGCTAGAAGCTTCCAAGTAAAACCTCAATGTCCATTTCTTAATTTCTTTACTATTATTTTTCCATGACAGAAGCACTCATCGGGGATAGATTGAATCATTAAGCTGCAATATTTGGGTGTTTCTGCTTTGTTCTTTCTTCCCAGGTATGTGGGAAACCTTCCACGAATATTTGACTACTCCCCTCTTGATCCAACACAAGATTTCAACACTCAGATGTAAGTGACATTTCTCGCTTATTTACTTGGTCAGGTTAAATAGAATCTAAGTGATTTAATGGCAGAGCAAAAGAATACCTTTTCATGAGCTCACAAGTGAGATATGGCACAAGGAGAATGAGAAGGTTTGACCCCTTAGTTGCAGGTAATGATGGTTCTTTAAGGGGTCAAAAGCACCAAACTTCATTTTTTTTGCTCAAAGTGAGTCTTCTATTCTGTTTTTCTCACATGTTTGTTTCCACCTCACCACTTTCTTCCTTACAGGGCTAAACTGGGACACGGCCTCCTTTCAGGCCAATACTCTAAGCCACCCATGAAATCTGAGCTCATTGAGCAGGTGATGAAAGAAGAACACAAGGTATTTGCCTGAGTTTGTACAGCCTGGTAACTAGGTACAAGTGATATCCTGAGAAAAGGGAACAGGTGCTGGGCATTGAGGAACACGTGTGGGTCCAGCATGGATGGGATGCTTAGCAAGGTGGAATGTGCAGATTACTAAGTCAGGGATAAATTAGTCAGGCACTATTTGTGCAGCGCATCAGAGCAGGCACTGGTCCTGCTGATAAAGTGCTCTGCTGCTCCAGTGATGAGTGCAAACGTTCACAGAACTTGCAACCATTGTTTATCTTCTCTGAGGAACAACAACAACAACAACAACAGTGTTGTGCAGAGAACCTGGAAGCAAACAGCTAAACCCTCTTTAAATTTCTGAAAGAAGTATAAAGAGCTAAAGAATTCTTTCCAGGGGGTGTCTGACAATACTCCACTTGATTTCAGGAGAAGCTGTCTAGGTAATGGAAGATTAGGTGGTGCTGGAGGGGCCGTGCAGAGCCACAGGAGTAAGGCATGCTTCTGCCACAGAGGGATGGTGGTGGTTGCCATAGAAATAGATATTTTCCTCTACCTTCATCTGCCAATTATTAACAAAGGATTTTCTCCTGAAATCAGAATGCCAGTAAGATTTTGGACAGACAGCATCTGGTACAGAGTAGTTTGCATGATCTGGAAGTCGTGTGTCTCCCAAGTGATTGCTTTATACAGTGGCAATTTGTTGTTTTGGAACAGCACATGAATCCTGTTTTGTTCCCATTAAATAAAGTTCGAGACTAATCCACATTCCACTGGGAAAAAGGAATAGTGGGACAGATTTCAGCAAACTCCATACACTGAATTAATGCACTGACTGACCTGCTTTCCTGAACATATACAGGATGTGGCTGAAAAATACTGTGCTGGAAGTTCAGGGATCTGAATCCTTGGATTAAAGCTACACCTCCATGTTTAGCTCAGCAGCCACTATTAGATGAGATACTGAGAACACTTTAATGACAGATGGTATAAAACTCTGTCAGGTTGTAGTAGGCATCTACTGACATTTAACTTATGTTCATTAGTTCAGTTTAATGAGCCTAAAGTTACATGCATGAAGTTACTTCCTTATCAAGCAACTCATAGCATTCATTAGGATTTGAAACAGCATTTATGGCTTTTGTTGCTTGTGGTATTGATGATTTATTTACAGAAAAGGTCAGGTGCAGATATTTTCTCTATTCCTTCACTCTTGGAATACAAATCTATGGTCTTTTCAGATTGAGAATGACTTTTTGTTTGTTTGCATAGCATTTTAGGCCTTAAATGTTTTTAAGTGCTTCTGCTTTGTGTCTATAATATCAATTATTCATTTTACTTTTATTCCTTTGCTTTTTTTTTCTCCTACATGCAAAGAAGTTCTCAATATTTCTGAGCCTTTGGGGAGTTGTTGTCTGTAAAAGCATTTATATGAGATCTGCAGTGGTCCAGCACAATCTATATTTAGCTAAACTGTTTTGCAACTGTTGATGGGGAAAGTATGCCAGGTATTCTGTAAATATTTCTGGTGCTGTGGAGTTGAAATTTTTCACCACAGAAGTTTAGCCTGGAAGTGGCAGCATTTTTCTTGGACCCGCTTTAGGATTAAAAAGAGGCTAAAAATGCCTAAAGGGTCATCAGCCAGGGCTTGATTTTCTGCTTAGAGCTTTAACATTTCTTCTGTTGGTTTTTTTGGTTGTTTTTTTTTTTTTTTCCCTTTTATTGTCCTTGAGGTGAGATTGCAAGATTCAATCCTTTTTTTGCAGACTGTCACACAAGGCATGTTTCTCTTCTCTCTCCTCAAGTGGCTGAGTACAAAGTGCATAGGTGGAAGGAAGGCTTGATTCCAAACTCACTGCATTTTACAGCAGGGCAAGTGCGCCACATTCTTGCTTCTGGCACAGGAAGAAGCCTGAGATGTTGTAATGGGAGCTGCTTTATGCACTTCTCTCCCCAGCCCTGGTTTTGGTGGAAGGCAGTTGAGGACACTGAAGCAATACATAATCCAGGATGCAGAAATCCCTAGAACATCTCTCTGTCCAAGCAATACTGAGGCTCTCTCTTGATGGGAACCTTTATGGATCATCTTGGCCTGATGTGGTTGGTGGTGTACTGCCAAAAATTGATCAACCATTTAAAAATGAGAATCTGCTTCTGATTTCAGGTCTAGGAATACTGCACCCTGGTAAAACAAAGAAAAAATTACTCTTCCAGTGTGTGTTTTATATGGCCTCCACTTCATGCTGCTTTTTCTATTTTTATGTTTATATGACAGCTCAAGTGTAGTAAGGAATGAGATTGGATGACAGCCTCTGAGAGCTCCTAAAGGTTATACTTCTGCTTGGATTGTCTAGAAAATTATTTGGTTTCATGGATGCTGAGGGCAAATCTGAGTGATAGATTCTGACCCCTTCAAAAGTGTTATTTGAAGGGCATAATAGCTGGTTTTGTCGTGAGGATCTGGAATGGTGTGAGAGGTTCTTAAAACAGTGTAAAGGATTAGAAAGTCAAAGCCAGGACTATCTTGGAAGCCAGAGATTTTCTAATTTAGGGCAGTTTCCTCCTGATGTAGCAGGATGCCCAAAGGCAGTAAGTTAAGGTTTTCAACATGAACAACACCTGCAAATTGCAAATTCATGTCTGCTCTTAACAACCCACCTGGGAATGCATGCTGCACACATTAGTTGTTCTCTGCTTGGTTCTGCACAGCTGTCTGGAAAGGTTTTATTGAGGAAAGCTGCCAGCTGATACACCAAAGGGCTTCAATGCTCTGGCACAGGGTTCTGAAAGCAGTATGTAATGTTATATAACAATGTAGGCTTTCAGCCTTTCTGAAAACTACTAACCTTTAAAATCCCACAATAATCTCTTCAAAATGCCAGTTGCCAAAGGACAGGTAGAGTGAATGGTGTAGGAACTAAGCCATAAAACATACTGTAACTCTTGTTTCAGGACCCTTCCCATTTTTATTAAAATGGAAAAATAGGTGAAATGGAAACTATCATTCCTCCAGTGCCAGAAGTGGGCCATAGAGAGATTTAGTGGAGTAACTTTGAGATATTTGGTCTGTGATTGAATAAAAATCCCTTTTAAAAAGGTTTTTCTCTCTTTATTTAGCCTCAACACAATGGAATATCTCCTCGAATGTTCAAGGCTTTTATAAGTAAAGGCCACCCAGAATTTTCCTCTAATAGACAACAAGACGCACAGGAATTTTTCCTACATCTTATAAATCTAGTAGAGGTGAGAAAATCTGAATTGCTGCTTCTTTTTCTGGTTATATTAGACAGTGAATGCAAAACTGTTACATGAGTGGCTAATTTTATAGTTATATTATTTTTAGCCTTGGATATGTAGAAGGTGGGACTAATTAAAACGTGTTTTGTTTTAGAAACATTTGCTTCCTTAATTCTTCCTCTTCTTTACTTCAGACTCTTGCATGGCCATGAACAGGGCCAGTGATGCTGCTAATAAATACGAAGAGGTCAAGCATCACTGTACAGGCTATAAGATTCATAAACATATGTGACCTTTTAAATTGCTGTTCCTGTTTACCATATTGAAGTCTGTCATGGAATATTAATGAATCGGGTATTATTATGATTATTATTGTTATTGTTCCAAATTCATATAATTGTTGGGAGCAAATTAATTACCCTGTCCAGCTGTTCTACAAATCCCAGCTGTATGTTATTGAATCATGGGAGGAAGGATTCCCCCACTGAAAGCAGTAGCTGTTTGTCAGTTGAATATTTCTGTATGAAGCTTTATTTCCACCAAGCTCCAGCTCAGTGCTGTGTGTGAAGGAATCATACTGTGAATTTTAATGCTGTCTTTCTGAAAAGGAATTTATAAATACATGCAGTTTTGATGTAAAGCATTTCTTGTCTACCCTTCCTCCCTCGTTTTCCCATTTTCCCCAAGAATTGAGGCTATTTATTTGTGTGTTCAGTCTCTAGATGAAGTTACTCGCATTTGTATGCATAATGTTCCACATTCCTAAATGCATGTACTGATTATAGGGTGGTTAGAAGAGACTTTTCTGTTTCTTGCCTGATAACAGACATTAACATGAACAACAAAGAGGAGGTATATTATTTGCATGACATTCCCATCTGGATAATGAACTACAAGTTGCTTGTTCTGTTTCAGTGCGTATTCAGAGTGGTAGCAGCAATTCTTTTTGCTGAGAGGATGCCCCATGTTATTTATCTGAGCTTTCTGTCTTTACTATAACTTGCCACCTTCCTACCTTCTGTTCACCTTGACTCAGTCAGGTTCTTGGGGTGCATACCCTGCAAGCTCCTGTGTTTAGAGAGATGCTGCTGTGGGTGCAGAGATTTTGGTTTTCTCTGTAGGTGCCCGAGCTCTGCATGCAATCCAGCGTGAGCTGAGCTGCCAGATCAGTGTCTTTGTGCTTGCCTTAAAACAACCTGCAGCCTTTGGGTTTTCTGGTCAGTTCAGTGATCTCCACAGAAGTGATTTGGTGCAATATTCCTTCCAGAGGAACCCTGTGGGTTCGGAAAACCCCAGCGACGTTTTCCGGTTCCTGGTGGAGGAGCGCACGCAGTGCTGCCAGTCCAGGAAGGTGCGCTACACGGAGAGGGTGGACTACATCATGCAGTTACCTGTGGCCATGGAGGCAGCAACTAACAAAGGTAAAGGAGAAAACTGCTCTGTCTGACCCAGGGATGTGCCACAGTGTGCCCAGAGACCCCCACCAGCACTGGATCTCCTTTGTCCTGGACAGAGAAACAGTTTGTGAAAACTTCTTCGTTACAAAAGAGGAACTGAATATACTAATGAATATCTTCTAAAAACACACACTCACCTAAAAAACCCAGACCAAAACAACCAAAAACCCAAATCGGCTTTCTGTTCTTTAGCAGCAGATTATAAGATTATAATATGGTAATAGAGAACAGGGGTATAAGGTAGTTTGTCATCTATAAATCTAAAATACACAATTTGAATGTTCTGGAGGGTGGGAAGGAGGATGAAGTACTGGATGTTGATTTAATAAGCAGGAGTGTTTTTTCTCGTGCCTATGAAAAGCACCCTTGTTTTTAAAGCAGAAAATGGCTGAGGAGGCTTGAAGACCCCAGAGCAGGAGGGAGGAACTGACACGTTGTTGTTGCATCTGCAGTCAGTGGTGAAGAGCCTTGCAGAATAACATAATAAGTGTATGCTTGAGGTAGAAGTGAAGGGGACATCACAGGACCATGAAGGGAGATGTGCCTCTGATTTCCTGCATAATCTGAATATTTAAAATATTTTAAAACCAGAAGGTTCTCTTTAGATTGTTTGATGAGATCCTATGAAATACCACAAGGCAGACAATTCTACCTACTTTTTACCTAGCCCACAACTCCTTGCACTGGACAAGAAGTTTAGGAGAACTTTGCATTCTTTGTTCATCGGTTTCAGTGATGACTCTGTTGCTTATAAAAGAACATGTTATTTCCAGGTAATGACTCAGGAGACAGATTAGTTTGTGAATTTACCATATGGCACTGCTCAGCTTACCAGTGTCAAGACTTTTTCTAGATCATACATAATCCTGGCCTGTCTAAAAAGTCAGATGACACAGATAGGCAGCAATAACTTTCCAACTCAGATTGAGCTCTGATTAAGTGGGTGTGTGGTGTTAATGTTCCCACAGGATTTTGCCTGTCACAGCAAAGTTTTCATTGCCTGTGTCCTGGTATTTCCAATTCTGTGTTTTCACCGTGAACAGAAACCTTAGAGATGTGGCTGTAAGTGTAACTCCTGACCCGAATTTCTGACAGACAAAAAGACTTGATGTCTAGTTAAAAGCATGTAAAACTTTCATTGCTAAGTAGTTTTTTGCATTTCTAAAACTCGCGAACATAAGCCTGATGAGGAACACATAGCCATGACAATGTTCATTAGCTTCTAGTGTTGTGTGTATTTCTCAGATGAATTAATTGCCTATGAATTGAAGAGGCGAGAAGCAGAAGCTGCAAGGAGACCTCTGCCAGAGCTGGTCCGTGCCAAGATCCCATTTAGTGCATGTTTCCAGGCCTTTTCTGAACCAAGCAACGTGGAGGATTTCTGGAGCAGTGCCCTTCAAGCAAAATCTGCAGGAGTTAAGTAAGTGTGTGTCTGGCTGCCTGTTAAAAACTGTGCCCTGTGCTTATCTTGCTACCTGGACATGGTGCAGAGAGAAACACACAAATGCACAGTGAGCTCTGGCCTCACATTAGTGTTGGAGCTCATCAATGTGATGTGCAGATCGAGCCTTGCAAGAGTTGTAACGATGAACAGAGCAGGAAGTTAATTGTTCTCAGTGGTCAGACTCCAAGAGGTGATGCAGTCTGGTTGTTGAGAGCTTGAACTTTAAATGCTTGTAGGGTTGGATCCTTTGTATCCACCATCAATAGCTCATCTCAGTGTGCATGAGGTGCTGAGATCTGTGCTGATGGGGATTCTGTTTCTGATTTCAATGAATTGCGTTTCTTGTTCTTCCCAGGACTTCCCGTTTTGCTTCCTTTCCTGAGTATTTAGTGGTGCAGATAAAGAAATTCACCTTTGGCCTTGACTGGATACCCAAAAAGCTTGGTATGTGCTTTTTTATTTACCTTTCTATCCCAGATAATAATAAGACTTGCACACTATAGTGAGGACCTGACTCAAGTCTTAAGTTTGTACTGTGAAGATCCTAATTGAATTTTCTTCTCTGTTCCAACAAATTTAACCAATCCATCAGATCTGTGGAGTTAAAACACGGTTTCATGTGATCTGAGCTAGTTGAATTGTGCTTTGGCATTCCAAATTTCTCTAAGAACTCTTTTCAGAAGAAGAATCCTGGCTGTTCCTGTACCTTGAGTACCAGTCCCCTCTCTGAAGGGGTAGGTTGCACCATAAGGTCATTTTGGTGGCTGCAGAAGCTTAGCCCATTTCTCTGCTTTTGTAGATGTGTCTATAGACATGCCAGATTTCCTGGATATCAGTCACCTTCGGGCCAGGGGGCTCCAGCCAGGAGAAGAGGAGCTCCCAGACATTGCTCCTCCCATTGTCATTCCTGATGACCCAAAAGGTATTTACTGTCTTATTCTCCCCTGTATTCCCCTTTCCTTCTAGCGCACAGGGATTCTCTTTAATCTTCACCATTTGGAACTATAAACAAAACCCCAGCTCTGTACTTCTGCAACTGAAGGCTGTTACAACACCCCACAGCCTTTTTGCCTCCCTCCTGGGGCAACCTTAGTTCTTCCAGCTTCTCTGTTTTGAGGATTTATTATAGAATCACAGAGTGTTTTGGGTTGGAAGGGATCTTAAAGATCATCTAGTTCCAACCTCCTTGCCATGGGTAGGGACAGCTTTCCCTAGAAGGTTTGATAATTGATGTTGCTGCTCTTGACTCTCTCCAGAGAAGCTTCACTGCATGTCCACGACTCCCTTGGAGTAAAGCGACTGTGTACTTCCCAGCTCCAGCACAATACTTAACACACAAAGGACTACAGTTCAGGAGAACAGCTTTCCAGGCATAGATTAAAACTCTAGATGTTATTCATTTTAAAAATACAAGAATTGTTAGGTCCTCGCGGCTGTGCCTGCATGCACAATCCTCTTGTCTGGATGTACATGGGCTGCACAGCCCATTAAAAAAAGCTCTGTCTCAAGGTGAAGATGGCAAACAGCTGACTATAATGTTTGTGGAGCAGAAAGAAAGAGGAGTGATTAAAATGCTGTGATGGTTTTTTTTTCTTAAATGCTCTTTCTTTTATGCTAAAGTTCAGAAACAAGAATATTAAATATCCTCCTTCTTTATTTCCTGGATTTCTCTGGAGAATAAAATGGTTTATAGCAAGTAAAATCACGTTTTTATGGTGTGACCTTAGACCCAGGTGGTTGCAGTTTTCCCCAGATGACTGAAGCTTGAGTGCCTCAGTATTTAATACAAAGGCAGTAATGCAACTGCTCTCGTGACACAAGTGCCCCCATCTGCTTGGATATTTATAATAATGGTGGCATAATACCATGCTGTATGTATGTGAAAGAAAGCTATTACCTGATACTGTGTGCAGAGCAAGGATATGACAAACTTCAATTTTTTCAAGGTTTTAATTCCATCCCTTATCTGTGTAAGTTCCTCACAAAGGCCTGTACCTTCTTACCCTCTTGCTGAATGGACTGACCTAGTTTTAGTGTAAATGCATGGGTGATGGTACTTTATTTTTAAGATTCTTGCTTAGATCAGCCATCGGCTTTATTTCCTACTAGTGTATAGTATCAGTGACACTTTTCTCTGAACTGAGTTAGAGAAATATCCCTGCTCTAATTCATGGCAAAAACATCAGGGAAGTAAGGATGAAACTGCCCTGTCTCCATGAGGTCAACTATTTCTATGAGTTTAAAAATATGGAATTGTTTTACCCATATGGATCTACTTAGTCTTCATATAAGTACTTTTCTCTGTTTCTTTCCCCATTGTTAATTTTCAGATCGCATGATGAACCATTTCGTGGAGTGTATGTATCTCACTTTTCTACTGCTCAAAATATTGTTATGCTTCTACTCAGCTAATGGCTTCTCTCTCCTCATAGAGATGCATGAAGCCTTGCCCTGCATGCTTCCAAGTAAAAGCTGATTTCTGTGCTTGCTCAGTGTTTACTTCCATGTGTGCAGGACTCTCTTTGAGAGTTAGTACAGCCAGAATATCAGCTGCTCCTCTGTCTGCTGCTCCTCAGGGGGATCTGGAAGTTCTGGGGGGGTCACAGCCTGGCTCCCTCTGCACTCTGATCTCACATAAAACTGTCTGACCCTGTCATTCAGAGGCTGCCAGACCTGGCAGCTGTTATTTCTCTAACCTGCAAGATCCTGCCTTTGAGAGGTGCTTGGCTTTGGCTGCCATCTCTAGCTGAGCTCATCACTTGACTTCCTCCCCCCTTGAAATCCAGGGCTGAGGTGTTATAAAATAAATAAAAGTCCTGTAGGAATTCCTCAAGATTTAATGATCTACGGGGATCCCTACTGAGACAAAAGATTATCAGTAAGTCCATAACAACTACTGTAATGCTTTGTGCAAGGCTGTTTTCTGATGGCTGTGGGTTTATTGAAGTACTAAACCAAATCCAAGCAATATGCATTGTAATATATGGCACCGTGAGTAACAATAAGAAATATTCTACAATGAATGAAATTAGGCTTTTATATTTTAGAAGGTCCTTTCTTGTAGCCCTAGATATTGATGAGTCTTCAGTCATGCAGCTGGCAGAGATGGGATTTCCTCTGGAGGCATGTCGGAAAGCTGTGTACTATACAGGCAACCTGGGTGCTGAAGTTGCTTTCAACTGGATCATTGCACACATGGAGGAGCCAGGTCAGTGACTGGAGGGTGTAAGTTAAACTCAGCTCCCGGTTGTGGATTTTGGCAGTCAGTAGAAATTTTATAATGTGTGACAGAGAAACTACGGCCCCCCTTCCCCACCTGGGAAACCTGGAGGTGTGAGCGAATTTTCCTAAGCTGCTCCTGGGATGTGCAGATCTTGACCATTATGTGGTATCCTCTGCCTAGAAGAAGACAACAAACTAAGCTACACCAGAAGTCCTGTCCTCACCACTGGTGTGGGCCAGCTCTGTTTCCACCCTTTGGCTTAGGTCCGTGCTGCTAAGGGGGAAGCTGACTTGTGACCAAGTGTAAGTACAAAGAATCCTGTGGTCTGGATGCTTTTCTTCCATATCAGCCTTCTCTAGCTCAGGCTGGAGCATTCATGCCATACTTGGGCTGTCTAGTGATGGACAGGGCTGCTAGATGTTCTCCACTTCCTGTGTTTCATCCATGCAAAGTTTGGACTCATGATTCAGCACTGAGTGCATCTGAGTACTCCCTTGCCAGGAAACTCCAGATTTGGTTGAGTTCACGCTTCACCATGAGCTTTTGTGTTGCTTCTGTAAATGGGGAATGAGTTTCACTTGGGCTTAGCAGACATTTTCAGATATGGGATCAGTTCATTTTACATCTATGCACTGGGTTGTCTATGATCCTGATGCCATCACTGCTTCCATACCAATCTTTGCTGCTTTCCTCCAGTTGTTTCACTTCTGCAATGTGCCGAGTTGTTCCAGTCTGCTCAGTATGAGCATGTGCACCTAGATATTTTGTAATGTGCACATTCATCTTGTTGTTTTTAAGGCTTTCCACTCATGTAAGTCTGAATTTAGATGCTAGTGAGATAAACTTACATTGATTTCAGGACTGCTTTTGAGGTCCTGTGTGTTGTTTGTTTGTGTTTGTTGTTGACTTTCCAGTTAAGTGAGGCAAAAGAAGGAACTGATGAATGTTTGTTTGTTCCAGACTTTGCTGAGCCATTGGTCATACCTGCGTTTGGAGAAGTTGCTTCCAGTGGGGCAGCTGCTTTGGGAGCTGTAGGGCTAGATAACCAGCCTCCTGAAGAGATGGTTGCAATTATCATTTCCATGGGATTCCAAAGGAATCTAGCCATTCAGGCGCTGAAGGCAACAGTGAGTTCATGGGTTATTGGTAGCACTGGGGTTTTGTTTCGTGTTCTGTGCTTTGTGCATGTTCATGCTCAGATGCCTTTGAAATCTGTACAAAAATCCAGTTAGTGGATGATGACCCTGGAGTTATCCTGGCAAAGTGTGGGATGCCTGACTTCTCTGGAGTGGGGAAGGTGCTTTGTGTGTTTCACTGGAATGGTAAAGTGTGGAAGGCAGTGAGGAAAACTTACCTGCTTTTAATACCCGTTGAAAAATAACCTGGATGCTTGGAGACTGTGTGTCTGCAAGACAAGAACCTGGGGCAGTGGGTCTTATTCGTGGGATTATTTCTTTTCCATATACCAAGCTTTTGCAGAGTGCTTGCTGAATACTGTTTTCCAGGGAGGTGGAGGTGTCTTACAATTTTTAAGTGCTGTATGCATGATCCTTGCTCTGTTCAAAGGCTGATGAGTGGCAGCGTGATGTTAAGAGAGTGTATTAAAGGCTGCTCTTTTGATTGTTTGACTGGCAGAACAATAACTTGGAGCGTGCACTGGAGTGGATCTTCAGCCACCCTGAACCTGAGGAAGAAAGTGACCCTTCTTTGGACACCATGGATATGGAGAACAATGCTAATGCCAATATCCTTGCAGAGACAGGCTCAGAGGGACCCAGGATCAAAGATGGCCCTGGAAGTAAGTTCTGCTTCAGCTTAGACCTGGATGTCATTTTGTTGTGTCACCCCCCCCCCGCCCCATTCATAGAGCTCCTTCCTGTTTTAAAAGTAGTTATTGTGGGTGTTTTTGGACTCAGTCCAGACAATTTACTTCCAGTCTTGTTTCTGGGGCTGGATCCAGCTCTGTGGGACGCTGAGTTCCGTGGGCTGTGTTTTCTCAGAAAACTCTCTCCTTGGACTCACTGAATAACCCGAGCCCAAAGTTTTTTGCTACCAGAGCACACAAATCTGTCTTGGCCTAGGTTTACTTTCTGTTCTGTTGCTATAAGATAAAGAAAAGCTAGAATGTTTAAATCTGCAAAGGCTGAGCATCCTAAAGACAACACTGCTGTTACAGACCACCCAAGTTTCTGTCCTCCTGTGGTCTGCTGGGCGATTTGGTAATCCCTCCAACCGAGTCCCTTATTCACAATACCACAGGTATAGTTGGTGTCCTGCATGTTTTGTTTTCTTTTGGTTGAGATTCTCTGTCATACTTCTGCTAAATGAGCCACAAGGTGGGGCTAATGTACAGCAGGCAAAGTTGAGAAGAACCCCCTGGAAGTGCCACAGCGCTGGAGTACACAAGCCCAGTGGCGGTGCTAAGGATGTCACGGAAAGTTTTTTGAAGGGTCTTTAGTGACCAATTCTAATAACTGTTCTAAACTTCTACCTCTGATCTTGAATGTAAAGGACCTATGAAAAAAAACAAACCAGACAATTTGATTTTTGTGTCTGTGGTTGCTACTCTTATATTAACGTTATAAATATCAACTTTAAGTCTTTTGGAGACGTGGGAAACATTGATTATCGCAAGGTTTAAAAAAAAACAATCCAAACTTGGAATAATTATTTTTTGGGGTACTTGCCCTCTGTAGACTGAGACCCTTTACAGAATGCCTGAAATCCTGATAACCAACATGATTCTGTAAAATGGCTCCAGAAAGCCCTCTCCAGCAAAATCCAGGCCCATGTCCTTATGCAATATCCTGAAAGAAGGTACCCTTTTACTTTTAGTGGTAATTCAGGTGAATGGCATGAATGGGTGAGGATCAAGAACCAGTGCTGAGTTCTCCAGAGACTTTAAGCATTAAAAATTGTCCTTGTTTTAAAGGAAGAGCTTTCTTTTCTGTCCTCTCTTCTATGGTCTGCTGAAAAACAAACTTCTTTATTTTTTGATATATAACAGATCAGTGATCACTCATATAGACTTAGCTAATTTGTGTGCAGAGTGAACTCCCTGTTTGGCACTTTCTGTGGTGCTCTCTGTGAACTGGGAATGAATCTGCTGTTTTCTTTCCTAGTAGGGGCTGTGGTCACAGCCCTGCTGTATGTACACAGGTCTCTGTGGGTTTGATTTGGATTGGTTTGATGTTTGACAGTGGATCTGAGCCACTAGTTGAGCTGGGAACATGCTGCAGTGTTAACAGAAACTGAGTTTGGGGATGCAGGGTCTGAGTTGGGAGTGCTTAGATGCTTCTTCAATATTAGAAAGAACATTCTCCCTGGAGTCATATTGCAGTGGTAGCAGTAAAAGGCTTAGGGTGCCATTTCTATTTCTTAAAACAGGGTATGAGCTGTTCGGGTTCATCAGCCACATGGGAACATCCACAATGAGTGGCCACTACGTTTGTCACCTCAGAAAGGAAGGAAGGTGAGTGCGGCTGGGAGAGACACATGGGATGAGCAAATGTTTGATTTGAAGCATCTGTACAGAGCAGGGCATGCTCATGGCAGACTACACAGGCTGTTACCATCTGTGGGTTTCCCACTAATGAAAATTGTCACAGATGTGATGTCAGTTCTGGTCCCACTGAAGTCTGTGGTGAAATGTGCCATTGGCTCTCCTGTGCTGCCATTCCAAATCTCTGCTCAGTTTAGGCCACTGGTTCTGTATCTGGCTTAGTTTATCTGAGCTGTCCCCAACTTCCTTTTGCTGCCCATCAATAGGAACCCATGGAGCTATGGGCTGAACCAGTGTTGCTGGTACTGTGGTGCTGATCATGGCTGGGATTTTGATATGCTCCCATTTTTTGGCATTGGGAATCCCTGATTTTCCTTCATTTGAGCTGGAACTACACATACCTCTGCACATCCCTCCTTTTCACTTCCTGACTCTGCCAGCTGGTTTGGCCATTTCTCTGATCCTTTGTTCTCATTGCAATGCCTAATTTTAGATTTTAAACTCTTTGAGGTTTTGGTCTGAAAAGTCCCTGGCAAACCTGTGGTGATTTTTATACTCATGAAATATAATTAATCTTGTTTTCCTTTCAGATGGGTGATCTACAACGACCTTAGAGTCTGTGCCTCAGAACGACCTCCCAAAGACCTGGGCTACATTTATTTCTACCACAGGATACCAAGTTAGGCCTCAAATCTATCACCTGGCCTTAAGAAGCCATAAGCCTTTTTAATCTGCCCAAAAAAAAAGCGTACAATAAAAATCTAAAACCAACAAAAGACCCCTTAACCCTTGGACTGCCAAAAAGCAAAGGAAAACATGGGATGTTTATAATGTATTTAAAACCAATCATTTGATGCCGCCTTAAGTGTTAGACGGAAGATTTCTATTAGGTGCTGTATAGGACATTGTTTTAAATTTATACACCTTACAGGCCATGTGGATTTCTGGTGGAGTTTGCAGCTAGTGTGTGGAGAATATGGAAGCTTCAGTGTTGAGCAAGAACAGTTCAGCCCAGCTCCTGCCTGTCCTGTCCGTGCATCCTTTGAAGACCACAAACAAATGTTTGTGTCTTTGGTGACTGGGAGCCTGTGTTTTCATCCAGAGTCCAGATCATGTAGAGAAATCATTTGGAGGGAGGGGGTTTGTGGCTGTTCTTCAAAGCAGAATGTCTTCTTTCAGAGATTATTTTCAGTGCAGTGAGAAAAGTCAGCTGAAGTTATATCTGTTGGAATTCAGTGGTACAGTATCTTGATTTGACTTTTCCATGCATAAACCTAAGAGACTATTGGAGACAGGAGCAATCTCCTGTCAGTGCCCTGTACATTTTTTGCCAAAGAGGAATTTTATTTTTGCAGACATAGGTTTCTTCATCTTCACTTGAATGTTCATTTTGTAAGGTCTTCCAATAGATTCAGGATTACAGTTGGCTAAAAGCAGCAGACTTTCTGACTATGAAATTAAATACACACCCTCAGGAAAGGCAAGGCTGTTATTTAAATTTTGTTTTCTTATGGAGGAGGTAAAGAACAGTTTAATGTTCCATTATATTTATGTCAGGGAAATTTGTATCTAGACCACTCATATTCCATCTGAAATCAACTCCCTGACAAAGTACTTGCAGTGCAATCCTGCTTTCTGCTAAAGATTTCTTTGACATTGACTTTCATATCTGAGTGGGGGAAATTGCTTAGTAAGTTTGCTGATTTATGGATTTACCCCTCTCTCCCTCCCTTAAAAAACCAAAACAACAACCACCAACAAGAACAAAACAACAACAGAAAACGCCCTTGAACTGATATTTTTGCTTTCTTTAAACTTCCAAATGCATCAGTAATCTGATCTCTTCCACAGACACCTTCTAAAAGGGGTTTGATATCTCTGGCAGGGATGATGGGGTGGGTAGGCAGGGGCTGGCCTTTCTGTCTTTTTTTCTTTTTTTTTTTTTTTTGTGTTATTTAAGTGTTTTTCACAGGTGAGAATACAAATGTGGGTTTTAAAATTATATTTGAAAACACTCATTCTAGAAAAATTACAATGGTGAGTGCAAAATCTTTCATGATTTTGAAAAAAAGAAGCCCATAGGGTCACAGTGTTGGACACTGCTTAGAGGCTGTTGCTGGAGTTGCTTTGTACAATGTTACCCCAAGCCCTCAAAATAAATTGCAGCAGTCAAAAAAAAAAAAAAAAACAACGAAATTCCTTTTTTGCAGATTGCAAGAAAGCCAGAGAGATGTCATTACATTTTCTCTGCAGTTAGTGCCTGCAAGTTTTAATAGCAAAATTCAGGCAGCTACACACTACAGAAGAGAATTCAAATCAAATATCTGGTTATGAGAAGGGCATTTTAGTTTTTGCAGTGTCTTGGGGAAAATAATTCTCCCTCTTGTCATAAAACCTCACATAGAGCCAAAAAACACTGTTGGTATTTTATTCAGGTGTTGATCTTAAGAGATTGTGAGAGAAATTCCAGTGCAATAATTCTGTAGAGTGTAAAGGTGTCTAATTGCTGGGAAAGCTGCCTGCACTTAGATCTCTTATGGACATGTTAGTGCAGTGTCCTGCACATTAATGAGAGGCCCCCGAGAGATTCATCTGCCTTGTGCTTATTGAGCCACCAGTTCTGGATGAAATAAAAGCTGCCAGGAATTTCTTTCCTTCTTCCAGATTTTGGATATTTGAGGACTTCACCAGAAAGTGACAGGTTTGAAAATGGGATCAGCAAATTATGCAGTGATACATCTATTTAAAGTGAAAGAGCAAAACTTCTGTATATCTGTGTGGTTTATTTCATTCTGGCAGTAGAAAAAGGAGAAAAGGCCTTTTTTCCCCCTCTTCCTTTAATTTTTTTTTTTTTTTAAATTCCCATGTATATTCCAAGGAAGTTCAACACAGCAGCTTCCCTCTTGCCTCATGAACTTAAAGGGCTATTTAGAAACTACCAAGTTCTGGTGGCTACTGCCTTTTTATTTAGAAATGTTGGCTAAATAATGGCCAGCTGAGTAACTCCCATGTTCATTGCCCAGCTGGAAGCATGGCTGGTCTTGTAGGGTCAAGGATGGAGCTGGAATCTTGCAAACTGTTTGGTGCATCCCAGAACTGTGATGGCTGTGGAACTGCCTGGTCTCAGGAGGCACACTTGGAAGGTGATAAACTGGAAATGGTGCTTGAAAGGGGAGGGCCCTTTTGGGCTGGCTGTGGTAAATGAATTGGAGCAGCTCAGATCCTGGAGTTCTTTTCAGTTCATCACTTTTGTGTTTTACCTGCCCAAGCTAAAGTTAGTCAGGAGTGCAGGGAGCAGTTTAGGGGGAAAGGATTGAAGGTTTTCTAAAATGTAGCACTTAAAAATATGTTAGAAGTTCTTCAGTCAGGTGCTTGAGGAATTACTTTATTCTCTCCCGAAACAGTGGCCTCCCTCCTTTTCTCAAGTCAGGTGAAGTCATCTCCCTTTTGTGCTGGGTTTTGTGTGAAGAACATCATGAACCTGGAGGAGCAGGATGTAAACTGCTGATCCTCAGCCTGATGGGGCGCAGAGGAGTTTCGGTGGGCTTAGGGTTTTTTTAAACTCCAGCGCTGCAGAAGCCCCACTCAAACAGACTGGTCTGCCAGGCTGTGCCTGCTGCAGTCTGAGTGTGCTGAATTGTGCCAGGGGCACAGCCTGGGCCCACTCCCTGTGTCAGGTGCTGGAGGAGCTGCTGGGGGCTCAGAGAGCTGGGAGCTTCTTGGCCAAAAATAATGGAGGAAGAAAAATCACTGTGAGCTGTTCGAGACAATCTACCCTGAGAATCATGGCAAGCCAGGACCTGGTGGTAAATAATGCTCTTATTTCTCAGACTTATTTTTACTTTTCTGTATGATCCATTTACATTAGGAGATAGGAAGGAAGACAAACTCAGTAACTTTTCCTTGATTTCCTCATCTCCTCTCATTCCTAGCAGCATGCTGGATCCACAGACTCCTCATTCTGAGTCACAATCTTGAGTCTCCAAAACACATGTAGACACAAACTCCTATTTAATCTTCCTAGCTAAAATTTCGTTAGGATAAAAATTAATTTATTCAGAGCTGTGGTTTTAAAACAAGTGTAGTTGTTTCTGAACTCCAATCACTTGTAACTCTACTGAGTTCAGTGCCATTACCCCTGGCTGACTTTGGTGTAAGTGAAACCAACATCAGCCCAGTTCTTTGATTCAGGCAGCCCCCACCAGGTCACAACACACATTCAGAATGTGGATGCATCCAGAACTCATTAGATTTCTTTAGAAACCTCTCCAACTGATTCCTTTTGTTCTCCATCCTGGCAGCAGCCATTTTTATCCTCTTTGCTGTTTCCATGCATTGGAAGTCTATGCAAAATATGTAACTGGACATTTTATTGTTTTCCCTGTCGCCCTTCCTACCATAATGGCTGAGACTGGTGTCTGATTTCTACTCACTCTTCAGTGGTTTTACTGTTGTATCCTGGAATTGTCTGTCCTGGTTTATTTTGCACCATTCAGAGTTGTTTGTTTGAAGCACTGTTAACTTTCTGGAGAGTATTTGTCTGAGATGAGAAAGGCTGTGAATGACATTGTTGCAACTGTTTTAAATTAAAAAGAAATATTCTCACATCTGGTGACTGTGTGGATTCTTGCTTCTTTATTCCTGTCCCAGCTGAAGAGGAATAGACAGAATGTGTTTTGATGCTGCCCCTCACTCTTTGTGGTCACATTTGGTGTTTTACTTAAGAAAACCCTGCATAGGGAACAGAGAGGTTTGTGAGGGTCTTGATTTCCTGTGACTCCTGGCATTTCTGTGTATTAAAAAAGTAAAATCTCCATGCCCTGAGTGGATATACAACATGGGGAAAAAAAAAATAGAAAGCAGGTTTTAAATTAGATTGTTTGTTTTTAACTTTTAGGCCTGTTGATGTTCTTTGATCACACAAGATTTGGCAATGTTTGTGTGGAATAGTGCTGTCGTTTAACCCCAAATTTTTGCTTTATTTGTCTGTAATTCCTCATATATATAGAAATTTCCTCTGCTGCTCAGTAAAGGAAAAGTCTGTTTCCCTCACATTCTATGTATGGACTTTACATAGAAATGTGACTTTTGGGATTCTGGTAGATGCAACAGGCTGAAAAAGAAGACTGAGGGGTGACAACTTTTTATAGGATCATGGGTCCAGCAACTGGAGGAGAGGTAAGAGGTAAATCTGCTGGGCTCAGTGACACTCCTAGACATAGAAGTAGAGGACATATGACATGTTGAGTGATAAGAAATGTAGAGATGGTTGAGCTTCTGAAGTCTAAATTTAATTAATGGTCTTTGGTTGTGGTTTCTCCTGTATCACAGATATCCTTTGTGACCATGGCAACTCAAGCCACGCTGTTCACACCCCTTGTGGCGACTGGAAGAGGTGGGAGAGTGGCTTCCTGTACAAGCCAACGAGCTCTGCTCAGAACTTCCAGGAATTTCCTGTCTAGGATTTGTGCCTGCTAGCTTTTGCAGACTGTTTGTGGGAGGCAGCATTGGATAAGTGACAAGTTACCACCCTCTGCTCCCCCTCACTGAGGTGGGAAGGAGCACCTTTGTGTCCCCCAGGTGTCCTACAAGCTTAACCTGGATAAGGGCAGCACTGACAGCCGTGGTGGAAGGCAGATGCTATAAAATTATTAAAAACAGTTACTGCACGACTTACAGTTGTTTGGAGTGGGTGATTATGTTTTCAGCTGTTTGGAGTGGGTGATTATGTTTTCAGATGTCTTTAGCAGTGATTTTTGAGCAGTTTTGTGTGTGGATTTTGTACTGATGCTTTTCTCCCACTGTCTTTGGCTTTAGGACAGCAGTGCTGTGTTCCTGATTTGGGTTCCTTATGGAGCACATACCCAAAGAATTTTTGTGCTTCTGCTTTGTCAGTGGATTTGAGCAGAAAGAACTAAACTAGCCTTAACATCTCCCAGAAAACACACCAGTGTCAAGAGCCCACAGTTAATCCCATCCTAACCTGAGGGTTAGTGTGGGTTTTGTGTTCCCTTCTGTTCCTCGGTGGAAGGTTCTGGTCAAAGCCATAAGTTTTAGCCAGTTGGTTTTTCTGACAGAGCTTTCCTCCTGCAGGCAAGCCATGGCTGTGCCTTCTGTTTGTTTTTCTGGAGCAGCTCCATGTCCATGGAGAGAGTCCTGCTTTTTCTATAGCCCTGAACTGTCACTGTCACTGTCACTGTCACTGTCACTGTCACTGTCACAGCCCCTTGTTGGCTGTCAGCTCTTCTGTCCACAGCAGCACACAGGAATTTTTATCCCTCATGGCTGTGCTTATGTTGGTGTCTCACAGCAAAAACACAGGGTGGGAACGACACCATCCTTGTCAGCACTTTTACCTCATCCTGTGAAAGAACTGAAAAACACTGAGGGCCAACTGCTATGGTGGGATAGGGGAAATTGCTTTAGTGATTTCAGACACTGCATGTTGGCTTTGCTTTTCATAAAGGTTGGTTTGTGGTATCATTACTTCTGTTTTAATTATTGCAAGGTCTTCAGGAAAAATTCTTAACTACTTTTTTTTCCATTTTACTCGTATGGGCTGTATGTGCAGAACCCTCTGGGCCAGGCCTCAGCTGGTATAAATTTCAGTTGTAAGTATCATTGATCAACATGTCAAAGTGAAAATCAATTCTAAAAATAACTCTGCCTCAGAGAAACAATGAATTTCGGAAAAATGAGAACAAAAGCATCTTCTGGATTCAATTTTTGAGCAGAGAGGCATGTTCACTTGGTAAACAATAGGATAGAAAGCCTCATTGAAAAAATCCTTTCAGTTGGAGACTTTGATCCCTCCTTTCAGTTTAAGTCATTGAAGTCAAGACCCTTTTCAAGTTGAAAAGAGATTTTTGAAAGATTTGAAGCCACGGACAAAGTTTATTTTTAAAACATATTTAAAAATTGCACAGTTATAAATACAGGTAAATAAATACAATTTAATATGTGGAAAAGAACCCAAGGAAGGCATGCTTCCATTACAGTACAAAAATACTACATTAAGTGTGGTGCTCTGCAAATAGTCATCTATGACCTTAATAAATTTAACACATCCAGTATGCACATCATTCTTTTCTTTTTTTTTTTTTTTTCTTTTGAGGAAATAGATTATTTTAAAGAGCAGTGCAGGGAAACACGAAATTAAAGCATCAGTAAACTATCGGTCTGTGTTTAATATTATACACAGCTGATAATGCACTAAGCATACAGAGGCAGAGTTACCTGTGGTAAGAAACTGACCTTTCCCCCCTCCGTATGTTCTTACATTCAGATTCTGCATCTGGGTCATTGTGAGCCTTTTGTAAGGGAATGTAAACATTCAGGCGTCGGGCTGGGCTCCCACCTCGGCGACGCTGCCAAGCCCTGCCCCTGCACTTCCCCACGGACACCACGAGATTTCAGGGAGCCCTGGAAGTGTGTGCAGCAGCAGGGCTCTTCAGATGGCCCAGGTGAAAGTATCTGCCAACCCTGTAACCGCTTCTTTCCTCTAGGTTGGCTTAAAAATAAAGCCAAAAAAGAACTGATGCAAGATTGCAAAGGTTTTCAAACGGTTTACAGCATATAGAAGAAGCCACACAGAATGCCTCTCAAAACTATATAGTTTTATTTTACTCTAGATATGTTATACTCTGATATATAAAATATATTTATAAAGTTGTTTTTTTTTTTTACTTTTCTGAATTTACAATAGCTTACTGATATTAAAAAGGCTATTTAAATTAAAGGTTTAGCCAATGTTGATGGCATTCTGTAAATGTAGAAGGGGAAAAGAGATCAAAGCACATCAAGTCTCGACCATGCAAGCTTGCTCAATGGGCTGTCACATATTGCAAGCATTTGTAAAGTTACAGCATATTTTAGGAAAATTTAGATTCCTTCTGTCTCTTTACCTTGCCTAATGCCTGTTACTTTGTGGGCTGAGGCTCTGAAACGTCCCATGGATTCTCTGACGTGCCTGTTTTTCATTTTGCCTGCGTTTGTTCAAAGTGTATAAGTGATCTCTTCATGCATGGCACTCCTGTTCTCTGATCTATTTCACCAGTCCAAAAATCAGCAGAACCATAATGAAGGAATCTGATTCTAGCCTAGGTAAGGTTTGAATAGTAGATAATACTGTATTGCATATCCACCATTTTTTTTTCACAACGTGCAGTGCATTTTGCCTTACCATTTTTGTGAATACTTGGTATATTATTAACATTTATTACATAAATTCACTGTACAGACTGCTAAGCTGACAACACTGGTGACCAGAAATCACATTTTTTTCAACTGTGCAGGTAGTTCATGCGAAAATAACGAATACGTCTCGTTTTGCAGATGCATGTTTGGGCAAAAGAGATCTGCAACCAATTTATGGTTTGCTCCATTTCTCACTGGCTCCAACAGACAATGATTTAGGCCTCAGGCTTTGGCTGTGCCAAAGGACAGCAGTTGTTATTTCTGCCATGGAGGCCCTTGCTCTGTGGATGTTCCTAGGGTACCTGGCTGTTCTGTGGTTGAGATGAAAATGTGAAAATCCAAACAACCCAGTTTTCACTGTGAAAGCTGTGCAGATTTCGCTTTTTTAATTCTTGAGAGGGTACTAAAACATGTCTGCAAAAGCTGTTATACAGATGTCTGTCATTAATTTAACACTTGGAGCAAACATGAAACCCACAACACAAAGTGAATTCTAAGGATGGGATTTTAAAAGGGCTCTGTGTTTGGTCTAGCCTGTCCCAGGTAACATGAACAACTCAGGTTTGAGTCTGGCAGATGCAAAGGACTTGTAAAATGTTCCACAGATGGTACAAAACAATAGTTTAAGAATACCCTATGTGTGAGCCTTCTGCATGCATTCTCTAAACACATGCTCAGGTAGCATTGCTGCATGCTCAGGGTTAATATTGCATAGTGGTTACTGGTTAATGTACTTGCATGCAATATTGTCACATGAGGTTTTGTGTCATTTGAACCTCCCCCTCGATATTTTTACAAGTGCTGTGATTTATCAGATCATAAGAAAACACCACTAGATACAGATATGTTTGTGTGTGCGCCTAAAAGGCAAATCGGTTCTTCAAGCTGACATAAACCATTCTGTGGCCATAAGGCTCCTGTGGGTCATTCCAGTTTAAAGAGGTCAGCCAGAAATGAGCCTTTTGCCTTCAGGGCAAAGCCTCACTCCCTGAACACTCTCTGTGATTCCAGTGCCTGTTCAGCCCGTGCAGTGGTACCAGAGCCAGCCCTCTCCTGGTAATACCGGCATGTGAGCTGACCATGCAAAGTGCTGAGCACTCTTGTGCAGACTTACAGGGTTCAGCAGCTTGATGGATCAGACTTCTAGGTCATAACTATTCCTAAAGCTTTGCAGAGGACAAGGACAGTCCCATGCCGGGGTTAGGAAAACCTTTTTTTTTTTTTTTTAATTGCATGAAATATAAAATAGAAAAAAAAAGATTCAAAAACTTGGAATCAGTTACGTGGCAGTGATAAATCACCTCTGGAAAAAGAGAGGAGTAACAAGAAAGGGAACCAGGGGTGGGACATGGTGATAACACCATTGCAGCACTCTAACTGGGCCTCACCTCAGAGATGCTCTACAGCATCCTGAAGTGTCTGGGTCTCTCCTCTGCTGAAGTTGGTAGTCTGTACATGAAACTGCTTCCCTAGACCTGAGCAAGCTTGTGTTTGTGTTACCTTCCTGCCCAGGGGGTTGCTCACCTCTCCCCTGCAGTGAGACGGTGATTATTCCCTGCTCCCAGGTAGCGCAAGGAATGCTGCTTCCCATCTTCCTTCTTGCACACCTGGGCACGTCAGGGATAGCAGGAGGCTCTGACTTGGTCGAGCTCCCAGGGAGTGCTGACAACAGGACCCAGATTTGCTGTCTCTCACTCTCAGGCTCAATCTGCTACTGTTCAGCACCCGCCTGATTTATCCCACCTCATGCTTGGTTAGAAGCACAAGTGGATGAATTTTCTATTCAGGTTGTTAATATGCTGCAGCCTCCTCACATGTTTCCTCTTGCTGTTTCAGGCAAAGATACAAACTTGTCCTGAATATTTAAGGAACGCCAAGAGGAGGCCAGCTCAAAGCTGTATCTAATCCTGCCTGCTGCACTGGCAGTGCTTGGCAGAGGGGGCTAAAGGAGGATGATAAAGCCCAGGATCCTAAGGAAGTGCCCAGAAGTCCCAGGAGTTGCTGGGCCTGACCGGTTAGAGTGAGGTGAGCTCGGTCTCCGGCCACTCCCCCACACTGCCCAGTCCAGAAGTGTGTGAGATGTGCCACTGTCCCCTGTCACCTGCCCTGCTTTAGCCTTTCCCAGTGCCTCAGTCAGTGGTTGACTGGTCATAGGCTACCTACAGCAGCAGGGAGCAGCTGGGATGATCTCCAAGGCTGTGCAGCTCTTTGGACAAGCTTTGTGCCCATGTGCGGTACAGCAGAGCTGAGCTGGGCTGGGGGCTGAGCCTCCCCTGGGAAGGCAGAGTTCAGTCCTGGGGAGTTGTCTCAAGGTTACACACACAGCTCGTGCCAGTCCCACGGATGTGGATAGATCTCAGCAGATAAATGTAGTTTTGAGCAGTGCATCCCAGGATAAATCAAAAGCTACCTAGTTTGTCTGTTCTTTTTTGGAGAGGGTTGGACTTGCATAAGGTTTTCCTAATGACTTCTGTGTTATTCATCCACAGGCTGGAGGAGCTGTTTAGTGAACAGCCATGAGAACCAAATACCCCTTGTCATTGTGACTCTGAGAAGTACTTTTTTTGTTGTTGTTAATTTCAAAGATATAAAAATAAAGTCCCTGAACAGCTAATTCCTCTGGCTAAGCACTGATTATCCTACACCACAGCACAAAGGATATTCTAGAAGAACTTGTGTGATGGCAGGGCATCAAGCAAAATCTAAGCACATATGCCTTTGCTTTACAGCCTCTTCTCAAAGCTGCCTCCCTTCTCTCTTATCACTTCCCAGATTCAATTGCACTGCACCTTCTGCTCTGCCTTATCAATAAAGAGCTGTCATCACACATCGCTGTCAAAGCAAAAGAGCAAACTGTTGTCAGCAGATATGCATACAGCAGCCCACTTAGCTAAAGTGACATTCCCAGGCACTCCCATCCTCAGACAAAGCTGCAGGAATCAGTTATGAAACACCTGATAGATAAACAGGAATATATGTGTAAACAATGAATTAATAAACCACTCTTAAAAAAATTTCGGTAGCTGTTTTGGCACCTCTGTTCAGTGGGAGAGAGTGAGGGCTAAGCCTTTTATTTCTCTAATGACAATTATTTTTATTTAACAACCTATAGGTGGTGATTAGATGCAGTGATTACACTGTCTTACATGGAATTTTCCTTTAAGTGCTGGCTCAAAATAACAGACAGCTGCAAGAAACTTTTGGTTTGTACTGGTGAAACTGTCCAACTCCCACAGAGCATCTTTCTCTGTGATCTGTGCAGTTGGATTTCTTTTTTTATCCCTCTGAGCTGGATTTTTCTTCTAATGTTGTTTATAGGAAATGTGCTATTTTCCCCACTTTAACACATTCCAGTAGCTACTCTGGACGTTAAATTCCTGACCACAGATCAACACATCTAATTACACTTCTTTATCTTTCACTATTCAGGAAAAATATTTAAAATATCAGCAACTGAAAATCACCTGCTAAAAATTTCTCTTCCTTCTTTGATTGATGCATTCACCCTGAGCTAAATGTGTTTGATTGTAGCTGAACCAATCCATTCAAGAGGGACTGGTAGTGCCCCAACCCTGCTCCCCATTCATCCAGCCGGGGAAAATGAAGATGGTGTGTTTATACACACTTTTGTAAGCTGCTACATGTACTCGTGTTATCTGAGGATTTTCTCTGGTATCATGGACGTCCTGGAGACTTTTAACAGCAGGATCAAGCCTTGGTCTCAATCCTACAAGCACTATGCAGACCAATTTCTTTAGGGAAAGCTTTCCCTTGAGCATGGTCTGCAGGCAGTAACTCCTAGGAATATTTTTCTTCATTTGCAATGAAGATCTGTAGCTTGTTATGTTCTGAAATGACATCACTTGCGTACAACATGTATGTGCATGCACATGCATGTATATGTGTAGTACCTGATGGATGCATATAATAATCTTCCTTAGCTGTTAATGTGGTTTATATTGTCTTTGCATTTTTTAACATAAGAATATTGAAAACCCTCTCGTTACATTTCAGGAAGTTATATTTGGTCCTCTCTGCCAACAAAGCCATCCTGTACACTCCGTTGTTGGTGACTAAAATAAAAGCATAACACTATTTTACAAAGAAGAAAGATTAAAGTGCATTAGTACAGAGAAAGGTGCAGACCCTGCCACAAGCTCCTTCAGACAGTCCCAGATCAAGGACAGCTGGTTTGAACAGTAACAATTCCAGTGCAAATTGCCTCTTCTGCTGGCAACACTCGGCTTCCCCAAATGTACCTGGGCTCAGGCCATAGCCCTCCATGGACTATGTTCCTCTTGACATTGCACATGGCTTATGAGCCTGCAGAGCTGGGCCCAAATTAATCCAGGTACCTTTGGGAGCAAAAAATTGATTGCCAGCTAATAAATATATACAAAATAAAACACATCCTTTTAACATGCATCTATTTCCAGAGTTAAAAATGGACCTTGAGAAGATTTTTCATCAAAGAAACCAAAGGACAGGGAGTCCCCACTGTGGGGCAAAGTGGTGTCAGCATAGTGCAATGAGCTACTAAGCAGGTTCCTTGGATGCACTGCTTGCCATTCTAATGTGCAATAACCATTATCTAGGTTTCTTCTTAAGATACTTGTCTTTTTACAGCTGTATGTATATAGAGAGATATAGCTTGCATGGGATGAAGATTCTTCAGAAATTGCTATTTCATCTAGTCCAGGGCTTTGTCTGATTAGCCACAGCTCATTTCAACCCTTTGAGTTGGAATTTATTTACACTATTTTTGTGCTTTTGAACTTTTCCTTTATGAAGAATATCTGAAGGAATTCCCCTACTGATCTAAGTCATGATCTTTTGGAAAATGTGGTCATTTGGGGATGAGTAATAAAAAAGTTCTCTGTTTCCTAATACAATTTAATCAATTTTTGAATCCTTTTTATTACGGCTCTAGATTAAAAGCTCTTAAGAGAATGTCTAGATCACCCACGTTGGCAGCTTGAAATAGTTCTGGCTGGTCCATCATAGACAGAGCAATCCGAAGTGCTGCCCAAATATTGCCTGATAGAGCAGGGTGGGGAACCTGCTGTTGATTCCTGCTTTTTCTTTGCAAGCTGAGAGCAGTGAGGAAATTGCTGACAGCCTCTCTGTAGGGAAGAAGAAGAAGAAAAAAGAAACAAGCAATACAATTTGCTTAACAACCACAGGCAAACTTTCTAAAGTTCCATGCCAGGCTTAAATACATCATTTTACAATGTTGTTCACCAGTCCCTTTGTGTTGTTCTTGTTTGATTTTCATCAGGCAGGAGGGTGTGGCTTGGGGTAACACAAAACTCAGTCTACCCAAATATTTGGGGGTACTGTCTTCATTGCAGCAAAGCTCCCCTTCATCTTCCCTGTCCTAACCTGACAGCTGGGACCCCGGAATATCACCTTCATTCCTGAAGGATGTTTTTGATGGCATAAACTACTTGAAGCAGTTTAACTCAAGTTTCCCTTTTAAAGACAGGCACATATGTTTTCTTTTACAAAAGTTCTTAAGAGCAGAACTAATTCCAAGTGCAAGAACAAGCCCACTGATTATAAGCATACTTGCAGTTAGGGCTACAAAAATGCTTTTTAGTCCTGTAAAAAGTGATGACAACATTTTACAACAGCTGAGATTTTGTAGCCATATTTTGATTCTTTTTTTCTTAGATAGAGCCATCTTGAAAATGAATCCTCACTCGGTAGTTGTGATGCCTGGCTTTGTTCCCACAGTTTTCATGCTCACCTGTACGCCCCTAGGTTGATGCAGCTTATCCCCAGGTTGTACCTGGACCTGATGAAGCCAGGCTGGATTTCCAAAGCTCGTGTGTAGGCCTCCACAGCTTCCTCACTGCGATCCCCGTTTGCCAGGGTTGCCCCAAGGCGGTTCCACAACGTGTAGTCCTGGGGAGAAAATGAGTTTTCTGCTGTAGCTGTCAAAAACCAGACATACTATTTCATTTTCCTAACCAGACATACTATCTCATTTTTGCTAACCACACATACTATCTCATTTTTGCTTGCAAAGGAAGAAGGACTGCAGAAAATAATACTGTTGTATCTTAATTGACAAGGAATGTGAGGTTCTGACTCGTGATCAAAGATAACTTTATATATCTAATACCATTAATCAGCACACAGGTAGGAATTGGACATGCATAAATCTGCTTCTGAACAGGGCTGTCTTGTAATTAACATTTCTATTTTGGGCCTTAAAATTTTAATGGCAGAAGTGGCATGTCATTAATAATAGCCTGATCCAGACAGGAAAAAGAAATGGCCTGTAAAGCTAAATTTATAAAAGTGTAAAAGTATAAAAGGTACCTCTGGTCGAACAGTTAAAGCAGCACTAAATGCATCTATTGCTCTGTTAAATTCTCCATTCAGGTGAAAAAGAACCCCAAGTCCCGTCTGCAGGTCAGGGTCTATCATATCACCATTCTGGTGAGCAGCCTCCAGGTACAAATCCTTTACTTCTTCAAGTAATGAGCTAGACGAGGGAGAAAAAGAACTTCAAGGTCCATCATACAGTTATTTACAAATATCTCAATGTTGATTGCATAGCCTGAAATTAAAGTCTTTGTAGTGGATTTATCAGAAGTGTTATACTCCTAATATTTGTAAATAACCTTCTTCATCATGGCAAAGGTTTACTTCAGGGCTCTGTTGTAAACTCATGTCTGAAATAAAAAAAAGTCATCTATGAAATGAGGTCAAAGTAAAGCCATGAACCCAACTGAAATGACATGAAGGTTTATTAAAACTACTCAAATTAGATGAGTTTCTCAGATATAAAACAGTTATTCACTGGCAAAAATAATATTTTTAAGAGGAATAGAGAAGGGAGCAGCCAAGACCCTTGAAGAAAGATGCCAAAACACAAGGCTTCTGTGCCCACTGTAACTTCTTACAACCTTTGCACTGACAGCACCAGATGCCAGCAGGATGAAGCCAAAGTGGAATAACACACTTAGCAATTAAGCAGAACTTGCATGTTTTATTTTTGTTCATACGAAATTATCTTGTCAACCCAGGACTTGTAAGTGATGAGGGTAAAACATAAGGCCTGTCTTCACAGTGACAAGCAGTGAGATAGCCTGAGTGCTTTGGTTCTCTAAATCATGTTTGTGCCTTTAATGACTTTATTATGCATCTCACAGTCCAGAGGTACTTGTTTATTGAAATCATGATGAGGGGCTGCCAAATCGTGAATTTTTTTGTTATTTAAGATGGCTGAAGATAAACTAAACGACTGTGTTGTCTCTCAGTTAGAACCAGAACAGCTTTTAGACAAGCAGGTGCCACCTCTCAATATTCTCAGTGAACTCACGCTGCACTGCAAAATGGTTCATTCCTGGATTCTGCTGGGTTGGGATACAGGAAAACAGTAGGAAAACCACACATATGTCGAGCTGGATAAAGGTTTAGTATGGATGTGGAAGCAGCTGAAGGATGAGGGTGCAGGATGTGGGAATACAAAGGCAGGAGACAGGGATGGAGGAAAGTGATGGGAGTTGAGGAGAAGCATCCTTTTTTTTTTTTTTTAAAACTTCCAGGGATGGTGTGAAAGATAAAGCTTTCAGTCATTAAAGCAAATGTTCTCTCTTGGCTTCCCTCTCCTGCTATCACAGACAACAGGCTGGACTTCTACAGATCAAGGGGGCATAGCAGGCGCCATCCGTTTGAGGGATATCTTCAGTATTTCCACCATGAGGATTTCCACTGCATTTACCTTTCATCTGCTGTCTTAGACATCCTCCTGGTAAGTGCTGGGGACCCTTTTTTGCTTCTCACTATATACTTGTACTTTGGATTTTGCTTTATCCAGTTTCTCAGGGATTGATAGGCTTCTTGTTGATGGCCAGTGTTGGTATAACTCACAGCCAGGGCCATCAGAGCTTTCAGGTTGTTTGGCTGCAGTTCCAAGCACCTAGGCAGAAAATAAAAAAATACATTGAGATAATTCTGCAGCCAAGCACAATTCTTGAATCGTTCCAAAATAATCCATGGGGAGAAAATCACAATCATCACAGTTGCTCTTTTGAAACCTGGGGATGAGCAAGTTCCTAAATCAGGTAACCCCTTGAATTTCTATCTAGGTAAGCTAATAAGGGATATATAAACAAGTTTGAGTATCTTTAGGTGAAATAACTTGATAGTTATCAGTGCTGATGCAATTGAATATGGCTTTAAATGGAAACATAAAACCCCATTACAGAAAGATAATAATAATAATAATAATAATAATAATAATAATAATAATAATAATAATGCTGGTATTTTGGAGCTCACATTTTATGTACAAGAATTTTGTGATCTTCACATCTCCATCAACGTAAAAATGTTGGCACTTTAGCATTTAGCAGCTGAAGGGAGCTCACTCCAATTAAGAAAACCTCTTCATTTAAGGACAGACTACAGAAAATATGCCAAGTGGCTGGAATGTAAAAAAGGCACTCCATTTGCATCATGCCTAACTCATATTTATTAGGCCTTCCTTTTGTGCATGTACTTAAATTACTCCATGAATTATTGCACCTATTTAAAAAACCAGAAATATTAATCACTAGTCATCCCTCTGAAGTCACTGGGAGTTTCTACATCTGTGTCAATGCTTTACTCTTCTAAGTAAATGCTTCACATTCCAAGACAGGAATGACATTAAATATCCCCAGGTCTCCATTACCCAACACTCATCAGACCCCAGATTTAGGACTCATCTCCCTCTACCTTTGGAGGGCCACGATGGCTGCCTGCTCATTTTCATTTTCTGCCTGTGTTATACCCAGGAACTGCCAAGCCTGCAAAAAAAAAATAACCATTTGGTTTGTTAAATATATCCAACTGCAAACAGAGTTACAACCAATATCACTGTTAAACACAGGAGTGAGGAAAAGCAGCCGATAAGACCAGCACTAATCACAGATTTTTCTACAGTGTGCACACCAACAGTCCCAATCAATGAAGTTCTGAACATCTTTGGGCCTAATAAATATTTATAGTCAAGGAAAGCATGGGTATTCTGTCAGTGTGTAATCACATGCTGATTGTTTAAATTTGAGTTACTGTACCTTTTAAATTTTGCTACAATTTTATGGAAAGTAGAGAAGAAGAATTTTTTAGTTGTATATTATATAAATTAGGTTAGGTTATTTAGGCATTAGGTTATATAGATATAGTTTTCTAGGGAGCTTGAGATTCTCTGCTTTCTTGAAATATGCTGTTTAATTTAATGTAGCAGTACATTCAAAGAGCCCTAGATACAGTATAAATATTTTTAACATTTCACAAAAACCACAGACTTTAAATATAAACTAGTTGAAAACAGCAACATTGAAGAAATTTATGCAACTAAAAATTTTTCAGCAGTCTTGTTAAATCAAAAATACTCATCTTTTTGATAGCAGTGTTTACAAGACAGTTTGAAAACATCAGGATATGAAGGAAAGGTTTGAAATATTTCAAACAATGATATTTCAAAAGCAAAATTCTCATCCTGTGATGAACTCATTGTTGTCTATTTAAAGGCACACACTAATTCATAACCCTTAGAATCCATTGTTTCAGTCAATCATGACTGGCAAAGTTTGGAGCCCAGAAATCATTCCATCATTCCATGCTGAAGGGAGTTCCCTTTTCCTTAGCCAGGAAAAGGCACAGCAGTGAATACCTCGGCATCGTTGGGCTCTTGGAGAATTGCAGCCTCCAGGTATAAGATTGTAACAGGCAGGTCACCTTCTTTCATTTTTTTCAGCCCTTCCTCAAAAGCACCAGGCCAGTCTTTGAAGGGATTGTCAGTGTGGAAATAATAACCCTGGAGAAGAGAGATAATGGACCCGTGATGAACGACAAGTTCCAGGGATGACAAGTCTAGAAAAATACAATGACTCACTATTTTCCAACTGGGTGTAAACAACCTTTGTTCTGTGGAAATGGCACGAGCTCCCTCGTGGAATTTCAATGACAAAAAGTGTAAAAAGTCACATCACCGGGCATTTGTGTTTCTGCTCTCTTTATTTTTACTTCAGCTCTGAATTTATACTTACTGGTACTTAATGCTGGGCTCTCCATCAAAGAAAATGTCAACAACTCACAGTGCCTGAGTAAGAGCAAAACTGAATCTCTGAGCCCAGGACATCCAATGTGATGGTGAAGAGCACCCCCCAAGCAGCTGACTCCCTGCAGTGCTCATAACCTCATGGCTGCTCAGTTAAAATCCTGAAATCTTCAATTAACCTTCCACATTCTGAGCAGTGCTGCAAGCACCTGAGCTTATTTTAGTGCTCCTTTTAAGTTTTGCCTTTTTTCTCTTGTCACTGCAGTGTAAAGGGTGTGTGGTAATAGCAGCTACATAATAGAAATCAAATTAAAATACAGAGTGGAAAAATGAAGAAAAGAGACGGAAGCTCCGTAATTTCTGTCCTCAACAGTGTTTGAATGTGCCAGCCCAGACATTTTATTTGGTGCTTTTCCTGAAGTGCCTGTCTTCCAAAGTGCCCATAAGTCCAGCAGTTGCTTTGTGATCCTTCCAGCTCAGTTTAGGCTGCTAATTTGTGTGCAAGTCTACACATATCCTCACTGTGGCAAGGTCTTCTAAATCTGCCCCACCCACCCACACGCAATTAAAGAGGATGAGCTCTTCGGGGTAAAATTAGCTTCCATGTCCAAAGAGTTTCCTTGGGTTCCTTGGAAGAGCTGAGGTCATCTCAATTTTGCACAGGGGGGATGTACTGCCATACAAAATTTGGTGTTACCTTCTCAATTGTTGAGATGGTCACTTGCCCTGGTGCTTCCTGGTTCTCTGAAATCCAGTTTCTGCGAGCCATTTCTTCCCATTCTGCTTGCATTTTATCCCAAAACTCTGTGTCAGACTATGAGAAAAGGAGAAGAGAAAATGAAAACCAAAACTTTAAAATAAAGTTTCGGGTTTTTTTTTAACTTTTAAATTACTTTCTACCAGTGGTCTGAGTGTCAGTTTTGCTGAGCAGTATTAGTTCTATCAATAATCACATGGACTGAAACACTACAGCTCCCATTTGGAATTCCATATAATTAAATTTCATCTCCTATATTGGAATGCATTTTGTCAACAGAAAGCTCTTTATCTCAGAGGCAGCCTATGTCCTACTTGAAGCAGGATTTGCAGCAGCTTACACTGTATCTTACTGATGCTAACAGCAAATTCTCACACAAAATTTGAAGGCAATTAATGCTGCAAGTCCCTGGACAAAGAAAAGAAAGAAAGAAAAAAAAAAAGAAAAATCAACTAAGTGCATATGCAAAAGAATAACAATAGAAAAAACAGTTTGAAAGACAGCAAGCATTGATTGCTTTTGTATACTCAGCATCATTTTCAGCTATGAGAAAGAGAAATGCCAAAGCTTAGACAGAGGGTGTTTGCATAAGGGATGTAATACAAATTGGGCTTTTTGACATAGTGGAGAATTCTTAATACTCCATTGTATACTCTGCTAGTGAGAGGAATCTACAAGAGATTATAAAGTCATACAGTGAGATTAATATTCAGCTCAAAGTTGAGGGAAAAATGCACATACAAGGGAAAGAAAAATTATGAAGAACGGATGAGATTTAGGACAACGAATGAGATTAGCAACGACCAGAAGGAGGGAAAAACTGTGGCTACTAGAAAATGATGCCAAGAAATAGAAATAGAATTAAAGAAGGGGAGAACCCAAATTAAGGTGCTACTTTTTCAACTTCCACACACCAGTCATGGGACTCTGAAAAGGAGATCCACAGCAGAGTATTTGCAGAGCACTGCAAGCCTTTCCAAAATTCTCCCGTTCCTACGAGGACATGGCCAGGGTGTTTCAGTGAACTGAGCACTGGCGGCACAGTTTCTCAGCTTATTTATATCAAAGACAACAGCACAAATAAATGTACTGAGATTTAGACAGAGCCATTTGAGAGCTAGGTGCTCATCAAAATTAATTGAAGGTTTTATGGGCTGGTCCAGATAGTTTTGTGTGAATCTTTGTTACAAGGCTGACAACTTGGGCGCAGCTCCACAGCCAGGCATGATTGGAAAAACAGAGCTTAGACTGTGATTTCATGGCTTGCTGCAACCCTCCCGAGGTGCTGGGGAAAAGGAAAGCATACTGCCTTCCATTCAGGAAGAAATTCAGGATTGTCTGAATTCAGTCTTCAATATAGGATTGTCTGAATCATGCAATTGTTGGATCTGTGAAGATATCTGCTGTATTCCTCTGTGGAAAAGGAAGTAAAAAGGGCATCATTCACTCTTGGAGAGGAGAAATAGAAGTGAATTGCCCCTGACCACTCTGTTACACCACTTCAGAATCTGCTCTCATTCCAGACTTGAAGAAAATACATTCATATAAAGAGTTGTGAGATTGTACTGCAATGTCCATTCAGGGTTTGAAAAGGCTGGGATAATGAATCAGATTTTTCACTCTTTAACTCTTACCAGCCATGACCAGAGACAATTGAATCCCTAAAAAGATCCTGTTCAACAGATAACTCCATCAACTGCTTCTCATTCAGCACAAATCTCCTCTGCACTGAACTAAAAATTATCTAATCATGTTAACTAGCAGTAATTTTGAGATTCAGCATGAGGTAAAAAAAGTGGAATTTCCCTTTCTTACAGATTAAAATTAATAAAACTACTGAAAACTAATTAGTAATGGCCTTGGTTAGCCAGATTAATTTATAGAAATAAATATATGTGTGCGTGTGTATGTATGATATTTATATTAGAATTTTTGCTTGCATTTTTCCCATAAAAATTCCTTATGGATCAATGGTATGGAAACATCAAATCATATTTCTGCAGATAATAAGCAAGCATATAAGTGCATTTAGGTCTTAAATTCAAATTCTGCTGTTTAATTATATATTTATAATTCTCACAGAGGTTCACTGTGTTTACACTCCATGTAAAAAGCCAGATGTGCACTCAGGTGGGCGCCCTGAATGTCCATCTACACAGAGGCAAAGGAGGAGGGAAAATGCAATGAGAAGACCAGCTTTGCTATAATCTCTCTCAGCTCATTCTACACCGCTTGGACACCGGACCAGCAGTCATTTTGCAATGATACTAAAAAGATTTGCTTGTTTGGACCAGGCTACAGCATTCTGAGGACATTCAGCACCAGAGGTTCCTGAAACTGCTACAGAAATCTGCACTGAGCCCCTGGACCAAGCACTGACCCAATGCTGTGGTACCAAAGTCAACAGCAGAGCAGCTCAATGTCCTTGAGGAAGACAATTGTAAATATTACACGCATTTAAATATTGTAAATATCACAGTCTTTGCTGAAGGCCTAAGTCTATTTCAACCGCCATTAGCAGCAATTTTTTCATTGACTTCAGTGGCAGGAGGGTTAAATCAATATTGAGTCTTTCTGAAAACCTGGCTTTGGATCAAGGCTCCTAGATCTAATTTTAACTCTATTTGCTACACCACCACTGCCAATTAACCTCATTTCAATGTTTTTTGCCACCTTAAATCTGGCAAAGAACTTTGCACAAATGAAAAGTTTTCAGACCAGTTGAACACATTTAACACATTCTTAGATCATCTGCAGCAGTTAAGAGGAATGACAACCAGGAAAAATGTTCATACACCATCTGACTGCTTGGTAGCTGAAAATTCTGCATTTTGTCAAAGAGGCTATTTTTACTCTTAGTATTTAAAAAATATGCTGAAGTACTTAAACAAATGGGAGGCAAAGTATTTCCAGGCTCTTTATTTCCTGTGATCCAATGAAAGGGGGCAGGGGATGTATTTATAAATTTACCTATTGTCATAACTTTCAGAATTTTGCCTGTCCTGTATTGCCAAAAATTAATTTGCAGTATTCCTAATTGACCAACGAATAAGAAAGCTTCTGTCATTGTTCTCTGAATTACTGCATTGCCATATTTTTTGATGTGAAAGGCATAGTTAGTTAAACTTGTGTGCTTAACTAGGTAAGATTTCCTTAGTTGATACCTTCTTGAAACAAAATCTGAACATTTTACTGAAGTTTAGAGATAAAAAATGTTTATCAAGGCAGAGATTCCCACTGCATCTTGAAAGAGTATCAAATAAAATGCATCTGAATGATTCGAGTTCCTGGTTCCTAATTAAAAATATGGTTTGGCCAGTGGGTACAGACAGGACTGCAACCAGTACTCATGGGAACCACAAAGCTGATGGTCCTGGAATATGTTTTCCTCGGCTAGAACAAATTAATCCCATCTTTTTCCTCCTATTGTCACATAATTCAGCTGTAATGTGCTCTGATGCTTCAAAGCAGTACATTATACAGCAGATGGTTCATGTGACATTGTGTTGTAAATAAAATGATGCTGGGAAGGACAGCACAAAATTTCTTATGCATAAGCTCACAAAACAATGTAGCATCTGCAGTCGAATCAGAGAAATGTGGAATAAGAAAATAAAACAGCTTTTTTTTCCATCTCTGAGATGCTGCTCCGTTGGAAGTTTTTGCACCTTCTTGCTTTTATTTTTATTTATTCCAACTGATCACCAGTAGGATGGTGGTTAATGAACAGTTGTTTTAATGGAATATAAGTACAGGATGGATCTGAATCCCTACCCTGGCATTTTTTAAAAGTTCAAACCCACCAATTTTTGGTGAAACAGAGCTAATTATTAGAAAGATTCTGTTAAAATATAGTTCCTATGGCACTTGAAATTATTGAGACAAAAAATCATGAGGCAAAACTCAAATCTAATTTCCAGAATAACGGAAAAGGTAGCAAAGTCTGCAAGC
The DNA here is from genome assembly GCF_029207755.1 of Chamaea fasciata. Classification (NCBI taxonomy): domain Eukaryota; kingdom Metazoa; phylum Chordata; class Aves; order Passeriformes; family Sylviidae; genus Chamaea; species Chamaea fasciata. Next base: position 19,774,354 of record NW_027094096.1, on the reverse strand, counting down.
ACCCAAACACTGCAAGGGAATCTGGACCCTCTCTAGTGAAAAAGCTATTTTACTCACCACTTTATTCTTAAAAGATTCCCCAATGGCATAGACATCTTTAAACCTTCTTAAGAAAGAATTACCTCACAAATCTTCATTAATCTCAAAGTTTGACATCTTAAAACCATTCCCAAAGCTCTGAAGTGAATACTGGGTGGAGGATAAAGTTTGGTGTCTTCATTTACTGAATTGTTAATTAATTCCTTTCGAACTAGGCCACAAAGAACCCGAGATTTGCTTCCTTTTCTTGATCAGTTTTCTGACTAATCTTTCCACTTGGAGCTTTCCCAGTTGAAGAATATTATAGAAATATCCAAAGCCTAAAAAATGAATTTTTGACCTGTATCTATTCTCTGCTTATGAAAGCACTAATCTTTCTTAGATGGGCTCCAATTTATTTCAATCACTCCAGCTTTCTTATCACTTCATTTTAGCTAGGATGAAAATTCAGCTCTTTTCATATGCAAATGGAATAACTGCTCTCTACAGTCTTGAAGAATCCTTCCCTTTACATTTTAACTACCTGGCCCAAGGTTCTATTTTAAGCAGAAAGAATAACTTAAGGCTGCCAGCTACAGCTGGGGAAACATTTAATTCGATTCTTTTTAATAGCCACTTTTGAGACTACTTTAAACTATTTTAACAACCTGTCTCTGTTGCCTCCGAACGACCTTTTAGTCTGCAGGATTTGGGGGTTTTTTACAATATATTCTCCTCCTCACTTCACTCTGCAAAGTAATTCAATAATGTCTTGTAATCTGTTGTTGGACTCAACTCATTTTTCTTTCTGCTGAGTGTCTGGAAACTCCCCATCACACAAGATTCTGGCAATTGCAGGAGTACTGACATCATTTGCTTTAACCACTGGCGCTGAGATGTTCGACATCAGATTCCCTGTGCTGCCTTCACAGGTCGCAGCACAGCACGTCCCACCCTGAGGATCAGTCTGCACTGCAAGCAGGAACATCTAAAGCGTTTTGAGCAGTGGTAATTTGAAAGCAAGTTCCCTCTCCTTTCCTGCCAGGAGCAAATGTGTATTATGTGTGACATCAAAAAACATCTCCTGTGCCTCACCAGCTCTTGTTTATGAAGAATTTATTTGATCTGGAAAGAAAAAATGCCTTCTGTTCTTAGTTTATGAAAGAGCTAATTTACTGATTGTGTCCATTGTAGCTTTGCATGCTGAGACCAGATATTTTTGAGTGTGCAATAAAATCCCAAGAAACTACGGTAGAAAGCCTGAATCTAACCAGAGTATATAATGAAAAAACCCTACAAATCAGGTTATTACTTCAATAAGAAATTCTGTTTCCAGCTAGAAGCCAGTATCAGATTTAGGCATAGTTTTGTTTCTCATCAGCCAATATTAATCTAGAATAGTTCAAGTTCAACACTGGAATTAGAATGGTATAAAAGTTGAGTTAGAAGAGTATTAAAATACATGACTAAAATTTAAATCTATGCTCAAACACCCCTAAAGTGTTCTAGATGGTTTGGAGACTAATGAGCCTGCAGTCCATGCTAAAAATAACCAGTTTTGAGGAACTGGTTTCACAGCTTCATCCTCTGCTCCCTAAGAACTCATTTCAGCAGCTGTTACATAATTTAGCCTGAAATTCTGTCCTTGCTGGAATGGAGTTGTCTTGACTCTTTGTGGTGATGGGATTTTTGAAGGGTTGCCCATGGAAACCTTGAGTAGTTAATGATGCTCCAGATCAATGCTCCTATCTAATTATTTGTTGAGTTCTGCTAAAAAACCTGTATTCTACTTTGTGCCTAGACAGGATCAATGTGGGCTAGTGGTATAGGACAACACACGAGAAGTTTTAGATGTTGGAAATGTAGAAGTCAGTGAAGAAAAATCAGAAGTGCAATGGGAGAACTACCCAAATAGCTTCACCTTTTCAATCCAAATAGATTTACCAGGAAACAAGAATACTCCTGTGCTTAGCATTTTGCCACTTGTAAAAATGTGAAAATGGTGTATGGTTGGTGCTTATGTACAGCTCAGCTTTACAGCAGGTAATTGTGCTGTTCATCAGTGATTCTGAGCTCTGGTTTCACAGTGGAGACTTGGTTTGTGTCTGGCCTTAAAGAACTGGTGGCACACAATTGCTGAGGAACAATGTTTCCCTCTTTTACCTGTGGTTTGGAATTAGCTACATTTATGGGGCATTTGCCCATTTGCTCTAACAATAAGAATCCAGCTTAAAAACTTGGTTCTCTCTAATGTTTCTTTATAGCTAAGGGTTTTGGATTTCCTTTTTTTTTTTAAAGACACAAGCTGCTATTTTTAATTAATAGCTCCATGAATTGCATATTTTCTCTGCTTTAAATAATCCAATTCTAATTCTCTCATCTGCTTGTGCTGCAAGATAAAAAAGAAAGCTGCAGAACATCAGCTGAAAATGAAAACAGTAAATGAAATAATACCTCAACGGCTGCCTTTGCTCTTTCAAATTCCTCCTCCAAGGAGTGATTTCTGGACAGAAGAGGTGTTCCCCAACGCTGCTCCTTACTTGACCGTGCCTAAAAAAGAAAAAAATAGATTAGAAAGGGATGATAGACTCTCTGTCACACTTGTGAGTTATTTCCTTAATTGTCTAGATCCCCAAAGGGTCTTTTTCTTGGGGACAACTACTTGTTTGCCTGCATGAATTCCTCTGAATTGTCTAACACTGTAGCAGTGACCACTTCTCATGGGAAGCAGAGTAATTTATTTTTTCCAGATTTTTCTTTTCACTCAAGACGTGTGAGAGATAAAGAGATATATGAGAAAAGGCGATGCAAGGGTTGGACTACAAAAGGAGAGACCTGAATATTTGGTATAAGACTTTTACCTTCCTTGTTCCTTCTGCATTATGACTGTGGGAATGCCTTCCACTGACTACCATCCAGTAAGAAAACATTTCTTTTCTCCCTGCACATTTTGTGGTTTTCTTTCAGGTTTTATTTTGGGATCACATTGGAGAGCCAGGTTTGCCCTGGATTCCACTGGAAGGACAAATCCGTTTTACAACCATCACCTCTCTTATGTACCACACTATTGGTCAATCCCCCTGGAAGCACACAATAACTTTTTCCCTGTTCTTTTTCTAAAAACAAGTTGGTTTTTTGTTTTTTTTTTTTTTTACAAAAAGCACTGTACAAAGTCAAACAATATTTAAGAATGGCAGGAAAAGCACAAAGTGGCCTAATCTTGCTAAACAAAGCTCTGACTGCTAATCTCTTCCCCAGTGTTTGTCAAGAGGTTAAACTCATTAGCCACTTGTGTGCCCGTGCCTCCAATTGCATTAATTTCCCTGATTATATTTCTGATGAATGTACTTGTAATATTCAATTTCTGTGAACCACACTGTTAAAAGACTAATTTTGATCACATCAGACTCATTGGGCTGTCTGCGCAAATGTTGGAATGGGCACTGCTGGGATGGAACATCTGACAGGTTTCTGAGCTCTCACATATGTCACGTGTAGTGTATGGTCAAACCCATTTCTCTGTCGTTGTACACACATGGCTTCTTTCCCAGGAAGATGACATTCATTTGTCAAATGAGCTTTAGGCTTTTTGTTTTGTTCCTGAGGCTTTGGTCTCTCAGTTGGAGAGTGAGGAGTGAAATGGACATTGAGTGGATGAAGCACATAAGAAAACAAGGATACAACACAATTTCTGTGAGACACACGTGGTGGTGGTGGGCACGGTATGTGTTCTCCTGTGCTGGCCTCTGGACTTTGACAGGAAACTCAGAGTGTGAGGGAAGGTCTGCACTGAGGATCTATTGTTTCTGCTTTCACATCTTCTACCTCTAGTCCACATTCAGAAAACGCTATTTTCCTTTAGTGAGGCCAGGAAGAGATTTCAGGTTGTCACTGAAAACAAACCAAACCCCATTCCTATCCATAAAACAGTTCTTTTACTGATTAATAGAATTTAGGGCAGAAGAGATAACTGGTTGAGATCATTCATTTGTCTGTGTATCATATGATGGCATTTGTCACTCAACACCCATGGAACAAAAATTATGTTCTTCAGAGAATAAACTAAGGTTGTCTGGGATAAATATATTTGAGAAAGCTGCTTGGGTTCAATTTAAAGTTATCAAGAGACCTTAATGTCATCACTTTGTTTGCAATTTGTTTAACTGCTCTCCTTGTTTCTCTTATTAATTTTAATTTCAGTTTCCCTCTGTTCTTATTTTTTTCAATACTTTTTAATACTCCTTTTTTTCTCTCTAGAAAGCTGCTGACGATTTTAATCAGGTTTTAGTGATAGAAAGACATTTAGTGATCTAAAAGCATCACAATATTAAATATTCTCAATATGAAACATTCAGATTTTAAACCTTTTGTTTCACTTTTACTCTGCCTCTTAATTTTTTATAGCCACACAGACAAGCAAAGTGAACCCTTTATTGCAGCACCTGTCTTGCTGCTCCTCTATGCAGAAATCAGATGATCTCCTGTCTCCCACTAATTATGTTTGCTTCTACACACTCCTCTTCCCCCAGGGAACAGGGAATACTTCTGTTGTTTCAAGCTCCCTCCCAGCAGAGTGTTGCAAGTAGAGCCTGCATTCTTGGTCTGAAATATGTGATTTTCCAAGGAACCGTATTGCAATATATATTTATACAGATGCCGTGATCACCAGCTCCTTTTTACATATCCCTTATTTTCATTATTTTTGATTCCGCAGTGTTGCATCATATGGAAATTTTTTGAGGAATTGGCTTGCATGTTTATTTTTAGATCAATAAAACTGAAGAACATAGTTTCTCTTTGGAATCCCAGAACAATCCCTATGTGATTACAATTCCTAGTAAATAACTACTGCTCCTGAGACCTCAGGTTAGCCAGTTTTAATCTGTTTAACAACTCCTTTATTCACATTGTGTGGTGACAATTTTACAATCAGAATATGGCATATTAATTCAGAACTCTTGTAGAATATCACACATCAACATTTATCAACTGGACCTGTAATCTGATCAAAGAATTTAATTTGTTTTTCTTGACACGGGACTCTATTGATAGGCTCTAATTATGTTCCTGGCCTTTCCATTATTTATGACTTGGCTCCTGCAAACCGTTTGATTACTTCTGCTTTTTACCCATTTGTTTCCAGTGACTGCCATTCCTCAGGTCAAGGACAACTCTGTAAATGAGGATGTTCAGAATGAGCTCTGCAGAAGGGCAGAGTGAGCTTCTAGGGGCAGCACAGGCGTGAGGGGAAAGAGGACAAGGAGCACAGAGCTCCCCTCTGCCACGTGACAGAGTGCACACTTTGTCCCCACATGATCCCCACAAGTACAGACTTTCTCCTCCATTAAATGAACAGCAAGAGGGGAAAAAAGGTCATCAACAAGAGCCACATAAGCTGCATTTGCATACAGACAGTGCAGATCGTACTGTGGGTTGTGACACCCAGAAATGAAAAGCCCCATGGAAAAGCCCCGTGGAAGCTCTGGGGTTTGGTATTCTCACCTACAACAGAGGTGCTGGAGCTGATCATGTGTGTGTTCAGGGACAAAACTTGCCATTCCAATGCATTTGCACACTCTTTCGTGCACTTGTGTTCTCCTTATGTGCTGTTGGACCTTAACTGTTGGTGAGAGGCTTAAATTACCGTCTTAACTTTTGATCAAGTCTTCAAATAATGAGCTAAATCTGTCCCCTGTAACTCTTCATTTCCTTTGAGTAAGTGGCACATCCAAGGAAAGTTAGGCCCTCTAGTCTTTCTAGAGCTATTTGGGAGAGGTGGGGAATTAAATTTATGTTCTAAATATTGTTGCCTCAAACTCGAGATTTTTAAGTTTTACAAGATTTGCACTATACCTTTGTCTAAGAGCATTGATGCATTAGAATTAGGTATAGATTTTTAGCATGTCAGGGGTTTTGTATACTTTGTGTGAGCAATGAAATATTTAAAATGTCCAAGAAAATATTTAGAGTTAAAACATGAGCAGACTTTATGCATAGGCAATGGAACATACTATCTCCCTCTACAGTTCATAATTTTAAGATTAAAAATTAACCTTCAAAATCTTCCTCCCACCACCCCCCACCGAACACTGTGGGATATCTCAGTACCAATAAAAGAATAACAAGGAACTTTTCAGAATGGCAGATAAAAGAAAAAACAAGGATACTTTGGGCCAATGCAGTTTAAGAGTTAATTAAATGTAAAATATGATGTGAGTAAATGCTGAGAAGGAAGACAGCCACATCCAGTGACAGCCATCAGTGACCTGCCCATTACAGCCTTCAAACACATTTCTCCCTTCTTAGCTCAAAGCTTGTCTTTAGGATTTTGTATTGGCACAAGTGCAGGTAAACAAAGGATTTCATTAAGAAGATTGCATAATTTTAACGAAAATATGACCTAGTTCCTTAGCATTTCACTTTGAGGAGCTCAATCTAACACGCCGAAGATGAGTGATGAGGTGATTGGGAAACTGCTGATGGAAAGCTGCAGCAAGTTTGACAAGATGAAATCTTTAGGGTACAGCAGAATGTGTTGCATTTGCAAAGGTTACCCTTAAATGAGATAGACAAGACCTATAGAGGACAAAGTATGGAAAACATATGCTTTGATAAAAGCCCTAACGTGATTTCTTTTGCAAGCATATTAAGAACTCAGTCAAGACAGATGAGCCTGTGTGTTGGGAGCTGACAGCTTTGACAGTCCAAGTTCCAGCAGGATGAACAGGCAGTGAACAAAACCACATTTCTGAGTAACCTACCTAGAATAAGAGCACATTCTCGCTTCAGGTCATTTCTCTGCATTAATAATTAACAGTTCAGCATTTCGTTGCTCAAATGGACCACAAGTTTGAAACAAGCAGGTTATGACGAACCAAAACAAAACATGAAATGTACCAAGACAACAGATAAGAAATTTTGTTTCACGTTGGCTTATTTCGCTTCACATTTTTTTATTTTGAAGTATCAGTCATTTTACAAAACATTATGGAGCCTCAACTGACTGAATTTAAACTGAGTGAAAAATGTGGATTTTTGCTTCTGCAGTTATTCTGGTGGAAGATAGAAAGGAAGTAGATCATGCAAAGTAGGGATATATAGCATTTGTAATTGCTTTTACAGAAAGTCACAGCATTTAAATCCTGTGCCTGTCTACTTGACTTACACACATCTTGGTTGAACACAAATGCCCTGGAATTTAGATCTATTGGAACAGCTTCCTAAAAGAGGGTCAGGGCTTCTTCAATATGAGCTGGCCAAAGCACCTGAGAACACAACATCCATTTCAAGTGGATGGCAATGTGTAATAGATCTTTTCCATTGCTAAGATGTAGAAATCTATTGTGGAGAAAGGAAAGATATCATTACAACTAGTGTGAGGCTTTCCAGAGGGGGAAAAAACCCCTTTTGTTATGTAAAGATGGCAGAGAAGTAAAGGACACTTTTTTCCTAAGAAAAACCCCCAAATGGATCTGATAACTGGGTTCTATTTCTACATATAATCTCAGGATGAACATTTGGCAAGTAGCGTCTCATTTTTTCATTTTCAAATGAGGCTATTATTTTTCATTAATTTCCAGATTTTCTATCTGACAGAAAGTTTTTGAGGACCAGGCCTAAAAATAGCTGTGGAAGGTGAGAAAATTCTTTTCAACTAAAAGCTAATCCACCAGAAAACTCTCTCTTCCCCCTCCCAGTGACAATGGCTGAAGTCTTTCAGTTAGAAAGTAAGAAGCAGCAAAGAAGGTGTGTGAACAACCTGATCTATGCAGATATAAATATTTGTACCTGTTTGTGCACACATACATGCAACCCTCAGCAATCATTTCCAACAAGACCTGGCCAAGACACAAGACAACAGTGGAATTGGGCAAATCTACAAACCTTTAGCCCAGAGCCCTCCGTATTAGTGTTCCTTTTCCAGCAGGAAAAAGTCCTGTGACCACACTGCTCCCCCACCTGTGGAGATAAACTGCTAATGAACATTGGGGTAATGATTGCTTCCTGTTTTCCTCAGCAATTCCCCAATTCTGGGGATTCCTGCCTGACCAAGACACCTAAAGGATAGACATTTAACAGGGGTAGGGAACCACTAGAACTCTGAATTTCAGAGCTGGAGGGAGGGAAAAAAGATGATGCTGTAAACTGTTGTTTGAAGTTTTTTTCCCTCTGTACAGGAAGGTCACAGTTCACTGCAGTATTAAACTCTGAATTCTTCAGATTCTGACAGTGATTTTCAAAACCTCTTCATTTCAGAGGTGTAGGAAGATATTTTCCCTGATGATCCTGAAAATATCCCTGGAACAGTTCTCCCAGGATGTCAGTGCTTAGCCAGTGGGAAGTCCCTCCTTGCCTTTTTATTATTAATAAATCTTCCAAATCCTCTTACCTGTATTGCAGGTGCAAGTTCTAATTCTGATGCTGAATCAGAGTCCAAGGCACTCTTGACATTAGTCAGCTCAGACTGTGATCTGTTTTCTGTGGACCTAGAAATAATGCATTTACACACTCAGCACTGGGACACGCTGGCCTATGTCCTTCAGGTTCACAAGCACACACTAATTAATCAGGTTATTTCTTTCAACTGAATTGTTTAACTTTCAGTTATCAAAAAGTGTCTGGACCCTTCTTGGTGTTCTCACTCTTCTATTTCATAGACAGGGAAACTGAGGCTTGACAAAGGCACAAGACTGTGCCTCAGTCAGTGTTTAAAAACCCATAAAGGATTTCACTGCATGTCCCTGTAGAATTCTCACCACCATTTATTAAGTAATTGCACCTGCTACTTTCCACAGCGTTAAAAATTGCTGGAAAAATGGCACTTTGTAGTGCACTTGCTTATGATACATTGCCCAAAATATGTGCTTGAACACATTTAATGTCATCACAACAGGTTTAATAACGTGATTTGTTATCAGCCAAGCATTTCTGTGGATTGAGAAAGCTGGGCTGGAAATATTTTTTTTAAGGAAAGCAAAAAGTTGTACCATAAAATCTCTTTAGATGGAGCTCTGGATGATGATGATGTTCGTTCTGCAGAAGGGTGGACCTTGCTACTCCTGTCTCCATGAAAACTGACATCATCCCATTTCTCTATCTGTGTCTGAATATCAACTGAAAAATAAAGAACAGAGAAATATGAATCTTTTAAAAAAACTACTTCTGAAAATTTTCTCTCCTCTGTAAAATGTGTGTTATAGAGAAAATGATGCCACCAAAGCCTATATTTTAATAAAGGTCCAACATACAGGAATATTGTGCATCTTTCTAGTTGATATGGTGTGAAAATGTTCAGAAATTAACAACATTTTTCTAAATAAATTAGCATTCATGGTCAGAATGTCAGGGAAGGTCTTGACTTGAAATCAGTGACTTGCATGTAATTTAGACAAATTGTAAAAATGAAGCTTCTTTTAGAGACTAACGTAAAAATGACAATGTAGGCAACTGATATTTTTCAGTCATGTGTCAGACTCACTTTGCAAAGATCAGATGTTCAGCTCCTGTTTGAAGATAAAGGTCTCTGAAAGAATTTCTGTGCTGATGAATGGAAAATTTGCTGCCTTGGTATAAATTACATTTACCTTGCAAATTTCTCAGTTGCACTGCAAGTAATTTAGTTTGGATGGAACTAAATCAAATTCGCCTTTTCCAAAGCTTGTCGATAGATCAGGCTTGGCAGGATATTGAGTTGTTTTGGGGATTTGTTTTTTTCAGTCTGTATAAATATATGTCTCTCATCAAGAATGGATTTTTTTCTCTCCTATGCATAGATAAAGCAGTATTTACAAATATAAATGTGCATTTCTGACATCTGCAGTTCTGAAAAGGACATCAGTGTGGGCTGCCTCTCATTTGCGTCCTTTATCAATTTCTCATCACACCCCTGCAGGTTTTCTACCATTTTACACACCCTGATTAAATTCCTTTTTCCGAAGAAATTTCAAAACCTTATTAGCACACTTAGTGACAAATTAATAGGTATAATGGCAAAAGGAGGATGTAAAATGTGTTCACAGTGTCTAAAGTTTAAACCTGCTCAAGTAGTTTATAACGGGGAGCAGAGGTTACACTGCTGACATGAGCTGCAGAAAAATTCTGGGGTTGCTCATTATTTTGTGATTGTAGCCAGGAGAAAGTTGTGCTATGCAGGGCTATGGAGCACTGATAAAACAGCTACACTCTTACCTAAATCTAGAGAAGACTTGTCTGTAACTCTGACAGCCTGGACTTTCTGCTCAGAATCCACACTGATCAGGTCAGGATTCTCTGTCTTCTTTCTGAGGGTTGAAGCTTTTAAGCCTTCACTTCTTGAAGGATTCTCTGATTTCTTTGCTTTGTTTTGGGTTTGTGAGACAGGTTCACTAAGATCCAAGAGATCCAGACCTGCTGATAATACTTAGAGACAAAATGTTAAAATTCAATGTTGTTTTAATTCAAATAGCTCACTTTTTAAGATTTGTTTTAATTGGGGAAAGAAATTACTGATGCGTTTGCATTTGGCTAGAGTACGTGTGTATTTCCTGGTGAAAGATGATGACCAGTATATTAAAATATGCCTGGGGATTTCAAGTGCTTAACTGAGTGCAGTTTAGTGGATTTGCAAAGCAAAGCCATTCCTCTGAAAATCTTAAAGACATCTGAGGTCTTATGGCCTTCACAGGTGAAACCCTCTTTTGTGAGGGTTCCCTGTTCAACTGAGCTTTTAGATAAGATTTGGTTTAATCTTATGATTTGTTAAGTCCTGGTAACAGCTGCTGAGGGCAGGGCAGTTGTGCCACAATCCATTTGGGAATAGCTGGAGCAGGCAGCTCCTGGGTGGACCTGGCTCATAAAGCAATGAAGGCGTTTATTAATGGTTTCTATTGTTGGTGTTTGTCCTTTGGGCCATAAATACTGAATCTAAAGTCTAATGCCATTTCTATTAAGGACTGTATCAGTATGAAAGGAATGTTCCATTTCAGCTCTTCTTCTAAATTTTGCCTAAAGAGTAACATTTACAATTCTTTAGCATGTAAAAGGTAGAAAAACTCCTCCTTTATCATTGCGTTACAGGGCAGGTGTTTTTGACAAATCAGTTTGCATTCTCTCTTGCAGTGCTTTATCTGTGTTCTTGGAAATCACTGAATTTCACCAATCTTCATAGAATGATTTTTTCTTTTATTATTAAATGCATCTAATTAACACCCCCACCCCAATCTGATAGGTATGCAAGGCAGGTGTAAAATTTACAGGTACATTTTAAAACAAACACCATTCTTAAACAATCTGAAATAGTTCTATTCATCCCTGTAATATCTTCAGCTATATTTTTAAAAGGGAAAAAATATTACTTACAATTGTCATCTAATTCAGTATTTCAGCTTTTGTTACTAGAACTTGCATGCTGCTTTAGACATGTATTAATTAGATGTCAAGATAATCACTCAGCTGTCAATTATTCATTTAATAATTTGCATGTATATAAATTTTAATTAAGTGGCTTCTAACAAGCCAAGTCCTTTTATGAGACAGCAAGAGGCCACAGTAGTGCTGTGCTGATATTATTGTGACTCAGCTGATCTGCTCAACAGCATCGATTACCTTTGCACAGATACTGAATGGGAGAGGGCTAATTTCCAAAAGTACTTCCAAAGGACAACATACTTCAAATAGAGTTCAGTACAATTCAAAAGGTTTGTGGGTTTCACTCTTAGTTTTTGTTACCTCCTCTACAACCTCATTGCAACACAAAGGAGGTAAGAAATATAGTAGATCCTTTCACTAATAAAGTGCCTGAACTCAGCCTGTATAAAGTGTTTTGATACCTCTCCCCTTTTTTTCTCCCTAACATCTCATCCAAGATTTCATTTAAAAAAAAAATCTTTCTAGAGTAAAGAATGTGTTTGATTAAAACCAGACTAAATATGGGTTTTCCCATAGGTTAAAATTTTGCAAAACCAAATACAGAGAATGGATTCAAACTCATATGTACGTCCTGCGAGACTTAAGCAAATTGCATTAATTTCAGCCTCAAAGATCTGCTGGAATTGACGTGATTTGAATCACATCAGGTTTCCCCTAAAATGTAATGAACAAAGTTGTTCTTCTAACAGGTCAGGCAATTATAATTTAATGCCAGCTTGTGATTTTGTGCACACAGTAACAAACCAAGAAATCAGTTGACAAAAATGTGCAGTAATTAAGCTAAAACTAAAACTATTTTTCTCTAGTGAGGGAGAGTAAAGAATGTTGTTTACCTGCAGTGTTCGATGTTACAGGCCTTGCCACGGCTTCTGGCTTAGTTTCACAGAGAAAGTCATCAATGGAGGGGCTCAGGAGGGGTCTGCTCTCCTGTTGCTCATTCACCAGCTAGCAACAAAGAACCCCAGGTCACAGAGTGTTCTTGGGATGTAGAATTTACAGAAATGAAACATATTCTCACAATATCATCTGCTTTATTTTTAATTGTGAGAGTAAGATATTGCAATTAGACGATGCACAAATAGCACTGGGATTAAAATTTAAAAAAAAAAAAAAAGGTTTGCTTACCCTTTTGGGGCAAAATTAAATTCCAGTTAAACAAATCACACAAAAAATAAAGCAGCAAGATGATTTTTCCCTAGCAGTTATTGCACACTATTGCTTATAGGGCTAAAGGTACAGGGCCCGATGCAGCTCCCTTCAAATCCGTGGTGAAGTTGCCTTTCTCCATCACCAAGACACTAAGCAGGGATTGGGGTTTTTTTGCAAGTGGCCTTTTTTTTTCCCACAAGTAACATGCTTCCCCACAGAACTTCCACAACAGCATTTCATCTTGCAAATAAGCATTAGCCCATTAAACAATAACCTGCTGAGACAGGAAACACCTCTCTGCCATACAACAACATGTGAATGACAGTGGATGGAGCCTGGTGAGAGCGTGAACCTCCTGCATGAGTTCTGGCTGTGGGAAGACTCATAAAATGCTTTTTATTTATGAGCAGTTTTCCATTTTTAATTGTATGAGTGCTTTTTTGTTCTGCTACCTGCAAAAATCTCATTTGGAAAAATAAATGCATTATAGGCTATTTTAATTGGGAATTAAAAAGACAGACCAGTACAAGTCTCAGAAATAAAAGTCTCCTCTTTGCCATCTATCTCTGATTGGAGGATCAAGACCTAAGCTGAGCTGGAGGGATGTCTGATGGTGTGCCCTGCACTTAGTTTATCTTAATTTCTTTATCTGAAAAAATGTTCTTCCACTGTTGCTTTTGTCTGGAACTCTTTCAGCTTTATTTTATCCTCTCCATCTTCTTCTTGACCTTCTAACTCTTTTTCCATTGTTGAATTTTCAAAGTTTTCTCTCAGATATGTTTGAATTTTTAAGTTTAGGATGCTAATATTGACTAAATTTGGCCAAAAAGGGTATTTACTCACCCTCATATTTGTTAAATACTGGCCCTGAGGTGCTCCAGCAGCAGGATTATCTCTAAAGTTATTACAGCAAACCAGATTAGACTCACTGCTGTTCAGTACTTGATTTCCGTATTGCAAAGCTGCAGCAAAATACTGTAGGCATTGAAATAACAAGCCCATGATTCTGATGGATCAAACATTCAAGCTGATGTCTCACACTGACTTGCTGTGTGTGTGCACAAATGCATCTGCCCAGGAGCTCAGAGTTTTGCTCTAAAACACCCATATTTAGTTTCCATGAGCACCATGGCTGACAGATGAGTGATTGCCTGCCCAGCTGAGCCCAGCACAACATGCAAATGTGGGATCTGAATTTAGAAATCTGGCAGCGATGCTGCCCCAAACTCCAAATGTCCATGTGCTAAACCCAGCCTGCAGATGCACCTCTCCAGGGAATTAATCATGGGGCGTTTAACTCTGGATTGCCTGTCCAGGTTGCTGTCTCATTCAATGCACAGAAGGCACCTGCTTAATTTGGTAGATCTCAACACTTGATTGGAAATTGCGTTTGCATCAACTGCACACCTTTGATTTACATTCTCCCCAGGTCTACAAATTTACCTAATGATTTAGAACTCAAGCAAACCTAATTTTTCTTTTTATAATTTGATGACAGTCCTTACTCATGACTATTTTGAAAACATGTGGATGCCTTAAGTAAAGAGTTCAGTCTTTTCCAAACTACTTTAAGTATTTTAAAATTTTATCCCAATATCAGCAAAAGTTTCTTGTATATATATATTTCTTTTTGCATTTACACCACATAAGGAAAAGTCCTAAACCATTTGGAGAGGAATAGGAGGGAAGTAAGAAGATGTTCTGTAGGAATCAGCATAAATATAAAAACTTCATAGGAAATACTCTGTTTCTTTATCTATAAGACTATAATTAGGGAATATTATACTATCACATAGTATTTAGATGCTCATCAAGTTTCCCATTACATTCCATGGAAATTTTCTTTAATAGGAACTAATGGGGGAAGGATGAAATGAAGAAAGACTATGAGAACCAAAGTACCCGAGATCACTCATTGCAGACAGTGAAGAATAGAAAATCTGAAGACCAACTGGAAAGGCAGTTTATTGCCCAAACCTCCTGCAGAGGTCAGAGGATAAACTCTGGGAAGACCAGAAATAAAAAAAATATTAAGAATCAGAGTCGTTGAGGGGAAGGAGACAAGACTTAATAAAGATCTGAATTTTACCAAGGTCTAACTGAAGTATGAGCTCTGATAATTTTTTTTTCCTTTTCAAAGATGGTTATCATGTCCTTGGAATTTTCTTTATTATATTAATTAGATTTATTACATTTTAAAGGCAGGTTAAAAGAGTTTGACTCACTCAGGCTAACAAAACGGCGATTGAGTAGGAATGTAATTATTGTTCATGTACACATAAAGGGAGAATGGGCAGATGACACTGGTGGAGCAAAGTTCTTTCAGCTATAGAGAAATGTTGGCCTGATAACAGAGTTCTAAACTGGGCATGGGAACTTCTGGTCTGGGAATTAAAAGAACTGAACTACCACAGCAGTGAACTGTGTGAACAGTGTTTTTTTTCTTACTGTAGGGGGACAAAAGGCCCACCTATTTAAAATGGTTTTGCTAAGCCTTCTACAGGGCTGTTTATGATGTGACCGTGACCCAGAGGATCCCTCCTAGCCCTGTGTCCTATGCTCCCATGGCTAAGGACTAGAAGCTGTGGGAATGTCTTATTGAAAGGTTTGTTCCTCTGAAAAATAATCTGCTTTCAGCTCAAATATTTTTGTCAGAACAGATTGCAAAAACATGGCCATGTCTACTAACTCTCAATGAACACAAACTACTCCTGTATAGCAATAGAAAATATTAGAAAAATACTATTTTGACGTGAAGCAGACATTCAACGATGAATTAAGATTTAACAAGTTAGAATGCCATAAAATGATTTTTTTTCTATAGAGAAGTGGGCAGTGGGGGAGTTTTCTGACCTTACTCTGTAAGAAATGCCACTTGTTAAGCCCTTGGTCTCACACTTGGAATTTTATTTTGCTGCCTCATATACTGTACCAAATTTACCCCTCGCTTAATACTGCTCAAGTTATTAGAGTTATATCAGGCATGAATTTGGAGTAGTGCATAAAAGATTTATGAGATGAAAACTATGATCTATATTAAACCCATAATTTATGGTTCTCAAGCACCTTACAGGTTGAAAATCACAGAATGCCTTAAAACATTCATGAATCAAGCCTGGCACAGGGCTGAGGGCTATTATCCCTGTGTTGCAGATGAGGGAAGCAAAGTGAAATTAGGAAAGTCACCCAGCATCCCAGGGTGCTGGAGGAGCAGCACTGGGGGCAGGAGCCAGGCAGTTGATCCCAGACCCGATTTATGTGCCCAATATCCGTACACACACCTGGGAAAATGGGGCTCAGTACTAATTTAGCCAGTGGGTGCCATAAATTCTCATAATGTCTCTAGGAACTTAAATTCTCTCTATAAGATTCAGTTTAATTAAAGAAGAAGCCCACACACTCCTTTAATTGAGGGATTTGTGAAATCTGTGGAGGCTGATATTCCCTACTACCAACACATCTGAAGACACTCATCCACAGTATAAGATACTCCTAAATTCAAATGAGTCTTCTGGGAACACCACAGCAGAAAAAGGTGGTTTTCTTATCCCAGTACTGCTACTGTAATTTTTCATTCCAAAAAGCATGTAAGTGGGGCTTTCGGGTGCTTTGGGAGAGATACTGGGAGAATCAAAAGTGTCTAATATCAGCCCCACTGCTTCAAAGTATGCAAAGCAAGGATCATTTAGCAATAGCTATGGTATGGTCCTTCCATCCCATATTATATCCCCTCTTACTGCATTCCTGATTTTCATCTGTTTGCAGTGCAAAAGCAAGTCGGTTTGTTTCTTTTTTAAAATTTTACTAGGGCATAACATAATGCTCGTCTTTAAGATAAATTATTTAGACTCGAAACTGGGAGGGTTTCCAGTCAGGCATGGGCAGCTAATTAGCACCTATGTTTTGGGCACAGAGTGAACTAGTTCTCTTAAATTAAGTGCCTAAAATCCCTCCATGTTCAATAGGGAGAGATAAATGCCTAGAAAAGCAACTCCAGAGGGAGATTGTGCCTGCCCAATTTAGGCTGTCCCTCAGGAGGCTCTCAAAGGCACCTAGCTTTCCCCCTGGCTATATGTGGGATTTATTTTAGAAAGACTGGCTTAAAAGGCACCTAAAATGTCGATGTAATTCACTACTGAAGTGAGTTGGATTGAATTTTGGATTGGATCCATTTTGTTGCCTGATCCTGATTGAATTACTCATGGCACTAATTTAGGAAACCCCAAACTACTACTGGGTAGTCCCTTGTACTGTTCAGCAGCAAAGCTGCTCCTGGGCACTGAGAATTTCTCCTGTACTGCCCACTCAGCGTGGCGAGCTGCTCCACAAGGCTCAGAGAGTGGTCGCGGAGATGTAGTCATGAGCATGGAAGAAAGCAAGAAACATTTAATTCAGATTTTCTACTGGAAAAAATTTATATTTGAACTTTCCTCTGAGAAACTTGTCTGCTCTTTGGGTGACACTGGACAAAAAGGTAAAAGAGTCAGGTCAGTTCCAGCAGCTTGTATGTGTCATGCTTAGGCAGCGACACCAGATAATTTCAATCACTAATAATTTTTATGATGCACAACAGTGGTTGCCTGACCGATTCTCTGCACACACCTGGCACCTCATGACCTTTGGTGGCACTAAATGGAATAAGAGAGGAAACAAATCAAGTGATTTCTACTACCTGTCTCTTTCTAAAAACTGATAAATGGGAACCCCAACTAAGAGTGTAGATGATTGTTTTCTAGAAAGTAACTGGAAGTGTTGGCCTGACAGTCGTGTCTGTGGATCATTATCTTGGTAGGATAAGAACTGGAAGACCTCCTTTCCTGGTTGCAGAGGGGGGTTTGGAGAGAGAAATCCTGACAAACTCAGTAGTCTTGTGCTAAAAATTGAATTGCCTGAATTTTGATTTTCTTTTCTCACTCTTCTAGTACGTTTATAAAGATTTCACAATTAAAATTCACACACTTTATTTACTCTTGTGTAGTGAGTGTGATTACTTTTTGCCCCATCCTTGTGCCAGAACGATACATTAATTTTTCTCTGTCACTCTGCTATGAATGCATGTCCCAATGAAGCTGACATGAGAGCCAAAAATCTGGTTTTCACCACAAGAGAGAATCGATTCACGTGACACATGTTATACCTGACTTCCACCTCACTAGAATTGTGGGAAGCTCTAAAACTGAGATTAGTTCATTGCTCCCCCTTGCAAAGAGCACTCTGGAGTTGCTGCCTCTCTGAGCAGCCCTGCTCAGCAGGTGACACCAATGCTCTGTTGCTGGGTAGTTGGAAGTGTGTGGTGTGGCCTGTGAATCAGAGGTGACAATATCTTACCTGGAATCACACAAGCTAAGTCACCCCCCCAGGGCTTCACACAAAGAACTGTCAGGGTTTGTGTGAAGTCAGAGAGGCTGTGGGAGGATGGCTGCAGATATTGGATATTTGAATTCATGTGCCAGCTGTGTTGTCTAAAACCTTTGCTTATGTTGCATCTCCATAAAGAGCAATTGCATTGCTGGGTGACAACTCTTGCTGTGATCTCTGTGGCACACCAACACCATACCTGTGTTTGTACATGCTGACCTGTACAGGTTATGGTGTATTGTTGCAAGGTAAAATTAAACATCTCAGTATCTCCTTCCTTCTGTTCAGCCTGGTCTGGTGAAAGGAGGTTGAACATGGGAGTTGTGTCTGGCCCCTGCATTTTGGCCTGGCTCCAGCTAAGCACTTAAACATGCCCTGCAAAACTCAAGGTTAAAGCACGTGCTTAACTGTCCTGCTGGATCAGAGCCATGGGGGAAGAGGAGGAAAGTTACTCTTGTCATATTTTAACTGTGACTGGCAGTTTGGCCTTTACCCGTAGAGATTTACAGTGATTTATTGTAAATTTGCCTGTTGCTTTCATGCCTGCGTGCTCCATGCACTTGTTTAAGTTAAAAGAAGCTACTATCAAAAATGGAGTGCCACTCCCTCCTGGGTGTTAGAAGATTTTATTTATCAAATATCATGAGTTTTCTCTGTGGTGTTACCTGGTGATTTCTGTTTTAGCCTCTCCCCTGCCCCGTATCATTATCTGGGCTGAAGATCTACAGCAGTGATCAAAGACAACATTTTGTCGTTGCCATAGATAATTTGAGATCCCTGCTCTATTTTTGCATATGGGCTGAAATGACTTGAAAACCACGTGGATTTTTTCCTTGTCCTCTCTGTGGAGAGGACAAAATTCTGCAGCATATCCAGAGTTAGGCTGTGGTTTTGGATGTGTTACCGTGTCTGGTCATGGGAACCAAATCCTAAGTTCTTGTTTTATGGCCTTTCCCTGTCATAGCATGTCTGGTTGCTTTGGGATGTTTTCAGCAGATTAGAGAGCTTGAAACTCATAAGCTGTTTGTGAATTGAAGCTCAGTTTCACTGAAAAAACAGCAGGTTCAGTAAATCTAGACCTGTAGCACATGGTTTGCAACTCTTTAACAGGACATATATGCATACTTGGAGTATTCATGAATGAAGAACCAAGAAGTTTCTGAAAAGGAACTCCTATTAATGAATGAAAAAAAACAGAGCTAGGCTTCTGTATTATATTATTCACAAAAAAAGTTTGTCCAATTTTCTGTCCTTAAGGAATAGAAAGGAATTTTACAATGTATGAAACAGTATGGTTAATTTTTTTTACTTTATTAAAAAAAACCCTACACCACCAATTCCCATAGTAATTTCAAATTAAAATTGTAATTTTGTGAAAAATGTATTTAATTTATGTGACAGAGAGATCTATATAACTTTAGGAAAGCAACCAATTTGTGACTTTTAAGAATATTGTCAAGACAATTTTATTGTACTCATGAGAATATTTCTGCTGAAATTATGCATACGGCCCTAAAAGCAATAAATGTTGAGCAATATTTAACTTAGATGTAAAGAACCAATTAATATTTGTACTGCTAAGCATGCATTTATTCATTTTTGTATTTCTTTTTTTTTTGCTCTTCATGTATTTACCCTGTCCTAATAATAGATGAAAAAGAGTTATCATTTGGACCTAGGATGTATACCCTGATAAACTACTCAAAGCTTTTTATAATATTTCAGATTTGAGATATGTAGAACACACTGCTAATGAATTTATCATGAATCCTTTTAAAAGAATCCAAATAATAGGCTCTTAAGCCTAGTTATCCTAAGATCAGTGAGGAAATTGCCACTGTTCTCAGAAGGCAGATTGGAATGTACAATGAATATATGCACTCCAGACTTTGATAATGACAATAATTAAAACTGGCATGATTTTTGCCTTTTTTACCTGAATGTATTTCACTTAGTTTAAATGGAGTGAATTCTGGTTTAGGTTGGTGTAAAAGAGAAGGGAAGCTAATTACACCCACTGGAACATCCCACCATTCTGTTATAATCTTATTGAGAAAATATTCATGGAGTGGGCTGGAAGTCAGTGCAAGCCTAGTGCTAAGAAGCTTAAAATGAACATGATTGATTCAAATGGGACTGTTAAGTTTAAATGGAAAACTGTGATTATGCAATCAAATTCATGTAGTGAGCCCTTGATACACACATCAGAAAATCTACCGACAACATTGGGAGCTGAATATTAGTTATCTTTAATCTTTTTCCTCTATAAAATTGAATGGAAGCATTCAAAAATCTCCTGTTAGAGATTAAAAAACCCCAAATAACCCACCAAAACCCACAGAAAAGCCCCAGAACAAAACAAATATTAAAAAAAGCCTAACAAAGCAAGCAAGAAAAGAAAACTAAACCTAAGCAAAAACATATCACCACCAAAATAAGTAAATAAATACATACATACACACATACAAACATAGCTAAAAGCAAATGGAAACCAAAACACCAAAACAGTGAAATTTAGGCAGTGGAAATGTTTGAGTATTTTATTCACAAGCCCTTAAGCAAATCTAAATATGCTTAGGTCAACTAAGTATTGGCATGCAAATGAAGTTCCCTTAAAAAATATGATAGCTCCTACTCTGAATACTAACTAATACCTTATAGACCATAAAAAAGCCTTAAGCATCTGGTGGTGTTAATTGGGGGGTAGTAATGAAGCATATCTCTTTCTCTGACGTGTGCATTTTTCACAGGGGAGGATGAATTTCAGCATGGTTCTTATGATGTAATTCCGGCTTTTAAAATTTCCTATTTCCAAGTCAAATTCTAAACCCTAAAGTGTTCTGTGTGTTAACTTTTAAAATGAGAAGGGCTCAAGATCAAAACTCTGCTCTGAGCAATGTCTGTGTGGGTTCCATAAATTCTAAGTAGGCAGCTCCTATATTTTTTGGGTACAAGCAGAATTGGGGAATGGCTTTCAAGATCTACTTTGCATTTCTTTTTCCTATTGGTGACGTTTTCACAGACTCCCATTCTGTTCTACAAAATTTCAGAGTATACTGGCCACAGGACTGTCATGGATATGAATCCCCTCCTGCAGGTCTTCTTTCTTTCTGTTGTCTTTACAGGGATCCTACCACAAGCAGCTTTCCAACCTGTGTAGTCTAATAAAGAATCTAAATTAGGTGTGACGGATCTGGGACAAATAACTCCTGCGACACTGCGAGATTTCTTTTGTTTTTGCTGGCAAGGCATTTAAGTATGAACTTTTTACTGCTCAATAAAGCAGTTAATCATATTTTAAAGGATAAGTCTGGGTCGAAGTAAGTGGCTGAATCAGATCCTTTGAAGTTCACTGACCTGTAGTAAATTGGGAATTTCATAGCTGACTGCACAATTAAACTTTGACTTCAGGGCATATTTAGGTTTCAATTTGTCATTAGAAAGTAATTCTGAAGCAAGTTTTTTTTTCTCCTGACAAATGCAAAGAAGCTGTGAAGAGGTTAAACAAAAATTTTACTTTGCAATTAAAACCAAATTTATGCATGATTTTTCTCATTTATTTCTCTGCTTCAGGTAGAAGTAATTGGTTCATAACTTAATATCCAGGTAATCTTTGAACCTTCAGCAAGATTTCTTACACGTTTTCTAGGTTCCATTCTTTTGAAAAAAGATACCTTTTTTTCATTTGTCCCAGTCTCTTATGAATTATCTTTTAAAAGATAAAGGGAGACAGCAACATGGATAGAGTTATATTCTACAAAATCCTATTAGAACTGAAGGATCACTCTCTTGATGCTTAAAGTATTAAATTTGGCAACTACTGAATCCTTTTTCACACCAGTAAGTGTGAAGAAAGTGACTTTTATGGAAGGTAATTGAGACAGGAAGACAGGATTACAAAAAATAGATACTGAAAGGTCCATTCAATTACCAGGAATACCCCTCTGCTCACTGTGGTACACTCATTACTGCTGGAATGGTGATTGAGATTCCCAGTTGCTATATACTGCCACAGCCCCACAGGAGTCTGCAGTACTTTTTCGGTTCATGTTATTTGAAGATTTGCCTCCAGTTTTGATGATATAAAACTATATCTGACAGAATAAAATAATCTGTGAATTGGAAACATGATTTAAATTTAATTCACAGTATTTATTAAAAAAAAAGGTGCCATATTTTAAAAGCTGGGCTTTGCTACGAGCATTACAATAAAATAGGACTATTATCTGTCTTGTTCTGTGCTGGATAAGTTTTTACCCCTTTCCAGAGGAAGAGAGCAAAGACACGTATTCTGAATTACAAATTCAGGAGCCTATGTACATTATCACTATCAAAAAGCAGATTTAGAGACTCTTCTTTGTGTATCAGATTCCAATTATGCTTCCTGGGGAGTCTGTCTCCACAGACAGACATAATTAATCCTCCATTCATCAAGGATTTTGGAAATGGGAGATTTCACTTTTTTTTTCTCTCTTAGAAAAGCCAGTCCTCGTGTCTGGGCTTGACTCTTGCATTTCAGCTGCAGATTTTTTTGCTTAGGTAGCTGTAAGGTTGGAGTAGCATAGATACTCAATGCATTAAATTACTCCCTAAGGCATGGACCTGACCACACTGGGTTTGGTGGAGGTGAGAACTTTGGGAAGACCAGGCTTTGTAAAGACCAGGCTTTATTCCCCTGACCCATCTGGCCTGGGAAGTTTGCAGTCAATTTGGAACTTGTTCCACCCCGTGAGCAGCAACCACATCCATCTGTTTCATCATGTAAGGAGCAGAGACAGACAGTGGGATGGGGGTGGGTGACACAGCAGAGCGTTTTCCTGCGTGGATGATGGGGATGAGGGGTTCACATGGACACACTGCAGTGACAGCATCTCAGACCAACATTTCAGCCAGACAATTAGGGGACAAATGACATATGCAACGTGGCCGTACAACTGCACATCACACATACATGATGCAGAGATGGCTATGGAAAATACTCACTTTTTCACTTGATTCTGCTTCCTTTTGGCTTCTGCACCCCTTTGGTGCATAGCAGGGAAGTAGGTATTTGTGTTTAGTGGAAGAAATTACACTGACTAACAGACATAAGCATTTTACTCATAAATTTATCATAGACTATTGCTGAGGAGACTGACAGACAGCCACTACAAATGGTGTGTTAAACATTTAATGAACCCAGGCTGAACTCCTGGCCCTGTTGAAGCCAATGGAAGTTTTGCGTGTCAATCTTTTTCGGGGTGCAGTGAAGGTTTGGAGGGGGCGGCATTTTATGTGCGTTTCTAATTGTTTGTTAATCACTTAGTGGAAAATCAGAAATGATGCCTTAAACAGAGCATCTCTTTCCTCTCTGCAATTTCTTCACAGATATTGGAGTTCACCACGAACAAAACCTGGTGTTCAACAGGGGCTGAGGAGGAGGTGCCAGACCTGGTTTCCAAATTAGTAGATGGTATTTCTAGAATGTGTATTAGTGCAGCACATCTGCGATGCTCTGCTAGAGAAGTACGTGCTGGTGTGCGTGTGCATCTTAGAACTTTCTAAAGTACAGGAGCTGTTGTCCTAAATCATGAGAGGAATTAAACAGGACTGTGGATTCTGTTTACGGCTCTCACGTAAAAAACAGCTTTCAGCAATTTCCATTCCTGATGAGCTGGAAGTATTTGTGTGCAGTAAATATGGGCAGTAAACTAAATGCTCTTGCCTGGGGACCAAATTCCTGTACGTGAGCAACATGAGGGAATAAAATCTACTCTCGTACGAGAGTGCTGTGGTTTACGGTAGTGTTCAGTCACTGTCTTTAGGAAACTAATGGAACCACCAAATGCTTGGTGGCTACTCCAAGGTATGTGTAAGGTTTAGGTGGGGATATACGTCCTTCCTTTGACTGAAGGTGTAGAAATGAAAGCAATGAGATGCGCAAAGTCACGTATTCTGATCCAGACCAGGAGCAGAACCCCAGTGAGAGCTTAGGAATGGGATCTGAGATTTTGGAAATGACACTACTGTGAACTGGTTGTTATTTTACATCCGCACTGAATGGGAATATTTTATATATGAATTGCAAACGAGTATTTATGGCGTGACAATTGATGGCGTGAATTAGAACCGAGATTTTAAACCGTCTTTAAGCAACTTTCTGGTAACTGAACTGGGAGGAAAAAAATGCATTTTTGTTTAAATTTTCACATCAAAGCATCTAAACCCCCAGTATTCACCCCAGGCTGTCTTCCCCCCCTCAGTGAAGCAGCGGGATGCCACTGGCGCGGGATGGGTCACCCAGCGGGGCCGGGGACTCGCGCAGCGCCCGCGGCCCCCTCAGAGCCCCGCGCTCCGCCCACCTGGGATGCCACAGTGAGGAGGGGCTTTTCTTCTGCAGACTCCTCCCTCGGAATCTCCTTCATCACCATGGCCACAGCCTTATCGGCCGCCCTAGCGCCTTTGCCCTACAACAGCGAAACCAACAATGGCGCCAAGTCAGCAGCGGGCTCCGACCGCCTCCCGCGCACGCGCTCCCGACCCGGCCCGGCGGGACGCCGGCCGCGCCTGCGCCTGGAAGCGAAGCTCGGTTGGAAGCAGCACACACACACTGGTTAAAAATAGTAAAAGTGATAATAATAATAATATAACAAATGGTCCGTCAACCCCATGGTCAAGGAGGCGGTTGGGGTCTAGCCGTGGTCTGGTGGCTCGTTAGAGTTGCCGCAATGAAGCCAACAGGAATCCGGCCATTTTCCTGCTGGGCCGAGGCCTGCTGGAAGCTTCCCCATGCCAACCTTCTGCAGGATAGGATCCCCAGATCAGTAAGGGCTCAAGGATTAGCCCCTTGGTTTAATTTTAGTTATACATAAGTTTATACCCAAAATACCTCTTTGTGGTTTTTTGGTTTTTTTTCCATTAAAAATAGCATCAAGCAGAGTCTTCAAATGAAGCACAGTTCCTTGTTGTTCACTGAGGCAAACTCTCCCTGAAATTTGAATATAAAATCTGGACCCACAGAGTTTATAGCTCTAGTAACATTTTAAAAAGCAATTTACATCACATAAACAGTCTGGGTTTTTGCTAACAGAACATACGGAGCCAAATTCTGCCATCAGAGGCATTGCTACAGCTCTCCCTAAAATGATCATTGTTGTAGAATTTACTGTAAGGTTTTTTTTTTTAACTTCACTTTTCTTAAACTTCTCTTAATACATTGTAAACATTCTGGAAAAGTTAAGATATTTTAACTCTATTTAATATAAATTAGCCAAACAAAAGGTGCACCAATATTATGTGCCATGCTGTTTGATGCCATTCTTTTTATTTAGTGAGGGTCTTTATCATCTTGAATTCACATGGGTTTCTGTATCTTGATCTTTGGTCTTATTTTGATCTCTGACTCTTGTAAGTGACAGAGAAGGTTGGAGCTTACACATAAAGCATCACAGCAGAGCTGTATTATGCCAGTGACCCTGGGCAGGTCCTCATTATTATACTTTAAAAGCTCCCATCGATTTCCATGGGAGTTTTAGCTGTGCAAAGACTGCAGGATCTGGCTCCATAAAAGTACTTTACACTGGACTTAAATATATTTAAATCCTTGAAAGTCTATTAACAGAAGGGGTTCTTTACTAAGACATCATATACAAGAATTATCTTCACTAGCAGTGTATTCTGTGTCAAGTAAACCCCCACTATTGCTTATACCAAACTACAGATTGTTTCAGGAACATTTCATCAATTGCAGGTAAAACCATTACGTACTATTGCAGGTTCTAAACAGATTTCATTACTGATCAGGTCAATATTAGATTAGCTTGCTTGTGCAACACATCACAGATACCCTACAGAGAGTTCTTTGCATGCTGCAAGAAATTCTCAGAGCAGAAGTGTCATAAATGATAAGCATGCTGGATTTGTGATGCCTTTGATATCCAAAGAACTGCAAAGTCATTGTAAAATTAAATATACTAAATTCAATGAGAATTACATTTAATTGGTAAGCATATCAAAGGTTCTGGGCCAATTAAGTGTTTGTTCATGATTCATATGACATATTCCAGGTCTATGAAGCTTGTTTCCAGTATGACACATGAGCTATCATTAGCTAGCACTAACAGCATGCTATTGGTCTTAATAAAATGTAGTCCTTTTGTGCTGGGTGCTAGAACAAAATCGTTTATCAGCTAGGAAGGATGCATTGGAGAGCATGCAGTGCTTTTTATTTCTTGCAGAGTAAAAACCCACCAAAGCAAAGGTCAGGTCACTTTTTTGAAGACAGAGCCACTTTTTCTTCAAGGTTTCACCTACTGCCTGAAAAGAGTCATGATACTCGTATTAGTGCCTGCTGTTCATCCTCCACACACGTAACTGCAAAGCCCTGGGAGCAGCTGACACCAAATATAAAACCTGTCTCACCAGTTTAAAGTGGCCATGCTACAATGGAGAAAAGCAACCCAAAGGATACCTCTGTGCTATTTTTAATGAGCTGACTTTGTTTATTTGCTGGGCAAAGCAAGTGGTTTGATGCTGCCCTTTTTTTTTTTTTTTTAAAAGTTAGATCTTATCTTTCTTAAAGAAAAACACACTTTGCTGTGTGTAAGTCAGGTTGACATTTCTGGCTGCTCAGCCTATGGTATGTGAAACATTTTGAAACTAGAAGTTGATAGCAATTTCCTGGACACCGAAGAGCAAGCCAATGCAGTGGAATAGCTTAAATTGTCAGATTCTGCTGGAGACGTACACAGGGGAGCAATTCACTGGAAAATGCTGCTTTTTATTCTGTTGAGTAGAAATTAATGTTGTTGTCTTAGGTAAGGTAGCCAACCTTGAGGATTTTGGTCTCTCTTCCCTGTAGTGGTGACTATGTAGCCAATTCTTCCCTATGAAGCCATTAGACCAAGAATTGGAGAGAAGTAAAACCAGTTTTCCTATGGTCAGGATAACCTTGTTACTCTTGTCAACTGCAGCTGAAATTAAAACTTCCAGCACATTTATTACAATAACGGTTGAAGGATTATTATTTTTAAGGTGCTGTTTACTTGGCCTCCTTCAAAAATAAGAGTTGCTTCTTAGCAAGCCAGAGTGCCATATAAATTAACCTTGTACAGCAGTTTATTGTTTAAGCCCTGTAATACTGTAACAGCTAATATCACACATGCCAGGACTTCAAAACAAACAGTTTGTTGGTACTGGAGGTTTGCAAGGTACCTTACTTTCTCATGTAAACCACAGCTTAATAATTTAGTAAATAAATTTCATCCTCCCCTATTGGTTTGCAATCGAGAAATGGAAACGATTGTGAAGTAGAACATGACAACCCATGCACAAATCATGACAAATGTGAACTGATGGAGGAAAAAATGTATTAGTTGTTTTAATGGAACATACTGCTAAGAAAAACTGAGAAACATGTCAGTATTTCATTATTTGATACATAAAAAAAATGCAACAGTTCCTTCAGGTAATATCTCCAAAGCAAAATAAGGAGTAAAGTTCAGAGTATACTCCTGATGCTGAATATTGATAATAACATTGAGTTCAAAACTTAATAACCGTTTCTCTAAGTTTATCCTTTGGGATCAGATAATGGGTAGTAATAGACATTTCCATAGGAGTATGCTGATTTAACAGGATTTTATAAGGAAATACTTTTTTTTTTTTCTGCTGCTGTTTCTGAATAGTTCCAAATTCAATTTTGTACAAGTCACACTATTTAGATGTGGTACTTAGTAATGAACATTTAATTAAATTACTGTAAGAGCATATTAATGCAAATTTCTAGTGCAGCATAAAACTGATTTTTTAAATTTTAATAAGTGATGCCTATAGCTTTGCAACCATGCTCATCTATGATAAATCTTTTAGTATTTGGGGTCAATGGATCACCTTCCAGTCCTGATGGGCTGATGAGAATGAGCACATGGTCACACTCAAAACATTACTATTTAGTGCAATACCATATAATTTTGTAATTATTTTCTTCATTACAGTGATCTGCAAATTTCTTCTTGCATATGAAAAGCCAAACAGCCAGTGTTTTGTAAATGTTTAACATTTTGACAACAGTATTCAAACTATAATGATTAATTGCAGAAATTCTTTGTTGTCATCTATGCAATAAAGGGATTTTATCTAAAACCATTTCATAATTATAAGTTTGCTTTTGACAAATATTTAAGGTACTTGAGTCCCAAATTCACTTTTCAGGAATATTTACAGCCATCTGTTCTTGTGTGAAAGTGAGCAGAAAGAAATGGAATGATCAGGTTTTCTTTTTTAGTATGTATACATGAAGAAACGATTCCTTCATTGCACAGACCTGTGCTATTCCATTTATTCTCCAAAGATCCTACCAAGCTGTTTCAGCTTTAATTGACACACTACAATGCACCCCTGTTCACAGAAATCATCTCAACACAGGCATGTTTAAATTTAAGCTTCTGTAAAATAGAAGTTTTAAGACAGCTTTCCTTATAAAGGAATTTGATAGATAAAATAATCATCTTCAGAGAGTGCTGGTACAGGATTTCTGGTTTCATGGGCATCTCCCTTTCTAACTGAGGAGAAACAGAATAACATCTCGCTGCATTTATGAATGCAATACCAAAAAAATATGGCCAACTGTCTTGAACTTTCCCACTGGGCTGTTGAATTGAAGTGTTTAAAAACAAAATAAAAACAAACCCCTGCAGTTCAGGACATGTTGAAGTACTGATCTGCTCTTTAAATGTCTTTAACAGGTTGGGAGGGCCTTTGTAAGGCAAACTTTATGAAAGATGAATTAGTGAGAACTTCGAGTTTTAGTAGCTGTTGTCCTCCTGTGCTGGGAGAAAGAACAGGGAGAGCTGCTGAACATGTTGAATTTGGGAGGCTTGGCTGCTCTCCAGATCCCCCAACAGCTGATATATTAGAGTACCAGCTAAGAAGCCTATTCCAATTGGCTTTATGCTCCACAAATCTTACTGTTTTGTGCCCCTTAAAAATAAAAATGAAGGGAAAAACTTGGCTTTATTTCTTTTTATATTATGCAGCGCTGAGATTTTTACCTCTGAAAATGAGCACACAGAGCTATGCAATGGGAGTTCCAGTTTCCACAATACAAGTCTGAGCTCCTGATTTACATAGGATCTGTTTATGAGTTCAAATTTTTCCCTTCTCAGGCTTTTATGTTTGTTTTCTGCATATGTCTTTCTTCTCATCTATACTTTTCCACTTTTTTATAGGGGTGTTACATCTTGCATTTTATATATAATTAAAAATAATGAGGAAACACATGATAAGGCAGTTTCATGGACTAATACAAGATCGAAATTTGAACAGAAAATTCTCTTTCATCAAAGCTCTTGGTAGTTTTTTATTATGAGCCTAATAAGGTCAGGTATACATTTAAGATAAATGGGAACACAATTCCTTTAAGCAGATTGACCATGGTGAGGAAACGTGAACAAGCTCTCAGTCCTGAACTGGAAGCAGCATTGTCAGGGTAGACCAGCTTTCAGAACCTGAGCTAGTATTTGGTATTTGCATCATATGGAACCTCTTATCAAGCTCTCTGTTAGTGATAATCCAAACTCTTGACTCAGTAGTTCTTTCTTGCAGGATTATGATGAAATACAGACAGACAGAGTTGGCTACAGACACGGAAGCAGCTATAGGAAGACTTGCCCAAGAAGCAATGTACAGTAAAGCAGTTAAATCCATACTGGCTGAGTTCACAGCCACAACTCTACTCCTCTTTCATCCCTTTCCTCATCTTTTCATTCTTATGTTGATGGAATAACAGATTTCAGTGTTAATACAGGAAGATCTCACAGCGTTCAAGAAAAACGGCAAAGAAAGGGACAAAAGCTGATAAAAGGAAATCAGCATAAATATTCACATTTGCCCTCACTGGGCTGTGTCTTATATCCGTTTAAATGTCGATAGGGAGGTTAAATTGCATTCCCGTTTGAGAAGCATTTGCATTGGAATGGCACTGTAAGGTTTTCTGTTTATTGACTCTCAGTAACAGTTGCATCACGTGTGCTCCCTTGGGAAGCTGTCTCAGTCTGAAGCCTATGGATTCATTCCCAAAGCCAAGTGGGACAGCTTCCAAAGCATCTCTGGTGAAAGCTCTGCAAGACCCATTTTGCTCTCAAAAACTTGTGCACAGTTACTGTACTTAAAACTTTTGAACACAAATTTTGACTGGAAATTAATAAACACTTCTGTCAAATCTACCTCAATCTCTATAAGCTAGTATGATTCCTGCAGGCTAAGAGGAGGATGTGAAATAAGGGGTTTTTTTTCTCTCTTATGTCAGAGTTTTATTTGGAGTATAATAGGGAGTGCACAGTTTGAGATAACAACAAGATAACTACACCGTAATGTTGGAACAATAATGATGATTTAACTGTAAATAATAAATCCAGCTGGGAATATAGAGCAGGGTTGGTAAGAAGAAGGAGGTCTGGGACAGAACTAACTGCTTAGAGGTTGTTTAAGGTTCTGATCCTTTAATGAACGAGTTATATAATTTATCTCCTTGTGATAGAAGGCTTGGATGAGAGGTTTTGCAGTCCTTTTTTTTTTTTTTTTTTTTTTTTTTTTTTTTTTTTTTGCAATTGTCATATTTTAATAAGACCATTGTGGATATGTAGAAACTATCTTTTAGCACTTATTTGATTGACTTCTTAATAATTTGGAATTGCATTACCAAAGGGATGAGTCCTTTGACTGCACAATGGTATATGACTTCAAAAATCTTAGGGAATAAATGCAGGATTTCTTTCATCTCTGCTTAGTCTGTGTCAAGGAACTTTGTGAACTCATTTGGTTTAGCAACTGGCAATTTTAAATTTGTTTGGTAGTTGTCAGCAGAGAATTAATACTGAAGTATTTTCTCTCCTCCATTTTGAGTTCCTTTTATGTTGACTCCAGTCTTATGACCCCCAATCGTAACATACACATAGCAACAGAATTACTTGCTGTTATTTGCTATATTGCCATGATGATGCATGTGCTGAACTAGAATAAGAGATTCCTCTGGTACCAGTTCAAGTGAAATTCCAGGAGATCAGATCACTTTCAAAATAAACAACTGTGCTGAAAGTGCTGTCTGTTGTCCAAATGTTTACTGCACACATGATGTGTAAAGGATGGATTTTGTTCCCTCATTTCCTCCCAGCACATGATGCATTGTTCTTTGAAGTGGTAGGGGCTCCTCACCTCCTGCCACACAGTTTTTATGGTTTTGTTTCATGAAACATTCAGAGAACTCAGACTAACTCTGTAGTCCATTTAGGAAAAGCAATGAAATAAACTGAGAAGTGGTGATATTTTATGTGGAAAAATCAGCAGCTTATCAGTGAGCAGGAATACAGGATAGTCTTCGTAGAAAATGCAGAATATAAAACATTGTTCCAAGTTAACTGGAACAGGCAAGCTGTTGCAAGGCAGGTGTTTCTGAGCCTGTCTTTTAGAAACTCTTTTATAGGTGTAGCAATAGGGTAAACCTCAGTGAAATTAACAGCTGTTCCTATTTAACCTCACATAATGGTTTCAGATACAAAGCTTGAGACAAGCATTTAACTTCTTGCATGCTTGTCACAAATGTTTATAGATGTTGGGAATCTTGCTTCTGACAGTTCTGCTTGGATCTGCTTTTGAATTATCTTTGCCTTTAATTCTGTTACTGTGAGAGAGGTTTCTGTACTACCAGTTGTGCCATCCTAAGAATCAAAAAACGAATTTATTGATATCAATATAGCAAAGGCAGTGATGACCAAAGCAAAATATTGAGCGAGTCATGGCATGACCCAGAAGTCCTCTTTATTTAAAGAAAAAAATCCCAGAAAAAAACCCAGCTGTTTCCAGAAGCTGTTGTGCCTTAACTTATCTTGATATCACTAAAGTTTCTCAATAATAAAATTAACATGGATGTGGCAACATGGAACTATTTTGGCCTCATGTAAAAAGTGATATTCAAGTATCTTGAAAGCAGTCAGCCTTCAATTTCAGAGAAAAAGTGTGTGTTCTCTGGGATGAGTTCAGTTCTGTGGGTTGGTTCTCTCTTTAATTGCATCTTCACTTGGGACAAATGGAAATTGTTTAATGATACTTTATGTGTAAAAGACAACTGGAAGTATAACAGTGTCTGGAATATGATGCAAGTTATTTTTAAAAGAACGTTATGCAGGTTCTGATGTTTAAATAGTATAATCTGTGCTCTGCCAGCCTGGAACATAGAAGAAATACGCGTTTTTTCCAGTGTTTGCAGACTTTGTTGTTCTTGTCCCAGATATCATTATTAAATCCTGCACTTCACAGTTATACACCTGAGTAGCCAGAAAAGGAATTAGGTCCCTTTAGCCCCATATTTTAGTTAGTGTAGACTTTTCCTAGATTGGGCAGACACTCATCAGACATTTAGAATGAGAAACAGATAGGCAAAGGAATAAACACGATTTAAAAGAGAAAGAAATCTCTGACCAAGACAGAAAAAAGGTCTGAATGCATAAGAATCTGATCATATCCAAAAGATACAATTCTATGAGAGTTTTAAAATCATTTTCAAATCCTGAAGCTATGGTTTTCTGCACAGAAAGAAACTGGTACTCAAAAGAATATAACAGAAATGTTCATCAAAACTACTGGAGAGGCATAACAATTGCCAGTTGTTTCCTCTTGTTTTACATTACCAGATTAAGAGTCCAAATTGCTTATGTTCATAGTCAAGGTTTTACTCTTTTTTTGAAAGTCCTTAAGGAAGGTATTGTTTAGCAAAGGTGGAATTATGTTGAATGAGGGTGGTTGTTCAGATGACCTGTTATTTTGGAATCAGATAAAATTCTGCAAACTGTTCTGAAAAATGAGATACGTATTTAAATAAATGAATTGGTATATGTCTCTTACTAGGTACCTAATCTCAGAACAATTTAAAAATTGTATTAGTTCTTAAATTACTTATTTTGATTGTTCTGGTTTTGTTTATGAAGGATGACAGCTTGGGCACTGAAGACAGTTTGGAATGCATTGTCACCACTATTAACTCTTATTGGAGATTAGGATGAAAATCTCAGGATTTGAGTTCTATAAATATGGGGTAAACATTACGTGATCAAAATTCATGTCCTCAGTTTAATGTTTTCATACAGACTTTTTCATGGTTTGTGTATAACCACACCAGATTTAATTCTGTTTAGGATTTTTGTTTTTCTTTGGCTCGCTTGTTGAACACCTTGCTCAAAGGCTATTTAAAACAATGAAAGTTTTTATGAACATGAAATACTAAAATATATTTAATCCCAACATAACAATAGATGTGATTCTGCCATGTAAAAGGATAGAAAGATGATGAGGCAGAGAATTAATGGAACAAAAAGTAAAAAAGGGTAGCTGGAAATTTGTGACTGGGTTTGTTTTGAAGCAGATGGATGTTACTTTCTCATCATCTGTGATTAGACCTGTATGTATTAAATAAGGAAAACATATCCCACTGGATGGCAGGTTTGAAAACAACAGATCAGCATAGTTTATGACTGAAAAATACTTTTGAGACTCATTTTCTTGATCTATATGAGCTCTCTCCAGCCATGGTTCAAAATGCTGCCAGAATAAATTCAGCCCTTCCTGTAATACAAACATTTGATTTCCACCATAAAATATACTCTTTATACCCTTGAATTTATTATGTAATTTTTTTTGCTACAACCTTAAGATTTGAGTCCTTTCTAGAGTGAATGGTGTCAAAGTAGAACTCTTTTAGTACTTTGGTCATAAAGGGTCTTTATGCTGTATCCTTGACCCAAAATTCATTCTGAATCTCTTGTGCTGTGTGTTCTTTGCAACAAAGGGTTCAGAATCTGAGTGTACTTACCTCCAGAATAAAACCCTATTTTTGACCTCTATAGTAGACTATACCCCCTTATGCTTATTCCCTAAAAAGAGTAAATCGTCACTTATCAGACAATGGCAATAGTAGATGAGGAATTAGAATAACAGTGTGGCTGCAAAATAACTTCACGTCCCTGACCTAGACACGACCTCTGCATGCACTTTCAGCTTCAGAATGATCTCATCTGAAGTACCAAAGTATGTTAATGCTGCAAAAGCAGCATTAACAGCATCATATAAAAGCAGCATTAGCAGCATCATATAAACCCATTTAGAGAGGATTATGCTACTGTCCTTTCATTTACACAGTTTGGAATCCTTCAGGGAGAAATTCTTAAAATTGAGGTGGTCTGATTGTGCTCTTAAAAAATGTTCCTGATTCTCTGATGTGTACTGTTAGTGTGGAGAATGGGCTTTTCTACTCTAATATTGCAAATACATAGTCATTACAAACAGGAAAATGAAAAAAAAAAAAAAAAAAAGTAGGTGCATTATTAGATAATTACTTCTAGACCTAATCATAAGTTCAGCTGCCTTGGACAGCTAAAACTTCATACTAAGCAAGGAATCATAGAATGATTTGAATTGCAGGGATCTTAAAGACCACCTAGTTGAAATTCCCTGCCATGGGCAGGGACACCTCCTACTAGATCAGGTCGCTCAGAGTCCCATCTGGCTTGATTATCTATCTTTGCTGTTCAAGATAATTTTTTAGCATAATGGGCCACATCAGTTACATTTGTATAAATCTGCTCTTTTGTGTATGTTTGCATGTATTCTATACTCTTTTCTGCTTTGGTGGATTTAATTTCATTTTCATATCAATGACAGTAATTAGCACCTGGCCTGTTCTACAAGGAGCTGAAAGCAACATCTCTATTTCTGATAGCCAGCACATCACTGATATCGGATATTCTCTGTACTGTTCTGCTTAAATGGGCATTCACTCTCTCCTATAAAAATTGTTTTACCTATTTTATTTGTTCTTGCATACTTATAGTAAAAAGCATTAATTAAAGAAAAAGAAAGAAACTTATGTATTTATTCACTCACTTTATACACACTTCTAAAATGTGTGCTTTAAGAGTGTACAATGTTCATAAATGTTAATGTATAATGTTTTGCAGTCTACTTGTGCTTAGGTTGGCAGGTTCCTCATTAGGGAAGCAAGTTCTCTGGTTTTGTTTCTGTAATTCAACACTATCACAAAATTCAGTTGTTAACTACCAGTTTGAGAATGTCTGCAGTGTAATTAAAAAGGTGGTGAGTCCACACTTTTTACAGGAACTTAGTTTGGCTGGTAGAGTAGCAATTTTGTTTAATAAAAACTCTGTGGGCATCTACTACATGGTATCTGTGACCAAGCAGTAAAAGCAGCTGGTAGCAACAAATGGCTCTTACGGAGAAATTCTTAATTCTCAAAACATCTTAATTAAGATTTCATATGCAAAAAAATTTGCTAAATCATCAGTTATATTTTCCAAGAAGCTTCCATTCTGATTACTTTCTTGGGATGTAAATGATGCTACTTGTGTTTCAAAACTGGGTTCTGGCAGATTCAAAACCCCTTGGAGGTACAGTCGCTCCAGTTAATGGAGATGTCAAATCTAGCACCAGTCTGTCCTGTGTAGTTAAAGCTAAACTAAATCTCCCCTGCACCCCAGGGCACAGTAACCTAAGGCTGTGGAGGTTAAACGGCCTGACAATAGCACGACAGCTATTGTCAGAAATATTTCTCCTCAGAGGTTCCATTAAAAAAATAAATCTGTCTCAACTGTGCAGTGCAGTCCTATATTCTGCTGGTGTCTCCTTCCACAAGATCACATTCATTTACCACAGACTCTTCTTGAACATCAAAATTGATCTTGCTCAAGTGAAAGAGCAGGGATGAGTTAACCATTTTCTGAACGGCTAGCAGACAGCCACAATAAATGTGCTTTTTCTCAGAGAATGAGCAGGCTCGTAGCTGAGGGAGAGGGGTGCAGCAGCTCACTCATGTCTCATTGTAGCAAGGACTAGCCCAGGATGTGTCTGACAAACACCTGGAGAGGAGTTGGGTGTTTCTGGCACCCCGGGGTGGGTGAGGTGGGTGTTAATCTGGGCGTGGAGAATAAATCGTAGAGTTTCAGACATATGTATTTGTGTCAAATATGTTTATATCTATCTATATCTATAGCTATATCTATATCTTTATCTTTGCTTTCTACTCACCGAGGAGAACAACTGAGCCTGCACAATGAAAGAAAGGTCGATTGGATATTGTAGTGCTGCATTAATTCACTATCCTGTCTCTTTTTGTATTTAGAAACAGAGAGTGGCCTTCGATAGCTTCCCTAATGACAGTGCTATGACTGACTGAATACAGTCTATCAGTCAGCACTCTGGATTTTGTGTTCGCTGGAACACTCTGCTGCTTCATTTCTCTCTGAAAATCTTGTAAATAAGGAAGTTTTATCCCAACTTCACTCTTTCCCATTAAGCGTGAAACACTTCATATTAATGAAACCGCAGTGAAACGATATGAAAGATGGCATTGTCAACTCAGATCATTAAAAATTACTTGAATAAATACACAGGCATATGCTTAGACTGGCAAGGGATGGAAGGTTTTTTTTCAGCCCAGATAGCAGGAGCATAATTGAGGAATAAAAGAAGCTGCCGCAGATGGTGATAGCAGTGAGAGGCCCAGTGACATGTGCTTCAACTCCAAGTTTGCTACAGGGGAGTTACTGAGGTAGGATAACACACCAGAGCTACTGCCAGAATCTCAGGCTCCAAGAAACATGCTTATTAGCTAATTACAGCTGCATTTTCATAAAGAGAGTGAGTAGAATCAGTCCTCCCTATGGGGAGGTGTTCACAAGTTGAAAAGAGAAGTGAGAAATGTGCGTCCGTCCCAAGAGATCAGTGCCAGTGAGGATCCAGCAAAGATGAGGCAATGAGGACTTCCAGGAGTGAGGCAACCTGTGGTACTGGCACTGTGTAGGCACTGCCTGGTCAGGGGGAAGAAGAATTACCTATAATTGTGTCAATTGCCCAGTAGGATCGGAAAATACCGGTGCTTCCCTGGAAGGGAGGGAGGCTGTCACCCGGGTCACAAGGTGGCCTTGTTTGAAACCCTGCCAAGCTGTGGCTGGTCTAAAAGCTGAACTAAGAGTGTCCACAGCAAGACCAGGATTCTTTTTTTCCCCCTTCCTGTTCACACCTTAACATGAAGCGCCTGTGGAGTCATTGGCAACCCCCAAAAAATTCAAGTGGCTGATTCAGGCAGTGAAGTGGAAAGCATAGCTTGGACAGCTTTCACACACTGAAATTGCACTGTCCACTTATCAGCTACACTTGAGTTTTTACACACATTTTGCCTCATTGCATTAATAGAATAAGTTTTTTTGGTCAGTAACAGTGCCAATGGTTGAAGAGAGTTTGGCTACAGTAGACTGAGAACTTTTATCTTAGTACATGAAAGACCATCTCCTTTCTACCGTGTTATCCTGGAAGTGTTGAAAAAAAACCCCTCTCTTTTTCATGCTCCTGTTCCCTGAATAGTAGAGGAATAACTCCTCAAATACCTGCTGAGGCTGTTTCTATTTTCTCCAAATTTTTTTTTTTTTTTGTGTTGGTGTTTTTGTTAAATGCTGACCTTTTATTTCTCTATTGTCTGTGATAATACAGTTTAACTGTGTATTATTTCCATATACAGGCTTTAAGTATTTTCTTTTGCACTCTGTAAATATCCTTACATTACCAAAGGCTGTGAGTTTTTTGAAACTCTCTTAAAGGTCTGCTTGCAAATGTAAAAATATACATGTCCCATGCACAAAGATAGCTGGAAGTCAATTATTAATTAAAACAAGGCAGTGTCTTCTGTGCAGATGTGAGCTCTTTGAGACCAAATGCAGACAAGAGACACACACAAGGAATGCATTAAGTGTTTGCATTTTGTGACTTAATTTGAAATTTCAGTCTGAATTTTCCTGGTTTACTTTTGAACCAACGGCTCTGTGCATGATTGCTGTTCTGTGCACAAGAGCAGGATCAAGAACAAAAGATGGTTTTTTGTTTGTCTTGTAGCTGCCTAATTTAGAGCTCCTATTACTGAGCATGACTTGCTTATGACTATATCAAGCTAGCCATTTGACTCTAATAAGGAGTATTACATATATCACCAGATCAGCAAATTATAGATGACATTTTAAATTGTTATAAATACTGCGGGAGCCACAAGAAGGAGGACTTGCTTCCCTAGGTTTTTTTGTACCATTGAGAAAATGGCTTTAAATTTCTGGGTTGTGTGATACCATGTGATATAGTAATTCTTAGTAATTCCTAGTTTTTGAGGTTATGATATGCCTTGTGCTCACCTTAGCTGACCTCATATAAAACAGATAGAAAAAGTCTTTCTTTGTTTTGTACATTGCTTTTATCTTGCAGGGAATATCCTCTAAGACACATATATACAAATTTTTTTTTGTGGAATTTGTATTATTTTGCTTGTGAAGTGCTCTAGTGCTGCTCTTAAGTCAGAGGAGCATCTTTGCTGACTCTCTGACCTTTCAGCTTGGAGAAAACCAAGCTAAGATGGAGACTTCGATTTGCTCCCTCCACCTTCCTCATGAGATACATCCCCAAAAACCATTCTGCTGTTCACATCAACATGCCAGCACTTCACCTCTCCACCGGGAGTGGATGGTGCTGAATACTCCCACAAGCAGGGATTTCAGCAGCCTGGAGAAAGGATCTCAACTGATCTGGAGGGGAATGTTTTATTTTGGGAAACTGCTACCTTTCTTCTCCTGGGTTCACACTTCAGGGCAGGTGTGATGTTGTGCTGAGAGCATTTCATGAATTTTCAGTTTGCATCTCCCTTCAGTGTCCTTAGGATTCTCTGCTGGACGTCCTCTTTTTTTTTGCCGCTACTTTTCTATTCTTTACAGTGCAGCCCAAAAGGCAGCAGAGCACCTGCTATCACAGTAGTGTTCTATTGAATGTAGTACTTGAACTCCAGGTAATCGCTGTTTGCTTCAAGTATGATTTCTATAAATCCTCCTAGGAAATAATCGATAAAATAGCAATGAAGGCTAGTTTTTGATCCTTAATTTTACTTTGCAGTAAATCTATCAACACTTGAAAT
Source organism: Chamaea fasciata (assembly GCF_029207755.1). NCBI lineage: Eukaryota > Metazoa > Chordata > Aves > Passeriformes > Sylviidae > Chamaea > Chamaea fasciata. The sequence continues at coordinate 19,735,434 of NW_027094096.1, read as the reverse complement.
TCATCCTCTGAGAATTACATGTTCAGTGAGTCAGAAATGCTGTTACAGAACTAAAATTAGATATTTCTGTGTTACTTTGTGACTATCAGGATGTTTGCCCTGATGTGTATTGCTCCCTATTCTGTTTCTTATACAGAATTTCACACCTAGAAAGAATAGTTACTCTTTGTACAGGGGGATGGGAAACATTGTCTATTGAAACTACTGAGTTAGAGTTACACTGTGGGCTAATAAACCTCAGCTGTGGCCTCCTAGGGACACATATCCTGTTGCAGTAGCTATTGTACAGGGTTGACATTTCTCTTACCATGTTTACATATTGATTTAATTTCATTATTTAGAAAAATATACGAGAATGGTCTGGAATAATGATCACCTTACAAGATGTTCTGAATAAACCAGTGTTGAAACACACATTTATCAGGAGAACTGCTGGAATTTCTGCTCATTTGGCACCAGCACCACTGTAAATGCTGACAATACCCTTGTAAATGTTCTATCCAGACTGCATCTGCCTGTTCTGAGTCTTTGGCTCATTGTCTGACTGGAAAAAACACAATGAAAGATTTGTTTCTTTGACCCAGAATTAAAGTGACTATCGATGCAATGCAAAATTATGAAAGTAGTTAGCTTTAAATCAAATGGGATGTTTTACTAAGTCCAAGTTATCCTGTTGCAGAGGTGACAGAAAAATATGTAACTCAGAAAGAAATCAGTAACTAAACATTTGGAACTGATATCTCAAATTATTTTCCACAGAAGACTGTCACCAAAAGCTGGAGATGTTATAAACCTAATATGTGCTAGATTTTTCCTGAAAAATCTATGTACATCAAATGTTTACTATAATTGTATGCAACTCTGAGTCATGCTGAACACACCCTCTCAGTGAAAAGAAATAAGGACATTTAAAACCAACTTATATATATTCAACCAACAGGACTTCCTTGGTTTGTTGGCTTCTTTTTTAAACAATGCTACTTCAGTGTTTGCTGCATTAGATGCATCTCTCTTCCTTTGTTTGGCTTGCTGTTTCTATGGATGAATTCCAAACGAAAAACTTGTATCTCCTTTCTCAGTTGTTCATTTTGTATAAACGACCTGATGTTGGCAGCAAGTGGAATAAAACCAGCAGGACTAGAGGGATGTAAAGGAATTTCTGAATTTTTATGGCAATGTTCAGAGCTCGACGGGAAATCTTTGCAATGCAGTTGTCATCTCTACAGTAGAACAGAACAACTTTTGAGAGCTTGATGTTTTCCTCCCCAGGGTTCTGATGGGGGATGGATGTGAGGAAACACATCTATAAAGGACTATTAACTTCTTGAATGTCATTCAGAATTGTGAAGACTGGAGCCAATACAGCAAGCACTGACAGAAAGTCAAATTGAAAGAAATCAAGGAATGTGGCACAGAGTAATGGATAAGCACTGCTGTCCCTCACCACTTTAAAGAGAAGATATTTTTCCATAGTCTTTTAAACTAATTTCAGCTATTAATGTGAAATGAAAGATTAGACTCTCCTTTTTGTAATAACTGTGTCTGTAGTCTTCCACTTCTTTCACATATTAAATGATTGAAATAGGAGTGAAGAGCCACAGGCATCATAGAGATGCTTTGTCTCATCTAGGATCCTGGGAAATTATGATGTAAAATAAGCTACAGGAAAATAATAGCATCTTTGATCAGAGAAATCCAGAACAGTAGCTGTTGTTCTCTAGAAGTTCAGTTGTCAACTAGCAATTATCAAAATGGCTAGAAGCCAGTTTAAAATACTACAGATTCTCCGATTGTGAGGTTGTATACTGCTGCCTATCCACAGCTGGTACTGCTCTATTACAAGCCCCTGAGAACATGAATATGGTGTGTTCTGTAAGCATTTCCTAAGTCTGAGTAATGCAATTACAAAACCAGAAACTATACCCTGGATTGTAATTGTAGTTACATGTGACTCTTGTATAAAGACAAAAGCTTGTCTAAGATATAACAGCCTATTTTGATGTGGGTAAAGACTAAATCTCATTCATTTAAACCCTAAATACAACTTCCTGTTTGCAGTTAGGGATGGGACACAGGCCAGCCTTGTTACCTGCCCTCAGAACATTAACCTGGAGGCATTTAGACAGCAGTTGTGGCTTGATGCTGTAAGACATTAAATGCTCCCAATCCCATATAAGGCTATAAGGGCTGCTCAGTAAATCCTCTAAACAGGAATTACATTAAGCAAAATAAGTCCTCCTTCTCTTGTTTCAATCAGTTGAGTTCCTGAATTAGTGGAAGTATTCAGAATGCATTAAAAATAAACATCGAAAAGCAGCCTAAAGTTTGTGTTCAGTCAGCATAAACCCGTTCGTGACTGTAATTTCCAGCTTCAGGCTTTGCTTAGTTCTCAGTGGCAAATGAAGCTCATAATTGTATTGTGAATGATGGGGAAATATGATAATGAAACATCTGGAATGTTTAGGACTGGGAGAACCTGGAGGTAGCCCCAGTCAGTGTGCACAGCTGCAGCAAGCCAGAGCTCTTGGGTGGTAAATACTCCTTATCTGTTCTTTGTACAGGTTTAAAAAAAAAAAAAAAAAAAAAAAAGGAGTTGTTGATGAAGTTCACAATCCTATTATCAGTTTCACCACATCTCCCTGTTCCAAATCCCATCAGGGATTGTGTATACTTACAGAGACCTACTTGTCTCCTGGTTTCAGGAGAACAGAGAGAGCAGTTGTAAAAACTGCCCACGTCAGACAGAGGGAGAGAGAACAGAGATAATGGAAAATGTCAGAAGTAAAGAGAAGGAGAAGACTGATGAGATCGTCAGCCCTCATGAAGTATGTCATGTCAAAGGTGTTTGACATGATGAAGTGAGATAACAAGCCCACACCACACACTGAAAGTTTCTTTGCTTATATACTTGCATATCTGCAGCAAAATTTTACTATTTTTAAAGCATTTTTCATAGAATGGTTGGGGTAGGAAGGGACCTTAAGGATTATCTAATTCCAACCCTTCTGCAATGAGCCAGCATGCCACCCACCAGCTCAGGTTACCCAGGGTCCCATCCAGCCTGGCCTTCAACACTTGCAAGGATGGAGCACCCACGGCTTCTCTGGGCAGCCAGTGTCTCACCACCCTCTGAGCAAAGAATTTCCAGCACTCCCAAGTCCTCTCTGCAGGGCTGTCCTCAATATTTGTGAGTAAAGGCTCAGAGGTAAAAAGTTTACCCATGGACTTCATCAGTCTAAAGTTTCTGAAGAGTTTGCCACAAAACTTGTAGCAGAGAGAGTTTGAAAGGCATTGGGGGCAATCAAGAAACTACAAGTGAAGGTCAGCAAAAGTAGGTGTGTTCCTTGTCAGGAACTAATCTCTGGGTGCTGGCCGAGCTGGGACACAGGGCCAGCCAGGTCTCACCCCTGAGCAGCCAGACCTTGGCTTCAGGCCCTGGGAGGCATTTGTCTAACTCAGGTGAGCAGGAGAGATCCTCCCAAGAGCCTTTGAGGCTACTATGTTAATGAATCCGAGTTCAGTTCCCCTATTGGTTACTTGTGTTCCATATATGGCAATGTTTCTACAATGATCCACCCCCAAGTCTATATATTGTTCCTCCTCCCTTGTTTCCGGTCTTTGGAGTTTGTCCCTATACTGTGTTTGGTTTTTGGGCTTCATCCCTATTTTATTTCTCATCAAAGTGAAATTTTCTTTTTGGGCTCTCCGTTGTCCTCGCTCCTTTCTCTGCTCTGCATTTGCCCTGAAGTCAGGGAACCAAAAAGACTCATTGCAGCCACTCTCACCGCCACACTCATCATGGCAGTGCACTTTTATTTTTATTTACAGTCACAGGTAATGAATTAAACCTGTGGATTTCAGAAGAATTCCACTCAAGTTAGGGCAGTCTCACAGCAGCTGTGAAATTGGAATACCAGCACAGCACATTGCCCTAACTTAGAACCTCCCACTTGCAAGTTGTCCTATGTACTCACTTTGAGGGAAGGTGAAATACAGCTGGCTGGCTTTGGACTTGTTCTGTGTGTAGTTGCATCTGCTTCTGTTTCCCTGGTGTGATCTGTTTTGTAAGAATGTATTATTAATAACCAATAATTCTGCTAAAGTGGGCAGGTAATTGACATATGCTTGTGCAATTTCTATTTTGTCTCCTGGTCTATGTGTTGTCTTTTTTAGTCTTATGCTATTTCCAATTGTATTTTCAGGGAGGTAAATCTCCTATGTTTGGCAGTCTTGGGATATATGCAAGTATATGAAGTCATGCTCCATCAGGACCTTGTCACCAGGGAGGAGGGATGAGATTTTTTCACAACCATTCGAGAATTGCAATGGTTAAAGGTGCCTTTGCAAGTTCTCCTATTAGCTCAGTCTCAACAGAAGCTTTGCTGTGATCAGTTAAAGCTCAAAAACATCCTATGTCCAGTCTTTGGCAGTTTCTGGACTACAAATGAACCTGAACTTCCACTTTGAGAAAGTTCAAATTGGTAGTAAGCAGCAAAAACTGATTGTCCTAAACTCCAGAGCTGTATAGCACAAATATGGCCTGCAGTAATCCTGTAGCTCTGCATCTCCATGCACTGCACGTGGTAAGAAAATATTTTCTCCAGCTGCTGCCTGCAAAAGACTTTCTATTCTGAGGCATAACATTTCTCTGTAGGGATACATTAGCTGAATTTATATATATAGCCTGTCAGAAATCATAATCTAGAGAATTAAGCTTTTAAACATTTGTGAACTACCTTGTATAATGAACTTCTCATCCTGTTTAAATTATTGAAAAGACTCAGTGAAGTGAGACACTGAATTTTGTAGAATGAAATCTTTTTAAAAGACCAGTTGGGGAGAAAATTCATCATCCGCAGAAACACAAAATTCATCATGTGCAGAAACACAGAGTTTCAAAGCCTTAAACTATTGCATGACTGTATTTCAACAACAAGCACACATTTGCAATAAATCACATTATCCATCATGCTTTCCTAAATGTACACAAGGATGTAAATAGGTATGAAAACTTCAACTGTAAAGTTCCATTATTTGCAAAATTTTTCAGGATTCGTGCTGCTGTGCTGTTTTACCCATTGCATGTGTATACATCAGAGACAAATTGCACAGGGCAATCTCTTCTTGAGACTAAAGGTCTGCCACATAAAGCAGTAAAAATTCCAGTAAAAACTGGAATTGAATTATTAACCTCTAGAGTTCTAAATCAGCCTTAAAAGTAGTCTGTGGAGGTTTAGTCTCTGCAATCCTCCTCTTACAGTAGATTTCCAGCTCTCAGTGTGCAGTCTGGCAGCAGTAAGTGCACTATGGCTGGGAGCAGCTGTTCGTGATGGTATCCAGCAGCTGAAAAAAACCCCACTGAGAATGCCAAAAAGCAAAGTTTTAAAATCTACTCTAGAAACATCCCTCCAACCCCCTTCCCCTAAAGGACAATTTATTCACAAAAATTAAAGTTAATTTTGGATTAAAAAAAAGCATAAATTAAAATGTAGAGAGTTTCCAGCTTGTTTTGGGGTTAGTTTCCCCATCTCCTCCCCCTTTTTTTCTCCTATCTATATCTTTGCACCTTCTAAAACTAATCAGATGCCTTGGCACAGCAGATTGTGTGGCTCCTCAGCCTTACATATGTTCTAAATTCAGGATCCTCTTTCTGAAAGGCTGGGGTGTAATGGGATGTCTCCTGAGAGGCCGCCACACCTGGAAGACCAGGTGCCTCTTTCCTCCTAATTCCATCTTGGTAATTTTTCAATATGCCTTTCTTGGAGCTGGTAGCTCTCAGGTGTCAGATATAACTTTGTCAGGAAAATGTACTTGTGCTTTTGTTGCAGTGTTTTTAGATCACTTTGGAGTACTTGTGATTCTATATCCTCCTCTTGGAAAATGTAGGTGGACTTTGACACTCTTACAGAAGCCAGAATTGTTGATGGATGGGTTGAAGTCAGAGTTTCTTGTGGGTGTATGCAGCCCCTGGGTACATGAGTGACACTGAAAGACAACTGTGTGCTGTCCCCAGGCCACCCTGTCACTGTTACCACTGCCCAGTGTGGATTTTGGGAATGGCTCCAGCCTTGTCTTCTATATCCCCTTCCTGGGAGGTGACTTGGGAAAACTCCACGTACTAATGCAAGTAAGAGGAGCACAAATAATCTGATTCTTTTTACCGTCCTCTGGTCTAAACCCATTTTATGTAACTCTTGCCTGCCTGCTAAGGCTGGGGTCAGTGGCAGTAAGAGGCACCACAGCATGGGGCTGGAATTGAGTCACTGGAAGAGCTACTTATAAGACTATTGGCTCCTCTGACTTCCTCAAGAGCTTTCTTCAAAGGAGTTACTAAATCCGCTGTGCCATAGGGAGTGCTTTGGTGCCCAGATGCATGTAAAGAGTTTCTTCTTTTTCAAACTGTTGCACTTGGTGTGGATCCACAGAAATCACAGCTGAAGAGGTGGCCCAGAGAGCTCTGTCAGGATGCAGCCTTCCACTGGGCTCCCTCTGAGAGTGTTTCTAACCAGTACTGCTGCTGGTGTAATAGCTACGGTTTGGAGACACAAAAACTTCTTGTGGTTAACTCAAGTGCTCTACTCTGATCCTAATCTCTCATTTGAGTCTGGTTTAATTCATTTGCACGAGAGGTAATAGATGACCTTTGCCAGATCTGTACCTGACTATGCCTGCCATTGGATCTCTGCATTTTGCTTACTGGTTTCATATCATTTAATTAAAAATGTGTCAGGGCATGTTCTTAGCTATTGCAAAATTCTCGCAGTAAATGATGGATCTATGGATTTTTTAAAATCATCTTGTCCATTTCTTTTTATTTTGACTTGGCTGCATTTCTGCCATAAAAATAATTTTCAAATGGTATTTTTAAATGGAGCACTAGTGAAATCTGCAGACAGCATCAGAAAGCCCGTGGATCTCTTGTCAGTGGGTCCCACAATACTGGCTGATTATAATTTTCTTTTTATGTCAGAGAACGTATTTCAGTGGAAGCACTCCAAACTTAAACTAACTTGAGAGTTTTAATTAAATGTCATTTGCATTTGGCTGCTGCTGTCTGTGTGGGGAAGAGTGGGATGACACAGCTTCTTGGTTCCTTTAGCTGTGGTGTTGCTGAATGAAGCTTCCTTTTTGCCTACTGTAGGAAGGAAGACAAAGCAAAATACTTGTTCTTTTACTGTAACTGTTCATTCCTCCTGTCAGTGAGATATCTGGGACTTGCATCACGTGAGAGACAGAAAATCACTCATGTTTAGGAAGAATATTATTATTACTTATCCCAGAAGCCTGAATGCATTTCCCAGATAAAGCCTATGATTAGATCAGTCACCAGTTATCAAAAATACAAAGGTTGTCAATGCTTTTTTTGCACTTGTTATAGGTTCAATTAATTTCTATGTCCTATAAGGGATATTATCATATGTGACTCTGTGTAACATTATCTCCTGCAGATTTATAGATTATTTGTATGACATAAATGCAAATATCTTGTTTGGTGGGGCTGAGGGGTTTGCACCAGGTGATCTCCAGAGGCCTTTCCAAACTAAATTATTCTATGATTCTATTCCCTTATCCTGAATCTAATCTTTGTATCCTTTTAAGTGAAGAAGTTTTATGATTTAATAGTTGGTCCAAGGTGAGGGAGCAGAAGGACCCGTGGTGCGAGTCACTCAGTACCTGGGTGGGAACTGAAGGACAGTGTTTTTACCAAGTTGCCTGAGGTTCCTGTTCTGCAGATGCCATCTGGCAAATTACTTTCTTACAAATAGTGGGAGTATTTAATCTCCAGTGTGTCATATAAAGTATGTACTGTGTGATAATCCTGAAGACACTTGCTGCAGCACACTGGGTCCTGACTCAGGGAAAAGCAGCTGTGAAGGAATGTGAATGAGCTGGGAATTTGAGAACACTCAAACTGATAGAGTGAGTAATTACTTGTCTGAAAGGGAAGGGTATGAAACCCCATCCCTGGTACTGAACTCGAGTGCAAAAACTGAGTCTGTTCAGCACAGGGAGGTGCAGGTCCCAGCAGGATGTCAGGGTTTCCCCTCTTCTTGCTCACCCTCCTGCTGTGGTCAGGGCCCTTTTAGTGCAGAGCAGGAAGAGGATCCCCCAGGAACAGCCCTCCAGGAACGCTCTAATTGCAGATGGCCACGGCACCGCTGGATCGGCTCCTCTTCCCGTCCCTGACACTTTGATTAATTTTTGCAAGGATGTTCTCCAGCCCCAAAGCTGATGATTTAAGATTAGCCTCGGTCAAAGAAACAAAAGCCTCTGATACATTTCAAGACTGATGGATAGGAGCAGTCCTCTGGTGCAGAGAATAGGGCATTTCCAGAGGAAAGAAATGTTACATTCTGTGTTTATTATACAAGGCAATGATTTTTAAAATTATAAACTGTTTATTTCAGAATGAAGAGAAAATGACTCTATTTAGTAGTTTGCTTTCCACTGATATTCTCATTAAAAGAGGGATATCACCCTCTAAAGGGTAAAAAATCTCAGAATAATGAGGAATGTGCTCAACAGACAATGGGAGCTTTTTGCTGGCAAGGTGCTAACTGGTGAAAATGTAAATGCCTGACCTTTAGATTTCTGTTGGGAGTTCTGAATGTGTGTCTTTGTTTTGAAAAGCGAAATTGTTACATGATTTTTGATGGAATTGATGAATTATAATGGCTGTAGAGACAAAAGCACGAAATCTGTGAAAAAAAGGTGCAAATTAGGCTGCTGAAGAAATACATTTGGTTTCTATGTTTTGTCAGAAGACTATAAACAAGAAATAATCATAAATGGTGTTGGTCCCTCTCCAATAATTTCATTTTACTGATCGTTCAAAAGCTATATTAAAGCTGTAGTTTTTATCCACCCATCAGAAACATTTAAAAGTGCAGGTAAATTCTCAGTTCTTCCTCTAAAATAACTGCACCCTACAGAATTGCTAACTATGTTCAGGAGGATGATTCTACTGAAGATTATTGTCTCCTAGGAGATAATGATCATCTTCATTTTCACGCTTCTAGAAAATTCTCAGTACCTTACAGAATCACCGAACTAAGAAATTAATTTCTATTGCTTGTATGAGAATGTCTCCAGATTCACTGTTTTCAAGTAGCCCTTTGAGTACTGATGTCTACATCAATTTGATTTTTTCACATGTAAAATTCTAACAAGAAAAATGCTTCCAGTTCTTGATTTTCGTCTCTTCTTTTGTTGTAGTTGATTTAGACCACAGGTCCTTCATGTTAGTGTGCATCATTTGGTGTAAGTTATCACAGAAATATTGTAACAGATCCATGCTCACCAAATTTTCTTGCTGTTACAAGAATCCACCCAGATCCCGTGTACCTGGAGCAGACAGGCTCTGTCTCTTCTCCTAAATATCATGTTCTTTCATCTCATATTAACTGTGAAATAGGCACTGGCCCCTCTTTGCACCCTAGCTTGAAATCCGTGATGAGGCATAACATAAACTAAACAAATCTCAATGTTAGGCTGAAAATTTTGGATAATCTTTTGACTTAGTAGTGTGTCACTCACATAATCATTGAGGTAAAATAAACCTTCAAGTAAAGAAAGCATGCCTAAAAGGCTAACAGCTTGGAGTGTAAACCTTTTCCTACAGTAGGTATTTGCTATAAATAATGAATTGTAAACTGCTTTATAAATGGTGCTAGAGATGGGTTAAGTATTCAGTCTGTCCTCCTTGAGAAGTCACATGTGAACAGTTCATAATTTTCAATCCCAGACTCTTTATTCAGAATTACTGAATGGATTCTCATGTAAACATATTTCAGTCTACTGAAGAATTACAAATGTGATTTCAATATTCAGCTCCTGTGTGATTTGTTACTTTCAGGATGTGGTGTTGGCTCTGTTTCGTGGTTGGATGAATGCAGCTCTAGCAAAGCCTCAAGAAATATTGTCGGAGCTATAAACATTTTTTAAAAGCTGATAGAGGAAGGCTGGCTGACTAAGGGATCTTTACATATTCTATTCTGGGTTTCCTGAGCTGAACTTTGCTAGAGGCATTGTTACAAGGAGAAAATATCCTGTATAATATTTAATGTGGTGAAATTTAAAGCATATGTATGCGTCTGCATTTCTGTGTCAGGACTTAAGCCTCAGGCATTGAGGACACTTCTTCAAGCCCTTCTGTTAAATCCATTAAGCATTAGCCTCTGCAGTGCTCTGCTAATCATCACCAAGTTTGGTAAGCTAAAGGTGATAAAACATGAAGGAGGAAAGGGTTTGCCAAGCAAATAAATTTAACTCTGAGCACATAACTCACATGATCATGTCACAGATATTGGGATTGTTCTGGAATTGTGCTGTCTATGCTCAGACACTTTGGGTGGATGTTACTTTGTTTTGAGACAAAATACAAGGAGTAGGGAAATTATATTTAATAGGACAAGATATGGTTGATGATGCTGCCAAAAGCTGAGAGAAAGAGATGTGCTAGGATGTATTTGGTGAGATTTCTAATTTAACTGTGAGAAACTAATTCTCCTTGCCTGTGTTTACTACTAATGTCTCCTTGAATTGATCTCCTCAAAAAGTTTATGAAACAATTTGTTTCTGATTTGCTTAATGCAAATTTCTGCTGAGCTTTCCAGTTTTTTCTTTGTGAAACCGGTGCAGTACTTAAAGGGTGAGTAGGGCTCAGGCTTGGTGCAACTGAACATGTTTGCATATGAATACATGAACTCTTAATTTAAAAAAGACCTTTTTTTTCTTTTCATTTCCAAGGATTTTTTTTCCCGCCTACATAACACATTTTTGATTATTTGCCACTGTCCCATCTATAGAAGGATGAAATTTTATTGAAACTGAATATTTTGGACATATGATCTTACCTTGAAGGCTTTCAGAGCTGCTATTGTACACACAGCCAACTTGAGCAGAATTCTTCTAAAACCAGTTATATGGAAAGTCATATATAGATTTTTTTTTTTAAGAAACTTACAAGAAAATAATACATGTTTCTTCAATTCTTCCTGCATTTTTCCTACCAAAGGTACTGAACTTTCATAAACTCATTGTGAGAGAATTGCTGTATTAATTACTGAAATTTAGCAGACTCTGAAATGTGATTTAGGTCCTGGATTGCATTACGATACAAATGTTACTAGGTGGATTGGCATTCAAACAGTTTCTAGCAATTTACCAGAAAACTTTTCTTTCTTATTCCTTTGACAACTTTAAGTCAGAGAAGCTTTTGAGTTCCAGATGCCAAAAAATTTTGATAGTTTTGAGAAAAATATGTGGGCAAGTTTTTCTGTTGGTTTAAATATGATGTTGATTGACTACATGCGCAGCTTTTAGGTGTGTGGTTCCATTTGCATGTGCAATGTCAAAAGCATTCATACTTTGGTAGGCAAAATGAGATCCAGGCAAGCCCATGAATCCAGGCTGCACCAACCTTTTGAGCTGACAAAGTTGTTTGCAGATGCTTCATGAAGCAATATCTTGTTTATTGCCTTCTGCTTTTATAGACCTTTTCACCTTCTCCCTATTTTTCTGCTGAGAAAATGATGTTATTCCAAGACTTATCATCTTCCTGACGACTATTCAGCCTGTATTATATGACTTGAAATAGAACTGGAAACTAATAGTGTTGCCCAAGATGCAGAAACCATTTTCTGAGAAATGTATCAGTGACAGGGCACACTGTATTCAAAGATAAACCTCAGGAAACCTTCCCTGCAGAGGACCTGTATGGTTCTCCTTCAGAAATGCAGCCACCAAGCAAAAGAGCAATAGGATTGTTAGAGAAGGCCTGGACATAAACCTGCTGAGTAAGTAATGATTTAAGTAATAGTGATTTATTGCAGCACTTTGTTTCTCAGATTTGAATGATGTTTTTAATTTTGTGTGTTTTATGTAATACCACTCACATATTTTTGTTTGAATAAATCAGGATAAACCCCAGGGAGTTTTTTACTGCATCTAAAGATGTTTTATGAGTGAGGTTATTCTTGTGATCACATTTCTGTTACTTGTGGTTACCACTGCAGTATGTGAGTGCTTCACAAATATTTATCTTTGCCTCCCCTTACCAGATCTGTCTGGGCCCTGACAAGGACAGCATTAACCCTGCCTGTTTCAGCATATGAATGCTGGCACTGGAAGTCATCCTACCTGGGCACTGGAAGTCATCCTACCTGGGCACTGGAAATCACACAAACTGAATTTTTAATGCTCTGGCCTGCACTAGCTAACGCCTTTGAAATCCAGTGCTGCCTGTTCAAACACAGATTTCTGAATCCAGAGCACAGCCATCGTCACAGGCAGAGACACCCTGCACAAAGATATTAAGATAAATATGTGAGTCTTTAGCAGCCTGGAATGACTCAGTGAGTAGTTGCATTTTTGAAGCATCTGAGTTGACCAAAGCTGTCAGAATCCTCAGTATTATTTAGTGCATTGCAAAACATTTTACCTTATTTTACATCTTCTGCCCCTTTTTAATATATTTTTACGTTGTTTTTTATTTTTGTGCACTCGGTACATGTATGTTTCATCTTGGGCATCTGGGAAAGAATCCTTGATTGTTACTACCTGGAATAACCCCACTGGCAACATCTTGCAATTTATACCCCTTTTAGCTTGTATTTCCTTACTGACAGGTGACTGCAAAAAATAGGCGAGATCTTTTGACACTTTGAGCATCTACATTTCTGCTGGAGGAGGAAATATAGAGCGTCCTCAAATTGGCCACGCAGTACTGTTTAAATGGTGGAGGCTTTGACTGTCTTTGAACTTATAAATAGTTATGGAAAGTGTTATATTATCATACTTTAGTATCTAGAAACAGTGAAGACACAAGTTCCTATAGAAGTACAGTCTCCCTTGCAAGTGCAAAATGAAATTCTTTTATGCTGTGACTGAGCATATCCCAAATAATTTTAAGCTACTGATTGATTTTCTCTTGCTTCCTGTAGGCTCTTTGGTTTAATAGAGAGTTTGAGCAGTGGAATGCAGAACGACTGATTTTATCCTGTGATTAATCTCATATATGACAGTTGAGGGATACTTCTGGCTTTTTTCCCCCATATTTTTTCTAGAGAAACCTTTCATTTATTCATAGCTGTCTCATAAATGACTACACAGATGACTAGATGCTGTTCCTAATATTCCTTCTCCCACAGTGTGGCCAATAAATCCACTGGTGATTACAGGGGTTTTCCTTTATGAATGTTTCTAAAATAATTCCATCGACAGCTGTTCCTCCACCTAGTGACACCTATTGACAATGATCCATTTGAAGTGCACACCTTCAGGGCCATTCACAAGGATCTAAAGAGACAGGGCAGTGCAAGCCCTGTGCTGCAGGTAGAGGCTGAGGAACAGAGGGATTGATTTTCTAAGGGTCAAGTAAGTGCATGGCAAAGCAGGGCTTTGAATATTTTTCTCCAGCTCATGAACTCACTTTTTAATCAATGAATTGCTCTTGGCTTGGAAGTGTGGGCACTGTTTGTAAATAATTTTCACTTGTAGAGGTGTGTGTGTTTCTAGTGGAGGTTGGAACCTTTGCAGAGGGAATTTAGGCCTAAGAACCGTGACACTGCTTTTGTGAACTGTATTTCTAAGTCTCTCTAGATATCATCCATGGGTTTTCCTTCATTGTGAATTTTCCCTCTCTCTGAGCCACAGGTAGGAAACCACTGGTGTGGATGAATAAGTAGAGGTGTTGTTTTTGTCTCTGTTTTGTATTTTACTGCTGTTGTCTGGATGGCTCTGTAGTAATTTTTGACATTCTGGATCATTGCCCTAGCTCATGTGTTCCTTTGCAATAAATGGTTAGTTAAACCCTTACCTTTACTACCCTTACAGTAAAATTTAATTCCTTTATACAGTTTTTTATCCAGATATGACCACTACTGCGTGGCAAGAAATGAGATGAGGTCTCCTCCAGTAACTCGTCTATCTTTGAGAGTAACTATCTGCCATCTGATCAGAAACCACATTGCTTCCTGTAACTTCACACTTACTCATCTTTGCAGAATCAACCCACTGAAAACTGACAGTAGAATTTTGGGTATTTTTAATTACTGATAGAAAATACTATCTTAGGATCTACTAAGATTGCATAATCTGGAGGTGTGCAACAGCCGCCTGTCTTGCACACAAGAATTTCCACCAGTTCACCTCTTTAAAGTCTGTCCTTCACTTACTTGCCTTTTGTACTCTCAGAGGTCTTGCTTGGGCTGAACTTCCTATCTGGAACCACATGAAGTCAGCACCAAGCAAGTGATAAACCAAGAAAATGTCTCCTGCTTTTCTGCTCACCTTCCTGTGATTGCTCCTTCTGTCACTCTCCTACTCCAGGTTGCAGCAGACTTGTGAACCAGACATGAGACAGAAGGGCAGAGCTGGAGAGAATCAGCAGCAAGGAGATGTCCAAAGACGAGGTACAAACCTAATTTCAATCCAGCCCAACCTGTCTGTTACTTGTAACAAGAATGGATATAGATATAATCTGCATAACCTTCATGTATCTTCAGTCATTCCCCCACAACTTAATTCTGAGAGGAATGATGTTTAAATCAATGTGATTAGGTTCAGCTCCTGGCTCTGCTACAATATTTTTGTGAAACTTTGCCCAGATTTTTATTGTTTCCATTTGTCATCACTAAATGGACAGTGGTAGCTATCTGCCCGTGTACAAAGTAAGAACAAAAATTTCAGAAGTGGCAGACTTTTTGGCAGCTAACGTTTCATTTAAAACACAATTCCCGTTAGATTTTCCCCAACATTTTGGTTACCAAAAGATGCAGACAAGGGAGTTTTGATATTTTTGAAGTTATTTACAAAGATTATGTTTCTGATCCCAAAGAAAGTTGGGAAGATAGTTGTTTGGTGATTCTGTGAATACTGCAAAGCCTCATCTTTAGGTACTAAATGAAGTGGGACTAAGGCTCAGACAAAAATAAATTGCTTGAGCTGTAGGAAAACACTCCATGCCTGCTCATCTACCCCAGGGATCAATACTGGATGAACACTGGTAAACATCTCCATTAATGACCTGCTTGACGGGCCATGGTGAGCCCAGCAGGGTTGCAGACATTAAATTGGGAATGTCTGGGTCACCAAATGGTTGTGCTGCTGTTTAGAGGGATCTCAAGAGGCTGGGAAAATGGGCTCCTGAACTCAAGAAAGCAAAGCCCAGGACCTGGTGAGGAATAACCCCCTGCATCAGTACAGATCATGGGGAGTCTGGCTAGAAAGACCTTGGCAGGAAAGGGCCTGGGGGTTCCTGGTGGGCACCAAATTGAGTCCAGCAAAGGGCAGTGAAGACGAGGAAGAGAACTGGAGAATCTTAAATATGATGGATGGTCAGAGAGACAACCAGAACAGGTTTCCTAGAGAGGCTGTGGACTCTCCATCCTTGGAGATATTCAAAATCCCAAACGACACAGTCCTTGGCAACTTGCTTTAGTTAACTCTTCTCCTAGCAGAGATCTGCATAACCTCTAGAGGTTCTTCCAACATCAACACTTACATGATCCTGTGGAACTGATGAAGAATGGCTGAAGTAACTGGGGTTGTTTTCTATTTGGTGCAGTCTAGGAGAGTGAATCCTTGCAGCCTGGTGCGTTAACTCACTCATGACAATTTCATGTGTCTAAGCCCACAGTGTCCTTAATTATACAGTCAATTTTGACAAATTTATGTAAAGTCTTTGGTGTAAGAATATGGTTTTTTATTTGTGGGTAATATGGCTCTGAATCCTCCCTGAACTGTTCATTGACACTTCCCCACAAACTCTCAGATCTTATTGTGAGGAGCAGGTCCAAATCTTCATGTACTCACATTTATTTTGAAAATATGCATGTTAGCTTTGAAAACTTTAAGCTTCTATTTTTTTATGCACGGTGTTAGCATATTCGTGTGTGAACGGTGGCAGACATGCAGAGCTCAATGTGTAAGTGTGACCTCTGGGGCATTCTGCTTTGGCAGGATGCTTCTCCCTGTTGGAATACTTAATCCAGCTATGTTTGCAACGCCAGCTGAGAGGCTTGGATGGAAGGTGAAACAAAGGTGCAAAGTATTACAGTGTCATGATATTTATTCTCAAGCTAAAGGGCTCTGATCAGGAGAACCCAAGGGATCTTTTTTATGACAAAAGTAACATTTCATTCCAGGGTTTTTGCTAAGCTTATGCATCTCATATCCGAGTACTTTGCAGGCCTTGCTGGTATAATTGCATCTGCAGGTGATGAAAAGAAACAACTTTTCCTGCTGAGAATATCACAAACAGATGCTGAATTCACAGTAGATTACAATATACTGAGTCTTTGCAGTTTTTACCAAAGAAGACATGAAATTATTGAGACTACACACCATTATGTTGGGGAAAGCATAGCAAGAATACAAATTTTCCACAGCTCTGGAGTTTATTCTCCTAAGCCAGTTGAAGTCTACACACTGAAATATATCTACTCTGCTAAGAAAAATATTGATATATATCAAACTTCCTAATATACATTATTTTCATCCAAATGATTGCTCATGTGAATTCTCCCAATGCATACAGTGCAAACTTGGGTCATACAGGATTGTCCATGCGGATTTAGCTTGGAGGAGTTGACACTGAGAGAACAGTCTGGCCACAAAAGAGAAAACTTCTTACTTCCAACCCTAATTAAAGCTGTCTGTTGATGTCAGATTCACATGCTGCTGTTTCGATTCACATTAAGGCTAGTTATTGATTTCAGCACAATGAAAGAGAAGAACAGCAAAGGCAGTATTAAAGGAGATGTCTGCTGCACATGTGCATGTGTCTGCTTCGGGCTGGAACACTGTAGGGGCTGGAAACTTTGGATCTTGGTACCATGTGCAGGGTCAGAAAAGCACAGGGTCAGCAGAGGCTAAAAGTCACTGGGTGATTATGATGAGACACTAACGGCTGAAAAATGTTTAAAGGGAAACATCCACACTAATTTATCTGTGCTCAGCCTGTACTAATAGAAACTGCTCTGCATATTACATACAATTCTCAACATTCATGCTTCCGGTGTTACAATACATCTGATGCAGCTTTTCACAGCATGGTGATTTGCATTTATTGGCATTCCTGTCTCTTACAACGAGGGGTGCCTTGCTTTATGTACCCATGACATGAAAGAGAACTTAAAAGACTGTTCTAGATTAAAGCCCAGTATAAATTAACTTGCTCAAAGACAACACCAGTCACCTGCTCCTTGCTGCTTTCATTAAGAAGCAGATCCCTCTTTGGAATGCAGATTTGGTAACAGCTAATTAGTTTATGTAGCTAATCTTTTACACAGTCTTTCAGGTTATGAAGATAAACTAAACAGGACAAATAGGAAAAAAAAACACCTACAGCTCACTGATAATAACTTATCCCTAGACCCTTTTCCCATCTTAATGTACATTAAGACATCTTTCAAAGCCAAATACTGTTGGAACAGCTGGGAGAAGCTGCAGAAAAGCCTTGAATAGCGATTCACATCTGACTGCTTTGGACTTAAGTACAGAAGGGCTGCTTACTGTAAGATGCTTTTCAGTGTTGGAATTGGGGGCTAGGAGAGATCAGTGGGACAGAATGATCCAGGCAATTCTAGGGAGGGAAGAAGTAATCTGATTTATCTGTCCTGTTGTGTCATGGCAAGAATGAATGCTGTATTCACCTCTGTGAAGGCAATTTTCAGCTGAGTGAGATGTGGAGATGGAAAAGCCCATTTACAGTGAAAAAGATCAGAAGGGATTTTTTCAGCTTGCTGTTACTTAGATTTATGTGGCACCAGTCAGGTTTCAACGAACATTCTCACTCTCGAAATATTTTGTTCCTTTAGTATCTCTCTCTTCAGTCACCAAGTTTAAAGGTACTTCCACTCTTGGTTTTATAAGAAAGGAAGTTGTTTTTTCAGTGTGCTTTATTTGTAGTTCCGCGTGAAGCAAAATCAAATCAGCTTAAATATGTCTTTTAAACATATGAGCAAACAAATAAATAATTCTTCTTTGTATTCTAGGAGTATGTTTGTGGTTCCCTTTGCACACACAAGTATTTTCAGTGTGAGGAGTTTTATACTTTCAAATTCCTGAACTAGTCTGACTCGCAGGTCTGTATCTTCTGAAAATTTGCTCTCTGAAAAGAACATTGCAGATTTAGATTCAGTGTTGTCCTAGTGTGGCACTGAAAGTCAAGAATTTCTGAATTCTTTAGGAATACGAACCAACTCATTAAAAATAATGAGATAGTAAAAATAAAACTGTCAGTTATTCTGCTTGCTTTGTGACTTGTTAAGTCTACATTTTAAAGTTCCTCTCCACAACCAAGAAAAGCTAAACACATTTTTCCAGAATCAAAAGACGTGCGACTCTAGAGGCTGGCTGTTTTAAAAAGAACAGAATGAGACCAAAAAGCAAATTGGTGAAAATGGAAAAGGATGCAATAACATTAAAAATGGAATTTATGGAAGAAAGCTCCTTTGTGTGATACACAGTTGGGGATGGAACTCAGCTGGCATTCACTGTATGTGGATATTTTGTTTATTAAGCCAGGAGCACGTGTACAGGAAGGGGACAACTGATGCAGATGAGGAAGTGACAGTTGTGTGCAAAAATGTGCATTCAATTTGTGTTTTATTGAATGCTGTCAGTAGATGGCTCGGTGAATGGCAGAGCATCTGTCTTTTTAAACATAATTAAATTCTCACTGATTTGCATCTCAGATTTGTTCTCTTGATAATAAGCTGTTCTGCGGATGTGACATCATCCATTGAAACTGCTCGGAACATCACACAATTATTAATGTATTATCACTAAATTGATGGTGAATGGTTTTCCAAGTCATAAAATGAAGGACCAGATTATTTCACAATAAAAAGGATGTAAAATAGCTAATTACTTGGACTGAATTGCCTAAATGATTTTGTTCTGCACTTTGTGTGTTAAACACTGACAAATGAGGGCAATTAATACAGTACAAAAGTCCAGAGTGTGCAACTTACAGCACATAGTGCTAAGAGAAGTTATTTCTTCTCCATGGTGCAGTTGTTTTTCACAGTCAGTCTCAGGTATTGGGGCCCACCTGTTTGCATTTCAGCCAAGATTCTAACATTATATAAGTTAACAATATTTTTTGTCCCTGTACTGGCCCGTGTGTGTGGGATGTGTGGGACATCCATAAGTTGTTTGTGCCGCAAAGTTCATGAGTGCTTGTGAGATCTTCCTTGTTACGTGGCTTTACAGCAAGATAGTCCAAAGCCCTTAAACTTTACACAGTCTCCAAAAGAGATTGGTTAATTTTCAAATTTATTAAATCTTAATTATATATTGTATACATGTCCTTTTCTACGCATCGCCTTTCTTTTGCTGTGAAAATTTCCATTGGGCAGATTTTAGATAGAAAATTCCTACTCTAGTCAGGTAACTTCTAATTTTAATTTCTCTAAACAAATGTTGTCTTGCCCAAAGAGCCTCTAAATGAGATAAAGACCATTTGTTTCAGAGGGGGTTTTGGTGGAGAAAGGAGGTCCTACACCAAAATTAATTATTTTGCAGTTTCTTGATTACCTAGGTTTTACTTCTTGACATTCCTGTCTTGATATGTCTCATTCTGCATCTGTAAAATTAATGAAATAAATGTTCTTGCGTCTCTTTTGCCTGCTTGGTTTAATCTGGGAGGCCTTTGGGGAACATATCTTGTTCACACAACATCCTTTTATTTCACCCAGGAGTGCCATGGTTAGAATAATCATCCTGTACCCCATTCTTTCCATTTCCCAAAATTATTTAATCTTCCTCACTCCATCAGAGTGCTCACACAACAAACTGTAGAATACCCTGGTGTAGTGGAAGCCATTTTTACTACTTTTTTATTGAAGCAACTCTAATTTGTATGGGATAAATGCTTTCCAGTGGACTGTAGAAAGCCCTGTTTATGAATATTGAGAAAGCCTAGTGTGAGAAAAACGAACCCTGAATGTCAGACCCTTGCTTTACTGAACATTTCATTTTTTATTTTCAAATAATCAGCAAAAGAAAGGCAAAAACTCAGGTGTTTTTCTTTCCAGCATAAATTCTTTGGCCGCTGGGTTATATCCAAGTTTGCTTTTATCCCTCTTCTGACTGGTGCTATGAATATTTAATCAACTCCACACACAGTGGAGCAGATTCGGCAGGAAGGAATGAAAATTCCATTAATACAGCAGATTGTCCTACATCTGTTGGCTTGGGGACACCTTGAAGGTGGCAGATGTTGTTGTGGGTTCCACAGACACCCTCTGGAAGAGGGTACGTCTCTTTTGGAGAGGGCTCTGCAGCTCCTCTGTTTTTTGTAGTGTGGGAGGAGGCACTTAGGCCACCTCAGTTTAACAGCAACATTTTGGGTATTGGATTCGCAGGAAGGGGGTCTGAAGAAACCTCTGCTGCGTCTCGGTGATAAGCCAAACCTGCCTTTTCTGAGCAGTGGATTTCCTGAGCAGCTCCAGCTCTGGATGGCTGTGAATGGTGATTTCAGGCACACATTCACCTCAGGTGGCTGGGGCACAGCTTGAGCTGAGCATTTCAGGACACAATGCTACACTTCTGTGTTCGATGATGTCCTGTTCAGCACCACTGTGCCTCTCGTGCTTCTCCTGCCCTGACCAGGTGCTTCATGGAAAGATTAGAATCCTAATGAGCGTTTTCCAAAGATTTAATCTCTTCCCGCCTTTTTTCTTTTTCTTTTTTTTTTTTTTCAGCCTAAATCACTGTTGTATCCACAGCAGTTTCCAGAATATTCACAATAATAAAATAAAACGGTTGCTCAAACGATCAAAATCACTGCAAATAGTACATGGAGCAAACAAGCTGTGCTTTTAATGACACAATTTGAAAAGCACATGTCAAAACACAAATGAAGAGGCTTACTAAAGATCACACCAGTTCGGGCAGCAGAGCACAGTACTGTTGGATGAAAGGCTGTAAATAAAGAGCTCTGACTTCTGTGCTCCTTGTTAAACAGCACTTCATGTGACCTTCTGCAGTACTTGAGCAGCACAGCCTCAGCGACACTTGCAGGTACACTAAAGAACCATTCTGGTCCTGTTTTACAGAGGAGATAATTCAAAGCAAAGAGAAATAAAAGTAGAAAAGGAGAGCACATAGAGAAATATCCTTTGTGTCTTTTAGCTCAGAGGCAAACTCGAGACCCATACCGTTAATCCCACTACGTGTGAGACAACAAGGGCAGAGAAGGGCTGGGATGTGTGCCCACACCCATTTCCGATACTGTTTTGTAGAAAACCCAGGTAAGACCAGACCTTTCTGAGCCGAGTGAACCTGTCTCCTCTCCCATCCAGATGGAAGGTTCTTTTTCTTTTGAAGCCTCTAGAGGGACTTTAAAGGCACTGCCTTCCCCCTCAGTGTTCCAGGCGGTGTCTCATTACAAGGTGGTAAATAACTCGCCTGCGGTTTCTGCAGCTCGCGAAAACCAGAGACAGAAACAAAACCACCCAGAATTTTTCTCCCTATTCATCTTCCATTTAATGAATAGTGAATGGAAATATTTTTTTTTAATGAACTTTGATGGAAGCTGAAGCCTGGACAGGATGGAAAGAAAATAGTGAACAGTGTCACCCTCAGTACACAGTGACACATCCCTCTCATGTAGTCCTAAAATTGTCGGCTTTGATGCTCCTTTGGATTCTTTCTTTCACCTGCACCATGTCCTTTTTCTGCAGCCTTGCGTGCTCAGGATGATCTTTCTGAGACAGGTTGCTAAGCCTCTTGCCTTTCCCAGCCTAAATGCCACTGTCATGGTCCTGCTTTCAGGAAGGAGTTTTCTAGCAACAGAGTCAGAAAGAATTAGAAGACAGCAAAGTCTTGTGCTTGATGAAGATGAATAAAAACATTGTGCTGGTGCAATTATAAGTGCTGCACTTAATTTGCCTGCTGTAGTTTGTCTAATAAATACCTGATTCTTCGGACTCTCACATCTAGTTAGATGTAAATTAATTAGGATAATGTTGACAGACACTGCTGAGTTGTTTTCCTGCTGACTTATAAAAAATTGTTTGTTTTTGCTTAGATGTTCAGTTATGTTTTGCTGTGGAAAAATCTAATTGTCAGCTATTAGTGGCACTGCCAGGAATCACTATGGAGGCTGGCCTCCACTTATTAGTGGGATTGCTATCTGGTATCTTCTCTACTCTCATCATTTTTCTCTCCTCTCATCAATTTATAAGCCTTCCTTTACACCTCTTAGCTTTCAGGCAATCCGCCTTTATTCCTTTCCTGACCTTTCCCTACTGGCCTCAGCAGTTTCTCTCTATTCTTGCTTGGCTCCTTCTCCTTCTCTTCATTTTAAGTGCAGGTTCTCTGTCACTATTTGATCTCTCAATAGTGATGGCCTTTTGTTCACTGCACTTTGTTTCTCAGCCTGGCACAGTCCCGCCAGCAAGCCAGACCTGGGTGTCTCCCACATGCTGTTCCCACAGTCATTTTCTAACAGGATCTGTGAGAGGAGCAAGACCCTGCAAGGCAATGGTATTTCACTGGTTATTTTATGTCTTTAGTAAAAACACATACTGGCAACAGAATCTTTGCTGTTGTATGGAAACTTTAGAGTAAATTATTGCTTTGTAAGAGTTACCATTCGCAGCAACAATCACAGCCAGCTCTCTGAGGAGAGGAGCATGGGTGGGGCTGGAACAAATCTTGTGCTTTTCTCCCCCATAATCTTGGTCAAGGCATTTCATTTAGCTTTCCATTGAAGATTGACATTTCAAAATAAATAAAAAAACTTTCAGAATGCCCCTCTTACTAATTTCCACACTTATATTGTAACAGCATTGTTATCAACGTAATAAGATTAAACTGAAATTGCCTGTATTGAGTTAGATTTTGCTGAAGAAAGCAGCTTCTCCGCAAAAGCATACTTGCTTTTTTCAAGCTGTATCAGCTAATCTAATAAAAGATACCATTTTCACTAAACTCTCTTTGCTTATGTCCATTTCTCATATCCTCCTAAATCAATAAATAAAGTTAAGGGTATCTAAAAATAAACCAGGCTTGTTTTGTGGCAGGTTCCCAGGCACACCCTGCAAAATACCCTAAGAATCTGGCTATACATCTGCTCAGCACTGTTTCATCTGGGAGACAACTGCTAGGAAGAAAACCAAGGCGGAGACAAGGACCTGAATTTGTTTTTCAGAATGTAACTTTTCTCACTTTGAGTAAAAGACTTATTTATGTACAGACGGTGAATCCTAGAGCCATGTAAAATGGTGTGGTAAATTTTTTACTGATTCCTTCCCTAAGAGCATAACTGTTTCAAGCAGTACAATTTCACACACCACCTGATACTGCAGATGTATTTCATTCTTGTATGCTTGATTTGTACTGAATATTTCAGTATTGCGGTAGATAAATGAAGTACATGGCAGGTAAAGAGATTATAAGCACATTTCTTCAGTGCAAGCTGGAGGCTTTCAAGAAAATATCTCTTAATGATGTGTTGACTAATCCATAGTTCCACAGTTATTAAGGCACTATTCCCTTGAATTTCATACAATCTGATGAAAATATTCATACTTGTATCTAACCTTTCATTCCTCATCTGAACATTTAGGATTCTGAGATGTGGTTATAATCTTAAAAATGCTTATTCTGTAATTATTTGCATGGAAAAGAAATCATGAATTCACAATATCTTACTCTTTTTTCCCTCTCTCCCTTCTTCAGTTTCTTAAGTGAATGTCACATTCTAAGGGAATGTCAGAAATTGTTTAAGTCCTCAAAATGGTTCATCCCCAACTGTTGATTTAGTGCCCATTATTTGAAATCAAAGTACTTCTAGACCACCACAGTAAACATGAGATTAGTGGGGTACTGGGGATGCTCTTAATCACCAGGGACTGCAAAGTGCTTCAGAGACCTGAAATTTCTTTGCGTCACATACTGACTGCCTTGTGGAGTGAGAGAAATGCCCACCCAATGACATTGACAGAGATTTGGCAGAATATATCTTAAAAGATATTCTTGAACCTCCAGCATGGGTTGTCCTGTTCCAGAGATGTTGATTGAGATTTACAGATGGAGTACTGCCCTTACATGTAGTGTTTGAGGTTCTGAAATTCTTATTTTTTTCTTCCCTAGTTGGGACTTAGAACTCACAGTCAGAGTTATGATTTGAGTGCAATTAGTCAGGATTTAAACCAAGGAAGGAGGAATGTTTCATTTTGCATTGACCACTGGAGCAACTTGGTTACTATGAATTAACAAGAAATCTATTTTTATCCTCAAAAGGGATACTGAAACATTGTTTCCCCTAACAATATTTCAGCTAAAAGACAAAAAAACCTTTTACAAAACAATCTGCTCCTTGAAGTTGCCTGTGCTTTTCTTCCTTTGCACATGTTCTGAGATAATCAAACCCCTCAGAGAAGGCAGGTTATCAACTCCCCACATGAAGAACAATCTTATGTTTTTAATCCTTCTCTCCTATGTAAAAAGTAGGCAACCTGGAGGGAAAAAAAAGCCTTTACTGGTTTCAGAACCAGTCATTTACATTAGTGCTTGAAGATTGGTCTACATTTTCAGTTTTCTCCACCAGCATTCAGACTTCTGTGAAGTAGAATGAGCTCAGTTAGGAAAAACATAAGTTTAGAGAGTGTCAACTGAACCTTTTCTTCTTTTAAATCTACCTCAGTGTACAGTAGGAGGAGAAACTTTTCCCTAAAGTAAGAAAAAAAAAGCAGTATTTACATTGATATTGTAATTAAAATTATAGCTCTCTCCCATCTTCTCTGTGAGAACCCTCTGGAAAGTGTTCCCCTACATATAAAATATTAAACTGATGAAATCAAGCTTACACTGCATTATATGAAGTGGGCATTTGATCACTCCTCTGTGAGAGCTTTCAGTGCTATTGCTCTCAGATTGTGCTTAACTTTAATATAAATGATGGTGAAGTGCTGTCGTGGGTTTTACCCAGTGTCTTCAGAATCTAGGACATTACAATAAAAGAAATGTGTATAATCTGTTTCCTATGTTACTAATAAGGTACATGAACCAATGGAGTTGTTGAGGACTTTGACTGATTAGGGTCTGACCTATACCCAGCAGCAGGACTGAGGTCACTGCACTTTACCTGCTTTGTGTGATATCTGCCAGACTAGGAAGCAAAAAGCTCTAATTGCCTGTTCTTCCCTGGCATGTGACCTGGAAACCTGTTGTGCGGTAAAATATAATAAATATAATACAGGCACAGTTTGTGGACAGGAAAGCCCAAACTACCAGTGCCTATACTCAGGTTTCCTCTCTGCTCCCTGCTTTGTAGATCCAACAAGCACAAGGCAAGGAAGAAAAAGATGGATCATAGATAGCCACAACCTTGTGCTGTAAAGAATCAGTTCTCACTTCTCTCATTAGCAGCAGTGATCAGTGGTCAGATATCAGCATCCTCATTAATTCACCCTCTGTCCTGCTCCTTCCTCTGTAATTTGCACTTGTGAAGCAACTCACCAGCCCTTACTGCACATTCAAAATATGATGTTCCCATTCAACCAGCAAGGCATATGGGGTTCTTTGCATAAACATTGTTAGGTGCTCGTACGCACTTACAAGGCAATAATCTGACTGCAGTTATTATCCAATTAAACTGACAGAACATGACAGGAATAATAATATCAGTGTAATAACTCCAAGGGAGAAGGTGTCTATACACTGTCTATATCCCAAATACTTTTGAAACTTCAAGAGTTAAGGAGATTTTAATTTTATGCTTATTTTAGGAATTACTTGGTAGAGTAAGGTGCAAGTCAGATACCACTGTTAAGAGTTCACAAACACAGATGAAGACTCATAATCAAAATTATGCAAAATAAATCCTGATCAAAGTGAATTTTTTTACTTTTATCTTTTTCTGCTTTTCCAAATGTGAGATTTGATCAAAAACAAATGATCAAATAACACACATTCTGATCCAATCCTATAGCATGAGCTGATACTAATTATGGCATTTGTGACATTTATGTAAGAGTGGAGCTCACAGTTGTGTAAGGGCCAGGTTGATTGACAGTGTAGCATCTGAGATTTTTTTTTTTTAATTGCTGTGCTGAGCAGGCCAATTTGAAAGGCAATTTGGTTTGTACTGGGCTTCCAATTTAGAAATTGTGCTGGAGAGGAAACTGTAATTGAGAAACCACAGTTAGGTGACTGTTTGGCTGTGTTTGTTAAGGGGATTGGGAAGAATGTAAAGGCAAAGGACTTCCCTGTGATTCCTCCGCTCCTCTGTGACACTGCACATCTGCTCCACAGGCTCTTGATCAGTGGAAAAATCCTGAGCTTAGCTGGGACCTCCCACCTGCTTCACAAGCTCTGTCTGTGCCCGTGGTGCTGCTGCACAGCCCTGCTCCCATAAGGAACCATCCAAATTCCTTCTGATCTACTAAGATTAACCTGCTTTTAGGACTATACAACTGCTTTTGTCCTTGTGTTGGATCCTCCCTGTTCAGGACCCCAAGCCCATCACTGACTCTGAATCCTAGTATTTGGAGCACTATATGCCAGTCTAGACAGTAACAAGGGTGGTGCAGGATTTCCAAAATATCACTCATGGAGCTCTGAAAAGCAGCTATGCACTGAAGATGGATTAATGACTAAAGAAGATACAAGTGCTCCTTTATGTATTTAGGACTTCTCTCATCCTCTTAGATGAGTTGCCTGTGCACAGATTGTCTCTGATACGTGGTCCAGTACAATGTCTTGAAGAATTTGCATAAACATTAAATAACCAGCTCAATGATATGTAGTAAATGACTATTTGAGGGAACAAAGCCTCAATGTGATGGATTTTCCGGCTTGCAGTGACAGATCTGATGTCATGCTCTATGCTAGAGTAGTTACATTACTTCGTGCTGCTGGCACTGAGAGATCCCAAGCACTTCCATCAGTAGGGAAGGCAGGAATAGCTTTGAGAGGAGTAATGTTCCCTACAACATTAAATTAGATTGGACCCCTTGGACAATGTTTCTGTTTGTTTGTTTTTAGAAGACAACTGGGTAGATCTTAGGATTATCTAATTATTAAGAGCGAGGTTCAGTCCCACAAGGAGGTAGTCTTAAGTTTTGTTTGTTGGTAACAGGAGTTGGGCACAGAAAGCAGAAGCTGATGCTGATTAGTAGCAATAAGTGTCTTTAGTTGACTGGTATAACTTAAACAGATATTTTGAGACATACAATCACTATATATATGGACTGTTACAGACAAAATTTTTGTCAACATTCATGTCTTTAAATCTCCAATGTTCACATAGTATCAGTGTTTTCCAGCTGAATGTTATGCAGGGAATAAACCCTCTCTGTGTCCTAGTCTGAGGAAAAGGTATATCAAGTAAATTCTTAGTGACAAATCTGCAATGAGCACTAGACTGCCTCTGATTTTTTCCAGACAGCATCACTTATTTTTTAGACAAAAGAAACTGCTGAGAATGGCTAAGAGAGCAAAACACACATATCACCAAGAGACATCAGCACAGTCTACCTGCCCTCTGCTGACTGCTTGTTTTCACATAATTCTGCATATTTTTGCATAATGGGCATGCTATAATTTCCATGAGTACATTTTCACTTTAGAGATTTTAAAGCAAAATACTTTCTCTCTCTCTCAGCTACAAAAAACTTCTTCCAAAGTTCTCATTACCATGAATTTAGTGCTGGGTTATACAATTAGGAATAACTAATTGGACAAAGCAGGTAACAGTGCTAAAAACATCCCTACCATGTGCATTTGAAGTGAACGATGCATCCTGTTTAGCTGGAAATGCAGCAGCTTGTCTGTGTCTTGTTTCTGTCAAGATTGCTTGACTTTCTGAAAAATGTATTCTGAACACAGTCTCCTGGGCTCCACTGAGGAACTGGAGTCTTATTTGGTTTGTGCTACTGCCACTGCCACTGGAGTGGCCACTGTCCTCTGCCACCTTCTGAATCCAGCCTGGGAATTGTTTGGAAGACTGCAAGCTAACACAGGGTGAAAGCCTGCCAGGGACCATTATGGCAGCCAAACAGAGATTATTACAGTCCAGCATCCAGGCCCTTTCCCTGACCTTTTACCAGCATAAATAAAATCGGTAGGGTTAATTTAGCTTAATTTCTCAGACTTTGGGCTCAAGATTACTGCCTGGAGGTTGTTAGTCATGTGTGAGTTATTATTTTTAAAAAAGGCTAAATTTTGAAAAATGAAGCTTGAAAGCTCTTTGAGGCTACTTTAATATAACTGCCTTCTAAACCTGAGAGGTGGGAAAATGCTGCATGTTATGCTGCTCTCTCTGCTCACAGCAATCAGGATTGCTCTCCATGACTTGGTGTTTTTGAACCACTTTTAAAGCAGACAGACAACATGTTTCAGAAAGATTTATGGTACAATTACAGTATACTGGAGCATCAGAATGAGGAGGCAGCAATGCTAAGACTTCCAATGGAAAATGTAACTTGTACATTTGATTAAATTGCTGACCACAAACAGGTTTGTGTTCCAAAAGCAGGAATTTGTCAGACAGATAGTTTCCTCGTGGGGGACTGCTGGAGTTTTCTGTAGATCAGCCTCATTCACATATGACATGGGCTTTCCGGAATTGCAAATGCCATGTGTTCTTCAGGCACTGGCTTTTGGAAGAGAGAAGGAACTGACTGAAGAACAAAGACAGCATTATTGAGTGGGATTCTGGAGTCACTGATGGCTGTTTGTACAACCCAGCAACAGGCACTTCACAGATGCAGTGAGGGGAATAGTCTGCATTTGCTCTCCCAGGGAGCCCGCTGATTTTCAAGGCACCTAGGGAGCTAATTTAGGTACTGAAACTTAGGTATACAAGTTCTGATGTGTTTTACCTCTCAGACTGCTGTGTAGAACTGAAGAGTGACTTCCTTCTGTAGCTTTTACCATTTACAGGATGGAGATAAAACTACTGACCTGATTTCCAATGACATTCCGGAAATAACAGAGAACTGCTCAAGATAACTCTACTGATAAAGCCTCACATGTGCAAGAAGGGTAGCAGGTACAACACTTGTCTCTCAGTGACCCTGGTGATTGCACACCAGCCTCTACCACACCTGGGCTCCTCCCTCTGCCACTCACTCCTTACTCCTGTCACCATTTTAAGGCAGAACTCTTTGACCCCTGGCACACCTGCCCTTCTCTGTCCTGTGTCTGAATGAGAAGCTGTGTATATTTAGTGAGTATTTGTCAAATTTTTTTTAAAGTCATTATGGTGATACTGGTAAAAATGAAAGAATTAAAGGCACCAAAACCTCATATTGATAACATACCCACAGAACCAACAAAACCACTGAGGACTTTCTTCTCTTGATCCAAGGGCCTGAGTCCCAAAACAACTTGGAGGAGACCACAGGGTAGTGTACACAGGCCATCTGTCTACAAATCTACCAGCTAGGGTGAAATTTTGCAATGATTTTCCTATTAGGTACAATTAAGCTTGAGGCCCCCCATGTATTTTTCAAAAGACACTAAATCTTAGGTGATGTTAATTTTCATTGCATGTATGTGTGAAAAGCAAGGAAACCTTTGCAGCTCATTGGTGAGTGCCTGCAAACCTGGGAGTCATGGAGTTAAAGACATTCCCTCTGCAGATTTCTCAAGCCTCATGTCTCACCCCAACTTTCATTTTGTTTTTCTCTCTCACTATCTTTGCTCACTACTGCCAGCCAGAAAAACAGGCCGAAGCTCACTAAGATGAAGTAGCTGGGTCACACCAGAAAGTGCTGATGTGAGCTGTTTCTTAACAGGTTGAGCTGTTATTTTCCCTCATAACCCTCTGGACGTGCTGAAACAATAGATTTTTTTTTAGTGTGGGAACGTATATGCATCTTGGACTAAAGCTATGGATGTACAGAATTATTTTTAATGGCGCAGTATTTAGTATTTCTTCTCCTATGCCTTAAAAACTAAATAACTTGCTATATTGTAGTAGCTAATAAGTCCCACTATTTTGAGATATTATTTCAGATTATATCAAAGGATCTAAGAGAAGAACTTGACAGACATCAGAGAGTTTAACCACGATTCATCTCTCTCAGATGGCTTGGTACTGTCCCTGAGGTGTTTTTATAAAGAGAGGAACTAAGGCACAGAGAACCTCAGAAAACAGGGGGCTGTACTTACAGGCACAGTGAACCTTGGGATCTCAATAAAAGATCTTTGGTGTATGCCAAGCTGGCAACACACCAATAAATATTGGTATGAAATGTTGATTTCCTCTTGATTTGCTAACTCTGTGATCTGTACGGTCTTCCAGCATGACACTAAAAGTTTGTGTTGAAGGCAGAGGGGTTAATAATAAAATATTGAAGTCCATACACACATAGAATTGTTTTGGAGATGATATTCTGTGGTTTGCTGGTAGTTTTGGATTGATATCATAGATCTCCTTTATTTTTTTGGTTATGTAGATAAAAGTACATATATAAATAAAAACTTGCTTTTTCAAAATGCATTTAGAATTTTAGCTTTAGTGATTACCTCTAGTGAAGACACAGCTATTGATTTTCTGGGGACAAGAGTACTCTTATTATGTAGAGGTTACAGTCCTACAAATTTTCATAACAACACAAAATATTTTTCCATTATAGGTCTGGTAGGAAGGGAGAATGGAAATTTTTTTCAGTCTCTTTCTGTGACCTTCCAAACGATTCTGTTTAATCCTGCATTTATCTGCCTGAAGCATTAGTCATACAAGTTGCCTATTTAGAAAAGTTCTTTACTTCTTCTATATACAAATGATCTGAACTTCATGTGAAAACAGATTTTGATTGATTTCTCCAGTTCATTCTTAAATCTACCACTGGAGATTAGTCACAAAGTTAAAGCCAAATTTACCAAGTAACTATGGCTATAGAGTATGTTCAAAAGGACTCAGGTTGGAAAAGGTTCCTTACACAAATAACTTTATTTCCCACAAGGCTCACATTATCTTCCCAGTTCTACACAGAAACTTTATTCTTTAAATACATTTCATATTTTAGATAAAGCGAGAAATCTTTCAAGACACTTGCACTTCAGATTGCTGTACTGATAAAATATATAGGGATTTATTTTAAGGAGTTTGAGAACGGTGCAGCCTCTGCAGTGTGAACTGCAGCAGTTGTGGCCTTGCCCACTCACTGCCATGAGCTCCATGTGCAGATTGATGCCAATAACCAGAAAGTTCCGCCAGCTGCAGACTGGCAAAGAGAGTTCTCTGCTCAGTGCTGGCGTGTTTGAAAAAATGGTTGTCTTCCTTCTGGCATCTGCCCATTCTAATTTTTCCTTAGTGCTTGGAGCACAATATATACAGGATCCACAGCTTCAAGTGAAAAGATAAAAGGTCGTGTCTCATGGCAGGGTGTTCAAGCTCTTTTGTTGGAGCCATTGGAAATTTGTTATTTCTTTCCTCTGCGTAGTCAGTGTTTGATGTATTGGTAAGGCTCAGGCACTGAATTAACTCCAGCTCACAGCCACTCCATACAGAAAGCATTTTAGATATTATTTTTTTTGTGGGAGGTCATGGAGTGAAAATGGAGTATAAGTATTTAAAGGAACATGTACTATTGCTCAGTAAAGTGATTTTTTTTTAAGAACATCTGTGTTTTGTTAACTCACACGCAGCCATGAGCAGTTCGCTCTGACCGAGCTACACGGGGCAGCCTGGCAGAATCCAGCAAGTCTGAAATACTGGGAATCACAAATGCCTCACAGCCTGTCTGGGCTATTAACATATCCCATTCAGTTTCTGTGAAAACTCTTCGGTATAACCCGGTATACTGAGTTGTCAAAATGTTTTTAAATAACACTGATGGATGGCATGTAGGAGACAGGCCTCCCTTAAGCAAAACATCTGGCACTCAGTAGCTATTGATAAAGCTTTTATCATCCAGTCATTCCATTTCTAGTATTTTTAACTGTATTTTCACCCCTAACTGTAATAAAGCAGGCCTTAAAAAGAGATTCGCTTTCCCTGGGAATTTCCAGGTAACAACTGACACCGTTCTCCCTGCAGGACTGTTGTTGTGACCCCCAGCTGGAGCTGGTCACAGGGCAGGACACAGACTGACCTCTGCTGTGCCCAGTGGGACACTCTGGGAAGAGCTGTGCTGCCAAAGCAAAGGGTCAAACACTCAGGAGCTCCTCCATCAGCTTCCAACCATGGCTCAACAGGCACAGAAGGAACGACATTTCTGCCGAGTACTTAGGGGACCCAGGTGAATCTTCAATCAGCTAAATGTGACATTAATGCCACATCCCAAGGGATCCAGGGATCCAGACCCTGACAGTCTGCCCTGTCAGGGAACTGGCCAGAATTCTTGTCTGGGGCTTCACTGCTGGCATTCCCAGCTGAGGGGATCCGAGTGGATTTGCTCACACAGTGAGGAGAATGATGTGTCTTGATTAGGGCTCATTTGAATAGCTTTGTTTTGAGTAAATACAGCTGCAAGGGAAAGGTGCTGGCACACAGTCTTGGAGGTGAATTACTAAGTATCAACTTTTGTGGCTGGATAAATACAAATAAAGTACTTGGGAGAAAAAAAGAAAGTTGTTGGTCAAAATGTTAGAAATTCAAGGTAAGGCAGGGCTGTAGGTAAGTCAGGCTGACAACATCCAGGCAGAGATTCATTGCACTAAGGTCTGCTGAGTCTGTTCTAAATAAAACAAGTAGGCTCTGCTTTATAAAAAAAGTGGATTCATCTACCGAGTCCTTGAAGAGGGATTTTTTTTTGCCTTTGTATTGTCATGAAGATATAATAGAAAAATCCCTTAAGTCCTAATCCAGCATTAAAAATATATGGTGGATGTATTTTGGTTTGAATTAATGATACTGAGTAATTTCTGTGAAAGGAAGTAAATCTCATACTGCCTGAAATATATAAGCTTCTACAGCTCATATATTATATTATATATTATATATACAGCTTATATATTATTAATCAGCTTCTTCCTAGCTGATTAATCCAGATAAATATTCAAGCACTTAGTAATGCACTTTTCAGGCAAGATCACTCTATTTCTGTTTTATGTGTACACAAAATATTTCTAAATCAGTACACTTCATTTTGGTATTAGTTTCACAGAAATTAATACTTTTTATACCAAGAAATGAGAAGGGAATTAACCCAAGAAATTGGTGTCTTCATGTAGTTAACAAGATAGAAACGATCTCAGAGAACACAACTGGAAAGCATGAACTATTGTTTTAATTGCTAGGAGTATTGGCCTGGTTATCATAAAAAAAAGCAGGGGCGGTGGGTGATATTAGATGTAATTTCCACTGAAGAGGGAAATGATAAGTTGGCGGTGGAGTAAATGCTTCTGCTGTTCTGACCTGTGTTTATCATCACCTTGATTTACCAGCACAGAGCAATTTCCCCTTTCAGACTCCCTCTGGTCTTTTCTTGGCTTCTCCTTCTCCTGGAGAGAGGATTGTCTCCAACTGTAGTCTGTTCAGTGTCTTTAAATATTGATTCTTCTTCTTCCCAAATCAGGACACATGCTAACCTATTTCTTTCACTGACAAGTACAAAGTTCCTTGTCTTTTGCTTCCATTCTCAATGCGGGTAAAAATGGTTCTTCCATGTTTTGGAACTGGTTGAATAACCTTATTACCTTTCCTTATTATGAGAGAGGTGTTTCTTATCCGTACCCTTATCCACGTCACTGGACAGTGATGTTGGTAAGAATTGTTTCCAGGCTTAAAGACTGTCACTCCCTGTTGTGTTATGGACTGCAAAAACTCTCATTGCCAGGAACTTCCTGAGAAAATGCTAGAATAGCTGGATGATCAAACCACCTCAGAGGAGGTAAGACTCCATTTTGCCTACTGTAATATAGATATACACACTCCTGATAGACATGTGAATAGATTTTAAATTTTCTCTGCAGAGCAGCCCTCCTGTTATGTGACCCAGCTGTTTTCTAGGAGTTGATCAGAAATCCCTCCCACTAGACTAGAGGTGAAATCCTGGTCCCTCCAGAGGCAATGGACACTTTTACACTGCAAGATCATTTTGTGCCATGTACAGCACGAGGCTGCTGATGCCTTGAGGGTTTTTCCTCCAACTCCTCCAACTGCCACTTTTGTCCAGTGTAAGTGAACTGGAAAACCGAGTTGGGAACAAGAAGGCACTTCTGAGTGATTCTTTCGTGTGCTTCACACAGCTCCTGAGTTAGGTGCACGCTTCATGGCTATAAATGTAATTTCCAGCCTTTTCATTACAATACAGCTTACCTGAGAATTCTAAAAATATTATCTGCTTTATTATATTACTCTAAGGTAGTTTCTAATGTATGTTGTGTGTGTATGAAAGAATTATTTAGTTGATGCTAAGAATACTTTGAACAGTCTGCAGTATCACTGCAGGAGTATCTTGAGCAAGTGACAGTAGATTCCCCATCACTTAAATCTTTAGGCTTAAAAGAAATGCTTTCCCAGAGTATGTGCTGTTCCCATTCAAATGATGATCTTGAAGATCAATTGTGTCAAGTGTGTGAAGTTCATCAGCCTGTATTATGCTATGCTTCAAATGACAGGTCAATAAATGGATCCTTCCGGCCTCAAAATCTGTCAAGGTGTTAGAACACAATTTTTTTTGTAACTTCAAGTGTGGTCCAAATGTCAAAAACATTTGCTAGTTTTGCTATTAGTTGTGCACCTCAGTGTATGTTTATTTACAGTCGTTTTACTGATACAATGTTGTAGTTCAAAGGGAGATTCTGCCTAGTTTTGTCTCCAGCTGCCCACTACACATTTGTATATAGGTGAAAACTTAAACTAGTAAAAATTTTTGGATGATCAACTTCATTTTTCATTTTTTTCCAGGAGGCTGAGGTTCTAGAGTAGCTAATATGTCCTCATTTCCCTTACAGCTTAAATTGGATTAGAATTTAATTCAGCTCTTTTGTGTTTTCTCCTTTCTCCTTTGGGACCAACCATAGGGAAAATCATAAAATAAAATACCTTGCTTGCAGCAATGAAATAACTTTCAATAAAAAGGCAAGTATTGAAGCAACTTTACTAAGTGACTAGAATTGTTCAAATGAATTACAAATGATATCTAAATGAAATTTTAGAAGAGGCTGTCTAGACCTACTGAAAAAGAACTTGTTAAGTGAAGCCCTATCTCTCAGCAGAGTACCACTCTAATCAAACAACAGTTAATTAATTCATTCTTCTACATGTCAAATGATTGACTAGAACAAGAAAACCCTCCATGAGGATGAATGGTATGAAAAGGAAAATACTAAGAATACTAAGAAAATACTAAGTTTGGGTTTTTTTTTTTTTTTTTTTTTTTTTTTTGTTTTTTGTTTTTTTTTTTTTTTTTTTTTTTTTTTTGTTTTGTTTTGTTTTGTTTTGTTTTTTTTTTTTTTTGTAACAAGCAGAAATTTGCAGTGAGAGAAACTCGGGTTTGCTCTAGAGAATAAACCACAAGTAAACAGGAAGTGGTGGCTGAGGGCTGGTTTATAGCACCCTTACTCCAAGAAAAATCTTACTCCATTAGCAGCACCATTAAATCCAGCAGTGCTACTCATACAAAAAGCTCATTTTCGTTCTTTTGAGTTGTCACAATCTGATGCTACAGGAATATACTTTGTAAGACAGCGATGAAATGTTTTTCCATCGCTGCTCATCTGCACATTCATAATACATCAGAAATACCTTTTTTTTTTTTTAGCTCTGTATCTATTCTTGGCTATGAGGTTTTGAAACAGAATTCACACAACATCCTGCATCCCTGATGTTTTGTTCCTACCGCTCCCCAACTGTATCTGTCTACATGTACCATTTCGTTATGTACATCTAAGCACTGACGTGGTCAAAAGGTTAATACATTGCAGGGGAGGAGGAGTGGGTTCCCAAAAGGTTATGAGCCTCCCTAAGGACTTCACAGCAGCCATGATACCTATATCCCTTTTAGATGGTAATACCTGGCAACACACTCGCATGCTTAAATTATTATATGTGCAATTTATATTCCCCTAGTTTGCTCTCAAAGCCTCGCTGTTCTGAAGCAATCTCCTGCTCGGTGACAGAAGATCCAGATCTCGCTGCTCAGCCTCTGAGTGTCTGGAAATGACCCTCTTTTTTCAAAGGTGAGAAAACATTCTGATTCCTGCACTTTACAGTCTCTCCTGCAAGCTGCCCATTTCTGACTCCCTTTTGCATTTAGCCTCTTTTACCACAAAAAATCCAAAATCCTCTTAACAATCTTCTTTGCCCCCCCCCAAACTTACCTTGCAGTATTTTGGTAGCATATTAGCTTGCACTGGACTTTCTTCCCTGGATCCTGGCATCAGAGTCCAAATGAGGTCATTAATCTAAAAGAGTGGAGTGGTCTCACGCCAGCCCCGGTTCCGGAGGGCGCCGCGCTCGGTCCCGTCCCCGCCAGCTCTGCAGCCTGTGCTGAGCCGGGCTCGGGGCTCCCACAGCAGGACTGCTAATGGTCAGGAGTGCACAGCCTGAGCACTGCTGTGTCAGTAGCAGGAAGCTTTTACTGTGCCTGGGTTCCTGTCAGTGCTACTAATTCAATCACTTACATATGCAATAAATTCGCATGAAAAATTAACAAACACCTAGCCAGCAGCAGAGCCCTCTGTTCATTCTTTTTTATTTTTTCCTAAAAAATCGACGTAGCTTTCTCTTAAAATGATTGGATTTAATGGTTTCTTCATTTCAGCATTTTGTGAAAAAAAAAATTCCTTTATTCCTAAATAGCTTCTCAATATTAATCCATGACATTATTTAATTTAGCTTTTATTACTAATATCTTCCATCAGGTTCTCTTCTAATTACATCTGTATCATCCCTTGAACTAAAAGGGATTGTGCAGATGTCAGGGTGGGGTATAACTCAGCAGCTTGCAGCGATCTATTCCACTCAAGATCTGTTTGGTTTGATTTGATTCTATTTTCCATCTCCAAGATCCACTACAGATAATTTTTGGTATCATCAGTAGTAATAGCTCTAAAGGCAGTGCAACCTAAAGAGGAAAAAAAGACCTCAGGACTCCTTCTCCTCCTTAACAAGAATCCCTAGGGAATTGAGGTCCAAGTCTCATCTTTCCCTATTAGCTTTTTTGAGAGATTGGTGATGCTCCCTGGAGAACTGGTCTGGGATTCTACAAGCAGTAGCCTACAGCTCACACAGTCTAATGACAAAGAACTGTGTTCAGAACTGACAACGACTTAAAGCAAAAGCTGTGGTCTTTAACAGCAGGTTTTGTTGAATCTGTCATTCCTAACACAGCTTGAGAAAAGAGGGTGAAGTGAATGTACACATCCTCTGCCCATGGGGCAGGCTGAGATTTATACCAGCTGTTTAAGCAGCTGGTGACCACAGTGATATTCAGGATGCCTTTGGCATATTCCCTCTACCATAGAAGTGTTCCAGCACCTGGAGCCATGTGCGTCAACTGCCTGGGCCCTCTCACAGCTGCTTTTTGACACTCTAATAAACTGAAAATCACATACGCAAGGATGTGTCCCCTGTAATATAAAGGAATTAATTTTAAATTCCAGTGTCCACTAGAGTGTTTCCACTGAATGTAGCTAGGGAGATTAAAATATCTTAATTCTCTAGAAAATGCCTCTTTCTGAGGCCTTTAACTCTTTCATTAGACTTTCATCAGTCTTCGAGAAGGTTATCTCACTATGTTCTTCAAAGTTTCCAGTTGATATGTGTGCTAACTACCATGCTAAGATCCCTTCCATGCTCTGTTGTTTCTGGCTGTCCCCTCCTTTATGGCCTTCTGCTTTGAGTTATTCAAACTGGTTCTGCTGCTTTTCATGAACTCTTCTGCTTCATACCTTTTCACAACTCTGTACCTTGAGAAGCCACTTTGAGTATCTAGATCAGTACAGCAGTTGGTTTTTTGCCATTGTTCAATACCAGTCTGTACCCTGCCCTCTTCAAATTATCATATTATGTGTTATTAGACTTAGAAAGCCACCCTGAAACCAAATCACCTTATTTTAGAAAAAATGCTAGGGGCAATGCATTGTAATTTTTTCTGCATTATATTAAGAAAAATGGCGAAACCAGAATAATCTTTCACTGTAAGCAACAGCAAATCCAGCAAGGTCAGCTTGTTCCAGAAGACTCTGCTGGTGTGGCCCAGTGCAGCAAAGTGATTTGTGGAAATCAAGAGTGGCCTCACAGTGCTTTTCCATTGGACCTATTTCTTTTGTTATGGATTTGGAGCACACAACAGTTATGAGGCAAAGCACCGAATGAATTGCATTACAGTTGATTAGCCAGACATAGATGGGATTAGACTGGGACACAGTGGTGCAAAAAATTTTGTTGTCGTTTCATAGAACCAATGGATAAAATCCCAGTGTGCTATCTGCAAAAATACGTGTTCAACCAGCTCCACTCCTGAAACCCTGACCCCTCGTTTGGCTGCTGAGCCTGGCTCAGAATGGAATGTTCCTCCTCAGCCCCTGTGGTTGGGGTTCATTTGTGCCATCCTGCCTCCCTTTCCAGTGCTGTGCTGGTACAGACACTCCTGGCTGGACTTCGCTTCAGAGCTCCTCTGCTGCTTTTAGTTTTCCTTACCTATTCAGGGTTCTCCGTGATACACATCTGCTTCTTTTCCCTCCCATGAATTATTGTTCTGTCCATGTCCTATCAGCAATATCCCAGAAGGAAGAGTTAAATTTACATGGCCAGGTTTGTATGTTTTGAAGAGACCCCTCTTGAATTTAGGGTTGCATTATTGGTATGCATCTTCCAACTCCCCTACTCACTCAGCTATATGGAGGGCACTGAATCCTGTACCATGCAGTTACACTCCAATTTCTGAGTGAAATCCGGCAAAAAGTTTGGATTCAAATATAAAAGTTATTTTTAAGAAGATGTTTCATTTTTATAGGAATAAAACAGTGCCTTAGTAAATAAAAACAAAAGCGCTCTCCATAACTGGATGGTATCTTTTAGCCTTCGTGCTGCCATGGTTCTCTGCCAGTACTAAGTATTAACAGAAAAGTGACACAGGACAGAATTCTGCAATGGATTTCCTCTGGAAACTACACTTCTCGTATTTCAGAAATTATACTGCTGTCAATAAGCACAAATTCTAGGGACTGCACAAAACTAAAGCTGCAGAGAAACAAATGGTAACCAGATAGACTAAATAATTGCTTCTCCTCTTAGACAGTGAAAACCTGCAAACATAAATCATAGTAGAATTAAATGTAATGTCTGTAATATATTTATTTTTCCTTTATGAAAATAATTTGAGGAGAAAAAATCACAAGTGCGGTTGAACTTTTAAGAAGTGATTCTGTTCCTTTTCAAGAAGTGTCTATAAAGAACAAAAAAAAAAAAAAAGAAAAATTTAAAATTGTCTTTGACTAGTGGAGTATTTTGTAAAATATTTTCAGTTCTTTGTTATGTGTGTATTTAATTGCCAGCTGAAGTGGGAATGATAGTCCAGCGATCATCTCCATGGTTTCAAAATAAAACACACTAGAATGTGTTATACAAGTTTTTAACTTTAGATGAATGTAAATGTTTCTATTGTACTCCTTGCAGACTGCTGTCCAAAACAATGTGCAGTCGATAGCAACTACCTTCTTGTCTGAAATGCTAGATGGGATTTTAATTTTTAGAACTGTTGTTTTAGCAAGAAAGACCAGAAAACAAAGACAGCCTGTTGGCAGTGGTATTTTGAAAGCATTATGCAGACACTATAGTTGGAATATAATGATGGTTGTTTATTGTGTATTAGCGTAAGCCAAGAATTCTATTTCCTTGTGAACAGAGCTGTATAAAAGTCACTAAAAACTTTCTTAGTCCCGTGTTTTGTATCTGCAGATAAGGGAACACTCTGTACCTAGGTTTCAGCCAAATTCAGGTTTGATATTTGTGGTCTCTCCAGCCTGTGTCTATCATGTCTGGTTGGCCACACCAGTAACATCTACTCCCTAATTCTGCAAATGACACACAGGATGGAACCCGAGCATGTTTGTGTGCACGAAGGAATGGTAAATACTTGCTTGTAAATTCACATAAAATTGCCTTGCTTGGTGCTTAGCAAATACACAAAATCCATACGCAACAATCTGAACATACGATTTTTCTGTGATTTTTAATGAATCTGAGCTAATTGTTTGGAGTTTAATTCCAATTTTTATTTCTGGTATTTGTCAGAGACTACTTGAGAAAAAGGCAGTGAAATTTTCTTTCTCTTTGGCAACTATCAAACACTTTGGAAATAAACGTTCCTTTTTTGTGTAACGGCAAGAAAAAATACTTAATCCCTGGCTCAGTAAATTTAGTGATATGCTTTTGCATATCTCTGTCTAGCCAACATCCAGTGATCTCACCCATTTGGAAACTCCTTTGCTGGTGTGAGTCTTGAAATTCTAAGATCTGAGTAGCAGAGTGATGCCCAGTACACTACAGCACAGAACTGATAATGACCAAGAGCTGCAGGGCTGTAACGGTATTATCAGATTGTAATGGAGTGTTCAGGGACATCTGTCTCCCTGATACATTGTGGGATGCAAATCACAGATATGAGATGGGACAGGAACTCCAGAAATCAGATCCTGAGGTACTTTTATGAGCCTGAATCAATCCAGAAATAATTTTCTGACTCAGTACAGGGACGGAGTACTGACTCTAAGATGTGCCTTTGTTATCCCTTCCAAAAGAACAGTCCAAAGTGAATTCAGTAGTTTTTCCTGACTAGGACTGCAAATCAGAAAGCTGAGTTCTCTTATTTAAGACCACATGCTCTAAATAATA
The DNA here is from genome assembly GCF_029207755.1 of Chamaea fasciata. Classification (NCBI taxonomy): domain Eukaryota; kingdom Metazoa; phylum Chordata; class Aves; order Passeriformes; family Sylviidae; genus Chamaea; species Chamaea fasciata. Next base: position 19,694,675 of record NW_027094096.1, on the reverse strand, counting down.
ACCAATGCATTTTGTTTCTGGAGCTCAGAAAAGAGCTGTTGGTAGTACAGAAAAAGAGCTTAGTCCTGGCTGAGCCAACGTCAGGGAAAATAACCCTACTGGTTCTGATGTGTTTATATCCTCATGCACACAAAATTTGGTTATTATTGAAATACATTTAAGCTTCCTGTTACACAATGTTGACACAGCTGGTGATTTCTAGCCCTCAGAGCCCACTTGCAGGAACATGAATGCGAGATGGTGAAAGGCTTCAATGCCTCCAACATAAACCATTGAGTTTAGCTGCATGGGGGAAATATATTTCCTCTGATTGTAAAGGTTTTAGATGAAGCAAAAACATGAGTTCAGCTGAGTGGGAGACTTGACAAGAAAGCTGGCAGAGAGAATATTCAAACTTTAGAGCTCAGCTCTACTCAAAACCATGTTCTGGACTTGGCAAAGTGGCACTAATTTGTCACTGCCTGTGTGGGTCTCTCAGCAGGAGGTTACTCAAGCTGTGAAGACAGTCAAGCCCTCCACAGCTGTAACAGGAAGACTTCTGACTTCTTGAAGTTGAGTATTTTGGTCTTTCTGAGCTAGAGCCAGGGTGTGTTTCTGCTGAAGTCACAGAAATTAGAGAAGGCGGTTTCTGAAAGAGTTCTGAAGACGACTTCAACGGGGTGACTGGGAGGGGACCTCGTTCATTTGTAGAAATATCTAAAGGGAGGGGGTCAAGAGGACAGACCTCACTCTTCTTGGTGGTGCCAAACAACAAAACAGGAGGCAATGGACAGAAACTGACGCACAGAAAGTTCCACCTGAACATGAGAAAGAACTTTCCTGTGCAGTGACTGTGCACTGGAACAGATTGCCCAGAGAGGATGTGGAGTGTCCCTCACTGGAGACACCCCAGAACCATCTGGACACAATCCTGCAGCATGTGCCCTGAGATGACCCTGCTGAAGCAGGGACATTGGACCAGGTGATCCCCTGTGGTCCACTCCCACCTGAACCATTCTGTGATTCTGTTAAGACAAGGAAGGTGCTGTCCCTGGGTTATTGAGGTACAATCTTCTGGTCTCACAAGGCAGCATGTCATAACCAAATCTCCCAGCAACTGATTGTGTTTCATCTTTAATTAATTTTTTTGCTTCCACTATTCCAGTTGGAAGGCTACTGGAAATCTTGATTGCTCTAATGATCAGAAACTTTCTTCTGATTTCCAACCTAAATTTATTCACAGCTGGTTAATATCCATTTGTTTCTGTGCCAGTTTTGTTCTTAGCTAATTTAGGTTTTTCCATATCTGGTGTTTATCTCCCTGATGCATTTACATGCTGTGATTATTGTCCTGCTGAGCTGTCATTCTGCTCAATGAAATAAGCCAAAATCTTTTGGTCTCTTCTTGTAAGATAGACTTTCCCTTCTCCTTGATCATCCTTCTTTGGACCTGTTTCCATGCCTCTCTTCTGTACAAGATTCTCAGCTGAAAATCTGCTACTGGCATTGTCAACTGGCACTGATATTTTCCTGACTATTCTGGAAAGAACTCTTCTAAAACTAGATCTGCATCTGTCTTTTTTATGGATGTATTTTATCGACAACTTACAGTCATTATGTATGTGCAAGTCGTTCTTCTCAGTAATTTCTAAATTATGGTCCATGGCTTAGGGTAGGCTTCTGTTATTGATGATCAGCACTATACTGTAGTGTTAAATGAAATTATAATTCTATTGTTGAAGTACAGACAAGGTCCCTCTGTACAGTGACTGGAGCTCAGCAGTACTGAATGTTTCCCAATATTGATGATTTCCAGCACTGAGTAATCAACAAATGGAGACACCATCCTCCTGCTTCTGGTACGTTTACGGATGAAACATCAGAAACAACCACTTCCAACGGTGATCCACAAAAACCTTCCCTATTAAACTTTCCTCAGTCTGACAGTCCTTCCTTTAGTGCTCTATTTTTCATTTCCCCATGAATGAGTTCCTTGCCTTCTTTTACAGATTTACTGCTATTCTTTACTTTCTCCAGCTTCAATAATAATTTCTTCTGTAACACGGAAATGCTTACCAAAGATCATAAAGATCAAGTCAGTTATACCTCCCTTGCCTAAACTCCCAGCTACGATAACAGAAAATGCTGTTGAGTTAGTCTGACATTATGTTTTCCTGATAAATTCAAATAGCCTTTTTTTTTTTTTTTTTTTTTTCCTAGGTTTGTTTAGTTTTCCTTGAAGTCTGTTCCCTAAAACCTTGAAGATTATGGATAGCCATATGGGTATCTGGGCTGTTAGCTGTCTTACCATTTTTCCTCACCTTATCTTAAATTTGGTATATTTTCTGTTGTTCTGTTCACATTCGTAACTAGATTATAACACATTTTCTACCAAGTCTCCAATTTAATATAACACATTTGTAATAGCCGAAGAATTCATACCCTCTTAAACATTTTGGTTTTGCACCATAAATTAGGTTATCCATAATACAGATGCCACTTTGAGTATGTTTTGCTTCTCCTCTCCCTTTTTCATGAGATAACCAAAAACTTCCAATGATTGTTTTAATATACTTTAAATATTTCTAAGATCTAAATAAGCTTTACTTTAGGCAACTTGTACTTTTTCCTTCTGCCTATGAGGAACTATCTCCATGCCCTGGGTGTTCTCCATACTCTGTGTTGAGGCATAACCTCGACAATTTAACAATTGAAAATATTACTTGTGAAGCTTCTTATAAAATTTTACTCATTTTCTTTGGGTCCTGGTTCTTAATATAACCAATACCTTTGGTTTTCTATCTTTCCTGAACAGCAAGTAGTCCTTTATTGTGAGTGCTACACGGATTATTGTTCTTTCACTACTTCCATGTAATATCTAGCTGTCTTCTAATAATCGTGATTTCTTTTGTTTGCACAGGTTCAGGCAATCCTGTGCATCCCTTCCAGCTACATTTAACTTGTCATGTTGTGTATGTTACCTGGATTGGGTAGAGTGGTAATATCAAGAATATTTTCTACTGCTCAGAACAAAACCAGCACTCACTCACTTCCTAGTTTCCATACTTTTGCATTGTTTTCTCTTTTGTACACCCTAATTTCCCCCCTTTCTTTTACCTAACATTCTTTCTTGAGTTCCTTTTTAAAAGCCTTCTTAAAATTGTCCTGGTTCTTGAAAGGACTGTTAGACAACAAATAGCAAAAGACGAAAGATATCATCTACATCTCAAGCCTGCAACTGGAAAATTATATTCCTTGTTAAACTTCCATGAATGACAGCAGAAATAACCTGTCACTTTGAAGAGACACATGTCAAGCTGTATTTTTTATTTCATTAATCATTTCTGTCACATTTCTGTCATTACTCCCATGACAATGGTGTCCAAGGCCATATTAAGGACTAAGGCCATCTCCTACCTAGCATAAATAATATGAATCTGTTGTTTACGATATGAATTTTTTTTCAGATTTTTTTCTGACAGATTACTAGCATATCAAAATGTGACGTTAACTCTCAGTTTTACATAATACTCAGAAATACTAAAAAAGCTTCTATTTATTGTAGGTTTTTTTTATTCCTACATTAATATTAGCAAAATTCACCATAGGAAATTTTGTGAAGTTAAACTTTAATATTCAGCATTACTTATTGAGAACCATATTTCAGTATTTCAGGCTAGGCTTAAACGGGCAAGTATTTCCTGTCCACTGATTTTCAATTAATAGTGAATAAGAGTTCCTGGACCTTTTATTGATACACCTACTAGACAGAAAGTGGTGAATTTGAAAATGCATTTTGTGACAGCTTTCCTGCCTCTATCCCGGAAGTGCTGTATTAACACTGGAATTGTATTAGCTTTGGAACCCGACTGATGACATTGGGAAGACAGAAATTAACGTGAAAAAGGCTTAGAAGCAAATTACTCTGTTTTTTACAAGAGTGTAATTTCAGATTAGATTCACTGATATAACGGTTAAGACACAGCTGGCTCTAAGGTTGGTGAGGCAAATTTTTAAGTTTGTTTCCTCAGCTTTTGAAAACTATTAAAGTCTATAAAGCCAAATGATTGATAGTAAATGCATGTCAAAATAATTCTGAAGGTCTCACTTTTAAATCTCAGTGGACAAAAGCATCTGAATTTCTTTTATGTATCTCATAACAGCAAACAAAGTCATAACCTAATCAAGAAAGATAATTTGTTTGAATTCATTGCCCAGTACTTTCCTTATTACACATGCTTTAGGTGTTGTTCTAAATGCACAGATGTTATTTTGTTCTAAATGCATATTTTATTGAAAAAATGCTGTCCAAAAGTGTTGGTAAATTGTATTTAACATCCTTATTGGGCTAAGAGGTGTAAAAATGAAATGATATGAAATTAATGTGTTACCAGAAGACAGTAGACTGTTCTAGGACAAGTGAACATGAAGCAGTAGAGTGTTCCACGTTTTACAGAGAAATTCACAAATATTTTAGTGCAGCTCATTTCCTGAAGGGATTGCCAAAACAGAGAAGCATGCGAGAAAAGTGAGTTTATGGGCACAGGCCTACCCTGCAAAACATTGTAGACAAAATTCAGGTGCTTTCTGTACAGCTGGCTATTCCCCTTCTTGTGGCAGTCCCCTATTGCCTCCTAATTCCCATACAGTTTGTGAAGAGGGAGCTCTGCTGGTGACCAAATATTCCACCACCAGTTCCCCTCCTTCTGCTGGTGGCAGTGAGCAGAACTTGGCTGTGGAACACTTTTGTTTTGTGACCAAGTGCTGCTGAGAGGGGACTCAGCCCCAACGCACGCAGCAGGCACGGCCCGGGTGAGCTGGCTGGAAAACACAGCACAAACGTGGCAGGAGGCAAAACATTTCATGAAATCCTTCCAACTCGAGCAAGGAGGAGAAAATTAACAAACAGGACAGTGAGAGGAGCAACAGTGGCAAATCTGAGTGGCGTGATGGGCAATGGAGAAGAGGAGGAAGAAAACTTAGATTCTCTTGAGGCTCATATCTACCATGCATTTAGCTGATGGTTACGTCTACTATGCCAACCCACAGAAGTTTGGCACAAAGTGTTTTTTTGAGAGGAACTGCAGTAATGCTGATACACGACTAATTGCGCAAACTTTGGGAAAATCACATTCGCGGGCTAACACTAAACTTTGGGTTGTGATTTGTACTTCTGAGCATGGGTAAACTGATGAGACATGGATTTTTTTTTTCCCATTGCGTATAATGAGTTTCACTTACTTGATATTTTAGAATTTATTTTATTTATATGCAAATAAACCACTGGAAGTAAAACTCATGTACCAATGACTCAGAACTTCAAAAGCCTGAGAGCAGAGCAATGAAATATTAGACTGTTTATAATAATTCTAACCTGGCAGAAAAATTTGCTGAATTTGGTCTTTATGATGCTTAGGCATTTTTATTAGAAATATTAGCGGACAATGATGAAAATCTATAGCTACCAAAAGCCACCTCCTAGTTTACGTGCCATGACACTGATTTGGAAGACAAGTGTTTCTCTGTGTTTTGCAGCATCACCTATTTCTGAAACAGACTGTGAAAAATTACATTTTGCGAAACAAACAACTAGTATGCATTTGGAGTGCTGGGAAGATTAATCCGAAGTACTCTTTCAATGCTTTTACCTTTTTCATTTTCAACATTTGCAAAAAGAGTAGCAAATAAAGCTGGATAGATGATTTTAAATGGACCTGGTTTGTACATCAACACCCTTTTTAAAAGCTTGCTTAGAGACAAGATTATTGAAAATTACAAAATATTCTACAGCTGAGTTATGAGACTGCATTTCCTAAAGTCTAAATATCTGCATGAATTATTTTTTCCATCCTTTCATGCCCCTTGTTCTATTTGGACAATTCATCCTAGACCAGCTGGTGGACTTCATCCCTACTTTTTATCCTCCTCCTTTGCATAGTAAATTGTGACAATAATGGTAGATTAAAAAAATCAAGTACAGCATGGTTCCTGAGTAAACAGTGCCTCTGGTGAATGTTACATACCGGGTTTAGAATAACATTTATATTAATATATGACAGGGACTACGCTAGGCACTGTTGCTTTTCTATGTTTTGAATGAATTTAAATCCAGAATAGAGGGGTGGATCCTTAGTTAGTAAAAGTTTTTCCTAATTTACATCCAGTAAAAATACAGCATGTGCCAAGAATTTCTGAGCCTCTGCAAGATTTTCTACTAGGCTCTTGTAAAACTGCTCAACAGCTTCAAGGAACGCTTCTCCCTACCAGCACCGCAGATGATCACAACTTTTACAGTTTTGGTCTGTGCCTTCGCCAAATGCAATTTATCATCTACTTTCTTTGAATGAACTTCATTCTGTGGAAGTGAGCTCATTAGTTTTACATTTTTTCAATTTACAAGCAGTTCATAATCTGCTGTTCAAAACTTGGTAGAGCTGCTACTGAAACACCGGAAAATATCAAGGCAAAATGGAAAACATAGCACCAGAAAGACTGCCCTAGTATTGTCAGTACTTTTAAAAAAAAGTTGTAATAATAAGATATTATCAGTTATCATAATGTAGTTTTACCTAGCCTAGGAGTTACGATTCATAAATACCAGCAGAGATCAGTTAGGATTCCAGCCATGTGCCCAGATTTTTAAAATTTTGTAGTTTGAAGTTATTAAGTTTATGTTGGTATTAACAGCTAAGCGGAGATTCAATTTAGCATTGAATTCAATTTTACGTTGTGTATGTTCTTTGTGGGCCATTTCATTAATGTAAAAATGCACATTACTTTTTTTTTTTTCGTAACTTTTTAATAGCTTGGGGTTTATTTATTTTAGGTAGCAGTGTAACCAACACTGTTACAGTATTTTTAATAGGTTTCCAAGTAAACCAAAATGGGATTTGCTGTTGCAGTTAATATTCAGACTGCTCTGCTTCCCTTTCCTCAGTGAGTTAGCTGTGTCTTAAATGTTGAGAAATCAGTGCAAAAAAGTCTTTTATAAAATATTCAGCAATGCTTTTCAGGCCCACTAAAACATGTGAAGCCCTTGAGGTTCCATCTTGCAAGAATTTTCATGTACACATATTATTTTTTTGTAGACCCACTACGATCATACAGCTGTGTGTTTGGCAACTGAAATCCTAATGAAATGTGAATCATTAATATGGATCATTTCATGTAAATAGGAAATGCCAACGGTACAATCTGAAGTATCACAACACAAGAATTAAGGGCATGAGGCTGATTGCCTGTGCAATTAAAAGTTTAGGAGACAAACTATCTGATCTGGAACTTTGCCAAGGCATCAGGACTAACAAGCCTGCTCCTGCAAAAAAAGTCCCAGAGGAACTCTGACACCCCTGTGTGGTCAAGACTTCTGCTTCGTCTAAATTAAACCATCTTGAAACATAACACTGCCATATATAAAATCCCATGCCAACATTTGGCAAAGCACTTCTTCTGTTCAAGCATTTGTGCTGGGGAAGGCTGACTAAATACAGCATCAGGGCAAACAGTTTTGAAAGCACTTATTTTGAATTTCATAGGAAGCCAAATGCTGTGCAAATCCCATCCTGTGACTGAAATTTGCCCCCCGTTCATTTATAGAACTTTCATAAAAGTCAACAGGAAGACTGGTACCAGGTCTATATTATACTGTAAAAACTTTAAAACATCTTATAGCTGGTTGTTAAAATGACAGCAATTTTAGAGCAGTGATTGGGGGTTGAACTCAGCTTATGTTCTGCTTCCATCTGGTCTTCTACTGCTTTGTTGGGGATGGAAAACAGCACACACTGGATTGCACACATTATCCTAAGAGACAAACACTCCCTTTCAGCTGTACAATTCAGCACTTAGACTTGGCTCTTCTGCCTTTTCTGTGAATCCCAGGGTGTGCTCCTGTATCCATCAGGTTCCGTCTTGTCAGAGCCTACATCTACTGAATTAAACAGGACTTCTTACATAACTGAGGTTGTACGTTGGTGGACAAACAACCCGTGCATCTCATCTGAAGTTCTCTTTCTCATGCAGAAGCCTCATCCCCGGGGCTCAGGAGGGGCAGCTGGTGTCTCAGCACCCGTGGCAGTCCCTGCTCAAACTCAACTGGTCTGTAAACATGGAGACATCCAGTGCTTAAGCTCATCAGGATGGTGAAATAGCTTAGAAAGAGCTCCCGTGGCACTGCACTTCTCCGGCTGCGGTGCTGGCCCCGTGGAAGGCCACCTCACCTCTCTCCTGGTGTTTCACCTGAAAGCATGTGGTGCACAAGTGGTCACAAAAACAAATCCTACAGAAAGACACCTGGAAATGTGAAGGCAGGACATGCCTTCCTTTTCGATGTTTTAAACTGCCTTAGGAATTGTAGCTTAGGACCTCTCTAGTATTTCCGCATTCTGAGGCTTCACTTAGAAACCAGTAAGAAGAAAATATAAACCTAGGTCTTTGGAATAAATGAAGTGATTTTCTGGCTTCTGGGAAAAAACCCTACCAAACCTGACAAACCTAATCTGTACTGTAAACAAAGCATTAAGAAGAGATACACACATTATGGCCTGATGTGGTAAAGTACTTTCAGGGCTGGATTTCAGCAGAGCTTAAATGCAAAGTGTATTTCATCTACACTTGCAAAATTTGCCGAGCTTAGTGAGAAATTCCCCAGTGAAGCTGATAATGATTGATGCCTCTCCAAGATAGGTAAATTCCCAATCTCTGTAATTATGCTTATTACCTTGTTACCGCTGTTAAGGTTCTCCCCTTTTAGAGTATTACAAGAATTAGCTGAGTTACAGCAGGTTATTGGTGAAACATGCTCTGCAAACATCTTTTAAAAAAAGTGGACTATGGAATTAATTCTGCAGATTCTACTTTTATATCTGAGAACAGAACAGTAGGAAAAAGGGAAATGATTGCTGGAATTCTAAAATCAGATCCTACATTTGATCCTGACAACTTCACAAGAGTTATTGCTTTAAAGAGTGTAGGATCAGGCATCATATTCTGGCCCATCATTTTGCATTTGGATGTACCCAGGTAGTGTAGTTTACCCAGCTAAACACCCCACCTACTCTTTAAGAAGAGTAAATTCTATTAAGGACTCAGTGCTTGAAAAACGAGATTATTTTTGCTTAGGAGTCCAGGGTGCTGATTTCTGCATCTGACTTGTTGGTTGGGTTTATGGTTCACCTTATTTTAGATTAACAGGTAATCACTGTTAATAGTTCTTCCTAAAGTAAATAGTTCTTCCTAAATTGGTAAAAGTCTTAGAAGTCTTGGACACTAGGAAAGAACCTATAATGGTTAAAATGTGCCGACATTTTTCTTAGTGTGAGGTTTGATACTGTATTTGAATCGTAACTTAGGTTATGTTCCAACAGGGTTTAATCAACATTACAGTAGATCATTTCATTGCAAAGAAATTGGCTTCTTATTGTCTTTGCCTGACTCACTTAAAGGCTCTAATTAAGGATATACTAAACATGAAAATCTCTCCTAAGGCTTTAGGCTTTGTAGATGTTATCTGAAGCTCATTAATGCTTCCTGTTAGGACAAAAATATATTCAAAAGTTTGGAAGATGAACTGAGGTGGGCTTTTGTTCTTAAAAATGACAAGTGTACTCAACAGGAATAGTATATTTACTTCAGCAAGCTTTTTAAGAGAATTTGGCTAGAATGTAATTATATCTGAGCTAGAAAAATAAAAGTATTCTGAAAGAAAAAAAATTAAAGTACACCAGTCACAACATATTTGCATGTTTTGACCTTATTTCCTATTGCAAGTTTGATTTCGATCTTTTAATGATGCAGAAAATTTACAATGCTGTGAGACAGCTCAAGATTCCATTAGATTTCGTTTTATGAACTGCTGTACATCTGTTGAAATCTTGCAAGACGTAACTCACAGCAAAGAACTTCTGCTTTCTTAAGGATGTAAATACCTATTCGGCAACGTCCCATCCAGCAGCATTATTTACAAGATTGGTTTGGTGCTTTAACCTTATTATCAGAAATAAACGGTAATGCGCACACTCCCTCCATTGATCACATCTCTTGTTAAAACCTGTTTGCTCTCCTGCCACAAGCAGTATTATGACACATTATTTGTCACTGCTGCGACCAGATAACACAAACATGAAAGAGTAACCGGGATCACTCAGCTCTGGAAGGCAGTGCTGAATCAGAGAACTCTCTCAACTCGTCTGCATGGTGCACAACCCTGGCTCTGACACTGCCTGCTGTCCCCCACGACCATTCAGTGCGCGTTTAAATGCTGTCACACCAAACAGAAGTGGTCAGCTCGCACCTCCTGAGGCTGCAGCTCCTCTCTGAACAGCCTCGGTGCTAACAACACCACACACCAGGCTGGTGCCACTGTGCCTGATCAAAGCATCTGATCCTTCCTGGCAGGGAACAACACCAAGCCAGACTGGGTCCAAAGCAAAGGAATGAATCTGGAAGACCAGTGTAAACCTTCACTCCACTGTGATACTTCCTCCTTCAAAACAGACTTGGCTTTCCGAGGAAGAGCCATGTGAAGGAGAGTGGGAGTCAAGGTTAAAACCATCAGGTCCAAGGCAGTAGAATGTTTTTATCAGGAGGGGCGTATTCTGCCAAGGTAAAATCAGTAGGATCATGAGACAAGATTTCTGCCTAAAATCTTCAAGTCTCTTCGCCATGTGTTTGAATTCATTCTACAGAGTCATTCCCTGGCTTAGCAAAATCAATCCTCATCCCGTGTCGGGAGGGAAGAATAGAAATCCAGCACCTTTAAACACAACACACTGAGCAAAATCGACAGTTTGAGTGTGGTGTGAAACCTCTGCAGATTTTGCAAAGCAAGTGCTCTGTCTTTTCCCTTATTGTTTGCCCTTCACTTGACATACAGGAAGAGATGCATCAAGAGGATGGCAGGAGACATGTGTCACTTTAAAGCATGCCATAATAATGTTTGCCCTGGAATACTCCCTTGAATCTGTTTGAACAAGCAGGCGTCATACATGGAAAAATACACAGAGAACTTCACCTAGTTACAAAGTTGACAGAACCCCTTTGCCATCCTCCCCCCCACGAGCAGCGCCAGCCCCAGGCACGCCGCTCCCTTCGGCCCTGAGCTGGCGTGCCACGGTCACACCGCACCAGGTCACTTGTTGCACACAGTGCCAGGGTGGCATCTCCCCCTCCGCTCAGCCCACCGAAAACTTCCCAGAGCCGCGTTTCAGCGGAGCCCGCTGCGGGCTCCCCGCGTGCCGCCCGCCGGCGGCCGCTTACCTGCATGTGTCCCTGGTACATCCTGCCCCGGCTGCTCGGCTGCGCGCTGCGCTGGGGGCACTCCTCCCGGCCGCTCCACTACAAGAAAGAAATTAAAAAAAAAAAAGGGGGGGGGGGGGGGGGAACAAAAAGGAAGAAAAAAGAAAAAAAAAATCCTAACCCTGAACGAGCTATTTTTGGCTAAAGCTCCGCTTGTCCTGGCAGCTCCCGTACTGGTTTCAGTAACCCAGAGCTGTTTGCCGCCCTCCTCTTGCCTCGCTGCCTCTGTTTCCCCCTACGAGGCGGTGCTGGCGCTGCCCAGGAGCCGCTGCTCGGGGGTGCTGGGCAGGCGGGCGGACGCGGGCAGGGCTGCGGGGCGGCCGGGCGGGGAGAGCCGCGGGGCGGAGCGGAGCGGAGCGGGGCCGCCGCTGCTGCCGGGCCTCGCCCGCCCGCCCGCGCCGCGCCTCGTCCCGCTGCAGCCGCCCCGGCCTGGCGGCCCCGGCCCCGGCCGCCCTCCCCCGCCTCCCGCCGGCAGCCCCGGCCTCCTTCCCGCCCCCCTTCCCTCCTCCTCCTTCCTTCTCTCCTCCCTTCTTCCCTCCCTCCTTCCCTCCGCAGGGGGAGCGCGCAGCATCCAGGGAACGCGCGGAGCCCCGCGGCCAGCGGGCGGAGCCCGCCGGGGTCCCGCTGCAGCCGCGCTCCCCCGGCCCCGGCGCCCCGCCAGGGCTGGCGGCTCCCACTGCGGGCATTAAAAGAAAAAAAGAAAATACAAAACAACACGAAAAAAAAATTGCCCTACCAAACATAACAGCAAAAATCGGAGCGTCCCGAAGGCAGGACTGGGCGAAACCTGGATGTGGCCCGCGGAGGCTCCGCGGGGGGCGAGTCTGGCCTCCCCGCGTGGGAACGGAGGGGGCGCGCAGGGAGCGGCTCCGGCGCGAGCGCATCCCGGGAATGGGCGCTGCTGCGGGGCGGGAGCGGCAGCGCCGCGATCCCGGCCGCAATTAACCGGGTTTCAGCCAAAGGACCGGGCCGGGCCCTACCTTGTGCTCTGCGTATGAAGAGCGAACGTGATCTCTTGTGATTCCCAGGAAATATCAGGAGACTCTTGTTCTGGCTTGGTAGTATCGCTTAGTAGCGTTTTTCAACCCTTGCCAAGGACACTAATATAGGCAAAAATCTGGCACTGGCCCGTACGTGCAAAATTCTGACCTTGCAAACTGGCACAACAGGCCTGGCTAAATCCTGCAGGAGACACCTGCATCATCTTGGATCCAGCTTTTCTCTCTACTTCGCCACCTCAAACCTGAAACTCCCAATCTGCTAAAAGGAGCAGCTGCTTCAATTTCATCGTAAATTTCTGTCCTACCCAGTGTTTCTATATTCAGTAGCACAGAAAACCTCCAGTGCCTGGAATTTGCTAGATTGTGTAATTTCTTGGCTCGGAGCTCTCAAGATTCACTATTAAACTACAAAAAATTTTATGGTGCTTTTGATAGACCAGAGAAATCCAACCTTAAGCATGCCTCTGTACTAGAGCAATGCAAAATAGATTTCTTATTCCTGAAACCAGCACATTTGTATCATCACAGCTCTCATTTCAGCTGACTAAAAAAGCCTTTTTGAAGTGTTCCCATTCAGCTAAAAAAAAAGGGGGTTTTGCAGAACATGAGTTTGTAAAGTCTTCACTGATGGCATAAGCAAAATCTATCCAATTATTTTTTTCACTTAAGCTTAAGAGTTTTATCTTTTAGATAGATAGCAAACATGACAGTTCTCTTACATCCAGTGAATACATATCCAGCTCACTGAGATTTTCAGAGCAGCCGAGGAGTTTAGCCATGTATTGGTGATAAAAGGAAATAAGAAATGAGTATTTTTTGTCTAAATCCCTTAAGCCGCTTTGAAAATCTCAATTAAGAGCTGATGAGCTTAAAATACATCTTTGGGCTTGTCCATGTATGTTAGACATATATCACTGTAAAACTTCACAAAGGGTGACTGCACTTAGGGGGAAATATCAGACTTGAATGGCCAAGGTTTCACTTAAAATACAAAATATGGAGAACAGATTTTTCAGATGTAAATATTTGGCTGGCTTTGTGACCAGTTTATGAGTTTAGATCTAGGGAAAAAACTCCAAATTCTATTTACACTTGGAGCCCTGATGTCTTTGCTGTTTGTTGAGATTTATTAGACTCTTTAGCTTTTAGTAATCTTGGAGGTGCAATTTTTCACTCTGACTATGGTAGATCCAGAGTGTCCTTTCCTGAGTCACTGTGCAGGTTTTCTATAGTAGCTGAATGTTTCTAAGGCACCTGAAAATATCTTTTTCTTACTGTTTTTTTATTGTTATCGTTGTTTTAGATCTGAGGCTTTTGTATTTTTCTCAGGGGGAAAACTGGGGGAAATTTGTCAATGCCAGTGTGTAGCAACATCTCCTTTTTCTAAATCTAAGTATATGCATCTTGATTTAAATTTTTTCCTACAGGGTATGAAAATCACACTTATAGTAGAAGAGTTGTTAATTTAGCAATGCTTATTCATGCTGTGTTAATTGTGAGTGAGGGACGGACATCGGCAGAATTTGTCAAGATCCAAATGCTGGAGATTAACAGTGTAGTGTGTTACAGGCATTTTTCCTAATGCATCTGAAGCAGGTGCATTCGTTGCACAATTTGTTGATGCAATGGCATATTGATGTCACATTTTGGCAGGATTTGAGGGAGACAGTAAAGCCAGATAGATCCAGCTTTTGCCTTTTCCCTTAGCAGGGGCTAAGTCGCTTGTCACTGGTCAGGGAGAAAGCTGGCAGAGCAGCAGTCTGTGCAGAGCAGAGATGGAGTGTGCAGGGACAAGAGGGGCTGGCAGGAGCTCCTGCTTGAGGAGCTGTTCTACAAATGTGGTTCAGCCCAAGCCACACTCGCAAGTGCTCTGCTTCCACAGGTGTAAACTCTGCCTTTGCTCTCGCTCTTCACAAGAAGCAGCTTAAGCGAGATTGTTTCTTTCTCCATCTTGTCCTAATCTGGAATCAGTGTATGATCTTTATTGCTGCAATTTTAAAAATCGGGTGCTGGCTGGCACAGAAAGCATTAATGTGTAATTCTGCACCATAGATATAAAGGCAAGTTCTTTACAGCTTAGAAACAGGTGAGTGCCAGGATCCATGATCTTCTCTGACTCTGTTTATGAATGTGAAAATCTATTTTGTTACAGGGCATAGATAAATCACACAAAGTTCACTTGCTTAAAATGCTTTGAAAAAAATTTGTTTTGTGGTCCCTTTTGGTCTGTCTCTGTGGCTGCATTAATATTTGAACCAGTGATGTCTGTGTGCTATGATCTCTCTAAGCTTTGTTGCTTGTTACGGCAAAAGTGGGAAAAAATCATGGTAGAAAATATGAAAGTCATACTGTTTGTTAAGAAAAAGAAAAGTCACCATATGGCTCAACAGATTTTAATTAATATTAAATTGCCAGGGGAAATTTTAAGAAAGTCAAATAAAAATCCTTTATTTTACAAATAAATGCTCAGATTTTGTTTTTCAATACATTGCTGAGGCAACTGGGACTATTGGGAAGCCTGAAGACAGTAATGGGAGTGCAGGGACTTTCTCAGAAATACAAAGTACGCAAGATGATTTTGGAGAAGCTGGAAGCTAGGTAATTACTGTCAAAACCCTGACACTTTACTACCCCTGAGGGGTGGCAGATACTTCATTCCTTTAAACCTTGCTGGTATTGCTGTCATCCTGTAAACTTTAAAAAATCCTCTTAAATCACTGGCTGTGAAACTGCACATTTATATAGATTCCAAGTTAACAACACTTATTCTAACATTCTTCATTAACACAGTGGTTGGAATGGCAGGGTCTGTGATTTCCATGCCAAGAGAAACCACATGGCAAGGGAAAGTCATGATTTTTATTAGGAAAATCTTGCACTGATAAACAGGCCTGCACACTTCATGTAGAGAAGTGAAAATATCCTCGATAGGTTGTGTGAAACAAAGTGTTCAGTGGAAGAGTTTTAAATGGAAACTGGAGGGGATGAGTTTGTAGCATTGGAGACTTGGAGGGGCCACTTTGGGGAACTTGTGCCTCTGAAGCTCAGCAGGTTTCTGTATCCATCACTCAAGGGTGCTGCTCAGATCTCTCTGAATCCCTGGGTGTTTCTCGTGTATGACAGCAGATTGTGTTGCCAGCATTCAACGATAGCACATGTTTGGTCATAAAGACACAGATTTGCTGCTTTGTTCATTAATAGATTAATGTTTTGGTGCATATATGTTGTGTAAAACACCAGTCTATTAGCTCATGTAACCATGGAGATAAGTAATTTGCATAAATGGAAACTCTGGGTTCATTTGTGCTAGTGCCTGTATTTTATTGAGAAATAGATCTTTACAAACATTATCATTAATAAATATTTTCGTTAACGCTATTTTCTGCTAACTGAGAATAAATGGTCTAATTGGTGAAAACATAGAGCTGATTAAAAATTAACCACTGAAAATAACTCGGCTTATTCTTAGACTCAAGTGAAGTTGCAAAAAACTGTCAAAATTAATATATGAATAGTGTTAAACTTGGTCAATAACATACAATTAGGATTTGTAATATTGTTAGTTCTGACAGATTCTAATTACACTTTATTCTTTGTTTTCTAGTGGCAGTTGTAAGGTATGAAAGGTACAACCACACATTAGTGAAAGTGCTAATTATATTATGTGTATTTACACATTCTTTTCCTATGCTAATGTGTTTATATACGTTTAGGGAATACATACAAAGAAGGTTTTTGAGATTCTTTACATCCTTTAGTGAACAATAAATTTGAACAAGACACGATCCAAAATTAATTTTAAAAAGCTAAAAGTTTTGCTAATGATGCATATACAAAGTTTAATTAAAAAGACTCAATGTAGAAACCAGCAGCCACAGTAACAAATGGAAATTAGATTGTAGGTAGTGTGGGTAGAAGAATGCTAACAGTATAATTCTTCATTATGTTGGAGTCACGCCAGTTTTATTCACCTGTAGCTCTATATCTGTTAGTAAATACCAGCCTACAACTTGTCACCAGAATGAAGAATAATATCACATTATTACAGATCGTAACCAGCGTAATTACAAACTCCCAGTCTTGTTCCAGTTGGATTTTCTGTTGCTGTGGCCCTGTTTTGTGTGTGGCGTGTCCCTTGTTGGCCCAGTTTGATGTGTAGGGTAAGTGCTGTGAGTGGCACTGGGGAAGCAGCCCAGCTCTGTCCTGGTCAGCTCTTGTGTTGGAGCAAGGCTACTCCTTCACAGAATCACAGAATATTTCTGGTTGGAAGGGACCTCTGGAGGTTATCCAGTCCAACCCCCTGCCAAGGTGGGGTCACCTGAAGCAGGTGACACAGGAACATATCCAGGTGGGTTTGGGATGTCTCCAGAGAGACATCTGTGTGCCCTCCCTGTGCAGCCCATCCCAGTGCTCTGCACCCTCAATGTGAAGTTCTTCCTCATGTGAAGGTGAAAGTTCTTGTGGTTTAGTTTATACTTCGTCTGTGCTCTCCTGCCCGTATCTGAAACAAGTGCTGTGGAGAAATAGTGACTTCCTTGGGAAAGGTGAGCTCTGAGTGGGTTTGCATTGGGCTCACCTTTCCCACTTGTAATGAGCTCGGCAGGACCTGGTGCTGTGATGTGCCGCCCTGAGAGACGATACAAACCATGGTCATAGAGTAACACATCATCCACATTGAATTATCAAATCATAAGAACAGGAAATTGCCTCCCAGTAGGTCTGTCCTGCCGTTACCCGTGTGGTTGTGTTTCTTAGCACCATAGTTACTGTTTGTCCAGCCACACAGTCAGGGCTTTTTGTGTGCACAGGAGGTTTTCTTTGTTTGCAGAGGAGCTGGTTTGGCTGTGTAGTGACGTTGTTCTTCACACAAAAATACCTCATACAGAAAGGATCATCTGCCAGTGTAGACAAAGTAAAGAGGAGAAGGCACGTCTTTGCACTCTTACCAGGCAGCTGATTACAGATCCCAGGAAAGCTACATGTCAATGGCCATTGCTCTAAAGCTTTCCTGAATTTGGATCCTGCTGAAGTCAACACAAACCTTTCACTGACTCCATTGAAATGGAGTGCATGGATAGGGGCCTCATCCACACAAGTGCTGCAAACGTGTAACCCGACCATTCCTCTTTTATGAAGTAGGAAAAGGTTTCATGGAAGATTTAGAACCTCCAGGGATGCACTGGTCCTGCAGTTACTGTAATTGCAGTGTAGCACAAATGTATTGAAAGTCTTAAAATGTGGAAAGTTCACAACCCCACAGAAAATCAGCTCCAGTTCTTAATTCTCCTACTATTTGAATTTTTACTATTGACCTTATTTAAACATGCACTGATTAAGTTTATGCCCTTTGTTCTCTTTGCTTTAGACAAAATTCATGTGAAGAAATATATATATTCCATTTTCTTTTATAGCTGCTCTGTACATGTTTTAAGAAAATTATTGCATGTTCCTGTAATTTTCTCTTTTCTGAATGAATAAGCAATGCCAGTTCTTTAACCCTTGTCACACAGGTTGGGTTTTCTAGATCTGGATCATCTTATTTTTTACTTCTCTTAGACTGGTTTACTTTAGTAATGACCCAAACTGGACAAGTACCAGAAGAAATTCTTCATGTGTGTTACATGAAGCTTTTCTGTTTCTACATCTCTCTCTGTGATATTACAACACCAGGATACTGTTGAGTAGTGTTATGCTTGTGATCCTTTTACCTCTGATGATACTACTGAATCATTTTCTTAGCCACTGTGGTTTTTGAGGTTGTTTAGTCCTACCTAATTTTAGAATTTTGATGCTGTACTTAACCACTTGTATGTATGCTGCTTCTTCAAAACCATTTCTTCCCTTTATCTAGATGTTTTTAAATTTTGAGCACATCCTTGTTTTATTCTCTTCAGCTTTTTCTAGATTTATGTTCCCTGCAAATTTAACTAATATGCCTTCTATTCTTTTAGCCAAATCATTAATCAAAATACTGAACTACATGCTGGAATGCCACTCAGGAAAGCCCTCTAGTTTGACAGTGAATCATCTATAACTGTTTTCTGAGTAAAGCTAAGCAATCACGTAAGTGGGATTTTTCTAGACTATGGTTTTCCCCCAGCTCTTTATGACTAGATTGTAAAGTTCTTATTAAATCTACCTACTGTGTTTTGCCCGCCTGTAATACCTGTGGCAGTGATGTACAGGAAATCAGTCTGCAATGCTGATTACTCCTCCCCTTATTTTCATGTAGATATTAAAATAATGTCTTTGTTGCAGTATTTCTGCTGTAACTGGAAATAAGCTGCCTAGCTCTTTTTGCCCTATTTTTAATGATAAGCACTGTGTTCGTACCTCTTTGTATGTTTTGTTTGATGCTTCTATTTATGCTCAGGGTATCTGAGAGGTTTCATCATGTGGAGTATTCTGAAGACAACTAACTGGCCTAAATACTTTCAAGCCCATGTTTTCCCATCACTACTCCTAGGTCATTGTGCTTCCCATTACACCTGACCATCTTAGGTAATCGAAATCTATCTCTTTTTCACATACCAGTAATATTTTTGTTTCATATAGCTTACTGGAAGTTCCCAAAAGTGTTTTAGAAGCTGCATAAGTATGCAGGCATTTATCTACTCCAAGCTCCTGATGTCTGTGCCGGATGGGTGACAGTGACAGCCTGGCTGTGACTTACAGCCAGCTTTGGTATATCTGCACTGCACTGCCATTACATCAGTGAGTGCAATGTAAACACATAAATTTACCCTAGATTAGGAAGAATTGCTTAGATAGAAAACTTGTTTATAAAGTTCATGAAAGTCTGGCTTAAGTGGTTGAGTATTGCTAAAGTTGTTTCTGCTGTACTAGTACCTAAAACGTGATGGCCCTGAAATGAAAGGAGGATTTAAAAGGATTTTCTTCTGATTTTTTTTTTCTTGAGTACAAAAATTCTCTCCAGATCTCAAAGTGAAAGTTTGGCTCTTTAATTAGATTTTATCCACTAGTGATTTCTGATGATATAGATGAGACAAGAGTCCTCTTTCTACATTAACTGCTTTTCTGTTTGTTGTACTTAACAAACCTTCAGAAATTACTGGATTCAACAGAGCATCCATTTAGAGCAACTGCACATGGTTACTGACACAAGGGACTTCCTGGCAGCAAAAGGTTTAATGTTGCCATATAAATTCAGGGTAGGCAGCATGAAAAAGATATGAGAGTACTTTGTTCCTGAGATCCTGTTCAATATAAAAGAAAGAAATATTTTTATTGAAGTAGGAATATTCTTACTCACTGGAGATGTGCTGCAACACAGAGGAGTTAGAAAACCCAAATACCTGGGTCTTAAGAATTGTCTTTAAACTACAGATCTCGAGGCATTTTGGGAGTCAGTGCTGTTATCAGCATTTTGTGCTGATAGAGAAGGATTGGGAAATTCCATCAGTGGCTGAGGAGGTTGTTAAACCACTCAAAAAGTTGAGACATTTTATGATCAGCAGTTCCAAAAACATTCATCAGGGAGTATTCAAGGAACTGCTAAAGAATGTCTCTGGACTGTTAATGTTGGTTTTTATTAATTGATACAGCACTGGGAAAGGCAAATACTGTGCCAGAATTTTAAATGGGATGGCTTCATAATTACAGGCCTTTCAGCCTGGTGCCAATCTCTGGCAAAATAATGGAAGACTGATATGGGCTATTATTAGCAAAATAATCAGGAATAATGTAATATATGGCAGTACTTATTGGTTTATGGAAAATATATCTTGTTGGACTAACTCAATAACTTTCTTCTGATATATGAGGTTTGGTTGATGAATGTTCTGGTGCTGATGTAATGGACTTTCTTGGGGCATTTGTCACGGTACCAGAAACCTTTGATTAAGGAATGAGAATAATGCAAATTCAACTGGGCAAAATATTAAAAAGACCTAAAACTGCTTATCTGGTAGTCTTAATATGCAAAGTGGAATTATTTTCTAATAAGCTCCCTTTGGGATTGTTTGGTCATGCTCTGTTTCCCATTTCTTTTAAAGACCGGGAAATTATTTTAAAAATAATTAATGGTAAATTTATGTAGATAGAATAAATTTTGGGCCTTTGGAAATAAATTTAATGTATGAAATTATTAATAAATCATATACACTTCAGTAAAACCGAAGGTAAACCCCTGTCTTTTGAAGGGCAAAGAACTGGACTTTGATGATCTTTATGGATCCTTTCCAACTCAGGCTATTATATGGATCTATGATTTTAAATTATATTTGCAGGATGAATGGCTGACCTGAGCAATAATAACTGAAAGGTTTGTGGGAGATCATGATAGATAACTGGGGGAATGTAGGGTTTTACTGTCACACCAAAGGCCTAAAGGTGGCCTAAAAAGAACCTTCCAGCAGTACTGATGGTGCTTTCCTGTGTCAGTAGTGATGTGATAACTTCACCAACAGCTGAGTCCATGTGAAGATACAGATTCATGTGTCAGAAAGGAATAAAGAGTTGGTGAAGGCTTAGAGAAAGATTAATGGACTGGACATTCTGTACAGCAAGATACTCAAGGACTTGAATCTATTTAGTTTAAGCAGAGGTAATTTGTCCCAGCCTGTATCTATATAAGGCACAGAATATAAGGCTGGAGAACTTTGACATAGCAGTTGTAAGGAAATAAAATGATGTTAAGTTGGAAGTTAGGCACAGGTAGACTCTAGGTACATATTTCTGTCATAATGGTAATAAACCATTGAAATTGTTTTCAAAGGGTCATTGTGGGCTCTTTACCTGGAGTTTTTAAAATCAAGATTCCTTGGGTTTCCTTTTTTCTGAAAAATGTATTGTACTTTAAGTGGGAATTGACTTAGATTGAACTTGTAGTTTTGTTATGGGAAGATTGCATCGTATTATTGATCATCATTATTGATCATTGCCTTATTGATCATTGTCAGAACTGTTTTTATCATTTCTGAACTGTTTTATTCTAGACTAACCCAGTGGGACACTGACAGGATAGTACCTGCTCGTACTGATTCCCAGCCTAGGGTGTTATCCTCTACACAACTTCACTTATTAAGAGAAAGGCTGGAATTTCTTAAATATATGGTTTTTTACACATGCACGTACATGTGAGAGCCGTGCTTCCACGCTCAGTGTGGGAGGTTGATGGGAGCCCTTTCCCCATCCTGCACCTTGCCCAGGAACAGTTCTCAGGCTGTGCTTTGTGCTGGGTGAGTGCAGCAGCCTGCAAACCCTACCCAGGGCCAAGCTGAACCTCAGTCTGTGGCCTCTAGACAGCTGATGTCACTCTGGGAAGGCTCTTCTTGGAAGCCAGGGCTGATCTCCAACATACACCCCAGATGAAGAATCTGCTTTTCTCAGTTCCCTTGGAGCCATCAAAGCTTTTCTCATTACAATTTTTGGCTTTCCTCTGCTGCACTGGCTCCCAAGTCATTACTTTCCTCTGCTGAGCAGGAAGTTTGTGTTTCAGACACTCCTTTTTCATAATGCATGTTCAATTTCAACCCCTAACATTATTTTTTATTAATGATGGGTCTTTTTTTTACATTTTTTTTTAAACTGGAAATACAGTGTTTTTAACACTGTCTGTCTGTTAATTTTTTCCTTTCACAAAGAACAGGAATTGTTTGCTGACAGACAGAAAAGGTATACTGCCTAAAGGGGAGGATATAGAGAAAGACTCTTCTGAGACCTGTTTTTGTGAGATCCTGATCCTGTGTCTGTCCCACCAGCTCAGAAGGCCAAATCTTCGTGTCCTTGCCCAGATGCTCGAATATGAGAGATGCTCTGGAATTTTTCTGTCCAGCTGGGCCAGTTCTGGAGTGATTCAGTGTCACCCCTTAAGTCACTGGGTATTCTTTATGTTTGATGTGGTGTCACATGGAGAGGCAGCACAAGAATCTCTGTATTTTACAGCATTTTGCACCAAGAGAGGCAGCCACGCAGAGAAGTGTGTACGTCACCTCGTTGGTAAGAGAACAGATTTGATTCCAGCACAGGCTGGTGGAGGGAGCTGTGAGGGACACCTGCCAAGGGAAAAGCTGCTGGGTCACCAGTTACGGTAACACACCAGGGTCAGTTCAACTTTTCTTTTGCTGTTACAAAAATGGCAAGGCAGGATTAATGGCAAGGAAGTAACTTTTACGTCGCAGGAGTTTGTAAATGTCAGGCTCAGCGTGTCAGACTAGCCTGCCACAATCAAAATCGGCTGCATTTTTCTTTTTGGGTTTTCTGTCATTCACAAATAACGTGTGTTTCAGGCGCATTATTTAATGGTTCTAGGCTTATTCATAGCAGAGATATTCATTTTGGCTTCGGAGAGGGAAAAAAGGCATCGTTTTTTCAGTTGCTGACAGAATAGTATCTTAACATATTGGGATGTGTAGACGGTAGCAGACAAAATTTGACTGGAGTTCTTTGACAAAGAGAGAATGAAGAGCTGACTCCGGACTTTAAAGTTCTTTAAAGGATGTACATCAGCAGCAATCAGGTCTAACAGGCTGAGATAGGGTGAGAATAATCATTTGCATCTTATGCTTATGTGAGAAATATCTCTGTAAAACAAGTGATTAAAGTGGAGCACTGGGCTCTGAAGTCTGTCTTTTGAAAAACTGATTCTTTGAAAGCTGCCTTCTAGTTTGTCAGTGTCAGGGAAACCGATTTTATTTTAGGAATTCTTTCATGTCTATATGATAATAGAAGACTCCAGTGCAGGGGAAATATTTTTACTTTGGTTTTGGTCCAGTTTGACTGCTTATCCTGATCGTGAAGAACAGAATAAAAACCCCACTGGACTAAGAGGTTATTTTCAACAAGATTCAGAGGAAGATGTGAGATTTACACTTACAGATCTCTTGGTGCTTTTGTAAATCTAATCCCCAAAAATAAGCCCTTCTCATTACAACCAGCTGTGTAAGAGAGATTCTGCACAGCTGTGCAACTGAATAAAGCATAAAAATAAAGCTTTACAGTTGTTGCAAGTTTTAATTGTTCACTTTTTGTTTACTTTTAAAATGAATATTTGACTCCCAGTAACGATGAATTTTCATAATTTTCAAAAAGAGACATTTCCTCACTTTGTCAGGGATGTTACCTGGTGATGTAAACTGAGGGCTTAAGCCGGGATTTTATCTAAACTTTCCTAGCACTGCTTCTCTTTAAACCTGTCACTAGCACAGCCTCCCTACTGCTACTTTCTCAGCTGTAATCTGAGGCAGAGGTGTGTGCATGTCCCAGGGCCAGCAGAGAGTTATAAACTCTGATAAAAAGCTGTTACTGACAACTCATTTTAATGGGGGATTTCAGATTCAGAAAGTGGCATGAGCAGATGTGATCAGGAAAAAAACCAAACAATGACTAACAGATACTAAACCACAGAGCTATAACTATAAATGCAAACAAATCATTGTGTTATGCTCACTTTCACCATGACAGACAACCTTTCACTACAACAATACATACACAGCAATAAAAGCTGGAAAATCCTGGAGCAGATCCTCAGCAGGGATAAATTCTCACAGCTCCATGACAACAACATTGTGATAATTTATACCTGACAGAGGCCTGCTCTTTACAGAACAACTCCACCTCTTTCAGAGTGGAATTCATCTTCTTGCAGAGAGGTATTTACCTTCCCTGGTGTAGGCTTAGCAAGTAAATCCTGTGTGAGGAGTTGGAAGGCAAATAGATCTTGTGCTGCTTTGCTGCATCAGAGTATTTCACCTGCTGTGTTGTTGCATTTTTCAGGGGAACGATTTGGCCTCCAAAGAATTCCTAATAGGAAAGGTTTTGCTAACTAATGTGAAAGTCAGCTGGTGTCCCTTGAGATGCTATAATTAAGATACAGCAGATGTTGAAACTTTTCTTCAGAAGGTATTAGTGATTAAGATATCGTGTGTGATAGACATATGCATTTGTTTAGATACAAGGGAGAAAATAGGGATTATGTGAGATCCCTGTTTCATGAGGCAAGGAGGAAGATGCGGTGTGTGCTGGGAGATTTGTTTAGACAAATGGCAAAAGAATTAACTTGGGAAGTGTCTGGCTGATTAAGGGCAAAAATGTTGCTGACGTGTGGAAGCAGAATGGCATGCAGAGAATTTTTACTTTGGCAAAAGAACTATTTGATAGGTCCAAGGAAGAGACAACAGCCCAATTTTTTTAATGCGTTCCCCTTTACTCACCTTATTTGGATTACTGCATATCATCCTGCTTTGCTCTGTAACTAAATGAAAAGATGGAGGCACTTTGGTGAAAAGTTTGGGTCCTGTCTTTCTCTGCCTTGGAAGCTCTCAAATCCCTTGTCCTTCTCTGAAGAATGGAGTGATTTCATCTGAATTTTTGCTTTCTTTTCTGTATTTCTGCTTGTCTGCTGTTTCCTTTTGCTAAAGATACCTTGCCTAGTGTGTATCTACTCCTTGTGACAGGGTGTTTCTTTCTGATGTGCTAAAAATCCTTCCAGCAGCTGATTCTGGAATACTGATGTTCCAGTCTCAATGCCTCTTCACAAATCAGATCAAGGAAATTGCTGCTTAAGCACTGTTTATGCAAACTTTGGTTCAGAAACTGAGTGGTGTTTCTGTTAAGGATTCAGAAAATGCACTTAGGCTGTATAATATTGAAGTCTTTGCTCCAATGATGGATAAAGAGACTTTAATGTGTTCAATTAAAGCTTCACGATTCTCCTCGTGGTAACAGATTGTGCTATCACCCTAGGAGAACTGTGAAGTGAGTTAATAGTGATCAAAATATCTACTGTACCTGCACCTCAGTTTTCCTACATTACTGGCATGTTGGCTCTGCTGTCTTGCTTAAATTCCAGCTAAAAACTTTATGTTCTGTCCACCTGAATTGTAGCTCCTTCTGAAGCACTTAGCCCTCCTTCAGCTCCCCTACTTATCCTTTACCTCTGCTCCAACCTGTTGAGCAGTTCCTGGGAGCTGGCAGGCTCTGGAGCTCTGGTCATGATTCCTCCGTACAACCTACAAGTTCATTTTCACAGCACTTTCTTAGGACAAAAGGCAACATATGAGTTATTCCTTCCCAATAGAGCTGTATAATTTCAGATAAAAACATGAAGATGTTAGGCCAACTTAGTGAATGTTTCTGGGAGCTGTGTTGGCACTGTGAATTTGGTATGCTTTTATATGTGTGTCGTTTGCAGTAGATAAATGAAAATATTTTCAGTGCTAAAAAAAATTAAAAAATAACATGACAAAAGCACCTATAATCTCTTTAAAGTGTGAACTGCAGTTCAACCAAGGTGTCACTCTTCTATTCTAACTAACAGAGCAAAAATGCTTTCAATTTTTGTAACATTTTTCTCTTAAGCACTGCAAAACATTTTAAAAGTTTTAGAAGTTATGGATTATCATCATCTTCATTTGAGAGGGGAAGGTACTGAATCTCAGAGGAAAGTCCAATGAATTGAAGAGGAAACTTTGAAGTATTGGCAACTTCAGTTTTGAAATCAACTTCTTTCTGAAATGTAAAATCATTTTTCGTTGAAGCAAAACTGTTCCAAAAATATGACTTGTATTTTTTAAGGAGAATCAGAAGAGGGTTTATATAAGCCTCAAAATACCTGAATATCTTAGGTATGACTGAAGCCATTTCTTTAGACTGGGGAGTGGTCACTGAATCATTTCCTGCAATCAACAGTTACAACCAATTCTTACTTAGTCCTTCTGTAGAAAGTGAGCTGTTAATAGAAATAAAAGATGATTAACTGTCTCCTTTAAAAACATGAGTAGAGAGAAGTTGAATCAGTATTGTTACCTCTTGAGACCTTTTTTTCCTTTGGCTTTGGGTTTTTTTAAACAAGATTAGCATAATAGGTTTCTGACTTAGTTATAAGTCTTAGGCTGGAGGGAAACCTTTCTGGTTTTGTTTGCCCAAAAATGCAAAGCCTAACAACTGACAGAAGAAATACATCTTACCTCAAACCAAAGGTACTTCTTGGTTCAGTCAGGAACTTAACAGAGGAGTAAAAATGTTGAATTTTAGCTTCAACATCAAATAAACTCCATTTACTCCTCAACTTTGAATTTTTAAATCTTAGTCCCAAAGGGAAGGATAGAGTTGAGATGAGACTGTATTTCCAGAACTGACTTTTCCTCCAGGGCTGCTCTGTGGCCATGGACTTCTTCTCTAGCCATAACAGTCAAAAAGTGAATTGCTTTTGACAGGTGACCTCCTCGTTCTCTTCTTGTCCTTATATTAGTTTCATTCACTGTCTTAGCATGCTCCAAAAAATTCTCATCTCCAAGTGGCTCTGCTATAAGGTGCCACAATGTCCTGCTGGGGTCACCAAGCAAAGCTGACACTGACATATATGGTCTTTGTTGGAGAAAAATGGGGAAAAGAAAATACAATAGTGTGGTTATCTACCTCAGCGATGAGGTTGATGTAGCGCTGTGCAACTGAACAACTGATACAAAGATATCCTGAGCCTCGCAACCAGATGTTTCAGAAAGAAGATCGATTCTTCCTCTGGAAAGAAGAGTACAATTACATCATATCTGAGAATAAATGTGGGAGGTTGGAAATTTTCCTTTCCCTCTTCTGAGTAACACTTGCATGTTTTATAAACTTGAGACTTCCTTTCTCAGAGGACCTTCCCCTTCATGCAGCTTTAACTCCTATATCAGACCTCAAGAAAAACTGCCACACCGGAAAGCCCCTCTAGTTTTGGCATCTACTGTCCTTGGTCTGAGAAAAAGAACCAGCTCTGTTTCTCATCCTAGATGGTCGTGGCTGTAATGGCATTTACCACTGGTTTGTCTGTTTTAATGCTGAGAACTTCAAGTACGTGGGTTTTCCACATCTCAGAAGTTACAAAATTCGAGCTTATTGAAAACCTGTTGTGCTTAAACAAAGGACAAGATATTTAGAGAGCTGGTAAAGGATTGAACTTCTGTTGTCACAGGATGAACTGTTCATGAACCAATGTAAAAAGAAGGGTGAAAAATCAATTCTGCATGTCCGTGCAATTGTTCATCGTGTTCATTGGCATATCAGGGACTTTAATGAGATGTCTCTGGCACTCAGACATGGATGGAATGAACAAGTTTAAAGAGCTCTAAGTTATATTTATAGAACTATCATTCACATGAGCCAGATATCCAGTGTGTGCTGGTGAGTTACACTTAAAAGAACAAAGAAATTTGACATGATGCTCTGCAATGCAGCTTTGGGTCATGGTCACTTTTCAAGTCCTTTATCAGTTCAGATTTCAGTGAACAGCTGTGAGGACAAATCAGCATCTAAACCACACGTTAGAGATGTGTCCCAAATTGTGATGGAAGCATCAGCTCTGCTGTGCTGAAAGAATGGAACTCATGGGAAGGAAACGGATTAGGGAATTCTAGTTTGGGTTCTAGGCTTCCAGCTCGAGTTCTAGCTCAGGTTCCATGGTTCTAGCTCGGGGTTTGGGGTTCAGGGTCCTTCATCAATTCAGATTTCAGTGAACAGCTGTAAGGACAAATCAGCATCTAAACACACATTAGAGATGTGTCCCAAATTGTGATGGAAGCATCAGCTCTGCTGTGCTGAAAGAATGGAAATCATGGGAAGGAAATGGGTCAGGGCTTTCTGGTAACAAGTAAGACCTGTGTTGTCGTGGGCTTCTTGACCTGCAGTGGGCTGGGATGGTCTGTTAACTTTTCTGCTGGTTGCTCTCTGATGTAGCATTCAAGAAAATTTCAAAGCTGAAGAATCCACATCCTTTTGATCATAAATCCTGAGCTTTTCTGGGCAGAGACCTGGAACATTTGCTGTTTTGTGAAGAATGAGGAACACATGGTCCTTTGTAAATAATAAATGATAAAAATAAAGCATGAGTAACCATGCTGTATAAAGAGAGCAGCAAATGCATTGAGAAATATCAACTGCAGGACCAGGATTACCTAATGACCTGTGATTTATTATTTATCATTTAACTTTGGAGTTTTAACTCCGAAACTTAACTACTTAATTGCTAAAGTAAGGGCTGTTACAAAATTGGTTTTCAAAAAAAATTAAAATGTGGAACTTCAGGTAGGATTTGTCAAAAACTAGAAACAATTAGAAAGAGGAGAATGAGAAAAATACAAAATGTGATAAAATACAGTCTGAACAAAAGAATAAAGTTTGAGTTCTGTCTACTTACAGCTTATCAGTAAAATTAATGAATTTTTGTGGGATGTAGAATGCTCTGATAATCTTCTGAGTAATACTGAATGTCTCTGTCATAGGACATGCATTTAATAAAAGTTTTTCCACAGAATAAAATGGTGTTTTGGGCTGTTTTTAGAGTTTGCCATGGGTGGCATAGGGATGAGAATAGAATATGTTTAGTCAACATGTATTTTATAAATATAATTTTTATGTTTTGTTTTATTTTTTAAATAAATTAACTTTATGAAGTATTTTCTGGCAGGTCAGGCTTATGTGACTGCAGAATCATGAGAAATTTATACATGGTAAAGATGTATTCCAGTCAAAGCCATACAATTCAGGAATTGTAATGTTTTGTAGAGATAAAATTTTATCTCTAAAATAAAACTTTTTTTTTTTGCTTGAGGATTTTAGTATTTTTGTTTGCTTCTTCACAAAGAGCAGAGTTCTCTGTAGAACTGGCATCTTTTATTGCAACTTCAAAATGAATTTCAGAGACTCCTGTCCTGTAAATATTTTACAGAACCTAACTGATCCTGCGCATGAATACCAAATACACCACTTACTTCTTTCAGCAGTCACAGTAACCGTTTTTTTTTCCTACCCATGATGGTATATAATACATATTTTCAGGATCATATTATAATAATGTTATGATCAAAAAATATTGATTTCTTAGACAATCTCTTTACTATAATAACTCTAGCTTGCTTTTCCAAGTCCAGCTCTGAGTTCCAGCCTCTGAGTGATCCCAGGAGGCACAGAGCTCCAGAGACACTGCTGGGATTGACTTTGATGTGTCACTTCAGTGTCTCCACTCTTTATTTCTCTGTATTTTAGAAAAATAGCGCAGGAACTCAACAGTATGAATATGGCTTCCTGCTCTGTCAGTAACACAATCCATCCTATCTCAACTGAGCTCCACATGCATCCTTTTATTTTCATTTTCTTCACCAGAAAGAAAATTTAGTTTTTATTATTCTGCTACATCCTATTGGTACTTTTTGTATTTATCTTCAAAGTTTGGTGACATGTGAGTTCCGTGTGTAGCCAGATGTCATCTCTGGCTGTAAATCAATCAATCAATCAATCTATCTATCTATCTACCTATCTATCCATGAAAAGAGGAGACAGTGGGTAAAGAAGAGAGTGATTGGCATTGGAAATAATCATATTTTTTGTGTCAAACTTCAGCACATTATTTACAGGCCAATCTATCCCATTAAATCTTGACAGAGGGATGTGTCAGCAGAATTTCCTGTAATTGATACTCACAAAGTGACCCATACTGCAGGCACCCCACAGCACCTGATTGAAGGCAGGAAACAGTGCAGTGATGCTCTTTTTTCCTGTAGAAGCTCCCTGAGCAGGTTTTGGAGCAACATCTTTAGTAATACTGCCAGGAAATTCACTATATTTGTATGCTCACACAAGACCATACTAATGGGAGAGAACTGCTTTGTTCCATGAAAAGTACTTCCAGGTAATGGCTTTACTCACAGTGACAGGCAGTTTGTGATGGTCCAGAAATAATTCTCATGACTGTAATTTTTTTTTTTTTTCAACAATTAGCTGGAGTCTGCAGAATTCCTCACTGAGGGCTGGAACCAGAAAAAGCAGAGCTGACTAATGGAGCAGTGTGTAAGAAGTGATATAGAGGTCATCTACCCATAGAGAACTAGAAAATGGTGTTCCACATTCTTTTAACAGCACAGCATTTCAGAGAGGAGTTGGGTACTTTTCCACCAGAATATACTTAATATTCCAGAGCATGACTTTTTCTTCTGGGTTTGAAATGTCTGGCTATGGGAGATCTTTAGATTTTTCACTGTCTCCCACCTAAGACTGGGAACACTGAGAGTGTGCAAACCCCTTGGCAGCTGCTGCCATCTGACAGGAGTGTGGGATGGTCAGTGTTAGAGATGAGCAGTGTCAGACACTGAAATGGGCCTGCAAAGTGATGGGGCTGGTTTTCAGTCCAGTTCTTGCCTACAGCTGGGTTTTCTATTTTATTTTCACCAAGTACCAAGGAGACAGGGCATGGCTCTTCTCACTGTTGGGAAACCTGGCAGGAGAGACCCTGAAAGCTGATGTAGAAGGCTGCCTTGGACTGTAGGAAAATTTGAAGGATCTGTCTGGATGTGCTGGTGGATTTTAGAAAGCTTAATGAGCAAGAGTCACTATGACAGCTATTTCAGTCATAGACAGGCTTGCTCTTTACACCTTAAGCCCCAGAGCTGTAAAAATAGCTATTTGCGAGTTCCAGGCAGGAAACACATTTGAGTTTGGTGATGAGGTGAAGGGCTGTGTTTTTTGTCTGTTTCTCCGATTTTCTGCTGCAGAGGGATGAGTCCTGGTGTGCACATGGCTCCAGCAGTGTCCCAGTCCCCACCTTGGTGATAATTCCCGTGCTAAGGAAATGAGCAATAAAAAACAGGTTGAAAAAGGCAAATGAAAGAAAAATTATATCTTTGGGGCAATTCTAGTCAAAAGACAAAAAAAATTAAATATCTGGGAGCTTGTCAGGGAGGTAACTTGTTTTACTCTCTTTCTTATAGTGCAGGGACACAGAAATCAAATATGAACTAGATGTTAAATTAATGAAGGTTAAAGCCAACACTTTTAGCTGATCTAATTTTCCATTGCATAATACAGAAAAATCTCTCTTTTGGGGGTTTCTTTTGAAGGTGAGCAAGGGAAGTGGAATGAGATGTGTCCCTGAAATTTCTGAAATGTCAAACCTTGAGGGCTTCATATACATTCCTCTAAGATGTACAGTGGTGTAGAGGCTCTTTCTAATAGCAAATAGCAGAAGATGTGAATGAAAAGTACAAAGTTTTGTTAGGTAACTTAAAGTTAAACAATTGTTCAAACCAGAACAAAGACTGAAATTGCAGAAGAGTGAATGTAATTAATGGGAAGATCCTGCTCTGTGATATGACAAGTACAAAACTAAATTAAGTGCTAGAGCTGTTATTTCATGCAAATAGAACAATGAGAGATGAAGGAGTTCAACCATGAAAGTCAGGAAATAGAATTAGAGATGAACTGGAGTGAAAAACTGGAAGGAAACACAACAGAACACAAATGAAAAGTGATAATAAGCAAACATAGTCAGTAGTATAATGGTTCTGAACTAAACAAAAACTGGAAGGAGACAGTCTGAAAATTGCAGTAGGTTTCATAGTCCTTTTCTCTGTGAAGGATGTGACAGGAACAAAGATGTTACTTGGAATGGTTAAGATTCTACGGGCAAGTCAGTTTTCCAGTCTGCCTCAGTGTTTAACTGTTTCTGCAGAAGCAGAAATCCCAAGCAGTAAAAATTCCAGCCAGCCTGGGCCATGAGGAGGAGTCTCAAGCAAGTGTGTTGTTGTTATCATTGTCAACCCAGCATTGTGACTCTGAAAATTCTGAGATGCTTTAGCAAAGGGGCCAAGGAACGTTTCTAGGGTAATTTTGGAGTAACTCAACCAAGACAAGCCCGTTCCTAATCTGTTAGAGATAGACTGAGGGCCTGCATTGCATGGTTTTATAGAACTATCTTTTCTAGCCAAGAGGCATGAGAAACCAGACAACCTGTTTAACACATGCTAGAAAACCTCATTTAATAATTCCTGTATGCTGCCTACAAAGATATAAATATAAACAAACATGATTAAAGGCTGAAAGTAATTCTTTGAAAATAACAGGAGGAGGAAGAAGACAACTACAATCTTTGACTCACAGGATTGCTCCGAGCCATCAGTCTGGTGCATCCATGAAACAAAGTTAAGAAAGGTATTGGAGAAGTATGTCAGGCAAGAAATCTCCAGTAGAACTGTGACAGAAATGTCATTTTATAAGCCATTAGGGAGATTTGATTTGGAAAATTCTTATCACTCAGGTTAAAAAAAAAATATTTGAAAGCAATATAGACATTTTTGTTTTCAAAAGGAGGGCAAAAGAATTGAACTGCCAAAATGAAGATGAAGTGTTGCCATGGTTATAACTGAAGCTGCTCTGGACTGCTCTTCTTCTTGGGGTTGCAGCATTACAGCAGCATGAAAGAACTGTTCTCTACTAAACTCAGCAGCATCGCCAGCCCAGCCAGAAAACACCATATACAGGGATGTGAGCAACATGCAAATACACTTTGCTAGTATTTTTTTGAGTTATAGTGGATATCTGTATCACTGGTTATAATTACTGTTCCCTTCTAAATCTCTGATTAACCTTCAACCACTTAATTGATGTAATCAGTCCATAAATAAATGCAATTTGCTTCATTATTTTTTTCATGCAACTGAATATGCACAAAATAGGTTCACACACAGACCAGAATATGTAATAACTCTGCATTAGGAGACTTGGCATTGGCAGGACTTTAAAACTGTTTAATGCTCAGTAGCTCCTTTTAGTGACAAAAAGAACACGAATGAGGTTTGAAGACTTCTAAAATCTAATATTTTTCTGAACACAGACAAATTTGAAAAACTGCTTCAAGTCTCTTAAACTTTCCAGTACTTAGTTTCCTTGTCACTTAAATGGAGTTACAATTTATGACAAATTTTCTGGCTTCAGTGGGTCCTCACTTATACTCAGAATTAA
This sequence comes from Chamaea fasciata, assembly GCF_029207755.1. Classification (NCBI taxonomy): domain Eukaryota; kingdom Metazoa; phylum Chordata; class Aves; order Passeriformes; family Sylviidae; genus Chamaea; species Chamaea fasciata. The sequence goes on along the minus strand of NW_027094096.1, from coordinate 19,661,667 downwards.
ACAGGTTCTGGGCAAGACCCAATGATTAATGTTTCAAGAAAAGAAATAATTGCCAAGTATTATTAATTTAATTTCTCTACAGTATTTATAGACTTTTTCATAATTCTGAATCAGAATCTCTTTTCATATAGAAAAGCTTTGCAGGAGACAGAGGTAATGACATACTTCACACACATACCTTCTTAATGTATGCAAATTATTGTGTTTTTAGAAATTACACACAGCCACTGCAATCTTACAAACCCCTGAAAATTAAAATGAAAGAAAATTACTTTAAAACAGCCTTGTTCATTGAGCATTTATCTTTCTACTAGACAAGAATATAAAGTAAGAACAAACTCAGAAGAGCCAGAGGCATGAGCAGAACTTCTTATCACAACAAACGATCCAACTACTTATGAGATGCTAGTTCTGAAAATCAATGAATAGTGACAATATCTTTTAGGAAGATTGCAGCACTTAACATTAAAGTTTTCTTATCTTCCTAGGGACCAAATCCTGGCTCTTGGTAAGATCACTGAGAGTTCTGCTAATGCCTCTAATGAGAGCACGACCAAACCTCAAGAGCCTCATTTGAAAGGGAATTAGCTTTCCTGAGCAGCACCGTGAACAAGTTCAAATTAGTTGCATCACACTATGGAATAAAAATCTGTGCTTGCTTTTGTCTCTTTGTGTCTGTGCATGGATGTATGAAGGAACGTTCAGTTCTGTAAAACGTAATACGTTTTTGGTGCGAAAAGCTGACATTTTGAACAGCGAGGGGAACTGGCTCTGCAAAATCAGTTAAGTTCTGATCTGACAGCCAATAGCTTTTTGCCAGTTTTAGCAGACAAAAGTGCCACAGTTTATTGTTTGTTTTGCACAAAATTATAACTTCTAGAAGCTTTGCTTTTGGTGTGGTATATCTGATTTTATGGGAGGAGGATGTGTGTCTGGATTCTGTTCTTGTGAATTCTCTGTTTATGCATGGATAATATAATCTGAAATGCTACCAAATTCAAAGGATTAACTTTATGTAGTTGTATACATATGGGAAAATAAACTACTTGCTTTATTTTCAGAAGGCTCTTTGAGAACTTTGAGAATTAATTGGAGAAAAACTTTTCCAGTGAAGACAGCATTGCTTGAAGCCATGGAGGAATCACTGAGATACTTCTTGGTGTGAACTGCTGTAGAGTGAAAACTCTATTTCATGTGCCTGATGTTATATAAGCAAAATCTATTTTAGAAAGGCTACAATCTTTTAATATGCAGTACAACATATGAGAAATACAAAATGATTAAAGAGGGATCACTATTTTGTAAACAAGTTGTGAGTATCATTACAGCCTTTGCAGAAATTAAAAGGTTATATTGCTCTACAGAGTTTTAGGGAGGATGTTACATAACTGCTTAGTGCTTTTGCTCTGTTTGTCAGTCTGTGTATCTCTCTTGCTGCATCTGCACAGAACTGATTGGAATATGAAGTGATTTTTTTATGGTTTCACTCTTTTATAGCTGTAACAGGGTCTCTGTGGATGGGTGCACGATTTTGTTCAGGGGTCTGGGTATAAGTTTGCTCCTGGCTGAAGGACCATGAAATGGGCATGGATGTATGTAACTGGTTGGTTTGCATGCATAAAAATGCAAGTCGGAAACTGCTCTGGTTCATACATCATCCTTTGTCCTCAGAGAGGCTTTTTATCATTTGTAATTTCCTCCTGAGGCGTGGCCCACATGCATTTCTTAACCACATATCCTGAAGTAAAGAGAGGTGCCCAAGAAAGGATGGGAATCTTGAGAAATGCTGAACAGCTCCAAGCTTTCCAGGAACTCCTTCTCTACATGGGGAAATCCTGCAGAATTTTAGGGTTTTTTTTTTTCACCAGAACAACATCCACACCCTACTGTGCATTTCTGAAGCTGAGTATCAGGATAACTAGGTGGGGCTGAGCTGCTGCAGATGTGTGTGTGAGGAGCACAGTGTGCTGTCACTAAAGGCAGGATGCTTTACAATCTGGCTGGTGACCCAGTGCATACAATAACTGTTTGCCATGTACAATATGCTTATCTCTGGAAGCTTAGTAGCCAGTGGAAATCAGAGATCAGAAACTGTCATTTTGAAAGAGCAGAGAGTAATTGAAATCTACCCGAGGCTGGTTCACCTGAGGACTGTGTGCTTCCACTCCTTCAGCAGCTGAATTCCCAGTGCACCAGGCTGAAATGCCACATTACTGCTCGTGTCAGTGGGAATTATGTGTGCAGCTGGGAGAAGTCAGTGTTACAAACGTGGCTTTCCAGTGTGGGCTCCTGGTTTTTGGCATTTTTAAACCTGATTTTGTATCCATGGACAAAATTAAAATTTGTTCTGCATGAGTTTCAAAAACAAGGAAGTAATATCCAGAAGCAAAGGCATCACACGAAGAGCCAGGAAATTGCAGTTCCATCCTGGCTCTGTCACTGATTTGCTGCTGTGTGACTTTAGAGGAGACATCCAGCATGAGATCCAAGTGAGTGCATTCACCTGAATCAGTGATCCTAACTCCCAGTACAGACTGAACTAGTACAGGTCCTGGGTTTAGGACGCAATTCATTACTCCCTAAAGCAGATATCTGAATGCTACTGATTTCTCACAGAAATAAAACGGTGCTTTAGCATTAGTCTAAAGGCTTTTAAAGCTATGTGAGGGAACCACATCTCAGCTCATACAAAGTATATGACATTCCCACAACATATATGATCAGTGAAGAGCTGCTTGGTTAAATCAAAGGATTTTTCAAAAGAAAAAAGAACACTACATTCTTGATTTTTCCAGTGCTTGGCTGTCACTGTAGCATTTTTCTGTAATAAAATTGACTAACATTTTCTGTAATAAAATTGACTAACATTGCAGAAATGGTGATTTTTTTTTTACTCAGAAGCAATCATTGGACACTTACATTCTTCATCATCAAGGGTACTCAGTAGTCAATTTTATTAATGCACAATAGATCTAACTTGCCACCAAATTGGAATTGTTACATCTTGCACTCATTTTGTCCAGCTAAATAAGATTAATGGGAACAGAGAATCAGATGTTTATATTATTGAATATGGATGGATTATGAAAACAATTTCCAAACTGATTAACAAATGAGTGCAATAGAATGAGTAATATTTTATGAGTGTCTGTGATTTCAGAATACAATTCTCAAATTCCTGGCATCCCCAGTTGTTCTGGGGAAAATTGCCTAAAAAAAAGGAATGATAAGTCAAGGCTCAGGTCTTCCAGAGATTAATCTGTTTGCATGTCTTGTATTGGTGAAATCCACTGTGGCACAGCTTGTCCCATAAGGTTTGTGTAATGAAAATAAGAAAAGTTTCCACAACCTCATCATTTCCCAGATTTATAGGGATTTTACCAGTTGTGTGGCATATGAATATTCAGAGCTTTTCCCCAATGTGTCAGAATATGCTATGAATAATTTATAGCTGTAGACTAAAGTCTTGTCCTTTCAGCTTTGGAAATGTATGCATCAACACAGACGTCTCCATTTCCTGCTATTGAAACTGTATCCTAAATATTCTTAGTTCTAAATTGCCAGCCTTGCTGAGGAGGCCCAGGACACCAACATATACATGCACTTGGTGGTGTTATAATTGTGATTGTCAAAAGGAAATTTAATGCCTCATGTAAATGGTTATCTGCAAAACCAGAATCCTTCCTATGCTTGGTCCCTTCAGCAGAGAGCAGCAAAGATGTTATTTATCCAACACACAGAAACTGGGCTCTAAAGGACATTGAGCAACATGGCAAATATTGCTGCTTTCTAGCTGAAGTTTCTACATTTGATGCTCTCCCATCAGACATGAACTGGAGTGGTTTATTATATTCTTTTCTTCAGTTCTAGACTCATATTTCTGTTTCATACATGGAAATTCCTGTCTCAAGACACAATTTAAGTGGGAGGTATTTGTATATGTGGAAATAGATTGCTGCCATGCTTTACAATTCAGCTTTAATTGTAATGGGCAACTCTGACAGTAAGGTTCTAGTAAGATCCTACTGAGAACAGTCCCAGCCTTTCCTGTTGCTCCTAGTGAATTATATGGGTTGTACCATATTTTATTCTGCACTTAATGTTGGAGTTACTGAAGCTTCCTTTCGAAAGAATTCATCATAAACTTGTTTACAAGGGAAAATAGTTTTTAGGAGAGAACTAGAAAGATGAGCCAGGAGTTTTCTTCCTTAAATAAATGTAACATAAACATTGTTACAATAATTCCCAGTGTGCATAAATTACCTGAGCATCTGTGAACTATTTTCTTTTCTGGTTATCTCACCTGCATTTCCAGTTGCAATATTGTATTTAACAGGACAGTGGTTTCTTTTCAATTCATGCAGAAACCTGGTAGGCGTTTCTGGGATCACAGTTTTATTCTGATACTAGGAAAGGAGAGAATTGTCTCAACAGACTAGTAAATGTTTAGTTGAAGACACAAATGCTGATTTCAAGGGGTTTAAAGACAGTCTGTTTTCATTTAAAATTAAATAGGTTGAATGAGGATTAAGCCTTTATGTTATTATTCAAATTACTGAGAGTGTGAATACAGTCTAACCTGAGGGCTCAGAACCCACAAGTTGATTAAAATGATAGATGGAATTTTTTCTGTTGGCACTGTTGGGATGCTGCTGTGGGGTCAGGGGCTGTGCAGTGTGGGATAAGTGGCTGTTGGGATGCTGCTGTGGGGTCAGGGGCTGTGCAGTGTGGGATAAGTGACTGTTGGGATGCTGCTGTGGGGTCAGGGGCTGTGCAGTGTGGGATAAGTGGCTGTTGGGATGCTGCTGTGGGGTCAGGGGCTGTGCAGTGTGGGATAAGTGGCTGTTGGGATGCTGCTGTGGGGGCTGGCACAGGCACTGACCCTGCCTGGGTCAGTGCATGGCAGGGGGAGGCACTGGAGCCATGGCGAAGCCAACCTCCCTGGATTTCAGGTGGGGAAATCCAGCCCATCAACACTTCACCCAGGGGGTGAATTCAATCCCAGGGCGGGGGACATGAAGAGAAAAGTGCCCACAGTGAGGACACACGAGGCTTGTTCTGACAGGTTGTTCCCAGGGGAGCAAACTGGGAGAGAGCAGGTGCCGCTGGAGCCCTCAGGGAGGATTTCTGTGGACGTTGCTGGAGCTTTCCCTCTGAGAGCAGGGCACAAGGAGAAGTCCTGTATCTATCAGCCCAGGAGGAGCAGCTCCATGTGCCACATGCTACTGTGCAAAACAAGGCATCAGCCTGAGCGAGTTCTCTTGCTTCCCTCTGTCCTTCTCCTCTGTCCCAGTGCCCAGCTTATTCTGATGGAGAAGCCAGGAAGGGCAGCGTGGATGTGCCTCAGCCACACGTCTTGGCTGGTGCTAAAAAACAGAGGAAGTTGCTGGAGAAGGGCGATACATAATCTTGGAGGTTTTGGAACAATTTTTCCAGAACTGAGAAAAGAGAACAAGGCTTGTGTGGGAAAGCTCTGACACACATCCAATTTGAGATGTCTGGAGGATCACAGCAGCTTCCTTTGGATTTACCCATGGAATCTGAAGATTGGCTTAGTATTTTCTGCTACGTGCATGTTCCATTTTTATCTTTCTGCTCTCTGCTTAGGAACTTTTCCCTACTATATACTCCTTCTTCTCACTGTTTCTCCTCAGGTTTGGAGTTTTTCTGTTTTGAAGTGCTAAATAAGGACAGAATTTCTGCAGTATAATTTGTGTTGATGAAACTGATGCTGTAGAAGGGGCTCAGTGGTCTACACAAGGATAAATAACAAACAGCTTGATGAAGAGGAAGAAATCAGTGTTTACTCTGATGAAATGAAACTATTTCAGTCTGACTTGCATGTTAGCCCATCTGAAGCTCTAGGAAAATACAAAGGAAATATAATAAAAATGAGAATTCTGTACTTAATGAATTTAGGCATTATTGCTTCCAAATTGATTATTTCCTTTTCAATGGAGATTGACTGTAGTTCAGTTCCTATAACAACATACAACTGACAAAGAAAGAAAATTGAAATCAAAAACTTTGAGACCTGAGAAAACCTGCACAGATAAGTTTTCTTTATATTGGTACACAAAAATACCTTTCTGTGCTACCTGTCAGGTGATTGTGAGTTGTTACCTATTTACTAGAGTGAGGAGAGAAAAAAGAAATTCCACATACCCAAATGTTCACTTTCCTTCTATTTCATGCTTCAAATAGGGTAAATTGTGTTCAAAATTCTGCGTAAACAAGAGGCCACATCTAATCAGAAAAGGTTTCCCTGTGTGAGATTTTCTGTAGGCTGCAGATCAGTTTGCCAGTTCTCAGCTGGGTGGTTTTGAGCAGGATCAGAAGTGCCATCTTTTGCAGCCCATGACATTTGCAGTGCCTGTGCCTGTGTGGTTTGGGTTGTGGGAGGTTCCCCGTTGGCAGCAGGAACAGCCAGCAGGGCTGGGAGCATCTGCAGGAGGGTGGGCAAGGCTGGTGAGCAACAGCCTGCTCCAAGTCAGCTCATCCCAACAGGGGAAGGCTGCTCTGAGTCAGATTGTAACCACAGGAGGCAGTGCCTCCCCACAGGACCCCTCCTTACCAACCTGCTTAGATGATGCTCAAATACAGAACTTCTACCCTCAGCCTGCCTCTCTTTCCAGAGAGGTATGTGTTTCTTTGATATCTTGTTATCTAATATCCAATCTGATATTCTAGTCTCTGTAGTTAACAAAGCAATCACATTTTAAGACAAAGCTGTTTACTTAAGCCTTTGTAATATTGACAGTGTCTGAATAAAAGTGATAGAATTTCTAAATAAGTTGTGCAACTGCAGGATTTTAGTTTTAAATTCCAGTATCTTGGAGATACTGGCTTTTAGTGAAACAATTGTATTTATGCTTTCAGTAGGGAGTAGGTGCTCTGTGTGCTCTGAAGCTCAGCCAGGACCCAGTAGATTCTGTTCTGAATCTTTTTTGCTTCCCTTGAGTTAAGGCATCAAATATATTTCAGATGTGATGGATCACTGTAGCAGAATGGTGTCTCTATCTTTTTGCTTTAACTGCTGCAAGACACATGTAAGAGAGAGAGGGCAGGGCAAGGAGAAAACCTTAAAAGTGGATGAAAGTATACTTGAAACTTCAACAGGAACATGAGCAGACCAAAATCTGTTTAATGAAATTCATGGGTGCATAGACATGCAAATGGAACAAGTTATCACAGGTCAATTTTCATTTTGGTGTGTAACAAATTACTGTAGTTGGGGTGATAGCCCCAGAAACATCGGTCCCTTCAAGTTCCTATGCCAACAGTTTTCTTTGTACTGGTCCAATATGATCTGAAACTGGGCAGAACTCAAGTATTTAATTTCTGTCATATGGAAAGAATGTTAATTTCCTGTACATCTGCCAAAATCATGTATCTCACTGAAAACCTCTAGATTTTTCAGCACCCGATGAGTAACATTCACCTTTTGTTGTATGTTGGCACAACTGGAGTTTTTCAATGCTTTGCAGTTGTAGCTGAAAGCAGGAATTGTCCATCAGATGCTCGGTCCCCCATGGGTGTCCTGGTACAGCAGGAAAAAAGATCAAAATAGTGAAATGAAGGAAAATAAGCTTGTCTGTCAAATAAATGACACATGCTTGAGAACCAGACTTTAAGCTCTCATCCTCTTTGCTACTCATCTCTTAATTTATGAAAGTTTGACAGATGGAAAGGTCACCGTCTAGGTTTTATTTAAGAGGTTCATGCCATGGTAGCTTTTCTGCCAAGGATAATAAGTTGCATTAAGGAATTTGCCAGAAAGAACAAATCTGTCTTATTTCTAATTAGCTGAGTTCTAATTATTTCTCCTAAATGGGCAGTCAGATAATAATGTGTAAACAGAAAGTAAGCACAGAACTGCAATTACCACACAGTGGATATTTTTCCCCAAGCTGTATAGCACTTTCAGGGTTTACCATGGTACACAGAAAAACCAGTCAAACCGGGCAGACCACAAACCTGTCCAAATCTTAAATCATCCATTTTCCCTGTCATGCAAAGAAATGAAGGGTTCCTTTTCCACACTAATTTACCTCAAGCATTTTGTGCCATGGGAAATGGATCACCAGTGCACAGATCTGAGACTAATAACTGTGAAAAACTCCCTGAGATTTATCTTCGGCTCTTGGTAGGTTTAATAGACCCAAGCACCAGCAAAACATAATAAATATCAGAAAAGAGATTTCTGGTTAAAGAAAGCTGACTGAAACACTGCATGTACTTAGTGAAGTTTTACAAAAAATGTTGCACTGGAAAATTGATGAACATCTGAAAAACTGTAATTGATTCCTGTAATTGATTCATCCTGAAACCTGGCCCCAGTGATTACAGGTGTGACACATTGAGATGTCTTTGTGGGTTGCCCATGCACTCACTCCCTGCTGCTAGAAATGGACAAAGCTGTCTGTCTTTTCTGGATTTCACATGAATGGAATTTAAGGTTTGTCACTAACCTTTTGCAGTAGATTTTAGTGGAAGAAGATTAAATGAACAGAGTTAAAAGCATCCTTGATGGGGCTGCCCAATAAATTTGTGCGTGGACACAGCCGAGGTACCTTGGACAGCAACTCTTTCTCTTCCCGTGCGCAGGGGAGGGAGGGAGGGAGGAGCAGCTGCAGAGAGGATCCAAGGTTGCACAGAGCCAGACAAATGAAGAGGATCACTGAGGGATCAAATGAAGGCTGCTCCTTGTGGGAATTGTGTGGGAGCCACTGTCTGTTCTTTCAGCAGTTGCTTCAGCAGAGCCTCAGGTAGAAATATTCCCACAGAGGGAGCTGAGAAACCCTTTTTATCATTCACCAGCTCTCGGGTGCTTCAGTGCAACCCTCACGTGCAGACTCACCAAACAGACTTCTAAAGGCCTTTCCAGTGCAGTGAAATTTCCATTAGGGAGGTTCTTGAAACTAACCTTCTTTTAGTTCTTGGAACTGAGAAAAAGCGACAGCTGCGTGCATTGAAATTCCCGTCGGAAGGGGTGGAAAGTTTGCAAATGGTAAAACCCTTTTAATTTCAATACATTTATACTGTAATAATGGCATAAATAAGCCTCTTCAAAGGATTTAGGGCAGGTAGCTGAAAAAATATTCTGTCATCTACCTTTGATGAGAGCTTCAAGGCAAATAATAAATGAGCAGATGAAGCTTTCTGTGGAAAGTTGTGTTTTCAAACATGTCCAAGTAGCTTCTTCAGTTCCTGATAACAGTGTGCTAAAAGCAAAAGCAAATCATTAAAAATAGAGAAGGCACTTCCAGATTAATAGGTCTGGCTACCCTAAAATTTCCCTCAAGAATTGCCAATAGATAAATTAATGGTTCCATTTCCAGTGAATTATCATTGCTTATTTCCCAAGCAGTGAAAATAAAAATAAAAACCAGAAGAATGTAATTCATTGTCTGTTTTGTCTGTTTTGTCTGTTCTTTCTTTCTTTCTTTCTTTCTTTCTTTCTTTCTTTCTTTCTTTCTTTCTTTCTTTCTTTCTTTCTTTCTCTTTCTTTCTTTCTCTCTCTCTCTCTCTCTCTCCCTCTCTCTCTCTCTCTTTCTCTCTCTTTCTCTTTCTCTCTCTCTTTCTCTGTCATCAGGTGAGTTTTCAAATTAAATTTAATGATTGACTAGTTAGAGGCACAAAAGAAGGGCAGCTAGAAAATGTAAGTAAGTGAAGGAAAATAAATATGTTAGATTTAATGAAGCCATGACTCTGCACAAAAATTTCAGTAGGATTTGAATGAAATCCTGAGGAATACATGAAAGAGGTCTTCTATGGCTTGAGTTGCGGAGAGGAGAAACAACCCTCTTGTCAATAGCCAGATTTTGGGATGATTTAAGATAAGATATTCCTGCTGGGTAATGCAGAGTGCAGTGCTGCAGTGATTCCAGCTGTGCTGTACAATCTTTACTGTAGCTTTAGGCAGGCTCTCAGATATCCAAATAATAACAGCCAGAGGTTATCCAAGCCCAGGGATAGCTTTAAAATTATTCTTATTTCCTCCCTGAGAGGCACCATGGTTTTAATTCCTGAAACTTGGGGAAGGATTCAGGGAAGACCTGGCCAAGGAAATTTTTCAGTTGGGGGTGTTTTAATCACTGGCTGTAGAGCTCTAACATATCACTTCTCAGAGGCATTTAATAAAAACAAACAACCTAGTTATGAACATAGAAGATGTATTTATAAGAGATGAAAGGAAGTCATGGTTTGGGCTATTGCTGCTTTTTAAATGTATCACATTCAGGCCAGCAGCTCCTGAAATAATTACTCTGTTAATGATGTTGTGAAAATGAACAGGAAGTTAATTATGGACAGTCAAATTCAAAAGGGTCAGAACAGGAAAATGCCCACATGAAAATGCAAATCCATTTAGGTTGAAAAATCAGCCAAGAAAATCAAATTATTCTTGAAAAAATGCTGTAGTTTAAGAACTTTAGGAACTTCATTGCAAGGGAACTACCCCAACATGTAAAATCAGGTATGTGACTAAAGTGTCTTCCTAACTCAGGCCATGTAGAAATACAGTGGAGAAATGTAATCAAAATATTTAGATTTCAGCTGGTAGAGCAAGAGCTGTTTAGTCATGTGAAATGTGCTGATAGGAGGTGAAAGGTTTTCAGAAGAGGAGTGTTCCAAAGGGCAATAATTGCTGTCATTAAAACATTTAGTCCTGAACCTTGTATTTGTATTCCAGTAATCTTTCATTGGAGGGAAGGGATGGGGCTGTTTCATAAAAGAGTAAAATCAAGCTTTTGATTGTGAGAGAGACTGTGAGAAAAAATTTTCCTGCATGACTTTTTAGCTCTGTCTCCAGTCAACAGATATTATCCTCCTGCTTTGGAAATTGTTATTATTAAATATAATAGAGCATGTTCTTACCTTAGTTCTGCCTCTGTGGTTTCAGACTTCGCCTGCTGGATTCACAGGAGTAAATTAAAACTGTATTTACAACAATATATTTTAAACCTGCATTCGAACAGTTGAAATGCTGAGTAAAATCCTTGCTCAATTAAAACTACAGAGACTTTTGTCAGTACTTTTAACTCATTCAGGATCCTGTCACCTGTCACTTCTGTAGAACTGCACATAATATCCAGATGATCCAAGTTCCTTTTCATTGTGGAACTGAAACCCAAACACTTCATCCATTTCAGGACTGAGGAAATGTGTTCTCCCTACTAAAGCATGCTTTCCCATTCTATGGATCACTCTATTTTAACACAGAGAGCTTTGTTTCATTCCATGATTGAGATGGGTTTATTTACAATTTGGGTTCACAGGGGGTTGCTCTAGAGCTCTGAACTGCATCCATTAGCAGAGAAGCTGTATATTCCTGGAAGAAACATTTGCAAGAAAGATTAACCAGTAAAAAGGAGTTTTGGGGGGGTTTCCCCCTTTTATGAACCTTTATTTCCCACCTTTTATTAACAAGGCATTTAGACTTAGATATTGGTGAAAAATTGCAATCTACTCCCTAAGATAGCAAATGTCAATTAATTCAATTTGGTTAAAACACTGATTTATATTCTGAAAATGAGTCATTTTCTATTTAGCTACAGAATACTTCCCTTTCCACTTCAAAGACAAGAAAAAGTTCACAGTAAATATTATCTTCCCTTTAATCTTTTTACTCATAGCACGTCTTGAATACAAGGACTATGAAGTTATTTAATCCATTTTCTAAACGAGGTCTATCTTGTCGACATGTCTGCACAACGTACATCATAAAAATATTAAACCCAGTGAAAGATTATAGGGCATTTAAAATGCAGTAGGCTTTTTATGGCTGACTTTGAATCTGCAATCAGCCAAAATGTCGTTGACTATCTCAAAGTCTTGGTTACGTTGCTGATGAAAAGCTGAAGAAAGGAATGAAATTTAGAGAATTATTTGATTATCTCATATCAGCTATGATAGATTATTTTCCTGTAGAGTTTAAAATTTAGGGGGGAAAAATCCCATATCTGAGCTGTGAAACAGTATTTTCCTTGATCCTCTGACATTTTTTTTTATAATTAATAAGAGGCAATCAAACTCCCAGATTTTTCATTTCAATTTGTAGCCCAGTCATACCTTCCCTTCTTCTATCTCTAACTATTTTCTCCCTCACTTATGTTGTTTGGGGATACTTTTTTTGTTTGTTTGTTGTTTTTTGTATTTTGGTTTGTTTGGGGAGGGATGGGGGGGTTGGGTTGTGGGGGGTGTTTTTGTTTGTTTTGGGTTGTTTTTTTTTGGTTTTTGTTGTTTTGGGGGGGTGTTTTTGTTTTTGTTTTTGTTTTTGTTTTTGTTTTTGTTTTTTGTCTGCGGTATGATTTTATTCTCCTCTTGTTTATTTATTAAAATCCCAGGCAGGGAATACTGTGTAGCACCACTGAGTACTAACCCAGCCTCCTCAGATCCTGACTGCTGCAATGTCAGATTTTATGCAGGAGGGACGGAAATCACTACATTCCAGAGGAGTGGATCATTTTGATCAGCTGCTTTTCCTTTCCCAGAGGTTCCTCTGATCTTTTTTCTTTGGGACATGAGAGCATCCCTTTCTGTAGATTCTTTCCACACCTCTATTGACACGGGGGATGCTGTCCCTCCTCATGGAATGCAAATCCATCTGTTTAGTCTGGGGAGACAACGCTTAACCAGGCACCCCTTTGTTTCCACTTGTTTGGGTTTCTCAGTGCTGTGATTTACTGGTACATGTGCAAAAGCTCTGATCTCTGGACTTGTTCATGAAGAAATATTCAGAGAGCTTGTGCTCTGATATTTTGCAAGAGTTACCTACAAAGATCAAAGAATCATAGAATAGCTGGAGCTGGAAGGGACCCATAAGGATCAATTTATCACAAGGATATATTGTTGTTGGTTTATTGCCTGTGTGTGCTTTCTTAACAATTCCCTTAATTGTATGACTTCAAAATGCATTGAACATTCTTGATGGGAGATTGAACATTGTGAGTATAAATCTCTAGATGGATTTAAAACAAAGGATGTATTTCTCTACTTATTTGAATTCTACCCAGGCAATAATTCTCTAAAAAACCATTCGGAGTCCTTTTTAACCTGAACTTTGGGAGTCTGGTTCAGCTCTCACAAGCACCTCATTTGGAGAACCTCACTGGTGCTGGGTTCTCCTCCTCCCTGGCCCAGCAGGGAGGTCAGGTGGGCACCCAGCATCTCTCACTGCATCAGGACACAGACTTGACAAAGGCAGGACACAGAGAAAACTGACTGGGCTTGAACCTTCTGTACACAGGAACCCCAGCTCCCTCTTCACTCTGTTTTTCTTTCTGTTCTAAATCATGTTGGAGTTTGATTTGCATGCTGATGACTAACATAGCCGAAAAGTTCATTAACTTATAGGAACAGAAAATCACACCAGATTGTTTAACGCATTTAATCAGAAGTAGCTCTCACAACAGATTGAAGAGTATTAGAACAAAAAAGGGTGTCCTCCCTGCATGTATCTCTCCTGCAGTGCAGCATGCAGATGGTCATCTTTAAATCTCAATTCTTCAACTCTCAGAGAGTCCAAAATGAAGACCCAGGCTTTGCAGTGTCTAAGAGCAGGGCATGGCAGCTGCCACGGTGGAGCCCATGGTTACAGCGGCTGTCCCCAAGCCCTGAAAGAGGGAGCTAAGAACTGAGTGAGAGCCATCCTCAGTGCTCTGCTCTGGAAATCACAGCATTTGAAAAGCGGTTGTTTTATGCAATAACTAAGGTTTTCATCATTTCTGAAATAATGGATTTCACCCAGCTGAATTCTTGTGAATTTCTCTTGCTTTCTTCCTTCCTCCTCCCTCAGCTCCCTGCTGAAAATCAGGTCCAAAGAGGGAAAGCAGACCTCTGCATGACATAGCTGGGTATTTTCCTTTTCTTTCAGATTTGCACTAAAAGTTCATCAGCATTTGTAAACGTTCCCTCTTTCTTTAGTCACGGGCAGGTATCAAAATCCTTCACTCAGTAACTGTGGTCACCAAATGCTGGTGGATCTTTTTCACACCCCAGTATGAGGAAAACAAGTGCTAAATGTTCTCACCAGACAGGTGAAGGCATTCTGTGCCCTCAAAACTCTTCTGTGCCTAGGTCAGATGCTCTGAGGATATTTCACAAAAGAGAAAGGGGTACAGAGCAGGGAAAAACCTTGTGGTGTTTAGCTGTGACACTTCACACACACGAAGATCCTGTTTCTCGTCTTCCCTGGCATTTGTGGCAGCAGCTCTGAGTGATAGTTCCTAGTTTGATGCAGAAACGTTTTGCTGGGGAAATAGGTGCTGTAATCTCTGTTTAAATTTAGCGGTATGGCTATATGCCCTTGGCTGCTCCTCTGGCAGCCGTTGAGGCTTAGCTGATTGATTTCTCAACTGGTGAGCAGGAGTCTGTAGAGAAGGCATTGATTTCTGTAAAGCTGGTCATCTTATGTCCCAGGATAATAAGCAGCTTAATTCAGGTTTTCAGTGGTATTTATGAATGAAGCTGGGGTCTGTGTCACCACAGCCCCCTATCAGTTGTCTTATACAGAGGAACAATTCCTCGCCTCCATTTTTCTCTTCAGTATTTTGACATATCTTGGAAAAACAGGCATTGTTATCTGGATTCAGGGAGAATTTTTATTCTTAGTTTAGCTTTCTATGCAGCCCCTCCTTATTTCCTTCTCCCTGGCCCTCCCCTCCTTCCTCCCTCTGTGTTTTTGGTGCGCCTGGATGTGCACAAATGTGTGTGAATGAGGGGGCACGACAGGGATGACAGATAATGAAGTAATTGTTGTCTTTCCCCTTCCCTCCCTTTTGTCCTCTGTTCTCCAAATATTTTCTAAAAAAGCAATAACATGTGACAATGTACATTTATTCTCTCATCCTGCCTGTTCAGTGAAGCCTTTGGGGGGTGTTTAATTTTCTTGTTTTGATGCACAGTTTTCCTTGCATTCCGTATATTACTGCTCCAGAAGGCAGCACTAAAGCAATTCCTGATTTCTCTGAGCACAGGGGAACAGGGTCAATCAGTGCCCTGACATTGATACACTTTGTTTTTAAGGGCAGACTCCATGAGTCCCTGTGTACATTAAAATAATTCTCCTTTAGTGTAATTTCAGACTCAGCTTCTTTTTTATTATATGTGTCAGGGATCAGTGACCAGAGTGGGGAAGAAATGGAAAAACGATGGGATGAAGTTGCATTTCCTTTGAATTTTTCACAGTGGTCTGCTTTCAAAAGAAAGTAAATACAAGGGAAATACAGCTGCACATGATGACAGAGGAAATCAGATTTGTTTAAACACAGCTGGAAACAATGCTGGAGATGAAGACAGTGCTTTGAAATAATTTTCATGGTCAGTAGCTGCATAAGAACTTTCCAAATAAATTTGATTTTCTCTCAAGCTGAAATGCTTTGTGCAGTAGCTTTTGGGAACATTTGCAATATGTCTGGAGACTGATGCAATTGTTAATAATACTGTTGCCTTCTGCTTCTTGCTTTATCAAAAAAAAAGAAAAGAAAAAAAAAGAAAAGAACAGAACAGAAAAGAAAAGAAAAGAAAAGAAAAGAAAAGAAAAGAAAAGAAAAGAAAAGAAAAGAAAAGAAAAGAAAAGAAAAGAAGCATGTTGTTCTCCTCGTAGTCTGATAGAGTATCCACTTGTCAGAGTTTCTTTTCTAACCAATCATATCAAATTCCTCTTTTGCTAGATTTTTTTTTCTTCATGGCTCTCCATAGGCCTGGTCTTATGATACCTATAAACAAGTAGCTCAAGCCAACTTCCTTTACAGTGCAGGGGAGAGAAACCCATAGTCTTACATGGGCTAAAATTTTCTTTTGGTCAACCAAAATATTTTGTTTTTTCCTTATGTACCATGGTTTTTTCTTGGTGAAAGAAGAGTTCAAATTTTGATAGCTGCTTATTTAAATTGCAACTACTGGCTGTCAAGAATTTCAGGAAACTTTGTAGCTGACTGGGAAATACAACAAAAGAAAAAGTAGAGTTGTATATTTTATTTTAAATTTCAGAAGTTTTTAATTCCAAATAAGTTTATGAGCTAGAAACACAAGCAGTCCTCAGCACAAACCTGGGTTGGAAGTATCTCATGCCCCACTGTGCTGTGGTTGTGTAAGTCCCAGGACTCAGTTACTGATTTTTTAGGTCTTTTTGGTTTCATGTTAGGGAATGGATCAGGAGTGGATGCTGCCCAAATAAATGGAGAAGGATCAGTGTGGCTGTGGCCATTTCTGTACCACACACTAAGGAGCTTATTCCACACTGGCTCATCGTAAGGAGGAAGAGTAAAATGCTGCTAAGGCTTGGAGTAAATCTCCTTGTAGAATAAACCTCTGATGTACCATTTGGATGGCAGTGGCAGGGATGTAGTCTGATAAACTGGTAATGGGTTGGGATCTATAGATTCCTGATTTCTAGTGCCACCTGGACACCAAGAGGAAACATAATCTCGGTCAGGTACATTGGTTTCCTTCATCTCAATCTCCTAGTTTGCAAGTGATAAAGTTTTCTCATTTCCCCTAATGGAGCCCTTGTACAGAGGGAAATAAGTTGAGTGAAGAGGAGGAACAAAGCCCTGTTGCTTATTCTGAAACGTATCATAGATGAGACCAGACAGCAATGTGTTATCTGAAAAGCTTTTATTCCTTTCTACCTCGGGGACAATTGAGCTTTAACACATGCATAGCTGATCCTGACAGCATGTCTCTTTATCTATTAAGTATCATTTACACTGCAGGCTGGCTGAGAACTGTATTCAGGGGAGTGCAATTTCATTGCCAGAGCATTGATCAAAAGGATTTTCTTTTAATGCAAACAGACAAGGTAGAGACTATATATGAATGTAAAATGGAGTTCTAGAACATTGAAGGACTTCTTTTCTATTAGAAGATAAATTTGTTTCGTTAATGAAGTGGTGAAGGATGTTTGAATTCTACTTTACAGCTTCCATCGAGGCAGTGCAGTAACCAGACACCTCTGTGTGTATGGAACCTGCCTATGCCAGTGAATCATTAAAAAATCATAAGCATTTGACACTGAATTATTTGGCTACAGTGACAAGTCATTAAACACCAGTTCTGCAAATTAATGCTTGATTTTTTTTCCTCCTAAAGATGTATGATGAGTCTTAGAGGGAAAAGATTCTTTTTTTTGGTCCTGGTACTAGAGTTTGCTCTAGGGTGAGCTGGCCTTGGCCACTGTTTCTGCCAAAAACTGTGGCAAAATTTATATCAAACCCATCTAAACAGCCCCTGTTATTCAGTTTACAGTTAAGTGAGAAGAATTGCATGGCTTTCTCCCCCTCTTTTGCATTTGGGGGAAGTGGCTGTCGTGTTTGCTCGGTGTCTGGCACAAAAGGGTCCCAGGTTTGGGGGCTGCACACAGGCGCCACAATGAAAAAACTGGAGCAATAGTAACTAAATGCAAATTTTCATGATTTGCACCATGAATTTTCATAAAAATAAGAAAACATTACTCTGAACTGAGAAAGTTCTTTGTAATCAGATGTAATTACCTGCAAGGACTAAATTAACTCACATACTTCCTTGAACAATAAAATCTGAGCTGCTTTTTCTGCTCTTCAGAGTGAGAACATATCACTGCTTTATTACTCATTATTGAGGAGAATACAGCTTAGAGTACAGACTGTGGTCTGTGTTGCTGCTGTAGGGGAGTGTTATTAACAGGAGACTGTTAATCAGCCTTACTAATTTGTTTTTATAAAAATATTAGTTTTCATTGCTGCTAAATTTCTTTTCTTACTTAGTATAATAATAGTAGGAAATATTGCCAGCTTGTGCCATTAGGAATAATGACTTCTATTCAGTGTAATCCAGGCTGATACTTTCACAAGACTCTTCTTTTCCATGTTAAAATTATGTTTAAATTTATGCATTAAATGTGCTTGCAGAGGTAGTCTTCACAGTTGCAGATTCATGGATGCCTCACAGCACCTGAACTTGCCTGATTTCCTCCCAGGCAGGGATAAGCAGCCAAGGGATCACTGTGCAAACAGACTGTCCTGCCTCCAACAAACCAGTTCAGAGCTGCCTCCCATCACAGAGTGTGGGCACACCTCTGGGAAAACAGCGCAGAATCCTTCCGTGCCATTTAACAAAGTAGTGTTATTCCTATTCAGAGGTGTAAGCTATGGTCTCCAATCAAACATTTATGGGGGGTGGGTTTTGATCAGCAGAAATTTTTTCTGCCACTTCTATGTAAGGACAGGATGCCGTATTCCCCTCTGAAATCCATTCCTCATCTGAGATTGCTGGGTAGTGTCAGTGGGTAAGACAAGGACATCACTTGTCTGAGAGTTGTGTGGAAGTCACCAACTCATACCAAATACACCTTTGGATGGCTTTGAATTTTGCCAACTTTGTCAAGTGATGGCAGAGCTGATCTTGCACTCTTTGCCATATCACAGTACTTAATTCCTGAGATACTTAGGCTCAGTTAAAAGAATTCTCTGGGTAACTGCCTTTGTTCATCCTTTGATGCTGATCTTCTGTCTTTCCACTGATGTTAAATCAACATTTTTATACTTAATTATTATTTAAATTAATGTAATTTATAAGTCAATGCTAACTTTTTCTGTTTTCCAGACATCCTCCAAATAGCTGAGGAATGTTCCCTTCACGTATACCTTCCTGAAATTCAGGAAAGAGAAAATAGCTTTTCTATCTGAACTCTGAGTGGTAAGAGGCTTCACTTTTTTTGATGCTTTTGTAATGATGGGAAAACAAGTCCTGGAATCAGAACACCTCATTTACCTCACAAAATTAGATTGGTTTCAGCACAACCCAGTGAAGAACATCTGTGGCTACACACAATATTCTGTTACTGTATCAACCAAATGAGAGGACTCTACATGGCATTAATTTGGGAGATGCCTGTAGTGCAGCTGTAATAAAGAAAATTATGTGATACTTTTGAGTACATGATGTACTTAACTCTTTTGCTGTAGCAACTGTAAAGCCCAAACAAGAGAAATTACTCCTTGATGGTTAGAGAGCTTCTTGTATTTGTGTTACCTCTGCACAGCTGAGAATTTCTTCCTTTGGAATATTTGAATCTATTTTAGAAATAAAATTATTTGATTTGTAGCTGGTTCAAGTCCTCCACAAAGCCCCAGTAGTAGAACTGTTTTATATCACTTCCTTCTGAAGTACAGATGATCTCACTCAAGGTGCAAGAAATTTCCTCTGTCTGTCTTTTATTTGGTGAGACATAAAACAGAGGAGAGGATCATGGACTGATGGTGATTATTTAATCCTTTGCAGCAGTCTGTCAGTGTTAGGACTTTCAGAGAGTAATTTCTGGAGGGTATCATCAGAGAATGCTGTTCAATATTTCATGGTCAGGGAAATAATCTGAAACCCAGGAGACTCAGGCACTTGCATTGTTTAAAGTCCTTGGACTTCTGTGATTGCTTTCAGAGGCAATTTAGGGACAGCCTATTATTGGATTAAAGGAATAAACAAAGGTTTCAAGTTTTTGGGGATGCAGTAGCCAGTTAAAAGAAACATGGAATGAAGAGAAGAAGAAAACATGAAGAGCCCTTTATTCATCAAATGGTGGCTGTGTGGCTGTCTCACATCACTCTGTGGGATGACCAGGAATGCTTAAGTGGAGGTGAAAAATAGCTGGTATCATTAAAAATTACTGGAGGCAAATGGGAAAGATAGGAGTATTGAGAAATGCTTTTAATTATGCTCACGGTGAAGTATAGTAAAATTAAATAGACTGGGTTGAACTTTGGTGACAGTTTCTGGTAAAAGTACTGAAGCAAGTTAATAAAAATAGAGGTCAAGGAGTTCTGGTTACATCTTATGCAAGACTGAATAGAGAATATGAACCTGTGACCTACTAAACCAATGCATTAGGTAATAAATATCTATATCTGGTAGCTTAATCAGTGGCTTGGAAAAGATATATGGCATTTTTTGTAAATTCAGTTTAAAGTGCACCTGGAATTAAAACTAAACACTAAAATACAGAAAAAGAAGGGATAATAATTTTTTTTAACTGTGCTACTGAAAGTTCACTGTGATTTTTGGGAAGAAGACCATAAAATGACTGAAAATAAGTACCATATTCTTTCAGCTTCAGACATCAGTAGCTACTGAGCCATACCTAGGCAAAGAATGTTGTCAGGAGTCTGTGATTAAAATCAATTACTGCCTAGGCAGCTTACCATCTGGAGGAGGGAAAGCCTTTCATTCTCTTAACTTGTGCATCTCATTTTTGAGTTGTGAAAAACTCAGGCAATCCACTGTGTTCAGTAACTCAGCTGCTTCCATCCTGCTCTATATTCAAAGTAATTTTCAAAGATACGTAGTCAAAGCATTTTTCCCCACATTTTTCGGAAGTATCATTAAGTTGTCTTTACTTTGGTAGCCAGTTCCTTCTGCACTTTTTAAAAAAAAAATTTTGATGAAGAATAAACAAGTGTGCATTGATAATTCTGCAAAATCTGTGACTTAAAGTGCCTGCCACATTATATTTTCTCTGGATTGATCAGTTAAATCTTTCATGTTTAGAAGGTTTGATTCAGATGGAAGTGGAAAGGACATCCAGAACGTGTAAACCAAAATTGTATCACACATTTATGTCATCCTGATGAATTGCTTTGAAATAGTCCCCAATATGATTTCCACAAAATGTATTTCCAGAAGTTTTTTCTTCTAAATGTCACTATCTTCTCCAGTCTGGGGAGATAACTGAATCATACCTGTTATTTATAGTCAATTTTCTCCTCTTGACTTCTTTCTGAATTGAATTCAGACAAACTAAATTAGCTTTTGGGATTTCAGGTGTTCATAACTGTTGTTGACCAAGATGCTTGTTAATTGCATAATAAGTTACAGAGATTTTCTGCATTGAAGAGCAACACTTCCCGGCATGTGACTGGGTAGGTTGATAAATACCTATCTGCTTATAGAAATGCTGCATTTAAGTAGTAATCCTAAATCCAATTCTCTAACAGGCTTTTTGTATCAGAATTTACTTGTGAATTATTAGAAGGTGATAGTTGGTCTTCTCAGATGTTGTGTCTGCTAGTGATGTGGAAATTATCCTGTGTGGCATAAACTGATTTTTAGTTGACATAGAACTATGTCCTGAATATCCACCCCTTTGTTTTCAGCATTTAAGGTTGAAAATCTCTGTATAGTTTCTAGTTCCTACCACTTTCATGTCTATGAGGGCTGAAACCTGGGGATCAGTGCCAATAAACCTCTTTCCCAGTAGGATGAGAGTGAAGTAGTTCACCTGCACTCTCGTGGCTTTGTAAAGGCAGTATCTCAATTATCTGTGGGATGAAATCCTCGGGGATTTGGTTTTCTCCTTTCTTATCCTTTCTTAAAAGCACCTGGGGTCCTGTGGCCACGTTCCCAAATGGAAAACAGTAAAGGTTGTGCCTGAAGTTTGTCTTCAAGTCCATCTGGGCTGATGTTTGAACCCCTGTGCTAGTGAAGATGGATTGTCACCCATTTCCCAGGCAGTATGCTGGAGCTTGCAGCTCACTGACAGGAATTTTATCCATTGAGGCGAGCAGAGTAGGAGGGAATGGCTGAAATGAGCAGGGAAAGGGCTCTGTGGTGTGAGAGCTGTGCCCAGCCACGAGCTTTGATCCATGTAAGGGACTGAGGAGCAGCAGGGAGCCCCTTTCCTTTGCTGTGTGGGGGCTACTTCAGCCTCATAAATGCATAAATACCAGATTTCTGTTCCCCTGCAAGAGGTGGGCAAGAAAGAACCTGAAAAATACTGAGTTATTTTCCCTGATGTTATTTTCCATCCTCCTTTGTAGGTTTTTTTGTCGATATTTCTGTATTTGCTTGTCTGACCCACAGCATAAAGAAAAGGAGAGCAAGCTGCCAGGGCAACAGCCAGAACTGCTCTCCACTAAAAGTAGGGAATGACTGAGAAAGGTGATGAGAACTTATTTTGATTCCTTATTTTCTTAAACTGTATTGCATTAACCTGTTAACATTCATTTTTGTTTACCTCCTAGTAAAAGGGCTGATGTGTTAATCAGGACAACTTTATGGACAGTACTTTCAGTTTAGAGTTTGCACAGCCAGCTGTGTTGCAAGTGTAGAGATTACCTTGGGGAATTTTTTAGTGAAAAACATTTCCAGTTTTTGTTACCAAGGGCAAACAAGCTTTGATGCGCTAATGGTGTGAGATGAACTAATCTGAGCTGTGAGCACCTCTCAAGAAAAAAACAGATCCTGATACCACTGTACTTCA
The DNA here is from genome assembly GCF_029207755.1 of Chamaea fasciata. NCBI lineage: Eukaryota > Metazoa > Chordata > Aves > Passeriformes > Sylviidae > Chamaea > Chamaea fasciata. The sequence continues at coordinate 19,639,433 of NW_027094096.1, read as the reverse complement.
ATGAAGATACTTCCACTGTCAAAATTAATTCCTTCTGGTTTTGTAATTTTATTGTATATTTCTTACCAGCTGAAAGAATATCTGTTCTGCCAAATTCAGCTTTAGCAAGGCCATCACTTCCAAACCTGTGATATCATATATTAATAAAGATGTGTAGATTGAATGAACAAGCTATTTGTAAACCTCAGGAAATTTTTTGATTAAAACATTTCATCTTCAGGATGCACAAAGAGCTATCTAAAGATATAGATATGAGAGACATGGATTTGATCTTTTTAAATCCTCATACCTTTTCTTGAGCAGTTACATGTCCTTTGTGGTTACAAAGGATCTTCTTTATGAAAAAAAAAAAGGAGCTTTCTGTCAGCAAAATGTATTTTCATTGTAAAAGACAGTAGTGAAATAAAAGAAAAAGAAAACCAGACGAGTGTAGGGAGATATTGGCACTGTTTTAGTTGATACATCAGCTATTTGTGGCTGTTAATCAGATGTATTTACTTTATTGATCAAATGACACATTCCCACTTTGTGTGTGTGTGTGTGTGTGTATGATGGTAATGATATTGCTGCTGCAGGTGAATGGGTTGGGCTCTGTCCAAATCTGTAGTGTGGAGCATGAAAAAATCCACTTGGATCATTAATACTTCATTTCAGATTGCAGTGCAGGGAATTAGACTTTAGTTTGCATGTTAATAGTAAATTCATTCAGCCTCTGAGATACCATAAATATGCCACACTTCGAGGATGGCAACGCTCTGTTGAAAGCCCTTTGCTCAGCATTAATTTGATATGAATTTGAGGTAATAAAGCTGAACACAGCAGTTTGGTGTGACACATTCCAGGCATGGAGCAGTGCCACACAAAGGTGTCCAAGTCATCAGGACCAATTTCATCTGCTGAAGCAGCTGTGTTGCCACCAGGCTCGTTTTGGCTTGCACCATCCAACACAGGAATGCCTGTCATGTTTCCATTTGGGGGTTGGCTTCGTGCACCTTTCCTTGCCGCATCTTTCACAAATGAGCAGCATTCTCACATAGTTTGATTTTTGTGGTTGGCATTTTCATCAGAGTAACAAGGATAGTAATCCTCTATTAGATTTATGAAACATTAAATCACCCAGAGTGGCCACGTTGCCCAGAGAAGCTGTGGAGGCCCCATACATTTTTACAGGTTCTCAAATGACTGTTTCTGTCACTTTGTGCGTCTTTTTTACTGCATCAGCTCTAGCTACTGCAATGTGCAGGATGCCCAAGCAAGGTGAAGTGTCAGTTTAGAGACAGTGTTGGCTTGGTAACATAATTTTAAAAGATAGAGAAATTTTTTTTTTAAGCTTTCCTTACAAAAGAAAATTGGGATGCTAAATTAATTTTTCTACTTTTCTGGGAGCTTGAGGCTACCGTGGGTAACTTCTATATTTAAACTGCCCTAGTCAGCAAAGTCACAGGTTCCTCCAATTCAAAATTGGTCAATTATCAGTTTCCCCAAGAAAGAAATACTCTATACCCAGCAAATCTGTCTGACTTGATTAGGAAAGCTGGAGTGAAGGCATTCAGCCTCTCTTTACCTGGGGCTAGGTGCTTCTAAAAATTCTGCTTAAAACATCTTTTACTTCAGCTTGCCTGTTTTGCCTGTTCCAATCAAAGAAGTATGCATGAAATGTGCACTAAGCATGCCAACATTTTTTTAAAAAATTCTCTCATGAAGGCTTTTCATGCCTCTCTGTTTGTTGGGTAGGTTTTGGCAAGTTTTTTTTTTTTTGTTATTTTGTACAGAATTTAGGGCCCCAATTCTGCCGCTGATTTGGTGCAGAAGTAAAACAGTGCCTATTTGCAGCCTCAGTAACTCTAATGGATGGGATGGGATGGGATGGGATGGGATGGGATGGGATGGGATGGGATGGGATGGGATGGGATGGGATGGGATGGGATAGGATGGGATGCCAGGGGAAAACTGGGTGAAAGGGCTTTGAGTTAGTCACAGCCTTGAGATCATATAAAAAATATGCAGGCTCCAAATTACCCAAATATTATATTAGAAGATAATAAACCAGATATTAATTCTGTAAACAGAGAGAGATTAAATATCCTGGGTGAGACAGATCTAATAATGAGTTTGAAGATGAATCAGACTCCCTGACCCCTGTCCTTGCAGTCTTGCTCTGAAGGTCAAAACCTGTCAGCAGCAGCAGCAGTTAAAATCTGTGTTGGACCATCTTTGGGCATTCCAGAGCACATCCCACCTCCTGCCCACCACTGCAGGGGTGCACTGTGCACAGACCCTTCCTCAGCTGACTCTGGGGTCTGTGGGATTCAATTGTGGATGGAACAAGCATTCATATCTGGGTGCTGATTCTGGAGATTTTCCTGGATGCATTAACTTGTCTTCTGTTCATGGAGGATGCTGAAAAACATTAAGAATCATGAAGATGACAAAACATGTATGTTTTTCAATTAATTGTAAATCTTCTGAGAATTTATCAATTTTAGTTTAGAAACTTGTTCTAGGTGTAGCCTGATGTGCTGCAGGGCAGGTCTCCCCTGAATTAGTCAAAATCTTTACTAATGGCAGGAAAGTACTGCATGGTTGTGTTAAGACACTTGGATAATATTTTTTCCAGATGTCTGACTTAAATTTACTGGGTGCACATCCACCATTACAGTGTCAAACCCCTTAGTTTTGACAGTTAAAGCACTTTTTCCGCTACCTTAATGAATAACTGGAAATACTTTAGTCATCAGACAACTCCAAGAAAACTGATGCTGAGTTTCCACATATGCAAATAACATAAATTTACTCTTGGGTTTTTTTAAGATAAATGAAAAGTAAACAGTTGAAACAAAATTAAACTGCCATTCAGCCTGCATGCTCACAGTAACTTCTAGTGCTTGCAGTTAATGTGAATGTGCAGGTTTTTTTGGTTCAATCATTATTTTTAACAGTGAAGCCTATCTAATCATTAGCTGGATCATGAAGTCAATTCCTTTCATGTATTTTGTAGCTCATCTTGCCTAAATTGTTTCAGTTCCTCAGAGATAGTTTTTGAATATGCATGACATATTTCAGCATAATAACTAGGAAGTCATTTTCTGTTGCATCTCATTAGCAAAATAAGTATCAAAACAGGTTTCCCTTCCCTTAGAGGAAGCTCTTCAATTAGCTCCAGAGAACAATTCACCTTCAGCTCCCCCACATGTTAATACCTATTCCAGAATATTTGATCTTAAATACTGGACTAGGCTCGCTTTAATTTCATTACATATAACTTACTTTTCCTCTGCAAGGATCACAGAAGGCCAGACCAATTTGGGACTGAGTTCTAAGCTGGGTATAAACCAAAGTCTGAATCAAATAATTTGATTTGTGCTTTCGCGTAATGTTTTTGGGATGGACTCCTCACCTCCTGCTTCTGAGAGCATCTGGCTGCTCAGGTTGCTCCTTCCCACAAATTCAGGGTACAGGGATATAAAATGTGCAGTGGGGAGCCCTCAATTCAGTGCTGCTCCTCCAACCCTTGTAAGAGAGAGTGCAGACCTTGCTCCACAATTGTTTTATGTACCACATCAACAGATGGCCTACAAAATAAATTGTGTTTATGGGGCTCCAAAATACGAGTCATGTTTTAAACAAGTAAATCCTTGCACCCCAGCTGGGATCACATCATCCTCTGCTGTAGCAGAACACAGAAACCCCTGAAAAGTGGTTTGTGGCCTCACACAACAGTTTAGACCTAGACCCAGACATAGCCTAGAACTAGAACGAGCCTCGAACTGGACCTAGAACTAGACCTAGAGGGAAAGGCTATGGAGGTAGTTTGTGATGCTGTAATCAGGACATCCTTAGTCTTTTGAGATCTTAGGACCATTATAACAATTGGCTTTTTTTGTGCCATTGGGGTTTTTTGATGTTTTCTCAGATGGCTGTATTTTCATGTGGATAGAAAATCCCAGTAGAATCTCTGGGCCCAGGAGACGAAAAATGAAAGAGAAAGCTTAAATATCTATCTGCATGAGCCCAGCTCTTGTGTTCTGGTCTGTCTTTGAAGCACCCTCAGTAAATATTGATTTTCTATGAGGTTTACGCTGTGTTTTGTCAGGAGAACCATGAGTTTGAAGAAACCTCAAGGTTTTTGTAAGTACACCCCTCTGCTTACCTCGAGGCAGACCAATCTGTATTTCAGAAATAAAATGCATGTTGGATTGCTGGACTGGAAGACAAACAGTTGTTCTTTCACTCCAACCTGTAACAGGCATGAAACAATCTTGCAGAGACAGGAATCTGTTGTTTAGTAGTTATAATCATATTTGACACAGTTTCCCTTCATTTGCCCTCATCTAATTTATTAGAAACGTTCATATTGAAAACAAAGCCTTGCTGCAAAAAGAATCTGATGGAAACACAAGATATGCTGCTGTGTCTACAGGACACTCAATCATTCAGGGCAAAAGGAGGATTATATGTCTGGCTTAAAATTCTGACCTGACTTACAGTAAAAACAGCATATTTATAACTTGCAGCTCTAAATACATCACATCAACATTTTTACTGTATTTTGTACATGTTTTGTGAAGAACACATGTGGAATTCACTGAGCCTTATGTACTGTGGGCTGTAATGAAAAGTCAGGAAAATACAGGATGTTGTAGGGAAAAGAGGTGTGATGTAAATGGAAACAAATTGCGTCTCAGTGGGACGTGGCCTGGACAGAGCAATCATTCTTACTCCTCAAGTAATTTCCGTTTCTCCAGGGAGCTGCTTTATAATTAATGTTCTTTGTTTATGGTACACTTATGTCTTCAAGAAAAAAATAAAACACAGAAGTAGACATGTCCTTCATCAAGTCTCGCAGCGTGCAGGCCAGCAATTATTCTTATATAACTTGTATTGTGTGTAGTATCAAGCTCCCATGCAGTGCTGAACACTCAAGGGCTGCTAATGCATTCACAGCACAAGTAAGGAGAAAATAATTCTGTTGAGTGGGGCTATGAAAAAAACCCCCTCCTTTGACTCTCCAGCCTGCCTGTACCAATGAGTGGGCTTGAGGCTTGGGGTTTGATGCTGTCATGCATGCAAAAAATGTAGATGTAACAGGAAGGAACTTTCCTCTTTACATCCTTCCACCCCTGCAAAGCTCAGGGGCTGTGCTGGAGGGGTGGGAGAGGTTCCTCTGAAGGTTTGGATCAATTCTCGTCATTTTTATGAGTAAACCTGGAGGAATTGCTTTGCTTCCAGGCTTTTTGGACCAAGCATCACAGTTTGATGCCTGATCCCTTCTTTCTTCAAACTCTATGTGTTGCATAGCACTAGCTCTGAGCTTAGCTGCTGTGAAAAAATGTTTCTGTGATGCTGCTCATGCTTTAAATACATCATCTGTGAATGCAGAGTGAACTCACATCTGTTGAATGAAGCCAGTTACAAGTTAGAAATATTTCCTCAGTGCATTCGCTTGTTTAAAAGTTTTATTTTGATTAGAACTGCATAGCTTCAAGAAGCAGTTGTCACTTTTTTCACTAATTGGTTTAAGGTCTGTCTGCCCTGGTTGACCCAGATGCAGAGCACCTGATGTTGTGAAGTTTCTATTGTTAAAGAAAGTTAAGCTCACCACCAATAACATTGTCTGTAACCTAAAAAAAGGGACTGATCCTAAGAAACAAAAGCTTCTAAGCCAAAAATTTGATCAAAACACTTCTTCGTTATAGGAGAAAATTTGGATACCAGGCAGACAGAAAAGTTTTATATGTATGAGTAGTAGGTAACATTTACTGTATCATAATTCAACAAACTGCCCCAAACACTGAATTTCACTTACATCCCTCCCAGCAGGCAGGACTTCAGTTTTATGCAAACAATGAGGAGAGAATGGGCCATTTCTGTGCTGGGATTTGAACTCCTGAGGCACCAGGTTTGAACTGTCCAAGCTCTGTCTTGTCCATCTCCCATGGAACAGGTTCATTTTAACTGATTCATAGCATCAACAGCTCTAGTGCTGGCCTGGCTCCTGACTGCAGGAACTTAAATTCTCAGAGCTCTGTATCTCTCCAGTTATTTGGCAGTTTTATTCTAACCTTGGCTTTTGCAGTCCAGGGCTTCCCTGGCCACGCCAGATTTTGCTGTATCCCAGTTTGAAAAAGTGGCTGGTGTACATTAAAAATATGAGATGCTTACTAAAAAAAAAAAAAAAAAGAGAAAATATATTGTTTTCTGGGGAAAGATTCACACTTTTAAATAAATCTCATCATTTTTTAAGGCCTGACTCACATTTTTAATGCTAGTGTTGGCAATAATGCTGTTTTTCTCCATATGGTTCCTTTTGAAAGGAAAAAAGCTAACACTACCCAGTGGGACACTTATCTTGAAATTCAAATAGCAATGGTAGATATGCAAAAGAAAGACAATAAAAAAGGAGAGAATGCAAAAATCAAAAAATCCCAGGACCAGTGTTTAAAGCTGGATTATATCTTGTCTTCTCAGGGATGTTCAATAAAATTAAACCAAATGAATTTGGATTTGAAATGTATTAGTGAAATGATAATAAACCGTTTTACGTACACGCAGTCAGAATTTAAATAGGCCCAATTTGCTTCAGTGTAATTCACTTTGAAATGAGTGAAACCAAGTTATACCATCTCTATTTCTGAAGGATAAGCCATCCTCTTAGCAGAGCTGATCTGTGCAATTTGCCTTAAATTGACACCTTTTTGGTTAATTCAGCCTCTTTTCCTGAGTGTCCTTGACATATCTGGGAGCTAACAAAGGGATGAATGCTGCCAGATTCAGGAAGATTCTTCCTTCAGTATGTTTACCTCTAAATTTTGCAGGCTCTTATGTGGAACATGTTGTCTTCCTCCCCTGATGAAGTCAGTGAAAACTCAACTGCGAGTGGTGGGAATTGGATACACTGTGGTGATGTGTTTGAGCTTCTCCAGGCAGAGATGTGCTCCCAGCCCCAGCTGAGGTGCTCGTAGAGTTCCACCTTGGGAGCCTGGGGCTGCCAGCCCAGGACATCTTCCCTTCTCCAGCTGCCTGCACTGCAGAAACGTGGGAAGAGATGGACAGGAACCATCCCAGCCAGTGCCTGTGCCCCTTAGCTGCACCTGAAACCAAGGTGGCAATTATCAATGCCAGCATCAGTGCAACAGAGAAAACCGTGCAGAAATCACAGTAATTTTTGTAGCCAATTAACACTGGCACAGTGTTGAGCTAATGAGGGCTTTGTGCATTCATGCTGCCTCCTGACAAACAGGGCCACGTGAGGCTGGAATGGCACAGACAGGTAACACCAGCTCCAGCACAGAGCCTGCCAATGCAACAGAAGCCAAACAGATTTTTTCAACTCATCTTGAAATGTCCACTACCTTGTCCACTGTTTCTCATTTAGGATTTCTGATTTGGTGCTGGGGGATCGAAAGAGGGATTAATGCATTTTCTGAATGAGACACCACAATTATCCTTATTTGGGTTTGTTGAAATGGAAAACCTGAAAAATTAGACACTCTCTTTTTAAACAGCCTGTGGTTATGTGCGATTTGGATTTAATGACCCAGGATAACATCTCCATTCCTGCCCCACATTTTAGTTCTGGTTTGGGTTGGTTTTACTTTTCTGTTCTCTAAGCTGCATTCTTTCACTTTGTGCAATCAGATGAAGAATTTTTGAGTTATGGAATAGAAGATGCTGTCCATGATTTTAAATACTTACACTTACTACTGTCTTCTTTTTCAATTTTAAGAAGCACACATTTCATATCATTCATATTATTTTCAAAATCAGTACCTAGCCTTTTAGTGATACAGGTCTTTAAAAGAGGATTTTGATTTTTGTAAAATTTTGTTAGAAGGAAGCAGGTTTTGAGCATCTGTGGTGGCTTTGAACATCATGAGGATCATGTAGATCTCACTAGTATCTAACCCACCTTTAAACTCCACTGTAAGGGGGCAGTAGGTCTGGAGAAATTGTAGAAATCTAAATGGCTTTATAACACAAGTAGATCCATCTATGTGTGTAATCAGACAAGGTGGATTAATTTATTTTTGATCCCTCTGGTAACATAAAAAACATTTCAAACGAGATGATTTCCACAGCAAAACATTTTCCATCTTCCTTAGCAGGTAACTGGAAAGGAAAAAGCTACATAGAGCCTTCAAATCTGGTTGTGGAGGGGTGTGAAGATTAATATAGATTAATCCTTCGAATGCAATCATTCCCATCCTTAATACCAAGACAGATTTTCTTAAATCTGCATTCCCACTGGCCACATATCACACCTAGAAGTGTGACAGGATCAAAAGTGTGACTTGATCCCCATTGGAAGTACTTAGGCAAAATGTATTATATTTAGAAAGCAACTGATATCACTTATGCACCTTTTGAAATGACTCTTTGTGTATTTTCAGTGTGAGCTGTGTTTTGGACTGGCAGTTCTTACGACGTGTTCCTTTGCTCTCATTCACCAGGGAGAATATATGGAACACTCGAGCAGCTCCCAACAAGCCCAGATGAATAGCTGTGAGCTATCTATATTTTCGTGGGAGTGGGGTTGGGGTTATGGCATTTTCACTAGTGATTAAATGTCTTCCAAACCTATTCACGCTGCAGAGCTATAAATTATGGATTTTTCACATTAATGAAAAGAGCCCTTGGAGCCCTCTGGAGTGCATGGTTCTATTTTTACATTTCACTATCGGAGAATGAGGAAAGATAGGCCAATGTGTTTCTTTTTTTGAAATGGAAAAAGCAGAAATTTGGCCTTTTCTGGTCGTCATTCAAGTGCCAACATTGTTACCCATTGTGGGGGACACACTCAGAGTTCATATTTGTTACGTCATTTCATCAGGGGAATTTTTGCCACTCACTTTGAGCTCATTAGCAGACCTGACCTAAAAAAACCCCATCTACAGGAAATCTGAAATTGCTCCACTATGAAAATGATGTGGTATATGGTCTTAGAATGGGGTAACAACTTGGAAATCAAGCTTGAAATTTCCCAGGAAATGGTGCTGTGTCTTATCATGTTGCTGGTTTTTCTGTATTGTTTCCTGTATCTTGGTTTTTGTGAGTACAGAAAGTGAAGAAGGTTTAATCCCCTTTGTTTTCTTTACAAGGAAGTTTCTGTCATCCTCTGGATGTTCTGAGGGGAAAAAAGCTTCTCATTAAAACAGAATGGAAAAGACCCTGCCATTCCTAAGGTGACTATGATGAAAAATAAATTAAGAGCAAAAGCTCCAAATCACAGGTCATCTCTATTGATCACCTGGCAATCAAAAGGGAGCATAGAATTTCATCTTCACATGATCTGTCTGTAAAAGAGTGTGTATCTGTATTTGCATAAATAGTGCTCTCTCATCCAGAACTGATAAAAATGAAAATAATGGATCCCAGAGAGAAAAACTGAAGTAATTTATTCTTTTAGCCTCATATCACAACAAGCATATTTTTTTCTTTCTTTTTTTTTTTTTCTTTTGTGAGTACCAAAGCTAGGTCTGCACAGAAGTAAAAACCACTGAGACAGCTCTGAGTCCCAGCAATTGGCATTTGGGGTAAACAGTGTGAGGGGTCACCAAGCTTCAGCCCTCTGTAAACAGGAAGAAATTGTATTGAACTTGGTATCCTGAAAGAGTTTACTAATTTGCAGCTTCCTTAAGAAGACGGGGAGGTCTCTGAGTCAAAGTACCTGTAGGTTCAGACAGAATCTTCCAGTCATCTCAGCATGAGGCTCCTTCTCAGAATACAATATTCAGTTGCTGTTGTTGGACAGGTTATCCTAAAATGGTTTCAGGCATGTATAAATGAGTCAGGAATGAACAACAGAAGTAAGTAATTGCATGCAGGAAAGAGGCAGCCTTGAAGCCTTTGGGAATTGTATAAAACATGCTGATTTCTCCACTCTTCCTTGTTTTCTGGCTTTGGTGAGGAGATTTTAAAATGAGAAAGGGAAAAAAACCAACAAAGCAAGAGCAACAGAAACCCGTGCAATAAATACAAACCCATGGAAAGAAATCAAGACATTAAAGTTGCAAAAAGCCTGTGCCCCAGCACTATCAGAGACCCATCCTCAACAAGGGGCCAAGTCACACCTCTTGGAAAGAACAGAGGTCAGGCTCTCTGGAGAAATAATTCTGTTAATCATGAATACAAGGCAGTTTCAGAAATTGAAGTCATTAATTTATAGATTTAATGCATTGTCTATGGTACCTTAAATCAGCCCAAGGAAGGAACAGACAGAATGGAGGACCAGAGCTGTTCCAAAGCAGTTTTCATCTTGATAAAACTCTTCATAGTTGCTTAAAAAAATTACTCATCTTTGATGTTCTACAATGCCACAATTTGGGTAGGTGATAGACTGAACTGCAAACAGTGTTTTTGATAACTGCTAAATCTAAATTGCTATTTTAATCAACTGTAACACTTAGATTGTCAGCTGATAAAAAAATGTGTGCAGAAGACACATTGCTGGTGTAAGCGCAGTGGTATTTAAAATCAATATAAACTGAGCAAAATTATGTTCTACTTTGCTTTTCTTCTTAGGTTTCTATGGAAACCTTCTTGAAGGTGGTCTGAAGAAATGTTAAAATAGAACAATAAATTGTGTAATTTATACATGCAAAGTAAATATCCTTCCTGCATTTTTTATGGAGGTGAAAAAGTGATTTCATCATTTAATATTCTCCCTTGACAACCAAATTAACTATGACCCAGTCTCCTTAGGGTTTACTTTTCTGCATTTGGCTAACATGTTTGAGAGAGGAAAAGCAGACATCTTTTATGCTGACCATCTATTATTTATCTTTACTTTACTAAACTATCTTGATTTTTTAGAAACAACAACCTTCAAAACTTTTAGCATGGAAAGAGTGTCTAAAAAGTTATTTTGAATCTACAGCTCTGTCAACCTCTTCATGAACATGGTGTTCCTTCAGAGTTTTAGCCTGAAGAATAAAAAATGCAAATCTATATTGACACATCACTATAAATAAACAGTAATAGCAAGGGGCTAGGGTATATTGTGTACATGTATTTTCTTAATGATTCACCATTGTGTAGGATGACTTTCACTTATCCTAAAACATCTACACATACCAGGGTGGCTACTTTGATATCCAGCACTGTTCTACTACATTTAGTGGGTTTGTACCTTCATATTTTGGTGTATAATTTTTTTGTTTGTGTTCTCTTTGCTCTGGTCCCTGCCTTTGAAGGCTGGCTGTTAAATCTGTAGAAAACACACGGTCTAGTCTCCTCTGTAGATACGCAGTGACTGCCATGAACAGTACCACTATTATGTTATGTTATGACATGTGTTATGTGAGGAAACATTTGGGGTGGCTGCTGGTCCCTCCTCTGGGTTTAACCCCGTGGTGGAAATGAGTTTTTTCCAAGAGAAGTGTTCCTATGAGCTATAGGCACTGCACACTCACTGGGTACACAGCTCTTGCTTTGTTCCCTCTCCTCAGAGCTTTGGAAAACCTCTCTTGGGCTCTGCTAATAGGGCTCTCCATTCACTGTTAGATTATATTCCTTGTCTCTTGTGTTCTCCTCCTGTCTGGGCTCATTAATAAACCTCTGTAAATCGGGGCAAGTTTTAATTCTCACTCTGGTGTCTGTGTGTGCATTTTCTCTTCTTGGAGGCCCAGTGCAGAAAGTAATAGGGAGCCTTTTCTACCTGGCTCTTCTGTGTGCAGAAGCAATTAATAGGGTTTTTTATTCCTACAAACATGAGAAACTCTTAAATTTTTTGAGTTCCATCTAATGAATCTCCCTGCTGAGTATTTGCTGATATATACCATTTCTTTCCATAAGAACTACAGTAACAGGTGACAGATGAAGCTGGATGCCATTAACCAAATCGTTTGCTCATCAAAACATGTATCTTTAGTTTAATTAAAGTTAGGATTTAATATAATTCCTGATAACAGAAAAGGAGGATTATTTTCTGGAGAATGATTGAATAATTTTATTCTGCTTTTTTCAAAATAGAAGATTTCAAGTCTTTTCTTTCAAGTTTTTTTATTTGAAGCTTAGGTTGCTTTTCTCTCCCAGGAAAGGCTGCTTACAGAGCACAGGAGACATTTACTGTGCAGGGCTCTGAGGGTGCACCCCCTGTTTCAACCCTCCCTGCATTCAGCCTTGCCACAGCACAGTAACACGTGCAAGGGACAGCAGAGGGTGATGCCACCGAGCCCAGAGCAGACCAGGCTCAGCTTTTCTCAGCCACACCTCTGTGTACAGACATCTCCCTGCCAAATCTGCCCCTGCTCTCCCTGCTCCCTACCCTGTTGCCTTCATCCGTTCTGTGGGACAGATGAAACACTGGTCCTGAGCTGGCTGCAAGGGGAATGCAGTGGCTGCATCCCCAAACTCTGCAGTCCTCTTTCCTTTCTCTTTCCTTTGTCTCTGTTACCATGTCCTCACCTTCCCTAGTTTAATCTGAATCTTCCTGCTTCATCACTATCTGCAGTCCTTTTCCCTTTCAGAAAAGACCCCTGTCAGTGCTCTCTATCCTTTACATAACCCTGTGGTTAATTTTTTCTCATGGAAAAGCAGCAGAAGGGAGCTCTCCAATGTGCTGCCTCTGGCTGTGCTCGAGGCTGAGGCCACTTTGAATTTGTGTTATTACAGCGCTGCACAGGTAAACAGAAACAAGCTGCTTACTTTCCATTTGCAAAAGATTAATCCCTCAGAGCTGTGAGAACTGGTGACAGCAGAGACAAAATCCTGAATGCTGCGTTTGCAAAACTCTCTGAGAGCACCAGAGGCCTTTGTCAATGATTGCCAGAGGGGCTGAGGCAGAAATTGGTCTCAAAATCATGGCTAATCATTTCCACAAACCATTCCCAAATGCAAACAGCGTAACCCTGCCACTGAACAGTGTGCTTTTCTTGTACTAAGGGCCTGGAGCAGCGTGGTGTTACACTTTGGAATTTGTGTAAAGAAGGGATCCTCCTTCTCTCAGCTGCTGTGGAGGAATTGTTCCCTGTCCCCCTGCCACCCACACCATGGCTGCCACCTCCTGCAGCTCCCTCACTGACTGAGCAGTGATTTTCAGCCTCCCTGAGCTCCCAGCTGGCCTGTGGATTGGCAGGCACTGGCACCAGAAGTGCTGTGTCCTCTATGACAGTCCAGGGGGTTTGGAGTTTAATTGTTTGGATGATATTTCTGACACCCTAAGCTCGGCATGTGAGTCTGTGCTGTGGAAAGGTTTCTTTTGCAAGACAGCTCCTGGTGGAACTGCCAGAACACCCTCACACAGTGATGTCCTGCCCGTGGATGCCTTTGCATATCTACATTTATTCAGGAGCTGGAGATTCTGTGATTGATAGGTTTGGATGCTCAAAACTAGGTTTTGATACTCAAAAATGTAGTCTCAAATAACAGAAGCACAAGCAAGTACTTTAGGAATATTCTGAAGAAGCTGGGGGGGGGGGGGGGGCGGGACCAGAGATCCTATCTGGACGCAGGAAATGGAGAATAGGAGGGTAAAGGACAAGGACCCTGAAAATGCTCTCTGAAGGAGCAAGGCAGTGGATGGAGCAGCCTGCTGCTTGCACAGAGCCTCGAGTGAGGGTGAGGCAGGGTTGGACAGCTCTGCTTCCCGAGAGCAGCATTTCTGTCTGCCCAGCCCAAGGGACAGAATTACCTGAAAGGCTCAAAGTGCTGCAATTTGGGAATCCTGCTGTGATGGGAACTGGGAGGGCTGTGCACAATCCTCCACCAGCACCACCTCTCTGATGCTCCCTAAACTAGAATGATTTATCTCATCTCCACCCTATGATCTCATTTTCTCTCTGCTGTGATGCTTATGTTGAAGTTGCTCGCAATAATGGACTTCACTCTCACCTCGACTCCTCCGTTTATAATTCTGATGGGGATTATTGTTCTGTCTTGAAGATTCCTCTTTCCAATTTTCATGTAATTTTTTTAATCATCATATAATCTAGTTGGAAGACTGCCTAAGGAATTTGTTCAGATACCAGCTAATCACACTGGAACTCAAAATGACTGATAAATGCACTAAATGCAAAAAAGCTACCAAAAATACAAGGCTTTGCCAACTTAGAATGCACTGACAGTCAGTAATGGAAGCTGTTTGGAAATCTCAGTGAGTGCATTTATTAGTGGTTTCAAAATGCTTGCCTTTTCACAATGATTTAAAACGTTCATTGTAATGATTATTCAGTTGCTATTTGAAAGCTAATGGCTAAAATTCTTAGCCAATGGGATTTGTTTTCCTTGGATGTCTTTCTGTATCCAGGTCTGCAGGTGCAGGGATGGTTTGCTACAAAAGACCTCCCTTGCACTGCTCAGAGCGTGGAAAAAAATTCTGAAAGCGTGCAAATGTTTTCTGAGATCCACATGCAGAGCCTGTCTGCCTACAGGGTCATGACGAGCAGAATACCTGGTCAGCATGGAAGAGCACAGGGTTTAAATATAATGTATTTTGTGTGTTTCCATTTGAAAATTTGAGTTTTTAAGATGGGTCAGAAGTTGAGTGAAGAACTTTGGGAGCAGAAGCACAGTAGGAGACACTGTGTTTTGATAGAATACCCTGGAAAGAGAATGCAATTCTGGTTTATCTCTTCTTTAGAGGCATTCAGGGCAGACTTGCTCCTGGGATACTACTTCTCAGAGCCATGGCAATAGATCTCTGCAGAGAGATGGCAGGGATAGCTTTTTTTACTTCCAAAAGGGGTTTGCTGTGAAGGGTACATCACAGCCAGGTGCTTAATATCTTTATACCATTGTGTTTGGCTTATATGAGCATGAATAAGTGATAATTAAATTATATCCAACATAAATGTGTATCATAACATACATAATTCATAAATATATCATAATTTATAAATCTATTTATATTTAAAATGAATTAGAATTTTTAAAAAGAGAGGCCTACACACTTTCAAGGTGCACCAGGAATAAATAAATAATGAGGGAGGCAAATATTCAAATGTAGCCACAAACAGCAGTGACATCACATGCCCTGAAAGCAGAATCCAGTATCCAGCTCTAATTGAGTCTCCATTTAGAGGGAATCTCCAAAAGGAGGATTCGTCTCCTAGACCCAAGGCACAAATAATCATTATAGAAATTGTGAGAAATGTTAAGTACTGACATAACACTTCCATCTCCACAGCACTGAGCAATCAATGAATTGTTGGCTCTTCAAACAGCCCTGCAAGATAAACCCTTGCTGTGCTCTGCCCCAGGGAAATTCTGCAAATGTCATGTGATGCCCTTTCAGGCAAACCAGTCTGCACTTTAGAATGATTTCTGAGGCATGATAAAAGTCAGGTCCGGCAGTGTCTATACAAAAAGATGACTTCCTCCAAGGACAGGACCATCAATCCATGCTCCCAGCACCACAAACACTGATTTTATGACATTGTGTGCATGTCCTCTTGTATTTCCTCTCCTTAAAAGTCTGTGCTTTCTGAGAACCTTTGAACATTGCTGCACAATCAATAGCTACACTGATAATATTCTAGGTTCTGCATAAGGAAACAACTTAGGAGTACTCTCATATTTGTGCTATGTTAGTAAAATTTATCCTAAATTAAATGAACATTGTGACACTGCAACCCTAAGAATGAATTGGATGGTTAATCCACTTTTTCCAATGCTGTTTGTATATCTTATACTCCATTTTCATAAGTATTCTAAGAAATTATTTTCCCAATAGAAGCAGCAAGTATAAAACAAATATTGATAGAGACTCTGGGAAATGTAAGTTTTAAATTGATGAAATTGATAAAAAATCTAGCTTAGATTTTTATTAATTAGAATACAAGTCTCCCTGACTCAGACTAACCAAAATTTGATTTTCTGACACTAGGAGAGTACAGTATGTCTAAAACTTGCATTTTGCCCCATGCATCAAGCAAGCCAAGCAATAATGCAGTCAGAGAAATAAGCACTTTGCTGTGAATTTTCTGTTGCTTCCTCTTAAAATTTCTGGTCAGATCCAGTGGAACTATTAAAAATCACATTGAGCAGAGCTGAAAAGAGTTTCTCAGTCTACTATAAAAACCTCAGAAATATATTTTTACTCATTTTAAAAATAGTGGGGATATTGCAGCACGACATGGCTGACTCCTCTTTTAGCACAAAAAGGCAGTAATGGGAGATTGCAGTGTTCCTCTGACATGCCAGCTATCATTTCCTGCACAGTCCAAAGCTGGGTTTGAAAGTAATTAGAATGAATATAGAGCCAAGATTTTAAGTGCTAAGTAGTACAGCATTTAAAATTCAAGTATCTTGCAGTACAGGGAAAAACACCAGCCTGTAGGGATTGAACAAATTCCTTCTCCTGGGGGCTCAGGTTTTTGTGTTTAGTCAGAAAAGTCTGGAATCAATAATTTCGAAGAGATTATTAATTTTAGCTGCCCATTTTTTATACTTTGTAATGTGTCTAAATGATCAGTTCTCTTGCTTAACATTTCTCTTTGCCACAAGAAGAAACAGTCAAGCAAAGCTGGTCATTCTTCCATTGTCACACTTTTCCTCATTTTTCCTTCCACTGGATTACTTTTCCTTCTGAATAGTAAGCCTAGGTAATTTGCTGTCACCCTCAAAGTCAATTAAAATAAAAAGTTTAGCTTTGGCCAGACTGCAAACACTGTTTTCCATGAGGGAAGTCATGGAAGAGCATCTCTAGATGATGGATATGCTTTGACATCAGCTTCCTTTAAATGGAGAAGGATCCAGCTCGTGTGAGCTCAGCTGCTGCAATGTGCAGTGTTGCCAACATCAGATGTTGCAAATGTCTGCCAGCCAGTTGGAAACCCCCAAAATGGTGTAAGGATTACAAGATGTAAAAATAACAGCTTTGAGGGTTTGGCCTTCTCTCTTTTGGAACTTTGGGCTGTTCATAAAAACTGGCAGCAATGGGCATGGTGATGGGAGAGGAGGGAAGAGTTTTTCCACCTATATTTTCAAACCTTCTTTGCGGATGGAACTTCAGCCAAAGTTGAATAAAAGCAGAAGCAAGAAAGTACCTGATGTACAATTAAAGACATGGCATGTAATTTTTCAGCTGGTAAGGTTTTAACTTATAACACATCTGCTTTGAACAAGTACAAGCTTGGCATGTACTCTGGCTGCCCCTTGAGGCAGTGTGGGAGCTGAAGTGGATGGTGAAATTCCCAATTTCAACAGACTAATTCAGCTGTTGAAGTATGTGTTGAGGTGAGATGTTTGCCAGCTTAATTTTGGCACATACACTTGAGATTCAAACAGGCCACGGTGCCTTGGCCAAGGCTGGCCCAGGCCAGTGGCCACAGCTACACTTGGGCAGAACATTTTGCCTCTCTGCAAGCTCTGACATTGCTCCAGGCCCTGCAGTGCAGGTTCCTTTCATCTCTGGCCAGGCAGCTGCCTGAGCAGCCGTGTGGAGGAGAAGGGGTCTGTGTTCACACAAACTGAGGGACACAAAGAGAGGAATAAATGCTGAGTGAGAAGGAGAAAGCCCGAAGGACTGAGACAGATGTGCCATTCAGAGCTCAGAAGGAACTCTCTGCTCTTTGAATTATCTTTGGTATTTCAGACTTGGGAGGCTGTGTGTGGGTGCCATCCACCTTTTAGCTTTATTATCCACCAAGACACAAAAGCAAAAACTGAAAAGTGTTGGAAGAAAGGGTCTCTAAAAACATCTCGTTCACTATTGCTTTTCTTTTCCAGTTTCTCTTTATAATCTATTTTCAAACAATGGCACAATGTTTTCTGTGCCCCACAAGGGAGCTAGGAATACTAATGAGCTGAAAACAGAGTAGGATGGTTTTCAGGTTTTGCAAATAAAAACCACTGTGTGGTTTTTGGTGAGAGTCATTGGGTTGAATTCTTTGTTGTTCATTCATACTTGGCAACCAGAGGGCATTCACTGAACGGCAGATATAGGATGTGTATCTAGGTACCTATTTATCTTCACTGCATGCCAGACTGCCTTCTGTCCGTGCCACAGGTTGTTTTGTCTGTGAACAATAAGTTAAGTGAGCCAGTAAGCTAATGAATAAGTTATCAGCATGTAGATGGTAGTTTCTGATTTTTTTTTGTAACTTGTTCTGCACTGCAGCTTTTTTTACAGTGGCTACTTTTATGAATCCTTAAAAGTTGATTCAGTCTCCTTCCAGGATCACACAGGGCTGGAGAGTCTGGTTTTGGCTCTGGTCTGCCAATGATGCTGGGAAGGTCAGGACTTCTGCTCTGGAGTGTGAAATACCTGCTGCAGTCTTGAATGGGAGACATTAAAGACACTTTTGCCTCAGTCTTCAGTTCAGCTTAGTGCTGGGATTGCTGCTCAGTGAATTCCTTCCTGTCTGTGCATCCTTACTGTCTTTCCAGGGCCAGCACCCTTCCTTCTCTCCCATTCTCTCCCCTGAGTTCACAGACAATGGGGTTTTTTAGAGTCAGGGGACCATCAATTCAAACTTCCAGATTAAGGGACAAATTTTAATAATGGCCTGGAGGCATTAAGAAGCACTAATGCATTAAATGTTGGAAGATAGCAGGTGCAGGAAAATGCTTGATTCAGAGATAAAGTGACCTAATGCTAATTACATCTGTTAAGCAATCCAAAATCATGTCACAAATTGGAATGGACCTTTCCCAATTAGTAAAGAGTTCATTAAAAAAAGACTAAAAGCTAGCAGGAGATAGAAAGAGCTTGAACCACACATATATTTTAACTGGACTTGAAAAGAGAAATGTTCTTATATCTTAAGGTGTTTGCTGATTCTAAAAGCTTCTGTGTCTATTTCTGAACAACTGAGATGAGTATTAGAATCACAGAATATCCTGAGCTGGAAGGAACCCACAAAGATCAGAGTCCAACTGCTGGCTCTGCACAAGACACCCCAACGATCCCACATGTCCCTGAGAGCTGTGGCCAAAATCAGACAGGCTTGGGGCTCCCTGGGAGCCTGTTCCAGTGCCCAGCCATCCTCTGGGTGAAAAATCTATTCCTGATCTATTGACAGTTGCAAGAGTTATGAGCCTGTCTGCTGTTCCTGCTTAGGGATACCTTTCTTTCTCGAGGAAGGGCTACTTCTTCTGCATGATAATGAAAAAAGTTGTGAAAGGCTTACAAGCATACCATGTCTTAAGAAAAAGTGAATGGACATGCCAATTACTGTTTCTAATAGAAAAACTTCTTTTTAAAAATTCTGTTCAAACCATGAATAAAAAGCCAGAGTGGGCCTGGGGAGTTTAGATGTTAGAGGAAATATTTCTCAGTACAGGGTGTAGACAACAAGTATCTTGTGAATCCCCTTGCGAGAAGCTCTCCCTTTGGAAATTTCATGCTGTCTAGCTGCTGGGAAAGCTTACACAAGGAGGGCTCAAGGGTTTGCAGGAATGTTTAGCTCATGAATCTTTACATAACTCTGCCCTCCCATGTCTCTGACAAGTGTCTTTTTTTGTACTGTCCACTGAGTAACTTTAGTTGCCTTTAGCCCCAACAGTGAGCCAGACCATTTTGCCAGTGATTAGAGAGAGCTGGGTGTGGATAATGTCAACACCTTGATGTTTTCATGGGTTCCCAAAGAGTTTGTGATCTCTGCTTTTCTCTGCAGTATTTGCACATGCAAGGTGGATTCACGATGCTAACAAATAAGACAGACACAGAATTGCACACACTTTGCACATGAACCACCACAAAATGTGCAGGCATGACAGGAGTCAGTGTGTACCTACAGCAGGCTTCAGTGTTGGGATCCTGAGCGCTGCCATTGCACAGATCAGTGGAAATGATTGTGCTTAAATAAGGGGTGATGAAACAGAAGAAATTCAGCTCTTTGTGTATTACTCTTTGATTATAGAAGGTGTGCTGCAGCTCCATGGTGTAATTCTGCACCTTCTCTGGCCAGACTCAGACATTAATCCCAAGTTTTTGAGCATGCCTGGTTTTCTAGGGCAAGCAGTGGAAACAGCATGTTCTCAGCCCTTCTGCAAACTGGGGTCTATAAGTTCGGCTATAAATGTAGCCTGAATGGTGCCTTTAAAATCACACCATTTCACTGTTATCTTGCAGAGTTCAGCAACCTTACCTGATATAAAAACATTAACTGGCACATCTGTAGGCCTGCAGATAAATTTGTATCAGCTTCTGGCATGCACTTGCTCTGACTAACTCTTGCTGCTGTTTCCTTTAATGGGACACCTTAAAGAAATACCCAGATAATCTAGTGATGTTTTCTGGTGTGCAGGGTCAGCTTATAGATAGTCTCGATACTATTGATGTATCTGCATGTGTTTTATATTTTAGAACCTTTCAAGTGCAGCTTTTGATCTCAGTAATATTCGTCTTTACACATTTCTAAATGTATAATGTATCTGAAAGTGTCAGCTGGGCTGGTAAGAATATTTTTTGCTATTATGTCAAAATCAAATATAGAAAGGTTATGGATCTCACCCAGTATCTAAGGAGCTCTGGGACTTCCATGCCTTGCTCTCATATTGGAGTTTCTGTCTAAAGGTCTTTGGAGAAACATTCTGCTCCTGGTGCTGGTGACATAAAAAAGTAGCAGCTTCATGTCTAGACATAATCATCCTCCACATACAGGTATTTCATTTTCTGATTGCACTTGCACAGAAATCAGAGATCAAAATAATAAATTTTGATCAAGCAGCATTTTGCCTTCAAACATGACTGTTCCCAAATTAAATTAATTCAATTTTGGGCAAATCAATTCATGCTTAGCCTGTGGAGTTCTGTTGAGTTTAGATTCTCAAAAATCAGCTGGAAAGGATGAAGGTTGAGTAATTATTTTTACGATTGGCTGCCCATTCAATTTCTGTTTCTCTAACGGGATTGTTCAGCGAGTATTCTTCTAAAAGCGCGGAAATTGCCTTAGCTAATTCCCCTCTGCAAAAAAAAAAAAAAAAAGATGAAAACCATAACATTGTATTTAGCTGCTTGCTTCTTACACAGGTTCTGCCTGAACTCTTTTAGTGCATTTTAATCTGTGTCACTTACTTGAGATAGTTCTGACAGAGGAAGCTCAGCTCTGACTCTCCATTGAGCCACATTTGCTGCAGGGAACACCTACACACATTCCTCAGTCCTGCTGCCTTGGGTGAATAAGCTGGGAGCTAAAGATAAACTGTTGCTCAAAGCTCTCCTTGCCTTTGACATTAAGGGTGTGTGGGGGGGGGGCAGTTATTAACTTGTTGCACGCTGTTATTACCTCATTGATCTGCAGCGAGTAACAAGGATTTATAGCAAGTAGGGATTTGGATAAAGAGTTACCATGGGGAAAGGCAGGATGTATTTAGCCAGAATCAAAAACCTGCCAAGGATCCCTGGCAATCTATAGTATTGCATTAACTAAAAAAAACACCCCAACCTTAAAACCAGGTTAAAAACCCCCAAAACAGCAACAAAAAACCCACTAAGCAGGCAAGTTCAGAGCAGACTTACTGTAGGGTATATGGGGCAAGAAACAAGTGTTGCCTGAATAAAAACCTTCTCTCAAATATTAGCCTGAGAGGGAAAAATTGTTGAAATTAACTGCTTGAAGTAGAGGGTGAGGTAATGAAATGGCTCTGAGATGAGGAGGGGTGTACAGGGATGAAGCTGGACACAAGCAATTCCCCTCATAGGAACAAATTATCTTCATTGCTGCCTGACTGCTCACCTGGGACCTGCTGATCATGGAAACCTAGCACTGCTCCCCATTTCCAACACAGATTAATGTTATTTTAGTTCCTTTATTACTAGGGAGAACGCTGTAGAGCAGATTTATAAAGATACAGAAGTGCTTAAATCCTGTTGTTAACAAAATGCCTTTGAAAGTGGCTATTGTGTTCTAACCATTTAATTTCTCTGATTATAACCTGAAATAAGTTACTCCCTACTTAAAATAACCAGTCAAGCCATGAATAGGAAAAGCATTTTCTTACTGAATTTTAAGTCCTCTTTAATTATAGGCTCTCACTGGCTTTTGAATGTAGGATCTGTGGAGAGTTCAGCACATTTTAAGATAAACCTCCTGAACAAAAGGAGGAACAAAGCATGTCCTGTCAGAACAACAATAAATAAGTCTTAATCTTAAAATACAAATCCTGGCTCAATCTTTTCATCACTCCTACTTCACAGGCCAAATTCTGCCATGATTGGAGTGGATGGATCTCTTGCCCATCAGGAAGAGGTGAAATAGAGAGAATTCTCATAATCCATGAAGAAGAACAAATCACAACCAGCAAACTCCAGGGTGTGTCATGTTTGACAAAAATTATGAGAATTCTCAGGAAATGAAGAGTTATTTCCATGAAAGAGTTAGGCCTGTGAAGACTCTGATATTCCCTGTGGTTCACCATTCCTTTGTGACTGTAGAGACAGGGTTTTGCCAGCCACAGATATTTTTTCTTATTGAGTAGGTTTGCAGTGCCTGGGCTGTAGGAAGTTGTGTGTTCTTTGTCTGCAAGAAAATACAAGAAAGAGCAAGTGCTGGAACTGCTGTTTCCTTAATTACCAGCTACATCCAGTTAGACTAAATCCTCTAAAAATAGAATTAATTTTATTTAAGTTATCACAATGGCTTTATTTAATCTAGAGCACATATGAGCAAAGCTTATTTAAAACCTGACCAATCTTTTTAATTATTCATTGTTCTTCAGTTACTTTGTAATGTGGGTGGAAAAACACGAATTTTTTTTCCTTAAAGTGAATAAATCCATATTCATCTTTATCTTGGTTCTTCCATTGCTTTTGAGGGCAGTAGTGAGTTTAAACTGTGTCAGCATTTGGCTAAGAGTGAATTGTAGGAAATTATTTTAATTGATTTTTATGTTTTAAATAATATGTTAACAGGCAATCATTGAATTTTGCTTATGTACACAAACAAACAAAACTCATGGGAACATGTAATGTTAAATCAGGTGTTTTACATTTCGGCTCAAATCTATCCAATAACTTCTAAATCCACTTTTGAGCAGATGCACATGCAAATTTCCACTCAAAGTCAGTGCCAGGGACTGCAGAGATGGACAACTAAAATATTTTAGGACATTTCTCAAGCAAATCTGATTTCTTAGACTCAAATTTCATTTTAAAGCAGAAATGAGTTCATAGAGGTCAGTGGAATGACCGAGCTGCAAGATTCCTCTCAGCCCTGAAACCTTACACCAGTGAGGGGCAGAATGAAAGCCTTTAGATGCCCTTGCCCTGCATGGGGAACTTGGTAGGATGAATCTGGTTTGGACATGCAGCAATTTAGTTCTTTGTCCCAGGGTCCTTGTGGCCCTCAGGAGATGGAGCAAACACAGCAGAGTGGAGTTCAGCCACAGCCCTGCAGGCTGTTCAGTGCTCTGCACACAGAGCAGGAGGAGTCCCTGTGCTGATAATTCATCAAATGAATCCCACCCTTTTCATGGCCCAGGTGCTGCTCAGAGTCATTAATGTAAGGAGGGCTCAGCACTCTGAACTACAGGCTTCACTTGTGATCTCTGCAGAATCAAACACGATGTAAATACTACAGGAAAATTCAAGCACAGATAAATTCTCTGCTGGAAAGGAACATTTAAAAGCTATTAATTTAAAGAATCACCAGGGAGGAAAAGATTTGCTTCACTGGAAATGGAAGATATAAAAGATAAACTCTTTCTGTCACTGCGATTCAGCAGCATGAAAGACTTGCAGGCAGATGCTGTGTGATTTATTATTTTTCTGTGTGGGTAGTTCATATATGGTCTTTGTAACATGCTGTAACTTTTCAAAACACATTTGTCCCTTTACTTTTTTTTTTCTCTTTTCCCTCCTATGTAAATTACTTTTCAGCGCATTTAACGATTAGGAGATTAGAACCTTTTTGCCAGTTAAAGACAGGTATTATAAAATACCCCTTGACTCTATTGTGAAAACAGCAGTTGAATGTCTGCTAAATAGGGAATATCAATCACGTAATAAGAAAATAATAAATTGATTATTGAAGCGTAACATAGCTGCTCACAAGCACTGGCTCTTTCCTGTGTTGTCACTCTTGCTTTAAAACTCTTGGTAAATTGCTCCAAGTTTCTGGGTTTCTATATTTGATTTGTATCCCATTTGGGGTTTATCTACTTAAACTATTTATCAAGGCAAAGACTTTTTCTCTGGCTTTCTGTCCTTTTTTTTTTTTCCCCTTTTTTTTTGTGCTTTAAAACCCTGATCTAAATTTGGGGTCCAGGCACTGCTGTAGTTCAGTAACAGTGACAGATAACAGCAGCAATGTCAGGATTGAAAAAGGCAGTTCCTCTGGCATTTGGCATTTAATGTAATGTCAATATGCTGAAAGATTTTAAGAAAGTAGTCTGAATCATGCTGCTGTCATTCTTGAAATTTCTGTGCCAACACAAATTGAGAGTGGCATGCATGGCTACTATTTGGATTGAGAACTTCAAGTAAAATTGAGTAAGTTTTACTAGAGCCTGCATTAGACTTACGACCTTCATAGGCATAATATCAGGTCTTGGTAGAAATTGTTCAATCAATGGTAAGGACAGAGTCTGAGGATTTTACAAGGATGACATTTGACACGACTAAAATATTTTATCAGTGGCCTCTGCAGGCATGTCTTCAAGCACCACTGCCATAAAGCTGATTGCAATGTGAAAAGAGCAAGACAGCAGGATGCAAAAATGCTCCATTCCTCACTACAGTTCAGCTTTTTCAGACCAGAAATCCTGGGGTCAGAGTGAATTGTAGCTTTGGAGTTGAGTAAGAAAGATATATCCTGAGTCAATGCAAGAAGGATTTTTCTTTCTAGACCTGGAGAGTTTATCATCAGCAGAGACACCAAGGAACTTTCTGTAAGGTTACAGGTAAAGGATTCTGGTATCTCAGGAGTCTTAGTATGCCCACCATACACCAAAGAACTGTTTAAGTCGACAGGATTCCATAAAATTCATTGCAAGAGTAGGCAGGGCTGGTCACTTGTGCAACCGGATTGTTTCATAAATTCCCTTGGCATTTTCACTGGGATCATCTACTCCTTTGCCTGCCCTGTGTGGATCACACCTCCAGCTCTGTGTGTTTCTGATGGGTGCAGTCACTGTAGTCCCTCTTTCCAGGGGTGTCTGGGTTTCCTGCCTGGGCTCCAGGCCCTGTACAGCCTCCTCCTGGGGAGATCTGTCCTCCTGGAAACGGGAGGATTCCAACAGAATGGAGAAATCTCACAAAGCAGCATCACAAAGCCTTAATTTCTGAATTAGGAGTCCAGAAACAAGGGACTCAGACTGAAATGTGCCTGGTTCCCAGGCTAAACACACTGCAAAGGCAGTGCTGGCATCACCAGCACCTTCTGGGAAGATGGAACTTTGCAGAAAACCACCCAGAAAAAATTTTGGGTAGCACAGCAGGTTCCAGTAGGTCTCTACTGATATGATCTCTCCTTTGAGGAACCGGTATTTTTCAACAACAACAACAACAACAGAATAGAACAATTTTATCATCTCTAATACTGAGCTGGTCCTGATTTTTCACTGCAGAAGACTGCAGTTAGTTCGGGCTGTTCACATGCTGAGAAAAAGCACTAAAATCCATTATTTACATTCTGTGTTGTTCAGTCATTTGCTCTTGAGAAAAATCTCCAAAATCAATCCCATAAAGTTCAAATTTTTAAAATCCTGGGTTTGCTCCCTTTTGCACTGCAAGACTGAAATCTCTCTACAAGGTTGCATTTACTCTTGGGTTGTAGGGCAGTTACTAAATGGAATCACAGCTGTTAGAGACGGTGACATCCTGCTGAGCCACCCACTTCAAACCTCTGATGGGCTATAACTGAAAAGTAAAAGATGCAGGGCTTTTACTTAAGGATCCTCCTGATTAAAATGCTGAGAAGTTCGCAGGAATGGTGGCATAGGATTTTGAATTCCCTTACACAGTTTCACCCTAGAAGGAGCAGTATCACTTCTGCTAATGACAGAAGATGGGGTTGGCCATGTAGCCTGGCATGATTTATGGTGGAGTGCAGCACACTGTGAAGTTCTTTAGAAGACTTGCAACCTCTACAACCAGAATTCTCTAACGTTAATGAATGTAGCAGCTGAATAAGGGTGAAAAGAATGCACAGATTATTTCCTAATGACTTAGTTAAAATGTTTATTTTAACCTCCACAAGGGACCTTGCTTTTTGAAATTAAGGTTCCTCATGGAGAAACGAGCTATGGAATGGGATTGGCTAAAAGATAAGAAATTATTTGTTACATTCCTAACAGATTGATGAAGCCTTAGAGAAACAACAGGTTTAACCTTCTTTTACTTTGGAGAGGGAATACAATTTGAACTTCATCTAAATGTGCTTTTTCCCAGTCAAATGTGGGTACACTGCAGCATTTAGGTGTTGCCAGTGAACCTGGCTCAGATTTCTTCATCATTTTGTAGGTAACAGCAATGCCGCAGGCCACACAATGCCGCTTCTGATACCTTTGGGACTTATTTATTGCCAATGAAAAACAAATGGCTTAATTTCAGGAAGAAAATCTGGTGGAAAAGCAAAAATTGGAACAGCATTTAACTCCTCATCCTTCAGCTGTAGTTCTCCAGCAAAACTTTGGTTGTTTCAGTAGCAGAAAAAAGGTGTTGTCTGGAAAACCAGCAACAAGAAATCTTTGGTGCACAAAGTTAATATTCTTAAGTATCTTACTGTAAAGTAGAATGGCATTAATTTATTTTGGTGGCTTCTGAATATGAGGGTACTTAGTGAAATATCAAACAAACTTGGGAAAGGCTGGGGGCAGTATTGGTGTATCTGAAATACACAAGGGAGGGTTGAACAGGCAGAGCCATACTCTTCTGAAAATATCACCAAATCCACGGCTTTTAGAGGAGTTGCTCCCCTAAATTGCTGTCTCCAAATATCCTTAAATCCTTATCCTCCATATAAATGAAGTTCAGGAAGCAGCATATATGCAGCCCTCGTGACTGGACACAGCAATCTGCTGTCACAAGAAGCCAGGGCTGAGAGAGAGAGTCATGAAATGATCAGGTAATGTGGATCCTCTTGGCTTTTTCTGTCAGGGATTGAAAGAGCCAGAGAGCAGTATATTTTATGGCCTGAATGTTCCTCATTATGAGGGAGTTCTACCTCTTTCTCGTTAAAATGGTGCTGAGTCAGGCAAGTCTAAGCACTGTGACACAAAAAAATACATGAATGTTGCTTCAGAAAGATAAATATCCCATTTCCAGTCAAATTCATGCTTCAGCATGGAAGGATCCCGAAGGGGCCAGTCCCTACAGGAGTGAACAGTGGGTTACCACAGTTCTGCTGCTGCAGAGTTTCATCCTTAACAAAGAGAAGTCAGGGCAAAACCCACACTCCCTTTTTGGATGCACCTTCTCCAGCTCAGGTACATTGCCCTGGATGCCTTACCTCTTTTCAGGAGAGGAATAAACACTGCTTCTGTACTGTCCCAATGGCTTTGTGCTAATCCTGTCCATTATCCACTTATCACTACCTTTGCAGGTTCCTACACTCCAGGCAGAGCTGTGTTTTTCCTACATCAATGCCCAGCTCCGTGCCAGTGTTCTCAGTCTTGCTTTCAAGCTATATGGGAATTCTAATGGAAGCACTAAATCATTTTGCTGTGGGAAGTGAGTCTGTTTTGTCTATTAGCTGTGATTAGCATTCACCCTTCTTGTTTTAAATGAGCACTCTGCTCTGGGATCACCCTCTAAACACATCATTTTGCTCATTTTAGGTCTTGCTTTCCTTTCTAGTAAATAGGTACCTTGAGATCTCCTCAGCTACCATAGCTCATTATTCCTCGAGACTGGGAGTTTATGATGAATTTGTACAATATTTATATAAACAATGGCTAATACAGTTGTACAAATTATTTCCTTTTGAACTAAAGAATGGATCATTAGCATGAACTTAGAATCTGTTAGTTTATGCTTTACACATGGAATTATCCTCTATGTATATGAGATATGACTGTAAAAGTCTTCCAATGATATTCCCTTTGCCTTGTGCAGCTTTAGAGATCAGCTGATGACACATCTGAAAATAAAACCCATTGAGATAAATAGATAGATAGATAGATAGATAGATAGATAGATAGATAGATAGATAGATAGATAGAAACACTTTCCAGCTCCATTCTGCCATTCCAGGGATTAAATTTACCACAATCTTGGCATGTCTGGGAATTTCTTGTTAGTAAATGGGCCCTCAAGGTGGGAGAGGGACAAAGTGGCAGCACGTTCTTGGCTGCCTTCTGCCTCCTGTCCTTGGATTGTGATCCGGGAAATGCCCTCAGCCACAGCAGATCCTTTTCTGCAAGAATATCCCTCTGGGGCTGTGCCAGCCCATGAGGCACCAGAGCAGCCTCTATTAGATGGCTCTGTGCCATGAAACCAAGCCAAGCCCCAGCTGAAGACAAGAGAGAGAGAGTGGAGAAGATTTAAGGTCACTTTACCCAAAGCTGTGCCTGCTGAGGGCAGTTTGGAGCACTGGAGTTGCTACAGAAACCTGGTGAGAGCACCCATTAGGTGTGTTTGCTGTGGGACTGAAAATGCCATTTGAACACAGTCATTTACATGGGAAATTGTAACTGTGCTGATGGGCCGTTGCAATTAATCCCTTTTGGGAGAATCCGCTGAAATGGATTCAGAAAAGGAAGGGTCAAATGGAAGAATAAGAGTTTGAGGGGGAAGGCGACATTTTTTGTCTTTTTTAGTTTTTTGGGTTTTTTTAATGCATGTTTTCTCTTCAGTGATTGAAGGCAAACTAATTGAAGAATTGTAAAGTGAAGAAGAGGTATGGGCAGGAAAAGAAAGGCAATGCAGAACATTCGGGCCACGAGCAGTGGGGAGCTGTGCAGAGGTACTCTGTGACCACTCGGGGAACGTGAGATGTCAGAGCAGCAAGGTTTGGGCTGGGATTTTTAAAGTAACTCATCTCTTTTGCACTGGAGCAGATAAGCAAAGCTCATCTGACCCATTTTGTTATTTCACTGCAGTGAAGTCCATCTGAAGGTGACTTTACTACAGCCTAGAGCAGTAGTGAAGCACAGAGGATGCTCCTCTGTGGTGGGTGAAGCTCAGAGCTCGGAGTGATCACTGTTTCACTGAACAAAACACACATCTCTGCCACCAGGTCACCTGCCCTTCATGATACCTGGTCCCATCTCCACTAAATTCTGACCTCTGCAGCTGGGAACCAGGGAATGCACCAACCTGGTCAGCACCAAACGGGCCTGCTTTGGATTAAATATTTGCCAAAGTGTTTGCAGACAAAGGAACTGGAAGAGCTGCTCCATCTCCTGCTGTTTGCACAGTAAATAACCCAGGCATGCAGCTGTCCCCTACACACACAGGTGCTTTCAATGCAGGAAAGCATAAAGCCTGCTTTTCTGCCTGCCTGGGTGGGCTTGTAAGACACAGACAAGTGAACTGATTGAGGAAATACTTATTTGTCTGAGGAAACTTCATTGCTCACATCACATTCAAAGAGAGTTTTCCCACAGAACACTTGTTTTTGGAGGAGGAAAGTAATTTCTGAATGCCCAAATACCTTGGTAGGCTGAACATCAAAGCAGGCTTGCATTAATACAGCTATAATGTAGCAAAAATGATCTAATTGCCAGGTTGTATGGAAAGAAATACAGGGATTGTGAGTCTCAGGGCTTTTCCTTTTAAAACTGAAAGCACACCGGGGTGAACAGGCGAAACTCACTGTTTTTGCACATGGCCCCAGTCCCACAAGCTCAAACAGGGCAGCCTTTCCCCACGGTGGCTCTCTGCCAAGGTGATGGGCTACTGCCACAGCAAGCAGTGGAGCAGAAATAGCAGAACCCCTCAGGTAACTCACTCTGCACTTGAACTGCTTTAAAAACATGTCCTCAAGCTCAGACAAATCTGTCCACAGCCAAAATTTTTGTCCTGTAACCACCATTTGGACTAAGCTGAAGGTGGCATTAGAAGGTACTAAATATTTATTTGGGGATTCTCATGATGCCGAGCATTTTTTTTTTTCTTGTGGAGGCTCCTATCCCAGTGACCATAAATGAAGAACAGGACTTGGATGGAGCAGATGGTTCAGCAGATGGTGACTTGCTCCTTTTTTAAGCAGGCTTTTGTGTAAATGGAGTGTGGCATGGATCTCTATGCTTTTTGACTTTGAGAGTGTGTATGTGTGCTTTTGGTCTTTAACAAGTATTTAGTTATGAAACCATGTATTGTGATGATGATAGGGATCTTACTGGATTTTACAAGGCTTAGAAAGTTCTTGAAATTTTTTTTTTCTTTTTGCTGATTTATGAAACCAACACCATCTTTTCCAAAGAGGTATTTTGGTTCTGATTTTTAATTAAATGAGAGTAGCTACAATCTTTGTTTGGGGGACTGGATAAAGCAAGATTTTATAACAGTCTTGATTTTTAAAAATTCTTTCTTGTTTTGGTTCTCCACCATTTGGCTTAACTTTGCTCACTGCCCAGAGCATTAAAGTTGCAATGAACCTGAAAGAGGTAACTGAAGAAGGGTAAGGTGTGAGGTTCACCCTGCAAAAAGTTCTCTCAAGCTGTCAAAAGTTCAACAGTCCCCAGCACCTACTTACCATTCCTGTGCTGGAGGTAACAGCCCCCTCAAACATGCCAGCAGCACTGCTTCTGTGTGTGCTCCCTAACCCATTTTATTCAAAAATTAGATGGGTTTGTGAAAAAATGTACTGTTGAACCATTTCAACTGATGTGCCTTTTTTAGACTGATAAAGGTTGAGGAAAAGTCACCTAAGCAGCCTGAGCATCAGCGGATCTGAGGCTGCATAATTTCTACCACAGGAAATCTGAGGATTTGTCATGAGGATTAGACTGAGAGTGGCAGGATATTGCACAGCTGGAACAGAAGATCATGTCCTTTTACTGCCTAGGAATGGTTAAACCCATACAGTGTCTTCTGTCTTCTTAAAATTCATATTCCTGTAACTCACCTGGACATTTACTCCTAAATTCACATTATTTCTTAAGGCCAGAGGGTGGTTTTTTAGGATCCAGCTTTGTAAGTTAATGTAATTGAAGGTGGTTTTCCTGTCTCTCATTCCATGTAAAAGTCTCTATCTTCTTTTAACATTAGGTGTTTGTTCTTTTGCTCATTATTGTCCCAGGTAGGAGATTGTGGAGGCAGAGAGATGTTTCTGTTGCCAGAGCTCACAGGTTTTGCAGTCTGTTTTAAACTACACTGAAATATCTTTTGGGTTCCAAGACAAAAGACAAGCTACTTGCAGAATTGTCCAGCTTTACTTTGTCTCCTGCTTCAAGTGCTTCTAAGCTGAATATAATGAAGATCTATTCTAAGAATTCCTAAGGGATCTCTTTACACAGGATCTGGAACTGATCCATGGGTTTCAACACTTTAACCAATGCACCGTCTAATATTGATTTCCTTCAGAAGTCGAAGCAATTTGTTTTTCTTCCCTGGAGACTTTGGGTTTCTACCTTTGGCTGCAGTCCTTGAATTAATATGGAAATTGAGAACACCACTTAGGACTAGTCTCACATGCAGGCACAACGTGCAGTCATGGAGCCAGGTTTTCATTTGGGTTCTCAGAGGATCCCTCAGTCTCCTCTGGCAGCTGGACAGCTCACACACCTCTTTTCTCACCCCACTCTGAGCTCCTGTCAGAGGAGCAGAGCACTAAGTGACTTATTTCTGACCTCTTCTTTCATCTTCTCTCCTCTCTTTTGGCCACTCTTTCTCATGTCACTGGAGGAAAGGCCAGCACAGTTTTCTGGAAATTTTCTTAGACTGGTGAGGTAATAAGGAGCTGATTACAAGCCAGGAGGCAGCTCCATGGAAAGCAGCCATCTCTGCCATCATTAATCCATAGTCACCCACAGGTGACTGTCCAGCAAGCCAAAAGTTTCAGATTTACAGCTAAAACCTCACACCTTTCTGCTAATCAGCATTTCCAAGCCGCCAGTGAGTGCGATCATTGCCTGGGTGAGGCTCCCTCCTTTCCCTTGGCAGTCTCGAGGCAGAGGGGCTCTCACTTGCTTTGTACCACACAGACCTGGAGGTGAAATCCTGGGGAATCAGATGGCCCGTGAGGGTGTTCCATGCTGGAATTCCTGGTGTAAGCCTCAGTGTGACAGAGGCCTGAGGAGTTTGTGCTGTGCAGATATGGATTCAATGGAGCACAGAGACACAGGGCACACGAGAGCAGGGGCACTTGCAGCAGTGCAGGTCATCCAAGTCGTCCTTTTAAGTGACACTAATCCTTCTTGTGGATTTGTCACAATGCCAAAGGAGCTGAAGCAGTTCCTCTGGGACACAAAGACACAAATGCAGGCAGGATGTAACCTGTTAGGATCATATCCAGCCTCATTTGAAGGGTAAGGCTCTTGGTGGTGTTAAATGACAATCTGTTCTGAATTTATCCTGCCCATATGTCATCAGTAACAACCTACAAAACACACCTCTCGTTTTAGATCCAAGTTTGCATCTGTTCCAAGCAAAACATGGGCCATCTCCCTGTATATTCCTAGCCAGTCTATATTAGACAACACAGGAGTAAGCCGAAGCAGAAAAATTCTTTTTGGTATTATGGGAAACTTATTCACAAGTCACTGTCATTTTGACCTGGCTTTGCATGAATATAAAATCTCACAGGAGAAAACTCAAAAATACTTCCCCATGGTTCCATGACATGTGCAGGGTTATTGGAGCTCAGGTACTGTCCCTTAGCAGAAACATTCTGATGTTTCAGCTGTGATTTGTCCCTCTGTGTTTGGTCGCTGCATCATACAGGTAAAGAGCATCTTTAAAATGAGGATCTGACCTGTGAGCAATCTATCCCTGGATGCTGAGATGCCAAAAGCTGATAAGGTTTATGAGGGGTTACAGCTTCAAAGGAATTGATTTATAATTGTTTTCTATTTTTAAATATGTAGCTGGACATCCAGTATGATCTACAGAAGCATCTGACAGGATTACATGCTTAATTTACATTGACTAAACCCAAAGTTTAGGTGCTTCTATAAATCTCCCTGGCTGTTTGTCTTGATCTCTAGGCAAGTAAACGCTTTGGAAAGCTGAAGCAAAAAAATTAAGGCCTGATTTTCAAAATCTCACATCTCCTTGATATCAATGGCCAGAAATTTAAAATGCTCTTTTCTCAGCATCCTGAACTCTTCCAAATTCTACCCATTTGCTGTAATAATTTGGTATATACTTTTTCACTAATTTTGAATTTATAATCTGAAAGAAGTCAAGCCATATTGCATAGAAATCTGCAATCCCAGAATATAAATATTCTAACGCTAGTATTTGCAATTAAATGAGGATTTTTTTACTGTTACAGTGATACAGAAAAAAACCCTCTAAAGTGAAATTCTGCTGTAAATAAATCTTGTTGGTGCTTTGTTTGCTTAGCCTACTAATTTTCTATGTCAAATACCCCCAACTTCACATTTTAAAATATCTTTTATGAAGAGAGAAGTCAAGAGAAAAATATCAAACACCTTTTCATATGTTATTGTCAAGAACAAAACTACTGAAGGATGGACTCTTCAGACTCCTAGACCAATGCCACCCCTGTGCCCTCAGGGAGACCCTCAAAGGGAGGCAATGATAATGTAGAGATTCTTCTGTTGTACAAAGTAATAACATAAACAAATTTTCATCCTCTTGGATGCATCAGTTCCAGGAGGAATGGGAGGGCAAAAGTTTACTTGCAGCCTCTCAGTGAGCAGCAACATCAGACAGCAGTCTTGTTGAACAAGAAGGTGCCATGAGAGTTCTTAAGAGCAAGCCTGTCTTAAAGGGTTTAAATATCTGTGTTTTATTCAATATTCAGAAAAGATTTGAATTTCCAAATATTTTTCTAAGGAATCTTTCTGCTGAGCTGGCACTGAAATTCCAAGTTGCAGAACCGAGGAAGTGTTTTAAGATCCAATTACAATGAATAAAGAAAGCAAATTATGTCCTACAGAAATGCTGGCACCAGCACAAACCCAGACGAGTGCTGCCTTCGTTAATAATGCTCTTTTTCACACTTTTGTGGTATGAGGTCATGCATGATGAATTTTTTGCTAGCATGAATATTAATTTCTTTTAGAGTTCCTTCTCTTTCCCCATCCTCCCTTCTTCCTGTTAACGCGTCAATATGAACCAAAATTAGGCCAAAATTATTTTGATGATAAAACCTGAGCTGTGTTGTAATTAAAACGATATTGCTGAACTGTGAAATATTCTGCCAGCTTACTGAGAGTGGCTGAAATGTGCAGCACCATTTCATCCATCTGCTCCCCAAACCATAAGTCTCCCTAGTAGGAAAGATGGAGAGATGCTACGAGTTCCTCGTTGTTTCACAAGGCTATAGTTAGGGCTGCAAGCTCCTATTTTTGGACACTTTGGTGACTACTGTGAGAATTTGTGTGATAAGGAAGGGAAAATTCACATCTTCCCAAATTAGCAGCCTCTCTGCACCCGTTTTCCTGCTCTTTGTCCCATTTTGCACAAGACCAGCTGCCCCTGTGAGGGTACAAAGGAGGAGACAGCTGAATGCAGCCAGTGTGACATTTAGGATCTAAATAGCCCCTCACATGAGCTTCAGGGTGTCTAGGAGCAATAGGGTTATCGTTTGGCCTAAAATTTATTTTTTCTGTTTTGCCAGAATTTCACTGGTTCTCTGATGTTTCTCGAAAACCAGGATCAATACTTTAAAACCAGACAATACAGTCAGGAATATTTTTGGGACAACTTCAGAATTTAATAGAAAGTAAGGAAATATTCAGGAAGTTAAAAAATCCCTATTTTCATAAATTCAAAGTCCAAGTTTAGATTTTAAAATCACAGCAATTTGATTTAATTTTAATGAGATTCCAGGGTATTTTAAAAATGAGTAAAGACCTCGAAATGGCTTATTAGGTGATAAACACATATTAATGTGACGATCAAGTATAAGATTTCCAAATTCAAAATAACCCAAATGCAATTTAAGCTCAATTATACATGAAAATGACTCAAGGAATGTAGAGTTTAAAATTTTTCGATAAATTATGTATAAAATTGAGCCATTCCACCATGTTGTTGTCACAAATGCAACACGTCAAGGACACCATGTTAAAAAAAAAAAACAAACGTGGATGAATATAGAAAACACAAAATATAATTAATTCTGACTGCTTTTAGACTCACTTTTTTTCTGCCTGATTAAAATTTAACTGAAATAAATTAAAAATAACAGAAAATAAATTGCCCAGCAACCTAAAACCTCTTCCTAAGTTTTGTGCACTTGCTGAAGTTTTCTTCCTGTAGTTGCGTTGACTCCAAATAGATCAGAGCAGTAAATTTTCCAGCAGAGAAATGTGGCATTTTCATAAAGGTCTGAGTAGGAAAAGGTGGAGAATACAGCATACCCTAGTAGAGCACAAAACACTTGGGGGGTGCCCAGGCAGGAATAGTGAGGGGCTGAGAGGAGCAGTGCCAGGCCAGCTCCTCCACTCTGCAGAGCCTCTGGCAGCGCACAGGGTGTGTTCCCAGCCCAGCTCACACAGTCCAGGACCTCTTCCCACCCAGCCTGGCCCCTGGCAGACAGATTTAACTCTTGGTAATTCTAAATCAGGGTCACCCAGCCAGGTCTCCCTTCCTCCCTTATCAAGCAGGAGCAGTTCCAGGGGTTTGTTGGTGCTCACTCTACACCTGAGAGGAGGAAAGAGTTTTGTGGCAGAAACAAAGCCACCTACAGTGAGGATGAGCTGCAGCCTAATTAAACTTAACTGTCCCCAAGTGCTTTCTTGAGAATAGTTGCTCAAAATAACCTAAACTAATCCACATTCTTAAAACCCCCTGAGGTTTTGTTTTCCTGTCGTTTATTGGGATTCTACCTTTCTAATTCCCCTGACTGTGCTGATGTTGCCTTTGATTTATGCTGAGGAACCTGCAAGCAAAATCTGGCCACTCAGCATTAAGGCTGAAATGCTTGTCTTCAGACAGCTCTCAGCCTAAGGAATGTTTCCATCTCTTGCCCACTAAGATAATCACAGAGCTCTCCATCTGATAGCACAAGGAAATTGCAAGTTAAACTCTCTGTTAGAAGTTTTTGAGAATAACCAGAGTTAGGCAGTGAAAACAAAAGTTCCCACTTAATCTGCTACAGTAGATTCAAAGACCTAGAAAGAAAATGAAAAAACTTTCTTGTTAATGAGAAAATATAATTGTCTATTTATATAACTCCTTTTTTATTCTAGAGAACCTCATCAGTTTGGGCTTGACCTTCTCTTTCTCCCTATTTGTTCACCACTTACATATTTTCTGTGCAATGTCTCACAATTAAGGGGCCTGCAAAAGCAGACTTAGGCCCTTTCTGAGTGCGCAGCAATCTAACTATAAATGAGCAATAATCTAGCACTTAGAAAAAGCCTTTAAGAGGGCAAAAGATCACTGCAGTTTGTATAATGAGTGTCACAGCTGAGTTCAGGACAAGAGGAGGAGATCCCAAATGGAAAAGGAAGAAATTAGGGGCACAGATAAAATGAAATAAGAAAAATGCTATTTGGCTGTGCTGACATTTCAATATCAGCATGTAATAAGAGCTCATTGGAAATTCTCAGGAAGAATTTGTTTCTTTTGGAAAATGCTGGTAATGTGAACATCAAAACCTTTGGCTGGGCTGTGTTCTATGGCACTGCCCTCCCCTGAAATGAGACAAGCCAGGGAGTTCTGTCGCATCCTGCACTGCCCAGGCCAGAGCTCACCCTTTGCCCAGCTGTGGTATTTTTCCCTGAATTTCAGGCACAGCACAAAGATCCATTCTGCATTCCAGAACACAGAATTATTCATGCCTCCCTTTTCAAGCCACCATTAAAAAACCAGTTTAGGTACTCACATCCCCCATCTGACATCACCACCACATCGTCCTGTGTCACGTGGGCACATCCACATGATTCCCCACCCTGTCCCATGTGCTCCAAGGAGTTCTGTGTTCTTGGGAATAAACAGAATTGACCTGACACTGAAGAGCTGCTGGCTTGGGGAGTTTCACAGAGATGGGTCAAAAAGCTCCTTCTCAGTTATTGAAAAGTGGAAGGGAATTTTCTCCCAGTTTAGTAATAATAATATTAATGTGTAACTTCACAGGAAATGTTGACATTTATATTTCCATTAAGAATTCATTGTTTGCTTGTTTGTTTTTTATGCTTAAAAAGAAAAAATTATTATTTTCTGCAAGAATTATTTCTTTGGTCTAATACCACAAAATTGAGCTTTTGTTTTTTCTAACAATCAAGTCTTCAGACTTTTAGTCTTCCCAGAAATTCAGAGGCCTAGACCACGTGTGTGTTTTATTTAGCTTCAGGAGCAGATTATGGGTTTTATGAAACTTGATTGATGCATATACTTGGCCCTTGCCCTCGTGTTTCATTTCATTAGTATTCCATTCATTTTCCCATGGTTTTAATGAACATGTCATTTATGACCCTATTTTTATCACAGAATTGCACTGGTATAATTTAATAATGAGTCTCATCTAAGTTGGTTAAACCATTGCAGAAAAACTCAGTTTTCTTTTAGCTCAATTTGAAATTGTTAGAAGTATTTTAATCTAGTTGACAACAAGCTACTCTTCTCAGTAAATAATAGGGTATTAAATCTTTTGCTTTGCTGTAATTACACTGGTAGGGAATCTGTTTATCTTATATGAATGCTGCTTTCTCATATAATCATCCTTTGTGCTCCAAAATTGTAAAGAAACTTATAGATTCTCTTGCTTCTGATGATCTATTTGAGAACACTTGGCAATAGAAAATAAAACAGCTGTAAAAAATCTATTTTATCTGCTTGGCTGCCAATTTTCTGTTTAGGTGAACCTGAACAGTCATGTAAAGGATATTTTTTTTCCATTTCAAACATATATGAGGGGGGCCTTGTCGGACCTTTTCCTAAGAAATACAGGATGTATTCCTAAGCATTGTATTCTGCCCTTGAAATGTGGGTTTATACAAGGAGGTAACACTTCTGCTCACAAAAGCAAAGCCTGGTGCCATCTGCATTCACAATCACTCTCCAGCCTTTGCTGAGGACCTCTGATGCAGCTCCTCCTTGTCCTTTTACAGCCTCAGAGTTTGACAATTGAGAACATAAAGGAGAAGTGGAAGCTCTTGTGACCCTGACTGGTTTATGGACACACCTGAACCCATTCATTTGCTCATACAGAATGAACACTTTGTAGGAAAACATGGAGATGAGAGACAGAAAGAGGATAAACACAGACTTATGTATCCAACAAACTAGAGGAGATTATTTTCCTATTTCTCAGATGAATAGAGCTGAATCCCACTAAAATCAGTTTCTGCTTAGTGGGATTCTCTGTGTACTTTGATCAAAGCCACAGGAAAACACTAAAAAGAATACAACTCTTTCCCAGCACCACCTGTTATTTTGACCAGCTTTGATCTCTGAGGCAGCTGTTACTTGAAAACTTTAGGAACTAGATGTGTAGTTGTTAATAGCAAGGGAGCTAAAATTGTGAAACTCTGAAGATGTAAGAAAGAAATTTTGATAACAAAAAGGACTATAACTTCATGTCTTCAAGACAAACACTAATATTTACCAGTTTTATATAACATACCTGGCACATTAGATACTACCTAGTTCAGGAGGATAAATTTCTGTGGCAATGCCAGATGCTCATTTGGGGAACCTGAACTTCCTTTTCAGATTATGAATTGATGAACATCAGTAATTTCTTTTTGAAATTATTCAATATATTAAGGTGATGCAAAGGTTTTGAAATCTGCTCTTTTCACTGATATTTCTGACCCACAGGAGGGTTTTAGGCAAGCGACCTCACCTCTGTGTACCTTAATTTCCTCATCCAGATATTGAGGATCATCATACCTCTGTATATTACCTTGAGACCTAATGATTGCAAGTGCTATACAAAGACAATACTATTTTTATAAGTAATATTTTAATTTTTCTACAATACCTCTGCCTTGCTAATTAAAACAGTTTGGTTTTATTTCGAAGAGATTAGAGGCTTAAATGGAACAGGGGAGTTTGTGGACATATGAGGTTCACGTTTTTGTTAGGCAGTTATTTTTGGTATGAATTTATACTTCTCTTTGTGGATTTCCCATATAGAAATTCTTCCTGAAAAGTTCAGGGCTCCTACCTCCCTTAGGCTGTAAATATTTTTTTTATTTTTCTATGCAACAGGCTGAACTTTGTTTAGCATCTAGTGGTGTTCTTAGAAGCCTCTTTTAATAATTTCAGAGTGTTGATGATATTTTTAAAGATGCAAACTATCAAAGAGCCAGATATTAAAGTACCTAAAGAAAAAAAAATCTATTCTATGTCTCCAGCAAAAAATAATAATCCCAGTCAAATTCTAGCTCTGAGTCAGGTAAGATTTACTCTGTTTCTCCTCACAGTCAGCAGAGAGGGAGTTTTTGCCTGTAATTAGATCCGAGGAGCTGGACTCCCGTTAAGAGTTTGCTCATCAGCAAGAGAGGTGAGTTCTTGTTGCTGGCATCTTTGCTCTTCACAGCTGGGACCCGGCACTAACAAGATGTTCTGGAGGCAAACAGTGCCCTGGTGACACGAGAGGGAGCAGGAGCAGCAGCAGTGCTGTCCCAGGTAACCCTCCCCGGCCTCAGGCTGCACTGATCAATCAGCAGGCACCTGGAGAGCCGGCAGCCAGCAGAGTTTGGCTCTTCATCCCTCTCTGATGATTTCCCCTCTGCCTCATGGCTGGCATGTTTTAGTTTCGACCTCATTAGATACGTGACTCAAAGCATTTAAGCCTCGGAGCCCAGGCATACAAGCAATTAATAGTAGATTTATAAATGTCACCGGCCGGTCGCCTCATTGTTGTGGCACACAAAAGGCTGTTCTGAACTTTGGATTCCTCAAGGCACAAAATCAATGAGTAAAATGGTTTACAAAATATGAGCCCATAGAGCTTCATGTCCTTGTGGTCCTTGCCAGAGTAAAACGCATTAGTTCCCTGGGGAACTGTGGGAATCACATTAATTTTCTCAAGAGAAGAAAATTTGAAAGCCCTCAGCAAGAACTCAGGAAATGGCACTTTGCATTTAATGCTTGGCCACAATAAAAATATTTATTCAGTGGAATAACTGTAAGAGAACATTTTAAGAGCTTTTCTTTTTCATTTTTCCACCCAAACTTATGTCAAACAGAGGCCTGTCAATCACCTGAAACACAGGTTACAAAAACATGTCCAGAAAGTAGAAGGAAATGATTCTTTGAGACACAGGAAACTTCTGAGTTGGATTTTTTTTTCTTTCTTTCTTTCCATTGTGACGTTTGGAAGTTCAGGTTTGCCATTAATGGTTTGTGAGGGTGAACTGGCCATTGACTCACAAATGGTTCCTGAATTTGCCGTTCCAGGAAACAGCAGGGCAAGGGAAGCAGCAGAGTCTGTCAAGAGTTCAGCTGTTTGATCTGCTGCCTGGTAAAATCTCCAGGCTCTATGCCCTGCTCTAACCTGTTTCTTATTACTTATAGTTGAAGCTATTTTTGAGTCGGTCAGCAATCACATATTGTGCTATTTGCTACAGATCTAATTAAAATAACACTGGTACAGGATCTAGTTATGTTTTTTCCTTGGAAAAGTGTTTGCCTGAGCTGAAATAAGGGTAACATGGAGGCCACAGTGTGAGACATTTCAGCCCTACTTTGCCACCAGACTCCTGAAATGAGCTTTTCTCAAATTATTTTTTGCTCTAAGCCACTGGCCTCAAGTTCAGCAGTGAGCTGAAATGGCTGCTGGCTGAAAAAGTTATAACTGATGCAGATATCTGCTGAAACTGGATTTTAGAGAGAACATTTAGTTTATACAGAAAGGAACACCAAATTACACCTCATTAGTCATGGGTACAGTTTTATGTAAATATTTTGAAATAAATATAATTGTGAGCTAATGCATTTGGGCTAAAATCACTGCTATCCCAAGTGCTGTGACTTCAGTAGTGTTTGCTGTCATCAAATTCTGACCTTCCTACATCAGCATTGTCAGAAAAACTGTGGAGAGGGATGCAGCCTTTGAAATCCATGAGGTGTTCAGAATGTTTTGAGGAGACCCCAGAACACTGGAAAACCTTTTCAAAAAAAGCTCACAGACGAATGCAGAGGCCATTCCTTAACAATACATCCCTGTCCAACATTACTTCAACATTTCCTTGATCCAGAGGCTCACAGGTTACATTATGATGTGTCCTGATCTCTCCTGATTTCTTTTGTCTTGTGTGTGATGAGGTCTGTAGGCTCTGTTGTTACATCTGTCACAGAGGAGAGTCCCAGCCAGGAGAGAGCTCCCCATGCTCTGGTGTCACAAGGGGTGCATCTACATCCCACAAAGAAGTGGAGAGCAGTGAAACTGCTCTAACACAACGTTCCTGAACTAATGAGTCTGCCTGGGGAGCTGTTGTTCTTCATTACCTCAGATCTGGCATCTCACCAAAGTGGTTTGGTTGCTGTCAAGCTCTCAGTGCTGTGTGCCCTGAGTGTCCAATGCTGGCCACAGTGATGGATTCTCCTCACAGAGCACCATGGAGAGCTGCCTGCAGGATTTCTGTGCGAAAGGCATATCAAATTTGAATGAAGTATCATAGATAAGGCTGTGTATTGAAGAGAGGATCCTTAATTTTGTCACAGCCCATATAGAGCCATGGGGCAGGTGTTCCCAGGGACTGGGTGACAGGAACCAACCCCAGGTGTCACCCAGTGTGGTCACATTCCAGGAGCACAGCCCCACCAGCACTTCCCCAGCTCTGTGTGAGCTCTGGGCTGGGATTGCTGTGCTGAATCACCTGGAGGCACAACACAGGACATCACCATTCATTTTTCTCCCCTGGTGTTTGGCAAAAACAAATAATGGCTGGAAGTAAAACGGTTAGCACAGGTTTATTACCTTTGAGGGAAACAGATCACAAAAGGGTAAATTGAAATTAACTGGGTTGAACACAGGGTAAATCAATAAGATTATACCAGGTTCCCAAAAAGGGAGGACTTTCTTCTATTCTGTGACCTTTTGTGAGGACAAGTTGGAAGAAAAACACAAGAATGAAGAGAGAAGATTCTGAGCTCTCAATAAATAGCAGTAACCAGATGTTTTTAGCAGGTGCTGTAAGCCCTAAACAGTGGGGTTTTACTTCATGGAGCCTTATTTGTGTAAAGCCAAGAAAGAACTTAGACTAAGGCCAGATGGGTGCAGGTGGCCATGGGCACTGCTTCCAAAGCTCAGTGGCATCTCATATGCTCTGGTGGGAATATGGAAGGAAAATTTCTTCTCAACAGACAACTCATCTAAAAATAACTCCCTTAAACAGATTTTCAGTCTTCTTTTTGTGTGTCGATATTAAGCAGAAAGAGTTTATGACTACTGAGACAGATTTTGTTATTAGGAATTTGCATTTTAAGTTGAATTGAACCGGGGAAAAAAATCCCTCTAAATTATTTTCCTCTATTTTTAATTCCCATTTTGAATTTTAAATTCTTGATTTCATGTCACCATCCAGGGCAGTTTATGTTTTGGCTTCACAGTGTATTATAGCACTGACTACATTGCAAGCTTGCCAGACCTATTGCTGCAAGCAGCAGTTGCTGCAGTATCTACTCTATTACTAAAAACTGATTGAAATATGAACTATGAAATGATGACTATGAAATATAAAATTTTCACCTGCGCAGTGAATCATACTCATTTTCATAAATATGTCTGTTCATATCTACACCAAAACTGCAGAGGTTTCCATTCCTGAAATAAGATTCAACTGCTGTGATACTTTTTAATGTTGCCAAACAGCTGTTTGTTTCTTGAAGCTAATGGTGAGTCAAGAGTAACATCAAGATGCAGTTTGGTAAATGGATGAATGTTGGGTTAGAACAAGATGATTAATTGTACAGCAGAGGTCACTTGTAGCTCCTAGGGAAATACAGTCACTAAGAGCAAAGACAAAGAAGAAAATCCCATGTTAATGCACATCCCACATGTGCTTTGGATGCACTCTAGATGAGTTAGGGAAAAAGTATAGAAAGAAACTGGGAAGCAAAGAGTCTGTTTCTTGGAGGTCTTAGAGTCTTGATGAAATGCAAAAAAAAAAAAAATTGAACTCGAACTGGAAAAATGCCAGTTCATCTCAAGGAAAGGAGTTGGTGTTGTGCATACTGACTGTGATGGGCAAATCTGGAAAGGAGAAACGTGAAGGACTGAGAAACTGTTGGAATGCCTGTGCCAGTGCAGCATGAATAAGGAGCCGTTGTTCATCTCCATATAACACTGGCAGAATACATGTGGTTTTAGGTAGCTCATCACAACAAATTGATGGTCATTCAGTATAGGGCAGAAACAACTACAGAGGGACTTCTGTGTGGACAAAAAGGGAAGGTTGGAATGGATCAATATTTAGAGGCTGGTGAAAAGAAGGTTAAGTGGTTAAGAACAAAGAACTTGCCAACAGTCTACAAATGGGATAAGCAGCAAGAAATAAGAGGAATTCTTTAGAATGTTCTAAGCCGAAAGGAGGAAGAAATTAAAATTTAAGCTGAACACCAAGAAAAAACTCTGATACCGAAATGAACTTGTAAAAATCTCGCAGGGAACTATTTGAAGCTCACTGCTTGAAGACTTGGACACAGTCTTGACTAAATATATTTCTGGGAATAATTCATTTCCATTAGTATCAGGACATGACCTTCTCACCAATTCCCATTAATCTACATTGTGTAAGTGCCTTATGAGGCAGCAGCAGGGACTGGGCTGGCTGTTAATGCTTGGCTGGGGGACAGTAAACTCCAAACAAGTGCAGCTCAGACCCACGGCAGGGCCTGGGACCAGTCCCATCTCCCAGATGAATCCGTATAGATCTATTGAGCGAGTATCCCCCAAAGACTTTGAAACTCATAAGTCATATGTATTAGAATAGGATCTACAGTAATTAACTTCTTTATCTATAATAACTCCAAAGTGAAATGGGATTTAAAAAATACTGTCTGTGTTTCCTGTTTGGGAGTTTGCAGATTTTGGCTTTCCTTCTGGATTGACTTTTTGATAACTCAATGACTTTCTGTTCTAGTCCCTAGGGATTTTTCTCATGGGAGCACTAAGTGTCTCACTGTCTTTGCCTGGGCTTCAGACAAAGCTCCTGACTGTCATTTTCTCATTCCTCTTCTGCCATGTGTGCCAGTGGGACCTTCTTCACCAAATAGGCTCAGTTGCTTCCTTGGGAAAGAGCAGTTTCCCTGTGGGCTAGATGGGCCTGTCAAACTTGGAAACTTTTTAAAGGAATATTCTCAGACTGAAAATGCCAAATCAAACATTTACTGTCCGTTGCAACCTCCCACAGTACTCGAATCCCACCTCTAGTTCAGGTAGGTTCAGATAAAATTAAAGGCCTCCAGACTGGTATCATATGTGAAAGTAGTTGTGACCTCAAATCACAGATAATGCAGATTATAAAGCACTAAAAGCCACTGCTGCACCTGGCACTGACTTGCAGCTCTGTTGGAGGTCACAGTTAGGTGTGTCACCTAAAGAGGAATCAAAAACAGATTTTCCACAGAAACCTTTGCAACCTAGCAAGAAACATAAGGTGTGTGGGGGGAAGTTTTTGCTGTTTGTGTTCATATGCCAAGACTACATTGCATGT
Source organism: Chamaea fasciata (assembly GCF_029207755.1). NCBI lineage: Eukaryota > Metazoa > Chordata > Aves > Passeriformes > Sylviidae > Chamaea > Chamaea fasciata. The sequence continues at coordinate 19,594,859 of NW_027094096.1, read as the reverse complement.
TCACATTCATATTATTATTAAATTTAGTAAATAAAAGTCTATGCAATTATATACTAAATCATTTGGGATGATTAGCATAGAGCTGCACAAAAAGAGCTCCACTTTTCTGATGGTTTTGTGTTCTAGCACAGTGGAAGAGACCATTTTCATAGACAGCATCTTTTTAGTTTTCCAGTTTGTTTTGCCCTGTAGAAATACCCTCTGGTGTGTTTTGTTGGGGATTTTTTTAACGTCCCTGTGGGAGTACAGTGTGTGCCTGGGAGAAAATAATGACTCTTAAGATGATTAACATGTTATTAAACTCTGGGATAATCGCTGTCCTGTCAAGTGTCAGCTCATGCATTTCATCAACCCCATGTGACAGTGCTCTCATTAATTTCTTTGATCTAAGGAGAGTATTTTCATGATCAGTTGCTGAATGTGACCCCTTTGGAACTGCAAACAGCATAAAGAAAACAAAAGTGGGTAAACACTACAAAGTCACCCAAAAATAATAATACTGTTTTTATACCAGTTGAAGTAAACCTAAGCTGACTCCTCATGTGGCAATGTATGGGTGGGACTGGTAACAGTGAACAGCTGGGGAATAACAAAGTGTGAACTTTGCAAGAAATACAGATAATTCTGCTTTTCAGACTGGCTGATGAGTCACATACAAGCACCTGCATGATGAAATGGACCTGTGCCATCTGCTACAAGTGCTTTTGCATTGGCCAAAAAAGCTAAGCCCGAGTTTATGCCAGGGCCTTGAGTACATGTCCTAATGGAGTTTAGTTGGATGAGTTAAGGGGTTTATGGGCTCAGCTCAAGATCGGCTTCTTCACAGCGAAGAACTAATACGAATAAAACTAGAAGTGAGGGCCTGGCCCTGCTTTCTCTGGGTAGTTGCTGTTAAGTTGGGGGTTGAATATCATTTTTCCCCATGTTATTTTGCAGCCCTGTTGCAGTTGTGTCTGCACTGAGCTCTGGCCTCCAGACTTGAACCTAGACCCAAACTCACTGGCTGCTTGTCCAGCTGGAGCTGTCTTATCACTGAGGGCCCACTGGGCAACCACTGAGCTGTGTCTGACCCTGACCCTGACACTCCTGTTGCGCTCACCTTCTCTTCCACTTCAGGTGCTGCTCTTGCTTTGTCACTGTTCTGATTTTATGCCTCTGAGTAACTGGGTTAACTCTGCTTGGTTTGGGGCTTCCAAACAAAATGAGTGAAGGGATGTAATAATTGCTTTCCAAGGTCCATCACATGGTCAACAACTGAAATCAAACTTGTAAGTAACGGTGTATTTTACCCCGATAGAGGAGTGAGACCAAAGGCAGATAAAGGCACCCTGTGAAGTGGTACATTCGAACTACAGTTCACCTGCTGAGTGACTTTGATTTCTACCACCCTGCTGCTCCCTCTTTTCAGCTGTGAGAGGCACTGTGCAGGAGAACAGTGGCTTTCACCACTGAAAAATTCATTTGTTTTGTTTTTTTGGATTTTGCCAGGGAGCAAGCATTTAATCACTAAGATGTGTCATGCTGCTAAGCTGTGTGACAGCTTGATGCACCGAGGGATGCTCCCCACTGAAAATGTAAACAATTTATGCTGTGTATTTTTCCACCTAAAGAATCTACAGATTTTTGTTAATAATGGCTTTCCTTTTTTCCTGTTACAAAGCAGTGTCTGCATTATTTGCAATTACAAAAAAAAAAAGTCTACATTTCCATTCTAGTAGCGGTGAAATTGAACAGCTCTTCTACTCTTATCTTACTTTACAATATTTTTTTTTTCTCTGTGATCATTATTTTAAAGCACAAAGCAATAATATGTTTACTTTGGGGGGGAAAAAAAAAAAAAGGATTTGTATATCACAATAGCCAGGCTGCTGTCTTCTCCTGCTCTTTCTGGCTTCTAACACAGCTGTTAGAGACCAAAATGACTGTTTCATCTCTCGGCTGTGTGAGGTGCAATTTCTGAAGTTGAATACAGAGGGTTATGGTCCATTTTAGGTATCAACAGGAACTATTGCTCAGAGCCTGCCATTACATCTTAGAGTTCCACAATAGCCCTTGTTATGTTTTGATACATTCATTTGGTCTTACCGAAAATACTGTGTATCCTACTCTACTCTCCCCTATCCTTTCCCTGTCATGTATCCTCCCTTTACAGGCTGCTGGTAGAGTGGGTTTTTTTGACAGCACTTTGCTGATGGGATTTTTTGACAGTACTTTGCCACAATTGATTTGTCAAAGCCTCTAGTTTCCGACCACCTGACACTGTAAATGATCCTTATAAGAAGGCACTTCTAGCTCTGGGTAGGGAAGGCTTTTCCTTTTTACTCGGCACTCAATGCCAAAATAACCCTCACAGTCTGGGGAAAATCTCTTTCCCCTTTTGAAATTTCCAAACATCTTCTGGATTGCAGGAGCCAGAACTCTCCTTGGATGCTGAAATTTATTGAAAGTCACCAATTTTGAAGAAAACCTGTTCTTCATATTTCTGAGATGTACTTTGTGATGACTCCTAGCACAAGGCAGGCTCTTCCATCTTTAAAGAAGTGAAGTGCTAAATTTGCAAGATGAGATTACAAACCAGGTTAGAGAGGTGAAAAATAAAAAAATAATTTCAGTCTGCATCGAGGACCTGACAATTATCTGTTCTCCTGGCTGCCACTAGAATTTCTCAGAGGCACATTCTGGCGGGGGGGTGGGGAGTGGGCAATCAGACACTTCAACCACATCAGCCTGAAGCGTTACTTTCCAGGACCAACCTTTTCCTGGGCTGTTAACCTTCTGTTTAAACATCCAGTTGCACATATGCTGTCTGGCACTACCCAAGCTTAAGAGCATATTTGAAAGAGCTACATCATTTCCTTGCAGCCTCTCAACTAAGGGAACATTGTACTGGAGCTTTGATTAACCCCTGCTGTCAGTGAAGATACAGATTGGAACTCGAGTAGCCTGAATTGTGCTTACAAGGATTTTGTTGATGCCTTTTTATAGACAGTATGCTGACATTTTGTACAGATGGAAAAATCTGGATTTCTTTCTCCCACTTACTGTTCTCCTACGCACGTACACACAGTCTCCCATGTATATATTTACCATTTGTAGGAGGATCAGATCATCACAATTACAAGAGGGGAGTTTTAGACACCAGTGGTTTAGATTTGAATGTTTATTTCTCACTCCCAGTCAAATCAGCACAGAGCGACATCTGTAATTAGTAGCAGCAGCAAACAATTTCATTTGCATATGTAAATACTTAATTTTTGGTATACTAATTTTCATCCATTCTTAGGCCAGAATCACAAAGGTATTTAGATGCCAGCTTATGTTTTTTTTTGATTCCTTCTCAGGTACATGCTGTGATTTTAGCTGCCAATATCTTTAAAAACACAATTTGGTATCAGTGTCGTAAAATGTGCTACAAAAGAGAAATGCATGGAATGCATAACTTGCATTTCATGCGGTCTCTGCATTTGATTTGGGACACAGTTCTGGAGGTTGGGGTTTTTGGTTTGGTTGGGGTTTTTTGTAAGAGAGCATTTCTGACCCTTGTTGCTGTTTTGGCAGGGGTCCCTTTCTTCTGCTCTAAGTGACAGCCGTAACATACACATCTTCATTTCACAGTAGTATTTCTTTTTTTCACATTTCAAGCTACCTCCTCCTGTTTATGCTTTAGATTTTCATCTGTTTCAGAGCCTCTGTTCCCTGTGGTTATGAATTCTGTTCAACTGCCTTTATTCTCAGCTTAAGAATTGAGAAGAAATCAACAGCTGTATCTTTCTTATATTCCAGAAACTCCAGCTAAACCATATCTGGACATTTGATTGCCTTGATTAAATCATAATTATAGACAGCAGGGAAAGCAAAGAAAGTTTAGTTACCAATTTCTGTCTTTCATGCTTGACCTGAAACCTGCTGAAGTCAGTGGGAGTCCACAAAGTCTCCATCCAAAATCCCTCAGAGGCACAAAACTGCCCATTAAACCAGTGGCAGTTGTTTTTGTCTCAGCCTTTGTGATTTCTTCACTGAGCCAAAAGGCAGACTGGAACACCAGGCAACAGGTTTTACTCACAGATTTTAAGTTTTATGGTAGAAACAGGAAACCTCTAATAATAAATTACAAATAAAAACTAATTATTAAATTCGGAGCAGATTTTTTTTTCCATGGCTTGTTCGTTTACTTGCAAATCATTCCAGCTTTTTGGATTTAACACTGTGAGGAATTCACCAAATGTTTAAACAAACAAATATCATATACGTATATCAGTTTGGCATTCCAGTGTTCCATCTGGCCTCTGCTTTTGGTTGATAGGAAAAACAAACCTGATCTGTTGAGAGACTAATGAATATCTGCTTATGGCTGTTACTTACTGGAATTATATCAACCAGATAATTCTGTAATTAACTTCTCTTTCTGTTTCTAAAAGCACTCCTTAATCGCTCTCTTTCCAAAATATTCTTATTGAGATAAAAATTAATTGGAAATCATATCACACCAATTCTGCTTATGGTTTTTGAAGAGAGATTCACCTGCTAAAGACAAAAATAATTTTGGTACCTTTCATTTGTTTTCAAGGTATGCTTATGTATTAAATGGGAGCAAACACGAAGATAATTGATCTGTATTGTGAATTTGTATTGCCAACTGTTTAGGTCTTCATAAGTTAATTAAAGCAGTTCCAATTTTTTTAGTTTTAGTGTAGTTTAAATAGTGACAAATTTAAAAGAAATGAGGAGGCTGTTAATTAGTTTGTGACGATGGTTACATGCCTGGTTCATTGCAAGCAATTGAGAAAACAACTTCTGACTTTTGCATGTTGCTTTTTAGGCAGTATTTATGGCACATGCTGCACAAATAGAATGTTAGAGCAACTGACCATGAGATACATAAATAAGAGGTTGTTTTACCAGAACTCCAACTGGTTTAGATACTCAAAACATTTTTAGAGACTTCTTTGTACAACTTTTGAAATTTCATACCTGTTCTATGACGGTTATAAAGATGCACATTTCTGGAAAAAGCACTTTATAATGAAAACGTGAATATTGCTCTTCTACAAATGAGAGACTTAATAACCCAGAGAAGTTGCATGCTTAAAGATCTCCTTGTAGTGCTTGCAGCCTTGAAGTCAAATATTCACACCGTATTTTGCTACACCCTGGAAATGTAATTTTGAGCTCTAAGTAGTGATCTGCTCTGCTGACAGGAAAGTTTAGATGCTGCTTTAAGGTGCAATCACTCTAAAACTTGAAAACCACGATGACTCACCCTTGCTATTAAGCAGGAGATACTGCCAGTCTATGGAGTGTTAGAAGCTGGAAAATACATGAAAACCTCACAAAAACCTGTCTGCTCAGCATACCTGCTGCTGAGCCCCCATGTATCACAGGAATTTGCTCTGCAGGCAGGATTTCTAGATGTATTGCAAGCTGTTCAGGTGGGTGTGTACATATTGTCTATGTCATGATTGCTGCTAAGTTGCCTGACTGGGGTTCCTGCCAAATAAGCAAACTTTCATTCAACACCGCCTGGTTTTCATATTTCGGGTAAAAAATGTTAAGGGTGATGTTTCCTCCAGCAACCTTTTCAGTTTCACCTGAAACCTCTGAGCACTTGTCACTACCCTGCAGGCACCAAACGCTGCACTGGGTGCACAAGCCGAACTCACAGTGTACAAATGCTCAGCAGTGCCACTGCCTGCAGCCTGACAGAAATCCACAGGACTCAGAGGGGGGTCTCCACTGACATTTCTTAACTATTATTTCCTCTGTAGTCCAGCAGGGTCTAGATTCAGAGCTCGGGCAGTTTCCACAGTCTGTCTTTGCATATTTATAAAATGTAACTGACTATTCTTTGTCTACATGTTTCTAGAAATCTGAGAAGTACAAAGGTCCTTGACACCAAAAACAGGTGCCGAGCACAGTAAAGGTAAGCCTACATCACTGAAACCGTACTCTCTTACAGAGACAATGAACTCATTACAAAGGGAAATGCTTGAATGGCCACAGCTTGGGTTGCTCCATCACTCCGAGCTTGGGGTTGTCTTCACATTTCCTCCATCATAGTCTGTGATTATACCTGCAGACATCTGCTTTTCCTCACTGTAGGGCTATTAACTGGCCAGCAGTTATTCTGTGCTGAAGGTCCCTTCATCAGTCTTGTGCTAAAATACTACCTTGTATATTGGACAGTGTCTTTGCTGCTTCGTAAATTAGCAAGTCTAGGCAGCAGGACTGCTTTTGGCAGAATTTTCCATAAGTCTAACACAGCTGGAAGTACAACTCTTCATGTTCATTTTCATTACTACTATTAGTTTCCTCTTTCATAGCCCAAAGGACATATTTAGTTGAATATTTCACTCCCGTTTGCAACAGGCTAAAATTTATCTTCAAATGTGCCCACAATTTACAGAGAATAATACTTCCACATGTATGATCTTGGAGAATCTAATCTTTTTGTCGGTGATAAAATGTGGCTCTGGGCACAAAATCCTTTCCTGCAAGACATTTTCTTGTAGGCTTCACCAGTGATATTGGGTACTTGGAAACATTTGAGAAGCAGCTTGACCTTGTCGCATTCAAGCTGTGCTCACTGGATTTGGATGAAAATCTGCTTAGTATTTCACATACCCACTTTGAAGTTCTATCAGGCCTACCAGTGTTTGGGTTGTTCAGGGGCAACATCACTGCGAGTTTGACCCTGGGTTCAAAGCTGGTGTGGTGTAAATTCATCATCTTTTTACCGTGGGAGTTATAGGCTGCAGGATGGATTTTGTGAGCTGCTTTTCGGTATGCACTGACCTGAACTGTCAGCAGATCTACACTGAGCGTGCTCAGACACAGCTGGTTTCAACGTATCTGGAGTGTTCCTCCTCCAGCAGGGTGAGATGTTGACTTGTATCCCTTTCTCCTGCAGAATCAGGACACTCCTGCCCACCCTGTGTTTACTTAGCAGATGGGATCAGGCACTACTCATCCAGGCAGTTCCTAAATCAATGGAACAGAGGATTAACAGCATATGGAGCATGCCCCATCCTCAGCCCAGCATCTCCTGAGCAGTGTATATAGCCCTGGCTTTATTCCAAACTCTTCCATTTATCAGTATTCTTGTATGAACTGTTGTGGCTGCTATTCTCTTTTATGAAAAGCATTTCCTATCAGGCAGCTGAAGTAAAGCAAGCAAAGAGTGAAAAGAAAAGCAGAAAACTTCCACCAGTGAAAAGATGGAGAGATATTTTTAACATCACAGTGAATATCCAGGAAGTATCCTGAAAGAGAAAAGGATGCAAAAGCCTGTGTGTGCCCTGGATGAGGTGGAACAATGTACAGTATGTCATAGTCTTACAATACTTCTCAGTTCATTACTATAGCCTGAAAAATAGGAACAAAAATTACACATTCATGCCCACATACTCTGCTCTGGCAAAGCTGTTTCTGAAGATGGAATTATTTGGGGTAATTTAGTTTGCTTGATTAAGAGAATTTCAGGATGTGTTTGGCCCAGATAAAGAATGGATCACTTTAAATACGAAGTTAGCCCTCATATCTGGGGGCAATTAATCTACCTTCTGTGTAATATTGTGTTATAAATTACTGAATTTCCTGAAACACAATTGATTTTATACAAAGAAGAAAACGTCTGTAAGAAGAATCTGTTGTTGTAGGTGGCTGTGCTTTCACAGTGCTTTTTTGCTGCTGTTTCAAGCCCAGAAGTTGTAACACACTGGAAGTCTTTACTCATAATGTCTAATTTCTTGTACACTCTGTGTGTGTATCTGCATATGAGACTGGAGAAATGCTTATACAAGCAGAGTTCGTGCTTCAAACAACTTTTTTTTTTTTTTTTTTTTTTTTTTTTTTTTTTTTTTTTTTTTTTAGCTCTCGTATTTGCTAAGCAACACCAATTAACTCTTACTCAAAATACCATTCCCTCAAATAAAACTGCCGCTATTTGCAGTTGTGCCACACGGCTCAGGACACTGCACTTGCCACATAACTCATCCAGGAAAGGCTCCTGTTTGCACTGGATCCATGCAGGTGCATCAACCTTCCCATGTCAAACTGTGTCTAATCAGTCTGAATGTCTAGAAATTTCCATCTGGTGTTGATGGTGTTTCCCCACCATGGAAACCAGAAAACTAAGAGCACCCCTGGTTTCATACAGATCAGGAAGACTTTAAATCAAAATCTTGGCAGCTGTTTGGTACATAGTAAGTGTTGTGCCTCCTTTATCTTCTTTTAAATTAAAACAGGGGGATATTAAATGAAACTAAAATATAAATTTGCCCTTCCAGTGTCTTCCCCAAGTCTGCTATACGAGTGATATCCCTGCTGGCCTTGAACTGAGCTTCTGAGACCAGAGTCTTTGATATGATCCTTGCCCTCTCAGTCATGCTGCTTCCTAGAGGAGTCCGTGTCCCTGATCTGCTGACAGCCAGATTGCTATTTTTTCTTCAGCTTTGTACTGAGGGGAGAAGTGACATGATGCTGTTTGCAGTGGGTTTTCTCCCCCACCCACCTCCCCTTTTAAAATCAATTATTAAATGCAATGCCAGGGACAAATTATTCTTGGGAGCTGAAAAACTATGATCCTTCTAATAGGCTTGGATTATTTCCAGCTGGTTTTAAGCACCTTTCTCCATTAGCTGGAGAGGTGATTAGCACGAAGAGCCTCCTGAATGAAGTGTCTTTTTAGCATCTAAAGTTAGCTCTGGGGAGCAGGGCGGCCGAGCCCAGCGCCAGGCCCGTGGCAGCACTTTGGTTGTGCCCTCAGCCCGTCGCCTTCTCCCAAGGGAATGGCCCGTGTTCCCAGTTTCAGGAAAGCCAGGACATCTCTGCCGGCACAGTGTCACCTGTGGGCTGCGCCGAGGGGACCCTGGCCAGGGACAGTGCCAGGAACGGGGATTAGGAACACCGAGCCCCGGCTCCGCACTGGTGTGCAGGCTCATGCTCTCTCCTTTCTCCACAGAATCACGGAACCGGTTGGGTTAGAAAAGGTTTCTGGGATTATCGAGTCCAACCTGTGGCCCAACACCACCTTGTCAATTAGACCATGGAACCAAGTGCCACGTCCAACCTTTCTGGAGACACCTCCAGGAACGGCGACTCCACCACCTCCCTGGACGGCCCATTCTGATGTCTGACCACCCTTCCTATGAAGAAATTCTCCCAAGTGTCCAACCTAAACCTCCCCTGGAGCAGCTTGAGGCCGTCTCCCCTTGTCCTGTGGCTGGTTCCCTGGGAGCAGAGCCTGATCCACCCGGCTGCACCCTCTTGTCAAGGAGTTGCAAAGTGAGAAGGTCTCCCCTGAGCCTCCTGTTCTCCCTCTGAGCTCCCCCAGCTCCCTCCGCAGCTCCTCACTGCACCTGTGCTCCAGCCCCTTCCCCAGCTCCGTTCGCCTCCTCTGCACTCGACCGCCGGAACTCGGCGCCGACACGGCAGCGCTGGCCCCGGCCGAGAGCCGCCCGTGCTGCCCCAGGGTCGCTCCGTCGGGAGAGAACACGCTCCAGGCAGCGCCTCCTCGAGCGGCCCGGCTGAGGCGGCGCTGCCGGGCCCATGACACCCCCGGTCCGGTCCGGGACACCCCCGGTTCGGTCCGGGACATCTCCGGTTCGGTCCCGGACACCCCCGGTTCGGTCCGGGACACCCCCGGTTCGGTCCGGGACACCCCCGGTCCGGTCCGGGACACCCCCGGTTCGGTCCGGGACACCCCCGGTTCGGTGCGGGACATCCCCGGTTCGGCCCGGGACATCCCGGGTTCGGCCCGGGACACCCCCGGTTCGGTCCGGGACACCCCCGGTTCGGTCCGGGACACCCCCGGTCCGGTCCGGGACACCCCCGGTTCGGTCCGGGACATCCCCGGTTCGGGCCTCTCCCCGGGCGCTCCGGGCCGGGGCTGGCGGGGGCGCAGCGCCCCCTACCGGCAGCCCCGCCTCGGGCACCGCTTGCACGGGCCGCCGCTGCCGAGCCGGGCAGGATTCCCATGGGAAAAATCCGTGTAATTAGCGCCGTGTGTTTTAATTATTCTCTCTTTAATTACTCTCTGTTTATAAACGAGAGACGGGCCCGCCAACAGCCGCCGCCGCTCACAGCGGTCCTCCCGGCCGCCGGGGGCGCTGCGGCCGCCCGCTCCCGCCCTGTCGCCGTTGCCCGAGCGGCGGTTCCCGTTCCGGGCGAGGCGGCGGCGTCGGCGCCGGGATGGATCGGGAGCTGCTCCGGCAGGCGCTGAGCCACCACGGCCCCGCGCTGCTGTCGCTGCTCCGCGCCGAGCAGCACGACAACCCCGACTTCCGCGGGCTGCTGCCGCCGCCCGGGGCCGCCCCGGAGCCGCCTCGCGGGGCCCCGCCGGCCGCCTGGTGAGGGGCGCCGGGGCAGCGGCCGGGCGGGCCGTGAGGGGCCGCGGGGCGCGACTCACCGCGTTCTCCTTCCCCCAGGAAAGAGAGGGCCAGCATCGACACCGAGATAAAGCGCTTCATCGCCAAGAAGGCGGATCTGCTGTTCGCGCACTCGTGGAAACCCAACGGGCCGATCGAGGACACCATCGAGGAGAATGAGGGTGTGTGGGTTGGTGGGGGGTCACTCTGTAAGGACAGCGCTTGAATTTGCTGTATCTTTAAAAACAGGCCTAAAATTTTTGCTATTGGTTTTTATAGGTTATCCTGTTAGCACACACACAAAAAAACCAACATATTTTCACGTGTTTTGCTGTCATCAAGTATTTCGTTATCTCAGGGTGCGGCTTCACCGTTTGTAACTGGCTGTGCCCTCGTTGCAGAGTGTTACGCCGTCATGCCACCCCTGGAGAGGTTCTTGGAGGTGCCCAGGGAGGAGAGGAGAGAGCTGTTCTTCCGCGACATCGAGCGTGGCGATATCGTGATTGGGAGGATTACGTCTATCCGTGAATTTGGCTTTTTCATGGTGTTGATTTGTCTGGGAAGTGGTGTCATTCGGGAAATTGCAGATTTGGAAATCACTGTAAGATACAGCTTTGGTCAATACTTCATTTTTGACATCTGTTTGTTGCCTCTTGCATCTCTTAATGGAGTGGAACTTGTAAAGGTGAAGCAGCTTTGAGATGATGGGTTGTGTCTGACTTTGTGGGCGGCTTGTGATACGGTGCTCAGCCAGTGAACACATCTTGCGGTGACCCACATTATCGGGTTGAAAAGTTTATAATTTGTGGATGCGTGAATTTTTACTTGAACCAAACGATATTTTAAGAATTGCAGTTCTGATGTGCATTAAGCTTAAAATTATCCTTTTTTGGTTTGATCTTAGGGAGGGAAAAAAACCCCAAGCCTATGGCTTCATTTATGGCATTCCTGCTCTGTTCTGTTGCAGGCCCTGTGTCCTGTGAGGGATGTGCCTCCTCAAAGCAACCATGGAGATCCTCTGTCATATTATCAAACTGGAGACCTCATTCGAGGTGAGTAGCTGCAGAAGCAGTCAGGAGTTGGTTTGTCTTGGGTTTGAGCCACTTCAGTAATTTTATCCTGCCCTGTTTTGTTTCTGCAGCTGCGCTCAAGGACGTTGACCGTTACCACGAGAAGCTGGCGGTGTCGCTTTACAACTCAGCTCTTCCACCCAACCTTTCCAGCACAAAACTGGGCGTGATCACCTCTGATGACTTCCCACTGCATTATAAGTAAGGATGTGCTCTTTGGCTGCACTTGCTGGGTGCTGTCAAGGTGTCAGAAGAGCATCCCTGACAAACTGGCTGTCCCGTAAACTCCTCAGTGAGCTTTCTGGTTTTATTGGGTGATCACATCCTCCTTGCTGTTTCTCTCTCTAGCATACTTGTGTCTGGATGTGTAGGTGTGGTTGGCTTTTTAGCTTCTTTCCAAAAATATAAGGAAAGCAAACGGCAGGGTGAGATATCCGTTGCTTTTTGACTGCGTTAACAAACAAATAAAAAAAAAACCCCAAACCTTGGGAGACTGGAATGTGAATTCTTAGCATTTTAAAATTCCCCTTAGAAGATGGGGACATAGCTGTCTGTAATATTTGTAATTTTTTTGTATGTCCTGGTGATATGGGGGTAGGTGCCCCAATAGATTTCAGAAGCTCACCTGGGGTAAAGGACATAAGGGTCAGTAAATAGCAGGGAAATACATGCCTGTAGAAGAGAACACTTTGTGAGCAGTAATACAGATACCATATAGACATTTTTATTCTAAACATAAGTTGATGAAATGGGTACAGAGCCTGAGATCTCATTTGCGTGCATTGATGTTTTTAAGGCGAAGCTTGGAAGTTGCCAACACAGGAGAGACATTTGAAGAGGTTTTGCATCGTTCCCCAGGATTTGCTAATCCATCATTAGTTGAATATTTAGCAGAAAAACTGGGACTAAGTGAGTCAAATCCACCGTCTTTGCTGAGAAGTCTTCAAATGTAAGTGATTTTTACATTGTTATTCTCCTGTAGCTCTGTGGAGATTATTCTAATCCATTGAAATAGACTTGTGAGTGGGAATCCTAGACCACTTATACTTAAAATTTTACATTTTGACTTGCATGACTGCGGCGTACCCGTGCTTAAATATTTAAAGGCAAACTTCTCTAGAGTAAGGAATTTGCATTTGAAATCCTATTGCTCTGAATAAGCAAGACACCTTACCACACACAATGTTTGATATGTTATGGAATTTATTGTGTAGCTCTTGTCAGCGTGTATGGATTGAAATCCAGGATTGCTCAGGTTTTAATGTCTTCTGACAGATGTTTATTCACAATGTTTATTTTAGTAGTACGTTTGATGCCTTTTGTAAAATAAAGGTCAAATATATGCAACGATTGATGTTGTGATCCCTACATATATTAGGCTCAAAGCAGGTGTGGACTTTGTATGTTTTTGTTAAATGTACTGCAGTTGTACATTCTACAGTTGTAGAAGTTCAGCACTTTTAGACTGGTTTGGGAAAAACTGGTTTCAGGAATATGAAAGAACAGACTTGGCTGAGGGAGAGCAGTAAGGCATGGACAAATAATATTTCAGCTTATTTCAACTGCACTGCATACTCTAAGCTTAACTTTGTAGACTTAGATAGCCAGCTTCATGTTTTTATTTGTTTGTTCCTTAAAGTAAAAATTTCAGTGAAGAAGATTTTGCCCCTGCCTTGAGGAAAAAGCAGTCTGCATCTTGGGCCTTGACATGGTATGTGATACTTCTTCTTGACAAAGCTTGTTGGGTTGCAGATTTTATTTCTGCAAAGAAAACACACATTGAAACAGTTTTTCCACTACATGTGTAGCAATGTAACCAGGATCTTATTGAAAATAAACCTATCTGCCAAGTGGGAATGGACCAGATAGTCCTGAGATTCAGTTCCAAAATGTGCGTCAGGTTTAAGGGAGTTGTTCTGAGGATATTTTTAATATCCTGACCCATGCTAGAGTTGAGAGTAAGATTTGTGATAACACCAAGCACACAATTTTCTGTTTTATAATTGAGTGTTGAATGACCTCATACTTGTCAAGTCATTTAAGCCTCAGACTGTAGATGTAACAAGTGCACTTGCTGTCTTTGGAAAGTTAAATGGAGCAGCAGCCCTGGATATTTACTTTCAGCTTTTACACTATGTAGTGTATTTGCAATGTTGATTAATTGCAGAAAAGGTTGCTTATAATGTCAAATTAAATTTTAATTGTTAAGAGCAGTCTGTAATGAATTGTTCTGAAGATCACCTTATTTCAATCCTCCTCTAATAAGTTAATCTGTTGGAAAACGTGCAAGAAGTGTTCAGGTGTTACGAAATGTAAAGCCTCAGGATCTTGGTGTGAGATGAGCTGGTTTGAGTGTGAACCATCTGCCCAAATCACCTTGTGCCATCATTCTATTGGGATTTTTGGCTTTGGATATAATTAAGCCTGTTCAAGGTTAATGGTGGTAGGTCACACATAGTTTTGTGCAGAAAATTGCTTAAACAATGATTCCATAAATGAAAAACAATGTAATATAGTAGCACTGTCTGCAGAAATGCTCTCAAGTGCCTTAAGATACTGGATTAAAGACATTACATTTTTGTGGAATTAGGTCAGTATCACCTAACTGAAGTGCCAGTGTGAAGTACACCATAACAAGATCAGGTTTTAACATGTCCCTTGCTTGGAATTTGTGTGTAACAGAACAATCTGCATAGACTAACTGTACACACTATTTTCTAAATATTTTTTCTGCAGTGTAAAGGCTGGGGTGGATTATTTTAAGGTTGGGCACCACGTGGAAGCCATGAATGAGTACAACAAGGCTTTGGAAATCGATCCACAAAATGTTGAAGCTTTGGTAGCACGTGGAGCTCTGTAAGTCTGCTTGTTTCACTTTTCTCCCCTTTTGTGAAAGAGAAGCATCACTGCTTCATATGCAACTTTCTTTTGTTCCAGGTATGCAACCAAAGGAAGTCTGAACAAAGCCATAGGGGATTTTGAAATTGCTTTAGAAAATTGTCCTACCCATAGAAATGCGAGGAAATACCTGTGCCAGACCCTTGTGGAAAGAGGAGGGCAGTAAGTGTTGGTTGGTTGTTAACTAGTTTTCTCAAAATATTTTTTTTAATATCTTCTTATATAATAAGAATATTAGGTATTTTTTAATACTTCCTTCTTTAATACCTTTTTAAATACATTCTGTTGAGGACACAGAATGGCATCTTTCCTTCCTGGCTAGGTGTTTAAAGAAAAATAAAAGTCCTTGGAAATACCCATCCTTGTGTAATTGTTTTACACTTTGTCCTCTATCCCAGTTAAAATCCTGGCAAAATATTCTAGGTTTAATCCTCAATATCCTTTTTAATCCTTGATACCCTTGCACTGGTAGGATACCAGGCTTGCATAAAGTCTAGTGAATTGTCTGAATATATTCCAAAAGGTTGAGAATTGATTGGGGTTTTTTTGGTTTGTTTTTTTTTTTTTTTTTTTTTTGTTTTGTTTTGTTTTGTTTTGTTTTGTTTTGTTTTTTTTTTTTGGTTGTTGTTGTTTTATGTTTTGTTTTGTTGGGGTTTTTTTTTAAGTTTTGTTACAAAATTATGTTCTGTTACTCTGCTGAAATGTTGATGACCCACTGTAATGCAAAATTTTAGTTTTGAATATTCAGGGAATAGGTTTCTTTTCAGCCCCGTGTTAAGAAGAGAGAGGGAGACAGTATTTTTGAAACTGGAGTTGATATTTCAAAGAATAGTGGTACAGGTCAGAATTAGGAGATGATAAAGTCAGAAATACTGTTTTGTGGTGCTAGGGAGGTGAGCTGAGATGATAGAGAGGGTCTCAGAGGGATAGAGTGGTAGTGTCATAGTGGAAGTAAGAAAACCCTAAAGTAAGAAATAGCTGTCAAAATCTGTGTCCTAACTTTATATGAATTATCACTTGAATTTTAGGTTGGAAGAGGAAGAGAAACTGCTAAATGCCGAAAGTTATTATAAAAAAGCCTTAAGCTTGGATGAGACTTTTCAGGAAGCAGAAGAGGCCTTAACAAAACTCCGTAAGCACATGCAGGTGATTCTTTACTTTCTTTTCGTATGGTGCTCTTGGTGACAAAAAACGAACATGAAAAACGATATTAAATCCTTTGAACAGGGTGGGGTTAAACTGATGGTTTGTCTTATTCTCTGCTTCCCTACTCCACAGTAAATATTTTCTAGTGAGCATTATGGCTGTACCTACCAGAAGAAAGGTACCCCTTGGTGACCCCACTGTTTTGGGATAGTAAAGAAATGCCAGAGAGTGGAGACAGGGAAAGAGTAAAGCAGGGATAAGAATGTCCCATCACACAGCGTGATTAATGAAGTTTATTTAACACAATGTTCAAAGTGTAAAACACTTCCACAAGCCAAATAAAAATTGTTACCATAAGTCTGGCCGGACCCTTAGGCCTTGGGGTAATTAGAGTAACACCAGGCAAAGCTGAGGCACAGGGAGCTCTCATGAGAGGGAAATTCAAAGGTAATTTAAAGGGAAACAGCAGGAGGTGGAGGATGGGTGGGCAGACAGTTTGAATATCTCAGCTTTCTCCTCTGCTGTCTGGTGGTTTTTTCTCTCTTCCCTTGCACGCAGCATGTTTCCCAGGTGAGCCTGCTGGGTCTCTGTGCTAATCTGAGTTGTCATCTTTTCCCTTTCATCTTTTACCTCCTTTGCTTGTGTTGTCTTCCAGAGTGGGTCAAAGGGTAAAATAGAGCACTGAGGAACAGGCTTGTGTTGTTCTGTGCTGCTGCATGTGAGGATGTACACAGGCTGGGGTAGATGGCCTTAGTCAGCAGTTCTTCAGTTGGTGGAGCCATAATGCTGACAGGATGTGTGGAAACAAGGGGGAAGAGGAGATTGGACAATCTGACAAAACTGAGCTACACCAGAGATAAAGAGGTGTATGTTGTTTGAGCAGTACCTGCATTTGGGTGCTTTAGAAAGAGGTGCCAGTTAAAATGAGGAATATTCTCAGCAAGTAGGAGATAAATGTTACTCCTTTGACATTCTCTTGCAGTCATTGATGCAGCAGATAAAGAATATGACAGCTGTTGTTTGTTGCTATGCATGGCCTTGGCTGCAGTGAAAGGGTTTCCTTTATTATAGCTGTTAAGACAGTTGCTGAGTTTTGAAAATATTATAATCAGACTTCCTGCTCAATCTGAATAGGGTGACTCTGTAGAGCTGTAAGTGGCAGAAGTCTGATCTCTTATGGACTTAAGTAGTGTAAGGATTATTTATCTGCTTAGATGCTCTCCTGCATTTACCTGTAACTTAGTACATAAATCTGATACTGTCCCTGCTGTGTTGAATGGCTGAAACAACTGCAGTGTGTTTTCCTGTAATACTGATTATGTGTTTTTCTCCAATGCATTTCCCTCTGAATGGAACCGTTGTTGCTGTGCCTGCTGCCTGGTGCTGCTCATCACCACCAAACCCCTGGAACTTGATTGCTTACGTAAACTATGCATCAAACTGCTCTGTGAAATTGTTACAAAACGGTTTGTATTCAAACATGGCCAACTTGAATTCATCTTCAACTGGGTTCTGCCGTGTTCCTCTTGTAAACTACAATAATGACGACACTTTCCCTCAAACTCTTCTGTTTCGGTTGTTTGGGGGTTTTTTCCTTATTTTTCTACATGTTGGTAATATTGGGGATTTTTTTCATATTCTGTCTATAACATTTGGGCTCTGTGCTTCCTGGTGTGCTGGATCATGGGTACCACTGCAATGACTGGTCAAATATATTTTTTAATGGAATAAAAACTGCAATATGGTCCTTAAATATAAACCTGTCACAATGGCCAATACCAAATTCCTGAACAATATTCATTTTTGGTCTGGGAATCCTGGTAAAACATTCCTGGTGTATATATTTTTGGATGGGGTTGAATGGGGGTTAATACCCATGTTAACACTACTAATGTAATCTTTTTTATGATGCTTGGGTTCAAAAAAGAAATCTTTGGAAATGAGGGAGAAACAAGCTGCCAAAGAAGAGAGACAGAAAGCAAAGAAAATAGAAACAAGTGCAGAAAAATTGCGTAAGCTCTTAAAAGAAGAAAAAAGGTAACTGTTAAATTCAGTGTACTGGTTACGTGGCAATAAGTGCAGATGAGACTGTGAGCAATCCATTTCAACAAACAGTAAGCTGGGGAAAACTCCCTGGGTAAGCTGCTTTTCCCTCAGAATGCTTTTGTGGATAGTGTCCTTTAGTGCATATAACCTTTAATGGAGAAGTGTGTGGAAGAGAAGTTGTTTAAGGAATACTTTGCAATGTGACGTAATTGCAAAGCGTAATGCCATGTGAAATTGGGAAAGAGGTCATTTATAACAAAACGTTCAGTGGATTTAATCTTCATTTTTTGATGAAGAAATGATATTTGAAATTGTCTTGCCAGTCAGGCTCAGTTTCTGTTCCCACCTTACAGTCCAAGCTGGGGTGTGCAGATTGCTTTCTACGTGTAGTTTTTGCCTGACACTGAAGGTTATCTCACAGGTTAATTGTTTTTTTAGGTTGAAGAAGAAAAGGAAAGTATCGACTTCCTCCTCCTCCTCTTCTTCTTCTTCTTCATCCTCCTCTTCCTCCTCCTCATCATCAAGTGATTCATCATCAGATGTAACAGCTTCTTCTTCCTCCTCCTCCTCTGATCACAAGAAACGTAGGAAAAAGCGTCGGCATAGATCGGAGTCTGCTCGCAGCTCCAAAAAAAGCTCATCTAGAGCTTCCTCCCATTATAAAGATCAGAATAGGAAGGAGGAGTGGTATTCCCCTCCAGCTGATACCTCTGCTTCCTTTCTTAACCAAAGTTTTGAAGTGGAAAAGCTGCTGGAAAGGCAGGACAGCGTAGCGTGCCCAAAAATGGAGGTAAAAGAGAAAGACAGACACTGTTCTTTTTCGAGGACTTCAGGTGATGATGAAGACACTTTTGGAGGTAGGTCTGAAGATTCAAGAGATTCTTACAGTAGCTCCAGAAGTCAGCCAAGTCATAGCAAAACTGAAAAGTACAGTAAACCAGAGAGATTTTTCTCCAGTTGGAGGGGTCCTTCAGGTTCGTATCATAAATCAGATTATAAACCCAGGATGCATTATTACAGGAGATTTGAAAGGGATGGGGAGTGGAGAAGAGAGCAGTTTAAGAGACATGGCTCAGGCCAAGACAGGTATTACATGTCCCCAGGGTCTGACTATTCTGGCAGGTCAGGGGGGAAGTACAGGTCATATTCTAGCAGCTGCTCACATGAAGGGGACAAAGGTTATGATAGTGACAGGCAGCATAAAAATGAAAGTGAGTCTAAGAATAGGAAAAGAAGTTATGAAGAGACTGATAAAACAGAGGAGCCAGAGGAAGAAGTGGCGTTGAATGGTACAGAACAAGCAGAAAGTGGTGTTAAAAGAAACCTGCCTCAGAACTTAGTTAACATATTCAATCAGATAGCTGAGTTTGAGAGGGAAAAAGGAAGTAAGCAGAAGAAACAGTGAAGTACCTGAGAATACACTACTTGGATGAGAGTAGTTACGTGAACTTTTAACTTGGTATCTTGTGAGGAAATACACACAAGGAGAGAGAAAGGCAGAATTTTTTCTGCATTTCAGAATGTTAAAGAATTCTAAAAAATCGTATGGTGAAAAGAGATGGAAGAATATCTTACATAAAATATCAGTTATTTAAAATACAAGTTTCCTGTGCTCTTAATTTGAGATGTTCCTGTACAATATTCTGTCTGATGGGCTGAAATCCCTTGATACCCCTGGGTGTAGTTAGCTGTGCTCACATCAAACACACACTTTTAACAATTGGTTTTCCGTGTCCCTGGGGTACTACTGACTTGATATTCTTCTATCAGACTTAACTTCCAGCTATAGAAAAGGGATAACAAAATGAAGTCATGTGCCATCAATGTATATAGCCCATTTGATCATTAAATTTTCTTAATTTTTCTTAATTTTTTGTGTCTGGGTTTTTGTGAATGTTGCTGGGATGTTTTATCTGTGAAGGCAAGTGTATTGCATGTTCTCTAAGGGTAATGTAAAAAAACACCCAAAACCCCAGCTTGAAGTAGAAGAGCAAGTTTTGCAACACCATTTATTGTCTAGGTAAGCTCAAGTGTGAACCCTTGTTTTGAGCTTTGCTGGGGATTTGCTTTACAAGCACTTGGAGGCAGCAGTTGTGTTGCTGAAGAAAAGGTTACACAGTTTACAGGGAGATCTGCCAAGGTGGGTGGCAGAACTGCACGAGGACAACTGTACTTCAGCTGCAAGTTTTCCAGGTAACTCCATGCATATGAGTTACAAAAATGGATAAATCTCAACTAGTGTGGCCTTCAAACAATGACTTAAGGCTTCTTGTGCGTAGAAATGCCAGAGGTGCTGCCTCTGCTGGGTGGCTGTGAGCCGAGGGCTGCGGCTTCCTCCGGGGTGGGCATAGGGAAGGTCAGCTCCACAACTTTGGCTGATGAAGCCCGACGACAGGCTGAAGTTTCTCTACAGAGGCATCTGAAAGACAGAAATTTACTGATTAGGATACAGAAATCCCTGCATCTAAAACAGAGCTCCCAAGGGTGGCTCACAAGGAAGCCATGCAGTAGCCATGTTCATTCCAGGTGAAACCCCCTGAAAGATCTCTGGAGCCACCACCACTAAATGGCTTCAGTAACCCCAGGGAATGTTGGGTCATAACTGGGTCAGCATGGCACAGGCTCTATTTGAGCAGACCTTGAACAGGGGAAGATGGTACCAGTAAAAGCATCAGTATCTTCTTTTAATTAGGAAGGGGTGTTCACACTACCAAGTGTAAAATGTGGATCAAAATTGTGCTTTTATAACATCAAACCACCTTTTTTTTTAAGTTAGAGCACAGTAAACAAAAGTAAAATTAATTATTCTGTAATTATTTGGTTTGCAAACTGTGATGGCTGCTGAAGTAAACTTCCTCATGTCCTAGAAAAATGTAGTAAACTTAAAAGACAGAGTAAGGAGAAAGTTTTTATAGAGTTCAGCAAAAAGACAATTGAGATGACCTTCAAGCGTAAAGAATTCCTTCAGTTAGGGACTAATTTTGCTGTTTAAACTTGATCTTTAAAAAAACCTCAAAGCAACCCAAGAATGTTAGAACTTACCTGGTAGGAGGTAGTGAGCTCTGTAGGGACTGAGGAGTTTTACTGGGAGAAGCAGGTGGAGGAAGCTCCAAATTGTACTAGAAAATTAGAAAAGAAAGAAGTTGACCTGATGATTGTATAATAGAATTGGGATATCAGGAGCATTTATAGTTCTTGGCATTTGAAGAGATGTTGAAAGCAGGTGAACACTTCCCTGTTTTCCCATTTTGTGTGTTGTCCTTGAGAGACACTAAGGAATAGGCTGGAGCTCTCACTCAAGATTTTGGTGGCAGTTACCTGGAAAGCTCACCTTGTCAAAGTACATTTGAAAGGCTGCAGTTAAACCAGGATTTGCTTCCAGAATATCGGCGATCACTTGGTCAATGGTTCTGTTGAAGCCTTTCAGTTCACGAAGATGAATGTCTCTCTCTTCCACTGTTTCTGCCCCATCTTCCCTCTGAGCCTGAATTTCTCTGGATAGTTTGGAACACTTAACACAAATATTTTTAAAGCATTATTCTTATGAAAATACAACACTTTTTCAGCAGCAGCTAAGTTAAAACCACACAGTTTAACCCAAAGAGACAACCCACACTACTGACTATCACTATACAGTTAGAAGTTCTCATCAATAAACACACAAACCTGTTTTAAAACCCTCAGTAATTTTGGCCTCTGTTCTTCAATGTCTTTCTTCAGCTGAGAAACAACAGTTTGTTTTGCCTTCTTTTGCTCTTCAAAGAGGGCCTGCTGCTTCTGTATTATATCGAAGTGTTGTTGCATGGTCTGCAAATTCATTTGAACAGTAATATTAGTTTATCAAGCAGGTTTGGAATCCTTTCACTTTTTGTATTTGTGGAAGGGTCTCTTGTCATTACTGCTTGTTTCTAAATGTAGCTCAAGCAATTAGTGCTAATGTTAACTTGAAACTTTCTGCCAGTCCAACCGTTTGTTGAATACAGACCTGGACAAAGAAACTTCCAGGTAATTTACATCTCTTTTAAAGGTACTGTTAATGAAATTACAGGCATGTCTTTTCAGATGTATCTCAGTGGCTACAAACTATTTACTTGGCACCCTACCAACTTACTAGTGCAAGCTATCCTGAAAAAAACCCCAACATTGTTTCCTGTAGGAGAAGAGGGGTACCTTTGACTGGAATGAATAAAATCAGCTCCATAAGGGTAGCTGGGTTTTATAAATAAATAAATAAAACTTTAAAAAATATTAGAAGGCAGGAATGGGTTTGCTCTAACACCTTATTATATCCCAGGACTTACTCCCTGATGAAGATCTGTGTCCCTTTACCTTAAGAAATAACATCTCTGAAATAAGAGCCATGTCCTGTGGTGGTAGAAAAAGCAATAGGAATGATTCTTGACTGTAGGCAGTGACTCAGGGCTTAGAACAATCATGTAGAATATGAACATGTGCCTTTGCTTTCTTCTGCCTAATAAAACTATAACTGAAATATCACATATCAGAAACAAGTGTTCCTCTTTCTTAAGGTCCAAGTGGCTGTGTGATAACCAGGAGAACCATGAGTGAGTCTTTGCTCTGGAGCCTGAAAACACAAGTTCTTGTTTGCCTGCATTTAGTGCTCAGCCTGCTAAGTTGCAAGTCAGCTAATTTAATCCTGTTTAACTGAGGCACCCTCAGTGCTAATAAAAATGAATCTGTTCCAGAAAAATCCTGGGATGTAGATGCCAGAGGTCCCCAACTGTGTGGATTTTAATCTGCAGTGCTGGCCAGGATGGTATAGTAGTGGAGTGTGCTGCACATGAACACAGCTGCTTTAGTGGCTGCCAGAACAGCAGCTGTCAGTGCATGTGGGATTCTGAAACTTTTAGCTGTATGTGACTAAACACCTGAAGTTTTGGTGTGATTCAAGAAGATTCAAATAATCACTCACTTTTTAAAAGGGGATGTAAAGCCTTGTAAATTGTACCACAATTTCCAGTTATTCCTCTAGGATGACTTGCATGGATTTAGCTACATGCTGCAGTCTTGCCTGACTGGAACTTTACTGGTATTTTACCTGGAGCTTTTCCTGAAGTTCCTTGATCCGTCTTTGTTTTTTTCTGTATTTTTCATCAACATCCCTTTTGTTCTTTTCTAGTTTCAATTTCTCCTCGAGTTCCTCACCTGTGATCCCAAACAATGAAGCAGTGTTATTGCTGTGCATACAACTCAATTTTCACTTGAAAATAACTGCATCTCAGTATATTACTATATTGCTGTTGGCAGTATTTCAGTGCCTCAAGGTCTGAGAGGTTTTTAAATACTCTCCTACTAATTCCAAATCACTGTGAAAAAGTAACAGACTTCAGGGGAAGAATGATTTAAGAGCTACTGGTTCCAGAGCCAGCAGAGGGCACAAAAGTTAAATAATAAGTATTATTTAGAATTAAGGTCTATTTTCTATCTAATTTCTATTTCACATACTTGTCTCATGGACTGCCTTGAAAGAGTTTTTGTAGTTTTTGTTCCAGTTTTTAACTACACACAAACTGTTTTCCATAGCTATGATTTCTTTTTGAGCTTTGCAGATCTTTGCATCCAAATCATCACCTTCTTGTTGAAGTGCTTGCTTTTCCTGTGCAGCCTGAAAGCAAACCCAATATTTCAGGTGACTGCAGACATACTGAAAATAATAAGATAATTATACAGAAAATATTTATTATACAGCAATATTTAGGGGTTATTTTATACACCCAGAGTGACCACATGGCTTTTGCAGAGGGTCTTCTGCTGTCCTGGATCTCACAGTAGCACAAATACCATCATTAAGAAATTTAACATTTAAGAGTAAGAAAAAGATGAACTTCAGAGCCAAGCCCTCAGCTGGAAGTGTGTTAACAGGAAATCAGAGAATTTGTGGAGATCAAAATAAACAGATTTTTGTTCAAGAACCAGGGTATTGCATTTTGGATAAAGACTGATTTTCTCTTTTTTTTCCAGTGAAAAGCTGAATTATACATAGGTGATTGGTAAGTGAAAGGGGAAAGCAGACATTCTTAAAGGTATAAACCCCTTATGGTAAAATGAATACCTGGAAATAACCTTGACAGTTAGAAGAACTTAAGGACATGTGGGATTCCAATAAAGTTTCCATTTAATGGTGGATTATCACTTGACCAGTAATTCTTGTGTATTTGCAAATTAATGAGCACTGAAATGAAGTTTTCAAACTGCTCAGAATTAAGGCTCCACAAAAATTCTTGTGAAATTTTATTACAATTAAATAACCAATGGTGTCAGATAACATGAAATGATTAGGCTCAAAGTAGGCAGTAAGCAAGGAGGTTGTCTAAGAGCCCAGGGAAATCTATAACTTAAATAATTAAATTAGAATGAATGATGTTGATAAAATACCTTAATTGCATAGTAGGCCTGACTTTTCATCTCCTCTCCTTCAGGTGGCATCATAGAAAGAGTAAAAATTTCATATCTGCGTTTCAGTTTATCAATTCTCCATAGGCGATCTTGAAATTGAGCACTGATTGGTTTGGGGAGAAAAGAAATGGGTTGAGAAAGTGTCTATCTGGTAGTGTTCTGTGGGCAGTTTAAATTCCTGGTGTTATTCCAGCAGCCTGTACCAGGAACTGTGCTGCTACAGGTCTTGGTGGTTTTTTCTGTGTTCTCCCAGCCACAAACATCCCTTGTTCCGGTTACCTGTGTGCCTTCTAAATGGAGTCAATTCTGTTTGCACATCCCAAATCACTGCATCCTGGGAGGCTGTGCCACAGTCCTTCCCCATAGTTACAGGTTTGGCCTTTCAGAGCTGCCCCAGCTGCCCCCTGCTGATGGTACCTCAACATTCCCCCTGCAGGATAAGTGTGAGGAACAGCCGGGAACAGCCCCAAATCAGACTCTGACACCAAAGGAAGAAGGCCACTGAAGTTTGTGCTCTCAGCCACACAAAATCACTCTAATTCCCACTGTGAGGGGTGTGCTCAGCAGGCCAGGTCAGCTGCTGAAGTGTTCCTCTTTGGCTGAATCTAGACACTGGGATTTCAGGCCTAAAACCATCCCAGATAGTTTGGAGTGATTATTACAAGAGGAAAACATTATTTCTATGTCATTGCTTTATAAGAGGGTACATATGTAATTAGTAAGATGTAATTTTTTATAGAGGATATAAAATGGAAAGCTCATTAGTTAAAAAAAAGAAAAAACCCAACCAAACAAAATACACCACAAAGCAAACCAGTCTTACTGTTTGAATCAAAGAAATGACAGTTTTATCAAGCAGCTGGGAATAAACCCTCTTTCAAAAGCAACTTTTCTGTTTCATATATTTTGGCATACTTTCAGACACATGGTTTCACATGTCCAGATTATTTTGGAAAAGGCAGAGTTACACACACCGTGTTTACTGTAAGATGTCTGTGGCTGAAGTTTCCTCTCACTTCTGCTGAGGCTCCTCACTCACAGCAAGGCCACTGATCTCCTGTTCACCAGGGTGTTAAAGCCTGGGGGTCACAGATGGGGTCTCCTGCTGGCCTCAGCTGTCTTGCTAGATAACTTTGAGCAAGATTTATTTAATCTTCCATTTTTCTAATGGTGAAGCTGGGTAAAATGCTTCTCTTTTTAGAAAGTTCCCATAAAAAAATGCACTCAGTCAAAGCTTCAAGTTTAATTTCTGTAAGAACAGTTACCTCAAGCGATGTCGTTCCTGATCCAGCAGTCTTATCTGGGAATCCAGCATTGCCTTATGGATCCTGATTTCCTCTGATCGTTCTGCTATAACTTTCTTTAACTCCAGTTGTTGTTTTTCCAGTGTTAGAACTTTCTCTGCTTTATTACACAGAGTATTTCGAAGGCGCTTCAGTTCTAGTTTTAGGAGATTATCTTCAACCATCATCTCCTAATAAGTACCAAATGGTATCAAAATAAGAAATCAATGTTTTAATTAAGATTATTTATAATTTATCAAGTTAATATTTATTCATTATTTTACATTTAATATATGTACAACTATAAGACTAATTTTGCTCTGCATTTAAAAATCTTCTCATTTTCTCATTTGCCAAAAGTTTAACATGGTGACTCCGATGGGGGTAGATTATTTCCTGAATGGTCTTCTACAAATTCATGAGAATTTCTAGTTCAGGCTGAGCTTTGAGTTATTAGACTTTTCCTTCTACAACTTTTTCAGTTTAGGTGGTTTCAAATAAAATAAGAGACCTCAGAAGGAGCTTTCTGGAGCAGTTAATATCTCACTCGAACCATTAAAACTGTCTTGGAGTATATTCTAGACTCTGTAGATTCTGTCTGCAAATCAAGTTGCAACATGAGCAAATATTGTATATACCAAAGCTTATGAAAAGCAGCAAGTGGGAACCTCATTAGCATGCAAATACATTAAATCATTCTTTTAAAATCTCGTATGATTCCAACTCGACTGATTTTTATCTGAATGCATTTAGGTCATCAGCTTCTTTTGTTCCCCTGAATTTCATCCCTCCAAAAAAGTTCCATGTTTAGGGAAAGGCTTTTCATTGAGGAAGAAGTGCACCACTTAAGTCAAAGGCAAAACTCTTTCCCCTGCTACTCAGACTCTGCTTTTTTCTACTATGTTAGTGCTTCCTTTAGGAAGGCTAAAGCTTACTGCAGAAAAAAAGCCCTGTGCAATAATTGGAGGAGTGGGAACTGGGTTTTTCTCCTTATCAAAATGTGAGGGAAGGACTTACACTTTGTTTCTAATTCCTTAAACTGGAATATAAACTGATTCAAACCATCTGTTAGAAAAAAATGCTGATAGTTTAATAGCAATTCTGTGCCAAACTTATTAGTAGGCATCACAGATTGAGAGTAAAAACTCCGTGTTATGTAAAGACATCCCAGAACAGTAAATATATTTTCTATTTTAAAGGTAATTGTTTCTCAGGGGGGAAAAACCCAACATCCACAGACCTGGTGGATATTGCGGTATAACTAATGTGGGATTAAATTGATACTTCATCAAACTTTATGCTGTGTAGGGAGGAGAAGCAACACTTTGCCTAGTAAGACGATAGTGAGGAAGAAGACTTCAAAGTTTGGGAAAAAAGTATAAATTAGAAAACTACAGAAAGTGTACTTATGGATATAATGATGTAGCACTGTGGAAGGCAGATGACACCCCAAACAAACAAGTGTCCTGTATTAGTAAAGCTGCAAAATCATACTGTACCTGCTTAGTGTGTTTTGCTTTTCTTAACTCCTGAAGTGATCTCTCATTGAAAAGAGTTAGTTCTTCTATCTTCACTATCAAACCACTTGTTTCTTCTCTTGTCTTATCAATTGTTCTCTTGGTGATTTGGATATCATTCTGTTTCAAATAAGTTATATTGAACTTATTTCAGTGAACGTAAATTGCAACAAAAGCTACCAGTTAATTTTAAATGAGATGTATTTAAGTCCTGGAACCAGGAAGCATCATCATGATGTGTCCAATATACTGCTCTGCAAACTTGTATGGCATGACCTCATGCAGGGTGCTTTGGACAGCTTTAAATGCAACTGTACTTACAAATTTATAAAAACTATAAAAGTAATAGCTTTAAAAAACAGCATTCTCCTATTTCTGCATGGACCTAACGGCAAACTCAGACATTTGCAAGCACTGAGTCACATGTTGATGAAAGCTCAGCTTGTCTTTCCAACATTCAATGCTTATCTTTCCAACATTCAAAGCTTGTCTTCATGCTAAGGTGTCTCACTTGGGCAGTAATAATCTATTTTTCTGGAAATTATAGGGAATTTATGAAATTTTCCACATGGGTTACACAAAGGTCAGATTCCCTTTAGTCTAATACCAAATTCTTAATTACTAAGACCCAATCTAAGGAAGTTACCTGAAGTTTCCTGTACAGTGACTGTAGAACATCATTTGCCTTTTTCTTTTCTTCTAAAGTTTTCTTAAGTTCAGCAACTTTTCCTTCCAAAACCTCTTTTTCATCTGAATTAACTTCCCCTTCTAACCGTGACAGGCGTCTCTGTATTTGCTGAATATAAAAATCCTGTTAAAATAAATTTGAAGAGAATTAATAGTCTGAGATAAGCAATAAACTTGGATCTAAATGTTGGCTTTAGGACAGTCACCCAATTAAGCCATTGTTTTTATAATAGTTTCTGGCTTTTAGACCTCATTAGCAAAATATCTTAGATGACTGATGAGCAGTGATGGTTTGAGGTAATCTTCTAGAAGAGTAACAAAGCACACTCAGCACAGGCTCCTGGAGGGAGGCTTACAATGGAGTTGCCATCTTGTTGCTACCAGTGGATGCTGATATAAAAGAGCAAATTTTCAAAGTGGTGCATAGGAAATATGCACATAATCCAATTAGTAAATAACAGGATTTTGGCATGTACCACTTGTATAGCTTTAAAAATATACCCTGAGGTGTCTGTGGTTCAGAGGGATCAAAGTAAAGAATGGATTTTAGGAATTAGTGGGAAAAGCAGCAGATCCAAAAAACAATGAAACACACAAGTGCAAAATCTACGTGATACTTTGGCAAGTTTCAGTAATTTCAATTTTATCTGTACATCTAGAAACAGAAATAAATGCAGACTTCAAATGATACTGTATAACATTTCCAAAATGGAAAACTGTTAAAGATTACAGAATTTAAGCAATGTGCTATCAGTAGACTCAAGAAACAATCACAGTATCAATATACAGTAACCTTTTACCTGGTTATATATTAATTCTTGTTGTTTTAATAGATCTGTGTCCAGGTTGCGTAGTCGACTCTTGAGATTTTTAAGTGATTTCTGACCTCCCTCAATTTCTGCCAGAACAATCTTCTCCTTATCACTCTGTACTTTTAACTCCTGAGACTTCTTGAAAAGTAGCTCTTTTAACAGTCTCATTTCGTTTTCTTTTTCCTGGTGACAAAATGATCAAGTAGAAGAAAGAAGTAAGTAATCACATCAGAATTAATTTCTGAGGGATTATTTGTTTTTATTAATCATATAAAAAAATATATATAATTACTAAGTCCAATAATATGAACACAGAATTTTGTAAGTCTTCAAAGTGGTTGGCAAAAAAAAGTATTTGACTTAAAGAGAAAGTAAAACTTCTTATTAATTTTTTAAAAATCCAATCCTACCCTACAATTACATGACATTTTTTCCCCAGTTTTAGGAATGTTACTCTTTTCAGCCTTTCAGAAAACCAAATTCCTGTCATTCTTTTCAAAAAACCTCCTTCCTGCCTCCAGCATCTGTGAATATTTGAGAAATATAATACAAAGCTTTGCAAAGGTTTATTAAATCTTGTAACACTGTGTGTGTTCACATATGTACGTGTGTGTTTATCTAAAATGGAATAACTCTGATAAATTACACTTTCTAAAATCACTTCCTTTTTCTCAGAGGTAAGTTGCCATTAACATCTAAATCAGTAGAGGAAATGAGTTTTTAGTAGGATAAAAAACAATGCTGAATGTTTCAGGTAACCTGAAATGGACTGAAAACAATGAAAATTGAGATTGTTTTCTTTTTATAATCCTAATAAGGAAAACAATTTTATTCTTTTCCTCCCTCCTTCCACCTCCCCCGCTCAAGTAGCCCAAGACCTTCCAAAGCTCAGGCCATTTAGCATGCCAGTTTCCTGTGAGGTACATCCTAAAACAAGTGATGTGATTTCCCCTTCCTGTTCCAAAGGACTCATTTAGATTTAGCACAAGTCTGGTACAGAATTTGAAGATGTGCATTTAAATTAATATGCAAAACACTTGAGAACTCACTTTTCTACATTGATTAACAATGTGTTTATTCTGGATTTAAAATGTATGTAACCATCTTGCTGGCTTAAATAATGGTGAAAGACAATTTAATGCCTTCTCTAAGGGTTTGTAATCACATTGCACATTCTACCCAACAGAATTTTTTTGTAGTTGAACTTGCTACAAGTGCAATTCCAAATTCAAAACTCAGGATGTAAAAGTCAAGTGTAAGTTTAATAGGAAATTATTATGGACTGTGGCACGTGTCAGTGGGCTTTGCATCATGCTTTAACAAAGGAACTCTCTTCTGGGAGCAAAATGGTTTTTAAGCACGTGCCGAATGCTGAGCTGTATTTCTGAAGCTAATGACAATGATAAATTCACCCACTGACACTGGATCATGATTTGACCTTCACTTCATGGTTTTTATTGTATAATTTATTTAATAGAAAATGTTGTTCTCCCTTTAAGTGAGGTTGTTAACAGAGATAAGATACTCAATAAGCCTCACTGTGCAACAGTGTTTTGCAACTAACTGAAGAGGGAGAAGTACCACAGAACTAGAGAGCAAAACAGTGACATTTCATCCACATTGTTCCTGTAAATATCTCTTCACAGTAAATTAACAGATGCAGCAAATAGCCATGTGTGTCTAATGGTGATGGAAGGGAGGCTTCTGACTAATACATTACAGACATTGTTCAAGAACAGTTCATCCTAGCTAGAATATTCCCCTGCAGCTGTGGAGCTGCCAAGCCCAATGTCATCTTAGGTTATCCGCCACAGACATGCTAAGGCTTCTGCCACCCTGGAAACTGTCTTAAGGGGAAGCAAAGAAGGTTTTCATTTTAATGAAATGCTACACCATTACTTGTTTTCAAATTATCTGAAAAGCCAAAACAGTAAGGCCTGTAATTTAAGAAACTCTCTATACAGGAAAGATATCCCCTCTCTAGTTTCTGGAATTATATTTAAAATGTGTCATTAATGCCTGTGGAGTTAAAAAGTTTGAAAAATGACATTCAATCTACTGCAAGGCATTATTTCACATGCATGCTCTAGGAAACACAAAATAGGGAAGGAAAAAAAAAGAGCACACAGTGGTATGAAAGAGCAGGCAGAGGTACAGCTTTGTTTTCAGTCGTGTGGGACAACTGCTGTCACATTAATTTAACCTGGTCATTCTACAGCAATGAAAGCTTCTGCATATCCCGTGCTCAGTTGGCCAGCAAAATGTGAAAGAATATTTCTGTCATGTTCACTCAGAAGCTAAGTAGTGAAAATACTTTAAGAGAATTAGTAGCAAAGTGACAAAGCAGTATAAGCATTTCCTGAAATGCAGGAAAGTTCAGAAGATTGCATTACAATTCAAAAGCTCTTTACAGCTAAGCAGATGATAATGAATTTTTTTTTCCTGTACTTAATTTGCAACCTAAGAAGTGGGTTTTTAATTTTATAAAAGTATTATTAGGCATGTTAAAAAAATAGTCACCTTGATATAGCTTGTATATGCCACTTCCCAGATCAAAATCTTTATTCACAAAAATGAATCTAAAGTGAGACAGTAATTATTTAACAGTCCACAAATTAGAAGTGTCAGAGTATCTTGTAGTAGAATTAAAATAATGAAGAGCAGACCAGGTCAGCAAAATCTGATTAAAAGATTTCTAAATATTTTTTAAACTGTTTGCCAAAATCACAGCTCTTTGCAGGTTCATAAATTTTGGTGGTGTTTTACTAGAGTCAAGAAGTTTTTGGTGGCAGTGATACTGAAAAGCCATCCTGACAAGATTCTCAGTCTTTAAAAACCTTATTGATGGGTATCAGTATCCTGAACTAATACAGCTGGAATTACTAGGATCATTTATTTTCCTCCAGAGTTTTCTCAGCACAGACCTATCTACATGCACACTGACTTCATTTTTTGATGAAATAGTTACGTCATATCAAAACTTTCATTTCATTTCGATGGAAAATTTTAAAATTAAGGAGATAACTTTAAAATATAAAGCTTGCAAAAACAAACAACTCCTCATTTCTAGAAACCAAGAAAAACATTTTACCTCAACATTTTTTTCTTCTTCTTTCAATATCTCTTCCAGCCTCAAAGCTTTCTCTTCTGCACTGAGTGTCTCCTCAATGGCAAGCTTCAGTTTATAAGAAAGGCTTGCATTTTTTTCATTAAGAAGTTTTAAGCTAAACAAAATAACAGAAGATAAATGTAGGTTGCCTAGACAATGCTGCCAAAAGGAAACAGCAAATCTGACTGAGCAGTTGCCTCAGTCTAAAATTCCACTTATGATAAGCAAGGCCCTGATTTTTTCACCCCACCATTTAAAAACAAGGATTACCAGGAGTATTTTGCCAAAATTTCCCAGTGCCAAATCTACGGACATGAAGCAACCAGAAAGTTGGAGGTGTCAGTCATTAACATTATTTAAGGTTCTTTTTTATCTCAAGGATTTGATTGTATTACTAATGCTTACAAACGTTATCTTTAAAGGTCGGTTTCTTACCTGGCTTGTTTTTCCTGAATTTCTTTCTTCAAAATGGTTATTTCTGTTCTCAGAGACTCTAGATCAGAAGCAGTTCTGTTCACAATGGATTTCAAAGCCTGCAGCTAATAAATTACAAAATCAAGCAAGCAAGCTCTTATTTATATGGGTACATGTTAAGATATTTAAAATTATATTTTCCTATTTATTGGAAAGTATTCCATTACTTTTGAACAGTGCTCTCCAAATGAGGAGTGCTGCAAATTCTGAGGAACTGTAAATTGACCCAGCTAGTAAATTCAATAGACTAATTACAGAGTGTGAGTACTGGGAAAAAATAATAATAATAATTAAGAACATAGAATGAATTACAGAGGTGTTATGAGCTGCGATTCTTGTCTAACAGCATCTGTGTGAGTGGAACCATGGTTTTATAGTGCACAGCTGAGTTTGCACGGATAACCTTATATATCTAATAAACACTTCTATGTCAAACTTTGTTGGATACATAAAATCACTTTGATTAAGATACCACTGTGGCAAAAATACACAGATATTTAATTTGGTAAAAAATACAAGACAGCATATAATCATTAAATAGGATAGGAATACTTTACAACCAGTAGCTCTTTCATCTTCACAGTGTCGCCTAACAGCATAAGTTCAATTGTTTTCAGTTTCACAGATAAAGAAAACTGATCAAGGGCATGTATAGCAAGTTTCTTAGAGGTCAAAAGTTGTTGGCTGAACTGTCTCCTCCTTTCCTTGTTTCTTACATGCATCCCACAGATGCTCTAATTAGGGGAGACTGTTCTATAATGCCATCATGGAGTATTAATTGTGAAAAACTTCAAGCGAGAATCTCACAGCTTGAGATGAAAACCAACCAATTCTACAAACCCTCAAGCTTGCATGAATTATAGGGTAATCTAATAGCCTACACCTTGTTTGAGGTACCTACAGTTTAATTAGGAGATCAGTCTATGAACCACCTGCTACAGAAAAGCTATCCAAAGTTAAGGCAACAGCAGATGCAGGGTTTTTTAAAAATCACTAAACTTGTTGAGTACCCAGTGTTAACCATTTTCTTGTTAAGAAAAAACTCAGGTAGTACAAGTGTATCCCTTCTCAGCAGAGCCATGAAACTTGAATTACTTCTTAGAAATACTTCTGCAGGCAGTTAAGTAATTAAGCAGTGCAGTTCATTCCCAGACTTAAGTGTAGATTCAGTATGGACAGTATCAAACATGGTTTGTTCACAGGGCAGCCCTGTCCCCCTGCCTCTTGATTAGAAAGCCAAGGGAAAGCACTGGGTGCTCCCCAGGAACTGTAACCTGAATACCGGGCCATAAACACACACACTTCTGAGAGCATAGGACAGGAACTATTTGGAATCTGGAAGAAATTTCTCTCATCTTTACATAATACTGCAGTCTATATGCTAAAGGAAAGAAGCCTCCTGAGGCATCTAACAGTGTTAGACCATTTAAGAGAAACTTCATCCATTTTACACCTACACAACAGAGAATACATTCCAATCTTTCATCACTCTCAACGTCAGGATCAAGTCAAGGGTTCAGATCCCAGCAGTTGGCTGAGAAAAGCAACATTTTGTTGAATTATTAAGAGCCTAGTATAAAACCAGAGAAAAGGAAATGCTATTCCTGTATTTCCTCCATCTGGTCCTCAGTTACAGTTTCAGTCTGTTTTCCTGAACTCTTTGGTCCCCCTTACCTCATCCCGCAACTGCGTCCTGCGAGCATCCTGAGCCTGGAACTCCGTTCGGAGGTTGTTCGCTTCCCGCTCAGCAGCAAGGATTTTCTTTTCATATTCCATGTTATTAACAGTTTCATTTACCAAAAAGGTAGTCTTTTCTCTCAGCAAAATTTCTTTGTTCCGGATCTCCTGTTTTATCTCTGCAATTAGCTATCAGAATAAAAATTTTTTTAGATTTGCTTGCATTAGTTAAGATGTGTTAGATTAATAAAGGGTACAACTAGAAGATCAATTCCTATTATGATTATTATTTGCTCTGAGACAGCCCAGTTATCATTCTTAAAATTACTTTATTCCAAGGATACATCACACCAAACACTACAGTGGTTTTGGACTGGAAACTCCCAAAATATTCCAATAATTTAAAAATGAAAAGGCACTGTAAACTCTTATGAAAATAAAATAATTCTTGATTGATTGAATTGGGGAAAAAAAAAAAAAGCTAAGCAAAACTTCAGGTAGACTTGAAACAGATGAAATTAAACAGGAAAATTACCAGCATTAATGATGCTTACCTTACCCGACAGATTCATAGCTAGTCAGTGAAAATTGTGCATTTTGAAAGGTTAAGTAAAACATTAGCTACCCAAAAATTATACTGCAGTTTTGATGTTTAAAAAAAACAGCCCCAAAAACCCCCCACATCAAACCCAAAGCCCAGATATGGATCAGTTACAGCAGTTTTACCAAAGCACATTGATCAATCTCCTGATCTCTTTTTTGCATCTGCTGAATTGCATTCTCCCACTCCCTGATGACTCCTTGCCTTTCTTGATGAACCCTGCGAAAATCTTCAGCTGCTCTGTCAAGCTCCATCTGTTTAAAAGAAAGCACCTCCATGATTTCTGAAGTTAAAAATGTCACAAATACACATGGGATCTTTGAGAACCTTAAGCACAAACCTGAGCTGTCATGGTTTCTGTACGTTCATTATCCAGAGCTCTGCGCTTCTGGTTTGCTTCCATGGTCAACTTTTCTATTTGAAGGGTTAATGTCTAAAATGAAAGGATATGAAAATATTTGTAAATGAAGTGTTTGAAAATAGACAGATCACATTTTATAAATTCTTAAAGCCCTGCTACAATCGGGGTTAAATTATTGAGGCATCGATTTTATTGTGTTTTCAAAAACAAGAAGTTGACAGTGTAGCCTCCCAAATTTCCAGTCAATACAAGTGGCCATAAAACCAAACTGCAGCAAGGCCAAAATAACCCTCCACTGTGTGTAAATGTGTGTGTGGTGCCGTTGGCATACAGCAGTGAGAATGTTTGTGTAAACCAAGGTTTTTGGGTTAAGTATTTAATGAGTAAAAATCAAATTTCTCCTCACTCTATTTAAAGGCTAAAAAGAATAATGTGGGTTACTTATCTCTACATTAATAATATATTTGGGAACTCACCCTTACAAACTCTGAACTTTTGACTGGAAATCCTCTTTATACAGATAAAGATGTTTATGTCTTCCATTATTCCAGGTAGCTTTACTGAAGTAGCTGTAATTTGTTCTCTGCAATATTAATAAATTCAGTTCTAAAGGGAAAGCCTACACTATTTGCTCATACTTGGTGTGAATTTTTGAACAAACTCCTCTTAATTCAGCAGCACTGTTTTCTACACTTTATTATTAAATCTTACCCACATGAATAAGCCAATTAATGTCTTCAGTTATGTCTCTCATTGTAAAACCTGTTCTCTCAACTGCAAAATGAGCCTCATATAGAATAGCAGTGTTGTGCTAAATGGAAACCAGTTTCAAAGCAGTGTTGTACAAAATCTTGTCTTCATTTTATCTGACTTGATAACATAACAAGGTCTTCAAAATGGTTCTTCCTTTGATTTCTGAAAATTGCTGTCATTTCTACTTACTCCTAGTTTCCCTTCGTCTTGCAATGTATACTTCTGGATTGCAATAACATCATTATCTGTACGATTTAATTCCTTTAGCCAGCTCTCCAGAAGTTCCTCATCCAAGTTCATCTGTTGTTTTAAGTTTTCCAGCTTCTTAGTGGTTTTATTTATAGTATTCTAATAAAAGAAGAGAAAATTAAAAGGTTCAATATCAAATGTCTAATATCCATTGAATAGTAATTGAAGCAACCACTTCTAGCCACTGTAACGAGTCTACCCACATCTTGTCCACAGAACTGATAGTTTTCTTTTTTATTAATTGCGTGTTATACTTGAGGAATAATATTGGACGATCTAGTCTTAAAGATCAAAAAAGACAGTAGGTTGCCACAAATTCAAAATGCAAATAATTTTAAACAGAAAAGTCAGCCTCTGGCAAGATATACCCATCTGCAGGTTATTTGTTCCATCTAATAAACTGATCTGAGGCTTCCAAAGATGAAGTTTCTCTCTCACTCATCAAGGCCCAGTTGTAAGACCCTTATCCTACATATCAATTTTCAAATGTGACCTCTTCATATGACTGTGAAGAGACTTCCTGACACAAAAATGACAGAATCTTGATCCAGCTGAGCAGTGTGAATATCTTCATCCTGCTGCCTATTCTGAGAGACTGGAGATTACAAACAGACTTAATAAGAAATTTTTTTTAAAATATAACTAAATAATTAAATAATGAATAGAATTAAATAATTAAATAGAATTAAATAATTGAATAATGAATAGAAAGAAAAAGGAGACAGTTCCAAACCCAGAAGACCACCTGTTATTGAGTCGCGTTAGATTACTTTGTAACTTAAACCAAATCTTTGATCTTGAAATCATGACCCAAGTTTATTTTAAGTAGGGAAGATTTGCCACCAACCATTTGATTTTTAAACCATTAAGAAAAAGCTGTGAGAATTAGAAATACAGTGATATGGGTGTGTGGCTGTGTATCTGGCACTAAGAACAGAATTCTTTCAATATCTAATTAATATTTGCTAAGTCCTGACCAGTCTATGCAGTAACATCCTCAGTGTCACTCGACTTGCCTCCACAGGGAAAAGTCCATCCAGATCATCTACTACAGTTTATTAGCTTTAATTATAATTAGCTATTCTTGACTTATACTACTGTAGCTGTTTGTGCAAGCCATAAAATTTTGCAATATAGATGTTCCCTTCCAAAAATTTCAAACATTACCTCTTGAATGTTTTTCTTTTGTCTCAAGGAAGCTATCTCATCTTTCAGTCGTTTAATGTCGTTTTTGAGACGTTCATACTCTCTCTCAGCAAGGGCTTTAAAGTGATGTTCAGTTTCAATTTCATTCTCTTTGGCTTTGTAAAGAGACTGCAGAATAATAAATTTCAGTATTTTACAATAAACAAAAGGCATACATCAACAAACTTTTCAATACAATCGAATCCCAAGTCAGAGATGGTTTCACCATGTAAATTAAGGAATTTTTTGAGAAAATTTATTGGTTTGGTTTTAGTATCTCAACTACACATATTCTTATATATACACACACACACACACACACACACACACACACACACATATATATATATATATATACACATTATATCAAGTATCTACAGATCAACCATTTGTAGCCCTAAAAACCTCAATTCTAAGATTTTTCACCCAAGACTGAGAATCTTAACATTTCAACATCAAAATCTTAGTCTCTTGATCAGCAGTGACTTTACATCAGATCCAGGAGACACAGCAAAAAAAATATTTTATTGTTTTATGCTGAGACAGACCTCCCCTGCTGGCCTATAGCTGTGTCTGGAGATTGACTAACTTTTCTTTATTTAATTCAAATTAACGTTTGAATCTGGCCAAAAAAATTAAGAAGTTCAGCTGCAGGGAAGTTTCTTAAGCCTGTTTCACCTAGGATATTTTATCTGAAAGATATAAATCTTTGTCTCAATACTTTTTAGAAATCTAAACCAGCCCATTTGATCAGTTAATTCAGAGTGTAGTTAAAGACGTAGATCTTGACCATCTCGCTTAATTTTTCATGTCTGTGAATTAAATCTTCACCAGCACTTCATAACTAATTCTTCACCACTATAAAGATTATAATTTTTTCCCTTACACTGGTGTTTTCTTTGACTTTTTTTAAAATTTTTTTTTAATTTTTTTAATATCTATGAAAGTCTCCATTCAGGAAGAATTCCAAAATCACCCTTCCTGGCATTTTCCTAGGTACAGTAATTTGAATTTGGATGGTCTTCATGACCATCAAATAATTTCACTGAGGTACATAGTTTAACTTTTGTTACCCGTGGAAATTCTGGAATAAAGGCCTAACAAATTTCTAGCAAAGCTGGCAAAATAGATAGGGACACCAGCCACAGAGAGATACTCAGGTTACAGGTCTGTCTGACAAAAAGGATCTGCTAGAAGTGGTGATTTACCTGAGAGAAGCTTATCTCTTGTCTCACGTTTTTCAAATGGGACGTCATTGCTTCTATGCGCTCCTGAAAGTTGGTCAGCTCACTCTGCAGGTTCTCTTTTTCCTTTTGCATCTTCAGCAGCTGTTTAAGAGTTAGAATCGTCAAGATACTGTTTGCGGTTGAGCGCTTATTATCTGCAATTACCTAAAAACAGCCATTGCAATTATTAATGAAAAAAAATAACGCAAGAAGTGCCTGCTACATTTCTCCAAAGCAGCGAAATGAGGGATTTCAGGAGAAAAACCGGAGCTTTGCTAAGGGAACGGACAACTCGCACTGCTCCTCCTGCGGGGCTCGGGGGATGCGGGTGCCCGGGTCCCAGGGGAGGCGGGGATCACCCTCCCGATTCCCCGGGCAGCTCCGCGGAACCCGTGAGCTTTCCCTCCATCCCTCCATCCCTCCATCCCTCCATCCCTCCATCCCTCCATCCCTCCATCCCTCCCTCCCCGGCCCCGGGGGAACGGCGGGCTCCTCTCGCTGCCGGCCGCGGCCCCGCGCTCACTTCGTCCTCCAGCGCCTTGTTCTCGGCGTTGGCCACGGGCACGGCGTAGCCGGGCTCCCACTGCAGCTCGGCCAGCACCGAGGCGGCGGAGGGGCCGTACAGGCTGTCCATGGCTGCGGAGGGGCGCACACGGGCCGGGGCTGCGGCAGGGCCGGGGCTGCGGCGGCTCCGGGCGCTTGGCAACGGCGGCAACGGCCGGGAGGGGCCTCGGGCGGCGCCGCCCCCGCTGCGCCCCGGGCCGGGCCGGGCCCGGTGCGATGGCCGGGGCTCCCTGCGATGGCCGGGGCTCCCTGCGGGCCGGGCCCGGTGCGATGGCCGGGGCTCCCTGCGATGGCCGGGGCTCCCTGCGATGGCCGGGGCTCCCTGCGCCCCGGGCCGGGCCCGGTGCGATGGCCGGGGCTCCCTGCGATGGCCGGGGCTCCCTGCGGGCCGGGCCCGGTGCGATGGCCGGGGCTCCCTGCGATGGCCGGGGCTCCCTGCGGGCCGGCGGGCCGGGTCGGGGCTGTTCCGTTCGCGGCCGTGCTGCAGAGGAGGGTGTGCGCCCCAGAGCCGCTGGCAGCCCCTCAGAGCCCCCCGGCTCCTCTGCCGGAGCCGGCTGCACCGGGCCTGGGACCGGCAGAGGGGCGGCTCGGGGGACACCACATCGGGCTGGGGCTGACCCCACCTGCCGCTGGTGGCACCGACTGACAGGTGTCTGGGAGGAACACTGTACATGTCCTGTTCCACCTTTGGCGTTATTTACACAACTGTCGGGTGGGTTTCCTGAGCCACGCGGCGTTCAGGGTGCCACCAACACTAATGCAACGTCCTTGTGAACTCGCCTGTCACCTTTTGAAACCGCCTGTGCTTCTGGGCTGCCAATTGCCCCGTGCCACTGAGTTCCACCATCGCAGACCAAGACAGACACAACACTCTTGGCAGGAATAATCGAGGCATAGAATGCTTTGGGTTGGAAGGGACATTAAAGTTCATCTGGTTCCAGGCCCTGCCGTGGGCAAGGACACCTTCCACTGGACCGGGTTGCTCAGAGCTCTGTCCAACCTGGCTTTGATCTCTTCTAGGGATGGGGAATCCACAGGTGCTCTGGACATCGTGTGCCAGTGTCTCGCCACCCTCACAGAAAAGAGTTTCCTCCTAATAGCTAATCTAAACCTACTCTCTTTTAGTTTGGATCCATTCCTCCTTGTCCTGTCACTACGTGCTCTTGAAAAATGTCCCTAAAAAAAGGAAGGGTATCCTTGATTCAGAAACCCTCTGTTGGTGACAATTGTCTTGCTAAATCATCTGAAAAGACATTAAAGGAATTAATCAAAGCGTGATTCAAAGGTGCCTGAGCCAAACAGCAATAAGCACTGAAAAATGTTTGGGAGGTGGTTGGAGGAGCAAGGAGTTTGCAGTGGGATTTCTTACAAACATGGGCCCATGGCAGACTACCACAGAAGACTTTGGTCTTGCTACATATCTATAAAGGTATTGAGGGATATTTTTAGAGAAGATTGCTGAAGGACAGTGAAAGTCAGGCCTGATGAAGATGCACCAAAAGCGTGACTTGAAGTGTTGTGCAGATTACTGCCGGTCATTTCACTGATCATCTCCTGAGAACAGTCCTGCATTATTCTTAAACTATTGAAAGAAAAAGAAACAAAAATGTATGGGGGCAGCAGTTTCTTAAAGGAAAGGTACAGTGCCTCGATCTACCTGTGAGAAAAATATAGATGTCATGAGGGAGATCTTTTTTTGCCTCTTATCTTGCCTGGCACAGTTGGCTGTGGATGCTTCTAAGGTGGGCTGAATAATATTTTTGAAGAATCAAGGAAAATGTAGTGTCTCGAGACAGTAATTGGCAGCAAGCAGCCTCCTTGCCACCTTCCTGTTTTCTCTCTGGGATGTACAAAGTTGTGATGGCCAGTGTCCCGTGTTTCGATCCTGCTGTACACTTTCCCAGTCTGCAGCTCAGTGATGATGTGTCTGATTGTGAGAAAGATGTGCTGAGTACAGTCAGTGTCTTCCAGAGGAACGTGGGATGATTGCACCTTCATTACTAATGTGGGCAAGACAAAGATGCAGATGGTGCAGAAAGATAGCTGAGATATACGGCCATTAAGAAGAAGGGAAACTTCTATAGGCAGAAAATTCAGACTTAAGATATATATATA
The DNA here is from genome assembly GCF_029207755.1 of Chamaea fasciata. Taxonomy (NCBI): domain Eukaryota; kingdom Metazoa; phylum Chordata; class Aves; order Passeriformes; family Sylviidae; genus Chamaea; species Chamaea fasciata. Next base: position 19,554,305 of record NW_027094096.1, on the reverse strand, counting down.
TATTCCTGATTCTAGCATACATGGAGGTGACTTCTAGAAGCTGGACACGTGTAGCCAGGTGTCTTTTCAAAACGAAATCTTAGGACCAGCAACTCTCAGGACTGTGTCAGAAATGGGGATGAGCACAAAAGGATCAGTGCATGGGTGATGCAGGGGTGTGATGACAAGGAGGGAGCCTCAGCTGAGCCTCAGCTGCTTGGGCAGTGTCAGGTGAGTGCGTGGCCTGCGGAGGACTGAGCCTTTTGACCCCCTCAAGGGTCACATGCCGAGAGCCACCTACTGCAGAGTGCAGTGAGGTGACCTGGCTCAATGGAAAGGTGGAATTCCAAAGACACTACAAGCTACTAGAGAGACAGCAGAGACTCCAATGGCACATCCCTGTGTACATATTACGGGCCTCTTCCTTTCCTAGCCAAAATGAGAAGCTCTTTTTACTCACTTCACTTTATATGTGAAGAATAAATGCAACTTGCCTTGCAGGGGTTTTAAACTGACACCTGTAATTCCTTGTGGCCTTGCTGTGAGAGCACCTGATAATCTTGTATTATCCAAGCTGAGCTTGTGTGGGAAAGAACGTGAGACCATATAGTGCCTGAGAAGAAGAAAGCAAATTATTGGAAAACTGTTATTAGGTGAGCAATCAGTCCTGTTCACTAAGCAAGGCTTCCAGTGAAAAAATGGTAATTTATAAACATGTGCCTTAATGCATGCATGAAAGAAATCAAATTAAATAAATCTTGATGCAGTTAGTTAAATTGCATACCAAACTTTTGAATTTTTGTCATCATAAGTGTACCGTTCACATATTTTTGAGTCCAGATGTATACATAGTGTCTGAAAAGTATAAAGTGTTATATGAGCAGAGAGTATTATTTCACAATTTTCATGGAAATTCCACTCTCCTCACTTTCTCTTGCCCGAGGCTGACTAAACGAATCTCTGTGGTACGCTTTTGTTCGTATGGTTTCTCCCTTCTCCTGCCTGTGGAGATGTGTTCAGTAAATGCAGAACTGTTTGCCAGACGTGCTAATCCACCAGATGGTGCTGCGTGTCTGTGGATTCAGGGGGGTTTTGTTGATGTCTCTTTTTAAAATTGCACTAGTCAGTTATCGACTCTTCAGTTAAAAGGGAATATAAAATTCCTGTTCTTATATATATATACACACCACATTCACAGAAAGTTGGGGGGGGGGTTTGGGGTTTTGGTTTTTATTTTTTTTTTAATTATATCTCTTATTTTTAAAGGTATTAGAAGAACTGGAGTGTTTGTAACATGGCAAACTGTTTTTCTGTTAACATTCCTTTTGGGTTGAATTTTCACTTATGTAGACCACTGTGCACATTTGTTCAAAAGACTTAAATGTAAAACCACTGTTTCTTGCCTTCAAAAGACTTAAAGCTCCCCTTGTACCTGTTAAAAAAAATGACATTTTTGTTTGTTTGTGCCCAAGCTCCTTAAAAAGTTATCTGTGTGAAAATAAAGATTTCAATTATGGATTTCTTTCTAATACATGATACTTTTGCTATATAAAATATGGGAAAATAATACTCCTGACTGTACATCTAAGCCATCCTCTGAAAAAAGACTCATTTAAGGGATTATTGGATTATTTATAACTAACCCAGTTGGTGTCAGTTAATCATTGTTGATAATCAATTTCCCATGTGAACCTGCAAGTGGCAGGGTGTTTGATAATGGGATGTTATGGCCCACACTGTATCTTCCCTTTCAGAGGGGTGCACTAAGGCTGCTGGCACAATGGAAGAAGCAAAAATAGGAAGAGAGATTTAGGGGACCACACAAGTGAGTGTGAGATCAGGACATGCAGGAAGTCTGAAGGATGGAGGATCTGGCACGGTAATGACTGAGGTATTGACTAAAAGCCCAATGTCTTTATTGAAACCTGGACCTCCTGACTTGGGTAGGAGAAGCACAGTTGCATAAAAAGGAGACTTGCTCATAATTCAGGTCTGATGTGTTATCAGCTAGGTTTACTCCATCACTAACCAGTGAATGATATAAATTAACGGCAATTTAATACTTTGGTCCTGGGGAAAGACAAAAAAAAAAAAAAGCGCCAAAATCAAATACTTTTGAGGTTTGAGGAAGCTTAAATTTGTTCCCTTTAGCCAGTTCTGCACTTTTTGCATAGTTGTTCTGGCAAAGGCTGCAATATTGCTGGTACTTGAAGTGGCTTTTGTGTGCCGGAGATGGGTGTGAAGGACAAAAAACCCCGTCCTTTTGCTGCAATACCCATTTGAAAAGTTACTGTAAGACACTGTGCCATAGGGCAATTTATTTTACTTGTAGGTCCCGAGTTTCAGCGAGCACTGGGAGGGCAGCTGTGAGAGCAATGCCTTTGGTGAGGCTGGAGCGATGATTTGTGCCGGGGCAGAGCAGCCCCTCCGTGCCCCGCCCGGCGAAGGCGCTGCCCGGCGGGGCGGGGTGTGCCTTCTCCAAACACTGCTCAGAAAACGTTCATGTAAAACCATTACCAGGTTTTATTTAATAACCTCCTAACCCTCTCTCTCTCTCCTCCTCCTCCCCTCTGTTCCTCTAATGCCTTTTACAGCTCTTGCTGCACAGCGTGAAGCCTCAGAGCTGTATTCATCAATGACTCACACCCTTGCTTAGGGGCCAATTTTCATGGAAGCTATACAGGGAAATTTTGAAATGCACCTATCTCATGCAGGGCACAAGATGATTTCTCTATTCATTACTATTCCAAAAGGACTTGTTGTCCTTTGGAAATGTTCACATATTACTTACATTTGTGTGTGCGTGCATGCATGTGCGGAGCTAACTTGCCTTTAGATTTGAGTGGTTGGAAAAATAAAAATGTATTGTTATTATCATTGACACTAGTCAGCTGAAGGGTCACTAAGGGCCTGCTTACACTGAGTCAAAGCAGATAAATGCTAAGGAAAATGCAGCATTGTGCATTAGGTGAGAAAATTCTACAGACTCAAGCACTAAACTTGTTAAAAACCACCCTTTTGTTTGATGCTCTGAGTAGCAGCTTTCTGAGGAATTTGGGAGTAAAGCCAAGGACTTACTCTGAGAAACAAAACTGCAGTTTTGCCCCTGAAAGCTTTTTGTGTTGGTCAAGGTTATGATACCTTTCGAAAACACTCCATAAGACACCACGAGTTAACTCAAGTTTGAACTTTGAGGGGAAAGAGAGGAAAAATCATAGAAATTATTATCCAAAAAGGCCTTTCAGTTAAAAACCCATTTGACAGGAGAGGAATCGTTACTGAAAAATTGCCAGTCATAGACTAATTGCATTCTCAGGGGTTACTAATTATATCCAAAATTACTTTAAACAGTTTTGGGGAAGAGACTGAGACTTACTGCTTAGTGTAAAGCAGTTTATTTACGCATGTACCAAGTAGCTTACATCCCTAAGGGATTAAACCAATTTCAATATTTTACTGTAAGTTGTTGTAAAAATTGTGTCATGCAATGATGAATCAGAAGCGGTGCAAAAAAGAGGGCAAAATATACTTTTGCTTTTCATAATTTTTCCAACAAGCATTTCAAATTGTAATTCTAAAAATAGTTTTTTCCTTCACTGTGTTACTTAAACAGAATGGAAAAATCTCTTTCTGCAGATCACGTCCATCCACTGACATTAATTTCTACTTTCTGTCTGTGCAGGTGAGTTCCTTAAGAATGTGTTAAAGATGAGATTTGGATTTTCCTTATTTGTTGATGTTGTTTTGCTAAATGAATTTTGCCAACAAAACTTTTTGCTTGACAGATGAGCTTTGTCCATGGCCTAACAAGAGAGCATTGTCTTACAGGAATGCACAGAATTACCAAGCTCCACATGTATGTTACAAAGATCGAAAAAATTCACAGCCCTGTCAGAGACAAAAAATAGCAGTGAGTCCTGTGAAGGCAGTAGTGTGATCCTTGTTCTAGAGGTGACAAAACAGAGGCATGAAGTGGTTAATTCCCTCATATTGCCCAGAATACCAAGAAGGAAATTAGAAATTTTTTATTTGTGTTTTATTTCCAGAGACAGCTTTAGCACCTCTGGGGAAGTAATGGCTGTTTTGTTTGCAGTAGGTAGCCTGTATCCAGTTCTTCCTTCCCAAAGTCCATTTGTGCTGTAGAGAATATGCAGGGATTGTGAATGTACTCCTAAGTAGCATTCCACAGTTGAACTAATTGCCAGGCCAAGCGAGGGACCACAGTAAATGGGTGAATAATTTGATCCAAGATGGATTTGTACTCTACCAACACAGCCTGAAATCTTCTAATGCTTTTGGATTTGACTGTGAGCTGTTCATTGTTGTTTGAGCCTGTTCTTTTCTATTACCATATTTTCTCTGGATATCATTTCTGTGTACCTTATCTTTGTATAAAAGGCCACATCTTTACCATATTTCCAGGGAGTACTCAGTAGAGGCATACAAAATTTACTGCTGTAGACCAAAATATGACAGATAAAGGTAGAGCATTACAAAGTTCTTGCCCTCAATCAAGCAGTAGGCTCTCTATGCTTCTGTGAGCAGTGGCACGCATGTGGCTGCACTGTAATGGGAGAAGGGTTAACAGCAAACCAAGACATTTTCTGCAGCAAAAAGAGATGGAATCTTCTCCAAGCAATTACCTTTTATGCAATAAACAATGTCAGTGGTCAATAGAGGGAGTTTTCTTACTTTGATCCCCTTCCATTTAGCTTAAAATAGAAGTGCTATTAGTTTGACTAGCAGGTTGGTGTATTATGGAGCCTGGTCATACCTGGTTGCATGTTAAATTTAACTGCTAGCAGAAAGGTTGCTCCAGTAGCTTTTGTCTATGTTTTCCTTGAATAAAATACAATAGTGCATGCTAGAGTTTCAGTGGTGTTAAGTGCTTTAGTCAGATGTTTCTATTGATATGCTGCAGCCTTTTGGAGTACAGAGTGCATTGCTTTTTATTACAGATTTTACTGGCATCATGAAGTTGTGAGTAGCTTCTCCTGTACTTTTCGCTTCTGTTGGCTCTGAAAATCCAGCTCTAATTACTAATGGATACTTTCCAAAATAATTTCTTTCTGGTAAAGGATGCACATAATCTGTTATCATTAGGTATCTGCTGGCGGTACACACAGGTATTGCTTTGGCTAACCCTTGAAGGAGGGGAAGGTTTGATAAATGAGAAAAGCCAAAAGCTTTTGTGCTTATATGTGCTTAAGGTAAGGAGGAATTTTAAAATTACAACATCATATCTGTCCTTCTGTGGCTTTCAAAGGATGTGATGTTCCTCATGGGTGCAGTGAGGTGTGACAGAATGGTCACACAGCTGAGTATTCCATGGCTGAGTAGCCCTCAGCTCAGTTACAGGATACAGAAAAATGGAGCTTCAAGGCACCATGTTTCCTTTGTGTTACATACCTCTGTCTGCTGTCCTTTCTAGTGAAGTGCAGCTACTGTGATCTCTTTCCTGACCATCAGTTTTCTCGTGTCTTCTACTTGGCTTCAAAAAAATAATATTTATTTGAAGTAGGGTTGAAGTAAAAAAATAAAAATGTGTAACAAAATTAGAAATAAAAGAAGTTACTCCTACTTAACATTATGAGAGGTTATTTGTGAAAAGCATTGCAAACTTCAAACCTTTTAAAATTCCTTTTAGTGTTGTTTTTATTCTGTTTTCATTTTTGTTTTTATCACCTTCTTTATAAAGAGTGTAATGGTAAAGCAAGGGCAGTGCCATGGAAGGCCAGAGGCCTTCCAGCTACAGAAGGGTGATCAAAGAGAAGAGCCTTAGCCTGACCTGAGCCACAGCCATTCCCAGCTCTTTGCGGAAATCTCAAGCAACTGCAATTTCTTCTGTTCCCTACTTGTGTTTGTGAATTCTCAGTGCTTGAATCCTGCTGCTTCTGGCTTATAAAATCCTGTGTCTGTAGCAAGTTTCTTCATTTTCTTTCTGGTTTTGGCACTACTGAATGAATCAGAACACTTCTAATTGTTTATTCCTTAACAGTTCTGTATTTTGTGGAAGGAAATTGGCCTTCCTCCTGCCAGCATCCGTGGAGCCAGAGAACACCCCACAGTTGTCAAGGCAACAGCTTTGGCTTGGGGAGCTGCAAAAGAGAAAGGGACAGGAACATCCTCTGGAGAACCAAGGGCTGTTGTTGCAGGGCACAGAAACATGTTTGTGGTCCCTTTACTGCAAACACCATCTATAGGTGGGTCAGGGAAAGCTGGAGTCACTCACAGTGCAACATAATGAGGTGGAGCTTCTGAGAACAGCACCCTGATGTTCACTCAGGTCTGGAATCACAGCCCCAGACTGGGCTTCTCTTCAGTGTTTGTTCTGTTGTGCAGGGCCATACTGAAATACTGGCGTGAATCAAGTGGTTTTAGGCTTTTGGGAGGAAAAGGGAGCTTGGTTCTCTTTACTACCTAGAACTTTTAGCAAGCAAAGATTTCTATTTAAAAATTTTATCACTATTCAGTGCTCCAGAAGGGTGTCTATTGGTCTAATTACTAACTGGATTCCTGTGGTGATCTTGCTTGCCTCTGCTGGGAGATTTGCTCCTCATGCTGGACAAACCTTCAGTGCACAAATCCTTCGCTGGGTGAGCACAGGGCTCATCTGAACCAACAGACCTGTGCTAAAATTTACCTGATGCAGACTGTGAGCTGCATGATTTCAACACAGAAAATGCCATTGCAAGAGCTCTAGAAATGCACGTAACCTAGAAAAAGTTCCTTCATTCTGTCCCAAGGACAGGATCCAAGGATACTCTCTGCATTGTAGTATTCCTGGTATTTCTTCTGCTTCAACAGCCAACAGTTAGAAAATCTTACACCTGTATATTATAGTTGGAATACTCAATGCATATTTCTATGAGGCATGAAAAATTATGCATTTCCCTTTAGACATACAATGAGGCTCTCAACGTTTTAACGAAGTATTTTGTAGGGGGAGATCAGATGGCCCCAAAACTTGTTGCTGTGTTTAGTATTTGGCACTCAGTGTCACCCTCTTCATGCAGTAACTACTTGATATCTCTGAAGTGCCTGTTTGCTGTCATGTTACTGCTATGTGCATGGTAAAATGCTATATAGGACATAGCATAATCTTGTTTGATATTATGATCCCATAATTTACTTTAAAAAGATTAATCTTGTAAATACTGTAAAGTTATATTAGTAGTTGCAGTAAGCTGTTTAAGATTTATGCAGGAGCATTATTTATATTTATAGGCAGTGACCTTGATACCTTCTACTAAAGTTGAAATATTTTTATATTACTTTGTTTCTTTATTTTCTTAGCCTTGGTTAAAAAAGAAAAGCGCTCCAAATAAAAATCAACCCCCCCCCCAAAAATCCAAACCAAACAAAAAAAAAAACAAACAACCCCCTCCAAAAACCCCCAAAAAACCAAAAAAAAAACAATCAACCAACCAACCTACCAAAAAAAACAACAACCCACAAAAACCCATCCAAAACCATTGTTATAGATTTGATTTTCAAAAGATCTCCCCAACTTTTACAAACTGTGATACACAGAGATTTTGAGGGTTATTTTAACTCCTATTGCCATTTCATGTAGTCATTTAAGTCATTAGGGAGTGAGTAAGGTACACTTAGAGAGACAGGACATTATCTATGTATTAGCCTCTTTGAAGTGCATTTTATTGTTGTATATCAGTCATTCCAGAAAAAGGTTCTGAGCCTAAGAGCACAGATGAAAATATATACAATCCCTTTAAAAGGTGGAATATTTGAATTTAGCTTGCAACATAGTTGCATGAAATTATCACTCCTGTCATGTCAGCTGAAATATCAGAAATCCTATTTCTAATCCCTTCCATGTAATGTGGCACAGGGACACAGATACATATCAGCCACAAAGGGAGCCAGCACAGCCTTTCCGACAGACTGCCTACAATTCAATTCCCCTTCTCCATCCTCTCCACCCACTGGTTGAGCCTCTTGTTGCCCTTCCAACACCTAATGCACTCCTGACACAATGGAGGGAGGGCAGGAGCAGTGTGGTGAAAAATCAGACACTGCAGACAAAAACTTGACAGACTGTCTTCCTGCCAGTGCCACAATATCAACTGGCCAAGTGAAAAGGGATGGCCATTATCCCGTCTCATTGAGTGAATAAATGACTTACAGCCACATGCAGAGAAAGTTCTCTGGACTATTTCCATGGGGGTTTTTAATTTAATTTGCATGATAAGATGTACAAGGTACATTTTTACAGTTTGAGGCAACTTCATTTTCCTCTGACTCCTGTGTAAAATAAGGATAATTTCACCAAAGTCGTTGGCATAACTTCATTATCAAATGGATGTTGGGAGAGCACTTTCACAGTCCTTAGGCAACTTTCCAGTCATTGCTCCTCAATGCTCACCATAAGCTCCAATTTAAATCTCCCCTGAGGCTGAGGGTTCTGGGCATGCTGGGCACTGATCCAGAGCTGCACATCTCAGGAAAGATGGCTCCTGATAGATTGCTCAGTGTTGTATAGGACATAACCTGAGTCAACAGCCAGGAATCTGCACCCAAGCAACTTCTGTATTGACAACAACCTGCAAAATGTAGGTGCTGTAATAAGCACAGTGTTGTAATTACAACTTTACAGATGCTGCCTCACGTTCACTTGAACACTTTGTCTTTGACATTCCAGGCTGGTACCTCTATCCTGGGATGCTGGCTATGCATCTCTTGCTTTGCTTTGTCACAGATCTTGACTTGAGATACTTTCCTCTCTGAAAGTTTTGCTAAAATGGATAAACTCTGGTGAAAAGTTTCACTTCAGAGAACTGATTCCTTGAAGAATTCCCAGCAAGTTCTTTACAAAAGCTCTGACAAAAGCAACTGCTCTCTGCCTCCCTGTCCAGCGACTCCTACTAACTCAAAAGCATATCCATGGGCTTGAGAAGAGCAGCTGCAAGAGCAGAAGCAGCCGGAGACAAAATGTAAGGAGAGAGGAGATGCACCAAGATCTTCTACTTCTGTAATTGTTGTATCACATGGGAACTTGAGGCACCAAGCCTGGCTGTTCCCTGTTGTGTGCAATAGCTTCTGGAGCCTGACCAGACCAGTAAATCCTTTAATTGTTTACAACTGGGCCATGCTTTTATACCTATCCAAAAGCCAGGAGAAAGCTGCTTGGCCCCACTCACCAGTTGCTGTCAGTGTGTACAGCTGTTAGAAAGCACACATGGAGCAGCCAGGAAGTATGACTTGAGAGGCAACAAAAGATGCTGCTTGTCTTGTATTTATCCCTAATGTAGATAAGAGACTGTAAATAATGGCAAGCCAAAAAAAAAAAAAAAATCAGATTTTTCAAGTGCAACATACCAGAAACTGCTTTTTTCGCTTTGCAGTGGAAATGCATTTAGCAATCTCTTCCCATTTATTATTTCTGATGGAAACAAAATCTTACCACATAATAAGACAATATTTCATATACCTGAATCCACGTTCATCCTCCTAGCAGCATCCTCCATCTTTTCCCCCTTCCTTTTCTTCTTTTGGAATTTGTGGTTAGGCAGAATTTATATTAAAATAATATTTTTATGAATTATTATTTGCAGAAAATCAAATAATAATGTGTGCTCTTTTTCTTTTTTTTTTCCACCTTTATTCTGATGTGCTAAAATCATGTTTTTTGGCAGTTGAGCACTCTGTTGATGAAGCCTGAAGTACATGACAATATGAATGAAATTCATTATCAGGCAAAAAGTGTAGTGAACTTTGCAGCAAATCATCACAAAGTAATCTTGCTTTTTCTCTCTGGTCTTAGTCTAAATGTGATTTGCACTCTTATGGAAAGGACTTTGTGCTGGTTTTGATGTTACATACAAATAGACTTGCTTTGTAAAATTCCCATTATGCCTGTTTACGTTTAGCAGCAGTGCTATTGATTCAAGCTGCACTGATTGGGAAGCAGAAGTCTTTAACGCTAAGCCCCATCAAAGTTTTTCATAAATTGGTGGCATTTTTCCAGCGTTGCTCCCAAAACAGCATAGAGCTGCTGGAAGGAAATGCTCCAGCTGCAGGGATAAGTGGAGCCAAAAAGTAACATCCAAATAGAAATTATCCAGTTCGTGATTTCACTTTGATCACCAGATGTTTGCCATGTGACTTCAGCATTCGAGAACACAAGAGAGGAGAATGTGATTGTGTGGTACTTAGCTTAAATCTAACACAAGGGCTCATGGCTCAGCAATAGATACACACAAACAGTTATTGGCTTTTTCCATTTTTTGAGAAATCCCTTGCTTTATCATGATATTGATTACAGCAAACTATGTCCTCATGCCAGGCTTTGCTTTGGTTTTCAATTCTTTAAACTCTGAAAGACAGTGGAAGCAGAGCAAGATACACCCCAGATTAATTGTATAGTTTACTCTGGCTTGGTTGGTAATTTGTCTCTATGAAGATCCTGGCTAGTGATGTTAGCAAATCATAAAGAGCATTATTCTCCACCTCTAAGGGTTTCAGATTTAGATTTGTATATTTTTCCTACTTTTAGCACTAGAAGTCATTTGCTTTAACTGCCTCCAATACAATATACTTGAGGGAGATTTTTCAGATTTTAGTTAAGAATTAGTTGAGGCATTTCAAAAATGCACAGAATGAAAGGACAATTTAGAGTTTTTGAGTTGTAACCCTTTATCACCTTTGTCAACCATCTCATACAGTTCAAAGCTTCATCTAAAATCTTCTTACAATTTTTGCTCTTCTTAACCTCACAAGATGGCTGATGCAAATTTTGGGTGCTTCAGATGTTAAAAAAGTCTCTTGAAATGTCCATTCTAAACTTATCCAGAGTCTGCTTATAGCCACTTATTCTCATAATTGAAAAATGATGTGATGCATGCCATAGAATTTCTAAGTGAATTTGGATAAATGACTCAATCTCTGTGAATGATTTATCCCAAAGCAGGAGTTTTTCTCCCTCCATCCTCTTCTACCTGGACACATATTTTTGTCTCTTGCTGTCTCAGGTATTTGCCAGTTCCTTTACTATCTATGTCAGTACCTTACTGTGCCTGGTTTTGAAGAGATATTTTTATGCTGGAAGAGTGAATTAGGACAGCTCAGCAAGTGGCCTGAGGAGCACACAGAGAGGCAGGGCTTGGCAGTTACACTTCTGCTTTAGCTTTCTCTGGAACTTCGGCCTCAATTCCAGATTGATAAAGACAAGATAATTCTTTCCTTCACAACAGTTTGAATGATAATTCTTCCTTTTCCAACATTTTTACCAAATTATCTGTTTAGATTTTAAATTCTGCAGATCAAAGACTTTCATTTAGTGACTTGCACAGTGACAACCACACTGGATCCCCACATTTAGATATCAAGACAGTGCAGATACAAGACCACCACAGAGCATTTTTATTGCTGCAAATGTGTCCAGCTTCACTGAAAACAGATTATATTCTCTGTCATTTGCTTCCAGCTTAATATTTATCATTATATATGATATCATGTGACTTTTTAATTAAGTCGACTTCATTTTTCATTAGTGCAACAGCATCGATTCCATTAACCATATAAATTCCCACTTTTCTTTCTTACATGAAATTTTTCTTACTTGTGAACTTCCTTAACCTACTTAGCAGTCCTAACAGCGAATAGCATTGATCCTCTTTATCTATTAACCTCTGAAATGTGTGATATTGACTTACAGCATAGGTTTTCATGTAAGATGAAATAATACCACCTATTATTTTGGAATCTGGACCCAAAAAAAAGTATTTTAAAATAGGTTCTTTTATGTGAAACAAAGTGTTCTTAACATTTTTAACAATTTCTGAGTGTACTGTCTCCACCCTTCACTATAGTATTTTGCATATATCTGGGATTTCTGGGTCTGTTTCTCACAGCAGTGTTGAGAAAATTTCATGCTTTCACATTTTTCAGCTGTAATACTATTTACTTTGAAGAGAACTGAATATCCTCTAGTATTCTGCCAGGTCCCTCTCTAGACTTCCACACTGAGGTAGTTTTATTTGATCCTTTTATGTGAAAGATTAAATTTCCTTGTGTTGTGTGGTGAGATACCAGTGCATATTTCCAGGGAATTATCTCATGGAATGTTCTGTGTTCTCAATTATTTGCACCCAAATCCAAAATGCCAGGAGCCTTTGTTTCAGTAACAGAGCATCTGATTTTCTCTTGCCGTTCCAGGGCAAGTTCATTCCCCAGTATATACATATGTTCTCCACCTTCCATTAAGGAGTCAACCCCTTAATTCTTACTTAGAAAAAACCCCAAATAATTATAGTTATTAACGTTCCAAAGATAAATGGATAAACTTACATTGAGTCAATTGCTGGGAAGGAATTCACTGAGAAATTTTACATGTTTATTGGTTTTCAGGTATATGAGCTTAAACTGAACTTAAGGCATTTATTCCAAAACTTTATGCAATTTAGTAATTCTTGACCTTCTGAAATGTTCATTTAATTTACTGTATGGATGCCATAGGTATTTCAGAGCCTGATCACACTTTCTATGTTCAGACAAATATCCACTGTCTCCAGTGAGGAATTTCACGTTGTGATGTAAAGGAATTTTGACTGAGGAGAGGCAGCTGGATCAGTCCCACATGTTGTAGAGACTTACAATCAGGAATTAATATGCAGCAGAGCTATGACACTGGCTTTAATTCTACTCACATTAATTTTCACTGTTATTATTAATTAAACCCTGAAAATCAGGGATTTAATGGAAACTCTGACAGACCTTTAATTATAGCATTTCAACAGACTTAGAGTATAGGATGTCCTCTACTAGTGCACAGGACATTCTGTACTTGAGAGGGTATAAAAAGAAGTCACAGTTTTTGGTATACTTTGTGTTCAGATCATTTTTTAGTTCTTGATTGGCTTTTACTCAGTGTTGTCTGCTGCATCTGGGTAAGTTGTACAGAGTGAATACTTTAACTGTTGTGTTCAAGGACGGTTTGGAAACGGAATTTTCAATCTTTTTAATGCAATTGCTCATGATTGTTCAAAACGATCTGTCATTGTTTTGGGAGAATGGGTTTCTCACCAGCTATTTGTGTAGCAGAGTGCATTATGTTCATAGATACATCTACAAGTCTAAATTATTTGCATTGGAAGCTTCTGACAGGAAGGATGACCTTTTTTTCCCCCCTGTTTGTGTTCCATCTACCGTAGTGGGGTCCTGACCAGAATTCCTGTGTGTACCCATAAAATAAGCTATAACTTCCAGTCATTCATCCCACATAATTTGTACCCCTGTGTCTCAAGTCTTTGCATTATGTGTGTTCCACTGAGGCCTCAAGATGAACTTAGGCCTTGGCTGTGCAGGGTGAGAGTTCTATCAAAGAGATTTACAGACATGGAATAGTCAGGAGGGAGAGAAAACGGTCAGATATCGTGGGCAGCAGTGTTTTGTGATGCTTGGTACATCACATTTCAATTTGTCCAAGAATACAACCATATAATGAGCATTTTTTGTGCAAAAATCAGTATTATACCCTACTGGCTAATTTTTACAATTTTGCCACGAATTTTGCAGCATATACTTTCCAACAAAGAATGTTCCTGAATTCACAGGGATCTATGATAATTGAAAATGTCACTGAAGAGTGGAGAGAAATGGATGTAAAGCTCTAACCCTGGAAGAAATACAGTCTAAAAATGAAGGAGGTGTAGTCTAAAAATCTCAATATCAGAGAAAGATTTGAAGTATTTGTAGCTATTGCCATAATTATAGCTAAAACAATGAATGATTTTGGAGAAGCTGAGTAATGAGTTTTTAAATATTTTTGATACTGGTAAAAACCGGTGTTTAATGAGTTAGCCACGTGTTCTCTTGATTAGATAACCAAACCATAAGAAACAAGTAAAAATGTGTACGTTCTAAAATTGATATGGAAAGGAATTTGAGGAAGTTTCATAATAGAAAGGATTTCAACTTTTTTTGGCTAATTTTGAGATATGTAAATTTGTATAGTATACAGTAAAGTTTGGATTCATATGTTTGCTTTTACATGATCTACTTCTAGAAACATTTTAGGCAGTTAAAAAGTACTTTTTGCTAGGAATGTAGTGAAAACTATGTGTATTTGCATTGCATGTTCTATCCAAACGTACCATGCACGAGATCTGTTCAATTTAGTTCACTTTTATAGATCTACATAAGGATTGTGAATCACTGAATAGAACCAGTGATTCAGTCTGCATTGAAAACCACTACTGAGAGGAAACACTCCTAAGAATCAAAAACTGGATTACCTTAGGGGTGAGAAACACATGAGTGGCTGTGATCAGGAGTTCTCTGAGATCCCAGTCCCAAACACTCTGGTTGGCTTTTCTCTCGTGATTACCCTGAGTGAGGCAAAAGTTACTGATGTGAATAAAGCTTAAACAGACACACGAAGGCAGAATTATTCACTTCTCCACAGGCAGGACTTCTGCTGGCCATGCACAGAAGTGGCTTAAAACTCAGCTGGAGTTTTTGAGTGCTGGCCCAGGGGCTCACATCAGCACAGGGCAGATTGCCAGGTCCAGAAACCAAAGAGGGATCACTATGCTCTGTACCACCTGCCAGGGAGAGAACCCAGGGCTGAGCACCTCCTGCTCGCCCTGTGTTCACGTGAAATTTAGAACCAAAATCCAAATTTACGTAAACAAACTATTCAGTTGATTCTTTTCTTCTCTTCTCTCCTCAGCTTTTTAATGAACCCAGCAGAGTTTCAGAGCTGTGCAGTTTGTTTGCAATCTATGACTATTTTTACCCCCACTGATGGTTTTTCATTCTGCTATCTATCCATAACCTGTTGGGTTTTTTTCATGAATGGTCTTTTGAAATACCTCATTGTGAAACCATGTGTTCTTTAATGACAGCCACATGCTCTCTCTGCTTTTATTATCCCACTCTGGCGTCTTCCCAATTAGATAAGGAACCTAAATTCTCAGAAAACTAACCTTACCAAAAAACTGGATGGTTTTCTCCTGGTTTATTTCTGTGTACTGAAATCTGGAGGTAGAGCAGAAGGGCTCCCCATGGTGGCAGGGAGCTGTTGGGTTTTCAGTGCTGTAGTGTGAAACATCAGCCTGAGAGCTGGCCAGCATTGTGTGTCTCTATGTCCCTCCTGAGAATGCAGTGTGAAATAAAATAACACGTATGGCAGAAAACAAATAAATATGCATTTTATGTAAATTGAGGGAAAAACTCCTCAAAAATTTATTGCTTTGAGTCATTAGGAAAGCTGCTTTAGTGTAAGGACTACAGAGACTTCTTAGCGGGACCAACATTGAGTGGCTGGGTTTAGCCAAGCACTGGGGATGTCAGCTCTGGGCCGAGTTGTTGTCAGCATTAGGAAATTGTCTGCTGTGTGGATGGGCTTAATGCAATATTATACGGTGTGGATGCAAATTTAATGGGCTTGAAAATAGAGAAATTGAGCCTGAAACCTGTAGGGCAAGTCCTTGGCCCAAACTAACCCACACCACCTCTAAGTAGAGTCAGTCTAGCCAGAGAAGTGGAAGGTATTAAACCAGTGGCTGATTAGAATCAGGACCCTGTAACTTAAAAAGGAGCTTTGCCTGAGCAGGTGACCACGAAGGCTTTTGGATTTTTTTTATTTTTTTTCAAGGAGCAGAGCAGCCATCCATTTAAATGCACACGAAATACAAACTCAAAGTGTTAAAATGACATTTAGAAATAGCATAACAGTATAGACAATGTTAAAAGAATGCAATTTGAGAAGGTGTCCTTCCTCACGCAGTAATGGGATTGCCGCTGTTGCTTAGCACATCACAAGAAAGTTTTATCTTGAAAGAGCAAAATAATATCATTAACAGAAAATTAAACTTAAAGTCACCATGAACTATGGACTTAAAAGACCCTCAAGAAATGAAAACCAATTGTCTGTTGGAAAACCAGGAGGTCAAGTAGTCATTGACCAACCAAAAGCTGCACCGATTGCTGAAATGTACAGTACTTTCAAATCCAATTAACTGTTTCAAGCAGACAGTCCTCATTTTCTCTTTCATCAGGAAGGGAAATTTGCAATCATATATTCCAATGAAAGTTAAGTTGTTTTGATCTGATAATTGTCAGATGTATTTATCTTAATTTGTAAGTTTTTAATGCTAAAGCTCCAAGCTGTTCAGATATAACAGAAGTACTGGGAAATGAGGTACAAAATGCTGGAATTCAAATTAACCAATAAATATATTTTAATATATATCAGCAGGACTCTAGAGGATTCCATTAATGTTGAAAAATAGAAAGGATTTAGGTTAATTTGGTAAGAAGGCAGGTCAGAACGTTTACAACAGTGGCATAGAATTGTATAGAGATGCAAAATTTTTCAAGAGAGCAGAATTTTTTCAAAAACGCTGACTCTAGCTGTCACAGCCCTGCCTTGGTTAAATCCAGTGGAGAGATATGAGGACTTTCTAATTTGCTTTCCCTCTATTTTAATAATAGCTGTGCATAAGTAATTTATGAAAGGCCAACCAGGCAGTGGGCAACAGAAAATTAAACTCATTTTATCTGAAAGCAGGTGGATTTCTATATATCATTAGCATGCATAGAATTCTCACAATGTTATTTCTCATACTGATGGAATGTAACCAAATAATATATGAGTTTTTTGCTTATGCACGAGTGAAATTTTTAGATAAAAGTGCCAGCCCCAATGGCAATTTTCTGCAAAACGAAAACTAATTCTGCGAAGCTTCTTATTACTGGGAAGACTCATTTGGCTTGCATTAGAGACTGACATAAGTGACTTTAGGATTTTACTAACAGATTAGATGAGATGTGCTATATGCAGTAATATCATTAGAGAATGTAGCAGCAGAAGCAGAAGAGTTTGTGGCACTTAAGGACACTGGCACAAGTAAATTGTTTTCATTTATGACAAGCTTTTAAATGATTTTTTTTCTCCTGATGAGAATATGTTTTATGTTTCCCTCACCCTTCCCCAAGACTGAAAAAAAAGCTTCTGCCTGAATTACTGCTCATATTATTTCAACCCCTGATAGCAAATCTATTGTATGTGCCTTCCTTATCACCCGTATCACCTTGAGAGGGGCTAGATTTTTATGAAGAAAACAATACTAAAACTAAATAAATGTATTGCAGTGTTAATATAATCTAAATAAGGAGAGAGAAGCAAACCACATATTTCTCTACTTGCTGTATTTTCACTATTTGTTAACAGAAATGTATTTGGAATCTCTCCACATATCATTCAAACTATTTTAAAACAGCAACAGATATGCTGCAAACATTTGACTTAAACAAATGCAGCTTTCTTTTTTTTACCTCATAGGAGTCTGTTAGGAGTTTGATTGTTTTTAATGATACCCAAAGGTACATCCTGCATAAGTCTTTTTCCACTCTTACATCTTGTTTTACAATAAATGGCATTGGCCAAGCAGTATTTTTCTCTGAGGCAAGAAACAATAAAAGCCCATGCTGATTCCTATCCCATATAATATTTTTATGATGTAGATGAAGGTGAAACTTTCCATTTTTTTTTTTTTTTTAATTCAAGAAGCAGTAGTAGCAGCTACTGGGTGTTAGCAGTAGCTACTCTTCAATGGTTGTGTTGGCTTGTACTGCCAACTTTGTAGTTTGCAATAGATTTTGTTCACATTTGAATTTCAAAAAAGAGGGAAGATATGACTGTGTTGTTGGAACCAATAGCACTGACCCAAATTGTATGACAGAGATATTCCTTTGTAACCCTGGCCCATGTGAGGTGACTGTGTCCAGCTGTTCTTAAGCTGTTTATTCAGTTTTTTCTATCAGCACTCATGTATGTCACACTTACATGATTTTTTTATATTACATGACAATTTTATTGGTTTACTTAGATAGCAAAGTTTATATTGTCCTCCTCAGTCAGTACTTTTACAGAGCTATCTTGAGTACCAAAGGCCCTGAGGAACAGGAAAATAAAATCCTGAGGTAAACTGCATGGGTGTAAATGTAGAATGACTGTGTTTACCTCAGCGAAGCTAATCTGGGTATGTAGTGCTCTGCTAAAAAAGCTGTTTGACCCAATGTAACCAATATTGAAAACAGACTTAATACTAAAGAGAACCGTAAGTTCTTCTCTCAGGGGAAATGCTGGTGTTGGCCATGGTGAGGCAGACACAAAATACTTCTGCTAGAGTCAATGGATTTCCTTGAGACAGTGCTCAGCACAAACAGGGACAGAGCTTGGCTCTGCTGTGCCATGGACTCAGCCAGTGTATTAAATCATAAGGATCATAATTCCAGCGGTAATATTCAAATGGCTCATCACAAGGCTCTTTATGTACTCTGGTTCATTAAGACCCTCCCTGTTGCCCTTGCCACTGTTAGCCGGTGTGTAAAAGAGAAAGAAGAAATAACTGAAGAAATAACCCCCCCCCGGAACTTCTGTAGTGATGTGTATGGACACCGTGCCAGCATCTGCTGAGATCTGGCTCCTGCTGGCACAGGAGACCTGAAATACAGGGGCAGGAGTATGTCCCTATCTCAGACCAGTCCAGTCCTTCCCCATTCTGTGCCACCCTCCTAAGAAATAAACTGACCAGTGGTAATTTGTATGTGATGCTAAAACTAGCACAGAAACTTAGGTCAAGACTTTCTGGAGGATCCTAGACCACTAAATCTGTTTCTTGCAGGAAGTTCAAGACGTGTCACATAGTTCTGATCATAAATATCTGAAAGTCCATTTAAAGCAAGTTGGGTTCTCTGCCCCCACATTCTCAACTGAAATGCTGATCCAGAACATCCTTCCATGAAAAATTTTGACCCACCAAATATAACAGCAAGTTTGTTCCAGTGCTATCTCCTTACTTTTTTAACTTTGCCCCAAGCCAATTTTTATAGAAGACCTGCACAATAGATCCTCAGCTCTGCCCTGCTGTTCCATAGACTGTCCAGATACTTCCTGAGGCTTCTGGGACTATCCAATTGTACATTCAAACAAATATCTCTTAGAAAAGCCAGTTCAACTCCTTCAGTGCTAGGAAATGCTTTTTTCCTATATAATATTTCCATTTTCTAACAGCCTTCTGATAAATACAAGAGAGTCAGAGAGGGACTTTTGACAAGGGCATGTAGTGATAGGACAAAGGGGAATTGCTTTAAACTGACAGAGGGCAGATTTAGATCAGGTATTAGGAAGAAATTCTTAACTGTGAGAGTGGGGAGGCCCTGGCACAAGTTGCCCAGAGAAGCTGTGGCTGCCCCATCTCTGGAATTTTTGTTCAAGGCCAGGTTGGATGGGGCTCTCAGAAACTTGCTCTGATGGAAGGTGTCCCTGCCCATGGAAGGGTGTTGGGATGAGGTGATCTTTAAAGTCCCTTCCCTTCACAGTGCTGTGATTCTGTGATTTACCTGTGATGCTTTACAGTTTTGTATAGCGAGGGCTTCAGCAATTGCGGCCTTAACTATGAGACTTCTGTAGAGTAGAACAAAGTAGTTAACTTGATTATAACAGTGATCAGAGAATCAAGAAAAACAGAAGTGAGAGCAGAGTAAGTAGCTAATATGGTGGAAGAACATCAGAATAAGTTTTCATTGCAAATGGACTAAAAGAAGGGGTACATTTTTCTCAGTTTGCATCTTCTTTTCTGTTGTCCTGTTTTATTCCCTACGCAGAACATCAAAGTCAAAACAAGCACATGGATATGTCTTTATTTCCCCCCATTTTCATTTAATATACAATATTTGAGGGCATTCGACTTTCTGCTTTTTATTTGCACCCAGCAATCAAAAAGTATTTTCACTGTATTATTAAAAACTGAAAAATAAATACTATATTTTTAATCTTAAGCGTTTTAAAAATGGAAGGAGATACCAGTGAGTGTCAGTAAGTCTAGCTCTAAGTTGCTTGTGTTGACATACTGCTGAAGGCTAAAAACAGCTTATACAGATTTTATTTGTTTATAGGGCAAATTATAAAATGTTCCACTGAAATAAGTAATGACAATTTTTGTCTACATAAATGTGCATGTAAATGTAATGATGTTTGTTGTCATTTCAACATGACTGCCATTATTGAAATAGAAGAGCCAGTACTAATTCTTGCTGTCATATTTCTTAAAAAATGAAAATAAGGCATTTAAAGAAGCGTCAAGGTTTTCAGTGTAGATCATTCATCTCCTGCATGCTCTTAGAATAACACCCTCAGCAAAACAGCCAGACAAAAGCTAACTAGAGTTCTGCTCTCTAATCTTTTTAAGAAACATACATTTGAAGATATTTTCCAACTTCAGAGTGTTCTGGAACTCAGCGAGACCATAATGAATAAGATGTGAAGTTTTGTCATTGTCTCAGAGGTTGTGTAACCTGGGCACAGGGTAAAAACTTGCAAAAAATCTGCCTTTGATCTCATCAGTCAGAAGAAACACTTGTTTTATTTAGCTGAGTGCTTGGATGTGCCATGCTGAGCTCTCATGGTGCCCACCCTCCTGTGGGACTCTGCAGGGTAATAATTGACAGCAAAATGCAGGCCAAAAATCCCCTCAACACTGAGCTTCTGTGTGATTTAAACATAACACTGTTTTTAAAACTCCTTGAAAATTGTTCCTTTTTTTCTCCTTCCCTCATCAGTCCTTGTCCATGGCCAGTTGGCTTCAGCATCATCGGGGACTGAGCTGAAAAATATCACTACTAGATAATAATGACTATTTTGTGTAGGTTGTAGGGCTGAGATGATTTAAGAGTTGAGAAATCTTGAATTCTAGTCTTGCCTCTTCCACCAAAGTGGCACAAGACCCCAGGCAGGGGTGGCAGGGATGGTGGTGTCACCCGTTTTTTGAAGCAACATCCTAATTTTTTGTGCCAAAGGAGCTGTGACTTTAAAAGGCCTGAGTAGTCACACAGCTTGAAAACAATTTCAGCTTAAAACTGCAAGCATGCAAAGTCTTTGAGATGAGATGCCTCACATGTTCCAGAAATGAAAAGCTCAGTTTGAAGCATTTCCTTTTCTCCATGCCTCAGTTTCCCCCAGGTTCCAGCAGAATGAGACAGAACCTGTCACAGGAGGGTAAGAGGGATACTAATTTCCTAATATCCGTGAGAGGCTTTGAATATGTGAATGATATTAAATATTACCACGTGCTTTTCCATTCCAGGGGCTCCCAAAGTGTTGTGCAGTGGGACAGGCAGCAGTCCCTTGCACCACACTAGAACACATTCAATGACAATTTCTGCAAGGTAGGGGCTCCCTCTGTCCGGTGACTTCCTGGAGCAGCAGAGCACAGTCAGGGATACAAGGCCGTGTCCCTTGTGGAGTAGAAACTGGCAGATGAAATTGTAGGTTCAGCTGAACCCAAGAGCTCTGTGCTGTGCTCTGTCTAGGTTAATCCAACAGAGCTTTTGCTAACTATAAAACACATCTCTGAGAGATAAGCAAACACAAAACCAGCAATCCACACAAAGTTACGAGTCTTATTTTGGGGAAATCATTCTGATAGAGGTCCAAGACATAGCTCTGATCATAAAACTCAGGAAAAATATTGGAAAAGTTTCCTTCTCCCCTTTTAAATTGATTGACTCCCCAGACAGTGCTTTAATTATTCATGCAGATGATGCGGTGTTTTGTGCAGCGGTTTCTGGGAATGCAGCACCAGGGAGTGCTCCCTGATTGTTACTGTCATCACAAACTGCCCACCATCCTTCGTCTTATGTAAATTTAATTCCAAACACACCACTTCATGCTTTATTATCTCACAACAGCAATTGCATTTGGCCCTTTGATTCATCTGTGGAGAATGCATTATGAAGCAAAGCATAAATATCATAAAATGGGTAGTTCATGGGGCTTCTAATTTCAGGAACATCACAAAATGCTAATTCGTAGACTTCATACTAGCACAAAAAATATATTTCAGTGGATGTCGTGAGGGTAAATCCCTGCTTTCGTCCTTCACTTGGAAAATGCTGCAGCTTAAAGAAACTTAAAAGCTCTAATAAAACTTAGAGCAAACTAACTAGCTGGAGTGTTCAGCTACATTTCATTGTATTCTGAGTTAAAAAAAAAAAATGTAAAGAGACTTCAAAATAGTCCAGAAGGGAACTAAAATAAAGAAAGAACAGGTTGCATTTTCTTCTCTTTTACCTGTCATATAATATGGGGTGCAGTTTTTTCCCTGTTGGTGCAGTTCCTCTTAAAAAGTGGTGAAACTGCACCTACCCAGTCATTTGCTAATGGTAAGTGTACTGAACCACAGCAAAATCAACTTGGTTTTATCAAGCGTTGCCCATGAAAGAGAAAAGGCAGTGCCTTTAGGCAGAAACATCTGTGTGCACTTCCAAGTGGGGACTGTGTGGCCAAAGCAGAAAGTCTGGGCTGGGAGAAAAGAGTACATTGAGTAGGAAACATGAAGAACACTACTTACAAATACCACTCTTGTTCAGTGCTTTTTCACTTTATGATGTATGTGTGAAAACTTCATCCACAGATGTTGCTCCATCAATTTGTCCCTGTTTTCAAAAATAATCCGTTTTGAAGATGCATGGGGTAGGCAGATCCATGGGTTGTTTTTGGCTGGAATGTAACACCATAAGTAGCACAAAAAGTTTAGGCAAAATTTCCCAGCAAGTGTGGGGTGAGCCTGTATGAAGCAACAAGGGGATTGAGGCAGGCTGCAAAGCTGGCTGGGCTGGATCTGGGCCAGCACTTACACCGCCCATCAATAGGTGTTAGTGCCTTGTCAGAATTTATGAAGTGATCTTTGCAGAAGACCATTTCCTTTTCAGCAGTTACCAACCCAGGATGCTGAATGCTACTTTTCAATTTTCCGACTCATTTACACTTAATTCCTCTTTTTCTGCATTTTAACAATTATGTCATGGTATTCAGTGTTGTTTGCACCATCCCAGCAGCAACCAAAGGTCATTCCTGTGACGATGAAAAGCCCCGTCCATACTGAACAGCTCAGTGTGAGCTAAGAGAGTTTAGTTCATTGGAGAAAGCCTGAATCCCTGGGACTCCTGCCTGCTGCCCTGAAGGAGCAATCCCCAAACATGTCACACTCCTCATGACTCCTTTTGTCCACTCACCTGCCTTGTGAGGATGGAGGTTGCATTTTAGTCCTGCTGGCCATGGCAATTTGGGGCCCAAAGATCCTTCACAAACAGCGAAGGACTTGTCATCTTCTGCTTTTCTTGTCCATTAATTATAAAACTTTTCTCAAATCAGAATTAAATAATTTTGTTATACAACAAAATTTGTCAAGTGCTTTTGTGTCAATTTCCATGTTTGGTAACTAGCACAGCAAGTTCAGCCTGTGGATGTGTGTATGGACGTGGTTCTTTCAGAAAAAAAGAAAAAGGCAAAGCAAATTTACCTAATTTGTTCATAGTTCTGGAAGTATAAATCTGAAGTAATCTGCTCTTAACCATAATTTTGACATTAAACCCTACATTGTTTTCTAGCCCATGCTCAGAATTACTTGAAATTTAATTGTTAGATTATTGACTGGTGCAGATTGAACCTCCTTTTGCTGGAGTGCACAGAGATCTATTGATTTGTCTTAGTGAGGATATGGTTCATTGTCTCTCAAGACCGTTTATGAAGCAGGGCCATTGTATTCCTCAGTAGGAATTCTGATACAAGCACATCTACTCCTGCTCTCCTGCAGTCAGTTGTATTTAGGTATGTAAGTAGGAAAACACTAGCTAATCAAATTTTTTAATATATTTTTTTTAAGTGGAGATGATAGCAATTGGAATAGAGCAGAAACTGGATTCTGCACCTAGCACAGGCAGCATTATATTTTTTTAGATTTTGGATGATGCTTGCTTAGGATCAGAACATTTCTTTGTGTAATGTGGCAACCTTGATTTTTGTACTGGTTATCAAAACTGTTGAGTTTGTAATTTTAGTCTCTACAAATCGTCATCATTATTTACTCTTAGATGAATAATTTAGATACGTTACTTTTACGAAGACTGGAAGGAAAATTGAGTCTGTATCTCCAACACCAGCAGAGACTTTGTAAATTGTATTAGGATGGAGTTTCTGAAATCCGGTCAGTGCTGTAGATTATTTTATATATGAATGGAAAAAGGTGAAGTATATTTATTGCAAGGTGCATTTAAATTTTCAAACCTGTAGGTAAACTTTAACTTCTTAATATTAATAACATTGCATTGGTGGGAAAACACTCTTGCTCACCTTGTGTTTTTATATTTTCTTTAATTTTGGATATTGAAAACAACATAGGCATGGAAAGCCATAATAGCCCATGATTTCTAATATTGGGTAAAGCACAAATATAAAATATACTTGAAGCTCAGCTCTAAGTAGATTATAAACATTTAATATAGAATGTTATCATAATATTCAGAGCACCAAATTGCAGACTTCTGTCACCCACTTTCAGGCATGCTTCTGAAGATCATAGTTAATTCTGCTGATTTATGGTAATGCTGTAGCACTATCATATGCAGCATCAGAAACCACTAACAAGCTTAGTATAAGCTTGGACTGAAATGGTTTGAGGTTTAAATTTCTGTAACGATTATAAACTGGAGGGAGTGAAATCCCACTTCAGCAAAAAAATAAAAGTGTCTTGTTACAATTCAATATTGCATCCTCTCTCTCTCCCCCTCTCATTCCAACCCCCCTTACTTTCTCTTCTCTCTTTAGCTTCTCTGAGGAGCCATATTTGAGAAAAGTAATTTTAAATTGTGACTGGCATTTTTAAATTTAAAAATAATCCTTTTTGTATGGTAATGCGCTTTATAATTAGGAGACACAATGCCAGCATTTATTAGAAGTAGAAAAAAAGCTCAGCTGAAAAGTATTAAAATCAACTAGATTTTTTTTGCCCATTTCATTTGAAATGATAGCTATTTATAAAACAAATCGGATGACTTTGCCAACCCTTTCCATAAACATTTTAATAACAAGTGTCATATTTGACTGTCTCAGGGATACTATGGACTGCAATTACCATAAATCTGTTTCAAAACTCACTTTGAACATAGGGTTAATAGGAAGGTGTGCAAAGAGAAAACATTATGAACCAAAACTTTAAAGAATGTAAATCACCGTGCTGTTGCCCCAAAGTCCAGTCAAAGGAACTGCATGAACTTGGAGCTGTTGGGAATCTACCTTTGGTTGTTCTCTGCACACACTGGGCCTCTCTCGCCTGTGCCTCTGTGAGAGCTGTGCTCAGGGGCCATTTCTGTCAAAGGGTGGTGCTCTACAGCAAATACAGAACCTCAGGAATGTTGTCATTGGTTTAGACAGTGTACTGCCATTTTCAGATTCCAGATTCCCCACTCCCATCAGCCAAGATTGCTTTTTCTCTCTCTAGCTACATGAAAATGTAAAAATTTCCCAAGGTGTTCAAAGGATTTGAAATGTTTATGTTATGGACATCAGATTTGATAGCAACAATGAAATAATGATTTCTGAGCATCAAATCTTAAAGAAGGATGGGTTTAAGTTATCTCAGTTTGGACAGGTAAAAAGATTACAAACCACCACTGCCATCCCTCCCATCCCCCATTCATCAAAAATAAGGGCAAGTGAAACATTGCAAGGACAATCAGCAACATTTCTTCTATTTTTTGTGAAGCTTGTACTGAACTGATTGCTCTACCTTGGTGCAACCTATTTGATTTTGTAGAGTTCTGTTAATTGTTTCTTATCTATTAGAAAACAAATCATTAGGAAACAACAGTGATAGCTTTATTATATTGGGTCAAATTCAGGCATAGCTCTTGACATCAGTGGGAAATTTGTGAAGGCAAGGAAAAAATCCTTATCAGTTCTTTTTAATTTATGGAAGCTGAGCCACATTTTGTTTCCAGGAATCTTAATTTTACCTCCATATTGCCTTCCTCATTCCAAATGCTTTAAAAGAGGTATCGTGAGTTAAACAAAACTCCTAATCATCTGCACTATCACCTTTTTCCAAGTAAATTATAGAATTCTCATCTGAATACAACAGTGGCTGACTGTATGGCAGTGAGTTTTGCCCTCATCATGGGGAAATTGGTGCAGCCACCAAAACACATCATAGGTTCACGGTCCACAAGAATCATGGGCTCACATGCTTCAGCACATCTCCTGTTTAAAGAGGCACATGGAATCCACTGCCTTTGTATTGGACAGCTGAGAAAGGGAATCAGCTCTTCTGGGATCTGAACCTGTCTCTCCAAGTTGTTCAGTTGCTTTGCACCTCCTGCCAAGGCTACTAATGCATCCAACAGTCAAAGATATTACTGTAAAAACAGTCAAAAATTTTACTGTAAAAACAGATCTAATGGGTCCTGTTTCTTTCTCTCCATCAGCCTAGCAGAGATGTGAGAAGGAAGCCACCAGGTTCTGTTAAGATTTGGGAGGGCTCATCATCTGGTGCTGAAACACTGACTCCACAAGCTAGAGCTTTCTTTTCAGGATGTCACTCTCCCGCCTCCACACTCACCACCAAACAAACATAGAAATCTACTACTGTTCTCCCCATGCACTCCATTTTCTTCCAATCTGAGAGCCATTTGTGTGTATAATTGAAAATTAGCAGTGCAGCTGTTTGAAGAGAGTAATTTATCACAGCACATTGTTCGCTCCTGACACTTTAGACCTGGCTCTAACAAGGCAGTGGTTGCTGGGGGTTGAGCTGCAGAAAGTGATTCGGCTGTAATGCCGCGTTTCCCCTGCTTTGTTGCTAATTGTAGCCTCTTTTTCTCCATTGAATTGGGAGTTGAGTAAAAGAGCTTGTTTGCTCTGTGCGACGAGGCTGCCAGGGCCGCTTGGGCTATTATCACAAGATACTCTTGATCTTTTGAAAAGCAGGAAATAGAATTTTTCTCCAACAGGGAAAGTAATTTGCGATGCGTCCATTAGTTCTTCATTAAAGCAAGATTAAATTGCACGGCAAATCACATCTGTGTTTGGATGATTAAAGGGTGGCATTTTAGAGGCCAAAACTAATTACTAGCCAAAATGAATGGGAGTGAAAAAACAGTCATGTTTTTACATTAGATAGTGTGGCTTGTAATTAGATTCAAGCTAATTCCACTATTTCTTCTCATTTAATGAGATGAGCCTGTCCTCATCTTTTTCTAGGCCATGCTAACAGCCCCAAATGTATAATTTTGATAATACTGAGAGTTTACTTTATTGAAATTTCTTAGCTACCTGCCACAAGTGACTGTTCTGTCTAGTGGTGCTTCATTATACATCAACACAAGCTACTGTGCATGGCACAAGCAATATCTCAGGCAATCTCTGTACATTCATATACGTGTACATTTACACAGCTATGAGCTTGTGTGTCTGTATATGCACACACATATAAATACAATGCCCATGGTATGTGCACGTGTTCTTGTTAGATGATTACAGAAATGTTGGAAAGAGAATGGAAGAAAGGAAGGGAGCTCTTTTTGTATCCAGAAAATACAAATCTCCACATAAAATTCCTTTAATTATGGAGGTTTGTGGAGGCAGTTTTTCTTTAGGCATGAGAAGAAGGAGGTAAATAGGGGCATCAAGTGGTGAGTGATTGAAATAACACAATTATTTCCAAAATTTAAAACAAAATGAGGTTTTGCTTGTTATTACAGCAATAACTCTCAGTAGATCATTGGAACTGATAGCTAATTCTAAATGGCCGAGGAATTAATTGACTTCAGTGTATATTATGTTCCTAAGATCAACATTTCTTTTTTCTCATAAAGAGATGCTGCCAATGAAATGTGGTGCTGTTTTTTCTCTTTTTGGGTTCCTGTATTGAGAAGGAAGGAGGTGTAAAGGGCCACAAATTGGATGAATATGAGGCTCAGAGTAAGATATTATCCCTTAATTCTTCTCCTTGGGGATTCTCTAGAAAACAATAGGTTTTTTTAACAATAATTACCTGTTCCATAAAATTTCATTGTAGTTGCTTCCTGAGAGAGACCCAGACATGGCCTAGTGTCTGTTCATAGACCTCAGGTAAACACACTGCTGGGGGGTGTTGAGAGGTACCTGGAGCAGGGCAGAGGAGGAGGAAAAGTTCAAAGACTAATTGATAGTAGGCCTGTTCTACAAAATCTTCTGGCTGTTGGTTTGTTTTTGTGAGCTAATTATGGGTATGTTAATACCTTTAGTGTAAGTATGTAATCAGTCAATCGCAGGGACTAAAGTACCCTCTTTTGAGCATATATTTGATGAATAAGTGGAGTGTGTATTTTCTTTTTCTTCCGGTTCCCAAACTGTTTGGGTTTTTTTAGAGATCACCAATGCCATTCTAAAGGGAATTTGCCTTTGTCTATCCTTACTACTCCCTGAACTTTTGCTGTTGGCCATAGTCAGGAGACAGAATTACAGTAGAGACCTTTCATTCAGTCCAGGTTGGAAATTCTTATGTTCTTGGCACTCTCTGGTGGATTAGTCGCTGCAGGATGCCCCAAATATACCACCATGGTGGACTGGTGAAAAGGCAATAAACTGATTTATAATATAGAGCTGTACTTTGATTAAGTACTCACTTGAGCAATATCAGAGAGTTCCCACTACCTTCAAAATTCTTTCCATCCTCACTAACATATTAGGAATTTTTTTCCTAATTTTCCTTTCCATGCCTTACTGTCTCATGTGAAACTTAGAGGAGTCAACTGTTGTCCATTTGCTGTCTCCATTGTTTTCACTGGATCATTGATTTATATTCACTATATCAGATTTCCATTAAAGATGATACTTCTAAATAAGAGCCATGAAACTGCCTCCTGGCAGAATACCACAGAGGCCATTACGCTCACTTCTGATTAATTTTTAGAGATTTGGGGTTTCTTCTAGAGAAGCAATGTTCTATTCCAGGATTGCCAGTTTCATCTGAATTTACTATGGACATTATGCAAAACAGATTGTGGAAGTAATGCAGAAGTTCCAGCAAAGGAGAAGGTGAGTTTCTTGACTGCAAATTGAGAATAGTTACAGAGCAATCAAGTTCCCCTTGACCATGGAGTCCTTTCCTTCTTCTCACTTAGGAACTTTCCAACAAGTCAGCCAAAGGGACTGGCTTAATTGTATTTTGCCCCACAACAGTTCTTTTCAAAGATTACTTGTAGTTGCATCCCCAGTCTGCTAGTTGTTGCTTTTGTCTCCTGAGATTTCCAACATGAATTTGGGTTATTTTCTTAAATTATTTTGCTTGTTTGTTTCTTTGTTTGATTTTAGTCTGATTAGAATGAGATTTCAGTGGCTCAGGTCTCCACTATGTATTAGTTCTGTTTCCCTGGGGATTGGTTTTGTGTTTTTGACTAATAAACATGAGACTCATGGCTTAGTTTTAAAGATTATTTAATATCAATGGAATAATCAGGAGTTGCACTTGGCAGAGTTTTAAACAACATTTTAAAGTTATACTACTCTTTTATTACATGCATAATATAATATCCACATGACATCTTTCTGCTGCAGTCCACATAGATCAATAACACAGATGAAAAGCTTTGTATTTTGAGTGTTCCATCTAAAATACTTTCATCTGTTCTTTTAGGGACCCATGCCATTGCACCTGCATTTGAATTCTCCTGATTATAGGGAACCTTGCTTGCTAAAACAATGAGATACATGTGTTCATTTATCATTGCTTGTACCCAGAAGAACTATGACTGACATTCCTGCAGGTGTTCTGGCAAGCCGAAAGGTTTCTTACAGCTAATAGGAGGGACTAAGATTCACTTGAAGACAGAAAGGTTCTATTTTGCTCTAAAAACAAGTGAAATTTTCTAAATTGGGGATTGCAGATTTCAAAACTTTTTTAAGTCATCTGCTGACCTTGAACACTTCCTGCAATAATGGAACCAAAGTCTGCAACAACAAGCCTTACATACTGCTTCAAAATCACTTACATATTCTGTACTTTTAGCTTCTTAACACAGTCCTTTAAAACAGTGTATGCAGCTGTGGAGGTTTAACCCCAGGCAGCAACTCAGCCCCACAGAGGTGCTCACTCACTCCCCTGTAGTGTGATGGGGGAGAGAACCAGAGGGTAAAGGTGACATAAACCCATGGGTTGAGATAAAGACAATTTAAAAGTTAAGCAAAAGCTGCATTCTAAAGCAAAGCAAAACAAGAATGAATTCCCCACTTCCCCCAGGCAGGTGTTCAGCCATCTCCAGGAGAGCATCAACTGTGACCCAGGGAGACAAATGCCATCACTCTGAACATCCCCTGTTCCTTCTCCTCCCCCCAGCTTTACATGATGCCACGTGGGCTGGGATATCCCCCGGGTCAGTTGGGATCAGCTGTCCCAGCTTTGTCCTCTCCCGATCTCTTGTGCTCCCCCTTGCTGTTGGGATGGGGTGAGGAGCAGGAAGAGCCTTGGCTCTGGTCAAGCCCTGCCCAGCCAGGGCTAAAATATCCCTGTATTACCTGCACTGTTTCCAGCACAAACCCCAAACACAGCCCCAGACTAACTATAATGTTTGCTTATCAATCATCCAATGATGCATCCAACTCTGTGCATGCAAATAATTGTCCAACCTCACTACAGAGGCTGAAAAGCTAAAGAGAGGATAAAATACAAGTAATAATTTTTTATCCATAAACAGAGGATCCTTTAAAAGTTACAATTAAACAAATAATAGTAGAAGGCCAGATGATTTTCCTTCTCCATTTATATAAAGGTCAATCATTCAAAGCCTCCAGTTGTTTCTCATTGTTTTCCAGAGAAAGAAGAGTAACTGTTGAGATGTTGACACCACTACATATCACTCTGTGTGTGTACACATATAATTATAGAAATCATTGTACATAAAGACCTCGCAGCCTAAGGGAAGAGAGATATATGCAAGATTAGTATATCACTTGATTTATTCAAAAGATTGTCAAATCACATGAAGTTACCACATTTCTGATGGGAGGGATGATACAATAATAGAATATACTGAGGTGGAAGGGAGATAGCCAACAGAGGTATTGCTTAATCTTCCTCATTATCATAAGTATTTTTATGATTGTGTCTGTAAGATGGTGAGAAATTTGGCCAAAGCCCAAGAAATACTGTGAGTTATGAAGAGGAAGTTGTAAGAAAAGAGGTTTTATGGCCTGCAGCAGGAGGAAAGGATCTCTGGACAAAGACAGCAGGAGTGGTAGGAAGAGGTGGAATAGATCATGAGGACTGAAGCTTTAGCAAGACAGTGACAAGATTTAACTGGAAGCAAGGAGGGGGAGCCAGCGCCATGTGACTCTTCAGCCAGTGTTTGCTGCCACTGGTATTGCAAAAGAAATCTCCGGAATAAAATTTTATTTGAGGCAGAATAATTTATCTAAGTCATGATCTTGGCATTCGGTGGAGATACTATAATTATAAAAACTTGATCAGATCTTCCAGTAAGAAATCCTGTACGATGACAAGTAATATTCAGGTCACACGTCTCCTTTGAAGTTTTAATGGCCACTACAATTTTATGTTAGTCACTCACTCATGTTTGAAGTAGGCGTGCAAAGCCTTGGCTGTCTCCATTTGTCTATAACTACTTTAGAAGCTTCTGAAGGCACTGAACTCATAAAACTGCAGGCTTCAAAGAGCTTATTCAAAGATTCCATTCTGCTGCTGCCATTTATCAAAGGGACACTTTTAAAGTATATAGCTCTTTATAATATTTTTTTAAAATATAAACCTGACAGTGGGGATGATTAAAACAAAATCTCCATTGGCTTCAATGGCAGCAGAACTGAGTTCCATAGCTTTAAATATAATATTTATATTTCTACAAATAATATTATAGTAAAGCAAGTTCCTAATATAATGAAGCACAATTCATTTCCCCCTCTTTGTTCACTACCCCCCCCTCCAAATAATTGTTTGGAACTTCACTGTGTGTTTAACTTTGAACTTAAAATCAAATTTTAAGTTTAACCCCACGATACAGAAAAGGATTGTCTCTCCTAAAGAAAATAGAAACTCACTGTTTCTAAGTAGAACTAATTCCATTTTCTGATGCAAACCTGAAGGGTCAGTAGAATGTTAATGTTAGATTATCAATAATTAAAAAAATAAGTCCTAATCTATTTTATTTTATTCTGTCATTTATGAATTCCATGATAGATCTTCCTGATTACTAGTCCATGATTCTAGATAAATCACATGACATTGAGTTATTTTTTATGCCATTTAAACAAGAATAACAATACTTACCTACATGACATTCACAGGACGTGGTCTCCTGTCCAATCCTGGTCCTCAAAACACAGCAGGAGACTTTCCATTGACTTTATTAGATGAGCCCTTTAACTCCTCATCTTCTGTAAGGAATCATGGCCTGTGAGAAAAGTGGTAGTTGATGTCTATGGAATGGGTATGATATCAGCTAAAAATGATTTTATAAGTGCATCGTTAGGGTTATAAAGTGCTCCTACTCGTTCCTCAATCCAGCTCGGTTTCTTGTTTTGTTTGCTCCAAGAGAGGACATCATAACATCACATCTGTTGCCATGGGAATGGCTGTGATCTTGCAAATTCAGCTTTGTGTCTTCATGAGATCAGGCAGAACAAAAGAAATGGGCAATAGGAGAAAAGCCATTGTTTAAGAACTAGGCCAATTTGATTCTAAATTCAGGCCTAAACCCTTTGTCTTTATTGGGGTAACTCCCCATCCAGCACCTTTTGAAGTTACTCCTTTTCTGTTGTTACTTACAAGGTTTCCCTGGTTGCCTTGGGGAGGGAATTTCACATCCAGTCTGCTTGGGCACTGCCCGGCAGAGTGGCTTGATTTGAGTCTCTGGACTCATAGAACAAGTAAACAAAGATAAAATAATGATGTTGTAAACACAGGCAATAGCACTTCACTTTTCTTAGTCTGGAGTAATTCCCCCATCTTTCCAATTACAAATTACCTTATTGTGAAATAATTTCCCTGGTTTGGATAACAATTTTTTTTTTTCTAAAATGGAATTATTACTATTTTAGACTAAAATTCCCTACAACAGAAAATATACTGGAATACCTAAATGACAAGTATCTGGTAGATGCCCTGTTCACACAAACTTCAGAATCTGGACTTTTTAAACAACTGCATCAAGCTTTTTTTTTTTTTTTTTTTTTTTTTTTTTTTTTTTTTTTTACATTTTCAGTAGCATTGTTGCTTTATCTAATTTAACAGAGGAAGAAATTTGAGGGTTGCACTACATCTACCAATCATTTTTTCCAAAGTGTTATTTTTAATTCCTAGCTATTCCTGGAACACATACTCCTGCTTGGAAAAGCATGACTCTGTTAATGGCCTGCTTTAGAAGTAACACAATTGCCAATCAATAAAAATTGGCATAGATGATATTTGAGAAATACAGACAATCCATGGTCTCCATAGTGCAGTTCTGAAATATCAGGGTAAATTATGGGCTTTCTGGGAGTGTTGTACAAATCTCTGTTTCTTTTTTGCAGAACCATTTAGGAAGGTCAGAATAATGATATAGTCCTGCACCTAATGTTTTTGACTGGACTTGTGCAGCAGTTAAAGAGTTTACCACTCTCTGGAGATGGATTTGACTGATTTTTATTTTTTTCTGGATAAACAAAACTAAACTCCCTGAGACTTACAGTCTTGCTTTCAAAATAATTTTGACAAACTACTGGAACTCTAGGCCTTTTTCCTACGCACACAGTGAGACCCTTTATAGTAAAATTGAGGTATTTATTTGAAAATCCAAAGTTTTTAATTCTGTAAGAAGCCCCTCTCTGGGAGACTGACAGTATTGTGAATGCTGAATACTCTCCCCTACTTCACCCTTTCCATGTGTTAAACTGAAGATGTGCAACTTTGGTAAATTCTGAGGCACAAACTCTCATTCCTCTGATTAAAAATCTGAGGTGTGATTTATAATCTACTTCTTACAGAATTTGATGACAAAGGAGCACGTTTTTAAAGTGAGACTTACCCAGATTTCTTCAGATGTCCTCAGATGTTCCGTGTGGTTGCAGTGTGACGCTGGAGACGTGGATGGGCCGCAGCTGTGCACGCTTTCCAGTTCTCTAAGTTCCTGAAGTCCTGTCTGAAAATCAGCCTATGCCTTGTGCTGCCCAGGTAAAACCAGGAGAGCACGTGGGCTGATTCCCTCTCTTGAGGCTGTTGCAGTTTAGACCTTTACAGAGCCAGAGAAAAAACAGGATTGTGGGGGTTTTTTAATTTCCACCTATTGCAGCCAACAATGTCTTCTTCAACCATCAGTCACAGGATAAAGTACTGAATAATCCCAGGGGTGGGAGGTGGCACCTTTTTTGTTTGCTGTACAGTGGTTTTAAAGGGAAATGTATTTCAAGGCATCTTTGATCAACATTATTACTTGACAAAAAATTCTTCTCTTCATAATAAACTGTTATAAGAGCATTGATTCTTATGGTTTGAACCTGGCTAATGAATTTGTGTAATGTGAGGTTGATCAGACCAAGTATTTATGGTACACAGAATAAAGAGGCCAAAGCAATTGTTGCAGTAAATTGACTAAATATTTTGAGAGCTACTGAAAAATTCTTCTGTCCAAAGGATGGTGTTAGCAAACAGGTACAGACTTGAACTGCAGACCTTAGAAGTGTGCACCTTGGCACAACTGTAGAAAACAAAACGGTAAAAAGAATGACAAATAGGTTTTTAAAAATATGGAGCAGTTCTAAAATATCTCAAAACTGCTCCATGAAAGGGGGTGCAATAGTGTGTCTAGCTAAACTGGCACAATTGTATCAAAATTCAGCTTTAATTTTGCTGTTTATTTCAAGCCCAGAAACACTGTAAAGCTGGTCTTTCCCATTTATAGGGGAAAGGGTTATAGGGTTATTTTTTCTAACAAATTGTACCACCTTTCTTCACTTTATATGATTTACTTATGTAATGCAAACATGCACCACGCAGGAGAAACTGTTGAAGTATAAGAGCAAAGCCACATCTGACCAAACTGCTTGAGGACAAAGCTGTGATCACATGGGAGCAGTTCTCACTGAGGCTCTGAATAAATTTTCAAAGCAGGATTTTGTACCTGATGAGTTGCCGTATTTAAATTTCCAAATAAATATTGGTATTCAGTGATAATTACTAGAGGCATTATGAGTCTGAACACAGTGTCAAAAGCAAGGGCTATGCTTCTTTAATAATGTAAACAGAATGGGAACTCTCATGTCTGAAACACTTTTAATCACATCACAAGAAGATGAAAATAGCACCTGAAACGATGCAACAGGGATCCAGCGTGAATCTGGGTGGAATCTTGGATGCAGAATCAAACTATCAACTCTGTGCATTGGGTAGACCTTCTCTGCTGATCAGGATTTGAATGCTTTTCTTAAATCTCATAAGCACTCTCTGAAGTTCTTTGTCTGTTTTTAGCAAAAGATAACACATTGACACAAATTCAATTGTGCTGAACTGTTAACACCAAGAGAAAGCTAAGTTGTCAAAATCATACTTACTGAATAAGTTCAGACTTCTCCTAAGGGAAAAATAACTCACTGTTGAGAAAAACAAGATGAAGGCACAAAGATAGTGGCAGATACCCTGAGTGCATTCTGAAATGCAGAAATGTTGTTATTGAAATCATAATAAAAAAAAGCATTACTCTGAGTAGAACCAACTCAGTATAGGAGATCCAGAAGTGTTACATCCATTCTTAGTAGTAATTTTCCTCCATTTTTCTCTTCGGCCTTAACTGAGCCCAACTGTAAAAAGCCATCAAAATGCTCTGATCTGAATATTTAGAAGAAGTGATTATCTCTGGCCTGCTTCTGTGAAGTAAAACTTATTATTCTCGTAGTTTGAGAGACAGCCTGTACTGCACATCTCAGGGACCAAATGTCAGGAAAGGATTAACAAACTACATAGAAGTTGTATTCACTGGAAAATTTATCAGACCACCAAAAGGAAGTTGCAGACAAGGTGGGCCTTTAAAAAGAACCATTCCATGCTGAGGTACCTGGGCAGCTGCTGAACCTTAGGGACAATACAACTGGCATAGGAAAAAACCTTCTGGAAGTTACAGAAACAAATTATTGATTATTTTTTAAACCTGAAAAAGAACAAAATCCCCTTAGTAAGTTTGTATAGGATGAATCTTTCTTCCAGTGATGCAATCTCCTGATCAATTCTCATCTTAAATACTGAGTTAGAATGGAATATGCTGAATAACAAAGAGTCATCATAATTTGGCCAAGATGGGATTCCATGAAAGGTCATAGATAATGGATTACAAGTTGCAACTGCCTCAATTTTTTAATTGTCTACTATATCAATGCAAGTATAACACACCCTGGCTTTTATGGTCACAAGTACTTGGAGAAAATGCAGCATAAATTCCAGAGAAATTGGTTAAAAAAAAAAGGATCAACAATATAACAGTTTTTTCTTAAAGAGTGTGTCACTTTATTAGAATTACCAGATCCGAGACCTGTGGATGAAGGAAAAGAAGTTGCCAATGCCTAACAAAAACAAGAGGTCCCCAAATGTCATCACCACAAGCCAAAGAAAGAGCAATAAAAATGACCCATATTTCTAACTGGAAAAAAAAAAAACACACCCAAGATAAAACTCAGACTGTGTTTGCTAACCCAAGGCAGACAACAGTCTGTTCTTATAAAAGTCAGGTATTGTCACTCACTCCTGTGTCAGTTTTAAAGAAAAGATTGAAAGTTCTCAGGCAAAACTCATGACAGTCAACAAGAGCATAGACGGGGTGAGCAAAAGCTTATTACAACTACTGGAAGCACTGATTATGTAGTTTACACAATTTTAAAAAAATATGATTATTCAGATATAGCTAAGGTTGGAAGATAACACCCCAATGCTTTTTGGTTGCCAATGCTTTTTTTGTATCTTTAACATCAAGGTAATTTCTAAGCTTGCATAATGTCCCACGGCAATCACTATTCAGCCACCTCAAGGGACTGCTTTATAGGCTTTTTCTTACACTAAATAATTTTTATATGTGCCTATCCAGCTTATAAAGTTCCTATCCACCACTTTCCCACTCTGTTAAATTTTTTGGGAATGCCCTGAGGCTCCCCTTTCCTTCATGGCGTCAGACACTATGGATGTCGTCTCAATGCCTGGACATGCCCAGATCTGAGTCCTTCCTTCCAGCCCCACAGAGACTCTTTCCATGCCCACACCACTCACTCTTCATACTTTATACATGTTGGCCCTTTATGGCTTCTTCCCTCCACACTCCTTTCACACTATGATTAATTCTCCTATTTCTATAATGGGAAGACATGCAGAGATGAGATATTTTGTTGTCATGCTGCATGCTGCTAATAGCTTTGATCTGTGGACAATTACAGATCCTGTTTTAGCCTTTGGGTCTGCCAGTTCAATATCTGAGCTTCATACATTCCCTGTTTAGCTTTTTTTTTTTTTTCCTCACTTGATTCTGCTTAAATCTGTAAATACCTATGAATTTATGGCTAGGGCATTCTTTGAGAAATGCTGCAGCTGATTGGATGTATTATTCAAAAGTTTCCATGTTACAGCCTGAAAGACAAATGACACCAACCTGAGAATAAAACCCTGCTCCATTTGGCTCCCTGTTATCTGCAGTAGCTTTCCTGGGGTGAGCTATTTGGAGGATGTACAGAAGCATGTGCGACTTTCATGTTGCTATTAAGGTGAGGCCATTGTGCCAACAGCTGTGACGAGTTTTCACAAAGATAGTTTGAAAAGACAAAACCAGGACACTGGCTTTGCTTCACAGGTGGGTGAAAGAAGGCAAGGGGCACAGCCAGAGGAACTAGGAACCAACAGCCAGCCAGAGAAAGTTCTGTGATCAAAGTCCAAGAAAAGGGTTTTTTTCCCATGAAATTTGCCATTAGAGATATTGAGGAGGCCTATGTATTAAATTCCTGAGTTTTGAGGCACTGTAATAGAGCTGTCAAACAAAGATATAGAAAGTGCCACTGTTTCCACGAGACATGACAAGCTAAGGATTCCCAACAAAGTAAGGCCACCTGAAGAGGGATAATGAAAGTGATTACATCAGCAAAGAGGAAGGAACAATCCAGGTAAAGAGTTGGTGGATGTTTGATCTTGGAGGGTTGCTGTTACCTCCAGTGCAGTCATCCAAAGCCGTCTAAAAATTAAATAGGCTAAAAGAACAAGAATGCCTAGGATTTCTTCCAGGAATTTCTGTAGTTACCTACTAGGCATCAAAGGAGACTTCTTTTGAACCTTCAAATATACAAGGAGGTCACATGCATTAGTGACTGCAGATTTGGTAACCTATTATTCATTATTTTCTTTTATTGATTGTTTTACTGTCCCCAAGGCTTGTGTGTTGCTTTCTCTGCCACGAAAAAAAAAATCTGTAAAATCTTGAGGTTTTTTTACAGGAGTAATAGCAGCTGTCTCTCCTTGTTAATGACAATTATAGCATATTTTTCCCTATTAATTGTAATTAGGGAGTCTCATATGAATGTTAATTCAAATTTTTATAATAATAAAAAAAAGACAGGTTGACCTAAGATAATCTCTTATTTAAAGATGACTTTTAAAAACATAAAGTTGCAACAAATTAATTACTTGGCTTAACCACTTCATTAATTTCTTTTTAAAAAGAAAACATGCTGACATGCCATACTTGGGTTATGCTGGCATTCAGGACAAAGAGACAAGCCAGAGCAGTGATAAAATTGTGGCACATAAGGTATCGCTCACAAATATAAATAGCCACTAATTAAACAGATGCAGTTAGAAAAATAATCTACTTGTTGTATAACTCTAGGTGGCAGCAGTGGAACAAAATAGAGAAAAATGTATGATTATGATTATACTTGCTCCCTGTTAATACAAAATCCATTAATTAAATACTGCTGATGCTGTTGCGTGACACAGTGTTACTTTTACACTCTAGATGGCAGCAGCATCACAAAATACAGAAAAATAAGATTGTGTTCATGCTGTGTCTGAGAACGCAGCCCCTTCAACTTTTTGGAGGTTAAAGTTGGAGAGGTCGAAATGCAGATTTCCAGTAGGCATTTCCCACCACAAAAGGAGAAAAAAAAGCCCTAACAGTGATTGTAAAATGACAGGTACGATTACAGGTAAATCACTTCTGAAGCAATGTGATGTTTTGCTGTTCTGGGTTTTCCTAATGGAGAATGGATGTGCAGAAAACATAAATGACAGCACCTCTGCAGGTGAGTGTAGTATAGTGATCCTAAAAAACATCTGTGCATGTGCATACCTGTCATGCTTTTGTGCATTAGGAGAATTACAGCTTTTGCCAGAGAAGGCAGTACCAGCAACCATAACCATGAATTCAGTCTTACAAGTGTAAGTTTTTGCACACATCAGTTGACAAGAACTTCATGTGCATAAGAAGGGGTCAAAAGACTTCGAGGTGAAAAGAAGGTATTTGCTGTAGAACCTACAAAGTTTTGGTAAAACCCATTTGGAATACTGTTTGACTAGAAAGCATCATAGATGCCAGCTCAGCAGGAGGGGCTGCAGGTGGAACCACATAAACCCATCTCTCCTGCTTTTTTCTCTCCTGATGGAAAGAAGATCCCAACTGGATAAAAAGCTCCAGCAGTCCAGTAATACCTTCATATCCAAACCATGACCTGCCAGGGAGGTTGCACAGAGCATTATTTAAGTACCCGAGTCTGTTGTTCAGGTTGCTGTGGGTACTTCTCCTGTGTCATTATGCTGAGCTGTGGCCAAAAGAACAAGCCTCAGCAGAGACTGTGACCAGCAATGTGATGCACCACCAAGCGTAAACATGGGATATGAAGGGAAATCCAGTGTATGAAGAGATTCTTTTGGGGAGCTCACTTTGTCCAGCTGGCTGCTGTATTACCTCGGACTCCGAGGCTTCTGGAGGGTGGAGAAGGTTATCTCCTGGTCCAGTTTTCTTTTGACATTTTGTCAGGAACAGATTATTGCCCAGTGCCATGGCAGGGTCACACTATGGGGGTGTTCCTTTGCCATTTTTGGAGAATGTGCCTTGTTCAAAGGTACAAATCTGTGCTGAGACCTCTCACTGGGATCTGTTGGTGTGATCCAAGAGTAGGAATATGAGAGAGATTCAAATACTAACTGGGGTTTTTCCTTTGTTCTTTGATCACTTAACATTCACTCAATTTAGAAAGGTTCTTGCTCTGTGATGCATAATTTAAGAATGGATTTTTAATTAAATGATTGTTTTGTTTTAAAAATTGTTACATCTATCTAGGAGAAAAAGATTAAAGTGGGAAACTAAAAGTGGGCTGGTATCACCAGTATTAAGCTAAAGCAAAAGTTAAGGCAGTCCATTTACTGAGTAAATACAAACTGAAGAATTTTTTAATATAAATATATTTGTAAGCTATTGGTAAATTAGGACTGAATTGGTAAATCAGGTCTAAATTATCAGTTCCAAAGGCTGACTATAAACCTTAAATAATGTATTATGAACTCTTTGATTATAAATCCTGAAGAATTTCATCCTGTGAATCTGTCACTCAGAAGTTACATTAATATTTTGACAGGGAAATGAACAAAAACTTTATTACCTGAACAAAACTCTGAGAAAGAGATGGAGTTCTCTTTTCAGTTCCTCTGCAGTAGCTAATACCTTCCTTTTCTCAAAGGTAAGCATGTCCAACTATTATTTCAGGCTACTTAAGACTACTGGAAAGTTTTCTGGCACTTTTCCCAGCTGAACTCCAGCAGCTTTTAAGAAACAGGCCTGACTGCATTTTCAAATCCTAAAATTTAATTTAAAATATTTTGGATGTCTCTCACCTAGGAAAGCAAGGATAAAAGCAAGTACAGGAAAAAGCAGATACTGAAGACAGCAAAAAAATTTCAGCTGTATTCTTTGCTCTTGGAAGAAGAGGAGATGCAATTGCAGAGCCAAGTGGTGGTGCTGGTACGGTGCCCCTCACTCGAGGCTTCCTCCACAGCCCAGGAAGGAGCCCATGCACTGGAGTGCTCAGGCTGCTCAGGAGATGTGCTGAGGTTTCTATTTTCTGGTGAACACAAGGTGCCACCTGCACTGTGAGGTGTGTGACAAGCTTCCTGTCCTAGGCAGCCCTGAATAACTTCATGGTCAGAGATGTGTTTGAGATCAGAGATTTCTGAGGACTTGGCTCAGCTTAGCTCCTGTCCTGCAGGGACAAGTACCTGGGAGGCTGTTCCAAGAGACAACGATTCCATGGAAATAGTAGTTTTTTCCTGTTAAAGTGAGAGTCCTGTTGAACTTAACACTGTGACCAGATGTGTATTTGCCCATCTGCTGTAGCCAGATTCCCAGACAAAGCTGTTTCACTGGTGCATGAGAAGGCACAGTGAAAGTAAGTGTTGTATCTTTCACCTGGGCAAAGGCTCTCTCTTCCTTCTCTGCTTTGAATTGATTCCTTCAAGGCTTGGACAACCCTCGATAGCAGAGATCCCATTAGATGGTGCCAGCTAATTTGTTGGTGGGATGAGGGCAAAGACAGCTGCTGCCTTCTCCTTAGTATTATTAATACATGTAGTAATAGTAGTAGTAGTAGTAGTGTTATTTTCTGCCCACTGTTAATTTGTCAGGTGAATAGCAGTTATGTACTGCAGGAGACCAATCTGCAGGGTTCATTGTTTCATTTCCTCATTATTGCAATGACTTTCTTTAGAAGGAAGTTCCTGTGCCTGAGGCCATAATGTACATACCTGCTGTCTGACCGACTGTTCAGTTACACAGAGAAAGCACTGAAGACATGTTCTGGAAACAACACCTTGGAGTGGAGTAATGCAGGAGGAGGAATGGCACACAAGAAGCCTGTAGACTGTGTGTTTTCTCTGGAGAGGAAAATGCATTAAGACACAAACATTTGCTGCGTGTGCACGAGTGCCCGTCTCGCTGACACAAAGCCACTTCACTGAAGTGCTCTCTCAGCCTGGGAGGTTCCAGCGTCAGCCACAGACCTAAACTGCTCCTTGCTTTGTGAACTCCTGCGGTGATCAAGCGTGGAGGTGTCTTAAGTTACTGAAAGGAGACAACGGCTGAAGATGCTGAAAAGCACTGGCTGAGATTGTCACAGAACCCTTGCAGCAGAATCTAGTTTCTTTGAAATATTCTTCATCACTTAAGTTATTTTTTTCCTATTCTTTGTAGATAATTCCTGTGGTTTCTAGCACACAGTCCCTCCCCCAGTGCATAGTCTCACACTGTAGGCTACACCACAAATCCTAAAGAAAGTGACTCACCAGCTCCTTGGACTGCCTCTGGCAGACTTTCTCTAAATTTAGTGCCTTGGAAATATCACTAAGAGCAGGGAAATTCTCCAGCTAATATTTGAATAAAAAAGAGATCTTTGCTTAATAGCATGTGAAGGTTATGGAGTGAGGAGCACTTTTCTGCAGGTGATATAAACTGATGCTTAGTATAAATGATCATGGCGAGATCTTTCATTAGAAGTCCATGAAATAAAAATAACTCAGATAAAATTATATCAGGAAGATAAAGTACCATTTAGGTGAAAGCCCTGTGCAGAATCAATCTGTCATATTGATCAGCATAATGTTTCTGACAGAACTGCTCATTTGAAATCATCTTCACCTGCTTTTTGCTGTTGTGGGATAATGCAGAGCAGAGCTGTGCAGCCTCAGGAGCTGTGAGCTGTATCTGATTTACAAAGCCCTGTAACACATCCCCCCCGCCCTCCTGCCCAGCTGCAGGCTGTCCCCTCTCCCAGCAAGCAGCTCCATCCTCTTTCACACACCTCAAACCTCACCTGGCACAGCTCTCCTGCCCTGTCTACACTGCCCAAGCAACCTCCAACCTCTTCACATTCCGCCTGCAGCAGGTCCTTGCTCATCTCCTGAGCAGTTTCCCATCACCTCCAGACTCTCCCCATGGCTGATCAGGCAGCTGCAATTCCCCTGAAAGGCCCTGCTACAGACCTCGTTTTCTGTATCCATGGGCAGCTGCTGCAGAAAAGAGGCAGAAGTAGGCAAAGGGTCTGGGCAGGGAAGGTGGATGGCAGGAGCAATGGTGGGAATACCTTACGGACTGATAGCATAAGAGCTGTGTGCTAGACTGCAATGAACTGAGCATTCTTACATACGGAGAAAGAAGTTGGCCTTCACCAGCTACAGGTCAGATGTAACCTGGCTGAGATGATGATCTTCTTCAGTCCATGTAAACATCAAAAATTTTATGCTTTGAACTGAAGAGCTCAAACCTAGGAGAAGAAAAAATTTCTCAGCATTTCAAACTGAAATTAACTGTTACCTTTGAAACATGAACAAGCTGCACCAATAACACTCTCAGCTGA
Source organism: Chamaea fasciata (assembly GCF_029207755.1). NCBI lineage: Eukaryota > Metazoa > Chordata > Aves > Passeriformes > Sylviidae > Chamaea > Chamaea fasciata. The sequence continues at coordinate 19,511,125 of NW_027094096.1, read as the reverse complement.
ACACGCAGATTCTTAGGTCGGTTTTGCTGAGAACTAAAAATTAACAATTCAACATAAGTCTTAATATAGGCATGTGTCTGTCTGGCACGTGCAAGAATTTCCTCCAGTACTTTCTCTCTCTTCATGCTGCAAAAACCAGTGATACCAATGACTGATTCAGCAGCAAATACCTTGAACTTTGGAAGAGTGACTTGGCACCTGAGCCCAACGCTGCTTCAAAAGGACAGTACTCCCTTGGAGTTTACCAAGCTTTCTCTCAAAGGTTACAAGTCAAAATGTCACCAGACTGTATTACCTTCAGAAAATGGAGAGTACCCAAATAAGATTAATTTTTTTGGTTTACGATATTTCTTCTCTGATAAGGGGCTAGGCAGATATGTTTTTTTCATTAAAAAGTTAACCCTTTATGTTCAGTCTTATCTGCTGCCTTCAAACTGCATTTTACTATATCTAATTTTTCCAGACTCAAATAGGTGAGTGGGAGACCATTTTTTTTCACTTTTTTTGTCCTGTCAACAGAATTTTATACTACATTTCATGTAATTAGATGTACACATGAAATGTATTGAATGAAGCTGGGTAGATGATGCAAGCTGAAATTTGAAACAGAGAAGTCTTGACAAACTGGAAGTAAATGCATAAAATATGTATGCACATGATGGAACACTGGAAACATAAGCTCAAACTACACTTTCAGCTCCAATGTTATGGCATCAGGTCTTGAGCTGCAGGTTTTCCAAGCCCAGTGGCACAAAAAATATGTCTTTTGCTTTTAAACAGATTGATTTTTGTGTAGAATATTGAGAGATAGTGGCAATACATCTACTTTGTAGAGAAGAATATGGAGGAAAATCAAGTATGAAATGTAATCTCTTTATCAAAGAGAAGACAAAGCTTGGATGTCAACAGGAGTCCTTCTGTAGACTTTGATTCAGAATTAATTTCAGCAATCTTAATTATTTTGCCCCTGTCTTAATATCTTTCTTGTGCCATGAAATGGTGTTTTCCTAAGAGAGAGCAAACAGCTTGGGGATTTTCCTTTCTTTCTTTCTTACTCAGTTTTGTTTTGGTTTCAGTGGGAGTTATTTGTTGTTGGTTGAGTTGCTGACAAAGTAGTCCTGAGGGACAGGAGAGGATCTGTGTGTCTTGGAATGTAGATGTAGGTGGCATATTGGCCTTGTGATGGATGCACAGAATCGAAGAGTGATAACTCACCCCAAATCCCCGCTTGTAATATTTTGATGTATTATGACAATATAATCTTGTGTATTAGAAACAGATTATAATATGTATATTTATGGGGTAGTATTTAGCCAGATGAGATTTGCTTATGTAAATTCTACTACCTGTGTTTGAAACTGATAGTGGCTGTTACTTAATGGTGCTCCAAAAAGCACACTGCAAGTTCAGACTTAGTGTGTTTGGAGATCGTGTGTTTGGAGAACTCTCTCAATGTTTTTTTTGTTTCCTTCCTATTCTCTCTTCAGGATTTTTAGAAAAATTTATTTCATCCAAGAACTCTAGTCTTCTGATTTGGTGATATTAATTTCATTTAGTTGTGTGCCCCTTTCTGCAGTCTTGATTTAATATGTCATTTTCTTCTTCTTACAGAACAGGAATGAGTGGGCAAGAACCAAAACTTTTCTGAAAACAGAAATAAAGGCTTTATTATGTAAAGCTTAAACAGAAAAGCAAGAGTGACAGGATTTCCATACAACTGAAAGATTATCTTCTTTAAATGTCTAACTCATGTTTGCTCTTTATGGGCAGATTGTTAGACTGTATGTTCAGCTCTCTCAAGAGACATTTAGGACTTCAAATGCAATAATAAATTAATTTCCAAGATAGAGACAACAATGAAAGATTCGATTCCAAACCAGACATGTGTAACTTCTGTGGAATTCTCAAACATTAAAAAGCACAAATGACAGCTTTATTTACTTCTGTAAATAAATACCCAGCCAAGGAGGTAAAACACAAGATTGACAGCATTGGGAAGAGCAGCTCCTTTTTTCATCTCCAAAGAGATGTGACTTACACCAGTGTTATTGCCTGCTTTCCTCCACGTCACTTGGCTACCCCAGCCCCCTGAGAGGCCAAGGACAACAAAGCGAGGGCAGATGAGAGCCCTGGTGTGTGCAGGCCTGGCTCCTCCTGAGATAACTGAGGTTACTTCTGGCAACAAGGAGGTGACAGGTGACACCCATCATCTCGGAAAGGAAACCATTCCTTTCCTCAGAGGCCAACACAAAGCTACCAGATGGGAACAGTTTTCTGTCACTGTCTGTCAAGGCTGGAGCACAGCTCTCCAGCCTTCTGTGACATCAATTTTATGCTGAGAGCACAGCAGTCTCAAAAAAAACTGAAGAGCCATTTGCTTGTGAAGTATAAGAAACATCTGTCAGGGGCTAAAAGTGTTAAAGAAATGCTTAACTGTACATTGAGTTGGCAGAATCTTAGGCTCAGACTACAGGAAAAAACATTAGCAGTGAAAGTCCACAAGATTTATCCTAATTTATCAGATTACTTCCTCAGAAAGTCTCCTTTTGAACTGCTCTTCAACAGAAGAACAAATGTGTAGACTTCAATGCTTAATAAAGCTAAAAGCTTCTCCCTGGGGTAATTGAAATTTTTCTATCAAAGGGTAGATAGACCTGGTTGCAGCTGCAACAAAGAAGAAACATATAAAGCCAAGTGGAAAGCAGTTAGACAGCATTGGTGGTGTAGGACCATTGAACATGGTCTTGCTAATTGGAATCTATAGCACAGGACATTCAACTACATGCTGGGCAAATGACCCTGAAAGTTTCAAGTCTATCTAGTATAAAAAAAAAAAAAAAAAGTTCAGATGTAAAAATAATCATAGGAATGATGGATTCTGTATCCTTGAATGGGCATAACCAACCAGAGATCTGGGTAACTGGCAAATTTCTTTTTTAAATAAGGCCCTTTGAGTCCCATATATGCATCTACTTTCACAAGCATTTCAAAACCCATCTTCTAATAATTTCACACAGAGCTTTCAGAGCAGCAATGTTCAAAAGAATGAAAGTAATGAAACACAGCAAAGTTTTACATTTTTATTTCTGTACTTTGGGAAAATTCCTATTGAAGACAGAAGGCAGTTCAAATTGGAATTGCTTTACTGCCAACAAAAATGTGTGACTCTTGATCTAATGAAAAATTAGAGAGATTGAAAAGCAGAAGTAGACTTAGGAAAGATTTCAGTTACAGCAGGATGCAGCCCTTATTGCATTTGTAGTTCAAACTGTGATCTCTAAGGAGATCTAAATTGCTCTGGAGTGTGGAATTTAGGGTATTTGAGACTTTATTTTCTCAGAGGAACAAGTATGGGTAGCTAAGACATGAAGTTTTATTGTCATGCATTTAGAAAACATATGTTATTTTACTTTAAAATGAAATGTCGTTTAATGACGAAAACGTTGAATTCTTAAAACTCTTGTCATATGAATTAAAAGTTGCTCAAAATGGTTCCAAAAAGTAGAAACTGTTAATTTTTTTGAAGCTTCCACTCTGGTAAACTGTTTTGGATAAACATACTTTTATTTTATACTGGAAAAGCTGTTGTATTTGTGGTTGTTATTGGTATGTAACAACTTCTAAATAGTTGTGGTCACATGCTCTGCACCTTTGTGAGCACTAAAGTATTTCTGGGAAGTGAAATAGCTTCGACAGCAAAAGCTGGAATTACACTTCACACTAACACACCAGGATGTCAGAAGAAGCTACCCACAAACCTTGTGTCTGTGCTTCAGTGCTCCTCAGAGGTGAAAGACCCAACGGAGAGGTGGAGAATCTCACCATGGATGCAACACCACATTACAGGGCTGTGCTTCTTCCCATGCAAATACAACTTCATTCCAGCTTATTCCAGTGTCTTGATGGGATGTGGCATTGACTGGGTGCTACAGACACGGGCACACAGTTCAGGGAGTCAAAGAACTGCAAGTGAATTCCTGCTCCAGGATGGCAAAAAAGTAGATTTTAACTTGGATGTTCAAAATACCAGTTACCATTATGTTGGATATGAATTAATCTTACAGGTCTCTATTGTTGATGTTTGCAATCATCTTTTCCACCATTCTTTTTTAGTGAGAAAAAGCATGTGAATATCACAAGTGACCATCACGTATTTTCATGTATTCCCCAGAACTGTTCTTTCTCTCTTGGTTTCCCTCATCTATCGCTCATTTTATCTAGCATCCTCCCTTACCTCATCTTCTTCATTCATCAAACCCTTTTTCATGAAAGCCTGAATTTTGAACTTTTCTTCCACTGTAGTCTGAACTTTTCTTTCTTTCGTTGTTCTTCTCCCTCTATTCTTGACTTTTAAATAATTTTTCTCCTTATTTCTTTTCATGCATACTTCGTCCATTTGCACTAATCCTCCTCAGCCCCTCCATCTGACAGATGTAATGTAGTCACAATAAGCCATTTCTTTTCCACTGTCTAAAGTGGCATTTTAAATGTTGAACAGAGGAACTCCCATCCAAAATCCAGCAGAAGTCCAGGGCTGGATATTTTACTCCACTGAGACAGAACAAAACAAGTAGGCACATACAGCTGTGGTAAGAGCAGGTCAAAGCAACCTCAGCACTTCAGGCTCAGCTGACGAGCCTTATGGCAACAAATCACTGGTGAAATCACGTGCTGCAGTGTCTAATATGCCAGACAGCCAACAGCATTTGGCATCAGGGGATCAAACAACTGAAAAAAGGATGTGGAATCATGCCAAAAGCATGATGTCCTGAGCACTCATGCAATAATTTTACTGATTAGATCAAAAGAATGGTCAGTTTTATTGTATTTATCAGAACTGTCTATTTATCACCAAAGTAGCTTAATGAGTTCCCTTTTTCATCTCAACAGACAGGCAGTCTGGGAAAACACTATGCCATTAATAGAATAGTATTTTTAGAACGATGGAAAAAAGAAAAAGGCAAGGGTCCAGATTTTATCCCACCCTCTTCAATGGCATCTGTGATACAACTGGAACACACGTACCAGAGGAAGGTCATCTCAGTTGAAAGAGCATTTACAGAAGCCACAGGAAACATTTGAACTTCTTGATAAGTCCCCTCTCTGAGATACTCTCTGTTCCATATTGCCTCACCCCATCTATCTACCAGCACAGATGGGTTTGAGGGAATGTAGATTTGTGTGATGTGAGTTACCAGCTACTTCTTGCAATCATCAAAATGTGCATGTTTAATCCCTTACTCTGAGAATTAGTATTTAATTTCTTAAATCACTGCCTGTGACTAAAGTAATAGAAAAGGTTCCCCTGATTTTTTGAGGGAGCTGAATGCAATCCATATTGGGAGAACGGTTGATGTTGAGATCCCGACACTGACATATCAACATGCTAGTACTTTGTTTGTAAAATGCTTACCTTTGCTCCTGGGGGACTCAAACTCTGTATTTATGAACAGTCTCTTTACATATGCACATAATGACAAACATACAACAAATAAATACATACGTAATTTTATATATATATATATATATAATATATATCTCTTGCTTACAGGTGAGCCTTCAGGGAAACCAGAAAATACATGCACACGGAATGCTTTATGCCAAAAAATTTGGAGAAAACTTTCTTCTCAACTCCTTCCTTTCCAGAAGAGCACAGATTAAGCCAACTATTAAGTCATTCTTATATCCTTTCCGTTCAGATGCTACATAAACACCTGTCTATACTTTGCTGTATCGGAGCCTTCAAAAAGTAGAGTGTGTCAAGATATCTGCTTTCAGAACTATCAACAGCAGAGTGCCTTGAGCTAACAACCGATCTCCTTTTGAAATGAATTATTTTATCCTTTAGATTATATCAGGTAATCCTCTAGGAAAATATATAAGCTTTTCAGTTTGTTCGCTGAGTTTCACACAGATGTATTGCTATCTTCTTCCTACCTCTAAGTTCCCTCCGCTCTCTTCCAAACTGCATTTCTTCATTGGGATTGATATGCATCCCTTTGCTACTTCAGGAAGACCTTTGTTTCAGTGCTAATGTTTCGTGTTTTCATGTCGTGTGGCACTAAATTTCTATACCTCAGATCATGTATTTATGGTAGCAACATGCCCTCTGTCCACTCTCTCTCACAAATTTTGTTCAGGGCTCCATTGCCTTTTTTTTAGAGCAGACCCTGCCTTTGAGAAACTTAATACAAATACTCAGAACCAGGGGTTAAACATGCACATTTTGGTGACTGCAGGAGTTAGCAAGTAACTCATACCACATAAACCTACATTATCTGAAACCCTGCTCTGAGTCCAGTCCCACACTAGAAATGCAGATATCTCTTTATATGACATTGACACAAAAATTTAGCCCAGGTGTCAAGTCAAAACAAAGGTAGTCTGGACTTGCCTAAGAACCAAACAAGGACCAAAACTGGATAGTTATAAAGAAAAACATTGCTTTCTTCTCCTGGTTTGCACTGAGAGTATTCAGAAGACAGAAATTATCTGGATTCATGTGGGTGGCAAGAGTGTTAGGAAGGATATAACTCCTAACACTTGTAGATAAGAACTTCTGTACTTGGCCATCTGAAGTTAATTCTATGCAGGTCTTACCACACCATTACATCACCACAACTGCAGAGGAGTACCATGGTCCCTCTGGAGCTCACTGCATTTACTTCCTGGCTTGGAACAAAGTCACAAGGTTAGTTTGGACCAGCTGCATCCACACCAGCATTCAAAAGAGGCGGATGTGAAGTGATAATGAAAATTAGCAAAACAAGCCAACCCGATGAAAAGTTGGATTGTGAGTGGAAAAGCTTCCACCCATTGCACAAAGTCCATTAAACAGCAGTGTTCTCATTGGAGTTCATTAAAATTTCAGTGAAATGATTCTGCAGTTTCTTTGCACAGTGCCAGGATGAATATTGAGTTTACAGCAGGCATTGGCTAGGGCTTCTCATTGCTTTTAGAGTGACATTAAACTTTTCATTTTATTTTCCTTACTTTCCTGTGCTGCTACTGACAAAAATGGGGAGACCAGTCAAGCAGTGGTAAGGCAGAAGTTCACCAGTGTGAAAAAACAAGGTTCACATGTTGTCATTCAGCATGAAATTACTTTCACATAGTACTTTGTTGCCTGAATGTATATTTTTTTCTTTTTCTGAATATACACATCATCTTGTAGACTTTGAACAAATGAAACCTGAATGATATTGTTCATCATTACTTCAGCATAAAAAGACTGTAATCAAAACCGTTTTTAATATTGGTTCTTGATGCCTTCCTTATATAATTTAATTAGCACAGTGACTTTTTCTTTTTTAGACTGCAGTAACAGGGAGTAGAATACAATAGCAAATACCTACTGCATTCTGTAGATTCTTAACACTTTTTATCTTTCTAAACATGGATTTTAACCCTATACCTGCAAATCATTTTAAGTTCATTTTGTCTAGACAGATAAATGTGAGTGCTATCAGCTATAACACACAAAAAATAAATTGGCTCCAGAGGTTTTCCCCTTTAAAGGTAGGTGTAAAGGACTGAAAAGTTCATTTATAATAGGAACACCCATGATTTATTCTTTCTCTGATTTCCACACCAGACAGAGGGCTTAAAACTGAACTGCACAAGAATGTTTTTACATACACTCACTTAGCAACACCTTTTGTGGGTCCTATTTTCAGAAGCGGTGTCTGCTTACAGTACTTGCAGATGTGGCTGGACACGGATGTGGGGTTCCGCAAACCTCCAGACCAAAATTCATCCACTGGAAAAGGTCAGGAATGCAGTTGTGAAAGGCTGATGAAAAATGGTAGAGATTCTTCTTCAGCTCAATATTCAAATAGGGAAAAAACCACAGTGAAGTATAAAACAAAACAAATCAAATCAAAACACAAGCTTTTCTAAAAGAGTTTTCTACAACTACAGACCTCTTATCAAGCCCAACAGGATGATCTGTATCAAGGCCATATGTCTTCATACCAGTGTTCCACCACAAGACATCAGATCTTCTGTTCTACTTGCACAGGTTTACTGGAAGTAATTTTACAACTTTCACAGACTTCTTTCTGCCACATAGAACAAAGAAAAAATACACATAAATGAGCAAACCTGGGAGCAGGTAATTTTTCAAAAGAACTTCTCCAAGACTTTTGCAGAGTTGTTAAGTGGTTTTGTCATTTGGTAAGACATGAGGCCAATATGATCTTATCTCACATCTTTCAAATTTCCACCTGTGTTGTTTGTCTCCACTGAGAATTAATGAGCATCTCAGTGCTCCCTGTTTCCTAAGCTTCTGTGAGGGTTGGAAGTCTGTGGATGGACGTCTCTCATAGTCATCAGCCTTCTGCCAAAATTTCAGAATGAGCAATGAAACCAAAAAGATTTCTAGCCACTTAAAGGTGAAGCTAGATTAATTTTTTATCATATTTTGATTTTTATGGCATGAGTTGCTAAGCGTCAGCATTTCCCTTCACAGAATGGAACACAAGACCCAGGTTGTTATATTGTAAGTAAGAGCATAAGTCTGAATTTAGTTGACCTTGGGTTTTACCTATTTTTTAACGAAATATGCTAAGAAAGGATGCTTCTGGGTTTTTATTTTACTGAAAGGTAGGAAATGTGCTCAGAAAAACAGAGAAATGACCCTAGTTCTATATCAGAAAAAGCACTCAAGTTATTTGGCAGAAAAATAACTGATAGTTTAAAACTAAAACATTCTTTTCAAACAAAATTTCAGCCTACTAGTATCATAAGAGCAGTATCAATGTGTGCATCTTTTCACAACTAATCTTACTTTAGGAGATCACTATTCTAAACAGTTATATCGTTGATTTCAGTTGTCCCACCCTTGCCCAGCTCTTTGAAAATAGCTAAATTTTTCCACTTTTGGCTGACGTGAACATTAACAGAGTCTGATGTCAGAAGGTCCCTGAATGACAATTCCATTGTGACCTTCAGTTTCACAGATGATTCCATTAATCCATGTATGAACTAGAGCATACTCAATATTGATTTAAAAATTGATAGTGACAGGAATCTAAAAAGGCCTGTATATCTTTCCTACCTGGATACTTGCAGATTTTGGACAAAAATCACTTTTTCAAAATATGAAAACTCTGCTATGATACTGTTTCACTGTGAGTTACATTTTCAATGGTTTTATGGCTTTTTCTTGGACCCTCTCTAGTATGTCCACATACTTCCTGAATTTTAGAAAACGGCATTTGGAAGGATAGGAGTGTGGGTAGGTTATTTATTTGTTGAAATCAATGCTTGCAAAGTTTTCTCTGTTGAAAATGTGGTTTATATTGCTTATGCTATATCACCATCATAAATGCTTTTTCCATCCTAAATTACGTAGGCAGGTGTTATTAACTTTCATGAATTCATTTTGAAAGACTGTTTCAGAAACTTCTTCAACCTCCCATTGTAAACTTCTTTCCAGGCTACGTTGATTAATGGTCTGTCAGTACCTTTTGGGGAGCCTTTCCCCTAGTCATGTTTTCTGTCTTTCACACCCTCAGTCTCTCATGGATCATTATCCCCTCTGTGTGCCTTGATGTATTTGATGACAACATCCTAATCCTTCCGTGTTTAATACTTCACCCTTCACTTTGCTCACTCAAACAAGGGAACCCCTCTTCTGCTCTTTGCAGCTAAGGGTCCCAAGGATACAGAATCCTGCAACTCCTGACTGCAACTTCTGGCATGATGCAGCTTGCTTTGCCTCCTAAGCTGTGGAGTTTTCAGAGAGGACAGAGAATGGTTCAGCCAGATTTACCCAAAAAGTTTCTCCTGGACCACAGCAGCTCTAGGAAATGAAAGTGGCAGTTTCACTGTGGGTGTTGTGAAATGAAACCAAAAAAATGAAACGAAAATGAAACCTTACAAAGTCTCATAAAAAAAAAAATTAAGTAGCTACTATCAGAGGAATTCTTGAGTTCTTGAATCTGTATCCTCCCTTTGCTTATTTCAGTAAATGTTAAAAGCAATTTAATTTAGTAGTTACTCATAATTTACATTCAGTGACAACTAAACTTAGAACAGATTCATTATCTGTATTCTGGCTGATGTGCTGCAAATTATTATGGCCCACAACCTGCTAAAGCCCTTTTCTAGCCCCATTTAACCCAGGCACAGAAATCTGCCTCAAAATTAACATGCAAACAACCCTGTCCCTTTAACAACTATCATCCTCACACTTCCAGAAAAACAAACTTTATCAGGCAAATTCAGATGCAGATTGCATTTGCTCAAGCCAGTCCTCCTTATCACTAAAGCCCAGAACTGTCCCCCAGTTCTGCAAATGTGGACACCCAGGCAACCTCACACAGTTCTGGAGTTTTTTTGGTTTTTTTTTTAATCCACATCCTGTTTTTATTCCTAAGGACAGCAGCTCATGCATAGTTCATTTCTGGTTTGGTACTTTTTAGCCCCAGACACAATTTTTTAGCAGTTGACATTGAGACTCTGTAAACGAACCTCAGTCAGTTCAGTCTTGGGGTGATGAAAACTTTTAGCATAAATTTTTTGTAGCACAACTGTTTGCTTCAAACCATCTGGTTCCTTTATCCTGGAAAACCCTGAGTGGCCTCTGCCAACAAGAAAAGAGGCACCTCTTTTCAAGAAAGGGCTCTCTTGCCCAAGTGTGGCCTTGGCACCATGGACAGAATAAATTGTGGGTAAATAATAAAGATTAAAACAGAATTTAGAATAAAAGGTACCCTCCAAAATTTATGTGGAATAAATATTATGCAAGATGAGGAATATTCATGCACACAACATGGGAAAAAAGGTTCATGCTGTTGAACCTGTATCTTTCCTTCAGTTACGGCACATCAGGATCACAGAACCACAGAAATGCTGAGGTTGAAAAAGACCTCCAAGATCATCAGGTCCAACCATCAACCCAGCACCGCCTTGCTCACCACTAAACCATTGCCCCAAGTGCCACCGCCACACATTCTTTGACCATTTTGAGCACTGAGTAGCCAGATTCCTCAACACTTTTTGGCCTTTACTGTCCAAAATCCTCACCTGTCCTACAGACATGGTTACAACTGACACAAAAGCAAGATTAACATGAAGAAACTAAAAATTAAAACATCCGATGGGTAAAATTATCATCGTGGACTCCTGGTCATTTGGGTCTGATGCCCAATGGGAAACATCAGCAGAAAGAGCATTTGAAAGCATTGTTATTAAAATGGCCTTAGGCTGAGATGGGAGATTCAGGTTAGATATCAGAAAAAAAAATGTCACAGTTAGGATAGTGAGGCATCGGAATAGGAGGCGGTGGTGTTTAAGATGTACCTTATACCTCTTAAACACCCTGGAGGTGTTTAAGAGGTATTTGGATCTGGCGCTGGGTGATGTGGTTCAGGGGTTACAGTGGCAGTGCTGGGTTGATGGCTGAATTTCATTATCTTAAGGGTCTCTTCCAACCCGGATGATTCTATGGTTCTGTATTTAAACTCAATGCAAAAACACATGGATTTGGCACAGGTACAGGCCGTTCATCAGGCTCTGCATGACTAAGCTTATGTGAGCATCCAGCTCACAGCACAATTCGCGTCTCGGTGCATTGTGAGGGCCAGCACACCAGAGGCATATTTTATTTTTTTATTGTTTCTGTCAGCAGCAGGAGCAGCACAGGGGGAAAGGCAAGGCAGCTCCGGCAGGGTGCGAGCAGGGCGGGGCAGGGCGACGGGCGCTCCGTGAGGGACAAAGCCGAGGCGGGCGCTGGATGCGGGGCACTATCGCAACAGCCCCGGGCGGCGGCTCGGGAGGTGCCGGCCGGGGAGCCGGGGGTGCCCCCTCGGGCGCGGCCTTTGGAGCGGCGTCCATCGCCAAGCGCGGCCCGCCCCGCGCCGTGCCCGCACCGCATTGTCTCCGCACGCTGCGCCCGCCGCCCCCCTCACGCGGCCGCACCCGCGCTCCCCCCTCGGCCCGGCGCCGGCGGGCGGGGAGATAACGGCGGGGAACCCTTCCCGGGAGCCTCGCCCGCAGGGACCGCCCCGCTCCGCCGGCGGCGGGGAGCCCTGCCCACAGCGCCCGCCCCGCTCGGCTCCGGCGGCGGCGGCCCGGCGGAGGAGCAGGAGGGGCCGGAGGCGCGGCCCGGCGGGCGGGGGGCGGAGGGGGCGGGCGCCGCTCGCTCCCCCCGCGGTGACAGTTTCTAGAAGCTCGTCCCGGCGTCCTTTGCGGCCCCAACATGGAGGAGCTGACGGTGGAAGTGCGCGGCTCCAACGGGGCCTTCTACAAGGTACCGGCGGCGGGGGCGGCGCGGGCGGCTCCGCGCCCGGCGGGGCCGGGGCCGAAGGGCCGCGGGGGAGGGGACGGTGAGCGGGGAAGGTGCGGGGGGTGCGGGGCCGGGGGCGGCGGCGATGGGGCGGCGGCGGCGGGGGGGCGGCGGTGACGAGGCTCTGAGGGCAGCGCGCAGGGGAGGTTCGCGTGTGGGGAAGGCAGAGCGCCGGCGGGGCCGGGGGCAGCGGATGCGCGGCCGCGGGGATTCCCTCCGCGTTCGTTTCGGGAAGGGTGGGTGGGCGTGTGGGGGGGATTGGTGTTGGGAGGTGCTGGGGCTTTTTTGGGTGGGATGGGGTGAGCCGGGTGGATAATAATGATTTTTAAAATATTTTAAATAATTTTTTTTAAACATCTCGAGTTTATTTATGCCTTCAGCAATCTTCCTTCACCATCACCCTCCCCGGAATGTCAGAATGGTACAGGATCAATGCAGAATTCTCTCAGCTGTTGCCTGTCAGTCATATTCCCCTAAGCCTGGCTTCAGATGTTTAAGAATCTCAGCTCTTTTTATGGCAGTGGGCTCCTGCCTTCCTCTCCAGAAGGGCTGGTTCCAGGCAGTATTGTGAGCACGCAGCGTGGCTGTGTTCTGGGAGGATTTAATCTCGGGACTTTCTTTAGCTATTGTGCCTAACCACATGCATAGTGTGGCACTGCACGGGCGGTTCTGCACTTGGTGTGGGGCTGTCCCGTTTGATTCCCCCTCCCCCCGGCAGAATTTCCTGTGTGCAGCTGTGGATTTGGCTTGGGAGCCATGTGGTGACTGTACAGTATGTCGAGGCAGTTGGGTGTGAGGGATTGTAACCAGCTGACTTCAGGAGTTGGTTCTTTCAACTGCCCAAGACAAATGGGGGATACCCTTGTGAGAAAGAATGCGGTGGGATAAACTGCATCCCTAGTAGGGAACCCTCTGAAATTTTTACCATAATGAGTAGGTAGTAAATTTTATTCAGTGGATATTTTTTTTGTTGAAGCTGAAGTATCACACAAACCCACATCAGAATCATTTACGTCTAGAACAGGATGCTCCTAAATAGAATTGATTTTTTTTCCCCCCTGAGCTTTGAGAAGCCCAGAATTTGGAAACACTTTTCCTAGCTTTCCGCTTTATACCTTGTGATCTTGGACAACTTTCCAAATGATGGATCAGTTGCTCTTCTGCTTAAGAGGAATGTCATGCACATGGAGTATGAGGTGTGCTGAATTTTTGGGCTAAAGGGATCTGTGTGCACAGAATTTACTACAATAAGCCCGATTTAAAATCTGTGAGGATGACACCTCCTAAATCAGTAAGAATTACCAGCCTTGGATTAGCACCTTCATGTGTTCTAGCCCTGTGAATAGTGACTTTAAAAAGCAGAAGTTTTAATTAAAAATGGCATAATGCCTTTGAGATCAATGAGGTGGGGATTAAGTCCAGTGGTGGCATCTCCACGGTGGGTGAAGGCAGGTCAGGGTGATTGGATGCACAGTGATCAAAGCCCCAACTCAGTGTAATCCACTGTTCATGTGGAGGGGGAAAATCACACACAAGCCCCATAAAAAAAGACCCAAACCAAATCATTCAAACAAACACAATTTTCAGAGATTACTCTTGTGAGCTGAATGCAGTGAATTGTGTGTGTTAGTGACTCCATTTTGTGAGTCCTGCTCTTGAGGAAAGCAGAAGTTTTGCATTTATTTTGGAACTAGGTGACACTCCTGGGTCACTTGCTGTTTAAAGTGACCTAAAGCAAAGAGGTGTGTCCCTCTCTTTTAGGAAATGTCCTATTTTGGGCACCAGTAGCATTGATCATTGCAAGATAATGACAAGAGGCTCATCTTTTCTGAGCTGTTATGGAAAGTGGCAAAGGTTTTCTGAAGAGAAAAAGCAGAATTTGTAAGATGGGATGTAGATTTGAGGTTTGCCTTTAGAACAGTCTGAATTTGGATTAATTAGCACAGCATCACCCCAGGTAAACGAGATCAGAAAGATCCTGCTATGCCAACAGAGATAAAAACCAAATAATTATGTAAACAATAACATTAGAGATTTTCTTTTAATGAGTTATTTCTAAGATCTGCAAGTTAGCTGCAGTAGAACAAATGAAGTGGTTTAATCTGTTGGAGCATTGTAGTGGGTTTTCAGGACTTACTAGAAGCATGACCATAGTAAATAGTGGTCTTTATTATAAAGTTTCTTTAGTTCCTCTTATAATTGCTCTTCAGTTTTAGCAGGGAGTTCTTCCTAGGTACAGGAAGAACATACATGATATGTGTACACTATGGTTGCAATAAATTAGTGTGGAAAACTAACATTCTCTATTAAATTCATGCACCAAGAAAAGCATTTTGAGTTTTCATGTAGCAGTGGGCAGTTATGGTAAATCCCAAGGTAATTTAAAAAAAAAATAAGAGAAAACATATTATGATCTAGTTTTAAACTTGTATATTTAAATCACCAAACTAATTTGTGGTTTCTTTTTTTTTTTTTTCCCCTGTTTGCTTTAAAGAAGTGATATAATCTGGAGAACAGGCCAGCATTTACTGCGTATTTTATGCCAGGTTCTCCACCATTACATAGCAGAGCCAGTGTTCAGCCACTTCCTGCAGCTTGGAAGACTTTGCATGTATCAGAATTTTGAGCCCCCGTTGACTTTGGAGAACAGATGGCACTGATGGGGCTTGGAATGGTTGTGGGCTTCTGAAAAATGGGGAGGTTTGTGCTGTGGGGCAGGGGAGAGCACACAGGGTTGCTGGAGACCGCTGGTTTTGGGTTTGCATATATTAAAGGTTCCTGAGGGCTTCCTGAGAGTAGAAGAGTTGATGCTGTGTAGGTGAGGACTAGATGGCAGGAAGGTTTTGTCTTTGGGACATTAGAATAGACTTTTTCTTTTATGTCTGGAATGGTCAAAAATACCTGGATTTCTTTGGTTTCTGAATGTGTTGAAGAGAGTGAAAGCTGAATACTCCCAACCTTGTCTTGGTCTGCCTGCAGTGTTTCCAGGACGATGGTTCACTGTGTCATTAGGATGATGAAGTAACTCACAGAATCACAGGTGGCTGAGGCTGGCAGGCACTGTGGGAGTTCACCTGGCCCACCCCTTGCTCAGGTGGGGCCACCTGGAGCCACTTGCCCATGTCCAGGTGGCTTCTGCGTATCTCTGATGATGGAAACTACAACCTCCCAAACTACCTGTGCTTCTGCTCAGTCACTCTCACAGGAAAAAAAAAAAGTTTCCTGACATTCATACTGAAATTCCCGTTTGTGCCATTGCCTGGACCTGCCAGTTGTGGAGGGTCTTGGAAGAACAAGACAAAAACTTCAGTTTTACTCAGTGTTTCCCTCAGGCTTTATGTGCTCACTTTATGCAGATTAAGAGCCCTGGTGATGCCCATTATTCAGGATTTCCCACATCAGCTTCCTTGAAATAGGCTGGGCTTTACAGTCAGACCAAGGTACATAAATTGCACGTCAGATCAGTTCCTCTGACTGAGTCTTTCAGTTGCATTTGAACAACTCTGGAAGATCCATTGTGTTCTTCCTTTTAGGGACGTGGCTGTGCTGGAAAATGGGCTCTGGTGTGCTGCAGGCCCTTGTGTTCTTTTTAAGTTCTACAGTAATAGCTGCTTAGATTATGCAAGGGGGAAAAACCCATGAATTAAAATGGAACTCAACCCTTAATTTACAGGTTGTGAAGTGCTTCCTTGTTGGCCTCTTCCTCTTTTAAGGGCTGCAGTTCTGGTAACAGGACTAAGCAAAATGCTGGTAGCAGAGTTAGCATTGGCCTCAAGGCAGACACAAGCCAAAATATTACTAAAGGGAAAAAATGATGAATGACAAGTACACACCATTTCTCCACATGTAGAGCCAAAGCTTGATGAGCAACTCCGTGGGAGTGAAGGTTTATGCATCAATAAAAATACATTTTTTTAAAAATTTTTCTTAACAATTTTTAATTAGTGGCTTTGCAAACAACTTGAGTTGCTCTGAGTGGTTTTTAGCTTGATGATTATTAAAATAGGAAATTGTCATTAGGAGTGTGGCTTACACACTGTTCATACCCAATTACTACACCAGGAAACCGTAGCTGGAATGACCTTTGTGTTTTTCTTTAAAGATCTTAACTGTGCTATAATTGTCAGCATTTTTTATTACATCTAGCCCTACATCTATGTGGGTGGGGAATTTCAGACATTTTAAAGTTGTTCCTGATCAGCTGAAAGTTGTGTAGAATCTTGCAGGAATTAGCTGTAGCTATTGCTGCTGGTGGTGAGCTGTTTGCTTGAGCCTTTGAGGCTCATAGAAGGGAGATGCCAAAGGGAGTGGTTATTGATTGCTGAGATACATGATCACTCCAGGGTGTCTTCCAGAAGTTTTTCCTTTTTGGAGGATGGTTGTGAAGAAACCAGTGTGAGAAATGAGTAGTTGAGACTTCTGTGAGTAAGCCTAGATTCAGTGCTGAGGTTCTTGCAGAGCTGTCAGAACAACCCTTGAATTTACTTGCACTTGTGATTGTGGATGGAAATAAGCAGTAATGTCATAAATGAAACTGTGCTTGCTAACACTCAGGTGATAGTTCAGGATATTTTTCTTTCCTGATACCTTTTTGTAGCTTTTGTGTTTTGCAGTAAGCTACAGCTGCTTGCTTTTATCAGTTCCTTGTATAAACAGGTGCAGCTAATCAGTTATAATGAAAATTATACCAAGTTCAGTCTTGTCAAGTGGTTTGATTATTTACAAGTTTCCTTTGTTTGCTTTATTTTCTTTCTTTTTTCCTTTGGGGGCTCAGCATGAGATACATCCTTTAGCAATAATTATTTCACGTGTTTGTTAGATGTAACAGTTGTGTTTCTGTGTTAGTTAGAAATACTATGGGTTCTTGCATCTGAAAAGGAGTGAAAGGCTTGGTAATTGGATATAGGCTGCTTGACCTTTATGTCACTGGTTCAGCAGCAGCCTGTGGTACCAGATGCCCAAGTGTTTGCTGTTTGAAATTGGCTGAGCACTGGGTAAGGTGATATTAATACAGTTTCAGTGTGCAGGTATGTGTGACTCAAAGGCCAACACAGTGGCTGTCCCTGGAAAGAAAGTTTGCAGCTAAACTAACAGCACCTCCTTTTTAGATTGGATCACCCTACTTGGGGGTTAGATAAACTTACAGAAAGTAGGATATGGAGGGAACTTGGGTTGCATCTACCTGTTTTACAGATTTTGTGACTTTGCCTGGAACTGGATTTGAAAAGCCAAACTTCTGTGTGTGCATATACATACATAGACATACAGTTCAGTGTAAGGGCACTTTAGTAAGTCTTGATCCGTTTATGTTATCAGCAGATCCTAATCCTAAATCCATGAGCAAAACCCAGGTAAAAGGGAAAGAGTGTGTGGGGGTGTCTGTTACGAAATGAGGAAGTCTCAGCTGCAGTGATTTTGGTGGAAATGACTGGCTGAGAGTTTCCTGGCCCGTTGTTCACCCTGTGCAGTCCCAGGTGAGATTCCCTGGGTCTCCCATCCCATCCCTGTGCAGGTGTTGGGAGCCCAGCTCCTGCCAAGTGAGTGGCAGAGACAGGTCTGAGCTCAGGGGCCCGTGGAGTAGGACATTAATAGCCCCTGGTACAGTACATAATGCAGGCTCCTGCTGTTCCTGGGCAGGGCTGCTGCAGCCAGGGCATACATGGACTGCCAGGCTGCAGCTCACACCCACTGACTGACACCAGGATCTGCACAGGCCCAGCCAGAGGTCTGGCAAGATGAAGTCATGGCAGTTATTCTTCCCCTCTTGCCCCCTGCAGATCTGTGTGTGGTATAAAGCACACACAAAGGTCATGTGTAAGCTCACTAGCTGATACTGCAATTCCTCACTCTTTTTGATGCCACTGTATTTATTGATGGTGTGTTAGTGGTCTCCTGTCAGCTCTGCCTCATCAGCTGAGCTACATAGAATGATATCTTAGGGACATAGAACTCTTCAAACTTAGAAACTGGCATTATCTGACTTAGGCAACACTGCTAAATTAAATTTCAGTAATAAAGTACATTGTTCATTAGATCAAAAGTTAAGGTGATGGATCGTTACTTAATTTAGTAGGGAATGTTTTTGATACAGTATCAGGTATGACTAGTACAAATCTGTTTATGTAGGTTACCTCACAAATGAAGAACCCCTTCAGAATTCCCTGATTGAAAAGCAGGTTACTTAGTTTTCTGTTTTATGTTCATCACATAATTCTGGAGAAATCCTTGTGAATTTGTAGAATTTACTATAAAGTCTGTTTTGTATTGTGAAATACCAAAATACCCTAATGTCACAGGGGTTTTTTTGGCTATGCAAAATCTCATCCTGACATGCCTGAAATCTCTTTCTGGTTCTATCTGGAAGTTGTAAATGACAGCTGATAGTGTGTATAGGTGGGGTTGAAGGTAGGAAAGTCATACTCAGGAAGTTTTGCTTTCAGAAAATGTTCTGATTATATTTTTGACATTCTTCTTGACAGTAATGAAATAATTTCTTAGAAAACTATTTAAAAGGCATATTTAATTTTCATTTTTTCTAGTTGTATTACCAATGGACCATACAGTCCATAGTACCTCATAGACTGCTGTGCTTCAGTTGTTGTGAATGTGATCTCATCCCCACAGCTATAGAGAAAATGATAATGGTCAGAAGTAATTGTATACAGTTAGGCTCTAATCAGACTTTTTTCAAGCCTCACAACCATAAAATTATTTAATAGTTAGGTAATTTTATTTGATACTTTGCATATGCGCATTTGTGACCTGAAGTGCATACTTGATAGATGTTATGCTTGGCTAGATTAGGGAGTGCAGGAGTTTGGGAATACCCAGTGAAAAAGCTGTGCAGGTAACTGGAAGGCAGTTGCTGCCTACGTGTCTGCCAGCAGTGAGTCTGCATTGCATTCGCCTGTGGAAGGGAGGAGCAGTGTCTCACTTTGAACTGAAAGGAGTTCCTGAAGCCCACATGGTGTTGTAAAATGTACAGACTCTTGGTTGGTTTTTGTACTTTAGGTTTTATTGAAAATTTCCCATGTTTCTCTTTATGCAGCTGAGGTTTGTGCAGTGTCAGCTGTTGGTGTGCTGAGAGCTGTATCTGCATTACTGTGCCACTTCAGCTTTGGCATTCTTCACTGGGACCCTAGCTTGAAAATTGGTTGTGACTGTTAAACCTGTCTGCCTTACACAGAAACTCACACTTCACCTGGTAATGGGCTGGTTGTCTTTATATCCTCCAAAGTCAGTGCAGTTAGGTTCCTTTTTTGCACTTCTTTTGTCTTCTTCAGGAAATTTGTAGTCATTGGATTCGTGACTTTGTTAACTCCACTGAGCATTAAGTTCAGAATGTTAATCAGATGTTTTATGGTACCTGAATTGGAATCTCTTGATTCTGAAGTTGTGCTTTTCAGCAAAGGAAAGAACTGAATTCACTTCTGCAGAATAAATTTGTAGCTACTCTAGGCTGACCTTAGAAACACACTGAGTGGTGTGAGAACGCAATGGGGATAGAGGACCAGGTTCACCTATGAAATAAAGTAGCATAATGAGGCAGACACTAGTATTGAATCAGATTCTTGGAATGCAGATAAATGGTTGTCTCTAGTAGGGAGTTAATCTCTCCCTGTAAATACTGCTGTCTGTTGGTAAGTTGTCATGTAGCAGAATGCTGGACTGCATGTAGTTGGTTCTCAGTGCTTTGACTTCAGTGTTTTGTCCCTGTATAGTGTTTGTATGAATTGTAGTAGAGAAACTCCTATTTCCTGCACTGTATGCCTTGTTAATTTGTCCCTATGCTGGGGTGCCTTTGAAGGGAACTGTTGGTAGCATAAATCTGGTAGAAATTCTGCTTTATCTCCGTTGCTGGCTTACCTATGCTTCAGGCAGTAAAATTTTATATGCTCTTTGCATCTTTAAAGAGATATAACTTTATACTCCCATCCAGTTCCCTTGAAACTGAAAGTCCCTGATTCTGGGTGTATTTTACTCTGAACTGTTTCATTTGCTTACCTTTCAAAGAAGATTTGTCTGCCTTCCCTTGCAGTGGTAGGATGGCCTTTGAGGGGGTTTATTTTATTAGGAGCACACGAGGTGGTTCAACAAGATAACTTCTGGTGACCTGCTTTGTGGAGGGTTACCAGCGTGCTTTCTGCTAGAACCAGGCTTTTGTGTTGCTGACAGATGGTTTTGAGGGAAGCTCAAGGAGCAGAAAAGCAGGTTTTGAGCAAATGCTTTCAGAGCATTGGCCAAGTATGAGCTCAGGTAAAAGGAGATTTGTTTTTATAGGCCCTTTGCAGGCAGCTGTCAGTGTGGGCTCCTTTACTGTCCCTCATTACATGGACGGATCGACTGTGTCAAAATTGATCTTTCCCTGACCTGACACATAATACCTCACTGGGCTGCTTGCTCCTTGCACAGCTGATACGTTCTTCATCCTCCTCAGCTGGCAGTTTCTTAAATGGATATAATCCATTCAACATATTTCCTGGAACTTCTTTCTCTTAACATAACTCTGCAGCATTCTTACTCCTTTAAAACTGCAGGATCCTCCTTGACTACCTTTGCTTGGGCAAATACCAGGCTGGAGCAAAGGCAGGAGAAGTGTTCTTTTTATCCTTTTTTAATTTTTTTTTTTTCCAACGTGGCTACTCTTCTTAATCAAGAAATGTAGCAGCTTAATTTCTGCATGGATTCTTGGGTATAACTCTGTGATGTTGATCTTGGTCTTTGAGTTTTTGGTATAATGAATGCCCCCTAAATGTAAGCATAAAAAAATCCATGAAATACTCTTTGTTTTCCTGGGAGGTCCTACAGGCATTTGGCCTCATCCAGTCCCCAATTTAGTACCTGAAAGATGATACCATAACTGGTTGTGTGGCAGCCTCTGCTGCCAAATGTGATTCAAACTGGCTGCTGGACTGTTCAGGGGGACAGTTGTTTGGGATTCAGTTTGTGCTGGGAGGAACACCAGTGAAGCAAATAGTGCTGTGCACAGCCATTGGAATGGCTGCCCTTGCCTGGATCTCTCTCATTTTGTTCCTGTAGAACACCTGTGGGTAGAGTAAAACTGCAGATAGTGAGTTGAGTTGTAAATGAGCTGGTCGGATTTGGGCAGTCAGTGGAAGCAGTCCCTGTGCTCTGCACGTCTTGGAATAGCCAGCTAAGAATATCAGCAACCTCGTGCAAGGAGTGGGAGTGTGTCTTGGGGCTTTCTGAGATTGGAACCTCAGTGTTAGTGTGGTCTTGGCTCAGGTTCAGGCTCTATTGAAATTGCTGCCTTTTTGATTTCACATGCATTCTTGTAACAAAAATTCTGTTTCTGTTTTAGGGATTTATCAAAGATGTTCATGAGGACTCCCTCACAGTTGTATTTGAAAACAAGTAAGTATTTTCTTTTAAAAATAATTATTTGAATATTAGGTTATTTCAGTTTTGTGCCTTTGCTGTGTTTTTTTTTTGTTTTGTTTAATTGTTTTACCTTTAAGAGGAAGCAGATTTCATTAGATACAGTTCTAGAAGTGCAGACTCACTATTCTGTTCAGCTTCCATGAACTGCCTTCTTGAATCTGTATCAGAATTCCGTTCATCAGTTCCACAGTCCTGTACATTCTTTGGTATTTTTAGTGATGCCCATAGATGTGACAGCCACATTTAATTAGCATAGGAACCAGTGGCACAGGCTTGATACTCTTACACGAAAGCAGGAAAAGATGGAAAATACCAAAGTGTCTGGAATGATGATCAGTATTCTAAACCAGAGAAAAGTAAAAAATATCCTAATGGTGATTTTTTTAACTATTAAGAAGATAAATTTGTATCCAGTCAAAAGACCTATTGTTTTTGAGTGGAAAAGAGTGCAAATCTTGAAAAGGAATTATCCACGAGGCCCATTTCATTTAATATATAAACCCAGCAGTGCTGCTGGGAACTTGTAGTGGCAAGCCAAGGATAATCCATGGGTTGGTAAAGTACAAATGAGTACCTGTTGTTCAGCATTCTGGCTGATAACACTGTGGATTACCTGGGAGATTCCAGTGCTAATTCAAAGTGCTCTGTGAGCTACGTCCTCTTTCCTGTTTCCCTTCCAGTTACTAGGTGGAGGTCCTATAAAATGTGTCTCCTTTTGATGTGAAAACTGTTATAAGCTTTGCCAGCTCTAACCTGTAGATTAGTTTTTGAGCCTTTCTTGAAGGAAGATTGCTGGGTAATAAAGGCAATGCTAGGGAGTGTGAAAGTGTGTCTTTATAAACAGTATTTATAATCCTGCTGACATAATCCCAGGTGTGTATGTGTGTGTACCATATATACACATGTGTAAAAACAAATCCTTGGGGGGGACATAAGTAATGCTGGGGTTTTCCCTGCAAAACCCAGTGTTTGTTTCTTTCTAACCTGTGCTTTCTAGTCTTTTTATGAAGACAGTTAGAAGATGAGGTGGCAACCATAATTTATACTAACACTGAGGTTGGTTATGGAACCTGTTACTATCTCCTAGGTTTTCATACCCTCACCCCAAAATCCAGCAAACAAACCAAAAAAATTAAACCCTTCATTCTATCCATGGTTTAAGAAGATGTTTCATCTTCAACATCCATATTACTTTCTAAAGAAAAATAATTACTTCTCTTTGCATTTAAAATACATACTTGCATTTAAAATACATACATGATGTCAGAAACCAAGTAAGCTAAAGGAAGTGCCAGGGGTTCACAACAGGAATTGAATTGTTGGCAAACGCGTTTCTAGTGTTTGGTATCCATATCGTCCATGTGTTCTACAGAAGGTCTGGCAGCAGCAGCCATGTTTCAAAAAGGATGGGCTGCAGCATATGTAGAGTGTTCTGTTGACTAAAAATAGATCTGATCAGGAAGTGTGTCCACAGTCACATTATTCTGTGACGTAAATCTGATCAATTCTGTGCTTTTTACGGAGTGAAATTCATAAGGGCTTTAGTGGAACTGAAATTGGCAAGAGTGTCCTGTGCTGAGAGCATCAGTGTTGTGATAGTGATTATCACCAACAAATAACACACATCTACCTCACAATAGGCAGTCTAAACTGTCACTTTGCATTTTCTGCTATTGTTAGCCAATCTTTATCTGCAGCTTTTGTAAGGTTCCCAAAGTTAAGCCTACCAGCACAAACTGCTAATGATGATTTTGTGGCCATAGCAACACTCTGGGCAGGTAGCCTTAATTCTTTTAAGAGACATTTTCTGAGGGTAAACAGGCAAGGAAGGAATGCAGAAGCTTCAGGAACTGGAAACTTAGTACTGTTAGATGGAAAATTGGGTCTTGAGGTACAGTTTCATAGAGGCTTATTGGAGTCTGAAGCAGCTGTATTGAAGGAGAAGCTTCTGTATTGTAAGAAGCAAGAACCTCCCTGTCCTGTGATTTGTGCCCTGTAGCTTAAGTAAGCGTCAGTTCTGTCAGATTGTCTTAGTAGGTGGTTTGTATTCCATCACAAGTAATTTCTTAAAATATCTTGGTTTGCATTTCACCAGTGAGATGCTCCAATTTGGGACTTAAAAAGTTTTGCCACCAAAACTTGGACTCATGTTCTGAGAGCTGAGCCTTCTGTGCACTTTTCCACTGTGCACTTCCTCCACTGGCAGGGAGGAAAAGGAAAATCCCTAACCATGAGATTAGTAACTGTTATATTTGAAGCAAGGACAATTTAATTGCCAGCCCCCTTCACCATTTCTCAGAAATAGAATGTGATTTAATTAACATTTTGTGGCTGAAATACCTTCCAACCTAAACAAATGCTATCCATGTCATAGCAGCCTAAAAGCTGGAAAGGCTGATGCTCTGAGATCAAGTCCAGCTGTTAGCCCTGCACCACGGTGTTCTCCACTTTGGAAGTGCCACGTCCATGTCCCCTTGGAACACCTCTGGGAATGGAGATTCCACCACCTCCCTGGGCAGCCCAGTCTGACCATCCTTTTAGTGAAGGAATTTTTCCTACTATGAGTCTGAACCTCCCTGGCACAGCCTTACACCGTTTCTCCTCAGGTCCCTCCTTTTCTCCAGGCCGAGCCCCTCCCAGCTCCCTCATCAGATCTGTGCCCCAGACTCTTCACCAGCTTCCTTGTCCTTCTCTGGATGTGTTCCAGCTCCTCAGCAATAATCTTCATGCATTTATGTTGGTTTTTAACTATAATTAAAAGAAAAAGGTTATTGCAATGTCTAGATTAAAACTATATGATACGGAACAGCTTTATTAAGTGAGGTACTTGAGGGTGAGCTGTCCTTTCAGAGCAAACTTGTAAATGTGTCCATCCTCCCATCTAGGAATTGCAGGTGCCCTTTGCTCCTTATGCTCAGACTTGTCCTACTGAGGTAGGCTGCTCTGTCTGCAGGTTATTAAAAGTCGGCAAAGCAAATGACTTGCAGTAATCCTTAGTGTTACAAGTTGATTGGTTCTGATTCTGTTGGTGTCTGATGTGAATCACATGGGCAGAAAGGATGGATGTTGCAGTGCTTTGACAGTACCTTTAAAAGTCCCTCAGACATTCTAAATTAATAGGGGTTTTTTGAAGGGTCTTTCCCCTGGTTTTATTTCAACCTCTGTAGAGTCTTTAGTTGGATTTCTGTCTTAAGAGTGAAGAACAGCTGATGACATTCTGTGACATTCAGAGACTAGAAGGAGAAGGAATTTCAGGAGAACACAGCGGATTTAATTGCTCCAGTAGTCTTCATAAAATAACTAGAAACATACACTACAAATAAAATACTTTCCTACAGCCAACTATAGTAAAACAAATAACCCTGCTATACTAGAAAGTAAACCTTTATTTTGCATGCCTAGAAATAACTGGTATTGATCAGCAGATATAAAGATATGTTTTGATCTGAATCTGTTACTGGGGAACATCAGCAAGTTTGCAGATGGAAAGTTTTGTTGAAGATTTGAGTCAGATTTTCCTGAAATACATAAAGTTTTGGTGGGAAGCAGTTGAAATGTTAAATACGAGGTGGAAAAATGGATGAACGCCATAGTGGACTGCAAAGCTGAGTTAAATCTGTATAAGGGCTCTATGACTTGAGCAGTAGGAATGTAAATTACATAATGTGTCTTTCACTGGAGTTTTATGAAAGCCATTAGTTAAATTTTTCAGTTAATTTAAAAATTTTGTTGTTAAATATCTTCCCAAATACTACTTACGTCTTGCCATGCTTATGTTGTTCCTCTGCTTACAAGGTTTGCTTTCTAGCAATAAGGAAACAGGCCTCGTTATATGGAAAGAATGAATCTAAATGAAACTCAGAATTCCAACATTAAAACAAAGAAAACAATAGGGAAGTTTGAGAATTAATGTGTAATGCTTCTTCAACTTCCAGTTGGCAACCAGAGCGTCAGGTGCCCTTCAATGAAGTCAGATTACCACCACCCCCTGATATCAAGAAAGAGATTGGTGAAGGAGATGAGGTGGAGGTGAGTGAATTCTAATGAGCTGTCCTGGTCTGGAACTCATTGTTCATTGTCCATTTCACTGGTGAGGGGTGTAAGGGCATTACCAAGGTGAAGGTTTAAAATGGACCATGTCTCTACATGTGGGTTTATTAGAATTTCAGTGAAGCTGTGACATTTCAGTTCTCCCACAAAACTGCCAGTGGAAATTTTTTCGGAATCTGAAACTTAAAATAGCTGAGAAGGTTTTAATTCTGACACAAAATGTAGGCAGTTTTCTTTTTTGACCTGGAATGTAAAGTGCTGGAAATCTTTGATATGAAGATGTAGTAAAGCTCCTATGATAACAAGAGTTTTAACCCAGATGAAGTGTCTGGTACACTGGAGGAAATTATGTGAATTACAGTGTTCTACAGAGAGAGAGAATGTTAACAGGAGTGATGTAATAAATATAGAAATCAAAATAAGCATGTTCTGTTCCCTGCTCATTGTAGTATCATGAGTGATTCAGTTTAACTTTTGGGAGTTTTCTGTACTAGTCCTTAAAATAATGAGTTTCCTTTCCTGAGGATACCATCATACTTTCAGGCAACTAATCTAAGAAAAAATGTAGCATAGGTGCTGGGATATTCTATTCCTTTCTTAGGGGTTAAATGTAAAGGGTTATTTTCCACATCCTTGCTATTGTAAAAATCATTGAGTCTGTGTGCAAATGACTTTGACCTATTGGAAGTGTATAGAGGAGCAAATGAAACTTAAGGATGAGAAAACTGGGTTTCAGAAGTCCTCTGTTGTACATCTGATCATGCATTAACTTGGTAGTGTTTTTTATTATGGAATATGTAGTCATGTGATGACTTGGTTCATTTCAGTAGTCCTTGGTTTATCAAGTAAGCCAAGGACAAAACAGAAGTCTGAATTGTGGGGTTAGTTCTATGTGTGTACTTCCAGTTTGAAGACGGTGTGTGAATTTACTGAGGAATTGCCCTCAAAGAAGTGTTTAGCCAAAGTTTTATCTTCCTTTACAAATTTCCATTGAATTGTCAGTAATTTATGCAAAGGCAGTCAGTTCACAGTCCTTGTAGTGCAAGAAGGAGGGGAGTAGAATACTGCTCCATTTTAATGAACATTAGAAAAGTTGTGTGGTTCTTTCTTCATTCTACATGCAGGTAAATGAATTATGTTTGTATGTGCTTTCAGTGTTTCTTGCTACTTTCATTTCCAGGTTTATTCTAGGGCAAATGACCAAGAACCTTGTGGCTGGTGGCTGGCAAAAGTTCGAATGATGAAAGGAGAGGTAAATTACTTTAAAACTTACTGTTTTCATGCTTTCATGTTAAATACAGTAACTAGAAGTTCATTGTCATGAATAAAGTACTACAAATACAAAAGCATGACAGAGCAGAATTATAAGTTGTGACCACTTTGAAATGGCCTTTGCTGTATTGCACAGCCGAGGGTCATACCCTTAGAGCTGAGCAAGTGACTTCCATTATCTGCAGTTAAATTGCTTGAAGGACTGAAGGCATGCACAAGGACAGGATTTCTGACAAACCTGTTTTGTGGATTGAATTTGGTGCTGAAAATGAAGTATAGCACCTGGAGTTGAAACCTCTTTGTAGTTCATAATTTAAACCTGCTGGAGCTATTGCTTGGAGTGGCTGTGGGCTGGTTTTTGTGTATGTGTTTTTACTGAGTGTAGGGGAAGAACACTGCTTGTTTTGCTTTTACATGTATCAAGTTTTTATTTTACCATAAAGAAATGGTTGTTTGCATCTGCCAAGTAACTTACAGATTCAGACACTTGACTGTATAGATCTGTGACAGTGTTTGACCCCATCTCATAAAAACTTTATTTTGTGAAATGACAGCAAGAGAATTGAACTTCATAATGGGAAGAGTCCTGTGTTGTGGTGCTTCTGCTGTTACCAGATTCCTAAAACCAAAGGAAACAGTATTTAGAAAAAATAGTTACCCAATTTCTAATTTTGTTTAAAAATTGTCAACAAACATCAACTTTTGTTGAGCTCTGTAAGGCCAAGGTGGTAGTAAACACCTACCAGAGGAAGATTCTGTGTATTGACACTTGTGAATGAACAGCTCATTAAGAAATCAGGATAAAAGGAGACAAACTGATTTAAATGATAGGTTGTCATTTATAGCTAATAGGCTTTTCTTAAATGTCACAGACATTTGAAATTCTGGTATCAGCTTGCTGTGCTGCTTATTTTCAGAAAAAGTCACAGAAGAAAATTTTTTACCAATTTTTAATTCCCTAGTTTTTTACAGAAAAAAAAATCACCCTCAATGTACAGTGTAGGATTGTCAAATCAGTTGTTTTAGGGAATTGTCCCTGCAAAGAACCACACAGTTCATGTTGGCTTCTTTGTACAGTCTTTAACACAGTTCTATATTTAGGTTTTTTCTGTAGAGTTGGTATTAAATTCACAAACTACCCATGTGTCCAAGGATTTGTTGCTTTGTGCTTGTTCTGGTATCCAGAATTATCTTTAACTATAGCAGTTTTTAGATCATAGAGTAGTGGATCCCTTAAGTCTGGTTGTAGTTTAGTGTTGGTTGTTCCTTATTATTGCTTGGGGTAATAATGATATATTGATGCATTTCAAAGTGGCTTTCCATAATTTGGATGATACTTAAACTTAAAACATGAAATTAGAAAAAAGTGTCATTACCAGAGTGATTTACTTTTTCCAGATACTTAAGTGAATTGTGTTGGACAAACAAACCCAGTTTTGAGGAAGGAAGAGGTGAATGTACTGCTGCACCCCTAAATTACACCCAGGTGGAAGGGAGGGGAGGAGAAGGCTGCATCCCTAGCACAGAGCCAGGCTGCAGGGATACTGTGCACACGAGCTTCTTTAAACTTACATGTGTTGGGTGCAAGCGTAGGAGTGGATTATTGGTAACTTAAATCTTCTTAGTTCTCTTGCTTTCCTAAATTTGGCAGTGTGTGTCAAAAAGATTGAGTTTTTGTATTGATTTTGATCCTATGTGATTCCCTGAAAGTCTGCCCTTTGAATCAGTGGATTTGCCTTGTTTGTTTTAGTGTTACAGGGTAGATATTTCTGTGAAGAATTATTCTTTGTTTGATGTTTTTTAGAATTAGAGCTCCAGTAAATGTTTTGGCTTTTGGAACTTGACCTGAACTAATGAAAATACTTAAAAGAGAGATGGGCATGAGAAAAATCAATTCGAGATGCTATTGTGGGTTCTGAGACTATGCTGATAACAGTGCCCTGACTTCAGGGAGGGAGCACAGGGGTGCTGAAATACGTCCAGGCTCATTTGTGTAGAAATGTGTCATTGTATCAACTTAGTTTTAGGGGTTTGTTTATATATTCATATTCTGTGCTTTCTTGCTGATGCTGGTAATGTTACTATGTCTTTGTTGTTCCTTACTGAAGTTATTTTTTAAAAAAACTCTTTCCCAGTTTTACGTCATTGAATACGCTGCTTGTGATGCCACTTACAATGAAATTGTCACCTATGAGCGACTCCGACCTGTGAATCAGAACAAAACTGTCAAAAAGAACACATTCTTCAAGTGCACAGTGGATGTTCCTGAGGACCTGAGAGATGCGTGAGTAGCTCTGCTCACTTCAAGAAGGCTTTTGCTTCATGGAAGGGAGAGAAAAACCCACTTGGCTTCTGTTCTAGAGGCTGACTTATGGGTTCATGAAGAGCCTTAAGGGTGGTTAGGGCTGTAGTAGCTCATTTAGAAACTGCTGACCCCTGCTGAGCTTTTGGGGTGGGGACTGAAGATTCTCAGGTGGGAGCTTTGTGCCTGTACAGGTGATTGACTTCACATTAGACCTGTTACTGAGGCTTCCCAGATAACCATGGTAGCATTGAATCCACAGGGAAACTGGAACCATGTTCCTGTTTCTGAACAGTCCTTGCCATAAGCTACTGAATGTTCTTGGGTCTGATCATGTTATTACTTGTTCAGTTTTGATGCAGCTTGTTGTAATAACAATCATTTTGTCTGCTTAGGTGTGCTAATGAAAATGCACATAAAGATTTCAAGAAAGCTGTGGGAGCGTGTCGAATTTTTTATCATGCTGAAACTGCTCAACTAATAATACTGGTAAGTAATTGCTTCTATGTAGTTGTTATATAAATTCTCAGTGTATTATTTATAGGAAATACATAGCCAGCTCTGTGTGTGTATGGAAAATGGTTTAACTAGTCAAGCTATGTAAATTGTGAGAGATTTAATATAAGTAGATGTCTTTAATCTTTGGGAGTAAGGCTTCCAAAAACAACCTAAATTTAGGAGCAACTTTGAGTCTCATTGTTTGTATGACTTCTGTCATTCTCAGCTGAGTTCTGTTTCACTGATTTTTAGCAGGTGCCTCAGAGGTAAATCATCTCACTCCACTGGAGTAATGGCTTTCCCCTCATGCTTTATTACACTGTGCAGTTTGACCCACAGCTGGGTTTCCACGTGGAGAACTCCACCAGCTCAGGTTTAGAAATTGTTCACTTAGATGCCTCTGTGGTGGTTTTCTTACAGCATAGGTTGTCCCACCTTTAGTTTGTCTCATAACTCCATTTACTCAATATTATCCATGTGAACCCCACTCTGCAGGATTGTGTTGTCCTTGATTATTTCCTTAGCTCTCTTATTCACACACACAGTGACAAGTATGCATATGGTGGAAAGATTTGTTTGAGCATCATCAAGGGGAGAAGGGTTACTGTGTAATTCAGCAGCAAAGTCTTTAATGTAAAACATGCTGTGAGAACAAATAGTTGTTGGTGGTGCTGAATTTCTCGTGCTTTGTTTGGAGGAAGAAAAATGTTTATGTACCTTCTGGAAGTTGAGATCATGTTTATGACTTAGTTTCAATAGGTTCCTGATTTATCCTTTAAATGTGTATCTGCTTACAAAGCCAAAACTTAGCTTCCCTCTCTCCTGTAGTCTGCCAGTGAAGCAACAGTGAAGAGAGTGAACATCCTCAGTGACATGCACCTGCGCAGCATTCGCACCAAGCTCATGCTGATGTCAAGAAACGAGGAAGCTACAAAACACTTGGAGGTAAAGCCACAGCTTGTGGTTCTTGTTCCCTGAAACTGAGCTCAGAGCAGTGCATTGCAGTGAGTGCACGTGGATGAGTCTGCCTTTGTTTTCCCCTTCAGTGCACAAAGCAGCTTGCTGCAGCATTTCATGAGGAGTTTGTAGTCAGAGAAGATTTAATGGGACTTGCTATAGGAACGCATGGCAGTAACATACAACAAGCCAGAAAGGTCCCAGGAGTTACAACCATTGAACTTGAGGAGGATACTGGTACTTTCAGAATCTATGGAGAGGTAAGGGGGAACTTTATGTCAATCCTTGGGGCATTTTACTTTGTATTTGCTTTTGGAGTGGTGAGAGCAGTACCCAGAATTCAGAACAGAAAACACCTCCTAAGTTTTTGTGTGTCTTTGTGCATGCTGATGGTGTGGCAGCTTCTACTGCATATATTTGAAATACAAGCCCTTGATGCAGTGGTGGCCTCCATAAGGTGTGTTCTGTCGTAATCACTCCATTTTGCTGTGTATCCTGGGTCATACTGAGAGAAGTATCACTTCCTGCTTTTTTAGTTGATCATGGGTTTGTTTGGGTTTCTTTTCTCCCTCAGAACCTTACTGGTTCTCCTCCTCCCCCCTCTTTCATGTGTATTTTGCTGTGT
Organism: Chamaea fasciata; assembly: GCF_029207755.1. Lineage (NCBI taxonomy): Eukaryota > Metazoa > Chordata > Aves > Passeriformes > Sylviidae > Chamaea > Chamaea fasciata. The sequence goes on along the minus strand of NW_027094096.1, from coordinate 19,479,727 downwards.
GCTGTCTGCTTCTGACCTGGCCAGGTGTGTTACAGCCTGTATCTACTGCTTCTAACGCTTATATTTTGGCAATTTAATGCTGGCTTTGGCTAAATAATGGTTTGCTCCGCGTTAATTCCGCTTGTGTGACTCTTCTGAATCTCACAACTGCCCTGAAATGTAGCTGGTCCTTGGGCCAAAACAAAGATCCATTCAGGAAGCAGAAGGCTAGTGACAAAAATGCAACTGTCACCAGGGCCCTGTCAGAAAATATTTTGAGGGGTTTTATCTCCTGTCCCTAACTCTACAGGTGCCACTGAGTGTCTGATGTGAGCACTTCTGAAAATCTGTGGTTTTCTCCTGTTCCAGGATTCTGAGGTCTTGAATTCTGCTCCATCTGTGTCAGGAGTAGAACCTAGTTATGATCAAAGGTTCAGATGAAGTTGATCCTGTGGAGAGGAGGTCAAACTTCTGTACTTTCCAGTATCTCTGAAATTGTGTCCTTTTTTTGGAAACCTTAAATGCATCCAGGGTATCAGGGTGACAACAGATCCTTCTTTGATCTCCTACTGCCAGTTAATTCTCAGGAAGAATCAGATGAGTTTAAATGCAGTGGAATGTCCAGCGTATTCCAGTTTTGATCTCCTTCATGTGAATGTTGTGATGCTGGAGCTTGTGGAAAGGTTATGACTGTCACCAGCCTCTTACAGAGGTGCACAGCAATGATTATAAATACCAGATGCCCCCTAAATAAAAACGCCTTTAGGCACATCCAGCGTTGTCTTTCGTAGAAGTGATAAGTGCTTCTAAAAATGCCAGGCAGCTTAACTATTCCACATGATAAGGGTTTCAGCATCTGGCTACACTTGCCTATTCTTTTAGCCTCGCTTCAGCTGCAGTGGGCAACCAGCCAGGCCCTAATGGCTGAATGCACAGGCAGAGAATTTCAGGCTGAGATGTGTGGGAGTAGTGAACCAGTGTTGTTGACATGGCAGTCGCGGTCTGAAGGTTTCCCATAGCTGATGTTTTGCATACAAATAAAAGTTCACCACTCAGGGCCAGACTCTTTGAGGGAAGAAACATGAAGATAAATTTTGAAGATTATTATTGGAAAACTCTGTGGATAGGAGGAATCTGAACTGTATGGCATGCGGTTTATGCATTTATCCCGGTCTGGTCAAGGCCATTTTGGTTTCAAGACCCTTTCCTGGTTGCCTGAAGTTCTGATTGTGATATCTGTACAGATCACAGACCTGTGAACTTCAGAGCTTGGACAGTGTAGTTTGGACTACTTATGGAAACTTGTGCTTCCCAGAGAGGTAGAGCTGTGTCAGAAATAGAAGAGTTCATCTTAGACCTTCACTACTGTCAGAATGGTTTTGCAGTCAATTCTTGTGCAGTTCTTAACAATGGTAGATACAATGCTGAGCTTAGAAAAATATCCTGCATTTAATTTTCCTATGATACTCTTTGGTAGCTTGGATGTGTCTTGATTGTTTGGGCTACCGTGTGAAATAGTGAGAACATCAGTGGACGTGTAGGCTGTAATTCAGAGTTAACAAAGGTGACTGGTGACTGGAATCCTTTGAGGTCTTTAATCCATGTTCTACTACAAGGAACTGAGAATACCTTGTCTGAGTCAGCTTTATGTGCTCACTCATGTTGGGGTGTGGGTGAGTTACACAAGTTGTTCTCACGTAAAAATCCTGGGTGCTCGTGACAAGTGTAGAGAGGCTTCTGGGTGCACTGGAGAGCTGCAGCTCTGGCAGTTGTGTATTTCCTTGTCTTGACTCTGCTTCTGTAAATGCATTTTTCTGTAAGTTCTGTAAATGCACTGTTCCTTCATCCTTACTTGGGAAGGAATTGATTAACGTACCTGAGGCAGGAACTCTTTGCTTAATTGTGTCTCTTTGTAGAATTCATTGAGGATGAAGAATTGCTAGTGCGTGTTGAGTTTGTATCATTTGAGTGGTTGCCCTGCCAATGCAGCATAACCTCTGCTCCTCACAGTGGCTTCCTGCTCATCTGTTTCTTGTGCTCGATCACTGCTTTCTTTATCTTGAAATCAAATTTGTCCATGTTTTTTTTTGCCATCATTTTGAACTCTACCAGAAGTAGAGATTTATACATTTTCTTCTAGGATTTGCCTGATTTGATTAAAAGGTACAGGAGCTGGTGGTACTCTCATTTCATGTGTTGTATAAAAATGACAGATGAAAGGGCTGAGGCATTAGTGTAAAATGGAAATTATGCTCTTATGCCATTGTTGCTGACTAGATGCTGGTATTCTTTCCTTAATTTTTCTGCTATTGCTAATTTGAAGCCTTGTTCCTTGTTTCAGCATCTCAATTAACTCAGTTGATTTCCATCATTTAATAATAAAGCTGCAAGAGAGCATTTACAGGAGTTCTCCCCAGTAACCAGAGCCACTGTCCTATCTTGGAAAGCATTGTAGATGAACTGTGGCCAGAAACCAGCATTCTGGAAAGAGAGTGCCCTGGTTGTAAAATCACTTGCAGTGTTTGCCTAAAGCCCCGTCCAGCCTGGCCTTTGAGCACTTCCAGGGATGGGGCATCCATTTTGATATCTCAAAACATCTTGAAATAACATGAAAAGAAATGTTTTATTCGTGACTGATGCTTTGCTTTACTACTGAATTTTGTCTCTGGGCATTTCACTCAATTATTCCTTTATGATTTACTTCAAAACTGGATTAATCTTGTCTTTATTCTTCTCTTTTTGAAAATAAGTTTATTTGGAAGACTGGCAGCTGTTGCTACAGGGTTTTGTTTCTAACATGCTGTATTCATAAATAAATTCCATTTTTTTAAATTTATTTCCAGACTGCTGATGCAGTAAAAAAGGCCAGAAGTTACTTGGAATTTGTGGAGGATTTTATTCAAGTTCCCAGAAATCTTGTTGGTATGTAATACTGCTAAAACTTGAAAAGTTGGGAAAAGGGAGCCTAATTATAACTTTGCAAAAAGGATTTAGGTGCCAGTACAATATTTGATTTCTCCATTTAAGTTGAAAGTGATTAATCTTTTAAAACTATATGTATCAGAATTACTATGAAATTGGATATATTGTTGCTGCCGCATAATAATTTGTTAGGATTTTAGCACTTAAACAGATTTAATTACAGACTTGTACCACCTAATTTGACAGTAATATTTGAAGTTCAGATTCTAGTGAAAAAAAATGCCTTACTAAATTGACTTCTTAAAAGTGCTGAAGCTAAGTCCCAAAGTTTAATCTGGGAATACTCCAGCTGAGTTGCAAGAATGATTTGAGACACTTCTGTACTGCTCCCTCCTGGGTTGAGGTTTGTCAGGTGGTGGTTGGATGCTGGTGAGCTCCTGTACAAATCAGCAGTGCTCATAGGTCTTGGCCTCAGTCTCAAAATAGACATTTTTCCATGTTGCAGCTTTATGAAGGTGTAGCCTAGTCTGGTAGATTCTGTATTGAAAACCACCTAAAGGTGTGAGGTTAACTGTGTTCCACTTGGAGACACAAATGTCTTCCTCTAGTCTGGGGCTTCACAGGGAGCTTTTTTCCTCTTCCCTCATTCTCCTTCCTTTTTACTCAAGTCTGGCAGCTCCCTGCTCCCCATGCCCAGCTTGTGGGCAGTGTGGGCATGGAGGCAGTGTTAAAGTTGGAGGTGTTGTACCTGGTTGAACAGCTTGGATTATCCAGAGGAGAAGTTAAAACCTGGGCTTTAACCTGCTGTGGTTTGGGGCTTAGAGCCTGCATGTTATAAATGATGTAATTTAAATAATTCATGTACAAACTCCTATAACTTAGCCTTTCAAGGCTTTAGAACTTGACCAGATTAAAATGTAATGGGGATTCATTTGGGTGTTTTTTTTTAATATAACTTGTACAAATTGTGTATCTGGTGCGACTTAATGGCTTTCTCATCTACCTAATGTTAAAGCTCATTTTAACATTCAACAAATTATTCAGTTTGTATACGAACAATTTTTTTTCCGCAGTCTTGTTCAGTAAATCTGATTAATCCAGGGAATTTTGCTAAACCTGATATTCTAAGTTGAGTTTTGGGGAGCATTTGGAGAGCATTCATTAATGTGAATGTATCCCATACAAGAATCAGGGCAGAAATCGCAGCAGTGTGTTTAACTGAAAATGCTGCTGTTAAACGATTACAATGCCTAAAGTTTCTGGTGAAGGCAAATGTCTGCCCACATCGCCTGTGGGCACACAGGTAAGCAGACAGATATTTAGCAGCACTCAGTGAAGACACACAGCTCAGTGTAGTGCTCATCAGTGACGCCAGTACAGAAAGATAAAAATCCAAACCTGCTGAGCTGTTAGAGCTGTTGAGGAAGGGAGACAAACTTTTAATATTTTTTGCACGTTACTTTGTATCATGTTGATATTTGCTGTAAAGAACATTATGGAGTACTCTGTCACACAGTTCTGGCTTTTGCCGTTTTTTAAGTTGTTCTGCCTCCTTTGCTCCTAATTTAAACATAAATGTTCTTAAGTGGCATATATGTCTAGCTGTGAGGAAGAAATGTTCCATGTCTCAGAGCTAAAGAGCTCTTAGATGTGGAAATTAGTGTTAATTCCCAATAACACAAATGTTGATTTGTTGCACACGTAGAGTCAGGGGGTCCAAATAATATTGATACATAAATTTAAAATAAGAATTTGCAGAACTCTTGTGCCATTTTACTCTCGGGTTGGTTCTGTTAGAAGCCTGTGTACAGTGGTGGTCTTCATCACTGCTTGTTATTTTGCATATGGAGAGAGTTTAATTTTGTAAGTTTTTACTCATTTTCTCTGACAAACTGTGGGGTATTCTTTGGGAGTTTTGTGCATAAAATATCAATAAACATGTTAAAATACTTTGCACGTGGGTGCAAAATTAACTGTTCTTGCCCTCTGAAGGAAAAGTTATTGGCAAAAATGGAAAAGTGATTCAGGAGATTGTAGACAAGTCTGGAGTCGTCAGGGTGAGAATTGAAGGAGACAATGAAAATAAGCTGCCTCGTGAAGACGTAAGTACTTTATTCTTTCCTGCTGTGACTAGGTTTTTATTTTCAAACCCAGTTTTATTTCAAAACCTGTGGATATAGAGAGCATTAGTTCTAGACTGGCATCTTGCAGTAGATTTTATATAATGTAATTCAAGGAAGGTTTTTGCTGCTGAAGTAAGTGGGGTTTTTTTACCCTTGCTCATATATGTACTTGGGCTGCATAACTAATTTGGGATTGGTAGTGTTAAAAGTGTCCACATATTTTAAATAGATAAGAACCAAAGGTAAAAGCTTGTAAAGGTGCTTGGTCTTGTAATGTTGGTTTAATCTTGGCAAACTCTGAATGCTTCTATACACCTGCTGTGCTAAACATACCCAGTATGTGTTGCGTGGGGGAATAAGAACATGGGATGTCAGGTTACCTCAGCTCCAGAACAGTTGTTGGGAAGGTTGCACAGTCTGAAACTGCTGCTGGCACCCTGGCCTGAGCTATTTCAAGATGTCTTTGCAACTGAAAGCTCAGTTGCTGCCTTTGTGTAGCTCACTTTGGTAATTTAAAACAGATCTCTTTATATAATTTAAACAGAAAGCATTATTTCAATGATAGTGTTCTCTCTGATAAAAAGCTTTGATGCTTTGTTCCTGTAGGGAATGGTACCGTTTGTATTTGTTGGTACTAAAGAAAGCATTGGAAATGTCCAGGTGCTGTTGGAATATCACATCGCGTATCTCAAGGTGAGTGTGCTTCAGGAGGGAGAATCCGTACAGGAAACTTGGGTTGATGTATTCAACAGAATTTTTGAGCAACAACTTTGGTGGGATTTGCAGTTGTTAAACTGTTCCTCTGTATATTTGGAGGATTTGAAGCTTGGTGCCTTGAGCCCACCCCTTGCCCATGGGTGTCATGGGCCTGTAAATACCTTGTCATGGTTACTTAGTGCTGTTGGGGTAGAAAGAATCAGACTGTAAAGAACAGGGCTTTAAGGGACATTTGGGAACTAACACAAAATTTTTTGTCTGTGTTCAGGTTCTGCTGTTCTCAGGTTAATGCTCTGTTGGGGTAGGATGGAATTTCTAATAGAGCACAGTAATACAGTGTGGTATTAGAACAATTATCTGTTTAGATTGGGTTGCTTTATGATGTTAACAGAGATAATTGAGTTCGAATTGTGTTCCCTGTCAGTTTGCCTTTTTTTTTTCCCCTAAATTTTACTGGAAAAATTTTCTGAACAGTAATTAAGAAAGGTAGTAGTCTTAAGGCCAAGTTTCCTGCATAGTGGTGAAAGTTTTTAGATCTCTTCCGAAACTCAGAGATAACTCATCTTGGATTTCATTATTTGTAGTCACCTTCCAGGTGGTGTTCATTCTCCTACAGGAATGATTATTTTCAATGTGACTGGGTGGGGGATGGTGTTTTGTGGGGGACGTTTTTCAGCAATCCGTTCCATGGTTTTTGTTTCATGTGTGTAGGAGGTAGAACAACTAAGACTGGAAAGGCTCCAAATCGATGAGCAGCTGCGCCAGATTGGGATGGGCTTCAGGCCTTCGTCTGCTCGAGTTCCTGAGAAGGAGAAGGGTTACACCACTGACGAGAGCACCCTGTCCTCAGTGCAGGGCTCCCGCTCCTACAGCGGGCGGGGCCGGGGCCGCCGGGGCCCCAATTACACCTCTGGTTACGGTGAGCGCTCTGAGCCACGCCTCAGGATACCTTTGAGCCCAAAACCGTCTCTGGATTTCTTTGTGTTCAGCAAATTTGAGTGAAGATAGGGTTGGAGATTCAGAATTGCCGTTTTGTTTTGTTCATCATTCAAAATACCTCGTTATATTTGCATCTCGACATTGAGTTTAAAACTGAAAAAGTTAACAAACTGAGCTCTGGAAACATCTTGTCATTCCGTGTTAGTTACTTAGTAAGTGACATCACAAAAACTGGGAAGAGAGCTAGAGATGCTCTTCAGGAGACACAAATTAAAAGTCTGAAATGAGCATTACCTATTTTGATTGAGGAGAAAAATTGCTTGTCTGTGATCATGGCCATCTTAGCAGCACATTTCTGAAAAATCAGCCAAAATTGTTTAAAATGGAGACAGCACAAAATCCTGTGGGTTTTTTAATTTGCTCAGGAACTAACTGGATCTGTTTTAAGGTGTAGTGAGGTATTCTGATGCATTTCTCAATTCAAAAGCACTGTTCAGTTCCTGACAGGTGTGCACATCCCCAGCGTAGTCCAAGTGGACACACTGCATTTCTATGTAGACATGCTTCACAGAGGACAGTATTATTTATTCAATACAGTAAATGACTGGATATCTACGTGTAGCTCATTTCTGTTAAAAACTCAGACACCTTTGGGGTTTTACAGTGTGACCCTGGCTATAGCTTCCTGGATCATGCCAAGTGTTGTGTTGATTCTGATGATGATGTTTGTAACTTCATTTTTTATTATTTCCCAATGAACTGACTGATCTGTAAGGAAACTTGTTCAGTTTGCTTATATATACACATTGTGATTTGGAAAACTTAAAGTATTGTTTTCCTCCCAAAATGGCGAGAATCACATTTAAGCCATATGGGTCTAAAACTTTATGTTCCCGACTTGGTAGAAAGGGGAGTTCCTGGATACCTGAATTGAATAATAGATGTTGGGTTTTCAGGTAGTAAAAAGCAAAAAGCTCTGTGGGTTTGGGTACTCGGAGATGGCCGGGTGTTAAGGATGCTGTTTGATATAAACAGTGAAATTGTTCAAGCAGCATTACAGCATCCAGAAGGGGTTGCTTAGCAACAGCCATCAGCTATAAGGTGGCAAAGTTGTCCTTGGGAATTTCAGAGAAGTTGCCTAGAAACTGCACCAAATGCCTGCAGTGTGTAGACAAAGAGAGGAAAAACTGCTAAATCCTTGGTTTATCTGTGTACAGAAATTACAGATTTGGTGATCTTTCAGCCCTTATTTCACATGTTAGTACAAACAAATTTAGAATCTTACTTAAGTAACTTTTGATCTATATTTCATTTGTGCATATATTTTTGTATAGGAGCATATATAAGTATTAAATATATCTACGTATACTTGTATGTTTATTAGTATTTATGTGTATATATGTATTTATGCATTATATTGTTGTTAAAAATAACGTACATATATAACCAGCTGTGCTGGCTGGAATACTGTCAGGATATGAAACCAGAATATAATCCCCAAATTCATATTTATTTCCAATTTTCTTTTCCTTCTCACACAAGGTACAAACTCTGAGCTCTCTAATCCCTCTGAAACAGAATCTGAGAGGAAAGATGAACTTAGTGACTGGTCCTTGGCAGGAGAAGATGACAGGGAGAGCAGGCACCAACGTGACAACAGACGGCGTCCTGGGGGACGAGGACGTAGCGTGTCTGGAGGTCGTGGGCGTGGGGGACCTCGTGGTGGAAAGTCATCCATTAGCTCTGGTACTGTGTTCCAAATGGAATTTGAATTGACATTTTCTTCCTGGCAATGTTCTGTATAACCTCTTACTCTTTTAAAGTACTCCATTCTTATATTGCGATCCTAATACCTTGGGATTTCAGTGCAGTTGTGTGGTAGCTGTGTCATACAGCATATTTTAGATTTTCGTTTATTTTCTATTCACAGCGATCCTAATTTCCTTCCTCTACTGCTCACACATAATAACGTTATTAACAAAGCTGCTAAATCCTTGCCATGTTGCCTATGGCAGCCTTCTGATGTAAGCTTATGTTTAGATACAGAATGAGAGAAGAAATCATTGACTGGAAGTTACGTTTTATCAGAATCTGTGCTAATGTAACACTGTCAGTGTCAGAAGTACCACACAACCACAAAGTGTAAGGTGTGTTTTATATACTCAGCAGTTTTGAGTAAAAGGTCTCTAAATGTCTCCTTGGAAATCTTTGTGGTGAAATAGTGCAAGTGCAGATTGGGCTGTTGTGGTGCCCCAGAATTGTTACTGTTGGGTTAGAGTCAGAGGATCCGGTTTGAGATCAGATACTGCAGCTCTGTGTGTTACACCTTGGCTTAAGGTGTTGTAGTTTAAAACTTTCACATCCAGCTGTAAGTCAGCCTGGAGATGGTTACAGCTCTCCACAGTATCTTAGATGGCCACTTTGTGTTTGTTTAGTGCTTAAAGATCCGGACAGCAACCCTTACAGCTTGCTGGATAACACGGAGTCAGACCAGACCGTGGATACGGACGCCAGCGAGTCCCACCACAGCAGCAACCGCCGCAGGAGGTCACGCCGGCGAAGGACTGATGAAGATGCTGTTCTTATGGATGGGATGACAGAGTCTGATACAGCTTCTGTTAATGAGAATGGTTTAGGTATGTAAATGGTTGGATGGTAGTCCCAGAGCAAGCTAAGAAAAAAAATGTGTCGTCCCTGTAAGTGTAGTGAAGCCCTTGTTTGTTTCTGTAAGTGACAAATCGTTGTTGTGTTCAAGGTTGCTGTCTGATTAAAGAATCCCTCCGTGGCAGTGCCATGGAGTCTTCTGTTTACTGAGCTCCACTAGCCTTTTCATGTGCCTTTTTTGTAAAAACTGTCTGATGGAGACACCAAAGACTTGACTTGTTGTTTCCCATTGGTACTGCTGCTTTGATAGAAACAGTACTGTCAGATCAACGTTCTGTTTTGTCCTTGGTAACCTCAGTCTTGGTGTGGGAAAGCTCCTTAAGTAGCTGTTAATTTGTCTCTACCCAGCTTCTACTTAAGAACTTTCCTTCAGTAAATTCTCTTGATACTCACTGGGATGAGAATACAATCTGTTGCTTAATGTAGAAAAAAAAAATCTGGGCTCTGTTGCTAAAATTTGACGTATGGTTACTTAATAAATGAAATCTGAGGTCATTAAATACGTGCCTAAATGTTTTAATGAACCAAGAACAAAAAGTAAAATCTAGCTTTTGTGTTACTGTGTATGCTTTCAGTATAAAATTCTCTTTTAGCTTTTCTGTCTTACTTAGTCTCTGTCTTTAACAGAAGCCATTTTAAATGCCCCATGCTGAAACTGCTGAAGAATTTATCTATTTTATGATCAGAAATAGTTCATTATAAACTTTGCAATTGCAGATGATAGTGACAAAAAACCCCAGCGACGCAATCGTAGCCGCAGGCGTCGCTTCAGGGGTCAGGCAGAAGATAGACAGCCAGGTAATTCGAGTGGAGCTGTGGGTAATCTCAGGTCAAAAGCATGAGAGAATGTTGTGTCTGCTGTTTTACATAGAGCTGCATAATATCAAAAGGTTACTCAATAACTAATAAGACTACTAGACAAAGATGAAAGACATTTCTTCTACTAGGAAAACCTCTAAAATCTGTCTAATGAAACTAATTGATGTCTAACTTTTTGCTTGGACATACGAGTTACGCTTGTGATCCAGGTCTCACTGAAGTCAATGGCCGAAGTGCTGTTGAGTTCTGTGGTCCAGGATCACGACAAACATGAAGGTTCATGGTCTGCACTCACTGCATCTGTGCGCTTGCACTGACTGGGACACAACCTTTTCAGCACTGGCTGAGCAGCAGTGTTGGAGGGGCAGGATGTGGGTCCTGGCAGAGCTCAGTGAGGGAACTCACCTGGGGTTTGCCAGCCCCACAGCTGCATCACACTGCTGCTCTCAGTCCTTGGCTGTTGGGAATAGTTTTAAGTCATCTGCAAATTGAGGGTGGGAAGGAGGAGGAATTTAAGTCAAATTGCATGTTTCCGATTTTTTGTTGTTGTGGCTTGTTGCATTTCTTTTGTGTGTACTAACACTTGAAATGTTAAAGGTGAACTGGCTAATTATCAATACAATGCCCTGTTAAGAAAATGCTTGTACATACATGGCACAGGGTAGTAACAGAAGGTCTTCTAGATTGACAGGTTCAAAATTTCACCCATATTTGTCTTTCTTGTATCTGTGGTGCTCATACAACATTTGATTAAGAAGAAAAAAGCTGTTCTATTGTGCTGAAACTTGGGGGAAGGAAAAAATCAAACACCCCACCTTCCTAAAAAACTTTAAAACCCACACATTTCTTCTCAACATTCCAGTTTTGTAGCAGTGATACGGTTTTTTAAAGGGGCAGAAAAAGTGAAAAGGAATTCAGCTTTTACTTCTAAGAAACAAATCTCAGCCAGGAATGTAAAGGAATGTTAGTCATTTCTAGAAAACCAAGGGAATCTTCTAAATCCTAAGTATTCCAAGAACGTAACAAAATTTCCCAAACAAGATTTCTCTGACATCTTTGTTAAAATGCTCTAATAATTTAAAGTCTTTATAAATACCTAGTAAGTGTGAGTGAAATTAAGACAGAAGGAACTCTTCCCTTCTTTCCCCCGCAATGCCAACCTCTGTATTTCAGTCATTTAGCTGTATCATTTGATTTACATTGCTGTATGTTATGGTGCCTTACTCATAGAGGAATATTAAGAATGCTTACTATTTACTAGTATTAGAGGAGTTGGGTAAAAACCCTCATTTTAAAGAAAAAGTACTTGTGCAGAAATTCCTTTGGCCTTCACAGTTCTGGAAGGACCCAGATGTAAGAAGTCCAGTTACTGTAACACAAAATCAATCTGTTGTAGGTTGCAGTCTGATTTGGATTTCATGCACAGTCCTTCCTAAATCCAGAAAAACAGCTCACCTAAATACCTGATACACTAAACGTAAATGACTGTTCAGTTCAGCAGGGAATGCTTGCCAGCCCTAATGTGCTGTAGCTCATCAGAGATAAAAATGTGTATTTGAAGTTGCAGTACTCTGTATTCTAAGGATAGGACTGAGTCTTGGGATGGTTACAAGAGGGTAGGATCAGACAAAACCAGGCTACAGAACACGTGCTGAGGTGGTAAGGAAAGCTCAGAGAAGCCTGGCTGTCCCCAGTGAGTGCAGCTGTACCAGCACAGACACGGCTCTGCTGCCCCTGGGCTGGGCTGGCCCCAGCAGCACTGCCTGTGTCCACACACCCCACAGCAGAGGACAGTGCTGGTGGCACTCCCAGTACCTCCAGGAGGGCAAGTTCCTCCTCAGTTGCTTTGTGACATACCAAAGATTTGATGCCACATCATCCTGAGTGATTCCAGGCTCTGACCCATCCCAGTTCTGGGCACTGTTTAACTATCTTCATTTCATTAGTGTGAAATTCTTCACTACTCAGCTAATAAAACCCCAATGACACACACAGTCTGTAGTTAGAGTCTGCAGCCAAATCTCTCCAAACTTAGTACAGAAAGCCCTTCTCCAATAAATTTTGCAATTGGACCAAAATTGGTTTTATTAGGAATCCACCTTCAGATCATTGTTACCACTGATTTTAGTGAAAATTGTTTTTAACAACAGAAACAAATTGATCCATGCTGTATGGTTGATAACCTGTAAGTGTGAAGGCCTTTTGTGAGATGTCTCCCAGTTAGAGCATAAGTTGTGCAGAAAAGACTTGAAGGTTCATGCTGAATTGACTGCTGATGTGAGCATCACTGTGGTTTTTTTCCTTGAACAGTAACAGTAGCTGATTATATATCACGAGCTGAATCTCAAAGTAGACAGAGAAACCCTCCAAAGGAGACAGTAGCCAAAACCAAGAAAGAAACGGTAAGATTTTTTTTTTTAATGTGCACTTCCTTTTTTCTCTTCCCTTGCAGCAGAACAGTAAAGGAATGAAGGCTTCAGTTAGCTTGCCCTCATTTGACTACAAGTGCATTTGAGTTCAAGAACAAATCATTAAAAGCAAAAAGGGCCCAGACTAAACAGAACTGACAATGATTTGTAGACTGTTGTTGCAGATTTTTAGGGACCAAATTAAGTCTGTGCACCTTTTAAAATCCTACACTTAGTAATGTTGCATTATGTAATAAAATGTGAAAATCGCCCATGGTAAGTCTTGAGAACTAATCCTTCAAACACTTTAGGGATAGAGGATACTATGTGGCATTTTTAGTGACTTTGTATAAACTATTTTAGAAGGAATTGGTTTTACAAAGATTGTATGGTTTTGATCCTTTTTCCTTAAAAGGATCAGAATGGCATTACATTATCCTGAAAAATAATCAGAACTGAATAAACCAGAATTTCTTTACTTCTAGTGCCAGTGTATTGCCACAAGTTATATAAGAAAGATGCAATAACAAAATGTAATCTTGCTCTAGACTGCAAAAGGGGTGTAAAGCTCAGTTTTTCAGTAAACTCCTTCATGGACTTAGACAAAGAGAAATAAAGAATTATTGTGGGTTGTGCTGGGGATGTGCAGTCCTGGGGTGACGTTGGCATGATTTCCTCAAAGTGGCTGACACAGAAGTATCCCATAAACAAAAGGTGAGTGATCAGATGCTTTAAGTGGCAGGATACAAGCACAGACAAACAAGAGGTGTTCCCTCTTGAAAAGCTGCTGTGTGAGCCAGGGGGAAACTGAGATTACACTCTGTACCGTTTTGGAATTTCTAATACTCCCGTTCTTGTTTTTGCAAGGCAAAAGATGCGATTGACGAAAACAGCCCTTCTGAAAAGGCAGTGAACGGTCCTGCCACCACCTCTGGGGATGAGCCTTCTAAACTACAGCACAGCCCTGATGAAAAGAAAGTCACTGTTCAGGAGGATGGAAATAATCAGGAAGAAGCAGTGCTGAATGGTGTTTCATAAACTGAAGTTCCTAGTTTACAGTTCTTTTACATTACATTTAAAATAGTGCTTGTATAAGCTTGCCAAAGATAGAATATGGATCGCCAGTCTTGACACCGCACTTTCAGTTCCTCCATTTTGGAATACAGAAAGGGGAGGGATCCTGGAGAAATCATATGTTAAACATACTTTGACACCTACTGTGTTATAAATATATCATCAGATGTGCCTTGAGATAGTATATGTAACATTTAAATAAACAAAATTGCTGGCTATAGGAAATGTTATTTTGTTTTCAAAATACGGCAAAGATGTGAGGGGGATCCCTAACATAATACTCTTTATGAAAGCGTTAGCTGCTTTTGTTACATTTTTAATAATATGCAACCACTTCTTCACCTGAGGAATACTAGAAAGAAATGCAGTCTAAAATATTTTGCACTGAAATGTAATTTCTCCATTAGTTTAGTCTGGAAACTGGTCTGTTTTAATACATGTTTTTTAAATGCTGTATGTAGAGGAAAAAATCTGCAGACCACTGGAATGCATTTGTTAAATTCTCATAATCTGCAGGGATACTGGGTGACATTGGCAGTGACTGTTCTACATTGAGGCTTTGTTTGGTTTATTTATTAAACTGTACAGTATTTAAAAATCAAACATAGCTTTAGTTAACACTAAGCTGAATTAGTCATGTCCATTAAGACATAACCTGAACTACTGAAAAGATCAATTTCCAGAAAGTTTATTCTGTATAAACTACATATGTTAGTCCTTAGTAGAGTATTTTTATTTTTGTTTTGGTTGTTTGATGTGCAATATGTTTTTTTTGTATGCTGGTAGTAAAAGAAAATAAACTTTGATCTTCCATCTGTTGACTGTTTCTATCAGAAATTTAAATTACTATTAACTTTAAGGTTTTCAAGCTGTTAACTAACTATAGAAACCTACTTGTGAGGCAGCTTGAACCTCAGACTCTTTCATAAGAGTTTCTGACATGCTGATCTTCCTTTTGTTAAGGCGATGATGTCAAACATCAGTTAACGAGGCAAAAACCAGACTCCTTAGCTTGGAGCATTGCATAACCTGACTAACATATATAGGAATTAATGCAGATGTAGTTTCTGGTAAGGTAAAGCATGGCACCCCCACATCTTTCCAGGTACGTGAGCCAGAGCAAGGACACACAAAACAGGTGTGGAAAACAATCTGGGTAGCAGGAAGGTGTAAGTCAGGGCAGAGGGCAGCGTTGAAATTGTACTGACCTGAATGAAAACTGTCTTGCCTGATTTTGTCAGAAGGACAAAACCAAGAGTCCTAAACCAGCTGCTCTACCTGAGAGCCACAGGCAAGCTGTCCCAGGCAGGGACCTGTGTGTGCACTTTGTCATAGACTTCACTGTTGGACACTCAGCAAAAACCTTCCCTCTGGGAGAACACACCCAGGTCAACGGTGTAACTGAAGTGTGCACAGGTATCTCAGGTGATGGGGCAGGCACAGGAGTGGAGAAAATTAAAAAAACAGCTATGTTTAATAAATCAGTAGTATTTGGCTGGGAAATCTTGAAGGACAGAAACATTCTGCATGTGGCTTGGCATGTGCTGACTCCAGAACTGCATGGTGGTGTTCCACCTGTCCTTTACCCTGCTTTAAATTCTGTAGCAGAGCAAAATTACTGCCTTTCAGGAGAGATTGTAATGTTACCTGTTTGATCCTTCCAAAGGCACCTAACTCAAGCCTACTGTTGTAATTCTTCCTAAACAGTCCAGAACTCATCCACAGCAATGCTGTGGCACAGCAGGCAGCACTCACAGGATGAGATGCTTCCAGCAGGACTCCCAAGTCCAGGCTCTGGGAGTGGAAGCTTTCAACCCCACTGTTTATGACCAGGTGGTCATTATCTCCCCACAGCTGCTGTGCAGTGCTTCGCTGTAGTGGCAGAAACACTGGGAAGATTCTTGGGGAGTGTGACAGTTCCCTGCCCCCAGCTGAGATCCTCACGAGCTGCTGGGTGTGAGAGGCTCCACAGAGCACAAATCCAGCTCAGGTACCAGTGACTGATGTAAAGAGATCCCTTTTCTTCATCACCATAAATGCAAACCTGTCTGTCTGAGCTCTGGCTTTGTAATGTACAATAATGTATAAAACTACAGGACTTCCATTACAAATATGGAATTTATTAAATGCTATTAAAACCTGTCAAAACTAAATACTAAAAAAATCTGGGACATGCCAGATCCATTAGTAACACTTAACCAACCTTGGTTTTCACAAGGCAAGGACAAGGGAGTACATTGTTTCCTGTACTTTATTTCTTCAGGCAGAGACAACCACACATCTCTCCCAGTTCCTCCCCTCCAATAAATCCTCTTGGTTTTTCCACCCCCTTCCCAAACAGGTTCAGTGTGCTAATTTTAGCAGATGGAAGAGCAGCAGCGTGAACTTTAAACAGGGCCAGTTCAACAGAAATTAGGTAACAGCACATGAGCCTACCTGTGCCTGGTGACACATTGGCCACACCAAGTTCCTGCTCTGAAGCACTGAAAATAGTTCTGAGTGGCAGATTTTGCTGTTTAATAAAGAACAGCTACGAAAAAAATCTTTAAGCTTCACTCCCTCACATATTTCCAAAAAAAAGTGACCAAGTGGGGAGGGAAGTAACTCCCTGGATTTGTATTTCCAGCTTCATTTATATTAAGTCAAAGACTGACATTAGAACTTTTCTTAATCCATTTATCAAAAATAATCATTTGCAGGGACAAACCCTCCGAATGAGTGATTTTCTTTCTTATTCATTTTTTAGCCTGGTCTTCTAGTAGATCCTTAGCTTCATTGATTTTGGCTGCTACATACGGAGATCCACCTAAAAGAAAGAGAATCTCAAATCAGATAAGAAAACCCAACATTTGTCTTTGTTGACAGCAATGCCACAGGACACAGGAAAAGAGTGTGGTCTGAGTTTCTGCCAGTTGAAGAACAAAGTGGATATGACAGAAGGTACCTGAGTTCACTCAGTCACTGCAGGAGCTCAGACCACTCATTCCTGTTAGACAGCTTTTATTTTACTGGAGTGTTTCTTTCCTTAGCACAGTCTGTGGTGAATACAGGCACAGAACTAACAGCTTTGCAGGTAACCCTGCCCAGCACAAAGTGCTGCTGTACCAAGGCACCAGTTCAGGTTTTAAACATAGCAAAAAATCACTTAGGAAGACTGAGACAGAACCCACAGTGAAATGCACCAACACTGTAAAGCCATGAGATAGAATGACTGTGTTGGTAGCATACATACCATTAATTGCACTATAATGTTTTACTTGAAGATTAATTTAACATGTTTAGGTCATGTACAACACAAACTGGTATTTTTAGCTCCTGCATATATTCAGTGAGGTTAATTTTGAAGGTAATTTTCACTTGATATTATCTACGAAAGGCAAATAATCCTCATGGATTATTTTGGCGCATAAAAGTAAGGAATTCAACAGTCACTTTCAAGGAAGCCGTTTTGCCTTTTAAGTGATGATTAAGAAGTTAAATGTCAAACACCAACACATGATTCTGACTCACTGAACAGAATTTAGAATAGGTATAGATGCCCTGAGTTACTAACTTTGAGCATAACTAGATTCTGAGCCTTCAGAGTACCACTAACAGGAATATTTCATAATTTAATGTCTCCAGCAGCTGTGGAAGGCTCAGTATTTGCCATTTACGGTGAACTCCGGAGGCATTCACATGAACTTACAAGTGATATATATATAATACACACAAGGGTACTCTGGGTTTCCATCTAAAATTAAAGTAATTTTAAGTCTCATTTTAACAAATCATATTCTAACCTGGTATTCACATAAAACAGAGCAGCTGACAAACTGACCTGCTGCATCTGTCTGCTTGCTTTTAAAACATTCACACACAAAAATATGCTCTAGACCCACATGGATTAAGGCACCCTAAGATTTGTTTTCACTCAGTTTTCTGTAGGTTTTTAGTAGCTGAGGTGGTTGGTTATGTATCACTCACTTCCTCCCTACAGTCCTATTCATCTGTGTTAAAAACATATATTAACTAATCAACATGACTTAATTTCCTTACCTTTATCTGGATGATTCAGAAGCATGATCCGTCTGTGAGCTTCTCTAATTTTATTTCTGTTGGCTGTAGGGCTTTGAAAGAGAGAGAAAAGCTGATTTTAAGGGATCCTCATGAAATTCCCCAGATGTGGTGTCACACAAAGGTGCCTGAGAACAAGTGAGTACTCTGTCTTACCCATAAATTCTCTACCTAACATGTATGTTTCTCTTTTCCTACCACTGATACGTAATGTCTAAATCCTAGAGAGGCTTTCCAGGGCTTTTCCAAAACACTGAATGCTGAAAAAGACATGCTACAGCAGTCCAATGGGGTGGGGGTCATCCACACAGTTAAAAAGAAACAGAACTACGTTGTAACATTTTTACTGGGAAAACTTCCTAAAAGCTGTTCAGGAAAATTTCCTAAAAAATTTTGCTTGATTTATTAATGTTAAAAAAAAAAACAAAAACACAACCACAGAACCCCAAAAAACTTCACAGATATAAGTTCTTATGTTCCCTTGCCAATCCCTAACTGCTTTGGCAGGGATTGGTCAGATCTACAATGTTCCACAAGTGATGAATTTATTCCAGATACAAGAAGTGGGTTTGCATCCACCTGAAGCTCCTCAGCACTGACAGGAACCACAAGGTAAGAGCAGAATTGTGTTCCTCACACCACGTGAACCCCAAGGCTTCCTGAAATGGCTTATTTGGACCACACGTGGCTCTGGAATGTGTGAGGGAATTGCAGATGTCTGGAAGTCCACACAGAATCAGCTTTAACCAAGCTGAAGTGCAGCAAAGAACCCCCCAAAAGCACAGGGACTCCTGAACAGCCACTTCCTATCTCCTGACTTGGCAGTGACATCCCAGGGGATGCTGTGGGGAGACACCACTGCCTGCTGTTCACCTTTCATTTCTCATCAGTTTCCTTTACCTCACTCCCAGTATTAAAGCTGCTTCTCTTTTAGTCATTTTGGGTTCGAATCCACCTCTGTAATAACCATTGAAGCCCTGAAAGAGAAAACTTGTTAGTTTAAAACACACTAATTTCTAAGTATCAGTTAAAACGACTCATTATTCCTTTAGTAGCTGCTGAGCTTTTAGTCTGTAAAAACAGCAAAACAACTCCTCACTTGTAATAGGAAATTCAGTTGAAGCAGAGCATCATTATTTAAATAATTACTTAAATTTGCCCAAACAAGTTGTGTATTAGATAATCACCAGCAGAATTGCTGCAATTAATTGTTACTGACAAAACACAGGTGAAAATAAAGCAATGATATACAGAGAGAACAGTCTGTAGTTATTCCACCAAGTAAAGTTTTAAATAAAAAGATGGTACTGATAAAAAAAAACAACAACAACAACAACAACAAAAACTTACAGATTTTGGTAGGTTTTGAAGGGCTTGTTTTACCTGGGGCTCCATTTGCTTCAAAGCTTTTACTGCATAGCGACCTTCAAGAGACCAGTGTTGGCTGAGGTTAAACATAGTTCCATGAATATTTAGCAATTCAGTGCAACTAGTAACTTGAGCAATAGAGTGTGGAATAAACTTTTTAGGGGCATGAAATAGTAAGAACTTGGATCTTTTGTTCAACTACAGCCATTAATACAGGCTCTCCCAAAAGAGCGTCCTGTATCAGCTATTAAACTACCTGGAGACGAGCCCTGAAGCACGGGTAAGTACCACGGGGCGTGCAGGCACGGCTGGCTGCTCAGTGTCCGCCCGACCCCACACACCTGCGAATCCGGCTGCCGCTATGGCCAGGCCGACCGCCACCATCGTGCTGGCCTGCATGGGAACGAACACACACAGCGTTTGTTGACCGAAGGAGAAGGGCGGGAGCCCCGCCGCCAGCGGGACAGCGGCTCGGGCACGCCGCCACCACCCTGACACGGCACAGCGGGCGCGACACGCTCAGCTGGGGGCTCGGGGCCCGCGGGGCCGAGAGTGGAGCCAGCGGCCTCTGCGGGGCCCTCGCTCCCCGGCCAAGGCCGAGCCGAGCCCGCGGGCCTCAGGAGCCGCCGGTGCGGGCACGATCAGCGCCCCTCACCCCTCACTCACCATGTCCGCCCCAGCGCGGCCCGGCCCGGCACTGCCGCCGCAAACCGCGGCCGCTGCCGTAAAGCGCAGGGCGGGGACGGCGCCGGGAACCGCCCCGCGAACGGGCGGGCCTGAGGGGCGGGGACACGGCCTGAGGGGCGGGGACAGCGCCTGAGGGGCGGGGACAAAACCTGAGGGGCGGGGACACGGCTTGAGGGGCGGGGACACGGCCTGAGGGGCGGGGACAAAATCTGAGGGGCGGGGACAGCGCCGGAGCGCGGGGCGGGGCGGGGCGGGGTGGGGGCAGGGGCCGCACAGGGCTCAGAGTTACGGCGTTGTGAAGGTGATAGTAGAGACCTTAGTGTTAATGTAATCAAGCGATTTCGACTATGATCTTAGAGTCTTCTCGCACGCCAGATTAGCTTTTTCGCTTTTTTAAAAATAAAAGTGTTTTTTCAGTCCCTCCTGAGGTGAATGTGTCCTGTTCTGGGCTCCTCGGTACAAGAAGGAGCTGCTAGAGAGGCTTCAGACTCCCAACATGGTTTGGGGCATCTCTTGTGAGGAGAGACTGCGGGAGCTGGGCCTGTTCGGTCTGAAGAAGAGAAGTTCTGACAGGGGATCTCATTAATTCATATAAACATCTCCAAGGTGGCGGCCAACAAGATAGTGCCAGACTCGTTTCGGTGTTTCCCAGCAACAGGATGAGGAGCAATTGGCCATAAACTAAAACACAGGGAGTCTCACCTTAACATGAGGAAAAGCTTATACGCACTGAGGGTGGCAGAGCAGTGGAACAGCTGCCCTGGGAGGTCACGGCTCTCCCTCTCAGCCGGGTGAGAGTGACCTGCTCCGGGTGACCCTGCCGTGTTAGGCGGCTAGGACTGGATCACCTCCAGAGGTCCCTTCCAACCTTGACAATTCTGTGGTTCGCCCATTTTCCCCCGTCTTTTATCCTGGTGGTGTGCCCCCCGCGTCCGCCGGCCCCGTTCCCCGTGCGCTGAGCCCTCTCCGCCTCCCCCGGGGCTAATGGGGCCTCCCCGCGGCGCCGGCGGCGCCGGCCGGCACGGCTCCGCACGGGCAAAGCGGGGATGGATTGCTGCTGATTGCTGCGGAACGACGGGCGATTACAGGCACGGCACTCGTGTTTGAACACTATTAATAACATCGTGTCATCTGTTAATAGCACGGTGTCGCACGCGGCTCAGCAGTGTCCGTCTGTCTGTCCGTGGCTCTGGTTTGAAGGCGCAGTTTTGGAAACTGAGTAACTCAGCAGCGAGACCAGGCCAGCCCGTAGCCCTGAGGTCCTCTGCAAATGTCAGAGCTCAAGGCTCGGAGTCCCACTGTCTGACTGACACCTAGGGAAAGCGTTTCTGCCGTCCCCGGTGCTTGTAGAACTTGTCACTGACCTTCGGGACTCCCAGAGGACCCAGTAGCCAAAGCCCGCTGCCTTTTGGCTGCTTAAGGTCTAGGATTCACAAGCTCTCACACAAGCAGTTTGGTGTTGGAGCTGACCGTTGGCTAAGAAACTTGGAATTTTGCTGGCGCTTGCACTGGAAGACAGAATTTTTCTTCCTTGGTGTATATTTTTCTATGAGTAATGAGTTCACTTTGAATGTGTGCTAATTTCACTTTGTGTTTGAATTGTTTTCCTCCCTAAAACTTCAAGTGGCTGATTTTATATCTCCTAAGGTAATGTTTGCAGATGTCTCCTGCCTCTTTCCTTCCCTGTCATTCTAGTAGCACTACAAAGAAATAACCTGCTTTAAAAGGGATGGAAGAAAGGTTTTAGTTAAGGTACTTGTACTGTTGTACAAGTGGTTCCTGAGGTGGAAGTAAAAGGAAACTTTTATATTTGATAAATGAATTTAATGAATTCATGGCAGAGCACAATGCCCCTGACAGTCTGTAAGACATTCAAATATGGAAAGGGGAGGAAGTAGAAAGCAGCTAGATGATTTATTGGGGAAAAAAAGTCCCTTCAGTAAAAGTAAAGGTGTACAGGTCTAGTATATAGAAGAGGATTTGGTTTTAAGATGGTTTTTTCTTTGTCCCTTTTCTATCAAAAAAGGCTGTTCAAAAAACCCAAAACCACCAGAACAAAAGAAGAGGGTAATGACTTTACTAGAGTATGACTAAGATTTAGTTTTTCATATCATCTGAACAAATAAGGCTTTTGAATGAGGTGTAATTTTTTCCTTCTTGAAAGAACCTTTTGCTAGATCCAGATCTAGGTGACCTTCAGGAGGAAACTATCTGAAGGGGAATTTTATTTTATTTCCTTCCTCTTTCTCCCCAGTCTGTGTTTAGAGGAACTGGTAGCTCTATTGACAAAGAGGCTTTTGCAAATTCATATTTAGATGTTCTTTCTGTAGTGAAATTTCTCATTTTTTTGAGGGAAAGGACAAATATAATGAAATGTGCAAACTGAGCTGGGAATGGGTTGATAGTGTACCTAATTCTTCTCCTGTGAAAGCCCTTTAAAGAAAATCCAGAAAGGGAGATCTCATAATCTTAAGCAAGCCTGTGCTTGTTTGAGAGATTTCATCTTTATTAAGGAGAAAGGAAAATTATGGGAAGGGCTGGCAAGAGTGGAGGTGGGATAGAGGAATTTGCATTATTGGTACATGTAATATACCAGCAACTGGACAAGACTGAGCGTAGGGGTGGAATAATTTGGTTTTTATTATTAGGTGAAACAATACAGTGTATCAAGATGAAATGTCATAATTCCTTTTAAGCATGCTGTATATATTTTTACACTGAGACAACTCAAGCTTTGTTTCTTCCCACGGTTGTGCCTCCCTCTCAGAGCTAAAGGAGAACTAGATGTGTCCCAGCTTGGACATCATGGAGAGTGAAATCAAAGTTCTGTTTGATTTGCCTGGTGAGTTCATTTTACGGCACCTTATTCCTCTGCATCTTCTATTGCTCAGCCTTGTGGAGGTGTATGGAAGGTCATTCCCAGGGGAAAATTAATAAGTTCTAATGGGCTCAAGTGAAACAGGTGCACTACAGTTTTTATCCCTTCTGCAGAATCTGTATTTGAAATCAGGAGGGAGGCAGAATTATTCAATGTTGGAGAAATACACTCTCAGTTGGACTATACAACCTTTTATTTTGCTTGTGTTCCTGAACTATTCCCTTTCCATAAGCCAGAGAAACCCTGAAGCTTTTGTAGTTCCTTCTGTCAAGTTTTTTACCATACTGCTTTCTTCA